>NC_090443.1:913796036-916635077 GCF_031143425.1 Pleurodeles waltl
AACGCTGGGTGGAAGGAAATTTGTGGGTCCTCTCAGATTCCAGAACTTTCTGTCACCGAAATGTGAGGAAAACGTGTTTTTTTAGCCAAATTTTGAGGTTTGATAAGCATTCTGGGTAACAGAACCTGGTGAGAGCCCCACAAGTCACCCTATGTTGGATTCCCCTAGGTCTCTAGTTTTAAAAAATGCACAGGTTTGGTAGGTTTCCCTAGGTGCCGGCTGAGCTAGAGGCCAAAATCTACAGGTAGGCACTTTGCAAAAAACACCTCTGTTTTCTGTCAAAAAATGTGATGTGTCCACGTTGTGTTTTGGGGCATTTCCTGTTGCGGGTGCTAGGCCTACCCACACAAGTGAGGTATCATTTTTATCGGGAGACTTGGGGGAACGCTGGGTGGAAGGGAATTTGTGGCTCCTCTCAGATTCCAGAACTTTCTGTCACCGAAATGTGAGGAAAATGTGTTTTTTAGCCAAATTTTGAGGTTTGCTAAGGATTCTGGGTAATAGAACCTGGTCAGAGCCCCACAAGTGACCCCATCTTGGATTCCCCTAGGTCTCCAGTTTTCAGAAATGCACAGGTTTGGTAGGTTTCCCTAGGTACCGGCTGAGCTAGAGGCCAAAATCTACAGGTAGGCACTTTGCAAAAAACACCTCTGTTATCTGTCAAAAAATGTGATATGTCCACGTTGTGTTTTGGGGCGTTTCCAGTCGCGGGCGCTAGGCCTACCCACACAAGGGAGGTATCATTTTTATCTGGAGACTTGGGGGAATGCTGGGGGGAAGGAAATGTGTGGCTCCTCTCAGATTCTAGAACTTTCTGTCACCGAAATTTGAGGAAAACTTGTTTTTTTTGCCAAATTTTGAGGTTTGCAAAGGATTCTGGGTAACAGAACCTGGGCAGAGCACCACAACTCACACCATCTTGGATTCCCCTAGGTTTCTATTTTTCAAAAATGCACAGGTTTGGTAGGTTTCCCTAGGTGCCGGCTGAGCTAGAGGCCAAAATCTACAGGTAGGTACTTTGCAAAAATCACCTCTGTTATCTGTCAAAAAATGTGATATGTCCACGTTGTGTTTTGGGGCATTTCCTGTCGCGGGCGCTAGGCCTACCCACACAAGTGAGGTATCATTTTTATCAGGAGACTTTGGTGAACGCTGGGTGGAAGGAAATTTGTGGGTCCTCTCAGATTCCAGAACTTTCTGTCACCGAAATGTGAGGAAAACGTGTTTTTTTAGCCAAATTTTGAGGTTTGATAAGCATTCTGGGTAACAGAACCTGGTGAGAGCCCCACAAGTCACCCTATGTTGGATTCCCCTAGGTCTCTAGTTTAAAAAAATGCACAGGTTTGGTAGGTTTCCCTAGGTGCCGGCTGAGCTAGAGGCCAAAATCTACAGGTAGGCACTTTGCAAAAAACACCTCTGTTTTCTGTCAAAAAATGTGATGTGTCCACGTTGTGTTTTGGGGCATTTCCTGTTGCGGGTGCTAGGCCTACCCACACAAGTGAGGTATCATTTTTATCGGGAGACTTGGGGGAACGCTGGGTGGAAGGAAATTTGTGGCTCCTCTCAGATTCCAGAACTTTCTGTCACCGAAATGTGAGGAAAACGTGTTTTTTAGCCAAATTTTGAGGTTTGCTAAGGATTCTGGGTAATAGAACCTGGTCAGAGCCCCACAAGTGACCCCATCTTGGATTCCCCAAGGTCTCCAGTTTTCAGAAATGCACAGGTTTGGTAGGTTTCCCTAGGTACCGGCTGAGCTAGAGGCCAAAATCTACAGGTAGGCACTTTGCAAAAAACACCTCTGTTATCTGTCAAAAAATGTGATATGTCCACGTTGTGTTTTGGGGCATTTCCAGTCTCGGGCGCTAGGCCTACCCACACAAGGGAGGTATCATTTTTATCTGGAGACTTGGGGGAACGCTGGGGGGAAGGAAATGTGTGGCTCCTCTCAGATTCTAGAACTTTCTGTCACCGAAATTTGAGGAAAACGTGTTTTTTTTGCCAAATTTTGAGGTTTGCAAAGGATTCTGGGTAACAGAACCTGGGCAGAGCACCACAACTCACACCATCTTGGATTCCCCTAGGTTTCTATTTTTCAAAAATGCACAGGTTTGGTAGGTTTCCCTAGGTGCCGGCTGAGCTAGAGGCCAAAATCTACAGGTAGGCACTTCGCAAAAAACACCTCTGTTTTCTTTCAAAAAATTGAATGTGTCCACGTTGCGCTTTGGGGCATTTCCTGTCGCGAACACTAGGCCTACCCACACAAGTGAGGTATCATTCTTATCGGGAGACTTGAGGGAACGCTGGGTGGATGGAAATTTGTGGCTCCTCTCAGATTCCAGAACTCTCTGTCACCGAAACATGAGGAAAATGTGTTTTTTTAGCCAACTGTTGAGGTTTGCAAAGGATTCTGGGTAAGAGAACCTGGTCAGAGCCCCATAAGTCACCCCATCTTGGATTCCCCTAGGTCTCTAGTTTTAAAAAATGCACAGGTTTGGTAGGTTTCCCTAGGTACCGGCTGAGCTAGAGGCCAAAATCTACAGGTAGGCACTTTGCAAAAAACACCTCTGTTATCTGTCAAAAAATGGGATATGTCCACGTTGTGTTTTGGGGCATTTCCTGTCGCGGGCGCTAGGCCTACCCACACAAGTGAGGTATCATTTTTATCGGGAGACTTGGGGGATCGCTGGGTGGAAGGAAATTTGTGGCTCCTCTCAGATTCCAGAACTTTCTGTCACCGAAATGTGAGGAAAACGTGTTTTTTTAGCCACTTTTTGAGGTTTGATAAGCATTCTGGTAACAGAACCTGGTGAGAGCCCCACAAGTCACCCCATCTTGGATTCCCCTAGGTCTCTAGTTTAAAAAAATGCACAGGTTTGGTAGCTTTCCCTAGGTGCCGGCTGAGCTAGAGGCCAAAATCTACAGGTAGGCACTTTGCAAAAAACACCTCTGTTTTCTGTCAAAAAATGTGATGTGTCCACGTTGTGTTTTGGGGCATTTCCTGTTGCGGGTGCTAGGCCTACCCACACAAGTGAGGTATCATTTTTATCGGGAGACTTGGGGGAACGCTGGGCGGAAGGAAATTTGTGGCTCCTCTCAGATTCCAGAACTTTCTGTCACCGAAATGTGAGGAAAACGTGTTTTTTAGCCAAATTTTGAGGTTTGCTAAGGATTCTGGGTAATAGAACCTGGTCAGAGCCCCACAAGTGACCCCATCTTGGATTCCCCTAGGTCTCCAGTTTTCAGAAATGCACAGGTTTGGTAGGTTTCCCTAGGTACCGGCTGAGCTAGAGGCCAAAATCTACAGGTAGGCACTTTGCAAAAAACACCTCTGTTATCTGTCAAAAAATGTGATATGTCCACGTTGTGTTTTGGGGCGTTTCCAGTCGCGGGCGCTAGGCCTACCCACACAAGGGAGGTATCATTTTTATCTGGAGACTTGGGGGAACGCTGGGGGGAAGGAAATGTGTGGCTCCTCTCAGATTCTAGAACTTTCTGTCACCGAAATTTGAGGAAAACGTGTTTTTTTTGCCAAATTTTGAGGTTTGCAAAGGATTCTGGGTAACAGAACCTGGGCAGAGCACCACAACTCACACCATCTTGGATTCCCCTAGGTTTCTATTTTTCAAAAATGCACAGGTTTGGTAGGTTTCCCTAGGTGCCGGCTGAGCTAGAGGCCAAAATCTACAGGTAGGTACTTTGCAAAAATCACCTCTGTTATCTGTCAAAAAATGTGATATGTCCACGTTGTGTTTTGGGGCATTTCCTGTCGCGGGCGCTAGGCCTACCCACACAAGTGAGGTATCATTTTTATCAGGAGACTTTGGTGAACGCTGGGTGGAAGGAAATTTGTGGGTCCTCTCAGATTCCAGAACTTTCTGTCACCGAAATGTGAGGAAAACGTGTTTTTTAGCCAAATTTTGAGGTTTGCTAAGGATTCTGGGTAACAGAACCTGGTCAGAGCCCCACAAGTGACCCCATCTTGGATTCCCTAGGTCTCTAGTTTTCAGAAATGCACAGGTTTGGTAGGTTTCCCTAGGTACCGGCTGAGCTAGAGGCCAAAATCTACAGGTAGGCACTTTGCAAAAAACACCTCTGTTTTCTGTCAAAAAATGGGATGTGTCCACGTTGTGTTTTGGGGCATTTCCTGTTGCGGGTGCTAGGCCTACCCACACAAGTGAGGTATCATTTTTATCGGGAGACTTGGGGGAACGCTGGGTGGAGGGAAATTTGTGGCTCCTCTCAGATTCCAGAACTTTCTGTCACCGAAATGTGAGGAAAACGTGTTTTTTTAGCCAAATTTTGAGGTTTGCTAAGGATTCTGGATAAAAGTACCTGGTCAGAGCCCCACAAGTCACCCCATCTTGGATTCCCCTAGGTCTCTAGTTTTAAAAAATGCACAGGTTTGGTAGGTTTCCCTAGGTGACGGCTGAGCTATAGGCCAAAATCTACAGGTAGGCACTTCGCAAAAAACACCTATGTTTTCTTTCAAAAAATTGGATGTGTCCACGTTGCGCTTTGGGGCATTTCCTGTCGCGGGCGCTAGAACTACCCACACAAGTGAGGTATCATTCTTATCGGGAGATTTGGGGGAACGCTGGGTGGAAGGAAATTTGTGGCTCCTCTCAGATTCCAGAACTCTCTGTCACCGAAACATGAGGAAAATGTGTTTTTTTAGCCAACTTTTGAGGTTTGCAAAGGATTCTGGGTAAGAAAACCTGGTCAGAGCCCCATAAGTCACCCCATCTTGGATTCCCCTAGGTCTCTAGTTTTCAAAAATGCACAGGTTTGGTAGGTTTCCCTAGGTACCGGCTGAGCTAGAGGCCAAAATCTACAGGTAGGCACTTTGCAAAAAACACCTCTGTTTTCTGTAAAAAAATGGGATGTGTCAACGTTGTGTTTTGGGGCATTTCCTGTTGCGGGCGCTAGGCCTACACACACAAGTGAGCTATCATTTTTATTGGGAGACTTGGGGGAACGCTGGGTGGAAGGAAATTTGTGGCTCCTCTCAGATTCCAGAACTTTCTGTCACCGAAATGTGAGGAAAACGTGTTTTTTTGCCATATTTTGAGGTTTGCAAAGGATTCTGGGTAACAGAACCTGGTCAGAGCCCCACAAGTGACCCCATCTTGGATTCCCTAGGTCTCTAGTTTTCAGAAATGCACAGGTTTGGTAGGTTTCCCTAGGTGCCGGCTGAGCTAGAGGCCAATATCTACAGGTAGGCACTTTGCAAAAATCACCTCTGTTATCTGTCAAAAAATTTGATATGTCCACGTTGTGTTTTGGGGCATTTCCTGTCGCGGGCGCTAGGCCTACCCACACAATGGAGGTATCATTTTTATCGGGAGACTTTGGTGAACGCTGGGTGGAAGGAAATTTGTGGGTCCTCTCAGATTCCAGAACTTTCTGTCACCGAAATGTGAGGAAAACGTGTTTTTTTAGCCAAATTTTGAGGTTTGATAAGCATTCTGGGTAACAGAACCTGGTGAGAGCCCCACAAGTCACTCCATCTTGGATTCCCCTAGGTCTCTAGTTTTAAAAAATGCACAGGTTTGGTAGGTTTCCCTAGGTGCCGGCTGAGCTAGAGGCCAAAATCTACAGGTAGGCACTTTGCAAAAAACACCTCTGTTTTCTGTAAAAAAATGTGATGTGTCCACGTTGTGTTTTGGGGCATTTCCTGTTGTGGGTGCTAGGCCTACCCACACAAGTGAGGTATCCTTTTTATCGGGAGACTTGGGGGAACGCTGGGTGGAAGGAAATTTGTGGCTCCTCTCAGATTCCAGAACTTTCTGTCACCAAAATGTGAGGAAAACATGTTTTTTAGCCAAATTTTGAGGTTTGCTAAGGATCCTGGGTAACAGAACCTGGTCAGAGCCCCACAAGTGACCCCATCTTGGATTCCCCTAGGTCTCTAGTTTTCAGAAATGCACAGGTTTGGTAGGTTTCCCTAGGTGCCGGCTGAGCTAGAGGCCAAAATCTACAGGTAGGCACTTTGCAAAAATCACCTCTGTTATCTGTCAAAAAATGTGATATGTCCACGTTGTGTTTTGGGGCATTTCCTGTCGCGGGCGCTAGGCCTACCCACACAAGGGAGGTATCATTTTTATCGGGAGACTTTGGTAAACGCTGGGTGGAAGGAAATTTGTGGCTCCTCTCAGATTCCAGAACTTTCTGTCACCGAAATGTGAGGAAAACGTGTTTTTTAGCCAAATTTTGAGGTTTGCTAAGGATTCTGGGTAATAGAACCTGGTCAGAGCCCCACAAGTGACCCCATCTTGGATTCCCCTAGGTCTCCAGTTTTCAGAAATGCACAGGTTTGGTAGGTTTCCCTAGGTACCGGCTGAGCTAGAGGCCAAAATCTACAGGTAGGCACTTTGCGAAAAACACCTCTGTTATCTGTCAAAAAATGTGATATGTCCACGTTGTGTTTTGGGGCGTTTCCAGTCTCGGGCGCTAGGCCTACCCACACAAGGGAGGTATCATTTTTATCTGGAGACTTGGGGGAACGCTGGGGGGAAGGAAATGTGTGGCTCCTCTCAGATTCTAGAACTTTCTGTCACCGAAATTTGAGGAAAACGTGTTTTTTTTGCCAAATTTTGAGGTTTGCAAAGGATTCTGGGTAACAGAACCTGGGCAGAGCACCACAACTCACACCATCTTGGATTCCCCTAGGTTTCTATTTTTCAAAAATGCACAGGTTTGGTAGGTTTCCCTAGGTGCCGGCTGAGCTAGAGGCCAAAATCTACAGGTAGGCACTTCGCAAAAAACACCTCTGTTTTCTTTCGAAAAATTGAATGTGTCCACGTTGCGCTTTGGGGCATTTCCTGTCGCGGACACTAGGCCTACCCACACAAGTGAGGTATCATTCTTATCGGGAGATTTGAGGGAACGCTGGGTGGAAGGAAATTTGTGGCTCCTCTCAGATTCCAGAACTCTCTGTCACCGAAACATGAGGAAAATGTGTTTTTTTAGCCAACTGTTGAGGTTTGCAAAGGATTCTGGGTAAGAGAACCTGGTCAGAGCCCCATAAGTCACCCCATCTTGGATTCCCCTAGGTCTCTAGTTTTCAAAAATGCACAGGTTTGGTAGGTTTCCCTAGGTACCGGCTGAGCTAGAGGCCAAAATCTACAGGTAGGCACTTTGCAAAAAACACCTCTGTTATCTGTCAAAAAATGGGATATGTCCACGTTGTGTTTTGGGGCATTTCCTGTCGCGGGCGCTAGGCCTACCCACACAAGTGAGGTATCATTTTTATCGGGAGACTTGGGGGAACGCTGGGCGGAAGGAAATTTGTGGCTCCTCTCAGATTCCAGAACTTTCTGTCACCGAAATGTGAGGAAAACGTGTTTTTTAGCCAAATTTTGAGGTTTGCTAAGGATTCTGGGTAATAGAACCTGGTCAGAGCCCCACAAGTGACCCCATCTTGGATTCCCCTAGGTCTCCAGTTTTCAGAAATGCACAGGTTTGGTAGGTTTCCCTAGGTACCGGCTGAGCTAGAGGCCAAAATCTACAGGTAGGCACTTTGCAAAAAACACCTCTGTTATCTGTCAAAAAATGTGATATGTCCACGTTGTGTTTTGGGGCGTTTCCAGTCGCGGGCGCTAGGCCTACCCACACAAGGGAGGTATCATTTTTATCTGGAGACTTGGGGGAACGCTGGGGGGAAGGAAATGTGTGGCTCCTCTCAGATTCTAGAACTTTCTGTCACCGAAATTTGAGGAAAACGTGTTTTTTTTGCCAAATTTTGAGGTTTGCAAAGGATTCTGGGTAACAGAACCTGGGCAGAGCACCACAACTCACACCATCTTGGATTCCCCTAGGTTTCTATTTTTCAAAAATGCACAGGTTTGGTAGGTTTCCCTAGGTGCCGGCTGAGCTAGAGGCCAAAATCTACAGGTAGGTACTTTGCAAAAATCACCTCTGTTATCTGTCAAAAAATGTGATATGTCCACGTTGTGTTTTGGGGCATTTCCTGTCGCGGGCGCTAGGCCTACCCACACAAGTGAGGTATCATTTTTATCAGGAGACTTTGGTGAACGCTGGGTGGAAGGAAATTTGTGGGTCCTCTCAGATTCCAGAACTTTCTGTCACCGAAATGTGAGGAAAACGTGTTTTTTAGCCAAATTTTGAGGTTTGCTAAGGATTCTGGGTAACAGAACCTGGTCAGAGCCCCACAAGTGACCCCATCTTGGATTCCCTAGGTCTCTAGTTTTCAGAAATGCACAGGTTTGGTAGGTTTCCCTAGGTACCGGCTGAGCTAGAGGCCAAAATCTACAGGTAGGCACTTTGCAAAAAACACCTCTGTTTTCTGTCAAAAAATGGGATGTGTCCACGTTGTGTTTTGGGGCATTTCCTGTTGCGGGTGCTAGGCCTACCCACACAAGTGAGGTATCATTTTTATCGGGAGACTTGGGGGAACGCTGGGTGGAGGGAAATTTGTGGCTCCTCTCAGATTCCAGAACTTTCTGTCACCGAAATGTGAGGAAAACGTGTTTTTTTAGCCAAATTTTGAGGTTTGCTAAGGATTCTGGATAAAAGTACCTGGTCAGAGCCCCACAAGTCACCCCATCTTGGATTCCCCTAGGTCTCTAGTTTTAAAAAATGCACAGGTTTGGTAGGTTTCCCTAGGTGACGGCTGAGCTATAGGCCAAAATCTACAGGTAGGCACTTCGCAAAAAACACCTATGTTTTCTTTCAAAAAATTGGATGTGTCCACGTTGCGCTTTGGGGCATTTCCTGTCGCGGGCGCTAGAACTACCCACACAAGTGAGGTATCATTCTTATCGGGAGATTTGGGGGAACGCTGGGTGGAAGGAAATTTGTGGCTCCTCTCAGATTCCAGAACTCTCTGTCACCGAAACATGAGGAAAATGTGTTTTTTTAGCCAACTTTTGAGGTTTGCAAAGGATTCTGGGTAAGAAAACCTGGTCAGAGCCCCATAAGTCACCCCATCTTGGATTCCCCTAGGTCTCTAGTTTTCAAAAATGCACAGGTTTGGTAGGTTTCCCTAGGTACCGGCTGAGCTAGAGGCCAAAATCTACAGGTAGGCACTTTGCAAAAAACACCTCTGTTTTCTGTAAAAAAATGGGATGTGTCAACGTTGTGTTTTGGGGCATTTCCTGTTGCGGGCGCTAGGCCTACACACACAAGTGAGCTATCATTTTTATTGGGAGACTTGGGGGAACGCTGGGTGGAAGGAAATTTGTGGCTCCTCTCAGATTCCAGAACTTTCTGTCACCGAAATGTGAGGAAAACGTGTTTTTTTGCCATATTTTGAGGTTTGCAAAGGATTCTGGGTAACAGAACCTGGTCAGAGCCCCACAAGTGACCCCATCTTGGATTCCCTAGGTCTCTAGTTTTCAGAAATGCACAGGTTTGGTAGGTTTCCCTAGGTGCCGGCTGAGCTAGAGGCCAATATCTACAGGTAGGCACTTTGCAAAAATCACCTCTGTTATCTGTCAAAAAATGTGATATGTCCACGTTGTGTTTTGGGGCATTTCCTGTCGCGGGCGCTAGGCCTACCCACACAATGGAGGTATCATTTTTATCGGGAGACTTTGGTGAACGCTGGGTGGAAGGAAATTTGTGGGTCCTCTCAGATTCCAGAACTTTCTGTCACCGAAATGTGAGGAAAACGTGTTTTTTTAGCCAAATTTTGAGGTTTGATAAGCATTCTGGGTAACAGAACCTGGTGAGAGCCCCACAAGTCACTCCATCTTGGATTCCCCTAGGTCTCTAGTTTTAAAAAATGCACAGGTTTGGTATGTTTCCCTAGGTGCCGGCTGAGCTAGAGGCCAAAATCTACAGGTAGGCACTTTGCAAAAAACACCTCTGTTTTCTGTAAAAAAATGTGATGTGTCCACGTTGTGTTTTGGGGCATTTCCTGTTGTGGGTGCTAGGCCTACCCACACAAGTGAGGTATCCTTTTTATCGGGAGACTTGGGGGAACGCTGGGTGGAAGGAAATTTGTGGCTCCTCTCAGATTCCAGAACTTTCTGTCACCAAAATGTGAGGAAAACATGTTTTTTAGCCAAATTTTGAGGTTTGCTAAGGATCCTGGGTAACAGAACCTGGTCAGAGCCCCACAAGTGACCCCATCTTGGATTCCCCTAGGTCTCTAGTTTTCAGAAATGCACAGGTTTGGTAGGTTTCCCTAGGTGCCGGCTGAGCTAGAGGCCAAAATCTACAGGTAGGCACTTTGCAAAAATCACCTCTGTTATCTGTCAAAAAATGTGATATGTCCACGTTGTGTTTTGGGGCATTTCCTGTCGCGGGCGCTAGGCCTACCCACACAAGGGAGGTATCATTTTTATCGGGAGACTTTGGTAAACGCTGGGTGGAAGGAAATTTGTGGCTCCTCTCAGATTCCAGAACTTTCTGTCACCGAAATGTGAGGAAAACGTGTTTTTTAGCCAAATTTTGAGGTTTGCTAAGGATTCTGGGTAATAGAACCTGGTCAGAGCCCCACAAGTGACCCCATCTTGGATTCCCCTAGGTCTCCAGTTTTCAGAAATGCACAGGTTTGGTAGGTTTCCCTAGGTACCGGCTGAGCTAGAGGCCAAAATCTACAGGTAGGCACTTTGCGAAAAACACCTCTGTTATCTGTCAAAAAATGTGATATGTCCACGTTGTGTTTTGGGGCATTTCCAGTCTCGGGCGCTAGGCCTACCCACACAAGGGAGGTATCATTTTTATCTGGAGACTTGGGGGAACGCTGGGGGGAAGGAAATGTGTGGCTCCTCTCAGATTCTAGAACTTTCTGTCACCGAAATTTGAGGAAAACGTGTTTTTTTTGCCAAATTTTGAGGTTTGCAAAGGATTCTGGGTAACAGAACCTGGGCAGAGCACCACAACTCACACCATCTTGGATTCCCCTAGGTTTCTATTTTTCAAAAATGCACAGGTTTGGTAGGTTTCCCTAGGTGCCGGCTGAGCTAGAGGCCAAAATCTACAGGTAGGCACTTCGCAAAAAACACCTCTGTTTTCTTTCGAAAAATTGAATGTGTCCACGTTGCGCTTTGGGGCATTTCCTGTCGCGGACACTAGGCCTACCCACACAAGTGAGGTATCATTCTTATCGGGAGACTTGAGGGAACGCTGGGTGGAAGGAAATTTGTGGCTCCTCTCAGATTCCAGAACTTTCTGTCACCGAAATGTGAGGAAAACGTGTTTTTTAGCCAAATTTTGAGGTTTGCTAAGGATTCTGGGTAATAGAACCTGGTCAGAGCCCCACAAGTGACCCCATCTTGGATTCCCCTAGGTCTCCAGTTTTCAGAAATGCACAGGTTTGGTAGGTTTCCCTAGGTACCGGCTGAGCTAGAGGCCAAAATCTACAGGTAGGCACTTTGCAAAAAACACCTCTGTTATCTGTCAAAAAATGTGATATGTCCACGTTGTGTTTTGGGGCGTTTCCAGTCGCGGGCGCTAGGCCTACCCACACAAGGGAGGTATCATTTTTATCTGGAGACTTGGGGGAACGCTGGGGGGAAGGAAATGTGTGGCTCCTCTAGGATTCTAGAACTTTCTGTCACCGAAATTTGAGGAAAACGTGTTTTTTTTGCCAAATTTTGAGGTTTGCAAAGGATTCTGGGTAACAGAACCTGGGCAGAGCACCACAACTCACACCATCTTGGATTCCCCTAGGTTTCTATTTTTCAAAAATGCACAGGTTTGGTAGGTTTCCCTAGGTGCCGGCTGAGCTAGAGGCCAAAATCTACAGGTAGGTACTTTGCAAAAATCACCGCTGTTATCTGTCAAAAAATGTGATATGTCCACGTTGTGTTTTGGGGCATTTCCTGTCGCGGGCGCTAGGCCTACCCACACAAGTGAGGTATCATTTTTATCAGGAGACTTTGGTGAACGCTGGGTGGAAGGAAATTTGTGGGTCCTCTCAGATTCCAGAACTTTCTGTCACCGAAATGTGAGGAAAACGTGTTTTTTAGCCAAATTTTGAGGTTTGCTAAGGATTCTGGGTAACAGAACCTGGTCAGAGCCCCACAAGTGACCCCATCTTGGATTCCCTAGGTCTCTAGTTTTCAGAAATGCACAGGTTTGGTAGGTTTCCCTAGGTACCGGCTGAGCTAGAGGCCAAAATCTACAGGTAGGCACTTCGCAAAAAACACCTCTGTTTTCTTTCAAAAAATTGGATGTGTCCACGTTGCGCTTTGGGGCATTTCCTGTCGCGGGCGCTAGACCTACCCACACAAGTGAGGTATCATTCTTATCGGGAGATTTGGGGGAACGCTGGGTGGAAGGAAATTTGTGGCTCCTCTCAGATTCCAGAACTCTCTGTCACCGAAACATGAGGAAAATGTGTTTTTTTAGCCAACTTTTGAGGTTTGCAAAGGATTCTGGGTAAGAAATCCTGGTCAGAGCCCCATAAGTCACCCCATCTTGGATTCCCCTAGGTCTCTAGTTTTCAAAAATGCACAGGTTTGGTAGGTTTCCCTAGGTACCGGCTGAGCTAGAGGCCAAAATCTACAGGTAGGCACTTTGCAAAAAACACCTCTGTTTTCTGTCAAAAAATGTGATGTGTCCACGTTGTGTTTTGGGGCATTTCCTGTTGCGGGTGCTAGGCCTACCCACACAAGTGAGGTATCCTTTTTATCGGGAGACTTGGGGGAACGCTGGGTGGAAGGAAATTTGTGGCTCCTCTCAGATTCCAGAGCTTTCTGTCACCGAAATGTGAGGAAAATGTGTTTTTTTAGCCAAATTTTGAGGTTTGCAAAGGATTCTGGGTAACAGAACCTGGTCAGAGCCCCACAAGTCACCCCATCTTGAATTCCCATAGGTCTCTAGTTTTCAAAAATACACAGGTTTGGTAGGTTTCCTTAGGTGCCGGCTGAGCTAGAGGGCAAAATCTACAGGTAGGCACTTTGCAAAAAACACCTCTGTTATCTGTCAAAAAATGTGATATGTCCACGTTGTGTTTTGGGGCATTTCCTGTCGCGGGCGCTAGGCCTACCCACACAAGGGAGGTATCATTTTTATCGGGAGACTTTGGTGAACGCTGGGTGGAAGGAAATTTGTGGGTCCTCTCAGATTCCAGAACTTTCTGTCACCGAAATGTGAGGAAAACGTGTTTTTTTAGCCAAATTTTGAGGTTTGCAAAGGATTCTGGGTAACAGAACCTGGTCAGAGTCCCACAGGTCACCCCATCTTGGATTCCCCTAGGTCTCTAGTTTTCAAAAATGCAAAGGTTTGGTAGGTTTCCCTAAGTGCCGGCTGAGCTAGAGGCCACAATCTACAGGTAGGCACTTTGCAAAAAACACCTCTGTTTTCTGTGAAAAAATTTGATGTGTCCACGTTGTGTTTTGGGGCATTTCCTGTCGCGGGCGCTGGGCCTACCCACACAAGTGAGGTATCATTTTTATCGAGAGACTTGGGGTAATGCTGAGTGGAAGGAAATTTGTGGCTCCTCTCAGATTCCAGAGCTTTCTGTCACCGAAATGTGAGGAAAATGTGTTTTTTTAGCCAAATTTTGAGGTTTGCAAAGGATTCTGGGTAACAGAACCTGGTCAGAGCCCCACAAGTCACCCCATCTTGAATTCCCATAGGTCTCTAGTTTTCAAAAATACACAGGTTTGGTAGGTTTCCTTAGGTGCCGGCTGAGCTAGAGGGCAAAATCTACAGGTAGGCACTTTGCAAAAAACACCTCTGTTTTCTGTCAAAAAATGTGATGTGTCCACGTTGTGTTTTGGGGCATTTCCTGTCGCGGGCGCTAGGCCTACCCACACAAGTGAGGTATCATTTTTATCTGGAGACTTGGGGGAACGCTGGGGGGAAGGAAATGTGTGGCTCCTCTCAGATTCTAGAACTTTCTGTCACCGAAATTTGAGGAAAACTTGTTTTTTTTGCCAAATTTTGAGGTTTGCAAAGGATTCTGGGTAACAGAACCTGGGCAGAGCACCACAACTCACACCATCTTGGATTCCCCTAGGTTTCTATTTTTCAAAAATGCACAGGTTTGGTAGGTTTCCCTAGGTGCCGGCTGAGCTAGAGGCCAAAATCTACAGGTAGGCACTTCGCAAAAAACACCTCTGTTTTCTTTCAAAAAATTGAATGTGTCCACGTTGCGCTTTGGGGCATTTCCTGTCGCGGGCGCTAGGCCTACCCACACAAGTGAGGTATCATTCTTATCGGGAGACTTGAGGAAACGCTGGGTGGAAGGAAATTTGTGGCTCCTCTCAGATTCCAGAACTCTCTGTCACCGAAACATGAGGAAAATGTGTTTTTTTTAGCCAACTGTTGAGGTTTGCAAAGGATTCTGGGTAAGAGAACCTGGTCAGAGCCCCACAAGTGACCCCATCTTGGATTCCCTAGGTCTCTAGTTTTCAGAAATGCACAGGTTTGGTAGGTTTCCCTAGGTGCTGGCTGAGCTAGAGGCCAAAATCTACAGGTACGCACTTTGCAAAAATCACCTCTGTTATCTGTCAAAAAATGGGATATGTCCACGTTGTGTTTTGGGGCATTTCCTGTTGCGGGCGCTAGGCCTACCCACACAAGTGAGGTATCATTTTTATCGGGAGACTTGGGGGATCGCTGGGTGGAAGGAAATTTGTGGCTCCTCTCAGATTCCAGAACTTTCTGTCACCGAAATGTGAGGAAAACGTGTTTTTTTAGCCACTTTTTGAGGTTTGATAAGCATTCTGGTAACAGAACCTGGTGAGAGCCCCACAAGTCACCCCATCTTGGATTCCCCTAGGTCTCTAGTTTTAAAAAATGCACAGGTTTGGTAGGTTTCCCTAGGTGCCGGCTGAGCTAGAGGCCAAAATCTACAGGTAGGCACTTTGCAAAAAACACCTCTGTTTTCTGTCAAAAAATGTGATGTGTCCACGTTGTGTTTTGGGGCATTTCCTGTTGCGGGTGCTAGGCCTACCCACACAAGTGAGGTATCATTTTTATCGGGAGACTTTGGTAAACGCTGGGTGGAAGGAAATTTGTGGGTCCTCTCAGATTCCAGAACTTTCTGTCACCGAAATGTGAGGAAAACGTGTTTTTTTAGCCAAATTTTGAGGTTTGCAAAGGATTATGGGTAACAGAACCTGGTCAGAGTCCCACAGGTCACCCCATCTTGGATTCCCCTAGGTCTCTAGTTTTAAAAAATGCACAGGTTTGGTAGGTTTCCCTAGGTGCCGGCTGAGCTAGAGGCCAAAATCTACAGGTAGGCACTTTGCAAAAAACACCTCTGTTTTCTGTCAAAAAATGTGATGTGTCCACGTTGTGTTTTGGGGCATTTCCTGTTGCGGGTGCTAGGCCTACCCACACAAGTGAGGTATCATTTTTATCGGGAGATTTGGGGGAACGCTGGGTGGAAGGAAATTTGCGGCTCCTCTCAGATTCCAGAACTCTCTGTCACCGAAACATGAGGAAAAAGTGTTTTTTTAGCCAACTGTTGAGGTTTGCAAAGGATTCTGGGTAAGAGAACCTGGTCAGAGCCCCGTAAGTCACCCCATCTTGGATTCCCCTAGGTCTCTAGTTTTCAAAAATGCACAGGTTTGGTAGGTTTCCCTAGGTACCGGCTGAGCTAGAGGCCAAAATCTACAGGTAGGCACTTTGCAGAAAACACCTCTGTTTTCTGTAAAAAAATGGGATGTGTCCACGTTGTGTTTTGGGGCATTTCCTGTTGCGGGCTCTAGGCCTACACACACAAGTGAGGTATCATTTTTATTGGGAGACTTGGGGGAACGCTGGGTGGAAGGAAATTTGTGGCTCCTCTCAGATTCCAGAACTTTCTGTCACCGAAATGTGAGGAAAACGTGTTTTTTTGCCATATTTTGAGGTTTGCAAAGGATTCTGGGTAACAGAACCTGGTCAGAGCCCCACAAGTGACGCCATCTTGGATTCCCTAGGTCTCTAGTTTTCAGAAATGCACAGGTTTGGTAGGTTTCCCTAGGTGCCGGCTGAGCTAGAGGCCAAAATCTACAGGTAGGCACTTTGCAAAAAACACCTCTGTTTTCTGTCAAAAAATGTGATGTGTCCACGTTGTGTTTTGGGGCATTTCCTGTTGCGGGTGCTAGGCCTACCCACACAAGTGAGGTATCCTTTTTATCGGGAGACTTGGGGGAACGCTGGGTGGAAGGAAATTTGTGGCTCCTCTCAGATTCCAGAACTTTCTGTCACCGAAATGTGAGGAAAACGTGTTTTTTAGCCAAATTTTGAGGTTTGCTAAGGATCCTGGGTAACAGAACCTGGTCAGAGCCCCACAAGTGACCCCATCTTGGATTCCCTTAGGTCTCTAGTTTTCAGAAATGCACAGGTTTGGTAGGTTTCCCTAGGTGCCGGCTGAGCTAGAGGCCAAAATCTACAGGTAGGCACTTTGCAAAAATCACCTCTGTTATCTGTCAAAAAATGTGATATGTCCACGTTGTGTTTTGGGGCATTTCCTGTCGCGGGCGCTAGGCCTACCCACACAAGGGAGGTATCATTTTTATCGGGAGACTTTGGTAAACGCTGGGTGGAAGGAAATTTGTGGGTCCTCTCAGATTCCAGATTTTTCTGTCACCGAAATGTGAGGAAAACTTGTTTTTTTAGCCAAATTTTGAGGTTTGCAAAGCATTCTGGGTAACAGAACCTGGTGAGAGCCCCACAAGTCACCCCATCTTGGATTCCCCTAGGTCTCTAGTTTTAAAAAATGCACAGGTTTGGTAGGTTTCTCTAGGTGCCGGCTGAGCTAGAGGCCAAAATCTACAGTTAGGCATTTTGCAAAAAACACCTCTGTTTTCTGTCAAAAAATGTGATGTGTCCACGTTGTGTTTTGGGGCATTTCCTGTTGCGGGTGCTAGGCCTACCCACACAAGTGAGGTATAATTTTTATAGGGAGACTTGGGGGAACGCTGGGTGGAAGGAAATTTGTGGCTCCTCTCAGATTCCAGAACTTTCTGTCACCGAAATCTGTGGAAAATGTGTTTTTTTAGCAAAATTTTGAGGTTTGCTAAGGATTCTGGATAAAAGTACCTGGTCAGAGCCCCACAAGTCACCCCATCTTGGATTCCCCTAGGTCTCTAGTTTTCAAAAATGCACAGGTTTGGTAGGTTTCCCTAGGTGCCGGCTGAGCTATAGGCCAAAATCTACAGGTAGGCACTTCGCAAAAAACACCTCTGTTTTCTATCAAAAAATTGGATGTGTCTACGTTGCGCTTTGGGGCATTTCCTGTCACGGGCGCTAGGCCTACCCACACAAGTGAGGTATCATTCTTATCGGGAGATTTGGGGGAACGTTGGGTGGAAGGAAATTTGTGGCTCCTCTCAGATTCCAGAACTCTCTGTCACCGAAACATGAGGAAAATGTGTTTTTTTAGCCAACTGTTGAGGTTTGCAAAGGATTCTGGGTAAGAGAACCTGGTCAGAGCCCCATAAGTCACCCCATCTTGGATTCCCCTAGGTCTCTAGTTTTAAAAAATGCACAGGTTTGGTAGGTTTCCCTAGGTACCGACTGAGCTAGAGGCCAAAATCTACAGGTAGGCACTTTGCAAAAAACACCTCTGTTTTCTGTAAAAAAATGGGATGTGTCCACGTTGTGTTTTAGGGCATTTCCTGTTGCGGGCGCTAGGCCTACACACACAAGTGAGGTATCATTTTTATTGGGAGACTTGGGGGAACACTGGGTGGAAGGAAATTTGTGGCTCCTCTCATATTCCAGAACTTTCTGTCACCAAAATGTGAGGAAAATGAGTTTTTTTGCCATATTTTGAGGTTTGCAAAGGATTCTGGGTAACAGAACCTGGTCAGAGCCCCACAAGTGACCCCATCTTGGATTCCCTAGGTCTCTAGTTTTCAGAAATGCACAGGTTTGGTAGGTTTCCCTAGGTGCCGGCTGAGCTAGAGGCCAAAATCTACAGGTAGGCACTTTGCAAAAATCACCTCTGTTATCTGTCAAAAAATATGATATGTCCACGTTGTGTTTTGGGGCATTTCCTGTCGCGGGCGCTAGGCCTACCCACACAAGGGAGGTATCATTTTTATCGGGAGACTTGGGGGAACGCTGGGTGGAAGGAAATTTGTGGGTCCTCTCAGATTCCAGAACTTTCTGTCACCGAAATGTGAGGAAAACGTGTTTTTGTAGCCAAATTTTGAGGTTTGATAAGCATTCTGGGTAACAGAACCTGGTGAGAGCCCCACAAGTCACCCCATCTTGGATTCCCCTAGGTCTCTAGTTTTAAAAAATGCACAGGTTTGGTAGGTTTCCCTAGGTGCCGGCTGAGCTAGAGGCCAAAATCTACAGGTAGGCACTTTGCAAAAAACACCTCTGTTTTCTGTCAAAAAATGTGATGTGTCCACGTTGTGTTTTGGGGCATTTCCTGTTGCGGGTGCTAGGCCTACCCACACAAGTGAGGTATCCTTTTTATCGGGAGACTTGGGGGAACGCTGGGTGGAAGGAAATTTGTGGCTCCTCTCAGATTCCAGAACTTTCTGTCACCGAAATGTGAGGAAAACGTGTTTTTTAGCCAAATTTTGAGGTTTGCTAAGGATCCTGGGTAACAGAACCTGGTCAGAGCCCCACAAGTGACCCCATCTTGGATTCCCCTAGGTCTCTAGTTTTCAGAAATGCACAGGTTTGGTAGGTTTCCCTAGGTGCCGGCTGAGCTAGAGGCAAAAATCTACAGGTAGGCACTTTGCAAAAATCACCTCTGTTATCTGTCAAAAAATGTGATATGTCCACGTTGTGTTTTGGGGCATTTCCTGTCGCGGGCGCTAGGCCTACCCACACAAGGGAGGTATCATTTTTATCGGGAGACTTTGGTAAACGCTGGGTGGAATGAAATTTGTGGGTCCTCTCAGATTCCAGAACTTTCTGTCACCGAAATGTGAGGAAAACTTGTTTTTTAGCCAACTGTTGAGGATTGCAAAGGATTCTGGGTAAGAGAACCTGGTCAGAGCCCCATAAGTCACCCCATCTTGGATTCCCCTAGGTCTCTAGTTTTCAAAAATGCACAGGTTTGGTAGGTTTCCCTAGGTACCGACTGAGCTAGAGGCCAAAATCTACAGGTAGGCACTTTGCAAAAAACACCTCTGTTTTCTGTAAAAAAATGGGATGTGTCCACGTTGTGTTTTGGGGCATTTCCTGTTGCGGGCGCTAGGCCTACACACACAAGTGAGGTATCATTTTTATTGGGAGACTTGGGGGAACACTGGGTGGAAGGAAATTTGTGGCTCCTCTCAGATTCCAGAACTTTCTGTCACCAAAATGTGAGGAAAATGTGTTTTTTTGCCATATTTTGAGGTTTGCAAAGGATTCTGGGTAACAGAACCTGGTCAGAGCCCCACAAGTGACCCCATCTTGGATTCCCTAGGTCTCTAGTTTTCAGAAATGCACAGGTTTGGTAGGTTTCCCTAGGTGCCGGCTGAGCTAGAGGCCAAAATCTACAGGTAGGCACTTTGCAAAAATCACCTCTGTTATCTGTCAAAAAATATGATATGTCCACGTTGTGTTTTGGGGCATTTCCTGTCGCGGGCGCTAGGCCTACCCACACAAGGGAGGTATCATTTTTATCGGGAGACTTTGGTGAACGCTGGGTGGAAGGAAATTTGTGGGTCCTCTCAGATTCCAGAACTTTCTGTCACCGAAATGTGAGGAAAACGTGTTTTTGTAGCCAAATTTTGAGGTTTGATAAGCATTCTGGGTAACAGAACCTGGTGAGAGCCCCACAAGTCACCCCATCTTGGATTCCCCTAGGTCTCTAGTTTTAAAAAATGCACAGGTTTGGTAGGTTTCCCTAGGTGCCGGCTGAGCTAGAGGCCAAAATCTACAGGTAGGCACTTTGCAAAAAACACCTCTGTTTTCTGTCAAAAAATGTGATGTGTCCACGTTGTGTTTTGGGGCATTTCCTGTTGCGGGTGCTAGGCCTACCCACACAAGTGAGGTATCCTTTTTATCGGGAGACTTGGGGGAACGCTGGGTGGAAGGAAATTTGTGGCTCCTCTCAGATTCCAGAACTTTCTGTCACCGAAATGTGAGGAAAACGTGTTTTTTTGCCATATTTTGAGGTTTGCAAAGGATTCTGGGTAACAGAACCTGGTCAGAGCCCCACAAGTGACCCCATCTTGGATTCCCTAGGTCTCTAGTTTTCAGAAATGCACAGGTTTGGTAGGTTTCCCTAGGTGCCGGCTGAGCTAGAGGCCAAAATCTACAGGTAGGCACTTTGCAAAAATCACCTCTGTTATCTGTCAAAAAATATGATATGTCCACGTTGTGTTTTGGGGCATTTCCTGTCGCGGGCGCTAGGCCTACCCACACAAGGGAGGTATCACTTTTATCGGGAGACTTTGGTGAACGCTGGGTGGAAGGAAATTTGTGGGTCCTCTCAGATTCCAGAATTTCTGTCTCCGAAATGTGAGGAAAACGTGTTTTTTTAGCCAAATTTTGAGGTTTGATAAGCATTCTGGGTAACAGAACCTGGTGAGAGCCCCACAAGTCACCCCATCTTGGATTCCCCTAGGTCTCTAGTTTTAAAAAATGCACAGGTTTGGTAGGTTTCCCTAGGTGCCGGCTGAGCTAGAGGCCAAAATCTACAGGAAGGCACTTTGCAAAAAACACCTCTGTTTTCTGTCAAAAAATGTGATGTGTCCACATTGTGTTTTGGGGCATTTCCTGTTGTGGGTGCTAGGCCTACCCACACAAGTGAGGTATCCTTTTTATCGGGAGACTTGGGGGAACGCTGGGTGGAAGGAAATTTGTGGCTCCTCTCAGATTCCAGAACTTTCTGTCACCGAAATGTGAGGAAAACGTGTTTTTTAGCCAAATTTTGAGGTTTGCTAAGGATCCTGGGTAACAGAACCTGGTCAGAGCCCCACAAGTGACCCCATCTTGGATTCCCCTAGGTCTCTAGTTTTCAGAAATGCACAGGTTTGGTAGGTTTCCCTAGGAGCCGGCTGAGCTAGAGGCCAAAATCTACAGGTAGGCACTTTGCAAAAATCACCTCTGTTATCTGTCAAAAAATGTGATATGTCCACGTTGTGTTGTGGGGCATTTCCTGTCGCGGGCGCTAGGCCTACCCACACAAGGGAGGTTTCATTTTTATCGGGAGACTTTGGTAAACGCTGGGTGGAAGGAAATTTGTGGGTCCTCTCAGATTCCAGAACTTTCTGTCACCGAAATGTGAGGAAAACTTGTTTTTTTAGCCAAATTTTGAGGTTTGCAAAGCATTCTGGGTAACAGAACCTGGTGAGAGCCCCACAAGTCACCCCATCTTGGATTCCCCTAGGTCTCTAGTTTTAAAAAATGCACAGGTTTGGTAGGTTTCCCTAGGTGCCGGCTGAGCTAGAGGCCAAAATCTACAGGTAGGCACTTTGCAAAAAACACCTCTGTTTTCTGTCAAAAAATGTGATGTGTCCACGTTGTGTTTTGGGGCATTTCCTGTTGCGGGTGCTAGGCCTACCCACAGAAGTGAGGTATCATTTTTATCGGGAGACTTGGGGGAACGCTGGGTGGAAGGAAATTTGTGGCTCCTCTCAGATTCCAGAACTTTCTGTCACCGAAATCTGAGGAAAATGTGTTTTTTTAGCCAAATTTTGAGGTTTGTTAAGGATTCTGGATAAAAGCACCTGGTCAGAGCCCCACAAGTCACCCCATCTTGGATTCCCCTAGGTCTCTAGTTTTCAAAAATGCAAAGGTTTGGTAGGTTTCCCTAAGTGCCGGCTGAGCTAGAGGCCACAATCTACAGGTAGGCACTTTGCAAAAACAAAAAACACCTCTGTTTTCTGTAAAAAAATGTGATGTGTCCACGTTGTGTTTTGGGGCATTTCCTGTCACGGGGGCTAGGCCTACCCACACAAGTGAGGTATCATTTTTATCTGGAGACTTGGGGGAACGCTGGGGGGAATTAAATGTGTGGCGCCTCTCAGATTCTAGAACTTTCTGTCACCGAGATTTGAGGAAAATGTGTTTTTTTAGCCAACTGTTGAGGTTTGCAAAGGATTCTGGGTAAGAGAACCTGGTCAGAGCCCCATAAGTCACCTCATCTTGGATTCCCCTAGGTCTCTAGTTTTAAAAAATGCACAGGTTTGGTAGGTTTCCCTAGGTACCGGCTGAGCTAGAGGCCAAAATCTACAGGTAGGCACTTTGCAAAAAAACACCTCTGTTTTCTGTAAAAAAATGGGATGTGTCCACGTTGTGTTTTGGGTCATTTCCTGTTGCGGGCGCTAGGCCTACACACACAAGTGAGGTATCATTTTTATTGGGAGACTTGGGGGAACGCTGGGTGGAAGGAAATTTGTGGCTCCTCTCAGATTCCAGAACTTTCTGTCACCGAAATGTGAGGAAAACGTGTTTTTTTGCCACATTTTGAGGTTTGCAAAGGATTCTGGGTAACAGAACCTGGTCAGAGCCCCACAAGTGACCCCATCTTGGATTCCCTAGGTCTCTAGTTTTAAAAAATGCACAGGTTTGGTAGGTTTCCCTAGGTGCCGGCTGAGCTAGAGGCCAAAATCTACAGGTAGGCACTTTGCAAAAATCACCTCTTTTATCTGTCAAAAAATGTGATATGTCCACGTTGTGTTTTGGGGCATTTCCTGTCGCGGGAGCTAGGCCTACCCACACAAGTGAGGTATCATTTTTATTGGGAGACTTGAGGGAACGCTGGGTGGAATGAAATTTGTGGCTCCTCTCAGATTCCAGAACTTTCTGTCACCGAAATGTGAGGAAAACGTGTTTTTTTAGCCAAATTTTGAGGTTTGCAAAGGATTCTGGGTAACAGAACATGGTCAGATCCCCACAAGTCACCCCATCTTGGATTCCCCTAGGTCTCTAGTTTTAAAAAATGCACAGGTTTGGTAGGTTTCCCTAGGTGCCGGCTGAGCTAGAGGCCAAAATCTACAGGTAGGTACTTTGCAAAAATCACCTCTGTTATCTGTCAAAAAATGTGATATGTCCACGTTGTGTTTTGGGGCATTTCCTGTTGCGGGTGCTAGGCCTACCCACACAAGTGAGGTATCATTTTTATCGGGAGACTTGGGGGAACGCTGGGTGGAAGGAAATTTGTGGCTCCTCTCAGATTCCAGAACTTTCTGTCACCGAAATCTGAGGAAAATGTGTTTTTTTAGCAAAATTTTGAGGTTTGCTAAGGATTCTGGATAAAAGTACCTGGTCAGAGCCCCACAAGTCACCCCATCTTGGATTCCCGTAGGTCTCTAGTTTTCAAAAATGCAAAGGTTTGGTAGGTTTCCCTAAGTACCGGCTGAGCTAGAGGCCACAATCTACAGGTAGGCACTTTGCAAAAAACACCTCTGTTCTCTGTAAAAAAATGTGATGTGTCCACATTGTGTTTTGGGGCATTTCCTGTTGTGGGTGCTAGGCCTACCCACACAAGTGAGGTATCCTTTTTATCGGGAGACTTGGGGGAACGCTGGGTGGAAGGAAATTTGTGGCTCCTCTCAGATTCCAGAACTTTCTGTCACCGAAATGTGAGGAAAACGTGTTTTTTAGCCAAATTTTGAGGTTTGCTAAGGATCCTGGGTAACAGAACCTGGTCAGAGCCCCAAAAGTGACCCCATCTTGGATTCCCCTAGGTCTCTAGTTTTCAGAAATGCACAGGTTTGGTAGGTTTCCTTAGGAGCCGGCTGAGCTAGAGGCCAAAATCTACAGGTAGGCACTTTGCAAAAATCACCTCTGTTATCTGTCAAAAAATGTGATATGTCCACGTTGTGTTTTGGGGCATTTCCTGTCGCGGGCGCTAGGCCTACCCACACAAGGGAGGTTTCATTTTTATCGGGAGACTTTGGTAAACGCTGGGTGGAAGGAAATTTGTGGGTCCTCTCAGATTCCAGAACTTTCTGTCACCGAAATGTGAGGAAAACTTGTTTTTTTAGCCAAATTGTGAGGTTTGCAAAGCATTCTGGGTAACAGAACCTGGTGAGAGCCCCACAAGTCACCCCATCTTGGATTCCCCTAGGTCTCTAGTTTTAAAAAATGCACAGGTTTGGTAGGTTTCCCTAGGTGCCGGCTGAGCTAGAGGCCAAAATCTACAGGTAGGCACTTTGCAAAAAACACCTCTGTTTTCTGTCAAAAAATGTGATGTGTCCACGTTGTGTTTTGGGGCATTTCCTGTTGCGGGTGCTAGGCCTACCCACACAAGTGAGGTATCATTTTTCTCGGGAGACTTGGGGGAACGCTGGGTGGAAGGAAATTTGTGGCTCCTCTCAGATTCCAGAACTTTCTGTCACCGAAATCTGAGGAAAATGTGTTTTTTTAGCCAAATTTTGAGGTTTGTTAAGGATTCTGGATAAAAGTACCTGGTCAGAGCCCCACAAGTCACCCCATCTTGGATTCCCCTAGGTCTCTAGTTTTCAAAAATGCAAAGGTTTGGTAGGTTTCCCTAAGTGCCGGCTGAGCTAGAGGCCACAATCTACAGGTAGGCACTTTGCAAAAACAAAAAACACCTCTGTTTTCTGTAAAAAAATGTGATGTGTCCACGTTGTGTTTTGGGGCATTTCCTGTCACGGGGGCTAGGCCTACCCACACAAGTGAGGTATCATTTTTATCTGGAGACTTGGGGGAACGCTGGGGGGAATTAAATGTGTGGCGCCTCTCAGATTCTAGAACTTTCTGTCACCGAGATTTGAGGAAAATGTGTTTTTTTAGCCAACTGTTGAGGTTTGCAAAGGATTCTGGGTAAGAGAACCTGGTCAGAGCCCCATAAGTCACCTCATCTTGGATTCCCCTAGGTCTCTAGTTTTAAAAAATGCACAGGTTTGGTAGGTTTCCCTAGGTACCGGCTGAGCTAGAGGCCAAAATCTACAGGTAGGCACTTTGCAAAAAACACCTCTGTTTTCTGTAAAAAAATGGGATGTGTCCACGTTGTGTTTTGGGTCATTTCCTGTTGCGGGCGCTAGGCCTACACACACAAGTGAGGTATCATTTTTATTGGGAGACTTGGGGGAACGCTGGGTGGAAGGAAATTTGTGGCTCCTCTCAGATTCCAGAACTTTCTGTCACCGAAATGTGAGGAAAACGTGTTTTTTTGCCACATTTTGAGATTTGCAAAGGATTCTGGGTAACAGAACATGGTCAGATCCCCACAAGTCACCCCATCTTGGATTCCCCTAGGTCTCTAGTTTTAAAAAATGCACAGGTTTGGTAGGTTTCCCTAGGTGCCGGCTGAGCTAGAGGCCAAAATCTACAGGTAGGTACTTTGCAAAAATCACCTCTGTTATCTGTCAAAAAATGTGATATGTCCACGTTGTGTTTTGGGGCATTTCCTGTTGCGGGTGCTAGGCCTACCCACACAAGTGAGGTATCATTTTTATCGGGAGACTTGGGGGAACGCTGGGTGGAAGGAAATTTGTGGCTCCTCTCAGATTCCAGAACTTTCTGTCACCGAAATCTGAGGAAAATGTGTTTTTTTAGCAAAATTTTGAGGTTTGCTAAGGATTCTGGATAAAAGTACCTGGTCAGAGCCCCACAAGTCACCCCATCTTGGATTCCTGTAGGTCTCTAGTTTTCAAAAATGCAAAGGTTTGGTAGGTTTCCCTAAGTGCCGGCTGAGCTAGAGGCCACAATCTACAGGTAGGCACTTTGCAAAAAACACCTCTGTTTTCTGTAAAAAAAATGTGATGTGTCCACGTTGTGTTTTGGGGAATTTCCTGTCACGGGGGCTAGGCCTACCCACACAAGTGAGGTATCATTTTTATCTGGAGACTTGGGGGAACGCTGGCGGGAAGGAAATGTGTGGCTCCTCTCAGATTCTAGAACTTTCTGTCACCGAAATTTGAGGAAAATGTGTTTTTTTAGCCAACTGTTGAGGTTTGCAAAGGATTCTGGGTAAGAGAACCTGGTCAGAGCCCCATAAGTCACCCCATCTTGGATTCCCCTAGGTCTCTAGTTTTAAAAAATGCACAGGTTTGGTAGGTTTCCCTAGATACCGGCTGAGCTAGAGGCTAAAATCTACAGGTAGGCACTTTGCAAAAAACACCTCTGTTTTCTGTAAAAAAATGGGATGTGTCCACGTTGTGTTTTGGGGCATTTCCTGTTGCGGGCGCTAGGCCCACACACACAAGTGAGGTATCATTTTTATTGGGAGACTTGGGGGAACGCTGGGTGGAAGGAAATTTGTGGCTCCTCTCAGATTCCAGAACTTTCTGTCACCGAAATGTGAGGAAAACGTGTTTTTTTGCCACATTTTGAGGTTTGCAAAGGATTCTGGGTAACAGAACCTGGTCAGAGCCCCACAAGTGACCCCATCTTGGATTCCCTAGGTCTCTAGTTTTCAGAAATGCACAGGTTTGGTAGGTTTCCCTAGGTGCCGGCTGAGCTAGAGGCCAAAATCTACAGGTAGGCACTTTGCAAAAATCACCTCTGTTATCTGTCAAAAAATGGGATATGTCCACGTTGTGTTTTGGGGCATTTCCTGTCGCGGGCGCTAGGCCTACCCACACAAGTGAGGTATCATTTTTATTGGGAGACTTGAGGGAACGCTGGGTGGAATGAAATTTGTGGCTCCTCTCAGATTCCAGAACTTTCTGTCACCGAAATGTGAGGAAAACGTGTTTTTTAGCCAAATTTTGAGGTTTGCAAAGGATTCTGGGTAACAGAACCTGGTCAGATCCCCACAAGTCACCCCATCTTGGATTCCCCTAGGTCTCTAGTTTTAAAAAATGCACAGGTTTGGTAGGTTTCCCTAGGTGCCGGCTGAGCTAGAGGCCAAAATCTACAGGTAGGTACTTTGCAAAAATCACCTCTGTTATCTGTCAAAAAATGTGATATGTCCACGTTGTGTTTTGGGGCATTTCCTGTCGCGGGCGCTAGGCCTACCCACACAAGTGAGGTATCATTTTTATCGGGAGACTTTGGTGAAAGCTGGGTGGAAGGAAATTTGTGGGTCCTCTCAGATTCCAGAACTTTCTGTCACCGAAATGTGAGGAAAACGTGTTTTTTTAGCCAAATTTTGATGTTTGATAAGCATTCTGGGTAACAGAACCTGGTGAGAGCCCCACAAGTCACCCTATGTTGGATTCACCTAGGTCTCTAGTTTTAAAAAATGCACAGGTTTGGTAGGTTTCCCTAGGTGCCGGCTGAGCTAGAGGCCAAAATCTACAGGTAGGCACTTTGCAAAAAACACCTCTGTTTTCTGTCAAAAAATGTGATGTGTCCACGTTGTGTTTTGGGGCATTTCCTGTCGCGGGCGCTAGGCCTACCCACACAAGTGAGGTATCATTTTTATCGGGAGACTTTGGTGAACGCTGGGTGGAAGGAAATTTGTGGGTCCTCTCAGCTTCCAGAACTTTCTGTCACCGAAATGTGAGGAAAACGTGTTTTTTTAGCCAAATTTTGATGTTTGATAAGCATTCTGGGTAACAGAACCTGGTGAGAGCCCCACAAGTCACCCTATGTTGGATTCACCTAGGTCTCTAGTTTTAAAAAATGCACAGGTTTGGTAGGTTTCCCTAGGTGCCGGCTGAGCTAGAGGCCAAAATCTACAGGTAGGCACTTTGCAAGAAACACCTCTGTTTTCTGTCAAAGAATGTGATGTGTCCACGTTGTGTTTTGGGGCATTTCCTGTTGCGGGTGCTAGGCCTACCCACACAAGTGAGGTATCATTTTTATCGGGAGACTTGGGGGAACGCTGGGTGGAAGGAACTTTGTGGCTCCTCTCAGATTCCAGAACTTTCTGTCACCGAAATGTGAGGAAAACGTGTTTTTTAGCCAAATTTTGAGGTTTGCTAAGGATTCTGGGTAATAGAACCTGGTCAGAGCCCCACAAGTGACCCCATCTTGCATTCCCCTAGGTCTCCAGTTTTCAGAAATGCACAGGTTTGGTAGGTTTCCCTAGGTACTGGCTGAGCTAGAGGCCAAAATCTACAGGTAGGCACTTTGCAAAAAACACCTCTGTTATCTGTCAAAAAATGTGATATGTCCACGTTGTGTTTTGGGGCATTTCCTGTCGCGGGCGCTAGGCCTACCCACACAAGGGAGGTATCATTTTTATCTGGAGACTTGGGGGAACGCTGGGGGGAAGGAAATGTGTGGCTCCTCTCAGATTCTAGAACTTTCTGTCACCGAAATTTGAGGAAAACGTGTTTTTTGTGCCAAATTTTGAGGTTTGCAAAGGATTCTGGGTAACAGAACCTGGGCAGAGCACCACAACTCACACCATCTTGGATTCCCCTAGGTTTCTATTTTTCAAAAATGCACAGGTTTGGTAGGTTTCCCTAGGTGCCGGCTGAGCTAGAGGCCAAAATCTACAGGTAGGCACTTCGCAAAAAACACCTCTGTTTTCTTTCAAAAAATTGAATGTGTCCACGTTGCGCTTTGGGGCATTTCCTGTCGCGGACGCTAGGCCTACCCACACAAGTGAGGTATCATTCTTATCGGGAGACTTGAGGGAACGCTGGGTGGAAGGAAATTTGTGGCTCCTCTCAGATTCCAGAACTCTCTGTCACCGAAACATGAGGAAAATGTGTTTTTTTAGCCAACTGTTGAGGTTTGCAAAGGATTCTGGGTAAGAGAACCTGGTCAGAGCCCCATAAGTCACCCCATCTTGGATTCCCCTAGGTCTCTAGTTTTCAAAAATGCACAGGTTTGGTAGGTTTCCCTAGGTACCGGCTGAGCTAGAGGCCAAAATCTACAGGTAGGCACTTTGCAAAAAACACCTCTGTTTTCTGTAAAAAAATGGGATGTGTCCACGTTGTGTTTTGGGGCATTTCCTGTTGCGGGCGCTAGGCCTACACACACAAGTGAGGTATCATTTTTATTGGGAGACTTTGGGGAACGCTGGGTGGAAGGAAATTTGTGGCTCCTCTCAGATTCCAGAACTTTCTGTCACCGAAATGTGAGGAAAACGTGTTTTTTAGCCAAATTTTGAGGTTTGCTAAGGATTCTGGGTAACAGAACCTGGTCAGAGCCCCACAAGTGACCCCATCTTGGATTCCCTAGGTCTCTAGTTTTCAGAAATGCACAGGTTTGGTAGGTTTCCCTAGGTGCCGGCTGAGCTAGAGGCCAAAATCTACAGGTAGGCACTTTGCAAAAATCACCTCTGTTATCTGTCAAAAAATGGGATATGTCCACGTTGTGTTTGGGCATTTCCTGTCGCGGGCGCTAGGCCTACCCACACAAGTGAGGTATCATTTTTATCGGGAGACTTGGGGGATCGCTGGGTGGAAGGAAATTTGTGGCTCCTCTCAGATTCCAGAACTTTCTGTCACCGAAATCTGAGGAAAATGTGTTTTTTTAGCAAAATTTTGAGGTTTGCTAAGGATTCTGGATAAAAGTACCTGGTCAGAGCCCCACAAGTCACCCCATCTTGGATTCCCGTAGGTCTCTAGTTTTCAAAAATGCAAAGGTTTGGTAGGTTTCCCTAAGTGCCGGCTGAGCTAGAGGCCACAATCTACAGGTAGGCACTTTGCAAAAAACACCTCTGTTTTCTGTAAAAAAATGTGATGTGTCCACGTTGTGTTTTGGGGAATTTCCTGTCACGGGGGCTAGGCCTACCCACACAAGTGAGGTATCATTTTTATCTGGAGACTTGGGGGAACGCTGGGGGGGAAGGAAATGTGTGGCTCCTCTCAGATTCTAGAACTTTCTGTCACCGAAATTTGAGGAAAATGTGTTTTTTTAGCCAACTGTTGAGGTTTGCAAAGGATTCTGGGTAAGAGAACCTGGTCAGAGCCCCATAAGTCACCCCATCTTGGATTCCCCTAGGTCTCTAGTTTTTCAAAAATGCACAGGTTTGGTAGGTTTCCCTAGATACCGGCTGAGCTAGAGGCTAAAATCTACAGGTAGGCACTTTGCAAAAATCACCTCTGTTATCTGTCAAAAAATGGGATATGTCCACGTTGTGTTTTGGGGCATTTCCTGTCGCGGGCGCTAGGCCTACCCACACAAGTGAGGTATCATTTTTATTGGGAGACTTGAGGGAACGCTGGGTGGAATGAAATTTGTGGCTCCTCTCAGATTCCAGAACTTTCTGTCACCGAAATGTGAGGAAAACGTGTTTTTTTTAGCCAAATTTTGAGGTTTGCAAAGGATTCTGGGTAACAGAACCTGGTCAGAGCCCCACAAGTGACCCCATCTTGGATTCCCTAGGTCTCTAGTTTTCAGAAATGCACAGGTTTGGTAGGTTTCCCTAGGTGCCGGCTGAGCTAGAGGCCAAAATCTACAGGTAGGCACTTTGCAAAAATCACCTTTGTTATCTGTCAAAAAATGGGATATGTCCACGTTGTGTTTTTGGGGCATTTCCTGTCGCGGGGCGCTAGGCCTACCCACACAAGTGAGGTATCATTTTTATTGGGAGACTTGAGGGAACGCTGGGTGGAATGAAATTTGTGGCTCCTCTCAGATTCCAGAACTTTCTGTCACCGAAATGTGAGGAAAACGTGTTTTTTTAGCCAAATTTTGAGGTTTGCAAAGGATTCTGGGTAACAGAACCTGGTCAGATCCCCACAAGTCACCCCATCTTGGATTCCCCTAGGTCTCTAGTTTTAAAAAATGCACAGGTTTGGTAGGTTTCCCTAGGTGCCGGCTGAGCTAGAGGCCAAAATCTACAGGTAGGTACTTTGCAAAAATCACCTCTGTTATCTGTCAAAAAATGTGATATGTCCACGTTGTGTTTTGGGGCATTTCCTGTCGCGGGCGCTAGGCCTACCCACACAAGTGAGGTATCATTTTTATCGGGAGACTTTGGTGAACGCTGGGTGGAAGGAAATTTGTGGGTCCTCTCAGATTCCAGAACTTTCTGTCACCGAAATGTGAGGAAAATGTGTTTTTTTTAGCCAAATTTTGAGGTTTGATAAGCATTCTGGGTAACAGAACCTGGTGAGAGCCCCACAAGTCACCCTATGTTGGATTCCCCTAGGTCTCTAGTTTTAAAAAATGCACAGGTTTGGTAGGTTTCCCTAGGTGCCGGCTGAGCTAGAGGCCAAAATCTACAGGTAGGCACTTTGCAAAAAACACCTCTGTTTTCTGTCAAAAAATGTGATGTGTCCACGTTGTGTTTTGGGGCATTTTCCTGTTGCGGGTGCTAGGCCTACCCACACAAGTGAGGTATCATTTTTATCAGGAGACTTGGGGGAACGCTGGGTGGAAGGAAATTTGTGGCTCCTCTCAGATTCCAGAACTTTCTGTCACCGAAATGTGAGGAAAACGTGTTTTTTAGCCAAATTTTGAGGTTTGCTAAGGATTCTGGGTAATAGAACCTGGTCAGAGCCCCACAAGTGACCCCATCTTGGATTCCCCTAGGTCTCCAGTTTTCAGAAATGCACAGGTTTGGTAGGTTTCCCCTAGGTACCGGCTGAGCTAGAGGCCAAAATCTACAGGTAGGCACTTTGCAAAAAACACCTCTGTTATCTGTCAAAAAATGTGATATGTCCACGTTGTGTTTTGGGGCATTTCCTGTCGCGGGCGCTAGTCCTACCCACACAAGGGAGGTATCATTTTTATCTGGAGACTTGGGGGGAACGCTGGGGGAAGGAAATGTGTGGCTCCTCTCAGATTCTAGAACTTTCTGTCACCGAAATTTGAGGAAAACGTGTTTTTTTTGCCAAATTTTGAGGTTTGCAAAGGATTCTGGGTAACAAAACCTGGGCAGAGCACCACAACTCACACCATCTTGGATTCCCCTAGGTTTCTATTTTTCAAAAATGCACAGGTTTGGTAGGTTTCCCTAGGTGCCGGCTGAGCTAGAGGCCAAAATCTACAGGTAGGCACTTCGCAAAAAACACCTCTGTTTTCTTTCAAAAAATTGAATGTGTCCACGTGCGCTTTGGGGCATTTCCTGTCGCGGACGCTAGGCCTACCCACACAAGTGAGGTATCATTCTTATCGGGAGACTTGAGGGAACGCTGGGTGGAAGGAAATTTGTGGCTCCTCTCAGATTCCAGAACTCTCTGTCACCGAAACATGAGGAAAATGTGTTTTTTTAGCCAACTGTTGAGGTTTGCAAAGGATTCTGGGTAAGAGAACCTGGTCAGAGCCCCATAAGTCACCCCATCTTGGATTCTCCTAGGTCTCTAGTTTTCAAAAATGCACAGGTTTGGTAGGTTTCCCTAGGTACCGGCTGAGCTAGAGGCCAAAATCTACAGGTAGGCACTTTGCAAAAAACACCTCTGTTTTCTGTAAAAAAATGGGATGTGTCCACGTTGTGTTTTGGGGCATTTCCTGTTGCGGGCGCTAGGCCTACACACACAAGTGAGGTATCATTTTTATTGGGAGACTTTGGGGAACGCTGGGTGGAAGGAAATTTGTGGCTCCTCTCAGATTCCAGAACTTTCTGTCACCGAAATATGAGGAAAACGTGTTTTTTAGCCAAATTTTGAGGTTTGCTAAGGATTCTGGGTAACAGAACCTGGTCAGAGCCCCACAAGTGACCCCATCTTGGATTCCCTAGGTCTCTAGTTTTCAGAAATGCACAGGTTTGGTAGGTTTCCCTAGGTGCCGGCTGAGCTAGAGGCCAAAATCTACAGGTAGGCACTTTGCAAAAATCACCTCTGTTATCTGTCAAAAAATGGGATATGTCCACGTTGTGTTTTGGGGCATTTCCTGTCGCGGGCGCTAGGCCTACCCACACAAGTGAGGTATCATTTTTATCGGGAGACTTGGGGGATCGCTGGGTTGAAGGAAATTTGTGGCTCCTCTCAGATTCCAGAACTTTCTGTCACCGAAATGTGAGGAAAACGTGTTTTTTTAGCCACTTTTTGAGGTTTGATAAGCATTCTGGTAACAGAACCTGGTGAGAGCCCCACAAGTCACCCCATCTTGGATTCCCCTAGGTCTCTAGTTTTAAAAAATGCACAGGTTTGGTAGGTTTCCCTAGGTGCCGGCTGAGCTAGAGGCCAAAATCTACAGGTAGGCACTTTGCAAAAAACACCTCTGTTTTCTGTCAAAAAATGTGATGTGTCCACGTTGTGTTTTGGGGGCATTTCCTGTTGCGGGTGCTAGGCCTACCCACACAAGTGAGGTATCATTTTTATTGGGAGACTTTGGGGAACACTGGGTGGAAGGAAATTTGTGGCTCCTCTCAGATTCCAGAACTTTCTGTCACCGAAATGTGAGGAAAACGTGTTTTTTTAGCCACTTTTTGAGGTTTGATAAGCATTCTGGTAACAGAACCTGGTGAGAGCCCCACAAGTCACCCCATCTTGGATTCCACTAGGTCTCTAGTTTTCAAAAATGCACAGGTTTGGTAGGTTTCCCTAGGTACCGGCTGAGCTAGAGGCCAAAATCTACAGGTAGGCACTTTGCAAAAAACACCTCTGTTTTCTGTAAAAAAATGGGATGTGTCCACGTTTGTGTTTTGGGGCATTTCATGTTGCGGGCGCTAGGCCTACACACACAAGTGAGGTATCATTTTTATTGGGAGACTTTGGGGAACGCTGGGTGGAAAGAAATTTGTGGCTCCTCTCAGATTCCAGAACTTTCTGTCACCGAAATGTGAGGAAAACGTGTTTTTTAGCCAAATTTTGAGGTTTGCTAAGGATTCTGGGTAACAGAACCTGGTCAGAGCCCCACAAGTGACCCCATCTTGGATTCCCTAGGTCTCTAGTTTTCAGAAATGCACAGGTTTGGTAGGTTTCCCTAGGTGCCGGCTGAGCTAGAGGCCAAAATCTACAGGTAGGCACTTTGCAAAAATCACCTCTGTTATCTGTCAAAAAATGGGATATGTCCACGTTGTCTTTTGGGGCATTTCCTGTCGCGGGCGCTAGGCCTACCCACACAAGTGAGGTATCATTTTTATCGGGAGACTTGGGGGATCGCTGGGTGGAAGGAAATTTGTGGCTCCTCTCAGATTCCAGAACTTTCTGTCACCGAAATGTGAGGAAAACGTGTTTTTTTAGCCACTTTTTGAGGTTTGATAAGCATTCTGGTAACAGAACCTGGTGAGAGCCCCACAAGTCACCCCATCTTGGATTCCCCTAGGTCTCTAGTTTTAAAAAATGCACAGGTTTGGTAGGTTTCCCTAGGTGCCGGCTGAGCTAGAGGCCAAAATCTACAGGTAGGCACTTTGCAAAAAACACCTCTGTTTTCTGTCAAAAAATGTGATGTATCCACGTTGTGTTTTGGGGCATTTCCTGTTGCGGGTGCTAGGCCTACCCACACAAGTGAGGTATCATTTTTATCGGGAGACTTGGGGGAACGCTGGGCGGAAGGAATTTGTGGCTCCTCTCAGATTCCAGAACTTTCTGTCACCGAAATTTGAGGAAAACTTGTTTTTTAGCCAAATTTTGAGGTTTGCTTAGGATTCTGGGTAACAGAACCTGGTCAGAGTCCCACAGGTCACCCCATCTTGGATTCCCCTAGGTCTCTAGTTTTAAAAAATGCACAGGTTTGGTAGGTTTCCCTAGGTGCCGGCTGAGCTAGAGGACAAAATCTACAGGTAGGCACTTTGCAAAAAACACCTCTGTTTTCTGTCAAAAAATGTGATGTGTCCACGTTGTGTTTTTGGGGCATTTCCTGTTGCGGGTGCTAGGCCTACCCACACAAGTGAGGTATCATTTTTATCGGGAGACTTGGGGGAACGCTGCGTGGAAGGAAATTTGTGGCTTCTCTCAGATTCCAGAACTCTCTGTCACCGAAACATGAGGAAAATGTGTTTTTTTAGCCAACTGTTGAGGTTTGCAAAGGATTCTGGGTAAGAGAACCTGGTCAGAGCCCCATAAGTCACCCCATCTTGGATTCCCCTAGGTCTCTAGTTTTCAAAAATGCACAGGTTTGGTAGGTTTCCCTAGGTACCGGCTGAGCTAGAGGCCAAAATCTACAGGTAGGCACTTTGCAAAAAACACCTCTGTTTTCTGTCAAAAAATGGGATATGTCCACGTTGTGTTTTGGGGCATTTCCTGTCGCGGGCGCTAGGCCTACCCACACAAGTGAGGTATCATTTTTATTGGGAGACTTGAGGGAACGCTGGGTGGAATGACATTTGTGGCTCCTCTCAGATTCCAGAACTTTCTGTCACCGAAATGTGAGGAAAACGTGTTTTTTTAGCCAAATTTTGAGGTTTGCAAAGGATTCTGGGTAACAGAACCTGGTCAGATCCCCACAAGTCACCCCATCTTGGATTCCCCTAGGTCTCTAGTTTTAAAAAATGCACAGGTTTGGTAGGTTTCCCTAGGTGCCGGCTGAGCTAGAGGCCAAAATCTACAGGTAGGTACTTTGCAAAAATCACCTCTGTTATCTGTCAAAAAATGTGATATGTCCACGTTGTGTTTTGGGGCATTTCCTGTCGCGGGCGCTAGGCCTACCCACACAAGTGAGGTATCATTTTTATCAGGAGACTTTGGTGAACGCTGGGTGGAAGGAAATTTGTGGGTCCTCTCAGATTCCAGAACTTTCTGTCACCGAAATGTGAGGAAAACGTGTTTTTTTAGCCAAATTTTGAGGTTTGATAAGCATTCTGGGTAACAGAACCTGGTGAGAGCCCCACAAGTCACCCTATGTTGGATTCCCCTAGGTCTCTAGTTTAAAAAAATGCACAGGTTTGGTAGGTTTCCCTAGGTGCCGGCTGAGCTAGAGGCCAAAATCTACAGGTAGGCACTTTGCAAAAAACACCTCTGTTTTCTGTCAAAAAATGTGATGTGTCCACGTTGTGTTTTGGGGCATTTCCTGTTGCGGGTGCTAGGCCTACCCACACAAGTGAGGTATCATTTTTATCGGGAGACTTGGGGGAACGCTGGGTGGAAGGAAATTTGTGGCTCCTCTCAGATTCCAGAACTTTCTGTCACCGAAATGTGAGGAAAACGTGTTTTTTAGCCAAATTTTGAGGTTTGCTAAGGATTCTGGGTAATAGAACCTGGTCAGAGCCCCACAAGTGACCCCATCTTGGATTCCCCTAGGTCTCCAGTTTTCAGAAATGCACAGGTTTGGTAGGTTTCCCTAGGTACCGGCTGAGCTAGAGGCCAAAATCTACAGGTAGGCACTTTGCAAAAAACACCTCTGTTATCTGTCAAAAAATGTGATATGTCCACGTTGTGTTTTGGGGCATTTCCAGTCTCGGGCGCTAGGCCTACCCACACAAGGGAGGTATCATTTTTATCTGGAGACTTGGGGGAACGCTGGGGGGAAGGAAATGTGTGGCTCCTCTCAGATTCTAGAACTTTCTGTCACCGAAATTTGAGGAAAACGTGTTTTTTTTGCCAAATTTTGAGGTTTGCAAAGGATTCTGGGTAACAGAACCTGGGCAGAGCACCACAACTCACACCATCTTGGATTCCCCTAGGTTTCTATTTTTAAAAAATGCACAGGTTTGGTAGGTTTCCCTAGGTGCCGGCTGAGCTAGAGGCCAAAATCTACAGGTAGGCACTTCGCAAAAAACACCTCTGTTTTCTTTCAAAAAATTGAATGTGTCCACGTTGCGCTTTGGGGCATTTCCTGTCGCGAACACTAGGCCTACCCACACAAGTGAGGTATCATTCTTATCGGGAGACTTGAGGGAACGCTGGGTGGATGGAAATTTGTGGCTCCTCTCAGATTCCAGAACTCTCTGTCACCGAAACATGAGGAAAATGTGTTTTTTTAGCCAACTGTTGAGGTTTGCAAAGGATTCTGGGTAAGAGAACCTGGTCAGAGCCCCATAAGTCACCCCATCTTGGATTCCCCTAGGTCTCTAGTTTTCAAAAATGCACAGGTTTGGTAGGTTTCCCTAGGTACCGGCTGAGCTAGAGGCCAAAATCTACAGGTAGGCACTTTGCAAAAAACACCTCTGTTATCTGTCAAAAAATGGGATATGTCCACGTTGTGTTTTGGGGCATTTCCTGTCGCGGGCGCTAGGCCTACCCACACAAGTGAGGTATCATTTTTATCGGGAGACTTGGGGGATCGCTGGGTGGAAGGAAATTTGTGGCTCCTCTCAGATTCCAGAACTTTCTGTCACCGAAATGTGAGGAAAACGTGTTTTTTTAGCCACTTTTTGAGGTGTGATAAGCATTCTGGTAACAGAACCTGGTGAGAGCCCCACAAGTCACCCCATCTTGGATTCCCCTAGGTCTCTAGTTTAAAAAAATGCACAGGTTTGGTAGCTTTCCCTAGGTGCCGGCTGAGCTAGAGGACAAAATCTACAGGTAGGCACTTTGCAAAAAACACCTCTGTTTTCTGTCAAAAAATGTGATGTGTCCACGTTGTGTTTTGGGGCATTTCCTGTTGCGGGTGCTAGGCCTACCCACACAAGTGAGGTATCATTTTTATCGGGAGACTTGGGGGAACGCTGGAGCGGAAGGAAATTTGTGGCTCCTCTCAGATTCCAGAACTTTCTGTCACCGAAATGTGAGGAAAACGTGTTTTTTAGCCAAATTTTGAGGTTTGCTAAGGATTCTGGGTAATAGAACCTGGTCAGAGCCCCACAAGTGACCCCATCTTGGATTCCCCTAGGTCTCCAGTTTTCAGAAATGCACAGGTTTGGTAGGTTTCCCTAGGTACCGGCTGAGCTAGAGGCCAAAATCTACAGGTAGGCACTTTGCAAAAAACACCTCTGATATCTGTCAAAAAATGTGATATGTCCACGTTGTGTTTTGGGGCATTTCCTGTCGCGGGCGCTAGGCCTACCCACACAAGTGAGGTATCATTTTTATCAGGAGACTTTGGTGAACGCTGGGGGGAAGGAAATTTGTGGGTCCTCTCAGATTCCAGAACTTTCTGTCACCGAAATGTGAGGAAAACGTGTTTTTTAGCCAAATTTTGAGGTTTGCTAAGGATTCTGGGTAACAGAACCTGGTCAGAGCCCCACAAGTGACCCCATCTTGGATTCCCTAGGTCTCTAGTTTTCAGAAATGCACAGGTTTGGTAGGTTTCCCTAGGTACCGGCTGAGCTAGAGGCCAAAATCTACAGGTAGGCACTTTGCAAAAAACACCTCTGTTTTCTGTCAAAAAATGGGATGTGTCCACGTTGTGTTTTGGGGCATTTCCTGTTGCGGGTGCTAGGCCTACCCACACAAGTGAGGTATCATTTTTATCGGGAGACTTGGGGGAACGCTGGGTGGAGGGAAATTTGTGGCTCCTCTCAGATTCCAGAACTTTCTGTCACCGAAATGTGAGGAAAACGTGTTTTTTTAGCCAAATTTTGAGGTTTGCTAAGGATTCTGGATAAAAGTACCTGGTCAGAGCCCCACAAGTCACCCCATCTTGGATTCCCCTAGGTCTCTAGTTTTAAAAAATGCACAGGTTTGGTAGGTTTCCCTAGGTGACGGCTGAGCTATAGGCCAAAATCTACAGGTAGGCACTTCGCAAAAAACACCTATGTTTTCTTTCAAAAAATTGGATGTGTCCACGTTGCGCTTTGGGGCATTTCCTGTCGCGGGCGCTAGAACTACCCACACAAGTGAGGTATCATTCTTATCGGGAGATTTGGGGGAACGCTGGGTGGAAGGAAATTTGTGGCTCCTCTCAGATTCCAGAACTCTCTGTCACCGAAACATGAGGAAAATGTGTTTTTTTAGCCAACTTTTGAGGTTTGCAAAGGATTCTGGGTAAGAAAACCTGGTCAGAGCCCCATAAGTCACCCCATCTTGGATTCCCCTAGGTCTCTAGTTTTCAAAAATGCACAGGTTTGGTAGGTTTCCCTAGGTACCGGCTGAGCTAGAGGCCAAAATCTACAGGTAGGCACTTTGCAAAAAACACCTCTGTTTTCTGTAAAAAAATGGGATGTGTCAACGTTGTGTTTTGGGGCATTTCCTGTTGCGGGCGCTAGGCCTACACACACAAGTGAGCTATCATTTTTATTGGGAGACTTGGGGGAACGCTGGGTGGAAGGAAATTTGTGGCTCCTCTCAGATTCCAGAACTTTCTGTCACCGAAATGTGAGGAAAACGTGTTTTTTTGCCATATTTTGAGGTTTGCAAAGGATTCTGGGTAACAGAACCTGGTCAGAGCCCCACAAGTGACCCCATCTTGGATTCCCTAGGTCTCTAGTTTTAAAAAATGCACAGGTTTGGTAGGTTTCCCTAGGTGCCGGCTGAGCTAGAGGCCAATATCTACAGGTAGGCACTTTGCAAAAATCACCTCTGTTATCTGTCAAAAAATGTGATATGTCCACGTTGTGTTTTGGGGCATTTCCTGTCGCGGGCGCTAGGCCTACCCACACAATGGAGGTATCATTTTTATCGGGAGACTTTGGTGAACGCTGGGTGGAAGGAAATTTGTGGGTCCTCTCAGATTCCAGAACTTTCTGTCACCGAAATGTGAGGAAAACGTGTTTTTTTAGCCAAATTTTGAGGTTTGATAAGCATTCTGGGTAACAGAACCTGGTGAGAGCCCCACAAGTCACTCCATCTTGGATTCCCCTAGGTCTCTAGTTTTAAAAAATGCACAGGTTTGGTAGGTTTCCCTAGGTGCCGGCTGAGCTAGAGGCCAAAATCTACAGGTAGGCACTTTGCAAAAAACACCTCTGTTTTCTGTAAAAAAATGTGATGTGTCCACGTTGTGTTTTGGGGCATTTCCTGTTGTGGGTGCTAGGCCTACCCACACAAGTGAGGTATCCTTTTTATCGGGAGACTTGGGGGAACGCTGGGTGGAAGGAAATTTGTGGCTCCTCTCAGATTCCAGAACTTTCTGTCACCAAAATGTGAGGAAAACATGTTTTTTAGCCAAATTTTGAGGTTTGCTAAGGATCCTGGGTAACAGAACCTGGTCAGAGCCCCACAAGTGACCCCATCTTGGATTCCCCTAGGTCTCTAGTTTTCAGAAATGCACAGGTTTGGTAGGTTTCCCTAGGTGCCGGCTGAGCTAGAGGCCAAAATCTACAGGTAGGCACTTTGCAAAAATCACCTCTGTTATCTGTCAAAAAATGTGATATGTCCACGTTGTGTTTTGGGGCATTTCCTGTCGCGGGCGCTAGGCCTACCCACACAAGGGAGGTATCATTTTTATCGGGAGACTTTGGTAAACGCTGGGTGGAAGGAAATTTGTGGCTCCTCTCAGATTCCAGAACTTTCTGTCACCGAAATGTGAGGAAAACGTGTTTTTTAGCCAAATTTTGAGGTTTGCTAAGGATTCTGGGTAATAGAACCTGGTCAGAGCCCCACAAGTGACCCCATCTTGGATTCCCCTAGGTCTCCAGTTTTCAGAAATGCACAGGTTTGGTAGGTTTCCCTAGGTACCGGCTGAGCTAGATGCCAAAATCTACAGGTAGGCACTTTGCGAAAAACACCTCTGTTATCTGTCAAAAAATGTGATATGTCCACGTTGTGTTTTGGGGCATTTCCAGTCTCGGGCGCTAGGCCTACCCACACAAGGGAGGTATCATTTTTATCTGGAGACTTGGGGGAACGCTGGGGGGAAGGAAATGTGTGGCTCCTCTCAGATTCTAGAACTTTCTGTCACCGAAATTTGAGGAAAACGTGTTTTTTTTGCCAAATTTTGAGGTTTGCAAAGGATTCTGGGTAACAGAACCTGGGCAGAGCACCACAACTCACACCATCTTGGATTCCCCTAGGTTTCTATTTTTCAAAAATGCACAGGTTTGGTAGGTTTCCCTAGGTGCCGGCTGAGCTAGAGGCCAAAATCTACAGGTAGGCACTTCGCAAAAAACACCTCTGTTTTCTTTCGAAAAATTGAATGTGTCCACGTTGCGCTTTGGGGCATTTCCTGTCGCGGACACTAGGCCTACCCACACAAGTGAGGTATCATTCTTATCGGGAGACTTGAGGGAACGCTGGGTGGAAGGAAATTTGTGGCTCCTCTCAGATTCCAGAACTCTCTGTCACCGAAACATGAGGAAAATGTGTTTTTTTAGCCAACTGTTGAGGTTTGCAAAGGATTCTGGGTAAGAGAACCTGGTCAGAGCCCCATAAGTCACCCCATCTTGGATTCCCCTAGGTCTCTAGTTTTCAAAAATGCACAGGTTTGGTAGGTTTCCCTAGGTACCGGCTGAGCTAGAGGCCAAAATCTACAGGTAGGCACTTTGCAAAAAACACCTCTGTTATCTGTCAAAAAATGGGATATGTCCACGTTGTGTTTTGGGGCATTTCCTGTCGCGGGCGCTAGGCCTACCCACACAAGTGAGGTATCATTTTTATCGGGAGACTTGGGGGATCGCTGGGTGGAAGGAAATTTGTGGCTCCTCTCAGATTCCAGAACTTTCTGTCACCGAAATGTGAGGAAAACGTGTTTTTTTAGCCACTTTTTGAGGTTTGATAAGCATTCTGGTAACAGAACCTGGTGAGAGCCCCACAAGTCACCCCATCTTGGATTCCCCTAGGTCTCTAGTTTAAAAAAATTCACAGGTTTGGTAGCTTTCCCTAGGTGCCGGCTGAGCTAGAGGCCAAAATCTACAGGTAGGCACTTTGCAAAAAACACCTCTGTTTTCTGTCAAAAAATGTGATGTGTCCACGTTGTGTTTTGGGGCATTTCCTGTTGCTGGTGCTAGGCCTACCCACACAAGTGAGGTATCATTTTTATCGGGAGACTTGGGGGAACGCTGGGCGGAAGGAAATTTGTGGCTCCTCTCAGATTCCAGAACTTTCTGTCACCGAAATGTGAGGAAAACGTGTTTTTTAGCCAAATTTTGAGGTTTGCTAAGGATTCTGGGTAATAGAACCTGGTCAGAGCCCCACAAGTGACCCCATCTTGGATTCCCCTAGGTCTCCAGTTTTCAGAAATGCACAGGTTTGGTAGGTTTCCCTAGGTACCGGCTGAGCTAGAGGCCAAAATCTACAGGTAGGCACTTTGCAAAAAACACCTCTGTTATCTGTCAAAAAATGTGATATGTCCACGTTGTGTTTTGGGGCGTTTCCAGTCGCGGGCGCTAGGCCTACCCACACAAGGGAGGTATCATTTTTATCTGGAGACTTGGGGGAACGCTGGGGGGAAGGAAATGTGTGGCTCCTCTAGGATTCTAGAACTTTCTGTCACCGAAATTTGAGGAAAACGTGTTTTTTTTGCCAAATTTTGAGGTTTGCAAAGGATTCTGGGTAACAGAACCTGGGCAGAGCACCACAACTCACACCATCTTGGATTCCCCTAGGTTTCTATTTTTCAAAAATGCACAGGTTTGGTAGGTTTCCCTAGGTGCCGGCTGAGCTAGAGGCCAAAATCTACAGGTAGGTACTTTGCAAAAATCACCGCTGTTATCTGTCAAAAAATGTGATATGTCCACGTTGTGTTTTGGGGCATTTCCTGTCGCGGGCGCTAGGCCTACCCACACAAGTGAGGTATCATTTTTATCAGGAGACTTTGGTGAACGCTGGGTGGAAGGAAATTTGTGGGTCCTCTCAGATTCCAGAACTTTCTGTCACCGAAATGTGAGGAAAACGTGTTTTTTAGCCAAATTTTGAGGTTTGCTAAGGATTCTGGGTAACAGAACCTGGTCAGAGCCCCACAAGTGACCCCATCTTGGATTCCCTAGGTCTCTAGTTTTCAGAAATGCACAGGTTTGGTAGGTTTCCCTAGGTACCGGCTGAGCTAGAGGCCAAAATCTACAGGTAGGCACTTTGCAAAAAACACCTCTGTTTTCTTTCAAAAAATTGGATGTGTCCACGTTGCGCTTTGGGGCATTTCCTGTCGCGGGCGCTAGACCTACCCACACAAGTGAGGTATCATTCTTATCGGGAGATTTGGGGGAACGCTGGGTGGAAGGAAATTTGTGGCTCCTCTCAGATTCCAGAACTCTCTGTCACCGAAACATGAGGAAAATGTGTTTTTTTAGCCAACTTTTGAGGTTTGCAAAGGATTCTGGGTAAGAAATCCTGGTCAGAGCCCCATAAGTCACCCCATCTTGGATTCCCCTAGGTCTCTAGTTTTCAAAAATGCACAGGTTTGGTAGGTTTCCCTAGGTACCGGCTGAGCTAGAGGCCAAAATCTACAGGTAGGCACTTTGCAAAAAACACCTCTGTTTTCTGTAAAAAAATGGGATGTGTCAACGTTGTGTTTTGGGGCATTTCCTGTTGCGGGCGCTAGGCCTACACACACAAGTGAGCTATCATTTTTATTGGGAGACTTGGGGGAACGCTGGGTGGAAGGAAATTTGTGGCTCCTCTCAGATTCCAGAACTTTCTGTCACCGAAATGTGAGGAAAACGTGTTTTTTTGCCATATTTTGAGGTTTGCAAAGGATTCTGGGTAACAGAACCTGGTCAGAGCCCCACAAGTGACCCCATCTTGGATTCCCTAGGTCTCTAGTTTTCAGAAATGCACAGGTTTGGTAGGTTTCCCTAGGTGCCGGCTGAGCTAGAGGCCAATATCTACAGGTAGGCACTTTGCAAAAATCACCTCTGTTATCTGTCAAAAAATGTGATATGTCCACGTTGTGTTTTGGGGCATTTCCTGTCGCGGGCGCTAGGCCTACCCACACAAGGGAGGTATCATTTTTATCGGGAGACTTTGGTGAACGCTGGGTGGAAGGAAATTTGTGGGTCCTCTCAGATTCCAGAACTTTCTGTCACCGAAATGTGAGGAAAACGTGTTTTTTTAGCCAAATTTTGAGGTTTGATAAGCATTCTGGGTAACAGAACCTGGTGAGAGCCCCACAAGTCACTCCATGTTGGATTCCCCTAGGTGTCTAGTTTTAAAAAATGCACAGGTTTGGTAGGTTTCCCTAGGTGCCGGCTGAGCTAGAGGCCAAAATCTACAGGTAGGCACTTTGCAAAAAACACCTCTGTTTTCTGTAAAAAAATGTGATGTGTCCACGTTGTGTTTTGGGGCATTTCCTGTTGTGGGTGCTAGGCCTACCCACACAAGTGAGGTATCCTTTTTATCGGGAGACTTGGGGGAACGCTGGGTGGAAGGAAATTTGTGGCTCCTCTCAGATTCCAGAACTTTCTGTCACCGAAATGTGAGGAAAACATGTTTTTTAGCCAAATTTTGAGGTTTGCTAAGGATCCTGGGTAACAGAACCTGGTCAGAGCCCCACAAGTGACCCCATCTTGGATTCCCCTAGGTCTCTAGTTTTCAGAAATGCACAGGTTTGGTAGGTTTCCCTAGGTGCCGGCTGAGCTAGAGGCCAAAATCTACAGGTAGGCACTTTGCAAAAATCACCTCTGTTATCTGTCAAAAAATGTGATATGTCCACGTTGTGTTTTGGGGCATTTCCTGTCGCGGGCGCTAGGCCTACCCACACAAGGGAGGTATCATTTTTATCGGGAGACTTTGGTAAACGCTGGGTGGAAGGAAATTTGTGGGTCCTCTCAGATTCCAGAACTTTCTGTCACCGAAATGTGAGGAAAACTTGTTTTTTTAGCCAAATTTTGAGGTTTGCAAAGCATTCTGGGTAACAGAACCTGGTGAGAGCCCCACAAGTCACCCCATCTTGGATTCCCCTAGGTCTCTAGTTTTAAAAAATGCACAGGTTTGGTAGGTTTCCCTAGGTGCCGGCTGAGCTAGAGGCCAAAATCTACAGGTAGGCACTTTGCAAAAAACACCTCTGTTTTCTGTCAAAAAATGTGATGTGTCCACGTTGTGTTTTGGGGCATTTCCTGTTGCGGGTGCTAGGCCTACCCACACAAGTGAGGTATCATTTTTATCGGGAGACTTGGGGGACGGCTGGGTAGAAGGAAATTTGTGGCTCCTCTCAGATTCCAGAACTTTCTGTCACCGAAATCTGAGGAAAATGTGTTTTTTTTAGCCAAATTTTGAGGTTTGCTAAGGATTCTGGATAAAAGTACCTGGTCAGAGCCCCACAAGTCACCCCATCTTGGATTCCCCTAGGTCTCTAGTTTTCAAAAATGCAAAGGTTTGGTAGGTTTCCCTAAGTGCCGGCTGAGCTAGAGGCCACAATCTACAGGTAGGCACTTTGCAAAAACAAAAAACACCTCTGTTTTCTGTAAAAAAATGTGATGTGTCCACGTTGTGTTTTGGGGCACTTCCTGTCACGGGGGCTAGGCCTACCCACACAAGTGAGGTATCATTTTTATCTGGAGACTTGGGGGAACGCTGGGGGGAATTAAATGTGTGGCTCCTCTCAGATTCTAGAACTTTCTGTCACCGAAATTTGAGGAAAATGTGTTTTTTTAGCCAACTGTTGAGGTTTGCAAAGGATTCTGGGTAAGAGAACCTGGTCAGAGCCCCATAAGTCACCTCATCTTGGATTCCCCTGGGTCTCTAGTTTTCAAAAATGCACAGGTTTGGTAGGTTTCCCTATGTACCGGCTGAGCTAGAGGCCAAAATCTACAGGTAGGCACTTTGCAAAAAACACCTCTGTTTTCTGTAAAAAAATGGGATGTGTCCACGTTGTGTTTTGGGTCATTTCCTGTTGCGGGCGCTAGGCCTACACACACAAGTGAGGTATCATTTTTATTGGGAGACTTGGGGGAACACTGGGTGGAAGGAAATTTGTGGCTCCTCTCAGATTCCAGAACTTTCTGTCACAGAAATGTGAGGAAAACGTGTTTTTTTGCCACATTTTGAGGTTTGCAAAGGATTCTGGGTAACAGAACCTGGTCAGAGCCCCACAAGTGACCCCATCTTGGATTCCCTAGGTCTCTAGTTTTAAAAAATGCACAGGTTTGGTAGGTTTCCCTAGGTGCCGGCTGAGCTAGAGGCCAAAATCTACAGGTAGGCACTTTGCAAAAATCACCTCTTTTATCTGTCAAAAAATGTGATATGTCCACGTTGTGTTTTGGGGTATTTCCTGTCGCGGGCGCTAGGCCTACCCACACAAGTGAGGTATCATTTTTATTGGGAGACTTGAGGGAACGCTGGGTGGAATGAAATTTGTGGCTCCTCTCAGATTCCAGAACTTTCTGTCACCGAAATGTGAGGAAAACGTGTTTTTTTAGCCAAATTTTGAGGTTTGCAAAGGATTCTGGGTAACAGAACATGGTCAGATCCCCACAAGTCACCCCATCTTGGATTCCCCTAGGTCTCTAGTTTTAAAAAATGCACAGGTTTGGTAGGTTTCCCTAGGTGCCGGCTGAGCTAGAGGCCAAAATCTACAGGTAGGTACTTTGCAAAAATCACCTCTGTTATCTGTCAAAAAATGTGATATGTCCACGTTGTGTTTTGGGGCATTTCCTGTTGCGGGTGCTAGGCCTACCCACACAAGTGAGGTATCATTTTTATCGGGAGACTTGGGGGAACGCTGGGTGGAAGGAAATTTGTGGCTCCTCTCAGATTCCAGAACTTTCTGTCACCGAAATCTGAGGAAAATGTGTTTTTTTAGCAAAATTTTGAGGTTTGCTAAGGATTCTGCATAAAAGTACCTGGTCAGAGCCCCACAAGTCACCCCATCTTGGATTCCCGTAGGTCTCTAGTTTAAAAAAATGCAAAGGTTTGGTAGGTTTCCCTAAGTGCCAGCTGAGCTAGAGGCCACAATCTACAGGTAGGCACTTTGCAAAAAACACCTCTGTTTTCTGTAAAAAAATGTGATGTGTCCACGGTGTGTTTTGGGGAATTTCCTGTCACGGGGCTAGGCCTACCCACACAAGTGAGGTATCATTTTTATCTGGAGACTTGGGGGAACGCTGGGGGGAAGGAAATGTGTGGCTCCTCTCAGATTCTAGAACTTTCTGTCACCGAAATTTGAGGAAAATGTGTTTTTTTAGCCAACTGTTGAGGTTTGCAAAGGATTCTGGTAAGAGAACCTGGTCAGAGCCCCATAAGTCACCCCATCTTGGATTCCCCTAGGTCTCTAGTTTTCAAAAATGCACAGGTTTGGTAGGTTTCCCTAGATACCGGCTGAGCTAGAGGCTAAAATCTACAGGTAGGCACTTTGCAAAAAACACCTCTGTTTTCTGTAAAAAAATGGGATGTGTCCACGTTGTGTTTTGGGGCATTTCCTGTTGCGGGCGCTAGGCCTACACACACAAGTGAGGTATCATTTTTATTGGGAGACTTGGGGGAACGCTGGGTGGAAGGAAATTTGTGGCTCCTCTCAGATTCCAGAACTTTCTGTCACCGAAATGTGAGGAAAACTTGTTTTTTTGCCACATTTTGAGGTTTGCAAAGGATTCTGGGTAACAGAACCTGGTCAGAGCCCCACAAGTGACCCCATCTTGGATTCCCTAGGTCTCTAGTTTTCAGAAATGCACAGGTTTGGTAGGTTTCCCTAGGTGCCGGCTGAGCTAGAGGCCAAAATCTACAGGTAGGCACTTTGCAAAAATCACCTCTGTTATCTGTCAAAAAATGGGATATGTCCACGTTGTGTTTTGGGGCATTTCCTGTCGCGGGCGCTAGGCCTACCCACACAAGTGAGGTATCATTTTTATTGGGAGACTTGAGGGAACGCTGGGTGGAATGAAATTTGTGGCTCCTCTCAGATTCCAGAACTTTCTGTCACCGAAATGTGAGGAAAACGTGTTTTTTTAGCCAAATTTTGAGGTTTGCAAAGGATTCTGGGTAACAGAACCTGGTCAGATCCCCACAAGTCACCCCATCTTGGATTCCCCTAGGTCTCTAGTTTTAAAAAATGCACAGGTTTGGTAGGTTTCCCTAGGTGCCGGCTGAGCTAGAGGCCAAAATCTACAGGTAGGTACTTTGCAAAAATCACCTCTGTTATCTGTCAAAAAATGTGATATGTCCACGTTGTGTTTTGGGGCATTTCCTGTCGCGGGCGCTAGGCCTACCCACACAAGTGAGGTATCATTTTTATCGGGAGACTTTGGTGAACGCTGGGTGGAAGGAAATTTGTGGGTCCTCTCAGATTCCAGAACTTTCTGTCACCGAAATGTGGGGAAAACGTGTTTTTTTAGCCAAATTTTGAGGTTTGATAAGCATTCTGGGTAACAGAACCTGGTGAGAGCCCCACAAGTCACCCTATGTTGGATTCCCCTAGGTCTCTAGTTTTAAGAAATGCACAGGTTTGGTACGTTTCCCTAGGTGCCGGCTGAGCTAGAGGCCAAAATCTACAGGTAGGCACTTTGCAAAAAACACCTCTGTTTTCTGTAAAAAAATGTGATGTGTCCACGTTGTGTTTTGGGGCATTTCCTGTTGCGGGTGCTAGGCCTACCCACACAAGTGAGGTATCATTTTTATCGGGAGACTTGGGGGAACGCTGGGTGGAAGGAAATTTGTGGCTCCTCTCAGATTCCAGAACTTTCTGTCACCGAAATGTGAGGAAAACGTGTTTGTTAGCCAAATTTTGAGGTTTGCTAAGGATTCTGGGTAATAGAACCTGGTCAGAGCCCCACAAGTGACCCCATCTTGGATTCCCCTAGGTCTCCAGTTTTCAGAAATGCACAGGTTTGGTAGGTTTCCCTAGGTGCCGGCTGAGCTAGAGGCCAAAATCTACAGGTCGGCACTTTGCAAAAATAACCTCTGTTATCTGTCAAAAAATGTGATATGTCCACGTTGTGTTTTGGGGCATTTCCTGTCGCGGGCGCTAGGCCTACCCACACAAGGGAGGCATCATTTTTATCGGGAGACTTTGGTAAACTCTGGGTAGAAGGAAATGTGTGGGTCCTCTCAGATTCCAGAACTTTCTGTCACCGAAATGTGAGGAAAACGTGTTTTTTTAGCCAAATTTTGAGGTTTGCAAAGGATTCTGGGTAACAGAACCTGGTCAGAGTCCCACAGGTCACCCCATCTTGGATTCCCCTAGGTCTCTAGTTTAAAAAAATGCACAGGTTTGGTAGGTTTCCCTAGGTGCCGGCTGAGCTAGAGGCCAAAATCTACAGGTAGGCACTTTGCAAAAAACACCTCTGTTTTCTGTCAAAAAATGTGATGTGTCCACGTTGTGTTTTGGGGCATTTCCTGTCGCGGGTGCTAGGCCTACCCACACAAGTGAGGTATCATTTTTATCGGGAGACTTGGGGGAACGCTGGGTGGAAGGAAATTTGTGGCTCCTCTCAGATTCCAGAACTTTCTGTCACCGAAATCTGAGGAAAATGTGTTTTTTTAACCAAATTTTGAGGTTTGCTAAGGATTCTGGATAAAAGTACCTGGTCAGAGCCCCACAAGTCACCCCATCTTGGATTCCCCTAGGTCTCTAGTTTTCAAAAATGCAAAGGTTTGGTAGGTTTCCCTAAGTGCCGGCTGAGCTAGAGGCCACAATCTACAGGTAGGCACTTTGCAAAAACAAAAAACACCTCTGTTTTCTGTAAAAAGAATTGATGTGTCCACGTTGTGTTTTGGGGCATTTCCTGTCACGGGGGCTAGGCCTACCCACACAAGTGAGGTATCATTTTTATCTGGAGACTTGGGGGAACGCTGGGGGGAATTAAATGTGTGGCTCCTCTCAGATTCTAGAACTTTCTATCACCGAAATTTGAGGAAAATGTGTTTTTTTAGCCAACTGTTGAGGTTTGCAAAGGATTCTGGGTAAGAGAACCTGGTCAGAGCCCCATAAGTCACCTCATCTTGGATTCCCCTAGGTCTCTAGTTTTCAAAAATGCACAGGTTTGGTAGGTTTCCCTAGGTACCGGCTGAGCTAGAGGCCAAAATCTACAGGTAGGCACTTTGCAAAAAACACCTCTGTTTTCTGTAAAAAAATGGGATGTGTCCACGTTGTGTTTTGGGGCATTTCCTGTTGCGGGCGCTAGGCCTACACACACAAGTGAGGTATCATTTTTATTGGGAGACTTGGGGGAACGCTGGGTGGAAGGAAATTTGTGGCTCCTCTCAGATTCCAGAACTTTCTGTCACCGAAATGTGAGGAAAACGTGTTTTTTTGCCACATTTTGAGGTTTGCAAAGGATTCTGGGTGACAGAACCTGGTCAGAGCCCCACAAGTGACCCCATCTTGGATTCCCTAGGTCTCTAGTTTTAAAAAATGCACAGGTTTGGTAGGTTTCCCTAGGTGCCGGCTGAGCTAGAGGCCAAAATCTACAGGTAGGCACTTTGCAAAAATCACCTCTTTTATCTGTCAAAAAATGTGATATGTCCACGTTGTGTTTTGGGGCATTTCCTGTCGCGGGCGCTAGGCCTACCCACACAAGTGAGGTATCATTTTTATTGGGAGACTTGAGGGAACGCTGGGTGGAATGAAATTTGTGGCTCCTCTCAGATTCCAGAACTTTCTGTCACCAAAATGTGAGGAAAACGTGTTTTTTTAGCCAAATTTTGAGGTTTGCAAAGGATTCTGGGTAACAGAACATGGTCAGATCCCCACAAGTGACCCCATCTTGGATTCCCTAGGTCTCTAGTTTTCAGAAATGCACAGGTTTGGTAGGTTTCCCTAGGTGCCGGCTGAGCTAGAGGCCAAAATCTACAGGTAGGCACTTTGCAAAAATCACCTCTGTTATCTGTCAAAAAATGGGATATGTCCACGTTGTGTTTTGGGGCATTTCCTGTCGCGGGCGCTAGGCCTACCCACACAAGTGAGGTATCATTTTTATTGGGAGACTTGAGGGAACGCTGGGTGGAATGAAATTTGTGGCTCCTCTCAGATTCCAGAACTTTCTGTCACCGAAATGTGAGGAAAACGTGTTTTTTTAGCCAAATTTTGAGGTTTGCAAAGGATTCTGGGTAACAGAACCTGGTCAGATCCCCACAAGTCACCCCATCTTGGATTCCCCTAGGTCTCTAGTTTTAAAAAATGCACAGGTTTGGTAGGTTTCCCTAGGTGCCGGCTGAGCTAGAGGCCAAAATCTACAGGTAGGTACTTTGCAAAAATCACCTCTGTTATCTGTCAAAAAATGTGATATGTCCACGTTGTGTTTTGGGGCATTTCCTGTCGCGGGCGCTAGGCCTACCCACACAAGTGAGGTATCATTTTTATCGGGAGACTTTGGTGAACGCTGGGTGGAAGGAAATTTGTGGGTCCTCTCAGATTCCAGAACTTTCTGTCACCGAAATGTGGGGAAAACGTGTTTTTTTAGCCAAATTTTGAGGTTTGATAAGCATTCTGGGTAACAGAACCTGGTGAGAGCCCCACAAGTCACCCTATGTTGGATTCCCCTAGGTCTCTAGTTTTAAGAAATGCACAGGTTTGGTAGGTTTCCCTAGGTGCCGGCTGAGCTAGAGGCCAAAATCTACAGGTAGGCACTTTGCAAAAAACACCTCTGTTTTCTGTCAAAAAATGTGATGTGTCCACGTTGTGTTTTGGGGCATTTCCTGTTGCGGGTGCTAGGCCTACCCACACAAGTGAGGTATCATTTTTATCGGGAGACTTGGGGGAACGCTGGGTGGAAGGAAATTTGTGGCTCCTCTCAGATTCCAGAACTTTCTGTCACCGAAATGTGAGGAAAACGTGTTTTTTAGCCAAATTTTGAGGTTTGCTAAGGATTCTGGGTAATAGAACCTGGTCAGAGCCCCACAAGTGACCCCATCTTGGATTCCCCTAGGTCTCCAGTTTTCAGAAATGCACAGGTTTGGTAGGTTTCCCTAGGTGCCGGCTGAGCTAGAGGCCAAAATCTACAGGTCGGCACTTTGCAAAAATAACCTCTGTTATCTGTCAAAAAATGTGATATGTCCACGTTGTGTTTTGGGGCATTTCCTGTTGCGGGCGCTAGGCCTACCCACACAAGGGAGGCATCATTTTTATCGGGAGACTTTGGTAAACTCTGGGTGGAAGGAAATTTGTGGGTCCTCTCAGATTCCAGAACTTTCTGTCACCGAAATGTGAGGAAAATGTGTTTTTTTAGCCAAATTTTGAGGTTTGCAAAGGATTCTGGGTAACAGAACCTGGTCAGAGTCCCACAGGTCACCCCATCTTGGATTCCCCTAGGTCTCTAGTTTAAAAAAATGCACAGGTTTGGTAGGTTTCCCTAGGTGCCGGCTGAGCTAGAGGCCAAAATCTACAGGTAGGCACTTTGCAAAAAACACCTCTGTTTTCTGTCAAAAAATGTGATGTGTCCACGTTGTGTTTTGGGGCATTTCCTGTCGCGGGTGCTAGGCCTACCCACACAAGTGAGGTATCATTTTTATCGGGAGACTTGGGGGAACGCTGGGTGGAAGGAAATTTGTGGCTCCTCTCAGATTCCAGAACTTTCTGTCACCGAAATCTGAGGAAAATGTGTTTTTTTAACCAAATTTTGAGGTTTGCTAAGGATTCTGGATAAAAGTACCTGGTCAGAGCCCCACAAGTCACCCCATCTTGGATTCCCCTAGGTCTCTAGTTTTCAAAAATGCACAGGTTTGGTAGGTTTCCCTAGGTGCCGGCTGAGCTAGAGGCCACAATCTACAGGTAGGCACTTTGCAAAAACAAAAAACACCTCTGTTTTCTGTAAAAAAATTTGATGTGTCCACGTTGTGTTTTGGGGCATTTCCTGTCACGGGGGCTAGGCCTACCCACACAAGTGAGGTATCATTTTTATCTGGAGACTTGGGGGAACGCTGGGGGGAATTAAATGTGTGGCTCCTCTCAGATTCTAGAACTTTCTGTCACCGAAATTTGAGGAAAATGTGTTTTTTTAGCCAACTGTTGAGGTTTGCAAAGGATTCTGGGTAAGAGAACCTGGTCAGAGCCCCATAAGTCACCTCATCTTGGATTCCCCTAGGTCTCTAGTTTTCAAAAATGCACAGGTTTGGTAGGTTTCCCTAGGTACCGGCTGAGCTAGAGGCCAAAATCTACAGGTAGGCACTTTGCAAAAAACACCTCTGTTTTCTGTAAAAAAATGGGATGTGTCCACGTTGTGTTTTGGGTCATTTCCTGTTGCGGGCGCTAGGCCTACACACACAAGTGAGGTATCATTTTTATCGGGAGACTTGGGGGAACGCTGGGTGGAAGGAAATTTGTGGCTCCTCTCAGATTCCAGAACTTTCTGTCACCGAAATGTGAGGAAAACGTGTTTTTTAGCCAAATTTTGAGGTTTGCTAAGGATTCTGGGTAATAGAACCTGGTCAGAGCCCCACAAGTGACCCCATCTTGGATTCCCCTAGGTCTCCAGTTTTCAGAAATGCACAGGTTTGGTAGGTTTCCCTAGGTGCCGGCTGAGCTAGAGGCCAAAATCTACAGGTCGGCACTTTGCAAAAATAACCTCTGTTATCTGTCAAAAAATGTGATATGTCCACGTTGTGTTTTGGGGCATTTCCTGTTGCGGGCGCTAGGCCTACCCACACAAGGGAGGCATCATTTTTATCGGGAGACTTTGGTAAACTCTGGGTGGAAGGAAATTTGTGGGTCCTCTCAGATTCCAGAACTTTCTGTCACCGAAATGTGAGGAAAATGTGTTTTTTTAGCCAAATTTTGAGGTTTGCAAAGGATTCTGGGTAACAGAACCTGGTCAGAGTCCCACAGGTCACCCCATCTTGGATTCCCCTAGGTCTCTAGTTTAAAAAAATGCACAGGTTTGGTAGGTTTCCCTAGGTGCCGGCTGAGCTAGATGCCAAAATCTACAGGTAGGCACTTTGCAAAAAACACCTCTGTTTTCTGTCAAAAAATGTGATGTGTCCACGTTGTGTTTTGGGGCATTTCCTGTCGCGGGTGCTAGGCCTACCCACACAAGTGAGGTATCATTTTTATCGGGAGACTTGGGGGAACGCTGGGTGGAAGGAAATTTGTGGCTCCTCTCAGATTCCAGAACTTTCTGTCACCGAAATCTGAGGAAAATGTGTTTTTTTAACCAAATTTTGAGGTTTGCTAAGGATTCTGGATAAAAGTACCTGGTCAGAGCCCCACAAGTCACCCCATCTTGGATTCCCCTAGGTCTCTAGTTTTCAAAAATGCACAGGTTTGGTAGGTTTCCCTAGGTGCCGGCTGAGCTAGAGGCCACAATCTACAGGTAGGCACTTTGCAAAAACAAAAAACACCTCTGTTTTCTGTAAAAAAATTTGATGTGTCCACGTTGTGTTTTGGGGCATTTCCTGTCACGGGGGCTAGGCCTACCCACACAAGTGAGGTATCATTTTTATCTGGAGACTTGGGGGAACGCTGGGGGGAATTAAATGTGTGGCTCCTCTCAGATTCTAGAACTTTCTGTCACCGAAATTTGAGGAAAATGTGTTTTTTTAGCCAACTGTTGAGGTTTGCAAAGGATTCTGGGTAAGAGAACCTGGTCAGAGCCCCATAAGTCACCTCATCTTGGATTCCCCTAGGTCTCTAGTTTTCAAAAATGCACAGGTTTGGTAGGTTTCCCTAGGTACCCGGCTGAGCTAGAGGCCAAAATCTACAGGTAGGCACTTTGCAAAAAACACCTCTGTTTTCTGTAAAAAAATGGGATGTGTCCACGTTGTGTTTTGGGTCATTTCCTGTTGCGGGCGCTAGGCCTACACACACAAGTGAGGTATCATTTTTATTGGGAGACTTGGGGGAACGCTGGGTGGAAGGAAATTTGTGGCTCCTCTCAGATTCCAGAACTTTCTGTCACCGAAATGTGAGGAAAACGTGTTTTTTTGCCACATTTTGAGGTTTGCAAAGGATTCTGGGTAACAGAACCTGGTCAGAGCCCCACAAGTGACCCCATCTTGGATTCCCTAGGTCTCTAGTTTTAAAAAATGCACAGGTTTGGTAGGTTTCCCTAGGTGCCGGCTGAGCTAGAGGCCAAAATCTACAGGTAGGCACTTTGCAAAAATCACCTCTTTTATCTGTCAAAAAATGTGATATGTCCACGTTGTGTTTTGGGGCATTTCCTGTCGCGGGCGCTAGGCCTACCCACACAAGTGAGGTATCATTTTTATTGGGAGACTTGAGGGAACGCTGGGTGGAATGAAATTTGTGGCTCCTCTCAGATTCCAGAACTTTCTGTCACCAAAATGTGAGGAAAACGTGTTTTTTTAGCCAAATTTTGAGGTTTGCAAAGGATTCTGGGTAACAGAACATGGTCAGATCCCCACAAGTCACCCCATCTTGGATTCCCCTAGGTCTCTAGTTTTAAAAAATGCACAGGTTTGGTAGGTTTCCCTAGGTGCCGGCTGAGCTAGAGGCCAAAATCTACAGGTAGGCACTTTGCAAAAATCACCTCTGTTATCTGTCAAAAAATGTGATATGTCCGCGTTGTGTTTTGGGGCATTTCCTGTTGCGGGTGCTAGGCCTACCCACACAAGTGAGGTATCATTTTTATCGGGAGACTTGGGGGAACGCTGGGTGGAAGGAAATTTGTGGCTCCTCTCAGATTCCAGAACTTTCTGTCACGGAAATCTGAGGAAAATGTGTTTTTTTAGCAAAATTTTGAGGTTTGCTAAGGATTCTGCATAAAAGTACCTGGTCAGAGCCCCACAAGTCACCCCATCTTGGATTCCCGTAGGTCTCTAGTTTTCATAAATGCAAAGGTTTGGTAGGTTTCCCTAAGTGCCAGCTGAGCTAGAGGCCACAATCTACAGGTAGGCACTTTGCAAAAAACACCTCTGTTTTCTGTAAAAAAATGTGATGTGTCCACGGTGTGTTTTGGGGAATTTCCTGTCACGGGGCTAGGCCTACCCACACAAGTGAGGTATCATTTTTATCTGGAGACTTGGGGGAACGCTGGGGGGAAGGAAATGTGTGGCTCCTCTCAGATTCTAGAACTTTCTGTCACCGAAATTTGAGGAAAATGTGTTTTTTTAGCCAACTGTTGAGGTTTGCAAAGGATTCTGTGTAAGAGAACCTGGTCAGAGCCCCATAAGTCACCCCATCTTGGATTCCCCTAGGTCTCTAGTTTTCAAAAATGCACAGGTTTGGTAGGTTTCCCTAGATACCGGCTGAGCTAGAGGCTAAAATCTACAGGTAGGCACTTTGCAAAAAACACCTCTGTTTTCTGTAAAAAAAATGGGATGTGTCCACGTTGTGTTTTGGGGCATTTCCTGTTGCGGGCGCTAGGCCTACACACACAAGTGAGGTATCATTTTTATTGGGAGACTTGGGGGAACGCTGGGTGGAAGGAAATTTGTGGCTCCTCTCAGATTCCAGAACTTTCTGTCACCGAAATGTGAGGAAAACGTGTTTTTTGCCACATTTTGAGGTTTGCAAAGGATTCTGGGTAACAGAACCTGGTCAGAGCCCCACAAGTGACCCCATCTTGGATTCCCTAGGTCTCTAGTTTTCAGAAATGCACAGGTTTGGTAGGTTTCCCTAGGTGCCGGCTGAGCTAGAGGCCAAAATCTACAGGTAGGCACTTTGCAAAAATCACCTCTGTTATCTGTCAAAAAATGGGATATGTCCACGTTGTGTTTTGGGGCATTTCCTGTCGCGGGCGCTAGGCCTACCCACACAAGTGAGGTATCATTTTTATTGGGAGACTTGAGGGAACGCTGGGTGGAATGAAATTTGTGGCTCCTCTCAGATTCCAGAACTTTCTGTCACCGAAATGTGAGGAAAACGTGTTTTTTTAGCCAAATTTTGAGATTTGCAAAGGATTCTGGGTAACAGAACCTGGTCAGATCCCCACAAGTCACCCCATCTTGGATTCCCCTAGGTCTCTAGTTTTAAAAAATGCACAGGTTTGGTAGGTTTCCCTAGGTGCCGGCTGAGCTAGAGGCCAAAATCTACAGGTAGGTACTTTGCAAAAATCACCTCTGTTATCTGACAAAAAATGTGATATGTCCACGTTGTGTTTTGGGGCATTTCCTGTCGCGGGCGCTAGGCCTACCCACACAAGTGAGGTATCATTTTTATCGGGAGAATTTGGTGAACGCTGGGTGGAAGGAAATTTGTGGGTCCTCTCAGATTCCAGAACTTTCTGTCACCGAAATGTGGGGAAAACGTGTTTTTTTAGCCAAATTTTGAGGTTTGATAAGCATTCTGGGTAACAGAACCTGGTGAGAGCCCCACAAGTCACCCTATGTTGGATTCCCGTAGGTCTCTAGTTTTAAGAAATGCACAGGTTTGGTAGGTTTCCCTAGGTGCCGGCTGAGCTAGAGGCCAAAATCTACAGGTAGGCACTTTGCAAAAAACACCTCTGTTTTCTGTCAAAAAATGTGATGTGTCCACGTTGTGTTTTGGGGCATTTCCTGTTGCGGGTGCTAGGCCTACCCACACAAGTGAGGTATCATTTTTATCGGGAGACTTGGGGGAACGCTGGGTGGAAGGAAATTTGTGGCTCCTCTCAGATTCCAGAACTTTCTGTCACCGAAATGTGAGGAAAACGTGTTTTTTAGCCAAATTTTGAGGTTTGCTAAGGATTCTGGGTAACAGAACCTGGTCAGAGCCCCACAAGTGACCCCATCTTGGATTCCCTAGGTCTCTAGTTTTCAGAAATGCACAGGTTTGGTAGGTTTCCCTAGGTGCCGGCTGAGCTAGAGGCCAAAATCTACAGGTAGGCACTTTGCAAAAATCACCTCTGTTATCTGTCAAAAAATGGGATATGTCCACGTTGTGTTTTGGGGCATTTCCTGTCGCGGGCGCTAGGCCTACCCACACAAGTGAGGTATCATTTTTATTGGGAGAGTTGAGGGAACGCTGGGTGGAATGAAATTTGTGGCTCCTCTCAGATTCCAGAACTTTCTGTCACCGAAATGTGAGGAAAACGTGTTTTTTTAGCCAAATTTTGAGGTTTGCAAAGGATTCTGGGTAACAGAACCTGGTCAGATCCCCACAAGTCACCCCATCTTGGATTCCCCTAGGTCTCTAGTTTTAAAAAATGCACAGGTTTGGTAGGTTTCCCTAGGTGCCGGCTGAGCTAGAGGCCAAAATCTACAGGTAGGTACTTTGCAAAAATCACCTCTGTTATCTGTCAAAAAATGTGATATGTCCACGTTGTGTTTTGGGGCATTTCCTGTCGCGGGCGCTAGGCCTACCCACACAAGTGAGGTATCATTTTTATCGGGAGACTTTGGTGAACGCTGGGTGGAAGGAAATTTGTGGGTCCTCTCAGATTCCAGAACTTTCTGTCACCGAAATGTGGGGAAAACGTGTTTTTTTAGCCAAATTTTGAGGTTTGATAAGCATTCTGGGTAACAGAACCTGGTGAGAGCCCCACAAGTCACCCTATGTTGGATTCCCCTAGGTCTCTAGTTTTAAGAAATGCACAGGTTTGGTAGGTTTCCCTAGGTGCCGGCTGAGCTAGAGGCCAAAATCTACAGGTAGGCACTTTGCAAAAAACACCTCTGTTTTCTGTCAAAAAATGTGATGTGTCCACGTTGTGTTTTGGGGCATTTCCTGTTGCGGGTGCTAGGCCTACCCACACAAGTGAGGTATCATTTTTATCGGGAGACTTGGGGGAACGCTGGGTGGAAGGAAATTTGTGGCTCCTCTCAGATTCCAGAACTTTCTGTCACCGAAATGTGAGGAAAACGTGTTTTTTAGCCAAATTTTGAGGTTTGCTAAGGATTCTGGGTAATAGAACCTGGTCAGAGCCCCACAAGTGACCCCATCTTGGATTCCCCTAGGTCTCCAGTTTTCAGAAATGCACAGGTTTGGTAGGTTTCCCTAGGTGCCGGCTGAGCTAGAGGCCAAAATCTACAGGTCGGCACTTTGCAAAAATCACCTCTGTTATCTGTCAAAAAATGTGATATGTCCACGTTGTGTTTTGGGGCATTTCCTGTCGCGGGCGCTAGGCCTACCCACACAAGGGAGGTATCATTTTTATCGGGAGACTTTGGTAAACTCTGGGTGGAAGGAAATGTGTGGGTCCTCTCAGATTCCAGAACTTTCTGTCACCGAAATGTGAAGAAAACGTGTTTTTTTTAGCCAAATTTTGAGGTTTGCAAAGGATTCTGGGTAACAGAACCTGGTCAGAGTCCCACAGGTCACCCCATCCTGGATTCCCCTAGGTCTCTAGTTTAAAAAAATGCACAGGTTTGGTAGGTTTCCCTAGGTGCCGGCTGAGCTAGAGGCCAAAATCTACAGGTAGGCACTTTGCAAAAAACACCTCTGTTTTCTGTCAAAAAATGTGATGTGTCCACGTTGTGTTTTGGGGCATTTCCTTTGCGGGTGCTAGGCCTACCCACACAAGTGAGGTATCATTTTTATCGGGAGACTTGGGGGAACGCTGGGTGGAAGGAAATTTGTGGCTCCTCTCAGATTCCAGAACTTTCTGTCACCGAAATCTGAGGAAAATGTGTTTTTTTAGCCAAATTTTGAGGTTTGCTAAGGATTCTGGATAAAAGTACCTGGTCAGAGCCCCACAAGTCACCCCATCTTGGATTCCCCTAGGTCTCTAGTTTTCAAAAATGCAAAGGTTTGGTAGGTTTCCCTAAGTGCCGGCTGAGCTAGAGGCCACAATCTACAGGTAGGCACTTTGCAAAAAACACCTCTGTTTTCTGTCAAAAAATGTGATGTGTCCACGTTGTGTTTTGGGGCATTTCCTGTTGCGGGTGCTAGGCCTACCCACACAAGTGAGGTATCATTTTTATCGGGAGACTTGGGGGAACGCTGGGTGGAAGGAAATTTGTGGCTCCTCTCAGATTCCAGAACTTTCTGTCACCGAAATGTGAGGAAAACGTGTTTTTTAGCCAAATTTTGAGGTTTGCTAAGGATTCTGGGTAATAGAACCTGGTCAGAGCCCCACAAGTGACCCCATCTTGGATTCCCCTAGGTCTCCAGTTTTCAGAAATGCACAGGTTTGGTAGGTTTCCCTAGGTGCCGGCTGAGCTAGAGGCCAAAATCTACAGGTCGGCACTTTGCAAAAATCACCTCTGTTATCTGTCAAAAAATGTGATATGTCCACGTTGTGTTTTGGGGCATTTCCTGTCGCGGGCGCTAGGCCTACCCACACAAGGGAGGTATCATTTTTATCGGGAGACTTTGGTAAACTCTGGGTGGAAGGAAATTTGTGGGTCCTCTCAGATTCCAGAACTTTCTGTCACCGAAATGTGAAGAAAACGTGTTTTTTTAGCCAAATTTTGAGGTTTGCAAAGGATTCTGGGTAACAGAACCTGGTCAGAGTCCCACAGGTCACCCCATCCTGGATTCCCCTAGGTCTCTAGTTTAAAAAAATGCACAGGTTTGGTAGGTTTCCCTAGGTGCCGGCTGAGCTAGAGGCCAAAATCTACAGGTAGGCACTTTGCAAAAAACACCTCTGTTTTCTGTCAAAAAATGTGATGTGTCCACGTTGTGTTTTGGGGCATTTCCTTTGCGGGTGCTAGGCCTACCCACACAAGTGAGGTATCATTTTTATCGGGAGACTTGGGGGAACGCTGGGTGGAAGGAAATTTGTGGCTCCTCTCAGATTCCAGAACTTTCTGTCACCGAAATCTGAGGAAAATGTGTTTCTTTAGCCAAATTTTGAGGTTTGCTAAGGATTCTGGATAAAAGTACCTGGTCAGAGCCCCACAAGTCACCCCATCTTGGATTCCCCTAGGTCTCTAGTTTTCAAAAATGCAAAGGTTTGGTAGGTTTCCCTAAGTGCCGGCTGAGCTAGAGGCCACAATCTACAGGTAGGCACTTTGCAAAAACAAAAAACACCTCTGTTTTCTGTAAAAAAATGTGATGTGTCCACGTTGTGTTTTGGGGCATTTCCTGTCACGGGGGCTAGGCCTACCCACACAAGTGAGGTATCATTTTTATCTGGAGACTTGGGGGAACGCTGGGGGGAATTAAATGTGTGGCTCCTCTCAGATTCTAGAACTTTCTGTCACCGAAATTTGAGGAAAATGTGTTTTTTTAGCCAACTGTTGAGGTTTGCAAAGGATTCTGGGTAAGAGAACCTGGTCAGAGCCCCATAAGTCACCTCATCTTGGATTCCCCTAGGTCTCTAGTTTTCAAAAATGCACAGGTTTGGTAGGTTTCCCTAGGTACCGGCTGAGCTAGAGGCCAAAATCTACAGGTAGGCACTTTGCAAAAAACACCTCTGTTTTCTGTAAAAAAATGGGATGTGTCCACGTTGTGTTTTGGGTCATTTCCTGTTGCGGGCGCTAGGCCTACACACACAAGTGAGGTATCATTTTTATTGGGAGACTTGGGGGAACGCTGGGTGGAAGGAAATTTGTGGCTCCTCTCAGATTCCAGAACTTTCTGTCACCGAAATGTGAGGAAAACGTGTTTTTTTGCCACATTTTGAGGTTTGCAAAGGATTCTGGGTAACAGAACCTGGTCAGAGCCCCACAAGTGACCCCATCTTGGATTCCCTAGGTCTCTAGTTTTAAAAAATGCACAGGTTTGGTAGGTTTCCCTAGGTGCCGGCTGAGCTAGAGGCCAAAATCTACAGGTAGGCACTTTGCAAAAATCACCTCTTTTATCTGTCAAAAAATGTGATATGTCCACGTTGTGTTTTGGGGCATTTCCTGTCGCGGGCGCTAGGCCTACCCACACAAGTGAGGTATCATTTTTATTGGGAGACTTGAGGGAACGCTGGGTGGAATGAAATTTGTGGCTCCTCTCAGATTCCAGAACTTTCTGTCACCAAAATGTGAGGAAAACGTGTTTTTTTAGCCAAATTTTGAGGTTTGCAAAGGATTCTGGGTAACAGAACATGGTCAGATCCCCACAAGTCACCCCATCTTGGATTCCCCTAGGTCTCTAGTTTTAAAAAATGCACAGGTTTGGTAGGTTTCCCTAGGTGCCGGCTGAGCTAGAGGCCAAAATCTACAGGTAGGCACTTTGCAAAAATCATCTCTGTTATCTGTCAAAAAATGTGATATGTCCGCGTTGTGTTTTGGGGCATTTCCTGTTGCGGGTGCTAGGCCTACCCACACAAGTGAGGTATCATTTTTATCGGGAGACTTGGGGGAACGCTGGGTGGAAGGAAATTTGTGGCTCCTCTCAGATTCCAGAACTTTCTGTCACCGAAATCTGAGGAAAATGTGTTTTTTTAGCAAAATTTTGAGGTTTGCTAAGGATTCTGCATAAAAGTACCTGGTCAGAGCCCCACAAGTCACCCCATCTTGGATTCCCGTAGGTCTCTAGTTTTCAAAAATGCAAAGGTTTGGTAGGTTTCCCTAAGTGCCAGCTGAGCTAGAGGCCACAATCTACAGGTAGGCACTTTGCAAAAAACACCTCTGTTTTCTGTAAAAAAATGTGATGTGTCCACGGTGTGTTTTGGGGAATTTCCTGTCACGGGGCTAGGCCTACCCACACAAGTGAGGTATCATTTTTATCTGGAGACTTGGGGGAACGCTGGGGGGAAGGAAATGTGTGGCTCCTCTCAGATTCTAGAACTTTCTGTCACCGAAATTTGAGGAAAATGTGTTTTTTTAGCCAACTGTTGAGGTTTGCAAAGGATTCTGTGTAAGAGAACCTGGTCAGAGCCCCATAAGTCACCCCATCTTGGATTCCCCTAGGTCTCTAGTTTTAAAAAATGCACAGGTTTGGTAGGTTTCCCTAGATACCGGCTGAGCTAGAGGCTAAAATCTACAGGTAGGCACTTTGCAAAAAACACCTCTGTTTTCTGTAAAAAAAATGGGATGTGTCCACGTTGTGTTTTGGGGCATTTCCTGTTGCGGGCGCTAGGCCTACACACACAAGTGAGGTATCATTTTTATTGGGAGACTTGGGGGAACGCTGGGTGGAAGGAAATTTGTGGCTCCTCTCAGATTCCAGAACTTTCTGTCACCGAAATGTGAGGAAAACGTGTTTTTTGCCACATTTTGAGGTTTGCAAAGGATTCTGGGTAACAGAACCTGGTCAGAGCCCCACAAGTGACCCCATCTTGGATTCCCTAGGTCTCTAGTTTTCAGAAATGCACAGGTTTGGTAGGTTTCCCTAGGTGCCGGCTGAGCTAGAGGCCAAAATCTACAGGTAGGCACTTTGCAAAAATCACCTCTGTTATCTGTCAAAAAATGGGATATGTCCACGTTGTGTTTTGGGGCATTTCCTGTCGCGGGCGCTAGGCCTACCCACACAAGTGAGGTATCATTTTTATTGGGAGACTTGAGGGAACGCTGGGTGGAATGAAATTTGTGGCTCCTCTCAGATTCCAGAACTTTCTGTCACCGAAATGTGAGGAAAACGTGTTTTTTTAGCCAAATTTTGAGATTTGCAAAGGATTCTGGGTAACAGAACCTGGTCAGATCCCCACAAGTCACCCCATCTTGGATTCCCCTAGGTCTCTAGTTTTAAAAAATGCACAGGTTTGGTAGGTTTCCCTAGGTGCCGGCTGAGCTAGAGGCCAAAATCTACAGGTAGGTACTTTGCAAAAATCACCTCTGTTATCTGACAAAAAATGTGATATGTCCACGTTGTGTTTTGGGGCATTTCCTGTCGCGGGCGCTAGGCCTACCCACACAAGTGAGGTATCATTTTTATCGGGAGACTTTGGTGAACGCTGGGTGGAAGGAAATTTGTGGGTCCTCTCAGATTCCAGAACTTTCTGTCACCGAAATGTGGGGAAAACGTGTTTTTTTAGCCAAATTTTGAGGTTTGATAAGCATTCTGGGTAACAGAACCCGGTGAGAGCCCCACAAGTCACCCTATGTTGGATTCCCCTAGGTCTCTAGTTTTAAGAAATGCACAGGTTTGGTAGGTTTCCCTAGGTGCCGGCTGAGCTAGAGGCCAAAATCTACAGGTAGGCACTTTGCAAAAAACACCTCTGTTTTCTGTCAAAAAATGTGATGTGTCCACGTTGTGTTTTGGGGCATTTCCTGTTGCGGGTGCTAGGCCTACCCACACAAGTGAGGTATCATTTTTATCGGGAGACTTGGGGGAACGCTGGGTGGAAGGAAATTTGTGGCTCCTCTCAGATTCCAGAACTTTCTGTCACCGAAATGTGAGGAAAACGTGTTTTTTAGCCAAATTTTGAGGTTTGCTAAGGATTCTGGGTAACAGAACCTGGTCAGAGCCCCACAAGTGACCCCATCTTGGATTCCCTAGGTCTCTAGTTTTCAGAAATGCACAGGTTTGGTAGGTTTCCCTAGGTGCCGGCTGAGCTAGAGGCCAAAATCTACAGGTAGGCACTTTGCAAAAATCACCTCTGTTATCTGTCAAAAAATGGGATATGTCCACGTTGTGTTTTGGGGCATTTCCTGTCGCGGGCGCTAGGCCTACCCACACAAGTGAGGTATCATTTTTATTGGGAGAGTTGAGGGAACGCTGGGTGGAATGAAATTTGTGGCTCCTCTCAGATTCCAGAACTTTCTGTCACCGAAATGTGAGGAAAACGTGTTTTTTTAGCCAAATTTTGAGGTTTGCAAAGGATTCTGGGTAACAGAACCTGGTCAGATCCCCACAAGTCACCCCATCTTGGATTCCCCTAGGTCTCTAGTTTTAAAAAATGCACAGGTTTGGTAGGTTTCCCTAGGTGCCGGCTGAGCTAGAGGCCAAAATCTACAGGTAGGTACTTTGCAAAAATCACCTCTGTTATCTGTCAAAAAATGTGATATGTCCACGTTGTGTTTTGGGGCATTTCCTGTCGCGGGCGCTAGGCCTACCCACACAAGTGAGGTATCATTTTTATCGGGAGACTTTGGTGAACGCTGGGTGGAAGGAAATTTGTGGGTCCTCTCAGATTCCAGAACTTTCTGTCACCGAAATGTGGGGAAAACGTGTTTTTTTAGCCAAATTTTGAGGTTTGATAAGCATTCTGGGTAACAGAACCTGGTGAGAGCCCCACAAGTCACCCTATGTTGGATTCCCCTAGGTCTCTAGTTTTAAGAAATGCACAGGTTTGGTAGGTTTCCCTAGGTGCCGGCTGAGCTAGAGGCCAAAATCTACAGGTAGGCACTTTGCAAAAAACACCTCTGTTTTCTGTCAAAAAATGTGATGTGTCCACGTTGTGTTTTGGGGCATTTCCTGTTGCGGGTGCTAGGCCTACCCACACAAGTGAGGTATCATTTTTATCGGGAGACTTGGGGGAACGCTGGGTGGAAGGAAATTTGTGGCTCCTCTCAGATTCCAGAACTTTCTGTCACCGAAATGTGAGGAAAACGTGTTTTTTAGCCAAATTTTGAGGTTTGCTAAGGATTCTGGGTAATAGAACCTGGTCAGAGCCCCACAAGTGACCCCATCTTGGATTCCCCTAGGTCTCCAGTTTTCAGAAATGCACAGGTTTGGTAGGTTTCCCTAGGTGCCGGCTGAGCTAGAGGCCAAAATCTACAGGTCGGCACTTTGCAAAAATCACCTCTGTTATCTGTCAAAAAATGTGATATGTCCACGTTGTGTTTTGGGGCATTTCCTGTCGCGGGCGCTAGGCCTACCCACACAAGGGAGGTATCATTTTTATCGGGAGACTTTGGTAAACTCTGGGTGGAAGGAAATTTGTGGGTCCTCTCAGATTCCAGAACTTTCTGTCACCGAAATGTGAAGAAAACGTGTTTTTTTAGCCAAATTTTGAGGTTTGCAAAGGATTCTGGGTAACAGAACCTGGTCAGAGTCCCACAGGTCACCCCATCCTGGATTCCCCTAGGTCTCTAGTTTAAAAAAATGCACAGGTTTGGTAGGTTTCCCTAGGTGCCGGCTGAGCTAGAGGCCAAAATCTACAGGTAGGCACTTTGCAAAAAACACCTCTGTTTTCTGTCAAAAAATGTGATGTGTCCACGTTGTGTTTTGGGGCATTTCCTTTGCGGGTGCTAGGCCTACCCACACAAGTGAGGTATCATTTTTATCGGGAGACTTGGGGGAACGCTGGGTGGAAGGAAATTTGTGGCTCCTCTCAGATTCCAGAACTTTCTGTCACCGAAATCTGAGGAAAATGTGTTTTTTTAGCCAAATTTTGAGGTTTGCTAAGGATTCTGGATAAAAGTACCTGGTCAGAGCCCCACAAGTCACCCCATCTTGGATTCCCCTAGGTCTCTAGTTTTCAAAAATGCAAAGGTTTGGTAGGTTTCCCTAAGTGCCGGCTGAGCTAGAGGCCACAATCTACAGGTAGGCACTTTGCAAAAAACACCTCTGTTTTCTGTAAAAAAATGAGATGTGTCCACGTTGTGTTTTGGGGCATTTCCTGTCACGGGGGCTAGGCCTACCCACACAAGTGAGGTATCATTTTTATCGGGAGACTTGGGCTAACGCTGGGGGGAAGGAAATGTGTGGCTCCTCTCAGATTCTAGAACTTTCTGTCACCGAAATTTGAGGAAAACGTGTTTTTTTTGCCAAATTTTGAGGTTTGCAAAGGATTCTGGGTAACAGAACCTGGGCAGAGCCCCACAAGTCACCCCATCTTGGATTCCCCTAGGTTTCTATTTTTCAAAAATGCACAGGTTTGGTAGGTTTCCCTAGGTGAGGGAGCTAGAGGCCAAAATCTACTGGTAGGCACTTTGCAAAAAACAGCTCTGTTTTCTGTCAAAAAATGGGATGAGTCCACGTTGTGTTTTGGGGCATTTCCTGTCGCGGGCGCTAGGCCTACCCACACAAGTGAGGTATCATTTTTATCGGGAGACTTGGGGGAACGCTGGGTGGAAGGAAATTTGTGGCTCCTCTCAGATTCCAGAACTTTCTGTCACCGAAATCTGAGGAAAATGTGTTTTTTTAGCCAAATTTTGAGGTTTGCTAAGGATTCTGGATAAAAGTACCAGGTCAGAGCCCCACAAGTCACCCCATCTTGGATTCCCCTAGGTCTCTAGTTTTCAAAAATGCAAAGGTTTGGTAGGTTTCCCTAAGTGCCGGCTGAGCTAGAGGCCACAATCTACAGGTAGGCACTTTGCAAAAACAAAAAACACCTCTGTTTTCTGTAAAAAAATGTGATGTGTCCACGTTGTGTTTTGGGGCATTTCCTGTCACGGGGGCTAGGCCTACCCACACAAGTGATGTATCATTTTTATCTGGAGACTTGGGGGAACGCTGGGGGGAATTAAATGTGTGGCTCCTCTCAGATTCTAGAACTTTCTGTCACCGAAATTTGAGGAAAATGTGTTTTTTTAGCCAACTGTTGAGGTTTGCAAAGGATTCTGGGTAAGAGAACCTGGTCAGAGCCCCATAAGTCACCTCATCTTGGATTCCCCTAGGTCTCTAGTTTTCAAAAATGCACAGGTTTGGTAGGTTTCCCTAGGTACCGGCTGAGCTAGAGGCCAAAATCTACAGGTAGGCACTTTGCAAAAAACACCTCTGTTTTCTGTAAAAAAATGGGATGTGTCCACGTTGTGTTTTGGGTCATTTCCTGTTGCGGGCGCTAGGCCTACACACACAAGTGAGGTATCATTTTTATTGGGAGACTTGGGGGAACGCTGGGTGGAAGGAAATTTGTGCCTCCTCTCAGATTCCAGAACTTTCTGTCACCGAAATGTGAGGAAAACGTGTTTTTTTGCCACATTTTGAGGTTTGCAAAGGATTCTGGGTAACAGAACCTGGTCAGAGCCCCACAAGTGACCCCATCTTGGATTCCCTAGGTCTCTAGTTTTAAAAAATGCACAGGTTTGGTAGGTTTCCCTAGGTGCCGGCTGAGCTAGAGGCCAAAATCTACAGGTAGGCACTTTGCAAAAATCACCTCTGTTATCTGTCAAAAAATGTGATATGTCCACGTTGTGTTTTGGGGCATTTCCTGTCGCGGGCGCTAGGCCTACCCACACAAGTGAGGTATCATTTTTATTGGGAGACTTGAGGGAACGCTGGGTGGAATGAAATTTGTGGCTCCTCTCAGATTCCAGAACTTTCTGTCACCGAAATGTGAGGAAAACGTGTTTTTTTAGCCAAATTTTGAGGTTTGCAAAGGATTCTGGGTAACAGAACATGGTCAGATCCCCACAAGTCACCCCATCTTGGATTCCCCTAGGTCTCTAGTTTTAAAAAATGCACAGGTTTGGTAGGTTTCCCTAGGTGCCGGCTGAGCTAGAGGCCAAAATCTACAGGTAGGTACTTTGCAAAAATCACCTCTGTTATCTGTCAAAAAATGTGATATGTCCACGTTGTGTTTTGGGGCATTTCCTGTTGCGGGTGCTAGGCCTACCCACACAAGTGAGGTATCATTTTTATCGGGAGACTTGGGGGAACGCTGGGTGGAAGGAAATTTGTGGCTCCTCTCAGATTCCAGAACTTTCTGTCACCGAAATCTGAGGAAAATGTGTTTTTTTAGCCAAATTTTGAGGTTTGCTAAGGATTCTGGATAAAAGTACCTGGTCAGAGCCCCACAAGTCACCCCATCTTGGATTCCCCTAGGTCTCTAGTTTTCAAAAATGCAAAGGTTTGGTAGGTTTCCCTAGGTGCCGGCTGAGCTAGAGGCCAAAATCTACAGGTCTGTACTTTGCAAAAATCACCTCTGTTATCTGTCAAAAAATGTGATATGTCCACGTTGTGTTTTGGGGCATTTCCTGTCGCGGGCGCTAGGCCTACCCACACAAGTGAGGTATCATTTTTATCGGGAGACTTTGGTGAACGCTGGGTGGAAGGAAATTTGTGGGTCCTCTCAGATTCCAGAACTTTCTGTCACCGAAATGTGGGGAAAACGTGTTTTTTTAGCCAAATTTTGAGGTTTGATAAGCATTCTGGGTAACAGAACCTGGTGAGAGCCCCACAAGTCACCCTATGTTGGATTCCCCTAGGTCTCTAGTTTTAAGAAATGCACAGGTTTGGTAGGTTTCCCTAGGTGCCGGCTGAGCTAGAGGCCAAAATCTACAGGTAGGCACTTTGCAAAAATCACCTCTGTTATCTGTCAAAAAATGGGATATGTCCACTTTGTGTTTTGGGGCATTTCCTGTCGCGGGCGCTAGGCCTACCCACACAAGTGAGGTATCATTTTTATTGGGAGACTTGAGGGAACGCTGGGTGGAATGAAATTTGTGGCTCCTCTCAGATTCCAGAACTTTCTGTCACCGAAATGTGAGGAAAACGTGTTTTTTTAGCCAAATTTTGAGGTTTGCAAAGGATTCTGGCTAACAGAACCTGGTCAGATCCCCACAAGTCACCCCATCTTGGATTCCCCTAGGTCTCTAGTTTTAAAAAATGCACAGGTTTGGTAGGTTTCCCTAGGTGCCGGCTGAGCTAGAGGCCAAAATCTACAGGTAGGTACTTTGCAAAAATCACCTCTGTTATCTGTCAAAAAATGTGATATGTCCACGTTGTGTTTTGGGGCATTTCCTGTCGCGGGCGATAGGCCTACCCACACAAGTGAGGTATCATTTTTATCGGGAGACTTTGGTGAACGCTGGGTGGAAGGAAATTTGTGGGTCCTCTCAGATTCCAGAACTTTCTGTCACCGAAATGTGGGGAAAACGTGTTTTTTTAGCCAAATTTTGAGGTTTGATAAGCATTCTGGGTAACAGAACCTGGTGAGAGCCCCACAAGTCACCCTATGTTGGATTCCCCTAGGTCTCTAGTTTTAAGAAATGCACAGGTTTGGTAGGTTTCCCTAGGTGCCGGCTGAGCTAGAGGCCAAAATCTACAGGTAGGCACTTTGCAAAAAACACCTCTGTTTTCTGTCAAAAAATGTGATGTGTCCACGTTGTGTTTTGGGGCATTTCCTGTTGCGGGTGCTAGGCCTACCCACACAAGTGAGGTATCATTTTTATCGGGAGACTTGGGGGAACGCTGGGTGGAAGGAAATTTGTGGCTCCTCTCAGATTCCAGAACTTTCTGTCACCGAAATGTGAGGAAAACGTGTTTTTTAGCCAAATTTTGAGGTTTGCTAAGGATTCTGGGTAACAGAACCTGGTCAGAGCCCCACAAGTGACCCCATCTTGGATTCCCTAGGTCTCTAGTTTTCAGAAATGCACAGGTTTGGTAGGTTTCCCTAGGTGCCGGCTGAGCTAGAGGCCAAAATCTACAGGTAGGCACTTTGCAAAAATCACCTCTGTTATCTGTCAAAAAATGGGATATGTCCACGTTGTGTTTTGGGGCATTTCCTGTCGCGGGCGCTAGGCCTACCCACACAAGTGAGGTATCATTTTTATTGGGAGAGTTGAGGGAACGCTGGGTGGAATGAAATTTGTGGCTCCTCTCAGATTCCAGAACTTTCTGTCACCGAAATGTGAGGAAAACGTGTTTTTTTAGCCAAATTTTGAGGTTTGCAAAGGATTCTGGGTAACAGAACCTGGTCAGATCCCCACAAGTCACCCCATCTTGGATTCCCCTAGGTCTCTAGTTTTAAAAATGCACAGGTTTGGTAGGTTTCCCTAGGTGCCGGCTGAGCTAGAGGCCAAAATCTACAGGTAGGTACTTTGCAAAAATCACCTCTGTTATCTGTCAAAAAATGTGATATGTCCACGTTGTGTTTTGGGGCATTTCCTGTCGCGGGCGCTAGGCCTACCCACACAAGTGAGGTATCATTTTTATCGGGAGACTTTGGTGAACGCTGGGTGGAAGGAAATTTGTGGGTCCTCTCAGATTCCAGAACTTTCTGTCACCGAAATGTGGGGAAAACGTGTTTTTTTAGCCAAATTTTGAGGTTTGATAAGCATTCTGGGTAACAGAACCTGGTGAGAGCCCCACAAGTCACCCTATGTTGGATTCCCCTAGGTCTCTAGTTTTAAGAAATGCACAGGTTTGGTAGGTTTCCCTAGGTGCCGGCTGAGCTAGAGGCCAAAATCTACAGGTAGGCACTTTGCAAAAAACACCTCTGTTTTCTGTCAAAAAATGTGATGTGTCCACGTTGTGTTTTGGGGCATTTCCTGTTGCGGGTGCTAGGCCTACCCACACAAGTGAGGTATCATTTTTATCGGGAGACTTGGGGGAACGCTGGGTGGAAGGAAATTTGTGGCTCCTCTCAGATTCCAGAACTTTCTGTCACCGAAATGTGAGGAAAACGTGTTTTTTAGCCAAATTTTGAGGTTTGCTAAGGATTCTGGGTAATAGAACCTGGTCAGAGCCCCACAAGTGACCCCATCTTGGATTCCCCTAGGTCTCCAGTTTTCAGAAATGCACAGGTTTGGTAGGTTTCCCTAGGTGCCGGCTGAGCTAGAGGCCAAAATCTACAGGTCGGCACTTTGCAAAAATCACCTCTGTTATCTGTCAAAAAATGTGATATGTCCACGTTGTGTTTTGGGGCATTTCCTGTCGCGGGCGCTAGGCCTACCCACACAAGGGAGGTATCATTTTTATCGGGAGACTTTGGTAAACTCTGGGTGGAAGGAAATTTGTGGGTCCTCTCAGATTCCAGAACTTTCTGTCACCGAAATGTGAAGAAAACGTGTTTTTTTAGCCAAATTTTGAGGTTTGCAAAGGATTCTGGGTAACAGAACCTGGTCAGAGTCCCACAGGTCACCCCATCCTGGATTCCCCTAGGTCTCTAGTTTAAAAAAAATGCACAGGTTTGGTAGGTTTCCCTAGGTGCCGGCTGAGCTAGAGGCCAAAATCTACAGGTAGGCACTTTGCAAAAAACACCTCTGTTTTCTGTCAAAAAATGTGATGTGTCCACGTTGTGTTTTGGGGCATTTCCTTTGCGGGTGCTAGGCCTACCCACACAAGTGAGGTATCATTTTTATCGGGAGACTTGGGGGAACGCTGGGTGGAAGGAAATTTGTGGCTCCTCTCAGATTCCAGAACTTTCTGTCACCGAAATCTGAGGAAAATGTGTTTTTTTAGCCAAATTTTGAGGTTTGCTAAGGATTCTGGATAAAAGTACCTGGTCAGAGCCCCACAAGTCACCCCATCTTGGATTCCCCTAGGTCTCTAGTTTTCAAAAATGCAAAGGTTTGGTAGGTTTCCCTAAGTGCCGGCTGAGCTAGAGGCCACAATCTACAGGTAGGCACTTTGCAAAAAACACCTCTGTTTTCTGTAAAAAAATGAGATGTGTCCACGTTGTGTTTTGGGGGCATTTCCTGTCACGGGGGCTAGGCCTACCCACACAAGTGAGGTATCATTTTTATCGGGAGACTTGGGCTAATGCTGGGGGGAAGGAAATGTGTGGCTCCTCTCAGATTCTAGAACTTTCTGTCACCGAAATTTGAGGAAAACGTGTTTTTTTTGCCAAATTTTGAGGTTTGCAAAGGATTCTGGGTAACAGAACCTGGGCAGAGCCCCACAAGTCACCCCATCTTGGATTCCCCTAGGTTTCTATTTTTCAAAAATGCACAGGTTTGGTAGGTTTCCCTAGGTGAGGGAGCTAGAGGCCAAAATCTACTGGTAGGCACTTTGCAAAAAACAGCTCTGTTTTCTGTCAAAAAATGGGATGAGTCCACGTTGTGTTTTGGGGCATTTCCTGTCGCGGGCGCTAGGCCTACCCACACAAGTGAGGTATCATTTTTATCGGGAGACTTGGGGGAACGCTGGGTGGAAGGAAATTTGTGGCTCCTCTCAGATTCCAGAACTTTCTGTCACCGAAATCTGAGGAAAATGTGTTTTTTTAGCCAAATTTTGAGGTTTGCTAAGGATTCTGGATAAAAGTACCAGGTCAGAGCCCCACAAGTCACCCCATCTTGGATTCCCCTAGGTCTCTAGTTTTCAAAAATGCAAAGGTTTGGTAGCTTTCCCTAAGTGCCGGCTGAGCTAGAGGCCACAATCTACAGGTAGGCACTTTGCAAAAACAAAAAACACCTCTGTTTTCTGTAAAAAAATGTGATGTGTCCACGTTGTGTTTTGGGGCATTTCCTGTCACGGGGGCTAGGCCTACCCACACAAGTGAGGTATCATTTTTATCTGGAGACTTGGGGGAACGCTGGGGGGAATTAAATGTGTGGCTCCTCTCAGATTCTAGAACTTTCTGTCACCGAAATTTGAGGAAAATGTGTTTTTTTAGCCAACTGTTGAGGTTTGCAAAGGATTCTGGGTAAGAGAACCTGGTCAGAGCCCCATAAGTCACCTCATCTTGGATTCCCCTAGGTCTCTAGTTTTCAAAAATGCACAGGTTTGGTAGGTTTCCCTAGGTACCGGCTGAGCTAGAGGCCAAAATCTACAGGTAGGCACTTTGCAAAAAACACCTCTGTTTTCTGTAAAAAAATGGGATGTGTCCACGTTGTGTTTTGGGTCATTTCCTGTTGCGGGCGCTAGGCCTACACACACAAGTGAGGTATCATTTTTATTGGGAGACTTGGGGGAACGCTGGGTGGAAGGAAATTTGTGCCTCCTCTCAGATTCCAGAACTTTCTGTCACCGAAATGTGAGGAAAACGTGTTTTTTTGCCACATTTTGAGGTTTGCAAAGGATTCTGGGTAACAGAACCTGGTCAGAGCCCCACAAGTGACCCCATCTTGGATTCCCTAGGTCTCTAGTTTTAAAAAATGCACAGGTTTGGTAGGTTTCCCTAGGTGCCGGCTGAGCTAGAGGCCAAAATCTACAGGTAGGCACTTTGCAAAAATCACCTCTGTTATCTGTCAAAAAATGTGATATGTCCACGTTGTGTTTTGGGGCATTTCCTGTCGCGGGCGCTAGGCCTACCCACACAAGTGAGGTATCATTTTTATTGGGAGACTTGAGGGAACGCTGGGTGGAATGAAATTTGTGGCTCCTCTCAGATTCCAGAACTTTCTGTCACCGAAATGTGAGGAAAACGTGTTTTTTTAGCCAAATTTTGAGGTTTGCAAAGGATTCTGGGTAACAGAACATGGTCAGATCCCCACAAGTCACCCCATCTTGGATTCCCCTAGGTCTCTAGTTTTAAAAAATGCACAGGTTTGGTAGGTTTCCCTAGGTGCCGGCTGAGCTAGAGGCCAAAATCTACAGGTAGGTACTTTGCAAAAATCACCTCTGTTATCTGTCAAAAAATGTGATATGTCCACGTTGTGTTTTGGGGCATTTCCTGTTGCGGGTGCTAGGCCTACCCACACAAGTGAGGTATCATTTTTATCGGGAGACTTGGGGGAACGCTGGGTGGAAGGAAATTTGTGGCTCCTCTCAGATTCCAGAACTTTCTGTCACCGAAATCTGAGGAAAATGTGTTTTTTTAGCCAAATTTTGAGGTTTGCTAAGGATTCTGGATAAAAGTACCTGGTCAGAGCCCCACAAGTCACCCCATCTTGGATTCCCCTAGGTCTCTAGTTTTCAAAAATGCAAAGGTTTGGTAGGTTTCCCTAGGTGCCGGCTGAGCTAGAGGCCAAAATCTACAGGTCTGTACTTTGCAAAAATCACCTCTGTTATCTGTCAAAAAATGTGATATGTCCACGTTGTGTTTTGGGGCATTTCCTGTCGCGGGCGCTAGGCCTACCCACACAAGTGAGGTATCATTTTTATCGGGAGACTTTGGTGAACGCTGGGTGGAAGGAAATTTGTGGGTCCTCTCAGATTCCAGAACTTTCTGTCACCGAAATGTGGGGAAAACGTGTTTTTTTAGCCAAATTTTGAGGTTTGATAAGCATTCTGGGTAACAGAACCTGGTGAGAGCCCCACAAGTCACCCTATGTTGGATTCCCCTAGGTCTCTAGTTTTAAGAAATGCACAGGTTTGGTAGGTTTCCCTAGGTGCCGGCTGAGCTAGAGGCCAAAATCTACAGGTAGGCACTTTGCAAAAATCACCTCTGTTATCTGTCAAAAAATGGGATATGTCCACTTTGTGTTTTGGGGCATTTCCTGTCGCGGGCGCTAGGCCTACCCACACAAGTGAGGTATCATTTTTATTGGGAGACTTGAGGGAACGCTGGGTGGAATGAAATTTGTGGCTCCTCTCAGATTCCAGAACTTTCTGTCACCGAAATGTGAGGAAAACGTGTTTTTTTAGCCAAATTTTGAGGTTTGCAAAGGATTCTGGCTAACAGAACCTGGTCAGATCCCCACAAGTCACCCCATCTTGGATTCCCCTAGGTCTCTAGTTTTAAAAAATGCACAGGTTTGGTAGGTTTCCCTAGGTGCCGGCTGAGCTAGAGGCCAAAATCTACAGGTAGGTACTTTGCAAAAATCACCTCTGTTATCTGTCAAAAAATGTGATATGTCCACGTTGTGTTTTGGGGCATTTCCTGTCGCGGGCGATAGGCCTACCCACACAAGTGAGGTATCATTTTTATCGGGAGACTTTGGTGAACGCTGGGTGGAAGGAAATTTGTGGGTCCTCTCAGATTCCAGAACTTTCTGTCACCGAAATGTGGGGAAAACGTGTTTTTTTAGCCAAATTTTGAGGTTTGATAAGCATTCTGGGTAACAGAACCTGGTGAGAGCCCCACAAGTCACCCTATGTTGGATTCCCCTAGGTCTCTAGTTTTAAGAAATGCACAGGTTTGGTAGGTTTCCCTAGGTGCCGGCTGAGCTAGAGGCAAAATCTACAGGTAGGCACTTTGCAAAAAACACCTCTGTTTTCTGTCAAAAAATGTGATGTGTCCACGTTGTGTTTTGGGGCATTTCCTGTTGCGGGTGCTAGGCCTACCCACACAAGTGAGGTATCATTTTTATCGGGAGACTTGGGGGAACGCTGGGTGGAAGGAAATTTGTGGCTCCTCTCAGATTCCAGAACTTTCTGTCACCGAAATGTGAGGAAAACGTGTTTTTTAGCCAAATTTTGAGGTTTGCTAAGGATTCTGGGTAATAGAACCTGGTCAGAGCCCCACAAGTGACCCCATCTTGGATTCCCCTAGGTCTCCAGTTTTCAGAAATGCACAGGTTTGGTAGGTTTCCCTAGGTGCCGGCTGAGCTAGAGGCCAAAATCTACAGGTCGGCACTTTGCAAAAATCACCTCTGTTATCTGTCAAAAAATGTGATATGTCCACGTTGTGTTTTGGGGCATTTCCTGTCGCGGGCGCTAGGCCTACCCACACAAGGGAGGCATCATTTTTATCGGGAGACTTTGGTAAACTCTGGGTGGAAGGAAATTTGTGGGTCCTCTCAGATTCCCGAACTTTCTGTCACCGAAATGTGAGGAAAACGTGTTTTTTTAGCCAAATTTTGAGGTTTGCAAAGGATTCTGGGTAACAGAACCTGGTCAGAGTCCCACAGGTCACCCCATCTTGGATTCCCCTAGGTCTCTAGTTTAAAAAAATGCACAGGTTTGGTAGGTTTCCCTAGGTGCCGGCTGAGCTAGAGGCCAAAATCTACAGGTAGGCACTTTGCAAAAAACACCTCTGTTTTCTGTCAAAAAATGTGATGTGTCCACGTTGTGTTTTGGGGCATTTCCTGTCGCGGGTGCTAGGCCTACCCACACAAGTGAGGTATAATTTTTATCGGGAGACTTGGGGGAACGCTGGGTGGAAGGAAATTTGTGGCTTCTCTCAGATTCCAGAACTTTCTGTCACCGAAATCTGAGGAAAATGTGTTTTTTTAGCCAAATTTTGAGGTTTGCTAAGGATTCTGGATAAAAGTACCTGGTCAGAGCCCCACAAGTCACCCCATCTTGGATTCCCCTAGGTCTCTAGTTTTCAAAAATGCAAAGGTTTGGTAGGTTTCCCTAAGTGCCGGCTGAGCTAGAGGCCACAATCTACAGGTAGGCACTTTGCAAAAACAAAAAACACCTCTGTTTTCTGTAAAAAAATGTGATGTGTCCACGTTGTGTTTTGGGGCATTTCCTGTCACAGGGGCTAGGCCTACCCACACAAGTGAGGTATCATTTTTATCTGGAGACTTGGGGGAACGCTGGGGGGAATTAAATGTGTGGCTCCTCTCAGATTCTAGAACTTTCTGTCACCGAAATTTGAGGAAAATGTGTTTTTTTAGCCAACTGTTGAGGTTTGCAAAGGATTCTGGGTAAGAGAACCTGGTCAGAGCCCCATAAGTCACCTCATCTTGGATTCCCCTAGGTCTCTAGTTTTCAAAAATGCACAGGTTTGGTAGGTTTCCCTAGGTACCGGCTGAGCTAGAGGCCAAAAATCTACAGGTAGGCACTTTGCAAAAAACACCTCTGTTTTCTGTAAAAAAATGGGATGTGTCCACGTTGTGTTTTGGGTCATTTCCTGTTGCGGGCGCTAGGCCTACACACACAAGTGAGGTATCATTTTTATTGGGAGACTTGGGGGAACGCTGGGTGGAAGGAAATTTGTGGCTCCTCTCAGATTCCAGAACTTTCTGTCACCGAAATGAGGAAAACGTGTTTTTTTTGCCACATTTTGAGGTTTGCAAAGGATTCTGGGTAACAGAACCTGGTCAGAGCCCCACAAGTGACCCCATCTTGGATTCCCTAGGTCTCTAGTTTTAAAAAATGCACAGGTTTGGTAGGTTTCCCTAGGTGCCGGCTGAGCTAGAGGCCAAAATCTACAGGTAGGCACTTTGCAAAAATCACCTCTTTTATCTGTCAAAAAATGTGATATGTCCACGTTGTGTTTTGGGGCATTTCCTGTCGCGGGCGCTAGGCCTACCCACACAAGTGAGGTATCATTTTTATTGGGAGACTTGAGGGAACGCTGGGTGGAATGAAATTTGTGGCTCCTCTCAGATTCCAGAACTTTCTGTCACCGAAATGTGAGGAAAACGTGTTTTTTTAGCCAAATTTTGAGGTTTGCAAAGGATTCTGGGTAACAGAACCTGGTCAGATCCCCACAAGTCACCCCATCTTGGATTCCCCTAGGTCTCTAGTTTTAAAAAATGCACAGGTTTGGTAGGTTTCCCTAGGTGCCGGCTGAGCTAGAGGCCAAAATCTACAGGTAGGTACTTTGCAAAAATCACCTCTGTTATCTGTCAAAAAATGTGATATGTCCACGTTGTGTTTTGGGGCATTTCCTGTTGCGGGTGCTAGGCCTACCCACACAAGTGAGGTATCATTTTTATCGGGAGACTTGGGGGAACGCTGGCTGGAAGGAAATTTGTGGCTCCTCTCAGATTACAGAACTTTCTGTCACCGAAATCTGAGGAAAATGTGTTTTTTTTAGCAAAATTTTGAGGTTTGCTAAGGATTCTGCATAAAAGTACCTGGTCAGAGCCCCACAAGTCACCCCATCTTGGATTCCCGTAGGTCTCTAGTTTTCAAAAATGCAAAGGTTTGGTAGGTTTCCCTAAGTGCCAGCTGAGCTAGAGGCCACAATCTACAGGTAGGCACTTTGCAAAAAACACCTCTGTTTTCTGTAAAAAAATTTGATGTGTCCACGGTGTGTTTTGGGGAATTTCCTGTCACGGGGCTAGGCCTACCCACACAAGTGAGGTATCATTTTTATCTGGAGACTTGGGGGAACGCTGGGGGGAAGGAAATGTGTGGCTCCTCTCAGATTCTAGAACTTTCTGTCACCGAAATTTGAGGAAAATGTGTTTTTTTAGCCAACTGTTGAGGTTTGCAAAGGATTCTGTGTAAGAGAACCTGGTCAGAGCCCCATAAGTCACCCCATCTTGGATTCCCCTAGGTCTCTAGTTTTCAAAAATCCACAGGTTTGGTAGGTTTCCCTAGATACCGGCTGAGCTAGAGGCTAAAATCTACAGGTAGGCACTTTGCAAAAAACACCTCTGTTTTCTGTAAAAAAATGGGATGTGTCCACGTTGTGTTTTGGGGCATTTCCTGTTGCGGGCGCTAGGCCTACACAAACAAGTGAGGTATCATTTTTATTGGGAGACTTGGGGGAACGCTGGGTGGAAGGAAATTTGTGGCTCCTCTCAGATTCCAGAACTTTCTGTCACCGAAATGTGAGGAAAACGTGTTTTTTTGCCACATTTTGAGGTTTGCAAAGGATTCTGGGTAACAGAACCTGGTCAGAGCCCCACAAGTGACCCCATCTTGGATTCCCTAGGTCTCTAGTTTTCAGAAATGCACAGGTTTGGTAGGTTTCCCTAGGTGCCGGCTGAGCTAGAGGCCAAAATCTACAGGTAGGCACTTTGCAAAAATCACCTCTGTTATCTGTCAAAAAATGGGATATGTCCACGTTGTGTTTTGGGGCATTTCCTGTCGCGGGCGCTAGGCCTACCCACACAAGTGAGGTATCATTTTTATTGGGAGAGTTGAGGGAACGCTGGGGTGGAATGAAATTTGTGGCTCCTCTCAGATTCCAGAACTTTCTGTCACCGAAATGTGAGGAAAACGTGTTTTTTTTGCCACATTTTGAGGTTTGCAAAGGATTCTGGGTAACAGAACCTGGTCAGATCCCCACAAGTCACCCCATCTTGGATTCCCCTAGGTCTCTAGTTTTAAAAAATGCACAGGTTTGGTAGGTTTCCCTAGGTGCCGGCTGAGCTAGAGGCCAAAATCTACAGGTAGGTACTTTGCAAAAATCACCTCTGTTATCTGTCAAAAAATGTGATATGTCCACGTTGTGTTTTGGGGCATTTCCTGTCGCGGGCGCTAGGCCTACCCACACAAGTGAGGTATCATTTTTATCGGGAGACTTTGGTGAACGCTGGGTGGAAGGAAATTTGTGGGTCCTCTCAGATTCCAGAACTTTCTGTCACCGAAATGTGAGGAAAACTTGTTTTTTTTAGCCAAATTTTGAGGTTTGCAAAGCATTCTGGGTAACAGAACCTGGAGAGAGCCCCACAAGTCACCCCATCTTGGATTCCCCTAGGTCTCTAGTTTTAAAAAATGCACAGGTTTGTTAGGTTTCCCTAGGTGCCGGCTGAGCTAGAGGCCAAAATCTACAGGTAGGCACTTTGCAAAAAACACCTCTGTTTTCTGTAAAAAAATGTGATGTGTCCACGTTGTGTTTTGGGGCATTTCCTGTTGCGGGTGCTAGGCCTACCCACACAAGTGAGGTATCATTTTTATCGGGAGACCTTGGGGGAACGCTGGGTGGAAGGAAATTTGTGGCTCCTCTCAGATTCCAGAACTTTCTGTCACCGAAATCTGAGGAAAATGTGTTTTTTTTTAGCCAAATTTTGAGGTTTGCTAAGGATTCTGGATAAAAGTACCTGGTCAGAGCCCCACAAGTCACCCCATCTTGGATTCCCCTAGGTCTCTAGTTTTCAAAAATGCAAAGGTTTGGTAGGTTTCCCTAAGTGCCGGCTGAGCTAGAGGCCACAATCTACAGGTAGGCACTTTGCAAAAACAAAAAACCACCTCTGTTTTCTGTAAAAAAATGTGATGTGTCCACGTTGTGTTTTGGGGCATTTCCTGTCACGGGGGCTAGGCCTACCCACACAAGTGAGGTATCATTTTTATCTGGAGACTTGGGGGAACGCTGGGGGGAATTAAATGTGTGGCTCCTCTCAGATTCTAGAACTTTCTGTCACCGAAATTTGAGGAAAATGTGTTTTTTTAGCCAACTGTTGAGGTTTGCAAAGGATTCTGGGTAAGAGAACCTGGTCAGAGCCCCATAAGTCACCTCATCTTGGATTCCCCTAGGTCTCTAGTTTTCAAAAATGCACAGGTTTGGTAGGTTTCCCTAGGTACCGGCTGAGCTAGAGGCCAAAATCTACAGGTAGGCACTTTGCAAAAAACACCTCTGTTTTCTGTAAAAAAATGGGATGTGTCCACGTTGTGTTTTGGGTCATTTCCTGTTGCGGGCGCTAGGCCTACACACACAAGTGAGGTATCATTTTTATTGGGAGACTTGGGGGAACGCTGGGTGGAAGGAAATTTGTGGCTCCTCTCAGATTCCAGAACTTTCTGTCACCGAAATGTGAGGAAAACGTGTTTTTTTTGCCACATTTTGAGATTTGCAAAGGATTCTGGGTAACAGAACCTGGTCAGAGCCCCACAAGTGACCCCATCTTGGATTCCCTAGGTCTCTAGTTTTAAAAAATGCACAGGTTTGGTAGGTTTCCCTAGGTGCCCGGCTGAGCTAGAGGCCAAAATCTACAGGTAGGCACTTTGCAAAAATCACCTCTTTTATCTGTCAAAAAATGTGATATGTCCACGTTGTGTTTTGGGGCATTTCCTGTCGCGGGCGCTAGGCCTACCCACACAAGTGAGGTATCATTTTTATCTGGAGACTTGGGGGAAACGCTGGCTGGAAGGAAATTTGTGGCTCCTCAGATTCCAGAACTTTCTGTCACCGAAATCTGAGGAAAATGTGTTTTTTTTAGCAAAATTTTGAGGTTTGCTAAGGATTCTGCATAAAAGTACCTGGTCAGAGCCCCACAAGTCACCCCATCTTGGATTCCCGTAGGTCTCTAGTTTTCAAAAATGCACAGGTTTGGTAGGTTTCCCTAGATACCCGGCTGAGCTAGAGGCTAAAATCTACAGGTAGGCACTTTGCAAAAAACACCTCTGTTTTCTGTAAAAAAATGGGATGTGTCCACGTTGTGTTTTGGGGCATTTCCTGTTGCGGGCGCTAGGCCTACACACACAAGTGAGGTATCATTTTTATTGGGAGACTTGGGGGAACGCTGGGTGGAAGGAAATTTGTGGCTCCTCTCAGATTCCAGAACTTTCTGTCACCGAAATGTGAGGAAAACGTGTTTTTTTGCCACATTTTGAGGTTTGCAAAGGATTCTGGGTAACAGAACCTGGTCAGAGCCCCACAAGTGACCCCATCTTGGATTCCCTAGGTCTCTAGTTTTCAGAAATGCACAGGTTTGGTAGGTTTCCCTAGGTGCCGGCTGAGCTAGAGGCCAAAATCTACAGGTAGGCACTTTGCAAAAATCACCTCTGTTATCTGTCAAAAAATGGGATATGTCCACGTTGTGTTTTGGGGCATTTCCTGTCGCGGGCGCTAGGCCTACCCACACAAGTGAGGTATCATTTTTATTGGGAGACTTGAGGGAACGCTGGGTGGAATGAAATTTGTGGCTCCTCTCAGATTCCAGAACTTTCTGTCACCGAAATGTGAGGAAAACGTGTTTTTTTAGCCAAATTTTGAGGTTTGCAAAGGATTCTGGGTAACAGAACCTGGTCAGATCCCCACAAGTCACCCCATCTTGGATTTCCCTAGGTCTCTAGTTTTAAAAAATGCACAGGTTTGGTAGGTTTCCCTAGGTGCCCCGGCTGAGCTAGAGGCCAAAATCTACAGTTAGGTACTTTGCAAAAATCACCTCTGTTATCTGTCAAAAAATGTGATATGTCCACGTTGTGTTTTGGGGCATTTCCTGTCGCGGGCGCTAGGCCTACCCACACAAGTGAGGTATCATTTTTATCGGGAGACTTTGGTGAACGCTGGGTGGAAGGAAATTTGTGGGTCCTCTCAGATTCCAGAACTTTCTGTCACCAAAATGTGAGGAAAACTTGTTTTTTTAGCCAAATTTTGAGGTTTGCAAAGCATTCTGGGTAACAGAACCTGGTGAGAGCCCCACAAGTCACCCCATCTTGGATTCCCCTAGGTCTCTAGTTTTAAAAAATGCACAGGTTTGGTAGGTTTCCCTAGGTGCCGGCTGAGCTAGAGGCCAAAATCTACAGGTAGGCACTTTGCAAAAAACACCTCTGTTTTCTGTAAAAAAATGTGATGTGTCCACGTTGTGTTTTGGGGCATTTCCTGTTGCGGGTGCTAGGCCTACCCACACAAGTGAGGTATCATTTTTATCGGGAGACTTGGGGGAATGCTGGGTGGAAGGAAATTTGTGGCTCCTCTCAGATTCCAGAACTTTCTGTCACCGAAATCTGAGGAAAATGTGTTTTTTTTAGCCAAATTTTGAGGTTTGCTAAGGATTCTGGATAAAAGTACCTGGTCAGAGCCCCACAAGTCACCCCATCTTGGATTCCCCTAGGTCTCTAGTTTTCAAAAATGCAAAGGTTTGGTAGGTTTCCCTAAGTGCCGGCTGAGCTAGAGGCCACAATCTACAGGTAGGCACTTTGCAAAAACAAAAAACACCTCTGTTTTCTGTAAAAAAATGTGATGTGTCCACGTTGTGTTTTGGGGCATTTCCTGTCACGGGGGCTAGGCCTACCCACACAAGTGAGGTATCATTTTTATCTGGAGACTTGGGGGAACGCTGGGGGGAATTAAATGTGTGGCTCCTCTCAGATTCTAGAACTTTCTGTCACCGAAATTTGAGGAAAATGTGTTTTTTTAGCCAACTGTTGAGGTTTGCAAAGGATTCTGGGTAAGAGAACCTGGTCAGAGCCCCATAAGTCACCTCATCTTGGATTCCCCTAGGTCTCTAGTTTTCAAAAATGCACAGGTTTGGTAGGTTTCCCTAGGTACCGGCTGAGCTAGAGGGCAAAATCTACAGGTAGGCACTTTGCAAAAAACACCTCTGTTTTCTGTAAAAAAATGGGATGTGTCCACGTTGTGTTTTGGGTCATTTCCTGTTGCGGGCGCTAGGCCTACACACACAAGTGAGGTATCATTTTTATTGGGAGACTTGGGGGAACGCTGGGTGGAAGGAAATTTGTGCCTCCTCTCAGATTCCAGAACTTTCTGTCACCGAAATGTGAGGAAAACGTGTTTTTTTGCCACATTTTGAGGTTTGCAAAGGATTCTGGGTAACAGAACCTGGTCAGAGCCCCACAAGTGACCCCATCTTGGATTCCCTAGGTCTCTAGTTTTAAAAAATGCACAGGTTTGGTAGGTTTCCCTAGGTGCCGGCTGAGCTAGAGGCCAAAATCTACAGGTAGGCACTTTGCAAAAATCACCTCTTTTATCTGTCAAAAAATGTGATATGTCCACGTTGTGTTTTGGGGCATTTCCTGTCGCGGGCGCTAGGCCTACCCACACAAGTGAGGTATCATTTTTATCTGGAGACTTGGGGGAACGCTGGCTGGAAGGAAATTTGTGGCTCCTCTCAGATTCCAGAACTTTCTGTCACCGAAATCTGAGGAAAATGTGTTTTTTTAGCAAAATTTTGAGGTTTGCTAAGGATTCTGCATAAAAGTACCTGGTCAGAGCCCCACAAGTCACCCCATCTTGGATTCCCGTAGGTCTCTAGTTTTCAAAAATGCACAGGTTTGGTAGGTTTCCCTAGATACCGGCTGAGCTAGAGGCTAAAATCTACAGGTAGGCACTTTGCAAAAAACACCTCTGTTTTCTGTAAAAAAATGGGATGTGTCCACGTTGTGTTTTGGGGCATTTCCTGTTGCGGGCGCTAGGCCTACACACACAAGTGAGGTATCATTTTTATTGGGAGACTTGGGGGAACGCTGGGTGGAAGGAAATTTGTGGCTCCTCTCAGATTCCAGAACTTTCTGTCACCGAAATGTGAGGAAAACGTGTTTTTTTTGCCACATTTTGAGGTTTGCAAAGGATTCTGGGTAACAGAACCTGGTCAGAGCCCCACAAGTGACCCCATCTTGGATTCCCTAGGTCTCTAGTTTTCAGAAATGCACAGGTTTGGTAGGTTTCCCTAGGTGCCGGCTGAGCTAGAGGCCAAAATCTACAGGTAGGCACTTTGCAAAAATCACCTCTGTTATCTGTCAAAAAATGGGATATGTCCACGTTGTGTTTTGGGGCATTTCCTGTCGCGGGCGCTAGGCCTACCCACACAAGTGAGGTATCATTTTTATTGGGAGACTTGAGGGAACGCTGGGTGGAATGAAATTTGTGGCTCCTCTCAGATTCCAGAACTTTCTGTCACCGAAATGTGAGGAAAACGTGTTTTTTTAGCCAAATTTTGAGGTTTGCAAAGGATTCTGGGTAACAGAACCTGGTCAGATCCCCACAAGTCACCCCATCTTGGATTCCCCTAGGTCTCTAGTTTTAAAAAATGCACAGGTTTGGTAGGTTTCCCTAGGTGCCGGCTGAGCTAGAGGCCAAAATCTACAGTTAGGTACTTTGCAAAAATCACCTCTGTTATCTGTCAAAAAATGTGATATGTCCATGTTGTGTTTTGGGGCATTTCCTGTCGCGGGCGCTAGGCCTACCCACACAAGTGAGGTATCATTTTTATCGGGAGACTTTGGTGAACGCTGGGTGGAAGGAAATTTGTGGGTCCTCTCAGATTCCAGAACTTTCTGTCACCGAAATGTGAGGAAAACTTGTTTTTTTAGCCAAATTTTGAGGTTTGCAAAGCATTCTGGGTAACAGAACCTGGTGAGAGCCCCACAAGTCACCCCATCTTGGATTCCCCTAGGTCTCTAGTTTTGAAAAATGCACAGGTTTGGTAGGTTTCCCTAGGTGCCGGCTGAGCTAGAGGCCAAAATCTACAGGTAGGCACTTTGCAAAAAACACCTCTGTTTTCTGTAAAAAAATGTGATGTGTCCACGTTGTGTTTTGGGGCATTTCCTGTTGCGGGTGCTAGACCTACCCACACAAGTGAGGTATCATTTTTATCGGGAGACTTGGGGGAATGCTGGGTGGAAGGAAATTTGTGGCTCCTCTCAGATTCCAGAACTTTCTGTCACCGAAATCTGAGGAAAATGTGTTTTTTTAGCCAAATTTTGAGGTTTGCTAAGGATTCTGGATAAAAGTACCTGGTCAGAGCCCCACAAGTCACCCCATCTTGGATTCCCCTAGGTCTCTAGTTTTCAAAAATGCAAAGGTTTGGTAGGTTTCCCTAAGTGCCGGCTGAGCTAGAGGCCACAATCTACAGGTAGGCACTTTGCAAAAACAAAAAACACCTCTGTTTTCTGTAAAAAAATGTGATGTGTCCACGTTGTGTTTTGGGGCATTTCCTGTCACGGGGGCTAGGCCTACCCACACAAGTGAGGTATCATTTTTATCTGGAGACTTGGGGGAACGCTGGGGGGAATTAAATGTGTGGCTCCTCTCAGATTCTAGAACTTTCTGTCACCGAAATTTGAGGAAAATGTGTTTTTTTAGCCAACTGTTGAGGTTTGCAAAGGATTCTGGGTAAGAGAACCTGGTCAGAGCCCCATAAGTCACCTCATCTTGGATTCCCCTAGGTCTCTAGTTTTCAAAAATGCACAGGTTTGGTAGGTTTCCCTAGGTACCGGCTGAGCTAGAGGCCAAAATCTACAGGTAGGCACTTTGCAAAAAACACCTCTGTTTTCTGTAAAAAAATGGGATGTGTCCACGTTGTGTTTTGGGTCATTTCCTGTTGCGGGCGCTAGGCCTACACACACAAGTGAGGTATCATTTTTATTGGGAGACTTGGGGGAACGCTGGGTGGAAGGAAATTTGTGGCTCCTCTCAGATTCCAGAACTTTCTGTCACCGAAATGTGAGGAAAACGTGTTTTTTTGCCACATTTTGAGGTTTGCAAAGGATTCTGGGTAACAGAACCTGGTCAGAGCCCCACAAGTGACCCCATCTTGGATTCCCTAGGTCTCTAGTTTTAAAAAATGCACAGGTTTGGTAGGTTTCCCTAGGTGCCGGCTGAGCTAGAGGCCAAAATCTACAGGTAGGCACTTTGCAAAAATCACCTCTTTTATCTGTCAAAAAATGTGATATGTCCACGTTGTGTTTTGGGGCATTTCCTGTCGCGGGCGCTAGGCCTACCCACACAAGTGAGGTATCATTTTTATTGGGAGACTTGAGGGAACGCTGGGTGGAATGAAATTTGTGGCTCCTCTCAGATTCCAGAACTTTCTGTCACCAAAATGTGAGGAAAACGTGTTTTTTTAGCCAAATTTTGAGGTTTGCAAAGGATTCTGGGTAACAGAACATGGTCAGATCCCCACAAGTCACCCCATCTTGGATTCCCCTAGGTCTCTAGTTTTAAAAAATGCACAGGTTTGGTAGGTTTCCCTAGGTGCCGGCTGAGCTAGAGGCCAAAATCTACAGGTAGGTACTTTGCAAAAATCACCTCTGTTATCTGTCAAAAAATGTGATATGTCCGCGTTGTGTTTTGGGGCATTTCCTGTTGCGGGTGCTAGGCCTACCCACACAAGTGAGGTATCATTTTTATCGGGAGACTTGGGGGAACGCTGGGTGGAAGGAAATTTGTGGCTCCTCTCAGATTCCAGAACTTTCTGTCACCGAAATCTGAGGAAAATGTGTTTTTTTAGCAAAATTTTGAGGTTTGCTAAGGATTCTGCATAAAAGTACCTGGTCAGAGCCCCACAAGTCACCCCATCTTGGATTCCCGTAGGTCTCTAGTTTTCAAAAATGCAAAGGTTTGGTAGGTTTCCCTAAGTGCCAGCTGAGCTAGAGGCCACAATCTACAGGTAGGCACTTTGCAAAAAACACCTCTGTTTTCTGTAAAAAAATGTGATGTGTCCACGGTGTGTTTTGGGGAATTTCCTGTCACGGGGCTAGGCCTACCCACACAAGTGAGGTATCATTTTTATCTGGAGACTTGGGGGAACGCTGGGGGGAAGGAAATGTGTGGCTCCTCTCAGATTCTAGAACTTTCTGTCACCGAAATTTGAGGAAAATGTGTTTTTTTAGCCAACTGTTGAGGTTTGCAAAGGATTCTGTGTAAGAGAACCTGGTCAGAGCCCCATAAGTCACCCCATCTTGGATTCCCCTAGGTCTGTAGTTTTAAAAAATGCACAGGTTTGGTAGGTTTCCCTAGATACCGGCTGAGCTAGAGGCTAAAATCTACAGGTAGGCACTTTGCAAAAAACACCTCTGTTTTCTGTAAAAAAATGGGATGTGTCCACGTTGTGTTTTGGGGCATTTCCTGTTGCGGGCGCTAGGCCTACACACACAAGTGAGGTATCATTTTTATTGGGAGACTTGGGCTAACGCTGGGGGGAAGGAAATGTGTGGCTCCTCTCAGATTCTAGAACTTTCTGTCACCGAAATTTGAGGAAAACGTGTTTTTTTTGCCAAATTTTGAGGTTTGCAAAGGATTCTGGGTAACAGAACCTGGGCAGAGCCCCACAAGTCACCTCATCTTGGATTCCCCTAGGTTTCTATTTTTCAAAAATGCACAGGTTTGGTAGGTTTCCCTAGGTGAGGGAGCTAGAGGCCAAAATCTACAGGTAGGCACTTTGCAAAAAACAGCTCTGTTTTCTGTCAAAAAATGGGATGAGTCCTCGTTGTGTTTTGGGGCATTTCCTGTCGCGGGCGCTAGGCCTACCCACACAAGTGAGGTATCATTTTTATCGGGAGACTTGGGGGAACGCTGGGTGGAAGGAAATTTGTGGCTCCTCTCAGATTCCAGAACTTTCTGTCACCGAAATCTGAGGAAAATGTGTTTTTTTAGCCAAATTTTGAGGTTTGCTAAGGATTCTGGATAAAAGTACCTGGTCAGAGCCCCACAAGTCACCCCATCTTGGATTCCCCTAGGTCTCTAGTTTTCAAAAATGCAAAGGTTTGGTAGGTTTCCCTAAGTGCCGGCTGAGCTAGAGGCCAAAATCTACAGGTAGGCACTTTGCAAAAAACACCTCTGTTTTCTGTAAAAAAATGTGATGTGTCCACGTTGTGTTTTGGGGCATTTCCTGTCACGGGGGCTAGGCCTACCCACACAAGTGAGGTATCATTTTTATCTGGAGACTTGGGGGAACGCTGGGGGGAATTAAATGTGTGGCTCCTCTCAGATTCTAGAACTTTCTGTCACCGAAATTTGAGGAAAATGTGTTTTTTTAGCCAACTGTTGAGGTTTGCAAAGGATTCTGGGTAAGAGAACCTGGTCAGAGCCCCATAAGTCACCTCATCTTGGATTCCCCTAGGTCTCTAGTTTTCAAAAATGCACAGGTTTGGTAGGTTTCCCTAGGTACCGGCTGAGCTAGAGGCCAAAATCTACAGGTAGGCACTTTGCAAAAAACACCTCTGTTTTCTGTAAAAAAATGGGATGTGTCCACGTTGTGTTTTGGGTCATTTCCTGTTGCGGGCGCTAGGCCTACACACACAAGTGAGGTATCATTTTTATTGGGAGACTTGGGGGAACGCTGGGTGGAAGGAAATTTGTGGCTCCTCTCAGATTCCAGAACTTTCTGTCACCGAAATGTGAGGAAAACGTGTTTTTTTGCCACATTTTGAGGTTTGCAAAGGATTCTGGGTAACAGAACCTGGTCAGAGCCCCACAAGTGACCCCATCTTGGATTCCCTAGGTCTCTAGTTTTAAAAAATGCACAGGTTTGGTAGGTTTCCCTAGGTGCCGGCTGAGCTAGAGGCCAAAATCTACAGGTAGGCACTTTGCAAAAATCACCTCTGTTATCTGTCAAAAAATGTGATATGTCCACGTTGTGTTTTGGGGCATTTCCTGTCGCGGGCGCTAGGCCTACCCACACAAGTGAGGTATCATTTTTATTGGGAGACTTGAGGGAACGCTGGGTGGAATGAAATTTGTGGCTCCTCTCAGATTCCAGAACTTTCTGTCACCGAAATGTGAGGAAAACGTGTTTTTTTAGCCAAATTTTGAGGTTTGCAAAGGATTCTGGGTAACAGAACATGGTCAGATCCCCACAAGTCACCCCATCTTGGATTCCCCTAGGTCTCTAGTTTTAAAAAATGCACAGGTTTGGTAGGTTTCCCTAGGTGCCGGCTGAGCTAGAGGCCAAAATCTACAGGTAGGTACTTTGCAAAAATCACCTCTGTTATCTGTAAAAAAATGTGATATGTCCACGTTGTGTTTTGGGGCATTTCCTGTTGCGGGTGCTAGGCCTACCCACACAAGTGAGGTATCATTTTTATCGGGAGACTTGGGGGAACGCTGGGTGGAAGGAAATTTGTGGCTCCTCTCAGATTCCAGAACTTTCTGTCACCGAAATCTGAGGAAAATGTGTTTTTTTAGCAAAATTTTGAGGTTTGCTAAGGATTCTGCATAAAAGAACCTGGTCAGAGCCCCACAAGTCACCCCATCTTGGATTCCCGTAGGTCTCTAGTTTTAAAAAATGCAAAGGTTTGGTAGGTTTCCCTAAGTGCCAGCTGAGCTAGAGGCCACAATCTACAGGTAGGCACTTTGCAAAAAACACCTCTGTTTTCTGTAAAAAAATGTGATGTGTCCACGGTGTGTTTTGGGGAATTTCCTGTCACGGGGCTAGGCCTACCCACACAAGTGAGGTATCATTTTTATCTGGAGACTTGGGGGAACGCTGGGGGGAAGGAAATGTGTGGCTCCTCTCAGATTCTAGATCTTTCTGTCACTGAAATTTGAGGAAAATGTGTTTTTTTAGCCAACTGTTGAGGTTTGCAAAGGATTCTGGGTAAGAGAACCTGGTCAGAGCCCCATAAGTCACCCCATCTTGGATTCCCCTAGGTCTGTAGTTTTCAAAAATGCACAGGTTTGGTAGGTTTCCCTAGATACCGGCTGAGCTAGAGGCTAAAATCTACAGGTAGGCACTTTGCAAAAAACACCTCTGTTTTCTGTAAAAAAATGGGATGTGTCCACGTTGTGTTTTGGGGCATTTCCTGTTGCGGGCGCTAGGCCTACACACACAAGTGAGGTATCATTTTTATTGGGAGACTTGGGGGAACGCTGGGTGGAAGGAAATTTGTGGCTCCTCTCAGATTCCAGAACTTTCTGTCACCGAAATGTGAGGAAAACGTGTTTTTTTGCCACATTTTGAGGTTTGCAAAGGATTCTGGGTAACAGAACCTGGTCAGAGCCCCACAAGTGACCCCATCTTGGATTCCCTAGGTCTCTAGTTTTCAGAAATGCACAGGTTTGGTAGGTTTCCCTAGGTGCCGGCTGAGCTAGAGGCCAAAATCTACAGGTAGGCACTTTGCAAAAATCACCTCTGTTATCTGTCAAAAAATGGGATATGTCCACGTTGTGTTTTGGGGCATTTCCTGTCGCGGGCGCTAGGCCTACCCACACAAGTGAGGTATCATTTTTATTGGGAGACTTGAGGGAACGCTGGGTGGAATGAAATTTGTGGCTCCTCTCAGATTCCAGAACTTTCTGTCACCGAAATGTGAGGAAAACGTGTTTTTTTAGCCAAATTTTGAGGTTTGCAAAGGATTCTGGGTAACAGAACCTGGTCAGATCCCCACAAGTCACCCCATCTTGGATTCCCCTAGGTCTCTAGTTTTAAAAAATGCACAGGTTTGGTAGGTTTCCCTAGGTGCCGGCTGAGCTAGAGGCCAAAATCTACAGGTAGGTACTTTGCAAAAATCACCTCTGTTATCTGTCAAAAAATGTGATATGTCCACGTTGTGTTTTGGGGCATTTCCTGTCGCGGGCGATAGGCCTACCCACACAAGTGAGGTATCATTTTTATCGGGAGACTTTGGTGAACGCTGGGTGGAAGGAAATTTGTGGGTCCTCTCAGATTCCAGAACTTTCTGTCACCGAAATGTGGGGAAAACGTGTTTTTTTAGCCACATTTTGAGGTTTGCAAAGGATTCTGGGTAACAGAATCTGGTCAGAGTCCCACAGGTCACCCCATCTTGGATTCCCCTAGGTCTCTAGTTTTAAGAAATGCACAGGTTTGGTAGGTTTCCCTAGGTGCCGGCTGAGCTAGAGGCAAAATCTACAGGTAGGCACTTTGCAAAAAACACCTCTGTTTTCTGTCAAAAAATGTGATGTGTCCACGTTGTGTTTTGGGGCATTTCCTGTTGCGGGTGCTAGGCCTACCCACACAAGTGAGGTATCATTTTTATCGGGAGACTTGGGGGAACGCTGGGTGGAAGGAAATTTGTGGCTCCTCTCAGATTCCAGAACTTTCTGTCACCGAAATGTGAGGAAAACGTGTTATTTAGCCAAATTTTGAGGTTTGCTAAGGATTCTGGGTAATAGAACCTGGTCAGAGCCCCACAAGTGACCCCATCTTGGATTCCCCTAGGTCTCCAGTTTTCAGAAATGCACAGGTTTGGTAGGTTTCCCTAGGTGCCGGCTGAGCTAGAGGCCAAAATCTACAGGTCGGCACTTTGCAAAAATCACCTCTGTTATCTGTCAAAAAATGTGATATGTCCACGTTGTGTTTTGGGGCATTTCCTGTCGCGGGCGCTAGGCCTACCCACACAAGGGAGGCATCATTTTTATCGGGAGACTTTGGTAAACTCTGGGTGGAAGGAAATTTGTGGGTCCTCTCAGATTCCAGAACTTTCTGTCACCGAAATGTGAGGAAAACGTGTTTTTTTAGCCAAATTTTGAGGTTTGCAAAGGATTCTGGGTAACAGAACCTGGTCAGAGTCCCACAGGTCACCCCATCTTGGATTCCCCTAGGTCTCTAGTTTAAAAAAATGCACAGGTTTGGTAGGTTTCCCTAGGTGCCGGCTGAGCTAGAGGCCAAAATCTACAGGTAGGCACTTTGCAAAAAACACCTCTGTTTTCTGTCAAAAAATGTGATGTGTCCACGTTGTGTTTTGGGGCATTTCCTGTCGCGGGTGCTAGGCCTACCCACACAAGTGAGGTATAATTTTTATCGGGAGACTTGGGGGAACGCTGGGTGGAAGGAAATTTGTGGCTTCTCTCAGATTTCAGAACTTTCTGTCACCGAAATCTGAGGAAAATGTGTTTTTTTAGCCAAATTTTGAGGTTTGCTAAGGATTCTGGATAAAAGTACCTGGTCAGAGCCCCACAAGTCACCCCATCTTGGATTCCCCTAGGTCTCTAGTTTTCAAAAATGCAAAGATTTGGTAGGTTTCCCTAAGTGCCGGCTGAGCTAGAGGCCACAATCTACAGGTAGGCACTTTGCAAAAACAAAAAACACCTCTGTTTTCTGTAAAAAAATGTGATGTGTCCACGTTGTGTTTTGGGGCATTTCCTGTCACAGGGGCTAGGCCTACCCACACAAGTGAGGTATCATTTTTATCTGGAGACTTGGGGGAACGCTGGGGGGAATTAAATGTGTGGCTCCTCTCAGATTCTAGAACTTTCTGTCACCGAAATTTGAGGAAAATGTGTTTTTTTAGCCAACTGTTGAGGTTTGCAAAGGATTCTGGGTAAGAGAACCTGGTCAGAGCCCCATAAGTCACCTCATCTTGGATTCCCCTAGGTCTCTAGTTTTCAAAAATGCACAGGTTTGGTAGGTTTCCCTAGGTACCGGCTGAGCTAGAGGCCAAAATCTACAGGTAGGCACTTTGCAAAAAACACCTCTGTTTTCTGTAAAAAAATGGGATGTGTCCACGTTGTGTTTTGGGTCATTTCCTGTTGCGGGCGCTAGGCCTACACACACAAGTGAGGTATCATTTTTATTGGGAGACTTGGGGGAACGCTGGGTGGAAGGAAATTTGTGGCTCCTCTCAGATTCCAGAACTTTCTGTCACCGAAATGTGAGGAAAACGTGTTTTTTTGCCACATTTTGAGGTTTGCAAAGGATTCTGGGTAACAGAACCTGGTCAGAGCCCCACAAGTGACCCCATCTTGGATTCCCTAGGTCTCTAGTTTTAAAAAATGCACAGGTTTGGTAGGTTTCCCTAGGTGCCGGCTGAGCTAGAGGCCAAAATCTACAGGTAGGCACTTTGCAAAAATCACCTCTTTTATCTGTCAAAAAATGTGATATGTCCACGTTGTGTTTTGGGGCATTTCCTGTCGCGGGCGCTAGGCCTACCCACACAAGTGAGGTATCATTTTTATTGGGAGACTTGAGGGAACGCTGGGTGGAATGAAATTTGTGGCTCCTCTCAGATTCCAGAACTTTCTGTCACCGAAATGTGAGGAAAACGTGTTTTTTTAGCCAAATTTTGAGGTTTGCAAAGGATTCTGGGTAACAGAACCTGGTCAGATCCCCACAAGTCACCCCATCTTGGATTCCCCTAGGTCTCTAGTTTTAAAAAATGCACAGGTTTGGTAGGTTTCCCTAGGTGCCGGCTGAGCTAGAGGCCAAAATCTACAGGTAGGTACTTTGCAAAAATCACCTCTGTTATCTGTCAAAAAATGTGATATGTCCACGTTGTGTTTTGGGGCATTTCCTGTTGCGGGTGCTAGGCCTACCCACACAAGTGAGGTATCATTTTTATCGGGAGACTTGGGGGAACGCTGGCTGGAAGGAAATTTGTGGCTCCTCTCAGATTACAGAACTTTCTGTCACCGAAATCTGAGGAAAATGTGTTTTTTTAGCAAAATTTTGAGGTTTGCTAAGGATTCTGCATAAAAGTACCTGGTCAGAGCCCCACAAGTCACCCCATCTTGGATTCCCGTAGGTCTCTAGTTTTCAAAAATGCAAAGGTTTGGTAGGTTTCCCTAAGTGCCAGCTGAGCTAGAGGCCACAATCTACAGGTAGGCACTTTGCAAAAAACACCTCTGTTTTCTGTAAAAAAATGTGATGTGTCCACGGTGTGTTTTGGGGAATTTCCTGTCACGGGGCTAGGCCTACCCACACAAGTGAGGTATCATTTTTATCTGGAGACTTGGGGGAACGCTGGGGGGAAGGAAATGTGTGGCTCCTCTCAGATTCTAGAACTTTCTGTCACCGAAATTTGAGGAAAATGTGTTTTTTTAGCCAACTGTTGAGGTTTGCAAAGGATTCTGGGTAAGAGAACCTGGTCAGAGCCCCATAAGTCACCCCATCTTGGATTCCCCTAGGTCTCTAGTTTTCAAAAATGCACAGGTTTGGTAGGTTTCCCTAGATACCGGCTGAGCTAGAGGCTAAAATCTACAGGTAGGCACTTTGCAAAAAACACCTCTGTTTTCTGTAAAAAAATGGGATGTGTCCACGTTGTGTTTTGGGGCATTTCCTGTTGCGGGCGCTAGGCCTACACACACAAGTGAGGTATCATTTTTATTGGGAGACTTGGGGGAACGCTGGGTGGAAGGAAATTTGTGGCTCCTCTCAGATTCCAGAACTTTCTGTCACCGAAATGTGAGGAAAACGTGTTTTTTTGCCACATTTTGAGGTTTGCAAAGGATTCTGGGTAACAGAACCTGGTCAGAGCCCCACAAGTGACCCCATCTTGGATTCCCTAGGTCTCTAGTTTTCAGAAATGCACAGGTTTGGTAGGTTTCCCTAGGTGGCGGCTGAGCTAGAGGCCAAAATCTACAGGTAGGCACTTTGCAAAAATCACCTCTGTTATCTGTCAAAAAATGGGATATGTCCACGTTGTGTTTTGGGGCATTTCCTGTCGCGGGCGCTAGGCCTACCCACACAAGTGAGGTATCATTTTTATTGGGAGACTTGAGGGAACGCTGGGTGGAATGAAATTTGTGGCTCCTCTCAGATTCCAGAACTTTCTGTCACCGAAATGTGAGGAAAACGTGTTTTTTTAGCCAAATTTTGAGGTTTGCAAAGGATTCTGGGTAACAGAACATGGTCAGATCCCCACAAGTCACCCCATCTTGGATTCCCCTAGGTCTCTAGTTTTAAAAAATGCACAGGTTTGGTAGGTTTCCCTAGGTGCCGGCTGAGCTAGAGGCCAAAATCTACAGGTAGGTACTTTGCAAAAATCACCTCTGTTATCTGTCAAAAAATGTGATATGTCCACGTTGTGTTTTGGGGCATTTCCTGTCGCGGGCGCTAGGCCTACCCACACAAGTGAGGTATCATTTTTATCGGGAGACTTTGGTGAACGCTGGGTGGAAGGAAATTTGTGGGTCCTCTCAGATTCCAGAACTTTCTGTCACCGAAATGTGAGGAAAACTTGTTTTTTTAGCCAAATTTTGAGGTTTGCAAAGCATTCTGGGTAACAGAACCTGGTGAGAGCCCCACAAGTCACCCCATCTTGGATTCCCCTAGGTCTCTAGTTTTAAAAAATGCACAGGTTTGTTAGGTTTCCCTAGGTGCCGGCTGAGCTAGAGGCCAAAATCTACAGGTAGGCACTTTGCAAAAAACACCTCTGTTTTCTGTAAAAAAATGTGATGTGTCCACGTTGTGTTTTGGGGCATTTCCTGTTGCGGGTGCTAGGCCTACCCACACAAGTGAGGTATCATTTTTATCGGGAGACTTGGGGGAACGCTGGGTGGAAGGAAATTTGTGGCTCCTCTCAGATTCCAGAACTTTCTGTCACCGAAATCTGAGGAAAATGTGTTTTTTTAGCCAAATTTTGAGGTTTGCTAAGGATTCTGGATAAAAGTACCTGGTCAGAGCCCCACAAGTCACCCCATCTTGGATTCCCCTAGGTCTCTAGTTTTCAAAAATGCAAAGATTTGGTAGGTTTCCCTAAGTGCCGGCTGAGCTAGAGGCCACAATCTACAGGTAGGCACTTTGCAAAAACAAAAAACACCTCTGTTTTCTGTAAAAAAATGTGATGTGTCCACGTTGTGTTTTGGGGCATTTCCTGTCACGGGGGCTAGGCCTACCCACACAAGTGAGGTATCATTTTTATCTGGAGACTTGGGGGAACGCTGGGGGGAATTAAATGTGTGGCTCCTCTCAGATTCTAGAACTTTCTGTCACCGAAATTTGAGGAAAATGTGTTTTTTTAGCCAACTGTTGAGGTTTGCAAAGGATTCTGGGTAAGAGAACCTGGTCAGAGCCCCATAAGTCACCTCATCTTGGATTCCCCTAGGTCTCTAGTTTGTAAAAATGCACAGGTTTGGTAGGTTTCCCTAGGTACCGGCTGAGCTAGAGGCCAAAATCTACAGGTAGGCACTTTGCAAAAAACACCTCTGTTTTCTGTAAAAAAATGGGATGTGTCCACGTTGTGTTTTGGGTCATTTCCTGTTGCGGGCGCTAGGCCTACACACACAAGTGAGGTATCATTTTTATTGGGAGACTTGGGGGAACGCTGGGTGGAAGGAAATTTGTGGCTCCTCTCAGATTCCAGAACTTTCTGTCACCGAAATGTGAGGAAAACGTGTTTTTTTGCCACATTTTGAGGTTTGCAAAGGATTCTGGGTAACAGAACCTGGTCAGAGCCCCACAAGTGACCCCATCTTGGATTCCCTAGGTCTCTAGTTTTAAAAAATGCACAGGTTTGGTAGGTTTCCCTAGGTGCCGGCTGAGCTAGAGGCCAAAATCTACAGGTAGGCACTTTGCAAAAATCACCTCTTTTATCTGTCAAAAAATGTGATATGTCCACGTTGTGTTTTGGGGCATTTCCTGTTGCGGGCGCTAGGCCTACCCACACAAGTGAGGTATCATTTTTATCTGGAGACTTGGGGGAACGCTGGCTGGAAGGAAATTTGTGGCTCCTCTCAGATTCCAGAACTTTCTGTCACCGAAATCTGAGGAAAATGTGTTTTTTTAGCAAAATTTTGAGGTTTGCTAAGGATTCTGCATAAAAGTACCTGGTCAGAGCCCCACAAGTCACCCCATCTTGGATTCCCGTAGGTCTCTAGTTTTCAAAAATGCACAGGTTTGGTAGGTTTCCCTAGATACCGGCTGAGCTAGAGGCTAAAATCTACAGGTAGGCACTTTGCAAAAAACACCTCTGTTTTCTGTAAAAAAATGGGATGTGTCCACGTTGTGTTTTGGGGCATTTCCTGTTGCGGGCGCTAGGTCTACACACACAAGTGAGGTATCATTTTTATTGGGAGACTTGGGGGAACGCTGGGTGGAAGGAAATTTGTGGCTCCTCTCAGATTCCAGAACTTTCTGTCACCGAAATGTGAGGAAAACGTGTTTTTTTGCCACATTTTGAGGTTTGCAAAGGATTCTGGGTAACAGAACCTGGTCAGAGCCCCACAAGTGACCCCATCTTGGATTCCCTAGGTCTCTAGTTTTCAGAAATGCACAGGTTTGGTAGGTTTCCCTAGGTGCCGGCTGAGCTAGAGGCCAAAATCTACAGGTAGGCACTTTGCAAAAATCACCTCTGTTATCTGTCAAAAAATGGGATATGTCCACGTTGTGTTTTGGGGCATTTCCTGTCGCGGGCGCTAGGCCTACCCACACAAGTGAGGTATCATTTTTATTGGGAGACTTGAGGGAACGCTGGGTGGAATGAAATTTGTGGCTCCTCTCAGATTCCAGAACTTTCTGTCACCGAAATGTGAGGAAAACGTGTTTTTTTAGCCAAATTTTGAGGTTTGCAAAGGATTCTGGGTAACAGAACCTGGTCAGATCCCCACAAGTCACCCCATCTTGGATTCCCCTAGGTCTCTAGTTTTAAAAAATGCACAGGTTTGGTAGGTTTCCCTAGGTGCCGGCTGAGCTAGAGGCCAAAATCTACAGTTAGGTACTTTGCAAAAATCACCTCTGTTATCTGTCAAAAAATGTGATATGTCCACGTTGTGTTTTGGGGCATTTCCTGTCGCGGGCGCTAGGCCTACCCACACAAGTGAGGTATCATTTTTATCGGGAGACTTTGGTGAACGCTGGGTGGAAGGAAATTTGTGGGTCCTCTCAGATTCCAGAACTTTCTGTCACCGAAATGTGAGGAAAACTTGTTTTTTTAGCCAAATTTTGAGGTTTGCAAAGCATTCTGGGTAACAGAACCTGGTGAGAGCCCCACAAGTCACCCCATCTTGGATTCCCCTAGGTCTCTAGTTTTAAAAAATGCACAGGTTTGGTAGGTTTCCCTAGGTGCCGGCTGAGCTAGAGGCCAAAATCTACAGGTAGGCACTTTGCAAAAAACACCTCTGTTTTCTGTAAAAAAATGTGATGTGTCCACGTTGTGTTTTGGGGCATTTCCTGTTGCGGGTGCTAGGCCTACCCACACAAGTGAGGTATCATTTTTATCGGGAGACTTGGGGGAATGCTGGGTGGAAGGAAATTTGTGGCTCCTCTCAGATTCCAGAACTTTCTGTCACCGAAATCTGAGGAAAATGTGTTTTTTTAGCCAAATTTTGAGGTTTGCTAAGGATTCTGGATAAAAGTACCTGGTCAGAGCCCCACAAGTCACCCCATCTTGGATTCCCCTAGGTCTCTAGTTTTCAAAAATGCAAAGGTTTGGTAGGTTTCCCTAAGTGCCGGCTGAGCTAGAGGCCACAATCTACAGGTAGGCACTTTGCAAAAACAAAAAACACCTCTGTTTTCTGTAAAAAAATGTGATGTGTCCACGTTGTGTTTTGGGGCATTTCCTGTCACGGGGGCTAGGCCTACCCACACAAGTGAGGTATCATTTTTATCTGGAGACTTGGGGGAACGCTGGGGGGAATTAAATGTGTGGCTCCTCTCAGATTCTAGAACTTTCTGTCACCGAAATTTGAGGAAAATGTGTTTTTTTAGCCAACTGTTGAGGTTTGCAAAGGATTCTGGGTAAGAGAACCTGGTCAGAGCCCCATAAGTCACCTCATCTTGGATTCCCCTAGGTCTCTAGTTTTCAAAAATGCACAGGTTTGGTAGGTTTCCCTAGGTACCGGCTGAGCTAGAGGCCAAAATCTACAGGTAGGCACTTTGCAAAAAACACCTCTGTTTTCTGTAAAAAAATGGGATGTGTCCACGTTGTGTTTTGGGTCATTTCCTGTTGCGGGCGCTAGGCCTACACACACAAGTGAGGTATCATTTTTATTGGGAGACTTGGGGGAACGCTGGGTGGAAGGAAATTTGTGGCTCCTCTCAGATTCCAGAACTTTCTGTCACCGAAATGTGAGGAAAACGTGTTTTTTTGCCACATTTTGAGGTTTGCAAAGGATTCTGGGTAACAGAACCTGGTCAGAGCCCCACAAGTGACCCCATCTTGGATTCCCTAGGTCTCTAGTTTTAAAAAATGCACAGGTTTGGTAGGTTTCCCTAGGTGCCGGCTGAGCTAGAGGCCAAAATCTACAGGAAGGCACTTTGCAAAAATCACCTCTTTTATCTGTCAAAAAATGTGATATGTCCACGTTGTGTTTTGGGGCATTTCCTGTCGCGGGCGCTAGGCCTACCCACACAAGTGAGGTATCATTTTTATTGGGAGACTTGAGGGAACGCGGGGTGGAATGAAATTTGTGGCTCCTCTCAGATTCCAGAACTTTCTGTCACCAAAATGTGAGGAAAACGTGTTTTTTTAGCCAAATTTTGAGGTTTGCAAAGGATTCTGGGTAACAGAACATGGTCAGATCCCCACAAGTCACCCCATCTTGGATTCCCCTAGGTCTCTAGTTTTAAAAAATGCACAGGTTTGGTAGGTTTCCCTAGGTGCCGGCTGAGCTAGAGGCCAAAATCTACAGGTAGGTACTTTGCAAAAATCACCTCTGTTATCTGTCAAAAAATGTGATATGTCCGCGTTGTGTTTTGGGGCATTTCCTGTTGCGGGTGCTAGGCCTACCCACACAAGTGAGGTATCATTTTTATCGGGAGACTTGGGGGAACGCTGGGTGGAAGGAAATTTGTGGCTCCTCTCAGATTCCAGAACTTTCTGTCACCGAAATCTGAGGAAAATGTGTTTTTTTAGCAAAATTTTGAGGTTTGCTAAGGATTCTGCATAAAAGTACCTGGTCAGAGCCCCACAAGTCACCCCATCTTGGATTCCCGTAGGTCTCTAGTTTTCAAAAATGCAAAGGTTTGGTAGGTTTCCCTAAGTGCCAGCTGAGCTAGAGGCCACAATCTACAGGTAGGCACTTTGCAAAAAACACCTCTGTTTTCTGTAAAAAAATGTGATGTGTCCACGGTGTGTTTTGGGGAATTTCCTGTCACGGGGCTAGGCCTACCCACACAAGTGAGGTATCATTTTTATCTGGAGACTTGGGGGAACGCTGGGGGGAAGGAAATGTGTGGCTCCTCTCAGATTCTAGAACTTTCTGTCACCGAAATTTGAGGAAAATGTGTTTTTTTAGCCAACTGTTGAGGTTTGCAAAGGATTCTGTGTAAGAGAACCTGGTCAGAGCCCCATAAGTCACCCCATCTTGGATTCCCCTAGGTCTGTAGTTTTAAAAAATGCACAGGTTTGGTAGGTTTCCCTAGATACCGGCTGAGCTAGAGGCTAAAATCTACAGGTAGGCACTTTGCAAAAAACACCTCTGTTTTCTGTAAAAAAATGGGATGTGTCCACGTTGTGTTTTGGGTCATTTCCTGTTGCGGGCGCTAGGCCTACACACACAAGTGAGGTATCATTTTTATTGGGAGACTTGGGGGAACGCTGGGTGGAAGGAAATTTGTGGCTCCTCTCAGATTCCAGAACTTTCTGTCACCGAAATGTGAGGAAAACGTGTTTTTTTGCCACATTTTGAGGTTTGCAAAGGATTCTGGGTAACAGAACCTGGTCAGAGCCCCACAAGTGACCCCATCTTGGATTCCCTAGGTCTCTAGTTTTCAGAAATGCACAGGTTTGGTAGGTTTCCCTAGGTGCCGGCTGAGCTAGAGGCCAAAATCTACAGGTAGGCACTTTGCAAAAATCACCTCTGTTATCTGTCAAAAAATGGGATATGTCCACGTTGTGTTTTGGGGCATTTCCTGTCGCGGGCGCTAGGCCTACCCACACAAGTGAGGTATCATTTTTATTGGGAGACTTGAGGGAACGCTGGGTGGAATGAAATTTGTGGCTCCTCTCAGATTCCAGAACTTTCTGTCACCGAAATGTGAGGAAAACGTGTTTTTTTAGCCAAATTTTGAGGTTTGCAAAGGATTCTGGGTAACAGAACCTGGTCAGATCCCCACAAGTCACCCCATCTTGGATTCCCCTAGGTCTCTAGTTTTAAAAAATGCACAGGTTTGGTAGGTTTCCCTAGGTGCCGGCTGAGCTAGAGGCCAAAATCTACAGGTAGGTACTTTGCAAAAATCACCTCTGTTATCTGTCAAAAAATGTGATATGTCCACGTTGTGTTTTGGGGCATTTCCTGTCGCGGGCGCTAGGCCTACCCACACAAGTGAGGTATCATTTTTATCGGGAGACTTTGGTGAACGCTGGGTGGAAGGAAATTTGTGGGTCCTCTCAGATTCCAGAACTTTCTGTCACCGAAATGTGAGGAAAACTTGTTTTTTTAGCCAAATTTTGAGGTTTGCAAAGCATTCTGGGTAACAGAAGCTGGTGAGAGCCCCACAAGTCACCCCATCTTGGATTCCCCTAGGTCTCTAGTTTTAAAAAATGCACAGGTTTGTTAGGTTTCCCTAGGTGCCGGCTGAGCTAGAGGCCAAAATCTACAGGTAGGCACTTTGCAAAAAACACCTCTGTTTTCTGTAAAAAAATGTGATGTGTCCACGTTGTGTTTTGGGGCATTTCCTGTTGCGGGTGCTAGGCCTACCCACACAAGTGAGGTATCATTTTTATCGGGAGACTTGGGGGAACGCTGGGTGGAAGGAAATTTGTGGCTCCTCTCAGATTCCAGAACTTTCTGTCACCGAAATCTGAGGAAAATGTGTTTTTTTAGCCAAATTTTGAGGTTTGCTAAGGATTCTGGATAAAAGTACCTGGTCAGAGCCCCACAAGTCACCCCATCTTGGATTCCCCTAGGTCTCTAGTTTTCAAAAATGCAAAGATTTGGTAGGTTTCCCTAAGTGCCGGCTGAGCTAGAGGCCACAATCTACAGGTAGGCACTTTGCAAAAACAAAAAACACCTCTGTTTTCTGTAAAAAAATGTGATGTGTCCACGTTGTGTTTTGGGGCATTTCCTGTCACGGGGGCTAGGCCTACCCACACAAGTGAGGTATCATTTTTATCTGGAGACTTGGGGGAACGCTGGGGGGAATTAAATGTGTGGCTCCTCTCAGATTCTAGAACTTTCTGTCACCGAAATTTGAGGAAAATGTGTTTTTTTAGCCAACTGTTGAGGTTTGCAAAGGATTCTGGGTAAGAGAACCTGGTCAGAGCCCCATAAGTCACCTCATCTTGGATTCCCCTAGGTCTCTAGTTTTCAAAAATGCACAGGTTTGGTAGGTTTCCCTAGGTACCGGCTGAGCTAGAGGCCAAAATCTACAGGTAGGCACTTTGCAAAAAACACCTCTGTTTTCTGTAAAAAAATGGGATGTGTCCACGTTGTGTTTTGGGTCATTTCCTGTTGCGGGCGCTAGGCCTACACACACAAGTGAGGTATCATTTTTATTGGGAGACTTGGGGGAACGCTGGGTGGAAGGAAATTTGTGGCTCCTCTCAGATTCCAGAACTTTCTGTCACCGAAATGTGAGGAAAACGTGTTTTTTTGCCACATTTTGAGGTTTGCAAAGGATTCTGGGTAACAGAACCTGGTCAGAGCCCCACAAGTGACCCCATCTTGGATTCCCTAGGTCTCTAGTTTTAAAAAATGCACAGGTTTGGTAGGTTTCCCTAGGTGCCGGCTGAGCTAGAGGCCAAAATCTACAGGTAGGCACTTTGCAAAAATCACCTCTTTTATCTGTCAAAAAATGTGATATGTCCACGTTGTGTTTTGGGGCATTTCCTGTCGCGGGCGCTAGGCCTACCCACACAAGTGAGGTATCATTTTTATCTGGAGACTTGGGGGAACGCTGGCTGGAAGGAAATTTGTGGCTCCTCTCAGATTCCAGAACTTTCTGTCACCGAAATCTGAGGAAAATGTGTTTTTTTAGCAAAATTTTGAGGTTTGCTAAGGATTCTGCATAAAAGTACCTGGTCAGAGCCCCACAAGTCACCCCATCTTGGATTCCCGTAGGTCTCTAGTTTTCAAAAATGCACAGGTTTGGTAGGTTTCCCTAGATACCGGCTGAGCTAGAGGCTAAAATCTACAGGTAGGCACTTTGCAAAAAACACCTCTGTTTTCTGTAAAAAAATGGGATGTGTCCACGTTGTGTTTTGGGGCATTTCCTGTTGCGGGCGCTAGGCCTACACACACAAGTGAGGTATCATTTTTATTGGGAGACTTGGGGGAACGCTGGGTGGAAGGAAATTTGTGGCTCCTCTCAGATTCCAGAACTTTCTGTCACCGAAATGTGAGGAAAACGTGTTTTTTTGCCACATTTTGAGGTTTGCAAAGGATTCTGGGTAACAGAACCTGGTCAGAGCCCCACAAGTGACCCCATCTTGGATTCCCTAGGTCTCTAGTTTTCAGAAATGCACAGGTTTGGTAGGTTTCCCTAGGTGCCGGCTGAGCTAGAGGCCAAAATCTACAGGTAGGCACTTTGCAAAAATCACCTCTGTTATCTGTCAAAAAATGGGATATGTCCACGTTGTGTTTTGGGGCATTTCCTGTCGCGGGCGCTAGGCCTACCCACACAAGTGAGGTATCATTTTTATTGGGAGACTTGAGGGAACGCTGGGTGGAATGAAATTTGTGGCTCCTCTCAGATTCCAGAACTTTCTGTCACCGAAATGTGAGGAAAACGTGTTTTTTTAGCCAAATTTTGAGGTTTGCAAAGGATTCTGGGTAACAGAACCTGGTCAGATCCCCACAAGTCACCCCATCTTGGATTCCCCTAGGTCTCTAGTTTTAAAAAATGCACAAGTTTGGTAGGTTTCCCTAGGAGCCGGCTGAGCTAGAGGCCAAAATCTACAGTTAGGTACTTTGCAAAAATCACCTCTGTTATCTGTCAAAAAATGTGATATGTCCACGTTGTGTTTTGGGGCATTTCCTGTCGCGGGCGCTAGGCCTACCCACACAAGTGAGGTATCATTTTTATTGGGAGACTTTGGTGAACGCTGGGTGGAAGGAAATTTGTGGGTCCTCTCAGATTCCAGAACTTTCTGTCACCGAAATGTGAGGAAAACTTGTTTTTTTAGCCAAATTTTGAGGTTTGCAAAGCATTCTGGGTAACAGAACCTGGTGAGAGCCCCACAAGTCACCCCATCTTGGATTCCCCTAGGTCTCTAGTTTTAAAAAATGCACAGGTTTGGTAGGTTTCCCTAGGTGCCGGCTGAGCTAGAGGCCAAAATCTACAGGTAGGCACTTTGCAAAAAACACCTCTGTTTTCTGTAAAAAAATGTGATGTGTCCACGTTGTGTTTTGGGGCATTTCCTGTTGCGGGTGCTAGGCCTACCCACACAAGTGAGGTATCATTTTTATCGGGAGACTTGGGGGAATGCTGGGTGGAAGGAAATTTGTGGCTCCTCTCAGATTCCAGAACTTTCTGTCACCGAAATCTGAGGAAAATGTGTTTTTTTAGCCAAATTTTGAGGTTTGCTAAGGATTCTGGATAAAAGTACCTGGTCAGAGCCCCACAAGTCACCCCATCTTGGATTCCCCTAGGTCTCTAGTTTTCAAAAATGCAAAGGTTTGGTAGGTTTCCCTAAGTGCCGGCTGAGCTAGAGGCCACAATCTACAGGTAGGCACTTTGCAAAAACAAAAAACACCTCTGTTTTCTGTAAAAAAATGTGATGTGTCCACGTTGTGTTTTGGGGCATTTCCTGTCACGGGGGCTAGGCCTACCCACACAAGTGAGGTATCATTTTTATCTGGAGACTTGGGGGAACGCTGGGGGGAATTAAATGTGTGGCTCATCTCAGATTCTAGAACTTTCTGTCACCGAAATTTGAGGAAAATGTGTTTTTTTAGCCAACTGTTGAGGTTTGCAAAGGATTCTGGGTAAGAGAACCTGGTCAGAGCCCCATAAGTCACCTCATCTTGGATTCCCCTAGGTCTCTAGTTTTCAAAAATGCACAGGTTTGGTAGGTTTCCCTAGGTACCGGCTGAGCTAGAGGCCAAAATCTACAGGTAGGCACTTTGCAAAAAACACCTCTGTTTTCTGTAAAAAAATGGGATGTGTCCACGTTGTGTTTTGGGTCATTTCCTGTTGCGGGCGCTAGGCCTACACACACAAGTGAGGTATCATTTTTATTGGGAGACTTGGGGGAATGCTGGGTGGAAGGAAATTTGTGGCTCCTCTCAGATTCCAGAACTTTCTGTCACCGAAATGTGAGGAAAACGTGTTTTTTTGCCACATTTTGAGGTTTGCAAAGGATTCTGGGTAACAGAACCTGGTCAGAGCCCCACAAGTGACCCCATCTTGGATTCCCTAGGTCTCTAGTTTTAAAAAATGCACAGGTTTGGTAGGTTTCCCTAGGTGCCGGCTGAGCTAGAGGCCAAAATCTACAGGTAGGCACTTTGCAAAAATCACCTCTTTTATCTGTCAAAAAATGTGATATGTCCACGTTGTGTTTTGGGGCATTTCCTGTCGCGGGCGCTAGGCCTACCCACACAAGTGAGGTATCATTTTTATTGGGAGACTTGAGGGAACGCTGGGTGGAATGAAATTTGTGGCTCCTCTCAGATTCCAGAACTTTCTGTCACCAAAATGTGAGGAAAACGTGTTTTTTTAGCCAAATTTTGAGGTTTGCAAAGGATTCTGGGTAACAGAACATGGTCAGATCCCCACAAGTCACCCCATCTTGGATTCCCCTAGGTCTCTAGTTTTAAAAAATGCACAGGTTTGGTAGGTTTCCCTAGGTGCCGGCTGAGCTAGAGGCCAAAATCTACAGGTAGGTACTTTGCAAAAATCACCTCTGTTATCTGTCAAAAAATGTGATATGTCCGCGTTGTGTTTTGGGGCATTTCCTGTTGCGGGTGCTAGGCCTACCCACACAAGTGAGGTATCATTTTTATCGGGAGACTTGGGGGAACGCTGGGTGGAAGGAAATTTGTGGCTCCTCTCAGATTCCAGAACTTTCTGTCACCGAAATCTGAGGAAAATGTGTTTTTTTAGCAAAATTTTGAGGTTTGCTAAGGATTCTGCATAAAAGTACCTGGTCAGAGCCCCACAAGTCACCCCATCTTGGATTCCCGTAGGTCTCTAGTTTTCAAAAATGCAAAGGTTTGGTAGGTTTCCCTAAGTGCCAGCTGAGCTAGAGGCCACAATCTACAGGTAGGCACTTTGCAAAAAACACCTCTGTTTTCTGTAAAAAAATGTGATGTGTCCACGGTGTGTTTTGGGGAATTTCCTGTCACGGGGCTAGGCCTACCCACACAAGTGAGGTATCATTTTTATCTGGAGACTTGGGGGAACGCTGGGGGGAAGGAAATGTGTGGCTCCTCTCAGATTCTAGAACTTTCTGTCACCGAAATTTGAGGAAAATGTGTTTTTTTAGCCAACTGTTGAGGTTTGCAAAGGATTCTGTGTAAGAGAACCTGGTCAGAGCCCCATAAGTCACCCCATCTTGGATTCCCCTAGGTCTGTAGTTTTAAAAAATGCACAGGTTTGGTAGGTTTCCCTAGGTGCCGGCTGAGCTAGAGGCAAAATCTACAGGTAGGCACTTTGCAAAAAACACCTCTGTTTTCTGTCAAAAAATGTGATGTGTCCACGTTGTGTTTTGGGGCATTTCCTGTTGCGGGTGCTAGGCCTACCCACACAAGTGAGGTATCATTTTTATCGGGAGACTTGGGGGAACGCTGGGTGGAAGGAAATTTGTGGCTCCTCTCAGATTCCAGAACTTTCTGTCACCGAAATGTGAGGAAAACGTGTTATTTAGCCAAATTTTGAGGTTTGCTAAGGATTCTGGGTAATAGAACCTGGTCAGAGCCCCACAAGTGACCCCATCTTGGATTCCCCTAGGTCTCCAGTTTTCAGAAATGCACAGGTTTGGTAGGTTTCCCTAGGTGCCGGCTGAGCTAGAGGCCAAAATCTACAGGTCGGCACTTTGCAAAAATCACCTCTGTTATCTGTCAAAAAATGTGATATGTCCACGTTGTGTTTTGGGGCATTTCCTGTCGCGGGCGCTAGGCCTACCCACACAAGGGAGGCATCATTTTTATCGGGAGACTTTGGTAAACTCTGGGTGGAAGGAAATTTGTGGGTCCTCTCAGATTCCAGAACTTTCTGTCACCGAAATGTGAGGAAAACGTGTTTTTTTAGCCAAATTTTGAGGTTTGCAAAGGATTCTGGGTAACAGAACCTGGTCAGAGTCCCACAGGTCACCCCATCTTGGATTCCCCTAGGTCTCTAGTTTAAAAAAATGCACAGGTTTGGTAGGTTTCCCTAGGTGCCGGCTGAGCTAGAGGCCAAAATCTACAGGTAGGCACTTTGCAAAAAACACCTCTGTTTTCTGTCAAAAAATGTGATGTGTCCACGTTGTGTTTTGGGGCATTTCCTGTCGCGGGTGCTAGGCCTACCCACACAAGTGAGGTATAATTTTTATCGGGAGACTTGGGGGAACGCTGGGTGGAAGGAAATTTGTGGCTTCTCTCAGATTTCAGAACTTTCTGTCACCGAAATCTGAGGAAAATGTGTTTTTTTAGCCAAATTTTGAGGTTTGCTAAGGATTCTGGATAAAAGTACCTGGTCAGAGCCCCACAAGTCACCCCATCTTGGATTCCCCTAGGTCTCTAGTTTTCAAAAATGCAAAGATTTGGTAGGTTTCCCTAAGTGCCGGCTGAGCTAGAGGCCACAATCTACAGGTAGGCACTTTGCAAAAACAAAAAACACCTCTGTTTTCTGTAAAAAAATGTGATGTGTCCACGTTGTGTTTTGGGGCATTTCCTGTCACAGGGGCTAGGCCTACCCACACAAGTGAGGTATCATTTTTATCTGGAGACTTGGGGGAACGCTGGGGGGAATTAAATGTGTGGCTCCTCTCAGATTCTAGAACTTTCTGTCACCGAAATTTGAGGAAAATGTGTTTTTTTAGCCAACTGTTGAGGTTTGCAAAGGATTCTGGGTAAGAGAACCTGGTCAGAGCCCCATAAGTCACCTCATCTTGGATTCCCCTAGGTCTCTAGTTTTCAAAAATGCACAGGTTTGGTAGGTTTCCCTAGGTACCGGCTGAGCTAGAGGCCAAAATCTACAGGTAGGCACTTTGCAAAAAACACCTCTGTTTTCTGTAAAAAAATGGGATGTGTCCACGTTGTGTTTTGGGTCATTTCCTGTTGCGGGCGCTAGGCCTACACACACAAGTGAGGTATCATTTTTATTGGGAGACTTGGGGGAACGCTGGGTGGAAGGAAATTTGTGGCTCCTCTCAGATTCCAGAACTTTCTGTCACCGAAATGTGAGGAAAACGTGTTTTTTTGCCACATTTTGAGGTTTGCAAAGGATTCTGGGTAACAGAACCTGGTCAGAGCCCCACAAGTGACCCCATCTTGGATTCCCTAGGTCTCTAGTTTTAAAAAATGCACAGGTTTGGTAGGTTTCCCTAGGTGCCGGCTGAGCTAGAGGCCAAAATCTACAGGTAGGCACTTTGCAAAAATCACCTCTTTTATCTGTCAAAAAATGTGATATGTCCACGTTGTGTTTTGGGGCATTTCCTGTCGCGGGCGCTAGGCCTACCCACACAAGTGAGGTATCATTTTTATTGGGAGACTTGAGGGAACGCTGGGTGGAATGAAATTTGTGGCTCCTCTCAGATTCCAGAACTTTCTGTCACCGAAATGTGAGGAAAACGTGTTTTTTTAGCCAAATTTTGAGGTTTGCAAAGGATTCTGGGTAACAGAACCTGGTCAGATCCCCACAAGTCACCCCATCTTGGATTCCCCTAGGTCTCTAGTTTTAAAAAATGCACAGGTTTGGTAGGTTTCCCTAGGTGCCGGCTGAGCTAGAGGCCAAAATCTACAGGTAGGTACTTTGCAAAAATCACCTCTGTTATCTGTCAAAAAATGTGATATGTCCACGTTGTGTTTTGGGGCATTTCCTGTTGCGGGTGCTAGGCCTACCCACACAAGTGAGGTATCATTTTTATCGGGAGACTTGGGGGAACGCTGGCTGGAAGGAAATTTGTGGCTCCTCTCAGATTACAGAACTTTCTGTCACCGAAATCTGAGGAAAATGTGTTTTTTTAGCAAAATTTTGAGGTTTGCTAAGGATTCTGCATAAAAGTACCTGGTCAGAGCCCCACAAGTCACCCCATCTTGGATTCCCGTAGGTCTCTAGTTTTCAAAAATGCAAAGGTTTGGTAGGTTTCCCTAAGTGCCAGCTGAGCTAGAGGCCACAATCTACAGGTAGGCACTTTGCAAAAAACACCTCTGTTTTCTGTAAAAAAATGTGATGTGTCCACGGTGTGTTTTGGGGAATTTCCTGTCACGGGGCTAGGCCTACCCACACAAGTGAGGTATCATTTTTATCTGGAGACTTGGGGGAACGCTGGGGGGAAGGAAATGTGTGGCTCCTCTCAGATTCTAGAACTTTCTGTCACCGAAATTTGAGGAAAATGTGTTTTTTTAGCCAACTGTTGAGGTTTGCAAAGGATTCTGGGTAAGAGAACCTGGTCAGAGCCCCATAAGTCACCCCATCTTGGATTCCCCTAGGTCTCTAGTTTTCAAAAATGCACAGGTTTGGTAGGTTTCCCTAGATACCGGCTGAGCTAGAGGCTAAAATCTACAGGTAGGCACTTTGCAAAAAACACCTCTGTTTTCTGTAAAAAAATGGGATGTGTCCACGTTGTGTTTTGGGGCATTTCCTGTTGCGGGCGCTAGGCCTACACACACAAGTGAGGTATCATTTTTATTGGGAGACTTGGGGGAACGCTGGGTGGAAGGAAATTTGTGGCTCCTCTCAGATTCCAGAACTTTCTGTCACCGAAATGTGAGGAAAACGTGTTTTTTTGCCACATTTTGAGGTTTGCAAAGGATTCTGGGTAACAGAACCTGGTCAGAGCCCCACAAGTGACCCCATCTTGGATTCCCTAGGTCTCTAGTTTTCAGAAATGCACAGGTTTGGTAGGTTTCCCTAGGTGCCGGCTGAGCTAGAGGCCAAAATCTACAGGTAGGCACTTTGCAAAAATCACCTCTGTTATCTGTCAAAAAATGGGATATGTCCACGTTGTGTTTTGGGGCATTTCCTGTCGCGGGCGCTAGGCCTACCCACACAAGTGAGGTATAATTTTTATTGGGAGACTTGAGGGAACGCTGGGTGGAATGAAATTTGTGGCTCCTCTCAGATTCCAGAACTTTCTGTCACCGAAATGTGAGGAAAACGTGTTTTTTTAGCCAAATTTTGAGGTTTGCAAAGGATTCTGGGTAACAGAACCTGGTCAGATCCCCACAAGTCACCCCATCTTGGATTCCCCTAGGTCTCTAGTTTTAAAAAATGCACAGGTTTGGTAGGTTTCCCTAGGTGCCGGCTGAGCTAGAGGCCAAAATCTACAGGTAGGTACTTTGCAAAAATCACCTCTGTTATCTGTCAAAAAATGTGATATGTCCACGTTGTGTTTTGGGGCATTTCCTGTCGCGGGCGCTAGGCCTACCCACACAAGTGAGGTATCATTTTTATCGGGAGACTTTGGTGAACGCTGGGTGGAAGGAAATTTGTGGGTCCTCTCAGATTCCAGAACTTTCTGTCACCGAAATGTGAGGAAAACTTGTTTTTTTAGCCAAATTTTGAGGTTTGCAAAGCATTCTGGGTAACAGAACCTGGTGAGAGCCCCACAAGTCACCCCATCTTGGATTCCCCTAGGTCTCTAGTTTTAAAAAATGCACAGGTTTGTTAGGTTTCCCTAGGTGCCGGCTGAGCTAGAGGCCAAAATCTACAGGTAGGCACTTTGCAAAAAACACCTCTGTTTTCTGTAAAAAAATGTGATGTGTCCACGTTGTGTTTTGGGGCATTTCCTGTTGCGGGTGCTAGGCCTACCCACACAAGTGAGGTATCATTTTTATCGGGAGACTTGGGGGAACGCTGGGTGGAAGGAAATTTGTGGCTCCTCTCAGATTCCAGAACTTTCTGTCACCGAAATCTGAGGAAAATGTGTTTTTTTAGCCAAATTTTGAGGTTTGCTAAGGATTCTGGATAAAAGTACCTGGTCAGAGCCCCACAAGTCACCCCATCTTGGATTCCCCTAGGTCTCTAGTTTTCAAAAATGCAAAGATTTGGTAGGTTTCCCTAAGTGCCGGCTGAGCTAGAGGCCACAATCTACAGGTAGGCACTTTGCAAAAACAAAAAACACCTCTGTTTTCTGTAAAAAAATGTGATGTGTCCACGTTGTGTTTTGGGGCATTTCCTGTCACGGGGGCTAGGCCTACCCACACAAGTGAGGTATCATTTTTATCTGGAGACTTGGGGGAACGCTGGGGGGAATTAAATGTGTGGCTCCTCTCAGATTCTAGAACTTTCTGTCACCGAAATTTGAGGAAAATGTGTTTTTTTTAGCCAACTGTTGAGGTTTGCAAAGGATTCTGGGTAAGAGAACCTGGTCAGAGCCCCATAAGTCACCTCATCTTGGATTCCCCTAGGTCTCTAGTTTGTAAAAATGCACAGGTTTGGTAGGTTTCCCTAGGTACCGGCTGAGCTAGAGGCCAAAATCTACAGGTAGGCACTTTGCAAAAAACACCTCTGTTTTCTGTAAAAAAATGGGATGTGTCCACGTTGTGTTTTGGGTCATTTCCTGTTGCGGGCGCTAGGCCTACACACACAAGTGAGGTATCATTTTTATTGGGAGACTTGGGGGAACGCTGGGTGGAAGGGAAATTTGTGGCTCCTCTCAGATTCCAGAACTTTCTGTCACCGAAATGTGAGGAAAACGTGTTTTTTGCCACATTTTGAGGTTTGCAAAGGATTCTGGGTAACAGAACCTGGTCAGAGCCCCACAAGTGACCCCATCTTGGATTCCCTAGGTCTCTAGTTTTAAAAAATGCACAGGTTTGGTAGGTTTCCCTAGGTGCCGGCTGAGCTAGAGGCCAAAATCTACAGGTAGGCACTTTGCAAAAATCACCTCTTTTATCTGTCAAAAAATGTGATATGTCCACGTTGTGTTTTGGGGCATTTCCTGTTGCGGGCGCTAGGCCTACCCACACAAGTGAGGTATCATTTTTATCTGGAGACTTGGGGGAACGCTGGCTGGAAGGAAATTTGTGGCTCCTCTCAGATTCCAGAACTTTCTGTCACCGAAATCTGAGGAAAATGTGTTTTTTTAGCAAAATTTTGAGGTTTGCTAAGGATTCTGCATAAAAGTACCTGGTCAGAGCCCCACAAGTCACCCCATCTTGGATTCCCGTAGGTCTCTAGTTTCAAAATGCACAGGTTTGGTAGGTTTCCCTAGATACCGGCTGAGCTAGAGGCTAAAATCTACAGGTAGGCACTTTGCAAAAAACACCTCTGTTTTCTGTAAAAAAATGGATGTGTCCACGTTGTGTTTTGGGGCATTTCCTGTTGCGGGCGCTAGGCCTACACACACAAGTGAGGTATCATTTTTATTGGAGACTTGGGGGAACGCTGGGTGGAAGGAAATTTGTGGCTCCTCTCAGATTCCAGAACTTTCTGTCACCGAAATGTGAGGAAAACGTGTTTTTTTGCCACATTTTGAGGTTTGCAAAGGATTCTGGGTAACAGAACCTGGTCAGAGCCCCACAAGTGACCCCATCTTGGATTCCCTAGGTCTCTAGTTTTCAGAAATGCACAGGTTTGGTAGGTTTCCCTAGGTGCCGGCTGAGCTAGAGGCCAAAATCTACAGGTAGGCACTTTGCAAAAATCACCTCTGTTATCTGTCAAAAAATGGGATATGTCCACGTTGTGTTTTGGGGCATTTCCTGTCGCGGGCGCTAGGCCTACCCACACAAGTGAGGTATCATTTTTATTGGGAGACTTGAGGGAACGCTGGGTGGAATGAAATTTGTGGCTCCTCTCAGATTCCAGAACTTTCTGTCACCGAAATGTGAGGAAAACGTGTTTTTTTAGCCAAATTTTGAGGTTTGCAAAGGATTCTGGGTAACAGAACCTGGTCAGATCCCCACAAGTCACCCCATCTTGGATTCCCCTAGGTCTCTAGTTTTAAAAAATGCACAGGTTTGGTAGGTTTCCCTAGGTGCCGGCTGAGCTAGAGGCCAAAATCTACAGTTAGGTACTTTGCAAAAATCACCTCTGTTATCTGTCAAAAAATGTGATATGTCCACGTTGTGTTTTGGGGCATTTCCTGTCGCGGGCGCTAGGCCTACCCACACAAGTGAGGTATCATTTTTATCGGGAGACTTTGGTGAACGCTGGGTGGAAGGAAATTTGTGGGTCCTCTCAGATTCCAGAACTTTCTGTCACCGAAATGTGAGGAAAACTTGTTTTTTTAGCCAAATTTTGAGGTTTGCAAAGCATTCTGGGTAACAGAACCTGGTGAGAGCCCCACAAGTCACCCCATCTTGGATTCCCCTAGGTCTCTAGTTTTAAAAAATGCACAGGTTTGGTAGGTTTCCCTAGGTGCCGGCTGAGCTAGAGGCCAAAATCTACAGGTAGGCACTTTGCAAAAAACACCTCTGTTTTCTGTAAAAAAATGTGATGTGTCCACGTTGTGTTTTGGGGCATTTCCTGTTGCGGGTGCTAGGCCTACCCACACAAGTGAGGTATCATTTTTATCGGGAGACTTGGGGGAATGCTGGGTGGAAGGAAATTTGTGGCTCCTCTCAGATTCCAGAACTTTCTGTCACCGAAATCTGAGGAAAATGTGTTTTTTTAGCCAAATTTTGAGGTTTGCTAAGGATTCTGGATAAAAGTACCTGGTCAGAGCCCCACAAGTCACCCCATCTTGGATTCCCCTAGGTCTCTAGTTTTCAAAAATGCAAAGGTTTGGTAGGTTTCCCTAAGTGCCGGCTGAGCTAGAGGCCACAATCTACAGGTAGGCACTTTGCAAAAACAAAAAACACCTCTGTTTTCTGTAAAAAAATGTGATGTGTCCACGTTGTGTTTTGGGGCATTTCCTGTCACGGGGGCTAGGCCTACCCACACAAGTGAGGTATCATTTTTATCTGGAGACTTGGGGGAACGCTGGGGGGAATTAAATGTGTGGCTCCTCTCAGATTCTAGAACTTTCTGTCACCGAAATTTGAGGAAAATGTGTTTTTTTAGCCAACTGTTGAGGTTTGCAAAGGATTCTGGGTAAGAGAACCTGGTCAGAGCCCCATAAGTCACCTCATCTTGGATTCCCCTAGGTCTGTAGTTTTCAAAAATGCACAGGTTTGGTAGGTTTCCCTAGGTACCGGCTGAGCTAGAGGCCAAAATCTACAGGTAGGCACTTTGCAAAAAACACCTCTGTTTTCTGTAAAAAAATGGGATGTGTCCACGTTGTGTTTTGGGTCATTTCCTGTTGCGGGCGCTAGGCCTACACACACAAGTGAGGTATCATTTTTATTGGGAGACTTGGGGGAACGCTGGGTGGAAGGAAATTTGTGGCTCCTCTCAGATTCCAGAACTTTCTGTCACCGAAATGTGAGGAAAACGTGTTTTTTTGCCACATTTTGAGGTTTGCAAAGGATTCTGGGTAACAGAACCTGGTCAGAGCCCCACAAGTGACCCCATCTTGGATTCCCTAGGTCTCTAGTTTTAAAAAATGCACAGGTTTGGTAGGTTTCCCTAGGTGCCGGCTGAGCTAGAGGCCAAAATCTACAGGTAGGCACTTTGCAAAAATCACCTCTTTTATCTGTCAAAAAATGTGATATGTCCACGTTGTGTTTTGGGGCATTTCCTGTCGCGGGCGCTAGGCCTACCCACACAAGTGAGGTATCATTTTTATTGGGAGACTTGAGGGAACGCTGGGTGGAATGAAATTTGTGGCTCCTCTCAGATTCCAGAACTTTCTGTCACCAAAATGTGAGGAAAACGTGTTTTTTTAGCCAAATTTTGAGGTTTGCAAAGGATTCTGGGTAACAGAACATGGTCAGATCCCCACAAGTCACCCCATCTTGGATTCCCCTAGGTCTCTAGTTTTAAAAAATGCACAGGTTTGGTAGGTTTCCCTAGGTGCCGGCTGAGCTAGAGGCCAAAATCTACAGGTAGGTACTTTGCAAAAATCACCTCTGTTATCTGTCAAAAAATGTGATATGTCCGCGTTGTGTTTTGGGGCATTTCCTGTTGCGGGTGCTAGGCCTACCCACACAAGTGAGGTATCATTTTTATCGGGAGACTTGGGGGAACGCTGGGTGGAAGGAAATTTGTGGCTCCTCTCAGATTCCAGAACTTTCTGTCACCGAAATCTGAGGAAAATGTGTTTTTTTAGCAAATTTTTGAGGTTTGCTAAGGATTCTGCATAAAAGTACCTGGTCAGAGCCCCACAAGTCACCCCATCTTGGATTCCCGTAGGTCTCTAGTTTTCAAAAATGCAAAGGTTTGGTAGGTTTCCCTAAGTGCCAGCTGAGCTAGAGGCCACAATCTACAGGTAGGCACTTTGCAAAAAACACCTCTGTTTTCTGTAAAAAAATGTGATGTGTCCACGGTGTGTTTTGGGGAATTTCCTGTCACGGGGCTAGGCCTACCCACACAAGTGAGGTATCATTTTTATCTGGAGACTTGGGGGAACGCTGGGGGGAAGGAAATGTGTGGCTCCTCTCAGATTCTAGAACTTTCTGTCACCGAAATTTGAGGAAAATGTGTTTTTTTAGCCAACTGTTGAGGTTTGCAAAGGATTCTGTGTAAGAGAACCTGGTCAGAGCCCCATAAGTCACCCCATCTTGGATTCCCCTAGGTCTGTAGTTTTAAAAAATGCACAGGTTTGGTAGGTTTCCCTAGATACCGGCTGAGCTAGAGGCTAAAATCTACAGGTAGGCACTTTGCAAAAAACACCTCTGTTTTCTGTAAAAAAATGGGATGTGTCCACGTTGTGTTTTGGGTCATTTCCTGTTGCGGGCGCTAGGCCTACACACACAAGTGAGGTATCATTTTTATTGGGAGACTTGGGGGAACGCTGGGTGGAAGGAAATTTGTGGCTCCTCTCAGATTCCAGAACTTTCTGTCACCGAAATGTGAGGAAAACGTGTTTTTTTGCCACATTTTGAGGTTTGCAAAGGATTCTGGGTAACAGAACCTGGTCAGAGCCCCACAAGTGACCCCATCTTGGATTCCCTAGGTCTCTAGTTTTCAGAAATGCACAGGTTTGGTAGGTTTCCCTAGGTGCCGGCTGAGCTAGAGGCCAAAATCTACAGGTAGGCACTTTGCAAAAATCACCTCTGTTATCTGTCAAAAAATGGGATATGTCCACGTTGTGTTTTGGGGCATTTCCTGTCGCGGGCGCTAGGCCTACCCACACAAGTGAGGTATCATTTTTATTGGGAGACTTGAGGGAACGCTGGGTGGAATGAAATTTGTGGCTCCTCTCAGATTCCAGAACTTTCTGTCACCGAAATGTGAGGAAAACGTGTTTTTTTAGCCAAATTTTGAGGTTTGCAAAGGATTCTGGGTAACAGAACCTGGTCAGATCCCCACAAGTCACCCCATCTTGGATTCCCCTAGGTCTCTAGTTTTAAAATATGCACAGGTTTGGTAGGTTTCCCTAGGTGCCGGCTGAGCTAGAGGCCAAAATCTACAGGTAGGTACTTTGCAAAAATCACCTCTGTTATCTGTCAAAAAATGTGATATGTCCACGTTGTGTTTTGGGGCATTTCCTGTCGCGGGCGCTAGGCCTACCCACACAAGTGAGGTATCATTTTTATCGGGAGACTTTGGTGAACGCTGGGTGGAAGGAAATTTGTGGGTCCTCTCAGATTCCAGAACTTTCTGTCACCGAAATGTGAGGAAAACTTGTTTTTTTAGCCAAATTTTGAGGTTTGCAAAGCATTCTGGGTAACAGAAGCTGGTGAGAGCCCCACAAGTCACCCCATCTTGGATTCCCCTAGGTCTCTAGTTTTAAAAAATGCACAGGTTTGTTAGGTTTCCCTAGGTGCCGGCTGAGCTAGAGGCCAAAATCTACAGGTAGGCACTTTGCAAAAAACACCTCTGTTTTCTGTAAAAAAATGTGATGTGTCCACGTTGTGTTTTGGGGCATTTCCTGTTGCGGGTGCTAGGCCTACCCACACAAGTGAGGTATCATTTTTATCGGGAGACTTGGGGGAACGCTGGGTGGAAGGAAATTTGTGGCTCCTCTCAGATTCCAGAACTTTCTGTCACCGAAATCTGAGGAAAATGTGTTTTTTTAGCCAAATTTTGAGGTTTGCTAAGGATTCTGGATAAAAGTACCTGGTCAGAGCCCCACAAGTCACCCCATCTTGGATTCCCCTAGGTCTCTAGTTTTCAAAAATGCAAAGATTTGGTAGGTTTCCCTAAGTGCCGGCTGAGCTAGAGGCCACAATCTACAGGTAGGCACTTTGCAAAAACAAAAAACACCTCTGTTTTCTGTAAAAAAATGTGATGTGTCCACGTTGTGTTTTGGGGCATTTCCTGTCACGGGGGCTAGGCCTACCCACACAAGTGAGGTATCATTTTTATCTGGAGACTTGGGGGAACGCTGGGGGGAATTAAATGTGTGGCTCCTCTCAGATTCTAGAACTTTCTGTCACCGAAATTTGAGGAAAATGTGTTTTTTTAGCCAACTGTTGAGGTTTGCAAAGGATTCTGGGTAAGAGAACCTGGTCAGAGCCCCATAAGTCACCTCATCTTGGATTCCCCTAGGTCTCTAGTTTTCAAAAATGCACAGGTTTGGTAGGTTTCCCTAGGTACCGGCTGAGCTAGAGGCCAAAATCTACAGGTAGGCACTTTGCAAAAAACACCTCTGTTTTCTGTAAAAAAATGGGATGTGTCCACGTTGTGTTTTGGGTCATTTCCTGTTGCGGGCGCTAGGCCTACACACACAAGTGAGGTATCATTTTTATTGGGAGACTTGGGGGAACGCTGGGTGGAAGGAAATTTGTGGCTCCTCTCAGATTCCAGAACTTTCTGTCACCGAAATGTGAGGAAAACGTGTTTTTTTGCCACATTTTGAGGTTTGCAAAGGATTCTGGGTAACAGAACCTGGTCAGAGCCCCACAAGTGACCCCATCTTGGATTCCCTAGGTCTCTAGTTTTAAAAAATGCACAGGTTTGGTAGGTTTCCCTAGGTGCCGGCTGAGCTAGAGGCCAAAATCTACAGGTAGGCACTTTGCAAAAATCACCTCTTTTATCTGTCAAAAAATGTGATATGTCCACGTTGTGTTTTGGGGCATTTCCTGTCGCGGGCGCTAGGCCTACCCACACAAGTGAGGTATCATTTTTATCTGGAGACTTGGGGGAACGCTGGCTGGAAGGAAATTTGTGGCTCCTCTCAGATTCCAGAACTTTCTGTCACCGAAATCTGAGGAAAATGTGTTTTTTTAGCAAAATTTTGAGGTTTGCTAAGGATTCTGCATAAAAGTACCTGGTCAGAGCCCCACAAGTCACCCCATCTTGGATTCCCGTAGGTCTCTAGTTTTCAAAAATGCACAGGTTTGGTAGGTTTCCCTAGATACCGGCTGAGCTAGAGGCTAAAATCTACAGGTAGGCACTTTGCAAAAAACACCTCTGTTTTCTGTAAAAAAATGGGATGTGTCCACGTTGTGTTTTGGGGCATTTCCTGTTGCGGGCGCTAGGCCTACACACACAAGTGAGGTATCATTTTTATTGGGAGACTTGGGGGAACGCTGGGTGGAAGGAAATTTGTGGCTCCTCTCAGATTCCAGAACTTTCTGTCACCGAAATGTGAGGAAAACGTGTTTTTTTGCCACATTTTGAGGTTTGCAAAGGATTCTGGGTAACAGAACCTGGTCAGAGCCCCACAAGTGACCCCATCTTGGATTCCCTAGGTCTCTAGTTTTCAGAAATGCACAGGTTTGGTAGGTTTCCCTAGGTGCCGGCTGAGCTAGAGGCCAAAATCTACAGGTAGGCACTTTGCAAAAATCACCTCTGTTATCTGTCAAAAAATGGGATATGTCCACGTTGTGTTTTGGGGCATTTCCTGTCGCGGGCGCTAGGCCTACCCACACAAGTGAGGTATCATTTTTATTGGGAGACTTGAGGGAACGCTGGGTGGAATGAAATTTGTGGCTCCTCTCAGATTCCAGAACTTTCTGTCACCGAAATGTGAGGAAAACGTGTTTTTTTAGCCAAATTTTGAGGTTTGCAAAGGATTCTGGGTAACAGAACCTGGTCAGATCCCCACAAGTCACCCCATCTTGGATTCCCCTAGGTCTCTAGTTTTAAAAAATGCACAAGTTTGGTAGGTTTCCCTAGGAGCCGGCTGAGCTAGAGGCCAAAATCTACAGTTAGGTACTTTGCAAAAATCACCTCTGTTATCTGTCAAAAAATGTGATATGTCCACGTTGTGTTTTGGGGCATTTCCTGTCGCGGGCGCTAGGCCTACCCACACAAGTGAGGTATCATTTTTATCGGGAGACTTTGGTGAACGCTGGGTGGAAGGAAATTTGTGGGTCCTCTCAGATTCCAGAACTTTCTGTCACCGAAATGTGAGGAAAACTTGTTTTTGTAGCCAAATTTTGAGGTTTGCAAAGCATTCTGGGTAACAGAACCTGGTGAGAGCCCCACAAGTCACCCCATCTTGGATTCCCCTAGGTCTCTAGTTTTAAAAAATGCACAGGTTTGGTAGGTTTCCCTAGGTGCCGGCTGAGCTAGAGGCCAAAATCTACAGGTAGGCACTTTGCAAAAAACACCTCTGTTTTCTGTAAAAAAATGTGATGTGTCCACGTTGTGTTTTGGGGCATTTCCTGTTGCGGGTGCTAGGCCTACCCACACAAGTGAGGTATCATTTTTATCGGGAGACTTGGGGGAATGCTGGGTGGAAGGAAATTTGTGGCTCCTCTCAGATTCCAGAACTTTCTGTCACCGAAATCTGAGGAAAATGTGTTTTTTTAGCCAAATTTTGAGGTTTGCTAAGGATTCTGGATAAAAGTACCTGGTCAGAGCCCCACAAGTCACCCCATCTTGGATTCCCCTAGGTCTCTAGTTTTCAAAAATGCAAAGGTTTGGTAGGTTTCCCTAAGTGCCGGCTGAGCTAGAGGCCACAATCTACAGGTAGGCACTTTGCAAAAACAAAAAACACCTCTGTTTTCTGTAAAAAAATGTGATGTGTCCACGTTGTGTTTTGGGGCATTTCCTGTCACGGGGGCTAGGCCTACCCACACAAGTGAGGTATCATTTTTATCTGCAGACTTGGGGGAACGCTGGGGGGAATTAAATGTGTGGCTCCTCTCAGATTCTAGAACTTTCTGTCACCGAAATTTGAGGAAAATGTGTTTTTTTAGCCAACTGTTGAGGTTTGCAAAGGATTCTGGGTAAGAGAACCTGGTCAGAGCCCCATAAGTCACCTCATCTTGGATTCCCCTAGGTCTCTAGTTTTCAAAAATGCACAGGTTTGGTAGGTTTCCCTAGGTACCGGCTGAGCTAGAGGCCAAAATCTACAGGTAGGCACTTTGCAAAAAACACCTCTGTTTTCTGTAAAAAAATGGGATGTGTCCACGTTGTGTTTTGGGTCATTTCCTGTTGCGGGCGCTAGGCCTACACACACAAGTGAGGTATCATTTTTATTGGGAGACTTGGGGGAACGCTGGGTGGAAGGAAATTTGTGGCTCCTCTCAGATTCCAGAACTTTCTGTCACCGAAATGTGAGGAAAACGTGTTTTTTTGCCACATTTTGAGGTTTGCAAAGGATTCTGGGTAACAGAACCTGGTCAGAGCCCCACAAGTGACCCCATCTTGGATTCCCTAGGTCTCTAGTTTTAAAAAATGCACAGGTTTGGTAGGTTTCCCTAGGTGCCGGCTGAGCTAGAGGCCAAAATCTACAGGTAGGCACTTTGCAAAAATCACCTCTTTTATCTGTCAAAAAATGTGATATGTCCACGTTGTGTTTTGGGGCATTTCCTGTCGCGGGCGCTAGGCCTACCCACACAAGTGAGGTATCATTTTTATTGGGAGACTTGAGGGAACGCTGGGTGGAATGAAATTTGTGGCTCCTCTCAGATTCCAGAACTTTCTGTCACCAAAATGTGAGGAAAACGTGTTTTTTTAGCCAAATTTTGAGGTTTGCAAAGGATTCTGGGTAACAGAACATGGTCAGATCCCCACAAGTCACCCCATCTTGGATTCCCCTAGGTCTCTAGTTTTAAAAAATGCACAGGTTTGGTAGGTTTCCCTAGGTGCCGGCTGAGCTAGAGGCCAAAATCTACAGGTAGGTACTTTGCAAAAATCACCTCTGTTATCTGTCAAAAAATGTGATATGTCCGCGTTGTGTTTTGGGGCATTTCCTGTTGCGGGTGCTAGGCCTACCCACACAAGTGAGGTATCATTTTTATCGGGAGACTTGGGGGAACGCTGGGTGGAAGGAAATTTGTGGCTCCTCTCAGATTCCAGAACTTTCTGTCACCGAAATCTGAGGAAAATGTGTTTTTTTAGCAAAATTTTGAGGTTTGCTAAGGATTCTGCATAAAAGTACCTGGTCAGAGCCCCACAAGTCACCCCATCTTGGATTCCCGTAGGTCTCTAGTTTTCAAAAATGCAAAGGTTTGGTAGGTTTCCCTAAGTGCCAGCTGAGCTAGAGGCCACAATCTACAGGTAGGCACTTTGCAAAAAACACCTCTGTTTTCTGTAAAAAAATGTGATGTGTCCACGGTGTGTTTTGGGGAATTTCCTGTCACGGGGCTAGGCCTACCCACACAAGTGAGGTATCATTTTTATCTGGAGACTTGGGGGAACGCTGGGGGGAAGGAAATGTGTGGCTCCTCTCAGATTCTAGAACTTTCTGTCACCGAAATTTGAGGAAAATGTGTTTTTTTAGCCAACTGTTGAGGTTTGCAAAGGATTCTGTGTAAGAGAACCTGGTCAGAGCCCCATAAGTCACCCCATCTTGGATTCCCCTAGGTCTGTAGTTTTAAAAAATGCACAGGTTTGGTAGGTTTCCCTAGATACCGGCTGAGCTAGAGGCAAAAATCTACAGGTAGGCACTTTGCAAAAAACACCTCTGTTTTCTGTAAAAAAATGGGATGTGTCCACGTTGTGTTTTGGGGCATTTCCTGTTGCGGGCGCTAGGCCTACACACACAAGTGAGGTATCATTTTTATTGGGAGACTTGGGGGAACGCTGGGTGGAAGGAAATTTGTGGCTCCTCTCAGATTCCAGAACTTTCTGTCACCGAAATGTGAGGAAAACGTGTTTTTTTGCCACATTTTGAGGTTTGCAAAGGATTCTGGGTAACAGAACCTGGTCAGAGCCCCACAAGTGACCCCATCTTGGATTCCCTAGGTCTCTAGTTTTCAGAAATGCACAGGTTTGGTAGGTTTCCCTAGGTGCCGGCTGAGCTAGAGGCCAAAATCTACAGGTAGGCATTTTGCAAAAATCACCTCTGTTATCTGTCAAAAAATGGGATATGTCCACGTTGTGTTTTGGGGCATTTCCTGTCGCGGGCGCTAGGCCTACCCACACAAGTGAGGTATCATTTTTATTGGGAGACTTGAGGGAACGCTGGGTGGAATGAAATTTGTGGCTCCTCTCAGATTCCAGAACTTTCTGTCACCGAAATGTGAGGAAAACGTGTTTTTTTAGCCAAATTTTGAGATTTGCAAAGGATTCTGGGTAACAGAACCTGGTCAGATCCCCACAAGTCACCCCATCTTGGATTCCCCTAGGTCTCTAGTTTTAAAAAATGCACAGGTTTGGTAGGTTTCCCTAGGTGCCGGCTGAGCTAGAGGCCAAAATCTACAGGTAGGTACTTTGCAAAAATCACCTCTGTTATCTGTCAAAAAATGTGATATGTCCACGTTGTGTTTTGGGGCATTTCCTGTCGCGGGCGCTAGGCCTACCCACACAAGTGAGGTATCATTTTTATCGGGAGACTTTGGTGAACGCTGGGTGGAAGGAAATTTGTGGGTCCTCTCAGATTCCAGAACTTTCTGTCACCGAAATGTGGGGAAAACGTGTTTTTTTAGCCAAATTTTGAGGTTTGATAAGCATTCTGGGTAACAGAACCTGGTGAGAGCCCCACAAGTCACCCTATGTTGGATTCCCCTAGGTCTCTAGTTTTAAGAAATGCACAGGTTTGGTAGGTTTCCCTAGGTGCCGGCTGAGCTAGAGGCCAAAATCTACAGGTAGGCACTTTGCAAAAAACACCTCTGTTTTCTGTCAAAAAATGTGATGTGTCCACGTTGTGTTTTGGGGCATTTCCTGTTGCGGGTGCTAGGCCTACCCACACAAGTGAGGTATCATTTTTATCGGGAGACTTGGGGGAACGCTGGGTGGAAGGAAATTTGTGGCTCCTCTCAGATTCCAGAACTTTCTGTCACCGAAATGTGAGGAAAACGTGTTTTTTAGCCAAATTTTGAGGTTTGCTAAGGATTCTGGGTAACAGAACCTGGTCAGAGCCCCACAAGTGACCCCATCTTGGATTCCCTAGGTCTCTAGTTTTCAGAAATGCACAGGTTTGGTAGGTTTCCCTAGGTGCCGGCTGAGCTAGAGGCCAAAATCTACAGGTAGGCACTTTGCAAAAATCACCTCTGTTATCTGTCAAAAAATGGGATATGTCCACGTTGTGTTTTGGGGCATTTCCTGTCGCGGGCGCTAGGCCTACCCACACAAGTGAGGTATCATTTTTATTGGGAGAGTTGAGGGAACGCTGGGTGGAATGAAATTTGTGGCTCCTCTCAGATTCCAGAACTTTCTGTCACCGAAATGTGAGGAAAACGTGTTTTTTTAGCCAAATTTTGAGGTTTGCAAAGGATTCTGGGTAACAGAACCTGGTCAGATCCCCACAAGTCACCCCATCTTGGATTCCCCTACGTCTCTAGTTTTAAAAAATGCACAGGTTTGGTAGGTTTCCCTAGGTGCCGGCTGAGCTAGAGGCCAAAATCTACAGGTAGGTACTTTGCAAAAATCACCTCTGTTATCTGTCAAAAAATGTGATATGTCCACGTTGTGTTTTGGGGCATTTCCTGTCGCGGGCGCTAGGCCTACCCACACAAGTGAGGTATCATTTTTATCGGGAGACTTTGGTGAACGCTGGGTGGAAGGAAATTTGTGGGTCCTCTCAGATTCCAGAACTTTCTGTCACCGAAATGTGGGGAAAACGTGTTTTTTTAGCCAAATTTTGAGGTTTGATAAGCATTCTGGGTAACAGAACCTGGTGAGAGCCCCACAAGTCACCCTATGTTGGATTCCCCTAGGTCTCTAGTTTTAAGAAATGCACAGGTTTGGTAGGTTTCCCTAGGTGCCGGTAGAGCTAGAGGCCAAAATCTACAGGTAGGCACTTTGCAAAAAACACCTCTGTTTTCTGTCAAAAAATGTGATGTGTCCACGTTGTGTTTTGGGGCATTTCCTGTTGCGGGTGCTAGGCCTACCCACACAAGTGAGGTATCATTTTTATCGGGAGACTTGGGGGAACGCTGGGTGGAAGGAAATTTGTGGCTCCTCTCAGATTCCAGAACTTTCTGTCACCGAAATGTGAGGAAAACGTGTTTTTTAGCCAAATTTTGAGGTTTGCTAAGGATTCTGGGTAATAGAACCTGGTCAGAGCCCCACAAGTGACCCCATCTTGGATTCCCCTAGGTCTCCAGTTTTCAGAAATGCACAGGTTTGGTAGGTTTCCCTAGGTGCCGGCTGAGCTAGAGGCCAAAATCTACAGGTCGGCACTTTGCAAAAATCACCTCTGTTATCTGTCAAAAAATGTGATATGTCCACGTTGTGTTTTGGGGCATTTCCTGTCGCGGGCGCTAGGCCTACCCACACAAGGGAGGTATCATTTTTATCGGGAGACTTTGGTAAACTCTGGGTGGAAGGAAATTTGTGGGTCCTCTCAGATTCCAGAACTTTCTGTCACCGAAATGTGAAGAAAACGTGTTTTTTTAGCCAAATTTTGAGGTTTGCAAAGGATTCTGGGTAACAGAACCTGGTCAGAGTCCCACAGGTCACCCCATCTTGGATTCCCCTAGGTCTCTAGTTTAAAAAAATGCACAGGTTTGGTAGGTTTCCCTAGGTGCCGGCTGAGCTAGAGGCCAAAATCTACAGGTAGGCACTTTGCAAAAAACACCTCTGTTTTCTGTCAAAAAATGTGATGTGTCCACGTATTGTTTTGGGGCATTTCCTTTGCGGGTGCTAGGCCTACCCACACAAGTGAGGTATCATTTTTATCGGGAGACTTGGGGGAACGCTGGGTGGAAGGAAATTTGTGGCTCCTCTCAGATTCCAGAACTTTCTGTCACCGAAATCTGAGGAAAATGTGTTTTTTTAGCCAAATTTTGAGGTTTGCTAAGGATTCTGGATAAAAGTACCTGGTCAGAGCCCCACAAGTCACCCCATCTTGGATTCCCCTAGGTCTCTAGTTTTCAAAAATGCAAAGGTTTGGTAGGTTTCCCTAAGTGCCGGCTGAGCTAGAGGCCACAATCTACAGGTAGGCACTTTGCAAAAAACACCTCTGTTTTCTGTAAAAAAATGAGATGTGTCCACGTTGTGTTTTGGGGCATTTCCTGTCACGGGGGCTAGGCCTACCCACACAAGTGAGGTATCATTTTTATCGGGAGACTTGGGCTAACGCTGGGGGGAAGGAAATGTGTGGCTCCTCTCAGATTCTAGAACTTTCTGTCACCGAAATTTGAGGAAAACGTGTTTTTTTTGCCAAATTTTGAGGTTTGCAAAGGATTCTGGGTAACACAACCTGGGCAGAGCCCCACAAGTCACCCCATCTTGGATTCCCCTAGGTTTCTATTTTTCAAAAATGCACAGGTTTGGTAGGTTTCCCTAGGTGAGGGAGCTAGAGGCCAAAATCTACAGGTAGGCACTTTGCAAAAAACAGCTCTGTTTTCTGTCAAAAAATTGGATGAGTCCACGTTGTGTTTTGGGGCATTTCCTGTCGCGGGCGCTAGGCATACCCACACAAGTGAGGTATCATTTTTATCGGGAGACTTGGGGGAACGCTGGGTGGAAGGAAATTTGTGGCTCCTCTCAGATTCCAGAACTTTCTGTCACCGAAATCTGAGGAAAATGTGTTTTTTTAGCCAAATTTTGAGGTTTGCTAAGGATTCTGGATAAAAGTACCTGGTCAGAGCCCCACAAGTCACCCCATCTTGGATTCCCCTAGGTCTCTAGTTTTCAAAAATGCAAAGGTTTGGTAGGTTTCCCTAAGTGCCGGCTGAGCTAGAGGCCACAATCTACAGGTAGGCACTTTGCAAAAACAAAAAACACCTCTGTTTTCTGTAAAAAAATGTGATGTGTCCACGTTGTGTTTTGGGGCATTTCCTGTCACGGGGGCTAGGCCTACCCACACAAGTGAGGTATCATTTTTATCTGGAGACTTGGGGGAACGCTGGGGGGAATTAAATGTGTGGCTCCTCTCAGATTCTAGAACTTTCTGTCACCGAAATTTGAGGAAAATGTGTTTTTTTAGCGAACTGTTGAGGTTTGCAAAGGATTCTGGGTAAGAGAACCTGGTCAGAGCCCCATAAGTCACCTCATCTTGGATTCCCCTAGGTCTCTAGTTTTCAAAAATGCACAGGTTTGGTAGGTTTCCCTAGGTACCGGCTGAGCTAGAGGCCAGAATCTACAGGTAGGCACTTTGCAAAAAACACCTCTGTTTTCTGTAAAAAAATGGGATGTGTCCACGTTGTGTTTTGGGTCATTTCCTGTTGCGGGCGCTAGGCCTACACACACAAGTGAGGTATCATTTTTATTGGGAGACTTGGGGGAACGCTGGGTGGAAGGAAATTTGTGGCTCCTCTCAGATTCCAGAACTTTCTGTCACCGAAATGTGAGGAAAACGTGTTTTTTTGCCACATTTTGAGGTTTGCAAAGGATTCTGGGTAACAGAACCTGGTCAGAGCCCCACAAGTGACCCCATCTTGGATTCCCTAGGTCTCTAGTTTTAAAAAATGCACAGGTTTGGTATGTTTCCCTAGGTGCCGGCTGAGCTAGAGGCCAAAATCTACAGGTAGGCACTTTGCAAAAATCACCTCTTTTATCTGTCAAAAAATGTGATATGTCCACGTTGTGTTTTGGGGCATTTCCTGTCGCGGGCGCTAGGCCTACCCACACAAGTGAGGTATCATTTTTATTGGGAGACTTGAGGGAACGCTGGGTGGAATGAAATTTGTGGCTCCTCTCAGATTCCAGAACTTTCTGTCACCGAAATGTGAGGAAAACGTGTTTTTTTAGCATAATTTTGAGGTTTGCAAAGGATTCTGGGTAACAGAACATGGTCAGATCCCCACAAGTCACCTCATCTTGGATTCCCCTAGGTCTCTAGTTTTAAAAAATGCACAGGTTTGGTAGGTTTCCCTAGGTGCCGGCTGAGCTAGAGGCCAAAATCTACAGGTAGGTACTTTGCAAAAATCACCTCTGTTATCTGTCAAAAAATGTGATATGTCCACGTTGTGTTTTGGGGCATTTCCTGTTGCGGGTGCTAGGCCTACCCACACAAGTGAGGTATCATTTTTATCGGGAGACTTGGGGGAACGCTGGGTGGAAGGAAATTTGTGGCTCCTCTCAGATTCCAGAACTTTCTGTCACCGAAATCTGAGGAAAATGTGTTTTTTTAGCAAAATTTTGAGGTTTGCTAAGGATTCTGCATAAAAGTACCTGGTCAGAGCCCCACAAGTCACCCCATCGTGGATTCCCGTAGGTCTCTAGTTTTCAAAAATGCAAAGGTTTGGTAGGTTTCCCTAAGTGCCAGCTGAGCTAGAGGCCACAATCTACAGGTAGGCACTTTGCAAAAAACACCTCTGTTTTCTATAAAAAAATGTGATGTGTCCACGGTGTGTTTTGGGGAATTTCCTGTCACGGGGCTAGGCCTACCCACACAAGTGAGGTATCATTCTTATCTGGAGACTTGGGGGAACGCTGGGGGGAAGGAAATGTGTGGCTCCTCTCAGATTCTAGAACTTTCTGTCACCGAAATTTGAGGAAAATGTGTTTTTTTAGCGAACTGTTGAGGTTTGCAAAGGATTCTGGGTAAGAGAACCTGGTCAGAGCCCCATAAGTCACCTCATCTTGGATTCCCCTAGGTCTCTAGTTTTCAAAAATGCACAGGTTTGGTAGGTTTCCCTAGGTACCGGCTGAGCTAGAGGCCAAAATCTACAGGTAGGCACTTTGCAAAAAACACCTCTGTTTTCTGTAAAAAAATGGGATGTGTCCACGTTGTGTTTTGGGTCATTTCCTGTTGCGGGCGCTAGGCCTACACACATAAGTGAGGTATCATTTTTATTGGGAGACTTGGGGGAACGCTGGGTGGAAGGAAATTTGTGGCTCCTCTCAGATTCCAGAACTTTCTGTCACCGAAATGTGAGGAAAACGTGTTTTTTTAGCCAAATTTTGAGGTTTGCAAAGGATTCTGGGTAACAGAACATGGTCAGATCCCCACAAGTCACCCCATCTTGGATTCCCCTAGGTCTCTAGTTTTAAAAAATGCACAGGTTTGGTAGGTTTCCCTAGGTGCCGGCTGAGCTAGAGGCCAAAATCTACAGGTAGGTACTTTGCAAAAATCACCTCTGTTATCTGTCAAAAAATGTGATATGTCCACGTTGTGTTTTGGGGCATTTCCTGTTGCGGGTGCTAGGCCTACCCACACAAGTGAGGTATCATTTTTATCGGGAGACTTGGGGGAACGCTGGGTGGAAGGAAATTTGTGGCTCCTCTCAGATTCCAGAACTTTCTGTCACCGAAATCTGAGGAAAATGTGTTTTTTTAGCAAAATTTTGAGGTTTGCTAAGGATTCTGCATAAAAGTACCTGGTCAGAGCCCCACAAGTCACCCCATCTTGGATTCCCGTAGGTCTCTAGTTTTCAAAAATGCAAAGGTTTGGTAGGTTTCCCTAAGTGCCAGCTGAGCTAGAGGCCACAATCTACAGGTAGGCACTTTGCAAAAAACACCTCTGTTTTCTATAAAAAAATGTGATGTGCCCACGGTGTGTTTTGGGGAATTTCCTGTCACGGGGCTAGGCCTACCCACACAAGTGAGGTATCATTTTTATCTGGAGACTTGGGGGAACGCTGGGGGGAAGGAAATGTGTGGCTCCTCTCAGATTCTAGAACTTTCTGTCACCGAAATTTGAGGAAAATTTGTTTTTTTAGCCAACTGTTGAGGTTTGCAAAGGATTCTGGGTAAGAGAACCTGGTCAGAGCCCCATAAGTCACCCCATCTTGGATTCCCCTAGGTCTGTAGTTTTCAAAAATGCACAGGTTTGGTAGGTTTCCCTAGATACCGGCTGAGCTAGAGGCTAAAATCTACAGGTAGGCACTTTGCAAAAAACACCTCTGTTTTCTGTAAAAAAATGGGATGTGTCCACGTTGTGTTTTGGGGCATTTCCTGTTGCGGGCGCTAGGCCTACACACACAAGTGAGGTATCATTTTTATTGGGAGACTTGGGGGAACGCTGGGTGGAAGGAAATTTGTGGCTCCTCTCAGATTCCAGAACTTTCTGTCACCGAAATGTGAGGAAAACGTGTTTTTTTGCCACATTTTGAGGTTTGCAAAGGATTCTGGGTAACAGAACCTGGTCAGAGCCCCACAAGTGACCCCATCTTGGATTCCCTAGGTCTCTAGTTTTAAAAAATGCACAGGTTTGGTAGGTTTCCCTAGGTGCCGGCTGAGCTAGAGGCCAAAATCTACAGGTAGGCACTTTGCAAAAATCACCTCTTTTATCTGTCAAAAAATGTGATATGTCCACGTTGTGTTTTGGGGCATTTCCTGTCGCGGGCGCTAGGCCTACCCACACAAGTGAGGTATCATTTTTATTGGGAGACTTGAGGGAACGCTGGGTGGAATGAAATTTGTGGCTCCTCTCAGATTCCAGAACTTTCTGTCACCGAAATGTGAGGAAAACGTGTTTTTTTAGCCAAATTTTGAGGTTTGCAAAGGATTCTGGGTAACAGAACATGGTCAGATCCCCACAAGTCACCCCATCTTGGATTCCCCTAGGTCTCTAGTTTTAAAAAATGCACAGGTTTGGTAGGTTTCCCTAGGTGCCGGCTGAGCTAGAGGCCAAAATCTACAGGTAGGTACTTTGCAAAAATCACCTCTGTTATCTGTCAAAAAATGTGATATGTCCACGTTGTGTTTTGGGGCATTTCCTGTTGCGGGTGCTAGGCCTACCCACACAAGTGAGGTATCATTTTTATCGGGAGACTTGGGGGAACGCTGGGTGGAAGGAAATTTGTGGCTCCTCTCAGATTCCAGAACTTTCTGTCACCGAAATCTGAGGAAAATGTGTTTTTTTAGCAAAATTTTGAGGTTTGCTAAGGATTCTGCATAAAAGTACCTGGTCAGAGCCCCACAAGTCACCCCATCTTGGATTCCCGTAGGTCTCTAGTTTTCAAAAATGCAAAGGTTTGGTAGGTTTCCCTAAGTGCCAGCTGAGCTAGAGGCCACAATCTACAGGTAGGCACTTTGCAAAAAACACCTCTGTTTTCTATAAAAAAATGTGATGTGCCCACGGTGTGTTTTGGGGAATTTCCTGTCACGGGGCTAGGCCTACCCACACAAGTGAGGTATCATTTTTATCTGGAGACTTGGGGGAACGCTGGGGGGAAGGAAATGTGTGGCTCCTCTCAGATTCTAGAACTTTCTGTCACCGAAATTTGAGGAAAATTTGTTTTTTTAGCCAACTGTTGAGGTTTGCAAAGGATTCTGGGTAAGAGAACCTGGTCAGAGCCCCATAAGTCACCCCATCTTGGATTCCCCTAGGTCTGTAGTTTTCAAAAATGCACAGGTTTGGTAGGTTTCCCTAGATACCGGCTGAGCTAGAGGCTAAAATCTACAGGTAGGCACTTTGCAAAAAACACCTCTGTTTTCTGTAAAAAAATGGGATGTGTCCACGTTGTGTTTTGGGGCATTTCCTGTTGCGGGCGCTAGGCCTACACACACAAGTGAGGTATCATTTTTATTGGGAGACTTGGGGGAACGCTGGGTGGAAGGAAATTTGTGGCTCCTCTCAGATTCCAGAACTTTCTGTCACCGAAATGTGAGGAAAACGTGTTTTTTTGCACATTTTGAGGTTTGCAAAGGATTCTGGGTAACAGAACCTGGTCAGAGCCCCACAAGTGACCCCATCTTGGATTCCCTAGGTCTCTAGTTTTCAGAAATGCACAGGTTTGGTAGGTTTCCCTAGGTTCCGGCTGAGCTAGAGGCCAAAATCTACAGGTAGGCACTTTGCAAAAATCACCTCTGTTATCTGTCAAAAAATGGGATATGTCCACTTTGTGTTTTGGGGCATTTCCTGTCGCGGGCGCTAGGCCTACCCACACAAGTGAGGTATCATTTTTATTGGGAGACTTGAGGGAACGCTGGGTGGAATGAAATTTGTGGCTCCTCTCAGATTCCAGAACTTTCTGTCACCGAAATGTGAGGAAAACGTGTTATTTTAGCCAAATTTTGAGGTTTGCAAAGGATTCTGGGTAACAGAACCTGGTCAGATCCCCACAAGTCACCCCATCTTGGATTCCCCTAGGTCTCTAGTTTTAAAAAATGCACAGGTTTGGTAGGTTTCCCTAGGTGCCGGCTGAGCTAGAGGCCAAAATCTACAGGTAGGTACTTTGCAAAAATCACCTCTGTTATCTGTCAAAAAATGTGATATGTCCACGTTGTGTTTTGGGGCATTTCCTGTCGCGGGCGCTAGGCCTACCCACACAAGTGAGGTATCATTTTTATCGGGAGACTTTGGTGAACGCTGGGTGGAAGGAAATTTGTGGGTCCTCTCAGATTCCAGAACTTTCTGTCACCGAAATGTGGGGAAAACGTGTTTTTTTAGCCAAATTTTGAGGTTTGATAAGCATTCTGGGTAACAGAACCTGGTGAGAGCCCCACAAGTCACCCTATGTTGGATTCCCCTAGGTCTCTAGTTTTAAGAAATGCACAGGTTTGGTAGGTTTCCCTAGGTGCCGGCTCAGCTAGAGGCAAAATCTACAGGTAGGCACTTTGCAAAAAACACCTCTGTTTTCTGTCAAAAAATGTGATGTGTCCACGTTGTGTTTTGGGGCATTTCCTGTTGCGGGTGCTAGGCCTACCCACACAAGTGAGGTATCATTTTTATCGGGAGACTTGGGGGAACGCTGGGTGGAAGGAAATTTGTGGCTCCTCTCAGATTCCAGAACTTTCTGTCACCGAAATGTGAGGAAAACGTGTTTTTTAGCCAAATTTTGAGGTTTGCTAAGGATTCTGGGTAATAGAACCTGGTCAGAGCCCCACAAGTGACCCCATCTTGGATTTCCCTAGGTCTCCAGTTTTCAGAAATGCACAGGTTTGGTAGGTTTCCCTAGGTGCCGGCTGAGCTAGAGGCCAAAATCTACAGGTCGGCACTTTGCAAAAATCACCTCTGTTATCTGTCAAAAAATGTGATATGTCCACGTTGTGTTTTGGGGCATTTCCTGTCGCGGGCGCTAGGCCTACCCACACAAGGGAGGTATCATTTTTATCTGGAGACTTTGGTAAACTCTGGGTGGAAGGAAATTTGTGGGTCCTCTCAGATTCCAGAACTTTCTGTCACCGAAATGTGAGGAAAACGTGTTTTTTTAGCCAAATTTTGAGGTTTGCAAAGGATTCTGGGTAACAGAACCTGGTCAGAGTCCCACAGGTCACCCCATCTTGGATTCCCCTAGGTCTCTAGTTTAAAAAAATGCACAGGTTTGGTAGGTTTCCCTAGGTGCCGGCTGAGCTAGAGGCCAAAATCTACAGGTAGGCACTTTGCAAAAAACACCTCTGTTTTCTGTCAAAAAATGTGATGTGTCCACGTTGTGTTTTGGGGCATTTCCTGTTGCGGGTGCTAGGCCTACCCACACAAGTGAGGTATCATTTTTATCGGGAGACTTGGGGGAACGCTGGGTTGAAGGAAATTTGTGGCTCCTCTCAGATTCCAGAACTTTCTGTCACCGAAATCTGAGGAAAATGTGTTTTTTTAGCCAAATTTTGAGGTTTGCAAAGGATTCTGGATAAAAGTACCTGGCCAGAGCCCCACAAGTGACCCCATCTTGGATTCCCTAGGTCTCTAGTTTTCAAAAATGCAAAGGTTTGGTAGGTTTCCCTAAGTGCCGGCTGAGCTAGAGGCCACAATCTACAGGTAGGCACTTTGCAAAAAACACCTCTGTTTTCTGTAAAAAAATGAGATGTGTCCACGTTGTGTTTTGGGGCATTTCCTGTCGCGGGCGCTAGGCCTACCCACACAAGTGAGGTATCATTTTTATTGGGAGACTTGGGCTAACGCTGGGGGGAAGGAAATGTGTGGCTCCTCTCAGATTCTAGAACTTTCTGTCACCGAAATTTGAGGAAAACGTGTTTTTTTTGCCAAATTTTGAGGTTTGCAAAGGATTCTGGGTAACAGAACCTGGGCAGAGCCCCACAAGTCACCCCATCTTGGATTCCCCTAGGTTTCTATTTTTCAAAAATGCACAGGTTTGGTAGGTTTCCCTAGGTGAGGGAGCTAGAGGCCAAAATCTACAGTAGGCACTTTGCAAAAAACAGCTCTGTTTTCTGTCAAAAAATGGGATGAGTCCACGTTGTGTTTTGGGGCATTTCCTGTCGCGGGCGCTAGGCCTACCCACACAAGTGAGGTATCATTATTATCTGGAGACTTGGGGGAACGCTGGGGGGGAAGGAAATGTGTGGCTCCTGTCAGATTACAGAACTTTCTGTCACCGAAATTTGAGGAAAACGTGTTTTTTTGCCAAATTTTGAGGTTTGCAAAGGATTCTGGGTAACAGAACCTGGGCAGAGCCCCACAAGTCACCCCATCTTGGATTCCCCTACGTTTCTATTTTTCAAAAATGCACAGCTTTGGTTGGTTTTCTTAGGTGCCGGCTGAGCTAGAGGCCAAAATCTACAGGTAGGCACTTTGCAAAAAACACCTCTGTTTTCTGTCAAAAAATGGGATGAGTCCACGTTGTGTTTTGGGGCATTTCCTGTCGCGGGCGCTAGGCCTACCCACACAAGTGAGGTATCATTTTTATTGGGAGACTTGGGGGAACATAGAATAGCAAAACAAGTTTTATTGCCCCTTGTCTTTCTCTACATTTTTTCCTTCCAAATATAAGAGAGTGTTGAAAAAATACGTCTATTTGAGAAATGCCCTGTAATTCACATGCTAGTATGGGCACCCCGGAATTCAGAGATGTGCAAATAACCACTGCTCTTCAACACCTTATCTTATGCCCATTTTGGAAATACAAAGGTTTTCTTGATAGCTATTTTTCACTCTTTATATTTCAGCAAATGAATTGCTGTATACCCGGTATAGAATGAAAACCCACTGCAGGGTGCAGGTCATTTATTGGCTCTGGGTACCTAGGGTTCTTGATGAACCTACAAGCCCTATATATCCCTGCAACCATAAGAGTCCAGCAGACGTAATGGTATATTGCTTTCAAACATCTGACATTGCAGGAAAAAGTTACAGAGTAAAACGTAGAGAAAAATTGCTGTTTTTTTACCTCAATTTAAAAAAAATTCAGTTGTTATTTTCTGTAGGAAACCCTTGTAGGATGTATACAAATGACCCCTTGCTGAATTCAGAATTGCGTCTACTTTTCAGAAATGTTTAGGTTTCTGGGATCCAGCAGTGGTTTCATGCCCATTTCTGTCACTGACTGGAAGAAGGCTGAAAGCACAAAAAATCGTAAAAATGGGGTATGTCCCAGTAAAATGCCAAAATTGTGTTGACAAATTGGGATTTCTGATTCAAGTCTGCCTGTTCCTGAAAGCTGGAAAGCTTGTGATTTTAGCACCACAAACCCTTTGTTGATGCCATTTTCGGGAAAAAGACACAAGCCTTCTTCTGCAGCCACTTTTTTAAATTTTTTTGAAAAAAATGAAGTTTTCACTGTATTTTGGCTAATTTCTTGGCCTCCTTCAGGGGAACCCACAAAGTCTGGGTACCTCTAGAATCCCTACGATGTTGGAAAAAAAGGACGCAAATTTGGCGTGGGTAGCTTATGTGGACAAAAAGTTATGAGGGCCTAAGCGAGAACTATTCCAAATAGGCAAAAAAAGGCCTGGTACAGGAGGGGGAAAAGGCCTGGCAGCGAAGGGGTTAAAGGGTGGAAAAAAATAGGGCTGGAAAATAAAAAAATAAAACAAAGCTCCGCATGAATGTCAAGGACTTTCACACTGATCACTGAGAGTTTGAATCCAGCTGGACTCGTTTCCTTCTTTTTTTTTTTTAAATTACACATTTTTTTAAATCAAAAGTAAAAGGTGATTTTCTTTTTTTTTTTTAAATAAAAAAATACATTTTAATTTTTAAATTATTTAGAAATATGTCATTCTAAGGATATCATATAACAAAGCCTATAAAAGTCTCTGTCTCTCTCTTTCAATCTCTTTCTGCCACTCTGACACCCACTGAGACACTTACACACCCACTCACAGACCCACTCAGACTCTCACACACTCACTCACAGACCCATTGACAGCCTCATGCACCGACTCACAAGCCCACATACACACTGATGCATCCACTGAAAAACTGATGTATGCGCTCTCATAACCAGGCAGACACTCTCACAGCCACTCTCACCCCCAGATACACCCTCTCACACCTATTCCCACACCCAAAGAGGCTGCGGCCAACTCCAGCCGTGCATGACCAAAGGGCTTTGAACAGCATGGGGTTGGGTGGTTAGGGGAACCTGCTGCAGGGTCTGGCTGCAGGCCAGGTCTTGCAGGCAACCTCCGCTGTGCATGGTTGAAGGCCATACATGGAGCAAGTTTGGGTGTTTATAGAGGGTTGGTCCGGCCATGCGTGGCAGTGGTTGGATTAATGTATAGTAATGAAAATTACTATATGTTAACACAACCATATAAATTTACTGAAAAAACAAAGGTTACAGGGACGTTATTGTTGGGAAATAGAATTTATATATGTATTACCTAGTGGTGGTCGCCACTAGGTATTTATAGTTAGGACCTTTTTTTCCATAGACAAAGCATTTTTTGTTTTGCCAATAACTTTGGTGCCGTTTGATAAATCTTCCCAAAATTTCCCAAACTTATACTTTGGTCATCTCAACTACTGTTTTGAAAGTTTCAGGGTGATCCGTCAAGCGGGGACCGGGAAAAAGAGGGTGTCCCAAACACTTTTTTCCCATTCTACGTCAAAGGGATTTTTCAAATTATTTAACATGACTACAGCCCGAACCACTGAACGGAAGTACACCAAATTTTGCAGAAAGCTAGCTCTTGGTCCAGAAAGCACGCTTTTTGTGATTTGGTGTAAATCTGTTCAGTAGTTTGTGAAATACTACAGTTGCTAGAGTTACTAGAGCTGCAGCTCCTCAGTGGATTCGGATTCGCAAATCTGGATTCAGAGCCGCGGATCAAGAGGAAAACTCAGTCCCTGATTGGCTTGCTGCTACCTGACAGAAAGTTGTTGCTGCCATTTTGTTTGTCGCATCGGCTCGGAGGTGGGAAAGCAAAGTGCAAAAACACACATAGGACACAGAGGGGTCATCCTGGGCAAAAAATGCTACATTTTTGTAGTCGAATACGTGGATCCAGAGAAAATAAATAAATAAACACCCACTGCATCCAACCTCATGCTGCGCACGGCTGAAGACTGTGTGCAGCATGGGTTTGGGTCCATGCAGGAAGGTCAGCCGCCGGGCCGGGCCTGGCCAACGGAAGTGCGTAGTGCTGGTTATAATTATGTGTGTGCATGGTAAAAAAAAACATAAAAATTCATTGAAAAAAACAAAGGTTACAGGGACATTATAGTTATATATTATGTGGAGTAATTTGCTGTGCATGGTGAAGGCACACGTTGTAGTTACCCATACCTGTATTCAATAGGAAGCCCTGGGGAGGTGATGGTCCCCAGGGCAGTGGGGGGCTGCGAGCCCCCTCATATTTTAAAAGAAAGCCCTGGGGAGGTGGTGGTCCCCAGGGCAGCTGGGGGGGGCCACGGGCTCCCCCGTATAGATAAAAATGGAAGCCCTGGGGAGTTGGTGGTCTCCAGGGCAGCAGGGGGGCAGCGGGCCCTCTGCACATAAAAAATAAAAGTTCCAGGGAGGTGGTGGTCCCTGGAGCTGTGGGGGGGGTGGATGTGAGGCCCCCCACACCAAATTATTAATGCCCCCAGGACCTTGCCCAGCGGTGGGGGGAGGGGTGCACTTGTTTTTTTTTCTTTGTTTTTTTTGCAAACTTGCTGCAAAAAAATAATTAAAAAAATGTTTTATTTGCTCTGGGACCCTCCCCCCCACCAGTGCTAAGGGGGTCAGAGGGTCCCTTTTTTTCTGGGACTAGGCTCAAGCCAATTCCCAAGATGGCTGCCAACACTTCCTGGTCTGAAGTGTGGGCATCCAATCAGAGCTGTGCATTTTCTTGTACAAGCTCATCTTTATTTGTGCATACTTCGCGGCCAGAGATATAAAAATTAGAATTTCCATAAATTTCTCAAAAACTACTGAATGGATTTACTCCAAATAAGTAAAAGCACTATCTGCGTACCAGCAGCTAAGCCAAATGTGGTGTAATTCCGTCCAGTGGTTTGGCCTGTAGTCATGTCTAAAGAATCCTATGGAAGTTAACATGGGAAATGCAACATTTTTCTACCCCCCTTTTCCTAGGCCTCCACTCGACAGATCACCCCAAATCAATACATGCGCAACAAGAATCACTACAACACTTTTTTTTGTAAAATTTAGTGAAGATTCGTCAAAGGGTTCCAAAGATATAGGCAAGTCAAAAAATGCTTTTCCTGTGGCAACATGGTCCTAACTAGAATTACCTACTGGTGACTGCCAGTAGGTAATACACACACAAATATATGTATATATATGCATATATATATATATACATACATGTATATATCTCTCAGTATTGCGTTCCGTCAGCGTTCACTGATATTGCGGTGTTCCCACAAAGAAAAACGGTCAAGATCACTTCTCCGATGCAACTTGTGTTTATTAACTTAATGGTGCAGCATCAGCCCAACATGTTTCAGAGAACTCATCTCCTTGATCACGGGTAAACTTCTACTCGTGTAAGTTACAGATTCAATACCCAAAGAGCACTTAAAGTTGATTAACATAAATGGAGGACAATAAATGAACACACTTGTACTTGCAGCATGGCGGCCATCTTTCCCTAGACAAGTATGGGACCCCATCCTGCTTGTTTTTATGTGTTCAATAGATACACACTGTCATTACATATTTTTTTTCATGATATTCAGTCAAAGTACAAATAGTACAAAAAGGGAAAAAATAACAGTAATCATAAAAATAAAAATAACAAATAATTAAAAAAAATACCAACAGTCCCAAGCCAGGTTATTACAAAATGTGCCAAAATACATCATTTTTGTAACAACTCTGGACTAATAATATTCTCTTCATGTTTTCGTTGAATTTTGATTCAGAACATTATAAAATTTCAGTGTACCCATCATGCCCTAGTGGGCTTATTCTTATCACATTTAACCTGAAACCTGTAACCATCCCTGCATCCTATAAGGACCCAACCACTTAAGGATACAATAACAGCTTGCAAGGCAGGTCTCAGTCTCATCTCTGCTTCCTATTCCTTGCTTAGTTGGAACTGCTTGCCTCCCTCACAATCTAAACAACAAAAGTGAAACCCACAGCAAGATTAAAACTATTTACACATAAAAAGCGTCATTCCATATAAAAGATGCTAACAGCTGATTTCAATGTCTGACCTCCTTTCCCCAGTTGTTTTATTCTACTTTAGCAGTGATAAAGCGTCAGAACCTTGATAAGTAAACTTACAAGGAGACACGTCTAGGCCAATGAACCTTTTGACCACGTTTGGAGACTTCCCAGAACGAGATATCCGTTTAGCATTGCAATTAATATATCAATAACTCTTTCAATATTCACAATATTGAATCATTAAGCTAATCAATAACATTCAAAATAGCTCAATACAGCGAACGCACCATGACCTTTCAGCCATGAATAACCACACAAACCTAGTTATGTGTTAGAATATTTATTCCCTATTAGTTACAATCTAATATCATATTTATTAGTTTCAACAACAACAAGCATATCAAAACCACTATAACTGGGCAATCAGAGCAAAACTTTATCAAAGCATAGATCATGAATGTTAGAAATGGGGTTTTTGGTTGGCAGTCAGGTTACCCTCTGTCCAAGCAAGAACCCTCACTCTAGTCAGGGTAAGTCACAGACAATCCAAAATTATCCTGTACCCACCCTCTGGTAGCTATAGCACCACAAAAATACACCACACAGTGTTTAGAAAAATATATAATATTCATCAGGATGATTGTAGGTCAAAACGAATGAAGATGCAATGTGAAATTGTAGAGATATCACTGAAAAGTGATATTAAGGGGGTTATTCTAACTTTGGAGGAGTGTTAATCCGTCCCAAAAGTGACGGTAAAGTGACGGATATACCACCAGCCGTATTACGAGTTCCATAGGATATAATGGACTCGTAATACGGCTGGTGGTAAATCCGTCACTTTTCCGTCACTTTTGGGACGGATTAACACCTCCTCCAAAGTTAGAATAACCCCCTAAGTGTCTTAAGTCTTTAAAAAGCAAACAAAGTCTCTTTCAAGCACAAAGTACCTGGTTTACAGTGGAAAAGCTCCGCAAAGGGCAGCAGAAGAAGAGATACATGGAAAAATGGTGTGTGCGTCGATTTCTCCCCAGCACACACGGACTTGCATCATTATTTTTCACACGGGGAAGTCGGGCGTCGTTTTCCGGCGCGCGGGCAGTCTCTTTCTGTGGTTCGCAGGATTACCAGATGTCCCGGGGTCTGTGCGTGGATTCTTCGGCTTGCTTTCCGGCTGCGCGTCGTTCCGGGAGGCTGTGTGTTGAAGTTTCGTTCTCACGGCAGGCGTCGCGTCGATTTCCCCTCTGGAAGTCAGGCAGCGCTGTCCTTGCGAGGCCGTGCGTCGAAGTTCCGGTCGCCCCGAAGGTGTCGCGTCGGTCAGCATCGGTGTGCGGTGATTTTCTCACCACAGAGCAAGCTGTGCGTCGAAATTTTTGGCGCACGAAGAGTCCAAATGAAAAAGAGAAGTCTTTTTAGTCCTGAGACTTCAGGGAACAGGAGGCAAGCTCTATCCAAGCCCTTGGAGAGCACTTTTACAGCCAGACAAGAGTTCAGCAAGGCAGCAGGCCAACAGCAAGGCAGCAGTCCTCTGTAGAAAGCAGACAGGTGAGTCCTTTGAGCAGCCAGGCAGTTCTTGGCAGGATGTAGTTTCTGGTTCAGGTTTCTTCTCCAGCAAGTGTCTCAGGTGGTAGGGCAGAGGCCCTGTTTTATACCCAAATGTGCCTTTGAAGTGGGCGAGACTTCAAAGAGTGGCTAAGAAGTGCACCAGGGCCCCTTTCAGTTCAATCCTGTCTGCCAGGGTCCCAGTAGGAGGTGTGGCAGTCCTTTGTGTGAGGGCAGGCCCTCCACCCTCCCAGCCCAGGAAGACCCATTCCAAATGCAGATGTATGCAAGTGAGGCTGAGTACCCTGTGTTTGGGGTGTGTCTGAGTGAATGCACAAGGAGCTGTCAACTAAACCTAGCCAGACGTGGATTGTAAGGCACAGAAAGATTTAAGTGCAGAGAAATGCTCACTTTCTAAAAGTGGCATTTCTAAAATAGTAATACTAAATCCAACTTCACCAGTCAGCAGGCTTTTGTAGTACCATTCTGGCCATACTAAATATGACCTTCCTACTCCCTTCAGATCAGCAGCTGCCACTTTAACAATGTATGAGGGCAGCCCCAATGTTAGCCTATGAAGGGAGCAGGCCTCACAGTAGTGTAAAAACGAATTTAGGAGTTTTGCACTACCAGGACATATAAACTACACAGGTACATGTCCTGCCTTTTACCCACACAGCACCCTGCTCTAGGGGTTACCTAGGTCACAAATTAGGGGTAGCTTATATGTAGAAAAAGGGGAGTTTTAGGCTTGGCAAGTACTTTTAAATGCCAAGTCGAAGTGGGAGTGAAACTGCACACACAGGCCTTGCAATGGCAGGCCTGAGACAAGGGGAAGTGGCTACTTAAGTGGGTGGCACAACCAGTGCTGCAGGCCCACTAATAGCATTTAATCTACAGGCCCTAGGCACATACAGTGCACATTACTAGGGACTTATAGGTAAATTAAATAGTCCAATTGGGTATGATCCAATGTTACCATGTTTAAAGGGAGAGAGCATATGCACTTTAGCACTGGTTAGCAGTGGTAAAGTGCACAGAGTCTAGAAACTAGCAAAAATGAGGTCAGAAAAAGAGAAGGAGAAAGGCAAAAAGTCTGGGGATAACCCAGCAGAAGGGCCATTTCCAACAATGAACATTAGAATAAAGCACAACATTAACATGAATCAACTTTAGCAGAGTAGCATTAGTACATTATTCAACAAAGCAAGATCTTAGTCATTTGTCTATTTGCATCCAATATTGGTGAATTCCTTAACTAACTTCGAATTAGCATCAGCATGTTGGGCTTCATGCAAAACAATTTGTCAAAGACGAATTTAGAAAAACATCTATCTATGGCCTCTATCAAAAGAGCAGTTGGTACCTAGAAAGAAAAGGCAAACAGACAATTACAATTATCATCAGATAGTTACCCCTCCAATGTATCAGCAATCAGCATCAGTCTTCGTCCTCAGGACATCAGTCGGTTCACCATCAGCAAAGATAGGACGGGGCAAGTCTCAGTATGGCATACTTAAGAATAGGCTCTTCCCTCATAAGGAGGAGAAGTCAGTATTAGGTAAGGATTCAAAAGAGGATGGTTAAGATATCAGAACCGCGAAGTCTCAAAGTATAATAATTTCTCGGTAGAGTGGCAAGGGGCAGTGAAGAATGGCGGGGAATGTCCCAATTATGGCTGATTTCTCCTCGGGTCACGCTGTTATATAAAAACTGTCGAACTAGTCCTTAATTTCTCATTGGATCAATTTTGGTGCTTCATTATCTCTGTCCAATAATTCTCCTCGCACCTTACTAGAATTTTCCACAAAACACAGTTCTCATGCAGTCTATTGGCTCCAGTGAATGACGTCTTCAACGGGTCGAATGTCAGGTAAGAAAAGTTACACTTTGCGCTCCAGTCAGTAGTTCGATTGTCTTCTCCTAGTCCAGGCGGCCTTGCACCTGTTGTGAATTACACTTTTGCATTCGGCAAGAATGTCTCCTTGAGCAAGTCGGGTCCCGTGAGAAAGAATTTACTACGGCTACACACACATATCTCTAGCCTCTGGAAAAGTACAGCTTTGTGTCCTTCAGGAAAGCAGCACATTGCACGTTAGAAAAACACAATTAATATGAGACCAGGCAGCTAGGCCCAGACCCTCGCTAACTAAGGCCTAGTGTTTAATTTAGCAAAACCCCTAATACATAACTCTTAATGCTAATACAAAGCCATGCATTAGTACATTGTTGATTCATCATTAGTCAGTTTCATTAATCATCGTATACATTGGTGGCCACTCCTCGTGGGCACATTTCAAACACGTACATTATTTTCTATGTTAACATATTTCTACGCAGTTTCACTACACATCATATTGCAGGCTTTTCATGTTAATATTAAATTTAAAGGTTACACTCCAACAGCATTCACCCCAAATGTAATTCCAATTCATATTCAAAATTTAACCCAACTGGGTACAGTTTATTGTAACCAATAATGATCTTAGACTCCAATTTGCGTACTTCCAAAGTTCTGTTGCCTCCCCTTTCACTTAGTAGGATCCGATCTAGGACCATAAACTAGCTTTTCCTCCTTTTTATCATGAAATTGGTTGAAATGCCTGGCTACCAGATATGTTTTATCCTCATAGAGTATAGCCCTCATGTGTTCCAATATTCGTTTTTGCCATATGTATGGTACTCTCTAAGTAATATTTATTACAAGGGCATATCAGGGCATATACACTGTAATCAGAATTGCACATCAAGTGCTTCGTAACGTGGAAAGCTCTGGGTGCTGTAGGGAACTCCACTTTACATGTGTTCTTTCTGTATTTACATGCTTTACATTTTCCACACACGCAGAATCCCTGTATTGGTGTTTTCTTACTTGGTTGTGTAACTAGGCTCTGACTTAGAGTGTCCGTGTGTCAGAGTGTTTGGGAAAATATATCATCAGTTTTTAAGTACTGACCAGTACTTCTGCAAGCTCTTTCTCACTTCCCCTGCTTGACTGTTAAATGAGGTAACAGATCTTAGAGAATTACTATCATCCAGTTGTTTTTCTTGGATACCAACAAATCCTCTTGTCAATTTGACTATTTCAATGGCTGTCTTCATATAAGTTATTTGATATCCTCATTCGTCTTGCCCTTAACATATCTCCGAAAGGGATACTGCTAATTCAACTTCTTTGATGGCAGCTACTTGCTTGGACTAGGCTATCCCTTGTTGTTTCCTATCTGTAAAGCCTACTTTCCAATCGACCATTCTCAACTATGATTTGCACATTCAAAAATTCAATGACTTTAGCATTCAAATGGCAGAAAATGTTCAAATTTAGATCATTCTCATTCACAATCTTAACAAACTCCTGAGCTGACTCACAGTTCCCCTTCCAAATGCAAAACATATTGTCAATATAACGAACCCAGAGGACTATGTTCTCTTACATGAGACCGATGTTCTCAACAACTTGCTCCTCCCACCAGCCAAGGTATAACCATGCATAACTGAGGGTGAAGCAAGTGACCATTGTACATTCTACGACAGCCCACATGCAAAGTTTGAAAAGTTAGGAGAAAAGCAAACTTTTCTCCAACGTTAAGCAAAGATTTTTTGGAGCAAAGCTCAGTCTACCTTTTTTTCATATGACCCTTGGATGGTTACATGGGAATGCCAACGTACCAGCCACTGGACATTCCCTTGATGCAAAGTAGTGCAAGGACCTGCTTTGTTTTACTTTAGGGAACTGGAAAGTAAACCCCAATTCAAGACTTCTCACTGGTTTGCATCACGTTTTGTGACACTGCACCCACGCATAGCCTTACGATAAATATTATGGTCTTGGAGCTCTTCTATGTCCACGATGCTTCTCAAATTCCACTGGAGTTTACTACCTCATCCCCCTACTAAACTTCAGGAAGGACTTAAAAACATGGCCGTTCTGCAAGTATTTCTGTCCTTCCCATCTCTGTCTGGAGCTTGCCACAGCACCAAGAGACTCCGTTTGGAGTGAATGCTGCACTATAAAAAAAACAGAAATATATAAATACACACTCTGCAACATGCAGGCTAGTTACAGCCAAGACTCTTATTTGAATTGTAGTTGGCTTGTGCTGTTGGCTGTCATGCTGTCGGCTGCTGCAGCACCACCGTAAAAAGGCCTCTGAATGGAGAGGTAAGTAAATTGATAGCTATTCTGCTTCTGGCCCTCATATCTATTTTGGTGACTGTTTTAATGGTGTTATAATGCAGCTAATACCAGCTGCCAAATGGGCTGACTTTGTTAAAAAAAAACAGAGGCTGGTGAGCCAGATCATGGTGGCAGTTTCCCACCAGACCAGGAAAAAAAAGGCCTTCCATGTCTTTAACCTCCCAGCTAAATGCCCAGTGTGTTGCCTTATCAAATCAATGTCCTTCTTATGCCTTCAAAAAACAAAAAAAAGCTGTCCCATTCTCCACGTCTAACTCCTGAGTAGTCACAGTGTCCTCCTTTCAAATTCTAATGCATCTCGCATTTCCCTAATTTGATTTGCTTCTTTCCTTCCATTTCACGAAGCCTTGTTTCAACTAACTTTGCAGCCCTAATGTCCTTCACATACCTTCTCCTTATCTGTTTCCAGTATTCCATATTCATCTCCTCCAGAGTCTAAACGTAGGGCCTTCCTTCAGCCCCTCTCCCCTTTGTCAGCAACGTCCTTTATATTTTGCTTTAAAAAAAAAAAAACTTTATTTTTTGCTTTTTAGAAAAACAACAGTATACAGTAACCATACATCCGACACTTGTTTGTCAATTGAGACTACACCAGGGGTGGCTCCTCCGCAATGGCAGAGGAGCGTCGCTACCCTGTCTAAAAGCCAACAGATGAAAAATAAAACAATAGTTTACTATCGTTTTACTTTTCATCTGCTGGCCCAAGGGCAGGGCTGGGCCATGGGAGGTGGGAGTTGAGAAGAGGAGTGGAGTGCACTAAGTGAGCATGTGTGATTGGCCGGACTTCTTAGGTCGGTCAAACACACATGCACATTTAGGTTTCTCCAACCTAGCTGTGTTGCACAGCTGGTCTGGAGAAACTGCACAGACCCCAGGGGGAGTGTCTGAGCGGCAGTCCAAGCCACTCCGACCAATCCTGACACTGCTTTCATGCTAGGTTTAGCATGAGAGTATTGCCAGGATTGATGGGGAGCCTGTACTGGTGCCCCAGTGAATGCTGGGACAACATCAGGAGCAGAGGAGCGAGGCGGCAGAAGGCGACAGCGGTGGGAACAGCGGGAAAGTACGTGATTTTTTTTAATAGTCTCCCGCGCACCCGTCACCTTGACATTTGCGGCACCCACCGCTAGACTGCATACATCTTGTCCGAGATATATGCTCGGGCCAAGATGCTAAATATTTCATAAATGCAGAGTGCTTGAGCAAGTGCTAGAGTAATGCAAGCCATATGAGCAAACCAAAATGTTCTGCTGTGATTAGGTGAGACTGAAACACCATGGTTCACTGAGACAAATTTAAGTGCAACATTTTATATATTCCGATTTTGAAAAGCCTTAATAAGGTTATTGAGAAACATATGAAACCTTGATGATGCCTATTTATATTCCAGGCACAGATGCTGATAGTTGCTTGTACATTAAGTGGCAGAATAATGAAATGAATGTTCATTGGTCTGTTTAATCCAATCAACTTTGCATTTCAGAAGTGGTTTTAAGTGGTGTTCAAGGGGTTTTCTGTTTACTCAAAAACAAATCTATCCTTGTGATTAGAACAACTTGACAATGGATGGTAATTCAATTGGCTTTTTTCACTCTGCACATTTTACTTATTTTACCACGTGTCTTGCAATTTCTGCTTTAGAACTGAAAAAGTTAAGGTTTGTTTTACGTGTTTTCCTTTTACTTCCTTGTAACTTTAGCCTACTGATTTTTCTGCACCACAAACAGCATTTCTTCCTGGTGTGAAAACAGAGTGCCAGGCCTAGACAAACTTGAACACATTAAACACACAACAATTTCACAGTTGGCCTCCAAAACAAATTTGTCACTGGTGCATGCCCAGAGCTAGGGGGGCATCATGCGCGCACGAGAATTATGTATTAGTCAGGAGAAATTGTCCCCGTTCATGGCATTTTTCATGTCAGTAATCCTCAAGCATAGCAATGCAAAAGTAACACGGGGACACTTCTACACTGGCAAATATCAGGATAGGAAAAAAAACAATAGAAAATTTACCAAATATCTGTAAATGTGTTCTTTTGTTTAAATCACAAAACACTGAATGCTCAGTTCCACAATAAAAAAAGTGAAAGCTAATCCCAATATGGGAGAGAAGAGCAGTCCCTGTGAATATCCTAAATCGGGAACAAGAGCCCTCACTCACCAAATGGTGACATGCTTCACCATCGGGCTTTGCTCCTCGTCAGGCAGGTGCTGCAATGCAGACGGGCCCCTCAAGGGGGCTCTTTGCTGGAGGTCTTTTATTAAGGATATTTGCTGGTGGGTGAGTGCAATTATGTGGGATTGGTAAACAAGATGCTAGTAAAAATGACTAGAGGGGAAAATACCAATAGAAAAATTTAAATAAGCCTCTGTCATGATTAATAACAATAAGTGAGGGGATAATCAGAGTAATGTCTATTTTACCCTGTTCACATATGGTGTCAGGTGACCACAAACCCTATAATCTGGGGATGTGGTGAGGGCAGGGTCGGAGATCTCTATACTGCCCCAAAATAGGTCAACATGTTTCTCGCTGAAGTATTCAATAGAGATCAGGTGCAATTCGTCAGGACCTTAAATAACCTACCTAATCCTCACTCTTCTAATTGACTAAAATAACCATGGGTTACAGGAACCTGCAAGAAAAAAGCAAAACATGTGGCACAGTACAAAACTAATACCAAGTGCACTTGTGAAAAAAAGGGGGAAAGGGAGAGTCAAGACACATTGGTGAACAAACCCCTCATGATGTGATCAACCAGTCATGAGTATGAAGAAATGTTCACTCCTTGTTAATGGTTACCATCCTTACCCTCCTCACATTAAAGGATGGGCTCCATATGGATGGCGAACAGTTTCAGTGGTCCAGTCACTTAAGGATATCTACATATATATGGATGCAAAGAATTAATTGAAAAAAATCTTAGTAGATCATTCCTTCATATTATTGACACCTACAAACCAGTCAATGTATGTAATGAATACAGGCATCAAAGAAAGTTGTAAATCTTCTCATATCTTATGTCTCAAATAAGGTAACGTAATGTAGAGCGCGCAAAGCTACCAACATATAGGCACCTCTCATTGCGCACTCAGCAATACACGTTTATTAACAGTATTACACTGAGTGTAGAGAATCTAAATCAAATACCTATATCAATGTGGTAATACGTATGACAGCTCCCTCCAATGTTGTATAATCTTTAGTAATCAGAAAAATAAAGTAAACAGTCCTGACCATAGATCACAAGTTATGCATTGCTATTATAAATGGTATCTTTCTGAGGTACTATGACAGCTCCCACCAAGGGACATATCTAAGATATAATGTGACGAACACTGAAACAAGTGATTTCTAAATTGCCTGCAGGGTACGTGTTATCGAAAAGTATCCACGTGGTCATAATAATGGAGGCCAGCAATTACCAAAAGCGGCACCCGGTCAGCAGTCTCCTACAGGAAAATGTGACCAGCACAAGGGGAGAGAAAGAAAGTACTTTCTTTCTTGCAGTCCGACTGGCCAAATACAGCTACCCCAGCTTCACGCTCCCTGTAGTGAAGAGTAGGAGTGGCGGGCAGGGTTTTAAACAATCCAGTCGTCAAAAATAAAGAATAAAGAAGGACTAACAGTGAAATCAAAAAAGCGGTGGCCATCTTGAAGTGGGGAAAACTGACTCAAATAGGCAATGGCAGCCATCTTACAACACAATTTAAGATGTAAACGTCAATATCTGAAGAAAATCAACTCACTAGATCGAATGAATAAGTGTATTCCTAATCAAAAGTAATGAAATGACATCCAATAAGGGTATTGAATGGTAGTTAATGGGGTTGTGACCTGTGTAAAATGTCACCCGTCATAAAAAATAAAAAAAATATAGGAAAAGATGGAAAAAAAGATCACAGGTCAGTATGTGACCTATATAAATTCGGACCAAGGGACATCATCATTTATTCCTACCAAGTGGGTACCTAATCTATACACCCAACGTTGTTCTTTTTCAAATAATTTTTTAGTACATTCCCTATTGTTCATTACACATTCCAGAATGACTCATTTCAGGTCGTCTGGGGTGTGATGCCGTTCAATGTAATTGTTTGTCAGTTTTGTGGAGGATCATCAGCACCTAAAAGTGCTGCGATGTTCATTAATCCGTATCTTTACCGTTCTTGTAGTCATTCCAATATAGCGAAGGTCACAAGGGCATACAATCATATAAATGCAGTTTTTTGTACGGCAGTTAGTGTGTTTGATTAACTGCCATTTCTTGGTCTCCCCCAAGTCAATCTCGGAGGCGTTCATGGACAAAGGACAGACATTGCATCCTCCACAGGGGTGATGACGTACAACCCCAAGCCAGGATTTAGATAAAGCGGTATTGCACTTCTTGGTGTGTATTGGTCTGGTGTGTACTAATAATCCCTGATATTCTGTGTCCTTTTGAACGCAAATAAAGGGCGTTCCAGGGATTCCCTAGCACTATTCAGAATCGGCCAACAATTATTGATAATCTTTTTGACACAGTCACTCAAAGGAGTGAAGGTGGTGACACATGTTAATCGAGTTTGTGGATTCCGTGTAGAGTCATTCAAAAGAACTTCTCTGGGTATGTTGCGGGCTCTCTTCTTGACCTGCACAATAACCCTTTTGGGGTAATGACGGTCCCTCAATTTCTGGCTTAAAGTATCATCTTATGTATGAAAATCAACAATGTCAGTACAGTTGCGCCTCAATGTTAAAAACTGACCAAAGGGTAGATTGATCCTCAAAGATTTAGGGTGGTGGCTGTCAAATAACAACAGGCTATTCCTATCAGTCTTCTAATGAAAGATGGAGGAGTGCAAAAACCCATCTGTCAATATAATCCGTAAATCAAGAAAATAAACTTCCTTGTTGGAAAAAGCAGCACTGAAATGTAAGTGTTGACCCAAAGTATTGATCCAGTTAACAAAACCCTTTGCCTGATCTGAGTCACCTTTCCAAACTACTAATATGTCATCTATATAATGACGACGCAGTCGGATATTACAGAAAAAAGGTTGTGAGGGTGACAAGATGGCGTTTCTCAAAGGTGTACATATAAAGACATGCTAAACTCGCAGCAAAGGTACTCCCCATGGATGTCCCTTGTATCTGGTGGGAGAGGCAATCTTCAAACTGGAAGAAATTTTCTTTCAGAGCTAAACTGGCACGTTGTCAGACAAAGGTTATAGGGGTGTAATAAGTCCAAGTCATAGAGGTAAGGTTCTCCTCTACTGCCTCCAAGGTAGCATTCTGGGGTATATTGGTGTATAGTGCCTCTACGTCCAAGCAAATCAGTATGTCTGTAGTCCCAATGGCATTTATGTGGTCTAATAAAACCAATGTGTCTTTAGTGTCTTTCAGAAAGGTGGAAGTCTGTTGGACTATAGGTTGTAGAAAAAAGTTGCAGAACTTGGACAGAGGTTCCAATACAGATCCTATTCCTGACACAATCGGACGTCCAGGAGGAGGAGTGCCTTTATGTATCTTAGGGAGGCAGTAAAAATATGGAATCCGAGGCTCTTTAGTATCAAGAAATTCTTCTTCTTGATGTGAAATCCAACCGGCACTTTCTGCTACCATTATCATCCCTCGTATAGTACGTTGTAATCTTTGGGTGGGATTAACTGAGATATGTTCATAGTATGTTGCGTTACTAAGCAATCTCAGGCATTCTTGTTTATAGAATGCGCTATCCAGTACCACTATGGCTCCCCCCTTATCTGCAGGTTTAATAGTAATGTCTGGATCCTTGGACAGGGAGCAAATGGCTGCTCTCAAGGTTGGATAGATTCTGGAAAGCCGGAAAAGTTTGTAATTGTTCAATTTCATGTCGTACTGCTTTCTCAAAGGTAAGGACCTCTATGGGTACCGTGGTCAGTTGGGGCATGAAAGTGGATGGATTCCTCAATTGGATGTCTCCTGTCAAGGTCATCGCCGGGCGTTCTTTGAAAAAGAAATGTAAACAAATTTTTTCAAAATAGAGCAGTCATTTCACAATTGAGTCAGAAAGAATTTTCCTTGTGTGTGGGAACAAATCCCAAACCTTTGTTTAGAACTGATAGTTCAGTGGGAGTTAGTAATTTACCTGACAGATTGACAACTAAGGTTTCTTTGTCGGTACTCCGCTGCGACTCCTGGTTATGATCTGTGGTTCTTCTTGTGCCCAATGTGCATTCTTTCCTCTTCCTCTGTTTCTGCCTCTGCCCCTGGCCTGGCCTCTTCCTAAAAAAGAATTGTAAGGTACTTGTGGTTGCGGTTGGAAGAACGGGTAAACAGGTTTTTTGGGTTTTTGTTCTTCTTTTTTAAAGCCACAAAACACATGGCTAAAAGAGAGTGGTGGCCATAAAGTATTGGTTTACTCAGAGAAAGAACTCTGTTTGGTGAAAAAAAAAAGCTCCACATTTTCTAATATATCGCGCTAAAGGCTTTTTTTTCCCTGTATTGGAACATGTCGCCTGTTTCACCCAGTTTAAATCCTTCACTGATGTGTGAGAAATGAGAACATTTCTTTATAAAATTCTTCTTGGTGGTGAAGCATGCTAGTTTAGTTGGATGTTTCTTATCAAACTATTTTCATTTGTTTTATTCTTTTGTATTTATCTTTTACATTTGCTTGGTTAAAATGCTGTTTGTAAATGCTTATGTATATGTTTGAAATATGGTTCTGGCCTGTGGCAGTCCTTTGGCAAAGATTGAATCCCCCAAAATACATATATTAAAACACTAAAATAAAGAACCACCAACTATATTGCCTTCAAATTATTCATATATTACATGAGATAACCTTTTTGGTGACTTACCTGCAGATTGTTCAAAAGCATCATTGTCTGCAATGTTGTCCATATTTTTCTCCCTCTCCCAGGGATTAACCAGGTCAACTCGGGTAGCAGTGATATGCCTAGTCCACCATGTTAGGCGAACAAGATGAGAAAAAGGTGTTTGAAATATTTAAAATATGTAAAATATCAGAAGAGGAGCATTAAAGTGAGAATTTAAAATGTATAAAGGATAACAACAGCGTTCAAACTAAGGGTCTGATTATGATCTCTGCGGCATTGCTGCAGAGTCCGTCAATACAGCGGAGGTGAGGCTGCTGTCAAGGCAGTGGCCTTACCCCCGTCGGATTATGATGTTTCCACCGGGCAGGCTGGCGGAAACATTGTATTACAAAGTTTCCACCAGTCAGGCCAATGCCATCGCACACCAGCACCCTAGGGTGCTGGCTGGGAGGGTCCTGCACTGCCCAAGACATGGTTGTGGGCAGTGTAGGGTCCCCTTGTGCCCTCCAGCACCGGCTTTCCACCAGCCTTTCCACAGAGGTGCAACCGCAATGGAAAGGCTGGCGGAAAGTGAAGTCATGATTAGCATAATGGTGCCGCCATGGGAAACCGCCATGGCTGACACGACTTCGACCGCCGCCAACCCGTCGGGATCCATGATTCTAGCCGTGGCAGTAGTCTCCTGGCGGTCCGACACCCAGGATCATAACTGGCGGTCGGACCGCCACAGCAAGTTTGGCAGTTCTAAGATTGTAAATCAAAAAATGATGCATTTTGATTGGCTCATAGCCAGCCAATATTTTCCCAGAAAATTCAAAGACAAGGTTTATTACAGTATCAGCCAACATACTGCTATGCTTTTTCCCCCTAACAGCTGCCTGTGAAGAACATATAGTTTTAATAAATAGCTAGAGTGTTCACTAAGCTCACCAAATTTGCCTGCAGTGGGAGACATACTGTTGGAGAAGACAACTTTACAATCCTCCCATTTACTATGCAGAAGACGGAGGCCCAGATTTATCAAGGGCTTGGGCTGCCCCTATGCAGAAGTTAGAGGCCCAGATTTATCAAGGGCTTGGGCTGCCCTTGTGTCACGCAAGGAGATGCAAGGCAAGATAAGATTTAAGATAGATTTGGAATGCTACACAAAGATTCCTGGCTCTGTATGGCATAGTAAATCTCGAGTTATGCAAGGCAGCGCAAGTCGCTGCCTTGAGTTACTCTGCTTTGGGAAGGCGTTCCATGGATTGAGTGTGGGTATTTCCATGCATCCACCCATGTATTTTGGCACATTCTCATATTTACTATGACTAGTAAACCTGGGAATTTGTCAAAATGCTACACCTGTTCATGTGGGGTGTAACAAGGAGAAATGTTTATTTCTTCTCATTATTTCTTCTTTCTACATAACCTCAGTCTCTTTATTAATAACGGTCAAAATGTATTCTAAAATTCTGACCTCTTGCATCAGCAGGGCCATTTCTAATATTGTAACATTGTAGCAATATACCTTTGCCCTCAACAAGGACACAACCATCCATGTCAATAGGGCCATCACACCGTTTGAGCTGTTCAACCATCATCCTGCCTACTTCAGGAAAAGGCCTTTGACAGAGTCACCTCATGCTAGCACTGGAAACTAACAGAGAAGATAAGACTTGGTTCACAGTGTAGGAAAGTACCATCTTGCCTGGCATGTTACCCCCATATTTCACTGTATATATGTTGTTTTAGTGTATGTGTCACTGGGACCCTGCCAGCCAGGGCCCCAGTGCTCATAAGTGTGCCCTGTATGTGTTCCCTGTGTGATGACTAACTGTCTCACTGAGGCTCTGCTAACCAGAACCTCAGTGGTTATGCTCTCTCTTTGCTTTCCAAATTGTCACTAACAGGCTAGTGACCAATTTCACCAATTCACATTGGCATACTGGAACACCCTTATAATTCCCTAGTATATGGTACTGAGGTACCCAGGGTATTGGGGTTCCAGGAGATCCCTATGGGCTGCAGCATTTCTTTTGCAACCCATAGGGAGCTCCGACAATTCTTACACAGGCCTGCCACTGCAGCCTGAGTGAAATAATGCCCACATTATTTCACAGCCATTTTACACTGCACGTAAGTAACTTATAAGTCACCTATATGTCTAACCTTCACCTGGTGAAGGTTGGGTGCCAAGTTACTTAGTGTGAGGGCACCCTAGCATTAGCCAAGGTGCCCCCACATCGTTCAGGGCAAATTCCCTGGACTTTGTGAGTGCGGGGACACCATTACACGCGTGCACTATACATAGGTCACTACCTATGTATAGCGTCACAATGGTAACTCCGAACATGGCCATGTAACATGTCTAAGATCATGAAATTGCCACCCCAATGCCATCCTGGCATTGGGGAGACAATTCCATGATCCCCCGAGTCTCTAGCACAGACCCGGGTACTGCCAAACTACCTTTCCCGGGGTTTCACTGCAGCTGCTGCTGCTGCCAACCCCTCAGACAGGTTTCTGCCCTCCTGGGGTCCAGCCAGGCTTGGCCCAGTAAGGCAGAACAAAGGACTTCCTCAGAGAGAGGGTGTCACACCCTCTCCCTTTGGAAAAAGGTGTCAGGGCTGAGGAGGAGTAGCCTCCCCCAGCCTCTGGAAATGCTTTGATGGGCACAGATGGTGCCCATCTCTGCATAAGCCAGTCTACACCGGTTCAGGGATCCCCCACCCCTGCTCTGGCGCAAAACTGGTCAAAGGAAAGGGGAGTGACCACTCCCCTGACCTGCACCTCCCAGGGGAGGTGCCCAGAGCTCCTCCAGTGTGCTCCAGACCTCTGCCATCTTGGAAACAGAGGTGCTCCTGGCACACTGGACTGCTCTGAGTGGCCAGTGCCAGCAGGTGACGTCAGAGACTCCTCCTGATAGGCTCTTACCTGTGTTGCTAGCCTATCCTCCTTCCTAAGTAGCCAAACCTCCTTTTCTGGCTATTTAGGGTTTCTGCTTTGGGGAATTCTTTAGATAACGAATGCAAGAGCTCATCAGAGTTCCTCTGCATCTCTCTATTCACCTTCTGCCAAAGGATCGACTGCTGACTGCTCAGGACGCCTGCAAAACCACAACAAACTACTGCAACCTTGTATCGCTGATCCTGCCGCTTTCTCGCCTGTTTCCTGGTGGTGCATGCTCTGGGGGTAGCCTGCCTCCTTTCTGCACCAGGAGCTCTGAAGAAATCTCCCGTGGGACAACGGAATCCTCCCCCTGCAACCGCAGGCAAGAAAAGAACTGCATCACCGGTCCTCTGGGTCCCCTCTCAGCATGACGAGCGTGGTCCCTGGAACTCAGCAACTGTGTCCAAGTGACTCCCACAGTCCAGTGACTCTTCAGTCCAAGTTTGGTGGAGATAAGTCCTTGCCTCCCCACGCTAGACTGCATTGCTGGGTACCACGTGATTTGCAGCTGCTCCGGCTCCTGTGCACTCTTCCAGGATTTCCTTTGTGCACAGCCAAGCCTGGGTCCCTGACACTCTAACCTGCAGTGCACAACCTCCTGAGTTGTCCTCCGGCATCGTGGGACTCCCTTTTGTGTCTTCGGGTGAGCTCCGGTTCACTCCTCTTCCAAGTGCCTGTTCTGGTACTTCTGCGGATGCTGCCTGCTTCTGTGAGGGCTCCCTGACTTGCTGGGTGTCCCCTCTGTCTCCTCATCCAAGTGGCGACATCCTGGTCCCTCCTGGGCCACAGCAGCATCCAAAAACCCTAACCGCGACCCTTGCAGCTAGCAAGGCTTGTTTGCAGTCTTTCTGCGTGGGAACACCTCTGCAAGCTTCTTCACGACGTGGGACATCCATCCTCCAAAGGGGAAGTTTCTAGCCCTCTTCGTTCTTGCAGAATCCACAGCTTCTACCATCCAGTGGCAGCTTCTTTGCACCCTCAGCTGACATTTCCTGGGCATCTGCCCACTCTCGACTTTGTCACGACTCTTGGACTTAGTCCCCTTGTTCCACAAGTACTCTCGTCCAGAAATCCACTTTGGTTGCTTTGCTGGTGTTGGTCTTCCTTGCAGAATTCCCCTATCACGACTTCTGTGCTCTCTGGGGAATATAGGTGCACTTTACACCTACTTTTTAGGGTCTTGGGGTGGGCTATTTTTCTAACCCTCACTGTTTTCTTACAGTCCCAGCGACCCTCTACAAGTTCACATAGGTTTGGGGTCCATTCGTGGTTTGTATTCCACTTTTGGAGTATATGGTTTGTGTTGCCCCTATACCTATGTGCTCCTATTGCAATCTACTGTAACTTTACATTGCTTGCATTACTTCCTTTTGCTATTACTGCATATTTTTGGTATTGTGTACATATATCTTGTGTATATTTGGCATCCTCATACTGAGGGTACTCACTGAGATACTTTTGGCATATTGTCATAAAAATAAAGTACCTTAATTTTTAGTATATCTGTGTATTGTGTTTTCTTATGATATTGTGCCTACGACACCAGTGGTATAGCAGGAGCTTTGCATGTCTCCTAGTTCAGCCTAAGCTGCTCTGCTATAGCTACCTTCTATCAGCCTAAGCTGCTAGAAACACCTCTTCTACACTAATAAGGGATAACTGGACCTGGCACAGAGTGTAAGTACCCCTTGGTACCAACTACAAGCCAGGCCAGCCTCCTACACACAGGTGATAAGTTATGTCAAGTTATGTCAAAAGCATGTGCCTATAGTTGAAATACTGATGATTGAGAAACTTTCATGCTCCATCCAGAGGAACACATTAGGGTTGTCCTTGCTCACTTAATAACATCTGCCAAAATTGTCCTGATGGCTGTTAATAGGTATACAAAACAAACTATGGCATGTATAGGCAATGTTGTCAATTTTAATCCTGCAGCTTGTCTCGCTACAACCACCATTAAAGCAGAGGCTTTACAATGTGGAAAGTGTTCTGGTTATAAACTAAACAAAGGTAAAACCCAAATCATTTATAGTTGGCAGCAATGCCTATTGCCTATGAAAGATCAACATGTTGTGCCTGAGACCACTTATTTAGGGGCTTCAATTTCTGCAAATCTTAATTTTTCAGTTTGAAAACAACCATGAACCTCTATTTTATGAGGCAGCATGATGAATTTGCATCATATACCATGTAAATGAATTGTCCATGGCAATATAATAAAGATGTACAATAAATTAGACTCAATGGTTGCCGGCTTCCTTTGGGAAAAGAAGACAAAGTTGTCCCTGGGAACTATCTAGCATCATGGAAACCTTAATGGATACAGCCTGCAATCTCACCCCACCAGAGGATTTCGACTTCCATTTCAGAGATGAAATCCCTACATAAATTTTCTGACTGGGGTGAACTTACTTAGTCTATCAAACCCATGCTTCAGCATGGTTGCCTAGAATTGCGTAGAACCACAACCATAGACTATCATTGCCACTTTATTTTCTCTTGTGGGTTTTTCATTAAATCTTTAAAAAATCTTATCTCTGGTTCCCCTTTTCGGATTTTTGTTGTTTTGTTATCATTTTGCTTATTAAATGTTTATCTATTTTTATAAATTGGAGATGTTTTTTTTTTTTATTGTGTTGTGTCTTTGACTTTTTAACTGTTTTGGTACTTATAAGTGCTTTATATATTCTCTTTTAGTGAGGCCTGGCTGTTCTGTGACATAGGTGGTCATTACAACCCTGGCGGTCGGTGTTAAAGTGGCGGTAAGACCGCCAACAGGCCGGCGGTAAAAAATTTGCAATTACAACTGAGGCGGAAACCGCCAACAAAGACAGACACTTTAACACTCCGACAGCCACGGCGGTACAAACAAACAGCTTGGCGGTCACCGCCAACAGACAGGCGGAAGACAAAGTACCACCCACAGTATCACAACCTACCAATCCGCCACCTTTTCCGGGGCGGATTCACTGCGGATAAAAACACAGCGGAAACAGGATTTCGAAGGGAAAACGCTCACCTCTACACACCCCACGAGGAACCAGGACACCATGGAGCCCGAACTCCAAATTCTCCCTGCGGTAGTCTTCCTGCTCTTCTACAAGGAGCACGAACGCCGGCGGCGAAGACCAGGGTGAGTACTGCACCTACGACACATGGGAAGGGGGAGGGAAAAAACAGGGACACACACACGCAACACCCCCACCCTCATCCACTACAACACACACACTAATACATATTTATACATGATAGTTACACCCCCAAACCCCCCGTAAGAATGCAAAGACAAAAGAAAATGAGTGTAACCATTGTAATATATTAAAATCAAGTAGGCAAATATATATATATATATATACACCATAAATAAAATATACACCAAGCTTAGTAGTCCAGGTAGTGCTCCAATTAAGTCAGTGGAACACTGGGCCCACACGGTATGGGCGAGGCCCATACAAGATCCCGAACATGACAGAGAGAACACTGCAGGGGCATCAGAGAGCAAGAAAACAGGCACCTCAGGGGGAGGGAAAGGGGGGGCACCTCAGCAATTGAGTGCACAACGCCAAATCCACGAGAGGGCCACATGCCCACTATTTAATCCTTGGGAGTGCAAAGCCACAGTCTCTCAAGTCTATACAGTGGGTGGGTTGCCCACTGTTCAATCCTGGGGAGTGCAAAGCCACAGTCTCTCAAGTCTCACAAGTGGGTGGGTTGCCCATTGTTCAATCCTGGGGAGTGCAAAGCCACAGTCTCTCAAGTCTCACAAGTGGGTGGGTTGCCCACTGTTCCATCCTGGGGAGTGCAAAGCCACAGTCTCTCAAGTCTCTACAGTGGATGGGTTGCCCACTTTTCCACCCTGGGGAGTGCAAAGCCACAGTCTCTCAAGTCTCTACAGTGCTACAGTGGGTGGGTTGCCCACTGTTCCACCCTGGGGAGTGTAAAGCCACAGTCTCTCAAGTCTCTACAGTGGGTGGGTTGCCCACTGTTCCACCCTGGGGAGTGCAAAGCCACAGTCTCTCAAGTCTCTACAGTGGGTGGGTTGCCCACTGTTCCATCCTGGGGAGTGCAAAGCCACAGTCTCTCAAGTCTCTACAGTGGGTGGGTTGCCCACTGTTCAATCCTGGGGAGTGCAAAGCCACAGTCTCTCAAGTGGATGCCTTTCTCCACTGGTTCTGGAGGGGGCTCTGTGCCCATAGTGCTTCATCCTGCTAAGGACAGAGGTAGTGGATGTATCTCTTCACTGGTTCTGGAGGGGGCATTGTGCCCAGAGCGCTTCATCCTGCTAAGGACAGAGGTAGTGGATGTATCTCTCCACTGGTTCTGGAGGGGGCATGGTGCCCAGAGTGCTTCATCCTGCTTGTGACGGACTCAGTAGCATCAGTGCCCTTGGCGCTCATGGGCCAGCGGTGCTTGAGGCGGCGGTGCCCTGTTCAGCGGTGCTTGGAGCGGCGGTGCCCTATTCAGCGGTGCTTGAGGCGGCGGTGCCCTGTTCAGTGGTGCTTGGAGCGGCAGTGCCCTGGTCAGCGGTGCTTGTGGCGGCGGTGCCCTGTTCAGTGGTGCTTGGAGCGGCGGTGCCCTGTTCAGCGGTGCTTGAGGCGGCGGTGCACTGTTCAGCGGTGCTTGGAGCGGCGGTGCCCTGTTCAGCAGTGCTTGAGGCGGCGGTGCCCTGTTCAGCGGTGCTTGGAGCAGCGGGCTCCTTTGCAGTGACTCAGCTGCTGGTGGTCCTCTCTGTCCCAGCGGGGCTTGTGCTGGTGGTCCTCTGTAGCACAGCGTGGCTTGTGCTGGCGGTCCTCTCTAGCCCAGCGGGGCTTGTGCTGGCGGTCCTCTCTGGCCCAGCGGGGCTTGTGCTGGTGGTCCTCTCTAGCCCAGCGGGGCTTGTGCTGGCGGTCCTCTCTAGCCCAGCGGGGCTTGTGCTGGCGGTCCTCACTGTCCCAGCGGGGCTTGTGCTGGCGGGGCTTGTGCTGGTGGTCCTCTCTAGCCCAGCGGGGCTTGTGCTGGCGGTCCTCTCTAGCCCAGCAGGGCTTGTGCTGGCGGTCCTCTCTGGCCCAGCGGGGATGATGGCGGTGGCCTCCTGGGCAGCAGGGATGATGGCGGTGGCCTGCTGGCCAGCGGGGATGACGGCTGTGGCCTGCTGGGCAGCGGGGATGATGGCGGTCTCCCCCGCTGTGCTGCTCTTCCCAGACTTTCCTGGTTTCTTGTGGCCCTTCCCCACCTTGGAAGGTGTCGCAGCTGACTCCACACTCCCACCGGGAACCCTGGGAGCGGCTTTGGTGGCTGGAGTCTTCCCCCTCTCCCGCCGGGCACTGGCCAACTTATGATGCTTGACAGGTGGGGGACTGTCCGTGCTGTGGCTCCGTGCCACACTGGCTACCCTGGTGGCCGGTGCACTCCAGATTCCGGTGACTACAGGCACCACTGGTCCCGGAGATGTTGTGGCTGAGGTGCTAGTTCGGGACCTAGGAGACGGACGGGGTGGGAGAGGTGTGGGAAAGAGGTCAAGGTTGGACAGGAAAAGTTTTTGGGAGACACTGGGACGGGTAGCTGGAGGGGGTTTGGGAGTGGAGGAAGAGGTTGTGGTTGTAGGAGGTGTTCGTTTGCTGACTTTGGGGGAAGGTGCATGCGCTGGAGGCTGTCGTGAGGTGGATGGCTGTTGGGTGGGTGTGTGCCTGCGTTTGTGTATCTTGGGAGGTGGCGTCACAGACACACTGGGAGAGGACACAGGGGACGTGTGAATGGTAGTGGGGGTGGTGACTGCACGTGAGCGGGGTGTGGTGGTGTGTGTGCTGGTGATGGCAGTAAGGGCTGTAGATGCAGTGCATGCAGGTGTGAGTGTAGATGAGACTGGGAGGGAGGAGGTAGACGAGGAGGAGGAGGACAATGTGGAGGCAGTGGATGTTGGTGTGTCTGCATGTGTCTGATGCTTTCGTGAGTGCCTGTGGGATGTGTGGTGCTTATGTTTGCCTGAGTTTCCCTTGTGTGTTGACGTGTGTGCATGCTGGTCTGTAGGTGTGCTTGTGATAGGCTGCGGTACAGGTGATTGGGTCTGGGTGGAGGAAGTTGGAGGGGGGAGGCTAGAGACAGGGACAATGGCTGCCATCAGTGCTGAGGCCAGAGTCTGAAAAGCTCGCTGAAGGGCCGCCTGACCAGAATGAATACCCTCCAGGATTGCATTGGTTTGTTGCAACTGCCTTTCTACACCCTGGATGGCATTCAAAATGGTAGACTGCCCAACAGTGAGGGACCTGAGGAGGTCAATGGCCTCCTCACTGAGGGCAGCAGGGGTGACTGGGGCAGGGCCTGAGGTGCCTGGAGTGAAGGAGATGCCCACCCTCCCGGGTGAGCGGGCATGGGGCAAAGGCTGAGGGGCTGCTGGGAGGGCGGTGCTGGTTGGGGGGATGGCGGCTGTACCTGTAGATGGGGGGGCACAGATGTTGCCGCCACCACAAGGGAGCTCCCATCAGAGGACGAGTCTGTGTCGCTGGTGTCAGCTCCTGTCCCCGCCGTGGAGCTCCACTCGCCCTCCGTCCCACTGGTAAAGTCTGAGTCCTTAGTGTGGCCCTCCATGGCCATGTGGGATGCAGCCCCCTCATGCTCCGGTGCCACTGCTTCTCCGCCTGAAGATGCTAATGCACACAAGAACAGGGAGACCACAAAAGGGGGGGGACAGAAGAAAGACATGTTCAGTGCATGCATTACCGCTACCGTTGGCGGACACAACAGACACAGAAGCCCCCTGCACTACGCTGCACTCTTGGGCTCTACTGTTCAATTCCTGGGAAATGGCCTACTAGGCTATGGACGACATCTGCACACATGGATGACACAGGGGCATGGCTAGGTGTACTTGGCACTCTACAGAGGTGGGGTGCCACATAGCCTGCCTTACGGAGGGACCTTGCCTACGGAACTTGCCCTGGCCTAGGGAAACCCACAGCCCACCTCCCCCACCCAGACACCTCCACTGCGCGCAAAATCAGCAGAATGAGAGTGTACTCACCCCCTTGTGGCTGCTGTGATGCTCTCAAGTGCCCATCCAACTCCGGGTACGCCACCGCCAGGATCCTGAACATCAGGGGGGTCATGGTGCGACGGGCACCCCTCCCACGTTGGGAGGCAATCCCCAGCTGAGCCTCCGCCGTCTTCTTGCTCCAGCGGCGAATGTCCTCCCATCTTTTCCGGCAGTGGGTGCTCCGTCTGTGGTAGACCCCCAGGGTCCGGACGTCCTTGGCGATGGCACGCCAAATATCTTTTTTCTGGTGGGCACTGACCTACATGAATTGTACAGGGGGAAAAGAAAAGTTATTACCAACTGCACCGTCACAGTCATTGGCCCCCATCCCAACCCTTGCCATGTGGCACATGCACTCACCGTCGTTTAATGCACGCCGCAATCTCCCCCCCCTCCTTCTTACATCCACCCCACTCCACACAGGCATAGCCCATACAGCATGCTCCCAGTGTACTTACCTGTTTGTCTGGAGGACCGTAGAGTGGCGTGTACTGGAGGAGGACCCCGTCCACGAGTTTCTCCAACTCCTCCGATGTGAAGGCAGGGGCCCTTTCCCCAGACACTTGAGCCATTGTCTCTTCCAGACCGAGGTCACAGCAGCACTTGCAGTGTAGGTCCTCTCCTGTCGAAGATCAGGTATCGAGTGATTGAACAGATAGAAATTGGCAGTCACGTCCGCAGCGGTGCGTACCGTCCCCGCCGGCGTACATCGTCATTGGCTCCTGGGACCCATAGGGTCCAATGTTAACCAATGCAGCATTGCGCCGCGGTCTTCGACCGCCTACCGCGACAGTGTACAACGCCAGCGCACTTACCTCACATCCCATTGTCCCACTTTAGAGATCAGGCAGCCGCCATTTCAGGGGCCCACATGGCTTCATTTTTAACTGCGTTACACATACCTAGGCCTAGACTCAACACACATAGAGGCCACTTTTTGGATTATGATTCATGTTCTGTGTAAGCTCTGGGTACGTACCTCTGAGTTGGTTGACTCTGTGCTCGCTGTTGTCCTTCACAGGCACCGTCCGCTGGGACATGTGAGGAGATGGTGGCATCCTCCGGTGTACCGACCATTGGTGGACCTGTTGACAATGGAGGAAAGACATGTGATCATCACCTACAGGCTTGACAGTGCCACAATCCAGGAACTGTGTACCCAGCTGGAGCCAGACCTGATGTCAGCTATCCGCCATCCCACAGGAATCCCCCCTCAAGTGCAGGTGCTGTCAGTGCTCCATTTCCTTGCAAATTAGTCATTTCAAACAACTGTGGCCATAGCATCAGGGATGTCCCAGCCTATGTTTTCCAACGTGTTGTCCAGAGTGTTGTCTGCCCTGCTGAAACACATGCGGAGCTACATCGTTTTCCCTCAGGTGGAGGATTTGCCTACAGTGAAAGGTGATTTCTATGCCTGGTACATATCCCCAACATCATAGGTGCCATTGATGGGACCCATGTGGCTTTGGTCCCCCCCGCAGGAGTGAACAAGTGTACAGTAACCAGAAGAGTTACCATTCCATGAATGTACAGATGGTATGTTTGGCAGACCAGTACATCTCCCATGTTAATGGCAAGTTCCCTGGCTTAGTGCATGACGCCTACATCCTGCGGAATAGCAGCATCCCTTATGTGATGGGTCAACTCCAGAGGCACCGTGTGTGGCTATTAGGTGAGCACCTGGAATCAAGACAGTGCGAATGGTTGTCTGGGTCTGGGGATATCCCTACAGGTTAGTGTGTGTCTAGCAGTTGTCCCTCGCCATTTGCAGGTGACTCTGGTTACCCCAACCTGTCATGGCTACTGACCCCAGAGAGGAATCCCAGGACAAGGGCAGAGGAACGCTACAATGAGGCCCATGGGCGTACACGGCGGATAATCGAGCGGACCTTCGGCCTCCTGAAGGCCAGGTTCAGGTGCCTCCATATGACAGGTGGTTCCCTATTCTACTCACCAAAGAAGGTGTGCCAGATCATCGTGGCCTGCTGTATGCTTCACAACTTAGCTTTGCGATGACAGGTGCCTTTTCTGCAGGAGGATGGTCCAGATGGTGGTGTTGTTGCAGCTGTGGAGCCTGTGGACAGTGAAGACGAGGAAGCAGAAGAAGAAGACATGGAAAACAGGGACTCAGTGATCCAGAAATATTTCCAGTGAGACACAGGTAAGAATACAATCCTGCCTACTACTTGTACTTTGACACTACTACCTCTCTACTGTCTGTCGTCTTCACCCAGTGTATGGTCACTGAGTTGTCACTTTCCCTTATGATTTCACAGATGTGGGTCCCACAGTGTGACATCTGCTTTGATTCCTCATGGACTACAGCTGTGTGACATGGGTATGTTGACATTACAAATGAAAGAGCTTTTTGACACTGTAATTACTAATACACTATTCCGAAATCACAGACTGACTCCAGATTGTTTTGTGCTTTAAGGGTGTTTATTTTAGTGCTCAATATTGGAGGGGGTAGCAAAATGGTGAGGGGTGATGGCGGAGGAATATCCATGGCAGAGTCCAGTCTATTAGTCTCACAGGTGCATTGCCCAAATGGGCATAGGAAGTGGAGCTGGGGCAGTTTAAGGATGGACAGGATGACAAAGTGGGACAGAAGGATGACATTCAGAGTGGTCTCATTTCTTGGCGGGGGTCTTGGCATTGTTCTCTGTCTTTGTCCTGGCTCTCAGGGACCGTTTGCGAGGTGGTTCTCCCTCTGCAGGTGGTGGGGTGCTGGTGTGGTGGCCCTGTGGCGGTGCCTCCTGTCCACTAGCACCGGCGGAGGTGGTGGGCAGTTCATCGTCCAGGCTAGTGTCAGGGGCCCCTTGTAGTGCCACAGTGTCCCTCCTGGTGTTGAGTACTTCCTTCAGCACCCCTACGATGGTGCCCAGGGTGGAATTGATGGCTCTGAGTTCCTCCCTGAAGCCCAAATACTGTTCCTCCTGCAGGCGCTGGGTCTCCTGAAACTTGGCCAGTACCGTTGCCATCGTCTCCTGAGAGTGGTGGTAGGCTCCCATGATGTTAGAGAGGACCTCGTGGAGAGTGGGTTCCCTTGGCCGGTCCTCCCCCTGTCGCACAGCAGCCCTCCCAGTTCCCCTGTGTTAGTGGGCCTCCGACCCCTGGACCGTGTGCCCACTGCCCCCAGGTCCCTGTTGTTGTTGGGGTGTTGGGTTAGCCTGGGCTCCCTGTAGTGGTGGACACACTGCTGATTGACGTGTCCTGGGGACAGAGGTATGGGCCCGCTGGGTGGGTGCTGTGCTGGTGTTTCCAGAGGGGGAAGCTCTGTAGTGGGCTGTGACTGTGTGATGGGAACCGACTGTCCCGAGGTCCCCGATGGGCCGGGCTGGTCATCTAGATCCAGTTGGACAGAGCTGCTGTCATCACTGTGGGTCTCTTCTGTTGGCGGTGTGGACATGTGTGGACCCTCCTGTCCGGTGATGTTGGGTAGGGGTCCTGCAGGGGTATAAAAGGATGTTTATTACATCTGTGTGTGCCATGGTGTGCAATGGGTGGGTGACCGTGTACCCCAGTGCTTGCATTCCTGTGTGGGACGTTGTGTGATGATGGTTTAGGGGGGTGTATGGGTATGTGCAGTGGACATGCTTTAGTGATGGGTGTCCATGCTTTGTTGTTGCATGCAGGGCTTGGTGTTAGGATGTGTGGTTTGTGATGTTGGGACATTTGTGAGGAGTTAGAGTGATGGGGGTGAGGGTGGGGGTATGTGATGGCATGCAGGTAGGGTGGGGGATGTAATACTTAAGATTTGACATACCAGAGTCCATTCCTCCAGCTACTCCTGCAAGGCCCTCAGGATGCAGAATCGCCAAGACCTGCTCCTCCCATGTTGTTAGTTGTGGGGGAGGAGGTGGGGGTCCGCCGCCAGTCCGCTGAACCGCAAGGTGATATCTTGAGACCATGGAACACACCTTCCCCCGTAGGTCGTTCCACCTCTTCCTGATGTCATCCCGATTTCTTGGGTGCTGTCCCACTGCGTTGACCCTGTCCACTATTCTTCGCCATAGCTCCATCTTCCTTGCAATGGAGGTGTGCTGCACCTGTGATCTGAATAGCTGTGGCTCTACCCGGACGATTTCCTCCACCATGACCCTGAGCTCCTCCTCCGAGAACCTGGGGTGTCTTTGCCGTGCCATGGGGTGGTGTGGGTGATGTGTGGGGTGGTGTGTGGGGTGATAAGTGTGCTGATATGTAGTGGGGTGTTGTGTGAGGTGCGTGCAAGTTATGTGGGTGATGGTGTTGTGTGCCTGTGGATGCTAGTATTGTTGATGGTGGTGTCTCTCTCTGTGCTTCTTTCTCAGTTGTGGTCGTAGGGGTTTGTGGGTGATGTGGGGGTGTGTTTTATATTGTATTGGGTGTGTGGGAGTGGTGTGTGTATGTGTATCAGGTGTGTGTATTTCGAATTGTCCAATGTCGTAGTGTTTTGTAAATGTGTGTGTATTTTGAGCCCGGTGGTGTGTACCGCCAATGGAATACCGCGGTTGAAATACCACCGCGTGGATTCGTGGGTCGTGATAGTGTGGGCGTATTTCTGTTGGTGTGACGGCGTTGGTTTTGTTTTCGCCAGTTTATCACTGACGTTTGGTGTGGCGGACTTGTGTGGGTGTCTGAATATTGGCGGATTCCGTGCTGTGGGTCATAATAGCTGTGGCGGAATTCCACGGCCGCGGCGGTGTGTTGGCGGTCTTGTGCACGGCGGTAAGCGGCTTTTACCGCCAATGTTGTAATGACCACCATAGTTACCAGTGACTGAGCTCATGTTAAAATTATTGAAACCTTTGAGTCTAGGGTGTCTTTAGTGCTAATGGCGCTCAGTGCAGCAATTTCTGTTGGCATCCTCACAATGACCTCCTTTTCCATGGATTTTTTCCCTCGCAACCCACCAAAAGTACCACTTTTCTCTTCATAGCCCCTCTCTCAAATGTTTTTTTGTTTTATAGGACTACTGATGGACCTAGCCCTCTCTGCAGACTCACCCCAAACTTTTGCCTTTTGTTATCCGCTTTTTGGTGAATTAATTTCTGTTGGCCTTGCTAACCAGTGCTAAAGTTCTTGTGCTCGCTCATCAAATTTGCTTATACCCAATTGGCATATTTAATTTAACTGTAAGTCCCTTGTACAGTGGTATGCCATATACTCAGGGTCTGTAACTCAAATGCTGCCACAGCAGCCTGAATGCAATTTCAAACTGCCACATCAGCTTGGCATTAAACATCTTTGCCAAGCCTTAAACTCCCCTTTTATTAGATATATGTCACCCCTAAGTAGGCCTTCGGCAGCTGATAGAGCAGGGTGCCATGTAAGTAAAAGTTAGGGCATGTAATTTTAAGTTTTACAGGTCCTGGTAGTGAATAACACCTAAATGTGTTTTTCACTACTGTGAGGCCCACCTCTCCCATGGGATATTGGATATTCCTTATTACACTTAGTAAGCTGTAAGTTCCAGTTGGGAGCAGGTAACTATGTCATGTTTGGTGTTTTTTTTTAAATTGTGGTAAAACCTCATATTTAATGGTAAAGCTGGAATTTTCATCAAACTTTTGAAAATGTTGGAATTTTTGTGCCCTCAGGCCTTTTGCGCCTGTAACCTGGGTCACATGACTGTGTAATTGACAGATAGACTTTGTGAATTTCTCCCAAACAGTCACACAATAAAGGGATTAGGTGTGCCTGAATGGGCCAACTGCTGGCAGGGTGGGGACAAAGGTGAGCACAGCCCCACTGCCTGTGCTCTATCGTCACACAAAGGGCCTAATGACCTCACATTGTCACTGCACTCAGATTGGAGCCAGAGCATGGGAGGCAGGATTCCATGCACTTCTAAGACACTGTCTAGAAGCTTCTACCACATTCTAGAGCCAGGACATCAGGGTATAAAAGTAGGACGTCAAGGCACCAACTCTTTAGCACACTTCTGGACCTATGGATACTCTGCCAGGAAGAAGGGTTGCTTTGCTGCTGAAAGGACTACCACTCTGCTGCACTGCTTCTCTGAAGGACTGCTAACTGGTTGGTTACTGCCCTGTTGTCCTGGTGCTCTGTTGTCCTGCTTCTCTGCTACCTTTTAGCTGGGGACGAGGACTGGATCTTCAACTGTCCCATGAGCTCCAGAGTAACTCACAAGGGTCTAGTTTGCTGGCCCCCTGATCAAAGCCACAGGGGCACAAAAGGCTTCCTCCATCTTTGGCCCTCACCAAGACCTAGCCTGAGTGAGTTCTTACCCTTCATGCCCTCTAGTCCTGGACCCTTAGAAGTGGTCCTAAAGGTCCTCAATACATAGCCAACATGCAAGAGTGGGGACTTGAAATTTATATGGTGACAATTGTTCTGAGAACAAGGAGGAGAAGGGGACCAACCTGCTCGCCTATCTGCTGGAGGTGCATTGCTGGTTAGATCGACTTTGCGGCTTCTCCCATAAAATTCTTCTCCACAGCAGCAAATCCTTTTCAGCCAACCTCATGGAGCTGTTGTTGGCTGCAGCTCTCTGCTTCGTCCTACTGGAGGTTTTCAACTTCCATTTGAGGGACTAAGTCTGAAGGTGAAAATCTTCACAGCAGCTTTGCTCCATGACCATCCGGCGAGAATGCAGCCTTGCCCTGCTGAACTTTACTTTACATTTTCCTCAAGAATGTTTCTGAGTACAAATGTAAACACTTACCGGGCCCAATCTACTTCTTGTATCTGAACCTCGCTCCATTACAGTCAGCCATGTTGTTCAACTATGATACAGTCTCGCGTGACCAGATAATAGCGGTTGGTGCTGTGATCTTTTAAGCACTAGTTTTTATTAAAAACTTAAAAAATGTATAACTCCAGTTTCACTGACTGGAGTCTTGTTGTTTTGATGTTAAGTCATTTATTAAAATTTACTCTGTTTTTTCAAATTGGTTTGGGATTCTTCTTGTGTTGTGTTTTCACTTTATGACTGCTTGTGTGCTGCATGAATTCCTTACACATTTCCCCTAAATTAAGCCTGACTGATTTTTGTACCAAGCTACCCAGGGTTAGGCACAGGTTAATTTAGCAACTTTTTTTGGTTTATTCTGGAAGGGATTGTGGCTATTGCTTGACCAGGGCTCACACCCCAGTCAACCAACAGCTACTCTTCCTAATGTAGGATGTCAGAGCGCTTTACATCACACATACATATACAAGAACAATGATTCATACAAGTGTGTAAATCAGTGTTTAAGATGGAAGGTCTGCAAAGTGCATGAGTTGGCTATCATCCACATTGGTTCACTTTACGGGCCTCATTACGACCCTGGTGGTCTCTATACCGCCAGTGTTGCCGTGGTGGTCTGACCGCCGCTAGAGCGGTCATCCAACCGCTTTGGCAGTGGTCTGACCACCACATTATGACTGTGTGGTTGCGCCACGGTCCGACCACCAGCACCACCAATTTACCTCCACAGGAGGGACTGGTGGTGCTGGTGGTCCTAATCCTCCAGGGCAGCGCTGCAAGCAGCACCGCCCTGGGCATTACGACTTCCCTTACCACCAAATTTTGCATGGCGGTAGCATCACCATGTAAAGGCTGGAGAAGACGGGTTCAGGGGACCCCAGGGGTCCCCTGCTCGGGCCATGCACTTGGGACGGGCAGTGCCGGGGCCCCCATGGCCAGCCCTGTTGTGCTGTTCACTGCCTTCATCGCAGACAGCGAACAGCACGTCGGGTGCTGGTGTACCCTACGCACTGCAACATTGCCGCCGACTCAATTATGAGCTGGGGGCAATGTTGTAGGCTGTTCCCCGCTGGGCCAGCATGCGGAAAGTGCGTTTCTGCCCTCTTACCCATCAGGGAATTCATAATGGGGCCCACGGGAAGGTGACTGCACTGGCGGCAACTGACCATGGGAGTTTGGCAGATGGCCTTTTCCGTCCACCAAACTCATGATGACCCCCTACGTGTTGAGAGTGCTTGGCCTGTATAAACACAGAGTCATTATTTAAAGTGTGAGATATTCATTGGAGCTGTCTGCACTAAAACAAATGTATTCATACCTAAAGGGACCCTTTTTACCAAATGTAGAAAGATTTTGGTGGAAAAAAGCGCAATGTTTCTAAACTGTTTTATGCTAGTTAATAGCTCTCTGTGTCATTCTTGTCATTTATGAAATGAACAGAAGAATCTCAATAGCAAAATCATTATCCCACTGGGGTATCTATATGTAATACAAATCTGTGATTAGCATGTTAAATGTTGTGCTTTGAAGCAAGCACATTAAACCTCTTTGCTTATAATGAGTCAAACTGCCACTAGACAAAACTCAGATCTCTCCAGCAAGTATAATAATCATACAAGTTAACTTGACATTTCATTGTTATTATTGCCTGAAAATTTCAGGTCACACAAGGAACTCTGCAGCATGTGCCTTTAATCTCCTAAGATATTTTGAAGTGAAGCATCCCCTGAGCTTGGCAAACAGTGCAGCAGCATGGGTCTCACCACTTTAAAACTGGCACTGCTTTGACTGAACCTAACCAGTTCTTCACTTTTGTTGTTGTGGTAGACTACCATTCATCCCAATTAAAACTCACCTCCTCACATAAACAAAAATACTCTACTGTGGAACTGCCAATCTTTGCCAGAGATATTTATGTTGGCATCAATAAATGAAAAAATGCAGGGACTGACAAGTTGGGACAACTCTTTCAGGTGTTTGCACAAAATATTGCATTTAAAATATTAAAAATATAAATATTGTAAAAAGATATTGTGCTACAAAATGATTCTGGTAAAGAACATTGTTGTCAAGAATTTCATTGCTTTCGTAAATAATATTGTTTTCAAGAATATTGTTGTTTTTAATATTGTTTTCAGTAATATATTCAAGAACAATATCATTTGTAATGATTTCAATGTGTTTTAGTTAATTTATTAATTTTAGATATTAGAATGGTTTGAATAATCATTATTAATTTCATAAAACTTAGTTTGTAATTTGTAGTGATGCAGTATATTTTTTCAAATGGTATTAGTAATTTACAGTGTCATAGCAGCTTGCTGTGTTTGTAGGGAGAGAAGTTCAGATGTTATTTGAATTAGAAATATTTTTAATTTAAATTTAACTTATTTATTATTGTTATTTTTTTTTAATTAATTATTAGTTATGTGTGATATTTGTAATTTATAATTGAGATTTGTTTTATTATTTCAATTGTATTATTATTAATTGTAAGTTATATTTCATCACTGGGTTGTTGGGTTTGTAGGGGTGTAAGGTGAGAAGTTAATTAAGTTAGAAATACTTAAACATTATTGTTAATTAATTAATATTTATTTGTTAATTAATTTTTAAATTGTTAAATATGTAAATAGTTTAATGTTCTTTTAAGTTATATTTTAGTTGCATGCTGCTGGGTTTGTAGGAAATAAAGTAGGAAGCTACCATTAAATGTATTTTATTTAATGCTATTTTTATAAGTAAATTTTGCTTGATTATTAATAATGTAAATTACTCAATTTAATAATTAACGTGTAATTGCTGGACTATTTTCTTTCTTTTAATATTTATTTTAGTTGTATTTTTATTACATATGTTTCTTTTAATGCAGTGTTATTTTTTAGGTGAGTAGGTTGGAAAAAATATATAATATTTTATATATTGACATGTATATGTAATTTATTGATTTGTAATTATGCTGATTTTTTTCTTTATTAAATGTACATTTCTTAATGGTAAGTGTTTGTGAAATTGTGTTTGTGTAGTGATATTTGTTACTTAAAGTTAATTTGTTTTCATGTCTTAATTGAAATTGAATAAATGACTAATGATTTCATAATGTTGCTATTTTTCGTAGTTATGGTAGTTCCTTTTATTATATGTAATTGTATATTTTCTTTCTTTTTTTGTTAATTTATAAGGTAATTTTTATTTTTATTTTTGTTAAAAATATATATATATTTTTCGGTATACTGTAATTTATTAATGTTATATTAAGAATTCATTTTTTTTTTTACTAAGGGCCTCATTACGAGTGAGGCGGTCTGAGGACCACCAAACTCGCGTTGACGGTTGGACCGTAGCACTCTGGGCGGTCCGACCTCCCAATTCCAAACTTGGCTGGCAGACCCACCAGGGAACTGCCGTACCCACCGGGAACATGGTTCCCGATGGTATAACGGCGGTTAGAGTTGTACTCAGCCAGGGCGACACTGAACTCAATGCTGCCTTGCTGATTACAGCTCACCGCACCTCCAACCTTTCCATTGTGGTTTCACTGACATGGAAAGGGTTGCTGTGATGGTGTGCTGGGGGCCACAACAGGGCCACCGCAATGCCCATACCCATGGCATGGGCAGAGCAGGGGCCCACCTACCCAAGGGTCCCCTACCCAGCACCATCAGAATGCGCACTATCTGCTTTGCAGACAATGCGCATTCTGATGGTGCTGGTCGGCCCCCTCTGTGCTACGAGATAGCACTTGGCTCCTTTAAGGGAGCCAAGTGCAATCTCATAGCACTCTTCCTGCCGGTCTGACCGGCGGGAATGCTCTATTGCAATACATTGTACATTGAACAATGTAATAGGGTGGGGGGGCACGTGGCATGGCATTGAGGTGGCATCCTCCCCGCAGCTTTGGCAGTCCTGTGGTGGGACTGCGAAAGTCAAAATGAGGCCCTAAATTAATAGGACTTGTAATCATACATGTAATCCTTTTGATGTAAGCACTTTCCCTACAGTTGCTTAGACTAGAGTGGGAATGGGAAATCTAATCCCTCCAAAGTCCAACACATTCCCTACTTGTTGTTTAAACTGGAGTAGGAATAGCAAATCTAACTCCTCCAAAGAACAGCAATTTTTCTACTGTTGATTGGACTGGAGAGGGATTAGTAAATCTACATCCTCCAAAACACAATGCTTTCCCTACTGTTGTTTAGCCTGGAGTCGGAATAGTAAATGTAACCTCTCAGAAGTCCAACACTTCGCCAAAGTTGATTAAACTGAAGCTGAAGTACCGTACAGTGGAGTGGCATTTAATGGAGTGGATTGTAATGGAGTGCTATAGACTGGAGTAGATTACAGTGGCGTGGGGTAGAGCGCGAGAGCATATAGAGGAGTGGCGTACATTGGAGTGGGGTCCAATTAAATGGTGTCAAATGGAGTACGATACACTTGAGTGGAGTTGAGTGCAATAGTGTACAGTGAAGTTGTGTACAGTGTACTATTAATTTATTAAAATCAAAATAAAATCATTATAACTTTCTTGCTACTTTTAGTAGGATTGTGTAAGAATGCCAAAGTAAATGAAAGGCAATCATTTTTATTGTTATGAACATTAAGATTATTATTTTTGTTCCTAGTGGCCAATTATCATGCCCTCCCAATAGTAGTTTATGTAGCTCACTGACCGGTCAGGTTTTCATTTTATTACACAGGTGTGCATAAGAAAGATGTTTCTTGTTCGGCTCGATGGACCAGTTGTATTTTGTGAGCATGCAAAGAAAACTTATGTAGCTTAATGTGTATTCTATTTGTTATTAATTTGTTTATAGGTTTCCATTAGCATATGACCATAAGTATGTCTTTCAGCTGTTTTTGTAGTAAATCTGAAACTTTGCATATGCAGTCTACTTTATTTGTGGGCTTCCTGGCTACTTTTAGGAGTATCATACTACAAGGTATTACAAAGAAGAAAAATGTTATAACTTAGGACCTTTTAACTCTACTTACCTGCAGTACCCAACAGAATTATCTGTATGCCCTAATATCTAATACTGCCAAATTTCAGCAAAATCCAACGGGCTGTTTTCGCGCTACATGAACAAAAAGTCTATTTAAAATGCATTGGATTTCAAGCCTGTTTTCGGACCCACCTTTTTTCTTTGCACCCGCTTGAACAAGCACCACAACACTTTCAGTACTGTCACATTAAGTTAAAAAGGGGCAGCAGGTCTGCAAATTTTTGCAGACATTCATCAACCGGGTGCAAAGGTATGAAGGAGCAAGAATAAAAAAAAAAATCCCTTAATCTTGTCACCCTAAGTATAACTGTAGAGTGGCTACCGCAACTCTGTAACAGATATATATATATATATATATATATATATATATATATATAGTGGTAAATGGCTTTCGTCATTTTACAGCTCTGCAAGGTTGCCACTGTGTCAAACCTATGCTTAAAGACTTATCTGTACAAATGGCAAAAGACTTTGTTCTTATCTAGCTCGGCTTGGATAGCACTGTGCTGATCCTATGCTTAAAAACTTTGCTAGATAAACAGACATTTGAGGTGAGCAAATCTGGAGTGTCCCTGGTTTTGTAGGGTGCTCCTTACTAGAGCTGCTCTCCACCTAAAATGGGGAACTTCCCAGAGTTCTCCTTTATTTTTTGCATATGAAAGAGAGTGACTTCTCTCTTTTAACAGCTTCAGAATTCCTTGTGTTTGATGAAACAACGATGGCAGCAGCTCCGGGAAAGTGATCTTTTCAGAACAGTATATGAATTATATTGGATCATGTGGCTAATCCAAGAAGATATTTGGGGGCATATTTATACTCTGTTTGCGCCGAGTTTGCGTCAAAATTTTTGACTCAAATTTGGCGCAAACCTAACACCATGTTTATACTTTGACGCACGAGCACGTAAAAAATTCAGCAGTGTGCGTCATTTTCTGGTTTGCGTCAAAAAGTATAAATATGGGCCTTGATGAGCTGTGATCATTGATGGAAATGTGAACTGTGTAGTTTTTAAAGGCTATTACAGCGGGATTATGGGAATAACTCAGCAGTACTGAATGTTGACATAAACAGTGCATTATGGGAGATGGATGCTGCTAATATTTAGTAACATGACGTGATTTAAAAGCACTGGCTTTATACCTGAAACCACTTATCTGTGATCAAGGGTTTTTACCCGAAACGCATCAGGACTTTTGTGAGAGCTGTTATTTTATTCTGAATAAAAGCACTTGGAAATGTATATATATATATATATTACCTAGTAGCAGTCACCACTAGGCAGTTATAGTTAGGACCTAGTTTTAGAAAGAGAATATTTTGTTTTGCTAATAACTTTGGTGCCATTTGATGAATCTTCACAAAATTGTCCAAGAAAATTTGACGCTCACTTCCGCAGCTGTCTAGAAGGCTTTGGGTGATCCATCAAGTGGGGGCAGAGAAAAATGTGGGTCCCAAAACACATTTTCCCCATTCATTTTTCCATAGTGATTTTGAACAGCGATAGCGCCCAAACCACTGGACGGAATTACGCCAAATTTGGCAGAAAGGTAGCTCTTGGTCCAGAAAGTGACCCTTTTGTTATTTGGTGTAAATCCGTTCAGTAGTTTTAGAGAAATTAAAAGAAATCGAAATATGTATATAGGGACATGAAAGATTTGTGACCTCTCCCGATCTCGTGCTGAGATCTGATTAGCTGCCAAGACTTCAACAAGGAATTGTTGGCAGACAGATTGGGGCTCAGCTTCTGCCGAGTCCCACAAAAAAAGAATGAAAAATCAAGAAGTTCTTGGGTATGGACACCCTGACCAAAGGGACACCCATAGGATCCAATGAAAATAAAAAAAATAAAAAAGAAGGCGCAGGCTTCTGCGCTTTGTTATTAAGAAGCCACCCGGTGGGCCAAGTCCCGGGGGCATTTATATTCTAATGCGGGGACTGTTTCCCGGGGGACCACTACCTCCTCAGGGCTTACAACAAATAGCAGAGGGCGTGGCCCCCCCACTGCCCGGGGGATCACCACTTCCCTGGGGCATTGTAGAAAAAAATGTGAGGGGACTGTGCACCCCCCACTGCCCCAGATACCACCACCTCCCCGAGGCCTAGTACTGATATTATGTGGGGGGCCATGTGGCCCCCCCGCTGCCCCGGGGACCACCTTAACCGAGGCATTGAATAAAAACAATGCAGGCGTGTGGCCACCCTGCAGCCCTAGGGACCACCACCTCCCTGGGGCTTTACACAACTATTATGCGGGGCCTGCAGCCCCCCACAGCCACAGGGACCTCCACCTCCCCGGTGCTGTAAAAAAAAGAATGAAGGGGTCTGTTTTGGACCCCCAAAGTCCAAGGGACCACTACCTCCCTAGGCCAGTGCATGTTGGAGGAGGGGCATGCAGCTCCCCTCATGGAGCCACTGATGGCCCTGGGGATTGCCACCCCCCATACCTCTTGCCAAGCAAAAGCAAACAGATACTTTCTGAGGGTGGTCACCTTGGAAGGAAGCAGGAGCCAGCCCTGGGGGGTGCTGGTCCCCAGGACCATAAATGACCATAAATCGCTGTAGCAGGCTGACCTCCTCTTAGTAATTCAATGTAGTCTTGGGCAGGTGGTAGTCCTTGGGGCCGAGGAGGTCCTCAGGGCCCCCCTATTCTTTTTAATTATGTAAAGTGGGGAGGTGGTGGTCCCCGAGGCCCAGGTGGGTCTGCTCAGCTTCCTTGCATATTTATAAAATATAGCCCTGGGCAGGTGGTAGTCCCCAGGGCCTCGGGGTGTCCCCAGGCCCCCCTATTCAATTTAATATGTAGCCCCGGGGAGGTGGTGGTCCCCAGGTCCCAGAGGGGTCCACAGACCCCTCTGCATATTTATCGCAAGTAGCTGAGGAGGTGGTGATAACCAGGGCTTTTTAGAGCCTAGGGAGGGGGGCCCCATGCATCCGCTCTTCATTTTTTTAATAAGGGAGCATGCCCCTAGGACCTAGCGCACCCGGGGGCAACATTTAAAGCAAGCACAGGAGACCGCGCTTGCTTTTTTTTTAAATTCACTGTGAAATTTGCAAATATTCACAAATGTTGCAGTGAATTTGAAAAACTGTTTTTTGCCATAACAGTTTCCCTGGGGGACCTCTGGGCCACGGCTCGGGGTAAGGGTGTTCCTATCGTGCCCCCTTTTCTATCTCTTTGCTTTTTTTTGGGACTAAGCTGAAGCCGAGTCCCAAAATGTCTGGTTGAAGCATTGGCAACCAATCAAATCTCAGCACACGAGCAGGGCTACTTGTGAAGTATTTGCGCTTCTAGATATACAAATTTCGATTTCCTTTAATATCTCGAAAATATCTGTCTAAATTTACACCAAATAGCAGAATCATGATCTAAAGACCAAATGCTACCTTTCTGCCAAATCTGGTGTAATGATGTCCAGTGGTTTGGGCTGCAGGCATATCTAAAGAGTCTATGGTAATTAACATGAGAAATGCACTTTTTTAACGTCCCCCCCTTTTTATCGGCCCCTACTTTACGGATCACCCCAAAACTTTCCATGCACAAGACCCAAACTGTCAAACGGTGCCAAAGATATTGGGCCTCATTACGAGTTTGGCAGTTGGACTGCCAGATTGCCATGTTGGTGGTCTTTCAGACTGCCGTATTATGAGTTGTACAGGCAGGACCACCAAGCTAAAATGGCAGACCACCAGTGGCACTGTAGCCTGGAAATAGGCGGTCCGACTTCCAAAGCCGACAGCACTGTGACCAACCATCAAGCATATTACAAGCACGCAGTCGTCTTGGAGCCTTGTCAGTCCCCCATGGTGGTCAGCCAATGGTGGTCCAAACCATGGCGGTTTGCATTCAGCAAAGCAATAGATAATTGACACTGAATGAATTTGAAAACAGCACAGCTGACACACATTGCCACAGTGGAGATGCCTACAAAGGACACTATAAAACACATGCCTTCACCGACCAAAATCCTTTGCATTTACAGCACCAAACATGAAGCCAAGTGACTTTTTTCACAAACACTCCATAGATTAGGTACACCTTTTTTCACCATCCCATAGAACACCCTGCACACACTTTTGTCCATTCACAACCTTTCACACTTCCCCTGTTTGGTGACTGACTGTCACCCATAGTTTTTTTCCCACCGTGTCGTGTTTAAAAAATCCCTGTTTTTCAGAAGATGAGTTAAGAGTCATTGTGTGTGAAATCATCAGAGTAGAGCCACAATTATTTGGAGCATAAGTCAGACACACTCCTCTCAGTAGGAAACTTGAAATATGGGACAGGATAGTCGACAGAGTCAATACTATAGGCACCACCCTGCGCACAAAGGAGGACATCAGGAAGAGGTGGAATGACCTTAGGGGCAAGGTCCATTCCCTGGTCTCCAGGCACCAGCTTCAGGCCTAGAAGACTTGCGTTGGCCCTCCCAGGGCCCCATTACATTTCTTTCCCTGGAAGAAGAAGGTCTTGGCCATCCTGCTTTCAGAGGGCTTGACTGGAATACCTGGTGGAGTGGAGTCTGGTAAGTCACAACACAAAACATGTCACCAAAATACAATGTCATGCATGCTCACAGCTCACCTTTTGCCACTGTCTTGTTCGTGTACCCCCCTAACATTCAATACCCAGAGTATCTGAGTGTGAACACTGTCAATCTGTATTGTTGGACCCAACAGCACAGCTACTAAGGTCTATCACATGTGATTGGTCCAAATGGGGCCTATAAATCTTTTAGCATACAATAATAATCCCAGGACTCATAATCCTAATTAAATGTATGCCCAAACCTAAATGGAACCTGCATACAGATATGTAATACACAACATTTGTATAGTGTGTGTAATAGAGTGAGTTATCTGACTGCAACTCCCAAGAGGCACTGTTTCTTTAACTCCAAACACCACACCAGTGTGCTCTTGTCCAAAGACCCTCTTTGGCAACTCTCAATTTGAAGTGCATTCACCTGGGAGGATACCATTTGTATAGTGTGTGTAGTAGAGAGAGTGACCTGGCTGCAACTCCCAGGAGGCACTGTTTCTCTAACTCCAAACACCACACCAGTGTGCTCTTGTCCAAAGACCCCTGTTTGGTAACTCACAAATGAAGTGTACTCATCTGGAGAGATAACATTTAAATAGTGTGTATAGTACAGGGAGTGACATGACTGCAACTCTCAGCAGGCCATGTTTACTGTACCTCCAACCACCAGCACAGTGGTCACATACCCCAATACATCTATTTGGTAACTCTCAATTGAAGTGGACTCACCTGGGAGGATAACATTTGTATAGTGTGTGTGGTACAGTGGTGACATCACTGCTAACGCCAAGAGGCTCTAGTACTGTAACTTCACTCACCAGCCTATTGCTCTGTTGTCCAATTACCTCTGTTCCTCAACTCTCAATTGAAGTGTACTCACCCAGGAGGATACCATGTGTGTATTGTCTGTAGTAGAGGGAGTGACATGACTGCAACTCCCAAAGGCCTTGTGGCTCTACCTACAAACACCAGACTAGTTCACTTGTCCAAAGACCCCTGTTTGACCACTCCCAATTGAAGTGTACTCACCTAGGGAGATAACGTGTATAGTGTATGTAGTACAGGGACTGACATGACTTCAACTCCCAGGAGGCACTGTTTCTATAACTCCAAACACCAAACCAGGGTTCACTTGTCCAAATCTATCTGTTAGTGAACTCTCAAAATAAGTTTACTCACCTGGGAGGATACCATTTGTATAGTTGTGGGAAGTAGAGGGAGTGACCTGAATGCGAAGCCCAATAGGCCCTGCTTCTCTAACTCCAACCACCAGCACAGTGTTCACTTGCCCAAATCCATCTGTTAGTGAACTCTCAAATGAAGTTCACTCACCTAGGAGTATACCATTTGTCAAGTGTTGGGATGTAGAGGGAGTGACCTCACTGAAAAGCCCAATAGGCCCTGTTTCTCTAGCTCCAACCACCAGCCCAGTGTCCACTTGCCCAAATTCCTTTACATGTGAACTCTCAATTGAAGTTTACTCACCTGGGAGTATACCATGTGTCAAGTGTCGGGAAGTTGACCTGACTGCAACTCCCAGGAGGCCCTGTTTCTGTAACTCCAACCACCAGCCTAATGTTCACTTGCCCAAATTCATCTGTAAGTGAACTCTCAATTGATGTTTACTCACCTGGGAGTATACCATTTGTCAAGTGTTGGGGTGTAGAGTGAGTGACCTGAATGCAACTTCCAGGAGGCCCTGTTTCTATCACCCCAACCACCAGCCCAGTGTTCACTTGCCCAAATACATCTAGATGTGAACTCTCAATTGAAGTTTACTCACCTGGGAGTATACCATTTGTCAAGTGTTGGGAAGTAGAGGGAGTGACCTGACTGCAACTCCCAGGAGGCCCTGTTTCTGTAACTCCAACCACCAGCCCAGTGGTCACTTGCATAAATATGCCTGTTTGTTTACTCTCAAATGAAGTTTACTCACCTGGGAGGATAACATTTGTCAAGTGTGTGTAGCATAGAGAGTGACCTGGCTGCAACTCCCAGGAGGCACCGTTTCTCCAACTTCAACCACCAGCACAGTGGTCACATGCTACAATACATCTGTCTGTCAACTCTCAAATGAAATATACTCACCTGGGAGTGTTCAAGCCCAGATTATGCGCACATCACAGATGTATCTGTCAACATTGATCCATCTTGACTTGCTAACCCAAGATGCCATTTTTGAGGATGGAAATGACACCTTACCCAGTGTGCAGAAAAATTATCCTTAAGGCTTCAAGATGCATAACCAGAATGTGGGCAGCAGACACATATTGCACTGACCACATGATCACTCCAGTCAATATATACAACAAACTCCCATGTCTGCCTGCATCACCATCAACTAGGCCTCAAAATGGCCAAAGCCATATCTTGCCTAGCCACTGTCTTGCCTGCAGTGGTGGCAAGATGGCATTCTCAGGCCATCCTCCCAAGTTCTAATGATCTGCACTATTCAACAGCTGCTTGACTTAAACGGAATTAGCATGCTTCACAAATGTCATGTCAATACAACCAATACCATGGGTACTTGCCACAATAGGATTAGGTGCAACTTAACTTTGTACAAGGTCTCTGCTTACTGTAACAATAAACTGTTGCAGTTAGATGTCACAAAACCAGTAACATTGCACTTTTTACATCCACAGGTTGAGCTGCCACTGGGCACACAGAGGCCACAGAAGAGATGGCTACTACACCCCTGGATGAAGCCCTCAGTGAAGTAGACATTCCTGGACATCTGGACATGGAGGATGGTTCTGGCTCATCTGGGCAACCTGGTCAGACAACAACAGTGGCCACATCAACACCTCCAAGCCCGGTTGCCTCAACATCATAGGCAACCATTCACCCCCCAACCTGTGTACCTAGCACAGTGTCTACCATCTCGTGGCCCAAGCCTCGATCCTGAGTTGCAATACGTTTACTTATTGGCTTGTGTGTTTCACACTTGTTAACAAAGAGAAAAGTTCTAGCTTGGTGTTTCTGACATGTATGTGACTCAAACATTTGGGTAAAAACATGTGATTGGAATCTCTTGATTTGTCTTTTGCATCCATGCAGGTTAAGGACCATCAGAAGAAGGAACTATGGAAAGCCATCGCCCAGAAGGTGCTGATCCTGGGAGTCCACAGCCGGAAGTGCGTCCCATGTCAGAAGAGGTGGGAGGATCTGAGACGCTAGGACTGGAAGATCACGCAGTCCAGCTAGGGCTGTTCTCCCAATGTGGACATGTGAGGCCATGACTCCCAAATGGCCCACATTCTGGTGGTGGCCTGCCCAGAGCTTGATGGGCATTTGAGGACAGCACAACAGCCACAAGGGGTTGAGTACAGGGCATATTTTAGCCTGTCACATTGCCAAGTGAATGCGTTAGTTTCTCACAGCTCCTCCTGACGATTAGGGATATTTGGGGTGAGCCATGCGCAACACAGTAGATGAGTGATTGTTTGTGTAGACATGTCATGTGATGCATTCAGATGTGCCTTGCCTATGGACCCAGGGACCTAGGACACAACTGTTTACAATCCACAAACATTTTTCTTTCCAGGGACAACATATGGATGTGTAGATTGATCAACCAAGTACTGTTAGTTGTTGAAGTGGGTGTAAATTCTATGCAACAGACCACTACTCCACAGTTTTATAGGCCATAAAAAGGGAGTCCTCAGCTGTGTGTCTGGTGAAATGAGTATATTGGCATCTGCCACCCAGAGACTATTTGTCTTCAGCGTGTGATGGGTGCTGGTGCCTCACTACTGTCTATAATGTGAAGGTGGCCATCATACATGTGACAGAGCATACTTTTTTTGGGGTGCATCTACAGATCAATACTTTCCCTTGGTTAGGGATGAATGTCAATTGACATGATTTTTGTGCCATCACTGTTGCCAACATTTTTTGTGCCTACATGTCAGCATGCGTTCCTTTCTCTTTTGGAAAACATTTGTAAGCTGCTGTTTCATGCATGGTCTACATGTGTTAATGGCATAATTTCTGTGTACCCTCACATATATGTGCATGCCAACCTGTGTGTGGAATAGGACATTTACAATGGGGCTACATTTCATGTGGTGCCACATATAGGAGTGTGTCACCATTGATATTGGCTGACACATACCCTCACCCGTCATAGCATTTCATTTGACAGGTACCACTGTAGTAGCAATGAAGGACAAGACGTGTATGACCATATATTGTAGCCACAATGTACAGTTCCATGTCATTGATGTGGCATCATGTAGCAAAGTGCACTGCACATGTGTTATGAGTAAGGCTTGTAACCTGACTGTTGGCATGCATAATGGAGTGACTTGCAGTTATGTTGAAATCACATGTGGCTGGGTACACCCATTCATCCACAGACATCTGGGTTTGCATGACCAAAATGGAAACAGTGATGTCGCTTCTTTTGGGCAACAGGTTGAGGACCTTCTGCAAGAACTTGCAAATCTCTTGGCATCTCCAACATCCAATGGACTTATGGTGTCTACTGCTGAAATCAGGGTCTGTAATTGAAAGGGATGCCAGACATTATTGGTGGTTTCTCTAGGACTTATTGATTCATTGTGTTGTGGATTTTAGGGACGTACCTCCCTGACATTTTGCACATGATGTCTACAGTGTACATTTCCATGCCAAATGTGTGGCATATCTGAACAACATTGGTACTACCTACATGACTCCATTGCAACAAATTTCACTTGGTGAAGTGTGCATTGTTGATATGTTTCCAATGTGACATGAGTATTTAAATGTCACCTTCTACAGGCTATTGTACTGTTGCCAGCAACATGGCATGCTCTGGGAGCATCATTTCACATAGTTGAGTTATTGTGTATGTGACAAATGTATGTCTGAATGACCGTTTGTTGGATCTCTTGGAATGCATTTGGCAATTTTATGACAACAGGTAACTGAGGTATGCCCATGAGGCAAAGCATTGAAGGTGATGTGGTCTTCTACTTGTTCAATGATTACTATGATGGCACAACTTCAGCCATGCAATTGTAGTTGTCTGAGATCCTGATCTTCCTGTGGGCAACTGTTGACGGTTCATATGGCATGCATGAATATGGTATGGTACATTTATGGGCCACTTAGGTGGAGCTCGTTGCTGTGGCCTACTTGACATCATGGTAATGTTTGCTAATCACAGCTGTTCAAGTGTGATCATGGACATGTGATGACAGGAGACAGGGCACATCTGAGTGGGGAAACATCTGGCCACGGGACCTTGGTTCAAGACACCACCGACACAGAGGGACCCAGTGACCCGGAGGGTGAGGGGAGTGCCACAGAGGAGACATGATCTACATTCTCATAATCAGATTTTTCCTCCAGTGTCCACTCCCTGGTAGTGGCGGACCCATGGGGAGATACTCCAGTACCATCCTTGTTCGCCGCCCCCAGTTTTATTGCCACCCTCCCTGTTGTTCCCCATCCAGTTGGCCATGCCCAATCACCCAAGAGGGTGGGTGTCTCCTTTTCCGCATGCACCTTTGCCCCAGCCCCAGTTACCCCTGCTGTGCTGAGGGAGGAGGCTATTGACCTCCTGAGGAGTATCTCTGTGGGTCAGACTACCATTGTGAATTCCATGCAGGGATTGGCCTGCCAACTTAACCAGACCAATGCTTTCCTGGAAGGCATTCATAGTGCTATGTCTGGCCTACAGAGATATTTTCAGGCTCTGGCCTCCTCACTGATGGCAACCAGTCACCTCCCTCATCCGCTCCCCCTCCACCTCTCTCTTCCCAATCCAAATCCCCCATTCCCCTACCTATCCCAAGCACACAGGCAGATCCTCACACACCCACCTCAACACACAAAAGCAGCACACACTACAAAACACACCGGCATGCAAGCACTCAACAGACCCCACACACACAATACCAGCTACCACTTCACCAGACACGCCCACCACCCCAACTGGCCCACACATCACCCTTAGCAGACCCAAAGGCACCACTACAACAGACACACAGCCATTCACCACACCCTACATACCCGCAGACACCACCCCAACAGACACGCAGACATCCACCATACCTGCAGATAGCACCCCAACAGACACACACACATCCAGCATTACAAGCATACCCACAGACACCACCCTTACAGACACACAAACATCCACCACTCCCACATCAACCAGCACCTCCACCTCCCAGCCCCCTGTAGAGGCTGTGGGACCGTTTTATCGGAGGGGAGATATAAATGAGTGACTGGAATCTCAATATGGTCGCAATGAGGTCCTTTTATTATTAATTGAACTTATTTGGTTGTTTAAGTGTCTCTCAAAGAATTGTATCTTTTCCCCCTTTGTTTCCTTTTCTTCTTCTTTAGTCTCTTTCTACTCTTATTCGTTTCTTTTCTTTTCTTTTCTTTGCAGGATGTTCTCTTTGGCTGAAGACTCGTCGGTGTCAGGAGGCGTCAGTTGGAGCCCATCAACCCGCGGAAAAGAAAGATGAAGAAAGGTAAGTGGGTTTGTTTTGACTTCGTCTTATCAGGGTTTGTAAGGGAAGGTGCAGAGTGATGGGGAAAAATTGCGACTAATAAAATAAAAAAATACTGGTTGACACCCGGATTCTCACCACGGTGTTCCAGTGTCTTTTGAAGAGCACACACTTTCCCTACTCTCTGGCTCACGGCCTGTTATTATTACAGTGCTCGTGTCCCTTGCCGTGTGCTTTGTGAGGGTTAGAAACAAAAAAAAACATATATATATATATATATATATAAATAAATATAGCACCGCTATATCTCTGACAGTGGTCGGCTTTTAGTCACATAGGGCCTCACTCTCTTAACGGTCCTACGTTTTTTTTTCTCCTTTCTTTTCACAGTGGATCCCTCACCACCCACCTCCCACTGTTACTGCTGAAATATATTATTAGTTTTCGCAAGCAGGTATGTACCTGCGATAGCCACATCCCTCTAGGGACGTGGCAGGAGTTTTCACCCGAAGTCCGGCTGGCCGTTGCTGGGTCCATTCCTCCTGGATGCTTCGGATCCCTGGTCGGCTTGGCGCTGTTATCAGGTAGGTTGTCTGTCGTTCTCCCACGTCTGTCTTCTCTTGGTTTGATCTCCGTCTCTCCTTCTGCCTCGATGTCCGTGTCTCTCCTTGATTTGGGTCCACCATCTCCGCTGTATTCTCCTGTCCAAACCTGCATCCGGGTACCGAGTCCCTTTTCAGTCTTCTTTGTTGCCTGGATATCTGGGTTTGTTGAGTTTGTCTTGTTTTCTTGTCTTTCCGTAGTGCCCCCAGGGTATCGGTCCGATGGTCCGGGGTCGTGTTTTGGGAACATTGTATCCGCGACCCTGTTACACACCCCTCCCATAGAACAGGACTGGTCGAGATCCTGACCGATGGGATGTCTTGATAAATAGTTTGCAGTACATAATTGATTCCCCAGTACATGTTGAACCTGAAAAGTAAAGGGTTGCAGTTCCATAAACCAACGCAATATACGCGTGTTAGTGTCCTTATTTTTGGACAACCACGTGAGGGGTGCATGGTCGGTATGTAATATAAATGGATGTCCAAGGAGATAATATTGGAGATTCTCGATGGCCCATTTAATTGCCAGGCACTCCCTTTCGATTATTGGGTTTCGCTGTTCCCTAGATAAGAGTTTCCGGCTTATAAACACTACTGGATGGCTATTGTTATTTTCATCCTTTTGAAACAACACATCCCCTAACCCTATATCGAACGCATCTGTCTGCAGATAGAACTTTTTTTTTAAATCGGACAGCGCAATACCGGGTCTGTGGTCAGGTTCTTTTGCAAGATTGAGTGACTGTTTTGTTGGGCAGGGGACAGGCTCTTTATTTTTGTGGGTTGTTCTTTTTTTAGGAGGTCAGTTAAAGGGGCGGCCAAGGTGGAATAGTGTGGAATAAACCTCCTATAATAACCGACCAGACCCAGAAAGGAACGCACCTCTTTCTTTGTGGACGGAAGTGGTACCCTGAGAATAGCCTCTATTTTGTTCAACTGGGGTTTGATTTGTCCGTTACCTATGTAATAGCCAAGGTAGGCGATCTCATTGAGGCTAAATTGCATTTGGAGGGATTAGCGGTGAGTCCTGTGTTTTGTAATAGGGTAAATATCTTCTCTAAATGGGTTACGTGTTCCTCCCATGTCTCACTATATACCACTATATCGTCAAGGTAAGCGCTGCATATGTAATGTGGTGGTGTAATAACTTATCCATAAGCCTTTGAAAGTTTGATGGAGCCCTGTGTAACCCAAAAGGTAGGACAGTGAATTGGTAGAGACCCGAGGGTGTAGAGGAAGCTGTTTTTTCTCTATCCCAGGTTGACAAGGGAATCTGCCAATACCCTTTTGTAATGTCCAATGTGGACATTTATTGCGCCTTTCCTAGTCGTTAGTCCACACGGGGTATAGGGTATGTATCAAACTGTGAAATAGAGTTCAATTGGCGGAAGTCGATGCAAAACCGGATGGACCCATCTGGTTTAGGTACCAGTACGACTGGGGAACACCAGGGACTCACGGATGGCTCAATGATACCCATCTGTAACATTTTCCTCACTTCCTGTTCTACCAATATCTTTCGGGCTTCGGGGATTCTATATGGCCGAAGACGGACAATCTTCCCTGGTTGTATTTTGATACAGTGTTCAAAGACGTCCGGGGCACTGAGGAAAACAATGGTTTATGTTTAGAGAGTAGAGTACCTAGCTGTTGTTGTTGGTCTAACGTGAGGGAGATGTTTATGCTGAGTCTCTTGGAATCGGTAGGACTATCTGTTGGGTATAACCTGATTTCCAAGTCTTTTACCGTGTTGACAAGAAATCCGGTTTGTGCTTGGTTCGAACTGTTCTCAGGTTCCTCCCACTTCTTTAATTGGTTTATATGGTATATCTGTGTTTTCTGGGGATTCTTTGAGAGTTCAATTGTATAGGTTACTGGAGTCACAGCATTTAGAACTTCATAGGGGCCTTGCCATTTCACCAATAATTTGTTGTCAGAGCTAGGTAACAATATGAGGACTTTATCCCCCGGTTATAGTTCTCGAAGACTGGCGTTTTTATCATAGTGGTGTTTTTGTTTCTCCTGAGCTTTCTCGAGATGTACCCTTACATCTTCCCATACTGTTTGAATCTGGGTTTTTAATTGTTGGGTAAACTCAAGGAGGGCTTTGTCCCCGCCTTCCTCCTCTTCCCACATTTCCGCGGTCATATCTAAGAGGGTTCGGGGTTGACGACTGAACACTAGTTCAAAAGGACTATGACCTGTAGAAGATTGGACATGAGTCCTTATAGCATAAAGGACTGGGTGCAGTTTTTTATCCCAGTATTTCCCCGACTCAGAGATAGTTTTTTTCAAGAGAGTCTTTAGGGTGAGATTGTACCTCTCTGTCAGAGTCACCAGATCCTCGGGGTCTGTGCATGTTCCCAACACTTCCATGACAAGACAGATCCAATACTCTGATTAGAATTGTCACAGAGCCTAAGAGAGTCCAAGTGGGGAAAAGGGGATTAGGAAGGGAACAGCTGGGAAGGAGACCTGTAGGAAGCAAAAAGGTTAAAACACACAATATCAAGATTATATCATGTTAATCAGTAATAGGATATGACTCTAAACACTGTCATTCTGAAAACATGGACAACCTAAGCATAGACTTAAATAACTAGGTTTCATGATGACTGGATACCTGTGATTGAATCAAGAAAGGTTAAATGCAACTTTCAAATTCAAGTATTATCTTTTGCATGAGGATCAGGAAATAATCTGAATGATTTCTAAACCATCATATGAATCGTGTTTGAGAAACTTATTATGTACATACAACATTACATCTAGAACTCTAGAATTTTTGTTTTCTCAAAATTGCCGGAACATGAATTGCGCACATTGCAGATTTTCACAAAGGTTGTAAATACCATGGAATGATTGTGCACCATGAATAACATAATTTAGACTCGAGAAAGAAATCACGTGTCTTGCCAACTCTAAAGCCACCAAGTAAATGCCATGAAGTGGTAGCACATAATGAACACTGTGATTTTAAACACAGGGAAGTCAGTGCTATCCTTTTTGTTTCCCCCTTTTGTTTGACCTCTTCTTTTTCTTGATGTAGTCTCCTTTCTTCCCGTTTCTCCTTCTTACTAGGTTTGAACCAATCTTTTCCCGGGCTAATTTGTGTTCTAGAAAAAGAAGCAACCTCCCACCATAGGTCCGTTTGAGTGTTGGTTTGTACTCGGTCCTGTAGGTCTGGGAAATGTACATAATCAGTAACCAGAACAACTTCCTCCACTAAATGCTCAATAACTCCCATCTTGATTATGTCTCTTCGTTCTTCCCACTCAACGGAGACAGAAACCAGGGGATATTCCTTCAGGTCTCCATGGATGCAACAAATAGACACCATGTCTCTGGTTGTTATTGCGGTGAGGTTTACCAGATTTGCCCTAATGACAGATTAGCTGCACCCTGAGTCAATCAAGATGGTCATGATTCGTCCGTTGATGGTCATTTTTCTCAGGTACTTGGAATTCTCCATTCCTGTATAGAATACTCTTCCTCGGGTAACCCCGATTTCCATGGGTTCAGGCTTTTCTTCCCTATGGGGACAATTGCGAGCAATATGGCCCCACTCACCACAATTATAACATTGTGGTTGTTGGTTGGGGCTTTTCTCCCGGGGCCTGGGAATAGAAACTACTTCGGGAACCTTGGGAAGGGCCGGGCAATATGAAGGACCTATAGAACGATGGACCGGATTGGCCCCCTTTGATGGGCCGGCTTTGAAGTCAGTAGACCGATGGTATGCACATGCCAGATTTAATGCATTGTTGGTATCAACATTAGGGTGCTGCTTTATCCAGTTGCGGGTGCTGGAAGGTAAGGCCTCTAGGTACTGTTCTAGTAGAATGGCCTGGATGACCTCTTCTCTGTCAGTGCCAGTAGGCCCCAACCATTGGTGTCACCCAAGACAAATGTAGATGCTGACTGTATATATATGTGGGCGTAAATGCAATTGTGGTGTCACTGCATGGTGTTCTGTTTGGTATGGTAAGTATTTCATCTTGTGTTGTCCAATGTGAGCATGTATGATGTTAGACTTGTCCCCCTGATATGAACTGTACATTTGCCTCATGTGTGGGAGCTCGAGTTTGGTTTGTGCAGACATTGAGGGTTTTCAATTTTGCCAGATCCTTAACATTTGACTGTACATGTATCCATTTTGTTGTGTGTACCTTGCAGCTACTTCATCTAGATGTCTGACCCATGCAGTTGTATGTGCTTTCTTGACTTGCACTTCCACATTGTGCAGATAGACATGTCACTTGGCTCTACTATTGTTTGTCCCAAAGACACCTGAAGGGCCAGTTCCTATGCAAATGTTGTTTTAGGGGCATGTGCAAAGTGAAATGTGTCCCAGTGCAGCATCCTTCCCTGAGTGCTCCGGATACCCCCATTCCTATTGTGCATGTATTGTTTGCATAGTGAGCTTTGTATATTTGTTTCTCTGTCTATTGTGCATCCCATTGTCCTTCTATTATGTTGCAATGTGGGTGATATGTATCTCCTTTGCAGGGCTGTTTAATAGAAGGGGTGTTTGTGTTCCATGACACATCCATTTATATGTGTGTTGAATGTGATGGAAGTCCATGGCATGTGTGCAATGTGAGTGCGACAATTGTATTTGTAGATGTGATGTTGCTGTGTTGTTGGTGTTTTGTGAGACAGTGTTGTGTACACTTCACTGTCTCTGTGCCTCAGATGGGCAGATGTGTGTTTTTGTGTAGTGTTGTGGTGCAGTGTGAGTGAACTGGCCAAAAGGGGTGTTTTGTGGCTGTGAATGTGTACTTTGTGAATGACATGGGCTGTGTACACAATGACACATGTACTAGGTGCCTGTAGCATGACTCCCATACAATGTAGATGACGGAACGACCATCTGTTGTTTAGCGTAATGACACAGGTTGGTGTGTGAGCTTACCGTCGGTTACATCCACAGCGGCATGGATTTTGGGCTCCTTCAATGAGCAGCGGCCGGACATTTGTGATGGGTTCCATTGTGGCACAGGATGTGTAACACTGTGTGCAGGTGAGTTGCTCCCCTTATACTCTCCGTTTCTGCCTGATGGGACGTGGTGGTTGGACCGCCACGGTCACATTGGTGGTGTGCAACCTTATAATGTGTCCGGAGGAAACACAGGCTCCACCGTCCTGTTTGTGCTGCTTCGTGACCGAGGCGGTCTGTGCTGTCTGGTGGTGCCGGTGGGACCGTGGCAGTCTTTACTCCATAGGCTTGCATGTCTCGTAATACAGTGGTCCGACCGCCAAGCCGATGGAACTGCCACTGCCGCCATGGTAGTGCACAGACTGCCAAACTCATAATGAGGCGCATAGCCAAGTAAAAAATCTCTTTTTCTATGGATAATAGATCTTAACAATTTAACTATAACTACCTAATGTTTAAGTAATATATATATATATATATATATATATATATATATATATATATGTATATATATATATATATGTATATATATATACATATATCACAGTGGAGGCATATAGAAGTGTGTGTTTATATATATCATAATATTTGACACTTACTACTTTAAACTGTATGTATGTTTATATAGTATAATATTTAACACTTACTACTTTAAACTGTGTGTATGTTACAAAAACAACATTTGTGTATGTTTTTGGATGATATTACTGTTCTCATTACTTTTTGGGATATTTTTGTCATTTCCAGTATAAGTATATGAATGAGATATTTTGGTAAGCAACATTTTTGACAGAATACATTTTTGTTTAACAATATTGTTTACTATGATATTGTCTTTTAAGAAGTGCAAATGCTTTTCTTTTTTCAACTGCAAGACGAATTTAAGTATCCAAAAACTGTTTCTTCAAAAATGTCTACAAATGTGTAATTATCTCTGCGCAAGTAGGTGTAAAATGTTTATTATGCTAAAGTCCTACTGATAAATTAATTTGGGACATCAGTAACTAAAGGATCTAAAATGTGCATGTCATCTTTAATGAGTTTAAGCCTGATTACTTAGAAACACAGGTAGTTTACTGGTTTCATAATCTAAATATTGCAGTGACTGATAATCCAATTCAAGAATCTCTGTGATGAGGTACGCTACATTTAGGGCCTGATTACGAATCTGGCAGTCCAACGACCACCAGATTTGCGGTAGAGATCAGACCACCGCGGCTGTGGCGATCCGACCACCATGTTACAAGATTGGCAGTCGGTGCCACCAAAAGACCATCATTTGTGTACTTGTTTATTAGGCCATTTATCTATTATTTATCTATTGATCATGTGTATGCTAATACATCCATGACATTTTTAATACAGCCTGAAATGTGCATCAAATATTTATACTGCATTTACTGATACAACGGTTCTTTTTTCCCTTACATAATATTACAAAATATAAAATACAATAGTTGCCTTGTTTTCCTGTTGATTGATAATTAGGTATTTCAAAATAGGTTTTAATAAATTTTCTTTGGGTGCAGTTGTTCCTAAGGTATGCAGAAAGACGTTTTTATAGACAATAAATATACACTGTTATGCATGTTTTGTCATTTCAATATTTAACTATAAAAAATAATTTTGAAGACAAAGTCATGCAAGAAGATTAACTACTGACAAGGGAAAGATGTAGAAGTAAGTTAAATGAAATGTCCAAATTATAATTCATTCAGAGTTTTGCACTACCAAAATGATTTTGATGGCTCTCTGCATTAATGCAATCAGATGGTGTATTGATTTTGCCTAAACTAAGAGGAAACAATGCCAAAGAACGCGGCACTCTTAGTCTGAGTAATGCATTTATTAAGGCACTTCCCAGATATCAAATAAAAGCGTAAGAATATATAACTCAAGTAAATTAAAACTAGTGTATATAAAGAATAATCACAGCATTTAAGCATTCACGGAAATAAATGTGCAATGCATCAACAAAACATTAATATGTACAAGCTAAATAATCATAAGTTAAAATGCATCACCAATGGAGTAGGCATCATCAGAGTCATCATTTTTGCCAGCACCGGATTGGGGAACCCTTGAACAGTCAAGGCAGGAGACCAGATTGGGATCACAAGTTTGAACCTCAGCAGCGTGCCCACCCCACAGGTAAGTTCCTGTCTTAGCGCCAAGTCTCCCAGATTTTATTCCTTAAGCAAGTTAGGGGAGTATTATACAACACCCTCCCCTCAGTTATGAAATCAAACACAGGCTGTACTTCATCTAAGTTGAAAACAAGCAAAAAAACTGGTCAGGCTCCAATGCGCATTCATGAGATAGAGCTGTATCTTCCTCTGGTGAAAACATTCTCAGCCTTGTGCGCTCATATTTTGTTGGCATCCCCCATTATATATTCCAGCACGGTATGATCCTGTTTTGGTGAGAAGAGCAAAAACACGTTCTGTGTGAAAAACAATTTTGTGTGGAAAAACCCTAGACTGCTGTGATGGCAACTAAAGCAGGGCACAAAATGGAGTCAGGGTCAAGCAGGAGTTGGTGCTTAAATACACATAGCATTATACTCCACCATTTGACCAGTGACTCTCATAGCATACTGGTCTGAAAGTAACCCTTTGTCTAAGCAAAGTCATTTGATTAGGCATGCATTGTACACAACAACATAGCATTATTATAATACAAAGTACTATAAGTATTCCACCTAAAATAGGACGAAGTTGACCAAAATCAGTCAGCCAGTTAAGTAACCAGTCCCACCTCCCTTTATCTACATCTTGCCTCACCTCCTTTCACCAGATCATGTAAGGCTCCAATGTGAGAATGGATAGATTGATCTGATATGTTAATTCCACATTCCTTTAATTTCTGAGCAGTGGTGGTCATGATTTAGAAGTACATAGTCAATGGCTGACTGTTTTGCAAAGCAGCTTTTCTACTATCTTGTATAGATGTGTTATTATTCTTAACCATCAAATATGTTATTTTGTTAATAACTCGAGTATTATAAACAGCTAATCCTCTAACTCCTACTATAGACAGCCCTAAGCTTATATATTCTGATCTAGATAATAACTGAACTTCAGAGTCACAGTCTTCACTTAGTCGAACTGTTTCCCTTGTGTTTCGAGTATGTAATAAGGTGTGTAATGAGTCCAAGCCACATGAATGAACACTGCCCTCCTGTTATATTTGCAGGTATATATGTATAAGTGATATTTCCACAAGAAAATAACCATCTGACAGGTAATTTGACATGCTTAATGTGACAGACAGCAGACACTATATTCTTGCAAGACATGCTATTATTTACATTTTTGCAGGTTTTGTCAGTTCGTGTCTGACGTAACACTTGTTATCATGGAATCTCAGGGGGAACTGTTGTCACTTTGAGTCGCATCTGGGCATATTTGCCAATGTTGTTGGCATCAACTGTTAAAGTGTGACACACATCACCATCAAATATATTGTAAGTGAGTTCTTGGGTCCGGTTATTCCATCTGTCGTCGGTAGTCTCTTGGCAAAACCGACAATATTCATATGTGAGAAATTATTGCGTATGTCACTTTCTTCTACAGCCTCATCCTTGTTGGTGTTGTAAAATATTTGCAGCAGAACACTAGTAGGAATTGGAACCACAAGTAGGCATGTGGAAATGACATCAACGGTGCTTTTCATATTTGTCATGCAGAAGTCCGACCTGTTCAGAATGGTCTGAGCCAAATGTATCCAAACATTCTTGGACTGGTGCAGCAAGGGTGTTGATCGGCGCTGTCGGTTGATTGCTTCACAGCTGGGGGCTTTCGATCCCTCCCGATCCCACTCAGACACGTCCAAAAATGCTCAACTCAGCGCAGTCAGCACAAAGACACCTCATAGTATGATCTATAAAAGAAACATGTTTGATCATTTTTGCAAGTAACATTTATCAGCTGGTACATATTCCCATTTTTCTTGTCCTGGTTTCATAAGTAACAGAATGTTTTCCTGTCCTTTCGCTATGATTTCTGCTGGTTCAGGGAGACAATTTGGAGATTCTACCCACACTTTAGCACCAAGATTCTTGTCAGTGGAGCCAAAGCCTCCCATCCCACGCACTGTAAGAAGTACTGGGACAGTCCCCCTTTTTGACTATTCCTCCATACGCTGGAATAATCGCAATTTGAGAAATTCTGTCTCCAGTTTGTATTATCAAGTCAGTGTCTCCACTATTCAACAAAATAACTTTAATTTCTCCTTGGTAGTCTGCATTGATCACTCCCCCAAGACCTGGATACCCTTGAGTGCCAGCCCAGATCGAGGAGCCATCAATCCAAAATACTCTGGGGGAATTTGTATCCCAACACTTGTTTCAATAAGCATCATATATATACATATCTGTACATGTTCAAAGCATGCAAATCGAGACCTGCAGATTCTGGTATTGCTCGGTACGGAGCTAAAGCTCCTGTTTTTGTCTCACAATACATAATAGTATTAGTTGCTACATGAGGTTGAATCTGTAAGGCTGGGGTCACCATTCACATTAAAGGAGTTTCTGCATTTGTCAAAGGTCTATTATTTAGGATTTGAAGTGCTTCATTTAAATGATCATTCCAATTTTTCAGTGATCCATCTAACATCTTTAGTAACTGGGATTTCAACAGTCCATTCATTCTCAATCAATCCTGCAGCTTGTGGGTAATATGCAATATGATGAATCCACTGTATGTTAAGCTGTGAACAATAGTCTTGCACCAACTTATCCCTAAAATGTGATCCGTTGTCACTGAATCTGGAGTAGAACTCCATAGCACATCATCAACAAGTCAAGTGTCTTAATTGTATTGAACTAAGTAGCACGTGTACATGGAAACGCGCTCAAATAGCCAAAATAAGGGGCATATTTATACTTTTTGGAGCAAACTGCACGCTGTTTTGCACCAAAAAGTTTAGCACCGGCTTGCACTATTCCTGAGCACCAGCCGGGTGCCATATTTATGGAATGGTGCAAGCCGGTGCAAAGGGTGGACTAGCGTAAAAAAAAAATGAAGTTAGCCGGGTGGGGCTGGCGTTATGGGAGAAGGGGGTTTTGCACCAAAAAATTACATTAGGCTGGTTAGAGTAAAAAAAGATGACTCTAACCAGCCTAGTGTCATTTTCCGATGCAAAACCATCCATACCACGACTCCTGTCTTAGAAAAGACAGAAGTCATGCCCACTACCCCAATGGCCAGCACAGAGGACCAGTGTCCCCTGGGCATGGCCATTGCACCCTGTGCCATGCAGGGGGCCCCAAGTTGGGCCCTCGATGGCACTTTTAAAAAAACTACTTACCTATACTTACCATACTTACCTGGGATGGGGTCCCCCATCCTCTGGTGTCCCTCTGGTGTGGGTGGAGGTATTCCTGGGGCTTGAGGATGCCACCTGTGGACCCATTCCATGGTGTTTAACCATGGAAATGGGTCCACAGGTCCTTTAATGCCTGGTCTGACCCAGGTAATAAATAATGGTGCAAGGCAAGCTTTGCACCATTATTTAGCCCCTCCTCCCACCCGTGCGTCATTTTAGCACAGGAATGAATATGGGGCTATGGGGTTAGAACCATTTTTTAGATAGGAACGCCTGCCCTGCATCTCATTGACACAAGGTAGATTCACGCATCTAAAAAATGGTGCAAACTCCAATATTTCGACGTTGGATGTGTCTAACGTCATAATACAAATAGGGAGTTAGTTTTGCGCCAAATTTACATACAAAAAATGACACAAATTCAGCGCAAATGTGGTATAAATATGCCCCTAAGTATCCACCACTGTGCAGGCGTATTGACACCCGGGACTATTCGACAGTGGCATAATGTAATCAATCTGCCATATGTGCCCTGGTAATTTTCCTCTTCCCCAGCTGACCTCCGACGGTCTGTGGACAGATCTCTATTGTGTATATTGACAAATAGGATAGTGCATGATGGTTGTCTTAATCACATCTAGGGGAATGTGCATGCCTCTAATCTCTGCCCATCTGTTAGTGGCCTTATCTCCCAGGTGTTCACATTTTTGGTGAGCCCCATTTAGCCATCTCTACCAACCCAGAATCCTGTGTTGCCACTTCTGCTTTGAAAGTTTGGCTTTTTTGTCTGCAAGGGAAATAAACCATTGTTCTAGTGAGTCAGTGGGACAATGGGCATCTACATGATATACAGTGACAGTACTTTGTTCTGGCATTTTGCAGATTTCCTGCCACAACTCTTTGCCCCACTCCTCCTTAGAATGTATTTGCCGGGGGCGTGGCCGGGCCACGAAACAAGATGGCCGCTTAGAGCGAGAGCTCCGTGCTGAGGCGATCCCGGAGGGGTGACGGGGGCGAGAAGACAGCCGTACAACACACCGGGTCCGGTGCCCCTCCACCCCTACAACAGCGGCGACACGGAATCATGTCCGGGGACCCCGTAGGAGCGGGACGCAAGGCGGGAAACTCGCGACTCGCCCCAGGCCGATAAGGCCTGGCAAAAGGGGCGGAGTCACGTCTTCGGAAGACCGGGGACGGCGTGCCCGCAGCGGCAAGGAGCAAGCTGAACAGGCCGCAGGGACTGCGGGAGCCGTGACGACCCGCATTCATCTCCCTAAAACGCCAACAAACACCCGCGGACCTTCGACCCCCCACAGGAAGACGGGGAGACGCAGCAAAGGGGTGCGGCCCCTTCGACAACCGGGAGAGAAACCCGGCCAGAGAGGTAGGATCAAGTCTCTTCAAAATAAGAACGGCATCGCCGGAGGCAGAGGCACGACTTCTCCCCTCTTTTCCATCACAGAGGGACAACAAAACCCTCCCGCTGGGATAATAAACCCTCGCCCCCCCCCTCCAGACAGCTAATACTGAGGAGGGCAGAGGGGCACGACGGGAGGCACGTGGAGGCAAAGAGACGAGAGGGGTGAGCGACTGGAGGGGCATCGGAGAGAAGGAGAGCCAGAGGGAGCCAAGAGAACAGAGATACAGGAGAAGGGAGAGGACTGGCACCAGTGTAAGAAATCAAAGCCTTCATTGCCCCTTATACTTATACTTATACTTAACGCGGGCTACTGACGGGGACAGCCGAAGAGCCACACATACCCCTGCTCAGAAAGACCTGGAGGAAAGTAAATCAGCCCCTTCCCCCCCCCCCTCAGCTATTCAACGTCAACCACTGAAGAATCAACCTTGGCAGACACAAGCCACAGCTTTCCAACAATAAGGGCCAATGTAGGCTCTACAACGACCCCATGGCAACTCCTTGAATATAACCTTCTCTGCCCCATAGACATAGACATTGACATTGACAGGCCTCTGCCCTTTACGAAAAACGCTAGGAGGATACACTAAAGAGAATGAGGGCAAAAAAGATATACGGAGAACAATAAATAAGTGGACGCGTAGACAGGAGGAGGGAAAGAAAGAGGGGGAAGTCAAGTCTATCACCAGTAACCAAAGACCCAGAAAAACGAGAAGAGACAATATAAATTCGAGACCAGGCTGGCACAGAACATCTATATCCTTATCGGAATCCACAGAGGGAGACTCGGGCCCCACGTGGCCAGACTCTGCAGACAATTGAGGCGATGCCCGGCAACAAACCGAACCATAAACCTGTCAGCAAGCCTGCACAACAACTATTATTCTCAGAAGCGCTACAACACAAACGCCTAACCCCCACAAAGATAAACCCTCAAACATCGCCACCTTTAAACGAGTCCACCACGATGTCTGATAAAGATCAACCCACAACTATGGACAGGATACTACAAGAGATCACCACCGTCAGCCGCCGCATAGAGGGGATGGACGCCTCTATAACTTCATTGCCACTAGAAACCAAATCCATGCGATCTGACATTGCAGGCTTTCAATCTAGAGTGACAGGGCTAGAGCAACGCATGGGATCACTAGAGACGCAGATCAACACGTCTCAGGAGCGAGAACAAGACTTCCTCTACCTCAGGAGCAAACTAACGGACATGGAGGACAGGAGCCGGAGAGACAATATCCACGTACTTGGGATCCCGGAAAACGAAGAAGGCTCGGATATGCAGGCTTTTCTGACCTCCACTCTTCCAAAAATGATTTCATTGGACTTTGACCCGCCGCTAGAATTCCAACGGGCACACAGGATAGGCCCAAAACGCTCTGACAACTCCTCAAGGCCCCGCCCAATCATCGCATGCTTGCTGCGGCATAATCAAACCCGACAAATACTCCAAGTAGCACGCAACCACGGCCCTTTCCGAATAGACCAGCACGAGATCCGAATAACCGCTGATTACTCCAAGGAAACCAACGAACGTAGAAAGGCTTTCCTAGCCCTACGACCCCGGCTTCGCAAACTAGAGATTAAATACGGTCTCTTTGACCCTGCAAGAATGTGGGTTACCAAAAATGGAGTATCCAAAGACTTTTATAACCCCGACGAATTGAGACTCTTCCTTGACTCTTTCCAATCCCAGCCTATGGACTCTCTCAACACAGACAGTGAGCATGACATTGTAGGAGGCGGTGATAGGGCCGAAACCCCCACTCGGGAATGGAAAAGGCGAAGACGGCTCTACACGACACCGGAGCCAGTCATAGAGGTAGAGACATGGAGAGACTAACCAGATCATATGATGACAGGGGTCAGATTTTACACGCAGTAGTAACCCACACCCAACTATCGGAGAGAGACAAATCCCGCTCCCCTTTAAAGCCTACAACTGGATCTTCTTGAGAAGGTAACGCAACAAGACGACTTGTGGGACTATCGCTAGAGAGTCGAAAATAACAACTATAGACTCGGCGGAAGGATGAGTACCTTTCCAGATCATGGGGGTGATTCTGACCCCGGCGGTCTTAGACCGCCGGGGCCAGGGTCGGCGGGAGCACCGCCGACAGGCCGGCGGTGCCCCGCAGGGCATTCTGACCGCGGCGGTAAAGCCGCGGTCAGACCGGCAACACTGGCGGTCTCCCGCCAGTGTACCGCCGCCCCTTTGAATCCTCCAAGGCGGCGCAGCTAGCTGCGCCGCCGAGGGGATTCCGACCCCCCCTACCGCCATCCAGTTCCCGTCGGTCCGCCCGCCGGGAACCGGATGGCGGTAGGGGGGGGTCGCGGGCCCCTGGGGGCCCCTACAGTGCCCATGCCACTGGCATGGGCACTGCAGGGGCCCCCGTAAGAGGGCCCCTACGAGTATTTCACTGTCTGCTTGGCAGACAGTGAAATACGCGACGGGTGCAACAGCACCCGTCGCACCTTCCCACTCCGCCGGCTCGTTTACGAGCCGGCTTCATCGTGGGAAGGACGGTTTCCCCTGGGCTGGCGGGCGGCCTTTTGGAGGCCGCCCGCCAGCCCAGGGGAAACCTCAAAATACCCACCGTGGTCTTCCGACCGCGGTACGGTATTTTGGCGGCTCCCGCCGGGCGCGCGGTGACCGCGCCCGGCGGGAGTCAGAATGACCCCCCATATGTGTATTACTATTGTAATTGTCTAAGACTGCCAGTATCAATGTTAAAACCAGATACATGAAAAATCTATGTTCTTTTTGACTAGAGCCGAGGCCCTATAATGGAAAACTACCAGTAAATTGTTATTTGCCCTCAGTATACGACAGATGATGATTACTAGAACAGGGATCAGACCCCACCAACTCCCTGTATGTTGAATAAGGGCCCGGTCCCGACCCTATAACTCTATAACAAGGTAACAAGGTAACAGGGGCATTAAACAGATAACAAAAAATAAACACTAACTAACTATCATGGAACTTACCTTATATTCCACACATTACAAAATATCTCACGGTAGTAAACAACAAAGTATGTGAAATCTTCCTAATACACACCACACTCGACCAGCGCTGACATTAGAACCGTTTAGCCCCCATTATCACCCCAAGTGATGGGACTAGACCACGTAAAGATAAATTAATTCCAATACAGGGACACACAATACGATATAACCTGAGACATATCAAAGCTCCCATTACTTGACTTTATTTTATTCTACAATAAGAAAATGGGGAAAAAAAAATAGAACACAAGGACATAATACAACATAATACCGCATAACAAAGCGAAATAATATGACATCCTACACTGCCACACCACACCACACCACATTATAACATCACAATGTAAATTATAAACTATTAGCTATTCCTTTCCCTGGATGTTCGTACCTACCCCCATCCTAATCATTATTACTATCTTAAACTATCATCTACAACAGAACGACTATGATGGTGGCACATACCAAGTAAGACCTTAGTAGGTCAGTATTATGATGTAATAATACACGGCAAGGAGTTTGTAATAGGATGAGATACGCATTATCCTCGCGTAACCCGGGGCTCAGCTACACTCATTACCTATCCTACGATTAATAGAGAGACGTTTGGCATAATGGCTCCTAACATGATAATGTGATAAGATACCAGGATATGTTATGTTGATCAACCTAATATGTCATTGAAACGGTGTAAGGCGAGACGAGACGAGGCAGTGTTATAGTTGAAAAGAAATGCTCAGGAAGTATTATATTATATTGTATATTGGTATCTTTATGTACCCTTACATACGCGAGAACTGTAATACTCTGTTTGAGCTCTTTCCCCCCTCCTTCGCCCTGCCCCCCCCTCGCCAGCCGGTCTCGGTATTTCTGTCTGCCCAGTCCCTACTTTAATTTACAACCCTATCTTATGAACTCCTAAACACCCTACGATACCATACAACATCAAGTACTAGGCACAACATCCTAAACACCATACCCCATCAACACCCGACACCCCCCCCTCCTCTCCAGCGCCTCCCAGGTACTATAGTTATTAACCGACCATTACTTCTACCAATATACACTTTAGTTATATAACTAATACACTAGCCACTAACCACCGATGAACAGACCCACTTCTCGATACATAAACATAAGCATTGCTGTGTACCCCCCCCCCACCCCTCCTTATCACCGACATATCGATAACTGGCTGTCTGTTGTTTACCCCCTCACCCCCCCCGATCGAGATCGCCCGACGGCACGAGAGCTCCGAGAGAAATCGGTCCCGCCGTTTACAGACCTAACGAACGAAGGAGGTTGGACTCCTAACCTCCCTCATCCCTATCCTTCTCCACTTCTTTCCCCCAATTGCACAATCTCTTGCTATACTCTCAATTTCAACTTCAGCACACGCATCCATCCCTTCCCCCTCCTTCTCCCTCTTTTCTTCTCCCTCTCATTTCTCCTTGTCTTCTTTTCCCCTCATATTTCCCCTCTATCTGGCTCTCGTCCTACTTATATTGCCTCTCTTCCTTCACCCTCTCCTCTCTCTTCTCTTTCTTCTCCAGAGGACTCCCTTTGCCTCCACCAGCTGCCAACCCCCGTATAAAATAAAACACCGTATCATATCGAAACACAACTCCCACTCTAACAACTAAGTCAATATCTCCCACCCTCCCTCCCCCCCCTCCAACACTAACCCCGGAACGAGGGTGCTTACTCACAATTATCCAAGATGTCGAAGTCCCACCCTCAAGCGACGCGACCATTACGTATACTCTCTTGGAATGTACATGGCATGACGAGCTGTTAAGCGGAAAAAGATACTGTCCTATCTTCAATCCAAAACAACAGATATAGCTCTGATTCAAGAGACTCACCTTGACACCCTGGAATCCAGTAAACTTAAACGGGATTGGGTAGGGAGGGTTGCCTTCAGCTGCCGTCCAACGAGTCAGGAATCTGGAAGTAACGGGCCCCGCAAATGTGGAGTGGCGATACTAGTGCGTAAATCCCTCCCGGTCACTATCATTAAAACCTGGAATGATACGGAAGGAAGGTATATATTTGCTAAACTAAAACTAGGGGACACTGTTTTATGCGTGGGATCCATTTACGCACCAACCGGCCCAAAACGCCCATTCCTTCTACAGCTAAATCGCCTCCTGACAGAAATCGGAACTACTCGATACATAATCGGGGGAGACTGGAATCTCGTCCAAGACGCCATAATGGATAGGACAGGCCCTGTTGATATATGTAACAATCACGACAGAGCGCTTCTGACAGACCTGACCACCGACGTCGGTCTAGTGGACTGCTGAAGAATACAACACCCGAAAGATAAGGAATATACTTTCCTATCCACCGTCCATGGCACCCAATCGCGTCTGGATTATTTCTTAGTATCACACACCGTAATCCCTCATATACAAGACACCTGCATCCTAGACAGCGGGCTCTCAGATCACTCCCCAATACTAATCCGGATCCAGGTGGGACTCTCCTTCTCTGGACGAAAACCATGGCGATTGGCTGTACACAGATACCGCTCTCCCCAAGGGAAGGAACAATTAAAAGCTCATGTAGCTACATACATGGCCGAGAATACAGGCACTGTATCCTCAAAAAGGATCCTATGGGCGGCAGCAAAAGCAACCCTAAGAGGGAATATGATGCGAGACGCAGCACTGGCCAACAAAGACAGAATAGCCCGCCAAACCACCTTAGAGACCACGATACAGGACCTCACTAAACAATATACCGCCCAACCATCCCCTAGGCTGCGACACGCCTTAGAACAGGCCTGCATGGCACACAAACGAACTCTATACATCTCAGGCGGAATACGCACTGCAAAAGTTACGAGGCCGCGATTACGAACAAGGGGAAAAAGCAGGTCGCCTCCTAGCGGCGCAGCTCCGACAAATAGAGGCAGCCTCTGCCATTGTGGCCATAACATCTTCTTCAGGAGCAGTGCTAACTCGCCCACAAGACATTGTAAACGAGTTCGCCAAGTACCACCGACATTTGTACACTCCTGAAACAACGACAGATCAAACACAAATGGAGATATTCCTTACCGTGGCCAATCTACCTCGTCTGTCTGAGGCAGGCAGTGCCCTCTTGGACGGTAACATAAGCAAAGAAGAGATAACCCAAGTTATAACAAGCCTCCCCTACCATAAATCTCCAGGAGAGGACGGATTCCCTGCGGAATTCTATAAATGGGCTGGGGAGGAGGCTATAACAGCAGTACATGAAGCACTGACGGAAGCATGTCAAGAAGGCTCCCTGGGCGCTCTATCCAATAAAGCCACGATTGTCATCTTGCCTAAGCCAGGGAGAGACCCCCTTCTCTGCGGCAGTTACCGTCCTATCTCCCTTTTGAATGGGGATGTCAAACTCCTAGCCAGTGTCCGCAAGGTGATACCATCATTGATTCACAATACCCAAGTAGGATTTGTACCAGGCCGTACCTCCAGAAATCATATGCGAACTCTTTGCCATACACTGTTAGAATCCATACAATTACCTGACGAAGCCCTAGCCCTGTCCCTAGACGCGGAGAAAGCATTCGACCGCATTGAGCGGTCCTACCTATTCACAACCATGAAGCATTTTGGCCTGGGGGAACAATTTATCTCTAAAGTACGTTTATTATATGACCACCCCACAGCACAGGTTAACTGTGGGGGCATCATGTCAGACCCATTCCCTATTGGAAGAGGCACACGCCAGGGATGCCCCTTGTCGCCACTTCTATTTCTATTGGCCATGGAACCCCTAGCTGCCACCATACGAAATTCTCACCAAATAAAAGGGATCCATATCACCGGGGGCATATCCAAAATCTATCTGTACGCAGACGACATTCTGTTAACAATGTCCGATCTAGAAACCTCGCTCCCAGCACTGCTTTCTACTATAGAAGACTTCGCATCCCTATCCGGATATCGGGTAAACTGGGATAAAAGTGAGGCACTACCATTATCCCGCATAACGACGAGGGCAGCGATACATGGCCTCCAATTCAAATGGACCCCGACCCGCCTTAAATATTTAGGAACGTTCATTAACCGAGGTCTAGAACATATGGTCAGGGACAACATAGACCCCCTTATATCTAAAATGAAACAAGACTTTGCCAAATGGTCCCTAATAGGCCTGTCCATGTGGGGCAGGACACAGGCGGTCAGAATGGTCACCTTACCACGCTTCACATACGTGCTAGGCATGCTCCCCCTACAGATACCTCTTTCCTCACTCCGATTAATAGACGCATCTATAAGGGCCTTCGTCTGGGGCTCCTCACGCCCAAGACTGAAACCTGCAACAATACTGGCATGACGGCCCTACGGAGGATTAGGACTACCCTCGGTAGAACAATACTCTCTGGCCCTACAACTCTCACAGCTAATATATACACTTCCGGATATAGCCGATCCACTGCAATGGGTGATCACAGAGAAACTCCTATATGGACAGTATACGGAGATGGGAGGAACATACGCCGACCATGTTCCCTTAACTAACCCCATCCTCAAGGCTACAAACACAGCATGGTGCAGAGCCCATCGACTACTAGGAGTACACCCCTCCCTGCATACTCAGGCTCCCATAGCAGGGAATAAAACCATTAAAATAGGAGGGAATATTCTCAGATGGCCCCAATGGTCCGAGGCAGGTATCCACAATATATCTCACATAATAGATGGAGATAGCTTCCGCACATTCGCCTCCCTCCAGGAAGAATTCGGTATCCAAAGTAACCAGGAGTGGCGATATCTACAGCTCAAACACTGTATGCGGAGAACATTAGGAACCCCCCGTGGATGCTCAAAACCTCACCCATCGTCACCTATCTTCAGAAATGGGGCCGACAAAAAGGCGTCTTGGCTGGCCTATATGCCGAATTAACTAACCACCTTTACTCTCAGCCTTTACTTGAACGACTACGCTTAAAGTGGCAGGATATACTAGAGATAACCTACACGGACGAAGAATGGCCAGACATACTAGAAGCCCTCGACAGGGACGTACGTGAAGCACGCCTGAAATTTTGCCTATTTAAAATCCTTCAGGGGTGGTACTGGACCCCCGTTAAACTTTTCAGGGCAGGGTTGATACCGCACGCGAACTGTTGGAGATGCACAGAGCCATATTGTGACCAACTCCATATTCTATGCCACTGCCCAACGGTACAGTCACTATGGAACGCGGTACGCCTCGCCTTATCGGACTTCATACAGATACCAAAACCGACCCCACCAGCATTTATCATTCTACATGACATTCGCCCGTATCCCTCCCTATCGCGGGCACTTAAACGATTAATCCACACGGCGCTTGCCACGGCCAAAATATGCATACTCCGGCACTGGAGATCTAGCATTGCCCCCACACCCATAGAATGGATGACGGCCATGTATCAAACGGCTACCCACGAACGAGTGATTTATAACCTACAGGACCAAGCAGAACAATTTGCGGAGGTCTGGCGCCCATTCTTGAAGAGACCATGAAGCGGCTGGTGGATGACCAATGGATGACCAACGGATGACCAATGTTCAATGATCAATGATTAGGGAATATCAATTACCAATCACCCTCTGAGAATCCTAGACCCCGGAAACACATTTAATCTCCTACTGTCCCTTCTCTCTCTCCCTAGCTACGCTCTCCTCTCCCCTTTCTCTCTTTTTTCTCTCTCTCTATCAATCCACAGGCCTCTAATTTTGACATATGCCCGAGACCCTGAACTACCCAACATATTAATACAAGTCGCTTCCTAACACAAACAAGGACGGAGAAATCAACTCATATAAGACGTAGACACTCTCTAACCGACCTCACCATATCTAACATACATACTATCTACCCCTAGATAATAACTTGCTACAGACGGAGAAGTACAGAACGATTTACTCTTCGGCCTGAACAAGCTAGTCTCAGGATACAAAGACCCCCTGCCTACCCCGAGTCTCTTCATCTTACATCCCCCCGCGATTACCCTTCCTCTTTCTTCCTCTTTCTTCCCCTTCTCTCCCCCTGCCCATTTCATATGACTATTCCGTCTCTCCCCTATACCAAGATCAACCCCCCCCACACAACCCTATCCTCGCTCCTCCTCCCCTTACCACCACCCCCACCTGTTTTCCTTTTTTCTTCAAAATAAGGGTACAAAATTCAACTATGCAACTGGGAATTTTTACTTGCCTGACAGTACATGCATATATGCTCACAATGGAAATAATTGTGGTAAAAGAACAAAAACAATGTTTTGAAAGCTAAACAGTTTGTTTATATGCTGTATGTACCGCCTTATATATTCTTAATAAAACTTTTGAAACTTAAAAAAAAAGAATGTATTTGCCAGTTGTGTGCATGCCACATGGGAAGCCAGGTGGCCAACCCATTGGCAGTAGACCAAGAATCAGTATAAATGTGACATTTCCCAGGTAATTCTTGCTTTAGAGCTTAATATACAGCATACAATTCTGGGTACTGACTACTCTTGTCTTCTCCAGTAGTAGAAAGCAACTTCCTAGTTGTTGAATTGTATGACACTACCTTCCAATGTCTCTTGGCTCCCACATACTTGGCAGAACTATCGGTGAACCATACATGTTTCCTGTCCTCAGGGGACAAGGACTTAAAGGGCTCACCCTACTTCACTGGTGACTCTATTGTCTCTGGCACCTCCTGTAACACTGCTTCATCCCACACAGTGTCCTGTGCCTCCTTTATATGAAGGGCTGTGGTTCCTGCTGGTCCCACTCGAGCCCTGTCCTGTATGTACCATTTCCACCTAATGATACTTGCTTCTTGTGCATGTCCTTTTCAGTGAGTTTTGGGTGAATTCATCACCTACTGCAGTATCGGGATCTCGGGTCTCAGAATCAGATGATGTGCTATTGTCATTAGCTCGGTATCCCCCAGAGCCCAATAGCACTCCAGTAACTGCTTTTCAAATGGAGTGTAACGCTTGCCAGCATCTGGTAACTTCTTGGTCCAAAATCCTAGGGGCACTCTCTTTCTTCGCTGTTTTTGCCACATACTTCCCCTGGACTGTCACATGCAACTCGATATCTCCTTCCTGCACTGGCCACACGTCTAAAAGCATGTTGAATCACCTCCTTTGCCAATTCAAATGCACACTGGTGCTGCTCTCCCCATTCAAACTCATGTTTCTTTCGAGTCACCTTGGACAAAGAGGCCAAATGCTGTCTCCAAAAGCCAAACAATCCCATGAATCATTGAGTTTCCTGCTTATTAAGGGGTGTGGCAAATTCCAGCATCTTTTGTCTCACCTGCAGCAACACCTCCCTATTTCCCTGATTTCATTGAAGTGCTAGAAACTTCATATTTTGAGAGGGTCCTTCCATCTTGTCTGGATTAAACATCCACCCTTTGCTTTGCAAATGTTCCACAACCCTGTCCAACTGAGTCGGCATCTGTTCTTGTGTTTCTCCCTGAATTATCACATCATCAATATAATGAGATAGAAGCACCCCTGGAATGACAGGTACTTCATCCAGGTGTGCCACCAGCTGGTGACAGATGATGGGGCTGTGTACATACCTCATAGGCAATTTTAAGAATATAAATTGTCTCCCAAGCCACGAGAAACTGAATTGCTCTTGGTTCTCAGCGGCAAATGGTAGAAAAAATAATCATTGACAATATCAATTGTTGCATACCAGGCCCCTTTGTGTTTTTGTATTCTTTCAATCAAAGTGACGGTGTCTGGGTCCGCAGCGAAAAGGGTGTATATTTATTTATTTCTCAATAATCAACAATCATTCTCCAGCTCTCATCAGGTTTGTGCAAGGGACACACAGGATTATTCCACCCAGTGGTGACCGGGGCTACCATCTCTGCTTCTACTAAATCTTGTATGGTCTTATTTATCTCCTCATACCCTCCCGGAATCCTGTGCTGCTTCAAGTGACCCCCTTGGTGGCTGGGGGAACCTTTAATGGGGGTACCTGCAAACGACCAACCCTCACTGCTGCTGCTGAGATGCATCTCTTCAATCTGAATTGATAAGACCCATCATCGAAATAGAAAGTAATTCCCTTCAGTATATCCATTCCTAGAATATATTCAAAGAGGGGAGTCTATCAAGATTGTGTATTCTCTTTTTGGTATTTTCCCTATTTTCATTTGAACCTTGGTTTGCACAGCGGGGGTTTTCTTTCCACCTAACCCCGTGATAGTGTAGTGCTGACCTGTGAACTTTTTTAGATTCCCATATATCAAAGAGGCCTCCTCTCCGGTGTCCACGAGGGTCTTGACCTTCTGGACATTTCTATTTTTCCAATAAATTTCTTAATCAACACAGGGTCTATTATCCTTATGAGCCCATCCCTGTAACAGAGTTTGGCCTATTTCCTAATATGATTTAAACATGTTGGCTTTTGCCCAGGTCAAAGCCGGATATATACTTTCATACCTGCAAGGGGATTCCTCTTTGTCCGTGTTCTCCTCAGTCAACCAATCAGTGTTTAAATCTTCCTCCTCCTTCACCCTTGGGGAAGCATTTTTCTCCTTTTCCTTTTTTCTCCCACATACTCTTGGCATCTATTCCATCTATATTTTATTTTTGGACACCATCCTTCAACAATGCCATAAACATATCTCCCCTAGATACTCTGTTATCATCTGTCCGCACTTCAGACCGAGAGGCTCTATCAGGTTTCATCCATTCTCCCAGCTCTCCTAACTCATGGACAGCCTCCAGTACATCCTTTAAGGGATTACCTGTCTGATTGATTAATGGGGTCATTATCACAAGTTTCTAGGCTGGGGGATCCAAATGAATTATTTAGTTCAACACTGATACTGTTAATGGTCCATCCAACAGATGGTGAGCATCACCCAGGAAAATGGGAGTTTTCATGCCCTCTTCCTTGATTCTCTGCATGGCATGTCTCAATGTATACCAGGGCTTATCATTCTGTGGCCAGTCTGACTCTGTAGGATATTTATGATTACACCCTGTAACTGCTAACTGTAATAGGGTATTTTGATTGTTGCCCTGATAACCCTTAAGCTGCTCCTGTACAGTGCGGTCAGTGTTAAATATACAAAACTTCAGTGTGTCTCCTACATCTAACATCACTCCAGAGGCACCTGAGTCAAATAATCACACCATCCATATAAGCAATGTTTCCCCAGGTCTCTGCTGAAAACTGTCTATGATATTATTGATCTCCTGAGTGTAATCCTCCAAGGAGTTCACCGTGGCCCCCTGAGGGTATTGTGGGCCAGTTTGTATCTTTCGTCTTTGTATGGGCTGTGCACTAACCCCTTTCTGCTCTTCTGGCTCACCCTGACCACCACTGTATGAACAAGACTCTTCCCCAGAGTCAGAAAACTCAGAGGAATCCAAATATTAGCATCCCATTTGTCAGGATTCCAGGCTACCCCTGCTTTAGCAATGGCTAAATTAACCTTTTATTGTTAACTCTTTGCCAGCACCGGACTGGGGGACCCTTGAACAGTCAAGGCAGAAGCCCCAGTTGGGTTCACAAATTTGATCCTGGGCAGCGTGTCCACGCCACAGGTGAGTTCCTGTCTTAGCGCCAAGTCTCCAAGATTCTACCTTAAACCAGCTAGGGGAGCATTATACAACACCCTCCCCTCAGTTATGAAATCAAACGCTGGCTGTACTTCGTCTGCGTCGAAAACATGCAAAAGAACTGGCCAGGCTCCAATGTGTATGCCTGAGACAGAGCTGTACCTTCCTCTGATGAAAACATTCTCAGCCTTGTGCACTCATATCTCGTCCGCATCCCCCATGATATGTTCCAGCACGGTATGACCCTGTTCTGATGAGAAGTCAAAAACACGTTCTGTGTGGAAAACAAGTTTTGTGTGGAAAAGCCCTTCACTGCCGTGACGGTAACTGAAGCAGGGCGCAAAATGGAGTCAATGGTCAGGATGGAGTTGGTGGTCAAATTTACATAGCATTACAGATGGAACTAGTGACAAAACAAAATGGGAGAATTAAAATAAAAATGAAATCTTCAAGCCCCAACTTGTATGGAGGGTCAAGCCACCCATAGGAGCAAACACCCTATAATTTTAAATGCCACATCAATCTGCAAATATCTTCCTGCACCCTTAAACATCAACTTCCGTGTATTTAAATGGAAGGCTAACACAACCTTCTCTGCTTATCAAAATGTTACTATTAACATTTAGGAGGTATTAAATGACAGAGATGCTGGTTAGTTGAAGTTAACACATTTGTAGAAGAGGATGCTAGACCTTAGTATGGACTTCAGTTGGGATAGCTCTCATTAACAATGTTTTTCTCTTTAAAAATATGTAATGCTAAAGTGATAATAACCCAATCATTCCCTCACATTTTATATAGCTGGTTTAATATTTACATTTACCCCATCTGTGCTTATTTATTCCAGCCTTTTCTGTAGGAACGTCAATAATTTAAGCAGCTCTAACCATAGCAATATGGTGTTTTAGAGAGCCTCATTTGCATTTTTGTCATGGATATGGGATGTTAGCATTTTAGTTGTTCATGAGAACTCTGATGACGCTGCAAGACAATGCTGCAGGATCGTTTGCCAGAATTATTTGCCAGGCTCCTGATGCTATTGAAAATACATGTTTCACTCAGCATGTTAGATTTTTTTCTCAAGTGGACGAGAAAGATATTTGTGAATTATAAAAAATGTGTCATCATTTGTGTTTCCTGACCAATAATTATATTTTCCATCAGAAAAATCATTATAGAAACCATTTTCTCTCAAATGATTAATCAAATCCCATCACAGGATAAGCATTTTTCACAGGGTCATACCAACTTAGCACTCACGACAATTTATAAAACTAGTGTGCATCATTTAGGGGTAATAAGGGAATGCAGCTACGACCTCTGGTTCGTCTTTTCCGACCCCTGGCACTTTCCTTGTGACACCTAGCATCACAGCGGCCTAGGGACTAATGCAAGAAAGCATGTCTGGTGCATTCAGCACAGGTCTTCAAAAACAGCTGCACAATCGACTATGTTTATGTTCCATTTTGTTTTGAATTGTTTACTATGTTGTGGCATATTTTTAATAGTAGCAACACAAACAGAAACTATCTCATTATGGTACCAGACCCTCTATAAATTAACACAAAGAAAAAGAAAATCTATTCAGTTCAAACACTGTAAGCCAGTTGTTTTCAACTTTGTAAACTAGTTGTTTTATGTTTTTGTCCGAAAAAGCAAACAGTCAAATCCACACTAAAACTTAAAGCCAACCTTACTAGAGGCAATACTATTTCCTTAGGTATTTCATGAAGTAAAGACTTAAAACATGTATAATTTTATTCTGACTGGGCAGGTTGTAACTTTGTTACTTGCACTTAAGCAAACATAGCATATTGTCTGAAGTCCATTGTCATATAAGCATACATTTTAAATCATAAAAGACCATTCTTAGGTTAACAATATGTACGGGTAGCATTTTTTGTGTGTGTGTGTGTGCGTACAAAAGCGCAACCGTGGGAGGTGGCTGAGATATCATGATTATTTCAAACTGTATGCAAAATGTCAAGTTGAATGCGGAGTTTAGATGGGACACACAACCCTCCTGAGCGATTTCCAGGCACCCTGCTACATTGAATGAATTTATGACAGACCACTTCCCAAAATAGTTAAAACATTAACATGTAATCCATAATTTTAAGGATAAATTGTTTGCATTTGAATAGCAGCAGATCATATTACATTTTGTATTCACCTTCATTGTGTTTTAAAATTACATTTTCACTTTACTAGAAACAAAGATCACATAAACGTACAGTAACATGCAAAAATAACTTGGCAATTATTTATGTGTTTTACCTCCTTTTGAGCACAAAGCGTAGACATTCTGACCTTGATTATAGATACTATTTCTCTGGGACATCCAGTCTAGATGGACACACTGAGTTGTCTGGAAATAGTAGCAGAACTACCACCCAAAGGGTGATCTTAGGTTTAGACCTGTTTATATTAGTTTACAATTGGTGTAAGGTAATTGAACCTGGGCACGTTATGAGTGAGCATGGATAAATGATGGTTGAGCCAGGGCTATTGATAGCATGGACAAATGAGATACAAGTCTGGGCAAAATACGGTTTCGCACAGTCAAATGATTCTGAGATCAGTTGGTGAAGCTAGGTAAATGAATGCAGAGCGTGGGTCATTTGAGGACTGCATTTGGGCATGCAAAGGGTGCACCTGCAGCATACCATAGGTGCCCATCATTGCTGTGCCCATGGCATTCCATAACTGCACCATATCACAGCCGTCCTCGAGTCAATAATGCTTCTTTCTTACTTTTTTGGTAATAGTTTACTATTTTGATCACCTTACTCTTTAGCTGACAAAGCACTTCCTATAATTTGATTGGGGACAAATGTATGTGGCCCCACTTCCTGTGATGCCTCCAGGGTCAAACGTCATATGATGTCATATCCTGTTATGTCATCGGGGTCAAAGGGTATGTAATGTAACTTCCGCTTTCTCTAGCATTTTGATGAATCACGCCTGTGTGTGGCATCAACAATAAAAGATTAAAATTATGCCTGAAGTCTGCAATCAGCCTTTTATTTGCTCTTTTTTATGATCCCCAAAACCGGACATTCTCTGCAGTTCATTTAAATGGGGCAAACAATGAGAAGCATTAGCATAAAAAATCCTACAGGTATGGTTCTGTTAATGTTCCATCTAAACAGTACCATAAAAAACCCACCACCTAACAATTTTGTGAATTTCACCTCAAAATGTTGAGGGTCTGATTTACAATCGCAATATTATCCAAAGGTGGGAGTGCTCACACACAGTTATTGGCCAGGGTGGAGTAGGGGACTCTGCTTTGTCCAGTCCTCTGACTCCACCTCTGTTCCCAATCAATAACTACTTGAGATTGCCTTCGGCCTTGGATAATATTGTTGTCACATCATTATTCACTGGCATATCAATTGGCCCTTCTATCGTGTGCCTATGATGTGTGCCTGTTTATCTATTTGTCTGTATATATAATAGACTTGCCCGCTATGCGCCGATGTGCGTTTACTTGCAATGTTTTTGCACACTCCAAATTTTAAATATTAGGAGAGGGCCTCTGAGTGTCATTGTTTGTTGTTATATTTTTGTTTATTCGAGCTGCATGTTTTTTGTAAGTAATGTGACATATTAATCGGTATACTTTGGCATCGTTTTCAGCTAAAAGCGATACCTATGCACCACACTTTTAAAAGAAACAATTACAAAGAACTAGAAAATAGGTACATGAACTATAATCGCTCTAGTAACGGCTAGCATTTTCAAAATGAGACATGAAGTTTTCTAATAAATGCAAGATAATCTTACCGAGCTTTAGATATAAAAGATATATGGCTATAAGTACTTTTAGAATAGTCACCTTATTAGGCCGAGCAAGGAGACACTCTTTAGGCTTAAAAATGGCAAGTATTCCTGCTAACAAAAATTAAGTTTGAAATGTAATAAATTTGAGAATACCACCAGCTCCTGAGTAAAAAGTAAACTGACAAAGAAATAGCTCCTTACATTGATTCACGCTTTGATTACTTGAAAATAGAAAACGAGGTAGACGTATCTGTATGCCGGGAATGATTCTTAATTTCCTAAGATTTATTGCAAGAGCAAGCATGAACAAAGGTAATGCCGCCTGTCACTTTCTGCTAAATTACTGTCATTTGTTGGTTCTCACCTTACTATAGGATTTCTTCTCTCATCATTTTTTATCATTGGCAAATGTCAAATGAAAAATGAAAAGTTTCAGGCAGGGAAAAATTCTTTAAAAAGATATATATTTCCATATCTTTAAAGAAGTTTCTAAGTACTTCTAAAACATAGACAAGTGTAGGCGAAACCAAGGACAGACTTCAATAAAAGAAAATAGCACAAAGTGGAAACTGATTTTGCAAAGTCCTATTGACGTCAGTATCTCTTTATTCAAACTGCCGGGATACATAGCACCATTCTGGATACCCAAGACATCCTCGGCGTTCATTGTGAGTCCAGTGAAAGAGGCAGATGCTATGGGGGTTATTACGACCCAGGCGGTCTCCGACCGCCAGGGGTAATGTGGCGTCCGTACGGCCAACAGGCTGGCGGTACGGAGACAAGTATTACGACTGCGGCGGTAGCGCCGCGGTCGCACCGCCGGGGCCGGTGGTTTCCCGCCGTTTTAGCCACGGCGGTGATAATCCGCCAGGGCTGCGCTGCCCTGGGGATTATGACCCCCCTATCGCCAGCCTGTTTCTGGCTGTTTGCACCGCTAGGAAGAGGCTGGCGGTATGGGGAGTCCTGGGTGTAGGAGGCTGGACTGGCTTGTAGTGAGTACCAAGGGGTACTTGCACCTTGCACCAGGCCCAGTTATCCCTTATTAGTGTATAGGGTGTCTAGCAGCTTAGGCTGATAGATAATGGTAGCTTAGCAGAGCAGCTTAGGCTGAACTAGGAGACGTGTGAAGCTACTACAGTACCACCTAGTGTCATATGCACAATATCATAAGAAAACACAATACACAGTTATACTAAAAATAAAGGTACTTTATTTTTATGACAATATGCCAAAGTATCTTAGAGTGTACCCTCAGTGAGAGGATAGGAAATATACACAAGATATATATACACAATAGCAAAAATATGCAGTATAGTCTTAGAAAACAGTGCAAACAATGTATAGTTACAATAGGATGCAATGGGGAAACATAGGGATAGGGGCAACACAAACCATATACTCCAAAAGTGGAATGTGAACCACGAATGGACCCCAAACCTATGTGACCTTGTAGAGGGTCGCTGGGACTATTAGAAAATAGTGAGAGTTAGAAAAATAACCCTCCCCAAGACCCTGAAAAGTGAGTGCAAAGTGCACTAAAGTTCCCCTAAGGACAAAATAGTCGTGTTAGAGGGAAAATGCAAGGAAAACACAAATCAGCAATGCAACAACGATGGATTCCTGACTGAGGGTACCTGTGGAACAAGGGGACCAAGTCCAAAAGTCACAAGCAGCTCGGAGATGGGCAGATGCCCAAGAAATGCCAGCGGTTGGTGCAAAGAAGCTCTTACTAGGCTGAAGAACTGTGAATACTGCAGGAACGACAAGGGCTAGAGACTTCCCCTTTGGAGGATGGATCCCCCACGCCTTGGAGAGTCGTGCAGAAGTGTTTTCCCGCCGGATGGACGCCAACAAGCCTTGCTACACGCAATTCGTGCGTTTGGCGTTTTTGGACGCTGCTGGGGCCCAGGAGGGACCAGGAGGTCGCAAATTGGACCTGCAAAGAGAGGGGATGTCGAGCAAGACAAAGAGCCCTCACTGAAGCAGGTAGCACCCGGAGAAGTGCCAGAAACAGGCACTACAAGGATGCGTGAAACGGTGCTCGCCAAAGTTGCACAAAGGAGTCCCACGTCGCCGGAGACCAACTTAGAAAGTCGTGCAATGCAGGTTAGAGTGCCGTGGACCCAGGCTTGGCTGTGCACGAAGGATTTCCGCCGGAAGTGCACAGGGGCCGGAGTAGCTTGCAAAGTCGCGGTCCCCAGCAATGCAGCCCAGCGAGGTGAGGCAAGGACTTACCTCCACCAAACTTGGGCTGAAGAGTCACTGGACTGTGGGGGTCACTTGGACGGTGTCGCTGGATTCGAGGGACCTCGCTCGTCGTGCTGAGAGGAGACCCAAGGGACCGGTAATGCAGCTTTTCGGTGCCTGCGGTTGCAGGGGGAAGATTCCGTCGACCCACGGGAGATTTCTTCAGAGCTTCTGGTGCAGAGAGGAGGCAGACTACCCCCACAGCATGCACAAGCAGGAAAACAGTCGAGAAGGCGGCAGGATCAGCGTTACAGAGTTGCAGTAGTCGTCTTTGCTACTATGTTGCAGGTTTGCAGGCTTCCAGCGCGGTCAGCGGTCGATTCCTTATCAGAAGGTGAAGAGGGAGATGCAGAGGAACTCGGCTGAGCTCATGCATTCGTTATCTGAAGTTTCCCCAGAGACAGAGACCCTAAATAGCCAGAAAAGAGGGTTTGGCTACCTAGGAGAGAGGATAGGCTACTAACACCTGAAGGAGCCTATCAGCAGGAGTCTCTGACGTCACCTGGTGGCACTGGCCACTCAGAGCAGTCCAGTGTGCCAGCAGCACCTCTGTTTCCAAGATGGCAGAGGTCTGGAGCACACTGGAGGAGCTCTGGACACCTCCCAGGGGAGGTGCAGGTCAGGGGAGTGGTCACTCCCCTTTCCTTTGTCCAGTTTCGCGCCAGAGCAGGGGCTAAGGGGTCCCTGAACCGGTGTAGACTGGCTTATGCAGAATTGGGCACATCTGTGCCCAACAAAGCATTTCCAGAGGCTGGGGGAGGCTACTCCTCCCCTGCCTTCACACCATTTTCCAAAGGGAGAGGGTGTCACACCCTCTCTCAGAGGAAGTTCTTTGTTCTGCCATCCTGGGCCAGGCCTGGCTGGACCCCAGGAGGGCAGCTGCCTGTCTGAGGGGTTGGCAGCAGCAGCAGCTGCAGTGAAACCCCAGGAAGGGCAGTTTGGCAGTACCAGGGTCTGTGCTACAGACCACTGGGATCATGGAATTGTACCAACAATGCGAGGATGGCATAGAGGGGGCAATTCCATGATCATAGACATGTTACATGGCCATATTCGGAGTTACCATGGTGAAGCTACATATAGGTAGTGACCTATATGTAGTGCACGCGTGTAATGGTGTCCCCGCACTCACAAAGTTCAGTGAATTGGCTCTGAACAATGTGGGGGCACCTTGGCTAGTGCCAGGGTGCCCTCACACTAAGTAACTTTGCACCTAACCTTTACCAGGTAAAGGTTAGACATATAGGTGACTTATAAGTTACTTAAGTGCAGTGTAAAATGGCTGTGAAATAACGTGGACGTTATTTCACTCAGGCTGCAGTGGCAGGCCTGTGTAAGAATTGTCAGAGCTCCCTATGGGTGGCAAAATAAATGCTGCAGCCCATAGGGATCTCCTGGAACCCCAATACCCTGGGTACCTCAGTACCATATACTAGGGAATTATAAGGGTGTTCCAGTAAGCCAATGTAAATTGGTAAAATTGGTCACTAGCCTGTTAGTGACAATTTGAAAGTAATGAGAGAGCATAACCACTGAGGTTCTGGTTAGCAGAGCCTCAGTGAGACAGTTAGGCACCACACAGGGAACATGTACATGCACACCTATGAGCACTGGGGCCCTGTGTGACAGGGTCCCAGTGACACATACATATAGGCCACAAACCTATGAGCACTGGGGTCCTGACCAGCAGGATCCCAGTGACACATAACAACCATACTGAAAACATAGTGTTTTCACTATGAGCACTGGGGCCTGGCTATCAGGATCCCAGTGAGACAGTGAAAACAGTGACAAACACCCTGACATACACTCACAAACAGGCCAAAAGTGGGGGTAACAAGGCTAGAAAGAGGCTACCTTCTCACACAACCCCCCCCCCAAACGAAGGACAATAAGGCTAACCTTGGCCAGTTGAGACTTTATTGTCTAAGTGGTGATAAGTAGAGAGTAGCTCTGCAATAGACTGGTTACTCCCTTTATCATCCACTATATGGTTACTTCCCTGTGGGGATGTAAACCACCCTGTTTGAAGTTTTTTAGCTAAGCAACAATGTGAAGATGTATTTTCAGAGTTTCTATCAGTAAGTTTTAGTTTAGAGCAGTGGGAATTGTCCACTGAACCTATTTGTAGTGATGGAAATGCCAGACAGGGATGCTGTCTCAGAAAAGCCATAGCTGGGCAAAAACTTTGTCCATCTGGCTGGAAGAGAGAACAGGGATGCTGTTTCTCTTGAGTTGGAGCAGGGCAGGGATGCTGTCCTATGAGCTCCACACTAGGGCAGGGATGCTGTCCTAAGTGTTGTGAGGTAGTGCAGGGTTTCTGCACTAAAGTTTCTCTGGGAGGGTTGGAGGGATGCTCCATGTTAACTAAAATGGTGCTGTTTTTCTCACCAATGTTAGTTATCCCACAGAGAGGTACTTCCACCTCAGGGAGTCCAGCTTTGCCAGCTGATGATTCCCTTGGAACAGGTGCCTCCCCAGGAGAGGTTTCTCCTACCACAGGAATAGTATCCTGAATGGTAGGGTGGTTAGGGGATACTGTGATACCCTTTTTACCTGTTGATGGAGAGGGATCCTGAATTTTCAGGCCTTCTCTCCTTTGCTTTTTCATTTCACTTGAAATGAGAGGGAACAATTCCTCAGGGATGCCCAGCATGGCTGCATGGGCATAAAACTCTACATCAGCCCAACCTGAGGCCTCTAGGTCATTACCTAAGAGACAGTCTACAGGTAAGCTAGGTGATACCCCCACCTGCTTAGGGCCAGTAACTCCACCCCAACTAAACTGAATTATAGCTAAGGGAAGAAACTTAGTGGAGTTATGGACATCAATAATCTTATACTGTTGTCCAATGATGTGTTGATCAGGGTGCACTAGGTTGTCTGTCACCAAAGTGAAACTGGCACCTGTGTCCCTGTAGGCCAAGGCCTCAACACCATTTATTGAAACTGTCTGCCTGTACTTATCCATTGTAAGGGGACAAGCAGCCAGTGTGGCAAGGCCAATGCCACTAGGTGTGACAGAAACTGTCTTGGGACTGATTACATCAGTTTCCACTATGGACCCATAAGTGAACCCAACTACACCCTTTGCTTGACTGTTGCCAGCAGTCCCACCACTAGTACCACTACTGCTAGGGGCACTAGAGCTTGATGTATTAGTGGTGGTAGGCTCAGGGGGTTTACCTGGACAGGACTTATCCCCTGGCCTATGGCCTCTATTTTTACACACAAAGCACCAAGGCTTTTTAATGTGTGCAGGTTGGGAAGAAGAGGAAGAATTTGTTTTATCCCCACCCTCTGAAGAGTGTTTAAGATTTGAAGTGGGATCTTTGGTTTTACCCTTATCCCCATGCTTATCTTGAGATTTTTCACCATCTTTCTTCTTATTGCCATCTTTGTCACCCCCTGTATGAACTTTTCTGTTCACCCTTGTTCTGACCCATTTGTCTGCCTTCTTTCCCAATTCTTGGGGAGAGGTCAGATCAGAGTCTACCAGGTACTGGTGCAACAAATCAGACACACAATTATTAAGTATATGCTCTCTCAGGATTGTGTTATACAGGCTTTCATAATCAGTAACTTTACTGCCATGTAACCACCCCTCCAAGGCCTTCACTGCCTGGTCAATGAAATCAACCCAGTCTTGTGAAGACTCCTTTTTGGTATCTCTAAACTTTATCCTGTACTGTTCAGTGGTTAAGCCATAACCATCCAGGAGTGCATTCTTAAGAACTTGGAAATTATTAGCATCATTTTCTTTTACAGTAAGGAGCCTATCCCTACCTTTTCCAGTGAATGATAGCCATAGGATAGCAGCCCACTGCCTTTGAGGGACATCCTGTACAGCACAGGCCCTCTCAAGTGCAGCAAACCACTTGTTAATGTCATCCCCCTCCTTGTAAGGGGGAACTATCTTGTGCAGATTCCTGGAATCATGCTCTTTTGCAGGATGACTATGGGGAATACTGCTGCTGCCACCATGGGTATCTACACCCAACTTCTGTCTTTCCTTCTCTAATTCTAAAGACTGTCTATCCAAATCCAGCTGTTGCTTCTTGAGCTTCAGTCTGGTTTCTTCCACTCTCAATCTATTGAGCTCCCTTTCTAACAATCTGTCATCAGGGTGGGTGGGAGGGACATTTCTAGATACAGAGGTATGATGGGAATGAACAGAAGGAGACCTGTCCCTTACAGAGGGCACCCTAACAGCTTGGCTACCAGTATAATGTGAGAGCACACCATTAGTATGGTGTGATTCAACCTCTGTACCAACTATGCTAGACTGTCTAGTAATGGGCAGGCTGAGAAGTTTCTTTCCTGAACCTTTTCCTGGGGGAGTCCCTGGATCAGATTGAGAACCATTAGCTACTTTTTCTACAGATTGGGCACTTATGGCCTTATCCTGTACTCTAAGCATATTAATTAACAGTTCTAAGGAAGGATTCTTCCCTACACTCAAACCTCTCTCTATGCAGAGACTCCTTGCTCCTTTCCAGCTAAGGTGATCATATGCAAGTTTGGACAGTTCAACATTTTTTCCTGTGCCAGACATTTTTTAGAGAGAGTTAAAGTGATAGAAAAAGAGAAAAAAGTTTTCAGAACTTTTTGGAAAGACAGAAAAAACTTTTTTAAACTTTTAAGAACTTTTTGAAAGTTTTAGAAGTACTTTTCAGCACTTAGAAAAGAGTGAAAAGAGGAAATGCAAAACTTTTTGGCTATGTGTATATACACTGACCTTGTTTTGTATATTTTTCTCTTATGAAAAGTACAATGACAAGAGTGGTAAGTAGTCTCAAGCACTTATCCCACCACTGCACAACCAATGTAGGAGGCTGGACTGGCTTGTAGTGAGTACCAAGGGGTACTTGCACCTTGCACCAGGCCCAGTTATCCCTTATTAGTGTATAGGGTGTCTAGCAGCTTAGGCTGATAGATAATGGTAGCTTAGCAGAGCAGCTTAGGCTGAACTAGGAGACGTGTGAAGCTACTACAGTACCACCTAGTGTCATATGCACAATATCATAAGAAAACACAATACACAGTTATACTAAAAATAAAGGTACTTTATTTTTATGACAATATGCCAAAGTATCTTAGAGTGTACCCTCAGTGAGAGGATAGGAAATATACACAAGATATATATACACAATAGCAAAAATATGCAGTATAGTCTTAGAAAACAGTGCAAACAATGTATAGTTACAATAGGATGCAATGGGGAAACATAGGGATAGGGGCAACACAAACCATATACTCCAAAAGTGGAATGTGAACCACGAATGGACCCCAAACCTATGTGACCTTGTAGAGGGTCGCTGGGACTATTAGAAAATAGTGAGAGTTAGAAAAATAACCCTCCCCAAGACCCTGAAAAGTGAGTGCAAAGTGCACTAAAGTTCCCCTAAGGACAAAATAGTCGTGTTAGAGGGAAAATGCAAGGAAAACACAAATCAGCAATGCAACAACGATGGATTCCTGACTGAGGGTACCTGTGGAACAAGGGGACCAAGTCCAAAAGTCACAAGCAGCTCGGAGATGGGCAGATGCCCAAGAAATGCCAGCGGTTGGTTCAAAGAAGCTCTTACTAGGCTGAAGAACTGTGAATACTGCAGGAACGACAAGGGCTAGAGACTTCCCCTTTGGAGGATGGATCCCCCACGCCTTGGAGAGTCGTGAAGAAGTGTTTTCCCGCCGGATGGACGCCAACAAGCCTTGCTACACGCAATTCGTGCGTTTGGCGTTTTTGGACGCTGCTGGGGCCCAGGAGGGACCAGGAGGTCGCAAATTGGACCTGCAGAGAGAGGGGACGTCGAGCAAGACAAAGAGCCCTCACTGAAGCAGGTAGCACCCGGAGAAGTGCCAGAAACCGGCACTACGAGGATGCGTGAAACGGTGCTCACAGAAGTTGCACAAAGGAGTCCCACGTCGCCGGAGACCAACTTAGAAAGTCGTGCAATGCAGGTTAGAGTGCCGTGGACCCAGGCTTGGCTGTGCACGAAGGATTTCCGCCGGAAGTGCACAGGGGCCGGAGTAGCTTGCAAAGTTGCGGTCCCCAGCAATGCAGCCCAGCGAGGTGAGGCAAGGACTTACCTCCACCAAACTTGGGCTGAAGAGTCACTGGACTGTGGGGGTCACTTGGACGGTGTCGCTGGATTCGAGGGACCTCGCTCGTCGTGCTGAGAGGAGACCCAAGGGACCGGTAATGCAGCTTTTCGGTGCCTGCGGTTGCAGGGGGAAGATTCCGTCGACCCACGGGAGATTTCTTCAGAGCTTCTGGTGCAGAGAGGAGGCAGACTACCCCCACAGCATGCACAAGCAGGAAAACAGTCGAGAAGGCGGCAGGATCAGCGTTACAGAGTTGCAGTAGTCGTCTTTGCTACTATGTTGCAGGTTTGCAGGCTTCCAGCGCAGTCAGCGGTCGATTCCTTATCAGAAGGTGAAGAGGGAGATGCAGAGGAACTCGGCTGAGCTCATGCATTCGTTATCTGAAGTTTCCCCAGAGACAGAGACCCTAAATAGCCAGAAAAGAGGGTTTGGCTACCTAGGAGAGAGGATAGGCTACTAACACCTGAAGGAGCCTATCAGCAGGAGTCTCTGACGTCACCTGGTGGCACTGGCCACTCAGAGCAGTCCAGTGTGCCAGCAGCACCTCTGTTTCCAAGATGGCAGAGGTCTGGAGCACACTGGAGGAGCTCTGGACACCTCCCAGGGGAGGTGCAGGTCAGGGGAGTGGTCACTCCCCTTTCCTTTGTCCAGTTTCGCGCCAGAGCAGGGGCTAAGGGGTCCCTGAACCGGTGTAGACTGGCTTATGCAGAATTGGGCACATCTGTGCCCAACAAAGCATTTCCAGAGGCTGGGGGAGGCTACTCCTCCCCTGCCTTCACACCATTTTCCAAAGGGAGAGGGTGTCACACCCTCTCTCAGAGGAAGTTCTTTGTTCTGCCATCCTGGGCCAGGCCTGGCTGGACCCCAGGAGGGCAGCTGCCTGTCTGAGGGGTTGGCAGCAGCAGCAGCTGCAGTGAAACCCCAGGAAGGGCAGTTTGGCAGTACCAGGGTCTGTGCTACAGACCACTGGGATCATGGAATTGTACCAACAATGCGAGGATGGCATAGAGGGGGCAATTCCATGATCATAGACATGTTACATGGCCATATTCGGAGTTACCATGGTGAAGCTACATATAGGTAGTGACCTATATGTAGTGCACGCGTGTAATGGTGTCCCCGCACTCACAAAGTTCAGTGAATTGGCTCTGAACAATGTGGGGGCACCTTGGCTAGTGCCAGGGTGCCCTCACACTAAGTAACTTTGCACCTAACCTTTACCAGGTAAAGGTTAGACATATAGGTGACTTATAAGTTACTTAAGTGCAGTGTAAAATGGCTGTGAAATAACGTGGACGTTATTTCACTCAGGCTGCAGTGGCAGGCCTGTGTAAGAATTGTCAGAGCTCCCTATGGGTGGCAAAAGAAATGCTGCAGCCCATAGGGATCTCCTGGAACCCCAATACCCTGGGTACCTCAGTACCATATACTAGGGAATTATAAGGGTGTTCCAGTAAGCCAATGTAAATTGGTAAAATTGGTCACTAGCCTGTTAGTGACAATTTGAAAGTAATGAGAGAGCATAACCACTGAGGTTCTGGTTAGCAGAGCCTCAGTGAGACAGTTAGGCACCACACAGGGAACATGTACATGCACACCTATGAGCACTGGGGCCCTGTGTGACAGGGTCCCAGTGACACATACATATAGGCCACAAACCTATGAGCACTGGGGTCCTGACCAGCAGGATCCCAGTGACACATAACAACCATACTGAAAACATAGTGTTTTCACTATGAGCACTGCGGCCTGGCTATCAGGATCCCAGTGAGACAGTGAAAACAGTGACAAACACCCTGACATACACTCACAAACAGGCCAAAAGTGGGGGTAACAAGGCTAGAAAGAGGCTACCTTCTCACACTGGGGCCCCTGGCATGGGCAGTGCAGGGGCCCCCTAACAGGGCCCCGTGCAGCTTTTCACTGTCTGCATTGCAGACAGTGAAAAGCGCGACGGGTGCAACTGCACCCGTCGCACGGCTGCAACACCGCCGGCTCCATTAGGAGCCGGCTCCTATGTTGCAGCCGCATCCACGCTGGGCCGGCGGGCGTAAACTAGGTTTGCGCCCGCCGGCCCAGCGGGGATGTTGTAATGGGCACCGCGGGAATGCGGCCGCATTGGCAGCCGCATGGCGGTTACAGCTTGGCGGGTGGCGGAAGCCGTCCGCAAATGTTGTAATGACCCCCAAAATCTGCTGGGAGAAATACTATTTGCATACATTTTCAAGTTAATTAATCAGCCTGATTCCGGACTTCCAACACGTAATGATGTGTTTGCGGCAGTTTATGTACATAATATCTCCATTACTACACTATGGGCCAGATGTAGAAAGCCGTTTGCATGGTGCAAACTGCGAAAATCGCAGTTTGTGCCATACAAACAGCCTTCTGCGATGCACATTCACAATTTGCGAGTCGGTACCGACTCGCAAATTGTGAATGCGACTCACAAATAGGGAGTCCTATTTGCAACTCGCATCGCAATTCACAGTTATCACCAGTGTCACACTGGTGGTAACTCATTCTCAAAAGGGATGGGGTCCCCATGGGACCCCTTCCCCTTTGTGAATGTGGGCAAAAAGGGTTTTTCAGAGCAGGCACAATGGACTACTGCCTACACTGAAAAAACGAAACCAAATGGTTTCGTTATTTTTTTTATTTTGCAACTTGTTTTCCTTTAAGAAAAACGGGCTGCAAAATAAGTAAAAAAACTGCTTTATTGAAAAAGCAGTAACAGACATGGAGGTCTGCTGACTTCAGCAGGCCACCATCCCTGTGAGTGCAGGGACTCGCTATGGGGTCGCAAAATGCGACCCACCTCATTAATATTAATGAGGTGGGTCTTTGCGACCCCATAGCGACTCGCAGTCGGTGTCTGAGACACCGCAATGCATCCGATTTTGCGAATCGGAAATTGCGAGGTGCACTGACTCGCAATTTCCGATTCGCAAAATCGGACTTTACATGTGACCCGATATTGCACGAGGAATTTCCTCTAGGTGGCTCGTCTTGGAAACTAAAAATGCAATTTGCGTGAACTCCTCTGAGTGAAGTTTGCATTCGCTTCTACAATTACCAAAGCAGTCAAAATTAAGCCACCTGTTTCACATGACACCAGAGTGCAATTGTATGCCTTGAGAATGCGGGTAGATCATTTGACGATAATGTAAATATACGGAAATAAAAAGACGGTAAGTTGACAAGTGAGAACAATGATGGCAACAACGTTGGTGGGAATCTTATGGCCGGAGAAGGTGGCAGACTCCAACTGGATTTTGCAGCCTGGGTTGTGGTACTAAAGGCAACAGTTGCAGCCTAAAACCCCAAAATTTGCTGTATGATTATGGAAGACAGAAAAGTCCCTCTCGCAAAAATACCACTCAGCCTGTGTCACTGTTGGCGATTCTCTCAAGTCACAGTATGTGACCTGGCAGAATCTCCAGCAGCGCTGCGTCTCGGAAAAGGAGGATATTTGGTAGTAGGGGGTGCAGATTACACCTTGAAAGCCCTTCTGCCTATGGCATCGGACAACCTGCTTTCCAGCAATGCACAAGGGAGCGGGGGGGGGGGGAAGGGGAGGCGGGTGTTGAACAGGAGTAATGGGGGAGAGGAAGCAGAAAAGTGTGGGGACAGATCAGCTGAGTCAAGGGAGGAGAGGCAGCCCAGGAAACACGGGATGTAGCAAGGTCACTGGGCTGCAGGCTGAGAGAAGCAAAGGTGAAGGGGGTGTCACAGGACACGAAGGGCAGAGAGACCGGGGGGGGCGGGAGAAGAAATGCAGAGGGCTGCAAGATACCACGGGGGGAGCTGTACATTGAAACTGGTGTTCACAGGCTTGTGACAAAAGAAATTAGCACATCTGCTGGCTGTTGGCCTTGTGTGCCTTCTTTTTATTGGCCCGTGGTAGTGAAGAGCCAATAAAATGAATATCAGTCTAATTGTTTTACAATTGGAAAGTGGATCATCACTGATATTAAAGTTTTTGCAGCCGCTTTCATAAAATTTGCTGAGTTTTTACAAAAGTGCCAATTTTTCAAAATCCTGCGGCATCTCATAACTGAGGCAAACAAATCACTATATTACCTTTAGTCATAAATGCGTTTTTGATATCAACAACTGCGTTCATTTTGGAAGCAAGAAATGCTGTTCATCTAACTCTTACTCTAGCTGTCTGACGATGAGCTAACTTTCGAATTGGACCAAGGTGCATGTTCTCACGAAATAAAAAATGTAACTCCAGCAGTTTAGACACTAACGGACTAATTCACAGACTGAATCGGTAAGTAATACTTACATCGATGCAACGCACAAACCTATGAGAAGTAAATGTGAGATGGGAGGAGTGGCTAGAAAATTGAATATATATATATATATATATATATATATATATATATATATATATATATATTTTATTTATTTTTTCACTGAAAAAAGGTTACAGGGACTTTACAGTTAGGTTCTGAATTTCCTCACACAAAACCATTGAAATTTAGCAGTTATAGTTATAGTTAACTCAAGTAACTATAATTCACACCCCAAGGTAAGCATAACTTGCACCCATGACATGCACATTTTTATCATCAATTCTTTTTTTTAAATGTTGCAGTACAATGATGCCATAGAAGGTGTCATCAATGATGTAATATGTGGAGTAATTAGCTGTGCATGGCGAAGGCGCAAGTTATAGTTACCTTAGGGCGTGAGTTACAGTTGCTTGAGTTAACCATAACTGCTGAATTTCTATGGTTTTGTGCAAGGATATTCAGAACCTAACTATAACATCCCTGTAAATTTTTGTGTTTTCATTGAAAAAAAATGCATAAATAACTAAATATTTATATATATATATATATTCACTTAAAAAAACAACGGTTATAGTCATATTATAGTTAGGCTCACAATTTAAATGTCCAAAACCATTGAAATTCAGGTGTTATAGTTAGAGTTATTTCAAGTAACTATAATTGTGCCCTAAGGTAACTATAACTCGCGGCCCTGGCATGCACAGTTATCGTATCAATAATTTTACTGTAAATGTTACAGTAAAATTATCAATGGTATTCTAAAAGATGTCATAAGTGCTGTCATTTTCAGGGTAATTAGCAGTGCATGGCGAAAGCATGAGTTTTAGTTACCTTAGGGGAGGAGTACAAGTTAAAATAATGTTCGGTAAACTGTGACAGACAGCAATACAGTATTTGCCATTACAGGTGATATTCATGGTTTTGTATGACCAACAGACAAAAAATACATGAGTGGTGCTCTTCAGTACCTCACACCTTTTTAGTCTGGGAAATGTTTGCTTTACCAGTGAAATGAGACACTTGGTGAAAAGTCAGATCATTGCTTGCAATTTCTGAAGATACATTTTTGAGCAATGATTCAATAAAGTGAAGTTGGACATTTGCATTTTTGTCGAACAAGGAGCCAGATGTATGAAGCACTTTTATCAGTCGCAAATGGCCCATCGGACTGTTTGCAACAAGTAAAACCAGTAAAATGCTTTTAGGCATGTACCAACCCTATTTTGCAAGTCAGAAACCTACTACTGACTCACAAAATAGGGTTTGAGACTCGCTATTAGGAAAGGACGTGCCAAGGGGGCCCCTTCCTAAGAGCGAGTTGCACTGGTATGTAGGAATGTTTTGGAACCAGGAATGCGGTCATAAACATTCACAGTTACCACCAACTTCAAGTTGGTGGTAAGCCATTCGCAAACCAAAAAGGTCCACAAGGGACCCCTTCCTCTTTGTGAATGGTGGTGAAAATATTTTTTAAGAGCAGGCAGTGGTCGCATGGACCACTGCCTACTCTTAAAAATTAAAAAGAAAATGTTTCACTTTTCTTTTCGTAATGCATCCAAGTAATACAAACTGGCTGCCTTACAAAAAAAGAAGATTGCTCTATATGAAAGCAATCACATACTTGGTGGTCTGCTGACCCCAGGAGGCCACCATCGCTGTGATTGTGTCAATTCCCAAATGGATTGGAAATTGTAACCTGCCTAATGAATAATAATGAGGCAGGTCTCTTGCAACCAATTTTGGAATCGCAAATCATGTTAAATACACTGTTGTACATAGCAGTTTGCAATTTCCTAATAGCGAATTACAAAAATGAGCTATTAGGAAATCGCAAACCTTTAGCTACATACATCTGGCCCCAGGTTCCGATTCGACCTGAGTGTGCAAGGATTGCTTGGTAGGGAGCAGGGCTTCTGCACTTGTAGTTACCCCAGGAGCAATGTGTACCTAGTGGCAGGGGCCTGCTAACGACATAGCCACCTCATCAGTGGAAGTGCAGTGACATGTAAGATGCCTTAAATGGCCTGTGCATGTTAATGCTTACATATACAATTTAACCTCATGCATAGGGTATAAATCTACACTTTGCTGCAGCATGCTGATAGAAGAAAAAAGCAAAACAAAATGTATTTTCTTTTAACATGAAGTCAGTGTCTGAATCACAAGGGAAGAAAATGGGACACTTGCTGAACAGTAACTTTTGAAATGGATTTTTTTTCCACGTACAACATATGTTTGAAACAGCCTCTTCCCCGCATCCGCTGATGTTGCTAGGTCTTTAAAAATCAGCATATTGTGTATGCAGTGTGGCCTACATCAGAGCAGATGCACATCGTCGGACGCCTCATACGAAGCAGAGCTGATGCTAAATCATGGACTCCACGGATAGATCCTGGCAGACTTCACAGGTTGGAATAAACCCGCCTTCCCTGAAGCACCATCTGCCACCAGACAGTAGCTCCAGTTCTGCAGCCTCAGATTTGGTAATGCGATGCTTCTCTGACTAGTTCCAAGGACTCTGTGACAATATGGCCTGCCAACTGGAAGGGAGCGAGCGACGCTGCTGCGTACCTAATGCCTTCACGAAGTTGTTTGCTTTCGACACAGCGTGAGCACAATGAGGCTGGGACATGCTCCAAAACACTAAGCAAAGGAGACAAAACTGTTATCTCTTGCAGTTTTTTTACTTTAATTGAATTATAAAGCCACATTGCCTATCAATCCCACGGCTGCAGTGTCAAGCCCAGGACGGCCTTTTTCACGTTTCATTACAATCAGCAAGCACCACATTCTAGCACAAACTCATCAGCAGAGAAGCAATTAGGAGTTGGGTTCTCAGTTAGCGCTGTGACTAATCTTGGCCACCTACTTACTTAACAATATAACATGTTTGCTGTTGGTCCAATAAATGATGATATTGCTTAAATTATTTGAAAAACTATCAACTGACGCAAAACCCACAACTATGGAACCAAATACTCAATTGTGAGAAAGTCACCCTCTTAGCATGTTCACCCCAATGTTTCTGTCTGGTACTGGTGGTAACTGACCTTGATGGTGTCCAGGGCTCTGCTTAACAGGTTTAGGGCCAGTGCTCTGAATAAAAGGTATATGATCAAATGGCTCAATGTTATAATTCCAATCGGCAATGACAAGTTATTTAAGTCCCTAGTAGATATTAGGGCATGGGGGATTCAAACTACCTATAAATCCCTAGCATATAATAGGGAAGGTTGGAGACCCGGTAGATTTCCTACACTGGAGTGTGCACTGCTGGGTGCCTGCTGTCATTTTAAAAGGCAGCCCTGCCTTGCAGACTGTCTTCAAAATATAAAATGTATGCAAATTCGACTTTGGAATTAAAGGTACTTCCAAAGTAAAAATTGACCTTATTTTCACATATAAGTCGTCCTGACGTTTCCCCTCGATGCCCCAGAGATAGGGTGTCATGTAACTATAAGCAGGGATATTATAAAAAAATGTTTTATAAACGCTGGTGAGGGAAAAACAACACCTTTTATTTCCCCCATTGTAGAAAGTTGGCTCCATAGGCTATAATGGAAATATTTGTCATAGGCCTAAATTTTACTAGCAGTAATATAAAAATACCATAAAAGAACTCTCAAATGAATGGTAATGAAAACTGCAGCAATATGCATTTGTTGAATTTAGCATAACCTTTGCAGAAAATAAGTTATGAGACATTCTTTACTGTAAGCCACATTCCAGCCTACTAGTGGTTTCTGCTGAGTGGTCAATCGTAGCAGAATTAGCTAAAGCTCCTTTGATGAGGTAACAAGTGGCCTGCACTGAGCAGTGGTTATCTGATGAGGGTGGTAGGCAGATGGTGAAGCACGGCCAGGAAGGGCACTGGGTGAATCAAGCTGAGGCTTCAAAAGAATGCCAACCTGAGAGGAATGGAGCCAGTCCTGCCCTCTCACCCCTGTACCCACAGATCGATAGTGGACTTAGGAAAGGAATTTGCAGATGTCCAGAGGGGGAGTTAATGGAAATGAGGTATACCTGGGGGTTGGTTTAGCAAGATCCTACTCCTCTAAAGGAAAATCATCCATCTTAGAATGTTAAAGTGCAATGCTTTATGGGACAAGAAGATGTCACACTTTGGAAGAAGTTGTTATACTTTTGGGTGACACCTTGCAGCTCATTGGACAAGGATGCTCACTAGATGTCCCACAAGACAATTGAATACAATTCAGATCTGCTGCCTGAAACCACAAGAAGAAGAAGTACTGCCCTGCTGAAACCATGGTTTGCAACTCAGAGGACTGCACACCTAAGGACTGTGCATGATGCACACTGGAACCATAGCCCAAATGACTCTGCCTTGCATAAAAAATGACTCAGGAGTGGATACCATGAAGCAACAGGTTAAAAGAACTTCCCTGCATCAACTTCCATAAAAGCCCCCAACCTGGAGTGCATCCAGTGGACTTGCAAGGATTTGGCCAGGTGTATTGTAGGAATTGCAGTCCCAACGTATCAAGGAGCAACTCAGAGATTCTGGAACCTTGGATTGGAGTTGTGGATCATTTTCCTGCATCAAGAAACACTTCTGGAAATAAGTGTAAAAGTGTTAAGTTGGGGACAGCTGGAACTCTTGACTGTATCCCGGTCGAGAGCAACCTTCTCTTTGAGCGATATTTGCTTCTAAGTGCTAGTTTTACTTTTTCTTTTAAAGTTCATATCTTTGGTTCCCTATATTTTTTTTTTTGTTCTTTTGGTACCATTTTAAAGATGAAAATATTTACTATTTGTATAAATTGGTGCAGGATTTTTATTGTGTGTTGTGTCCTGCTTATTTACTGTATTGGTGTATTTAAATACTTTACATACCTGTCTCCCGAGTTAATCCTGAGTGCTTATTGCCAAGCTACCAGGAGTTGAGCCAGGGGCTAGTTTGTGGGACCTTGACTGGGCACAACCCTGTGTTGGGGGTGATTTGCTAGTGGTAGGTGTGTACTTACCCCTACCAATACCTAGCCTCTAACATAACTGATGTTCAGTGGTGTGGATATCGGGTTGTGCTTGAATTACACCAAGTGGCGACTCGCAGGAGGGCAAAGGGGCAGGGGGGACAAACAAATATAATAATTTTTTTTTTAAACGTACTTTCATACTGCGCCACTCTTCTCCGCTCCACGGTTCTCCACTGTAGGCACAGGCTCCCAGCCTGCCCTGCATTCAATCCTAACGCTGCTTTCATGCTGCTGGCAGCACAACAGCAATGTTCGGATTGGATGGAGTGCCCAGCCAGGGTGCTCTGAAGCATAGTGAGAGTTTCTGCTTGCTGTCTCCAACTCAGCAACGCAGTGCCGGGTTGGAGAGAGCCTAGTGCGCATGTGTGTTTGGCCGGACCGAGGTGGCCGGCCAAACATACATGCGCACTGAGGGAGAGTGCTGTGTACTCCCCATCTGTCCCTATCATCGCCCGTGGCCCCGCCCCTTTTACAAGAAAACAATAGTAAACATAGTTTATTATTGTTTTCTTGTAAAAGTTTTGCAGCTGCTACTACTGGCGGGGAACTGGGGGGACGTGACGCTCATCCGCTATAGCGGAGGAGCTGCCCCTGATTACAGCACACAGCAATGTTAGTTAAGATCAGTAAAAATCTGCTAAATTGACTTAGAACAAAACTTTTCATTTTGGATTGTTGATAGTTGGACTAGAAGTGATTTTTAATCACTTTTGTTGATTTTTCTAAATGTTTTCTATTTCAAAGATTGTGTGACCCAAAAGTAGGGATACCATGGAGGTGGATCTGGCTAAACTGAACAAACATAAGGTGGCTGAGCTTAGTTAGGGTTCAGTGTAGGGTCCAGGGGGCTACCTAATAACAACAAGCTTAGGAAATAAGAATTTATTAGGTCACTTAAGGCCTGGGCACAGACAGCTCCAAAGAATGAAGGGGAAGGGGGAGGCATCCTCTCCAACAACCTCCACCATGAGGAGGAGGATGATGATGCCCTGTCCACTACTTCTAGCATTAGTTTCATGATCCCAGCTGGGGGAGGGAGGGAAGGCTTGCCCCTATGGGAACCAACACTATCTCTTGCAGAGAGAAGGCTTCAGGCTCAGTTGGAGGCCTTGGCAACAGAAAAAGAGAAACTAGAACTGGAGAAGACGAGGTTGGCAAGGGAAGAAGAGAGAAGGAGTGGTGGCAGCAACAATTAAAAAAGTGCTGAGATACCCGGGCTGGGGTTGCCCTAGGCTCCTCAAGGGAATACTTCCAATGTACACTGAGGCCGATGATATTGACAAATGGTTGACTGCATTTGAGAAGGCCCAAGTGAGCACGTATGAGGGGCTGTACAATTTATTACTTAAAGAGCACATCCTGACTCAGGAGAAATTATGGCAGTATCTAGGGGACTCAAAGTTTTCTGGTCCCAGAGAGCTGCGGGAGACAGCTGATGAGTGGATGAGAACCAGGGTGTCTAATCTACACCAGGGAGGTGACCAAAAAAAGGAGGACAGGCCATGTTCTCAGGGGAAGGAAGGTCAAAAACAGAAGGAGCCTGTGGTATTGTGTTAAGAATAAGTAAGGAAAAAATAACTTTCATGTATTTAAAATGTATCATATTACTTGTGTAATTGTAGTTCATTGTTTTACTCTTTGTTTATTTGTAACATGTTACTTGGTTTCTTCCGGCCGCCCCTGCTCCATCAATGGGACTGTTTAGAATGTTGGTCAGGACAGTTGGAGAAGGAGCAGAGCAGGAGTGGCTGGAGTTTCCTTTTCTGAGTTGAGAATTATTCTTCAATAAATATGGATTACTGTTTCCTGGTTTCCTGCATCCAAATTACTTCAATTTTGGCGACGAGGGTTAAGACTTTCAGTCTGGAGGACCACGTGTCAGATTTTATTCCACAACAGCTGCCATTGTAAGTAGAGAGCTATTAGAGACCGGTTTTGGCTGCCTGCCAACGTTCCAGTGTCAGATTTTATTTCACCGGTACATGGAAACTCCAGCACTGAACATTATTGATTTTATTCGGGCTCCGTGTGTGTCAATTACTTGCGCAAGGAAGGACTGCTTTGGCTGTCTGCCAACGTTTCCTCTCAGATCGACAATAACGTTGCTAGGCAACACTTCGTGTCTCTACTGGCTGCTTGCCAAAGCTTCTCCAACACAGAAAAGGATTGCTGTGTGTGTCAATTACTTGCGCAAAGAAGTGTGAGATAATTTGTTTACCAAGAGAGCTATTACTGGACTGCTTTGGCTGCTTGCCAACGTTTCCTCTCAGATCGACACTAACGTTGCTAGGCAACACTTCGTGTCTCTACTGGCTGCTTGCCAAAGCTTCTCTGGCACAGAAAAGGATTGCTGTGTGTGTCAATTACTTGTGCAAAGAAGTGTGAGATAATTTGTTTACCAAGAGAGCTATTACAGGACTGCTTTGGCTGCCTGCCAACGTTTCCTCTCAGATCGACACTAAGGTTGCTAGGCAACACTTCGTGTCTCTACTGGCTGCTTGCCAAAGTTTCTCCGACACATTTTATTTGGCTGCTTGCCAAGGATTCTCCGGCACAGAAAGGATTGCTGTGTGTATTTTGTTTGGCTGCTTGCCAAGGCTTAGCTAAGAGCATATTTTTTAAGGATTGATTTTTATATACAATCTGCAGTTTCTTTTGCTTAATTGTTTATTTAAGCATTTTAAACATTTTGAAGAAAGGTTTTTTATTTTACCTGGCTCTGCTACAAAATATATATATTCCTTTTTGTTCTATTTTTCATTTTTTTGGGAGAATTATTGGTAAAGAGGCATACATGTTTGAAGGGATTGGAGTTTTTTTTAAATAAATTATATTATTGTTTGAAGAAGAAAGCATGCAGAACATTGCACCACCTCAATTTTTTTTGCCTTTGCCTGGTGAACCATCTATACCGTGGTGTAAGTGGAAGAAGGTCTTTCTAACATACATTCGTGTTTGTGGAAGCAATTTGTCTGCAGACCGGAAGACTTCTGTTCTTCAACACTGTCTTGGGGCAGAAGGACAGGAGATTTTGGAGAATTTACCTGTTATCAATTCGTCAGATGGTGGAGAAGGGGACACAAACTTGAATGAGTTTGAGTCAACATTACTCAGATTAGATAGGCACTTTTTACCAAAAGTGTCAATTATATTACAGAGATTTTACTTTGGAAAATGTAAACAGGGTGAAACTGAGACAGTAGAAGATTTCGTAACAAATCTTCGCAAATTGGCGGCCCAGTGTAAGTTTGGTGACACTGTAGAGGAACGTATTAGAGACCAATTTATGTTGGAGTGCAGAAGCGACAAGATAAGAGAGGCGTTGTGGTCCAAAGGTGATCCAAATTTGGAAGAGGTTTTAATGGTCGCAAAACAAATTGAACATTCAGAACTCTGCGTGGAAGATTTAAGAAAATCCAAGAATACGTTAAAGTCTGTTCAGATTGTTGAGACAAGGTTGCCAACTAAAAACCACCCTGGTCCGTCGAAAACTAAACTGTTATGTTATAGATGTAATTCATCATCACACTTAGCCAATAGCAAAGATTGCCCAGCCTTTAAGGTGTTATGTAAAAAATGTGGTAAAAAAGGGCACTTTGCTAGGTGTTGTAAGTCTGGAGATAAAGGGGTGGTGAAGTTGAATGAAGTTGGTGATGGGGGCAGTGATGATAATGATGAAGAAAGATCATTCATTTTACAAGTTGTAAATGATGTAAACTGTATTGCTAAGGTACGATGTGAATATCCTATTGATGTGGTTGATGTTAATGGGGTCAAGGTTTCCATGATGATGGATTCAGGTGCAAAATTGACTCTGATTTCACAGTCAGACTTTTTAAAACATTTTGAGAAAAAGATTACTCTTCAACCTCCAGATGTTTTGCCTTTTAGTTATGGGGGAAAACCTATTGAGTTGAGAGGATATTTTGAAGCTAAGATCATGTTCAAAGGGAATACCATTGAAGGGAAGATTTATGTTCCCATAGTAGGAAATACCATTTTGGGTTGGCCCCATCAGAAATTACTTAATATTGTATTGAACCCTAATGCAGTTCCACAAGTTCAGGTTCAAAAGGTCTGCTCTGGTAGTGATGATCTTATGAATGAATTTCCTGAAGTTTTTTCCGGTAAGATTGGGTGTGTAAAAGGATACAAGCACCGCATTGTGTTGAAAAAAGAAGCTATTCCTATAGCATGTAAGGTTAGGAACATACCTTTTAGTTTAAGAGACAAAGTTAAGGTGGAACTTCAGAGACTAGAATTGGAAAATATTATTGAGAAGGTGGAAGCTGCAGAATGGGTTGCCCCAATTGTAGTTGCTTCTAAAGCCAACGGAGATATTAGGCTTTGCATAGACTTGCGAAATTTGAATAAAGAAATAGTTGAGGACAGATTTCCCTTACCTAACATTACAGAAATGATAAGTTCTTTGGGCAATGCCCGTTTCTTCACTACTTTGGATCTCAGCTCAGCTTATCATCAGGTTTCACTGTGCGAAGAATCTAAATTGTTGACTTCATTTATCATTCCTTTTGGTGTTTTTAAATTCAACAGGATGCCCTTTGGGTTATGTTCGGCGGCATCCGTCTTTCAAAGACTGATGAATGGGTTATTAGGTGATTTGCCTTTTGTGAAATTTTTTCAGGACGATGTTCTTGTTTTTTCAGATACTTTTGAACAGCATAGAACATCTGTCAGGAGTGTGCTTAACATTTTCCGAGACAAGGGGATAACTTTAAAAAAAGAGAAGTGTAAGTTTTTTAGAACAGAAATCTCCTATCTTTGTCACATAATTTCTGCGGAAGGAGTAAAGCCTAAAGAGGAGTTAGTTCATACCATTATAAAGCTAGCAGCACCTGAAAGTAAATCTGATGTACAGTCCTTTTTGGGTATGGTGGAATTTTATGCTAAGTTCATTCCTGATTTGGCTAAAAGAACTTGTGCTATTAGGAGTTTACTTAAGAACCAATCTGAATTTAACTGGGATTCTGAGTGTCAGAGGGAATTTGAAGATTTAAAGATGGGTTTGTCTTCAGCTCAATTTCTTAATAGTTTTCAACCAGGTCTACCTTGCTCAATTACCACGGATGCATCTGAGAAAGGATTAGGATGTGTTTTAAGACAGTTTAATGAGGACAAAGTTAATACAATTGCATTTGCGTCTCGTAGTTTACGTGGTGCGGAGTGTAAATATTCGACTATCGAAAAAGAGGCATTAGCAATTTTCTGGGCTGTAAGAAAATTTAAACAATTTCTGTGGGGAGTCAAGTTTGAAGTATGCACTGATCACAAACCTCTACGTGAGATCTTTGAGAAAAAGGGGTTGGATAATGTTTCGGGTCGAATTTGTAAGTGGATTGTTGGATTACAGGATTACCATTTTGAGGTGAGGTATGTTCCGGGGTGTGAAAACAAAGCAGCGGACTGTTTATCTAGAATGAAGAATGTTGATTGGGATGGTTATGACTCTGATGATTCCTGGTGGGTTGACGAGGATGTTAAGGTATGTGCTGTCACTGACGGGTGTGTTACAGAGGATGAATGGTTACAAGGAATGAAGGATGATGTAAATCTTTCCCGTGTCAGAGATTTACTTTTGGATGGACGGGCCTTAAAAAAAAATGAGAATATGAGTGAGAATTATAGTAAAATTTGGCATGAATTGTCCATTCAGAATGGGATAGTATTGAGAGGAGAAAGGTTAATTCCTCCGTGTAACTTGCGTGAGCGCATCATGGATTTTGCCCATAGTGGTCATCATGGGATTTGTAAAACTAAAGAAAGACTGAGAGGAGTATACTGGTGGCCGGGTATGGACGTAAATATTGAAAGAAAAGTACGTGATTGTGTGGAGTGTAATGTTGCAGATAAGTCGTTGAAAGTTAGAACTCAACCTATGATACTCAAGAAAGCTCCTAACGAAGTGTGGGACTCAGTATCTATTGATATCTTAGGACCATTGAACTATAAATCACATTCAAAATTTGTTGTAGTTCTTATGGATGAGCTTTCTAGGTGGCCAGAGATCATGATCTCTTCAGAAGTGTCCTCTTTGACTGTGGTAGAATTTCTCACAGATGTTTTTAGTAAAGAAGGTAATCCCAGGTCCATTTTGACTGATAATGGGGTTCAATTCACATCGAAACTTATGCGTGAGTTTTTGAGTAAAAGAGGGATTTTGCATAGAAAGAGTGCCTTGTACCATCCTGAGACAAATGGGATGGTGGAACGTTTCAACAGGACATTAAAGGAGACCATTCAATTGGCAAATCAATTAGGGTGTGATTGGGAATTCATGATTAAGAAGAAGGTGGAGGAATATAGGTTCACTCCACACACTAGCACTGGCCAATCCCCTTTTGTCATGTTCAAGAAACGTATACCACATACTATGGTGTATCCTCCGTGGGTTAAAGTTTATACTAAGGAGCAACTCAATTATGAAGGTAGGAGAGATTCAGCAAGGAGCAAACATTTGTCGTGTCAGGAGAAAAGAAAACAAGTGTATGATTTGAGGAAATCTGTAAAAGAGTTACATTTTGAGGTGGGTGATTTTGTAAAGGTCAAGTTACCTGGGAAAATTACAGGAGGGCAATCTCACTTTAGTAGAGTTTTTAAGGTTGTTGAAGTTTACAGTGGTGCTGTTAAATTAGATGATGGTCGTGTGTGGAATCTCAATAGAATTGTCAAAGTCAAGTAATGTAGATGGATATATTTTTACTTTTCTGGAAGAGGAAGGTGGTGTGGTATTGTGTTAAGAATAAGTAAGGAAAAAATAACTTTCATGTATTTAAAATGTATCATATTACTTGTGTAATTGTAGTTCATTGTTTTACTCTTTGTTTATTTGTAACATTTTACTTGGTTTCTTCCGGCCGCCCCTGCTCCATCAATGGGATTGTTTAGAATGTTGGTCAGGACAGTTGGAGAAGGAGCAGAGCAGGAGTGGCTGGAGTTTCCTTTTCTGAGTTGAGAATTATTCTTCAATAAATACAGATTACTGTTTCCTGGTTTCCTGCATCCAAATTACTTCAGAGCCCTCTCAAGATCCCCAAAAACCTACGGTTGGAACAGTGTTTTGATTGTCACCTGCCCTGTCATAAAAGAGGAGATACTGTCCGTACAATGAAGCCTTCTACTGGTGGCCAGTCCACAGGGATTGTTAGTGTAGGTGTGGGGGTGTAGGATGGAGATTGTCCCAGATACTTGGGAAGGGGATAACAGAGGCAATCTCAGTGTCCATGGGTAGTGTGTGAATTGCAATCCTGGCCAACATGCCTCCCAGCATGGAGAGGTATAGGCAGAGGCCTAAACTCAAAGGGACTGAGGCTGAGGCTCTGAGAGATACAGGAGCCCAAAGATACAACTGACATGGACAAGTAAACAGCCCAGACGTAAATGGGAGATCCGAACTCTGCCTTAATGATGAGCAAGGCTTCACAGTGCCTGAGTTTGAGGCCTATTAGCTATGTGCTAAGCTCACTTTGCTCACTATTGGTATTATGCTCCACGTTTCATTCCTCCTGTTGCATACAAAAAAGACAATGTACTCTCTTGCTATCTCCAGACCCTACTATTTAAAGCAACTTCTCATACAATACAATGGCAGCTATCAATACAACTCCCTATGCAACCTGAGCAAGGGATAAACTATGCAAATGAGCAAAACTGTGAAAATGTACTCTCCTGACCTCCCACTACATAATCATCCAACATTGATAGTAATTGGAGAAAAGAAGATCTTTCAATTTAACATAATTGTGTATCTTATTCCCTGAGGGAGAGTTTATCCCACCTTGCACCATAACATATGCCACTGGACATGTTTCTCTACTATATGAGCTTCTAGATCATTTTGCATACTCAGAGTGGTTAAAAGAAGAACTACAAGCTCTGTTCCCAACAGGAGATGACAAGAAAGAACCCACTCGTCAAGTTACTATATAACATGTTGCAGTCAAAAGAGCAATGATGCAAACACATCCATCAGTGATTTCAGATAACTATTCAAGGTGGCACTCCAGAGAAAACATACTAGGTTTGCCTTGGCAAAGTGCCAAAAGTCTCCTGGGGTCCATGCAGGGAACCCCAAGACCCCCACGGTGCGTGCCAACTCCCTGCCTCCAGCTGGAGCCAGCATTGCTACAGCATGCAGGGAGCAGCTAAAAATGTTGTTCCCTGCAAGAAGGAGCAATCCTTCCATTTGTTTTCCTGCCCGCTTGACAGTGGGCAATAAAACAGACAAAAAGTCTGCTCCCACTGGGCGGAAACAGATTTCTTGCTCCTGCCGGCTGGGAACATACTTACAGTTTGTTGCCACTTGGCAGGAACTTTCAAAGCTGATGCTCAGGCCTCAGAATGGAATTCTTCCAATGTGTCTCTTCTGCCTCTATCTGATGAAAATGTGCATCACATCAAGGAGCCAAATCCTCCAGAAAACTCTTACTTGAGGGGGAACATGATCAAGAAGCCCTTTTTGAATTCTAGTCAGACTGTTATCAAACTTCCTCTGGTCTCTTGTTCCTATGTGGTGATCTTATCTGGAGTCCCGTCGCCTTGCACGAGGATAGGGGGAGTTGCACAACGAACTCTGGACTGGCTAACAGTACAGTGACTTTCCCCTTTCTTATGCAAGCAATGTTTTATTAACACACAGGGTTCAATGGATAGGGTCTGGACTGGTAGATAGACATGGTGACTGTGTCATTATAAACTTCAGGTCTCCATTATTTCTGTAAAGTTTGCTATTTGGATGCCTATGAAAACTAGCACTCAGGAGTAACATAAATCTATTACCCCTATGCTACTTTTACAAGCCCTGTCTTCCCATTTTGCATGCCACTATATGTCAGCCACCCAAGTCTCATGTTGATGGGAGTAACCGCAAAGCTAGCATGCTGTCTGAGGCTTATGTTCTGCAAGTGCCTGGTGCTGCTCACCCTACTCTCTTGTATAATGCAGATATATTTAATGTACCTGTAGCTAATTGTTTTGATGTTTTATCTAGTGTAGATTGACTCCCCAATGCTCCTTTGGCTGCTCCTCCATTGTTAATGATAAGCGGACAACATCTTGGTGATAGATCACACACCAGAGGCCGGACTTTTAGAAGTCCCTTGTCTCTTAGTGGGTGAATATCCCTCTGCTGATTCCTCAGGGAGGCTTGTTGTCCTGTCTGAAGGCTTCTGTTCAGAGGTTGGTGGACTGGGTTGCCGATTTTCCTTGCTGAGCTGAAACATTGTGGGTATTAAGGATAAGCTGATAAATCCTGTCAGCTTAACTTTATAGTCAATTATGATTTTGTTGCATTGCAGGACACCTGGGCCACTACTGCCATTTCATGTACTGGGCTTACTTGCTATTTTTGCCCTGCCACCTCTTCTCCTCGCTTCAGAGCTAAAGGTGGTCTCTCTGTCTGGGTCCATCTGAATCTCAAAGTGGAAGTCAAGGTCCTTGAAACTCGGAGTTCCGTTTTTTAAGCATTGCCTGTCAAAGATGGTCTTAGTCCTTGTTATTTTTACTTGGTAAACTTCTATATTAATGATTTTGTAAACTCAGTATGTGACCCCTTTAAGCAGCTGTTTTCACGTCTATCCTGTTTAAGGCCTATCAGGCAGGTGGTTTGTTCTTAACCATTTTATCTCTTATGAAGGGTCTTCAATGCAAAACTAACAGGCTATTCTGAGGAGATGGGAAGTGACAGTCAAGCTGTTTCTCTAGGGCAGATTGATATCAGAGGGAAGGAATTAGGACATTTCATCTCTGACCATGACCTTGTGGCTATGGTTTGCATGCTCAATACAGATGGGTTCCCAACAGCCTTTTTAGGGGTGGAAAGGGGCCTCAGTTAACGATTGGATATTTACAACCAGGGCTTTTTTGTCATGGTTTACTCAGTGTTACATAAAGTTAACATAGTGGGGGGATCACAATGCTCTAATTGTTGATGGTTATTTTCCTGCGCTTACGGCCAAAACACCTGTTGCCTCTATAGCGATTACCCATCATTCTAATGATGGGCTCAGGCTTGTTCGGTTACTGAAGGACCCTTTGTCCACTCTAGGCTTACTTTTAAGGAACCATGAGTAGATTTTTCAAGGTTGCTTATCAGATGTGAGTGGTGGTGACTTAATGGCCCATTATGAAGATCTATATTTTTGCATCAAGAACTATCTGCTGAAACCAAGCCGGTGCAAACAAGAGTACCCGCGCTGGTTTGACAGGCGTTGCTCAGTGGCCAATCATTGGCTGAGGAGTGCGCTCTCTGCTTCCCCTAAAGCTTTTCAGGAAATAAGGGCAGCAAGGATGCATTATAAAAACACCTTGAAATAGAAGAAGGAATGTCTGTTTAAAAAGGATTGAGACTTGCTGGAGTATGCAGCCACAAACCATCATAGTAAAATCTTTTGGGATTTGGTGAACAGGATAAGGCAAAAGGACACTCTGGTAAATCCCCTCTTAACATGAAATGTGTCTGGTTCGTGTTGGGTCCTGCATTTTGGTACAATCTATCACATTGCAAAGGATAAGAGTTTAGGGGCTAATTTACAAGACAAATTGAGTAATTCCCCTCTCATGTTATGTTGCACTATAAGAAGTAGAAGCTGTTATATGACAATGTCCAGGTGGAAAGGCCCCAGGCTCAGATGGGGTACCTATGGACCCTATCAAATGTAACAGTGACCTCTTATGCCCCCTGCTCACGAATGCCTTTGACAACTATTTCGGTAATAAGATCTCGTGCTCCTGGGTGGTGTCTATTATAGTTCCCATCTTCAAAAAGTGGGACCTGAATTCACCTAAATGTTGTTGTTTGATATCTTTACTTGATTGCATCATTAAGATTGTGGGTAGAGTTTTTTTAAATCGAGTGGGAGCCTGGGTTAGTCAATACAATGTTATATGTCTATTTTAGTTTTGTTTCCATATACGGCTTGGTACTGTGGAATAGTGCCCGAATTTGCACCTGAATGTTAGCAAATATAACATTACCAGGCCCTGCACACTGTACTAGACTTTCATAGAGGCATCCATAGCATTTGGCTGTGTTTATAGAGCCAAAATATGGTTGATGCGGTTAGATTTGTGGGCTGGATCTTGCTCTTGTAAACTTTTTAATCATTCTGCATGAGAACCTAACAGATAAGGTGAGATTTGTCTCTACAGGTGAAATACTGGACTCCTCCCTGCTTGAGAGAGGGGTGTACCAAGGATGTATTTTGGCTCCTCTGTTGTTCATACTTCATATGCACAACCTGAGCTCAAACCTGTCTTACAGCAGATGTGCCAAGAATAGAGAATCTGCTGGTTGCAGCAATACTGTATGGAGATGATGCGGATCTCTTGGCTTGGACTTCCAGCGCTTTGCAGATTCTGGTAGAGGAGTTTGTACTTTTCTTGAGTAACCTTGACTTAATTACTAACAATGGAAATTTCCATTGCTGGCATGTGGTCTAAGCAAGAAAGGGACCTATTATATATTATATATACCTATTTGCTGAAGTCAATCTCTGCCTAGTGTGAATAGTTTTTGTTATCTTACTGCTGTTTTTGACCATTCGGGATCCTGGCAGCCCAAGGTTACTTCTGTTTCTCTGAAAGTGAGCAGGTCGGCTAGGGCTCTTTTTAATCTTCCTATGGTGACAAGAAAGGGATCAAGTATACCATTTTTTAAAAACCGGTAACATGCAGAAGATCCCTGCTGTTCTGTATGGTGCAGGGCTCTTGGGCTATTTTAATCCCTCGTCCCTACAGCTAGAGGAGAACCGTATTTGTTGGCGATTGCTCCATCCTCCCATCATCAGCTTCCATTTTGTTATTCACTTGGAGCTAAATCAAACTTTTATTTCAGACATAATAAAACTGGCCCCAATTTTACTCTGGGTCAATGTATGGACAAATGATGAGGCTAGCCTATGGAGGGATGTTATACTAGACTGTCCCAACCTAGGTAGGGACCGTTACATACCCTGCTGATGTTTACAATTTTTTTGGTGAGGTAGGTCTGTATAACATGTGTCATACACCTAGCACTTTATTAAAGTCTGACAAGATGGAGGTTAAGGCGAGATTCACTGAATTTAGGTATTCAATAGACTGTGCTCCGAGTTTAACAAAAGTACATTTAGAGTACTTAGCGCTCAGTATGGCTGAGGTACCGGAGACTTCTCTAACTTTTGAAGAGCGTGTACTTCTGCCTGTCCTTGTGACAGGTCATCTGATCAAACGATGCTGCACTTTATATTTTTCTGCAATCTTTATAGAGTTTTTTTTGTATTTTGAACCCAATGTAAAAGTGTTTTGAGTTCCACAAGTGAAGAGATGCATTATTTTATCTTCAGCTTTTAGGTAGCCCAGACACATGTTTTAGAGTACGTTCTTTCCTCAAAGCAGTAGCAAGATGTGGGAAATCCGTGGAAGCTGATTTTGAGAATTTTCTTTTATTTCTGTGGCCTGTTTGTGCAGTCAGGATGTACTCGAAATAAGGTGTTTTTATTGTGTTTTATCTGAATAAGTTTGGAATGCCTTTTTTGATGTTATGCAAAACAAAATAAAGATTATTTGACTTTGACTTGATCTCCACCTCCCCTATCGTGATCTCTGTGCCTTCAGAAGGGCCGCCATCATGGCATCTTCTCTGAAGGAACTGAAACTTTGGTAAACTGCTGTCATGCTTTAGGCAGACACTTGCCAATCTGTTTTTGTGTTCCACAATCAAACTCTCAGCTGGGGCATTTTTTTCTGAAAAACACAAAAAAATGACCCTTAAAACCTGGGACCTCTCTGCCATGGTTCGGGGGTAAATTTCTATTTTTTTATGTCATGACTGCCATGGTTTCCTTGGTGGTCCAAAAGAGACAAGTTAGTACATCACACCATCCACTATAAATAGGGTGGATGGTCATGGACCCAATTACACTTGGCCATCCATGCGAGATTTCTGATGGCAGTAGTAGCACCACTGTTGTGCACATGACAGTCCTCCTGCCTCTCAAAAGGTTGGCCTGACCATCAGTTTGCAGACAAGGTACTCCACCACATTGGTGGCAGAGTGTTGTGACCACAATCGTCCCTTCTTGTTTTTATACAAATACACACAAAAAAGGCTGATACGATTGTCTCCCTTCCACTTCAACATTACTATTTTCCCCTTCAAGGACTCCCTCCATGTTAGAGTACATTTCCTGCGGCATTCAGCAGTCCATAGTTTTCCTACCACCTCCCCCAGAAATTATAATGTTTCTTAGGACACCAGTCCATCAAAGAAGTCCACTTAAATAGTGCAGGTGAGCTCCCAGACTTCCATTTGATTATAAAGTACTGTTTGGCATTGCTACCAATGTGCACTCTCTCCTGGTGCCTCCAGTTCTTCCAGTATGCCCAGCGAAGTCACCTTGAATGACAAGTCAATAGCAGTTACGGGAGTCTACCAGCATGCCAGAGGTGCCTTGATCCTATATAACTAGTGCAGTTGAGTTAACCATAATCAGGTGGAGATGGCAATTTCCTGAGGGGCCATACATGCCTCTCTCCATTCTGTGTCTTTGAGGGTTCAAACCCAACCCTCCCATTTACTTTTAAGGCTCTAAAACTGCGCAAAAGTATTCCAGATTACTGAGCAGTATAACTGAGATATTCCACTCAGTCCCAAGTGGCCCAGAAGCAGCTTTGTTTCTAATAGGCTGTGTTACAAATGGGGTCTTTGGTTGGCAGTCAGGTTATCCCCTGTCCAAGCAAGGACCCTCACTCTAGTCAGGGTAAGTCACACACAATCCAAATTATCCTGTGCCCACCCTCTGGTAGCTTGGCACTGAGCAGTCAGGCTTAACTTAGAAGGCAATGTGTAAAGTATTTGTGCAATAAATCATGCAATAACACAGTAGAACACCACAAAAATACACCACACAGTGTTTAGAAAAATATATAATATTTATCTGGTAAAATGTAGGTCGAAACGATTAAGATGCAATACGTATATGTTGAGATATCACTGTAAAAATGATCTAAAGTGTCTTTAGTCTTTTAAAAGCAATAAATGTCTCTTTCAAGCACAATGTACCTAGTTTGCGTTCAAAATCTCCACAAAGAACCGCAGAGGAGGAGATGCGTGGAAAACAAGGAGGTGTGGGTCTATTTCTCGGGCCACACACAGTGATGCGTTGTTTAGTTTTCACGCAGGGCCGGCTGTGCATCGATTTCCAGCGCTCAGACGTGGATCCTCTTCGGGTTGCTGGGTTTTGGGACGCACCGGGGACGATGCATGAATTTCGGCGCTGAGAGGACCAAGTCACAGGGGCTGCGTCGATCCAGTGGGCATTGCATGAAAATTTCTACCGCACAGCAGGCTCTGCTTCGATTCCTCTCTGGAAGTCGGGCTGAGTCGTTCCGGCTCGGCTGTGCGTTGATCCAGTGGGCCGTGCGTCACATTTCTGGTCACTACCCTGGCACTGCATCGATCTCCTCGTTGCGAAGTCGGGCTGCGTTGTTCGTGTTTGCCGTGCGGTGAATTTTTCACCGCAATGCAGGCTGTGCCTAGTTTCTAGCAGGCTGTGCGTTGATTTTCCCCGCACAAGGAGTCCTTCTTGTAGAGATGAAGTCTTTTTGGTCCTGAGACTTCAGGGAACAGGAGGCAAGCTCTATCCAAGCCCTTGGAGAGCACTTCTCACCACAGCCAGAGAGCAGTAAAGCAGCAGTCCTTCACAGAATGCAGTCAGGTGAGTCCTTTGGGCAGCCAGGCAGTTCTTCTTGGCAAGATGCAGGTTCTAGTTCAGGTTATCTTCTCCAGGAAGTGTCTGAGGTGGTAGGGCAGAGGCCCTGTTTAAATACCCAAATGTGCCTATGAAGTGGGGGAGACTTCAAAGAGTGGCTTAGAAGTGCACAAGGTCCCCTTTCAGTTCAATCCTGTCTGCCAGGGTCCCAGTAGGGGGTTTGGCAGTCCTTTGTGGTGTGAGGGCAGGCTACTGTCCTTTGACATGTAAGTGTCAAGCCCTCCACCCTCCCAGCCGAGGAAGACCCATTCAAAATGCAGATGTATGCAAGTGGGGCTGAGTATCCAGTGTTTGGGGTGTGTCTGAGTGAATGCACAAGGGAGCTGTCAACTGAACCCAGCCAGACGTGGATTGTTAGGCACAGAAGGATTTAAGTGCAGAGAAATGCTCACTTTCAAAAAGTGGCATTTCTAAAATAGTAATATTAAATCCAACTTCACCAGTCAGCAGGATTTTGTATCACCATTCTGGCCATACTACATATGACCTTCCTACTCCTTTCAGATCCACAGCTACCACTCAAACAGTGTATGAGGGTAGCCCCAATGTTAGCCTATGAAAGGAGCAGGCCTCACAGCAGTGCAAAAACAAAGTTAGGAGTTTTACACTACCAGGACATGTACACTACACAGGTACATGTCCTTCCTTTTGCCTACACAGAACCCTGCCTTTTGGGTTACCTAGGGCATCCCTTAGGGGTGACTTATATGTAGAAAAAGGGGAGTTTTAGGCTTGGCAAGTACTTTTAAATGCCAAGTCGAATTGGTAGTGAAACTGCACACACAGGCCTTGCAATGGCAGGCTTGAGCCATGGTTAAGGAGCTACGTAGGTGGGTGGCACAATCAGTGCTGCAGGCCCACTAGTAACATTTAACCCACAGGCCTTGGAGACATATAGTACACTTTACTAGGGACCTATAAGTAAATTAAATAATCCAATTGGGTATGATCCAATGTTATCATGTTTAAAGGGAGAGAGCATATGCACTTTAGCACTGGTTAGCAGTGGTAAAGTGCGCAGTCTTAAAATCAGCAATAGCAGTATTCAAAATGTGAAGGGAGGCAGGCAAAAAGTTAGGGGTGACCACCCTAATGCTGTCAGGTCTAACAAGCTGAATTCCGGCTGGTCTGCAAGCTCCGATCAATGGCTTAATAACGCATGTGAGAGTTGTAGGTGCCTGTGGAAATGGGTGCGTCATAGATTGAAATGAAGTTGTAGGTACTGAAACTATTTCATATGGACCCGACATCAGACATACTCTAGGGTAGAGATCATGATTTTATCACCTTTCTCAAAACCCCCAATTGAGCCTTCAGATTCATCCAGTGGCCATGCCAGAGAGGAGTCTGTTGCATCAATTTTTTGTTCCAGCTAATAAATCTTTTCGTGGCGTGCCAGCTTAAAATCACTGCCTTTGTGAATTCCAGGGTATCTTTGGCAGGTGGGGCCTGTACAGGAGACACATTACTATATCAATATCAAGACCCAGACAAGCTAGTTTCACTCAGTAGGTTGGTTCACTCCAGCCCCCAGTCATTGATTACTAGAAGTAGGAAGCCCCAGTAATACCTCTTTATGTCTGCACCCCATTACCCAATTGTAGTCTGATTGCTACCATATATTCCAGGCAGTATGTGGGGGTAGTCCTCCCCATAGAAAGGAGTGAATCTGGGTTGTGATATTTGCAAACCAAGTATTGGAAGTCATGAGTGGGAAGTTCTGCAACATGTGCAAATATAGCATGGGATAACTAACATCTTGAAAAGGGCCACTCTGCCCAGTACATGGTGCAGATATTTACTTTATTTCTGGATGTCACCTTTTGCTTTGCTTAAGAGGGTAATAAGGTTTAGACTCACCTAAGTTCTGATAAAACTGATATGGGCAGACCCACAAACTTGAAGCTCAGACTTCATATTGGGATGTTTGTCTGCCAGTTCACATTGTCACTATCCCCTTTCAGTAGGGTCAGAAGAGATTTGTGCCAGTGTGCTAAAGGCCCGAGACATCCTTGAAGAGCTTCAGAATCTGTGGGGCTTGGAGGCCCGATCCCTGTGGATTGTCTAGAATAAGGAGTACATTGCTGGCATAAAGGAGAACTGACTTCCATTGGTCCTCCTCTTTTCCATTCCTGTAGTTGGGCATCATATTGGATTAATCTGGCCAGGGGTTCAATGGTGAGGGAAAAAAGGAGGGGAGACAGTGGACACCCCTGATTAGTTCCTCTTTTGTTGGAGAAGTTGCTGGAGAGTTTTCTGTTTATGAGAACCTGGGCTGAGAGCTTCCTATAAAGGAGTTTCACATATCTCCAATACCTCAGGCCAAATTCCATACTGCAAAGAACTTGATCCAGATTGCACCCTATCTATCAAATCCAAGGCCTTCTCAAAGTCTGCGAGTAGCAGTGCACAGGAGTCAGGACCATCCTGGAGACAAGCCAGTGCCGCATTAGCTTGTCGGATACAATGGACAAGAGTGTCTAGAACTCATTGAAGTATGTTCGCTAAGGTTTTGGCAAAACTTTTGATCTCTCTACTCATCAGTGAGATTAGGCAGCAACATGAACACCCATCAGTAGATTGGGCTGCTTTTGGAAGAACCATTATGGTGGCAAGGTCCCACTCCGGGGGAAAGGGTTCTTTCTGTTTCACTTCTGTGTAGAGATTTGGCAAGTGTGGGGTAATAGTGTTAAAGAATTTGTGATACTATTTGTGAGCCTTGGTCAAGCAACACTCACAATCCATGGCAGGGTTAACAACAAAATGTTAAAAATACAGCTTTGCTTTCCGGTCTGCCAAGCTGTGTTGCAATTGATCCTCAGCTCTGAAACCGGACCCACAGCTATTTATAAATTGAAGCGTGTGCTACATTCTTGCTTTGTAAGTTCCATGCGATCTTCAGGTTTGCACCACATGTAAAAACTACCACCTTGGATTTCTCAACATTAACTCCTAACTAATTTGCATGAGAGCAGACTTCCAGAGCACTATGCTATAGACCATCACTGGTTTGATTCAGCAGGACCGTGTTGTCTGCATACTGCATAATGTATTGTGGTAGACCAATCAGCGAAAGGGAATATATTTGCAATGAAGAACTATTTGGAGTTCATAACTCTAAATTCCATGAAAAATTACCCTCAATTGCAGCACTGCAACACAGCAATTTGTTTCAGATGACCAAAACGTTGTTGTATTCTCAATTCACACTGCTGTGCTCAAGAAAACGTTCTTTAAGCAGTATGCTCTGCAGGAGTGCACAATAACTGGGTATGAAAGTTAATCAGTGTAGGAAGTTGGGTTACTGGTGGAGGAGGGTTAAAATCTTACTCAAGCACCAACCATAATTCTTGTCAGGGTGAAACACAAGCAAACCCCAAATTAACCTGTGCGTAACCCTGGGTAGCTTGGCACAAAAAGCAGAGAGGCTTAACTTAGAGGCAATACGTAAAGTATTTATGTAGCACACAAATAGTAATAAAATGAAAACACAACATAAGAGAAATCCCACACCAATTTGGAAAAATTTAGTAAATTTTATTAAATCATGTGACTTAAAAACCCAATCCAATCAGTAAACCCAGAGTTATGAACTTTTGAAGTTCTTAGTAAAAGCTAGTGTCTAAAAGATCAAAGTGCCTACCACAGACAACTAGCAACGTGAACCTGGGTCAAAGTAAAAAAAAATGTATGCCCACAATGGAGTGCTGTTCAGATACAAGAAATGTACTGGGTCCTGAAGGCGTTAACCTTCGGACTTATAGGACATTTTGATGAAAAAATTCTGGAAAGGTAAAGTTCAGCAGGACAAGGCTGCAGGTGCTGACCAAGGAGAGATCATCATTGTCGGGAAGCTTCTGGGTGAAGTTGCGGAGACAATTTCTACATTTGGACTTAGGGCCTGATTTATAACTTGCCAGATAGGTTATGCCATCACAACTGTGACGTATATCCCATCAGCTGAAATCTAAAGCCAATAGGATAGAATGGGATTTAGATTTAGGTGGATGCAGTATCTGTCACCGTTGTGATGGAATAACCCGTCCACCGAGATCTAAATCAGTCCCTTAGTCACTTTTTTGGAAGTTGAAAATCTCCAGTGGGATGAGGCAAAAGGCTGTAGATGATGAGTGTTCCCGGTCGCAAGATGCCCCTTTGGCAAAGGACTGCTGAACAGGATTTGCTGTTGCAGAGAAGAGCAGAGCGGGACCTGCCATGAAATCAGGATGACCAGTGATGCAACGTGGGGGCATAAACAAGCATGTCAGTCCACGGTCCAGAGAGCCATTTTTTAAAGGTTTGGATTTTGGCTTTATGGGCACCTTTAGCACCACCATTAAGGGTCCAGTACTGGAGGGGTACCACTTGGTGGGATAGGAGTCACTCAGGATGGGCCGGGGTGTGGGCTCAGGGTGGTGGGAGCGTCTTATGCCCTATGGCTGTGAACAGGAGGGCAGAAAACTAGCCCTTGAAATCACTCTGATAGTCCTGGGTTCTGGTGAGGAAGCAGGTCTCAAACAGCAGGGCAGAACTCTGAGGGTTTAAGGTAGGCTACAGGCAGCCAGCCAGTCCTTCCAGGTGCAGGAAAGCAGTCTTGTGGAGTACATAGAAGGCCAGAGAAGCAGGCAGTTTTCTGAGAGTCCTTCTGCAGATCCAAAAAGTGAATTGAAGAGTGGGTCCGAGGGCCCTTTTTTGTCCGTGGTGCCTTCTACAAAGTAGAAGATGCTTTTAGAGGCTTCTCTTTGAAGTGCTTGGAATTTCCTGACTCCTTTGACCTGGCTCCAAGCTGGCTGCAGATATGAAGGCAGAGCACAGGCTCTTGCTGTCCTGTTGCAAGTGGGCCATGCCCAGCTCTGCTCCCCAATCCTGCTAGTGGATGTCCTATTGAGGCAGACCTAATCCCTCCATTGTGTGACAGTCTGCAAGGAATTCACAAAGTCTACCTACCAACTACACCCAATCATGTGACCTATGACAGGCTGTGGGCACCATTTACCTAAGGGCAGAAAAATTCTATTTTTCTATTAGTGGCATTTTAAAAGTTTTAATTTAAAATCTGACTTTACCATTAAAGTGGATTTTTAATTACAATTTCATAAATACCAAACATGAAATGCTTATCTGTACCTGATAAAATGTTAGCACTTATTAAATGTGATAAGGCAACCTAATGTTATCCTATGGGACAGGTAGATCTCAAAGTAGTGAAAAATTAATTTAGTTGTCTTTCACTACTAAGACATGTAAAACTTAAAAGTACATGGCCAACCCTTTAATTACTATGCACTTTGTTTTATGGGCTACCCATGGTCTACCTTAGTGGTGGCATATGTAATAAAATGGTAGTTTAAGGCTTGATAAGGGGCTTATATTGCCACGTCGAACAGGCTGTTTAAAACTGCCTTTAGGCTGCAATGTCAGGCCTGGAACATGTATTCAGGGACTATTTAAATGGTTGGCACAATAAGTGCTGCAGTCCCACTAGTAGTATTTTACATACAGGTCCTGAGGTCATGATATACCACTCTATGAGGGACTTACAAGTCAATTATATATGGCAAGTAAGTGTGAGCCTGTTTTACCATGTATAGGGCAGTGAGTCCAAGCACTTTATCACTGGTTAGCAGTTGTAAAATGCAAATACTTCTAAGGCCAACAAAAACAATTTCAGTAAAAATGGAGGGAAACAGGCAAAACGTTTGGGGGAACACCACTCTAAGTCTGACAGGTCTAGCAGTATTCCAGGGGAAAACCATTAGGTCCGGAGGTCTAACCTGCATTCATGCCTTGCGTAGCACTTTCCACTGTAAGGGGGCCATGAAGTTCCTCCTGGTGGGCAGCAGTGAGTTTTGGCAAAGGTAATTCTGAAAAGATTGGTTGGGCTTTTTCTTGTCTGACTAAGGATTGTGAGCATATAAAGTATTATAGTATTTAGCAAACATTTAGTTATTTCACTGGTTGTGTGTATTTGCTGTCGTGACTGGTCAGATACCCTGGGAGTTATTTTAGAACCCATCTCCCGCATGGCCAGCCACAGAAGGAGTGTCCTGGTGTTGTCTCCATGTTCGTAGACTTGTCTAGTCAATTCCTGCCAGTACTGGAAGTATTCCAGCGCAAGGTGATGCAACAAAGCTTTATCAAGCTTGAGTTGTTGACAAAGTATTTTTGAGGTGTCTGACACAACTTTTTTTTTACTCTAGCTGTAGGATTTGAATTTTGAGTTGGGTCATCTGGCTACGTTTAGTTTTCTACACATGGGTCAAGTACGATTTGGCTTCACCTCTGATCAAAGACTTGCTTGTTGCCCATAGCATGCCCACTGACGTGACCAACCCCTGGTTTTCATCAAAGTACGATTGACATTCTGTAGATTGTTTATCTGTGAACTGATCGTCCACAAGGCACCAGGCATTCATGGACTAAATTGGTATTTTATGTTTTGTGGTTGCTCAAATGTACAGGGCCATGGTCAATTACTCCCAGATTCATCTGGGAGAGTATTTGCCGTTGTTGTGTGCACAATGCACATCGCTGGGAAGAGCAGTAGATCAATTCTCAAGAGGCTATTTATAGAGGTGGAAGAAGGAGCCTGCTCCCTTGTGTTTGGGTGCCAGATCTCCACTCAGTGTTCCATGGGGGACCCATGGATTCCACCTCTGGCACTGAAGTTACACCTTAGGTTTGTGACCCCTGGTGGGAGATCCAAGACAATGACATTCAGTGCCTCAAGGGTTGGTAAAGGTAGTTCGCACAGGATGTTGTACTGTTTCCCTTCCAAATGCCTTCAATTCCCACATATCAGCCTTGCAAGCCTAGGTGGGTATTTGTCAACACTTATGGGAAATGTCTGTGTAGGAGTATGGCTATCCCTTTAGACACTCTGGTGTCAGATGTCTGAAAGACTCAGTTGAATCTGAGCCCACATAAAAATGGTCATTTAGTTTCCATTAAGTGAGTTTCCTGTAGTAATAGTATTGCTTGAGTATGCCTCTTAGCATAGTGATGGTCATCCATCTGTTTCATACAATCAAATAGGCCTTTGACATTCCAAGATACCACGTAGAAGTCAGCCATGGGGGGCGTAGGCCAGTGAATAGCTCAGCCCCTTATCATGGTTCCTGATCAAGCTGCTAAATGGCTTAGCAGGGTGTATTGTGTGTGTATGGATACCCATTTAGTGAGACTACAACTGAAATGTAAAACAAACTGAAACATAGAACCATGTTTCTCCCCCCAGAAGTATCTGTCACCCCAGAACCCCCCATTAACATAACATGTTTATAACTTATGCAAGGCATTCGAGGTGGACCTCCTCCTAAGTAGGATCTTATACCAAAGCGCCACAGGATTTCCTTCTTTAGTGGCCTGATATGTCCTTTTTGCCGTACTCATAGCAGTCAATCCAGACCCTTTCAAATCACTCGGTGACTGGGTTCGGTTCCAGCTGTGGACTCCATCAGTCTGGGAGGCCTTCCCTCTTTAAGGAGACCACATAGGAGGACTTTTGGCCTAGCTGTGTCCCAGAGGATCTTGGGGTGCTGTGCTCCACAATTGCAGCTCATGTCCATTTCAGATGAGTCAGGAGATCATTTGCGCCGTCTTTGGCCATGCCAAGGTTTTGATCTTTTATGTAACTCTTTCTGTTGAGGCTGAAGAGGCGTTAGAAATCAGCAGGTCTCAGGATCAAGGCCCGGGGGATCATAGCATCAGAGCTCCCTGTTCTTAGCAGTCCATTCCAATGCTTCCTCAGCGGTCTCAAAGAAGTAAGACCAGGAGTTGTGGACCACTTTCACTTTTGCCAGAAAGATTACCATATCTTGTAAGGATATTTTCTGTAGTTTCACCCTGACTGCATCAAAGGATTGATGCAGTTTCTGGATCAGCTTTGTTTAGTCAGGGAAAATCATGATGGGAGCTGATTGACAGTGTAGTTTTCAGAGTTTGTTCTTCTGATAGTTTAGAGTTTTAACAAGAATGGGGCACAAGGACGCTCCAGGCGGAGGGTGCTGGGCTCAGGCCCGGTGTGCACATTCCACAAAGAACCTCTGTGATAATGTACTTTCAGGTATCCAGGATCCAGGATCGTAGCCAAGCCTGTCAGGACGGGGCCACTCACCTGAAAAGCAGGACATCTGCAGGGGCGATAGTATGCCCCGACCTCCTGGAACACCTCTCGGCACTTCCTGGTGGACACAGAACCCCTGGCAGGTGTCCCAAAGGTAAGAGGGAGTGGAAGCAAAAGAGACAAAACACTGCCACATTTTGCCAGTCCAGTCAGGCACCCTGTATCTTTGGGGGGCAGGTCGTTGTTGACAGAGTGATAGTAGAGTTAGTGCACTCAGCTTCCTTGAAACTGAATCTTTCTTTCTGATATGGGCACGGGAGCAGTAGAAGAACACCAGGATGATCGGGCATTTTTCTTGGATAATAATAACTGCTGACACAATTACTAACACTGCATTACCAAAAACCCAAACTGAGTACCATAACAATAAGAACTGCAACACTAGGGCTGGCTTCACAGAGATTCACTGTTGCACACTACAATTAGAACTGTGGTTGCACTTATCATGCACAAGAAAGACAAACAAGGGCAGTAACCCCTAGGGTTCCTTGGACGAGGTTCCCTGTGCTCCCCACCCACCCCCCCAAGGCAGGGATGGAAGGGGAAGCCCTTCCCCTTCCACCCCGACCCCCCACACCCCTCCTGTGACGTCAGCACGCGATCGCGCGTTGATTTGTCACAGGGCCTCCTCCCATTGCGCTGGAAGCTCAGCTGCCAGCGCGATCGGAAGAGAAATGCTCTGCATTTCTCTTCCGATCACGTGGGGGAGGCCGAGACAGGCTTCAAAGGGAAAGAAAGTTATTTCCTTCCCTTTGAAGTCTCTCTCTGCGTTTTTGCATCCGGATTGAAAGCAATCCGGCTGTCAAAAAGCCCACTAGACACCAGGGGGCATATTTATACTCCGTTTGCGCCGAAATTGCGTAATTTTTTTTTACGCAATTTCGACGCAAAACTAACTCCATATTTATACTTTGGCGTTAGACGCGTCTAGCGCCAAAGTCCATGGAGTTAGCGTCATTTTTTTGCGTGGACACCTACTTTGCGTTAATTATATGCAAGGTAGGCGTTCCCGTCTAAAAATCGACTCCGAGGCATGTGCGTGGGATTTATACTCCCGGGCAAAAATCACGCCCGGGAGTGGGCGGGTAAAAAATAATGACGTACGGCCGCTTTTGCGCCGTTTTTTAGCGCCTGCAAAAGGCAGGCGTTAAGGGACCTGTGGGCTCTGAAGGAGCCCACAGGTGCCCCCCCATCCCCCAGGGACACCCCCTGTCACCCATGCCCACCCCAGGAGGACACCCAAGGCTGGAGGGACCCATCCCAGGGACATTAAGGTAAGTTCAGGTAAGTGTTTTAAAAAAAAAAAATTGTGGCATAGGGGGGCCTGATTTGTGCCCCCCTACATGCCACTATGCCCAATGACCATTCCCAGGGGACAGAAGTCCCCTGGGCATGGCCATTGGGCAAGGGGGCATGACTCCTGTCTTTGCTAAGACAGGAGTCATGTCAATGGGGGTTGGGAGTGAAAAGAATTGGCGCAAATCGGGTTGAGGCGAAAAAATTGCCTCAACCTGACTTGCCCCATTTCTTGACGCCCAAGCTCCATCTCCCCTTACGCCGGCGCTGCCTGGTGTACGTCGTTTTTTTTAACGCACACCAGACGGCGCCGGCGGCTAACGCCGGCTAACGTCATTCAATAAATACGGCGCCCGCATGGTGCTTCAGAATGGCGTTAGCCGGCGCTAATTTTTTTGACGCAAAACTGCGTTGGCGCAGTTTTGCGTCAAAAAGTATAAATATGGGCCCAGGGATTTTATTTTTCATTTTTGAAACTGGCATAAGGGAGCGACCCCTTGGGCAAGGGTCGCTCCCAGGGGGGGCATTTTTTTGGAAGGCCTTTTCTGCCCCCCCCTATTATTAGGCCGATCTGCCCCCGGGGGGGGCAGAAACCTCTAGCCACCAGGGATCATTTTATTTTTTTCCTTTTTGTGTTGTTCTGTATTTTTGGAGGTGGGGAGCGACCCCTTAGGCAAGGGTCACTGCCCTAGGGGGCAAATTATATTTAGGCCATTTCTGCCCCACTTGGGGGCAGATTGGCCTATTTTGATTAGACAGAAACCACTAGACACCAGGAAGTTATTTTTTTTTACGTGAATTTCACGCAAGGGGAGCGACCCCTTAGGCAAGGGTCGTTTCCCTGGGGGGCAAATTTATTTTAGGCCATTTCTGCCCCCCTGGGGGGCAGATCAGCCTATTTTGATTAGGGCGATCTGCCCCCAAAGGGGGCAGAAACCACTAGGCACTGGGGATTTTTTATTTATTTTTTACAGATGGGGAGCGACCCCTTGGACAAGGGTCGCTCCCCTGGAGGGGAAAATTGTATTTAGGCCATTTCTGCCCCCTTTGGGGGCAGATCGGCCGATTTTTGCTAGGCCAATCTGCCCCCAAGGGGGGCAGAAACCACTAGGCACCTGGGATTTTTTTTTGCGCCAATGTCACGCAGGCGGAGCGTCCCCGTAGGCAAGGGTCGCTACCGGGGGAGGGTTGGGGGGGCAAATATATTTTAGGCCATTTCTGCCTCCCCTGGGGGCAGATCAGCCTATTGTTATTAGGCCGATCTGCCCCCAGGGGGGCAGAAACCTCTAGGCGCCAGGGCAAATTTTTTTTGTGTGTGTTTTTTTTTTTTTGTTTGTTTTTTTAGAGATGGGGAGCGACCCATTAGGCAAGTAAAGTTGCCTCAAAATTACACCGATGGCAAGTAAAATTTGCAATCTTAGGGATCCAATTATCCATGTACCCAAGTAAACTGATGAATTGGAATCAAATTTTCATAGAAATTGTACTTCTGCATTACCAAAGCATAAATATGATTGGAAGGAGCGGGGATAAGAGGAATGCATTGATCATACAAACTTGGCTATATTCTTATTTTCATTGATGCTTGAATATCATCAACACAGCTTTGCTCATGAATCTTTTACCATGTGTAAGCCTTTGTGTTTATTTTGTTTCTCCAGGTCTAGTTTACACATAACTGATTATTTGCATTGACTTAAATGATCTTGCAGATTACATTATGTGTATACTCGAAATAGATGCCCATTCAGATCACTGGAAAACAGATGGAATACCAAATTCCAAACTTTGTGGGGTTGATGGGATAATATGTAAGCCTTTTGGAAGCTTTTTACTGTCTATGCTGTCTAACTGCATAGCTCACTCATGTGGAGAAAAAAAACAAATGAGCAACACATGATCATAGATTTCATATTTGCCTCAAAAACTGTTACATAACTGTGACTCTAGCATAGTTCTACAAAGCTTGCTTCGCACCCACGGGTGACACAGCTGAACTTCAATGAACCAGCACTGAATTTGAAAGACAGGTTATTGTAGCCCCACGGGATCCCGCTCAATACATTGCTGAAGTGGAGTCATTGCCTCTGGGTTATTAACATTAACTGGAATCTAGGGTACCATGGTAATGGAAACTAACCTATTTTGCTCTCATAATATCACACACACAAATGGTACCTATTTCTATGTGCTACACTAGGACAGCATGGAAAGTAGAACTTGCAATTTTGAATTTCTTAGGGAGAATTGATTCTGCATAATTTGGACACAATGGCGACTCCCAGGACCTAAGAAGGAGTTGAGGCCCATTGAAAAATGGATTCGGACCTTAGGAACTTTACTTCAAAATTTCAATAGTGTTAAAAGAGAGTCATCTCCATAACATTAATTGAAACAGGGCAAATTCACACAACATTACGTGGTATGATTTAACCTGTCTTAAATGTGAGTCTGCCAATTTAGATGACTATTAAAATAAATTACCAAATAGTTTTAATGGAGTACAACATTTTTATTTTGACCTTATCTCTTAACCAATATTTAGAATTCTTACTGTTTCCAAACCTGATAAATTTTCTTTTTGTAATGTTCATTCTCAAACACTTTTCATTGTTGTATACTTTCAGGAAATACAGTAATGTTTGGCGGCCAATGAGTGTTCTATACATTGTAATTAGATCATCTGCTCAAACAAGAAAATAAATGTTATCACTGCCGAGGCGTGGTGGAAAGCATTTTCGGAATGCCAGATTGGCAACAAGATCTGTAGTATATATCTTAAACAAACAAAAAGCAAGTTTTCACTCTTGATTTAATCCATTGGCGGTTTTACGTTTCGGTAGAAGAGTGCCTCATATGTCCACTTTCATTTATATGCTGGATATAAAGCACAAATAAGCTTGATTGTTTGAGTCCCCTCTCGTCCTGTTCCTATATAACTAAAGTTTTACCACCCTATTGAAAGCTGCACTCTAGTCAATGAAGCGCCTCTTAAGTGCAGCCAAAGATGCACATGTCATCAAAACTAGGGTGGTTACATTAACCACCACTCACCCCCTTTATCTAAAGCCAGCGTGAATGAATAGGATAAAATATTCATTTTCGATCAAGTTCTCTAAGTCATGAAAAAGAGTCCTTGCTAAAAGCTTGCTGTCTCCATTTAATATTGCAATCAAGCTGTAGATATTTGGTAGTGGTCTTTCACCATTTTTTATGTTTTGGGACTATAATGTGCCCTCCAGAGCTAAGAAATAGCCGCAGATTTAAAAACTGTTTCAAACACCAAAAGTAACTTGCATGACATAACGTTAGGGTTCAAATTGATAAGAGCAATATGGATATCAGCAATTTCAGGTGCCCTAGAGATTCTCCGGTTTTTTATTGGATCCTCAATAAATTCCACCATCCATAGTTTGTCAAGTCCATTACCATCAATGGCAATATTCGAATCATGTTACACATTGTATTCCTCTAGCGAATAGCAAGTGTTCTTGGCATACCGACATTTAAATATTATTATCAATTTCTCTACCTATTGTAGAACTAGTTCCTAAATTTATTTATGTCCTAAACTTTAGACAAACCCCTACACTATTGGACAACTGTGTTCCTCATATTTCCTTTTTACAACAGCAGACATATAAGGGTTGAACGACGGAATGCCGACTGACAAAACAACGGGTGCCTAAACAACGAGGTCGGAACACCGACCTCGTTGTTACTACTAATGCCTTTACCACGAATGCCTTAACAACGATATTAAGTTGTAAAGGCATTCCTGGTAAAGTCATTAGTAACAGGCACCCATTGATCCTGCATGCCTCACCCCACCCCCCCAACCCCACCCCAAAACCTAAAACCCCGACCCCCCACCCCCTCCCCAAAACCAAAAATGCCCCACCCCCCCAACCCCACCCCAAAACCTAAAACCCCCGACCCCCCACCCCCTCCCCAAAACCAAAAACACCCCACCCCCCCAACCCCACCCCAAAACCTAAAACCCCGACCCCCTGCCCCCTCCCCAAAACCTAAAACGCCCCACCCCTCCAACCCCACCCCAAAACCTAAAACCCCCGAGCCCCCACCCCCTCCCCAAAACCAAAAACGCCCCACCCCCCAACCCCACCCCCAAAACCCCAACCCCCCACCCCCTCCCCAAAACCTAAAACACCCCACTTACCTGAGTCGTCGCCTCATCTGCGTCGTCCTCCTCAGCCGACTCCCTTGTTTGTACCTTTTCCATGCATGTTCGTTGTTCAGGACATGCGTGGTTATGTCGCGCCGCGTGGTGCGGCGCGAGCCGAGTTTTCGGCGCAAGCCGGGCGTTCGGCTCGGGCCGCGCATCGCGTTTTCAAAACGCGCCGCGCCCCTAGCCTTTCCTGCACTTTACGAGGCCCCAGAATGGGCATGAGGCCTCCCTCTGCTTTCTCCCTCCGCATTGTTGGGGTCTCCTGATCCCTCTTACCTGTTCTTGCTCCTTCTTTTTCTTTTCTTCTTTCTTGGGTCTTTTTGTTGCACCTTCCTTTATGTCTTTTCCCCCTTCCCAGGTTACCTTTTTCTTCCCAGCATTCCTTATTCCCTATTCTCTATGTTTCCTACTCTATTCTGTTCTATGTACTTTTCCCTATCTAAGATGGTGTCCTTTTTCTTCCTGTGGGTCACTTCCTGTTTTTTGGTATATAAAGGATGTGTTTTCTTCTTTTCTTTGCGCTGCAACACTTTCTGTTCAGATGGTGTCCTCGCTCCTGATTTCCTTGCCTTTTGGTTCTGGATTTCGCCAATTCTGTGTTATTTGAATTTAGTTCTTTTGATTCCTGTATTTTTGTTCTTGTTTTCAGGAATCATTCTGTTTGGAGGTTTTTTCCCCTTTTTGTAAGGGTTTTTTTCCCTCTGGCGCTATTTTCTGAAGGTCACGGTCTGTTCTTGGAGTTTCTATTGCCTACAGCACCGTGGCTACCAGAAAGAGTCGCCCCTTTTTGAGCCAAAGCCGAACACTCAAGATCCACGCCACCAGATCTGCAGATTCCAGGCGCAAACAGCACGTGAGTCGTGACAGGTTAAGGCACAAAATAATGAAGTCGTGGTTAAAGAAAGCGTTGTTCCGCTTTCGTTATCCAGGACTTCGTTGTAAAAAAGTCGGCATAAAGGATGTTTCCCTATTTGCACAACACTGGATTGGGCCCGGCTTTCTGGTGCTGGACGGAGTCCAGGTGCAGACAGTTCAGACAGGCTTTCCTTTGGTATGCCAGTGCAGTGGCTGCCATCAAGTATGTTATACGAGGGGGGGGTGAAGCAGGGGGAGGGTGGAGGACAGGGCTACCACTGTGCAGGATGAAGAGGCAGGAAGGAGAAAGTGCCAGGAGCACAGGTATGGAACAGGGGAGGTGAAGGGTGGAAAAAGCACAGAAAGGCATCTTTCCATCATAGTATTCCTCTATAGCACCACAATTGTACAGAAAGAGCTTAACCATCCCACTACTATTCTGCAAACCTCAACCATCACCCTGCAACTTCACTTTACTATTACCACCTAGAATTATATCACTGGCTTTCCAGCACAATACTGTGCGTGTGGGGACAGACAACAAGCACACGACTGAACTGCTGCCTTCTTCATATGAATTCCCATATTTGAGCTCTACATTTCTGCTCCTCAAGACTTCACTGCCACCTTTGTTATAGCACTTCCCTCAGTCAATGCATGACCAGGTAAGATGGCTACACTACTACAAACATACAACAGAAAAGCCACAGGCACAGAACACCCACACACTACCAACTCTTACAGCACATTTCTAGCACTGCTATACCTCTTCACACATCAACCAGAACCCTATACAGGTGTAGAATTCCTGTATTCCAACGCCTAGGTCATATTGTTTGGGGTCAAGGACAACACGTTTTCATATTTATTTCACGTTTATTTTGTCCTTTGGCTGCCAGTTTACAGAAAGGTAAACTGTGCACCGTATAGGTAATATCTGTGTCCATATGTTAATGCTGATCAAAATTGCATTTATAGTTCATTAATGCACAGTCTTTATTATTGGGGTGAGCGTTCTAAATAAATGTTGAAAGGTGACACTGCACTACTGACAGTGGTTCCAGTAAAAAAATGTGTATACACATTTGAAATGTTTGACAGTATGAGGCTATGTATAATGCTCCCATAATGCTCTCTGAGTAGATGGAAATGTTTGCATACTCTTATAAGCAAGAGTGATGAAAAAAGTTTTGTTGTGAACTTTTAGGTGCTATTTCTTTGAAGCATCATTTAGTAAAATGTGGTGAAGCATGCTAGTATTTCAAAAATAATATTCATAATGGAAAATCGGTGTAACCATTTACAAAAAGATTATGGGAAACATGAAAATAAACAGCCAGTGGCAAAACCAACCGATCTGACATTGGTGGTCAGTCTTTTGGGTTTGTCAATGCATGTCTTGTTTTGGCATGTCTATTGTAACACTTTATTGTTGTGAGAGCTGCCAAGCCCCCTCCATTGTAACAAACATAGGCAAAAAGCAAAAAAAGATTTTGGTCTCAAAAATCACAAATTGTCACAGTAGTTCAAGGGACTGAACAAAACTGCTTTGTGTGTTAATGTGCTCCTTCTGGAAGAGCAGAATGTTATCAGTCAAAGCAAAGCCAGCTGATAGAAGAATAGAGAGATAAATTGAATTTTAATGAAAACAAAATGCCTTGGTTAACACAAGACCTAATTAGGGGCACCATTCTTAAAGAAAGTAACAAAAGTTAAGCAATGGTGTATGTCTTTACGTTAGTGGGTTTCATGAACCTACAAGAATTTACAGAAGTAGACCAGGAAATTGTACTCTTAGAAAATATTTGGGAATTGTATTTTAGCACAAGCAAATATACATGTGTAGATTTGCTCATGCAAAATTCTATTGTGTGTTTACAAGTTAACTTTCCCTCCAACCCTTTTTCCCAACCCTAGAAGAACTTCTACTTCTGCCCTTGTCAGGTCTAAATTTCAAACCTTTCACAATGTGGGAAAAGATTAGAGAAGAGCTGGTCAAAATTCTTAAAACATGCAAGTTAGTAGTTTTGCACAGACTCAAAGGGATTCCAGCCCTGGGACCATTGCTTACTGCTTCCTCCAGCCCCAGTATATAGGCACAATAAGGCAACGGCTATAGTAGGGCTTGAAATTGCTAGTTTTCAAGCCCTACTAGAGTATTAGCCCCAGCATAATCAGAGAGGCTATTATCAGAGCGTTTATACAATGAGATTGCTGCCATAATTGGTCACTGCACATGGGACCAAATGGACAAGTATACATTTTATACCGGACAAGTAGATTTATGAAGCAACCTGTCCCATTGACATGTAGTTATATTTTGTTAATTTCCACACCCCTAACTCCACTGAGGCCTACAGGGTGCAGCAATTTATCAGTATGGGAGTTCGTACCAAATGTGAATTTACAGTCAATAATATCCCACAAAAATACCTTATGGCACTTTGGGGGTCATTCTAACCCTGGCGGTCCAAGACCGCCAGGGCTAAAATGACGGGAGCACCGCCAACAGGCTGGCGGTGCCCCGCTGGGCATTCTGACCGCGGCGGTTCAGCCGCGGCCAGAAAGGGAAAACCGGCGGTCTCCCGCCGGTTTTCCGCTGCCCAATTGAATCCTCCATGGCGACGCAGCTCGCTGCGCCGCCATGGGGATTCTGACAGCCCATACCGCCGTCCTGTTCCTGGCGGTTCGCCCGCCAGGAACAGGATGGCGGTATGGGTTGTCGTGGGGCCCCTGGCATGGGCACTGCAGGGGCCCCCGTAAGAGGGCCCCACAAAGAATTTCACTGTCTGCATTGCTGACAGTGAAATTCGCGACGGGTGCCACTGCACCCGTCGCACCTTCCCACTCCGCCGGCTCAATTCTGAGCCGGCGTCATCGTGGGAAGGGTGTTTTGCACTGGGCTGGCGGGCGGCCTTTTGGCGGTCGCCCGCCAGCCCAGTGCAAAACCCAATATACCCTCAGCGGTCTTTCGACCGCGGAGTGGTATTTTGGAGGGGGGAAGTCTGGCGGGCGGCCTCCGCCGCCCGCCAGACTCAGAATCACCCCCTTTGACTTTTAGCATTTTTCCTTCGCTCATCTCAAAATAAGATTCCATGCCTTTGTTCCCCCTACTTGGCCAAATTAATTATTAGGCTCCCTAACAGAGTGATCAAAGACCTCCCTACACAACAGTGCAAATAACAGCCCTGGAAAAGGAAGGGAGGGAAATAAACTGCTTCCGTTAATTAATTTATCACACTGCATCTGGGCTGGGCCAGATAAAGGCCACTGGAACAAAAGAGGGAGGCCAGAACCCTAGGACCAATACAGGAGAGGCTCACATTTGACGTTTTGGTGGGAAAGGATCAGGAAGCTGTGTCAAATGGGGCAGAGCTTGAGTCTGCAGGCACTATGTTGGCTGACCCAAAATACTGTGCAGGAGAGTTGGGATAGGGGAGGCATGAGGATGTTTTAAATGTTCCTGTACAAGGGAGACAAAGATGAGAAGACACTGGACCTAGGAGCCACACGATCAAATGATGCTCAGCTGGAAGAATAATACACCCGATGTGCTGCAAGGATAGACTTTAGGATTTTGACTCAGCTGACCCCCCAGGACTAGAATAGGTCTCTCCAGGGCCAGTAGTGCTGCCCTCCTATGACAACCTCAGTAACAGTTGATGGAATGGATCTACTGGGGGACTTCTGTGGACCGGCCATTGACCCCACTGACATACAGGTGCCCTTCAAGATACCATGAGGCTTTGGGGTCTTGAGCATGTGGCAGAGAGGGTGTTTTGCTATCTTGCTGAAGAGGGCCTGTGTAGGAAGCCCCCACAAGCTGGAGAAGAGTGCCTGGAGCCAGGCAGAGGATAGGTCTGGAGAGGGAGCCAGAAAATTCAGGTCTACATGAAATGGGCCCCTTTAGAGGGCAGAAGACCTAAAAAAAATGATCCTGGGAGCTAAAGCAGGCCACCGGGAGAAAAATGGGACACATTGTATAAATCAGTCCTACAGGGCTAGAGAAACAGACCTGATAATTCTGTCCCCCTGGGTAAGGAAACTGAAAGAAAATGAAGTGCATAGTGCTCTGCTGAAGTTCTAAAAACAGCCCCAGGGTGGCCACAACCCAAGAGTCGGTGTGACTGCTATTGATTTGTTTTCCCTAATGAAGGGGCATGCATGGGCTCCCTGCCAGAGATCTACCAAAGCCCAGTGGCCCCATCCCAGGGACCCCAAATCCCTTGGACAAAGGAATCGACACAGAGCACCACCATGCTCCTAATTTGTTTCTGGGGAGGACAAATACCCGGGAGCTATCTTGTGCACCTCCTCTGCCCTCCGTGCCTGTACCTGGGGGTTGTGCGCAGCTAGCAGTCCGCCTTCACTCCGCATGGTCAGTTAGAGTTGTAATGGCTGGCTTGCGTCCCTTGCTGATAGTGGCCGAGAGTGAAGGAGCCAGCTGGAGCTCCCCACATGGCTCCCAACATGAGATGAATGCTTGTGGTTGAGCCAGGTAGGACCAAGGTACCTGTACAACAGAGTATAACTATGTGGTGGGAGGCCACCTAACGGAGACAAAGCATTTTCAAGGCAGCTCATAAAATATCCATTGCTTCTTCAAGTTGTGCCCCATAATGCCGTGTGAGGGGCTGAAATAGGCACACTTCCAAGGTGGGGTAGATGTACCACCAAAATTTATCAAGGGGATGCATCAGTCCCTCAGAAATATTTTAAAAAGACACCCTAACTTTCCTGAGGCATTGAATTGCTGACCCCTAGAGTAGTTCCCCATTGTTTTAAGCACCCCTAAAGTTGGAGCATTAGCTCTTGGGCTCTGGAATAGCCTGGACAGAATTCTAATTACATTGGAGTAATTGGCATACTTTTGGTAATTTTGTGGAAATTACTGAGATGATGTAATTATGCCACATTGCTTAATTTCAGGAGAAACACAAGAAATACTAGATCATATTTTAACATGAGTGGCCCACTAGGTCATTTTTTAGCACAAAATAACAAATCTGAACGCAGACTGCAGTATGTTGAACATGAGTAGCAGTTGCTTTAATGTGGGTGGTCAATAAACATTTGAGGTACATTTTTTATCCAAGCAAACCATTTGGTTAACTTATCAGCAAAAACTACAAACATAAGCAACCAGAAATCAACTCAAAATTACATTTCCGAGTTATATTTGGATCCAAAAAGAACTTTGCTATATTTGTTTCAGTAGGAAATTCATAATTAGGTGTATTTGAGCATCATTTTGTGTTTTTTTGCCACACAAAATTACATGAGTTATGCCCATCCCTACTCTTGAGTGCGGTGCTATTTTATGGTGGGACCTCTGATTGAAGTAGCAGTCTTATTAAAGTATAAAACAGACTCAGACACACCTGTGTTTGAATTTGAATACTATATTGATAATGTTAGCTATGAACAATGCAATGTTTTCAGTTACACTTAGGGCATCATTACGAGTTTGGAGGCGGAAGCGGAGAAGACCACCAAATTATGAGTTTGGCGGTGGGGCACACAGAAGGCCTCCAAAGTACCACCGGTACCGCCAGGCAGGACAGGCCACCGTGGTTGAATGGAGGCAGAAGCAGTCCGGCAGAGACCATGTTTCTGCTGGATCTACTAGGAGGTTGCACACCGCCCATGTGACTGCCGCCTTCCAAACACCATGGTGCACAAGGCGTAAACCAGGCAGAAACTAATAATATAAAAGGAGACACTCACCTCCAGAAAGCCATACATGTCCGGAGCTGACATGTAACCACAACTAGACATCATCCCACTGCTCCTGCTTGCTGAAAGATAACGTAGACATCGCCGACGAGGACGTCAACAACCGTAAATACACACAATCACCTGTTACATATGTGAAATGTTCAAATTTGTACAGTTACATTACATACCATAGGGAGGGGGGGTTCAAAGGGCTGCACACACACATAACAGCATAGTGACACACGCACTCACATACTGCATCAAGGACACCTACACATACACATCACTCACACTGCAGCGCACGCACACATACACACACCACACGTCAATACCACACATTTACGCACAGCAACATAGCACAGGCAGAGCCTCACAGATCCCCATTTAACATGCAAATCAGTACAACAACACAACAACTGCACAAATACAAACACATGTCACACACTCACAACCAACACTGGCCATGGACTCAACACACATACAACACACTGTACAACCATGTGTGATGGAACACACACAGCAACCCCATCATACAACCTAGCAATCAACACTCACATCACACACAGTACATCAAACCTATCATGCCATGTACAATACATGCAGAACAAAAAACAGTCACAACACACAAGGCAACACAGCACAACAACAAACATATATCACGACAAACACAACACAGTATCATGACACCACCATTTCAGCTTCATACACATACCTATCACACAGCACACACCCTACCCCTGAGAGACAACAGCACTGCACACAACCTCACATACTGCTTAAATGATACATGAAGCAGCAAGCAGCACACACAACAAAGTATTGGCACACAACCAATGTCAGCACGGAACAACTCAAAGCTACAAAAGGAAATGCAGGAGAAAGATGTAACCAGAAACCCAACAACTGGCTGGTTATAATATATTAGTTTTGTGCACAAATATAAAAGGCCAAGGCCATTGGTTAGTCCATATATACAAATATTGTTTGCACGAAAGGCACAATATGGTGCCCCAACTTGACTCCTAACTCCATGTAGCTTCCACACGGGACGGTCATCAGAAGGGGGTTTGGGTGTGGAGGGTGAGGGAGTGGTGGTATGACGTTTAGGAGTGAATGTATTTAACCTACACTTAGATGATTTATCTGACCCAGCCTTGGTAGATTTTACCAGCTATATGCAGAGCCTGGATTGGCATCTGGGAGACATCTCTCTATCGCACACGGCGGGTCATATGTTGGATGCAATCTTTATTAGATCAGGATTGATCTCTAGGAATGGTAAAAGGGAGGTAGATTGGTCAGACCATTTTTTACTATCTATTAAGTTATCTTGGCCGCCCCCTGCTCCGAAATTGCCTCCAAGCACCGTCCTAAAAAGGTCATGGCACAAAATTAATGAGTCCAATTTTCCACAGGCACTGAAGGCAGGTTGGGACCAGGAGAAGTCAGTAAGAGGCTCACATCTTGAGATCTTTGACCATGGTCTGAAAAGGGCCATTGACGCGCTTGCACCACAGTCTGTGGAAATTACTGAAGCCCGACGTGCTCAGTCTGCACCTTGGTACTCGGAGGAGTTGAAAGATTTACAAAGAACCTACCGCAGGCAGGAGCGGGAATGGCGACTAAATAAAACCCTATTAGAAAGAAGGCAACTTAGGGAAGCCCTGGGGAAGTATAAAGTGCCCATTAAGTCAGCTAAAACTTTGTATTTTTCCAAAGTGATTAGAGGGTCTTTGAACTCCTCTAAAGAACTGTTTAATACAGTGCGTGCTTTGACGTCTTCTACGTCGAGCTCAAGATCTTCTCCTTTAGAAAATTCCCGCAATACTGTCAATCGGTGGTGGACTTTTTTAATAATAAAATTACTAAATTGCTGACGGACTTCAGTCCCCCTTCTCTGGATTTAGAGGGTGATGCGCCTTTTCTCCATGCAGAGTCAGTCAACTCGCTTGACTGCTTTCGACCCTTTGCTGCCAATAGATTCCCCTACTTTCTTATGGCATTGAAATCAGGCTCACCTATGGATCCTTGTCCGCCTAGAATTTTAAAGTTAGCCCCTTTGCTGGTGACCGCTGCTTTGGAGCCAGTGTTTGCAGAAATCCTTCGGGAAGGGAATTTCCCGGCTGTCTGGAAACAGTCCACAGTTATGCCTCTCAGTAAAAAAACGGGAAAAGATGCTGCTGACCTTACAAATCTTCGTCCGATCTCGTTATTGCCATGTTTGGCCAAAATGTTAGAAAAACATCTCAATCAGGAGCTTGCCGATTTTCTTCATGGGAATGGTAGATTGGATCCATCACAGCACGGTTTTTGTGGTGCTCATAGCACGGAAACAGCATTAATTTCAACTTCAGATATTATTTGCCGAAGAGGGGATTTGGGAGAAGGTACGATTTTAGTCCTGTTGGACTTGTCGGCAGCATTTAATACTATCTCTCCTACTATTTTGCTTAATTGTTTGTCCCAGGCTGGAGTGAGAAGGAAGGCTTGGAAGTTACTCAGCTCCTTTCTCACACATAGAACGATCACGGTGGCCTGTGGCGACCATTGTGCTTCCTCTTTTCATCTTCCGTGTGGAGTTCTGCAGGGGTCCTCCCTTAGTCCTACGCTTTTCAATTTATATATGGCGCCTCCGGTGAATTTGGTACGCTCCTTTGGCTTCCAGATTGTTTCCTACGCAGATGATATGCAGGTGATTGTGCCCGTTTCACATAATTGGGAGGACACAAAGGAGAAATTCCAATGCGGTATGACAGCAATCAACAAATGGATGGCCAATAATTGGCTTATACTTAACGGGGACAAGACGGTGATTATGTGTTTCGGGCGCAATAGTTCTCCCTGGAACAACAGTTGGTGGCCTCCGGTTTGTGGGGGTTGTCCTTCTCCCGTTCCCTCTGCTAAAACCTTAGGCATAATTTTCGACGACACTCTCTCTTTCAAATCACAGATTAACCATACAGTCAAGGTCTGTTTTTGGATATTAAAAACATTCAAGAAAATCTTACACCTTCTAGAGGATGACCTAAGGCGGCCGGTTGTGCTGGCGTTAGTCACCTCAAGACTTGACTACTGTAATGCGTTGCTGCTAAATGCGAAAAAATCCTCTCTTGACAAACTACAGTCCATTCAGAATACGGCAGCATGCCTCATTCTGAATCTCCCCAGTCCGCATCAGCTAGCGGCTGTTTGATATCTCTCCATTGGCTACCGATTAAAAAGAGAATTATTTTCAAGACACTCTGGGGGTCATTCTGACCCTGGCGGTCGGTGATAAAGCGGCGGCCAACCCGCCAACAGGCCGGCGGTCCAAAATATGCAATTCTGACCTTGGCGGGAACCGCCAACACAACCCGCTGCATTAACACTCCGACCGCCACGGCGGAACAAACAAACAGCGCGGCGGTCACCGCCAACAGCCAGGCGGCAGACAATGTACCGCCCACCCTATCACGACCCACCAATCCGCCACCTTTTCCGGGGCGGGAGCACCGCCGATAAAAACACAGCGGAAACAGACTACGAACGGGAAAACGCTCACTTCTACACACTCCACGCGAGATTCCGGCAGTATGGAACCCGAGTTACAGGTCATCCCCGCACTCCTATACCTGCTCCTGTACCAGGAGCACGCCCGGCGGCGCGGAAGACATCGGTGAGTACTGCACCTACGACACAGGGGAGGGAAAAGATTACCGGCACACACCCACCCACCCACACCCACTACAACACACACATCAATGCATTCCCACAGATCACTGTCACAACCCACAAACCCCCCCCTCCGAAATAATGCAAAGACCAAAAGAAGAGATCTTAAACGGGCAGATATATTGAAAAATGGACAGCAGTAATCCAAATAAATAAATAAACTATGTACAAAATATATACATCTACTATATGTAGTCCAACCACTGTCCGTGGACCACAGGGGTCCTGAGCAAAGGGGCAAGGCCCAGTCCCACGACAAGAACTCCACGGAGAGAACACTGCAGGGGCATCAGAAAGAAAAAAGGACAGGCACCTCAGGGGGAAGGGAAGGGGGGGCACCTCAGCCACTTGAGTACACGACGCCAGATCCACAAGGGGACTCCATGACCACTGGGCCATCCTGGGGAGTGCAAAGCCACAGTCCATACAGTCCATACAGTGGGTGGCCTGCCCACTGGGCCATCCTGGGGAGTGCAAAGCCACAGTCCATACAGTCCATACAGTGGGTGGCCTGCCCACTGGGCCATCCTGGGGAGTGCAAAGCCACAGTCCATACAGTCCATACAGTGGGTGGCCTGCCCACTGGGCCATCCTGGGGAGTGCAAAGCCACAGTCCATACAGTGGGTGGCCTGCCCACTGGGCCATCCTGGGGAGTGCAAAGCCACAGTCCATACAGTCCATACAGTGGGTGGCCTGCTCACTGGGCCATCCTGGGGAGTGCAAAGCCACAGTCCAAACAGTCCATAACAGACTCCACTGCCACTGGAGGAGGCATGTTGGCCAGAGGACATCCTGCAGCCCTGCCCGAGACAGATCCTGCCCTGCCACGTCTGCCAAAGGGCCAGCGGTTCTTGCCTGGAAGGGCCCAGTTCAGCGGTTCTTGCCTTGAAGGGCCCAGTTCAGCGGTTCTTGCCTTGAAGGGCCCAGTTCAGCGGTTCTTGAGACGGCGGTCCCCAGCGGAGCGGTGCTGGAGACGGCGGGGCCCAGTTCAGCGGTTCTTGCCTTGAAGGGCCCAGTTCAGCGGTTCTTGCTTTGAAGGGCCCAGTTCAGCGGTTCTTGCCTTGAAGGGCCCAGTTCAGCGGTTCTTGCCTTGAAGGGCCCAGTTCAGCGGTTCTTGAGACGGCGGTCCCCAGCGGAGCGGTGCTGGAGACGGCGGGGCCCAGTTCAGCGGTTCTTGCCTTGAAGGGCCCAGTTCAGCGGTTCTTGCCTTGAAGGGCCCAGTTCAGCGGTTCTTGCCTTGAAGGGCCCAGTTCAGCGGTTCTTGCCTTGAAGGGCCCAGTTCAGCGGTTCTTGCCTTGAAGGGCCCAGTTCAGCGGTTCTTGCCTTGAAGGGCCCAGTTCAGCGGATCCTGAGACGGCGGTCCCCAGCGGAGCGGTGCTGGAGACGGCGGGCCCAGTTCAGCGGTTCTTGCCTTGAAGGGCCCAGTTCAGCGGTTCTTGCCTTGAAGGGCCCAGTTCAGCGGATCCTGAGACGGCGGTCCCAAGCGGAGCGGTGCTGGAGACGGCGGGGCCCAGTTCAGCGGTTCTTGCCTTGAAGGGCCCAGTTCAGCGGTTCTTGCCTTGAAGGGCCCAGTTCAGCGGTTCTTGCCTTGAAGGGCCCAGTTCAGCGGATCCTGAGACGGCGGTCCCCAGCGGAGCGGTGCTGGAGACGGCGGCCATTCTATGGCCAACTGCTCATTGCCTGGTGGTGCCCTCCTGGGCAGCGGGGATGGTGCTCCTTCAATGCCCACCTGGGCTGTGGGTGGTGGGGCCCTCCTGGCCAGCTGGGCTGGGTCCTCCCTGGGCAGCGGCTATGGGGGTGGTGGGCTCTCCCTGGGCAGCTGTGACGGTTCCTCCCTGGGCAGCGGCTATGGGGGTTGTGGGCTCCTCCTGGGCAGCTGTGACGGTTCCTCCCTGGGCAGCGGCTATGGGGGTTGTGGGCTCCTCCTGGGCAGCTGTGACGGGTCCTCCATGGGCAGCAGGCCTGCTGCCTGACTTCTCCGCCTTGCTGCCCTTGCCCTCCTTAGTCGGGAGTCTGTGGCCCTTTCCTCCCTTTGGAGCTGTGGCTGTTGACGGTGGCTGGCTAGTGTCCTGGGGGGATATAGAACCCGGGCTCCTGTGGCGGCCCTTCCGCCTTCTGCTCCTCTTCCCAGGGGGTGGGCTGGCTGTCCCCTTGCTGCTGGGCGAAGATCCAGACCTGCGGGCTCCAATACCCCTGCACCCTTGTCAAGGGGGCTGCAGGGCTGGTGGTGGCTGAGGTGCTCTTCTTACCCCGACGAGAAGGAGGGGGGGGCTCAGGGTCAGGAAAGAAGGTAGCAGTAGAGAGATAGATTTTCTTGGGACAATGGAGAGTGATAGGTACAGTGGGAATGGGAGTGGAGGGAGAGGATGTGGTTGTAGGTGAGTGATGTTTGCTGTCTTTGGGTGCAGGTGCAGGAGCTGGAGGCTGTCGTGAGGTGGATGGCTGTTGGGTGGGTGGGTGGCTGCGTTTGTGTGGTGTGGAAGAGGGGGTGACAGACACAGTGGGAGAGGACACAGGGGACGTGTAAATGGCAGTGGGGGTGGTGACTGCACGTGTGCGGACTGTACTGGAGGGTGTGCTGGTGATGGAAACACTGGCTGATGGTGAGGTGAATGAAGGTGTGAGTGTAGACGTCACAGGGAGGGAGGAGGGAGACGAGGAGGTGGGGGTCACAGAGGTGGTAGTGACTGTTGGCATGTCTGCATCGGAATGTTGCTTGTGTGAATGTCTGCGTGATCTGTGGTGCTTATGTTTGGATGAGCTGCTCTTGGGTGTTGAGGTGTGTGCAGGCTGGTCTGATGGTGTGGGTGGGACAGGCAGAGAAACAGGAGACTGGGAGGAGGGAGTTAGTAGAGGGAGGCAGGAGACAGGGACAATGGCTGCCGTCAGTGCTGAGGCCAGAGCCTGGAACGATCGCTGATGGGCAGCCTGACCCGAATGAATGCCCTCCAGGTACGCATTGCTGCGATGAACCTCCCTCTCCACCCCCTGGATGGCATTCAAAAGGGTAGTCTGCCCAACAATGAGCGTTCGGAGGAGGTCATTGACCTCCTCACTGAGGGCAGCGGGGGTAACAGGGGCAGGGCCTGAGGTGCCTGGGGCGAAGGAGATGCCCGGCTTCCTGTCAGAGCGGGCACGGGGCGAATGCTGAGGGGCTGCTGGGAGGGCGGAGATGGTGCGCTGGGTGGCGGCTGTACCTGTAATGGCGGGGGGCACGGATGGTGCCACCCCCGCAAGGGAGCTCCCTTCCGAGGACGTGTCCATGTCGCTGCAGGGTCCAGTCGTCCCCGTTGTGGAGCTCCCCTCGCCCTCCGTCTCACTGGTCCAGTCAGACTCTGTGGCATGGCCCTCCTGGGCCATGTGAGATGCAGCTCCCTCCTGCCCCGATGCCACTTCTCCTCCGCCTGATGATGCTGATGCACACAAGCACAGAAAGACAAACAAAAAGGGGGGGGGAGAGAGAAATAAAGAGATTTTGAGTACATGGATCACCGGTACAGTTAGCGGACATGACAGACACAGATGCCCCCTGCACTAAGTTGCGCACTTGGGGTCCGCTACGCATTCCGTGGAACATGCCCTACACGCCTAGAGTTGACAACTGCACCCATGGATGACACGGCCCAGGGATGGCTGTACTGGCACACTACTGATGGTGGTGGCTGGGGACACAGGGGGTTACGGGGGTGCCCAGCCTACAGATATCGCCCTGGCCTAGGGGGACCCACAGCCCTCCTCCCCCACCCAGACACCTCCACTGCGCGACAACAGAGTAGATTATGCTTGTACTCACCCCCTTGTGTCTGCTGTGCTGCCCTCACGCGCCCATCCAAATCAGAGTAGGCCACCGCCAGGATCCGGAACATCAGGGGGGTCAGTTGACGGCAGGCACCCCGCCTACGTTGGGAGGCCATCCCCAGCAGAGACTCGGCGGTCTTCTTGGTCCCGCGGCGGATGTCCTCCCACCTCTTGCGGCAGTGGGTACCCCGTCGATGGTGGACCCCCAGGGTCCGGACTTCCTTGGCGATGGCACGCCAAATCCCGATCTTCTCATGGGCGCGGACCTATGTGACACGTACAGGGAGGGAGAAATACCACGTTCAAGTTTGTCTGCATTTTCGTTGCCAGTGGCCCAACGCCCCCCATCCCCGCCAGGCCCCCCGCCATGCCCCCCGCCAGGCCCAACATGCCCCCCATCCCCGCCAGGCCCCCCGCCAGGCCCCCCGCCAGGCCCCCCCGCCAGGCCCAACATGCCCCCCATCCCCGCCAGGCCCCCCGCCAGGCCCCCCACCAGGCCCAACATGCCCCCCATCCCCGCCAGGCCCCCCGCCAGGCCCCCCGCCAGGCCCAACATGCCCCCCATCCCCGCCAGGCCCCCCGCCAGGCCCCCCGCCAGGCCCAACATGCCCCCCATCCCCGCCAGGCCCCCCGCCAGGCCCCCCGCCAGGCCCAACATGCCCCCCATCCCCGCCAGGCCCCCCGCCAGGCCCCCAAGCCAGCCAGTGGCCCCAAATCCATATTGAATTAAACTCACTTGTTGGTCTGGAGGACCGTAGAGTAGCGCATACTGGGGGAGGACCCCATCCACAAGTTTCTCCAACTCTTCTCCAGTGAAGGCAGGGGCCCTTTCCCCAGGCGCAGCAGCCATTGTCCCTTCCAGACCGAGGTCACAGCAACACTTGCAGTATAGGTCCTCTCCTGTGAAAGTTCAAGTCGCGAGTGAATAAGTAGATAGAAAATGGCGGTCACGCCCGCGGCGGTGCGTACCGCCACCGCCACCGCCGGCGCCCTTCGCCATTGGCTCCTGAAACCCATAGGCTTCAATGTTAACCAATGCGGCTTCGCGCCGCGGTCTTCGACCGCCGACCGCCGCGGTGTGCCACGCCAGCGCATTGACCTCACATCCCATTGTCACACTTCACAGGTCAGGCAGCCGCCATTTCGAGGGTCCACATGGCTCAATTTCAACTGCGTCACACAGGCCTAGGCCTTGCATAGCCACTCATACACGCCATTCACTGCATAGAGAATCGTTTACTGTGCAAGCTGTGAGTACGTACCTGTGGGTTGCTTGACTGTGTGCTCCATGTTGTCCTTCCTAGGCACCGTCCGCTGGGTTTGGCGAGGAGACGGATGAATCCTCCCGTGTACAGGCCGCTGGTGGACCTGTCGACAATGGAAGCACGCCACATTATCCTGACCTACCGGCTTGACCGTGCCACTATACATGAACTGTGTGCCCAGCTGGAGCCCGACCTGATGTCCCCCATCCGCCAACCCACAGGGATTCCCCCTCTGGTGCAGGTCCTGTCAGTACTCCATTTCTTGGCAAGTGGGTCATTTCAGACAACAGTGGGAATTGCTTCTGGGATGTCTCAGCCCATGTTTTCGAAGGTGTTATCCAGAGTGTTGTCTGCCCTGATGAAATACATGAGGAGCTACATCCTTTTCCCTGAGGTGGGCGAATTGGCTACAGTGAAGGGTGATTTCTATGCCCTTGGACATATTCCCAACGTCATTGGTGCCATTGATGGGACCCATGTGGCTTTGGTTCCCCCAAGAGACAGTGAGCAGGTGTACAGGAACAGAAAAAGTTACCATTCCATGAACATCCAGGTGGTGTGTTTGGCTGACCAGTACATCTCGCATGTAAATGCCAAATTCCCTGGGTCAGTGCATGACGCCTACATCCTAAGGAATAGCAGCATCCCTTACGTGATGGAACAGCTAGAGAGACACCGTGTATGGCTATTGGGGGACTCTGGGTACCCCAACCTGTCGTGGCTACTGACCCCAGTAAGGAATCCCCGGACCAGGGCAGAGGAACGGTACAATGAGGCCCATGGGCGTACTAGGAGGGTGATCGAACGCACCTTCGGCCTCCTAAAGGCCAGGTTTCGGTGCCTGCATATGACAGGTGGATCCCTAATGTACTCACCTAAGAAGGTGTGTCACATCATCGTGGCCTGCTGCATGCTTCACAACCTGGCTTTGCGCCGCCAGGTGCCTTTCCTGCAGGAGGATGGTCGAGACGGTGGTGTTGTGGCAGCTGTGGAACCTGTGGAGAGTGAAGAGGAGGAAGACGACGGGGATGAAACAGACAACAGGGACAGAATCATTGCACAGTACTTCCAATAGGACACAGGTAACAATTCAAACATAATTTAGTAAATGTAAACTACTCTCCTGCATCTCTGCTGCCTGTCTATTTGCCCCAGTGTATGATGACTGAGTTGTGGCTTTTCCCTCCCTATTTCAGATCTGGGGTCCCCACTACGAGTCCTGTGCTTCGTTTCCCCATGGGCTACAGCTTTGTGGCAGCTGTTTGTTGACTTCACTATGTACATGGACATATTTGCACTGTCATGTCAATTACAATATTTTGAAATCACAGCCAGACTCCAGATAGTTTTGTGCAAAATAGGTGTTTATTTCAGTGCTCAAAATGGGATGGGTGGTTTCAAGTGGGTGGGGGCTATGGTGAAGGAATGTCCATGGCAGAGTCCAGAGTAACAGTCACACAGGTGCATTGTCCATAGGCCTGTGGAGAGATGGAGCATGGGCAGTTCAAGGATGGACAGGGTGACAATGGATGGACAGGGTGACAATGTGGGACAGTGGGATGACAGTGGGATGACATCAGGTGGTATCCTTTGCTGGCGGGGGTCTTGACATCCTACCCTGTCTTCTTGCGAGATCTCAGGGCCCTCTTGCGGGGTGGTTCTTCTCCTGCAGGAGGTGGGGGTCTGGTGGGCTGCTGTTGTGCGGGGGCCTCCTGTCCACTAGCGCCGGCGGAGGTGGTTGGCTGTTCTTGGTCCAGGCTAGTGGCAGGGGCCCTTTGTTGTTGTTGAGTGTCCGTCCTGGTGTTGATGAGTTCCTGCAGCAGCCCTACCATGGTAACCAGGGTGGAGGTGAGGGCTCTGATGTCCTCCCTGTACCCCGATAGTGTTCCTCCTGCAGTACCTGGATCTCCTGGAACCTGGCCAGTACCGTTACCATCGTCTCCTGGGAGCGGTTGTATGCTCCCATGATGGTGGTGAGGGCCTCGTGGAGAGTGGGTTCCCTGGGCCCGTCCCCCCCCTGTCGCACAGCTGCCCTCCCAGTTCCCCTGTTTCCCTGGGCCTCTGCCCCCTGGCCGGTGTGCCCACTACCACTGCCCCCAGGTCCCTGTTGTTGTTGGGGTGGTGGGTTATCCTGGGTGCCCTGTAGTGGTAGACACACCGCAGATTGACGCGCCCTGGAGACAGAGGCATGGGCCCGCTGGGTGGGAGCTGTGCTGGTGTTCCCAGAGGGGTTTGGGTCTGTAGTGGCCTGTGGCTGTCTGAGGGGAACCGACTGTCCAGAGGTCCCCGATGGTCCGGGCTGGTCATCAGTGTCCAGGTCGACAGAGCTGCTGTCATCGCTGACGGCCTCTTGGGTGGGGGGTGTGGAGAATTCTGGGCCCTCTGTGGCGGTGTGTTGGCGGTCGGGTCCTTCAGGGGTATAGAGGTATGGTTATAGTTTCAATGTGTGCCATATGGGTGTATCTGTGGGTTCCCGTGTCCGCAATTGCTGGCATTCGTGTGTGGGGGCTTTGGTGAGGGTGGCTTGTGGGGGGGATGTGTATATGCATTGGGCATGCTTTGGTGATGGGTGTCCATGCTTAGTGGACGCATGCAGGCCTAGGTTTTGGGATGTGTGGGTTGTGATGGTGAGACATTGGCAGGGAATAGGTGTGCTGGGGGTGGGGGTGAGGATGGTGGTGGGGGTGAGTATGGTGGTGGGGGTGAGGATGGTGGTGGGGGTGAGGGTGGGGGTGAGGATGGGGGTGGGGGTGAGGGTGGGGTTCGAGGATGGGGGTGAGGGTTGGGGTATGATTTGGCATGCAGGTGGGGGGGAAGCAGTATTGAAGCTTCAACTTACCAGTATCCATTCCTCCGCCGACTCCTGCGAGGCCGTCAGGATGCAGGATGTTCAAGACTTCCTCCTCCCATGTTGTAAATTGTGGGGGTTGAGGTGGGGGTCCTCCGCCAGTCTTCTGCACGGCGATGTTGTGCCTGGATACCATGGAACGCACCTTCCCCCGTAGGTCGTTCCATCGCTTCCTGATGTCTTCCCGATTTCTGGGGTGCTGTCCCACAGCGTTGACCCTGTCGACAATCCTCTGCCATAGCTCCGTCCTCCGGGCAATGCTGGTGTATTGGACCTGTGTGCCGAAGAGCTGGGGCTCTACCCGAACGATTTCCTCCACCATGACCCTGAGTTCTTCGTCTGAGAAGCGGGGGTGTCTTTGGGGTGCCATGGAGTGGTGTGTATGATGTGTGGGGTGGAGTATGTGTAGTTAAGTGTGTTGAGTGTGGTGGTGTGTGTTGTTTTGTGTGTGGATATTGTGTGGGTGATGGTGTAGTGTGCCTCTGTGTGATGGTGTTCTATGATCGCTGCTGTGTCTCTCAGTGCTACTTTTTGGATTTTGGTCGAAGGGGTTTGTGGGTGATGTGGGTGTGTGTTTTATATTGTATTGTGTGTGTGGGAGTGGTGTGTGTATGTGTATCAGGTGTGTGGAATTCAAATCGTCCAATGTGGCTGAGTTTTGTTCGTTTGTGTGTATTCTGACCGCGGCGGTGTGTACCGCCAATGGGAAACCGCGTTTGAAAGACCGCCGCGTGGATTCGTGGGTCAGAATGCCATGGGCGTATTTCTGTTGGCGTGACGGTGGAGGTTTGGTCACCTCCACTTTTCCGCCGACCGCTGGTCTGGCGGTCTGTTGTGGCTGTCGGATTTTCGGAGGTTTGACTGCTGCGGGTCAGAATGACCGTGGCGGAATGCCGCGACCGCGGCGGAATTATGGAGGATTTCTGACCGGCGGTAAGCGCCTTTTACCGCCGAGGTCAGAATGACCACCTCTGTCTTACGCATAGAGCCTTATAGTCGGAAGGATGTGAGTATTTGAAGTCTGCCCTACAATTTTATCAACCGACTAGATATCTGAGATCTTCTTTTAAATATATGATCTTGGTTCCCCGCTGTAACAAGGCTAGGTTGGGAGACCGCGCCTTTACAGTGGAAGCGGCAAGGCTTTGGAACACCTTGCCTTTTACGCTCCGACAAATGGCGACTCATTTTACCTTTAAGAAAAGCCTTAAAACCTAGCTCTTTGCTGCTTTCCCCAGCTCTCGCTTTGATTAGCGCTTCGTTGCTTTTTGCCGGAATGCGCTCTACAAATGTACCAATACAATGTCTTGGGTGCATGTTTGTGGGAGGTGTGCTTGTGTGTGGTGGGTGTCTGATGGGTGGGTGAGTGAGGGCGGCCAGCTGGTTATGGAGCTACAGGGAGGACGGTGATAGAACTGAAGGTAGCAGACAGAGATGTTACAGTCACCACTAGGGAGTAGTCACTGAAGGAGGACTCAGATGAAGATGTTGCAGATCAGGTCTCCCCTGTGGCACTCCCCTCGCTCTCCAGACCACTGGGTCCCACGGTGTCTGTGGTGTCGTGACTGGAGGCCCTGTGGCTAGAAGCTTCCCCACTTGGCTATGCTCCGTCTCCTTCGCTTGCTGGTGCTGATGCTAAAAATGGATGGTGAAGTAGGGTCATCACAGACACATTATAACACTTCCATTACAAATCAGACAGAAATCAAATACTATCATGTCAACTGACCCCCGCAGGAAGTTCTAGTAAAGTGGCAATATCATGTAATAACACAATACTATGCATGCCCCTCAATTTCTCAACTGTCACACACCAGCAAGACAAGGTAATTGAAACATCCAATACCATGAATTAAATAGACAAATCACACTGACCATACCATGACTAGGTGACTATTCCACTTAATCTTAATACAGGTGTCCTAATCACAATAAACATAGTCAAGCAGTAGACAAGCAAAGGACTTTCTTTAAAGGGTGCTTAACAATTACACAGACCCAATCCTTACTACACAAATACATCCCCCAGATGCCATGTACCAGGCAATAACATATGTTGCCAAGTACAGGCAGACAAGCCATGTTCAAACATACCATACCTACATCAAGTGACATACATTCAACCAAATCAGAATGGCCACATACCATCATGTGACATATCAACATGTCACACCTGCCAAATTTTGTTCAAAGAGGTAGTGCACGTCACACACACATACACCAATTGACAATGGACTCAGGGCCAAGCAATGTATTAATGCATGCTTCCAAAAGACAAACCATAATGGTCATGTAAGGACCAAGTAAGCTCACACCAATGTCACACACACACTTAGCAGTTTACTATATTGTGTATGTATCAATTAGACTACTGTGCTGTACAGGAAGAAGGGAAATGGACCTTGCTTACACCAACATGAGTAAACCATTTTGTCACAGTATGAGAAGCAACATCACTACCCACCTATCAGACATGGCAAGCCTGGAATCTGTCTGGGGTAAATTCCCAGCGGAAAAGCATAAGTGATGCCAACATAACTGGTACAACAACCATGATGCAAGCCAACAGTTAGGTCACACTTGCCAACTTACACAAATGTGTTTATGAACTAGCACAACTGCACCACATTTATGTCTTGTCAATCAGGAAGTTCCCAAACACCCTAGCCTAATTTGTCATATCTACATAGCTACAGCAAGTACACATGATAATATCCAACAGTGAGGCATGAAATTTGTCTTCAAAATTACACATGATGTTGACACAGTGCCATTGCTGTGAGTGGACAACCGTTGCCAGTATCACATCCACACACGTATATCATGGACTAGCTGTATTTCAGGTGTCTGCTATCAGGACATCAGCATGGCAATCACATGCTTACATCTGATACCTACATATGTGTCCCTGTGGAAATGTATCTAATACACATTGGTAACCATATGCATATTGTCAACTCTGATGGAACATCAAACATGTCATAGTAAATTCCTCACTTACCAAGGAGAAGTACCTTGCAACAGGTGTGAAGATGGTAGCTATGTATGTCATGTGACATGTCCGATGGGCATCACTGCATCACATTATGCTGTAACACATCAGACACTATTAGACACTGGTGATGATTTGCCCATACCTGACTTCTATTCACACATAGACATATCCCCTGATACATATCAGAGGAGAGAGAGCAAGAACCAACCTACCTTTCTACCATGGCATTAGGGAGGAGTGATCTGTTGGTGGGAACTAACACATACCAGGGTAGTAAAAGCAGATCACTGGAACCAAAAAAACACTCTCAGAAGTGCTCTTTTCTGTGCTATTGGTCTGAGGGCCTCCCATAGTTGAGCACCATGTCTCAAAACAAAATGAATGTGCACACCTGTTGCCAATACATGATTTGTGTACATCAATGTGATCACACAAGATCTGTTTCACATTACACTTACCACACTGTCAGAGCTAACATCCTGTCCCTCACTCACTCAACTGTTAAAGGGGCAAACATGTCTTTGGTATGTACTTACCCCCTTCTGGCTGCTGTGCTGTCTTCAAATGCCCCTCTAACTCAGGGTAGGCCACCACCAAAATGTGGGCCATTAGGGGGGTCATGGTCCGATAGGCACCATGTCCTTGTTGGGAGGACATCCTCAGCTTGGTCTCTGCGGATTCCGGGCCCAACGTCTCAGCTCCTTTCACCTACACTCCAAGGGTCCGCAATGGCATGCCAAATCCCCTTCTTCTGATGAGCGTTGACCTACATGGATGACAAAGACAAGAAAGTAAATCATGCTCTCAAGTAGCACACAAAAACAGGTAGAGTTAATGACAAGTCAGTTCAGCAATTCAAACACAGATACCGGGCATAGGCTGGCATCAAAGAACCTCAGTAGTGAGGCATGATATTTAACCATCATAGGCTGTATATGGATACAGGGTGTGGCTACAGGCTCACACTTGCAGTGCTGAAGCTATACAATAGCAGTCCAGATGTCAGTATTTCAAGAAAGTGGCAATTGAAAGCAAACTTTTCCTGCAGGCCGAGCACACAAATCAACGCAAAATACCATGTCCCTAGCATCAAAATACTTTATGTATTTCATAGACAATTGGCAAGGGCAACATTGTGCAGAGTGTAGGGCCATAGAGTGTCATCAAGTGGCTTCAGTACAACACTACAACAATGCCAGATATGGCCACAGATATATATGCAGATACAGTGAGGGCACAAGTATGGTGAGAAACCGACAACCAACATGCATCAACACCTCCTGCTGTCATTTTAGCACATATGTCCACACACCAAGCACATCTGATTATGGGATTTACCTAGTGATGGCTGGCATTACACCTCAGCTTCCCATGTGCAACAGTCACAAGATGGGTCAGGGAATACTCATTGCACACTCTGCACAATGTCTCAAAACTCTACACCTGTCACTTCACATAGGGACATGACCAGGAACTCAATCATTTAGGCACACTGATAGTACTTATAGGGCTTTAAGGACACATTCTCACATATTGCCAATAAGCCTAGGCTAAACAAATCAAAGCTTAGTCGAGCTACAGAAACATATGTGCATATGGTGCTCCTACCTGCTCCTCTGGTGAACCGTACATCTGTCTATACTGGGGTGGGACCTCCTCCACTGGCTTCTCCAGCTCTTCTGGTGAGAAGGCAGGGGCCCTATCACCTGTAGGATTTAGCATGATTGCTCCCAGAGGCAGTACATAGCAGCTCAAGCTGTGGAGGTCTTGCTGGCAGCAGTGTTAGGAGTCAAGTGAGAAATTCATCAGGAGAAGGCGGTCACGTCTGCCATTTACACAACCCTCACCAGCGGCGGACACTGCCTTTGGGTGAAGACCGCCACAGCCAGCAATGTGCTCCAATGGCAATGTCCACCACTGTAGCATCCGCCTACCGACATGAAGACTTCAGCCGGCATTCGTGAGGGGTTCCTATTGTCCAGTATGGTAGGTCAGGCAGTTGCCATTTTAAAGCCCTTAGATGGTCAGACAAGCTAATTTCCTGATGAGTTACAAATTGGGAAACACATTTACTGCATTATATCCAGTGGTGGCTTTTTTCAAAGATGCATTAAAGCCCAGAATGAATGGACATGTCATATTGTCTAGCTAAAAATCAGTAATCTTAAGTGGCAGAGTAGGCACTCTCTTGGCAATGGTCAAGATAGTTTTTGTGGCTTCTCAATGAATTGCCTAGTTAGATGTGAGTATCACAGAGACTCGCTGAGGCATCCATTTACATTTCCATGCCATAATTGAGGCAAGGGAATGACATATCACTGATATGCAATTATTACCATTGGTGTATGCTGTATACCGTGTTTCAACTGTATCATGTGGCATGTCACATCATTATATGGGAAATACTTACAATGGACGCAATGAGTGAAAGACATACCTCCTTATTTTCTCTCTCATAGTTACCCTGGAACGAGAAGGGTCAGACAACCTCCAGTGTACCGTCCACTAGCAGACCTGCTGACCATGGATGATCGACATGTGATTCAGATCTTTGGCCTAGATAGGAAGACAATCATGGATCTCTGTCATCAGTTGGAGCCAGATCTGATGCCTGCCATTTGTCATCCTAATGGCATACCACCCATTGTACAAGTCATGTCAGTGCTGCACTTCCTGGCCACAGGCTCCTTCCAAAATACAGCAGTCCTAACTGCAGGGATGTCCTAGCCTATATTCAGTTTGGTCTTGAAGGCTGTACTGTCTGCATTGTTAAAAGACCTGGACCGTTACATCCAATTTCCACAACGTGAGGATTTGGCCCATGTGAAGGCTGATTTTTATGGTTTGGCACACATCCCACGTAGTGGGAGCTACTGATGGGACCCATGTAGCCTTTTTACCCCACATGGCAATAAAAAGGTCTATTGGAAAAAGAAGAACCTCCACTCCATAAATGTCTAACTAGTCTGTTTGGCGGACCTCTACATTTCCCAAGTATGTGCATTGTACCCAGGTCCAGTCCATGATGCCTTTATCATGCGGAACAACACTATCCCACAGCTGATGACACAACTGTACCAAGAGAGGGTCTGGCTGCTTGGTACATCACATATGTCATTTGTGTATTATGCTATGTCTGCTGCCAGATGTGATGATGCCGTACTCTAATGGTTGCCACATATAACGATTACTTACAGGGGACTCTGGCTACTGAAACTGACCCTGGTTGTTGACGCCAGTGAGGTACCCAACCACACCAGGGGAAGACCCCTTCAACAAGGCCCATGAAAGGACATAGTGTGTCGTGGAGTGGACGTTTGGGCTCATGAAGGCGAGATTCCCAAGCATTGATAAGTCTGGTGGAGCCCTCCTCTCCTCACCCACCAAAGTGTGTGAGATCAATGTCGCCTCCTGCATGCTCCACAACCTCGCCCTGAGGCATCAGATCTCATACATCCCAGATGAGTGGGAGCCAGTAGTTCCACCAGGTGAGAATGCAGGAATGTCAAGTGAAAATGATAATGATGAAGATGAAGGTGTAGACATGCAGGCAGATCTCATCAATCAGTACTTCACCTGAGTATAAGTATGTGATGGTCTGTAATGTGACTGACTCAGTGGGGTAGTGTGGGGGTCAGGAATGTTTGAGAAGGGTCTTTGTGTGACCATCAGATAGGTTGTTTGTTGCTTAGCAGTATACGGCCCATCTTTTCAGGCAATTTAGGACATTGAGACGTGACTCTCGTGATAATCTCCTTGCAGATTCTTAGAAACTATTGTCTGTGGAACATGTATTTCTAGGTCATGTTTGCCTTTACTTGCCTAAACTCCTTGTTCACCACTATTTCCTTCCAGATCTCTTCACAATGCCAACCTCATGTGCTCATTTCTGAATTGTGTCACTGGCAGGTGGGTTTAGCTGGTCTGACATGTGAAGTGGACATGGACTGATCCAGTTACTGTGTGACATAATTTTGGTGGTGTATGAGTCCCATGCCCAGGCTGTCAGGACAATGGGATGGCAGTGTTGTGTTCTTTACAATAGATTTCTTTACCATGTTATCTGGGTCCAATGGTATCATGTGTGTGATCATGTGTCTTTGAAACATGTCTTCCTGTGTAATCCATTCACTCAATCTTCTTATTGTTTTGGTAATGATACTATTTGACTTCTATGTTGCATCCAATATGTTACCTAAATGCAGACCATTGTGCATTTGTATCAAGACAGATATGGGTGAGTGGCATGCCTACAGATACCTGACCATGGTAAGCTGAAGGTTCCCTGACTAGGGACAGTTATACTGACCTCTGTCTGTATTATGGGGTATGTTCATTTGGTAGGCATGGTCGTGGTATTTTATAAGGGTTTAGCTGATGACAATTTCCACCAATCTGTTTGCCTATTCGGATGGACAAAGTGTGACATGTGCCTTACTTCAGTGGTCTATGGGATGTTAGTTACTGACACTTATGCAGATGCAAAACGGCGTAAAGACAAATTTTACTATGTAATCCTTAATATTTGGTCAACCTCTGTGCAGCACAGTGCAATAAATGGAGTTTGCAGATTCTCCACTTGCCTTGTGTCATTGTGTTTGTATTGAACCCAGGCATGACAGTACCTGTGACCTGTCCCTTCTCATTTCCTTCATATGAATCATGCTTGTGCATGCAAAATATTTAAGAGTTGACTGTTCAACATAGAAGCCAAATGACTCTCAAACACAGTTTGTGTTTTAGCTGTGTTTATTTACATGTGCACAGGACATTAAGATGATTGTGAGCAAAACAATAAGCTTAAAACAGTGAAGGTTTTAGCCATGGTGGATGTTCTCATGAGGGTAGCTGCCACAACATTTGAAGTCCCAAGTCTAGTGTCCAGTGTCCTACTATCCCTTTAAATTGGACAGTGGTTGTAGAAAAGTCAACAGGGTGCATCTGTGGCAAAAAAGGGAGCCTTTCATTTGAGGATCACTTTCTGGCAGTGGTTGTAGTCTTGGCATCTGCACCTCCTAGTTGTTTCAGTAGACGTCCATACTTGCGGCGGGGTTCTTAAACTACAGATGGAGGGGTGTCTGAGGCATGTCCTTCCCCTGGCAGATCCTCCATTCCTCTGGCTGCCACAGATGTTGAAGGGGCCAGTATTATTTGGCAAATGGAAGGCGTCTGGTGTTGTGGACATTCCCTGCTCAGGCTGGTGTCGATGTCTCTTAGCACCCCTGTTAGGGCAACCATGTTGGCATTGAGGGCCTTCCCCTGTTGCATGACTTCCTGGTGGTTGTCCCTCTGCAGCTGCTTGATCTCCCCCATCATGGCAAGTACTTGGCCCATCATGCCTTGGGGTTGTTAGTAGGCTTCCAAGACTTGAGAGATGGTGTCCTGTCCAGCAGTATCCCTAGCAGCCTCATGCCACTGGCCCACACCATCCCTCCCGCTCACCCTGCCCCAACGTGCCTGCACCTTTGGTACAATTTGCCCACTGCCGCTAGTGCCAGGTCCTTCATTGTCAGGATTTTCGAGTTGTGACTCCAGTACCTGTACTGTGGTGCACATGATGGTTGTAACTGTTCTTAGGACACAGGATTGGGGGCGACTGGTTTCCTGGGATGTAGATGCAATAGGGCTGGGAGGAGTTGATGTGGGCAAGGCGAGGCTGACAGTTGTGGTCTGACAGATAGCCCTGATGGGCCAGGATTGTCCTCATTGTCCACACATCCAGGAGTTCTCGCCTCTACATGGTCCCGGTGGCAAGTAGACCTGTTGAAGATGTGTAACAGACAGACACAGATTGCCATGTAACATGCGGTACCAAATTTGAGAGGTAGATATGTTTTGGGCCATTTACAGATTAGTTTTGCTTTATCCCCTCACGTGACAGTGACAACAACTGCTTTCAATACTGGAGACCCGATAAATGGGGGACAGACAATTCCTATTTAAGTCACCTTGCTATAGGATATCAGGGTACCTTGAAGTTTGATGACTGTTCATTGACTCAAACCTTGGCAGCTGTATAGCTGTATTTGTTAATGGTACCTCCCAGTTAGCAGTACTTCATTATTGAGTCAACAGACAGCTGCATAATGTCATGTGGACATCTACCTGGCAATCAGATTAGAAGTAACCATTCTACCTGGCCATATATGTCAGGTTACACCAAGTACAGCACACTGCATATATGTGAGTTCCCCCAGGTGAGTACAGTTCAATAGTTAATAGGAGATAGAAGGGACAATTTAGCAGAGGACACTGTTATAGCTGTGTGTTAGTGGTATTGTACTGACAGATGTCCATAGCATTGCTTTCATTGCCACAGACTGTACAATTGTGGAGCATTCAGGTGGGTTTACTCCATTGTTCAGTTTACATGCAAGGCTACCTTTAATATGGTACACTGTTCTGGTTTTCTTGATGGTGGAACAGTGCCTGCTGGGAGTTGTAATGCTGTCAGTATCTGTACTGCCCATGACATGCACAGATACTGTGCCCCCAGATGGGATAAGCTCACATGGGAGATGCCAGACAGGGGTATTCGGACAGTTGGACACAGGTGTGGTGAGTGGTTTGGCTGTTAAGGTGGAAAAAGGTGAGCATGCATGCCAATACATTTTGGTGCCAATTTTTGTTGTTGTGACGTACCCGCCTCGACTCCCCCAGGTATTCCGATCAAGCCCTCAGGATGCAGGATGCCCAAGACCTTCGCCTGCCATGATATGAACGTTTGGGGGTGGAGGTGGTGACCACTGCCAGCCTTGAGGACGGTCAGCTGGTGCCTGTCAGCCATGGAATGGACCTTCCCCCTAAGCTCATTCCACTGCTTCCTGATATCCTCCCTTGTGCGTGGATAGCTGCCTACAGAATTAACCCTGTTGACTATTCTTTGCCACATTTTCATTTTCTGAGCAATAGTAGTTTGCTGGCTCCAAATAAGTGTGACTCTGCTCTGATAATTTCGCCCACCATGACTCTTAACTCATCATCAGTAAAATGGGGATGTTTCTATGGTGACATGGTGGTGGTCGACAACATGGAAAAGTATAAAAACGGATGATAGTTTGAGAATGCCTGGGCGAAAAACTCTGCTCCGCTGGTGGAGTTTGCAAAATTCAGCAACTCTGCATTCTGCGGAGAATACGGAGTTACCAATACAGTCAGCACTCCGCAATGTAGCAGAGTTTTTTTCTGAATTTCCCCCCGTAGGCGCACGCTTTCTGTCATTTCACACACGTGAGAAGTGAGACGAAAGACCTCTGCTTTCTCAGGAGCACAAATGAGATTTTTTTACCCGCTTGCAAGAGTTAGTGCTGCACCAGCTGCTTCCGGCGTGTCTTTTTTGACATAGGCGAACGCAAGTGAGTGTGATCGACTGCTGCCGCAACCTGGCGAAGCTGAGGCAGCTAAAATCCACAACTTTGAGTGAAAAATCTTCTCTAATTTACCGTTGGCATTGATATTGTTGTGCGAGGAGTACTTTTTTGTTATTATATTTTTCCAACAACAGGAAGTGCCCCACAGACTCCAACTTCCTGTTCCTGTCCAGCAGGCTCCTCCCACTGCTTTGTTCATCTCCCGGTCACCTTTCACTTGGATTTCAAGCTGGAAGGATCACTTTTTTGTTTCCTAAATATATCATTGGATTTAAGGACTTTGTTGCATTTGAGATTTCACAAATGAGTTAAAACATTTGCATAAGGGTGTTGTACAACTTGTTAATTTGATAGGAGGCATGCACCAGGATTTATCTGTACTTTTACTCGATTTTTTAGATTAATTGTGGTGGGTGACCTGCATTTGGGGCCTAGTTATGGTTCTACTTGTAATTCTTGTTCTACATAGGAAAAATGATTAACAGTTCAGTACATTTTCTCCATGTTTTGTTTTGTAAATTTGCAATATTCATTACATTGAATGTTAATGTTAAGTGTCGTAGCCTGCTAATGGAATATGCCTTCCAGCTGTGGGCCCAGTACTAGTCATGGATGCATGATGAAAAAACAACTGTTTGATGTGTCTGTGGAACTGAAACACCAAGAATGGCACTGGATTAAAGATTACAAAATGGTGTTTGGCGGTATTTCAAATTTTTTTCTGCAAACAGTGTATGGTGGGGTTATAGTAATTGATGCCTTTGTATGATGTGTGTTGTTGTTGTAAAGCTTTTGCCCCCTTTAATTTTAGTTTTTGGAATTACTAATACTGACATAATGCTTATTCTTTCGCCTGTACCAATGCCTTGTTTGCCCAGTGCATGAAAGTGTTTGTCATAGGCCACCAGTTATATTTGTTACCCATGCCATGTGGCCAGGGGCCCTTTGTGTATAGTCAGAATTATATTCCTATACCTATTTATGTTTTTTTGTTTTCTATTCATCCTGTTTGTTGTTTGATGAGGCTGGTGGCAATTTTGTTTAGGCAGCCAGTAGTCCTGAATGTGTTCTTCTTTGCAGTGGTGGCCAGGCCTCCTTACTGGCTGTTGTTTGACCATGTGTCTGGCGGCCATTTTGTGTATGCAGCCGGTGTGCTTTAGGGCTGAATGTGTTCTTCTTTGTTGTTGTGGCCATGCCTCCTTGCTGGTTGTTGTTTGACCATGTGGCTGGTGGCCATTTTGTATAGGCAGCCAGTGTGCTTTAGGGCTGCATGTGTTCTTCTTTGCTGCGGTACACTTGTAATGTGGAGGTCTTCTCTCCGGCTTGTCGGCGGCAAGACTGCCACAGCGGCCCTGGTGGTCTTCGGACCGCCAGGGTCGTAATGAGGGCCAGTATCTAGAAAAGTGTCTAGGAATGTTGAGTTGTTAGGTGGAGGTCTGTAAAGGAGGCAAACGTTACAGGAGGAAAATGGTGTAGGGTTGTATCTGGTGAGGATGGCCTCACAACCTTGTATGCAAATATTGTCTGTTTTAATGAGATTAATTGCTTGTTTGAATATAATAGCTAGTCCACCTCTTCTCTTGCCTATACGGTTTTGTGTAGTGGTTTGATAGCCCGGAGGTGCAGCTTCATGCAACACTGGGGGCATGTCATCTCCCAACCATGATTCCGTTACGAATAGTCGGTCAGGTTGTGTGTCCATGAGCAGGTCGTAGATGTGGTGCTTGTTTTTTGAGCGTGATTGAGCACTTATGAGCAGGCAGTTTAGAAAATGTGTGTTTGTGGTGGTGTTGTTTTGTTTTGGAGAAGTATGAGCAGTATTTTTCGAGCTTGTAGCGGGTGTGTTGTTAGTTGTGATAACTGTGTGAGGGTCACAATAGTTCTGTTTTTCAATAATAATATTCCTCTTCCAGCAGGCTTAGGAGGCATTTTGATGGGTTTGTGTGTGTTGATGGTGGACTTGGTGGATGAGAGTGACATGATGAGTGTATTTTGTTTGAAGAGTAGCCTTATTGTGTAATAGACAAGGGGATGCAAAGTTGTTAAGGGTGGCATGTTGTTTATTTGATTGTGTCTGTTTAGTGTGGAAGGAATATGGATTAGGGAGGGTGGAGGCACATGTGGATCATAATGTAACACTCTAAATTGTGCACTGGATGAGAGGCAGGTGAATGAATGTTGCTGTTTTGGGGTGCTTGTGGTAAATGTTTGTGAGGAGTGAGAATTTAGGAGTAAAGATTGTGCAGGATTTGTATTATTTGTGTAGTCATGAGGGTGGGAATGGGTGTAATGGAAAGTATTATGAAAGTGTGTGTTATTTTGATGTGCTGATGTGTGTGGTCTTCATGTAGTGGTTTTCTGTGATTGATTTATATGTGAGTTAGTGCTGGTGAGTTGTAATACAATATTACAGAGGGTGTTTTGGAGAAGAGTGTATGAGGTGTGGAAGAGGGGATGGATGTGGGTTAGGGGTGTTTGTGTGAAAGAGGTAATATGTGTGGTGGAGTGGAGTGTAAGGATTGTATGGTTGTGTGTCATTAGTGAAGAGAGGGGGAAGGTGTTTGTAGATGGTGTGTTGGAAGGCTGGGTTTCGATATTGTTATGATAAAAGGGGATCTGGCAGGAGCACATAGAGGATAGTGCTGTTGGTTTGTATGAACAGGGAGAGTGTACCTGGTTGGCTGAAAGTAATGTATAATGTGGGTTTGTGTTGTGTGGGCGATGGCACGTTGGGAATACACAGAGGGGGTCATTCTGACCCTGGCGGTCATGGACCGCCAGGGCCAACGACAGCGGAAGCACCGCCAACAGGCTGGCGGTGCTTCCTGGCCAATTCTGACCGCGGCGGTAAAGCCGCGGTCAGAAAAGGGAAACCGGCGGTTTCCCGCCGGTTTTCCCCTGGCCATAGGAATCCTCCAGCGCCGCCATGGGGATTCCGACCCCCTTCCAGCCATCCTGTTCCTGGCGGTTCTTACCACCAGGAACAGGATGGCAGGAACAGGTGTCGTGGGGCTCCCTAACAGGGCCCCATAAAGATTTTCAGTGTCTGCAAAGCACCCCTTCAACTCCGCCGGCTCCATTCGGAGCCGGCTTCATTGTTGAAGGGGCTTTCCCGCTGGGCCGGCGGGCGGCCGCCCAGCGGGAAAGTCAGAATGACCGCTGCGGTCATTTGACCGCGGTACGGTCTTCTGGCGGTTCCCGTCAGGCGGGTGGCTTCCGCCGCCCGCGGGAGTCACAATGACCCCCAGAGTGTTGTTTGCTGTGAGAATGAATGTGTCGTACTGTTGTAGGTGTGGTGGATATGAGTATAGGTGTGGTATGTTGGGTTTTAAGTTGGTTGATGAGACATTGACATCTGTATGAGGTTTGTTTGTGGTGCATGAGTTGTCTTTGTTGATATTGTGTTTGGATGTTGGGGGATTGCTGGAAAGTAGATTATTGGTAAGGGCAGATGAGTACCTACACTTAGCATTAGGCCACTACCCACCATTAGGTCCAGTTAGGTCTCAATAAATTAACCCCAGCGCAACCCTTGATAGCTTGGCAATGAGCGGCAAGGCTTAACTTAGGAGATAAAGGCCCTCATTACAACCCTGGTGGTTGGTGATAAAGTGGCGGTAATACCGCCAACAGGCTGGCGGTGACTACCTCCAAATTATGACACTGGTGGTGAGAACTCAGATAGACAGCCACTTTACTACACTGACCGCCATGCGAAAACAACAGCCAACACGGCAGTAGCCGCCTACAGCCGAGCTGAAGGCAATGTCCCGCCCACCATAATAAGACCCTGCAATCTGCCACCTTTTCCGGGGTGGTACCAATGACATCAAAAGCCTGGTGGAAACACTGCACAGAAGTGAAAGGGCTAACCATTGGAGACACATGGAACAACCACGCCACCATAGAGCGCGAGCTGCATGTCTTCCCAATGCTCTTCTACATGCTGCTCCACCACGAACACCAACGACGGCGAAGACAACGACGCTGAGTACAGCCACCTAGCACACAAGGGAGGGGGGAGGAAAAAGAGAGTGACACACACACGCACAACACACATCCCCACCACCAACACCATACACTCAATCAGCTGCAGTAATAAAACATATATACCCCGTACCTCGGATTAAAAACGCAAGGACAACATGAATTTATCAAAGTGAGTGTAATAAGATCAACACAGTCGAAATAAAAAATATGCAATGTAACTGGTATGTATAAATGTACAGTTCAAGGGACACTGCCCGGAGCTACAGGCCAAAGTCCAAGGCCCCACTTGTCACCTGCACCAACACGGAGAGAACACTGCAGGGGTATCAGTTTGAAAATAGGCAGGCACCTCAGGGGGATGGGGAACGGGGCGTCACCTCAGCAGGCAGATTGAACAAGACCACTGGTACTGGAGGGGGCAACATGCCCTGTGCTTGGTCCTGGGGAGTGCAAGGCCACAGTCTCACAGGTGGGTGTGTTACCCACTGGTTCTAGAGGGGGCATCGTGCCCTGTGCTCTTGTTCCTGGGGAGGCTGGGGTTGGTGGGTGTCTTACCCACTGGTTCTGGAGGGAGCATCCTGCCCTGTGCTCTTGATCCTGAGGAGTGCAAGGTCACAGTCTCTCAGGTGGGTGTCATACCCACTGGATTTGCAGGGGGCAGACTGCACAGCAGCCTATGGAGGCAGGATTACATACTGTCTGCCGGTGGTGATGGCTGCTCAGTGGTGGTAGTGGTGCTGCTGCTGCTGGTGGGGGAGGCTCCAGCCCATCCCCTGCAGCCTCGGACGGCTGCCCACTGGTGGTGGTGGTGCTGCAGCTGCTGGTGGTGGGGGGAAGCCACTACCCATCTCCTGCAGCCTCGGATGGCTGCCCACTGGTGGTGGTTCTGCTGCTGCTGCTGGTAGTGGGGGGAAGCTCCTGTCTGAGTCCCTGCCCAGGGCTCCTTGCCCTTCCTGGTAGCAGCTGGGACTGGCTCCTTGCCCTTCCTGGCAGCAGAAGGGCAGCAGCTGGGGCTGGCTCCTTGCCCTTCCTGACAGTAGCTGGGGCTGGCTCCTTGCCCTTCCGGGCAGCAGCTGGGGCTGGCTATTGCCCTTCCGGGCAGAAGCTGTGGCAGGCGCCCTGTCCTTGAGGCTGCCTGGTGCAGGCTCCTTCACCCTCTGCACAAGGGCCCTGGATCCTTTCCCACCATGAGTGGATGTGGAAACTACTGGGCCCATGGACTAGGTGGCTGAGGTGCTTGCCTGGGTTTCTGCCACCCAGACCAGATGTGAAGGACAGGGGGAGGTATAGGGAAGAGGTCAATGGTGGAGAGGAAAAGCTTCTTAGTGACATTGGGGCGGGAAGAGGGAGAAGATTTTGGAGTGGAGGAAGAGGGAGTGGTTGTAGGAGGTGTCTGTCTGCTGATTTTAGGTACAGGTGCATGGGATGGTTGTTGTGAGGTAGATGGCTGTTGGGTGTCAGGGGGCTTACGTTTCTGTACTTTAGGAGGGAGGACAGACACAGTGGGAGAGGACACAGGGGACGTGTGGGTGGCTCTTGTGGAGGTGTCTGCAAGTGAGGTGTGTGTTCTGCTAGGTGTGGTCGTGATGGATGAGGATGTAGTGCATACAGGTGTGAGTGTAGACAGAACTGGGATGGAGGTGCAGGAGGAGGAGGGGGGAGACAGTGGAAATTGTGGATGTTGGTATGTCTGCATCTGGATGGTGTTTGTGTGAGTGCCTGTGAGATGGTGTGTGGTGCTTGTGTTTGCCTGCGCCACTCTTGTGTGTTGTCTTGTGTGCATGCTTGCCTGCCTGTATGCTTGGGATAGGTTGGGGTTGAAGGGAATGGGATTGGGAAGTGAAAGTTGGAGGGGGTAGGGTGGAAACAGGGACAATGGCTGCCATCAGAGAGGAGGCCAAAGCCTGGATTGATCTCTGTTGGGCCGCCAAGTCAGTTTGAATGCCCTCCAGGAATGCATTAGTTTGTGGCATTTGGGCTGCCAGCCCCTGGATGGCATTCACAATGGTTGACTGCCCTACATAGATGGATCTCAGGAGGTCAATAACCTCCTCACTCAGGGCAGCAGGGCTCACTGGGGCAGGGACTGAGCTGCCCGGGGCAACGGAGATGCCCACCTTCCTGGGTGAGGGGGCACAGGCAACTCGATGAGGGGCTGCTGGGATGGTGATGTTGGTACAGGGGGTGGTGGCTGTACCTGTAGCTGGGGTGGTCGCAGAGGTGTCCGCCACCACCAGGGAGCTTCCATCGGAGGAGGTATCAGAGTCTGAACTGTCCCCTCCAGTATCCGCTGTGGTGCTCCTCTCACCCTCTATCCCACTGGTGCCCTCAGCGTCGGTGGACTCTGCCTCCTGGGTCCTGTGGGATGTAGCTCCCTCTGTCGCCGGTGCCTCTGCTCCTCCCCCGGATGATGCTAATGCACATAAGGACAGGGTGACAAAACAAAAAAGGGGGGGAAGAGACAAAGGATACACCTGGTCAATGGCTGCTCCACCACCATGTTGGCGTACACAGCACTCTCACACACAGGGAACAGGCCTATGCACTATGCATTCACTACCAGTTATTTTGCTAGCCACCAACACATGGGGGGAGGGGCACACACCGCCAAATGCAGCACACCTGGGACCCACGCAGCCCTGACCATTTGTGGATGCCTACGAGCTAGGTAGCATGATTATCCCTGCTGGACCCTTGCCAACAGGGGACCTACTCTGCAATATCAGGCCTGGGCTAGAGGCACCCACTGACACACATCCCCCAACCAGATACCACCCTACCATGCGTAAGTTATGATGATGGGTACTGTACTCACCCCCTTGTGGCTGCTGTGATGCCCTCAAGCACCCATCCAGCTCTGGATAGGCCACTGCCAGCATGAGGGCCATCAGGGTGCTCAGGGTTCGATGGGCACCCCTTCCTCGTTGGGAGGCCATCCCCAGCTGGGCCTCCGCAGTCTTCTGTGGCCAGCATCTCAGATCCTCCCACTGTTTCCGACAGTGGGTGCTCCACCGGCCGTAGACCCCCAAGGTCCTCACGTCCTTGGCGATGGCACGCCATATACCCTTCTTTTGATGGGCGCTGACCTGCAGAGGTAATACACACAGGAAAATAGTATCAGTCAGACAGTCCTTCCTGTTGCACTTATGGTCCACCAAACCCCTTCACATCACCATTTGTACACACGTGGCCCAGCACACAACTAGTACGCCACCCAGAGGACATCCACCCAGCCCCCTTACATGAGGCCTTCACACACACCAATCCATGCATTCATGCCTCGTGCATCGTGCTCACGGTGTACTCACCTGTTGGTCTGGAGGCCCATACAGCAGCCTGTACTGGGGTAGGACCCCATCCACCAGTCGCTCCAACTCCGCTGAGGTGAAGGCAGTGTCCCTTTCCCCAGTCACACGGGCCATGGTAGGTTAAAGACACAGGTCACAGCAGCACATGCAGTGTAGGTCCTCTCCTGTTGAAGGTTAGGTAGCAAGTGGTGAATCTGATAGAAAATGGCGGCCACATCCCCCGTCAGTGCATACCGTTACCGCTGGTGTACATCACCATTTGCAACGGTACTCCATAGGGCCCAATGTTAACCGATGATGAGTTGCATGGTAGTTCCCGACCGCCTCCCGTAACGGCACACAACGTCAGCGAAATTACCTCACTTCTACCTGTCCCTCCACACAGGACAGGCAGACACCATTTCAGGGGGGGCAGGCCCTGGATAATAACTGCATCACAGTTAAAATTTGGACATACAGGACAAATCTCACTGACCCAATACAAATTGACATCATGCATTGTACTGTTGTGGCTCCAGTTTTCAGTTTGTTCCTCACTCCTTTGTCCCTTAGATTGCTACCGCTGTGGATGAATAGGAGATGGAGACATAACCCTGTGTACAGCTTGGCAACACTGGAGGACAGGCACATCATCCTCACCTATAGACTTGACAGGGCCACAATCACAGAGCTGTGTGCCCAATTAGAGCCTGAACTGATATCTGCTATCCATTACCCCACTGGGATCCACCCTCTTGTGCAAGTTCTATCAGTGTTCCATTTCCTGGCAACTGGATCTTTCCAAGTGACAGTGGGCTTGGCAGCAGGAATATCACAGCTAATGTTCTCAATAGTGCTGACCAGAGTGTTGTCTGCCCTGATTAAACACATGTGCAGCTACATTGTTTTTCCCAGGTGGAGGATTTGGCCACAGTGAAGGCTGACTTCTATGCAATGGGACATATCCTCAATATAATTGGGCCGATTGATGGAACTCATATTGCATTTTTGCCCCCCCATCACAATGAAGAGGTGTACTGAAATTGTAAGAGTTTTCACTCCATGAATGTACAGATGGTGTTCTTGACGGACCAGTACATCTCCCATGTCAATGCTAAGTATCCTGGGTCGGTGCCTTATGCCTTTATCCTGAGGAATAGCAGCATCCCAAATGTGATGGCCCAACTACAGAGGCACAGGGTGTGGCTAATAGGTGAGCCCTGGTTCCCATCCAGTAGGTGTTGGTGTATGGGAATGTTGTGTGCCATATGGGATAGTGTGTGGCTAAATGTTGTCCCTCGATATTTGCAGGTGACTCTGGTTACCCCAACATATCTTGGCTACTGACCCCTGTGAGGAATGCCAGGACAAGGGCAGAAGAACGATACAATGAGACACATGGGTGAACAAGAAGGATAATCGAAATAACTTTTGGCCTCCTGAAGGCCAGGTTCAGGTGTCTCCATCTAACAGGTGGATCCCTGTGCTACTCACCCAAGAAGGTCTGCCAGATAATCGTGACATGCTGCATGTTGCACAACCTTGCCTTGAGACGCCATGTGCCTTGTCTGCAGGAGGAGGAGGCTGGACATGGCCATGTGACAGCAGTGGATCCTGTGGACAGTGAGAATAAGGAGGCAGAGGATGAGGATGAGGACAACAGAACAGCAGTGATGTGACAATACTTCCAATGAGACACAGGTAAGACAGTGTTACTTCACATTTTGTTGTCAATATTTTGTATATCTTTGGCACTGGCATGCAGTTCTTTCCCACTTCTTTGCCCACTTACTGTACCGCTGTTGGTGCCTCACTATCGCTCGTGGTGTGATCACTTGAGTCAAATACCGGTCTTTCCTATGTGAACAATTACCGTACAGTTGAATTCCAATGTTTGAACCTGGTTAAACGAATACATACTTTGAAACGTAACATACTCCATACTTGTTTTTTTCCAAGGGTGTTTATTGAAGTGCTAAGAAGAAGAGGGGTAAGTGCAAAGGGATGGGGTGATAATGGAGGAAAGTCCAGAGTATTGTTCCAGTCTATTTGTAGCTCAGGTGCATTGTCCAAGAGGACATAGGAAGTGGAGCAATAGGAGTTCAAGGTGGACAGGGTGACTGAGTGGGACACAAAGGTGACAATCAGGAGATGCTCATTTCCTGGCAGGGGTCTTGGCAATAGTCTCTGGCTTCTGCATGGATCGCAGCGAATGTTTGCGGGGTGGTTCTCCTTCTGCAGCGGGAGGGGTGCTGGTGGCCTGTGAGTCCTGTGGCGGGCCACCTGTTCACTAGCGGCAGCGGAGGTGGAAGGCAGCTCAGATGTCTGGCTAGTGGCAGGGGGCCGCTGTTGTGAGACTGCCTCCCTCATAATGTTGGCCATGTCTGCCAGCACCCCTGCAATGGAGACCAGGGTGGTGGTGATGGCCTGAAAGTCCTCCCTGAACCTCTGGTACTGTCCCTCCTGTAGCCGCCTGTTCTCCTGCACATTATCCAGGATCTGGTCCATCGTGTCCTGGAAATGTTGATATGCTCCCAGGATCTCAGTGAGTGCCTCCTGGAGAGTCGGTTCCCTGGTCGTGTCGTCCCCCTGGCACACACCACTCCTGCCACTGTCCCTGTTGTCCTGTGCCTCTGTCCCCTGAACCGTGTGCCCATTACCACTGACCCCAGGTCCCTGATTGTCTTGGGTATGAGGGGTGGGTTGGGGTCCCTGTAGCGGCGGACACACTGTTAATTGACGTGTCCTGGGGACAGAGGTGTGGGTACACTGGGTGGGTGCTGTGGTGTTGTTTCCAGATGGGGGAGGCTCTGTGGTGGTGTGTGACTGGGTCTGGGTAACCGACTGTCCAGAGGCCCCTGATGGGCCAGGTTGGTCATCCAGATCCAGGCAACCAGAGTTGCCGTCATCACTGTGGGCCTCTTCAGTTGGGGGACTGGATAGTGCTGGCACCTCTTCTCCATTGACATTGGCTGGGATACCTTTGGGGATGTAAATGAAGTGTTATTGTTTCTATGTGTGACATATTGTGCATTAGTGGCTTGCCCTCTTTGGTTGTATTTGTCCTGGCAGCTTTCACTTGTGTAAGTTGGTATATTGTGGGCTAGCTGATTCTCTCAAGTGTGCATGTTTTGGTGATAGGTGTCCATGCAGGGCTGTGAGTTGTGTCCATGCATTGGTATGGCATGCAGGGCTTGGCATTGGGATGAGTGGGATATGATGGTGGGGTGTGTGGGAAGTGGTGGAGTGATGGGAGTGAGGGTGAGGTTGAGGGTATGTGATGGCATGCAAGTAGGGGGCTAGTTGTAGTATAGAGTTGACTTACCAGAGTCCAGTCCTCCTCCTACTCTAGCCAGGCCCTCAGGATGCATGATTGCTAAGACTTGCTCATCCCATGTTGTTAGTTGTGGGGGAGGAGGTGGTGGTCCACTGCCAGTCCTCTGTACAGCGAGTTGGTGTTGTGCTGCAATGGAATGTACCTTCCCTCGTAGGTCCTTCCACCTCTTCCTGATGTAATCCATAGTTCTTGGGTGCTGTCCCATGGCGTTGACCCTGTCCACGATTCTCCAACATAATTCCATCTTCCTAACGATAGATATCTGCTGCACCTGTGCTCGAAATAGCTGAGGCTCTACCCTAATGATTTTATCCACCATGACCCTTAGCTCCTCCTCTGAGAATCAGGGGTGTCTTTGTGGTGCCATGGTTGTTGTGTAAGGAATGTAGGTGAGGGTGTGTAGGATAATGTGTTGGGGTGTGTGATGTGGGGTGCGTGAGTGGTATATAGGTGTGTATAGTGTGTGGTTCTGGTTGTGTGAGTGGTCTTGCTGTCTCTCTCTGGCGGCAATTAATTGTAGTCATAAAGGGTTGTGGGTAATGTGGGTGTGTGTTTTATAGTGGTGTGGGTATGGGTGTCAGGTGTGTGTAGTTTGAATTGGCCAATGTGGTGTTGTTTTGGATGTGTGTGTGTATTTTGAGCGTGGCGGTATGTACCGCAAATGGTTTACCGCAGTTGAATGTCCGCCGTGGTGATTTGTGGGTCATAATGTGATGGGTGTTATTCTGTTGGCGTAACTGTGTGGGCTTGGATACCGCCAGTTTATCACTGACCTTTGCTGTGGCGGACTTGTGTCTGTGGCTGGATAGTGACAGATTGGTGTGTGTGTGTCATAATATGGTGAACGGCTATCCGCCGCGGCGGTGGTATGTTGGCAGCAGTCACTATGGCAATAAGTGGGATTTACCGCCAATGTCATAATGAGTGCGTAAAGCATTCAAGTATCACAAAACAGTAATTAAATAAAACACAGGAAACAGTTTTAAAATCCCAAACCAATTCATAAGTATAGGACATATTTTTATCTTTAATTTGACACCAAAACGAATAAAATCGGATAAGGAAAACCGGAGATATGAATTTTTAAATAATTGATGTTTTTTAGCACATCAAAACGAATAGCGCCAATTTGGTCATCTGTTCGCACCTCTGCTGTGAGTTTAAGGCTGACGGCGATAGAGCTCTGTTCAGCTGCAGCAAGCGGGAGGCCTCAGTCAAAAGTTTACCTTTGGACTTAGTCATTTTCTTGAAGATTTTCTTCAGCGGGACAAGGCCACCAGTCCGATCCGACCTCCATGGAGTTCTTCCTTGAATATGCCTCACAGGAGACCTCGGTGAAGATTTCTACGTTTGGACTTAGACGATTTTTCATGATCAAAATTCTTCGACTAGGCCAAACCTGAATCTTGATCCAAAGTCCCTGGAGCCCTCTTAGAATACTTTGCGCAGGAGGTCCTGGTCAACTTTCTACATTCGGACTTAGTCACTTTTTCAGAGATTTTCTTCAGAGGTACGAACCTGCAAGTCAGGCCGGGTTGTGGTTGAGGCAAGCCGGCTAGACTCACCACGGCGGGTCGGTCCTTTTATGGAGCTTTTTCCAACAAATTCACCAAACTTCTGGACCGTCTTCCAGAAGGTCTTTTAAGGTCCTTTAGGAGTCCACAGCTCACCCCAAGGTTCCAGAAGCTGTGAGTGGCTCTTTGAGGGTGCGTACTCCAACTCCCAGAATGCACCTGGCTCAAACTCCAAAATGGACACTGGACAGTGGTCAGCTGGTCAGTTTCTTCAGGGTTTGATGCAGGGGACTCTGGTTAGCTAGTTCTCACCTGTAGCAAACAGGGAGTCCCTCCTTGAACGTGTTGAAGCCAGACAAAGTCCTTCTTGTGGTGAAGCCCAAGTGTGCAGCTGGTGCAGCCCTTTAGAGTGCTGTGTCCAGGTGCAGGTCAGGGGTCTAGCGGAGCAGTCCTTCTGATGTTCTTCCTTGTAGGTATCTGAGGTGTGGGTGCAGCTCTGCCATATTTGTTCTTGCTTCTGGGTGAAAAACAGGGGGGTCCTGGGTATCCAATCAGGGGCAGACTCCTTCCCCCTTTGATGACCACTTCCTGGGTAGTGTGGCAAAAATCAATCCCAGGGAGTAACATTCCTCAAAAACCAACATGACTGAAAGTGATTTTTGGAGGTTAGATCTGGCTGGGCCCACCCACTGGTGTGGCTAAAAATCCTAAACTCACCCTTCTCCTGCCCTCTCCTAACCTAATCAAGTGGGGACCTAATTGTCTGGGGTTGCAGGATGTGAGGGCGGTGCTGGGTTGCTTCTAATGTCCTTTCCTGCCTTTAAAGACCAGTTTGGCATCCCTCCCTCTTCCTGCTTCCCCATCTGCTGAGGCAGATCTCCTCTCCAAGGCACATCCTTAGTGTTCAGCCCAGGCCACTTCACACCTCATCAAGGCAGCCTGGCGAGGCTGCCAGAGGCTGGCCAATCAAAGAAGGGCACTACAGAGCGCATTTTCAGGTAGAGCTTTAAAACTCTTTACCTGAACTAGTTATATTAAATCCAACAATTGTGGTATCTGACACTTAAGGGGACTTTTGTAAATTAAAATAAAGTCTTCCCATTTTAGCCTATTGAGGCCATTCACTACAGTGAGGGAAAAATGAATTTTGATATTTTACCTCACAAGTGCTTATAAAACAATTTTTATAAGGTCACTTGTTATAGTTACATGGCACCCAACCCTAGGGGCACAAAGGGCGCACCTTATTGGTGACTTATATGAAATAATAAGGCAGTTTAAGACTTTGGAAGTACTCTTAATTCCAAAATCGAATTTGCCTATAACTTTAGTTTAAAAGTAGCCAGCAAGGCAGGCCTGCCTTTAAAATTACACTGGACACCTCTCAGTGCACCTATGGGTGCACTACTATGCTGTGGTTCTTAAACCTACATGTCCTATCATATACCAGGGACTTATAGGTAGGTTTATACTGCCAACTTTAATTATCCACTTTACACAGAACACTGGCACTGGGACTGGTAAGCAATACCCAGGGCACAGCTAAGAGTCAGTAACCACTAGTATCTGTCCAAAACATTTGGGGTGGAAAAATGGGCAGCATTTCTGGCCCTAGGCCTGACCAGTCCCAACTGCCCTTCTCCTCTCCACCCTTAGCCTCAACACCCGGGCTGAGACACCTAACCCTAACCAATCAGATTTGTAATCCTAAACCCCACAACCAATGGGAGACCCATCCCTATTAACCAATCACACCCCTAGTCCTGACAACCAATCATAACATTAACCTAAAAACTATGAACCAATAGAAATCCCAGCCCTCGTACCAGTCACAACACGGACCCTAAAATCATGAACCAATAGGAATCTCAATCCCAGTACCAATCACAACACCAACCCTAAAATCATGAACCAATAGGAATCTCAACCCTACTACCAATCACAACACCAACCCTATGATTATGAACCACTAGGAATCTCAACCCTAGTACCAATCACAACACCAACCCTAAAATCATGAACCACTAGTAATCCCAACCCTAGTACCAATCACAGCACCAACCCTAAAACAATGAACCAATAGGAATCTCAACCCCAGTACCAATCACAACACCAACCCTTATCCTCAAGCCAATAGAAATAGTAATCCCAGCAACCAATCCCAACAAGATATGCAACAACCAGTAGAAACATATATAAGGGCCAAGTTAACTGAGGTACAAGCCCCTCTGTAAGGGAGGAGGGAGCTGCTGCTCGATTCAGCACTACTATGCTGTGGTTCTTAAACCTACATGTCCTATCATATACCAGGGACTTATAGGTAGGTTTATACTGCCAACTTTAATTATCCACTTTACACAGAACACTGGCACTGGGACTGGTAAGCAATACCCAGGGCACAGCTAAGAGTCCGTAACCACTAGTATCTGTCCAAAACATTTGGGGTGGAAAAATGGGCAGCATTTCTGGCCCTAGGCCTGACCAGTCCCAACTGCCCTTCTCCTCTCCACCCTTAGCCTCAACACCCGGGCTGAGACACCTAACCCTAACCAATCAGATTTGTAATCCTAATCCCCACAACCAATGGGAGACCCATCCCTATTAACCAATCACACCCCTAGTCCTGACAACCAATCATAACATTAACCTAAAAACTATGAACCAATAGAAATCCCAGCCCTCGTACCAGTCACAACACGGACCCTAAAATCATGAACCAATAGGAATCTCAATCCCAGTACCAATCACAACACCAACCCTAAAATCATGAACCAATAGGAATCTCAACCCTACTACCAATCACAACACCAACCCTATGATTATGAACCACTAGGAATCTCAACCCTAGTACCAATCACAACACCAACCCTAAAATCATGAACCACTAGTAATCCCAACCCTAGTACCAATCACAGCACCAACCCTAAAACAATGAACCAATAGGAATCTCAACCCCAGTACCAATCACAACACCAACCCTTATCCTCAAGCCAATAGAAATAGTAATCCCAGCAACCAATCCCAACAAGATATGCAACAACCAGTAGAAACATATATAAGGGCCAAGTTAACTGAGGTACAAGCCCCTCTGTAAGGGAGGAGGGAGCTGCTGCTCGATTCAGCACTACTATGCTGTGGTTCTTAAACCTACATGTCCTATCATATACCAGGGACTTATAGGTATGTTTATACTGCCAACTTTAATTATCCACTTTACACAGAACACTGGCACTGGGACTGGTAAGCAATACCCAGGGCACAGCTAAGAGTCAGTAACCACTAGTATCTGTCCAAAACATTTGGGGTGGAAAAATGGGCAGCATTTCTGGCCCTAGGCCTGACCAGTCCCAACTGCCCTTCTCCTCTCCCCCCTTAGCCTCAACACCCGGGCTGAGACACCTAACCCTAACCAATCAGATTTGTAATCCTAAACCCCACAACCAATGGGAGACCCATCCCTATTAACCAATCACACCCCTAGTCCTGACAACCAATCATAATATTAACCTAAAAACTATGAACCAATAGAAATCCCAGCCCTCGTACCAGTCACAACACGGACCCTAAAATCATGAACCAATAGGAATCTCAATCCCAGTACCAATCACAACACCAACCCTAAAATCATGAACCAATAGGAATCTCAACCCTACTACCAATCACAACACCAACCCTATGATTATGAACCACTAGGAATCTCAACCCTAGTACCAATCACAACACCAACCCTAAAATCATGAACCACTAGTAATCCCAACCCTAGTACCAATCACAGCACCAACCCTAAAACAATGAACCAATAGGAATCTCAACCCCAGTACCAATCACAACACCAACCCTTATCCTCAAGCCAATAGAAATAGTAATCCCAGCAACCAATCCCAACAAGATATGCAACAACCAGTAGAAACATATATAAGGGCCAAGTTAACTGAGGTACAAGCCCCTCTGTAAGGGAGGAGGGAGCTGCTGCTCGATTCAGCACTACTATGCTGTGGTTCTTAAACCTACATGTCCTATCATATACCAGGGACTTATAGGTAGGTTTATACTGCCAACTTTAATTATCCACTTTACACAGAACACTGGCACTGGGACTGGTAAGCAATACCCAGGGCACAGCTAAGAGTCAGTAACCACTAGTATCTGTCCAAAACATTTGGGGTGGAAAAATGGGCAGCATTTCTGGCCCTAGGCCTGACCAGTCCCAACTGCCCTTCTCCTCTCCACCCTTAGCCTCAACACCCGGGCTGAGACACCTAACCCTAACCAATCAGATTTGTAATCCTAAACCCCACAACCAATGGGAGACCCATCCCTATTAACCAATCGCACCCCTAGTCCTGACAACCAATCATAACACTAACCTAAAAACTATGAACCAATAGAAATCCCAGCCCTCGTACCAGTCACAACACGGACCCTAAAATCATGAACCAATAGGAATCTCAATCCCAGTACCAATCACAACACCAACCCTAAAATCATGAACCAATAGGAATCTCAACCCTAGTACCAATCACAACACCAACCCTATGATTATGAACCACTAGGAATCTCAACCCTAGTACCAATCACAACACCAACCCTAAAATCATGAACCACTAGTAATCCCAACCCTAGTACCAATCACAGCACCAACCCTAAAACAATGAACCAATAGGAATCTCAACCCCAGTACCAATCACAACACCAACCCTTATCCTCAAGCCAATAGAAATAGTAATCCCAGCAACCAATCCTAACAAGATATGCAACAACCAGTAGAAACATATATAAGGGCCAAGTTAACTGAGGTACAAGCCCCTCTGTAAGGGAGGAGGGAGCTGCTGCTCGATTCAGAATCTCCTTGGATACAGACAAGCTGAATCCACACTTCCAAGCTAGCAGAGTCTACTTTCCAGGTAAGGGGGAGATTCAAAAACACTGAAAAGCTGCTTGTCGTGCACTCAGATATTTGGCTTTTTCAAGGCAAAAACAAGTGATGCAGACACTTTCTAAACACAATTTAAATCACAGAAACAGATTAAGCAGTTTCCTATGCACACTCTGGTTAACAACAGAGGTTTATGTAGCCTTTTTGCAGTATTTTGCCACAAACTAGAAGGGAAATTTAAAACAGTCATGGCTAAAAAACAACAGTTTAAAAAGGCAAAGCTGACTCAAACATGGGGAGCCTACAGTAAACAGGCATGGGTAGCAGTATAAATATTTTTTAACAAATAATAAAGAGTCTGGGGCTCTTAGCATTCTCATAGGATTTCATGATCACTGGACTATATTAGGGCACAGGGAAAAAGCTGGGCTCACAAACTGGAGGTGGCCACCTTGGGGTTTCCTCCACAAACGTAAAGGCCCAGTGCAGGTGTTAGAGGAGGGCTCAGGTTGCCTGGGAGTTGGAGAGCCAATCAGCAAACCCCTGTGGAAAGTGGAAAGGAGGACGGAGCTGCTGCTCTACTCAGAATCTCCTTGGAGGGGGTTGCTTTTATGCAGTCATTTCGTCACAAACTAGTTAAGGCCATGTCAGATGGTGGCTATTTCAAGGTCCTCTGTTTGGCGCACTGCATAAACATCATTGTACAGTACTTCCAAAAAATAAAACCCTGAGTCAGTAACTTACTGTCTACATGCAGAAGAATCTGCATTCATTTTAGCCATTCTTTTAAAGCCTGCAAGCTGTTGAGGATTATTCAGCATGATAATAGAATGCCGGTTAGAACCTTGATACACGAGGTGCCAACACATTTGAATTCTACTTATTAAATGTTACATATGTTTGAGCAGTACAGACATATCAATGAATATGTCATGCAAAGAGGGGATACAACTGTGAAAGGCATGAACATGGAAATGGACCAATGGACCCTGGTCAATTGCCTGACAGAGATGCTCCTTCCTTTTGAAATTTTCACATGGGAAGTCAGCAAGGTGGACTGTACCATTGGCCAAGCTATCCCATTGGTGCATATGCTGCAGAAACAGCTAAAGGAATTGTCTGAAATGTACGCAGGTGTGGATGAAAAATCAGATATACAGGAGTTGGCCGAGAGCTTAATCCTTTGCTTAGCTGTTAACACAATGCCTCAAAAAGACATTGTGTCATCCACACATTACATCTATGCCACAATTCTTGACCCACGGGTCAAACAATTACTGGCCACTTTCATTCCTTTTTCGAATGGGGATGTTTCAACCTACAAGACATGGATTACTGAAGAAGCCAGAGACCTAGAAAAAGAACGGCTTGAAATTAGAGGCCCACTCAAGGGCAGAAGTTCTAGGGTGTAGCCTACAACTTCCATAGAGCCTGCAGGCAGTTCTGTTGGCTCACAGCAGTGGAAATCAACACCAGCAACAATTTCAGGAACCGGAGCAGCAGCCCCAAAACCTGCATTTGATTGTTTTCTAAAGGCAGGGCTTAAGTCCACTGCAGAGGTGTACGCAAAAGAGCTTGAGCAAGGTAGAGCACCAATGACTATTGAGCAGATGGTCCAGGCCTACCTCGATGACTCAACAGAGGTCTATCTGGATAAAAACCCATTGGTGCATTGGTATGGGAAGAAGTGTCAATAGCCAGAGCTCAGCAGGTTGGCAATAAAGTATCTGGCTTGCTCTGAAGCCAGTGTGTCTGCAGAGTGTGTGTTCGGTGTAGCTGGTGCAGTTGTGACAGTGAGAAGGACCAGTCTCTCAACCCAAAACATTGAGAGATTGACCATGATCAAAATGAATCAACACTTTACACCGCCAAATTACAGTATATCTGAAGTACAGCAGGAGGTGGATGAGGGTGATGATTGGTCGGACTCAGGCCATAGTAGTGTGTTAGCTGACCAACTTCTGGGTGAGCCACCTTAGATTGAGGACAAACTCTACTTCCCTGACCAGACCTGGGGCACTAAAGAACATTCTATTTTCTACTATAAACTGCTTTGAGAAACAAAATGTAGCTAGTTGTGGGAACACTATCATTTTATATTGTATGTTTCTGTCTAAATGACTAATGAACCACAACTGTTTTAGGCACATATATGGCCAAATTGTAGTTGGATCAGTGTGCATTGAAGAAGCAGACAAACCCCCAAAATCACTTCAAGGAGATTTGTGAGACAATGCCTGCCTCCATTTTGTGCCTATTCTTTCTTTTGTTCCCTAGCAGGACTGTCCCAGATATTTGATTTACAACTTACTGGCCAATGTGTGCTTAGTTTCCTTAATCGAAGGGGTTCAGCACTGTGATACTATGCTTGATTGGAATTAAACATTTGGCTGTGTAATTTATATTGTTTACCTATATTATTACGCTGGCTTGTGGTTGTGTCATGATTGATTTACAATGTTGGTGCCAATATATTAATGTATGATAATTTTTTTCTTGAAGGTGCTTTTCCCCTTCCCCTTTGACACTTAGCAAAATTAGTTTAGAGGCGTTTTCACACTACTTTGTTTTCTGGTTCACATTTCTCAAAGAAGACCCGACCAGTCCATTTGGCTAACAAACAAGTCTAGTCCAGAAAAAAAGAAACTAATGTTTCTCTTGTTGTTAAACATAGCTATGCACTACATGACTCTGTATGTCAAACGGAGTTGGACATAGTTATCTTTAATCAGAGTCTGAGGATGATGGAAGGAATCAGAGAGTGATTTGACAACTTAGACAACTGCCAGAAGAAGGAAGTTATCAACTTCATGTGGATGATGTGAGGATGAGTCTAAGAGGCCTACTCCAATCTGAGGACTGGTGGTGCGAGGTGCGTCAATTACTTGATTTGGGAAATGCAATGCTGCTGTGTGTGTCTGCTGGCTGGCTCAAACGTGAAACTATGTGGTAGCTGGGTGCGGGGCCTGTTGTAGGAAACTGGGGGAGGCAAACATGTGATGAATGATAATGTCACATTATTCTTGTGCTGTAGGCTAAATATTATTTATGATGATCATGACAGTTGCGAGTTTGATCATCCCGATACATGCTGCCATTTTTCACTGATTGTTGGTTGTTGTAAGTGCTCTCACTTAATTGATCACACATCAGTCATAAAATGAATAATCGCAAAGGTCTTTGCTCTTGCTCTGCCACCGCTGAGTCTAATAGGTACACTACTCCTCATGAAGCTTACCTTCCATTTCAATCCTTCTTGATTCTTCAATATCATGATAATCATTTCTGTTTTACAATCCGCAGGCCTTCTCTTCTCCTGCACCATACACACATGCTTATCTTATCAGACAGCTTCAGGCAGACACCCAAAAAGACTGACGGGCCAATCCAAGAACGCAGGTGCACCACCCAATTTGGCAAGACAGACTAGTATAATTTTACTTTCCATATTCTTTTTTAAAAACTGTGGGGGTCATTCTGACCCTGGCGGCCGGTGGCCGCCAGGGCCACCGACCACGGGAGCACCGCCAACAGGCTGGCGGTGCTCCCACGAGCATTCTGACCGCGGCGGTTCAGCCGCGGTCAGAAGCGGCAAGTCGGCGGGCTCCCGCCGACTTACCGCTGCTCGGGGGAATCTCCGCCGCCATGAGGATTCTGACAGCCCCTACCGCCATCCTGTTCATGGCGGGAAACCCGCCATGAACAGGATGGCGGTAGGGGGTGCCGCGGGGCCCCCGTAAGAGGGCCCCGCAAAGTATTTCAGTGTCTGCCTTGCAGACACTGAAATACGCGACGGGTGCAACTGCACCCGTCGCACCCCTGCAACTACGCCGGCTCAATTCTGAGCCGGCGTCCTCGTTGCAGGGGCATTTCCTCTGGGCCGGCGGGCGCTCTTTTGGAGAGCGCCCGCCGGCCCAGAGGAAATGTCTGAATGGCCGCCGCGGTCTTTTGACCGCGGTGCGGTCATTTGGTGGCGGTACTATGGCGGACGGCCTCCGCCGTCCGCCATAGTCAGAATCACCCCCGTGTGTGTTAGCTTCACCCCAAGATTAATTATATCTACTATGTTGCATACGTAGGTGACCGAACATTTTTAGATATATACAGCGTGTGTCTCACTGGGGCTGTCAGAATGTAAAAAGTTATCTATGTGTCATACATATTCATGTTTTTCTATTCCTCCCACAACAGGCAGCTGATCATCCTTTCCCAGATGAAAAGTTTGTGTGGTGTTTGTCTTTTTGTCACAGCTTTCCCAAAATCCCTTTCCCATCCATCCATTCATGAAATCCCTAACCCTCTTCCCCAGGGCTGTGGGATTTATTGAGGTGTTAATTAATATTGTACACCATTGATTAATCATACACTTGGTGGGGCGGACGTGATGGAAGCAACCTCAATTCAGTGTGAAGGTTCTTCATTTGAGTTCACCTATGTGGAGTGTGGCCTTGCTTCCGATTCCTTCACTGGTAGTGCGCTAGCATGCTACTACTACACCACCTTGGTACCTTGAGAAACCATGCAGCCGTCGCTTCATCCATTCAGGTAAGAGAATTATGGAGCATTGTTGTACTTTTAGTTTAGGCAGTTTAATTGGCAATGACAAATCTCTCCGCCCCACTCCTATGAGTCAAATTTTGCTGAATGCACTGCAGAGACTAGATGAATATTAGGACAAGGTTACCAAACCATAAATAATGGTTATACGCTGTCAGCTAAAAGTAATACACTATCAGCAGATTTTAAAAATATGCTGTGCAAAGGCTGCAGTGCGAAGTTAAACACTCCCAAAAATATTTTTGGAATAAAGAACTGTAAATAACTATTAATTTCCCCCCGGCCCCACCCCTTCCACCCACCACTGGCCCACGAGTATCTCCAAACAAATGACCCTTTCCCCAACCAATGCTCTGAAAAAAAAGCTGTCCATTTGTCCATGGTGAATTAAAAAAAAAAATTGAATAGTCCCACAAAAACTAATTCCCACCCTCTCCACCCACAACAAGTCCCACCCACCAAAATAAAAGGTTAAGCACGAGCCTCCGAAGGATGCATCGTTGGAACACGGTGTCTGGGGGGGGGGCAGCAGGTATGATGTGGTGGCGGGTGGCTAGGTGTTGCTGGGCTAGAGGCCTTGGGGCCAACTCCTGCTGCTGCCTCCTCCTCCTCCTCGAGGACCACCAGCTGCTGGTACTCGGCCTGTAGGGCCTCCAGCTTTGTTCATGGGAGCCAGGCTGCTATTTCCTGCCTTGATGGTGGACCAGCAGGAAAGCTATATCAAGAAAGAAAGAGAAATTGTAACCAATGCTCTGAGCAAAACACTTGTTTTAAATCATGTAGTATAGTGGCACAGTACCAGTACATTTAGTGGTCAGCCCAGGCCATTACATTTTAAGGTGATAACTGTCACAGCCATAATATGCACTATGGAGTACAAGTATTCTTCTCTCTCCTGTTGTGCTAAATTAATGTTGGAATTTCTATCTCAGTTGGCACCCTAGTCCTACTCGTTATTGTCTGCAGCTGGGGCAGATGTACTATTTCTTCCAATGGCCCTGTTCTTCTTTGTACCTAGACTACAAGGCAGATGAATACTAAGAATGAAAGACACCATGTAGTGTAATATAATCAATCATGTGGCCATCCTGTCTGCCATAAGTAGGTGGTGGGAAAAGCAATGCACTGCAGTACAGGGAGAAGATTATAGGATATAGATTTGATTTGGCGCCTTCGCATCGTCAAAGACTATCCCATTCAGAAAAATCAAGGCACTTGCTTATGGACCACTTTACTCACTGTCCCCATGCCCCTCCTCTACCACACTTTGTAATAACTACTTTTTTCAAAAACAATACATTAGCTTTGCAGTAAGGAAGGGAATCTTCTTAACGTACTCAACTGCTGGGTAAGGTAGAGGGACATTAGGGTGGGTAGGTAGACTACACACTTTACTGATCAATCAATTGCTCATCACGATGTGACTAAGGTTTGACTAGTAGTGTGACTCACTCTGATTGGCAAATGTTGAAAGGGAAAAACTGGAACAGAAGTAAATCCATTATGGAAGCCATAATGAATTATATTGATCACTTGGCTTGAAAAATGTGGCACAAGCAAACATTGGATTTTTCAAATTATTCAGAAGTCTGGGACAGAACTTAAGAAACATTGAAGCAGTGAAGTACCAGGAAGTGAGTGACACAGGGGGGCACTGGGAGGAAAGGGAAACACACCTTATTTTTGCATTGCCATGCATTGAAAAGTGTTTGACACATTAACTTAACTTAAGCTGACAGACGCACATTGCACAGTCAACATTGCAGTGCTGATTCTGCCGAATTGAGCCATGCAGCTGTTAGGTCACCATGGGTGGCACTGATGAAAGTCCATAGCAAGAGAGGGAGGAGATGGTAAATGGATGTTGGCCTGGGATACATATTTCCTGCCGTGCTTGAAAAATACTGTGAGTCAAGGGAATATTGTGAAATACCATCCAAACCATTGCATCAAACTTTTGATAAAAACCATTCCAAGCAAGTAAAGTAGGTGAGAAGAATGGCCTTACCCAGAAGAACTCCCTTGTTTCTTCATTTTCAGCATTTACCTATTCATCATTGCAAATGTGTTCTTCTAGTACTCTTATTCTTTACTCTTGGCTTTGATACACACCATTTAAGCTAAGCTCTATATTCTCTCATCTAGTCCTTCACCGTTTAAAATCATCCAAATTCCAAACATGGCTCTCTACTAACCTTTCACCAGCATCCATTTAGCCAATAACCACCCAGGCATCCTTTCACCCGTCCAAAAGATCTAACCCACCTGAGGAGTCTGTTTACCCATCCAGGCATGGAATCCTTCCACCCATACCCTTTGAACAACCTGGGCGGAATCCTTTCACCCGTATACTCTTTCATCCATCCTTCACACACCAATGTATCTAATCATCCTCCTCATCACCCACCTATATGATTATAATGCACCCTTTCATCCACACACACATCTTTTTACTCATATTATATTCACTCATTCATTCTACTTCCATCCTTCTTTCAATTTTCCAAAACACATCATAGTTCAAGATCAGTAAATGAACCTAAGTATGCTGAGTTGCAGATAGAAGAGGCCTTTAATACCTACTTAACTTCCACTGCATCTGCTAAAGCAGGGTGTTGATGGGTGAGTCAACAACAACACTAGTACACCCTTTAAGTGACTATATTACTAATTGTCAATAGCAAGCAAGCAATAGGACTTATCACAGCCCGCCACTGCTGCTGCAGAGACTCCCCCCTCAATTACTCCTGCAGCCACATCTGCACTGGCGCTATCGTTGCAGGCCCCAGCACTGGTGGTTGGTGCAAATAGAAAAAAACATGACACATTTTAGACGCCACATACGTCTCCCCCTGTTGTTGTTTTTTCTAATAGCAAAATACAACCGCAATACATCATCACTATATTTTGGTTACACACTTAACTTGTATCAATTTATCAGGTCGGCAATTTGTTGGTTGGCAATTTTTTTTAAAAGCCAGGTAGTAAAGTAAAAAAAAAAAATTGGGGTAATGGAGGGGCAGAAATAGCTATTGATGAATCTGAGTTTTTGATTACAAATAAAAGGGTGCAGAAATTGGTCAATTAAGGAGATATGGTCTTGGTTGGCTAATGCAATGGGGCCATCCTCATCATACTTCCAGCCATGATATATGGTCATGAACCGCTAGTATGCTAAAAATACATTCATAACATTGGAGGGTGCAAACAATTACATGACTATGTTCAAAAACACTTTTTTTCCCCTTTTTTTGTAATGGTTGAGCTGCAGCAAGAAAAAGAAAGCCTTCTCATGAAACATGTGTAGAATAACTTACATGGGCATGTAATCTTCAGTACATGTGTTCTCTGAACCTTACCACCACTCCACAAGATAAGATACATAAGAGGAGAGGGAAAGCTCACTGACAAAGCAGCAGAAAGGAAGCGACAGACAGACTAGTAGAGCCAGACAGTTTGAAGTATAGAAACTTGAAATATAGAAAATAAGTACATAGAACAATGCAGGGATAAGAAGAATGTATGAAACAGATCAATCAAAGAGGAGTTGGAAAAAAATTAGAAGGCATGAACAGTAAAAGGTAGAAAATAAGTGTGTAGCGTAAAAGTTAGGGAAATAAATAAATATTAATATTAACAACAACAGGAGGACTTACTGGGCCATATGCCCCGGCACTTGTGGAGGGGTCACCGAAGCCTTGCCCACCTCGTCATCACCAGCCCTCCTCCTCCAACTGGATGCTGGATGATGTGAGAAAAAATTTAGAAAAGATGATTCATTTTTTTAAAGGAAAAGGCAAACACAACAGCATTCCTACATGAGAGGTTCAGAGCGCCTGTATTATACGAATAATGATACTAGTATCTTGGACCATCCTATTGCAAATTTCCTAACCCTGTTCCAAATTTCCTAAACTAAATTTTGGAATTACTAATAAATTGCAATGAATGGTTTCTACAGTTTTCATCTCCTTCTGAATCTCTCAGTGCATAGATTGGATGCATGCAAAACTACTATACATCACTCGGAAATCGCTTGGCAGTTGGCACTCTACAAGTTTCAAATAAAAAAATAAAGGCACAGAGAAGTGGGAGAACATGCAAACTCACTAATATTAACAATGACTATCTTAGACAGGGGACAGGAGGAGTCTCTGCATTACTTCTTAATCAGCCCAAGCAAGTGCCCAAAACAAATACAATTAGGTAGCCCCGAGCACCTGTCGCTCACATAATAGTATATTTGTAACATAACGTTACTTGCCTGTGTGTGACCACAAGGATGCTTGCTATTTTGGAAGTAAAGAGAAGCATAGTAATAATTCATTATTACTCAGTCAGTCAGAATTCTTTATTTGGCAAATTACCATAAAAGCACAGTATTCATTAAACATAATATTATTTTACGACATAATTCTTAAAAAATATAAAAACAACAATAATAAAATACCTCATCTATATGGGTTACAAACTTACTCCAATTCCTAAATTCCATATTCTCATAAAATGCCGAAAGCCACAATATAATTCTCATCATAGTCAGATCCTGTACACTATCTCTCTAAATTAAGGTACAGCTGCCTCCACTGATTCATAACGTTTTCTAGTAGCAATAGCTACTCTTAAAAAGTTTAAGATAACATAACAGATATCAATAGAATTCAGTTGTTGTACATACATCAACGCATCATTATAGGATGTGAGTTGTAATTCACGAAAAAGTGGTACTAAAAATGAACGTCTGGGAGCAGTATAGAGTGAAAAGAATAAAAGAAAGTGACATTTGCTTTGTTTGGTAATGGTATCACAAGGGCAATTCGGAAGCGCTTTTTGCCAACAACATTGCTCAGGAAAAGCCACTCTAAAATGTATTAAATTTAATCTGAATAAAACAAGGAGGGAATATTCTGGGAAATTCGGGAACCAAATTAAATAGGGTTCCATCCGAGACGTTGTTGAAATCTGGGCATAGGGGTCAAAGGTTTTCAATTACAAAGCCCCATATAATCTCTTATTTGAAATATACTCAAAATATCGAATTTTAACCAGGACCTTGGCGTTCGGAGGCAACGACTCAGGATGAGTAAACATATTCTTCAGACCTAAGATCCGGAAATTAGATTGTACGCAAGAAAGCCACGGAATCCTGTTAGAGTTGACCAGATGGATACAATCAGAGAAACAATCTTGTACCAAAACGGCTGCAGGATTCAACCAGGCTTTCAGCCATAATAATAGAGGGGCAACGCCAATCAAATCCCCAATGTAACTTAATCCCAATTCCTCATGACAGATAAAATTTGATACGTTCTTAGGCACCATCAGTACTCTGTGTGCAAATTTGTTCTCAACACATTGGAGAGAATCGGCTTTATTCAGGCCCCACAAACCTGCCCATAAGTAGCTGCAGATACACATTTTGTTTTATAAAGCCTAATTATATGATGAACTGGCCTGTGACCTAGTTTGCGAGCAAAACGAAAAATTGCTTCCAGGTTTCTCATCACATCTGTTGGGTCTTAAAAATAAGATGAGACATTACTACTCACCAAGTCCCGCAACCTCCACGCCTAGCAGGTCGAGCAGGTCCGTCTCCTGATCTAGGATGTCAGCCCACCGGTGTGCTAGCTGTTGGTGGGTGCGCCGGACCCCTGAGCTGTGTTGCTCACCCTGGTGCACCCTCTCCCAGCGTTGCTGACACTCCTGGATTCCGTACGCAGACCCGGGCCTGTCGCCTGCTGTCAAAGTGGAGGGGAGGTGGCACTGCACATAGAACACTAAGGCAGCCACCTTGGAAAATATGGGGGGACTGTACCCCTTCACGCTTCTGCCGCCGCAAAAAATCCGGCTGGCGCTTGCAGTTGGGGGCTTGGCAATGGTGCTGGGGACTTGGAGGGGGGGAGTTAAGGAAGTATTAGGAAGAAGGTAAGGGGGAAAAGAAAAATAAAGCAAAAAAATCAAAAAATCACAGAAAACACACAAAAAATAGGAGAAAAGTTACAATATAATAAGAGAAAGCTAAAGGTAATATAACAAAAAGAAACTAGGGGAAAATATGTTTTAAAAGTGAGGGGTGGGAGAGACTTAAAGAGGATATAACTAGGCCCCAGCACCATAACAAGCAAAGAAAAGAAGATGGCCACGCCCATGCGAACCACATGGTGCTGTTCGCACAAGAATTCCAACACGAGAACGTACTTCGTGTTGCCAGTGATGTTAAACGTCACGCGAACGGGTGTGGCAAGAAATCTCCACCCGTTAGAGGAACTCCACGTAGCATGACTGAGTTTTTTTTGCAATTCTGCGTATCGTAGCTATGTGAACTGCACCCAGACCTAGTTGTGAGGGGGTGACAGTTGTGTAATGTGTAGAGGTGCAATTTTTTGTGAAGGGTGTGTTGTGCAATTGTGGGGTGAGTACTATGTGAAGATTGGAGGGGGGGTTTAATCTGTGTTACTGTGCTTTTCAGCTCTGGGTTTTTATGTGTGGCGTTCTTGTTGCAAAGGATTGTGGTGTTTGAGGGGTGTGTTTTATACTGTAGTTTGTAGATGTGTTGGATGTGTGTCAGCTGTGTGGAATTTGAACTATCCAATGTGGTGTTGTGTTATATCTTGTGGACCACCAACTGCCGCGGTTCGTACCGCCATTGGTTGTCTGCCATAGAAAAACCGCCATTGTGATTTGTGAGTCATAATAGGTTTGGTGGTTGTTTGATGGGCTGGCGGTGCTGGTGGTGGGACCGCCTCTTTCCCACCTTCCAGAGTCCTGGCAGTGTCGTTTTTTTTTGGCTGACTTTTGTCATAACCTGTAATGTGGTGGTCTGTATGACGGTCTTTGGCAGCCGCCACCATGGCCGTCTGGCGGTCAGACCACCAAACTTGTAATGAGGCCTTTAACGTGTTTCATTTTTGGTATTGTCCCCAGTATGGATGCATTATTTATAATGACACACCCTTACATTGTGATTTTGCACCCTGTATAGGTGGGGAGGATTGTGGTTATAGAGTTCAGAACCCACTAGGGGTGCAACATGATATAAGAGTGTCACCCAAGTGTGGCTCAAGTGGAGAAGTGTGGCTCAATGGTTAGAGCGGCAGACCCTGAAGCAGAGATCTGGCTCAAGACCAGGGTTCAAGTCCCGCTTTGGCAGGTCTTGGGCTCAATTCCCCTTGACCAGATAATTCTCGCCTCGGTGCCTAATCTAATTCATGGGTGCAACTCTGGGCAATAGCTTGCTTAATCTCCACAACGGCCCCAACAGCGCTTGGATGCCTGGCTTCACCCTGGGGGTGCTCAGTGCCTCACAGGGAAAAGCCAGGAGGGGTTCCATAGCGGTATGAGTACAGCGCCTTGAGACCCTAACGGGTGAGTAGTGCGCTATACAAGTGCTAATTTACATTTTTACCCAAGATTCTTCCAGCTACCTGAGTGTGCATATTTGCAATATATTACATAGTATTTAGTGGTGTGTATGTGTAATAAAATTTCTTTAAAAAAAAATATATGGACAAATCTTTATTGAGTGTTGTTGTTACGAACCAATGGATTGCAGTTACTAGCCCACACCATCACCCCTGGAGTAGCCCTTGGACTGCTCTGCTTCCCTACCCTGAGAGAGCCAATTGCTAAAATTGGGTATTAGGTTCCCCATTAAAAGGCTATTGTGGACTTATATGTGAAGGACCCACAAGTGCATCCTTTGTAAATACCGGCCAAAAATTAAATTGCCCAGCTCTTGCTGAAACCTTACCTTCTGTCAAGGGTTGTAAAAACTTATCTCAAATTTTCCCTGAAAAAAACGTAAAAATTAGAGATTGATTGTCCAACTGGAAACCCTAACAATGACATCGGAAATTACAAAAAAAGCAAGTGAAATGCTTGACTTTTTTGTCATTTGACAAACTCTCATCTCACAAATAAACTGTGAGTACAAAAACATTATCTTCTGTAGATGACTTAGTAGCTTCCTGAGCCAAAGTAATAAGTTCTCAAGTGGAAAAATCCTAGAGTAAGTTCTAAAATGCCTCCTTTATCTGGGTTGCTTTCCCGATTTTCTCAAAATAGGCTATTTCAAACTGACTGAAGAAATGCAATAGTGCTTCAAAGCTGCGTAGCTGCTCAACTGAAGAGCTATATCTCAGAGAACACATTTCTTGGTTGCCCCCAGTCTAGTTTTAGATCGAGATGTCAAACCAAATCTATTGTTCTGCATCATGTCTGTTATGGCAAAGGTGAGTCTTGTCTCTTGGTATTTGTTGACCTCTCCACGGTGTCCAACACCACAAACCTTATCTCATCCTATATGCACTTCAAAACCATGATACTATGATACATAACAGACTTGTCTTTCAATATATGCTGGCAATGACACAATTTCTAGAGAACAAGATTTGAGGTTTATTCTCAATAAGAGACCTTATCGGGATGAACTCATGAAACATTTGGCCAAACAGCTCCAACTAAGGCTTTCAAGAAAATTAAAACGAAAACCCTTTATTACCAACCAAGACTAAACATATCAAGGCTTAAATTTCATCAAAACCAACATCATCTATGCTCTCTTCATTACCTTTCCCAAGGCTGGGCTTCCACCTTCGAAAGCAATAACTGCACATCTTGCAAATTACACCTGCCTTAGAGACTGTAGTACCCCAATGCGAAATGATATCCAATGGTTCATGTTCAAACATATTACTACAAAACTGATTTTGTTAACTCTAATGCACACCATCTTCATGCACCAACATACCTCACACAAAAACTATATGTTGGGGATCCTGCTATTCTAGCAGCAAAACAGATCAACATCTAGCAGCTTTATGAAGCACTGAAATATGAAACGTTGACATATTCGTTCTCTGAAGAAGTCCCATAGCTTTGAAACCCCCTCGTCCTCTCCCTCAGGAAAGCACACAGTTTAAACCTAATTCAAACATGAAATCACAGAATAGCAACATCAAGTTATGCTCAGGTTGGTCTTGTGAAACATAGGACTTGATTACGAGGTGAGGGTAGTGGACTTAATGTGTGGAATTACACTTCTCTCAATTGTAAATGGGATAATGTTTTAACACCCAGATTTCTAAGATGCTGCAGCAACGGGCCCAATTTTACCTGCCAGAAAATCTGGCCAGTAAAATAACCTTAAGAATAGAATGCATTGCAGATTAGTCCCGGTCCCTGACCTCACTAAATCCGATGGAAAGCATGGGAAGGATGTAATGCTCTTACCTCCCAGATAACATACCCCCCTACCCTTTCCCACACTCACCGTCCTTGTCTGACATCCTACCCTCCATCTTCTACGTCCTACAACAGTACCACCGGCTTGGAGCAGGTGCACATTTTTAATCCTAATTTTTATTCGGGCACTTTACCTTTCATGACTGTATCGGTGGTGCCTGTTCTCAGCATAACTAAAGCCTGTTAATACTCAGACATTATTTAATTTTGGCTGATACTGACTGACTCATTCCACGTAATTTATCCATAGTTATATATTCTATGGAGATAAACACTGTCTCTCCATGTCAAGTGATCATAACTCATTTTTTAATATACCATTGCATAAAATTGTCACTGCTCCTTTATTTCCTTGTACGTGTGTCCTGCAGTTTCTTATAACAATATATGTTTTGCACGTTTGTCTGTTAAGATACATTTTGCACTGCACCTACTTTCTATTGATTTCAAAGGTTTTTTTTCTGCACAGCATTCAAAAGGCTCTTGTGGCATGGTCCATGCAAAAGAAAACAATGTGATGAAATGATAAAAGAATAAATAAATGCTTAACTGTTTCAGTACAATAGTGTTTGTATTCTACTTTTTAAAATACTGACAAAAGTTTCCTTGCCATATCTCATTGCCGAGTTATGTGTGTTCCTGGCTTATCGTTCACACAGTTATATTGGACGTGTCCTTGTACATTGATATTGCTGTTGGAGAAAGAGGTTTAGGAGGTGTAGGAGGTGTCTAACTGATTTTTGTCAAAAGAGGATAAAAAGTATCTGAGATGGTGTGGGTACTGTCACATACAAACCGCACTACCCCACTCTTCAGGGCATACAGTGTGCAACCACCACATATATAACATAACAGTTTTTTTCTTAAAATATATGCATACTTTTTAGGCCTGCCATTATGTACGGTTAAAGAAAAAAACAAATATATATATATATGCATATACATAGTTCTACACTTAACATACATCAAAACATTGTCTCATGAGTCTCTGTTTTGTTTATTTAAACTATTTATCTACAAGCATTTCACTAAAGGAAAAAAATAATAAAAATAAAAATTACTCTTACTCTTATTACTATCTCCCTAATCCCTTTCTACAGACTCTTCCCTCCATCTCTTGTTTACTCGTCTCAAATCTGATCATAGTATTATGTTCTCCCAATTGACACTCAGGATTCTTCTCTCTTCTAGCTCTCCATTATTCTATTCAATCCTCACATGTCCACTGCTCAAATTAACAAATTTCCCCCTATACTAATACTATACTTACATTTCCCGATACTAATCTTTTGGGTCCCAGAGTAGCGTGCTACTCACCAAAAAGCACTTTGAAGCCTCGGCAGCAGTGCTAAGCGCTATTCAAATACAATTACAACAAAATAAATATGCAAAGAAAGTCGGTAGCTCACATAACAAAGGAGATTTAATTGTCACAAGACCACGTGAGGGGAGAGAAGTGACAGTAACAAGCCCCCAGAGCCACATCTGCACCTCCATCTGGCAGAGAAAGTGCTTTGAATGGAGACATAATTACCTGCTACGGTGTAGATCCCAGTCACCGCCAGTAGCACAACTGTAGACAGGTAGAGGTTCTAGCCCAGGACCACCTGGTTGAAGAGCGCACCAGAGAAAAGATTTACCTGCAATAAACACAAGCAACATTTGCATCTGAAAGAGGCATGGTATCAAAGTGAAACTTTAAGCATTCATTGATTACAGTAATCATTATAGATGCATCTTTAATTTATTGGTTAAATTACATGTCTGTAGCAGAAAGTGTAGTGTGTGAACAAAGAGAAGTCAAGCAACCACCACCAGAGCATGAACAAGTGTTAGCAACAGGGTGGCAGGGGCGAAAGTTATATAGATTTTCTGTATTAGAATGGTGCTTTCTATACGTAAATGAATGGTGAAATGTTAAGCCCACCATAGAAATCTGAATTGACCGTGAAGAGCTGTCTCCTACAAAAGAACAGTATATCATGCCTATGAGTAGTATATTTCTGGTAACCAAACGTCAGCCTGCAACCAGGCCTTCACATGAATAGAAACTCAGATGCTAAAACAGAAAGAAGTCAATAGCTTTCTCCATCAGTGTTCCTAAGAGCAAGAATGACCTTCCTGTAACTGAGACTTTTTCTAAGGGAGAGAATGACCTTCCTGTAACTGAGAATGTCCTCAGAGCGAGAATGACCACCCTGGAAATAAGACTGCCCCCCCTTAGTTCATTATAAAGAAATACTATCCCTCTGGCATTTTCACCTTACCAAAAGTTCTTCTCACTCAATGGTACTTTTTGCGGCAAACAAGGCCTACATATTGCACATAGTCAACTTGTTAACTAATTTATAACCTGTAAATATGAAGCCATCTCTTGAGAATTCATCCAACCTTAGCCACCTACAGCACTCCACTACTCTTTGGGGCTTTTTCAAGGCTTTAAAACATCCTTGTATAGAGGAGGTGGAGTAGGCCCGGGCTAAATTTCTGTTACATGGCTTCCATATTACATTTGTTACACAAAATTCCTGAAATTACATCATTAGGTCACGTGGCATTATTTTGCGCATTCACATGCAAAATGTTAGCACCAAAGCACTAGAAGAATGCAACTGATCATAATGTAAGTAGCTATTGTTCACAGCTCTTGTGTTTTCTTGCGAACTTTTTTGGGCAAAATGGAGCAAGGGCACATTTCACCCTATAATACAGCACAAAATGTCAGTTTTGCATGTCTCATATTTTTGGTGCAATTTCACTTAAGTACACCAAATCACGTTATGCAAATTTTGCACACAACTAATAAAGAACTTCTGCTTCATTTGTAATAGTCTCTTCTCTTCCAGTGAGATGTGGTGGAACAACTCTAGAGAATGTGTAGGCATAGGTGCTGGAAGTAAAGTTGCAGGGGTGCTGGCAGCACCCCCAAAATAACCATCATGAAGTTCAGACGGTAAATGAACCACAAAGAGGCCTTTACATTTTGCTTTTATCTTGTTGAAATTAGTGTACTTAAAAGACTGGAGGATCCCATTTAAATGTCTATATTTGAGTTGTATAAATATTTCAGAAAGAGCCGTTAAGAAACCAAAAATTAAATACTTTTTTGAAATTCTGAAGTGTATTGGAAGCAAAGATTTTAATTAGATTCAAACAAATCGAGACACTTTACTTGGAGATGTGCAAATGATAACTACTTGATGAAACTCAATTTACACACATTATCGTTTGTGCACTATATTGTTTTATGAATAAAGTTTTGCATTTGTTTATATTCAGTGGTTATTTAATTGGAGAGTGTGCTATCCGTTAATGGCAGTTGCTACTTCACCATGATTTAGTAATATATTTGTGACTGGCTACCCCAAAATGCACCACCAACTACATACTATCCCCTTATCACTTTCTTACTAAATAAAATTGCTGAACTTGGTCTTTGTGTGACACTTGGGTTTTTTACAATCCCTTTAACTTCAGTGATGTAACATTAGTGACATCACCCCTACGCTGCAAAAAAAAATTTCCAGCACCACTGGGTGCAGCATTATTAGTTTGCGGGATAGCAAGTGCAATAACACACCATGTGCTACTAATGCCATAGTGCAACAAATAAATGAGAGTGTCACTTCCCAAGGCTGTCTTAATGTGTATAGATGGTTGAACTGTACCTTGCATGTAAGAAATTGGGCTAGTGGTTGAGGGGAGTGAAACCCTACTCAAGCTGCAACTACAATTCTTGTCAGGGTGAAACAGAGTTGAGAGAGCTTAAATTTAAGCTCTGCCCCTCATGTCACTGAAGTCATTAAACTGTGACAAGTTTAAGCTTGTAAGTGTGAATTAGAGAAAAACGAATATAGAAAGCTACATTGAAACATTTTAAATGTGCAATTTGCCTGTATTTCACAGTTTGACCTAGGTGCCCTTTCTATTAAATCACATGCTAGAAGGTTAAAGTTGATGTAAAAATGTAAGCTAGACTTTAAACTAATAGCCAATACAGAAACACATTTAGATTTCTTCGACTTTATGAAAGATTAATGACTTTGAAAATGTGTGCAAATGAGAAAAAAGCACTCCTCCGTTATACTTAATGTAATGCAAAAACAAAGCTTTTCCATTTGAAATGAAATGTTTAACTTATACTGATGAAATATTAATGATGACATGTATACGTTTGCATAATATGTGTGTTTTATTAACAAGTATTAGATTCATTGCATTTTATATTTCCTCTTGTTTGCATAAACGAGGCCTATAGCACTTGCATTTCTCAATCATGTAAAAGTGATGAGTTATTTTTCACAATGTGAAGTCTTCTTTCAGATTTCGGCCCCATGAGAAGCAAAGTCATATTTGTAAAAAGTCTATTGCTTCACTGTAGAAGAACTGTACCCATTTGGCTTTGAGCATGCTAAAGTACAGGGACATGGGCTGAGATTGTATACAATTGTTATAACCCTTTTGGAGTCACACAGAGAAGGAGATGTTCCCATGACAGACTTGGGAAAATGTTGAACTGTTGCAACCTGAAGTCTGGTAATAATTTATGTTTGGATGATGCCCTTCATTGTAACATGAACTGACACTGGTGACCACTTGGAAGATTTTATGTGGATTAGTATAGCTTTGGTTGATCAAACTTTGCTCAGATGCAGAGCAGAAGCAGCCCTTGTCCTGACTTGGTCAGAGACAGACACTTTACTGACACTTGCAGATGCCTTGCTGACCCGATGCTTTGCTGATGAAGATTCCCTGAATGCTGTTTCTGTTGGAGAGGTACCTTCCTCTCTGCCGGTTACCATTTGCCCTTCAAATTCCCTTTTAGGTTACGATCTCCACCATGCGGACGCTTCTTATTTTCTTTTCCTTTTTAATCAGTGTCCTGTAGTCTGAGTTATTATTTTCCAAATTATTTTTGTCCTTTTGTATTTTGCCTGCATGTGTTCCTCCCACACATGTATTTCCCTAATTTGGTTATCTGTAGGATTGACCTGCGCCCAGCCAATGATTATTGACTTAATTGAATTTGAATTGACTAAATGATTGTGCAATCTGAGCACCGTGTGAATTCTGTGTCTCAGATATTTCTATTGACTTTCTGTATTCTTCTTCTTGAATGCTTACTTTTATTGATGTTAGTACGCCTGCATTTATTTTATCGCTGTGGGCATCCCTTGGTGATTATATATCTCTGTAACTGGTTTTGTGCATTGTCTACATGACTTTGAGCTTGTATTTGTAATAATATCTTTGAACTATATTCTACTTGGAGTTTTTCTTCCTTGGCCACATTGGTCATGGTGTTTAAATTATTGGGGTGGTGTTAAAGAAATTGTTGATAGTTCACCACTCATCTTTCTGAGTCCAAAGGTCCATCTCGTTGTGCATTTGATTCCTGCGAAGGATGAAAAATATGTCCACACAGTAAAAGCCCTAATTAACCTGTGCTCAACCATCTGATAGCCTGGCACAAAAGCAGTCAGGGGATATGTAAAATATTTAAGCTAGCTTTCAGACAGTAATAAAGTGACAACACAACAAACAAAATACCCCAGACCAATTTAGAGAATAGAATAGCATTTAATAAATTACCTGAGACCAAAACAACAAAAATCAAATTAGTAGAACTGGAGATATGCAATTTTAAAAATGTATTTAAAAATAGTGCTTAGAAGCACCAACTCTGGTCATCTGCTTGCACCAGACCAGGACAAATTCACAAGTTGAGGCTAAACGCGATGGGACATGGGCCGGCTACAGGGTCCAGGTTAGGTCTGCTGAACAAAGAACCTTAAATCCTGGTTACGGAGTGTTGCATGATCCTGCGTTATGGAATGCATCATGCAGCATGTGCAGATGCTGCTGACAGGGGCTGCAGAGCCTCCAGGGTCCACCCTGCCCTCTTGGTGGGATCCAGTTTAACTCACAACATATCTGATAAACGTGAAAGAGCCTCACTTTCTTGCAGAGCCTTGAAAAGCTTCATTTTTCGTACAATGAAAGATAAAAAATACCAAGATGTCATAGGAGGTTTCAATATCATCTAGCAGCAGCTTACTCCGGATACACTGCATAAAGGTGGCTTCGTCGATCATGTTTATACTTCAAGTGTTGTTCGAAAATATAGCAATGTATAAATGATTCTTATCCACTGATACAATGAGCTACTTATAAGCAGGCGTGCCCTCTACCTACTTCCTAAATAGAGTTTTTAATAAATTTGTATGTGATCGATTTTTGTATTTTCTGTCATGTCTACTAACTGACACTGGCCACCAAAAACAAGAACACCAGTTTACTCTGTCATATTAAGCCATGCACTGGTTTTACATGTAGTCTAACAAATACTAAAACCCCACACTTTCCTTTGCACCCCTCTCTTAAATTGGCCATTTCTCATAATGCCAGTTTAAGACAAAGATCTTATTGCAAGCTTCTTAGAAAGCTGGCGATTAAAAATATGATTTTCGAAGATTCAAAGCAAGGGTACACATACTGATTCGCAATACTGTGCAACTGACAGAGATATCTTCCAGGGCAGTTGTTTTTAGCCTTTTGACTCCTGAGGACCCCCACTGAATCACAAAAAGCAATTTGTAAGCTAAATGTTGATACATTAATTCGCAAAAAATACACAAAAAAGTACACAGCAAACAAATACTTGAATTACTGAAGATGTTATTATTTTATATTGAAAAGATATGTTAAAACCTACATTTTAATGGGAAGGTTGGGGCTGCATCTCGGTAACAAACTTTTCAACGCTTGGTTGTATTTCGGGGAAAGTTGAAGCTTCAGTCTGATTTTGCATTCCTCAAGTGATTCCTGGATTTATTTTGTAGGTACACGAGATCCGAGAAAGCTTCTTCACACAAATATGTGGTGGGGAAAGGAAGCACAACCCTATGTGCTTTGTACAATAATTCAGGATAATCTGTTAAATTTTCCTTGAATTGAAGTTTAAGTGCAGTATCTGTTGAAGTTTCAATCAAACCATTTTCTTCAGATGCTGTCAGCCCCGTTAAATTGTCAATATGTGCACTAAAAGGATCTTTAATCTAGTTCTTGCTTTCATCTGGAAGTGGTAAGTACTTATGAAAACTACCTTGCATATCTTGGAGATGCTGGATAAAAAATTCCAAGACTTCGCTTGATAATTCATCATGAGTAAATTCCAATATTTCTTCAGGTTTTTGAAAGAATCAAAACTTCTTCTTGATAAGCGACAAGCTCACAAATGTAATTTTTTTATCATTGCCTCAATCTTGTCTTCAAAAAGAAAAATTGTGATACCTACTCCTTGCATACTCAAATTGAGTGCATTTAAATGAATGAAGATGTCTTCCATACACGCCAGCATTACTAACCATGTATAATCGTTTAAGTGCTCATCACGTGCAAACATAGCATTCAGTTCAGTGAAGAATACTGTGATTTCATATCTCAGTTCAAAAAGCTTTTCCACAAGACAGCTGTTGGACATCTGTATGCCGCAAAAGCTGATGGTCATCACTATCCATAGACTGACAAAGCTACTCAAACAGCCTTGAATTTAGTGACCTACCTTTGATAACATTTACAATTTTAACGGACTCATTTAAGACCTTATTTAATTCCTCTGGGATCTTTTTAGTGGCTCATGATTGTCAATGAATGCAACAATTATGCCATATAACTGAAGTGTTACCTTCTCTTATCGTGTAACAAGTCCAGTTAGTCTTCCAGACATCTGTCCTGATTCCATTTTATGTCAGAAATTCATTCAAAGTGCTGTAGACCTCTTCAGCAGTGGTATGTGTCAAATAGCCTGTTTCCCCGCTCTCCCACGTGACCAGCAGCAACTCAAGCCTCTCTCCAGAGACTCCCTGTTGCCACCTGACATCACTTGCCTGACACCACTCCTGACATGCTGGAAAGCTCAAACAGTTGCTAGGCAACTGGATGATGTCATCTTGCCCCAGACTATGATGCTAGTGCATCGCAGGCCCTGCCCTGAGTGGCCCTCCCCCAGCCCACCCCACTAGGCTACTTAATGCCACCCACAGCATAGCATCAGTGAGCCTGTATCCTCACTCTCCTGCTTGACCAACAGCAACTCTATCCTCTCTCCAGAGACTCCCTCTTACCACCTGACATCACCTGCTTGATGTTGCTGCTGACTTTCTGAACAGAGCAACAAAGGCATGCCAAAGACTAGACCGTCTGCGCCCATCTGTGTCCCGACCGCATCCAGCGCCAGGACCCCTGACTATCAAACCATCCATTGCTACTCCAGCTCCACTCTTTGAGGAATGGACCCCGGACACCGCAGTGCTCTCCACTGCTCCCGCTCACTGAAGAACACCAAAGGAGCATTTGGCTGCCTTCACTGCCACTTCACTTGTGACTCCTCGGAACCACGAACCTCCACCAATGCCACCAACCACCACCCCAGACTTCAAAGCCTGCTACTCAGCATCTGCTCCCTGGCCAAGCACACCATTGAACTCTGGGCCACTGTCACAACGCTCTCCCTCAACGTAGCCTTCCTCACAGAGACTTGGCTCAACACCACCACCCTCCACACATCGGACAACATCATCAAGAAACTGCCCACGTATCCAACTGGATCACCACTAGTGCGGAAACCATTGCATTGCCCCCCTCAAAATCCCCAACTCTGTAATAGTTAACAAGCAAGCCAGCTGGTTCTCCCCCGAACTCGAGGCAGAGGAACGCAAACCCCTCAAGAGATGGTGGTGCACCAGCAGAGACCCAGATGACCTCACAGCCTTCAAAACACCCCTCAAATCCTACCACCATGCCATCAGAAAAGCATTAAAAGCAGCCATCACCATCCGCCTCCAGTCCACCAACCGCACCAAGGAGCTTTTCACCATCATCAGAGAATTCTCCTCCCCAGACTCGAAAATACAATCCAGCCCTCCCAATCTCTCTGTAACTCGCTTGCCGACTTCTTACACTCCAAAACCGGCACCATCTACAAAAAATTAAAACCACAACTGCTGAGACCAACCGACCCCCCTCCACGTCGCCTGACTCACTGGACACCCCTCAGCACCGAAACAACAAACTCCATCATGTCCTCCACCCACTCCGGAGCCCCCACCGACTCCTGCCTCCACCTTATCTTCAACCTCAGGCACAAAGCAATCCAACACCGCTCACCAGCATTATCAATGCAGCACTCAGCGCTGCCACGTTCCTGGAAGCCTTGAAGCATGCCATAGTCAAACCCCTACTAAAGAAACCTACAGCTGATCCATCCGACCTCAAGAACTACCGCCACATTTTGCTCCTCCCCTTCTCAACAAAAGTACTCAAGAAAGCTGCCAACGACAAGTCACACACTACCTAGAGTCTTAACAACCTACTCGACCCCTCCTGATCAGGCTACCGCCCACAGCACAGAAACAGCCCTCATTACTGCCAGAGATGACATGAGAGCCATCCTTGGCGATTCAGCAACCCTGATCCTCCTTGACCTGTCACCAGCCTTCGACACAGTCTCCCACCATCTCCCATCCAGAGACTCCACCACATTGGCATCCAAGGCAATGGCCTCAAGCTGCTATCCTCCTTTCTCACTGGATGCACCCAAAGGACCAGCCTCCTGCTGTTCACCTCCAACCCCAAGAACACCATCTGCAGCGCACACCAGGGCTCCTCACTCAGCTCAGCACTATTCAATGTCTACATGACCCAACTGGCCCTCATCACCCGCAGCCACGGTTTCAGCATTGTTTCCTACGCTGATAATACACAGCTCATATGCTCCCTCTCCGAAAAAACTGACTCCACTAGATTCCAGAATGCCATGACTGATGTGACTGGCTGGATGAAAGCCAATTGCCTCCAGCTCAATATCGACAAAACCAATGTTCTCCTCTTTGGAAGACCCAACTCACTGTGGGATGACTCCTGGTGGCGATCCACCCTCTGACCTCCACCCACCCCCACCATTCACACCCACAACCTCGTAATCATCGTCAACAACGAACTCTCCATGATATGCCAGGTCAATTTGACTGCCTCCACCTGCCCGAACACCCTTTGAATGTTCCAAAAAATCTTCAGATGGATTCCCACTGACACAAGAAGACCCGTCACCCTTGCACTCGTCACCAGCAGACTCGGTTATGGGAGCTCCCTCTACGCCCAAACTTCCACCCACCTCCTCAATCACCTCCAAACCATCCAGAACGCAGTGGCAAAAATCATCCTGGACCTGTTCAAACAAGCCCACATCCTCCCCCCACCCCTGTAGCCTGCACTGGCTCCCCGTCAAGAAGACATGTCACTTTAAACTGCTCACACATGCCTACAGAGCCCTCCACAATGCTGGACCAGAACACCTCAACAATCACCTGACCTTCCACCGGCCCACAAGACACCTATGGTCTGCTTCCCTTGCCAATGTCACACACATTCATCGCACCCAAACCGGAGGTCATTTCTTCTCCCACCTTGCTGCCAAAGCCTAGAACATCTTCCCCTTCCACCTCCGTACAGAAACTTCTATCACCGAGTTCAAGAGCGGACTCAAGACCTGGCTGTTTAAATAGACCCTCCTCACGCCAGTACCTGGATACCCCTCAGGGTGATTAGCATGCTATACAAGTTTCCTGATTAACTAATTGATTGAATAGCTGCAGAACAGTAAATCATCAATAATGTTACCCTCAAACTCCTATCTAACATAACACAGGAATGAGATTAATTTGCTATGTCCACACTTTCAGTTATTTGTAGGCTATAATGCTGACTTTTGTAAATTCTTTCACTCACCTGTTCTTTTATGCTGTCTGACACTTTGTCAATGTTGGAAAATGGGTTATTGGTAGGGCAGGTAGGTACCTACACCTAGCAACAAGCCACAAACCTCCACAAAAGTACAGTTAGGTCTCAGTAAATTAATCCCAGCTCTACCCTTGGTAGCTTGGCATCGAGCGTCAAGGCTTAACTTAGGAGACAAAGTGTAAAGCATTCAAATATCACAAAACAGTAATTAAATAAAACACAGGAAACAGTTTAAAAATCCAAAACCAATTTATAAAAATAGCTTATATTTTTATCTTTAAAATGACACAAAAACGATTAAAATCGGTTCAGGGGAACCGGAGATATGAATTTTTAAAGTACTATTATTTTCTAGCGCTTAGAAACAAAAAGCGCCAATCGGGTCATCTGGTTGCACCAGGACCGGGGCAAAGTCAAACTTTCAGGCCGACCGCGATGGAGCCCTGCTCGGCTACAAGTCGCGGGAGGCCTCGGTTAAAAAGTTACCTTCTGACTTAGTCTTTATTTTGAAGTTTTTCTTCACCGGGACGAACCTGCCAGTTGAATCCGACCTCCTGGAGCCCTTGTCCGGATACGCGAAGTCGGTTTCCTCGGTGGTGATTTTTACCTTCGGACTTAGTCGTTTTTTCGAGATGAAAATCCTTCGACCGGGGTAAACCTGGATCTTGATCCGACGTCCATGGAGCCCTTCTCGGATACGATGGCTGGGAGGTCCCGGTCAACTTTTTACGTTCGGACTTAGTCTCTTTTTTGGATGTTTTTCTTTACCGGGACGAACCACGAAGTCAGGCCGGGTCGCGGTTGAGGCAAGCCGGCTAGAATTTCCGCGTCGGGTCGGTCACTTTATGGAGCTTTTTTCCAAAATTTCTCCAATCTTTTCCAAACTTCTGGGGCTTCACCCAGATGTTCTTTTAAGGTTCTTTTGGGGTCCACAGCTCACCCCAAGGGTCCAGAAGTTCTGTGATGGTCCTTGGGAAGTGCGGACTTCAACTCCCAGAATACACCTGGCGCAAACTCCTTTTTGGCCACTGGACAGTGGTCAGCTGGTCACTTTTTCAGGAGTTGGTGCAGGGGACACTGGTTAGCAATTTTTCACCTGTAGCAAACAGGGAGTCCCTCCTTGAACCAGTGGAAGCCAGGCAAAGTCCTTCTTGTGGTGAAGCCCAAGTGTGCAGCTGGTGCAGTCTTTCTGAGTGCAGGGTCCAGGTGCAGGCCAGGGGTCCAGCAGGGCAGTCCTTCTTCTCCTTGTAGTTCTTTCTTCTTGAAATTTGGTGGGGATCTGAGGCGTGGGTGCAGGTCTGCCAGTTTTATCCTTGCTCCTGGGTGAAAAGCAGGGGGGCCCTGGTCCTCCAATCAGGGACAGGGTCGTCCCCCTGTGATGACCACTTCCTGGGAAGTGTGGCAAAAATCCATCCCAGAAGGCAACAGTCTCTAAAAATCCAAAATGGATGAATCTGATTTTTAGAGGAGAGATCTGGCTGAGCCCACCCACTGGTGTGGCTAAAAATCATAAACACACCCCTCTCCTGCCCTCTCCTAATCTAATCAAGGGGGCACCTAGCTGTCTGGGGTTGCAGGATGTGGGGGTGTTGCTGGGTGCTCCAGATGTCCTTCTCTGCCTTTGAAGACCAGTTTGGCAGCCCTCCCCCTTCCTGCTTCACCATCTGCTGAGGGGAGATTCTCTCCCCCAAGCACATTCCTTTGTGTGAAGTCAGGCCACTTCACACCTCATTAAAGTAGCCTGGCAGAAGCTGCTGCAGGCTGGCCAATCAGAGCACAGCAGCAAAAACAATGCAGAGCAGAAATTGGCAACTTTTTAGGTAAAGTCTAAACTTTTTACCTGCACTAGTTATATTAAATCCAACAACTGGAAGTTGTGGGATTTATTATAACAATCAATTTGATACCAAATTCTTGGTATGTAACATTTAAGGAGACTTTAAAATTTAAAATAAAGTCTGCCCATTCTAGCCTATGAAGGCCATTTACTTCAATGAGGGAAAAACGAATTTGGCTGTTTTTACCTCACCAGGGCTTATAAATCTATTTTTATAAAGTCCCTGCTTATAGTTACATGGCACCCAGCCCTAGGGGCACATAGGGCACACCTTAGGGGTGACTTATATGTAAAAATAAGGTAGTTTAAGACTTTGGAAGTACCTTTAATTCCAAAGTCGAATTTGCATATAACTTTAATTTAAAAGCAGCCAGCAAGGCAGGCTTGCTTTTAAAATGACACTGGGCACCTCAGCAATGCACCTAGGTGTGCACCACCTATGCTGTGGTCCCTAAACCTACATGCCCTACCATATACTAGGGACTTATAGGTAGGTTAACTTAGCCAATTATAATTAGCCTAATTTGCATATCCATTTTACACAGAGCACAGGCCCTGGGACTGGTTAGCAGTACCCAGGGCACCATCAGAGTCAGGAAAACACCAGCATAAAGTGGAAAATGGGGGCAAAAAGTTAGGGGGCCTCTGCAATCAGCCCCAGTTTCTCACAGTCAATTTACTTTTTTACAGTGTTGTCAGACATTGCTACCAAATTTAAATATTTTGCTGCTTTTTCTCAAATCATTGCACTCACCACAGCTTTAGCAGCAGGTACTATTTCTTCTTCAGCAATTTATGAGGTTCTCCAGTGTTTGCTATGAGCATGAACACTTCATATAAAGCTTTAAGGGCATTTTCATTCAACGATCCTGTTGCAGTTTTCTTAATTATTTTTCTACTTTGTCGGAGCTCTTCCTCTTTATTTTTGAACAATTCTGTGGATTTGGTGGCATGCTTGTTATGCTTAGTTTCCAAGTGTCTTTGTAGTTTAGAAGGTTTCATGGCCTCATTTGGCAAAATGTTATAACATAGCAAGCATTGTGGTTGCTGTTCGTGTTCTGAACCTGAACATGTGAAATCAATTGATAAATATTCAACATTGTATTTGCAGCACTTAATTTTCTTATGACTTAAATCACTTTGTTTTGAGCATGATGAACAATCATTGATGTGTTCAGTGGCATTCTACTTAAGTGTAAGCCAGAGATCCATTGTCCTTATGTTTTTTAGGATACCCACAAATCATAAGTCTATTGAATCACAACATTTGATTATGGAATCAGTTTCTAGCAAAGCTATTTGGTAATGCACGTAGACTTTCACTACTTTACCTACTACAGGTTGCCCTCATCAGACGCTTTCAGACTGTTAAACTCTGACGTGTAGAGATGAAACCGCAGCTGTAAGAACATTTTAACACTGCATCAGCACAAAAAACAGGGGACTCTAGCAAATCATGTGCATGGATATGACAGTCTTATGAACGCTGCATTCAAATGTTCATATATGAATTTGCCACAACATCCACCCTCCCAAACATCTAACTCTCCCTGATTGTAGCAGCTATGAATGGGTGCTGCAACACTGCAACTGAAAATGGTGCATAATGTGAATGCTGAATAAGACCTAATTGTTGTTGCTTGTTGCTATTGTTGTGAGATGGCATAGCATTGCAAGCAGCTCTATTTCCCAATTTTAGAGTACTTACATTAAACAGTCAACCAATGCTTGAAATTGAAATATAGAAATGCTGAAACTCAATATCCCAGAGTACCTCTTTGCTTATGAACAGAGGTGGTAATCTCTGATTTAAAGTTATGGACTCTTTCTGAGAAGTGCTGGTATTCTCCCCCCAACACTTGGCCCCCCTGATCCTGTGCATCCTGAAAGCTTAGAGAACTGAGCTTCTGGCCTGCTGGTATGGGTGCAGTGCCCTTGTAGGTGTGTATGTACTGGCTTTGACCCCCCCACAACATCCCAACACCATAACCAATATCCCTATAGGCCCCCTCCTCCATTGGCAGATCCAGTGATTGTTCCTCCTTGCTAGTAGTGGCAAATATCCTAGGCATAGGGATAGATGATGCCCTTCCATTTTTGCTTGCCTCTGTTAATCTCATTTTAGCTGGCATCACCCCTATGGCCTCTGTAACCCCCTTCCTTTCCCTCCCTCCACCTCTCCCTCTGCCTTTCAGGGCCACAGCCCAATCGTTGACCAAGGCCCTGTCCCCTTCCCTCCCAAACTGCAAGCCCACGCCAGCTGAGAGAAGCAGCTCTCGCTGCTGGGTTGCGCTGATGTCCCCTTCAGAGCGACAACACTTGCTGAAAGCTGGGGCCTCGCTGCTAGAGGCTAATGCAGCCTGAACGCCCCGCGGCCTACCTCGCCCACCTGAGGCCGCTCTCCAAAGACAGAAGCAGCCTTGCGCACTCCTGGCCTCTGGCATTAGAATCTGGGCAATGTGGTGAACAGGCAAACGCCACTGCTGCAGCCGCAGCCTGCCTTGTGGGCCACGCTTCAGGAAGCACACCTGCCACCAAGAGGTCCAGCCTGTCCACCTCCTCCACAGCAGCATGGCCTGTCACACCATATCTTCAGCCACAATCAATTTGGTAAGCCACTCAACCAGCTTGCTGACCAAACATCACAATCCTGCAGTACACTTAACAGGGGCAATCAATTGGAATCTAGCCAAAAACTCAAACCCTGTATCCCTGACTGAAAAGCCTAACAACCCTGACTAATGACCAGCTACAGTGTCCCCAAAATGGTGGCAGGCAGCACGAAATGGCCAACTATGTACCTGGAGCCCACTTAGGTAGCCTAAAGAGCCCAAAGAAGCCCAAGCAGTCCTGGACTGTTCCAATTCCCCAATAATCCCAAGGGGAGACCTCCGCGGGCTCGGCTACCCCCAATACCCCATAAGCACAGCTCTTCTGCATGTAGGTGACGCTGAAGTGGAGAGAGAAAAGTGTATCAAAATGCTCCGGGGCCCAGTAGCAACTGACTTTCAGCCCATTGAATACACACACACACACACACACATTCACACACAAGTAAATAACAGAACTGCTGTGTGAGACCGAGAAAATATAATAAAATAAGGCCGATCACCCTTCAGCTTACCCCTAAGGGTGAATGGTGATTGGCCTGATTTTATTTTAGTCCCACCACCCCTTTGTTGTCATTCACAACTCTTGTGTACTGTGAGGGTGCATGGGTGTTTTCTCAATCCGCCAATCCCAATTACCTTAATGATAAAAAAAGGCTTGGGTAGGCGATCGAGATTTGTGGACACCCTGGCAATGCATCACTGACCCCTGGTGCTCCGGGAACCACAGGTTGGGAACCGCTGATCTAGGGAGACAGGTTTTTATTCAATAATGGAAGCAAGATATTCATGTTTCATAGCAAGAATCCTCAAGACAGAACCAAATGAGGGCACTTGCTGAAACTGAATCATTTAGAACTACTGTGAATCATGCATGGGTAAGGTTGAGTTCTGCCTCTATGCACACACTATCCATCTTTTCTCTTTGCATCATGTTATCTTATGAAATATTCCTTCTTTTTGCCTGTCTGCATTTTAATTGGTTTATCCTCTCTCCCTTTGTGACTTTCTCTCTCTTCTGATACTTGTTTCACACTTCACATTTTGCGTACTCCAACTCCCCTCAAATAAATGTGCCCATGTCCCAAATACATTTGTCACTCTCTAGTCCTCACACTCTCACAGTGTTCAACTCTATGACACATTCATTTGTGGACACCCTGGCAATGTATCACTGACCCCTGGTGCTCCGGGAACCACAGGTTGGGAACTGCTGATCTAGGGAGACAGGTTTTTATTCAATAATGGAAGCAAGATATTCATGTTTCATAGCAAGAATCCTCATGACAGAAACAAATGAGGGCACTTGCTGAAACTGAATCATTTAGAACTACTGTGAATCATGCATGGGTAAGGTTGAGTTCTGCCTCTAAGCACACACTATCCATCTTTTCTCTTTGCATCATGTTATCTTATGAAATATTCCTTCTTTTTGCCTGTCTGCATTTTAATTGGTTTATCCTCTCTCCCTTCGTGACTTTCTCTCTCTTCTGATACTTGTTTCACACTTCACATTTTGCGTACTCCAACTCCCCTCAAATAAATGTGCCCATGTCCCAAATACCTTTGTCACTCTCTAGTCCTCACACTCTCACAGTGTTCATCTCTATGACACATTCAGTCTCAGATGTACCAAATTTGACAATGCACCAGGACAACTTGCTGCATTAAATATAAAGGGTAGGAATGGGTGTATCTATCAACATATGGCACATTCCTGCTCCGTTCTTGTGCTGGAGCACTTGCGGCTGCCTAGTGCAAATGCTGACATCCTTACGCCATGGTTTAAGGGTGCCTGTGTTGCAGGCAGGATTGCTTTTGTGCAGGAGAGACACCTTACTCCACAAAAACAATCCTTAGAAGGAGAAAACAACGAGGAGAAATAAAGATATTTATCCCTGCTGCGCCTCTATCAGGAAAGTGTATTGTATTGATACATTCTTAGGTTTACTGGTCTTAGTAAATCTGTGAATGCAACAAAATACATGGGTGGATGTATGGGAACACCTACAAACCACCCATGTAACCCCTTTCTGGCACAGAGTAATGCAAAGCAGCAACTTGAACTGCCTTGAGTTTCTTCACATTTACCAAGCCACGCAGGACCATGCAAGGTAGCCTTGCTTGACGTGGTAAATCTGAATTAAGGATTGTTTTGCCCTTGTGTCACCTTGTGTGGTGCAAGGGCAACACAATCCTATGATACATTTGGCCTTCAATGTGTTCTAACAACTTACTTTCCTCACATACCTACTGAGATCCTCTTTACCCTCTTTTCCTTAAGCTTTTTACTGCCTTTCGCACTCCTCATTCCTACATTCCTTTTTCTTGCCACACTTTTGCTACACACACTGTGACTTTGCCTTATTCATCCATTTTTTCTCATTTCCTCTTTTCCCCCTTACTCTGTCACCCCACATAATGGTCTCTACTAGTGTTATGATCACCCTCCCTGCAGCACTGGCAGAGGCAACACAGAGCCTACCTCCCTTTTAGTGTTTAGGATGATGAGTCATTTCAGTTCCTGACTGCCCTGTACACCCAAGGAAGATCCTCTTGCTGCATTTTGGGCTTGCATTCTCTAGGTTTCTGGGGTGGCTGGGACAGCAGTTCTCGGCCTCTATGTTGGCACTGTCTCTGGTGTATGCTGATCAACACTCTTACATGCAGCAATCAAGATTATAGGTCTATGAAACAGAGTTTTGGATAGTCAGTGGTACTTCAGACCAGGAAATTCATTCATCCAGCTTAAACCAATCCAAGATGTCTTCCTATTCATTTTCTAAAAACAAATCATCATGACTCCAATTTTTTACTTCCCATTTTACAAAAATTGTGTTGTTATGTTATGTTGATTTGTATAGGGCACTAATCACCGGAGAGGGTATTGCATTTGAGCAGGTTTGTAGGTGTGTGGTCCCCAAGGTGCTTATGTGAAGAGCCAGATCTTCAGCTTCTTCATGAACTCAAGAAGTGAGGAGGAGGCTCTGATGTGTTGAGGGAGGTCGTTCCATGTCTTGGGCCCGAGGTAGGAGAATGAGTGACCTACAGTTTTGCTTTTGCAGATGTTTGGAGTGTTTATGAGGAGATTGTAGACTCTGGAGCAGAGCGACGAAGTTGGTCTAGAGGTTGGTAAAGGTAGCTCGTTATGGCCCAGGTGGTCAGTAGGAGAGGTTTCCATTTAGGGTGAGATTTTCAGATTTTTTCTACTTGAAGTGTAGGTGCTCCATGAATGGAGTGCCGTTCCCTATACATTTTGTGCATTTCATGGATTCCTTGTAGATGATAGCGAGCCCACTCACTGACTTGCGAAGGGGGTCATGTCAAGAAATCTTATAGCCCATTGAGATTGCTGTGGTTATGTCTAGAGCCAATGACGGATTGAGACAGGTCACTGTGATGAAGACAATGTGGGTGTGTCACTGCTCATTAGGTCTTATGTTTTGTTTGTGTGTTTGCTGAGTGATCATGTGTTTAGAAACATGCATAAAAGTGTGTGTTGACATGAAGTTTTGCTGTAGCGTGTGTTACAGGGTAGGGGTGTATGCATTGTTTGTGCTAGTGTGATGTGTGCATTGGAAGGGGCTGTTGAAGGTGTTGTCAGTATTTACTTGGGGGTGGGGGTGGGTGGCTGCTAGAAAATTGGCAGTGGGTGCAGGTGAATGCTCCTGCCATGGTGTGAGGTGTGGCATGGCAGTGGTTGGATAAACGGTGTCCAAGGTCTAGTGACCTAAAGAGTGCTGCATAGTATCACTGGGCAGTTATCCAAGCAGCGTTCTTGGTGCTAGGTGCAGTCCAAGCACAGACGGTGCAGATGTGTCTGCCTTTGGAGCATTGGCATGCCAGCTGCATGTGTCCACTGAGAGTCTGTGTTGCAGCTCTCATTAAGTAGGTTCTGTGAGACGGGAGGAGTACAGGGTGCAGTGATCTAATTTTCTATGCTGATGGGTCATAGGAAACAACGTCCTATTGCTTGGCTACTTCTTTTAAATACAGTTTTGATAGGAAAGCCAGTAAAGTGACTTCCTGTACAGATGCATGATAAGAAATTGAGTGATGTCACTTCCTTTGCAGGTGAATAATGGGAGATCCAGTGATCTCACTTCCTGTGCTGAAGGGTGATGGGGATCAAGTGGCTAATGGAAAGGGTTGTCCATTCCTTAGACAAGCCAGGGGCAAGCTATTGGAGAAAGGTAATCATCCTCCACTTGAAAATTCCCCAAAATTTGCTTTTACTTCTGCTTGCTTCTGAATGCCATTGAGGTCTGGGTTCTGTATTTTTGCTGCAGCTTCTAGTTCTAATTATTCCTAGTCAAGAATCTCGGCATATGGTTTGACGCCAAGCTCTCTTTTGATAGCCACATCACAACCCTAGCAGGCAAGTGCTTCAGGCTTCTAAATGCCCTTAGCAAGATTCTTGAACTCCTTCCTGAGGCAGCCAAAAAGACAGTAGTCCAGGCCCTGGTTATTTCAAGGCTGGACTTTTGCAATGTCCTTTATTTGAGAGTTAGGCAGTCTCGGTTGATGAGACTTCAACATGTACAAAATGCAGCAGCCTGTCTGCTATTGATCATCCCTAGGTAATCTTCCTTGGTATCTGTTCTTTCAAAGTTGAACTGGTTAATGCTTGAGAAACGGTTTACCTTTAAAGCCATGTGCTACTGTCATAAGATCCTTAGGAACAAGGGTCCCCGCTACTTGCAACCTTTATTTATGCCCTATGTTCCTACTAGAAAGTTAAGGTTTGTAGGGTCTATGCTGCCCTCAGTTACTATGGTAAACAATCATTGGCAATGCCAATAGGTCTCGCATTTGCGAGTGTTAGAGCTATTGGTGTTGTAAATGACAATGGGCCTGATTACAACTTTGGAGGAGGTGTTAATCCGTCCCAAATATGACGGATATACCACCAGCCGTATTATGAGTTCCATAGGATATAATGGACTCGTAATACGGCTGGTGGTATATCCATCAGATTTGGGACGGATTAACACTTCCTCCAAAGTTGTGATCAGGCCCAATGTCTTTTACCCATGTTTTTTCATTTGGAGTGGAGTGGATGTATGTGGTTTTGATTGGAATTATGTGGGTTGGATTTGAATTTTTAGTTGTGAAATTGTGTGGTGTGGAGTGGATTTGTGTAGTGGAATTATGTGGCATAGTAGATAGTTAGGGGTGAGAGGTGCACAGGATAGCTAGACAGGAAGACAGAGTGGGATAGATAGTTTGTGCACACAGTGGTGAATGAACTCCAGACAAAGGAGCAGAAAGAGTGTGTGAGAAAGAGAGAAAGAAGGGGAGAGCAGGTGACAGACACATAAAGAGGGAGCACCTGTGTACCAAAAGATACCCCAAGAAGAGGAGAGTGTGAGATTGAGAGACAGAAACCTTGAAAAGGCATGTGAAAGAAACTGTGCTAGGTAGCCCTGAACTTTGTAGGTTTGTGTGCATTTCAGAAAATGTTTATTGTTATTCATTGGCAGGCTGACTCGACCCATGAGAAGCTATGAGTAAAATTGGAAAAGGGTGGGGATGTTTTGCTTCTACGATCACCCAACGTGATTAGATCCAGCTGCTAAAAAACGCAATCTACCTTTTTTAAGTTAAAAACAAATAAACTGAAACATAGATCACAGCATCTGTACAGCATGTGCCGAGCACATAAAATAAAAGCCACATGCGTGCCATATTAATACATTGAAGGCTGTTGTGTCAGCCGTGAGCAGGAAACACAATTGTGAAAATGAAAGCTGGTGTGTAGTTAAAAGGCGCGTGGCATCCAAATTAAAACAATAATTAAACCTGCAATGGTAAAACATAAAATTGGGCGTGTAGTCAAAAGGCGTGGACCTCCAACAAAGTTTGTTTCCACATGCATAACACACTATCTTCAAGTTAGAAAATGCGAAAAGCAGACAACAACACATTCCGAACAAACGTACCAAGAAGAAAACAAAAATAGTGCATCAAAATTAGCCTATATAGACATGGGGGGAATGAGCACATATGATAGGGTCAGTTGCCATGGAAGGAAGCCAAACACCAAAAGGAGGGACAAATGCAGCTACTGCACCACTGAAAAAACAGGATTTCACAAAGACACCCAAAAGAATGCATCACAAATGATGGGCGTGCTCAAAGCCCATAGAACAAATACAGCATGTCTTGAAAGAGACAGAGCATGCGCTGCCTCGTCTTGACCTAAATGGCATGGATTGGTGCATGATCCTTCAGTTTTCTGACAGCCGAACACTGGAATGCCCCACCACTTTTAATCAGACAGGAATCTTCAGAATCACTTTTCAATAAAAAGTTAAATACTTGGCTGTATAGGTTAACCTAACGGATCACATATCTTCTATTGTTGATTGTGTTGGGCTTCTGGGTCATGTTACTTAGCGCTGGGACACTTCAGTGCAAAGTAGCATTGTGCTCTTGAAGTGAATTTATTATTATTATTATTATGATTATTATGAACCAGGCCATCACATCTGAACAGACCTCACTGGTAAAATGAATGCGGTCCAACATAGTGAGCCCCACCAATAAACACAAGGGGAGCAATGATTTAGTGTATATGCACTTAAGCAAGCTTTCCTCGTACATTAGGACATATTCTGCTGCAAATTATTGCAGTACATTTACAGCTGGTTTAAAGAGAAATTTCCAATGCCCTCATTTACTTCATTTTGCCATTTTTGCTGGTGATTGACAGCACTTGGACGTCATGGATTTGAACTGAGCAAAATGTCAGGGAAAGCGTAAGTAGGATCACATGCCCTTGAACTCCCCTAATGATATTGCAGGAAATTACAACACATGACTTTTATTGCAATTACATTTGCTGGAATGTATGATATATTGCTCCCACAGTAAATTCAGCCAAGAAGCTAAACTGTGAACTATGAGATGACGTTTACTGTGAAATTAAGGGGAGCACAGTAATAATTTGCAGTGGTCAGTGTTTTTATTATAGCACAGCAGGAACAATAGGAGCATCCCACAGGCTGCAGCACGAAAAGGACTTCAGCTCTTACTTGCACCCCACATCACTGTGTGTGTTCCAAGAGAAACAGCCCCTTTCTGAGTTTTCACTTTAGCAATACATTGTGGTACAGCATTGAGGTGCAGCATGGGTATGCACACGGATAGTGTGTTTGTCTAGATGGTAGTGGGTCCTAGTGTCCCGAAGCTCAAATGATTAGCAACATACACACGTTTCTGCTCTCTGTGAGCTGTTTTCCTTTCCCCTTATCCTTCATTATGTATTATGAGGTCAGTGGCTACATCAGCAAAAAACAAGTGGGAATTTTGATTCAGTCAGCCTCTTTTTGGTGTAGGAACACTACAGAAGGTAAACAAGGATCATGAAGAGCTTGTTGTACTGACATTTCCTTGAAGATTCAGTATCAGTGTAGCAAACAAGCTACAAGGGGACACAACACACAAGCTAGGTCACAGCTGCAATCTCCAAAATGACGTCCATGTTCAATATGCAAATATTTGCAGGGCAATGTGCCTTTTAACCTCAGAATTAAATTATAAGTATATTTTCACATAGTGATGACACGTACAGAAACCAGTATTGAAAAGTGTATATAATTTTATAGGAATTAAAAAAAGGAAAAAAGATTGGCTGTTTGTTAAGGGGCAGAAAACCACTAGACCAGGGAAGGTTTCTGTGTGTATTAGTGTGAGAAATGGAGTTTGGCTGATGGTCCGGGTGTGGGCTAGCGCTTGGCAGTGTGCATGAACTGGCCCTGAGCGTGGACTGACGTTTGGCTGACTTTGTGTGTGGCTGGCATTTGAATGGTGATGGGCAGACTTCATATTGTTTTACATTGTCAACTGTTTTATTTCATGTCATCATTTGTAATCATAATTTTTTATTTCTCTTTTGTTTCTACTGCAAAGCTTTTGTTTTCCTCTGCTGAGACTCCTGTTTGCGGTTCGTCACTGCTTGATCTGCAGTTGAATATGTTTAGTAGGAAAACGTTTTTTGTACTGTTTACTCCAAATGAGTATCATTGCCTTGCATGATTGTGTTTTTTGTAAAAGTATTTAGCTTCTGTTTGATCATGTGTGAAATTATCTTTAGGATTGTGCCCAATATGTATTGTGTTGTTATTTGTGTAATTTTCTTTTGTTTTTCCTTTCTAGTTAGATATCATTGGTGCTTGCTGTGTCTGTGCAGACTAGGTGCTGGTGAGTCTAGCTGTCTTTGGCAAATGAGTGGTATTGCTTTGCTGGTGCTGTGCGAGAGCTGGGACTTGGCTGACAGTGTGAGTAGTGACTTGCTGCTGGTAGCTACACACACCGCTAGCCAAACCCTGGTCCATCAGCCGGTGTGATTGCTGTGTCAGGCATGTGGGCATCTGAAAGTGATGGGCCCTTGATTGGCACTGTCTGTTGATAGGAGTGCTGTAATGTGCTGGCTCATGGCTGGCTGCGTGAATGGTCTTGTGTGTGTCATGTAGGAAAGGTATGTGAATGGACTGCAAAGCGGTTGGTGCCTTGACACAGCTTTACAGCTCATGATCTGTGAGTCATTTGTCACGTTTTTTGACCTTTCAATTATTAACGGTGCATTTCATTTTTGTGAAATCTCTTGTTAATAAAAATGTATGCGTTGAACCATCACTCATCCTTGTGCCAAATACAAACAGTATAGGTGTGCTTGATGAATATATGGTTGTGCAGTAGTAATTTCTGTCTTTCTCTGCCAAGGTTACATAGTCTCTTATAAATGTTGTAGTGTGCTGGGCCCACAGCTGGTTGTGTGAATGGTATTGTGTGTGTCATGTACGAAAGAAGTGTGAATGGTAAAGCGGTTGGTGCCTTGGCACTGCTTTACAGCTCACGAGCTATGAGTCATTGGTTCAGTCTTTAGACCTTTCACCCATGTGCCAAATTCACCCAGTTTGTGTGTGTAAAAATAATTGTGGTTAGCCACAAGATGTATTTTTTGCACTTCTCTCAGTTGGGAATTTAACTCACTGAAAAAAACACTCCGCTGTAATCAGGCATCGAAGCACACCCTTGACACACTAGGGGGCACATGTACGTACATTTTGCAACTCACAAATGGGTCACAGTGCTATTTGCGATAGTGCAAAAAGTGAAATGGTTTTGACAAATGCCATTTCCGAGTCCCAAATAGCGCTGCAATCACTTAGCGAATTGCAAATAATTGCGACTGGATTTTGCGTATCGCAAATAGGAAATAGCAATTAGCATCTTGCAAACCATATGTACATGGCAGTTGCAAATTGCGACCAGTCGCAATTAGGCCATTGCACATCGAGATTAGCACTGATTCCAAACAGGTGGTAAGCAGATTCAAAGTATAAAAGCAGACCCAGAAGGTATCTGGGTTTTCCACAATAGCTGCACTCTACATGATTGCAGGGAGGAGGCGATTCCAGTCTGCCCAGCAGAGGAGGTGGAGACAGAAGAGGATATACAGAACCAGGCAGACCATATTTCAACAGACTGAGGAGGAAATATATGATAAATATAGATTGAGCAGCCCAGTCATCTTAGAGCTCATAGAACTGCTAAACCCTCAGCTAGAAAGCCAAAAACTGCGCAGCTGTTCCATCCCTACACATGTGCAAGTGCTGTGTTCACTGCATCTCTTGGCCTCGGGTAGCTACCAAGGGGTAATTGCTGTCGCTGGTGGGGTGTCCCAAAGTGCCTTGTCACATTTCTTCAGTCGGTTCTTAGATGCCATACTCGCACACATGCCCTACTACATTTACCTTTCCAGGAACGAGAAGGAAATAAAATACACCAAAGTGAACTTCTACAGAATTTCCAACTTTCCCCATGTATTAGGGTGTGTGGATGGAACACATGTATCCATATGTCCTCCTGCACATCTGGAATATGTGTTCCACAATAGGAAATGTACCCACTCACTCAACATCCAGGTAGTATGTGATGCCCACAATGTAATTACCGATATAGTGGCAAAATACCCAGGGAGCACACATGATGCATACATTTTCAGGCACAGTGGAATACACCAACGCCTAGAACATGGGGAGTATGATGATGGATATTTATTAGGTACTGTGTAGTACATACTAATGTCACAAATACGTGTCAGTGCATAACCAGGTAAAGCCATGCTCACATTTGCTGTTTTGTTACACAGGTGACAGTGCCTAGGCATTGAGGCCATGGATACTTACCCCATACCTAACACCTGCAAATCAGAACGAGAGGCGCTACAATACTGGACACTGCACACCAGAGCTGTCATTGAAAGGACCTTTGGCATGTTAAAATCACGTTTCAAATACCTGCACAAAAGTGGAGGTGCACTCCAGTAGGCCCTGGAGATTACATGCAAGATTGTGGCGACATGTGCCATCCTACACAATCAAAGGTGGGCTACATCTCACCATAGATGACACAGAATCTGAGGATGAGGAGCAGAAGCCACCACTACAACAGCCTGGGGATGGCAGCATCACAATGGAGGGCAAATGGCGACATTGCAACCCATTACTTTGCCAGATGAGTGACAACCAACACTGCCCTAAAAAATGTCAAACAAACATAGCCAGGTTGTCGAAAAAAATATCCTTCAATGTCAGGAGTGCATTATGTGAATAGGAATACAGTGGCATGTACCAATAAGTAAACAAAAATGGTGTTACATCACCTGACACATTCAAGCCACATTCTAGCCATGTGCATTAAAATAAATCCAGACTCATCACATCACACCCTCCTACGGCTACGACCACCATGGCCTGTGCCTGGTTGGTCCACAGATCTCTAGCGGACCCAAGACGTAAATGCACTAGATGTGTCCTCACTGTCCTGAGGGGTGTCACCAGTGCCTCTTGCTGCCTGGGAGGTTTGAAGTAGGTCCACAGCTGCAGTATTGCAGCCTAGTCCCCTGGCTACATCTCCAGCAAAATGTCCTAAATCAAACTGGAGAGTGACTGTGCGTCATGACAGGCATGTAGTAGTTGTGGCTAGACAGTCAATGAGGTTGACCATGTTGTCATTCATGGTGGCTAATTATGTCTCCACTTTCCCTAATCCCTGTGTGAGAGTCTGTTGCATATGGTGTAAATTCCTGTTCATTAAGCGTATATGTTTGTTTTTCAGGCGTTGATTGTTGAGTAGGGATGCCTCCAGTCCCAGAAAAAGTTGAGTACTGGCATCCTCATCACCTGCATCATGTGCCAGACGATTCATTCTGCGCCCATGCCCTGCAACTCTCTGTGGCTGACTATCACCCATCTATGGACTGGGAGGCAGGTTCACACCCTCATTGTACAAATTTGTGTCCTCTGTGAGTTCAGGTGCATTGTAAATTATGGTTTGTAGGCTGCACTCCTCTGTGGCAATGCTGACTTCCTCCTCTGCTGCCATGGTGGCATCATCACCTCCCTCCACACTGGGGTCATCAGTGGATACCTGAGGGAGACCTGTGGGACACAGGGGATACACTGTCAGTACCTCTCAGATGTTTGGTTTATCAAAATTAAATGACATCATATTTCGGACTACATTACCCAAAATGCACTATACTTGGCCTGGATATGTAGGCATGAAATTATCTGAATGATGCATGCTTTTGTGAACTGAGGTTGTGTGCATAGTGCCCTGAGATTTGAAAAAATGTGATATGTGCAACTTACATTTGGAGGTTCCTGGTGCTGAACTGTCCAGGTCCCCTATTCCCACAACAGCCTCCGGCTCCAGTGTGGTCTTAACCATACTTTCAATTGCTGTGGGTGGTGGTACTGTGGATGGTCCCCCACTTGTTCCATGCGCCCCCTTCATCCGCATTGCAAACTTTTCTTTGGTTCTTGACCTGAGGTCATACCACCTTTTGCACACTTCCTCAATGGAGCGGTGACTGACTCCAATAACATTTATTTTGCTTTGCATGTCTATCCATATTTAGTTTTCTGCAAGTCAGGTACAAGTCATTGCTGCCTTCCCAGACAGGACCTTATGATGTAGGCAGCACTCCTCAGTGAGGACTTCCAACTCTTTTTCAGATTTTTTTTACTTTCTCTTCCTCCCTGCTGTGTTTGTCTCATTTGTATGGCTAGCCCTGGTTCCAGTTGCTCCTCTCTGCTTGGTATGCCTCTGCTGTGTGTGCTGCCTAGACTTTTCCCACATTCATGTGGTTTTAAGGTCATTACCTAGCATCAGGAAGTGAAGTTTCTCTATTCTTTTTGGGTTCGGGTCACAAAATGTGAGTCGGTAACACTCCCATTCACAATTTAGGTAATCACAATTTGCGATTTTGCAAATTGCGATGCGACTCGGCACCGAATTGCTAAATTGGTGTTCGCTTCCTACGTACACTCCGATTTGTGAGTCGGTAATTGCGATTCACAATGAATTGCAATTACCTACTCGCAATTTTCAGTTTTCGTACATGTGGCCCTAGGTGTCTTGGGTGGAATCCTAGTGATAAAGAATACCACCAATTAGATTGGTGGGTGAGGGCTATTTTTAACAAAATCTAAGGGTGTTTTTTTTCACAATTTGAGTGTTTGGGACATCACAGAAGTAATAGACTTGGTAGGGTTCTCGCTTCTTGTCTAGGGAAAATCTACCAACTCTAGAAATGTTAAAAAACTGGACACCCAGAGGAGTACAGGGTGGTGTGCCTCTTGTGTATCCCAACAAGTTTTCTTACCCACAATGCCCTGCAAATCTCAAAATGTTACTACAATCACACATTCTCCTTGCATTTCTGTGCCATATTCTTCCAGAAACAGAAATAAACTACAAGTTTCCTACCACCCAGGGTACCCCTCAGTCTCCTGATAAAAATGACACCGCACGTGTGTGGATGCCCAAAGCAGAGTCAGCCTAAAAATGTATTTAAAAAAAACTGCAGTTAGGAACACGCCTTGGTGCCCCTCAATCTCTACATGTGTTTGGCCCTTCCGAGTCACAGGCTTCTGACCCACCCACACAAGTGAGGTATCATTGTTATCAGGAGACCAATGGTAATGCTAAGTGGTAGGTAATGTGTGGCTTCCCTCAGATTCTAGAACTTTCCATCACAGAAATGTGGGGAAAATATGTTTTTTAAACAGCTTTTTAGATTTGCAAGGGATTCTGGGAAGACAAATGTGAAAGGAGCCACACACGTCACCCCATCCTGGATTACCCTATGTGTCTAGTTCAAAAACATTTACAGGTTTGCTAGGTTTTCCTAACATCAGGCTGAGCTAAAGCCCAAAATCCACAGCCAGGCACATTACAAAACAAAGTCAGAATGCAGCCCACAAGACAGGAGAAATGAAAGCATTTCTCCTCGTTGCGCCATGCTAATGCCACCCATGCGGTGGTGTTAGATTTTGGCACTGCCTCAAGTTTACAAGATCTCATAAATCTTGGCCAGTGTCAAAATTCAATGGGTGTTGCTTTGGCACAGCAACACCCATTGTACGTCACTTACACACAAAGTGCTACGTGTTAAGGGGCTGTATTTACAAGGACGTGTAAAGCCATAAAAAGTGGTTAACACTGCCTTGTGTTTAGCGCTACCGAACCATCACAAAAAGTGGCGGTCTGGTGGCACTGGGGCTTGTAAATATGTCCCTTAGTATCACTGATGTATATCACTGGTTCTGTGTGAATCAATGCAACACCACGAGTCGAATGAAACATTTTGTTGCAGTATATATTTTTACATTCATATTTTGGCAAAATACAAATAAAACATATTACGAAGACAAGCTCAGGCATACACATTTTAGAGGGGTGTGACAAATTACATCTAGTTTCTGCCAAACAAGCAACATTATACCAAGAAATAGCAACAGAAACTATGGCACATCAAGGGTGCCATGGGCCTTATGGGAAGCAAGCAAAATGGGACACTCCAGGGTATAAAAAGAAAGCCATGATTACAGTGCAGTGACACCTCCCTGTAACAGTCTCTGTGCTCCGGTGCCACTGAACCAGCTACACTAATTAAGCAAGAGGAATGGAACGATCTCTTCCCCCACACAAATGGAAACAAAAATTGACATGCACCCAGTGGCAGCTCCTCTGTTAGGGCGAAGGAGCGTCGCTCTCCGCCAGCAGCAGAAGCTGCAAAACATTTCACAAAAAAAACAATAATATTATCATTTTGTTTGTTAAAAGGGCGGGGCCACTGGGGTGACAAGCAGTGAGGGGGAGTGCTGTGCACACAGTTACTGGGCTTGAGAGCCTGCACAGGCTCCCAGTCTGCCTGGGAGCATCCTGGCTGGGTGCTCTTAGCCAATCCTGACTCTGCTTTGCGCGCCACACCCGCCCCACGTGACTCAAGCCAACCGCTACTTCATGTACACAGGCACCCACTCAACCCCATGGAAATGCACAATGGCACAGACACACATGCACACATATATATATATATATATAACGCATAACACTATAAACAGGTCTAAAATAATTAAGAGAATGGAGAAAAAGTTTTTCGCAAACACAGTGAGCAGACAAAAGGATTCACGAGGACAGTAAAATGCTGAAAAATATTCTTGGTTTACATTAGCACAATGCTAGGATGAAACATCCCTGTGATATGTCGCAAGAAGCTTTAAGTTTTTCATACGGAGCAAAAACATGTCCCTCAATCATCTAATGCAATGCGACTGCCTTATTGTTGTATCGACTTTTGCTTTAGTTTCAGCCAATCCAATCTGCACTAATGGAATAGAATGGTTGCCAGTCTGACTGAAAACCTATAAGCATCAGTTTCTATCAGATCCCCAGTCCTGCCACAGGCACTAAATGAATCATATTAAAGACCTCTGTGATGTTGTGGAGGGTGTAAACAGGTTTTTATTGACGGCTTGGCTGAGTTTACTCGTAAATGAAAAATGTCTAAAACGTTATAGATCATCTCTCGATGGTAAAGCACTTTGTAAATTCGCATTCCTCTTCTGGGGGCTAGTAGTGCAGTCTGGAAATCACAGCACAATAAGCTACTGCCCTCTCCTCATTTATAAGAGTATATGGAGTGCTGTGTCCCAAACCTGTGATGTCACAGAGGGGTTCACGACCTCCATACTTTGTCTATCAAACCAAACACCACCCTGTCATTGTATTCACTTATCCTCATCCTACAAATTCTTAGACCTCGATTGTTCCACTATTATGATGCGTCTTTTCTGCCTTTTCCTCTAGTCTCAAACACTTGCTTGAACTTTCATCCTAATTGCTCAGTTGCCTTTGGCTAATTCACGTTATAGAAATACAATGCACACACACACACATACATAGCAACATACATACATACATATATTCATAAATATATACAGATATGTTTCCTACGAGTAAATACATCTGCTGACTTTTTACACTTACTATTCATCATAGAAACATTTTGGGGCAGATTTACTAATTTTAACCTAATGGAGAGCACCAACCAAATTTGCTTCACTGTATTGTACAAGGAGGAATCCCAAGTGCAGCGCTACCCCTTAGTAGATCAGCTGCCCTTGAGGAAGCAGTGGTCTACAGGAACTTAGCAGCAGACAGTCTGCCTGTTAATAGCCCTTCTCAGAAATACCAAATACAGTACTATCTCACACGCACATAATGCTGTCTCCTTCGATATTTTGGCACCAGATTGCATGCTATCTCAAAATACCCTCCTCTCTATCCTTAAAATTGTGCTTGACTTTAAATGCCTGACTGATGAATCTCCTTGTTTTCTTTCGAATAACAATCTCTTAACATTATCCTTTGCATGCCTCTAGACTCGGAGTACAATCTACTCTAAACTGCATTCATGTTTACCTTAATCTCTTTTGTTGTGTTTCTCCAGAATGCCTGCACCTCACTTAATAGATCACAACCTGACCTTTGAGACCACACCCCAGCAAGCTAACGCTATCTAATCTCCTTTTATAATAGTCGCACTAATCAGTTGCAAGAGCTCACCCCTATTTATTCAATTTACCACTATAAACTGGAGCAATGCTTGGAATCGTTTCAACATGTCATCAAGGACAGAGAGCATACATTTAGTACATGAAGCATGTATGTCATGTACAAATTACTATACCTAGACAAACTAAAAAGGATCCTGTGCTGTGATTTTGCACTGCACAATTTATCACATATGTAGTACATTCTTTTTTGAGAAATTAAAACATTTCCAATTATTAAATGCTGGCTTCAAAGCGTCGTGGGTTTTTGATGCCAAGCTTGGTCTGGATTTCTTATTACAAGAGGCTTTGCATTAGAACCCATGAGTGTTTGTACAACTCCACCCAAGTAACACCCAGAACGCCCCCTTGACAGAAAGCTGTGCAATGCTTCATAAAGCACTTTTTGTGCATAGAAAAGGTGTCCTTTCATCGAAACATGCCTTCTGCGCAGGAAAGCCTTTCTCTCATAAGGTCAAGTATCAAGTACAAATTCCTACACCTAGGCACACTGAGAAGGATCCTATGCTTTGTATGCGTATTGTGCATTTGATCATAAATAAAATACACTTTTTTGAGAATTGAAAATATTTCCAATTGTAAATTCAATATTCTAGGAGGTATAAATTTTTGATGCATAGTCTGGTCTGGCTGTCGTAGTAGATTGGGCTTTGCATCAAAACCTATTATTGTCCTTGACAGAAATTGATGCAATGCAGCATAAAGCACTTTGGGCCAGATGTTGCAAGGCTTTTGCGATGGCGAGGCGTAAAAGCCACATTGTGATGCCCATTCCCATTTTGCGAGTCGGTAACCTGGTTACCGACTCGCAAAATGGGAATGCGAGTCACAAATAGGAAGGGGTGATCCCCTTCCTATTTGTGAGTCGCATCGCGATGCAGAATTGCTTTGTGACCGCGAATGCGGTCGCAAAGCAATTCGCAGTTACAACCAGTGTCACACTGGTGGTAAGCCATTCAAAATGGACCCCTGCCCCCTTTGTGAATGGCCCTGAAAACTTTTTTCAGAGCAGGCAGTGGCCCTAAGGACCACTGCCTGCTCTGAAAAAATGAAACTGACACATTTCATTTTTTCGTGTGTAATGCAACTCGTTTTCTTTTAAGGAAAACGGGCTGCATTACAAAAAAAAAAAACTGCTTTATTTAAAAGCAGTCACAGACATGGTGGTCTGCTGTCTCCAGCAGGCCACCATCCCAGTGAGTGCTGCGACTCGCAAGGGGGTCGCAAATTGCGACCCACCTCAGTAATATTAATGAGGTGGGCCTTTGCGACCCCCTTGCGACTCGCAGATGGGGTCCGGGACACCATTCTGCATCCGGCATTGCGACTCGCAAATTGAGAGTCGCAATGCCGGAATTTGCTACATCTGCCCCTTTATGTGCTAAGTAAAGGGCCCCTTTCCAGTACAACATACCTTTTGCACAGAAAACTAAACATTAATGCATGGCTTTGTTGTATTTTATAATAGCACAAAGCATTAGCATATTCATCTAAGTCTCTGTCCTATAAAGTTAGCTTTGTCATGTTTATATGCATCTATAACATGTTTGAATATTATGTTGCATACACTATATAGACCAATAAAGCCTTATGTAAAGAGCACTGAAAACATCCCTAGGAACCTCGTTGAATGAATTGAAATGGAGAACACTGGTGTACCACCTTCCAGTTGACAATTGGTAGGGTAGAGTCCATCACTAATGGGTACACAGGCTTTCCTGACATTATTTGTAGTGCAGTTAGAGTAGTTAGGGCCCAATTCACGAACTGTGTTTTCAGTACCTAAAGTAGTACTACTGTAGTATTTCTACTTACTACAATATGCAGTTCACAAATCTGCAAGTGTAAATCTCCACCTCCCCTGTCTTTTCTATGGGGAGATCATCAGACCCGTAATTTTACTATTTAGTAGTATATGTGGGAGGAGCCAGGGGAAGTGGTTGGGAAAAGGGGTTAGGATTCTGGGTTTTTGATTCAGAGATACAGACCCTTCTCAAGAAAGTACCCTAATCCCTGTCAGCATAAACCACAATAGACACTAAACCAACCTGTGCTTAACCCTATGGCAGCTTTGCATGAAGGTTGTCAGGCTTAACTTAGAGGCAATAAGTAAAGTATTTATGCATCCCACAAACAGCTATAACGTGAAAATGCAACACAAGGAAAAATCCCACACCAAATTACGAAAACAATCAGTAGAACCGGAGACATGCATTTTTAAAGATTTATGTAAGAATAGCTCCCAAAAGCACAAAGTTTCCAATGTAGTTATCTGGCTGGGCTAGACTGGGGAAAGCCAACCTCAATGGAGCATGGGCCGGATACACAGGCCATGTTAGTCCAGCTAAAAAAGTTATTTTCTCAAAGTAAGGGTCAAGTGTTCAGTTCTCACTGGAGGAAGTTGCAAGGAGCAGGAAGAGCTTTGTGGATGGTTGTCACCTAAGTGCAAAGAGCAGGTTGGGCGTCATTGATGGTCGCCTCTGTGATACGAACATCCTTATGGATGTCACGGAGAATCATTGCTGAATCTTCAGGTTGACAGTCGCTGAAGGCTGATGCTGTAGTGCGAAGTGAGGATCTTGTATTGCCGGTCCTCACTAGCAGTCACTGTAACGTAAAGAGTCAGGTCCACCAGAGGTTTGCATTGGAGGTTATTGCAGAAGCCAAAAACTTCAGGATTTCTCCTTTTCTTCACAAGAGCTCAACTGATGTCAGCCAAAGATCCAGAACCTGGTGAGTCACTTGTTCAAAATCAGAAACTCACTCCAGCAATAGCCAAAGGCAGGTCCGTCCGTGCCCGGACTGCACCTAGCGCCGCAGACCCTGGTCCTGCACCTTTCACCACTTCGACGTCAGCACACTCCACGCCCTCAACACCAGAGACAGTGGGCATCCCTACCTCGTGCCCCTTTGTACTACTATCTCAGTCGAGAAGCATCATCTGTTCTGTACACGCGCCACCTATCACTCATAGAGTAGTTAAATCCACTGTTTATATTTAGGCCCAGCGTGCTCTTTCTAATACCTTTCAAATGTACTCCCAGCACACAGAATCAAAGGCCTGTTCTATTTCCAAGAAAGCCAGGGCATATTGGTCGTGGTCTAAGGTAGGTGGGTGAGGGGCATGCATCAGGCAGTGTAGTTATACAGTGTTTTCCAACAGGGGATAAATCCTGCCTGCCTTTATGTACCAACCTTGAGAGGTGGGTCAGTAGGCACACTGCCAGGGCATGGCTAAGAATCTTCTGGTCAACATTCAACATGGAGAGAGAGTCATAGGAGCTGTCTCCAGAGGATCTTATCCTGGTTTTGGTATCAGTACAATAAGTGCTTCTCCCATGGTTTCTGTGAGCACTCCTTTATCTAGGGCTTCAGCATTAACCAGTAGCAATTTTTCTACCATGGTCCTTGAGAAGGCTTTCTAAAATTCAGCCAGGTGGCCATCTCCTCCAGGTGCCTTCCCTATCTTCAGAGAGTCCACCACTCTAAGGCCTTTCTGTTAAGTCATTGGGGCCCCAAGTTCCTTGAGCTCGCTCTTCCACAGAGACAGTAGTGGCAGGTCTGCCAGGTATTCAGGGATTAGGTCATTGGCAATTTGTAGAGGTAAGGTATACAACCCTCATAGGTGTTCAGCAAAGATCTCATTTATTGTTTGTTGGGTATAGACCTCACGCCCCATCCGGTCTTTCACAGTCAGTATGGGTTGCACCTAAGTCTCAGTTTTAATCAGCCGGGCCAGTAAGCACGCTGCCCTGTCCCCCTTCAAGTACAGTCTCCTCCAACAGGAAATCCTAGGGTTGCTAAGACTTTTTTTTCTGTGGCAAGACTCCAACGTCTGCCATATCCCTGTAGACGTCGCAGGCACATTCCTCTCATGACCACTTTCATCACATCCTACTCTACCACCCTACTCCACCCACTGTCCCAGTTAATGTAATAAATGTTCTCTAAGGCGTCTGTCAGAATCCGCAGAAAGACCTGGTCCGTCACTGCCTCCATCCTGATTCCCCACAATGGATTCCTAGGCATTGGCCTGATCAGGGAGTAGGTGATCAGAAGGGGTGAGTAATCTGACAGATAGTGGGCCAGGTAGGCTGAGTTGACCACATGCGGTGCAGTGTCTGTCTATATGAGAAAGTAGTCTAGTCTTCTGTACTATCTGCGCTGGGGTATAACAGTATTCTAATGTCTGTGGATGTTGCACTTGCTATGTATCAATCAATCCCATGCTTACTATTGCCTGTGCAAGCCCTGTTCACATGTTGGGCTTAGTGCCCTGCTTGGGCAGGGACCTATTTATTATACTGTCTAACACACAGTTAAATTCACCTGCCACTATTACCTCTGCCACCATGTATCTCTGTGCTGCTGTCAGCACTGTGGTGCAGTAGTCACCGTCATTGGCATTTGGTGCTTAGACATTGATGAGGTATAGCTCATGTGCCTCTAGTGTGCCCACCAGGATGACATACCTTTCTTGGGGGCAACTTGAACATGGGGACAACAGGGGCAACCCACATCAAAGCCCCCGCATCTATCCGGAGTAGGATGTAGGGTGTATTCGGCCCATCCATCTTTTCCTCAGGCATTTAATGCATTCCCCCCATAGCTGTGTTTCCTGGAGGAAGGCTATTGTGACCCCATATCTTTTCAGGCATGCATGTAACCTACCTCTTGTTCAGGCCTTATACATTCCAAGTCAGGAATTTGTACTTAGTCCATGTGTTCAACATGGGTATCTTCAGTAGGCATCTGGACCCAACCAAAAGGTGCTGTTAGTCAACTCACTATTTTATATCTTCAGCAGAGAGTGGAAGCCCCCCAATTACAACATAACAACAGATCATAAAACTCCCCTCAACCCCTCCCAGAGGCAGAATGTACAGGATACTCTCTGACTCAACTATCACCCAAAGGGTGTCTGAACTCTGCCACAGTCTCCCTTCCCCCATAACTACCTAGTAATATAGAACTCTAGGTGTAATTAACTGCCCAAGGCACTGTGACCTCAGCAGGCTGCAAGACCAGTGACGGTACTCAGCAGTTCTCGGAGGTCAGGCTCTCAACCACTCCCAGGAGTAAAGTGGAGATAAGTCTATCATGCATAAGAATGTATGTGGATGCTGACATAATAAGGGTGGTTATACAGCCCCCCCCCAGCTGGGCATCCCCGGCCACAGTTTTTGCCTGTACAAACCTATCTCCATCACCAGGCCATTGGCTTTCTACCCAGTGCCACTTAAGGTGTCTGGGATCGGATTTGGGAAAAGTAGTTCTGGTCTGCAAGGTGCAAGTGCAAGGTCCAAGGTGCAGGCCCTGCTTTGACTTTCATTTTCTCATGCATGTTGACAGCAGAATATTAGAGGAACTTATCACGGTTTCTCTGAATGCTGTTTCCTTTTAACTTTGTTCTGGGATACCTATTTCCTTTACCGGATTTTTGATGTACGAGTAGGAGTCTGCACCTTGGCCCCACTCTTTTTTGTTGGACATTTTGCTACTACTGCCCATCTTAGTACAGTTTGTTCGGTTACTACGCCTTATGCTTTTTCCATTACAACTTTAGCTTTGAAAAAGTCGTCAAAGATGAAACACGTGTCGGCTGCCTGTTTATTATGGATTAAACATCGTATTTCTCTACTGATTTCTCATAAGAACTGGATTTATTGGATTTACTGGATCCCTGTTTAATGACTTATGAACAATATTGCTCTGAAGTAGGTGATATGTTTTCACCCATTGAGCAATCTACTACAACTTATTTGTACCTATATTGCCTACTTAAGGGAGGTGTGACATTGGGTATACCACTGCTACCACTCCACTGCTTGCAATACACACATATATATATATTCACTAACATACAAAGGGTTCAGAGACGCTATGGTTAGGTTCAGATTTTACACTCCCAAAATTCATAGAAATTCAACTGTTAAAACTAGAGATATTTCAAGTAACTTTAACCCCTTCGCTGCCAGGCATTTTCCCCCTCCTGTGCCGAGCCTTTTTTTGGCTATTTGGGGCAGTTTGCGCTTAGGCCCTCATAACTTTTTGTTCACATAAGCTACCCACGCCAAATTTGCGTCCTTCTTTTCCAACATCCTAGGGATTCTAGAGGTACCCAGACTTTGTGGGTTCCCCTGAAGGAGACCAAGAAATTAGCCAAAATACAGTGAAAATTTTGTTTTTTGAAAAAAAAATGGGGAAAAAGTGCTGCAGAAGGCAGCTCGTGGTTTTTACCCTGAAAATGGCACCAACAAAGGGTTTGCGGTGGCAAGATCACCATCGTCCCAGCTTTCAGGAACAGGCAGACTTGAATTGCAAAACCCAATTTTTCAATACAATTTTGACATTTTACTGGGATATACCCCATTTTTACTATTTTTTGTGCTTTCAGCCTCCTTCCAGTTGGTGACCACAATGGGTAAGAAACCAATGCTGGATCCCAGAAAGCTAAACATTTCTGAAAAGTAGACACAATTCTGAATTCAGCATGGGGTCATTTGTGTAGATCCTACAAGTGTTTCCTACAGAAAATAACAGCTGAAATAAAAAAATATTGAAATTGAGGGAAAAAAACAGCAAATTTTCTCCACGTTTTACTCTGTAACTTTTTCCTGCGATGTCAGATTCTTGAAAGCAATATACCGTTACGTCAGCTGGACTCTTCTGGTTGCGGGGATATATAGGGCTTGTATGTTCATCAAGAACTCTAGGTACCCAGAGCCAATAAGTGAGCTGCACCTTGCAACGGGTTTTTATTCTATACCGGGTATACAGCAATTCATTTGCTGAAATATAAAAAGTGAAAAATAGGTATCAAGAAAACCTTTGTATTTCCAAAATGGACACAAGATAAGGTGTTGAGAAGCTGTGGTTATTTGAACATCTCTGAATTCCGGGGTGCCCATACTAGCATGTGAATTACAAGGCATTTCTCAAATAGACGTCTTTTTTACACACTGCCTTACATTTGGAAGGAAAAAATGTAGAGAAAGACAAGAAGCAATAACAATTGTTTTGCTATTCTGTGTTCCCCCAAGTATCCCGATAAAAATGGTACCTCACTTGTGTGGGTAGGCCTAGCGACCCCGAAAGAAAATGGCTCAAAACACAACGTGGACACATCAAATTTTTTCACAGAAAAAAGAGGTTTTTTTTGCAAAGTGCCTACCTGTGGATTTTGGCCTCTAGCTCAGTCGGCACCTGGGAACCTAGCAAAACAGCGCATTTTTGAAAACTAGACACCTAGGGGAATCCAAGATGGAGTGACTTGTGGGGATCTGACCAGGTTCTGTTACCCAGAATCCTTTGCAAACCTCAAAATTTGACCCAAAAAACACTTTTTCCTCACATTTCGGTGACAGAAAGTTCTGGAATCTGAGAGGAGCCACAAATTTCCTACCACCCAGCGTTCCCCCAAGTCTCCCGATAAAAATGGTACCTCACTTGTGTGGGTAGGCCTAGTGCCCACGAAAGGAAATGGCTCAAAACACAACGTGGACACATCAAATTTTTTCACAGAAAACAGAGCTGTTTTTTACAAAGTGCTTACCTGTGGATTTTGGCCTCTAGCTCAGCCGACACCTGGTGAAACCTAGCAAACCAGCACATTTTTGAAAACTAGACACCTAGGGGAATCCAAGATGGGGTGACTTTTGGGGCTCTGACCAGGTTTTGTTACCCAGAATCCTTTGCAAACCTCAAAATTTGACCCAAAAAACTTTTTCCTCTCATTTCGGTGACAGAAAGGTCTCGAATCTGAGAGGAGCCACAGATTTCCTCCCACCCAGCGTTTCCCCAAGTCTCCCGATAAAAATGGTACCTCACTTGTGTGGGTGGGCCTAGCGCCCACGTAAGGAAATGGCCCAGAACACAACGTGGACACATCACATTTTTTCACAGAAAACAGAGGTGTTTTTTGCAAAGTGCCTACCTGTGGATTTTGGCCTCTAGATCAGCTGGCCCCAGGGGGGGCAGAAATGGCCTAAAATAAATTTGCCCCCCAATTCCCCCCGGGGAGCGACCCTTGACTACGGGGATGCTCCCCCTGCGTGACATTGGCGCAAAAAAAAAAGACCCCCGGTGCCTAGTTGTTTCTGCCCCCCTTGAGGGCAGATTGACCTAAAATCGGCAGATTTGCCCCCAAGGTGGGCAGAAATGGTCTAAATACAATTTGCCCCCCAGGGGAGCGACCCTTGCCTAATGGGTTGCTCCCCATCTCTAAAAAAACAAACTAACAAAAAATAAAACACAACAAAAAATATTAGCCCTGGTGCCTTGTAACAATAGGCCGATCTGCCCCCGGGGGGGCAGAAATGGCCTAAAATACATTTGCTCCCCAACCCCCCCGGGGAGCGACCCTTGCCTATGGGGTCGCTCCCCTTGCGTGACATTGGTGCAAAAAAAAAATCCCCGGTGCCTAGTTGTTTCTGCCACCCCTTGGGACAGAAATGGCCTAAATACAATTTGCCCCTCAAGGGGAGCGACCCTTGCCTAAGAGGTTGCTCCCCATCTGTAAAACAACAACAACAACAAAATCCCCGGGGCCTAGTGGTTTCTGCCCCCCTTGGGGGTCAGAAATGGGCTAAATATAATTTGCCGCCTAGGGGAGCGACCCTTGCCTAAGGGGTCGCTTCCCACCTCAAAAATACAAAAATAAATAAATTTATCCCTGGTGCCGAGAGGCCTAATTACAGGCCGATCTGCCCCCAGGGGGGGGCAGAAAAGGCCTTTAAAAAAAATGGCCCCCCCTGAGAGCGACCCTTGCCCAAGGGGTCGCTCCCTCATGCCAATTTCATATGAAAATAAACATCCCTGGTGTCTAGTGAGCGTTTTGACAGCCGGATTGCTTGCAATCCGGCTGCCAAAACGCTGAGAGAGACTTCAAAGGGAAGAAAATAACTTTCCTTCCCTTTGAAGTCTCTCGGCCTCCTCCACGTGATCGGAAGAGAAATGCTTTTGCATTTCTCTACCGATCACGCTGGAAGCTGAGCTTCCAGCGCGATGGGAGGAGGCCTTGTGACAATCAGCACGCGCTTGCGCGCTGATGTCACGGGGGTGGGGGTGGAAGGGGAAGGGCTTCCCCTTCCATCCCGGCCTTGTGGGGGTGGAGGGGAACCCCACAGAGGGAGCGCTAGCGCTCCCTCTGGGCTCTGTGCACAGGACGTAATGGTTACGTCCTGGGCACACGAGCACTGTGCCTCAGGACGTAACCATTACGTCCTGGGCACAGAAGGGGATAACTTGTGGCCTATGGTAACTATAACTCTCTCCCTCGCCATGCACAGTTTTGTCATAAACAATTTTACTGCAAATCTTACAGTGATATTAACAATGATGTCATAGAAGATGTCATAAGTGAAGTAATATCTGGGGTAATTAGCAGTACATGGCGAGGGCGCAAGGTATAGTTACCTTAGGGCATGAGTTACAGTTACTCGAAAAAATACTAACTATAACAGTTCAATTTCTATGTTTCGTGTGTGAAAAATCTGAACCTTTCCTGTAACCTTTGCTTTTTTGTACATTTCTACAGTTTTTTTAAAATTCTAGTTCCTAACTATAACGTCCCTGTAACAATTGTTTTTATCGGTGAATATCTAGGGCTTTTTGAAGGTTATACAAGATGCAAGGTTGGGTTTGGGTTGGATGCACGGCCTGGCCTTGCTTTGGTCTGCCTCCCCCAAGACTGCAGCTCCTGCCCCCCCTCCCCCCACTGCCCCCCCTGCCCAGGCATCAATAGTCCAAGTCCATGCCTCTGCTCTCTCATTACAATCATGTGTGACCATTGTTCTGCCACTGCCCTTCCTGCCTGCCTTGAACAGTTAGCTTGCTGCCTCATTCACCTCCTCCCTACCCTCTGTTGTCTGAGTCCATGCACCACCGCCTCCCCCCTGCCCTGCATGGTCCGATGTGCTGCCACTGCTCTACACTGAAAAAAAGAGGTCTACCCTTCTAACCCTACTAGACCTGGGTAGCGAGAAAGCGACAAGTGAACTTGGTCAACTAGTAGGAAAAAATCCACAGATTAAGCTCATACACTATGGGGTTAGTAATACTCCCTTGGTAATGAAAATAAATTTCAACGTTTATTCATTCATTAGAAAAAAGGATGAGAAATCATTATGAGCAAGCATCCAAAATACAAATACGTACACACAAATACAAACATCTATTATCAAAAATCCTAAATGTCACAAAATAATATACATCATTGCTCTCCTACTTGTACAAACAATGTGGTTATATCGTCCCATAAAGCACTAATCCACACATCTGCAATGGTTGTGCTCTAAAAACACGCATCTGACACTCTATAAACGTTTCCTTCTGAGTCATCAAGAAATGTGTGGTACAGCCCTTAATGGTTCAATAAATCTTTCATGCAACCTTGCAATCTAACAAAAAGTGTTGACGAGTTTCGGCCCCTTCATCATCAGGACAAAGGGAGACAACAATGCCTTTTATTCACAGCTTTAGTTGCGTCCACACTCTTTGGTCTGACCTTTTATCAGCAGTTGTGGAATGAAAAAGTTGCTCAAGTTTTAATTTAGCTAGCGTGCATATATAATGCACTAAGGCGTACTCGCTCTGAGAAGCTAAAGTTCAATTATTCACAAACGGTCTCGTCCATAGCACTTCCTTGCCAGCACCGAGAAGCACAGAATCTCTGCTATTTACCCAACTGCTGGATGAGTAGTACAGAATATCTAATATTTCTTCATGGGTCTTGGCAGTAAAAGAGTCAGACAGAGAGCAGAAGTCATATACTATTAAGGCAGCAGGCAGGTACTTAGGGGGTCATTCTGACCCTGGCGGTCTCTGACCGCCAGGGCTACGAACGACTGAAGCACCGCCAACAGGCTGTCGGTGCTTCATGCCGCGGTCGGAAAACCGGGTCCGGCGGTTTCCCGCTGGATTAGCCCCGGCTGGGCGAATCCTCCATCCGACCCCCTTCCCGCCAGCCTGTTTCTGGCGGTTTTCACCGCCAGAAACAGGATGGCGGGAACAGGTGTCCTGGGGCCCCTGGGGGCCCCTGCACTGCCCATGCCACTGGCATGGGCAGTGCAGGGGCCCCCTAACAGGGCCCCAGTATGCTTTTCACTGTCTGCTTAGCAGACAGTGAAAAGCGCGACGGGTGCAACTGCACCCGTCGCACACCTGCAACACCGCCGGCTCCATTCGGAGCCGGCTTCAGTGTTGCAGGCCCTTTCCCGCTGGGCCGGCGGGCGCTCCCTTGGCGGGCGCCCGCCGGCCCAGCGGGAAAGTCAGAATGGCCCCCGCGGTCTTCTGACCGCGGAGCGGCCAATTGGCGGTTCCCGCTTGCCGCCCGCCAAACTCGGAATGACCCCCTAAGTGTTCTGTTATCCAGCGGTTAGTTACATAGCAGAGATTATGTACGACCTGTCCAACAGTTGTGCATAGTGAAGATAAACACCACTATTTTCCTGATGGTCAGGTAAATAACAAATAATCTACATTGTTTAGCTGATGAGCAGAATAGCAGAGATTTTCTATTTATTGAGTCAGTAGTGGATAACAAAACAAAATGATTCTGTATTTTTCGGATGAGGCCTGAGCAAACAGCAGGGAAACATCATTGTTTATCTGGTGGCCCACTAAATAGCATAAAATCAGTACTATTAGTTCAATGGCTAGGCAAATAGAAGAAAAACCTTTCAATATACACCAGAAATATTTAAAGCTGATGCTGTTTAGCCAGCTGAGGCAACATTCAAGTTTTTGTATTTGCTTGAGTACGGACTAAGTAGGACATAATCTCTGCCACTTAACTGCTGGTCACATAAAAAGAGGAAAACCTTCACTATGTTCATAGTGGCTGGCTAAATAGCTGGCACCCAAAGTAAAGTTTCCTTATTTTCCTAGCTGCTGGCCAAATATTACAGCCGTTTGCCAGACAGTGCATAACCTCTTTAATTTAGCCAGCAGTCAGGTGTTATTTAGTAGGTGATTGGATTTAAAGTGAAGTTTGCTTAGCAGCTATCCAAAACATGCTTTCTCGTTGCTATTTAGTCAGTGGTTGAGGAAATAGTGTCTTATTATTCTATTTGTATGACTGCTAGCTGAACTGTACAAAGTGTCTGCTTTTTAGCTAGCAGCAGGGTGAATAGCAAAGTTTCTTTGCTATTTGTACTGCTGCCAGCAGTCATGTAAATAGTGAAGTTGCCTTGCTGTTTGATGACCACCAACCAAATCCTGCAGGATTAACTATGCAGCCGGTGGCAAATAGTAGTGAAGTTTCCTTGGTGTATCGCCACCTGTTTTAGCTCCGTAAGGGTGCCCTTTGAAAATAAAATTAACCCTCAGGACACCCCAGACTATTTTAAATCTAGGATCCCACCCAATAACCAAAGACATCTCTTGGCTACCCAGTTTGAGCCCGTCCAGGTACACTAGGTAGCTTGATGAGGGCTCTATAATGAAGCATGTTACTTGGAATCCCAGTAGGTGAGAGTTCTTTTAACACCACAAGCTGATCCTCCTGGGTGGGTATAGGGAAACAGGCTAAGCATGGTAGGGGTTCCCACCTGTTGTTTTTTAATTCAAGTGTGAATGTGTCAAGAGAATGGAAACAAAAATGAAGTGCTAATAAAAACAATCAGAAGCCATTCTGAAAAGACCTAAAATGTATATCAACATAGTAAGGATAATCAGGATTGATCTGCCAACGCTTTTCTAGAGAAAATGTCTGCTTTAAATCTTTCTCAGATAGTTACCCATTAAGCAGGGCACACATTTCAAAATTTATTTTTAGAAACATTGATAATCTTGATCAGTCTACACCAGTCCTGCTCATTTAGCGTGACCAATATGTGATTCCTTTTTATTGAGGAGTTCCTACTCACTGAAAGCATGTGGCTCCACCCCCTTAACTTCATAGACCTCCGGGATCTTCTTTGAGTCCTGTCCTTTTAAATAGTTTCATGGCCCCTTTCACTTTTCTGATACATAACTTTGGTTTTGAAATAATGTCCTATGCAGACCACCTCTTTCCCCCGTTGAGGCTGTCAAATATGTAGGTGTTACATTTGGCAGTCAGCCCTCTTGTAGACACCAGTTTCATCCACCGGTTTCAGATTACTTAAGTCATTCACAAGCTGTTAGGTTTTCTTCCTCTGAAGACCAGAAAGATGGTGATCCAATCATTAATAAAATCTCGACTAGATTATTTTACCGCCCTATACATGGGCCTAATTAAACAACTTGTTAACTAACTTCAGCGGGTTTAAAACACTTCAGCAAGGCTTCTGCTTCATCTTTCCAGATAGTGGCAGTGTCTTCCACATTAATAGATTTTCACTTGATTCCTATTCAAAAGAAGTTTAACTTTTAATGCATATACATAGGACTTTTCGTCAATCCGGTCCACCCAGATTACAGAAGTTGTTTTAAAGTTTATGGGCCTCCCAGACCTCTTTGATCCGCTCATGCCTTCCTGATCATTCTCACTAGATTCCGCTCCACCCAGCTGGGTGAGGCTGGGTGAGGCTCTGCAACAGTTTGGAATTCAAACTTTGGAATTCACTCCCTATAACACTTCACTCTCAACCTAATGGAACCTGGTTCTGCAAGAAACTGAAAACAAGTCTTTTTTGGTAAACTGGTTGTTGTCATTTCTCTTCATTTTTACCTTCCCTTTTGGTTTTATTGGGATTTTAGTACCTTGAGGCCCTGTTATGGGCATAAGTTGCACTCACATTTCAATTTCGTTTTTAAAACAGTGTAAGCATCAGACAAGGTCATTGCAATTGGCAGGTAAACAGGATTCTTCCAGATTCAAGACATGCCACTGATCATGATTCACCACACAATTTCACCACTCAAGGAATTAGTTGGTTACCTCACTTAGTCAGGCACAAATTTTACATTGTTATATGCTTATAAATGTGACGTCATTCACTTCAACAGAAGCAACAGAGACAATGATCTGCATCACTAAAAAATCATATATCCACAAAGTTGCACAACAGACAGATACAGATCTAGTTATGTTAAGAATTCACAAACCTTTTCCTGAAATATGCCTGGCAAGTTATATCAGGCAGGAATAAACCTTTGATAATTTACAGGGTGGGAAGAGAGTATAGTGGAGTTACATCACAACCAAACTTACTAGAAAAGCCCCAGTCTTGATGCCTACTCCATACCCCTTTCAGTATGATTTACTCATGTGTAATATTAAGCAATCATGGGGTAATATTGTGTATGAGCAAGTGGATTTCCGGGTCCATACCTTGCACCTGTAAATCAGTCTATTTGTTTCAGTTACATTTACACACCCAAATGGCAAGGGCACAAGTCCTAAAAAAATAAGTGGAGGGACTAACCAAGTTAGGCAGTATGCAGGTGACATCATGGAGCATGGCATCACATGTAGCATCACAGGAGGTGGCATCACAGCCCATGATCTCACAAGAAGTGACATAACATGAAGTGACATCAAATTGTAAGACCTCACACAGGTTTAGGAGATCCACCATGATTACATGTGAGCTCTTTACAATATTTAACAAATGAGAATTTGCATTGGGCTTGTGCCAAAAAAGTGACGCAACCAATGCAAAATCTGGGCCTCAATTTACACATTTATTTTTTTGAAAACCCTGCCAGAAAGAGAGTGACAACAAGGAGAAATGTGGCAATAAATCTGTTCTGCTTAATTTGTTGCAAAGTCTATATTTTAAAATATCTTATGGGGTTAAGGCAACTGCTGCAAAGATCTGTGTATGACCAGTAAATCTCAGGGAATAATAATAATGGCAAAACAACTTTGGAAGGTAATGTATTTGCTGGAGAAATCCGTTTATTCTCTAGTTCCAGTTTTGAATCAAAGTCACACAGAGGGTTAATGTGCCTCCTGCAAAGCACATCATCTATTTGCACATGACAGATTTTTATTATATGTCGCTAGATATGTGAGTTAATGATTTAAACACAGACATGCTTTTGTTACTCGCAGTTCATAAATTCTAATTTTCTAATATATCAAGCTCTGAAGGACATGTGACTCCTACACCTTGTTATCCTCACTGTTTTATGTAACACATGTTGTCATTGATTTACACATTTGTAGGATTTAATTGAAAATGTAGACTGTGTACGTGTGATGTGAACTGCTCTGACACTCTGACACTCTGCAGTAGGATGAGTAGTGCTATGAAAGAAATAAAACAAAATAGTGGTATTTAAATTGTTATTTGTGCAATTACTGGGACAAACTAACAAATCTGACAATCTTACAATGCATGACAATCTGTTATAAACAGTGATTGAACAATGTAAAAAACATGCCTCTCTTAAGTACTTGTGAGGGGATAACATCACCCTGTGGGTCTTTGTTTCCCCTCCCCTGCATGTGCATCTAGGTGTGAGGCTCAGATAGCTCCCAGTCACAATAAGCGAACAAAAGGAGGCCTGATGGCCCCTTAAATTCGTCCTGTGTTATGAGCTCAGTTGGAGTCTGAAACATGAAAGCCCCCAAGCCGCTTGCACATTTGCTGCTGGAAAACAAAAGCAGACAAGGTGCAGGTACTACTGAATGTGTCCCGGTGTCTGAAAATTACACTGGGACAAGTTCAGCATATTTCTGTGAGGCGCACTTATTGTAGAGTGGACAGCATCCACCCTGTGAAAATAGTGGGTGGATGCCCTGTACCCACGTGTACACCCGACTTGTGGCCTGCAAATAGCTCTGTGAATTGGTCCAATGTCTTAGATGCTGTGGGAAACAGTATAATGTAACCAACTCAGCCTTGCCATTAACTCATCTAGCAAATGGTAGACTAATTGTGCATCTGTGGCTCAGTTTATACGAAAGTTAGGATCATTCATTTATCAGACAGTAATAATGCCGCTTTCTACTCCTAAATTCACAAGCAGGGGCTTAGCTTCAGGTGCGGTGTGCGTGTGGTGTTATACCCCCACAGCAAATAGTTGGGTGCAGGTGCTTTCAGCCGGGTATGGTGAGGTGTATGTCGGATTTCACCAGGATGTTTTACACGCAGAGACAAACACGAACACACGGTCTCTCCCTTTTCTCGGTTTAGAAAGACTTAAAAAATGTTGGTTAGTTCACAAAATAATGCACTTTCTCCCACTTAGTTCACCTAAAAATCAGTATTCTTTTCCACTGCCCCTTTAGCACCTCTTGTAGGTGTAGCGTATTTTAACATCAGGGGACAGCGTGATTGTCGGGAAACCTGAAACTAACACCCCCAATCATACTGACCAAGCCACGCCCCTGCCTGTCCAAGGGTTTATTGTGTGATAACACAATCAATCTTTGGCATCCCGGCCCCAGGCAACAATGGGTCGCTTGATGCCACTTGGTGCAGTCTGGAGCTCACTGCTGGAGACACCCAAGATGGCCTTCTGGTATGTCCTGGCACTGAATGCAGCCAAGCGTAGAATGCATTTGCAGTGTAATGAACATATTCCAGCACTTCAAATACTCACTCACATTTAATTCACTATTCAAGCAAGCCACTGAGGAATCAGTATACTTTGACCAGCTAGGGATAATTCAATAAAGTATACGTACAGATATTTTGGTGAATATGTAGAGCATGGGCAACAAAACTGACATGTATATACGGACTCTCTGTCCTCCAAAGCGTTTCCTGAGGTACTCTGGCAAAGTCACCGCTCCTGATGCAATATAAGCCAGAACAAAGATCACACCAGGGCCAGCAGTACCCATGAAGCCTACCAGAACACGAATGAAGGTGCTGTTATCTCACATGCAGGTAGCAATTCATCAAACACTGAGATATCGACCCTATGGCAGTCAACCAGAATTCATCTGTATTCCCGTTGAAGGGCAGATTAAAACCAAAATCATGACAATTAAAATTTGATCTATGAGAGAGCACAGTGAAAGTATTATCTTGAGAGAGCAGAAGGGTCTTTGGAATTTACATCTATGAGGCAGAAGGGAACAGTAAGTATTGCAAATAAATGTCCCAAAAAGCATATTCCGTGATGTTTGGGGCTAGCCCCATTGTGAAGGATGCCCTAAAGATGTTGCTCAAACACTGACATCTCTTTCCAGTGAGCTGTATGGGCTGATCACAAGATTACAGTGGAATAGGAGCCGACATACAGGTAGACTGGCCAAACTGAAGCTGTATATAATGTTGGTTGGCACCAATGTTCTGAGGCATAAAAATGCAAAGTAGATTTAGAATTTGTGGTATGAAGATGCAGCCATGGTGTGCTATTGTGTTGGGCAGAGTTAGAGACAGAGATGATTTTGCTATTGAAAAAAAACAACTACCCAGTGCGTGAAGTAATTAAAGCAATTACATATTTAATAAGAAAATATTCAAGAAAAATATTTCCTGTAATGTGAATCATTATTCTGTGACAATAGGAGATGAATCAGCATTTATACATTACTAAAAAATAATTTGATTTACATGAATTCATGATGTGTATTTTTTGTGGAAAGGAGAATCTTTAAGATACTCCTAACAGACTGATTTAGGACAGGATATCGACACAGCAATGATGGAGCAGAGTAGTTAATGCGGCCTGTGTCTCTCTGCGTGGCTTAAACTGATGCAAATTTGAAAAGGACAAACAATGCTATAAGCCTTACAACAGAAAACCGCACCCCCTTTACGATTCTGTAATGTGAGACAGTGTCTTCTTTTGGGATATTTATGCAGGTTCGTTCTCATTTGAGCTAGGTGGACTAAAATGAGAGTATTGCATATCCAATGCTTTGCTAGAACATCTTTAATGGCATTTTTGCGTACACACTTTAGTTGACCCCTAGCTGGGCTCTACAGGGCAGCACTCCTGACAGTTGATGAAGGGAAGCCTTTGCCTGAATGAAGTGGACCCTATCCCCAGGAGCTGTAATGTTTTTGGCTAGTATATTTTTTTTGTATACATGGAGTTCATGAATTAACAACAGCTTTCACCAGGGTAACGAGTTATGTTATGTTGTCATGTTATCTGTGACTTTATAGTACTTTATTAATCTGTGAGGCTACCCAGATGCTCTGTATCCGGTGTGAGACAAATATTTTATATACAACGAATGTGCATGTGTTATTCTCAGTCTATACATAATTTATTTATATATAACGTATACATATGATATACTATTTATATGTAATTAAATGTGGGTGCATTACTATTTGTGTTTTTGCATGCTATATATGTTACAAACATACATAACATATGCTTATACTTATGGATAATGAAACATTTTGAATATATGTTCAAAAATATTAATGTATGTATGTTTGTATAGTGTGTGTGTCTATATATATTAGGGATGTTACATATCATGTTTGTTTGATAACATATGTGTTAGACCTGACAGCCTTAGGGTGGTCACCCCTAACGTTTTGCCTGCCTCCCTCCACGTTTTAGCAACTGTTTTTGCTGGTTTTCAGACTCTGCGCACTTTACCACTGCTAACCAGTACTAAAGTGCATATGCTCTCTCCCTTTAAACATGGTAACATTGGATCATACCCAACTGGACTATTTAATTTACTTATAAGTCCCTAGTACATTGCACTATATGTGCCCAGGGCCTGTAGATTAAATGCTACTAGTGGGCCTGCAGCACTGATTGTGCCACCCACTTCAGTAGCCCCTTAACCTTGTCTCAAGCCTGCCATTGCAAGGCCTGTGTGTACAGTTTCACTGCCAATTCGACTTGGCATTTAAAAGTACTTGCCAAGCCTAAAACTCCCCTTATTCTACATATAAGACACCCCTAAGGTATGCCCTAGGTAACCCAAAGGGCAGGGTTCTGTGTAGGCAAAAGGCAGGACATGTACCTGTGTAGTTTACATGTCCGGTAGTGTAAAACTCCTAAATTAGTTTTTTTCACTGCTGTGAGGCCTGCTGCCTTCATAGGCTAACATTGGGGCTGCCCTCATACATTGGTTGAGTGGTATCTGCTGATATGAAATGAGTAGGAAGGTGATATTTAGTATGGCCAGAACGGCAATATAAAATCGTGCTGACTGGTGGAGTTGAATTTAATATTACTATTTTAGAAATGCCACTTTTAGAAAGTGAGCATTTCTCTGCACTTAGGGGCTTCCTAGGGCCTACCTTAGGGGTCCCTTACATGTATAAAATGGGAAGGTTTAGGCCTGGCAAATGGGTACATTTGCCAAGTCAAATTGGCAGTTTAAAACTGCACACACAGACACTGCAGTGGCAGGTCTGAGCCATTTTTACAAGACTACTAATGTGGGTGGCACAACCAGTGCTGCAGGCCGACTAGTAGCATTTGATTTACAGGCCCTGGGCACCGCTGGTACACTGAACTAGGGACTTACTGGTAAATCAAATATGCCAATCAAGGATAAGCCAATCAACAATACAATTTACACAGACAGCATATGCACTTTAGCATTGGTTAGCCGGGGGAAAGGGCTCAGAGACCTAAAGCCAACTAAAATAGGTCAGAAAAATTAGGATGAAGGAGGCAAAAGTTGGCGATGATCCTGCAAAAGGGAAAAAGTCCAATATATATATATATATATATATATATATATATATATATATATATATATATATACATATATACATATATGTATTTTTTTGGATTGGAGGAGAAAAGGAATGGACTGGACATCAAGTCAATCATAGAATCTGGATTGTGTTCCACAGAGAGCCAGGTGCACGCCTGAGCTGATTTTAAGAATGCTAGTTATTGCAATGGTCTTAAATAAGGGATATTACTGTTGGCATCCTCTAAGTCTTTATGTTGCTAATACAGTTTACATCTTCTTGAGGTGTAGTACCCAAAAGAGAGACTGGTCATCTATAGAAAAACTTTGTGAAGTGAGTGGAGTAGCAACATCTTTGTAGGAATCAAACAATGTGTAAGAAAAAGAACAGATTTTAGGGAGTAGTTTGAAGGGAGAAATACGATTGATTAGACAGCTAGTACAATGTTTAAATACCCCTTTTTACACACTACTATTAATCATTGTTGTTTTTCTCTTCTCTTCTTTCAGAAGAACCAAAAAGAAACAAATTTGGAGAGCAGGGGATGGCTGTAAGTAACAGCCGCACGGCTGGGGGCCAAGAAGCAGGCAATGTAGCTGGTGATGCCCCAGACATAAAATGCATTTCTGCTGGTGGTGTTAAGTAATATTTATTATTTATTTCTTCCTTTAACTATTCCCACCTAGTGAATATTATGGTATTCTGTATTTTCTATTCTCCCAACCAACTTCCCTTGATCTAATGTACATTATCCCCACATATTTCTTGGGTTTTCTCTATTCCCTGTTTCCACTGTCCTGCTTTCTGTAGCTTTTTTCCCAACCCCACTTTTACAATGACAGAAAACTTTACCTTACCCCTCTTTACAGGTTTATACTCCATCTCTTTGTGGTGCAGCACACAAAGGGAGACTGACTTTGCCCTGTAGCTTTCAGGGTGTCAAAACATTTAAAAACCTTTATGAAGGAACAGGGAGGAGTAATTTACTAATTTAATTTTAGGGTTGAAATGAAGGTTTGTTTTGTTTGCTGTAAAATGCCCTTTGTTAGGTTGAGCATAGCAGCGCGCAAGTGCTGCTTCTTCGTGTTGATATCTATGTGAGCTTTTAACCATGCCCATGTCACGAACATCACTTCCATTCGTTAGTTGGCTTGCCTTTTAAAATACTCTTCATTTCATTTGTGAAAGGTGTTCAAACGTCATGCCTTTTCAGGTATTTTGCCCTCCTCAAGAGCACTGGCCAACTACTGAAAACATTTGCAGCTCCATGTTTTCAGCATGGTTTCTGGATTGCTTTTTCTTTTGATCTCCTACACAGCATGATCGCGCTCGGCAGTATTGCATGCCGACCAGTTTACTTCCATTGTTTATTTCTGTTTTTTGCTGTTTCTGTCACAAATGCATTTTTAAAAGCATATGATTGCTCGTGTGTCTTCACTCGTGTTTGTTGTTGTTATTATGTTGTTTTTAGGTAGTGTTTTTTTTTTTTGTTTATGTCACTGTTGTTTGTTTATGTCGCAGTTGTGTGTAAATGTATTTTAAAAAACAACTTTTTGTGTGTTTATATGGTAAACTGAGTTGCGTAGTGACAAAATAAGCAGATAGACACACAAAAGGTTGCTTTTAAAAATACATTTACGCAGAACTAGACATCAAACAAAATAAAATGTTATAATGTAGCAACTGTAATAAAGTGCTATAATGTAGCAGCGCTTTCTTTTGTGATTGCCTTTGTACACAAAAGAAAGCTGTGCTACATAGTAGCAATTTATGCGCTTTTCACTTGTGCTACCACCTGGTTAAAACTACTGTTTTTATCCAACAACATAAGGGCACATCATAGTATATGTTCCAAAGATAATCTCAAAAGAAAGTGCTCCTATATTATAGCGCTTTATTACAGTTGCACTCTATAAATTTATAGTGTAACATATAGCAACTGTAATAAAGCGCTATAATGTAGCAGCGCTTTCCTTTGGGGTTACTTTGGAAGATGTACTTGTCCATGTTTTGCACACATGATGCTGAATAGAAGCACTGGTTTTGTCCGGGTGGTAGCACAAGTAATAAAGCGCTACATGCCGCGGTGGTGTTTAAATACATTTTAAATAACACATTTTTGTGTGTTTATACCCTAATTGGAGCTGCGTGGTGCCAAAATAAGCAGATGAACACTTAAAAGGTTGCTTTTAAAAATAATTTTACGCTGAACGTGACATCAAACAACATATATAATGTTATATTGTAGTAACCATAATAAATTGCTATAATGTGCTTTCTTTTAAGATTGGATTTAGAAGCGCAAGAAAGTGCTGCTCCATTATAGCACTATATGGTCTGTTGGGCTGGCATTTTGTGGCAGAATAGTTAGTTTTCCAGTTGGTGAGTAGTTTTGTGATAGTGGTATGGTATAGCTTGTTTTAACAGCGATCTTTGAATTAACACATTTCCACAAAATAAATCTAATTAATTCAGTTCTAGTTTAAAAGATTTCACCTGTGTTGATTGATTATATTTTTATTACAATTCAAATTATTACCATTAATCGTAGGATTCGCTTTTTTTTATCTTACTCAGTGTAAATAATATGTGACATTAGAGCTTAATTTGTAAATAATCATATGCCGGTGCCAAAAGATTTCCTTTGCAATGCACGGCTGTTGCAGGTCAATGTGAATACTGAGGCACGATTATTCTTATGGCATCTTGAGTATTTTAAATATATATGTACAGCCCATTTTTAACCTCTTTAGCAGAGTGCTCAATTTGTAAATCACGTGCCAGTGCCTAAAGCTTTCCTTTCCTTTACAGTGTGCAGCTTTTGCAGTTCAATGTGAATACTAAAGCACCATTATTCTAATGCCATCTCAGTCTTTTTTAATATATGTTCAGCCACTTTTAAGCCCTTAGTGGAGTGCTTAACTTGTAAATAATCATGTGCCGGTGCCTAAAGCGTTCCTTTCCTTTACAATGTGTAGCTTTGCAGCTCAATGTGAATACTGAGGCACTATTATTCTAAAGCCATCTAGGGCATTTTTAATATATGTACAGCCACTTTTAACCCATTTAGCACAGTGCTTAATTTGTAAATAATCACGTGCCATGCCTAAAGCTTTCCTTTGCAATGTGCGGCTGTTGCAGTTCAATGGGAATACTAAGGCACCAGTATTCTAAAGCCATCTCAGGCATTTTAATATATGTACAGCCACTGCTAACCCCTTTAGCTCAATCTTGCAGTGCCTAATTTGAAAATAATCATGTGCAGGTGCCTAAAGTTTTCCTGTGCAACGTGCTGCTGCTGCAGTTCAATGTGATTATTGAAGCTGCGTTATTTTTAAGCTATCTCAAGCTTTTTTAATATATGTACAGCTACATCTAACCCCTTTAGCGCAGTGCTTTATTTGTAAATAATCAAATGGGGGTGCCTAAAGCTTTCCTTTCCAAGGAGCGGCTGTTGCAGTTCAGTGTGAATACTGAGGCAGCATTATTCTAAAACCATCTTGAGCATTTTTAATATATGTACAACCACTTTTAACCCCTTTAAAGCAGTGCTTAATTTGTAAATAATCAAGTGGCGGTGCCTAATGCTTTCCTTTCCAATGCTCAGCTGTTGTAGTTGAAAGTGAATAGTGAGGCACCATGATTCTAAAGCCATCTCAGCCATTTTTAAGATATGTACAGCCACTTTCAACCCCTTTAGCTCACTCTTGCAGTGTTTAATTTGCAAATAACCACATGCTGGTGGCTAAGGCTTTTCTTTGTAATGCACGTCTGTTGCAGTTCAATGTGGATAATAAAGCACCATTATTCTAAAGCCATTTCGGGCATTTTTTATATATGTACAGTCACGTTTAATGCCTGTAGCTCACTCAGATCATAATTTGTAAATAATCAAGTGCAGGTGCCTAAAGCTTTCCTTTCCAACACACAGCTGTTGCAGTTTAATGTGAATACTGAAGCACCATTTTTTCTAAAGCCATTTCAGGCATTTTTAATACATGTACAATCACTTTTAAACCCTTTAGCTTGCAGTGCTTAATTTACAATTGCAGTCTAAGGTCGAAGGTTTATTTCTCAAAAAGGTGCTTATTGTGTTTAACTGAAAAATGTATATATTCTATTAATCCCTCTTCATTACAATTATGACCATGATTCAGGCCAACTTAGCACCCTTATTACACTCTGACTGTTTGAACACTCTTGATATGTCTGTGCAACTCTTTTAGTTTATTTCTCTTGTTAATCCTTGTGTCTTTTTTGGGGGGGATTGTGTTAGCCAGCCAGCAAATCTGAAGGTGGGGTGGCGAAAATGGTATCCCGTTTGAATAAGCATGGCAGATTTAAAATAGGAGGCAAAATGGCAACATTTTTATTTTTTTCTGCAGATAGACGAAGAAGATAAATGGAAGAGCTTTAGCTATATGCAGGGCCACTGGAATTATGTGGCAGACAAAAGCCAAATTATTAGGCAGGCTTAGCCAATTTATGTGGCAAGAAATGTCCAGTTATTAATTTACAATACCATTAGCTCTAACTCAAGCAAATACGAGACCTATTAAATTGCAAATGCTTGTTTTTAAAAAGTACTAATAAGTGACTACTAGCGAATAACTACTAATAAGTACTATTCAGTCTTATCTTCATTTTTCCTCATGTCAGAACAGTCCACCACCCTGGATCACCACTTGGCCCACAGGACCAATGCCGCCTCCACCTCTGCCATTTTTGCTGGTGAAGTTGTGTTGAATATTTTCTGCCTTTAAACTAGTATTCAACAGGGTCTTCTGTGTTTTAGCTAAATTCCCCCATCAGCTTTAGTGTCCACTTTATGTATGTAAAACTCTGTTCTTTCGGTTGTCTTTTCTATTCATCCAGTTTCTGCAACTGATTTCCTCATGTCTGTAACTTTCTACCCCTGCCATTTATTCTTAGAAACTTTTCTCTTGCCCCTTTTTTCATATGTCTTGAATTAACATAAGATTGTTGGTAACATATGGAGGAACACAGGCTTAAGTATTCACACCATGTAGGTTGACAGACATTATTGCTTTATTGAGCAAACAGTCCATAGAACACAGGTACAGAGATGGTTCTCATGGACCCCAATAGGTATCATGTCATAGAAGATTCCGATCCATGATATCATTGTGACAGTGCAGCAAGACAGAATACCACCATACGTCCTTTCCATTCAATATCAGTCCTTCATTTTATTGTTTGTTTTTTCCAATCCTTTCAGATCCATGTCCCTAAATTATGAAAAACATATTAAATAGTGTAGAATGGTTGAATACTGACTTGAATGCCCTAACGTGGATCTCTTGGGTCAAGGCTTCAATTATCATAATCCCACTGTCTTGAGGAGGTGGGGCCACACACAAAACACAGACAGGGTGATTAAATGAGGATCTGTGGGGCCAGGATGTTGCATAACATCATCTTAGTGCCATGATGAGGTGTAGCCACACACACAGCACTGACTGGTCACTTAAAGACAGGTGGAAAAGCCTGCGGTTCAGGCACCCTAACAAGGATCTCTATGGCAGGACTTTGCTACCATAATTTCGCTGCTCTGTTGAAGCAAGGTCGCTCACTGAGTGAGGTGATCTTAAACTGGTGGATAGCCTGTGGGGTGCCCTGATGAGGATCTCTGGGGCCAGGACTTCACAAACCCTAATCCGCTGCTCTGAGGAGGTGGGCTGCACACAGAGCCTGAACCGGGTGCTTCAACACAGCTGGAAAAGCCTGTGGGGGATGATACTCCTATGATGAACTCTGGTGCCTGGACTACACCAACCATAGTCATACTATCCTGAGGAGACGGGGGTTGTACACAGAGCACCAGCTAGGCACTTAAAAACAGGTAGAAAAGCCCACATTATGAATTGTCCTAACCAGGATCTCTGGCACCAGAACTTTGCATTATCATAATCCCACTGCCCTGAGGAGGTGGGCTGCACACACAGCACCAATCAGGTGCCTGAAAACAGGTGGAAAAGCTCACAGCATGGGATGCTCTAACAAAGGTCTCTGCGGCCAGGACTTCGCATATCATAATCCCACTACCCTGAGGAGGCTGAGCTGTATACAGAGCACCAACTGGGTCCTTAATAAAAGGTGGAAAAGCCCGTGGCATGGGACACCCTAAGGAGAATGTCTGAAGCCAGATATTTGCATACCATAATATCGCTACCCTGAGGATTGTGGTCTGTACAAAGATCAAGCAATCAATCAATCACAGACATTTATAGAGCGCGCTACTTAACCGTTAGGGTTCCAAGGTGCTGGGGGGGGGAGGAGACTGCTACTGCTCGAAGAGCCAGGTCTTGAGGAGTCTTCTGAAGGCGAGTAGGTCTTGAGTCTGTCGGAGGTAGGTAGGGAGCGTGTTCCAGGTCTTGGCGGCGAGGTAGGAGAAGGATCTGCCGCCGGTGGTGGTTCGTTGGATGCGGGGGACGGTGGCGAGGGTGAGGCTCGCGGATCACAGTTGGCGGGTCGGTGTGTAGAAATTGAGTCTGTCGTTGAGGTAGGTGGGGCCGGCGTTGTGTGCGTGGGTGAGGAGCTTGAAGGGGACCCTTTTGTCGACGGGAAGCCAGTGGATCACTGACCGAGTGCTTAAAAAGAGGTGGAAAGCCAGTTGCGGTGAAGCCCTACTCATGATCTCTGGGGCCAGGACTTCACATACCATAATTCTGCTACCTTGAGGAGGCAAGGCCACACACAGAGTGCTGACTAGGTGCTTAAACACATATGGAAAGCATGTGAGAAGCATACAAAGTATGCCTGGACATATGCCTGGCCACAGACCAGGCCAAAAGCAGACCCATCTACACCCATACACAGCAGGAAGAGCCTGGGCTAGGCCCGTCTCTTAGCACCTTTCTGTTGACGCCAAGAGTTCCTGGAGGTTATAATATGGGTAAGCGGTATTCTTTACTCACTCCCCTCAGAAGTTACTGCCCAATGATCTTAAGTAAATGCCAGAACTCTTCAATTATGTCCTCTTACTCTGCAGTGGGAGCATTAACAAATGACATTTCCTCTGTGGAGGAAGAGCTTGGGCTTGTCTTATGTCTTACAGCAAGGAACCTGGTAACCCTGAACACTCGTAACCTACCTGTAGGGCCCACTCCTTCTCCTAATCAAGTTTCATTGATCAAGTCTTGTGGTCATGTCAGTATAACAGTTGCCACAGATGTTCATCCCCCAAATCAGTCAAGAGGTAAATTGGTTGAAGATAGTTCTTTATTAAATTTTCCTCTTTGAGGTACATGTCTGCCCAAAAAACAGTCAATCTGAATGTGTGCTGGGTGGCTAGACTCTCCACAGGCACCTTTCTCGGTGAAGCATCTATTGTGCCTCCTTCAGGTTTTAACTTTTCATACTGTCCTTGGTTTCGGACATTCATTTACCAGACAGTTGGAGGCACTGCAGACTCTGCTTGCCTCTTTACAACAAGTTCAAACCTTTGGATGGGAATGGGAGTGTTCCAGAGAAATTGGATACTGAAGCAGCGGGCATTTCAAAGCAAAGAGTCTATTCCTATACTGATGTCTGTGAACGGCCCTGTCTCGAGATACAAATCCCCTGACCAGACCATCTATTTTTACAATAAATGCTCCCATGCCCTTCAACTTGATGAAAAATGGCTGCCAAAATCCAGCATCTGCCCTTTCCTCATTTCATGTGGGAGGGTGTAGTGTAACAGACTGAGCTGTCGACTTCGGAGTAGGGGAAATCAGGCTTGAGTCTCGGTATTGGCTCAACATCCTGTAATTCTGGGCAAATCAATTAATCTCCCCATACCTTCTCTTCAGTGGCTTGAGACCCTCATGGCTGATTTGTCATGCTTTACAAATCCTGGATAGGGGCTAGTAACGTATTGCAGTTAAATCCAAGTACCACAGTGCGCTACAAAAATAACTTTTAATGATTGCAATATCATTGTGTAAAGCAAATATTATTAACTCTAATGCAGCCAAACAAACTCTTCCCAGATTGATAGATCTACAAAGGTGGATTGCCAGAATAACCTCCCTTTTTTCCTCAATGCATATCTGGTTCACTGTTCAAGGCATATTGTGCTAGTAATAGAGACAATAGTCTTCTCTTAGTGTATCAGATCTGAGTGAATGAGGCTATGTTGTCAGCTATATCCTGATATTGGAGTAAATCTATGTGATCCTTGTATATCACATGCGTTCATCTTAAAAAAAACATTGGGTAAGTAACATTCTATCTAGGCTGCAGGGCAGCAAAAGTTATCAACAATCCTGTTATATTACATCTGGGATGACTTAGAAAGGGCCATTGTCTCAAAAATATTCCTGCTTGGTTCCTGCGATTAAAGAAACTCTGCACTCCTGGTATATTGCATTCAGGTTCAACTTGATGGGGTACTGCATCAGTAATATCACAATGGATTTTTTTAAGAGCTCAATTTCGGTATGCATATAGATTTACCCTACTGGGACTATGTTGACAGTTACATCACAACTGGGTGGCTGATTAATCAAAAAGTCATGCAACACAATGTAGCAAGATAGGGGGCGAACAGAAATGAGCCATATCTTTTAAGGGATGACACAATCTAGTTCTCTCCCAGCGCTGGCACATTGAGTGCTGCCTACCACCAATGCAGGCCCCCTTGTGACATGGTGCAAAGGTGCCTCAATTATAGGGAGGGTTGTTTTTGAGGAGGAAGGGAGACCTTCCTGCCTGAAAAACAATCATTTGAGTCATCCTCTTTCTACCTGTTTGGAAAAATGGCCCACTTGTAGAAAGAAAAAATAATGATGAGAAATAACAATATTTCAAATTGTTATGACCCTGTTGGGAAGGTATACCATGTTGATGCAATCCCAGGTTTACTAATCTGAGATTGCATCAAAATCCATGAGGTATGTAATAGAATGCCCAAGATCCACCCACTGAATGCCATCCCAATGCAGAGTAATGTAAGGCATGATTCACTCTATCTTGCACTACTTTGGATTTGCTAAGCCAGGCAGAGCAGGTGGCTTTGCATGGTTAGTACATCTCACTAAAGGGCTCGAATTGCCTTGCACCACCTTGAGTGATGGAAGGGCAATGCAAGTCCTTTGTAAATCTATGCCTGAGTTCCTGCAGCCAGCGACATTCTCTTCACTACTTGGCAATATTGTGACTGTGGCCCTCATTACGAGGCTGGCGGTCATGAGACCGCCAGGCTGGCTGTGGCAGTTCTACTGCCACTGAGCCGCTGGTAAGATCCGCCACATTAAGAGTTGTGAAGCTTGGCAGACGGCAAGTCTCCACAACCCCGCCAGGCCCGCCAGTGCGGTCGCACCACCGTGGCTGGGGAGGAGCACCTCCAACCCAGCAGCAGGCCTCAGCCTGCCGTCCAGATTACGAGGCTGAAAATTGTCAGGCTTTCCGTGGCATTCACCCCGCCACGAAAACCCTGGCAGTCACGCACCCGACCACAGGAATCTTCATTCCTGTTGCGGCCACACACATACACACATGTCCGTAAACATGCACATGTTACCCCACCCATCCACACACTGACACACACACACCCCCACACCTCTTCATGCATGCATGCATGCACATACATACCCCTTCAGCAGACGCATACATGCACTCAGACACACCCACTCACTCCCATTTATCAACACAGACACCCCCATTCATGTGCACATACACGCACACATTCAGCACACCCTCCGCAAACATGCACACACGTACCCAAACACACAGACCCCCACCCCCCCTTTGGATGGCCACTTACCTCCTCAGTCGAGGGGGACATCCAGGAGGGGATGGGTCCTAGTGGTCCTCCCTCGCCGTCACCACCAAACCAGCAGGACTCCACCAAGCCGTATTACAGCTTGTAATACGACAGGCGGATTCCTGCTGGCATGGCAGTGCCGGCGAGGGACCCGCCTCTGCAGTGCCGACCACCAGCACAACTGCTGGCTGCTTTCCGCCTCAATAATGGTGGAAAGCAGCCAGCACTCGTAAAATGGCAGTCTGCTGACCGCCAGAACTGGAGGTCGTCTGGCAGGTTGGGATTTGGTTGTCAGTAAAATTGACTACCAAAGTCCAAATGAGGGCCCTGTGTTCTTATGTTCGGAAGTATTCTCCATGTTCCCTGAATATCACAACTCAGTTTACCATGTTGACTACAGGGGGTATTTTATGAGTGATATTTCAAGTGGTTTACTGGGAACACACTCATTTTCTCACTTCTTGAATCTTGCACTTGGTTTACCTTACCAGGGCAACTGTGCAAGAATATTATAACTGGGCTCACAGGACCTGAGTAATTCATAGTATTCTGTGAGGTAGTGACTTGTGCCCTGGAACTTCGCTTCACTGATCACTGTTGCACTCTAGTGTCCTCGACAGAAAGGAAAGCTCCTTATCTCCAAAAGAGATATTTTCGCTTCCCAGAGAAAAGATTAAATTAACTGCTGTATTTTTGAAAATAATGTACTCAGGGTGACAAGACAAACCTGAGAAGGGTGAACGCTTTGTTTGCATTCACTTTACTATCAAATGTAGTGGGCATTTCCTAGAGGGTTTTACATTCCACTCCATAAATAGCCAAAGGGTTTGCTGAATATATTTCTGAACCTATCAGCAACCATAATGCCTGATTATGCTAGGCTGTGTTGTGCTGGTATCATGCTGCAAGCAATATGTTAATCCATGCTTTTAGTTTTTACCTGATTGCTCTTATATCTTGGGGTGACCAGAATAAACCCAGACTTTCAAAAACAATTCTTAATGATGACTCTACATACACATACAAAACATCATGAATGCATAGTTTAACATGCATTGAATTGACACAGACATGGTAGTGGGTTGCCTAATCAATACAACAACTGTTCCAGCTATAAGTTGAAAGGAGGCCAGCCTTGTCTAATTTCCCATGTCATGCAAAACAGAAGACTATGCATTAGAAATGCTGTGGTGGTGACATAAAGAGCCTAGCCTGCACATCATCCAGAATGCATTTGTTAAATGAAATCCGAAAGAATTCCCCACTGCTCTCATGCAGTCTCTACATCAATAGCTACTGTGAGTTGAAGATTTGTATTTGTCAGAGTATGAACTATCGTATCTACTAAAATTCACATCTGGTTGGAAGGGGATCTGTTCATAGAGACTGGCCGGTATGAGTCACAGGCCCTGATTTAAGAAAAGGGGCACTGCACCCAGTGCAGCACCACTTTTCTTGTACCCCTTAGCATCCTCTAATACCACCATGTGTGCGCCATATCAAAGGTATGGTACACCATGGTGGTAGTTAGGGGAACTAGCGTCAAAATGTTGACGCTGGTTCGGAGCTTTGCAGGATTAGCGTAAAAAATGTTGACAGGTAAGAACACTGAAGCAAATCTTCACAACTATTCATTTCTTTATTCCTACCCTATGTGATTGCTTGATGCCGTAGGCATTGTCCACCATATTTTAACTAACGCGCACTTGATGTCATACTGACTACACAATCGTAAAATGCTGATTTTAGATTGCACATTTTAGAATTTGCATTGTGGCGGGGGAGGAAGGTGGGAAACAAAGGTCTCCATTATTAGGTCACTTTTTATTCATTAGAGGGACTAAAGGGCCAGTAAGAGCCTGCAGTCCAATTTAATTTGTGTTGGCAATATTGCAGTACTTTTGTTTGTTGGATGATGACGCCGGACCAGTATTTCCTCTGATTGCCACACCCCCCTTCAACACCACATGTGCCGGCAAACTGTATTTAGCCAGGACAGACCGCAGACAAACCGCTTGCGTGCCTAAGGCATGCCTGTCTGCGCCTCTCCACGCCCAGGGCCCAGAGATGCTGCCAAATACAATATAAATGCTGCAGGGATACAAGCAAGGGCACAATTTAGAAGCTATATGCCCATATCATGCAGCAGGTTGGGAGAAGGAAGCTCCCTTCCCTTTAGCTGATGGATGGAGCCACAGTTACAGCACCTGGGAACCTGGGAGTTGCTCTAGTATAGACCGCTTAGACAGTCCTATAGGACCCCTCAAGAGTGACCCTCCCAGGAAGGGAGAAACAGCCACTTACAACCTATTAAGATATGGGTTGATTAATGTCCGCTCTCTAATTCAAAACAGCCTGGAGATAAGGGATATCATTGAGGAATCCAATTTTGATTGCTTATTTCTGACGGAGACCTGGACGAGACCTGACTTTGACCTGGACTTTGTCACAGCTCTGCCTATAGGCTAAGGTGTAGAGAGAATAGATAGGCAAGATAGTAGAGGAGGTGGTGTAACGATTATTTTCAAACAGAACTTGGGCTGTAGCATAAACTCATTAACAAATACTACTGACATTTGTGAAGGTGGATACTTTAACCTCTGTAGTGTGCACACTACCTCCCTGGTGCGGGTCACAACCAGTGGCCGACACCACTGAGGGGTTTAAAAAATAGCCCGGCGTACACAGATGATCTTCCCTGTCTACCCCCGACACTCCCGCCCGCCCCTTTGTGACATCAGCGCGCCACTGTTTTGTTTTCTCTATCAGAGCAGGAAACGGTCTTGTGGCCGCTTCCTGCTCTGATGGGGAAAACAGCCCCAAACGGCCTTTCGACGTTCGGGAAGGCCTCGTTTGAAAGGGGAGACTCTCCCCTTTCAAACAAGGCATTCCTGAACTGGTTTCTTGGCCCTCGATCAGGAATTTCACAGGGGGGTGTCGGCCCCCTCGGCAATCAGGCACCCCGGGGGCATATTTTTTTTTTAAAAGGTAGGTGTCCCTTGGGGGGGCGCGATCACGCCCGATTGCCCCCCCCCCCAGGGGCTACATTTTTAAAAAGAAAAAAGAAATTGACAGGGGGTTGCCCGTGAGCAGGGCGGCCCCTCTGTGGGGGCAATGATTTTTTTTTAGTAGTTGTATGGTTTCCCTGGGGGCCACTATGGCCCCCAAGGAAACTATACAGCTACTAAAAAAAAATATATATATATATATATATATATATATATATATATATATACATATACATATATACATATATATAGATCTATATATATATATATACAGTATATATATATATATATATATATATATATATATATATATATATATATATATATATATATATAGATCTATATATATATATATATATATATATTGATAAATCTACCTATGTTGATAGATAGTTCTATCGATGTAGATCGATATGTATATATATATATATATATATATATATATATATATAGATCTACTTATCAAAATTTCCTCTTTGTTTAAGGAAAGCCGGGACACTTCCAGGTTACTGTCAGTATAAATAATATTTTATTTAAAAGACTCCCCTCCAACGCATTTCGACCGTAGCCTTGATCACGGATGGAGTGGGTATGCAAAATACATCTATAAATAGCACCAAACATAAAAAACTGACACCCATCCAAATCTCAATATTAACATTCCCACAGTGGTGGCCATCTTGGAGTGGTGTGGTATTTCCTAATCATCTATGTTAATATTCTCTTTCATACATGAAACATTACATCTTACATATATTTTGCTTCTATATGAATCATAGTGTTATATATCCTTATTGTATTGTATATACCAGTTAGAATGTAAATATATATACATTTTCCCTGTTATTCCCTTTCTTATAATTTTTATATTTCATATTTTTTATGTATGGGAGTTCCGGAGCCCGTCTGGGACTGCTGTGACACTGCTTCCACATTCTGGATTTTGTCTCAGGTATATATAGATCACTTTTGTCAATGCACGTGTGGTTTCCCTGGGGGCTGCGATTGGCCCCCAGGAAAAACGGACCCATATATAAAAGTGATCTTTATATATATATATATATATATATATATATATATATATATATATACACATACATACATGTATGTATATATGCATATATATATATATATATATATATATATATATATATATATATATTCGCCACCAGTTGTCTTGCAGTTGCAGCTTGTTTCTTCAAAGCAATGCACATACTTCAACTGACGCGTTTCAACTGTAGCTTTGTAGGCAGCAGTAAAAAAGTCAAGTAAGTCTTATGATTATGTTTCTGCTACAAAAGGATCAGACTTTTGTCTAGTGGCAGTTTTGATGCCATAACATAGCGCAGAAGGTTTATATGAGTACATTAGTAAAGTCAGCTATGGAGAGATGAAGGGCACTTTTGCTGGGTGGTAGTGAGGGAATCCGAGGAGGTCATTGGAGTGGGAGCACCAATAATGATTGTTGGACTGGGCGCTAGAGGTAGTAAAGACTGTGACGATTGGTATGTGACAAGGTGAAGTAATAGTATGTTTTTTTTTAGTGTCTTGAAAGAACGTGCTGATTGAGGGAAAAAGCGGAGGTAAGGTGAACTCTACTGTTGCACGTATCACACACACACATACCCACCCACCAGGATTTTTTGACTGTCTACGTAGGGTAGTGTTTTAGTGCAACAGTTTAGCCAGAAGCAGAGATGGCTTCTCGTTGGATGACTGCTGCTCAAACCCTCACTCAGGTTATAGAGGACAGCTCTGACGTAGGATCAGAGACTGAGACAGCAGATACTGAGACAGCATCTGAGGGATAGGACAATGGTGCAGACTCTGGGAGTGATTTTTCAGTCAGAGGAGTCCCATTCGATAACTCCTCTTCCAGTGATTATGAGGGAGGTGATGAGGACAGTCCTGCTGTCCCTTCACAAGCACAGTCTGTGCAACAGGACAATAGCAGGTTAGCCCAACCCAGAAAGCAGGTGCATGCTACGGCAAGCACAGAGAGAGTCCTCTCTTGGGAGCTCCCCAATTTAGTTCAGCCCCAAATTCCACCACCCAAATCGAATTGTGGAGACATCAAAATTAGGTGTGACTTGTGTGCATTCCCCAAAGTTTTCTTACCCAAAATACCCTGCAAAGCTGAAATGTTGAATAAAAACTCTATTTTTTCTTGCATTTCTGTCACACAAACTAAAGAAATATGCTGGGATCCCCAAACTTCCTACCACCCAGTGTTTCCCCACCTGTCGTGATAAAAACACTACCCCACTTAAGTGGCTGTACCTAGTGCCTGCGTCAGGAATGGATCACCCCAGGGTCAACAGTTACCCTTATGTAAGGACCACAAGTGAGGTACCATTTTTATCGGGAGACTTGGGAAAATGCTGGGTGGAAGGAAATGTGTGGCTCCTCTCAGATTCCAGAACTTTCTATCACCGAAATGTGAGGAAAAAGTGGTTTTTGGCCAAATTTTGAGGTTTGCAAAGGATTCTGGGTAACAGAACCTTGTGAGAGCCCCTCAAGTCACCCCATCGTGGATTCCTTTAGGTGTCTAGTTTTAAAAAGTGCACAGGTTTGGTAGGTTTCCCTAGGTGCTGGCTGAGCTAGAGGCCAAAATCCACAGCTAGGCACTTTGCAAAAAACAGCTCTGTTTTTTTGGGGAAATGTGATGTGTCTATGTTGTGTTTTGGGGCATTTCCTGTCACGAGCACTAGGTCTACCCACACAAATGAGGTACCATTTTTATCAGGAGACTTGGGGGAACGCTGGGTGGAAGGCAATTGGTGGCTCCTCACAGATTCCTGAACTTTCTGTCCCCGAAATGTGAGGAAAAAGTGTTTTTTTTACAAATATTGAGGTTTGCAAAGGATTTTGGGTAACAGAACACAGTGAGAGCCCCACAAGTCACCCCATTCTGAATTTACCTACGTGTCTAGTTTTAAAAAATGCACAGGTTTGGTAGGTTTCCATAGGTGCCGGCTGAGCTAGAGGCCAAAATCCCCAGCTAGGCACTTTCCAAAAAACACATCATTTTCAATGTAAAAATGTGATGTGTCCATGTTGTGTTTCCTGTTGCGGGCATTAGGCCTAGCCACGCAAGAGAGGTACTATTTATATCGGGAGACTTGGAGGAACACAGAATAGCAGAACAAATGTTATTGCCCTTTGTCTTTCTCTACAATGTTTACTTCCAAATGTAAGCCAGTGGGTGAAAAAGATGTCTATTTGAGAAATGCCCTGTAATTCACATGCTAGTATGGGAACCCCAGAGTTCAGAGATGTACAAATAACCACACCTTCTCAACATCTTTTCTTGTGCCCATTTTGGAAATACAAAGGTTTTCTTGATACCTATTTTTCACTCTTTATATTTCAGCAAATTAATTGCTGTATACCCGGTATAGAATGAAAACCCATTGCAAGGTGCAGCTCATTTATTGGCTCTGGGTACCTAAGGATCTTGATGAACCTACAAGCCCTCGCAACTCGAAGAGTCCAGCAGATGTAACGGTATATTGCTTTAAAAAAATCTGACATCGCAGGAAAAAGTTACAGAGTAAAAGATGGAGAAAAATTACTGTTTTTTTAGGTGAATTTCAATATTTGTTTATTTCAGCTGTTATTTTCTGTAGGAAAACCTTGTAGGATCTACACAAATGACCCCTTGTTGAATTGAGAATTATGTCTACTTTTCAGAAATGTTTAGCTTTCTGGGATCCAGTATTGGTTTCACACACATTCCTGTCACTAACTGGAAGGAAGTTGAAAGCACAAAAAATTGTAAAAATGGGGTATGTCCCAGTAAAATGCAAAAATTGTGTTGAAAAATGTGGTTTTCTGATTCAAGTCTGTCTGTTCCTGAAATCTGGGGAGATGGTGATTTTAGCACCATAAACCCTTTGTTGATGCCATTTTCAGGGAAAAAAACCACAAGCCTTCTTCGGCAGCACTTTTACACATTTTTTGAAAACCCCCCACAATTTTAGGTGTATTTTGGCTAATTTCTTGGTCTCCTCCAGGGGAATCCACAAACTCTGGACAACTTTAGAATCCCTAGGATGTTGTAAAATAAGGACATAAATTTGGCGTGGTAGCTTATGTGGACAAAAAGTTATGAAGGTCTAAGGGGCATATTTATATTCCGTTTGCGCCGAATTTGCGTCATTTTTTTCGACGCAAATTCGGCGCAAAACTAACGCCATATTTATACTTTGGCGTTAGAAGCGTCTAGCGCCAAAGTATGAGGAAAGAGCGTCATTTTTTTGCGTGAACGCCTTCCTTGCGTTAATGAGATGCAAGGTACGCGTTCCCGTCTAAAAAAATGACTGCGCCGCAAATGCGTCATATTTATACTCCCGGGCAAAAATGACGCCCGGGAGTGGGCGGTGCAAAAAACCCCACATTTGCGCTGGATTTTAGCGCCTGGGTCAGGGCAGGCGTTAAGGGACCTGTGGGCTCAAAATGAGCCCACAGCTGCCCTCCCATGCCCCCAGGGACCCCCCCTGCCACCCTTGCCCACCCCAGGAGGACTCCCAAGGATGGAGGGACCCACCCCAGGGACATTCAGGTAAGTTCAGGTAAGTATAATTTTTTTTTTTTTTATATATTTTTTTGGCATAGGGGGGCCTGATTTGTGCCCCCCTACATGCCTCAATGCCCAATGACCATGCCCAGGGGACATAAGTTCCCTGGGCATGGCCATTGGGCAAGGGGGCATGACTCCTGTCTTTACTAAGACAGGAGTCATGTAAATGGCGTCTGGGCGTCGTTACAAATGGCGCAAATCGGGTGGAGGCGATTTTTTGCGTCAACCTGACTTGCACCATTTTTAAGACGCCCTAGCGCCATTTTTCCCAACGCCGGCGCTGCCTGGTGTACGTGTTTTTTTTCCACGCACACCAGGCAGCGCCGGTCTGCTTGCGCCGGCTAACGCCATTCAATAAATACGGCGCCCGCATGGCGCTTCAGAATGGCGTTAGCCGGTGCATAATTTTTTGACGCTAAACTGCGTTAGCGCAGTTTAGCGTCAAAAAGTATAAATACGGGCCTAAGTGCGAACTACCCCAAATAGCCAAAAAAGGGCTCAGCACTGGGGGGCATGGGGGGAGTAAGGCCCAGCAGCTAAGGGGTTAAGATCAAACAAGGAAATCTTCCAAGAATTGAAGGGCTATTAGTCTATCGTCCATGTGAACCCAAGAAGAATTTCTCCAAGAACTGTCCAAATTATCAAACCACTAACCTCGGTGAACTATAGCGCAGTTCTTGGAGACTTCAACTTCCAATTGGAGAATAGAGAACATGGTGAAACCCTTACTCTCTGAATTCCATGACCAGCTTTGGATGGAATCAAGGGGTTACCTCTAGTACGTAGACTGGGGGCCATATATTAGATGGTATTTTCTCTATGCAGGAACTTATCACGGTAGGGAAGTGCAAGCAACTTGATTAGATGGATCATAGCCGGATCCCCTTTGAAGTGAAATACAAAAGATGGAAGGAATTCAAGCAGACCGCCATCAATCCCAGCAGAATTTTCAACCTCATAGTAAAAGAGGATCTCACCCTAGCCCTAGAGAGAAGCCAGGAGAACCTTATAGAAAGCCCTGGACAGGGCGATCTCTGACTCATGGGTTAGAGAAACAATCAATACAGTAGCACCTTTGATGGAAACCAAATCCAAATCTGGGAAAAAAAGTTCAGCCCCTTGGATACACCGAAGAGCTTAAGGTACTCCAGAGGTTGTGCAGAAGACAGGAAAGGAAATGGAAACTCAATCTGGGTCCTGCCGAAAGAACAAAACTCAGAAACTGTGGGGTACTTATACAAGTGCCATAAAAAGTGCCAAGTCATGTTATTTCTCCCAGAAAATTAGAAATGCAGGCAACACCCCGAAAGAGCTGTTTAAAGTAGTAAAGGCACTAGCGGCCCCCATTCTCTATCAGGAGATAGCAACATGTGCAGAATTTCTGCAACAGTGTTGCTACCTTTTTCAAAGACAAGGTCGTGAAAATATATGCTGAATTCTTCGCCCCCCAACTGGCCCCAGGAGCACAGGATCTGGAACTCAATGATAAAACAGCTGGTGGTGCGACTGACAAAATCCACATTCCTAACACCTACCAAAATTCATCTCCTATCTGTCTAAAATTCACTTGGGTTCCCCCAAGGACCCCTGTCCCCCCAGAATACTGCAAATGGTTAGTGAAAGCATAGCAGCACCTCTAGAAAAGATCAATGCAGAAATATTAGAATCAGGAAAGTTTCCCAACACTTGGAAAGAGACTGTCATTATGCCCATTAAAATAAAGCCAGGAGGAGATCCAGGAGACCTTAAAAATGTGTGCCCAATTGCTCTCCTTCCAATCCTGGCTAGATTATTAGAAAAGCACATCAATGAAGAACATGATACTTTCTTGCTGGCACATGGCCAACTGGACATCTCTCAACATGGATTCCACAAACATCATAGCACTGAGTCCGCCTTACTGGTCACCACCGATATTATAAGAAACTGGGAGATCAAAAGGGATGCGCTATTCTGACTCTATTAGATCTGTCAGCTGCAATCGACACCATATCGCCCCAAATTCTGATACACCGCCTATCCCAGGCAGGTCTGAGGGGCTTGGCTTTGGGCTTGCTGGAGACATTTCTCCAGGAGAGAATACTGTCAGTTAAGTGCGGGGATTTCTGCTCAGCCCCTTACAAACTCCCTTGTGGGGTTCCCCAGGGATCGTCTCTGAGTACGCTCCTTTTTAATCTGTACACTGCCCCCCTGGCTAAATTGGTTAAATCTTTTAAAGTCCAGGTGTCCTCATATGCTGATAACACCCAAATCATTGTTACCATGCAAGACAGCGCTGACGTCACAGATGACAGATTTCAAAACTGTATGAGAGAAGTCAATAAGTAGATGAACCAGAATTTGTTAAAAATGAATGGGGAAAAAACTGAAGTCATAGTCTTTGGTTCGAACCCCACCATTTGGAACCTCAACTGGTGGTCCGTGACTTGTGGGACCCTACCAACTCTTACAGCCGCTGTCAGGAATCTTGGAGATATCTGTGATTCAGCATTAACCTGTCATGCCTAGGTAAACAAAGTCACAAACACATGCATCTGGCTAATTAAAATTCTTAAGAAAATCCTGCCATTTATCTGACAAGAACTTAGAGTGACAGTAGTCCAGACTAGACTATTGCACTGCCCTCTACCTGAACATCAACCAACTTTCCCTGAATAGGCAACAACTTGTTAAAAAATTGGCTGCCCGATTGGTGCTCGGGATACCCAGGTCTGTCTCCATTAAGGAGGGCATTAGGGGACCACACTGGCTTACAATTAAGAAACGTATCACCTTCAAGACGCTGTGCTTGGCGCACAAAGCTCTTTACTCCAAGGGCTCTGAGTACCTACAAACTGCAATTAGTTGGTACATACCAAATCACTCACTAAAATCATTAAAGCTTAGATTAGCGAAGATTCCGAGGAACCATAAAGTAAAATGTGGCGATAGTGCCTTCTCAACAGCAGCCGGTAAACTATGAAACTCCCTCCCAAATGAAATTAGAGCAATTCCATCTTTGCTTCCATTTCGTAAGCAACTCAAGACGTAGCTATTTTCCCTCTAGATTTATGATAGCTCTGGCTTTTTTAGCCACATAGCGCTTAATGCCTCTGGTCTGAATGCGCTCTACAAGAAACACAAATACAAATACGCTAATCCTCCAAAGCCCATTGAGGCACATTGAAAATTCTGAGCAGGCATCAAAAGTGCTGAAATAAATCTGACGCAAAGAAAACTTCTAGAATTCTTTGTGCCATTTTTTCGGCCCCCATAACAGGAGAATGCCCTCTTTGCATACATTATTCCTCGCTCAGACATAATGTAGCACAAAGGGTTACAAAGTGGCACCATGCATGCAGCGACTCGCTCTGTAAGGGGCATATTTATACTATGTTTGCACTAAATTTGCATAATTTTTTCAAGCAAATTCAGTGCACACTTAACTCCATGATTATATTGTGACTCTTGACACGTCTAGCGTCAAAATATAGGAGTTAGCACCTTTTTTTTGAGGTGTGCACCTACCTTGCGTCAATAAGATGCAATGTAGGCGTTACCATCTTAAAAATGGTGCTAACCCCATATTTATCCCCATGCTAAATTGACGCACAGGTGGGAGGAGGGGCTCAATAATGGTGCAAAGCCTGCTTTGCACCATTATTTAACGCCTGGGTCAGGCCAGGCATTAGGGGACCTTTGGACCCATTTCCATGGTTAAACACCATGAAATGGGCCCACAGGTGCCCACCCCAAGCCCCCGGAATACCCACACCAGAAGTTGGGGGACCCCATCCCAGTTAGGTAGGGTAAGAATAGGTAAGTATTAAAAATAAAAATAAAACAGTGCCATTGGGGGCCCCTGAAATGGCCCCCCCTGCATGGCACTGGGTGCAGTGGTCAAGCCCAGGGGACCCTGGTCCCCTGTGCTGGCCATTCGGGTGGTGGCTATGAGTCATGTGGTAGGGATGGTTTTGCATCAGGAAATTACGCTAGGCTGGTTAACGAAATAGATTTTGCCTTTAACCTGCCTAGCGTCATTTTTTTAGGCAAATCCCCCTTCCCCATACTGCCACCCCCATCAGGCTAACATAATTTTTTCTGACGCTAGCCCACCCTGAGTGCCGGATGCGGGGTTCCATAAATTTAGTACCCTGCTGGAGCTTTGGAATGATGAAAGCCGGTGCAATACTTTTCTGCCGCAAAACTGCGTTTGCGCAGTTTTGCGGCAAAAAGTATAAATATGGGCCTTAGTTCCTTGTTTCTGGGCTCTTGCAGTAAGACTTTTGCCCCAAATTACTCATACTTACTGAAGCTGGTGTAATCAAGGAAAGTTGCATGACAAGAGTAATGGGAATTGTTTGAAGCTACTCCTATTACTCTGGCATAATTCAAATTTCACCCAGGTCTGCTCAATTTATCAGCATTGGAAGAGTGCTAGTCGTAATTAGCAGTGCCATGACTCTAACATGCAAACTGCATTTTATAACCAGATATCACCTTTTTTCCACCATAAGTAACTTCCTTTAAATGTTTTCTATTGCAAGGAAAGGCTTAACTCATAGTATGAAAACATAGCATTTTTTCAATATTAATCTTAAGTATATGACAAAGACAAATAATGGCATTGCATTTCCTGTTTAAATAGCTTTTTTCAGTTAAACTATGAGACTCTGTGGCTTTTACAAGAAAAAGCTCATTCTGATTTTGGCAGACGGCCTGACGATCTCCTGCCTTGGCCCACCATACTAAAAATTCCCACTGTTAGGAAGTGGAAAATGCAATGGCAGCATTGTTATGGCAGTCCACTCTGCATTGTTTTTGATTTTCAGAAACAACACTCCAAGTGAGGGCCTTATTTATTGAACATAAGTAAATAAATGTCCCTGATCTGCAGGGAGTTTCCTAATTTTAGGTCCCCCATGAGACTGCAAATATCCTCAGACCTATTGTTTCTAATTCTTTATAATATACAGAGAGTGGCTTTGGCTCCACCCAGTGAAATATTTATCTCTCAACTCATGATGTTATTTTGTGGTGTATTAGTCCACATTTTACAGAGTTCTAGCATTGAAATGCATGAAGAAATATTTTATATTTCTGTGAATCATCACACATAGTGTGCCAGATTTACTAAAGGTCCACTCAACTCAGCAAGTCAGGTAGCTGTTTTGCGTGATTGGGAGAAAGCATAACTGAACCATATTAGCAAAAAATATGATGCAGTTCTGCTCTCTCCTAGCACTAGTGCATTTGCGGCTGTCCAGTGCCAATGCAGGCATGCTTGTGCCATGGCAACTCATAGAAATTTGGGACTAAATCATTTTCATTGTTGCATTTATACAGAAATCCATTTTTTTGGTCAGTTTGTTAACTGCAGCTTGCTTTTCGTTAATGTTTAAGACAGCACTCGAGATCGTGCGCCAGAGCAATTAAGATGGCCGGGAGATAGCGACTCTCCTGAACTGCCGAGGCCACTTTTTTCCCCTGGGGTGCGTTTATTCGACAACTGGCACATTTCTTCTTCAAAATGTGCAATGTGAATATGCAGGGAGCAATTCGTGAGTTTTTTAATCTTTTAAACTCTGTTTTTTCACAGAGTTTACTTCTTTACACCTGCTGCTCCCTTTCTCACAGAAATGTCACTGCCATTCTATGAGGATGTCTTTTATTCTTAAAATTTTGTTTTTTTCTCCTTGGCCACTCGCTATATTACCCACTATTATTTAAATTAATGTGGGGATCTCTCTATTTTTTCTGAGATGTCGACTCCAAAATCATTTTAGATTCTTCATTTTGGATTTTCTTCTATAAATTTTGACATTCGTCCTTTGAGGTGACCTAACCGATAGAGAGGGAACATCAATTAAAAATACTGTATTAAGTCTACACTGCATTGCTGAAATGGAGATTCCTCATACTTGAAAAGTATCTGTATCCTCTGTATCTAATTCTAACGGTCGCAAAGACTCCGGGGGTAACAAAAGATCTAAAAAGGACCTATTCTCTCCAACTAAGGCCCATATTTATACTGTTTTAGGGCCACGTTTGCGCCGTTTTTTGACGCAAAATCGGCGCAAACGTACAAAATACAATTGTATTTTGTAAATTTGTGCCGATTTTGCATCAAAAAACGACGCAAATGCAGCACTAAAAAAGTATAAATATGGGCCTAAGTCTCCATTGCCTCTTACACTGGAAGACATTATGGATGAACTCAAGTTAATAAAGCCTTTTGTTATGGAAACAAATATTGCACTACAACAAATTGAGGAGAAATGGTCACGTCTGGATTCTCGACTTTCTGATGTGGAGCAGAGGATCAGCGACATACAAGACACTACTATTAAAGTTGATAATCTGACTGAGTCACACTACTTAAAAAACAGACAGAAGATTTGGAAAATCTTAATCGGTGCAATAATTTTCACATTTATGGCATTCCAGAAGACTCAGAAGGCCAGGATTTGATAACATTTTTGCTAACTCATATTCTGAAAATTGTTGGTCAGCAGAATACCACGGTCCTTAACATTTAGAGAACCCCGCGTAGTGGTCCTTCTTCTACATCTAAACCAAGAGGAATGATTGCCCTCTTTCTACAGTGCTCAGATTTAATGACAGTCTTAACCACCGCCAAACAACGTAAACAAATGTTGTGGTCAGGCCAAAAGATTTTCTTTAGCCAGGAAGTGACCATGGCAATAGCCAAAAGAAGAAAATACATTTTGGGTCTCTGACCAGCTTTAAGACCTATGAACGCTAAATTTAGCTTTGTTCATCCTTGTTTCTTTAAAGTTACCTTCAAGGACAGAACAACTACTTTCGAAAATCACTCTGATTTGAAACAGTTTATATATACCCACAAAGGGGAGGCAATGAACTCAGCAAGACTTGATTGGTTAATGTTGGATTCTTAAATCATTTATTTTTTCCTTACAGGTATTGAAAACACTGAAATGTCAAGCAAAGAAAATCCCCTTTCCGATTGTGTCTATATTCTTGTATAGCTCATCATCATAGTGTTCTTTCCCTTGTTCGTAAGTCACGTCATCAGTTGTTTATAGTGTAATGTATTTATTCTGTTTTAACATCTCTTCTCCCTTTTGCTATAAAATTATTTTAATTCCTCTGGGTGTTGTTGCTCAATGGCCTCTAATTTTCTTGCTTCTCCCTTTCTCCCTTGCAAAATATATTTCTTCTTGTCAGAATAATTATGACTGAAGCCTTTTGGCTTTTCGTCATCTTGTTTTTCTTCTATCAATGGGGTGCTTTTGCCACGTCTTTACTTCTCCATCTCTTTCGTCCTCTCTTCTTCTCCTTTTGTCTTTCTTTCTTCTTTTATATATTTTTTTTACCTTACAATGCAATGTTGCCATCCACAAGCAACCTCAACTGGATATGTGTTCCGAATTTTCCCTTCCACCTTTACTCTATGATTCATGTGTTATATGTATCTTAGATTTCGTTAAGGGTCTGTTGTCTATATGTCTTCCCTAGTTAAATGACCAGTCTTCAGATTATTTAATGGAATGTTAACGGTTTACGTAATCCTGTTAAGAAACAAAGAGTGTTCCAATATCTCTCTAAATTAAAGCTAAATTGCCGCACAGGTGGGAGGAGGGGCTCAATAATGGTGCAAAGCCTGTTTTGCACCATTATTTAATGCCTTGGTCAGACCCAGGAGTTAATACAAGAAATACATCTTAAGGAGCAGGACTTTAAAAGTTTAAATAGAAATTGGGTTGGTCATGTTTTTGGTTCTTCTGCAGTTCATAAAAAAATGGGGGAATAATTTTGTTTCATAAATCTTTACATATACAAGTTATAGAAGAGTTTAAAGATGTTACAGGTAGTTGGATATTATTGACAGCTAAATTTAATGGGGTGATCTACTCCATTTGCAATGTCTGTGGTCCAACTGGAGAAGAGCCTCAATTTTGGATTAATATTTCTTCTTTATTATTATCTTGCAATTCTGACAATCTTGTGGTAGGAGGTGATTGCAATCAGTTTATGGATCCTTTTGTAGGTCGTCGTTCTCAAACTGATTATATCCCTAATAAAATGCAAAAAGCATTTCATCAAGCAATCTACTCTTGAGGTTTACGTGATATATGGACAATTGCACATCCAGATGTATTAGAATTTATGTTTTATTCTGCAGTACATTACTCATATTCTAGAATAGATTAGATATTTGCTACACAACATATTTCACAATCAATTTCACATTCTGACATTGGGTCTTTTCTTATATCAGATCACGCCCCAGTAATTATTCATTTGAACTATCCAGGCACTTCCTCATCTTCTAGTCACTAGAGATTTAGGGCCAGATGTAGCAAACGTTTGCGAGTCGCAAATGGCCCGAATCGCTATTTGCGACTCCGCAAAATCGGAAATGGGATGCAAAAATCCCATTTCCGACTCGCAAAAAGCGATGCGAGCCGTTACCGACTCACAAAAATTGCGACCCCATTTTGCGAGCCGCAAATAGGAAGTCGCAATTTGCGAGTCGCAAACCATATGCAATAGCAACTCACAAATTGCGACAAGTCGCAAAAAGCCCATTTTGCACTTCCAATTTACCACTAACTCAGAGCAGGTGGTAATCATTACCAAAGTATAAAAGGAGACCCAGAAGGCATCTGGGTTACTCAAGATGGCGGAGATATACCTGATAGCAGTGAGGAGGAGAGCCCACGCAGACCAGCAGAGGAGGAGGAGGAGCCAGAGACAGGAGAAGATTTACAGAACAAGGCAGACACTCTTCCAGCAAACTGAGGAGGAAATATACGATAAATATAGACTTAGCAGCGCAGCTATACTAGATTTAATTGAATTACTCAAACCACAGCTAGAACGCCAGACTCTGCGCGGCTGCGCCATCCCTACGCATGTGCAAGTGCTATGCTCACTGCACCTTGTGGCCTCGGGGAGCTATCAGGGGGTCATTGCTGTGGCAGGTGGGGTATCCCAAAGTGCACTACCAAGGATCCTCAGGGGATTCTTAGATGCCTTACTCACACACATGTCCCAATACATATACCTACCCAGGAATGAGGCAGAAATCAACAGCACCAAGTTGGACTTTTACCAGATTGCCAACTTTCCCCATGTCATAGGGTGTGTAGATGGGACACATATTCAAATATGCCCTCCTGCAAACCTGGAATATCTGTTCCGCAATAGAAAGCGTACCCACTCACTCAATATTCAGGTTGTTTGTGATGTCCATTATGTCATCACTGACATTGTAGCAAAATTTCCAGGCAGTACTCATGACTCCTACATTTTTAGGCACAGTGGGATACACCAACGCCTGGAACGTGGGGAGTTTGGAGACGGATACCTCCTAGGTAGAGCTGCATACACCTTGTAGACATGCACACAGATCAATGTGCACACCAACCAGGACTTCCTAACAGTGTACTTTTTGTGCCCAACAGGTGACAGTGCATATGCACTACGGCCATGGATACTGACTCCGTACATAACACCCAGCAATGAATGTGAGAGGCGATACAACAGTGCACATAAGAGGACCAGGAACCTGATAGAACAAACCTGTGGATTGCTGAAAGCACGGTTCAGATGCCTTCACCGAAGTGGAGGTGCCCTCCAGTATACCCCCATAACGGCATTCAAAATAGTTGTCGCATGCGCTATCCTGAACAACATTGCCACCCGACGTGGGCTACCTCTCACCCCTGCAGACCCAGATTCTGAGGATGAAGAGCAAGAGCAACCACATCGCCATCATGGGGATAGGAGCATCGCAAATCAAGGCAGACTGAGACGGGAACACATTGCAACACAATACTTTGGAAGGTAAGTGCCTACTTCTACCATACTCACCGATTGAACATACACTCCATTTGTTAAGTGGAACAAAAAAAAATATTTAATATGTGCAGAAACCAAACTATATACAATGAAAAACTGTTCAGGGACTTCAAAAAGCCCACCTGGCATGGGACACATTGCAATCATGTGCCCCAACATCAGGGACAGTGGTCAGTTTACAGCCTACGGCGGCCTCTGCCAGCCTGGCTGGTACCAGGTTGCTCAGCAGTGCTCTGCCTCGTACTCCCACTCCGGAGCACCCTGGTGTCACCAGCAGAGACACTGCTGACAGTGGAGCCCTCCTCGCAGTCTTGTGGGGTGTCCCCTGTACCCCTGGACACCTGCCATGCCTCCATGAGGTCTATCACCTGGGCGAGCCCCTTGCCACATCACCCGCAAAGTGGCCCATTTCTACCTGGAGGCCGACTGTTCTCCTGGACAGCCCAGTAGTGTTCACTGCCAGTCTGCAAATAGAGGAGGCCATCCTGTCCAGCCTTTGGAGCAGCTGGCGGTCCCTGCGCCGCGCACCTTCACTCTGTGAAAGCAGGCCAGCCACCAGGTCATGCATTGACAGGGCTAGGTCACCAGTGTTGTTGCCAATTACATCCAGTTGTGCATTAACCTGCTGCATGCTGTTTTCATTGTTCCTTATTAAGCGCTGCAGAACCCCACTAATCCACCCTAACATTTGATCCTGCAGGCGCTGACCACGTAGCAGTTGTGCCTCTGTCGGTGTGGTGGATGGAAGCCCTGACTCTGCCTGCAGCCCTGCTCTCCTCATCCTGCGTCGCATGCGCAGCGGTGGAGGCCCTGTGATGTTTGTAGTGGCACTCCTGGTTGTTGCTGGTGCAGGCTCAGAGACCACTGTTGCAGCGGGTGTTGCCATAGAGGGGATGGTGTGGGTGGTGCAGGTGGGAGTGGTGGCTGCTCCTGTTGTCTCCTCATGGGGCTGGCTGACCAGTGGCACCTGGCTGCTGTGGCTGGTGGTGGTGTCTTGTGGGAGACCTGTGGGACATGGGGAAAACATTGTCAGTGTCTTCTATCTGTTGCACACTTCCTAATAAACATTTGCCTATTCACTGCCTACTTGACTACATTGCCCATAATGCATCATGCTGGTATATGCTACTCTGAAATGGAGCTATCTTGGTTGTGCATGCCCCTGTGTACATGGTGGGTGGGGGTATGGCATTGATGGGGGTACAGGCATATCACATGGTACTCACCGGTTGATGGTCCAGGCTCAGAGGTGTCCAGTTCTCCAAATCCTGTCACAGCCTCCGGCTCCAGGGTCTCCTCCACCCTTTCCTCCAGGGGTGTGGGTGGTGGTATGGAAGATGGTCCCCCTCCTGTGCCTCTCATCTCCCGGAGCCTTTCTGCCACCCTCTCCTTGGTCCGGGAGCAGAGGTCGTACCACCTCTTCTTTATTTCATACACACTCCTGTGGCTGACCCCCAGGGAGTTTACTTTCTCCTGTATTTCCTGCCAAATTCTTTTTTTGGTAGAGTCTGGCACATTGAGGGCTGCCTTCCCAAAAAGCTCATCATGGTGCTCACAGCACCCTTCTGTGAGCACCTCGAGCTCCTTCTCTGCAAACTTCAGCTTCCTCTTTCTGGGAGTGTCAGCCATGGTTGTTGTTGCTCTGTTAGCTGTGCTTCAGTTAGAAAGGGTGTGGTCCTCCCTCCTCCCAGGTGTATTTGTAAACTTCCTGGCTGTGATGTCATCATCATGTGCCAGGAAGTGTTTTCCTGAGTGTTCTGGAGTGGTTTCTGGAGTGTTCTGCAGCACTTGCATTCAATTTCAGCGCAGTCGCTATTTGTGACACCCACTCGCAAATTGCGAGTCCGTTTTTTGCGTGGTCGCAAAAAGCGACCTCGCAAACAGCGGACTCGCTATCTGCGGTGCGACTCCGGGTGCGAGTCGCAATTTCTCCCCGCAAATTCTACCTGCATTCCAGTTAGCGACACGCAAATTGCGAGTCGCATATGCTCGCAAATTGCGAGTCGCTAATTTTTTTGTACCTACATCTGGCCCTAAATAATGTCTTATTGCAAGACCATTTACTTATTCAACAATTTACAATTTTTTCTAAAGAATTCTTTAAGCACAACTTATCTCCCGATACTCAGATGAATTTTATATGGGATGCATTCAAAGCTACTGCTAGAGGCTTTATTATAGATTGTGTTGCCACGCTGTTCCTTTGACATATAAAGTAGACTTGTCTCTATTAGCCTCAGAACTATCTGAGTTAGAAATTAAAAATGCCATCACCAAACTTCCTAAAGATAAGGCCCCAGGTTCTGATGGCTTTTCAATTGAATTTTACTCAACATTTGCATCCATTTTAGTTCCAAAGTTATTAACATTCATACAATATTTCTAATCGCAAGATTAAGCAAAGGGCACTTTTTCTGAAGCTATCTTGTGCTTGATTCCTAAAAAAATAAAGATTTATCCAAATGTGGTAATTATAGACCTATATCCCTTATCAATGTTGACTGTAAAATTTTTGCAAAAGTCCTTGCCTTACGTATTAATCATTTTATCCCAGATTTAATAGACATTCACCAGTAAGGTTTTGTTAAGGGGCGGAACATATCAGATAATTCTAGAACTTTTCTCAATATTCTCCATCTTGCTTCTAAGTCCAGGGACCCTATAGCTGCCATAACTCTCGATACTGAAAAAGCCTTTGATTGAGGTTGTTGGGATTTTATGTTTGGAGCATTAAAATGGCATGGTTTTAGTCCTCATATTATTAAACTCATTAGTATTTTATACTCCTCACCTTCTACAACTATTTTAGGCAATGGTAAACAATTCCATTACTTCCCCCTACCCAGAGGTACTAGACAAGGTTGTCCTCTATCACCTCTTTTATTTATATTAGCCCTTGAACCCCTTCTAGAGAAAATACGTAGGTCATCTGATTTTTACGGCTTAAAGCACAAAGACATAGAGATTAAATTTACAGCATATGCTGGCGATATTGTGCTCTTCATCTCTAATCCTCAACAGACTATTCCAGATTTTTTTTGCTTACTACGAGAATACTCAAATGTCTCAGGATACAAGCTTAATGCAGACAAATCAGAGGTTTTGCCATTAAATGCTTAGGGCCGTATTTATACTTTTTGGCGCACAACTGCGCCAACGCAGTTGTGCGTCAAAAAATGTAACGCCATTCCAAAGCGCCATGCGGGCGCCGTATTTATGGAATGACGTTAGCCGGCGGAGCTGCCTGGTGTGCGTAAAAAAAAATGACTTACACCAGGCAGCGCCGGCGTAGGGGAAAATTGAGCTTGGGCGCCAAACAATGGGGCAAGTCAGGCTGAGGCAAAATCTTCGCCTCAACCCGATTAGCGCCATTTTTTTTTACTCCCAACCCCCATTGAAATTACTCCTGTCTTAGCAAAGACAGGAGTCATGCCCCCTTGCCCAATGGCCATGCCCAGGGGACTTCTGTCCCCTGGGCATGGTCACTGGGCATAGTGGCATGTAGGGGGGCACAAATCAGGCCCCCCTATGCCACAAAAAAAATATAAAAAAAATACTTACCTGAACTTACCTTAAGTTCCCTGGGATGGGTCCCTCCATCCTTGGGTGTCCTCCTGGGGTGGGCAAGGGAGGCAGGGGGTGTCCCTGGGGGCATGGGAGGGCACCTCTGGGCTCCTTCCGAGCCCACAGGTCCCTTAACGCCTGCCCTGACCAGGCGTTAAAAAATTACGCTAAAACGGCTGGACGTCATTTTTTTGACCCGCCCTCTCCCGGGTGTCATTTTTGCCCGGGAGTGTAAATACGGCGCACATGCCTCGGAGTAATTTTTTAGACGGGATCACCTACCTTGCATATCATTAACGCAAGGTAGGTGTCCACGCAAAAAAATGACGCAAACTCCAAGATCTTTGGCGCTAGACGGGTCTAACGCCAAAGTATAAATATGGAGTTAGTTTTGCGTCGGAATTGCGTCAAAAAAACGACGCAATTCCGGCGCAAACAGAGTATAAATATGCCCCTTATTGTTTACCCGACATGTTTAAAGATACTGGTTTTACTTGGAACTCTAAGCATATTAAATGCCTGGGCATATCCTACTCCAATTTTATTAAAGACACCATTTGAATTAATCTCAAAGAAGTAGAGTCAAAGATTTTGAAATTGCTTGACAGATGGTACCCTCTTTATTTAACCTGGTGGGGAAGATTGGCCACAATCAAAATGATGTTGATGCCCATTTAAATTTTTTATCTATCAATGCTCCCAGTTAAACTCCTATCTGTTTTTTTAAAAACTATAAATACACTATTTATGAAATTCTTATGGAACAAACGTAAATCGCGTATATCTTTAATCAAACTTCAAGAACCTAGAGATAATGGAGGTGTACATTTTCCATGCCTTAAAAGATACCATTCTGCATCTGTTTTAAAACAAATCTGGATGTCCCTCTCTCCCACTTTTCACAATACAATCTCTCTATGGAGTCAATTGGAACACTCACAAATTACACCATTTACTCTTAGAGGTGCAATTCGGCTTTCAAAACCCCCTAAATCCCTTCAATCTCCGATAGTCACTCATTCTATCTCTATTGCCAAGCCACTACTTATTGCCTCTCACTCCTCATCTGAGAACCTTAGGCAAACTCCCATATGGTACAACAAGGATATTAAAATTCATAATGGAACTTTAGTCTGGAAGGAGTGGATGCGTAAAGGCATTATAACTCTGGATCATTTAATTTTAGAAAATACTGTATTTGCATTTCAAGATATTCAACAGACATTTCATATTTCCTCTCATTAAGCCGTGAGGTACCAATCTCTTTCGGCTATCCTCTATAAATTGTTATCTCATAATTTGGATACTCCCTCTTCTACACAGCCTATTTCCCAGCCTTATAATTTCTCCTCACAAGTCCCAGCATCCTTTATATACAGAACTCTTACACATACCAGTCACGTGAGACCAAAGTCTAAAATAGAGTTAGCCCGGGAACAGGATTTCAATAAACTATTTCCTATATCTACATGGAAACAAATATGGTCAAAACTCCATACAAAATCCCGTTCAGCATCTACAACCCAAACATTATTTTATTTTTATAATTGGTTGTATTATACTCCTATAGATCTTTATACATTTAAACTTATTACAGACAGTAAGTGCTGGTCGTGTTCTAAAGAAAATAGCCATTATATGCACATGTTTTTTGAATGTCCTTCAGTCCATACTTTTTGGAAACAAGTATGGTATAAAGTCAATCAAATTTTGTCCGTCAATGTACCCTTCAGTATACTACATATTTCTTTGGGTAGTACCTCACCTAGTTGGCATTCCCAATCCCTGCTTGGCAAACTGGCTGATTTACTCATTGCTAGTGCACTTCAAATTACAACTTCTAATTGGAAAGATGCCACAAAAATATCTGTTGTAGCTTGGTGGAAGCTGATTTGCTATAATCACAGAATGGATTGAGCAAATGCTAATACTACTCAACTGTTAATTAAGAGACAAGTTATGGCTTCCTCTTACATCTTTTCTTTCAAAACACAAGACATTTCATACTACTGTTAATACTGCTGCTTTTGAACCTCCTTGAATGTCCTTTATTTTGTTTGTGTTCTTTTTCTTTTTTCTCTTTTGTTTTATTTAGAATTAATGGTTGCTCTATTGAGAACATGTGATCTTCATTTTGCATTGTTTTCACTTTTCTTTTCTTTTTCTTTTCTCTCTTCTCTTTCTTCTTTACTAAAATATAACAAAAATGCTATTATTTCATGGTACAATATTGTATTCTGATTGTGTATATGAATTGTTTTTATAGGTATAACTATCCTTATGACTTTTTTGTTCCAATGTAGTTATCTTATGGTACTAATGTTTGTTAACTTATTCAATAAAGCATTATTAAACACAAAAAATTATAGACAGCACTCGAAGTACAAGTCAGACTTAATGGAGGCAGGAGTGCTTGTTAGTTTCCTGCATGCATCATATGGTGCAACCCAGCAAGAAAAACAGCGTTGGAAGGCCTAGACTAAATACATGAACCTTTTAGCTTGTCGTTTAAAGTTTATAGGAAAAATAATAAAAATCTTTGCAATCATACATACATAAAATAAACAGCAGAATATGTGTGTAAAATGACCAAATAGGCATAAGATAAATCAATACCTATGTGCAATATGAAAAATGAACAATAGATTTTAAAACAGATTTAATCTAGGACTCAAGCAAATTTGAGTGGGCTAATCATTAAAAGTGCAGTGTATGCACAGATAATTTTACAGGACATAAATCTGATCAGTAAAAGGACATCACCTCTGTACTGCAGTTACTCATTGTGGAGGTCCTGCCATGCGTGTGAGGCCCCAACCCCTCACAACTGCGGGGTCTCCTTCACAAGTGTGGAGGCCCTTTGTGAATTGGACCCTTGGAGACTCTGACAGTGAACCTTCTGACAGTACACTCCTGAAACTCAGAGATCTCTCAGACTCTAAATTAAGTGGAGAAACAGCTTGAGCCAAAAAAAGCACATTTAGTGGCAGACTGCAGAAGCGCATCTCTCCTTCACCCATAGGACTTTTACTTTGTGTCCTGGGTTTGAAATCTAAAGCTTTTTTTAGGTCGAGCCTATTCAGCGCACACCCATCTCACAAACATCACTTTCATTTGTTCCTTGTCCTGACTTTCAAAATTCCTTTGATTTCATAGGAAAATGCTTTACATTTGTCCTGCCTTGAGGCCGTTTTGTTACCGCCTTGCAGACTGACCCTGTTACATGGATTATTGCATGATCGGCCATATACCTTAGTGTGGCACACTATTTCTTTCTTTTGCCTCGCCACTTCGCTCTGCATGGCAGTATGTTGTTTCTTCCTCTTCTTTTTGGGCATGCTGCTGTTTCTTTGTGGTGTCAGCGCTTCACATGAGGACATGAAGTTACATATAGCACAAACTTGATTGGAAGAGCACTTTATATGACTACGCATATATTGCAAACTTGATCAAAAGAACGCTTTATATTACTATGTGAAGTTACATATAGCATAAACTCATACATATTTTTATTTTCAGCCAGCATATTACTTTTGTCTTCCCTCTCTCGTAACGTGAATGCACAGCATAAAACCTCTCACAAAACAGACGTGCACTTCATTTTTTAGCACAGCTCAAGAAAGTCCTTGGGGATGTGTGGATTTCAAGATTGCAGGGTGCAGTACCTTTTGTGGCCAAAAGAGGTCCCAAAGGGACACATAGGGACAGCCTGTTAACATAACCGTGTTCTTGCTGATTACATTTTACATGTTTTACTTAATCTTGTTTTTATTTTTTGGTCCATTCTATCCAAAGCATTCCCACTGTAATTAATGCTCTACGTCAACAGACGTCTCAAATGTGACAAAGCACCAAAGCTGCTCCCTTCGTAACTAGGGAGCAAGGTTTGAGTATCAGTGTCGGTTCACCATCCTATGATCCTGGGCAATTCACTTAATTTCCCTGAGCCCCCCATAGAATGAACCTGCACTTGTGTAATAAAATTAAGCGCTTCAATGCCTACTGATTGAGCTTGCGCCATATAAAACTGCAAAATAACTGCATTGATTTTGGAGAAGATTTTAAGTATAAGTTGTCCAGCACTAAGAATTCACTTCGATGCCAACCTTGGAGTCACTTTAAAATGTATACCCTATCATCCTTTTTGGCAGGGAAAGCTGCTTTCAGTCAGGTATGGTGCAGTGTCTGTCGGAATTCACCAGGAATATTTACACACAGTGATAATGCGTTCACACTCTCCATCTCTCTGTTTCAAAAGACTTGGAAAATGTTGGTCATTTTAAGAAGTAATGTGCTTTATCCCACTTACTACAGCTAAAAATCCGCATTCCTCTCTCTTTCCGCTGCCCCTTAAGCGCCTTTCCTCCTCTCTGCTTACCATATAATTGTATTTTTCAGCTATTGAAAGCGTGGGATGAAAGTGTTTCTACACAGATTAGCACTTGTCACGTTGATTATTAGCCACTCCTCTAGTTTCACCTTCTTCTTAGTAACAGCAGTGAGGAGATTTCAGCCATCATGACTCAATTTTGCCCCATGTAAAGCTCCACATCTGTCGTAAACTCTTCAGTGAACGCTTTTCAAGAGAGAAACATCTTCCCACAATATCGTCTCCCAGCTACTGACAACTACAGCCTAATCCACTTCCCTACTTGTGCAACAACATTTATCTTGCTTTTGCTCTAGTACTCCCCTGGGGCATCTTATGGATTTTGGGTGGCCCTGGGCCAAACGTATTTTTTGGGGGCCCCTGTTCATAGCAGATTTGAATTTCTGATCCAGTTCCAGCTCTTTCTCATCTCTTTTGGCCAGGTCACTGACAATGCAGAGGCACATCCATCTAGATTCTTAATGTGTTTACATCTAATATTCAGGGATAGTGGTGTGTGTTTTCGGTACTTGTAACACAGCAGCAGCTCACTAATATTATTGCAAATAATGTGAGAAAGTAGCCTCTTTCTAGCATGGTTACCTCCAGTTTTGGCCTGTTTATCCGTGTGTTTGACTGTGTCACTGGGATTCTGCTAATGCTCTCTTCCTTTTAAATGTGGTTATTGGATAATGCTAAGACAGTATTGCACTCATAATTGGCATACTGCTACCCCCTTATAAGTCCCTAGTATATGGTACACAGGGCATTGGGGTTGCAGGGGATCCCTATGGGCTGCAGCATTTTTTTTTGCCACCCATAGGAAGCTCATGCAAAGGCTTCTACAGGACTGCCAATTGCAGCCTGTGTGAAATGGTGTATGAACCATTTCACAGCCATTTACACTGCACCAGGTCACTTATAAGTCACCCATATACCAGGCCTTCCAACCCTGAAGGCTGGGTGCAGAGTACCTGTGTGTGAGGGTACCCCTGCACTAGAAGAGGTGCCCTGATGCTGTCCAGGACCATTTTCCGGGACTTCGTGAGTGCAGGAATGCCATTTTACGCGTGCACCATACATAGGTCACTTCCTATGTACAGCTTCACAATGGTAACTCTGAATATGGCCATTTTTAGCATCAAACATGCTGGAATCATACACCAAGGCTTTTGCGAACATTGGTTGTATGATCCCTTGCACTCTGGGGGCTTCTTTGGGGGCCTTCATTACTGCTTTACAGCCTTCTGAAGATTTCCAGGCAGCACCAGCTGCTGTCACCTCACAGACAGGCTTCTGCCCTCCTGTTGCTTGAGCAGCTCAAGCCCAGGAAGGCAGAACAAAGGGTTTTCTTTGGGAGAGAGATGTTACACTGTCTCCCCTTGGAAATAGATGTTACAGGCATGGGAGGGGAGCCTCCCAGAGCCTCTGGAAATGCTTTGAAGGGCACAGATGGTGACCTCCTTTCCAAATCCAGTCTACTCCGGTTTAGGGACCCCCAGTTCCTGTTCTGGCACGAAACTGGACAAAGGAAAGGGAAGTGACCACTCCCCTGTCCATCACCACCCCAGAGTCCCTCCAGAGTGTCCCTGGGTTTTGCCATCTTGGATTCCAAGTTGGCAGGGCACTCTGGGAGCATCTGAGTGGCCAGTGCCAGCAGGTGACGTCAGAGCCCTCCCTTATAGGTGCTTACCTGTTAGCTGTCCAATCCCCTTTCAGGGCTATTTAGGATCTATCTCTTGGGTGGTTCTTTAGATTCAAATTCGGATTGCAAGACTCCAGCAGGAATTCTGTGTCAGGACCGGAGGCTCAGATTATACTTTCTCTTTCTTTTACTGTTCCAAACAGCAGCCAAATAACAGTAAAACAAAAACTTCATTATCCATGAAGCTCATGGTAAAGTCACATAGTCCAATAGAATCCCAGTACCTAGCCACATAAAAGGCATGACCTCGACAGTCACTTCCTCTTTCTTTGCTGCTCTGCAGCAGATAAGTACCTTCTTATATTTTTCCACATATTTCTTGCACTTGTATTGATTTGTTAAGCGCTTTCAGCGCACGTGTGGTTTTTTTCTTTACTCGTGCCGTATTTGGCCGAGTTCATTGTTTTTTCTGTGGAGCGGGAGCGGACTACACGTTCCTTGTGTAGTCCTTTGTTCATTTCTAATATTGCGCATGTTGCGTGCGCTCGAGCCGGCTTTTTCCCTTTCACTTTCAGGGAAAAGCTGTCTCGTTTTTGCCTGCGACACTACTGTGATTTTGCCCTACTGCCTGGCACCTCCTATTGTGCTCCCTGGATGCCCTATAGCTCTGCTTAGGGTTGTACAAATTGAAGAGGCTCAGCCTAGAGTACTTGTCTTATCCAGGCTGTTCCTTCCACTTTTGATATCAACGTTTTCAGTTTTGCCTGGCAGGGGTTTTTGCACTCCCCCTTGGACCTCCTGAATACCTTTATTATTAATTATTTTTCAGAGATAATTTTTTCTTACTTCAGGAGAATGGCTCAATGGCAGGGCGAGGAAGCAGGATATTCTCCTGAAGATAACTTTGACCAGTTGGAAATGAACCTGGTCGAGGCCCTTGACACCAGGGTACAGCAATCTGTAAATGACGCTCTTGTTAAGGCGTTAGGCCCCTTTTCCGGTGAGTTACTTGATTACGCGTGTAATCAAGGTTGGATGCCGGGTTTTCCTGCCCCTTCGGAGCTCCCTAACTCCAGAGACAAGGGGAAACAGTGATTCCACAACTTTTAATGAGCAGGCTGATGCCTTTGAGAAATTACGCCGCAAAAGAACCGACGAACATAATTATAGCACCAAACAGATGCTAATATCTCTTTATCCTCTCATACCAACGCCTCTTCTGATTCAGATGATCCAGATGTGCCAGGACCCAGTAAAAAAGCTAAAAGGCATTCGTCTCCGCCCAAGGTTTTAGATTTTGAACCCACCTAAATTATCCACCTGAGGGCATCTAACTGGGTTCCTCCACCTGAAGTGGCGACTTATGTACATTCACATTTGCGCAAAAGCTTTGACAAAGAGGTTCGTGCTCGCCTCCGAGCCGAATGTCCCAGACCTGATTTAGATGACAAGGTGGCTGACACACCGGAGGTAGATCCCACTATGGTGATGTTTACGAAGAAATTTTGTAAGGATCCTAAAAAGGGTTTAGACAGGGCTTGGCGTAATTGCCAAGATAAGCTTTTGGATATGTCTGGCTCACTCCCTAAGATTCTGGAATTAGCCTTCCACTCTAAGGCTTCTGGCCTGGCGGTGGATACTGATAACCTTATTGGATGGGCACAGAGAGCTATTTGCCAACTTGGAAATACTAACTGTGTGATCTCTACAGAGTGCAGATGTACCTTTTTGATGCAGATTGATCCAAAACTCAATGATCTAGCTACTTCAGAAGCAGGCCCCGCAGCTGATGGCATGTTATTTGGTTCACCTTTCGTTAAGGAACTTTCAAAGTTTTGCTCTACCTACTCTTCCCTCGACAAAGCCCAAATGTCCCTCAAAAAGGTTTTTAAACGCAGCCTTTTTCTCAGAGATGGTCGCTACGGAGGGCGAATGCCCGGCCAAGGAGCCTTCATGAGCCCTCCAGTTTACTATCCCAGAGGCAGAGGAGGTTGGTATGGAGAACCTTCAGAGGCCACCTTCTACCCCATCCGGTCTCGGGGTGGGCGCACCAGATTCCGCAGAGGTCCCAGGCGGGGACAACAAGGTGCAATCCAGGACAAAGGATATTCTAGTGAGTGTTATTCCCTCTTCTTGAGTAACTTTGGGGAGCAGGGCCAGTTCTTTCCTTCACAATTGGAAACTAATTTCCGGAAATCCTTGGGTTCTCCAAATGGTGAATGGTTTCAGGCTGGAGTTTTTCAGTACTCCGAAGCAAATTCAGCCTCCCTCTCAAATGTATTTTTGCCTAGTAGATCTGTCCATTATAGATCAAGAAGTCTAATCTCTGCTGGACAAAGGTGCTGTGGAATTTTCTTCCCCTCATCCAAGGGGTTTCATCAGCCCTATTTTCCTTGTGGACAAGAAGGGAGGAGGTCACTGCCTTGTTCTAAATCTCAAAGAGTTCAATGGCTGGATTTTTTACAGACACTTCAAAATGGAAGGAATTCACATGTTGAGGGACATTTTGTTGGAAGGAGATTGGATGGTGCGTCTGGATCTGAAGGACGCTTACCTTTCAATTCCAATTTTCACCCCTCACAGATGGTTCCTACAGTTTCTGTGGTGGGGTAATTGTCTAGAATTCAAAGCTCTCCCATTTGGCCTGTCGTCTGCCCCTTGGTGTTTCACGAAGCTATTGAGACCAGTTGTGGGGTCTCTTCGTGCCAAAGGGGTACGTTTGACAATTTATCTGGTCAACATTTTGCTGATGGCTCAGGACTCTCAGACTCTCCAGAGGCATTTGTCGTGGACTGTTCAGCTGTTGCAGGATCTGGGATTTATCATCAATGTGCAGAAGTCATTGTTGAATCCTTCTCAGTTGATAGATTTCCTGGGTTTTCAAATAGACTCAGTGCGAGCCCAACTCATTCTTCCCTCTCCCAAGATTCGCAATATCAAACGGGAGTTGAGATCAGCGTTGGAAAATCAGACAGTGTCATTGAAGGCCATTGATAGGATAGTGGGACTTCTGTCCTGCTCAATTCAGGCCATTTTTCTGGCTCCCCTGCATTACCGGGCTCTTCAAAGGTTGAAAATTCAACATCTTCCCAAGGGTCTTCATACTCGGAGCATGTTCCCTTAACCGAGGAGGTTCGTTCAGAAATCCTTTGGTGGTTGAACTATATGGAGGCCTGGAATGGCAGAGCCATATTTGGTTCTCTTCCGGACGTAGTGATAGAATCGGATGCCAGTCAGTGGGGCTGGGGGGCTCGTTGTGGTCTGATTACGACAGGAGGTCGCTGGTCTCAGACAGGGATGAACCTTCATATCAATTGTCTGGAATTGTTGGTGGGTTCCTTTGCCATAAAGAGTCTCTCTCCCCTCAAAGGGGATTGTTGCATCCTGTTGAGGATGGACAATATATCGGCAGTGAGAGATGTCAACAAGCTGGGGGGAACTCAGTCCAAAATGTTGGCGGAGATATCAAAATAATTTTGGCATTATTGCCTTCTTCATCGCCTGAGTGTCACGGCAGTGTATATTTGAGGGACGCTAGCAATTGGAGATTGAATCAGGCTTTCTTTCACCAGATCATTCTGAAACGGGGTCCTTGCGACATAGACTTTTTGCCTTGCATCTCAATTTCCAGATTCTGAGATTCTTCAGCTGGCATCCAGATCCGAAGGCTCTGGCGACAGATGCCTTCCTTCAGGACTGGAGACAATTTTGAGGATCTGCCTTCCCGCCATTTGTGATGATTCCCAGGGTGTTAGCACAAGTGAGAAGACAGAAAGTAGAGATTGTGCTTCTAACCCCTCTTTGGAGGGCTCAGCCTTGGTTCCTGGTAGCCCTGCAATTAGCTGGCTCTCTCCCTCTGCTCATTCTGCCTTGTTGGAATCTGCTGATGAGTCTGGAGGGCCTTCAACATCCCTTGGTTCTGTAGAACCAACTTTGGCTGATGGTCTGGACGGTTTCAGGGCAAGATGGAATTCCCCAGGCATTTCGCAACAAGCTGCAGATTGCATTAAACAAGCGTGGTCTACAAACACGCATAAACGGTATGCTTCAGCCTGGCCAGTTGGTGTGATAGACGGAGTATCAATCCCATGGGGTCGGATGTTGACATGATTGTGAAATTTCTAGCGGGGCTTGCCAGTTCAGGTCTTGCTTATCGTACCGTGAATAATTGTAGGTCAAGCTATTGCTGAAGGTCACTCCTAGGTAAAAGGCAAATCAGTAGGGGAACACCCTCTTGTCTGTAAGGTCATGAAAGGGATTCGTATGACATCTCCTCCACAATCTAGATATACTTCCCTGTCCAAAATTTCTGGATAAGTGGCCTTCCAACCATTATCTTTCTAGGATACAAATTTCAGCAATATCAACCATGTTACTGTGCCTTATTTCTTGTAAGTGTGTTTCAGATGTTAGAGCCTTAGACTTAGCGGGCAGAACTTATTCGCCGGATGGAGTTACTTTTAATATCACCAGAAGAACAAAGACCAATTGCAGGTTGGTAACATACCCTAGATTTCCTGATAATCAACAATTATATGTTGTTCAATGTTTGAAAAATTATGAGGTTGCTACTGTTGACATTAGACAAGATGTTAAAGGCCAACTGTTAATTGCCTTGCGAAAACCTTTGAAACCAGTTTGCGCTGCCACTCTGGCTAGATGGATGAGGTGGTTGATGAACGAGGCTGGGATAGACACCTCTAAGTGTGGTGCTCACTCGGCTAGAGGGGCTATGGGGTCCAAGAAGTTTGCTCTAGGTTCACGTCTGAAGGACATTATGAAAGCAGTGGATTGGTCTACAGAATCTATGTTTAGAAAATTCTATCACAAACCAGTAGTTGATGTGCTGACTGTGGTGGTTAATCAGCTTTAAACAAGCATAATCTCCGGTCCTGACATAGAATAAAAACATTTCTAGCTTGCGCGTCAAGAATTTTCAATTCTATTAAGGACAGGCGAGTATTATCCAACCCTTATTACAACATGCATACTGGAAGTATTTTTTTACGTAATATATTTGATGTCATTCAACAGTTATGTTGCTGTGTATGTTATTTTTCCCCACCCTGGGCTATAATGATACTTAGATTTGTTTTTGTGGAAGTTTTATTCAGCAAAGATATTATTGGCAAAATTCTTTGTCTTCATTAGGAACGTATCAGAAGACCCTGTGATTTTTGGATTCGCTTCAGTGGTGCCGATGGAAGACTGCTGTTTGAGTTTCCTGTCCGGAGGACGCAGTTGAAGTTGTAGTTGCTCCTGGTCACCTTTGGAGCTGAGGTCTGTTATTGGACTCCGGGAAAGTTTTCCTTGATCTATTAGTCTGGAAGGAGTTTTGTTTCCTTTCATATTGGTTATTATCTGACTGTTTCAAAGAAAGAGGAAGTGACTGTCGAGGTCATGGCTTTTATGTGTATAGGTCCTGGGATTCTATTGGACCATGTGACTTTACCATGAGCTTCATGGGTATTGAAGTTTTTGTTTTACTGTTATTTGATTGGCTGCTGTTTGGAACAGTAAAAGAAAGAGAACTCATAATCCTCACCTCCGTGTCCTTAATAGAATTGAAAATTCTTGACGCGTAAGCTAGAAATTTTTTTATCCTCTGCATCCTTTACTTCACCTTCTTACCAAAGAAACTGCATCTGGACCCTCCAGGAACTGTACAACTGCAACAAAGAAGAACAGACGACTTCTGCAACATTGTATCTTCAGCTCCTGCCAGCAACTGCAACTGTTTCCTGGCCGTGCATCCTCAGAGGACAGCCAGTCTTCAGCCTGCACCAGAAGAATGAAGGAATCCTGCTTGAAGTGAAGGAGTCACGTCCCTGCTTCAGCAGGCACCCCTCTGCAGTGATGACCCATGGCTTGGGTCCCCTCTCCTGCAGAAGTACATGGATCAAGGAACACAGGTGGTGGACTGAAGTGGTTCTGACGGTCCTGAAGTCCAGCTGTCAAACTTTGGTTGAGGTAAGAGCCTACCTTCCCATGGAAGACAGAACACCTCTGCACCGCGTGTTTTGTAGTTGACAAGGCTTATTGTCATCCTTCCACAAAGTTCTTCTTGCACCATGCAGCTCTGGCCCCCTGCACTCCTTCCTGCAATGCACAGCCTCCTGCGTGTTTCTCCGTCAGCCTGGGATCTCATTGTGTAGTGCTGCGTGGGCCTCCTTTTGCACCTTCTTTGTCCCCGTGCTTTGGGACTCCTGTGCCTGATGCCTGGTCTTCTGAGGGCTCTCTGAGTTGCTGAGAGCTCCCTCTGCCTCCCCCTCCTGGGTAGAGGCCACCAGGTCCCTCCTGCTCCCGGGCAGCGCCATTTTCTGCTAACCGCGAGCTTTGCATGTGCAAAGGCTTGTTGGCACAAGCCAGCAATGCAAACCAGACTGAAATCATCCATCCAGTGTGGGACATCATCTGCACCAACCAGGAACCTGCATTCATCTTCTTGGGGACAGAACTGACTGTTCTTCTTTACCAGTGGTTCTTCTTTTGCACCTTCATCTGGGTTAGCAGAGGCTTCCGTTCTCCCTGGACTCTTCAGTGCTTCTTGGACTTGGTCCGCTTCTTCCACAGGTCTTCAGGTCAAGGAATTCATCTTTGGTTTCTTGCAGTCTTTTCTGGTTCTTTCAAAATCTTCTATCACATGTTCTTGTGTGTTCTAGGAAAGTTGCTATGATTTACTCCTGCTTTCCGGGGCTCTGAGGTGGGTTCTCTTACTTACCTTTGGTGTTTTCTAACACTCCCAGCGCCCCTCTACACACTACACTTGCCTAGGCGGGAAACCGACTTTTGCATTCCACTATTTTAGTATGTGTTGTTTTTCCCCATACCCATTTCTAACTATTGTAATGTTCACTATTTGCATTGTTTTCTAACTGTTTTTACAGCTATTTCTGCATTCTAGTGTATATACTGTGTATATTACTTACCTCCTAAGGGAGTATAGTCTCTAAGGTACTTTTGGCATTTGTTTCATCAAAATAAAGTACCTTTATTTTTGTAACATTGAGTATTTTCTTTTATGTATGTGAGTATTGTGTGACTATAGTGGTGTTGCATGAGCTTTGCATGTCTCCTAGTTAGGCATTGGCTGCTCATCCACACTACACCAAGAGACCCTGGCTTCTAGACACTGACTACATGTCACTAAAATGGGATAACTGGACCTGGTGTAAGGTGTAAGTACCTTAGGTACCCACTACAAACCATGCCAGCCTCCTACAAATAAACTCCATGACACCCTTCCATTTCTCATATGTAATGTCCCGTTTTGGTCTTAAAGAAGCTTTTTTATGGATGCTGCATGAAACAAACACATTTCTCTGAAAATGTCAGTAACAGTCGATCACAAATCACCCACATTGAAAATAGACTACAAGAAAGGCACTAACAACAATCTAAGAAATGTTCAAAGTCATCAGGGCAAGACTCTCTGCAATAAATGGAAGTGCTTTCGTTATATACAGGGCCATTGGAATTATATGGCAGAGAGGACCAACTTAAGCGTCAGTGTTGACCAATTTATTTGGCAAGAAAAGTCCAGTTGTGCATTTACAATGCCAATAGCTCTAACTCAAGCAAATGCGAGACCTACTGCATTGCAAATGCTTGTTTTTTTTGCCAGCAGCTATAATTTATTTACTGTGCTACTGAATCAGTTGTTTTTACTGTTTGTGGGCCTGTTTTATGTTCCGCTAGGCCATATTCTACTGTTGCTTTCACAGATACTGAAACAAACATTGCCTGTAGCAAGATCAAATCCATGCAGTCGATCATCCATATTTTGTAAACCACTTACACAGCTTATGTTCAAAACTGCCTAAATTTACAAACCTGGGTCACTTTTTAACTATCTAATTCATTTAGGAGGGCCAGCTTTGTTTTGGTTCCTGGGCCTCTTTCCTGTCCCGGTTTGACCGTGGCTACTAAAGCAATACTGCCAGTCCTGAGCGTCATTGACTGTGATACATGTCTTATCGCAAAGATAACAGCAACTTTTACTATGCCATAAACTTCGAACACTGACCTGTGAACCATGTCATAGCAAGGTGCAAGCGGCAGTATTCATTATTTAACACACTTCCTGGTTTGTAAGACAGTTTTTTCCATTACTGATTAATCAGACAGGTGGCGCACTCAATAGACACAATAACTTAAGCCTGGCATAGAACCTCACATTCCACCCGAAGCCTTCGACTGCCAGGCCTCCAGCACCTGCGGTGCACGCCATGCCAAAGAACAGGCCACTCCCCACATTGTTTGACATGAGAGAAGCCCCAATCTGCAAGGAAACCACGGAAAAGAATAAAGCATGAAGTTTAAACGTATGGCTGTGTTTTGCATAGGTGCACCATCTTGAACCAAGATTGAGCAGTTATAATAGCGACGTTACATATTATGACTTCTGCTTTTAGTATAAAAAATGCAACCATGTGAGTAGCAGTAACAATGTAGTCCAACGGAAAGTAAATCTCAAATTTCAAACTTTTGATGGAAATAAATATTTGACAAGCACTGGCAATGTCAGAGGGTCTGGCTTTACTGGAATACTGTATGGTAATATGGAGCATAACAATTAAATCACAGTAGAAAATATGTGTATTTGTGTGGAAGCAAAGAACTATAGAATAACATTGATGTAGGTTAAAAGGTGACAGTTGCACTGTCAAGCCAGACCTAAAAATCAACATCGTTTAATGGCTGCCCTCCTGCCAACTGCGATGCTGTCAGAGGGAAAAAACATAAACTAGTTATCCAAGACACCTTAATATATTGCAATGTCATGTCTATGCTCCTGAAAGTTCAAGAGTAGGCAGCTAGATAAATAAGCAAAATGATCACAGCTTTGTGGATGCCAAGCACTTTTTTGTGGAAAGAACACACAACTTCTGCCCAGTCAACACATGTACTCCTGGCTCTCAACTTGTGGGCAGCGCCAAAGCCCTTCTCTAATGATGCTCATATAATTGTCTGGTGACAGCTGCACTGTCAAGTCAGAACATAAAAACAATGTATGCAATGTTAGCAAGAGTTGACCTCTTAATAAATTGAAGCAACAAATATTTCTCCTTTGTGATCCATATGGCACTATTTACATTGTACAGGTTTTACTTGTAGATATAGGGCCATATAACATAATATGCACAAATAGTCCTTCATGTGACACTATCTATTGCTCCGCTGTCCAACATAGTAAATAATATACACCATGGCAGGAAGATTTCCACTAAACCCTGACTTTTTGCAGTGGCTCCATGCTGCTGCAGCAGTCTGGTCAAAAGCGCTGGAGGATAAAGAAGATTGGGCTACCTTTAGAAATTTTATGAATACTTTGTTAGCCAAGGGCTATGGATTACTTTGTCCTTAGCACTGACATTTGGTCGATGGTTGGGTGATAGGAATAAAGGGAGGTACTGCAGGTGAGGGAGTTTCTAGACCAGCCCTGTCCTTTGTCTGTATCTGAATACTGTTCTAGGAAAGCTGACGACAGTCAGGTGCAGGAAACTCACACCTCATTGTGTCCATGTTGTGAGTGCTACTGTTTGCAGCATATCACAGTGCTACCTTCTGCGAGAAGCATCATTTTTCACAAAGACTGTATCACGAGGGTGGCCTCAAAAGGACATTTGAAAGTGAACCAACCTAACCAGACTCAGAAGCTTGATACAGTTGGTCCACATCCCCTGTCTGGAAAGTTTGTATTAAAGTGTGATTCAAACCACCCTAATTTGGTCCCACATTCTGCATGACCAAGGAAAGGAGTTCTCCAAACATTTTAACAACATTGTCAGCACAAAAGCCTGGTCCAGGATCAGTCTTAAGCTTGACCCCAAATACACACATTTTAATGTCAAGCTTCATTGTGGTTCACAATATTGCTTTTGGGAATTTGACTGAAAGTTGTGCTTGTCAGGATCTTGGGCTCAGATTTGTGACCTATCAACTGCCTGACTCCTCATGAGTCTTGCACATACAACCCCTTTGTTTTCTTGATCACTTATGGAATCATAACAATACAGAAACCACAGATTAGCTTTTTTGGTTGTCATAAATTTATCTGATCCATAACTCACATAAACCTCTTCAGCATTGTATCTGATGCCACAGAAATTGCATCTTTCGTTCCAACATAATCTCATCTTCACATGCCCACTCTATAACGCCTACCTCACATTTTTCTTATTGAAGCTACATTTAGACTACTAGTCTGACTACCACTCCTCAAATATTGCTATACACTTTCATTGCCTGATCCAGTTGGAACATCATTCCCACCATGGCCAGTGTACATTTTTGATCAGGCAATAGAGCTATTAGAAGCCTTACCAAACAAAGGGCCTCATTATGACCCTGGCGGCCGGCGGTAAGCTAGCGGTAACACCGCCAACAGGATGGCAGTGTTCCGCCAGCTATTATGACCGTGGTGCTATAGCCACGGCCATACTGCCAGCCCCTCCACAATACCGCCAGGCTTTTCCCTTGGCAGTCATAATCCCCAGGGCAGCGGTGCAAGCACCACTGCCCTGGGGATTAGGAGTCCCCGACCTCCAGCCTGGCCACGGCGGTAAACACCGCCATGGAAAGGCTGGCAGTAAGGGGCACTTGGGGTGCCCCTGGGGACTCCTGCACTGCCCATGCACTTGGCATGGGCAGTGTGGGGGACCCCAGGCATAGCCTCGCCACGCATTTCACTGGGAAATGTGTGATGGGTGCTACTGCGCCCGCTGCACATCAGCATTTCCGCCAGCTCTATTACGAGCAGGCAGCAATGTTGATGTGACTTTTCCGCTGGCCCAGCAGAAAAGTCGTAATAGGGAGCCAGAAATTCTGTTGGCACTGGCGGTATTCTGGCTACCCCAGCCTCGGTGGTCTTTTGAAAAGAACGCCAAGGTTGTATTGAGGGCCTAATTGTGTTTTACACCCAGCAGAGTATTGATGTCCAACCCACATACACAGAAACACCAATGTAACAGACCATTTAGCTCTGCTTCCACAGTAGTAGTAAAAAATAAATGGTTTTATCCAGTTAATGCCATCAAACATAAAAACAAAAAAACATTTAGAAACATCAAATTTAAAATTAAATAATTATGAAGTTGACCCAGTATGCATAGCCAGTATTAAAATTTTCCAACTGCTGAAAAAACATATTTTAACAAGAGTAACATTTGGAAATATAAACAGAGTTTACAACAATTAACAAAATGCAAATAACACAATAAAGTAGCAATTAATTTCATCCTGGAAATTGTGTGTCACAAAAAAATAAAGTGCATCATAGATTGTATCTTCTGATTACTACAAGGACAAAATGCTAAAGCTTCATGGAAGGTCCATGCTTTAGGAAACGTTGGAGAGTGATGCATAATACCCACTCGAACCGTGTTAGAAGGCTGTGCTCATATGAATTATGCACCCAATCTAATTAAGGTTGTAATCCCCAAGTATGATACTGAGATTTTATGGTTGATTTCAGCAATTCAGATACTTCTTTCAACAAAGCCCTAGTCTTCCTAAATTATCTCAATTTACAACATTTTCAGGATAATCAGTTAGTGGAGAGCAGCCAATATCAATAAATAATAATTTTACATAATGCAGCGAAGGACAAGATTTCATACTTCACTAATCATTTATTGTGTGAATTTGGCAAATCAATTGTAGACAATCTCAATTTCATTCAGTCTTATGCCCCTTGAAAACTTTGGTGCTGGCGGCACTTTGCAGTAAGTTGACTCTTGAACTCTCATACCAATAACACATTGTTATTCCTTGTTTCTTCTCAATAATACAATTTGGAAAGGAAGATAACCATTATCAAAGACTCATTCACCTTAATATGTATTAAAATCCCATTGGTTTGTATTGATGGCATACTCTGAATGACAAGCTATCGAAGCACAATTCCTGTACGAGCGTAAATTGTTCCTAAAAATATTTGGTGGTACGCATGGGCTATTAGTTAGCCAACGCATTTTAATAAACTGACATTAGGACCAACAATGAACACAAATGGACATGATGCCATGCGTGCCATTTGGCCACTGATGATTGCAATGAATGCTATTATGCTTAGACCAAGAAATAAATTAGCTTGTCCAGGACACTTAGTAATGTCCTGGGACTAACGCCGAAATTACAGAAACCCAGTAAAGTTGATCACAACAATTTGAAATCAGCTCATCATATACCCCACACCTCTGAAGTATCTGACCCTCATACTTACCTTAGTTTTCATACTGTATTATGTGTTACTTTACTGTTTGTGCATTACTGTTGCTTAAATCAATTTAAGAATGTTTAACAGTGTTCCATAACCTTGTAGAACTTCACTACTGGTTGCTACGCTAAGGAACAGTTCCCCTGAGTCTTCACCTGAGCAGCTGCACTTGCCGTGTGCCCTTCCCATGGACTTAAAGAATAAACTTATTCTGACTACTTGCACCTGTTTTCTGGGTTGGTCATTCAGCCATTTCCCCAATATCACATTTGGTACCAGGAGTAGGGCGTAGGCTGTATTTTATGACCATCGACTGTCCGTGTCTGTCTGAGTCAGAACCACACACTAAACTTTCAGGAGCTTCGCTACCTTCTTCACTCAAGGTGTGTTGCTCTTCTGCTGCCTGCTTCCACTTAATTTTTTTGACATATTACTAGTGCCCTGGGGAAAGGGTTGGTGGACTAAAAGCAGTTTAGTATCGATTTCTGATGTCCAGTCAGAAATTTTCAAGCATACTAGCATTTCTCCTATTGAGAATTCTGTTTTTATGAGGCTCAGACTACCATTAATGTTGACATGTCTTCACAAATTATTACTGATCTTGATTCCTCATCTGAAGTTCTGTAGTATGTATTTCAATATGTATTTCAATATCTTTGTATTTCTTTAATTGGTTGGTGAGCCTATGTCACCATGCTCTAAATATGTCACCATGCTCTATGGAACTTCCAGTGGGCAGTTGGGTTCCAGTTTCAAGAGGGCTGGTAGCTGAGCTGTCTGCTGGATGCTTCATGGTCGTGGGTTCAATTACTTTGAGAATTAAAAGACATAAACCTGTCTCCCACTTTTGACTGTTTACTTTGGATCTCAAATTACTATCGCTGCATTTTTGGTACCAGGAGTGGCTGGATTTATATTTGAACCCACCGATGGAGAAACACCTTCTATTTGGGGATATTGATGAAATCGGCACTGGGAGCAGACCTAAAATAGCAGTGAGGCTATTTTGATTTCTATTTATTTTGGATTTTCAACAAGTGGCGATCGTTTCATTTTCGAAACATTTATCGTTCATGCACGTGTTTTCCAGTGCGCGAGGCCTTGTTTCCCAGCAACGCGCTGTTGTTTAAGCTTGATTAAGTGTATAAAAGACTTCTTGGCTTGCTGGAAGCTTCATAGCAACGCTTCCTAGCAACTACCACGCCCAGCGTTCACGCTTGAATGATACATCCTGAGTGCTCGTGTGAAACTGATTGACAACGCTTTGATGCAACTCTGTTTCCTGGCAACGAACGCATTGCAAATAACATTGTTAACATTACGCTTGCTGCACTCTTAACATCGTTTTCTGCTATCAAACCTTTTGACATTTGTACATTTTAAGTGGATCCTGACTACAGCATCTCCTTGCAATTTTGTCAGCTTGTTGAAATCGTTGTTTTTACACCATATATTTTTATTCAGTGTCTATTTTATCTGTGGCTACAGTGAAAGGAGCAATGCAACCACCACCATTTCTACAGAAAGCAGGCAAACCTGAAATCAAGTGGAAGGAATGGCTGCAAATTTTTGAAAATTACCTAACAGCCATTGATGCCACTGACTATTTGCCTGCAAGAAAAATTGCATTATTATTCGATCATCTAGGTGTGGCTGGACAAAGGCTGTTTGAGAACTTGCCAGTTATACCAAGGCCAGCCAGTGACGGGATTTTGACAGGTTTGTTTACTTTGCTTGACCAGAGTATTTCTCTTAATAGTCTCATAAGCTACACTATTGTCACAGTTATCAGGAGCTAATCCCAACCACTGGGGAACACGTTTATGGCTAGGGTCTCTACCATGTAGAACACTGAAAAGAGAAAAATTAGTAGGGGAATGAGGTGTTGTTACATACACCCAAATGTTTTCTTTTCGAAAATTCCCTACATCAATATTCAATGAAATGGCTGTCTGAATACCTTCATTGAGTATGCGATTGACACGCTCTGCTTAGCCATTAGAAGATGGACTGTAAAGAGCAACATTTAAGTGTGAAATATCTAAATCTGTCAAGAATGTGTTCATTGCTTTTGACACAAAATGCATTCATTTGTCTGTAACAATGTAGCGTGGAGGACCTTCAATTAAAAATATTCTCTTTAAAAAATCTACAGCTGACTTCGTACTAGGTGATTCAACAAAATCATAATAGATCCACTTAGAGAAATAGTCTACTAGAACAATTAAGTAACGTTGTGTCTGGGTAGGATAAGAAAACGACCAGAGTAATCTAAAGCTACTTTTACCTAAGGAGACTCAGGCATTTCTAAAGGAAATAAAGGTTTGTGTGTGATTTTCCAATGTTAGACTGAAACAATACACTGAGGACAATGTTCAATAAATTGGAAAACTGCTCTGTATATACCTGGCCACCGAATAATTTACTTAAGTTTCTTAACAGTGGCTGAAACTCCTAAATGTCCTTGATGTGCCATTGAACAGAAACGTTTTCCAACTACAGTAGGTGGTACAATTAAATCTTTGCATACACAAATTTGATTTTCACAAGACAATTCAGATGCCACTTGTGCAAAACATTTGAGCTCTCCTGAAAGTGATTTATCTTTAGGCCAACCAACATTTATGAAATGAAGTACTTTTTTTAAATACTTCATCCTTTTCTTTAGCCTCCATCCACTCTTGTTCAGAAATGGTACCTGCACAGTTTGATATGACATCAACAACTGCTGCAACACATTCATTTTCATTTGAATTCTCATTGAGACCTTCACTGAGAGGTAAACGAGACAAACAGTCTGCTCTGAAGTTCCACCCTTCTTGTATATACTTGATTGTAAAATTGTACTCTTGCAATTTGGACAGAAGTCTGACTAATCTTGCCAAAGCTTTACCCAATCCATTCCCATCTAGAAGAAAAACAAGTGGTTTATGATCTGTAAATAAGTCAAACGATGTGCCACAAACATAAGTTTTGAACTTCTCTACCGCCCAAGAACATGCAAGAGCCTCTTGTTCAATGATACTGTATTTCATCTCTGCCTCACTGAGAGACCTGGAAGCAAATGCTACAGTATTCTCTTTATTACCAACCCACTATCCGAACATAGCTCCCAGCCCCTTTAAACTGGCACCTACAAATATGAATGATTCATACTGGGGTTGATAAGGTTGCAACATGGGTGTATTAACAACTCACTCCTTCACTTCTTCAAAAGCCTTATCTATTTGTGTAGACCATTCAAATTTAACACCCTTTTTAAGCAGAGATCTTAATGGTTGCAGTAAACTGGCATATCCCGGAACAAAACGTGCACAATAATCACAAAGCCCAATAAGTGATTTGAGTGAGTCTTTGTCTGTAGGCAGAGGTGCCAACCTAATAGCAGCTAAATTGCAAGCCTTTTGTTTGATCCCCTCTTTAGCAATAGTGTGACCTAAATACTCAACCTCCTGTAGCATAAACTTGCACTTACTCAATTTCACTGTCATACCACACTCCATCAGGCTTCCAAAAACTTTCTGTAGCATTGCAATGTGTCCCTTAATTGAATTGTTTCTGTAAACACCAGAATGTCATCCTGGAAAGCTTGAATTTGTGACTCATGAGCAAACAAAGTATCCATAAGTCTTTGAAAAACACTGGCAGCAGACGCCAGACCAAACGGCAGCCTTAAATATTTGTAAACACCAAATGGTGTCACAAAAGTAATTAAAATTTGAGACTTTTCACTCAGAGGAATCTGGTGATACGCACAATGCAAATCTATAGTAGAAAAGTATTTTGCAGTGCCGATATTGGCCACTATCTCCTGAATATGTGGTAACGGGTGACAATCTACAAGTATATTTTGATTCAATGATCTGAGGTCAACATACAACCTTAACTCTCCAGAATGTTTCTTGGTCAAAACAATGGGGGAAACCCATTCTGAAGAATCAGTGGGAACAATAACCTTCTCCTGAACCAACCAGTCTAAAAGTTTTTTTAAATAAGCTCTGGCACTTAAAGGAACAGACCTCACTTTATGTACAATCAGTATAGCATTTTTAGAAAACTTAATTACATGTTCAAACCCCTTTACATTGCCAATGGTATACCTGAATATGGCTGAAAATGTCTCCATTAATAAATCAATAATATTACTGTCTGATGATAAACAGCAAATAAACATACTACCAAGAACAATAGGTTCAATGTGTCCAGGACGTAGGTGAATGTAAAGTCTTGCTGAATCTTTCCGCCCAACAATATTCACGCCCTTTAACAGCTACATAAATTTTGACCTTGATCTTGATTCCTCATCTGAAGTACCCGTAATGTTGGAAGTAGGGTGTTCACAGAGATCTCAACATGATGATGTTGATAACATGCTTGTCTTTGATAACTTAACCATCCTCTGGCATACACCAGCATCTACTAGGAGAGTCTCCAAGTGACTTGTAAGATTCAAAGATTATGATTTAATATAATGTTTTTATGGGAGGGAAATTATGTAGTGTCTGACCCTCATACTTACCTTAGTTTTCATACTATATAATGTGTTATTTTACTGTTGCTTTAATCAAATTTAGAATGTTTAACAGTGTTCCATAAGCTTATAGAACTTCACAACTGGTTGCTAGGTGAAGGAGCAGTTCCCCTGACTCTTCACCGAAGCAGCTGTACTGGCCGTGGGTCCTTGCTATGGACTAAAAAAATAAACCTACACTAACTACTTCCACCTGTTTCCTGTGTTGGTCATTCAGCCATTTCCATGAAACCGCATTCTCCCTTCCCATCTGGCTGTTTTTCTTCTCTTTCCTTGGCCTAATATTGAATGTCAGTTTGGCACGGAAACAGCTATTATAGAATAGTTGGAAAAATTTCTCTGGTTTGAGGCTTATGAGTGTACTGCGGAAAAGCAGATGTGCATCAAGTAATAACAAGGTGCAATGAAATAAAGGGTCTGCAACACTTTGAACTAGGCACTATCCAGCATCACTAATGTTTGCCTCATTACTCTACCACTGCTCAGTTCTGTCACTCACAATGTTAAATGGTAATCAATGTGGAGAATGTGACTTACACCTCGGAGAACACAGAAGTGGAATATTGGCAAATCTCTGCTTGCTTACCTGACACATGGAAACTCCATGTTCATATTAATTTATGTCAGAGATTCTCTGCACTATGCTTCCATACTAGTACAAAGGTAAATCATTTATGACAGGTACCAGGCAGCGTTCTGGGTCAGGAGGAGGGCTGTAGCCATGATGGAGAGACTACAAGTCAGCCACATCTCTTCTATTATCCTGAGTTTAGTAGGTCAAATGAACATTGGCTACCAGGCCCCATCTTCACATTTTCAGTCCTGTCCTCTACACAAAGAGCAGAACTGAGCTGCCAAGTGAAAACACAAGTTAAGCGGGGATTACAGAATTCCAAGCTCCCAAATTTGAACCAAAATCCATCCTGAATTTTAATGCTTTGCTAAGATTCATTTGCTCCAGGTTTCAGGAGCACTATATGATCATTATTTAGTTTTAATGTGCCTATAGTTTTGCCTTGTTGTAGCAATATATAACATTGTGAAGTAATTTGGATGCAGGAAACCAGGAAATAGTCATCTGTATTTATTGAAGAATTATTCTAAACCAAGAAAAGGAAACTCCAGCCACTCCTGCTCTGCTCCTTCACCAACTGTCCACACCCACATTCCAAACAGTCCCATTGATGGAGCAGGGGCGGCCGGAAGAAACCAAGTAACATGTTACAAATAAACAAAGAGTAAAACAATGAAATACATTTACACAAGTAATATGATACATTTTAAATACATGAAAGTTATTTTTTCCTTACGTATTCTTAACACAATACCACACCACCTTCCTCTTCCAGAAAAATAAAAATATATGCATCTACATTACTTGACTTTGACAATTCTATTGAGATTCCACACACGACCATCCTCTAATTTAACAGCACCACTGTAAACTTCAATAACTTTAAAAACTCTACTAAAGTGAGATTGCCCTCCTGTAATTTTCCCCGGTAACTTGACCTTTACAAAATCACCCACCTCAATATGTAACTCTTTTACAGATTTCCTCAAATCATACACTTGTTTTCTTTTCTCCTGACACGACAAATGTTTGCTCCTTGCTGAATCTCTCCTAATTTCATAATTGAGTTGTTCCTTAGTATAAACTTTAACCCATGGAGGATACACCATAGTATGTGGTATACGTTTCTTGAACATGACAAAAGGGGATTGGCCCGTGCTAGTGTGTGGCGTGAACCTATATTCCTCCACCTTCTTCTTAATCATGAATTCCCAATCACACCCTAACTGATTTGCCAATTGAATAGTCTCCTTTAATGTCCTGTTAAAACGTTCCACCATCCCATTTGTCTCAGGATGGTACAAGGCACTCTTTCTATGCAAAATCCCTCTTTTACTTAAAAACTCACGCATAAGTCTAGATGTGAATTGAACCCCATTATCAGTCATAATGGAGCTGGGATTACCTTCTTTACTAAAAACATCTGTGAGAAATTCTACCACAGTCAAAGAGGACACTTCTGAAGAGATCATGATCTCTGGCCACCTAGAAAGCTCATCCATAAGAACTACAACAAATTTTGAATGTGATTTATAGTTCAATGGTCCTAGGATATCAATAGATACTGAGTCCCACACTTCATTAGGAGCTTTCTTGAGTATCATAGGTTGAGTTCTAACTTTCAACGACTTATCTGCAACATTACACTCCACACAATCACGTACTTTTCTTTCAATATTTAAGTCCATACCCGGCCACCAGTATACTCCTCTCAGTCTTTCTTTAGTTTTACAAATCCCATGATGACCACTATGGGCAAAATCCATGATGCGCTCACACAAGTTACACGGGGGAATTAACCTTTCTCCTCTCAATACTATCCCATTCTGAATGGACAATTCATGCCAAATTTTACTATAATTCTCACTCATATTCTCATTTTTATTTAAGACCCGTCCATCCAAAAGTAAATCTCTGACACAGGAAAGATTTACATCATCCTTCATTCCTTGTAACCATTCATCCTCTGTAACACACCCATCAGTGACAGCACACACCTTAACATCCTCGTCAACCCACCAGGAATCATCAGAGTCATAACCATCCCAATCAACATTCTTCATTCTAGATAAACAGTCCGCTGCTTTGTTTTCACACCCCGGAACATACCTCACATCAAAATGGTAATCCTGTAATCCAACAATCCACTTACAAATGCGACCCGAAACATTATCCAACCCCTTTTTCTCAAAGATCTCACGTAGAGGTTTGTGATCAGTGCATACTTCAAACTTGACTCCCCACAGAAATTGTTTAAATTTTCTTACAGCCCAGAAAATTGCTAATGCCTCTTTTTCGATAGTCGAATATTTACACTCCGCACCACGTAAACTACGAGACGCAAATGCAATTGTATTAATTTTATCCTCATTAAACTGTCTTAAAACACATCCTAATCCTTTCTCAGATGCATCTGTGGTAATTGAGCAAGGTAGACCTGGTTGAAAACTATTAAGAAATTGAGCTCAAGACAAACCCATCTTTAAATCTTCAAATTCTCTCTGACACTCAGAGTCCCAGTTAAATTCAGATCGGTTCTTAAGTAAACTCCTAATAGCACAGGTTCTTTTAGCCAAATCAGGAATGAACTTAGCATAAAATTCCACCATACCCAAAAAAGACTGTACATCAGATTTACTTTCAGGTGCTGCTAGCTTTATAATGGTATGAACTAACTCCTCTTTAGGCTTTACTCCTTCCGCAGAAATTATGTGACCAAGATAGGAGATTTCTGTTCTAAAAAACGTACACTTCTCTTTTTTTAAGGTTATCCCCTTGTCTCGGAAAATGTTAAGCACACTCCTGACAGATGTTCTATGCTGTTCAAAAGTATCTGAAAAAACAAGAACATCGTCCTGAAAAAATTTCACAAAAGGCAAATCACCTAATAACCCATTCATCAGCCTTTGAAAAACGGATGCCGCCGAACATAAGCCAAACGGCATCCTGTTGAATTTAAAAACACCAAAAGGAGTGATAAATGAAGTCAACAATTTAGATTCTTCGCACAGTGAAACCTGATGATAAGCTGAGCTGAGATCCAAAGTAGTGAAGAAACGAGCATTGCCCAAAGAACTTATCATTTCTGTAATGTTAGGTAAGGGAAATCTGTCCTCAACTATTTCTTTATTCAAGTTTCGCAAGTCTATGCAAAGCCTAATATCTCCGTTGGCTTTAGAAGCAACTACAATTGGGGCCACCCATTCTGCAGCATCCACCTTCTCAATAATATTTTCCAATTCTAATCTCTGAAGTTCCACCTTAACCTTGTCTCTTAAACTAAAAGGTATGTTCCTAACCTTACATGCTACAGGAATAGCTTCTTTTTTCAACACAATGCGGTGCTTGTATCCTTTTACACACCCAATCTTACAGGAAAAAACTTCAGGAAATTAATTCATAAGATCATCACTACCAGAGCAGACCTTTTGAACCTGAACTTGTGGAACCGCATTAGGGTTCAATACAATATTAAGTAATTTCTGATGGGGCCAACCCAAAATGGTATTCCCTACTATGGGAACATAAATCTTCCCTTCAATGGTATTCCCTTTGAACATGATCTTAGCATCAAAATATCCTCTCAACTCAAAAGGTTTTCCCCCATAACTAAAAGGCAAAACATCTGGGGGTTGAAGAGTAACCTTGTTCTCAAAATGTTTTAAAAAGTCTGACTGTGAAATCAGAGTCAATTTTGCACCTGAATCCATCATCATGGAAACCTTGACCCCATTAACATCAACCACATCAATAGGATATTCACATCGTACCTTAGCAATACAGTTTACATCATTTACAACTTGTAAAATGAATGATCTTTCTTCATCATTATCATCACTGCCCCCATCACCAACTTCATTCAACTTCACCACCCCTTTGTCTCCAGACTTACAACACCTAGCAAAGTGCCCTTTTTTACCACATTTTTTACATAACACCTTAAATGCTGGGCAATCTTTGCTATTGGCTAAGTGTGATGATGAATTACATCTATAACATAACAGTTTAGTTTTCGACGGACCAGAGTGTTTTTTAATTGGCAACCTCGTCTCAACAATCTGAACAGACTTTAACGTATTCTTGGATTTTCTTAAATCTTCCACGCAGAGTTCTGAATGTTCAATTTGTTTTGCGACCATTAAAACCTCTTCCAAATTTGGATCACCTTTGGACCACAAGGCCTCTCTTATCTTGTCGCTTCTGCACTCCAACATAAATTGGTCTCTAATACGTTCCTCTACAGTGTCGCCAAACTTACACTGGGCCGCCAATTTGCGAAGATTTGTAACGAAATCTTCTACTGTCTCAGTTTCACCCTGTTTACATTTTCCAAAGTAAAATCTCTGTAATATAATTGACACTTTTGGTAAAAAGTGCCTATCTAATCTGAGTAATGTTAACTCAAACTCATTCAAGTTTGTATCCCCTTCTCCACCATCTGACGAATTGATAACAGGTAAATTCTCCAAAATTTCCTGTCCTTCTGCCCCAAGACAGTGTTGAAGAACAGAAGTCTTCCGGTCTGCAGACAAATTGCTTCCACAAACACGAATGTATGTTAGAAAGACCTTCTTCCACTTACTCCACGGTATAGATGGTTCACCAGGCAAAGGCAAAAAAAATGGAGGTGGTGCAATGTTCTGCATGCTTTCTTCTTCCAACAATAATATAATTTATCAACAAAAAAAAACTCCAATTCCCTCAAAACATGTATGCCTCTTTAACAATAATTGTCCCAAAAAAAAAAATATAGAACCAAAAAGTAATATATATATTTTGTAGCAGAGCCAGGTAAAATAAGAAAACCTTTCTCCAAAATATTTAAAATGCTTAAATAAACAATTAAACAAAAGAAACTGCAGATTGTTAACAAAAATCAATCCTTAAAAAATATGCTCTAAGCTAAACCTTGGCAAGCAGCCAAACAAAATACACACGGCAATCCTTTTCTGTGCCGGAGAAGCTTTGGCAAGCAGCCAGTAGAGACACGAAGTGTTGCCTAGCAACCTTAGTGTCGATCTGAGAGGAAACGTTGGCAGGCAGCCAAAGCAGTCCTGTAATAGCTCTCTTCATAAACAAATTATCTCACACTTCCTTGCTCAAGTAATTGACACACACGGCAATCCTTTTCTGGGCAATCCTTTTCTGTGCCGGAGAAGCTTTGGCAAGCAGCCAGTAGAGACACGAAGTGTTGCCTAGCAACGTTAGTGTTGATCTGAGAGGAAATGTTGGCAGGCAGCCAAAGCAGTCCTGTAATAGCTCTCTTCATAAACAAATGATCTCACACTTCCTTGCTCAAGTAATTGACACACACGGCAATCCTTTTCTGTGCCAGAGAAGCTTTGGCAAGCAGCCAGTAGAGACACGAAGTGTTGCCTAGCAACGTTAGTGTCGATCTGAGAGGAAACGTTGGCAGACAGCCAAAGCAGTCCTTCCTTGCGCAAGTAATTGACACAAAGCCTGAATAAAATCAATAATGTACAGTGCTGGAGTTTCCATGTACCGGTGAAATAAAATCTGACACGTGGAACGTTGGCAGGCAGCCAAAGCCGGTCTGTAATAGCTCTCTTCTTACAACGGCAGCTGCTGTGGAATAAACTCTGACGCGTGGTCCTCCAGACTGAAAGTCTTCATCCTCGTCGCCAAAATTGAAGTAATTTGGATGCAGGAAACCAGGAAATAGTCATCTGTATTTATTGAAGAATTATTCTAAACCAAGAAAAGGAAACTCCAGCCACTCCTGCTCTGCTCCTTCACCAACTGTCCACACCCACATTCCAAACAGTCCCATTGATGGAGCAGGGGCGGCCGGAAGAAACCAAGTAACATGTTACAAATAAACAAAGAGTAAAACAATGAAATACATTTACACAAGTAATATGATACATTTTAAATACATGAAAGTTATTTTTTCCTTACGTATTCTTAACACAATACCACACATTGGTTTTAGGATAGTTCTCAAGTTATGGAGCAAGGATAGTCTACAAACAATACTTTACATCTCCTTTAGTAAAACTTGACTCAAATTGTACACAGTCATTGGTGAGTCCTATGTAGAAGCTCTTCTGTGCGCATCAGATTCTCTATGGACAACATACCCACAACCACAGGAGGAATTTTCTACTAGCTCTAACTGGATTCATGATCTCCCCTTATGTGTAAGGAAATGCTTCTTTTTTCACAGTCACCCCCAAAGTTTTAACCTGATGTTGCTGGTTTTTCGAGTTTGAGAGTGCACTGAGGCCTGCTAAACAGTCCTCAATGCTAGTGCCCCGACCTTTAAACATATCTGTTTGATTGGCGTGTACAATGTGGCAAGTTAACTTACTGCTAAGTCCCTAGTATATGGTACAAGGGGGTACTCTTGCCTTGGAAGTTAGAGTGTCCTCTCAGGGAATGCAACACATGTTGTGCCACCCTGAGTGGGGAAAGGTAAAACATGGCTCCCAGTCTGTCACTGTAGACTGCCTGGGCAATTTAAAACTGCTCACTCAACTTTATCATGTTAGGCAATAGCAATGTTTCTACTCTATTTTTATTGTGCATTAGTCACCTATGCCACAGTCTGATCGTGTTGTAAGGCAGGTGAAACATTTTAAAAAGTAGATGTTTTGAACATGTTCTGGCATCAAAAACACCAAATTGCCCTTTTTGCTATGATGGAGATTAGTATCCTCATTGGTGAGTACAGGGTTACACACTGACAACTGAGCAGTGCTAACTTCTGAATGGGATTTCAGAAGTTGATACTTCAAGATATAAAACAATTTGTTAAATTAATTCTGACTTGATACCCAAGTCAAATTAATGTAACTTGTTGTTGCATGCAACTTTCATGAAGTTGCTACTCTGTTACCCAAATTGCCAGTGGCCATTTGCTGAGGTTGGCCAAGAGACAGCCTTCTGCTCTCCTGGGGAGACGTACATGGCTCACAGGACAGGTAAAAATAAAGGCCTGCCTTTGGAAGAGATGGTTCTTTCTCCTGAAAGGAAGCTACATGGAGTGTTAGCACAAAAGCTGAGCTTCAAAGGGGAAGCCACGTTTGAAGGGTAAATGGTGTCCACACTAAAGAGGGGCTGTTCTTTTGTACATGTAGAAATGCTGGTGTTGGGGACAGAGAGAGGGAAACACTGGCCAGGCTGGTTTCCCGTGGACGTGTAGCACACAGGTAATCACACCTCTGGAGCAGGCTATTGAACTTTTGAAGATGAGAGATGATGAGAGAGGAGTTCTGTCATCTTGAAAGTGGGCAGAATGGAGCTCTCCGGGATAGCTGGATGCCACACTTCACAGAAAGTTGTATTTAGGCAGGAGGGAACCTAGTAACCCTTTGGCTCGTGACTGTGACCTCCCCTGCGGGCTTTTTCTAAACATAAAAAGGGCACACCTGGCCTCCCAGAGCTCAATTCATGCTTGACTGGAAAAAGAGGACCAAAGAATTAGTCCCCTGCTGACCTTGGGACCGGCAAAGAAGAGGGTAAACCAAAGTTGGACTGCACCTGCTGCTCCTAGGGCAGGTGAAAGAAAGTACTATGCCTACTTTGTCATTGGCATATTTGATTTACTGGTAAGTCGCTAGTAAAGTGCTAGTAAAGTTCACCAGAGGTGCCAGGGCCTGTAAATCAAATTCTGCTAGTGGCCCTGCAGCACTAATTCTGCCACCCACATGAGTAGCCCTGTAAACATGTCTCAGACCTACCACTGCAGTGTGTATGTGTGTAGTTTTGCACTGCCAGTTCGGTATCCACTTGCCAGGCCAAACCTTCCCTTTTACTACATGTAAGTCACCCCTAAAGTAGGCCCAAGGCAGCCTCATGGGCAGGGTGCAGTGTATTTACAAGGTAGGACATGTACTGGTATGTTTTACATGTCCTAATAGTGAAATACTGTCACATTTGTTTTTCACTATTGCAAGGCCTATCTCTCCCATAGGTTAACATGAGGATTGCCTTTAAATATCTTTTAAGTGTAATTACCCATTGGGAGCGGATAGAGATGTATAGTTTGGGGTCTTTGAACTCACAATTTAAAAATACAGTAAAGTTGGTTTTTAGACTGTAAGTTTGAAAATGACACTTTTAGAAAGTGGGCATCTTCTTGCTTAACCATTCTATGCCTCTTCTTGGCTGTTGAATACACGTTTGGGTCAGAATTATTTCCAAGCATTCCCCGCCTGTCACATATAGAAGTAATGTCCAGGCCAATTGCCCCTGGGTACTGGGGCTGGACATTATTGAATATGTCCAGCCCCAGGGGGAGTCTGTGCTCTGAAAAAGAAGGAAACATGCTGTCAGAGCTCCATGAAAAAGAACCTGTCTCCCCAGACTTTTTGAAAAAGCTCAGGGAGTCTGGGAAGACAGGTTCTTTTCCGTGGAACTCTGATGGCAAGTTTCCTTTTTTTTCTGAGCACTCCCCACTCCGTCACATATGCAAATATTGTCCAGGCCCAATGCCCCAAGGGCACTGGGCCTGGATACTAATGAATATGTGGCGGGGGTCTGTGATCGGAAAAAAAAGAAACTTGCAAGCAGAACGCCACAGAAAAGAACTCTTCTCCCCAGGGAGTCTAGGGAGACAGGTTATTTTCCGTGGAGCTCTGCCTGCAAGTTTGCTTTTTCCAAGTACACAGTCAACCCCCCTCATATGTAAATAATGTTCTGGCCCAGTTCCCCATGTGTGCACATAGAAGAGACACCCGGGGCCAGTCCACACCGGTGAGCCCATGTCAAATTAATGTAAGTACAGAAAACTCCGTTAACTCTGCCAGCGAAGCAGAGCTTACCACCCACCCCTATTAATTAGATTCCTAGGCCCATATTTATACTTTTTGACGCAAACCAGCCATTCCTACACACCATGCGGGTGCCCGATTTAAGGATTGATGTTAGCCGGCACTGAGGGCTGGTCAGAGTAAAAACAAATTACTCTAACCAGGCAGCGCTGGCGTAGGGGAAAATGGGGGTTGTGCGCCAAAAAATGGTGCAAGTCAGGTTTGAGGCAAAAATCATGGCTCAAACCGGACTTGTGCCATTTGTTGACGCACAACCCCCATTGAAATGACTTCTGTCTTAGCAAAGACAGGAGTCATGCCCCCTTGCCCAATGACCATGCCCTGGGGACTTATGTCCCCTGGACATGACCATTGGGCACAGTGACATGTAGGGTGGCCCAAATTAGGCCCCCATGCCACTTTAAAAAAATAAAAAAATAATACTTACCTCTACTTACCTGTACTGCCTGGGATGGGTCCCCCCATCCATAGGTGTCTTCCAGGAGTGGGTGGGGGTGGCAGGGGGTGTCCCTGGGGGCAGGGAAGGGCACCTCTGGACTGCTTTCATGGTCAGAGACCATGGAAGTGAGCCCACAGGTCCCTTAATGCCTGCCCTCACCCAGGCGTTAAAAAACGGCGCACATCAGGCTGGGTGCAGTTTTTTAAGGCCCGCCCCCTCCTGTGCGTCAAAATGACGCGGGAGTGTAAATAAGGGGCACAGGCCTTAAAGTCATTTTTTTGGGCTAGGAACGCCTACCTTGCATGTCTGTAATGCAAGGCGGTTTCCCACATCCCAAAAATTATGCACACAGAGGAATTTTGACATTCACGGGGTCGGGCGTCAAAGTATAAATATGGGGCAAGGTTTGCGCTGAATGTGCGTCAAAATTTTTGACGCACATTCAGCCAAACAGAGTATAAATATGCCCCCTAGTGTTTCAAAAAATATATTTTTGTGACACAAATTATTTAGAGGCCTTGCACAGCACCAGCTTTTAAAGACAGAATGACTTTTCAAATGAGAAGTAGATACACGCAACAAAGACAAAAGTTGTGATTAGTGCTGACGAAAAGACATCTACAAATTATGTTTTAGTGAATCAGGTGAGAAGTTGTGCATGGATGATCCATAGAGAACACAAGGCAAGTTTTGCCTTGATTGTCAACCCAGGATACCAGACTACAGAGGAAAGGTATTCAGTGGGTTTGTTTCTCTGGGAGGTGACTGGAGGAGGTAGGTGTGAAAATGCTCCAGGTCCATATCACTGATAGTGCTCTGGGGTCCAATGGACAAGTGCGCTTGATTTTTACACCTCCAGGACACTATGGGTTTACAGAAGGGTGTTCAATGCTTTTGCAGCCCTCTTCTGTAATACTGATAGTACTGGCCCACATGTAGTGCCAGTGCTATCCTGAGAGGGCTTTTCCTCATTTGCATGGGGACATGGCCATCACTTTTTCACTGCTTCTGCATCGTATTACCGATGCAGCTGAAGAGGCAAACATGCACTAATAGTGTGCCTCAAAAAGGTGGTGCACTGTAAGTACACCCCCTGAGGGCAGCCCACTCAAGGGCTAAAAGGGGATCCCATGGATGACCAGGAAATCCTCCTGCAAGCAGGTGCTGTCCCCTTTGGCTCGGGCCTTTAACTCAGGAGCAAGCCTTTAATGTTTAATGGCCGGTATGGCCTGCTACAGTGGACTACAAATCTATTAGAATATTCTCCTGCATGAGGATGGACAGTCTTAGTTGAGAAAACATCGGAGACCAAGGAGGTTGAAATCCTCCTTGCTGCCTAAGCCTTTATTTCACAGCTCTTGCTATGAATGTTCCAAAGATAACAGCTGGGCTCAGGGCCAGGGCTATTAGCTGTTGAACATTCACAGCAAGAGCTGTGAAAGCAGGGTGTCAGAAATCGTCCTTTGTTCTCCCTGATTCAGATAAACCACTTTTCCGTAGTTCAGCCAAGCCAGAAATACCAAGGGGCTTGGCAGCATTCCTCCCTACCTCCTTCTAAAGCCCCAGGGACACTGAGCTAAAGTTGGAGGGAAAGGTCAAAGCTCCACATGTCCTGCTTCATGGCCTCTGCCTTTCACTTTCCCCATATATTTTTGAGAGGCAGGGTAAAGAGAAAGGCAATGGACATTAGGACATTGAACTGTTGAGAGCAGTAGACTTATACCAGTTTATATAGGCTGCTGCTGCTCCATTGTCTTCAATTAAAAACTCCCAACACTCCATTTTTCTTATTACTATTACTTCAAGTAACTCTGCACAGCAAGGAAACTTGTTATGTGAAAAGGAGAGAGCAGGTATGAGCCATATTTGCAAAGGTATGCATCATTTCTGCCCTCTCCTGGCCCTGGTGCACTGTGTGCTGCCTAGCGTGGAACTCAAAGCAGGAACTCTTGATCCATAGTGCCAGAGTGACAGCATTATGCACAGGATAGTTTTTGTGCAGGAAGACATACTTTCCTGCACATAAACAATCCTTAGAGGCATATTACTCTTTGCTTGTGTGCTGCAGAATGCAGCACACACGGAAAAAGCAAGATACCAGGAGAAAATACATTTCTCCTTGTCACTGTTCTGTTGGGTTGATACACCATTTTGGCACAGACCTAGGTTTACAAGTCTTTGTAAATCTGGGTTTGCGTCAGAATACATGGGTGGATGCATGTGAATGCCCATACTCCACCTATGTAATGCCTAGCTGATGGAAAGTAACACGCGCTGGGTTACTTTGTAATTAATAAACCACTCAAACCCACACAGAGTGGCATTGCGTGGCTTAGTAAATGCCAAAAATTGATTTTGTGTCTGGATTGTGCCATAAAAGTGATACAAAATCATAGTAAATCTGGACCAATATATTAAGCAAACTGTTAGAAATGGGTACTCTAGTTGGCTGAGGTATAGATCCTTGTCCAAATAGGGACCACAATCCTAGTTAGGGTAAATCACACACAATCCAAATTATCCTGTGCCCACCCTTTGGTGGCTTGGCACTGAGCAGTCAGGCTTAACTTAGAAGGCAATGTGTAAAGTATTTGTTCAATAAATCATACAGTAGCACAGTAAAAACACCACAAAAAAAATCACACAGGTTTAGAAAAATAGATACTATTTATCTCAATAAAATAAGGTCTAAACAACAAAGATCCAATAAACACAAGTTGAAATATCATTTTAAAAGGTTTAAAAGAGTCCTTATATTTAGAAATAATCAGTTGTCTCTTTGTTACACACGGTACCTGCATGCGTAAAAAATAACAACGCACGGAGACCGCAGAGGAGGAGATGCGTGGAAAAATAGGGTGTGCATTGAATTTTTTCTGACGCAGCACAGATAATGCGTAATTTCTTTCGACGTTGCAAGGGGCTTGCGTCATTTTTTGGCACACAGTCTTGGTTCCTCACTGCAGTGCGGGGATATTTTGACACCCAGGCATGATTCGGGGAAAATCCTTGATGCGCTGGAAGACGGCACGGGTGCTGCGTCGATCTGCTAGGCGATGCATAATATTTTCTGTCGTAAGGCAGATTCTGTGGTTTTTCGGCGCACAAGGCATTTCCTGAAGCGATTACAGCCCTCATTGTGACATTTGCGGTAAGTCCCGCTTACCGCCATGCCGACTGCCACCAACATGCCACTGCCGAAGCGGTTTACCGCTACCCATATTATGACACACACATGCCAATCCATCACTATACAGACACACACACAATTCCGCCAGCCCAAAGGTCAGTGATAAACTGGCGGTAGCAAAAGCCACACCGTTACGCCAACAGAACTACATCCATAGCATTATGACCCACGAATCACCACAGCAGACATTCAATGGCGCTAAAGCATTGGCGGTACATACCCCGCACTCAAAATACACACACACATACAAAACAACACCACATTGGACAATTTGAACACACACCTGACATCTATACACACACCACACCCACACTCCCACACCACTATAAAACAAACACCCACACTACCCACAACCCTTTACAACTACAAACCATTACCACCAGAAAGAGATACAGCAAGAGCACCCACACAACCAGAGCCACATAACATCATCATCTATACACCATCCACGCACCTTACATCACACACCCCAAAACATTACCCCACACACTCTCACCCACACCACTCACACTACACCCATGGCACCACAACGACACCCCAGATTCCCTGAGAAGGAGCTAAGAGCCATGGTGGAGGAAATCATCCAGGTAGAGCCACAGCTATTCGGATCACAGGTGCAGCAGACATCCATTGCCAGGAAGATGGAGCTATGGCAGAGGATCGTGGACAGGGACAATGCTGTGGGACAACACCCAAGAACAAGGGATGACATCAGGAAGGGGTGGAACGACCTACGGGGGAAGGTGCGTCCCACAGCAGCAAGACATCAACTAGCTGTACAGAGGACTGGCGGTGGACCCTCACCTCCTCCCCCACAACTAACAACATGTGAGGAACAAGTCTTGGCAATACTGCATCCTGAGGGTCTGGCAGGAGTAGCAGGAGGACTGGACTCTGGTAAGTCAAAATCTCGATTATTATCACCCCCCTACCTGCATGCCATCACAAACCCCCACCCCTACCCTCACCCCCATCACTCCACCACTACACATACACCCACCATCATAACCCACCCCTCACACTACCAAGCCCTGCTTGCAACACCAATGCATGGACACCCATCACTAATGCATGCACTCTAGAAACAATCAATTATCCAACCAAATCACCACTCACACAAGCCTAAGCTGCCAGGGCAATCACAACCATACAGGGCAACATACCCATACTCAAGATGTCACACGCGGAAACAATAACACTGCATTTACATCCCCACAGGTCCCCCACACAATGTCACCGGAGAGGAGCTGCCAGCAACATCTAGTCCCCCCGCAAAAGAGGTCCACAGTGATGACAGCAGCTCTGCTCGCCTGTATCTGGATGACCAACCTGGCCCATCAGGGACCTCCGGACAGTCGGTTACCCAGGCACAGTCTCATACCACCACAGAGCCTCCTCCCTCAGGAAACACCACCACAGTACCCACCCAGGGGGCCATACCTCTGTCCCCAGGACACATCAATCAGCAATGTGTCCACCACTACAGGGACCCCAGGCAACCCCACAATCACAGGACAATTAAGGACCTGGGGTCAGTGGCATTGGGCACACAGTTCAGGGGACAGAGTCACAGGACAACAGGGAAGCTGGGAGGACTGCTGTGCGACAGGGGGAGGACAGGCCCAGGGAACCAACTCTCCACAAGGCACTCTCCAACATCATGGGAGCTTACCACCATTCCCAGGAGACCATGGGCACAGTACTGGCCAAGTTTCAGGAGACCCAGCGGCTGCAGGAGGAACACTACCTGGGGATCAGGGAGGACTTGAAGTCCATCAACACCACCCTGGTCACCATTGCAGGGTTGCTGGCAGACCTCCTCAACACCAAGAGGGGCACAGTGGCACAACACAGGTATATGTCCTGCCTTTCATCAACATTGCACCCTGCCCTATGAGTTACCTAGGGCCTACCTTAGGGGTGACACATATGTAGAAAAAGGGGAGTTTTAAGGCTTGGCAAGTACTTTTAAATGCCAAGTCGAATTGGCAGTGAAACTGCACACACAGGCCTTGTAATGGCAGACCTGAGACATGGTTAAGGGGCTACTTATGTGGGTGGCACAATCAGTGCTGCAGTGAAACTGCACACATAGGCCTTGCAATGGCAGGCCTGAGACATGGTTAAGGGGCTACTTATGTGGGTGGCACAATCAGTGCTGCAGGCCCATTAGCAGCATTTAATGTACAGGGCCCTGGGCACATGTAGTGCACTTTACTAGGGACTTATAAGTAAATCAAATATGCCAATTGGGGATGAACCAATATTACCATGTTTAAAGGAGAGGGCATATGCACTTTAGCACTGGTTAGGAGTGATAAAGTGTGCAGAGTCTTAAAACCAGCAAAAACAGTGTCAGACAATTGGCAAAAAGTTGGAGGATGACCACCCTAAGGCTGCCAGGTCTAACACAAACTGGGTACCATTATGTTCATTGGAAATGACACCCATTTTACTCAATGGAATGGTATACATGGTTGTCACCTTTCTTCATGTGCCATAACAATATCATTGAACATTGTTGTAGCTATTTAGTCATCCACATATTTTTGGGTGTATTTCCCATTATCTGGCTTCATGATAGAGCATAAGTGGTGCCTGTTGGACACAATGTTCATTGATCAGAGTACTGTGCACAGCGCAAACATTATTTGGCCTCAGAGGAGTTCATATGTAGTGGCAAGTACCCCTGCAAGAATTTGGTCAACCTGCCTACCATGTTTACAGCTTCTCCCTTGACCTTGATTAAAACCCTTGTCATAATGAGTATTTTGGGGAGTTTCTTGGAATTACTCAGATGCACGCCGCAAAATCAGTGATTTCCAGTTCATACTAGACATCTACATGTTTGCTTTGTGGGTTAATAAATTGGGCATATTTAGTTTAAATTGAAGGCCCAAATACCAACTGCAATGCTTATGACTGCACGCTGTTTATATGAATAAATAAGAGGACTTCTTAGCACATCTTTTATTTGCAAACAATGAACAAACACAAGATCATAATGTATCAATAGTAGTGTAATTCATAGTGTTAATGGTGAGGTAATATGTAATTTTGCTACTGATATCAGTGGTGTCATTTATGACGGCATCTGTTATATCAAGGGGGAGGACACGGACACTGGTTAATGGGTACGGTAAGAAAACCTTAGAAATTCACTGAAAAAGCCAAAGGTTAAAATGACATTATAGCTAGGTAAAATGTCAGTTAAAATGTAACATTTTAAACTAAAGAATCACTGAAATTTACCAGTTGTATTTATTTCCCGAATTCCTCTATAAACTGTTTTTTCTGTAGATTTCTAGGATTTGTTTTACTATAAGTCACTGTCAACATATAAAAGCTAGGACAATTGGCTTTATCAATGGGTGACTACATCATTATGCAAGACCTATAAAAGCTAGGACTATTGGCTTTATCAAGGGGTGACTACATCAATATGCAAGACAGGTGGATTAGCTTTGCTAAGGGATCACCATATCAATATATAAAGGCAAGCCTATTGGCTTTGTCATGGAGTTGGATATCAATATACAAAGGTAAGCCCACTGGCTCCATCAATAGGTTACGCCCTTTGTAATGCAACTTTGGTTTATTAAGAATCATCATCAAAATTATTACATTCCCAAACCATATGCATTGCAATGTTTAACATTGAACATAAACAAACATTTAAATAAAGGTTTTTTTTATTGAAAACAACATTAAGCAAGTCTTTCTTTTACAATTACCAGTACATAATGCTGCCATAAGTCTCCAGAAGTCGCTGCATTCCAGAGCTAAAGAGTGAAAGCTCTATGTCTGGAAATGTTTGAAACATCATAAACCTTTCCTGGAGTCATGTTCTATAGACAGTTAACTTAAAAAAATATTTTTGGAGGACTGATGCAATCCCTGCACCCCCCAAAACTCTTACATCTTTTTGTTCAAATATATTGCAGAGCTGTACAAATGAACTACACCATTTTATTCACAAATGTGCACAAAGTCTAAATTCATACTACCTGTCTGCATTTTTGCCATAAGATGTGTTACAGATGCAATATACCATTAGGGAAGAACAGACACTGGCTGATTCAGCCAGTCTACAGTGTTTGTGGCATCAAGCTCACCGATTAACTGGATAGATATGAAAAGCCTGGTGTTAAGTCAATATGACACCTGTGAATGTTGGGCAGGCATCATTTAGCCAACATTTTTAAGTGTTATGTTAGATACTGCATTAATCCTGCTATGTGCTTGCAAACATTGCTATGGCATAGGGAAACTATCTGTGCGGCCATGCCCATTATATGCCCCTCAGTTTTCACTCAGGGCACATCATGTAAACTATACTTTGATTGACATATGTAAGAGGGCAACATACATCATGAAGTGCATGACACACACTCAGACATTGCACACTGTTTGGTTTTACACTCACTTTGCCATTCACACATTTTTATCTTGTGTTGCCTTTATACTCATAATTGCCTCGTTTGTGCTGCCACATGATTTCATTCAGGATTCTTTACCCTGTGCATTTGATGCGGTTCCATCCATACACATGGAGTGAAATGTCACATTGCTACTAACTGACGTTCTGTTGCTTCTGCCATTGACAGATTAATAAGTAAATGTCAATGTGGCACAACGTTGTCTCCGCATTGCAGTGCATTGTTGCCAGTATGTGCGCACAGGGGTAATCTTCCTGCACATGATGTACCCTCAGAGCCATCATCATCTATGTATGTTTGTCACTGGCTGCAGCATGCATTGGAAGTGGGAGGGACTTGACTGACTTCAGTTCAGTTTTCTTGCTGCACATCACCAAAGGTACCAGATTGATTTGTCCCATTCCAAAGGTTACCTAGTGTGAGATACACAACGTGCCTCATGAACCATGAGACTTGCATTGAGACACCCCCACAATGCCCACGGATTCCCTCTCTTGCAACAGTGATGCTACACTGCATCTTGGCCAGCTTTGCATTGCTCTGTACCTTTATGCCATTCAAAGGCACAGAAGGTGGCTTTGTGTGTCTTAACATGAGTGACTTGAGGTTTTGCATTACACGTGAACCATGATGCAGATGCATGTATGAGGCAAACCCATCAGACATATGGCCCTATCTTCGTCAACAGACACAGAAATGGCTATTATGTCATACATTTGTTACTGCTAGTAGGTCTGCAATGAATTTCAAGTTTGCTTACCAACAAGTAGCCCATTCCCTTATTGGCCATTCTGGAAGTGGTCATTGATGATGGAGTACCTGAAGATGTAGGTATCATGCACATGCCATGGGTATTTTTCCAGCAATTTGTAAACATCCCCTGCTGGTTCAGAATGTGTGCTTCTGGCTCCTGTATAGATGTGATGTTGGTGCAGGGAGAACCAGTTGCACATATGTATAGTCCATTGCCCCAAGAAATGCGGAAAACCAGCAGTGGTACAGAGGCCTTGCTTGGTGTTCAACTGTTGTTGTTGTTTCTTGGGGAAAAGGAGTTGCTGGGGTGTGAGTCTGATGATTGTATGTACAATAGAGGGTAGAATTCAGAGAAAGATGGCTGGGATATTCCTGCCAGCCTGGCTGTTATGGTCTGGAATGAACCAGATGCCAGCATGTGGAAGACTTCCATCAGCTTGACCTGTGGAGGGATGTTGGTTGGCCCGTCAGTTGGTGGCTGCAGCCTTTGTACAATCTGGTTGAGCAAACATATGATGGACTCCCTATTGAGTCTGTAATATGCGCTGACCTCATCCTGAGGTCAATGAGGGAAATCCCCTGGTGGTAGACACAGTCCCTTCTCCTTATGGAAACATATGCCTTCAGCAGGATAACACCCTTCTTACACTAGAAGTAGAGGTCCAAACCAGGTACACCTCCTGGAAAGAAATACTTCTGCTAAATTTTGATTGACCCCATTGAAGTATCAGCAGGGCTTCAGGGACGACAGAGCTCCCAAATCAGTGTTGGGCAGGGTTTGTGGACTACTCCAGCAAGGCACTGAGTGACTGGGTCAGGAGAAGCAAGGTTAATGATTACAATGAGCAGTATAACTTTATACTCAGGGAGCACATGTTCAATAATTATTTTACAGAGCTGCACCAGCATGTAGTGGACGGCAAGTTGATTGACCCCAGGAAGCCTGCTGAGTAGGCTGAACCTCTGAGTCAGCACCAGAGTGACCAAATGCCTCTGGGGGGACTTCCAAAAGGGTGGTCCAGGTTTCCACTAGAAGAAAGAGGAGGTACATGAACTTTAAAAACAGAGTTCTCTAAAGATGCCCAAAAACATTCCCACGGGAGCAGCAGTTACCAGCCCTCTGAGCCAACGAAGAAATAATTCTTTGATAAACAGACAGGGAGTTTTGTCCCCCATTGTACTGGGTCACACAAGTATGGGCACTCCAAGGAAGACACCAAGGCCCATATTTAAGAAAATGATGCACAAATGCGCTAACACAGTTGTGCATAATTGTTCTTACCACGAGCTAACGCCATTTCCTAATGCCATCCGTGCACCATATTTATAAAATGACACACAATGGCGGTAAGGAATGGCTAGCGTCTCAAAAAAGACACTAACTGGTGAGTTAGTGCCGCTTTAGCAGCAAAATAAATGGCACTAAGGTGACGCTAACTTTCCATAAATATAGGCCCAAATGTCTCAAGAGGGCACAGACTCCCACCAGTGCTCAGACACCTGTGTTCGTGACTGTAGAGCTTGGGGGATGTGCTCCCAGTTAGCTTTGGGAAGCAGGTATAGGTTACCCTCATGTCCCTGGGGGACAAGGAGATTGTGCCTAAAGCCTCATAAGCCTACAGATACTTCTAAATGTAGGCAGTGGGTCACTATCAACCAGTAATGGGCACCAGGTGGAGGCTCTGAGAAACACAGGGGCCATCATGACTACTGTAAGATGTCACTTGGTATCCTCAGAGCAGGTCCTCCCTAACACATTCCACAAAGTCATAGTCACAGACATCCGCAAGAGTCATCTACCAGTGACTCTTATTCTCTTTGAGTGGGTGGGGAAGGGGTCCCAGGTTCTCTAAAAGTAGCTGTGGGCCATGCCTTTAGAATGTCTTTTAGGCAAGGACCTTGAGAATAATATTTGGAAAGAGGCAGAGATCTGGTCATATGTGGAGACATTGAGATGGCTTGAATGGGTCTGTATGACCACAATGTTTATGTCTGCCCAGGAAGGGAGTCAAAGTCCACTTGGGCCCTGTCCCAGGCAGCTATCAAGAAGAGGGGCATGTAAAATCAGCCCCTGAAGTTCCCTTGTTCTAGGTTGACAGGGCACCTGAGAAGGATGGTCCTGACCCTACGGGGGAGGACACTGCCACCCTGGATGACCTGCCTGAGCTTGCTGGATGGCAGGCTGAGGTTGGGCCCACCAGGGAGGTATTCTGAAAACCACAGAAAGGGTGCACCACTCTAGAGGGCTTGAGTAGACAAGCTGAGGTCCAGTCAGCAGGTGGTAACACTGTACATCATCTGATCATTTTGGGAAAAGGACCTGCTTTACAGTGAGTCTAAGGCTCTTGGATCTGGGGAAGCCAAAGTGCTGGTGGTTCCTTAGTGTTACAGGCCCTTCCTGCTGGGATTGTCTCACTATATGCCCCTGGCAGGACATCTGGGGCAAAACAAGACCTTGGCCAGGCTTGTCGCCCACTTCTATTGACCACAGATGAAGGCGGCCTCAGATGTATTTTGTAGGTCCTGCCCCCCTGCCAAGCTAGTGGGAAATTAGGGAAAAGCTCAAGGTTCCCCTGACCCCATTATCTGTTGTTTCACTCCATTTGAGAGGGAACACATTGACTTTGTTGGTCTCTTGGATCCCAAAACTGCTTTAGGTTCACCCTGGTCTTGGTAGGCCATGCCACCCGCTCCTGAAAGAACATCCCTCTGAGGTTGATGATTACACCTGCAGTGGCCAGGGTCCTGATGGGGATTTTAACCCATGTGGGGTTCCCCAAAGAGATAGTGTCTGGCAGAGGTACTAACTTTGTGTCAGCGTTCATGAAGTCCTTAGGGCATGAATGTGGAATGAAGTATAAGTTTTCAAAGCCAATCACCCCAAACCAACAGGCTTGTGGAGAGATTCAATAAGACCCTTAAAAGCATGATAATGGGACTACCTTATCCCATAAGGTATAAGTGGCATGTCCTTCTGCTATGCCTTCTGTTTGTCTACAGGGAGGTGCCTCAGAAGAGGGTTGAGAGCAGCCCATTCAAGCTCCTCTATGGATACCCTTTGAGGGGACCTCTCAGCTTTGTGAGAAGGCATGGGAGCAATCTCCCAGGAAACCCCTTCAGGATTTGATCAGCTACATGCTGGCACTCTGCAACCAGAACATTGGTTCTGGAAAAATGGGAAAGACAATATTGAAGCTAGTCAAGAAGTCATGAAACTCTGGTATGAACAGATTTCCACTTTACAGTTTCAACCTGACCATAAGGTGTGGATTATGGAGTCCAGGGCTCTCCAGGACCACTGTGCAGGCCCATGCAAGGCAAAGTAGTGGAAGGGGGAGTCCTCCTACTGGTGATTTGCATAACCACTAGCAACCACTTAACGTTGCACAACATAAACCACCTCAAACCACAGTTCGAGAAGTCTGAAGTCAATATAATCTTAGTGAATGGATGGAAGATAAGAGTGGCCTCTTGTCTTCCCAGAAGCACAAAGGGTCACTATAGAGTGTTAACCTCTCCCCTACTCAGACTCCAGGGCAGCAGTACTGTTGTCGCCAGTTGTTGGGGCAGTTTGCCTCTCTGTTCTCCCTCAACCCTGGGTGTACACATTTGTGTACACACAACATAAACAATGGAGACAGTCCACCTGTCAAAAATAAAATGTGCAGACTGTTGGATAAGGTGATAGTTAGTATCAAGGATTCTGTTGTTAGGGATAATTCAGCCCTCCTACAGTCCCTAGGCTAGCCTATGGTGTTGATATCCAAGGCTGCCCCACTGGGCATCACTCCAGAACTCAGGTTCTGTGTGGACTACCGAGGACTCAGTTCTATCACTAAGACTAATACCCCATTCCCCAGGCTGATGACCTCATAGACAGGCTGGGGGGTGCCAAATTCCTGAGTACTTTTGATCTTACATCTGGGTAATGGCAGTTTGCTCTGACTGAGGAGGCAAAAGAGAGGTCTGCATTTTTGCCCCCAGAGTGAAACATCCAGTTCACAGTGATGCCCTTTGGCCTAAGGAATGCCCCTGCCACCTTTCAGAGGTTGGTCAACAGGGTCTTACCTAGGTAGGAGGTATACTGTGCTGCCTACCTAGATGATAGAGCTGTCTTCAGAGCCAGCTGGGATGACCACCTGTGCCACCTCCAGTAGATGCTTCAGGCCTTGCAGGAGGCGGGCTTGACTATCAAGGCCAGTAATTGCCAGATAGGTGAGGGTTTCATGGTATATCGGAGACACATGGTGGGCGGGGGCAAGGTTCAGCCCCTCCAGGCCAAGATTGAGACCATCCTGGTCTGCCAACCCCCTAAAACACAGACTTAGGTGAAGGTCTTCCGAGGCCTCACAGGATACTATAGGAGGCGTGTTAAGTGATATGGCACCATTGTTGCCCCCTTAATAGAGCTGACCTCTAAGAAGCAGCCCAGGAAGTTGGTTTGGTCAGAAGCCTGCCAGAAAACCTTTAACACCCTCAAGTAGGCCATGTGTACAGTACCTGTAAGCAAGGCTTCTGACTTCCCTTAGGTGTTTATTTTTCAGATAGATACTTCAGAGCATAGCATGGGGGCTGTCTTAGCACAGTTAAATCAGGAGGGTCTAGACCACCCTGTAGCCTTCATTAGCAGGAGTTTACTTCCCTGGGGACAGAGGTGGAGTGCGATTGAAAGGGAGGCCTTTACTGTGTCTGGGCACCTTACCTGTTTGGGTCTAACATGAGAGTTCCCTTCTTACATTTATTAGAACATTGGAATGCTGGGGGCTCCATTGAAAACAATGGAGTGCTGCAGGCTTTTACTGGCCGGTAAAAGCCCACAGCGCCAACATTCCAATGTTCGCTTTGTTCACAGCAACAGCTGTGAACAAAGCCTCACGGAGCCCGAGGGGATTTTAATCCCCTCAGGCTCCGTGAACATTTTTTTTTTAATAGAACATTCTGCCCTGTGTGGCAGAATGTTCTAATAGCCTTGTAGCCTAATAGCTGTAGCGGGCTCTACCGGCTATTAAAGTCCCTCTCCCTTGTTAAATGCCCTCGCCGAACGGGGAGCGGGCCTTTAATAGCCAGTAAAGCCCGCTACGGCGGGTTCTAAGGCTATAATAAACTGTTACTTCCAAAGAGGAAGAGGTACACAGTTCATGTTTAGTGTCTGTGGGAGTGAAATGAACAATCCTTTTCATGGTAAATGATTTTGAATTACAATTTTGAAAATTCTACTTCTAGAAACTTGCCATTTTCCTGCCTTAGCCATTTAGTGCATGTACCCATGTACCCTGTCTCAGGTTCACATGACTGGGTGTGGTTGGCAGTTGACCTTTGTGTATTCCTCATAGACAGCCACACATAATAGAGAGCTTTGGTGTGACTGGATGTGCCATCATTGACAGGATGGGAGGGTAGAGTTAGGCACAGGCCAATTTACACCTGAATTGGCTGTGTCCTGACTTCACACAAAGAATTGCATACCTTCTATAGTTAGTCTGGAGGCAGGCCAGGGGATAGAGGAAACCTTTGCACTTCAAAGGAAAACCTCTAGGAGCTTCTCTTACTTCAAAGGAGGTACCAGGTATAAATATGAGACCTCAGACACTAACTCTTCCATTCACTTCTGTACCGGTGAGAGCCTCTGCCAGGAAGGACTCCTGTGTTGCTGAAAGAGCTGCCACTCTGCTGGACTACTGCCCTGAATACTGATGCCTATTGTGCTAAACTGCTGCCTGCTGCCCTCTTGCCTGGGTGAGAAGGACTGGACCTGTAACCTGTACCCTGGACTACTAGCATGACTCCAAGCACTGATCTCTTATAACCAGCACCTGAACTCTGCGACTGTGAGTCCCAGCTTGCCAAGTGGTCCCACCCCTGTCCTGGACCTTTGGAAGTGGGCCTGAAGGTATTATTCAAGCTCATCTGTGGATCCGGCAGAACCAACGTATCTCCTGTGTTGTGCGGCACAACGCTGAGCATAACAGGAAACTCTTCGGAACCGATGCATCGCCTCAGCTGTTGGACGCGTACTCGATGAGGGACCCCACAATGCTCCCCAACCACGTTTTGAGGTACCCTTGTTCAGCCACCCTAATTGTGCCCCAGCCATGCTCTATTGCAGTCGGACTGAACTTGTGATCTTGTCCTGGTCTGGTGCCACCAGATATCCACAGTTGGTGCTTTGGTGATTTCTGCTGCTATTTTCCCTTAATTCTTGAATTCATCTCTGGTTTTGTTGATTGGATTTTTGTTGTTTTGGGCTTGTTTTATTTATTAAAATATACTCTACTTTTCTAAACTTATGTGGGATCTTTTTTGTGTTGTGTCTTCACTCTGTTACACGTTGGACCTGGCTTTTTGACAGGGACATCCCCAAACTTTTTGCCTCCTTCCTCCTGTTTTTTCTGACCTGTTGTTGTTGGCTTTTGACCTCTGGGCACTTTACCGCTGCTAACCAGTACTAAAGTGCATATGCTCTCTGTGTAAATTGTACTACTGATTGGTTTATCCATGATTGACTATTTAATTTACTTGTAAGTCCCTGGTAGAGTGCACTACATGTGCCTAGGGCAGGTAGATTAAATGCTACTAGTGGGCCTGCAGCACTGTTTGTGCCACCCACCTCAGTAGCCCCTTAACCCTGGCTCAGGCCTGCCATTGCAAGGCCTGTGTGTGCAGTTTCACTGCCACTTCGACTTGGCATTTAAAAGTACTTGCCAAGCCTAGAACTCCCCTTTTTCTACATATAAGTCATCCCTAATGTGTGCCCTAGGTAACCCCTAGAGCAGGGTGCTGTGTAGGTAAAAGGCAGGACATGTACCTGTGTAGTTATTTGTCCTAGTAGTGTAAAACTCCTAAATTCGTTTTTACACTACTGTGAGGCCTGCTCCCTTCATAGGCTAACATTGGGGCTGCCCTCATACACTGTTGAAGTGGCAGCTGCTGATCTGAAAGGAGCAGGAAGGTCATATTTAGTATGCCGGAATGGTAATATAAAGTCCTGCTGACTGGTGAAGTCGGATTTAATATTACTATTCTAGAAATGCCACTTTTAGAAAGTGAGCATTTCTTTGCACTAAAACCTTGGTGTGCCCTTCAATCCACGTCTGGCTAGGTTTAGTTGACAGCTCCTTGTGCATTCACTCAGACACACCCCAAACACAGGGTACTCAGCCTCACTTGCATACATCTGCATTTTGAATGGGTCTTCCTGGGCTGGGAGGGTGGAGGGCCTGCCCTCACACAAAGGACTGCCACACCCCCTACTGGGACTCTGGCAGACAGGATTGAACTGAAAGGGGGCTTGGTGCATTTCTTAGACACTCTTTGAAGTCACCCCCACTTCAAAGGCACAACTTAGTATAAAACAGGGCCTCTGCCCTACCTCATCAGACACTTGCTGGAGAAGAAACCTGAACCAGAAACTACATCCTGCCAAGAAGAACTGCCTGGCTGCTCAAAGGACTCACCTGTCTGCTTTTCTACAAAGGACTGCTGCCTTGCTGTTGGCCTGCTGCCTTGCTGAACTGCCTGGCTGCTCAAAGGACTCACCTGTCTGCTTTTCTACAAAGGACTGCTGCCTTGCTGTTGGCCTGCTGCCTTGCTGAACTCTTGTCTGGCTGTAAAAGTGCTCTCCAAGGGCTTGGATAGAGCTTGCCTCCTGTTCCCTGAAGTCTCAGGCCCAAAAAGACTTCTCTCTTTCTCTTGGACGCTCAGTGCGCCGAACTTTTCGACGCACAGCTTGTTCCGCGGCAAGAAAAACGCCGCACACCGATGCTGATCGACGCGACGTCTTCAGGACGACCGAAACTTTGACGCACGGCCTCGCAAGGACAACGCCGCCCGACTTCCCGGGAGAAATCGACGTGACGCCTGCCGTGAGATCAAAAACTTTGACGCACGGCCTCGCAAGGACAACGCCGCCCGACTCCGCAGGAGAAATCGACGCGACGCCTGCAGTGAGATCGAAACTTTGACGCGCGGCCTCGCAAGGACAACGCCGCCCGACTTCCTAGGAGAAATCGACGCGACGCCTGCCGTGAGATCAAAACTTTGACGCACGGCCTCGCAAGGACAACGCCGCCCGACTCCGCAGGAGAAATCGACGCAATGCCTGCCGTGAGATCAAAACTTCGACGCGCAGCTTCGCAGAACGACGCGCAGCCGGAAAACAAGCAGGAAAATCCACGCACAGACCTGGGACATCTGGTACTCCCCGCAAACCACAGTAAGAGATTGTCCGCGCGCCGGAAAACGACGCACGACTCCCCGCGTGGAAAATAACGATGCAAGTCCGGGTGTGCTGAGGAGAAATCGACGCACACACCAGTTTTCCACGTACCTCTTCTCCTGTGGCCCTCTGAGGAGATTTTCCACCAGAAACCAGGTACTTTGTGTTTGAAAGAGACTTTGTTTACTTTCTAAAGACTTAAGACACTTCATATCACTTTTCAGTGATATCTTTACAAATTCGTATTGCAACTTTGATCGTTTTGACCTGAAGATACCCAGATAAATATTATATATTTTTCTAAACACTGTGTGGTGTATTTTTGTGGTGTTATGCTATGGTTGTTGTATGATTTATTGCACAAATGCTTTACACATTGCCTTCTAAGTTAAGCCTGACTGCTCGTGCCAAGCTACCGGAGGGTGAGCACAGGCTGATTTTGGATTGTGTGTGACTTACCCTGACTAGAGTGAGGGTTCTTGCTTGGACAGAGGGCAACCTGACTGCCAACCAAAAACCCCATTTCTAACAGTTACTGTTTTAAATGTTGTGCAAATACTTTACACATTGCCTCTGAGTTAATTATTACTGTTATGTGCCATGCTACCCAACGGTTGCACACAGATTAATTTAGGATTTACTTGTGATTTTAACCTCACAAGGATGTGGTTACTGCTTGAGTATGGTTCCCCCCTCAACCAGTAACCCAATTTCTTACAGGAAGCCTTAGGTTATGTGATGGATCATCTGGGCCTTGGATCTGTTTGCCTCCCCTTCAAACTCCCTTCTTCTGCACTTTTGTTCACAAGTCGCAAGCAGGGAGCCTTCAGGGGTGGGTGCCTTGACAATCCCATGACCTCAAAAGCTGCTTTATGCTTCCTGCTCGGAGTCACCTTCTGTAGAGGCAACTTCAGAGGTTTGGTACGGAGTCGACTGTTGTGATCCTGATAGCACCCGATTGGCCAGGAAGACCTTGGTTTCTTCGTTTTATATGGTTAGCAAATGATTCCCATGTTCCATTGCCTCTTCATCCCAGCCCCCTGCGTTTTCTAACAATAATAGGATGTTCAAGAGAAGTAGCATGTGACATCCAGTTGTCAAAGAAACTCTTTATTCTTAAATGTTATGTGAAACACTGCGCCCATTTTCATACTGGTGTGAAATAAAACAATATAAATCCAGTCTGTGGGGATCCTTTGAAAATCCTGGATTTTTTAAGGGAGACTTTTTCATGGGACTATCCCCTTCAACTTTAGCAGCACCTTAGGTGGCACTTTGATCATGTAGAGGTCTGTCAAATGACTTGTGGAGCATTCTGTCCTTGGCTAGTAAGCTCCTGAAATCCTTTAGACTTCAAAGACCTAAAGTTGATTGTCCAATTCCATCTTGGGATTTGTCTTTAGTTTTGGAGGAGCTGCAAATTGACCCATTTGAAACTATGCATCAGGTTGATATTTTGTGGGTTTAATCCAAGACTGCATTTGTGATTACCATTATCTCTGCCAGAAGACTGTGGAAGCCTACATCTTTGGTTATTTCTTATACCTATATTAGGTTTTCTCTGGAAAGGATACTACTCAGGCCAGAACCATAATTCAAGCATAGGGTATCCTCTAGGTGTCATGCCTCACATGAGATCATCATTCTGTTTTTCAAACGACAGACCATATCACCTCAGTCCTTGATGTGAGAAGAGTCTTACTGATATATTTGCAGAAGACTAAAGAGATCAAAAAGTCTAAGCTCATTTCTGTCTCCTAGGGCTCTGTTCATAGGGGGGGATCAGTTATGATTACAGACAGCAGATGGGTTAAGCAAGTGATAACTCAGACTTATACTTCAATTGGGGAACAGGTTCTGTCCAATGTGTTAGCCAGCTCAACTCGTGCCATGGCTGCTTCTTGGGCGGAGACTTGGGAGGTGTCCCTAAAAGAAATATGTAGGGCAGCATAGTGGGGGTAATGGACCTTTTACCAACCAGTAATCTTCATTATCCTTAGGGTGGTCCTCCTCATCACAGTAAGTTCCCTTCTTCCCTCTCAATTCTTGTGACACAATTATCCTGTCTTGATTGCTAAACAGGAAGTGGGTTGGGTGGGAAGTTTTAATATGGCCTCAATGCTTTTGCTTTCATTTTTAATTGGCTTCTTTTTGCAGTCCCTTTTGGAGGCAGCACGGTCTCAATGGTTAGTACTGTGATGAGGGAGACCACCCTAAGGTTAATGAAGATCACCTGTAAGAAAAAAAGGTATTATGTAGAACGTTGCAGGGCAGGAAAAGAATACCATTGGATCTTCAGGATTCTCAGGATTATGCTTGAAAATCTACACCTGCTGTGGCCTCCAGGTGTAATCCTGGGAATATTTGTGAATCACTAAAAGTGGAGGCAGTGATCACTCTGCATGTACTTTCTAGGAGTGAGCAAAATATTCCATTCCCCCATCAGAATTGGCAGAATTTTGCCAACTCCATGTTACAGTTGAAACACGGTGTTCTGGAAAAATTCCATCACTGTGTGATGGAATTTTTTCTTGCACATGGCTCCAAAATGGTAAATTGGGGCGCATGAGTAAGACTTGATGTCCCCTTGCCTTATTTCAGGTCGCTAGAAGGAAATCAAGCAAGATTTTTCCAAAGCGGGTGTTCGTGAATGTTCGCAGTCAGAAGGCTTCCGCTCAAGTAGAAAATCCACTCAAGCGGCAGCAAAAGAACCTGAGTAGTTGCACCCTTTGGCACACCACATGGTGCAGTTCGCACTGATTTGTCAGCAGGGAATGAGCTCCCAGGCTAAATCACAGCCTGAACAACACAACATGCCTACTTTTACCCATTGTGGTGGAACACCGCAGAACCTCAAAGAGTATTAATGTAACTCTGCAGAATTCCACGTAGTCAAAATCCACAAGTTCCACCCCCCCTGAGTGTTTAGCTTTCGCCTATGTTGGCCGAGTCACTGGTAAGTTACAAAACCTGACATTGTGCACCCCAACATTGTGGGCTAGGCCATGGGAATGCAATTTAATGGAGTTCACTTGGAGAACAGAGATTGTTTCAACACGTTTGGCAGAAGAATTTGATTATATATTTATGCATAAAGTATACCTGTTGCCAGAGAGCATCCTAGTGCTAGGAACCGCAGAAGCAGGAAAGGAGAACAAACATAAAGAGCAAGGGTGTGAACTGACAGCAGGTCAGATAACTAGCAGAATGGAGCGTGCCTGAATCCTGGCAAACTCGGAAATACTGAAAATAAGTCTCACTGACACATCTTGCATTATCTAAAGATTTTCTAACTGAGATGTCACCTGGCATAGGAAGGAGCTGCTAGCATAGTCTAGACAAGGCACTGACTCCCGACGGGTGAGGTACTTGTGGCGTGATATACAGCCCGGCCACAGAAGCTGAATGTCACATTGGAAGTGGAGGCCCAAGTTTTTACTTTACAGTGTGCACTGCAAGACTTCATCTGCAAGGTGTCTCAGTACTTCAGCTAATCAATGCCAGAACTTTCCTTGTGACAGTCGCTTTTTTATTTTTAGAAAGGTGCTTTCTTGTCAATTTTTCTTAATCACGTGCAGTGCTTTATAGTGACATTCTGTGAGTCTTCTTATTATCATAGGTGTGCCACTACCAATGCTTAATTTGAACCTGGGTGTGTCAGTGGGGGCCACCAGCACATATTTTTCGGGACTTACACTTTTTTTTTGCATCCGATGTTTGCCGAGAGCACGAGAAGCAAAGAACGCAAAAACCTTCAGAAAGGGAGAATGCAGGAAGAGTCAAGAGTTAAGACTAAGGGGCAGAGAGAGCTTGGTAGTGGCTTTGGCTTACTGGCCCTTGAATGCCACAGAGAAAAATTAGTGGCAAGCACAAGAGAGAATCTTGGGTAATGCAAAATATAGATGCCTTCTATTTAGGCATGCTTTTGTTAGAGTGCAAACATTATTAATAAAAACTGTGTTACTTAAAAATAATACAATTACATGTATTAAAAGGCCTAACTGAAATGATGTATTAGAAAATAAAAATGTGTGGCTGACATGGTGGACTTAATAAACAATGTGTATCAACATGAGAAAATAATGACTGATGAAGATGTATTTTGTTTAATGATAATTAAATGTACTGAAAAATGAATATTAATATTTACTAAAAGAATTAATAGTTTAAATATTATAACAAGTTTTATTCATCATGTTTTAGCGTTAGTTTTAAAAGGACTCATGTTTTAGAAAATTTCCAGAGGCAATGTTTTAAAAGTGTTAACTCTGCAAAATGATTGTTCTTTAAGCATCCTGTGTGACTTGCTCACAGTGGAAAAGTTATGCTCTTCTTTTGTTATATTTCTCTGTGTTCCTGGGATGAGATAATATGTACCCAGTGTTGGACCTGGCTTTTTGACAGGGACATCCCCAAACTTTTTGCCTCCTTCCTCCTATTTTTTCTGACCTGCTGTTGTTGGCTTTTGACCTCTGAGCACTTTACCACTGCTAACCAGTGCTAAAGTGCATATGCTCTCTGTGTAAATTGTACTATTGATTGGTTTATCCATGATTGACTATTTAATCTACCTGTAAGTCCCTATTAGAGGGCACTACATGTGCCTAGGGCCTGTAGATTAAATGCTACTAGTGGGCCTGCAGCACTGGTTGTGCCACCCACCTCAGTAGCCCCTTAACCTTGTCTCAGGCCTGCCATTGCAAGGCCTGTGTGTGCAGTTTCACTGCCACTTCGACTTGGCATTTAAAAGTACTTGCCAAGCCTAGAACTCCCCTTTTTCTACATATAAGTTATCCCTAATGTGTGCCCTAGGTATCCCCTAGAGCAGGGTGCTGTGTAGGTAAAAGGCAGGACATGTACCTGTGTAGTTATGTGTCCTGGTAGTGTAAAACTCCTAAATTCGTTTTTACACTACTGTGAGGCCTTCTCCCTTCATAGGCTAACATTGGGGCTGCCCTCATACACTGTTGAAGCGGCAGCTGCTGATCTGAAAGGAGCAGGAAGGTCATATTTAGTATGGCCAGAATGGTAATACAAAATCCTGCTGACTGGTGAAGTCGGATTTAATATTACTATTCTAGAAATGCCACTTTTAGAAAGTGAGCATTTCTTTGCACTAAAATCTTGTTGTGCCCTTCAATCCACGTCTGGCTAGGTTTAGTTGACAGCTCCTTGTGCATTCACTCAGACACACCCCAAACACAGGGTACTCAGCCTCACTTGCATACATCTGCATTTTGAATGGGTCTTCCTGGGCTGGGAGGGTGGAGGGCCTGCCCTCACACAAAGGACTGCCACACCCCCTACTGGGACTCTGGCAGACAGGATTGAACTGAAAGGGAACTTGGTGCATTTCTTAGAGACTCTTTGAAGTCACCCCCACTTCAAAGGCACAACTTAGTATAAAACAGGGCCTCTGCCCTACCTCATCAGACACTTGCTGGAGAAGAAACCTGAACCAGAAACTACATCCTGCCAAGAAGAACTGCCTGGCTGCTCAAAGGACTCACCTGTCTGCTTTCTCCAAAGGACTGCTGTCTTGCTGTTGCCCTGCTGCCTTGCTGAACTCCTGTCTGGCTGTGAAAGTGCTCTCCAAGGGCTTGGATAGAGCTTGCCTCCTGTTCCTTGAAGTCTCAGGACCAAAAAGACTTCTGCCTTTCACGTGGACGCTCCGTGCGCCGAAAATTTCGACGCACAGCTTGTTTCGCGGCGAGAAAAACGCCGCACACCGACGCTGATCAACGCGACGCCCTCGGGACGATCGAGACTTTGACGCACGGCCTCGCAAGGACAACGCCGCCCGACTTCCAAGGAGAAATCGACGCGACGCCTGCCGTGAGACCAAAATTTCGACGCACGGCCTCGCAAGGAAAACGACGCCCGACTTCCAAGGAGAAATCGACGCGACGCCTACCGTGAGATCGAAACTTCGACGCGCAGCCCCGCAGAACGACGCGCAGCCGGAAAATAAGCAGGAGAATCCACGCACAGACCCGGGACATCTGGTAATCCCCGCGATCCACAAAAAGAGACTGTCTGCGCGCCGGAAAACGACGCCCGACTTCCCCGCGTGGAAAAGAACGACGCAAGTCTGTGTGTGCTGAGCGGAAAACGACGCACACACCCCTTTTTCCCCGCATCTCTTCTCCTGTGGCCCTCTGAGGAGATTTCCCACCAGAAACCAGGTACTCTGTGCTTGAAAGACACTTTATTGCTTTTTAAAGACTTAAAGACTCTTAATATCACTTTTCAGTGATATCTTTACAAATTCGTATTGCAACTTTGATCGTTTTGACCTACAATTATCCAGATAAATATTCTATATTTTTCTAAACACTGTGTGGTGTATTTTTGTGGTGTTATACTATGGTGTTGTATGATTTATTGCACAAATGCTTTACACATTGCCTTCTAAGTTAAGCCTGACTGCTCGTGCCAAGCTACCGGAGGGTGAGCACAGGCTGATTTTGGATTGTGTGTGACTTACCCTGACTAGAGTGAGGGTTCTTGCTTGGACAGAGGGCAACCTAACTGCCAACCAAAAACCCCATTTCTAACATTGGTGATCAGCGGTGAGGATAGGACTTGTGTTTGTGCAGTGACATACAGTAGCTAAGTATTTCACTACCTACCCACAGTTGAAGGTCAACTTGATTTTTTATCTCTTTTTTGACTTTTGGTCTCTGATGTCCTCCTGGATATACTATTGATATTTTGGACTTTGGATTTTGGTTTTTGCTGGTAAGATCCTATCAGAATGGGATCGCTTACCTACTTATTCTTTTTGCCTACTGACCACCTCACTAAGGCTGACCTAAGGAAGCTTTGCAGAGAATGTGGCCTTACTGTAGCAAAGAGATCTACTAAAGCAGAGATGCTACGTGCCTACATAGTCTGGGAGGAAGACAGATGGGCAGAGAGAGAGGCAGCAAGAAACCAAATGACTAAGTACCCCTCAGAGGAGGAGGAGGACGACTCAGATGAGGAAAGAGACCCAGTGAAAAAAGAATGGCTCATGGCTCAAGCACGGTGGATGGAAGAGCTAGATGAGTTTATTGAAAGGGCTGAGGCAGCAAGTCTCTTAGCCCTGGAAGAAGAAAAGATTGCAGCTCAAGAGCTGAGCTGTAAAGAGCTGAAACTGGAGGCCGGAAGGGCTGAGTCCAGTTCAGATGGTGGCAGCAAAAATCTTGCATCTAGTACTGCTGAAGAAGGGCACAAGCCCAGAGATGTGGTACCCAACTTGAAGAAGAGAGTTGACACACCCCAGGCGGTTCAAGGGTATGAGGTAGTTCCCGTTATGCACAGGGTCCCTGAGAAGGATTGGGGAACTGGCACAGGGAGTCATATTCCTACTGGGGGGAGGGACACTTTACTGACTCTAGCAGAGAGTGACAGAGAAAAGGGTTCCCCCCTGGTGGACGTCCTGGATATAGAGTGTAGAGACATCCCAGAAGAGTTTGGGTTGAGTGTCAGGGACAGACAGATACTGTCTCACCAGTCTCAGGAGGGTGAAGTAGAGTGCTTTTCCAAGGTTGAGTTACTAGGTGGTTGGGTGAAGGGTACTGTGGTTAATACATGTGAAGGGCAGAGTGATGTAATTGCTGGAGAGCATATGTCTGGTCCTTATTTTCCAGAGCTACGCCAACACCAGGTGGAGTGTGAGTTCTCTGACCCCAGGGAACTTACAGTGGAGGCAGACTTTTGGGTGAGTACCAGAGAGTCTGAAGAGGCATTTGGGGGTGCTCCTGAAGGGAGTGGTCTAGGTGGTTCCCGACCAAGTGAGGTGGGAAAGGATTGTAGTGTCCCAGGTAGGTCTCAGAGCCTAACCTGTACCGTAGGGCCACCTTTTGAGGGAAGCCCCGCAGTGGCAGAAGAACTTGGGGGGATGACTGTAGACAGCATCCCAACAGTTCTGGTGTCTGGCAGTACCACTCCTAGTGAGGGGGTGCAGAAGTCCAGACATAGGGTTGAGAGGGGGTGGCAGACCCCAGTGGAGGATCTTGAAAGTCAGGGGTCAGCTCTGAGAGCAGAGCCCCCCAGGAATGACCCAGGTGAGACCGTTTCTGGTTTGGGGGAAACCCAGACTCTGCCGGATGGGCAGAGGTCGGGAGACCTGCGCCAACCAGACTCTTGTGTGGCCCTTGGGGACGGCGTGTCCCTTTTGGGGGGTGAGAGTGCCCCCCAGGAAGTCCTGGCATGCCAGGCAAGGATTCAACCTCAGGGTGGTGACTCTGGGTTGGATAACCGGGTTCAGAGGTTAAACTTTGACCTAGTGGGGGGTAGATGTGCCCCCCAGAAAGTCCTGGAATGCCAGGCAATGGCTCAACCTCAGGGTGGTGACTCTGGGTTGGCTAACCCGGTTCAGAGGTCAAACTCTGACCTGGTGGGGGGTAGGTGTGCCCCCCAGAAAGTCCTGGTATACCAGGCAATGGTTCAACCTCAGGGTGGTGACCCTGGGTTGGAGAACCAGGCTCAGAGGTTAAACTCTGACCTGGTGGGAGGTAGGTGTGCCTCCCTGAAAGTCCTGGCCTGCCAGGCAATGGTTCAACCTCAGGGTGGTGACTCTGGGTTGGATATCCAGGTTCAGAGGTTAACCTCTGACCTGGTGGGGGGTAGGTGTGCCCCCCAGAAAGCCCTGGTGTACCAGGCAGTTGTCCAACCTCAGGATGGTGACCCTAGGTTGGAGAACCAGGTTCAGAGGTTAAACTCTGACCTGGTGGAGGGTCAGTGTGCCCTCCAGGAAGTCCTGGCGTGCCAGGCGATTGTTCAACTTCAGGGTGATAACTCTGAGTTGAATGGCCCAGTTCAGAGGTTAAACTCTGACCTGGTGGAGGGTCAGTGTGCCCTCCAGAAAGTCCTGGCGTGCCAGGCAATTGTTCAACCTCAGAGTGCTGACTCTGGGTTGGATACCCAGGTTCAGAGGTTAAACTCTGACCTGGTGGGAGGTAGGTGTGCCTCCCAAGAAGCCCTGCTGTGCCAGGCAATTGTCCAACCTCAGGGTGTTGACTCTGGGTTGGATGACCAGGTTCAGAGGTTAAACTCTGACCTGGTGGGGGGTAGGTGTGCCCCCCAGAAAGTCCTGGCGTGCCAGGCAATTGCCCAACCTCAGGGTGGTGACCCTGGGTTGGGGAACCAGGCTCAGAGGTTAAACTCTGACCTGGTGGAGGGTCAGTGTGCCCTCCAGGAAGTCCTGGTGTGCCAGGCAATTGTTCAACTTCAGGGTGGTGACTCTGAGTTGAATGGTCAGGTGCAGAGGTTAAACTCTGACCTGGTGGAGGGTCAGTGTGCCCTCCAGGAAGTCCTGGCGTGCCAGGCAATTGTTCAACTTCAGGGTGGTGACTCTGAGTTGAATGGGCAGGTGCAGAGGTTAAACTCTGACCTGGTGGGGGGTAGGCGTGCCCCCCAGGAAGTCCTGGTTTGCCAGGCGGTGATCCAGTCTGAGGGTACAGACCCTGGGCTGGAGGGCCAGTGGCAGGTTAACAGCCCTGCACTGGTGGAGGAATGGTACAGGGCGACTTCTGTAAGCCCCCTGGCCATGTTGGACTCTGGGGGTACCGCTCCAGGAAGGAGGGTACAAAGCCCCAGAGGGGAGGACCAGGTTCAGGCTGTCATCCCTGACCTGGTGGAAGGGAGAGTGGTTAAAGGGTGCCCAGCACCTGGGGCTACCGCCCCCCACTCTCCACAGCCACAGTGGTTGGAGAGCTTTGAGAGGCCTGGGGCCTGGCTCTCATCCCTGGCAGCTGTCAGTAATCACTGTGGCTTGCTGTCCGGGTGGACAGAGTTATCCCTGGGGAGGGGACAAGTGTCACACCCCAGGGGTAGAGTGGGCAACACCACTATGTTGGTCATGGGGGTACTATCCTGCTCCTGGGATACATCTGTGAGCAAAGTAAGGTTAGGTGCTGCACAGATGGGATCCGCAGGAAAGGAGAAAGGTTCCCCATGGATGGGCTTAGTGGGCCCTGAGAGTATGGACAGAGGGATCCAATTGGAGTCAGGAAGGCGAAGAACTGGAGCATGCCCCTGCTGTTGTGGGCCTGGGTCCTTGTTCTGTCGCCTCAAACAGGGAAGTACATCAGGATAGTGATTGTTCTCCCCTGGCTTTAGGCTGGTGGGGGGTCATGTTGGACCTGGCTTTTTGACAGGGACATCCCCAAACTTTTTGCCTCCTTCCTCCTATTTTTTCTGACCTGCTGTTGTTGGCTTTTGACCTCTGAGCACTTTACCACTGCTAACCAGTGCTAAAGTGCATATGCTCTCTGTGTAAATTGTACTATTGATTGGTTTATCCATGATTGACTATTTAATCTACCTGTAAGTCCCTATTAGAGGGCACTACATGTGCCTAGGGCCTGTAGATTAAATGCTACTAGTGGGCCTGCAGCACTGGTTGTGCCACCCACCTCAGTAGCCCCTTAACCTTGTCTCAGGCCTGCCATTGCAAGGCCTGTGTGTGCAGTTTCACTGCCACTTCGACTTGGCATTTAAAAGTACTTGCCAAGCCTAGAACTCCCCTTTTTCTACATATAAGTCATCCCTAATGTGTGCCCTAGGTATCCCCTAGAGCAGGGTGCTGTGTAGGTAAAAGGCAGGACATGTACCTGTGTAGTTATGTGTCCTGGTAGTGTAAAACTCCTAAATTCGTTTTTACACTACTGTGAGGCCTGCTCCCTTCATAGGCTAACATTGGGGCTGCCCTCATACACTGTTGAAGCGGCAGCTGCTGATCTGAAAGTAGCAGGAAGGTCATATTTAGTATGGCCAGAATGGTAATACAAAATCCTGCTGACTGGTGAAGTCGGATTTAATATTACTATTCTAGAAATGCCACTTTTAGAAAGTGAGCATTTCTTTGCACTAAAATCTTGTTGTGCCCTTCAATCCACGTCTGGCTAGGTTTAGTTGACAGCTCCTTGTGCATTCACTCAGACACACCCCAAACACAGGGTACTCAGCCTCACTTGCATACATCTGCATTTTGAATGGGTCTTCCTGGGCTGGGAGGGTGGAGGGCCTGCCCTCACACAAAGGACTGCCACACCCCCTACTGGGACTCTGGCAGACAGGATTGAACTGAAAGGGAACTTGGTGCATTTCTTAGAGACTCTTTGAAGTCACCCCCACTTCAAAGGCACAACTTAGTATAAAACAGGGCCTCTGCCCTACCTCATCAGACACTTGCTGGAGAAGAAACCTGAACCAGAAACTACATCCTGCCAAGAAGAACTGCCTGGCTGCTCAAAGGACTCACCTGTCTGCTTTCTCCAAAGGACTGCTGTCTTGCTGTTGCCCTGCTGCCTTGCTGAACTCCTGTCTGGCTGTGAAAGTGCTCTCCAAGGGCTTGGATAGAGCTTGCCTCCTGTTCCTTGAAGTCTCAGGACCAAAAAGACTTCTGCCTTTCACGTGGACGCTCCGTGCGCCGAAAATTTCGACGCACAGCTTGTTTCGCGGCGAGAAAAACGCCGCACACCGACGCTGATCAACGCGACGCCCTCGGGACGATCGAGACTTTGACGCACGGCCTCGCAAGGACAACGCCGCCCGACTTCCAAGGAGAAATCGACGCGACGCCTGCCGTGAGACCAAAATTTCGACGCACGGCCTCGCAAGGAAAACGACGCCCGACTTCCAAGGAGAAATCGACGCGACGCCTACCGTGAGATCGAAACTTCGACGCGCAGCCCCGCAGAACGACGCGCAGCCGGAAAATAAGCAGGAGAATCCACGCACAGACCCGGGACATCTGGTAATCCCCGCGATCCACAAAAAGAGACTGTCTGCGCGCCGGAAAACGACGCCCGACTTCCCCGCGTGGAAAAGAACGACGCAAGTCTGTGTGTGCTGAGCGGAAAACGACGCACACACCCCTTTTTCCCCGCATCTCTTCTCCTGTGGCCCTCTGAGGAGATTTCCCACCAGAAACCAGGTACTCTGTGCTTGAAAGACACTTTATTGCTTTTTAAAGACTTAAAGACTCTTAATATCACTTTTCAGTGATATCTTTACAAATTCGTATTGCAACTTTGATCGTTTTGACCTACAATTATCCAGATAAATATTCTATATTTTTCTAAACACTGTGTGGTGTATTTTTGTGGTGTTATACTATGGTGTTGTATGATTTATTGCACAAATGCTTTACACATTGCCTTCTAAGTTAAGCCTGACTGCTCGTGCCAAGCTACCGGAGGGTGAGCACAGGCTGATTTTGGATTGTGTGTGACTTACCCTGACTAGAGTGAGGGTTCTTGCTTGGACAGAGGGCAACCTAACTGCCAACCAAAAACCCCATTTCTAACATTGGTGATCAGCGGTGAGGATAGGACTTGTGTTTGTGCAGTGACATACAGTAGCTAAGTATTTCACTACCTACCCACAGTTGAAGGTCAACTTGATTTTTTATCTCTTTTTTGACTTTTGGTCTCTGATGTCCTCCTGGATATACTATTGATATTTTGGACTTTGGATTTTGGTTTTTGCTGGTAAGATCCTATCAGAATGGGATCGCTTACCTACTTATTCTTTTTGCCTACTGACCACCTCACTAAGGCTGACCTAAGGAAGCTTTGCAGAGAATGTGGCCTTACTGTAGCAAAGAGATCTACTAAAGCAGAGATGCTACGTGCCTACATAGTCTGGGAGGAAGACAGATGGGCAGAGAGAGAGGCAGCAAGAAACCAAATGACTAAGTACCCCTCAGAGGAGGAGGAGGACGACTCAGATGAGGAAAGAGACCCAGTGAAAAAAGAATGGCTCATGGCTCAAGCACGGTGGATGGAAGAGCTAGATGAGTTTATTGAAAGGGCTGAGGCAGCAAGTCTCTTAGCCCTGGAAGAAGAAAAGATTGCAGCTCAAGAGCTGAGCTGTAAAGAGCTGAAACTGGAGGCCGGAAGGGCTGAGTCCAGTTCAGATGGTGGCAGCAAAAATCTTGCATCTAGTACTGCTGAAGAAGGGCACAAGCCCAGAGATGTGGTACCCAACTTGAAGAAGAGAGTTGACACACCCCAGGCGGTTCAAGGGTATGAGGTAGTTCCCGTTATGCACAGGGTCCCTGAGAAGGATTGGGGAACTGGCACAGGGAGTCATATTCCTACTGGGGGGAGGGACACTTTACTGACTCTAGCAGAGAGTGACAGAGAAAAGGGTTCCCCCCTGGTGGACGTCCTGGATATAGAGTGTAGAGACATCCCAGAAGAGTTTGGGTTGAGTGTCAGGGACAGACAGATACTGTCTCACCAGTCTCAGGAGGGTGAAGTAGAGTGCTTTTCCAAGGTTGAGTTACTAGGTGGTTGGGTGAAGGGTACTGTGGTTAATACATGTGAAGGGCAGAGTGATGTAATTGCTGGAGAGCATATGTCTGGTCCTTATTTTCCAGAGCTACGCCAACACCAGGTGGAGTGTGAGTTCTCTGACCCCAGGGAACTTACAGTGGAGGCAGACTTTTGGGTGAGTACCAGAGAGTCTGAAGAGGCATTTGGGGGTGCTCCTGAAGGGAGTGGTCTAGGTGGTTCCCGACCAAGTGAGGTGGGAAAGGATTGTAGTGTCCCAGGTAGGTCTCAGAGCCTAACCTGTACCGTAGGGCCACCTTTTGAGGGAAGCCCCGCAGTGGCAGAAGAACTTGGGGGGATGACTGTAGACAGCATCCCAACAGTTCTGGTGTCTGGCAGTACCACTCCTAGTGAGGGGGTGCAGAAGTCCAGACATAGGGTTGAGAGGGGGTGGCAGACCCCAGTGGAGGATCTTGAAAGTCAGGGGTCAGCTCTGAGAGCAGAGCCCCCCAGGAATGACCCAGGTGAGACCGTTTCTGGTTTGGGGGAAACCCAGACTCTGCCGGATGGGCAGAGGTCGGGAGACCTGCGCCAACCAGACTCTTGTGTGGCCCTTGGGGACGGCGTGTCCCTTTTGGGGGGTGAGAGTGCCCCCCAGGAAGTCCTGGCATGCCAGGCAAGGATTCAACCTCAGGGTGGTGACTCTGGGTTGGATAACCGGGTTCAGAGGTTAAACTTTGACCTAGTGGGGGGTAGATGTGCCCCCCAGAAAGTCCTGGAATGCCAGGCAATGGCTCAACCTCAGGGTGGTGACTCTGGGTTGGCTAACCCGGTTCAGAGGTCAAACTCTGACCTGGTGGGGGGTAGGTGTGCCCCCCAGAAAGTCCTGGTATACCAGGCAATGGTTCAACCTCAGGGTGGTGACCCTGGGTTGGAGAACCAGGCTCAGAGGTTAAACTCTGACCTGGTGGGAGGTAGGTGTGCCTCCCTGAAAGTCCTGGCCTGCCAGGCAATGGTTCAACCTCAGGGTGGTGACTCTGGGTTGGATATCCAGGTTCAGAGGTTAACCTCTGACCTGGTGGGGGGTAGGTGTGCCCCCCAGAAAGCCCTGGTGTACCAGGCAGTTGTCCAACCTCAGGATGGTGACCCTAGGTTGGAGAACCAGGTTCAGAGGTTAAACTCTGACCTGGTGGAGGGTCAGTGTGCCCTCCAGGAAGTCCTGGCGTGCCAGGCGATTGTTCAACTTCAGGGTGATAACTCTGAGTTGAATGGCCCAGTTCAGAGGTTAAACTCTGACCTGGTGGAGGGTCAGTGTGCCCTCCAGAAAGTCCTGGCGTGCCAGGCAATTGTTCAACCTCAGAGTGCTGACTCTGGGTTGGATACCCAGGTTCAGAGGTTAAACTCTGACCTGGTGGGAGGTAGGTGTGCCTCCCAAGAAGCCCTGCTGTGCCAGGCAATTGTCCAACCTCAGGGTGTTGACTCTGGGTTGGATGACCAGGTTCAGAGGTTAAACTCTGACCTGGTGGGGGGTAGGTGTGCCCCCCAGAAAGTCCTGGCGTGCCAGGCAATTGCCCAACCTCAGGGTGGTGACCCTGGGTTGGGGAACCAGGCTCAGAGGTTAAACTCTGACCTGGTGGAGGGTCAGTGTGCCCTCCAGGAAGTCCTGGTGTGCCAGGCAATTGTTCAACTTCAGGGTGGTGACTCTGAGTTGAATGGTCAGGTGCAGAGGTTAAACTCTGACCTGGTGGAGGGTCAGTGTGCCCTCCAGGAAGTCCTGGCGTGCCAGGCAATTGTTCAACTTCAGGGTGGTGACTCTGAGTTGAATGGGCAGGTGCAGAGGTTAAACTCTGACCTGGTGGGGGGTAGGCGTGCCCCCCAGGAAGTCCTGGTTTGCCAGGCGGTGATCCAGTCTGAGGGTACAGACCCTGGGCTGGAGGGCCAGTGGCAGGTTAACAGCCCTGCACTGGTGGAGGAATGGTACAGGGCGACTTCTGTAAGCCCCCTGGCCATGTTGGACTCTGGGGGTACCGCTCCAGGAAGGAGGGTACAAAGCCCCAGAGGGGAGGACCAGGTTCAGGCTGTCATCCCTGACCTGGTGGAAGGGAGAGTGGTTAAAGGGTGCCCAGCACCTGGGGCTACCGCCCCCCACTCTCCACAGCCACAGTGGTTGGAGAGCTTTGAGAGGCCTGGGGCCTGGCTCTCATCCCTGGCAGCTGTCAGTAATCACTGTGGCTTGCTGTCCGGGTGGACAGAGTTATCCCTGGGGAGGGGACAAGTGTCACACCCCAGGGGTAGAGTGGGCAACACCACTATGTTGGTCATGGGGGTACTATCCTGCTCCTGGGATACATCTGTGAGCAAAGTAAGGTTAGGTGCTGCACAGATGGGATCCGCAGGAAAGGAGAAAGGTTCCCCATGGATGGGCTTAGTGGGCCCTGAGAGTATGGACAGAGGGATCCAATTGGAGTCAGGAAGGCGAAGAACTGGAGCATGCCCCTGCTGTTGTGGGCCTGGGTCCTTGTTCTGTCGCCTCAAACAGGGAAGTACATCAGGATAGTGATTGTTCTCCCCTGGCTTTAGGCTGGTGGGGGGTCATGTTGGACCTGGCTTTTTGACAGGGACATCCCCAAACTTTTTGCCTCCTTCCTCCTATTTTTTCTGACCTGCTGTTGTTGGCTTTTGACCTCTGAGCACTTTACCACTGCTAACCAGTGCTAAAGTGCATATGCTCTCTGTGTAAATTGTACTATTGATTGGTTTATCCATGATTGACTATTTAATCTACCTGTAAGTCCCTATTAGAGGGCACTACATGTGCCTAGGGCCTGTAGATTAAATGCTACTAGTGGGCCTGCAGCACTGGTTGTGCCACCCACCTCAGTAGCCCCTTAACCTTGTCTCAGGCCTGCCATTGCAAGGCCTGTGTGTGCAGTTTCACTGCCACTTCGACTTGGCATTTAAAAGTACTTGCCAAGCCTAGAACTCCCCTTTTTCTACATATAAGTCATCCCTAATGTGTGCCCTAGGTATCCCCTAGAGCAGGGTGCTGTGTAGGTAAAAGGCAGGACATGTACCTGTGTAGTTATGTGTCCTGGTAGTGTAAAACTCCTAAATTCGTTTTTACACTACTGTGAGGCCTGCTCCCTTCATAGGCTAACATTGGGGTTGCCCTCATACACTGTTGAAGCGGCAGCTGCTGATCTGAAAGTAGCAGGAAGGTCATATTTAGTATGGCCAGAATGGTAATACAAAATCCTGCTGACTGGTGAAGTCGGATTTAATATTACTATTCTAGAAATGCCACTTTTAGAAAGTGAGCATTTCTTTGCACTAAAATCTTGTTGTGCCCTTCAATCCACGTCTGGCTAGGTTTAGTTGACAGCTCCTTGTGCATTCACTCAGACACACCCCAAACACAGGGTACTCAGCCTCACTTGCATACATCTGCATTTTGAATGGGTCTTCCTGGACTGGGAGGGTGGAGGGCCTGCCCTCACACAAAGGACTGCCACACCCCCTACTGGGACTCTGGCAGACAGGATTGAACTGAAAGGGAACTTGGTGCATTTCTTAGAGACTCTTTGAAGTCACCCCCACTTCAAAGGCACAACTTAGTATAAAACAGGGCCTCTGCCCTACCTCATCAGACACTTGCTGGAGAAGAAACCTGAACCAGAAACTACATCCTGCCAAGAAGAACTGCCTGGCTGCTCAAAGGACTCACCTGTCTGCTTTCTCCAAAGGACTGCTGTCTTGCTGTTGCCCTGCTGCCTTGCTGAACTCCTGTCTGGCTGTGAAAATGCTCTCCAAGGGCTTGGATAGAGCTTGCCTCCTGTTCCTTGAAGTCTCAGGACCAAAAAGACTTCTGCCTTTCACGTGGACGCTCCGTGCGCCGAAAATTTCGACGCACAGCTTGTTTCGCGGCGAGAAAAACGCCGCACACCGACGCTGATCAACGCGACGCCCTCGGGACGATCGAGACTTTGACGCACGGCCTCGCAAGGACAACGCCGCCCGACTTCCAAGGAGAAATCGACGCGACGCCTGCCGTGAGACCAAAATTTCGACGCACGGCCTCGCAAGGAAAACGACGCCCGACTTCCAAGGAGAAATCGACGCGACGCCTACCGTGAGATCGAAACTTCGACGCGCAGCCCCGCAGAACGACGCGCAGCCGGAAAATAAGCAGGAGAATCCACGCACAGACCCGGGACATCTGGTAATCCCCGCGATCCACAAAAAGAGACTGTCTGCGCGCCGGAAAACGACGCCCGACTTCCCCGCGTGGAAAAGAACGACGCAAGTCTGTGTGTGCTGAGCGGAAAACGACGCACACACCCCTTTTTCCCCGCATCTCTTCTCCTGTGGCCCTCTGAGGAGATTTCCCACCAGAAACCAGGTACTCTGTGCTTGAAAGACACTTTATTGCTTTTTAAAGACTTAAAGACTCTTAATATCACTTTTCAGTGATATCTTTACAAATTCGTATTGCAACTTTGATCGTTTTGACCTACAATTATCCAGATAAATATTCTATATTTTTCTAAACACTGTGTGGTGTATTTTTGTGGTGTTATACTATGGTGTTGTATGATTTATTGCACAAATGCTTTACACATTGCCTTCTAAGTTAAGCCTGACTGCTCGTGCCAAGCTACCGGAGGGTGAGCACAGGCTGATTTTGGATTGTGTGTGACTTACCCTGACTAGAGTGAGGGTTCTTGCTTGGACAGAGGGCAACCTAACTGCCAACCAAAAACCCCATTTCTAACACCCAGGAACAATAGTCTTCAGTGCTCATGTATAACCTGCAACAATTGTATTCTACTGTGGAAAGTGGTGATCAGGAGCCAAAAGAAGATGAGCCAATCATAAGTGCAGAAAATGAAGAAAGATACTTCTGAAACATGGATCAGAGGTTATTGGTCTAACACTAAAACACCCCATAGTTTGATCAATAGAAACCTAGCTTGTTGCTTTCTAGGATTTTAATATAGCAAAGTTTTAGGTGATGTAAGTCAAATTACATTTAACTTCAGTGCTGTTTAAATGTCTTAGCTCTTTATCTATGATTCTGATCGTTCGGCTACATTAGACCCAAACTTTACAGAACTGTTTCTCCATTCAGTATACTGATGCTGTACAATGAAGACCAAATGCTCAACTGACGAAGACGTCGCTACTTGGTGATTCAATTAGGAGGGGTATAGCCAAATGTGCATTTGTTTTTATTGCAGATTTTTATGTTTTCTCTCTTTCGAAAATCCAACCGCTATTTTAGTTAGCGCCATAGACAGATGTTTTTCAAATACATTTTTGTCTTCTTTTTTACACGAAGCCCTAACATGATTATCAAATTAGAGAAATAGTTAGGGATGCCAAATTTTAAATTGAACTGTTATATATAATTTGATTGTAATCAATTCATCTGCAATAACTAAATTCATTCCGTTTCTATCATTCACCTGTTATTGTTATTGTTGTTATTCTGCACCGTGGTTCTTGAATGTTTAATAATAAATATTCTGTCTAGCTTAAGATTCTTTTGAAGATTTGGTCAGCCTGTGTTATTCTTGTACTTTTATCATTTGGTCTTGCATTTGATTTACGTGATCTTAGCATTGTTAAGTTAAAGGGCAATAAATGTTTGAACTTTATTAAACTAGGGTGGTGATTCATGGCCATGTAGGTCATGATGCATATAAATTACTGACTCCAACATTTAAATTGATGTTTATTGATTTGATATTGTTAATGTTGATTGTTAGGACATTATCACACTCGTATCTGAGTTCAAAGATTTGTGTTGATCTCTAAGGGTAATAGATAGTTACCCTCTACGTGTCACCTTATAAATGAAATATAAAAAAAAATATAAGGCTGGACACACCCACACTTTCGGATTGTCAATGATGCCACGCTGCTTTTAGGTTCAAAGCGATGTAAACCTGCTGCAAGAAAATTGATATTGCCTCTGTTCAGTTAGTGGATTTATTCCTTTCATTTTGGTAGCCATCTTGAACAAGTACTGGAAAACCCAGTGCGTCTGGCCTTTGCAAGCTGTGCTATGTTTTTTTTTTATTTTCTTTGTTGCAAAGATATGCTGGAAAAGGAAACACAAAACGTAAATATGGCTGCCATATACTTGCAATAAAAAACATCTGTCCATTTAAAAAACGTATGTTTTTTTAAATTTTATTGAGGTTTCATATAGCACAAACTTAACCTGAAGGTATTGAAGTGATTTACACAAGCACCAGTTACTTTACCCATGGTCAGAAGGCACAGGGAGATGAAGTGTTTTGTCCAGAATCACAGGCTGTTGAGCAGACGCCAAGACTAGTGGTGGGCAGAACTCTCAGAGTTTTACTCCATGGAATTCTGTGAAGTTATCTAAAAACTCTGCGAGATTCTGTGGAGTTCCGCGAGCAGAAGGAATTCTTGTCCATCGCGCTGCTAATGCTGATTTTTAACGCCGGAGCTTGTCCCATGCTGTAAAATCAGCATGAATGGCACCATGCGGCGCGCCAGAGGGGGCTCCTTTCTGCTGCTCAAGTAGTTTTTCTACTCAAGCGGCAGCTTTTGCACTGGGAGTGGCAACTTTCCCAATGCGAGCAGTAGCAAACTGCTGCAGCCTCTTGCATTGAGAAATCTTGCCAGGAGGTGGTCTAACGCTTGTTTTTTCTTTCTCGCACAAGAAAAACTCTGGCATGCGATGGTTGGCAGAGTTTTTGCTGGGTTCTAAATGGAGCTCAGAGTGAGTAAAACTCTGCAAAACTCTGCCGGCAGAGTGGAGTTTCCTGCCTACCCGTAGCCAAGACTTGAAACTGGTTCCCTAGTTTAAAAGTCGGCAGGTCTGGCCGTAATGCCTTACCTTCTCCCCTTACTTATGTGCCTGTTATGCTAAAGATGGTTTTAAATGGCAAGACTTTTATTTGTGCATTTCATGTTTTTATTATTATTATGATATGTGAAGGTAAGAAGAATAAATCAACACACTACCAAACACTCAAATTGAAGGGGGTTAAAATATTACCTAAAACACTTTAGAACTTTAAAAAGGAGATGGAACATATGTCTCCCTTTAAATGGGCACCCAATTTGCTGGCAGAATGAATAGCTGGTAGATAAAGTAATACACAAAATAAATACAATAAAAACACACTTTAAACCACCTCTTTTGCTACAGTTAAAGCAGCTATTTTGAGGTGGATGTGCACAATGTACACAGTCTTTGTGCAGGCACCAAAGTGAAGGAACTGTCCCTTCAAGTAGAATTAGCTTCTTTTCAAGTAGAAAATTGACTTGAGAAGCAGCCATGCCACCTCTCGCTGTCACCAGCATCACAAAATAGTGCGCGAAGGCTTAGTGGCAGCCAAAAATCATGCTAGAAGGTGGCAAATATCATGTGCTCTTTCAAGCACGCATTTACCAAGCCTTGCATGCACATATAAGAACATAATTCTACACACACCAGATGGTGGAATTTGACAGGAACTCCATGTTACACGTGTATCCAAAATCTGCCAACTCGTGCGAGTGGGATTATATTTCTGCCCGGGCATAATTCTAGAGTCCTTTTATGATTTGTTTTAATACAAGATATTTTGTACGCACAGAACAAGTGCTGTGCAGGTGAAACCTAAAAAGGAAAGTTTCGGCCTGGCAAAATGTTTAATTGGCGAGGTTCAAATGGCAGTTTAAAACTGTACTACAGACTGCACTGCCAGTCCTGAGATATTATGCAGTTACTTTTATGGGTGGCACATTGAGTGCTGCTGGCCACAAGTACCATTTAATTTACAGGCTGTAATATGATTTACTAGAGACATATTAGTAAGTTAAATGTGCCAATTAGGTGTACCCCAGTATTATCAGGTTTAAGGAAGGGATAAAGTGCACAGAGTGCTAATGAAAACAAAAACGAGATCAGAAAAAAAGGGGGAGTGAAAGTAAAACGTCTGTGAGAATACCAGGTGAAGGATGCCAGGTCGGAAAAAACGGGGATAGGATATCATTTACACTGTGGAAATTTAGATTTGTCATCTGGCATATATTTTTAGCTATTAAATCACTCACAAATGAAATGTAGAAACCATTTCAGGAAGAAACATATTGACACAACATGCCAAGGTGCCCGGGCAGAACTCCTGTCACTTATGTGAGTCCTATAATGAAGGTCATACTGTGTATAAACTTAAAATAGTGTAATCACAGTACTTTAACCCCAGGATTATTACCATTATTGTGTGATACTGGCTGCTTTTTACATTTGGATAGACCCTAAGGTGTTGGTAGTTTTCTGTCAGGCTCTGGTAGACTTATAAAGTGTATTGTATCAGACCACCATGGCTTCAATGGGGGTCTTGGACAGTTATATGAATGTGGCATTGGAATGTCTGTCCTTAAATTAGCACCCCCCGATGACATTCTTGCCTGCGCTGGGTCCATCAAATGGGTGTTTCCAATGATGAACCAGCTAATCTAAAACACCTCCTCCCAAACACTTGACATTGAATATGGAAACTGGGAGATAGGCAGATGAGGCATCAGCTATATTTGATCAGATTTTAAGTACTGGCTAAACTCAGGTGATTGTTTTGCTTAGGTATCTGTGGTCTTTATCCACTTTGCCAGATTTGGTCTTATTAAAAATATTGTGAAATGCTTCTATTTAAGATACGTACATGACTAAATGTCAAAAGTAGATTTAGATGTTTCTAGCACTCATCCTAGATGCTGTTGGCTGATATGTGACCATTGATGGTACCCCTCCATTACCTTTCATCCTTTACATCATGGTGCCACCACTCGCAATGCCACTACAATGAATACAGTAGGCTTAATTGTTGGGTTAAATCAATGCTGCTCACTTAATTTACTTTAAGTTGATTTAACTTAATTTAAGAGTAGGGCTAGGGGTTAAGGTAGGATTATTGTCACAATTTATTATGTAACTACATTAAATTAGTGTATTGTGTGACAAATGTATTTTGCTAGTAGTAACTTTACAACTGTGGAGTCTTTGCACATACAATGATAGGACTGTCCTATCTCCTTATGTGCATAGACTTTGCACTCATAAAGCTGCTACTAGTAAAATAACTTTGTGAACAGCAACCAGTTGTAAACTTACAAAAAAATGTATGTTTACCTTTGTGAATTAGGCCCTGTGATCTCCCCTACCCCCTCCAAATGGCAGGAGGTATTTTTCACCAAATGGATGGAGTAAATCCAGAGGTGGCTTGTGACATTTGAAAGTGGTGGCATGAAAGTTGGATATGACTTTTAGGTAGCCCGCAAAGCAAGCAAGCTCGGTGAACAAATGTGGGATTTGTTTGAATAAATTGAAAAAAAATGAGGAAAGGATGGCAAATGGTGCGTTTTACACACATTTTAATAAAGAATTTAGTGAGAAAGCAAGGTTTATAAAGCAACTGTTAATGTGCAGTCTTGAAATATTTAAAGACATAAAAACTGACCCATATCTTAGTGAATTACATTAACATGTTCAACACTTACTGTAGTGTGCAAATTGTGCAGTGAAACAACTTCAGGTCCTGAAGTGTGTGCTTGCGCAGTGTCTTGCACTATGCGTGCATCAACATTGGAAGAAAATGCTCTAACTAGGGTTGGGGAAGTACCCACAGCTGCTGGTTTCAACCAGTCAGGTAGAAATATGTGCAGAAAGTTTAAAATAGGGATGGAATACATTGGGTGGTCTCTAAAAGGGGAGAGGCTTAAACATGTAAACTACATTTCTGTGATTCTCATAGAGTGCCACCTGATCCGTATTTTGGTTTCTCTCTGAGCTTTCTGTTAATGCATTCAGAACTATAACGCAACAGACACCTAAAACCATCCAGGACTATTGACTCTGTCAATGACTGCTAGCTGTTTAAGATGAAAGAGTAACATCAATGGTTTTGTTGTAAATAATTAATATTGATGATGTTTCAATTCTGAAATTGTCAGACTGTGAGTTAAATATTATTGAGGCCTGGCAAAAGAGTATAGGTGTTCAATTATGTGCTCTTTATTTAGACATGTATGCCTTTTTACTCTCCGCATATCATCCATCTTTAAATCTTAAACTTCATCTCTATCCTCTTAAACACCCTGTTTTCATATTCGCCTGAATGCACTTCCTCGCATCTCCTTTACTTCACAATCCCCAAACATATGCTGTATTAACTCACATGTAAAAACCTTATTTTCTTTTACTTTCGCCTTGTCAATATTTTGAGAACTGTTGCCCACTTCACACACAGTTGCACAGAATTTCAGTTTCAACTGGAATACATGACCATTGCTCTGTGTGCTCTGCAGAGAGGCCAACCCACTGACAGGCACCGTCAGAAACTTGCACTTCCTTCAGCCTCAGCTCCTAATCGCAGCCCCCATAAACACCTGTTGTGACTCATTCATAGAATGCACTATACAAGATTAATAAGATGTATGAAAAAAACACAAAAACCAACATGATGTAAATAGTTAACACTCTTAGAAAATGCAACACTAAGTAAAACAAGTGAAATAGAAACACAAACTAAATCGCTGACATGCATTACCTTAATATTTCTAATATTCATTGTTCGGAAGTCAATCAGTGTTCTTGGCAATACTGTTAAAGGATTTAATTTAGGGCCTGACAGGGACTGTTTCAAAGTTTGTTTTAATGCCATATGACAGAGACAAATCCCCAGAATTATGCCACCACTAACATCTAGCATGCTTCAGTGTCTGTCTCTAAAATCAAAACATGTCAAGAGTGGGGATATTCTAGGACCATTGCATCAACCAATCTAAATAAATCAGGACCTTAATAAGCACCAAATATAAACGATATATTCTAGCCATGCATACCTATAGCATTTAATGTTTTTAAACATTTTTCTGGAATTCCAGAAATCAGGACAATATGTTCATATATTTCTCCCTTTGCTCTTGACTCCCTCAAAAGCTGAGGCCATTTGGATCAACTTTGTCAGGGAGCAAAAACGCTGCATGTTGCTTCGATCGTCTTTGCTGAGGAACCAGTACAACAGCTTCACTTCTAAAGGGGCCAGCAACCTAAAGCTATATCCTGGGGTTTCACAGTGTGTCAGACTGACCAGACGTCTCTGCATATTATACCTAATACAAGTTTAGTATTAATACCATCACCAAAGGCTCCAAAGCTCACCTATCATGCTTGCATCCAATGCAACCCTGTGATAAATAGGAAAGGGTGGAATTTATGCCTTTGAATGACATCTCGCCTCATGATGGGATGAAGCCTGTAATACCTGAACAGTGACACCGGCAGTGTCACTGGCCTACAGTGGATATCACCAAAGAATTCCATGCCACTGTAGGTGTTTAGAAAGGTAAGCCCAGCATCATGCGTCACACTACAGAAAGTTGACATACTGCCTGGCTTCAGTCTCCTTGTTAAGAGCAAGGAGGGACAGGCAGCTTAAGAAAGGCAGCCCAGACCTTAAAACATCCATTTATTTAGAGGTGTGATCTGAGACCATGTCTCTAAATAATTCAAAATATTAATATTTGTTGGAAGGTGGTTTATTAGTTGGGGTTGGTAGGTGCCCCCTCACTAGTAATAAGGCCACAATCACAATATAAGGGCCAGTCAAGGTCTCAGTAAAATATTCCCTTGCTCAACCTTTGGTAGCTGGCAACGAGCAGGCAGGCTTAACTTAGGAGACAGGTGTGAAAAGCATTTACAACACCAATATATTACATAAGCAAGACACAATACACAATAAAAATGAAACACCAATTTATAAAAATAGGAAATGTTTTTACCTTTGAATTGACATCAAAACGACAAACAAAAATCCAATGTGGGGAAATAGAGATATGAATTTTTAAAGATTAAAAGTAAATTTAGCGCTTAGAAGCAAATGGTGCTCAAAGGGTTAAAGAAAGTCACGACCAGGACCAAGTCCAGAGTTCAGGACACCCATGATGTAACACTCTTACACTTACTTACAGAAGTATATCTTGATGCAGGAAAGTGGTCCAAAACACCATCCAAAGTTTAAGATTCTCTGGTTGGCCACCTGGGGTCTGGGACTACAACTCCTACAATGCGCCTTGTCAGCTTATGGAGTTTTCTAAAAAAAAAAATCTCCAAACTTTTCCAAACTTACGGAACTTCTTCTTGAAGTTCCTATTATGGATTCAAAGTGTCCAAAACACCAATTCAAGGGTCAGGAAGCTCTGCAATGCTCTTTGGGATGTTGGTACTATGTTTCCCACATGGCACCTTGCCAAATCCTTAAAAGTCCACTGAAGGCTGTCCTGCTGGGCTCTTCTGGCAGGAGTTGATGCAGGTGACTCTTGGTAGCTCCTTTATACCTGCTGCTTACAGGGAGTCCACTCCTTCCACTTCCAAAGCAAAGCAAAGTCCTTTTTGGGCTGAAGACCAAGGTTTTCAGGATGTGCAGCCTTAAACAGTGAAGTCCTCTCTTGTGCAGGCTCAGAGTCCAGCAAGGCAGTCCTCCTTCTTCTTGTAGTGTCAGACATGGATCTCCTATAGCTCTTTTACACCTGCTGCTTTCAGAGAGTCCTTCCTTATCCTTTTGAACCAAGGCAAAGTCTTTAGGGCTGTAGTTCTAAAGTGTGCAGCAGGTGTAGTCTTCTTGGGGCAGTCCTTCTTTTCTTAATTTTTTTAGGCAGGGATCTGAGTTGTTGGGCAACTCTACTATTTTTATTCAGTGTAGGGGTGGGCTGAGTTTATGGAGATCTACTCAGCGGAATTCCATGGAGTTGGTTTAAAACTTCATGGAATTCAGCTGGGTTCCGTGAGCGGAAGCCAGGCCAGACCCTGCTTAGCGCTTAAGATATTGGGCGCATTCAGGTCTCTTCTGCACCGGCCTGCCCCGTGTGCACAAGAGGCCTCGGCAGGCCTAGGCAGGCCAGTGCACAGGGTCCTAGGCAGCGAAAGCTGCTATTTCACTGTACTGTACTGCTGGGGTTAGTGGAGGTTTTGGTCAAACTCCATTCTCCAAGCGGAGCGCGGAGTGCCAAAAACTCCTTTAGCTCTGCCAGCAAAGGGAGCTCATTGCCCACGCCTAATTCATTGTTCCTGGGCTGGCAAGTAGGGGGGTGCACCCCTGACCAATGGGGTGCAGGGTGCCACCCTCTTTGGTGAGCACTTCATGCAAATAGGGGCAAAAATAATTCCCAGGAAGCCCTATTCTTTCAAAATTCAACCTGGAGGAAATCTTATCTTGGGGTTAAGATCTGGCTAAGCTATCACACTAGAGTGGCTAATTTCCCTTAAAGCTCCCCCTCCAGCCCCTCTGATAATCAAATTATTGGGGCTTCCATCTGGCTGGGATGGCAGGAAGTTGGGGTGAGCCTCTGTCCTGTCCTAACTGTCATTCACTCTTTGAAGGCAGGTTTGGCTACCCAGAACCCTTCCTACCGTTCATTCTGCAGCTTGCAGATCTCCAACCAACAGATGACCCATTGTCTCAATTCAGGTCTCTTCACATCTCACAAAGGCACATCTCATGAAGGCAGCTTGGCTCCGCCTGGCAGAGGCTGGCCAACCAGAGAAGAGCTGCTGGAAGGCTGTTCTGTTACTTTTTTTTTGTAATAGTTATAACAAATCTAACAATGCCATGTTGTTGGATGTATTCTAAGACTTAAGTCCAAGAAGGACATTTTAGCTCTTTTCTAGCAATAGTTATATCTTAATAAAGTATTCCCAAGTTAGCCTATCGAGCTAATGTAGTACAATGGGGAAAATGAAATTGGCAGTTTTTCCCTCACCAAGGGCTATAAAACATCATTTATAATGTCCCTGCTTATAGCTACGAGGCACCCTAACCCTAGGGCATTTAGGGGAGACCTTATGGGTGATTTCCAATTAAACATAATGTAGTTTAAGACTTTGGAAGTACCTTTAAATCCAAAGTCGAATTTACATATACATTTCATTTAAAAGCGGCCTGCAAAACTGACAGCAAGTACCATAGCAGTGCTCACTTAAGTGCATTAAATCTGCTAGGCCTCTAAACCTACATGTCATATACTAGGGACTTACAGGTAGATTTTCATGCCAATTATAATTATGCTGAATTAGCAAATACTTCAATCAGAGCACAGGCAGTTGGTCTGGTTAGCAGAGCCCAGCACACCCTCAGAGCAATAAAACCAGCATCTAGTACTCCAAAATGGGGACAAAAAGTGCGGGGACACCACAAAAAGTCTTGGTTTCTTACAAAACTTTTTGCAGAACAGGAATTTCATAGTGGCTCAGCCCAGAGCCCTAAAGTGCAACCACCCCTGAGTACATCCCTGTGCAAGGCAGGGAGGGGATGTGGGGAGTGTAGAAAAACAGAATGGGGCATATTTAGAAGGAACTGGTGCATCAGCTCCGATGCGCCAGTTTCCTTGTGCCGCCCTGTGCCCCCCTAATGACACCATGGTAACATTGCATTTACAATACAGCATACCATGGCACATGTTAGCACAATAGCGTCAAAATGTGTGAGGCTATTGTGGCGCTTGCTGGACTAGCGCCCAAAAGTTTGACTCTAGTCCAGCAAAGCTCGGGGAGGCCCATAGAAAATAACCTAGCGTCACTTTAACGCCTGCCCTGGCCAGACATTAAAAAAATGATGCTATAATGGTGCTGTAAATTCTTGTAAATTTCAGTGCACCATTATTTGGGCATCTCTGCAGAGGAACGCCCCCCTTGCATACATTATACCTAGCGCATGTATAGTGTGGTGCAAGGGTTTACAAAGTGGTGCAATCCTAATATTGGGCCACTTCGTAAATATGCCCCTTTGTGTTTTCAGTTTATTAAGATATGCAGTATTAAAAAATATGCACTTAAACAGCAGATTGCCTTTCCACAATGTAGATTGGCATTATGCTTATGGTGCTGAATTTGGTAAGTGGCAAGGCAAGAAAAATATTGTGCAACAGTAATTGTAATATGCCTTGAAACCGGAGGTTAGTGCAGCTATGCAGGTGTACTATGGGAATGTATGTGAATTCTCAAAACTATTGAATTCTACACTGGTGCTTAGGGATATGGTAAGTGTATAGATTCAGAAATTTTCTTATGTGATTTGCACATTGGTGTTCCAAAATTCTCCTATGAATTGACTGTTCAGACAATGGCCAGCAGATGGCAATAGCGACTAACTTATCACTCCTTGAGCTCCACAATAAGAAACAAACATTTTTTTCAACTAGAGCTATGGTGTAGATGGGACTCGTTTTTTTTCAAAATGAATGCACGTCAAGTTACAGCTAAGGTTTTCCATGTGAACAACTGAATTCTGAATGTCTTTTAATTGAATAAATGAACCTTAGTTCTTAGCCTTGCGTGGCCCTGTGTGGCTTCATAAATCTCAAGTAACCTCACACAGCGCAAATCTCTGCATTATATTACTCTGCACCGGAGAGGCATTTCAATGGGTGCTGTGTGGGTGTTCTCATGTGACAACCATGGATTTTGATGCATTCCCAGATTTACAAGAACATGTAAACCTGGGAATGCACCAAAAATATACACCTCCACAGGAGAGGCGTAACGAGGAGAAATATGTTTATTTCTCCTTGTTTTTTCTTCTTCTATGTGTGCTGAATTCTGCTGTCCCTTCCTGCACAAAAACAATCCTGCATGCAATGCATGCAATGCAGGCACCCTTACACCATGGTGCAAGCGTGCTTGTGATGGCGGTAGAATGACAAAAAGGTGCCAGTAAAGGGGGAAGGACAGGATGCACTGTATTCCATGAGTACAGCACATTCCTGCCCTTTCCCTTTCTGAGCTGCCCATGGATATCATAGGAAAGTACATCTTGCCTGGCATGTTACCTCCATTTTTACTTGTGTGTCAGTTTGTTTTTGCCTGTCTCACTGGGATCCTGCTAGCCAGGACCCCAGTGCTCATAGTTTGTGGCCTGAATGTGTGTCCCTGTGTAGTGACTCACTGTGTCACTGAGGCTCTGCTAATCAGAACCTCAGTGCTTATGCTCTCTCTACCTTTAAAATTGTTACTATAGGCTAGTGACCATTTTCACCAATTCTAATTGGCACACTGGAACACCCTTATAATTCCCTAGTATATGGTACCTAGGTACCCAGAGTATTGGGGTTCCAGGAGATCCCTATGGGCTGCAGCATTTCTTTTGCTACCCATAGAGAGCTCAGACAACTCTTACACAGGACTGCCACTGCAGCCTGAGTGAAATAGCGTCCACGTTATTTCACAGCCATTTTACACTGCACTTAAGTAACTGATAAGTCACCTATATGTCTAACCCCCACTTAGTGAAGGTTAGGTGCAAAGTTTCTAAGTGTGAGGGCACCCTGGCACTAGCCAAGGTGCCCCAACATAGTTCAGGGCAATTTCCTTGGACTTTGTGAGTGCGGGGGCACCATTACACGCTTGCACTACATATAGGTCAATACCTATATGTAGCTTCACAATGGTAACATGTCTAAGATGATGGAATTGTCCCCCCATGCCAAATCTGGTATTGGGGTGCCAATCCCATGCATCCCCGGGGCTCCAGCATGGACCCCGGGTACTGCCAAACCAGCTCTCTGGGGTTTTCACTGCAGCTACTGCTGCTGCCAACCCACAGACAGGCTTCTGCCCTCCTGGGGTCTGGGCAGTCCAGTCCCAGGAAGGCAGAACAAAGAATTTCCTCTGAGAGAGGGTGTTACACCCTCTGCCTTTGGAAATAGGTGTTAAGGGCTGGGGAGGAACACCCTCCTTGCATAAGCCAGTCTACACTGATTCAGGGATCACACAGCCCCTGCTCTGGCACGAAACTGGACAAAGGAAAGGGGAGTGACCACTCCCCTGTCCATCACCATGCCAGGGGTGGTACCCAGAGCTCCTCCAGTGTGTCCCAGACCTCTGCCAACTTGAATCCAGAGGTGTGAGGGCACAATGGAGGCCAGTGCCAGCAGGTGACGTCAGAGACCCCTCCTAATAGGTGGCCAGTGCCAGCAGGTGACATCAGAGACCCCTCCTGGTAGGTACTTACCTGACTAGGTGGCCAATCCTCCTCTGAGGGCTATTTAGGGTCTCTCCTGTGGGGTTTCCTGGGAAAATGACATGCAAGAATTCACCAGAGTTCCTCTGCAACTCCTTCTTCGACTCCCACCAAGGATTGACCGCTGACTGCTCCAGGACGCCTGCAAAATTGCAACAAAGTAGCAAGAAGACTACCAGCAACATTGTAGCGCCTAATCCCGCTGGCTTTCCCAACTGTTTCCTGGTAGTGCATGCTCTGGGGGCTGTCTGCCTTCACCCTGCTCTGGAAGCCAAGAATAAATCTCCTGTGGGTCGACGGAATCTTACCACTGCTAACGCAGGCATCAAACTTCTGCTTCACCGGTCCTCTGGGTCCTCTCTCATCGTGACAAGCGTGGTCCCTGAACACAGGAGCTGGATCCAAGTGACCCCAACAGTCCAGTGGTCCATCTGTCCAAATTTGGCAGAGGTAAGATCTTGCCTACCCTCGCCAGACAGTAATCCTGTGTACTGTGCGAACTGCAGCTACTAGGGCTTCTGTGCACTTTTGCAAGGAATCCTTCGTGCATAGCACAGCCCAGGTCCCCAGCACTCCGTCCTGCATTGCTCAACTCGCTGAGTTGACCACTGACTTCGTAGGACCCTCCTTTGTAGTGTTGAGATAACTGCTGTACTCAGTTTTCTTGAACCCATGTTCAAGTACTTCTGTGGGTGCTGCCTTCTTCTGCATAGGCTCTCTGTATTGCTGAGGGCCCCCTCTGTATCCTCTTCCAAGTGGCGACCTCCTGGTCCTTCCTGAGCCCGGGCAGCTTCCTTTTTCTTCAACCGTGACATTTGCAGCTAGCAAGGCTTGTTTGTGGTATTTCTGCATAGAAACAACTCTACACCCTCCAGCAGTCCGTGGGACATCTATTGTGCAAAGGAGAAGTTCCTGGCATTTTCCGCTGTTGCAGAATCTTCAGCTACTTCCACCCAGAGGCAGCCATTTTGCACCTTTATCTGGGGTTTAGTGGGCTCCTGTCTCCCCTGGACACTTTTGTGACTCTTGGACTTGGTCCCCTTCCTTTACAGGTCCTCAGGTCCAGGAATCCGTCTTCAATGATTGCAGTCAGTTGTGGTCTTTGCAGAATCTGTAATCACAACTTTAGTGTGTTTCTGGGGAAGTAGGATCACTTTACTCCTACTTTTCAGGGTCTTGGGGTGGGGTATCTTGGACATCTAGTTTTCTTACACTCCCAGCAACCCTTTACACACTACACTAGGCCTGGGGTCCCTAAGTGGTTCGCATTCCACTTTCTTAGTATATGGTTTGTGTTGCCCCTAGGCCTATTGCATCCTATTGTATTCCACCGTGTTTTCACTACTTTTCTAACTGTTTACTTACCTGATTTTGGTTTCTGTGTATATTTTGTGTATTTTACTTACCTCCTAAGGGAGTATATCCTCTGAAATATTTTTGGCACATTGTCACTAAAATAAAGTACCTTCATTTTAGTAACTCAGAGTATTGTGATTCTTGTGATATAGTGCTATATGATATAAGTGGTATAGTAGGAGCTTTGCATGTCTCTTAGTTCAGCCTAAGCTGCTCTGCTAAAGCTACCTCTGTCTCCCTAAGCTGCTAGAACACTACTAATCTACTAATCTACTAATAAGGGATAACTGGACCTGGCACAAGGTGTAAGTACCATCATGTACCCACTATAAACCAGGCCAGCCTCCTACAGATATGTACCTATATCCCTAATAGAACTCTCTGCTCCTCCAATCGGGGTTTAATATGCATCCCTAAGATTCATTAGGAGACGTTGGGGTACTCTCCTTTGTTTATTTGACAGCAAAACACTGACATTTGCCCCCTAAATCTCTTAAAGAGTTGGATTTGGAAAAAAACCTTCAGAACATCACTAAAAACTCATCTCTTCAAAGAACTGTCATTTATTTTCACCTTGCAAACTTGAGTGCAGTTACACTGCAGTTGGAGCATCTACTGGCTATATAAATAATATTTAATTAACTCATTCATTTATTTATTAATTAATTCATTCATTCATCCTTGCTAAGATTCAAACCTGTGAACTACAAGTCATACACAGATTTCAGCATTGGGTGCTCAAATACAGAAAGTGTCCCTTACAGGTAGAGTTTTAGGGACTAATTTTCATAGTCATTTACAAATGTAATCTCATAGATCCTGAGACAAATGGCCTTGTTGATGAGTAGAGAGTAAAATGTATGCTTCACAAATGGTACTTTTACACTAACAAAATGGTTTAAACAAATGTCCATTGTTGTGTGCGTAAATCTTCTTACAGATCATAAAAAGGGGAGCTTGAGACTCCCAAGATGGTCAAACTTAACCTATACATCGGTTTGCAGAAGCTGACTCTACCTGTTGTGACCAAGACTGAAGACTACAAGTCTGCCATTCTCCCTGCTGGGTGAAGGAGACTTCCTAGGAGAATCAAGATTACTCACCCTGGGGCGCCAGGGGCATCCTGGGTGAAAGAGACTGAATGAAGGAAATGAAATCCACAGGAGATCCCATTGAGTGGATCCTAGGAGCTCAATGTGAGATTCTGGCCCATCGGGGACTGCCACACAGATCAAGCTGTACACCTGTGTGCATTGTTTGTGACCCCCTATGCCAGGTGGGCACTGCAGTGAACATTAAGAGCTCTGGTTCTGATGCACCACTATGCTGAGAGGAGTGCCATTATCCTGTGAAGTGTGGTAACCTGAAGGTGCTAGCACCTGGTGTGTCACTGAGTAATACCCTCATATGCTAGGAGGGGGCTGTGGCAAGGAGAGAGGATCATTGCCCACAGACCAGCTTGCAGCCATGAAGACGTTGAGGGTTGGGACCTGGGGTAAAAAAGCATTGAATCAACTTCCCAAACCCAGAGCACCCGAAACCTTGCACCGGACTTAGGGAGACTTACTGCAAGACCAGAGGATCACTACAGAAGTCAATTATCTTGATCGCAGCATTCGGTCTTCTGCTCACCTATTAGCTGCTGAGAAGCGTGCCAAAGTGCTCTGGACTATACCAAACCGCCACTCCAGCAGGAGCAGGTAAGACTGAATACCTGGAAGTCGGGCCTCTGGGGGACCCACTCTAACTGAATTGCTCCAGCATGGGGACACTTGGACTTTCAGAAAAGCTGCTGTGGGACATCCAAGACAGAACTAACTGGCAGGGCCTAGCCTGAGTGTTCCCTTACTTAAATGGGGAATACCTGCAATCCCTAGAGGAGGAGATGTAACTCGAGAGCTGTCCCAGGAACTGCTAGCATATCTGCCTTAAGAAGACTGTGTATAATATTTGTGGTGCGGTGTATTGCATTTTGTGTTTGTATATAAACACCATGTTTACATAAAACAAATGTCTGACTGGACAATAAGTTATTTGAGTTGCTGTATATATTTGAGTCTTGTGCCTGTGTTTACTGTACCTCTGCTACCTCTCTGAGAATCCTTGGACTGCTCGATCCATGCTACCACTGAGAGTCAAGTGTTCAAGTGGACTTGGCTCAGTTGCTCAGAGCCCATAGGATGTTTGGAGAAAATATTTAGTTACAAATATCAGAACACAGAATTATCAGAAAAAACATATTGTGACTCAAACATATTGTTGTATAGAATATCGTTGTCAAGAATATCTTTTTTTAAATAAATAATATAATTTTCAAGAATATTGTTGTTTTTAATATTGGTTTAGTAATAAAGTTGTAAAAATATTGTTTTTGAATTTATTTAATGAGTTTTAGATAATACATTGATTTTATTTGCTAGCATTGTTGGTATAATGGGTATTCATTTTTTTTAAATATAGTATGTAATTATAAGTGATCTATATAATTTGTTATCAGTGACTTCTAGTATTGCTGCCTTCTCTCATTGGCGGACCTATGTGGTTAGTATTGGTTCTTTGAATAAGTTCACAAGGCTTTTCGTGAGGTCTGTTTAGTCTGGTTGCAGGTTGAAGTTACTTTGAACGGCAGTGATTTTGTTGCTGAAGAATTGAGACGGATTGTAGCAAATGTCCTGCCATTAAGTTATAGAGTTGGAGGTGGTCACTGGTGAGGTGAAATCCATCACGCTGGTGAAGATTTCTTTGATTCTGTTGGTGTTGGTATTGATGCAGTCCACCTGAGTGGCATGTTTGGGGGTCCAGATCATTTGGTGGTCGCGTCTCTGGGCAGATGTGACTGTGCTCCTATACGCATTGTCCTGGTTTATTCTCCATTTGTGCTCTAGTTGTTTGCACTGACATTTAATCAATCTGAGTTCCTCCTTTTACCAACTGGCCTGGGGTCTAGTTCTTTTTGCATTGCTCTGTTTGAGGATTGCCAGGGAGTCAGCACAGGAAATGATTCATTTCTTGATGGCTTTTGGGGTGACTGTTGCCATGTTCAGGTCAGTGGCTGTTCAGAGCAGAGTTCCAGTCCTTTTCAGTGATGCTGTTACAGTTTCAGTGGGCCAGTTTGGCAGTGGTGCACATGCATTGGACCAGGAGAGGGATGCTTATCTTGATAAGGCTTGGTCTCTCCAGGAGACAGGTAACAGATTGTTGTCTCAGTTGTTAGTTAAGACGGTGTAAATAGGGTCCAGGAGGTGTCTGCCAACATGGGTAGGTACTTTCACCCATTGAGTGAGGTGCAAACATTCTTCAATGAGTCCTTTTGATTTGGAGACAGTGTAGTCTTCAAGGTGGGAGTTCAGGTCTCTAAGAAGGATGTAATTGCTCGCATTGAGCGTGAGTGGTGCAACAAAGTCTATGAGGAGGTTGGATGAAGTTGGTGTGCAGTCCCAGTGTTTTGTAGATTAGAGTGCCAATTAGGCTGCAGTTGGATGTGACACAGAGCTTGAACAAAAGGTGGTTCATGAAGAAGGATGACATGTCTGTGGTGGTGGTGCAGCTGATGGTGTTCTTGTGGATGATGTCTATTCTGCTTGTGGGCTTGTGAAGTCTGCCTCACCTGACGATCTTGTAGTGGATTGCTGCCTGTGGCAATGTCAGGTATTGAGTGCTGTGTAAAAGAATACTCTCTTGGTGTTGAGTGGTGTGATGAGGCAGTACGTGGGGAGCAGTGGCCAGAGTTAGAGTGTGGAGGGTTTCAGTGGGGTAGTGGTAGGAGAGGGGAGAACCAGAGTTCCTGGTGCTAAGGGTGTTCCAGATGCAGATGGAAGGTGACAGGCTTGCCTTTGGCACACTTCTAGCATGCAAATGGTGCATCAGCCATGTGGCTGCTATTAAATAGGTCCTCAAACGGGGGAGGAGTGATGGCACTTCTGTGCAGATGGATGATGGAAAATCCAGTGATATCACTTTTTGTGCAGACAGAGAATGGAAATTAGGCCTCTTGCTTGGATTCTTCTTTTTAAGGACGTTTTGGTGAAAACAGTAATATCACTTCCTGCGCAGCTGGACAATGGGAAAATCAGTAAAGTCAATAGCCACTGACTGTCCTGTATGACATTTTCCCAGCTGCCAAGGATGTCAAGAGTTCAGCACCACAGTGACATCTGATAAAGCGGGATCCATACCCCATTCCGCACACTAGCCACTTCATAACTCCGGGATGACCTATAGGTTTTGGCTGGGCCTTGTGCTCATGAAATCCTGATGTACGCGGAAGCAGACTCTGAAAGTCCTACCATGTCTCTGAACATCTCTGAAAGCTTCATGCTACCAAATCTAACCTGCCCTGTAGGACAGGATTGTGGCTGTGGTTGTAAGGGCTCCTCAAAATCTGTTGGTACACTGGTAGATGGATTTGACAATCATCTGACAGCTCCAGCAGATCAGGGTGCCGAGGATGAGACATCCGTAGCAGTGCTACTAGTACCATATTTATTGATTGCCTATGTACTTGTATTAGAAACCTGGAAATCATGGCAAAGAGTGAAAAGCCATAGTGATTTCCACCAGACCAATCCTAAAGAAAAATGTCTGTCACTAAAGCCACCTGATCTGGTCTCCAAACTGAAACATTTCTTCAGTTGAGTTATTAGCCTGGATGCAAGCAGATCTTCATTTAATGGGCACCAGACTACATTCAGAGTTTTGAAAATCTGTCAATCTAAACTCCATTAGCTACTGTCATAGAGTACCTGTGAGTACCAATCCACCATACTATTAGATGGCCTTGGAAGATATACTGCTGTCAGAGATATTCCATTCAGAAGCCAAATTTCCCACAGTGCCCTGGACAACTCTAGTGGGGGCTTGTATCTTGTTCCCCCCAAGTTGTTTATGTATATGACTGCAGTCAGATTGTCCATATGAAGGAGAACTGAACTTCTTATCCTGCTTTTTTTCTAAGCTTTAGATTGCAAAGGAGTCTACAAGAAGCTCTAAACAATGTGCATTACTGTCTTCCTCTTGGCCAGTCTTCCTCCTGCCAAGAAAGTGACATACCCTGTGGAGACTTGCACCTGACTCTAATACTAGATTTGGTTACATAGGGAAGATAGCCCATCTGTTCCATATCTCAAAGTGACTCAGGCACCAATTTACTTCTTTCTTTGGCTCCAAGTGTAAGGAAACCATTTTTAAGTATTGCAAACCATTTTGTAAATGCCCTGTCTTCTGCAATGCCTTGAAATAAAAGGGGAACTGAGCTGGCAGGATTCCCTGAATTGAAGATGAGGGAAGGCCCACCAGATGCGCTAAGTGTTGAGGAAAATCTTTCACATCTTTGATTCCTTCATGGTCATTTTTAGCTTTGAATCTGGAAACAAAAGCACCCCTTTTCTGTGTCTACATGGAACCCCAGATAGTCAATTCTCCTTGCTGGTAATAAGTTCAAGTTCTCTACATTTATAATAAACACTAGGCTCTGGTTTATATCTATTGCCTCCTGCATTTACATCAGCAAAAAATCCTTCTCTCAACCTAGGAATATCAAGATGTCCAGATCAATCACCATCTTCAGTCCATGGGACCTGAGAACTGATGACACTTGTTTTATTAGCTTGGTGAAACACCACGGTGCAGAAGATAGACAAAAAGGTTGTCAAAGGAACTGGAGACACTTCTGATACTGACATATTAGTACAGTTAAGTAGGCACATCATCCAATCCCCAGGAAGAATGTTATCCCAGAGACTGACTACTGTCTCCATTTTGAAGTGACAATAAAATACAAGCTGATTGCAGTCTTTTATGTTTACCACTGGCCTGAACTTCTTATTTTTTTCTGCATTATATATGTATTGTTGAAAAAAACTCTGGGATGCATGCATAATAGTTCTACTGCACCCTTTGAAAGCAAATCCAGAACCTCCGCAGACATTAAATCCATGCCCTTCTATAACAACTGCATTGGGGAGGGAAGTCCGAACTGGACTGTAGGGGCATAAAATTGTGTATGGAACAGCTGAACTGCTTGAAGGTTCCAAAGGACCTGTTAGAAATTGGGACTCTAGTTGGCAGAGGTATGCACCCTGTCCAAGTAGGGACCACAATCCTTGTCAGGGTAAGTCGGATATACACCCTAAATTAACTTGTGCTCCTTTTCTGGCAGCTTGGCACAGAGCAGACAGGCTTAACTTGAGAGCCTGGGTGTAAAGTATTTGTGCAACACTTAGATTACAGCAACACAATGAAAACACCACAAAAACAAGACCAAAACAGCATACATCCAATAAATAGATTCGGAGATTTACAATTTTAAAGATTTGGGTGAAAATAGTGCATATAAGTGCAGAGTGACAACCGTGGTTATATGGTGGCATCAAACCGGGACAAAGTCAAGAGTTCAGGCCGACCCTAATAGAGTGCTGGCTGGATAGAGGGACCCAGTTAGGCCTGCTGAACACAATACCTTAGATCCTGGTGCATAGCCTGCATGACATTGATTTGCAAGGTTTGCAGCATTTTGGTGAGGACCTCAGAGGGCAGAGCACCTTAGCCACACTTCCAGTGGTCCAGGAATGGGGAGGTATCTGTCATGCTCCTACCAATTTGCAGTGAGGTTCCCATGGCGACAGGAGATGTGGTAAGATGAAAAAACTATATGTATCAAACAAAAACTGTGAGCATCAAGAAAACGAACTAATTTGACATAACACATAGGGGGTCATTAGGAGGCCGCCCGCCAAAGTTCCCCCGACAGAATACCGCAGCGCGGTCAAAAGACCGCCGTGGTAATTCTGAGTTTCCCGCTGGGCCGGCGGGCGACCGCCAGAAGGCCGCCCGCCGGCCCAGCGGGAAACCCCCTTCCACGAGGATGCCGGCTCCGAATGGAGCCGGCGGAGTGGAAAGGGTGCGACGGGTGCAGTTGCACCCGTCGCGATTTTCAGTATCTGCTATGCAGACACTGAAAATCTTTCTGGGGCCCTGTTAGGGGGCCCCACGACACCTGTTCCCGCCAGCAAGGTTCTGGCAGTCAAAACTGCCAGAACCAGGCTGGCGGGAAGGGGGTCGGAATCCCCATGGCGGCGCTGCCTGCAGCGCCGCCATGGAGGATTCCTCAGGCCAGGGGAAAACCGGCGGGAAACCGTCGGGAAACCGGCGGGAAACCGCCGGTTTGCCTTTTCTGACCGCAGCTTTACCGCCGCGGTCAGAATTGGCCTGGATGCACCGCCAGCCTGTTGGCGGTGCATCCGCGGTCCCCGGCCATGGCGGTCTATGACCGCTAGGGTCGGAATGACCCCCATAATCTTTAAAGCTGTACTAACACAGTTATGGCAAAACACGTCTGTAAAAAAATTGGGTTGTTTGTTGACTGGGGTGTGAACCCTGGTCAAGCAACAGCCACAATCCCTTGCGGGGTGAACCACAAAAAGTCACCATATTAATCTGTGAGCTAGGCACAAAAAGCAGTCAAATTAAACTTAGAGGCAATGTTTTAAGTATTTATGCAGTACCCAAACAGCAACACAGTGAAAACACAACACAGTAAAAATCCCAAACCAATTTAAAAAAATAGGACAAATTGTAATAAATTATTTGACAGCAAAAGCATCAAAGTCCCATTAGTAGAACCTGAATTATGAGGATTTATTATTACAAATTCAAAGGTACCAATCATTACATATCTACCACCCTTTGTTTACAAATTACTACTGTAGGAAAGTCTTCCTTTTTGCCCTGGTCACCCCCACACTTTTTGGACAGGTACTAGTGGTTACTGACTCTTGGCTGTGCCCTGGATACTGCTTTCCAGTCCCAGGACCAGTGCTCTGTGTAAAGTGGATATGCAAATTAGGCTAATTATAATTGGCTAAGTCAACCTACCTATAAGTCCCTAATATATGGTAGGGCATGTAGGTTTAGGGACCCCGCATAAGTAGTGCACCGATAGGTGCACTGCTGAGGTGCCCTGTGTCATTTTAAAGGCAGGCCTGCCTTGCTGCAAATTCGACTTTGGAATTAAAAATAGTTCTAAAGTCTTAAACTACCTTATTTTTACATATAAGTCACCCCTAAGGTGTGCCCTATGTGCCCATAGGGCTGGGTGCCATGTAACTATAAGCAGGGACCTTATAAAAATAGTTTTATAAGCCCTGGTGAGGTAAAAACAGCCACATTTGTTTTCCCTCATTGTAGTGAATGGCCTTCATAGGCTAGAATGGGGAGACTTTATTTAATTTTAAAGGTCCCCTTAAGTGACAGATACAAAGAGTTTGGTATCAAATTAATTGTTATAATTAATCCCACAACTTCCAGTTGTGGGATTTAATGTAACTTGTTCAGGTAAAAGTTTTAAACTTTACCTAAAAAGTTGCCATCTTCAGCCCTGCAGTGTTTATGCTGCTGTGCTCTGATTGGCCAGCCTCTGGCAGCCTGGCCATGCTGCCTTGATGAGGTGTGACGTGGCCTGGCTTCACACAAAGAGATGTGCCTGTGGGAGGAGAACTCTCCTCAGCAGATGGTGAGGCAGGAAGGGGGAGGCTGCGAAACTGGTCTTCAAAGGCAGAGAAGGACATTTGGAGCAACCCAGCAATACCCCCACATCCTGCAACCCCAGACAACTAGGTGCCCCCTTGATTAGATTAGGAGAGGGCAGGAGAGGGTTGTGTTTATGATTTTTAGCCACACCAGTGGGTGGGCTCAGCCAGATGTAACCTCCAAAAATCACTTTCAGCCATGATGGATTTTTGAGGAATGTTGTCTCCTGGGATTGATTTTTGCCACACTTCCCAGGAAGTGGTCATCACAGGGGGAAGGACCCTGCCCCTGACTGGAGAACCAGGACCCCCCTGTTTTTCACCCAGGAGCAAGGATAAAACTGGCAGACCTGCACCCACACCTCAGATCCCCATCAGATTCCAACAAGGAAGAACCAAAGGAGAAGGACTGCACCAGCTGCACACTTGGGCTTCACCACAAGAAGGACTTTGCCTGGCTTCAACTGGTTCAAGGAGGGACTCCTTTTGCTACAGGTGAAAAATTGCTAACCAGAGTCCCCATCACCAACTCCTGAAGAAACCAACCAGCTGACCACTGTCCAGTGGCCAAAAAGGAGTTTGCACCAGGTGCATTCTGGGAATTGTAGTCCACATCCCCAAGGATCATCTCAGAGCTTCTGGAACCTTGGGGTGAGCTGTGGACCTCAAAAGAGCCTCAAAGGAACATATGGGAGAAGATCCAGAAGTTTGGAGAGGTTTGGAGAACTTTTGAAAAAAGATCCATAGAGGGACCGACCCGCCGCTGCAAATCTAGCTGGCTTGCCTCAACCACGACCTGGCCTGATTTGCAGAAAATCTCTAAAAAAGAGAATAAGGGCCAGATGTATGAAGAAACCACTTTGCGAATCTCTAATAGCGATTTTTAAGAAATCGCTATTTCTGATTCGCAAAATGGTATGTATCTTATTTGAGATTCGGTAATAGCGATTTCTTAAAAATCGCAAATGCTATTACCGAATTGCAAATAGCGATTCTGAGCCCATTCGCACCTATTTTGTGATTCTCTAAATGGCCTCGCAATTTTAAGGAATTGCTATTTTAGCAATTCCTTAAATTGCATAGCAAATGCCTTTCATATATAATGAAAGGCATTTTTGCATTCGCAAACGGCCCTTTGCACTGTTTGCGAATGCAAATTAGCTTGATACATCTGGCCCTAAGGCCCTCATTACAACCTTAGCGGGCGGTGGAGATTGTAACATGGAGCCGGCGGTGTTGCGGCCGTGCAACGGGTGCAGCCGCACCCATTGCGCTTTTCACTGTCTGCAAAGCAGACAGTGAAAAGCAGTGTGGGGCTGTGCTTGGGGGCCCCTGCACTGCCCATGACAAGTGCATGGGCAGTGCAGGGGCCCCCAGGGGCCCCGTGACTCCCCTTCCCGCCAGCCTTTCCATGGCGGTCTCTACCACCATGGACAGGCCGGCGGGAAGGGGACTCGTAATCCCCTGGGCAGCGCTGCAAGCAGCGCTGCCTTGGAGGATTAAAACCGCAGGGACAACCATGGCGGTAAACCGCCGGGACAACTATGGCGGTGCGACTGCGGCGGAATCGGCAAGATTGTACCACCAGCCTTTTGGCGGTACAATCGCCAAAACAGCTTTGGCGATCTTTGACCGCCAGGGTTGTAATGAGGCCCTAAGTCCGAACGTAGGAAGTTGACTGGGACCTCCCAGCTAGCGTATCCGAGGAGGGCTCCAAGGACGTCGGATCAAGATCCAGGTTTGCCCCGTTCAAAGGATTTTCACCTCGAAAAAACAACTAAGTCCGAAGGTAAAAGTCTCCACCGAGGGCTCCCCCGACGAGTATTCGGAGAAGAGTTCCAGGAGGTCGGATTGGACTGGCAGGTTCGTCCTGCTGAAGAAAATCTTCAGAAAAACGACTACGTGCAAAGGTAAACTTTTGACCGAGGCCTCCCGCGGGCTGTAGCCGAGCCGGGCTCCATCGCAGTCGGCCTTAAACTTTGACTTTGCCCCGGTCGTGGTGCAACCAGATGACCCGATTGGCACTTTTTGTTTCTAGGCACAAAAAAAACAATAATTCTTTAAAAATTCATATCTCCGGTTCCCCTTATCCGATTTTATTTGTTTTTGTGTCATTTTAAAGATAAAATTATAATCTATTTTTATGAATTGGTTTTGGATTCTTGCACCTTTTCCTGTGTTTTATTTAATGACTGTTTTGTGATATTTGAATGCTTTACATACTTGTCTCCTAAGTTAAGCCTTGTCGCTCGTTGCCAAGCTACCAGGGGTTGAGCTGGGTTTAATTTAATGAGACCTAACTGGACCTAAGTGGAGGTTAGTGGCCTATTGCAAAGTGTAGGTACCTACCTGCCCTTACCAGTAACCCATTTTCCAACAACTACGTATTCATTTTAATAAGGAATCTCTAATGTTACCCTATGGGATGGGGTAGGCCTCTCGGTAGTGAGAAAACAAATTTAGGACTTTTTTACTACCAGGGCACCCTGCCCTATGGGCTACCTAGGGCCTACCTTTGGGGTGACATATGTAATAAAAGGGGGTTTAAGACTTGGCAAAAGGTTTTTAATTCCAAGATGACAAAGCAGTGGAGCACTGCCTTTAGGCTGCACTGGCAGGCCTGGGACATGTTTTAAGGTGCTACTTAAGTGGGTGGCACAATAAGGGCTGCAGGCCCTAGATATATGATACACCACTCTACAAGGGACTTATATGTAAATTAAAATGCCTATCAGGTATATCAGGTATATGCCAAACAAATCATGTTTTATTGAGAGAGCACAAACACTTTAGCACTATTTACCAGTGGTTAGCAATAATAAAGTGCACAGATTCCTAAGGCCAACAAGCAAAAATCCAGCAAAAAGTAGGAGGAGGAAGGCAAAAGGTTTGGGGTAAGACCACCCTAAGGCTGACATGTATAACAACATCCCTTAATGTTAAGAGCCACCCTTAGACATTCAGTATGAAATAAATAACATGATAAATCATAACAGATAAAACGCTTTAATCAAAGAACATTAAAATGTGTTTGTAACTTGTGTGGTTTGCTTTCATGTTTATCGTACACTGATTTTTCCCTTTTTAGTTGCAGTTGTCAACAGTCACATGTACGACACATGTCATGGCCGCCACGCTGGTCACGTCTCTTTAAAAGGGCCTTTGTGCGTGTAGCTTATTCAGGCAATGTGGGAAGCCTGACTCTCCAGTACTGTCTTGGCAGCTCCAGCAACCCCCAAAGAAGACTTCAAGACAGCAAGAGGTCTTGGTGATTCCTTCCTCTCTCGAGATTCTGTTCTCTCGTCCTCCACTGTGTGGTCTGGCAATTCAACAGCAAAAGCTAAGCGATCTTCTTTGCAATAAGTGCACCTCCAGCACAAATCTTGAAACTCGCGCACATCGTGAACCTCATTCTCTTAGCACATTTCGGAGGAGAAGTAGAACTTGGCAGAACATTTTCAGTGTTTACATTTTAAAAACCCTTTGATAATCAGTGATTTTGGGACATTACTAGGATCCACGTAATGCTTGGGATATCCTTAATCCTATGATGATTATGTGAAATGAGAACTTGCAAAGAGATATATTGTAAGTACTTTGAGTGAGTACACAGAACAGTTGTGATTCCTCACGGTTTGGGGATGATGTGCAGATAAAGTACATATATATATACATATATATATATATATATATTTTTTTTTTCAGAAAACAAGATTCTCTTTCTGTTTTAGCAAGAGAAAACCACACTCTGTCGTTGTGCCAAAAATACCTTAACTTTTAATACATTAGTGAGATCATAAACAAACAAACAGGAATCCCCTGACGCGTTTCGGTCTCACCGGACCTTGTTCACAGGTGTTTCCTGTGTGCTAATTTCAGCGCTTTAAATAAAGTACTCAAAAGTCACAGAAAAAATACTCAAGTTACACCACTTATCAAGGGTTACTCCATAACATCACTAAATATTTACACTTTAACAAAAAAAAATTATTAAACGTTTTTCTATATACATATTTACCAAATTGTAACAGTGTTTTAACTACAATCCAAGGTGTTTTTCACTAAGTTCCACATTGCATTCTGGTATATGTAGTTTATAGCATTTCATTGAATCAAATTATTTTTAAATATATGTCATAAAATCTTGTTTCAGCGACTAATGGAGGCTTCAAAGCAATTTCTGAGGTGTGTTAACAAAATATAGGGGCCCTCATTAGTTTTTAATTTATATTCACATTGAATTCATATTCATGTATTGCATGTTACCTACAATAGCACAATCCCCAAAGTTTCTTTTAAACAAGGCCCTCACTAAATCCTGCACCTCTGATGTAAGGACATTAATGTTTGGGTATTATTCCTTCAGTCAACTTACATTGATAGCGCCAAAATTATATGGCTATCTGACAAATGTTACAATTTGGTAAATATGTATATAGAAAAACGTTTAATAATTTTTCTTTGTTAAAGTGTATATATTTAGTGATGTCATGGAGTAACCCTTGATAAGTGGTGTAACTTGAGTATTTTTTCTGTTACTTTGGAGTACTTTATTTAAAGCGCCGAAATTAGCACATAGGAAACACCTGTGAACAAGGTCCGGTGAGACCGAAACGTGTCAGGGGATTCCTGTTTGTTTGTTTATGATCTCACTAATGTATTAAAAGTTAAGGTATTTTTGGCACAACGACAGAGTGCGGTTTTCTCTTGCTAAAACAGAAAGAGAATCTTGTTTTCTGAAAATATGGTTGTCCTGCCTCAAACCAGCACCACCGGAGAATTAAGTGCGCCGTAACACGCAGATCAGGACATCTTTTCTTTCATACCTTTCAAATTGCGTGGGCAGCCGCCATCTGCTAAGCCTTTTGTCTCGGAAACCGAAGGAATAAGAGCAAAACGGTAAGCGGAGAGAACAGAAATGCTGCTACTTTAAACATAATGCACGCGTGTCTATTCAAGGGCTTGTCTTTTGTGAAAACTGAAGAATATATATGAATGCGAAGTGCTGCTTGCAGTGTGAGAAGTCCTGAGGGAATTCTGAGCATATCGAAACTCAGTAAATTGTTGAAACTTTAATTGCCGTCTTAAGTTACGGAAAGGAGAGATTGGTATCTGTGCAATCTTAACAGTCAAAACAACAGACACGTAGGTGCAAAAGCGGCTTCTCTTGTTTTTCTTTATTCTTTGATGGTTTAAAAGGGAACCCCGACAAACACACATGGTAATGAGAATCCATTGCTGTTGTGCACAGGATTTAAATTGTAAAGTGAAGTACATTAGTGAGATCTACAAGCAAAATAGAGTTTTTTTATGCCCAATGGAGGAAAGAGAAGCTACACGAACTGCAACAGCTGCAGAGATTTTTAATGAAGTGACAAGTAGCTCCAACTTGAATGGCAAAAGTAGTGGAGTGGCGCAGAATCATGGTGGTGTGAAGATGAAATTACGTGAATGGGAGAAACTATCACGCAAAGAGATTAATAAATGGTGGGAACTTTTTACCCTGAAGAAATATGTTGAAGTGAACAGAATCCCAAGAGGCCTGTGAATTGGTATCATGCCCAGTCACCAAGATGCAAGCAGTGCATTGTTGGAAGAATGGGGTGCACATATCTTGGATTCATCAAAGGGATTAGTTTTGATATTAATCAAACATGTGGAAATAGCATTGAATAAAATTCAGATTGAATTGAAGGCTTTAGAACAAGAAATTGCGGGCATAAAATTAACTGAAGAAGAAAGTAAAATCAGGAGTGAAATGGCTTCAAAAATTCAACAACATGAGGAGACTGTGAAAACACGCAAACAAACTAAATTTCAAAGGGACAAAAGTGACTATGAAGAGGGGAGAATTTTCACCTTTGCAAGGAGATTTCAATATGCAAAGTTAAAGGAACAAATAGATGTATCCCAAATTGAAAAATCAGATAAATCAAGTAATGAATCAAGGTCAACTGATAATGAATCCAGTGAAGGAGAATCAACCTCAACAAATACACAGGGAGTAAAATTAACTTTGTTAAACGAGATGCGCCTCGCTCTCCAACAACAATCCAAAGATCAACAAGTCAAAACAAGAGGGAGAGGAAGAGGACGAGGCGCAAAAGGAATAAATCCACACGAAGGGGACAAAGAGGGAAGACAAAGAAAAACCAGGGCTCAAACAGCGGCAACTTTCAAGAGCTAAATATTATCAACCTTTCCACCAGGGAAATGTCCCAATCGCAGGAATCTGTCCTAAAAATGGGGCTACAATTCTGTCCCTCTACAGATTTGGATTTAGTACAAACACGCATAGACTTTTATAAGTATATACGTAAAATCAAACTTGCCAAAACCTTTGCGGAAACTAAAATGAAAGAGAAAAATGATCCACCAACACAGGAGTATGACCTTACTGTGGGAGATAAAGAGACGTTGATGACTCTGGTGAATTTAGATCTGGGAAACAAACCATTGGAAGTTACTGAAATAGTTAAACCTCTTGGGGTGGGCCTGACAGATAAAAGACCACCTTCCAAGTTTTACCCAGCACTACCAGCAGGGAATAAAATAGATTTATTTGCGGAGATGGTCATTCATGATCTTTATAAAAAGAATTGGAATAAGAAAGAGGAGAACTTAACCATACCAGAGAAACAGGCGCTGCACAGACTTCAGATGGAAACAATGGTTGAAATTAAACCCGCGGACAAAGGTGGAAACATTGTAATACAAAATAAACAGGATTATGTGAAAGAAGCGATGCAGCAATTGTCGGATGAAACCTGTTGTGCACATGTTACTGGGAACCCAGTAATAAAACTGAAGGAGGAGATAAATGTGTGTATCTTAAGGTGGGAAGATCAAGGCCTCATTGATCAAGTAGAGGCAAAATTTTTGTTAGTGGAACATCCTGTAACTCCAACAATATACTTCCTCCCTAAAATTAATAAAAATTTGCAACATCCACGAGGTAGACCTATAATATCAGCCAAAGCATCTCTATTAGAACCTATGTCAGAATACATAGATTTCTTTCTAGCACCCTTGGCAAGACATTTGAACTCCTATTTACGTGATACAGGAGACTTACTGTTACAATTGGAAGGGATACCTTGGCAGGACACCTAGAAATTAGTAACAATGGATGTAGTTTCGCTTTACACGAACATTGAACATCAAATAGGAATCCAGGCATGCAAATTGTTTCTCAACCAAAGGAATATACGTTTTTATCAACACAATGAGATGCTTCTGGAAATGATTAACATTTGTCTAACGAATAATTATTTCTTGTTTAACCAACAACTGTATCTGCAAATTAAGGGCACGGCAATGGGATTTTCTTTTTCTCCCAATTTTGCGAATCTGACAATGGGATGGTTTGAACAACGAATAGCTTGGGCAGAAGAAAACGAGATTTACCAACAAAAAGTAGTGACTTGGCTGAGGTTTATTGATGACCTTTTTCTTATCTGGGATGGTACTGAGTCAGAATTTGATGAATACTTTAAGATCTTGAACTCTAATGTAGCGAAACTTAATTTCACCTACGACATCAGTGCGACATGTGTGACATTTCTAGATACAGAAATATATGTTAGAGAGGGGACAATTCAGACTTCATTGCACAGGAAAATAACAGCTACGAACTCCATATTACATGCTAACAGTTTTCACCCACCACGAACAAAGTGGAACATTACCTATGGTGAATATCTACGAATAAAGAAAATCTGCTCAAAGCCGGAAGAGTGTGAGAAGCACTTGAAATTAGCGGAGGAGAGATTCCTGGCAAGACAATATCCGAAAAAGTGTTTAGCTCTGGCACAGAAACGTGTGAAACAATCATCAAGAGAACAATTAATTCATGGAGGAAACCAAGCCATTAAACATGCCAAACAACAACAGCTGAGGTTCATAACAACATACTCACAGAGTGCCACACAAGTTCGTAAAATCTTGGAAAACCACTGGGCAATTTTACAAATGGAGCTGATAGTGGGGGAAATCATGGGACAACACCCATTAATGACTTTCAGAAGAACAGCAAACTTAAGGGATAAATTAACGCACAGTCATTTCCAAACTATAAAAGCAAACTGGTTACAGAAAACTGGCTTTTGGAAATGCAGCAGCTGTAAGGCATGTAAAATTGGGGTGAATAAGAAAGAGTACTCCACAAATACTGGCATGGAGAGAGTGATATGTAAGCACTTGAACTGTAAAGGTCGATTCACAGTATATGTGATTGAATGTCCTTGTGGGTTGAAATAGGTTGGCAGTACCATATGTGAGACTAAAAAGCGAATTTTAGAACATTTTCGAGCAACTATCAATATGGATAGGAGCTATGCAACAGCGAGACATATGGAACAGAAACATGATAGCAAGTGGGAACTCATGACATTCTATGTAATTGATCAGGTACTAAAATCAGAACGTGGTGGTGATAGAGAAAAGAAATTGCGTCAACTAGAATCCAGACATATACTTGATATCCGATCTCTCACCCGCTAGGTTTAAACCAGGATGAGGAGTTATTTGTACACCTATAAGGGTTGTCATAGCTCATAAGATGTTGCCATTCATTTATTTTATGTCATTTCCACTAATTGATAAGATGCTTTCTTTCCCGTTGTCATTTGTCAGATAGACATATAATTTTGGCGCTATCAATGTAAGTTGACTGAAGGAATAATACCCAAACATTAATGTCCTTACATCAGAGGTGCAGGATTTAGTGAGGGCCTTGTTTAAAAGAAACTTTGGGGATTGTGCTATTGTAGGTAACATGCAATACATGAATATGAATTCAATGTGAATATAAATTAAAAACTAAAGAGGGCCCCTATATTTTGCTAACACACCTCAGAAATTGCTTTGAAGTCTCCATTAGTCGCTGAAACAAGATTTTATGACATATATTTAAAAATAATTTGACTCAATGAAATGCTATAAACTACATATACCAGAATGCAATGTGGAACTTAGTGAAAAACACCTTGGATTGTAGTTAAAACACTGTTACAATTTGGTAAATATGTATATAGAAAAACGTTTAATAATTTTCCTTTGTTAAAGTGTATATATTTAGTGATGTTATGGAGTAACCCTTGATAAGTGGTGTAACTTGAGTATTTTTTCTGTTACTTTGGAGTACTTTATTTAAAGCGCCGAAATTAGCACACAGGAAACACCTGTGAACAAGGTCCGGTGAGACCGAAACGCGTCAGGGGATTCCTGTTTGTTTGTTTATGATCTCACTAATGTATTAAAAGTTAAGGTATTTTTGGCACAACGACAGAGTGCGGTTTTCTCTTGCTAAAACAGAAAGAGAATCTTGTTTTCTGAAAATATGGTTGTCCTGCCTCAAACCAGCACCACCGGAGAATTAAGTGCGCCGTAACACGCAGATCAGGACATCTTTTCTTTCATATATATATATATATATATACATATATATATATATATATAGATGTGTATATTTGCATTTAAAAAGTTACTAAAGCAGGATTCCTGGGTAAACTCACTCTACATACCATCAAGAGACTACAAGAAGTAGACTCATTGAAACCTTGCCACAACAAAGGGATTGTGAACTTATTCTACCATAAACCTCATTCCTTTTCAAGTATACATGATAGAGTTCAAATAATACATACAGTCGACTATTGTTTATGCCTGTATCTGACATTGCATTCAATGCTATTAACAAATCACATCATCTGCTCCATATCTCCCTCCCACAGTACACTCTCTAATTCCCTTCCCTCTCATCTGGCCACCCTGATTCTGTGTTAATGACATCGAAGAGTCGGAGCTGCGGGAAGGTGGGCCTCTTGAGGGTACTGCTCCTGGAGAACCAACAACATATGCTCTGACAGTACCCCTTCACAGATGGCAGAGTCCACATGCAGGATCAGGTTGGTTGGAAGTCTTTTGTGGCCCTGAGACTTCAGAAAACAGGAGGACAGTCAGCTGGCCCTTGGAGAACTTGGGTTTAAGGATGTAGAGAACAGGTCCAGTCCTTCACACTGCAGGCAGGAAACAGCAGGCCAACACAGCAAAGCAAGTAGCAAATTGGCAGCACCTCCCACAGCACAGCACACAGCAAGCAGTAGGCCAACACAGCCATGCAGTTGCAGAGTGGCAGTCACTCCTGGCAGTACAGCATTCCTTCTTCCTGGCAGAATGTCCTTTGGAAAAAGTAGATTGCTGAATTGGTGGGGTTTGGGGTGCAGCAATTATACCAAAATGTGTATTTGATGTGGGGGAGACTACAAAGAGGACTTTGAAGATCACAAGCTCCTTCCCTTCCTTCCCTGGATCCAGAAACTCTACTGGGAGTAATACAGCTCTTTGTGTGGGGAGAAGCACAGCCCTATTCAGGTGTAAGTGACGAAGTGCTAAGCTCCACACCCCTATCAAGCCAGTTAATGGCCTATTAAGGCCCATTCAGCCACACCTAAGCTCCCATTGTGTGTGATTGTCTAGAGAGAGTGCACAAATCCCAGCTGTACCCAACACCAAACTGTATTCAGAGGCAGGCAGAGGCACAAAATGGTCAAAGTAAGAAAATGCCAACTTTCTAAATGTGGCATTTTCATATTTAAAATTTAAACTCCGTTGTCACCATAAGTTGAGACACCAAACTCCAAATTTCTATTTTTTCACAATTGGAAGTTACATTTAAAGGCAGCTTCGAGGTACCCCAATGTTAACCTATGGGAAAGATAGGCCTTGCAGTAGTGAAAATAGAATTTAATGGTATTTTCACTATCTGGGCATGTTAAGCTTTAAAGTTCATGTCGAACTTTTGAAATGCACGGCTCCCTACCTTTGGAGCTAACTAGGGCCTCCCTTAGTGGTGACTTACATGTAACATAAAGGAATGTTTGGGCCTGGCAAGTGGATACAGTTGCCAGGTTGAAATGGCAGCTTAGAACTGCACACAACCTCTGCAGTGGCAGGCCTGAGACATGTTTAAAGAGCTACTGTAGTGGGTGGCACAATCAGTGCTGCAGGGCCACTTGTAGAATTTAATTTACTGACCCTGGGCACATAGTGCACTTTATTAGGGACATACATGTAAATTAAATATGCCAATTATGGATAAACCAATATTACCACATTTTAAGGAGAGAGCACAAGCACTGTAGCACTGGTTAGCAGTGGTAACGTGCACAGAGTCCTGAAGCCAAAATAAGGAGGTCAGAAAAAGAGGAGGAGGAAGGCAAAATGTTTGGGGGTTGCCCTTGCAGAATGGGCCATTTCCAACCGGACCCCTGAAATGAATCCTCACTCCTGTGAAAAATAAGCTAATCTACTTTCATGAGAGAAGAGGGAAGAACTCTTACCTTGAACTTCTTCTTCATTTCTACTCTATTGATGCTGAGACATCTGCCCCTTCTCCTTTGCGGCAAGAACATCAACGGCGAGCATCTATATATATGGGTGACTGAAGTAGGACCTCTAGTAGTTTGTGCCAGTGAACTGTCCCTTTTCTGCCGGAAATGGGGGGAACCTGATAAAAACACCCTCATCAGTTAGCAAAGTGATTTGTGAAGAGCTGCAAAGCATTCACATAATGAACACTTTCGCTTATGAAATTGTCACCATGAAGAGAACATTCACACTGACTGTTGACCTCTGAGTCACTCTATAAAACATGCGGTTGTCATGGTGTTTAAGTTTGGTGGGGGAGTACTGTCTTAACCCCTTTACTTCCGGTCCTCGGAAAGCACACTGTTCGGCCTTTTCGTTGTATCTGTGGAGCTTGTCCAGTGGAGTCCGTTTGTCATAATCGTGGAACCTCAAATGCCTCTTTAGGCTGTACTGGTTTTGCAGTTATACACATTGATGGTGAATATAGCATTTGAATCTCTAACTGTCCTTTCCCTGCAGATTGCAATTTGTTGCTCTCATGTTTTAAGGAAACATTTATTAAGTGAGTGTGACTCTTATTTTTTGTTTTTTTAACCCACATCAGTTTGGAAATTGAGTATCCTCGGTTTGCTAGTGAAGTACTTTCTTGCAAAGTTTTCTTTTTCATTACATAAGAATTGCCCTGAAGAAAGACCATGGCAGTCTGAAATATGTTGATGTCAGTGATATGAGTTATCAACACTTGTAGATCAGGATAATTTGTTTGGAGATATTTATATGTTGCAGAATAGAGATCATTTCTTTGAAAAACTGAGGCATAATTTATGAGGCTCTAGCGGCACACTGTGCCACCAGAGCATCATTTTTTTATGCTCCGGTGGCGCAGTGTGCCGACCCATATTTACAAGGCCACGCAAATCCACAGTGCATGGCTTTCCAGGGCCTTGTAAATATGGACCCCTTTCACGCATAACACTGTATGACAGGGGTGTTCCATGGGTGTCCCTGTGGTAACACCCATGGAATCCGGTGGAATCTGAGGCCTTCTCAGATTTACAAGTCTAGGAATGCATCAGATTCCTATGCCACCTAATGCGTGGCGTTAAAGTGGCACAACAGTAAAAAAATGTTTCATTTCTTCCTGTTTTTTCTTCTTTCTCTGTGTGCTGAGAAACCCATAGAAAGAGGGAAACACCATTAATGACTGTTTATGTGGAGGAAGTGGCACAAGGGGTCTAACAGGTGCCTCTAAAATATTATTGGTCAAGGCCTCCAAAATCCTTAAGATGGCACTGCTCAAGAGGCAAAAGCAGTGGCTGAAGAGATGTCCAACACCTAATGAGTGTCTGACTTTCTCAAGCTCATCTTATACTCAATAATCCATCTTCCTGCCGTCTTTTATTTGAAGATCCAAGTAAAGCAATAATGGGCAGAATCGATAAGGGATCGCTCCCACTCCAGAGAGTATCCTCACCTCATCAAAATGCCCCTCCAACATGCAGTAAAAGGTGTGTGACAGCATCCGAGGGAGGCTGCAGTGGGTATGCTCTGCACAGAAAACAACGAACACTGCAGTTCTTGGGTCCCACAGCTAAGGCTGCAGGATATTGAATCATAAATTACCTCAACTCATACAGGGCCATATTTATACTCCGTTTGCGCCGAAATTGCGTCGTTTTTTTTGACGCAATTTCGACGCAAAACTAACGCCAACTAACGCCATATTTATACTATGGCGTTAGAGGCGAATAGCGCCAAAGTTCCCGGAATGTGCGTCATTTTTTAGCGTGAACCCCTTCCTTGCGTTAATGATATGCAAGGGAGGCGTTCCCGTCTAAAAAATGACTCCCAGGCCTTTACGTGGTATTTATACTCCCGGGCAAAAGAGACGCCCGGGAGTTGGCGTGACAAAAAACGGCGCATTTGCGCCACTTTTTAACGCCTGCTCAGGGCAGGCGTTAAGGGGCCTGTGGGCTCAAAATGATCCCACAGGTGCCCTCCCATGCCCCCAGGGACCCCCCCTGCCACCCTTGCCCACCCCAGGAGGACCCCCAAGGATGGAGGGACCCACCCCAGGGACATTCAGGTAAGTTCAGGTAAGTATGATTTTTTTTTTTTTATATTTTGTTTTGGTGGCATAGGGGGTCCTTATTTGTGCCCCCCTACATGCCACTATGCCCAATGACCATGCCCAGGGGACAGAAGTCCCCTGGGCATGGCCATTGGGCAAGGGGGCATGACTCCTATCTTTACAATGATAGGAGTCATGTTGATGGGGGATGGGCGTCGAAAATAAATGGCGCAAGTCGGGTTAAGACGATTTTTTCGACGTAACCTGACTTGCCCCATTTTAAGACGCCCATGCGCCATCTTCCCCCTACGCCGGCGCTGTCTGGTCTACGTGGTTTTTTCCCACGCAAACCAGGCAGCGCCGGTCTGATTGCGCCGTCTAACGCCATTCCATAAATACGGCGCCCGCATGGCGCTTCAGAATGGCGTTAGACGGCGCAAAACTTTTTGACGCTAAACTGCGTTAGCGCAGTTTAGCGTCAAAAAGTATAAATATGGGCCACAGTATTCAATGTATCAACAACTCTTGCCATTCCCTTTGGAATACGGATATGCTTACATCAATGATCAAGCAAGAGTGGAGGGAGCAGGCACGGTCAGACTGAGGGAGGAGAATGAGAGGTGGGTGAGCAGACCAGAACATTAGGTTAGAAGCAACAAAATATAGCAAGGGAGGTGGGGATGGCAGGAGAAGAGTGAGGAAAGAAGGAGGACAGGGAAGGGAGCATGTGAGGGATGGTGCATCATAGGGGGAGCAATGAAATAGATGAGAGAGACAAAAGGAGGGGCAGCAACCGCAACATGCTCCAACAGCTGCAATCACAAGTAAGATGTACTTGATGCCCCATCAATGAAACCTAATGGGAAAACAAATATGACAACGTATCCTACACGAAAGGCCATGGACTTGTGGACAGCCCAGCCATGCAATGGCAAACCTTGTAAACTACAGGATAGCCAATGGCTGAGCGGGTCTGATCCAAATCTTTCTCTGTATACTTTTTCTTCTTGTACTATTTCAAAGTAGTCATTGAATTAGGAATTCCAAACATCTAAAGCTGTTTTCAGCTAGCTCTAACAGGAAAAAATAATCTGCCTGTTTAATTTGTGCAGGTGGTTTCCGGTGCTTAGAACTTATTTTACAGGGTCGGTAGATTTATTTCATGCGGCAGCAGAGATAAAAATATTCTGTCAAAAATAAATGCAAGTGGCTGGGCAGATGTGTTTAGTCGTTTTCTATGCTGCTGTCATTCTCACCCATTCGTCACTATGCCTGCACCCTGCCTCAGCCTCCGATTGGATAATTATAGGTACAGGCTCACTCGCTCAGCTGGAGCAAGGGAGACTTGGAAATCGCAGGCCTAGGACGAACTTGGAAATGAAGGCACGTGGGGAGGATCAGAAGTGGGTACTTTATGCTTGCCTCTCTGTCTAGCCCCCTAACTCCCCTTAAAACTTCTATCCGTTTTCTCACAACCTGCCACCACTTTCATGCCCCTTGTACCGGTGACAGTATACTACGCCGAGGCATAGCACCGTTTCTCCCCATCTAGGCCCCACAGTACCCCTCTCTCCGAAGATGCCGCCCAGGAGCAAATCCTGGAGGCGGGAAGTAAAGTCATAAACTGGACGCTGGAATCACCAACCACTGCGAAGACGAAATTAGTCAAAGTTGAGAAGGAAGGGGCGAGAGGGTGCCAGTGAGCGCGTCTGTTTCTGCCTCCCCGTACCGGCCCTTGGTCAGCAGGCTATACAGAGAGAGTGAAGCCCCGGCAGACGGGCATGGCCCGGTGCAGCATGTGGTCCCACTCAGCCCATGCTCACCAGCCACGTTTAATCTCAGTGCGATCAGCTACGAAAGCAATACTGTACAAGCGCACGCACACACACACACACACAAGTCAAACACATACACACTCCATTTCTGTATACTCAAAAAGTGCAATATAACTGTACAGATGCTGAATCAGAGACATATACATTGGGGTTGTTACCAGAGCTCTGCAGGCCCTAATTCTGTATGTTATCAAAATAAAAATAGTCTTCATTGTTGTACGAATTCTGTACCCTAATTCATTGTCTCCTAATTCTTGTAGCACTTAGGAGCTCTTTTACAAGAAACTGGTGCATCTTGATTGATGCGTCATTTTTACAATACAGTGCTCTATGGAGCAAAGTGTTCACAACAGCGTCAGAAATTCTGGTGCTGTTGTGGCGCTAAACCTTGACATTGCTGGACTAGTGTCAAAATGTTGATAATAGTCCAGCAATGCTAAGGGGGGCCCATAGACATCACAGCATCACCAACGCCTGCCCTTAGCAGGAGTTAAAAAAATTATGCTATGCTGGCACAGCATGGTGCAGAGAAATCTTGTAGAGTTTACTGCGCCATTTCTGCGGGGCTTTTAACGGGGGAATGCCTACCTTGCATACATTATACCTGGCACAGGTATAATGTGGCGTAGGGCTTTACAAACTGGCACAATGGTAACATTTGCTCCTACCCTATTGGCATTTTAATTTACCTGCAAGTCCCTAGTAAAGTGCATTAGATGTGCTCAGGGCCTGTAAATTAAACGCAGCACTGATTGTGCCACCCACATAAGTAGCCCCTTAACCATGTCTCAGGCCTGCCATTGCAAGGCCTGTGTGTGCAGTTTCACTGCCACTTCGACTTGACATTTAAAACTACTTGCCAAGCCTTAAACTTCCATTTTTTCTACATATAAATCACTCCTAAGGTAGGCCCTAGGTAACCCATAGGGTAGGGTGCTATGTAGGTAAAAGGCAGGACATGTACCTATGTGTTTTACATGTCCTGGTAGTGAAAAACTCACAAATTCATTTCTCACTACTGTGGGGCCTGCTCCTCTCATGGGACAGCATTAGAACTACCCTTATGTACTTTTAAGTGGTAGATTCTGATCGAAAGGAGTAGCCCTGTCATGTTTAGTGTGGCCAGAATGGTAATTGAAAATCCTACTTACAGGTGAAATTGGATTTAATATTACTATTTTAGAAATCCCACTTTTAGTAACTGAGCATTTCTTTGCACTTACTGCCTTCTGTGCCTTACAGCCTGTCTCCAGTTCACATCTGGGCTGTGCTGGTTGACAGCTCCCCTTGTGCATTCCACCCAGACAGCAATAAACATAGGACACTCAGTCACATCTGCATTCATCTGCATACTGAATGGGTCTCCCTGGGCAGGAAGGGTAGAGGGGCTCTCACTTACACTTCAAAGGTCAGTGGCCTGACCCCACACAAAGGATTGATAACCCCCCCAAAGGGATCTTGGCAGACAGGGTTGGGTTGAAAGGGGACCTTGTACACTTCAGAACTACTCTTTGAAGTTTTCCCACTTCAAAGGCACTTTTGGGTATATATACTGGGCCTCTGAGCCCACCAAAGCAGAGACTTCTGAATCCACAACTGGACTCTGTCAGAGTGACTGCCTGGCTCCCTAATGGACTCATCTAGATTGCTTTGCTAGAAGGATTGCTGCCCTACTTGCCTGTTGGCCCCTGACTTTGCTTGAAGGACTCTGCCTTCCCCACAAGTGCTCCCCACGGGCTTGGATGGAGCTTGCCTCCTGTTCTGAAGTCCCAGGGGCAACAAAGACTTCATCTACTAGCTAGTTCATCAACTTTGACAACTCCAGAACCGGTGCTGCTGTCTGACTCCACACCTCTGCCTGCTCCGTAGTCCTCACTGAACGCAACGACCGTGGCCTGCAATGTAAGCTCAATGTCGCTGCGACACCGCTGAAGTCCTGTAGTGTGAACGCGATACTGCAAAGTCAATACATCACGTCTTGACTGGCTGGATTCATCGACCCCAAAGGGTCACAAGGAACCAACACCTTGCCACTGACATCACATCAGTTCCCCTGCAACTGAATAGAACCAACACCTTGCCTCCCCTGCCTCGTAGTAAGGAACCAACGCCTCACCTCCTCAGTAGCCGTAAGGAACCAACCCCGCATTGGCTCCAGCAACACCTCACCTCCCCGACTCCATGCAATGTCTTTGTTTCATCGTTTGCAAAGGTACTGTACCTGGGAGTCCGTGCAACTCCATGAACTGCGCCGAACTCCCTCGCAAGTGGCATCAGACAGTTGAGAAGGACTCCGTCAATGATGTCGTCATAGACCCAAATGGAGCTATTGCAGTTCTAAGTGCTTTTTTGGGATTTACTCTTTAAAAATTCATAACTTTACTTGTATACATTGGATTCTTGAGATTTTGGTCTTATTTTATTCAAATAAATATTATCCTTTCTCCTAAACTGGTGTGGATTACTTTTTCTGGTGTTTTCATTGTGTTACTGTATGAGTTATTGCACAAGTGCTTTACAGATTGCCTTCTAAATTAAGCCGGCCTGCTCTGTGCCAAGCTACAAGAGGGTGAGCACAGGATAATTTAGGTTGTGTAGTGACTCACTCTGACTAGGATTGTGGTCCCTACTTGGACAAGAGTGTGTTACCCTGCCAACTAGAGACCCAATTTCTAACATATATATATATATATATATATATATATATATATATATATATATATATATACTTAAATAGCTAGTTATAATTAGGACCTAGTTTCCTAGTTTTTGTTTTGCCAATAACTTTGCATCACTTGATGAATCTTCACAAAATTTTCTAAATGTATACTTTAGTTGGTTCAGCTACTGTCCTGAAAGTTTAGGGGTGATATATCAAGCAGGGGCCGAGAAAAAAGGAGGGTCCAAAAACATGTTTTCCCGATTCATTTTTCTTTAGGGTTTTTTACATGCCTGCAGCCCAAACTGCTGAACGAAATTACACCAAATTTTGCAGGAAGCTCGATTCTGTTCTGCAAATTGCGCTTTTTGAGATTTCATGTAAATCCATTCTGTAGTTTTGGAGATATTGAAGGTTAAAAAAATATAGATATTTAGGGACGCAGATCCTCTGTGGATCCAACTGTCCTGGGGCAGATATCTGATTGGCTGCCAACATTTCAACAAGGAAATGTTGGCAGCCATTTTGGGACTTGGCTTCAGTTGAGTCCCACAAAAAAAAGAAAAAGAAAGAAATGGGGCCATGGTAGGGACACCCTGAACTCCTATCCTTGCTGCAGGGGTCCCCAAGGGACTGCGCTAGGGCTAAAAAGCATTTTTTACAAAAAAATAGCTGAAAAATCCACAGCTGGATCAGTGGATTTTTTTGAGATTTAAAAAAAAAGTGCAATCTCTTATGCTATTCTTTTATTTGTCCCCGGGTGGGAAAGGTCACAGGGTCATTAGGGGCTAACAAAAAGGAGGGGGTGCACAGCGCCCCTCCTCAAGGGCGTATTGTAGCCCCAGGGACACCTCAGTGGGGCAAATAAGAGTAAAATAAAGCAGAAGCATATCTGAGGCTTTCTTTTTTTTTTTTTTTTTTAAACGGAGGTGATGCAATGTCTCCTTTCCCACCACCTCCCTGGGGCCCACTCCTGGAGCCAATAATGACCCTGGGGAAACGTTGTTTATTTCTCATGGCACATTCTAAAAAGGGCCGAACTTGATCAATCAATCTATCAATCAATCAATTTTTTTTTTAGAGCACACTACTCACCCGTGAGGGTCTCAAGGCGTATGTGTGGGGGGTGAGGGAGGGGTTACTGTTCGAACAGCCATATCTTGAGGTTTTTTCTGAAGAGTAGGAGGTCTTTGGTTTTGCGAAGGTCGGTGGGGAGGGAGTTCCAGGTTTTGGGGGAGAGGTAGGAGAAAGACCTGCCTCCTGTGGTGGTGCGTTGGATGCGGGGGACTGTGGCTAGGGCGAGGTCGGCTGATCGGAGGTTGCGTGTGGGAGTGTGGAAGTTAACTCTTTCATTGAGGTAGGTTGAGCCGGTGTTGTGGAGGGAGTTGTGTGCGTGGATGAGGATCTTGAAAGTGATTCTCTTGTCTATGGGGAGCCAGTGAAGAGATTTGAGGTATGGTGCGATTCGTTCGTGTCGGGTGTAGCCCAAGGACGAGGCGTGAGGCTGTGTTCTGGATTCTCTGGAGTTTGCGTTTGAGTTTGAGTGTGGTGCTGGCGTAGAGGGCGTTACCGTAGTCTAGTCTGCTGATGATGAGTGCATGGGTGACTGTCTTCCTGGTCTCTGGGGGAATCCATTTCAAGGATTTTTTTAGAGTGCGGAGTGTGTGGAAGCAGGAGGATGTTAGTGCATTGATTTGCTGTGTCATGGAGAGGGAGGAGTCCAGTATGATGCAGAGGTTGCGTGGTTTGCGGCGGTGGGTGCGGGGCCTAGGGCGGTGGGCCACCAGGAGTCGTCCCATATGGTTTTGTAGGGGCCGAAGATGATGATCTCGGTTTTGTTGGAGTTAAGCTTGAGGTGGTTAGTTGTCATCCAGTTGGCGGTGTTGAGGAGAGCAGCGTGTAAGTTGGTTTTGGCGGTGGTGGGGTTGCGGGTGAGGGAGAGGATGAGTTGGGTGTCGTCTGCGTAGGAGAGGATAGTGATTCCGTGTGGTCGGAGGATGTTGGCTAGGGGGATCATGTAAATGTTGAAGAGTGTGGGGCTGAGGGAGGACCCTTGGGGGACTCCGCAGATGATCTTGGTAGCGGTGGAGTGGAAATGTGGAAGGCGGACTCTTTGGGACCGGTCGTGAGGAAGGAGGTGAGCCAGTCTAAGGCTTTGTGGCGAATTCCTGTGTTGTGGAGGCGTGTGCGGAGTGTGTGGTGGCAGACAGTGTCAAAGGCTGCGGAGAGGTCTAGGAGGATGGGTGCGACGGTCTCGCCTTTGTCGACTTTGGTCCTGATGTCGTCAGTGCATGCGATGAGGGCGGTTCCCGTGCTGTGGTTCTTGTGGAACCTGGATTGTGAGGGGTCAAGAGTGTTGTTTTCTTCTAGAAAGTGGGATAGGCGGGCGTTGACTAGTTTCTCTGCAACCTTGGTGGGGAGAGGGAAATTGGGCAATAGTTCGAGAGGGCCTCCGGGTCTGCTTTGTTTTTTTTAGGAGAGCAGTGATTTCTCCGTGCTTCCAGGGGTCTGGGTAGGTGGCGGAGTTGAAAGAGGAGTTGATGAGACGTGTAAGTAACTACATCAAGCAAGCATTTGAACTGACATTAATAGTGGCTAGCAGTGCAAGATTCCATCAGGCTCATAACAAGTACTACAAGCGAATCAGCAGTGCAATCTACACATCCACCAATGGACTCAATGGCAAGTGTCCAGTCATATGTAGGCAGAGCGACCATCACTGGCTTTTTTTGTCCTTGTTCGTCAGGTCCTGTGTAGGGAAAACAATGGTTCTGTCTCGCAGGGAGAACATTCCCTGTTCATTAGAGTCCTTGAGTATGTGTTTCTGAACATGTTCCCAATCTTCAGAAAAAAGAATGATGACAAACAAGCATCACTCCTGCTCAGCATTCTACTCAATCATCGATGGTACAAGTCGTAAGAATAGAATTAAAACTAGTTTACCTGCATTTTACTTCAGTGACATTAATGCTGAGATTTTGGAATAGTTTACTTTTAGCTGGACGGAGACCAAATTGGCTATTTGTGTAAAATGGAGCCTTTAAATAGTGAGCTGAAGTGGGCCTCAAACGTAAGAAAGCAATTGAAGAAAATGGTTGATTTGCTCTCTTTGAACTCTCCTACTTTAGAATTGCCAGTGAACATTTATCAACTAGATTTGATTCCTTTGTTTAGGTTGATTAATTATCTGTGTACCTAATTTGCCTATATTATTTCAACTTTAAAACTTCCAGCCATAGGCAGGTTCCTCCCAATCTTCATTTTCCTCAATGTACTCTTTAAAGCATGGTGCTGAGTATCAAACCATCTTAAGCATTTCTTTTTCTGGTTTAGTTTTAATTTGGTAATTTGTTTTTTCATTCCTATACTCTACCTTCAAACTTATTACCACTCTTGACAATATTTCACTATACCAGTTCATTATATTTGTGGGAATTTCCCATAAACACCCAAGGTCTACCTGTATTCTCCAAGGGAACTACACATCTTTTAGAACATTCAATCTGAAGTGGAAATAGAGATGCATAGAATTTCGTATTTCTAAATGGAGATACAAACTTATTGAGAGCTGATCACTTCCACTCTCTTGCAATCACTAAGGGGTATATTTAAGAAAAGTGGTGCGGCACACAGTGCAGTGCCACTTTTCTTGTGACCCTTAGCGCCCCCCTACTGCCACTCTGAGCAGGCATTAAAAGGGCCGAAAAAAATTACTCAAGAAAATCTGTTAGATTTCCTTGCTCCATTTTTTTGACCCCCCCTAACAGGGAAATGCCCCCTTTGCATACATTCTGCCTGGAGCAGGCATAAATTAGCGCAAAGTGTTACAAAGTGATGCAATGCATGCGCTGCACCACTTTGTAAATATGGCATGGCGTTTTTGGCCTTCTAATGCCACATCAGCGTAAAAAATGATGGTAATATGACATTAGAATGGTCCTAGGGGCTCTTAAATATACCCTTAAATGCCAAAAATAAATTGAAGTGCCATGTGGGGGCATACACATAAACAATAGCACATTCTTGCTTTCTATATCTGAACGTTCAGAATGCTGGAATATCACAGTTAAAACAACAATTCAGGGAAATTCGCCCCATTCGCCTAGTACCTCCTTAAACTTTCTTTTAAATTTTAACATAGTCTGATTTGCAAAGACAGCTTGAGGAATGCAAAATAGAGATGCCGTTTCTCCCCTTCCTTCTTCTTTTGAGCATTATTTGACAATGGAATCACTAATTAACATAGCCAAACCTGTGAATGAACTAATCAAATTTTGGGCATTTCCCCACACACTTGTGCTTCTTGAAAGAATACCACATCATACCCTTGTTACTCATGTTCTTAAGTTTCAGTAACCTTTTAAGACCATGCATAGTCTAACATAGAAACTTGAGGTGGTGTGGGGCACTTTCATCCTCATAGATATCACTTAAACAGTGATATAACATCTTCTACACTACTCAAAATCGAATAACAATTATCTTTCTTAGTAAGCTGGTCCAGCACCTTCTGTACAGTAACTGTAAGGCCCCTATTTGCATTGCTTTTCCCATGATGTTTTAGGAATTTACTCTTCACTGCCTTTTCCACCTTCTCCTTCCCAACTATCCTTATCCCAGTGTTTTTAGTTCCTGCTTTTCTTTCTGTACAAGGCCTTTAACTAATGCTGAAGAAAGCTGATGTTGGTAATCTCCTTACCCAGACAATCATTTACAAATGTAACTTGTTTAAATCCTTAGATGTAATTAAATGGAGGGTAATACAATCCTCAGACTTCCCCTATTTAAGTGGTTTATCTTTTTCCCTTTTTTAACTACTCTGATTATGTCAATTTAGAAGTACAAGTTTTCTCCTTCCCTTAGATCCCCAGTATCAATTTTCCCTACATCACCTAAAGTTGTTTAGATAATTGTTAACATTGACTCATTTTTTATATTTCCTACCTTACATGAGGGTTTGAACAAAACAAAATAGTACCTCATACTTTACTTGTTTGTTCCACCTTTCACATTCTCCAACAACTTCTCAAGTCCTATACAACATGCACTCACTCTGCCCTTCATCCAGTTACACTGAAGGCCATCACCCATTTCCTTCATACTATTTCTTCTCTTTTCATGGAGTACTACTCTCTGTCTGGTTCAACTAATGTTCAATTACCTCTAACCTCATTCACCAACGTTGTATTATAAACTTGGAAACCCCTTATGTCTTAATCACCACATAACTTCAGCCCAATCACAGGGTTTCAAGCAGGTCCACTTTTTTGCTTTCAATTCAAGCAAATGTTAAAATGACAAAATACCCTTTCCATGAAAATAAGTTTTGTGGAAAGGGGAAAGAGAAGACAACAGTGCACCAAAGAGGTAAGACAGGCTAAAGGTAAGTACACAGGACAGGAGCAGTGTAGAGGGGGAGTGATATATTCATAAGACAAAAAAGGGAATTTTAGCTGGGAGGAAGAGGACTGTAAAAATAAATAGGAGTAAGGCAGGAAAGAGCGTGTCTTTATTTTAAAAAAGAGTATAGTGGGAGCGGGAATAAGGAGTTAAAAAAATTACAATAAATCAGGAGGCAAAGTGGCATTTGTAAAAAAAAATGGGAGCAAAAGGGTGGGGATGAGTGTTTTTATAATAAAAGTGGGTAATAGGGTGTAAAGCCTGGGGAGGGGTACGGAGCTTGGTCAACAGCGCAGCAAACAGAGTTGCTGTACTCTGTTGTGCTAGGGCAAGAGAGCATATCTACAATGATATAACTTTTCTGCTTTCTTTCCCAGAGCAGATGCACAAACAGTCTTTCCTAACACCACACACACACACCTTTCCACAATAGTGCAAAGAAGTGGAAGACATGTCTATTATAGGTTTTGACATGCAACAGTAACTACTAGGTATAACATATTAGGCCTAGCCTAACTATTAAAACAGTAGAGTTCAGCACACATACACAGTGGGAAAATTAAGGAGAAATTACAATATTTCTCCTTGCTAATGCCTCCCACAAGGAGGTCTTATTATTTGACATGAAGCCCAGTCTACCATTGTTAGTAAATAGGACTTTGTGTCAGTAACGATGGGTGGTAGTGTAGGAATGCTCATGTATCACCCATGAAATGTCCTTTTAACGCAAAGTAATACAAAGTAGCATAGTTATGGTACAGGAAGAGTATCCTTTCAGTGAACAGTGCTGTGCTTACACAAACTTTAAATCTTTTCCTACTTTTGTTGTTTGTTGTGCAGCACACATTCAAAGTCAGAAAAGTTTGGAGAAATAAAACATTTATTTTGGCATAAAGCACAGTCTACTATTTGTAGTAGGTCAGGCATTGCGTCAAAGCCCATGATTGGTTGCATGGGAATGCCCAGGTACCGCCCATAAAACACCCCTTGAGTTAAAGTATTGGAAAACAGCACAAAGCACTGCTTTCCTTTATTTTCTGGCATCTTTCCAACACAAAACAAGTTTTGTGCTAGAAGATAAATCCAAAATGATAGTTTGCACAGTTTTGCATCACTTTGTGATACAAAGCTAGTGCAAAATGTTAATCTGCCCCCTCCACTCCCCAAAAGTCTCTACCATGGTTTTTGGGTGAGTGGTGTCTTAAGTAGTGTGTAAAGTGAAAGTAACACTATTAGACCACTTTAAACATAGTAAGGCGAAAGTAACACTATTAGACCACTTTAAACATAGTTAAATGGTTGATGTCACAGGAGCTTGGAAGGCATGTGCTGTTTTTAGCTACAAGTGTAGCAACATTTAGAACAAAATTACATAACACATAGTATACACAAGTAAACATAACACAATTAGAACAAACAGAAAATCACAACAAACGTCCACACAGTAACTGCAGTTTCAAATAAAAAACACATTTTAAATATATAGCAGCACAAAAAACAACAGAAAATATCATCATTCAGCTATTCATTCATTCATATGCCAATATTTTATTTATAGGAATGTAATCTCAGGTAATTTCCAACAATCTATGTTATGACTGTTATGCCAAATACCTGGCTTTACATTATTATACTATGCTGCATAATTGAGACTTCCTTCGGGTACAAGTCTGTCATGGGATCACAGGAGGAATGCAAGCAAACAGAAGCTTTGTTCGTGTCATGCATGATTTTGTGAGTACCAAAATCTTCATTTCCCTTTTTTGGGACATTTTGCTTACTTTCCACTGCAGAAATAACATGAATCATGTCACTACATCATAATGCCACATAACAAAATGCTCAAACGTTCTTGTCACACATTACCACCTCCACTGCCTGCTTTTATAATATGGTGTAAAATATGTGCCTTAACTTACTATCAAGAACATAGAATAGAGCAAGTCAAAAATGTTTTGTGATCTGGCCATCTTGTGCACACTGTAGTGTGTAAAAAAACTAGCAGCAGCCAGATTTATCATTCTTTCCCACAGCCCACAGCAACAAGCCACCTTGCTGCTCTGCAGTGTGTGCACTACTGACAGGTATGTGAGGAAAACACTTCTGGATAAACTACAACATAATGCATATTTTTTAACAAGAACATAAGGGTTCTCTTGGTCAGTTTTATTATTAAATAGTCGTTTTTCATTTTTTTGTTAAATATTTTAATGTGCATACCATTCTATAGCATGATTTTTATCTTAATGCCTAAAATGCTAATTAGTTCTAGATTTATGGAAAACAACGTACTGTATGCACAGTTTGTGTTATTAGATGTTTAGGGGACATTTTTCACAAGCTATAATTTTAGTTATCCTTACTGATAACCGCTCCAAGAACTGCACTGGCTACATTAACCCATTCTTCACTATCTAATCCATAGGTGCTCACAAACATTTTCCCGGAGCCATAATGTATGGTCTGTGATGTGACTGAGAGCTGCAATGATGCCATCAGAGTGGGGGTCAGGGGTTAATGGTGTAAGGTGGTGTGGGGAAGCGAAACATGTACATGGTCTGGACAGTGAGACATGGAGTTATTGTGAGGGTTTCACTCCACACTACCATCTAAATTAAACATCTATTTTGTAGAAGAGGCACAGATTTGTGTTATGCTGTAATGGAGTTGCTATGTATCTATCACACCTTGGAGTTAGCCTTATTAGGTTGCTAATTCTACTTTGAACAATTCACAAGTATGAAGGATGTAACCTGATTATTAAATTGGTATGAAATAGACTCTTAGGCCTCACAGTCTTCTAATGCCTGTGGTGTCTCACATGTAAGCTTTATGTATGCTTAGAAATAGGTTCAGGTAGTGAGCACTATGACAAACTCTTGACGAAGACCCCTCAACAAGGCATGCAATTCAGTGAGGTTGGCAGACACAAACACCCAACCACTCACCCCTCAATTGTTCTGTAATGAGTAAAATGGAAGCTATGGAACCAGAGGCCATATTTCTTTTTATTATTCTTAGCCACCCCTTGTGACAGATAGGGCACAGAAAGGGCACCCTTGGGCAATCACTTTCTCAACCTATTTATCAAGATATATCTATAACAAAATGGCACTATAACCCATCAATCATCTGAATTTTCCCATGGGGACAGTCCACCTAGTCTCATAGTCTACTCATAAAAATATATAGGGGGTCATTATGACTTCCGCGGATGGAAAAAGCCGTCCACCGAAGTCCCGACGGGCAGGTTGCCGCCAGTGCGGCCGCCTTCCCGCTGGCCCCATTAAGAGTTTCCTGCTGCTTTCAGCGGATGGAAACTGTATTTCTGCCAGCTGACCCAGCGGGAAACAGCCCACAACATTGATGCCGGCTCATAATAGAGCCGGCGGTAATGCTGTAGTGCGTAGGGTGCACCAGCACCTGTCGTGATGTTCACTGTATTCAAAGCAGACATTGAACATAGTGACAGGACTAGCCAGGGGGGGCCCTGCACTGCCCATGCCACGTGCTAACGCCATATAACCACCGGCGGAGAAGGGAATTCTAATCCCCAGGACAGCACTGCATGCAGCACTGCCCCGGAAGATTAAGACCGCCAGCACTGCCGGTCTCTCCTGTGGAGGAAAACTGGCAGTGCTGGCAAAGTTGTATTGTGGCTATCGGACCGCCACATTGGAGGCGGTCCAATTTGTCACCACGACCCTAGCGGTCTTAAGACCGCCAGGGTCGTAATGACCCCCATAGTGTTGTGAGAAAGTTAGGAATTTTGAAACAAGGAGTCCTGCACTGTGGGGTTGGTACTACTATTTCACCATATTGTTTGATGTGTCAATTCATACCCTTCCTATGACTTTGTCCCTTTAGTTGCCATTATGTAATAGAGGTGGCTAGCTCTGGCTCAGCTTGAGGTTCTCTTGGCCCAAAGTGAGCTGACTTTTCAACTCCCTTAGGTCTGCCACCCATGCTCTAACCTCATGTACCAAAGATTTAAAGACAAAACATTAACTTTTGATGAAAAATTGGAGCGAGCTATAGATGCCCACTAGTGACTGATTTACACACAGTGAAACCAGAAAACCTAGGGTCAATCCCAGCTTTCCTACTTCACCAGATTGTGTGATCCTAGGCATTGTTTTCTTTTCACTCTGCCTTCTCTTTATTCATTACCACATTTGAGAGCACCTTGGAATATACAGGTTTAGTGTACATGTTGTAAAAAAAACTATTTGTGTCCCAGAGGGTACACATGAATATTGAGTTGTATTTTAGTTCATTATTGCCATAGTAGTCAGCATGGTAGGAGGCATAATATGTTTCCAGGTTCATATTTGAAAACTAAATACTTCTCAACACTCTCATATAATCTGATGGACTAGGGTGACACCTTTCTTGAAGTTAATGTAGTACACTTTTTGAATTTTGAAGAGACTTTATTTTATTTGTACATTCTTATTGCAAGTTGTCTTTAAAAATAAAGGTGCTCCAAAAAGTCAAGTGGCACAGGGCAGAGAGGACCACATTGGGCCTCGGGGCTGTACTCTAAGCATCATTGAGCTAACAAACTGCTTACTCAGTGCCATTGATTTTCTTCTCACTTTGTGCTATGCAGACAAAGCACTGCATTTCAAATTATTTCTATTAACCACAGTCTTTTCCAGTTTTCTCTGTTTGACTACAAATATTTAATCACTACCCTTGGATCTAAAATTCAAGACAGATCATGATTTGTGCCCACCAGACAATTTGTGCACCATCAACATACATTTTCCATTTGGTTCTCTCTCCTTTAAATTCAAAATGTGCCCAAATGTGCCCAAGATATAACTTTTACCACCTTTGGTTTTCCAAAATAAGCATACTCACCTTTGGCTACATTTGCCAAACAACTAATGCAGTGGCTTTGAGTACACCGATCAAGAGAAGGCATTTTAATGTTGACCTTAAATATTCCCTACGGTCTAACCTCCTTACTCCACACATTCTCCTCTTTCTGTGTCGCAACAACACACAAAGATAATTCCTTACTTCATTTCCTTCTTCACTGCTCTAATCACAAATCCTGCAGGAGCAGTGGTAATTTCCATACTTTGTGAAGCTCAAAGCCAAATCTACGCTACTATTATGGAGTTCTGCAGTAGGCCTGGAGAAAGTGGATTGGAATAAGAGAGAGGAACAGGGACACTGAATATCATCACACACTAAATCTAAAGCGTAAAGAGCTTTAGTATCACAGGTAACTTGTTGTGAAATAAACAATGCAATAATGTTCAGAATCTAAGAGGTAACTCTTAGTAAATACAATAAGTGTGATAAGTTTGTACTCCTAATGGATGACTCTTTGAAACAAACAAATGTGATAGTGTTTGTACTCCCTAGTGTAAGACCCCTTGTGCAAATAACAATACTAATTTGATTCCTTGCAAGATACTTGTCTGATTCTAAAATGCCTTTCTTTAACTTCACAGAAGTACAAGTAGCCAGATTACAAAAACAAATCACAGTTGTAGCAACTGTGTACAATAACTGTCCACAAGGATGCTATAGACCATGAGGAACTTAAACTCTATGTTTTCAAGATGGCTCCCAGGATCAGCAAGCCTCGCAGGATTCCTGTGGACACAAAGGACGTGTAGTCTTCATTCAGATATATCACAAAATGCATACTTCTGATAGCGGAAACCTCTGTCTAGGCAGGACTTAAATCCTGCTACGCTTCCATCCTCTTCAGCACCTGAAGACATGCACACTCATGATCCTTTAAGAAGCATATCACAAGGGATCAATGGGCAAACTTCAGCATTCCCTGTGCCTCATCCTGAAAATTTCTCCATTCAACCCATTTCCCATTTTCTTTAGACCTTCTAGGACAATACATTTCTATCCACAGTAGTGGCATTTTTGGCGTACTACACAGACATTTTGTAACCTCACCTAAGAAAATTACTGTCACACTTATACCATTGCTTAAACAATCCTTTTCTATTTATTTAATTATCAGATTCCTTGGAAATATATAGAATGACAATGTACATATCTGTAAATGCAAGCATAATAAACCTTCACTATCACTATCACAGTAACCTGGTAACCAGGATTCAAAAGTAACAATGCTAGTATCCACACTTTCCTGCACCTTCTGACAATAATACAAATAATATCTACTCCACTAGACAATAGATAGGGAGTAAGGAGCATAGGACAAGAGAAACAGCAGCACTCAATATCTGCACCTCACCTGCTCTTATTACCAAACTAAACCTGTGCTGAGAATGCATTGATATCTACAACATTAAATAATTCTCTTTGTATTTGATAAATGATACTACATTTTACTACTTCTACTGGGACAACTGATATTCTTTGTTGCAATTTCTGTAAAACCCACTCTTTGTGATTACTGGTAACTAAATGAATTTCTAGATATCAAAGATAAATAACTTTTGTAAATGTCACGGTCCTCACTTGATTCACCTCTGCAAGAGTGTTATGGAAAAATGTGAATTCCCTCACTCTTCAACCTGAGTCTCCTGCAGTTCACTCAGAATACACAAATGAACTAAGGGACACCAATACTGCAGTTTAATTTATTATTATTTAGGTTAGGCTGTAATCCAATTGTTACAATGCCTACATTTTGTTAGAAGATTACGGGTCGGTGTAACTCACGTAATTTGTAGGGGTGGGGATAACTTGTGTAATTTTGTGTAGCATAATCATGAGGACTTACCTAAGAACTCTGAGATATTCTTGGGAACTCGCACTTATCACAATTTCTTTGCAGAAAAAATCCCCTTGCATCCATTTTAATAACTAGCACTGGTGAGGATTTGGGTGCATTATATGACATGGCTGGGTTGGACTATCATTCAGTACACTCCCAAATACTGTCTCAGTTCCAGGCAAGTACATTTACTCAACCTTAAGCACAACCCTGGGTAACTGTGGCTGTGAGCAGTACGGCTCAGCAAAGGGACAAACTGTAAAGCATTAAGAAGGTAGCAAACAACCAAATTAGAAAGTCACACGGCACAAGAGAAACAAGACACCAATTTATAAAAATTCTGCTTATTTTCACGAATGTATAAAGACATTGATCATCAAAATCCACAGTGTTCTGGAGATAAAGATTTTAGAAACAATAAATAACTTTTAAATCAACTGCAAAAACATTGGCCAGCAAAAAGTTTAGAAACTTTTGAAAAGTTTGAAACAGTTAGGCCCATTTTATACTCTTTGCGCCAGATTTGGGTCATTTGTTTTTATGCAAATCCAGCGCAAACTTAACTCCATATTTATATTTTGACGCTAGACCCGTCTAGCATCAAAATATTGGAGTTTGCGTAATTTCAAGGATGAGTGAAACCGCCCTGCATCAATGAGATTCAAGGTAGGTGTTCCCGTCCAAAAAATGACTCAAACACCTTAGTGCCATGTTTATCCAACGGGGCAAAAATGATGCACAGGTGGGAGGTGGACCCGAAAAATGACGCTAAGCCCGATTTGCGTCAAATTTTAACGCCTGGGTCAGGGCAGGCATTAAAATGAGGCAAACACACCACTACTTAAGGAAAACACACACATGCAACATCATTGCTCAGTAAGGACAACTTGGAGGTGCTACTGTTGCAGCATGCTAGACGACGCAGAGCACAGGACGAACAGCAGCAGCAACCACCACCCCAACGTGGCCCCCAAAGGCAACACAGAAGGCAGGAGAGGGTCTTCAGGACCAGGCCAACCCTCCAGGACCTGAGGGAACAGGACATTATCCGGAGGTATAGACTCAACTGGCAAGCCATCCAGCAGCTCTGCGCCAAATTGAGCCACATATAACAGCCAGTCTGCAGATGCCACACAATATACCACTGGTGACCAAGCTGCTACCTGTCCTTCATATGTTGGCAAGTGGCTCCTTCCAAACAACTGGTGCCCTGGTCGCTGGGGTATCACAGCCCTCATTCTCCGCCTTCCTTCCCAAGGTCCTAGATGCCATCATCTCCCTCACAACCTGCCACATCAGCTTCCCCTATACCCAGCAGAAGCAGCAGGAGATCAATCAGGGCTTTTATCAAATACATGGCTTCCCGCATGTGCTTGGTGCAATTGACTTCACCCATGTCCGGATTTTACCACCTGCAGCAACAGAGCATCTATTCCGGAACAGAAAGCACTCCCACTCCATAAATGTGCAGGCCATAGTTGACCACCAGGGATTGTTTACGAACATCTTGGCCAAGTATCCTGGGAGTGTACATGATTCCTTCATCTTTCGCCATAGCATCATCAATCAGCACTTCCAGGACAAATGATATGGCACTGGCCTTCTTGTAGGTAAGACCATAAACCCAGCAATATACACACAGCACAGCAACCCTGTAGGACACACAATACATACACCACTACATTGACATGTGGGCAGGAAGACACTGAGGTGTGACACGGGTAGTTATGTTGTACACCCTGACACAATGGGATACACACCTATGGACAAATGACGGCTGCCACAAACATTAGCTGCCACTCTTGAGCTACAAGGGACCAATGTCAAAGCACACAGTGACAATGACATGGCCTGCACTGGAAGTGCAACTTGGAAGATTAACCATTTACTATTACGTTAGACCACATAGTCAATCCAACACCCTCCCAAGCAATATGTAGCGTGGAAGGGGTGTGCAATGTGGGTTGCAGCATTTCTAACACCATGAGACACATAGCATGTGCTGACTCACATGTAGATGACACGGAAATACTGAGGCAGTCCCAACATCAAACATCACTCCTGGGGTGCCGTTGCCAGGTAGCAATAAGGAAGTGGACTGTGCTATGAACACATATTGATGTGCCACTAATGCAAACTGCACACTGCAGCACACACTGAAAAATCCAATTGTCCATCAAAATAACAGATGTACAGGGAGATGGCCCTTTCTGCACAGATACATCCACCTCCACAAGGCAGTTAGCCAGGTTACCTGGATCAAGTTTGGTAGTGTTGGTACATGGTTGTACATGAGCCACTGGCGGAGGGAACTACAAAGGTTTGTCTAGAACCAGGTCACACATGGGACAATTGTGCATTGTCAATACTGAACACGTCAGTGCTGCCAACTTATGGAGATGTGTTGTGCATTGTCACCAAGCCAAATCAAAGGGCCTCACTGGTGCATTCCATCTGCAATGACATATGCCTAATTGGATGGAATGTCCAGGCCATGTAGTGCAACCATGTTACCACCACATCAGAATCTATTGTGTGTGTGGAAGTATCATGTCCCCTTCAGTGAAAGCACACTAAAACATGTTGCTCACTACACAGCGCATGGCACATACATACTGACCAGCAGTTCGGAAACAAAATCATAGATACCAGGTCAGTGAGCCAAACACAAGTTGTCAAGTCAAACAACCCACTACAGACAAAACCTCAAAGAAGCCCAGGATCTCACACCAAACCACAAACATATATGAGTCACAGACGACACAAGATATCAACTGCTATGCAACATGACATTCCTGTTGCAAGCAATAAAAAAATACTCACTCTTATTTTTTTTTCCAACTGATCAGGGTTATAGGATCCAGCCATGGATCACGACCTCATTCCCCAACCCAAGCACAGCAGCAGAGCGTGCCTATAATGAGGTACATCGGAGGACATGCACCATCGTAGAAAGGACCTTTGGCATCCTGAAGTCCAGATTCAGGTGCCTGGACATCACAGGAGGCAGCCTCCTATATGCCCCACACATTGTGTGGAAAATAATACTTACATGTGTTATTCTGCACAACATTTGTGTGAGGAGGAACATCCCCCTACATGAACTCGAGCAAGAACTGCCTGAGGAGGAGGAGGAGGTGCCAAGGAAAATGAAGGGGAACATCAAAATAAAGCTGCAGAAATGCGCCGCAGACAGCAGATTGTTAAAAACGTTTTCCACCAATAGTCACTCTAAAAACTTTGTTAGGATATGTAATTAAACACCTTACTTTATCACACAATCCTGCTCTGGTTACTTATTTCTCCATCACATGTTCTTTAGGAATGCGAGTATTACCTCAGGGAGCATGTCACAAAGACAAATCTGACTACTTCTGATGCAACATCACATGTGATGCGTATGATTGCACAGCAAACATCACACACATATAGAAAAAACTAATGTTTTGAATTTCACATATGAAGGACAAAATCATAGGACCACAGCATATGACACACATCCACGTTGCTAATATGGTCTACTTTAGCACATGACACACAACTATGACATCTCCAATCATAAGGTAAATAAGCGCACCATACATGAGGCCGTGGATGTGAAATATCAGTGGTAACAGGAATGCATGAACAGACCCCTGACATTAGTAAGTGTGCCATTTGCTATCTCTGCAAGGAGCTTGTGTCACAAGAGAAACATTATTTTTTAAAATAGATAGCATGAGTGTCCCATGTATGACATGCAATGTTCACAACACATGCCCTGTGCAGTCCATCCCTGGAAATAAGTCCTGCCACTGCCATGTGTTAAGTCTCTGCCCTCCCATTTCTAGGGGGCATTGTGAATGGACCGTGGGAATCATCATTAACACTCACCCAGACTCCCTTTCTGACTCCTTTTGCTTCCCTTTTCCACATGGCATGCTATAGAAGAATTACATTCACCTGCATGGACTTCAGGTCTTATAATGCACTGCCTGTTAGTCGGTAAGGCTTGTAATCTTCTGTCCATTCCCTCCTATGGGAAAAGTCCGGTTGTCCCTTTATACTGGATTCTCTCCTCCAGGACTTGTGAGAGATTGAAGCTGCACACACCTGTGACCTCTCTTGTGCAGCCCAGCCATGTGACTCTGCCCTAGCCTTGCTGCTGCCTGGAACTGCATAGAAGCTACCATTTCCTGAAGCTCCTCGTCATGCATTGGAGTACAATTCCTTTGTGTTCTAGACCTCTTGTTGGATTGTGTTATAGTGCTGATTACGGCTGAACCTGCTCTCTGTTTACCCAGTGCTGTTCCTGCTTTTTCCAGTCAGACTCTGCTCCCTGTTTCTAAGCCTTGTTCATGTTTGTTTCTGCCAGAGCATGCTTTCGGTTACCCAGTCCTGTTCTAGCCTTTGCGTCAACCAGAGCCTGTTCCCTGTGCCTGGCTTTGCCTCCTAGTTGGGTCCCTTGCTTTCTGTTTCCTCTTGGGTTATCACGTCTGGTAAGTGTCCTATCAGTCCTCACCTGTCTAGAAGTGTTTTAAGTTGTATTTGTTCTGGCACCTGGTTTCCAGGAGGCTAATCCAGCCCCCATCCTTTGTCTAGTGTTGCATGTAGTCATTAGAGCCTAGCAGTGACAGTGTGCTATGGCTGTATTCCAGGAATTGTTACTGTGTCTCCAGCCCGACCAACAATGACTAGTCTCGTGTATGTAAGTATAATCCTTGTTTGTGCCATAAGGGTCCAGATATAGATTCAATTCTGCTGACACCTTTCAATGGGGCTTGCGTGGTGACTAGCTGTGAGATTAATCTCACGTTCCCTGTTAGTGATAAGCCCTGAGTGTTTGTCCATTACTGACCTGTTCCATATTTTTCCACACCAAGGTTGCTCTGTATTCACTCTTCTGTTTTTTCTGCCTTACCATAGCTGCCCATTCCCTTTGTAGCTGCTGTCCTGGTTTGGTACACTTCTTCCTTGCAAGATACTCTGTGAACTCAAGGGTTGCCCCAACAGACTCCTGACTAGACCCGCACGAAACCATAACACCATGGATCCCTATTCTGACACAGGGTACAAATGCCCACACACTTGAACAGGACACTTCTGTGGAATGCACATCTGAAAATATGTGAACACATGCAGCCAGGGCAGCAGGTCCACCACAGCAACATGAGTAACATATGTAATTTTCATAAGTCAAACTGACGTGCACATAACATTTTTATGGGTGGAATTAAGGCACAGTGTCGCAAACACTGTACGTACCAAACATGTAAAAATGGCCGACATATGGGTAGTTCACACACAAGTCACCATGAAGTTGTAGCCAACAATTAATGACATATGAGGGGTAACATATCCTTCATAGAACTAATCAGCCATCCTCAATCATCCCTGAGATTGTTTGTCGTGTGAAATGTAATGTCCCCAAAGTCAAACAACTACACACATCAAATGAGTCAACACATATTACAAACACATATAATGACTGTTGTACATCACTGATTGCCATCTGATGTAGATACCCATTTGTAACACATTCATACATGAGCATTAGGTCAAATGTATTGCATGCCGTTCCTTTAGAAGCACACATATTGTTGTTACAGATCATTCACACACAAAACACACAGTTCATGGTTCATACTTTCGTAGCGCCGCATTGCCATCATTTATTGAAACAAAAGAGGTGCAAACTTACAAAATACAATTGTACTTTGTTAGTTTGCACTGCTTTTGCATCCGAAAATGAAGGAAATGCGGTGCAAAGATAGTATAAATCTGGGCCGCAGTTGCATGCTCTACCACATGTGGCCAACCACTATATCACACAATGCAGCCCATACCATCCTATCTCCATCTTGATACAGGGTGCATGCATGTTAAATAATTGAAAATCATGCAAACTCAGTTTGAGTCAAAAGTTTTGACGCAAATGCATTGAAAAACAACGCAAACGCAAACTAAACATACATGGGCCCTCAGCGTTAATTCCACCAGCGCACCACACGCATGTGGATATCCATTAAAATTGATGTTTCCTAGTAATACATGGTATTTTGCTGCACATGTAGCTTATGCATCTAAAATATTCACGCAAACATCATATTTGTACTGTCGGGTGCCTGTTTGGGGGTTAGTTGGGGTTTGTATTTTGGGTTGTAAGTTTCCTTTTTTCACATTTATTTTCCTTCCTTTTACCCTTTTTCTGTTTAAATTGTTGTGCACAAACATGTCGGGAAGGGCAAGGCTGACCCGCATGGGTGAGGAGGAGCTTAGGGCCTTTGTGTGGCTGGTGTGCCACTTTCTGCTGATGATGCTGGAGATGGGTGGGCATGTGATACAGGGGTATCACACAGAGGCGGTCATTACAACATTGGCGGTAGAAGCCGCTTACCGCCGTGCAGAAGACCGCCACAGCTATTATGACCCACATCTCGGAACCCGCCCAAATTCAGACACCCACAAAAGTCCGCCACACCAAAGGTCAGTGATAAACTGGCGATAGCAAATCCTCCACCATCACGCCAACAGAAATACGCCCACACTATCACGACACACGAATCCACGCGGCGGTCTTTCAACCGCGGTATTCCATTGGCTCGTACACACCGCTGCGCTCAAAATACACACACATTTACAAAACACAGCCACATTGGACAATTCCAAATACACACACCTGAGACACATACACACACCACTCCCACACACCCATTACAATATAAAACACACACCCACATCACCCACAAACCCCTACGACCAAAAATCACGAACGAAGGCCAGAGAGAGACACCACCAGCAAGTACAACACCATCACCCACACAACTTCCACGCACCTCACACAACACACCACTACATATCACCACACTTATCACCACACACTCCACCCCACACATCACCTACATCACCCCATGGTACCGCAAAGACACCCCAGGTTCTCGGAGGAGAAGCTCAGGGTCATGGTGGAGGAAATCGTCTGGGTAGAGCCACAGCTATTCGGAGCACAGGTGCAGCACACCTCAATTGCAAGAAAGATGGAGCTATGGCGAAGAATAGTTGACAGCATCCAAGAAATCGGGAGGACATCAGGACATCAGGAAAAGGTGGAACGACCTACGGGGGAAGGTGCGTTCCATGGTCTCAAGACACCACCTGGCAGTTCAGCGGACTGGCGGCGGACCCCCACCTCCTCCCCCACAACTAACAACATGGGAGGAGCAGGTCGTGGTGATTCTGCATCCCGAAGGCCTCGCAGGAGTAGGTGGAGGAATGGATTCTGGTAAGTCAAATCTTAACTATTACAACCCCCACCCTACCTGCATGCTATCACATACCCCCACCCTCACCCTCACCCCATCACACCAACTCCTCACAAATGTCCCAATATCACAACCCACCTATCCCAACACCAAGTCCTACATGCAACTACAAAGCATGGACACCCATCACTAAAGCATGCAAACTGCACATAGCCATGCACCCACCTAAACCATCATCACACAAGCTCCCACACAAGAATGCCAGCACTTGGGTACACGGTCACCCACCCATTGCACACCATGCCACGCACAGATGCAATAATCATGCCTTTCCACCCCTGCAGGACCCCTACCCAACGTCACCAGACAGGAGGGTCCAGACATGTCCACTCCACCCCCAGAAGAGGCCCAAAGCGATGACAGCACCTCTGTTCAACTGGATCTAGATGACCAGCCCGGACCATCGGGGACCTCTGGACAGTCAGTTCCCCTCACACAGGCACAGGCCACCACAGACCTTCCCCCCTCTGGAAACACTAGCACAGCACCCACCCAGCTGGCCCATACCTCCGTCCCCAGGACACGTCAATCAGCTGTGTGTCCACCACTACAGGGAACCCAGGATAACCCTCCACCCCAACAACAACAGGGACCTGGGGGCAGTGGCAGTGGGCACACGGTCCAGGGGATGGAGGCCCAGGAACACAGGGGAACTGGGAGGGCTGCCGTGCGACAGGGGCGGAGAGGCCAAGGGAACCCACTTTCCACGAGGCCCTCTCCTCCATCATGGGAGCATACCACCACTCCCAGGAGACAATGGCAACGGTACTGGCCACGTTCCAGGAGACCCAGCGTGTGCAGGAGGAACAGTATTTGGGCTTCAGGGAGGAACTCAGAACCATCAGCTCCACCCTGGGCACCATTGTAGGGGTGCTGAAGGAAGTACTCAACACCAGGAGGGACACTGTGGCACAACAAGGGTCCCCTGACACTAGCATGGATGATGAACTGCCCACCACCTCCGCCGGTGCTAGTGGACAGGATGCCCCACCACAGGACCACCACACCAGCACCCCACCCCCTGCAGATGGAGAACCACCCCGCAAACGGTCCCTGAGATCCAGGAACAAGACAGAGAACGATGCCAAGACCCCCGCCAAGAAATGAGACCACCCTGATTGTCATCCTACTGTCCCACTTTGTCACCCTGTCCATAATTAAACTGCCACAGCTCCACTTCCTATGCCCATATGGGCAATGCACCTGTCAGACTAATAGACTGGACTCTAACATGGACACTCATCCGCCATCGACCCTCACCAATTAACTTCCCCCTCCAATATTTTGCATTGAAATAAACACACCTAAAGCACAAAATGATCTGGAGTCTGTCTGTGATTTCGAAATAGTGTATTAGCAATTACAGTGACAAACTGTGTTTCAAATAGTAATGTCAACATACCTATGTCACACAGCTCTAGTCCATGAGGAATGTAAGCAGATGACACACAGTGGGACCCACATCTGTGAAACCGTAAGGGAAAGTGACAACTCAGTGACCATACACTGGGTGAAAACGACAGACAGGATAGAGGTAGTACTGTAAAAGTACATGTAGTAGGCAGGATTGCATTCTCACCTGTGTGTCACTGGAAATATTGCTGGATCACTGAGTCCCTGTTCTGCATGTCTTCTTTCTCTGCTTCATCCTCATCACTGTCCACAGGCTCCACAGCTGCCACAACACCGCCATATGGACCATCCTCCTGCAGAAAAGGCACCTGTTGTCGCAAAGCCAAGTTGTGAAGCATACAGCAGGCCACGATGATCTGGCACACCTTCTTTGGTGAGTAGAATAGGGATCCACCTGTCACATGCAGGCACCTGAACCTGGCCTTTAGGAGCCCGAAGGTCCGCTCGATCACCCTCCTAGTTCGCCCATGGGCCTCATTGTAGCATTCCTCTGCCCTGGTATTCCTCACTGGGGTCAGTAGCCATGACAGGTTGGGGTACCCAGAGTCACCTGCAAATGGTGAGGGACAACTGTTAGACACACACTAACCTGTAGGGAAAACCCCAGACAACCATTCCCACTGTCTTGCTTCCAGGGGCTCACCTAATAGCCACACACGGTGCCTCTGGAGTTGACCCATCACATAAGGGATGCTGCTATTCCGCAGGATGTAGGCGTCAAGCACTGAGCCAGGGAACATGGCATTCACATGGGAGATGTACTGGTCGGCCAAACATACCATCTGTACATTCATGGAATGATAACTCTTCCGGTTTCTGTACACCTGTTCACTCCTGTGGGGGGGTACCAAAGCCACATGTGTCCCATCAGTGGCACCTATGATGTTGGGGATATGTCCCAGGGCATATAAATCACCTTTCCCTGTAGGCAAATCCTCCACCTCAGGGAAAACGATGTAGCTCCGCATTTGTTTCAGAAGGGCAGACAACACTCTGGACAACACGTTGGAAAACATAGGCTGGGACATCCCTGAGGCCATGGCCACTTTTGTTTGAAATGACCCACTTGCAAGGAAATGGAGCACTGACAGCACCTGCACTTGAGGGGGGATTCCTGTGGGATGGCGGATTGCTGATATCAAGTCTGGCTCCAACTGGGTACACAGTTCCTGGATTGTGGCACGGTCAAACCTGTAGGTGATTATCAAATGAAGCTCCTCCATTGTCGAGAGGTCCACCAACGGTCGGTACACCAGAGGATGCTGCCATCTCCTCACATGTCCCAGCGGACGGTGCCTATGAAGGACAACAGCGACCACAGAGTCAAACAACTCAGAGGTACGTACCCACAGTTTACACAGAACACCAATCATACACAAAAGGTGGCCTGTATGTGTGTTGAGGCTAGGCCTAGGTATGTGTGGCACAGTTGGAAATGAGGCCATGTGGGCCCCTGAAATGGCGGCTGCCTGACCTGTAAAGTGGGACAATGGGAAGTGAGGTAACTGCGCAGGCGTTGTACACCGTCGCGGTTGGCGGTCGGAGACCGCGGCACAATGCTGCATTGGTTAACAATGACCCTGGGGGTCTACCACAGACGGAGCACCCGCTCAGCTGGGGATGGCCTCCCAACGTGGGAGGGGTGCCTGTCGAACCATGACCCCCCTGATGTTCAGGATCCTGGCGGTGGCCTACCCGGAGTTGGATGGGCACTTGAGGGCATTACAGCAGACACAAGGGGGGTGAGTACACTCTCATTCAGCTGACATTGCGCGCAGTGGAGTTGTCTGGGTGGGGGAGGAGCGCTGTGGGTTTCCCTAGGCCAGGGCGAGTTCCGTAGGCTAGGCCCCTCCGTAAGGCATGGCCCTGTGGTCCCCCACCCAACCTCTGTAGAGTGCCAAGTACAGCTATTCATGACCCTGTGTCATCTATGTGTGCAGATGTTGTCCATAGCCTTGTAGGCCATTTCCCAGGAATTGCAATGTAGAGCCCAAGTGCGCGGCGTAGTGCAGGGGGCTTCTGTGTCTGTCTTGTCCGCCAACGGTAGCGGTAATTCATGCACTCAACATGGCTTTATTCTGTTCCCCCCCCCTTTTTGTGGTTTCCCTGTTCTTGTGTGCATTAGCATCATCAGGCGGAGGAGCAGTGGCACCGGAGCACGAGGGAGCTGCATCCCACATGGCCGTGGAGGGCCACACTATGGACTCTGAATTCACAAGTGGGACGGAGGGCGAGGGGAGCTTCACGGCGGGGACAGGAGCTGACACCAGTGACATGGACTCGTCCTCTGATGGGAGCTCCCTTGTGGTGGCGGCAACATCTGTGTCCCCCGCCTCTACAGGTACAGCCGCCACCCCCCCTACCAGCATCGCCCTCCCAGCAGCCCCTCAGCCTTCGCCCCGTGCCCGCTCACCCAGGAGGGTGGGCATCTCCTTCGCCCCAGGCACCTCAGGCCCTGCCCCAGTCACCCCTGCTGCCCTCAGTGAGGAGGCCATTGACCTCCTCAGGTCACTCACTGTTGGGCAGTCTACCATTTTGAATACCATCCAGGGTGTAGAAAGGCAGTTGCAACAAACTAATGCATTCCTTGAGGGCATTCACTCTGGTCAGGCGGCCCTTCACCGAGCCTTTCAAACTCTGGCCTCAGCACTGATGGCAGCCATTGTCCCCGTGTCTAGCCTCCCCCCTCCAACTTCCTCCACCCAGACCCAATCCCCTGTACCTCTGCCTATCCCAAGCACACCATCAGACCAGCCTGCACACACCTCACCACACAAGGGAAGCTCAGGCAAACATAAGCACCACACATTCCACAGGCACTCACACAAGCATCACACACATGCAGACACACCAACATCCACTGCCTCTACTGTGTCCCCCTCCTCCTCGTCTCCCTCCCAGTCTCATCTACACACACACCTGTATGCACTACCTCTTCAGCCACTACGTCCCTCACCTGCACACCCACCAGCACACCCCGCCCACGTGCAGTCGTCCCCTGTGTCCTCTCCCAGTGTGTCTGTGACGCCCCCTCCCAAGATACACAAACGCAGCCACACACCCACCCAACAGCCATCCACCTCACGACAGCCTCCAGCGCATGCACCTGCACCCAAAGTCACCAAACGTACACCTCCTACTACCACCACCACCTCTTCCTCCACTCCCAAACCCCCTCCAGCTACCCGTCCCAGTGTGTCCAAAAAACTTTTCATGTCCAGCCTTGACCTTTTCCCCACACCTCCCCCACCCTGTCCATCCCATAGGTCCCGAACTAGCATCTCAGCCACAACATCTCCGGGACCAGTGGTGCCTGTAGTCACAGGTATGTTGAGTGCACCGGCCACCAGGACAGCAAGTGTGGCACGGAGCCACAGCACAGCCAGTCCCCCCCGTGAAGCATCAGAAGTTGCCCAGTGCCCGGCGGGAGAGGGGGAAGACTCCAGCCACCAAAGCCGCTCCCAGGGGTCCCGGAGGGAGTGTGGACTCAGGTGTGACACCTCCCAAGGTGGGGAAGGGCCACAAGAAACGCTGCAAGTCTGGGAAGAGCAGCACGGCGGAGAAGACCCCCATCTTCCCTGCTGCCCAGGAGGGCCCCACCAGCCCCATCCCAGCTGACCAGGAGGGCCCCGCCAGCCCCAGCCTAGCTGCCCAGGAGGCCACCGCCAGCCCCATCCCAGCTGCCCAGGAGGGCCCGCCAGCCCCAGCCCAGCTGCCCAGAAGGGCCCCGCCAGCCCCAGCCCAGCTGCCCAGGAGGGCCTTGCCAGCCCCAGCCCAGCTGCCCAGGAGGGTCCCGCCAGCCCCAGCCCAGCTGCCCAGGAGGGCCCGCCAGCCCCAGCCCAGCTGCCCAGGAGGGCCCCCCCCAGCCCCAGCTGCCCAGGAGGCCACCGCCAGCCCCATCCCAGCTGCCCAGGAGGGCCCCACCAGCCCCAGCCCAGCTGCCCAGGAGGCCACCGCCAGCCCCATCCCAGCTGCCCAGGAGGGCCTCACCAGCCCCAGCCAAGCTGCCCAGGAGGCCACCGTCAGCCCCATCCCAGCTGCCCAGGAGTGCCCCGCCAGCCCCAGCCCAGCTGCCCAGTTGGGCCATGAAGGACCGCCAGCACAAGCCCTGTTGGGCCATGAAGGACCGCCAGCACAAGCCCCGCTGGGCCATGAAGGACCGCCAGCACAAGCCCTGCTGGGCCATGAAGGACCGCCAGCACAAGCCCCGTTGGGCCATGAAGGACCGCCAGCACAAGCCCTGCTAGGCCATGAAGGACCGCCAGCACAAGCCCCGTGGGCCATGAAGGACTGCCAGCACAAGCCCCATTGGGCCATGAAGGACCGCCAGCACAAGCCCCGCTGAACAGGGCACTGCCAACTCAAGCACCACTGAACAGGGCAAGCACCACTGAACAGGGCACTGTCAACTCAAGCACCGCTGAACAGGGCAAGCACCGCTGAACAGGGCACCGCCAACTCAAGCACCGCTGAACAGGGCAAGCCCCGCTGAACAGGGCACCGCCAACTCAAGCACCGCTGAACAGGGCACCGACAACTCAAGCACCGCTGAACAGGGCAAGCACCGCTGAACAGGGCACCGCCAACTCAAGCACCGCTGAACAGGGCACCGCCAACTCAAGCACCGCTGAACAGGGCAAGCACCGCTGAACAGGGCACTGCCCACTCAAGCACCGCTGAACAGGGCACAGCCAACTCAAGCAGCACCGCTAGCCCATGAGTGGCAGGGGCACTGACGCAACTGGGACTGTCACGGGGTGAGTGATGCACTCTGGGCACCAGTCCCCCTCCAGAAGCAGTGGAGACATGCATCCACTCCGTCTGTCCTTCACAGGATGAAGCACTCTGGGCACCAGTCCCCCTCCAGAACCAGTGGAGACATGCATCCACTACCTCTGTCCTTCACAGGATGAAGCACTCTGGGCACCAGTCCCCCTCCAGAACCAGTGGAGACTGTTATCAACTTGAGAGACTGTGGCTTTGCACACCCCAGGATGGAACAGTGGGCAAACCACCCACTGTAGAGACTTGAGAGACTGTGGCTTTGCACTCCCCAGGATATGGCAGTGGGCAACCCACCCACTGTAGAGACTTGAGAGACTGTGGCTTTGCACTCCCCAGGATATGGCAGTGGGCAACCCACCCACTGGAGAGACTTGAGAGGCTGTGGCTTTGCACTCCCCAGGATTGAACAGTGGGCATTGAGCCCCCTCGTGGATCTGGCGTCGTGCACTCCTCCGGCTGAGGTGCCTGTTGTATTTCTATCTGATGCCCCTGCAGTGTTCTCTCTGTTTTGATCTGGTATCGAGTGTGGGCCTCGCCCATGCATTTTGGGTCCAGTGGGCCACGGACTATAAATGGTGCAATACCTGAACTTGTGTTATTGGTGTATATATTTGTTTATAGTGTATATATATTTTATAATACTGTATTTTAATAGATTACAATGGTTACAATCATTTCCTTTGGTCTTTGCATTCTTCCGGGGGGATTGTGGGGTGTAACTACGATGTATAGATATGTATTAGTGTGTGTGTTGTAGTGGGTGAGGGTGGGGGTGGGGGTGTTGCGTGTGTGTGTCCCTGTTTTTTCCCTCCCCCCTCCCCTATGTCATAGGTGCAGTACTCACCATGCTCTTCGCCGCTGGCGTTCATGCTCCTGGTACAGGAGCAGGAAGACTATTGCAGGTAGGATTTGGAGTTCCGGGTCCATGATGTCCTCGTTCCTCGTGGAGTGTGTAGAGGTGAGCGTTTTCCCTTCAAAATTCCAGTTTCCGCCGTGTTTTTATCCGTGGTGAATCCGCCCCGGAAAAGGTGGCAGATTGGCCTGTCATAAAAGTGTGGGCGGTACATTGTCTTCCTCCTGTCTGTTGGCGGTGACCGATGCGCTGTTTGTTTGTACCGCCGTGGCGTTTGGAGTGTTAAAGTGGCTCTCTTTGTTGGCAGTTTCCGCAACAGTCGTGATTCCAAATTTTTTACCGCCAGCCTGTTGGCAGTCTTACCGCCGCTTTAACACCGACCGCCAGGGTTGTAATGACCACCAGAGGCAAGTCGGCTGCGGTGGGGCAAGTTTCTCTACCACTGCAAATGTGTATTCAACACAACAAGGAATGAGCACCAGCTGAAGAATCGCTGGGCTGACCTGGTGGCCCGAGAACAGCACCTGCTGGACCACCTGGGTGTGGTGATCGGTGGCCCTGTTGGTGAGTATCACATTGACATTGACAAATGTGTATAGTTGAATGCTCCTGAGTGACAGTAGCAGATGTCTTGACGTGCTGCATGCAATGTTTGTGGCCATGTTGAATGCAAGTAGAACAAACCTTTGGGCCCATATTTATACTTTTTGCCGCAAAACTGCGCTAACGCAGTTTTGCGTCAAAAAAATTAGCGCCGGCTAACGCCATTCTGAAGCGCCATGCGGGTGCCGTATTTAATCAATGACGTTAGCCGACGTTAGCCGCCGGCGCTGCCTGGTGTGCGTGGAAAAAAACGACGTACACCAGGCAGCGCCGGCGTAGGGGAAAATGGAGTTTGGGCGTCAAAAAATGGGGCAAGTCAGGCTGAGGCAAATTTTTCGCCTCAACCCGATTTGCGTCATTTTTTTCCACTCCCAACCCCCATTGAAATGACTCCTGTCTTAGCAAAGACAGGAGTCATGCCCCCTAGCCCAATGGCCATGCCCAGGGGACTTATGTCCCCTGTGCATGGTCATTGGGCATAGTGGCATGTAGGGGGGCACAAATCAGGCCCTCCTATGCCACCCAAAAAAAAAAAAAAAAAATACCTACCTGAACTTACCTTAAGTTTCCTGGGATGGGTCCCTCCATCCTTGGGTGTCCTCCTGGGGTGGGCAAGGGTGGCAGGGGGTGTCCGTGGGGGCATGGGAGGGCACCTCTGGGCTCCTTCCGAGCCCACAGGTCCCTTAACGCCTGCCCTGAGCAGGCGTTAAAAAATGACGCTAACGAGGGTAGACGTCATTTTTTTTGACCCGCCCACTCCCGGGCGTGAATTTTGCCCAGGAGTATAAATACGACGCACATGCCTCGGAGTCAATTTTTTTGACGTGAACGCCTACCTTGCATCTCATTAACGCAAAGTAGGTGTCCACGCAAAAAAATTACGCAAACGAGGGTAGACGTCATTTTTTTTGACCCGCCCACTCCCGGGCGTGAATTTTGCCCAGGAGTATAAATACGACGCACATGCCTCGGAGTCAATTTTTTTGACGTGAACGCCTACCTTGCATCTCATTAACGCAAAGTAGGTGTCCACGCTAAAAAATGACGCAAACTCCATGGACTTTGGCGCTAGACAAGTCTAACGCCAAAGTATAAATATGGAGTTAGTTTTGCGTCGGAATTGCGTAAAAAAAAACGACGCAATTCCGGCGCAAACGGAGTATAAATATGCCCCTTAGTGTCCCAGTACTGAGATGTATTCCACATGTCTATACATGTTAACAATGCAGTCCTGAGCTTTGGTGAGTCATGTGCGACTATTACTTAGGGCCACATGTACCAAGCTATTTTTAATTCTGACAAACGACCTAGTTTTCAGATTTATTGTGTTTACATCAAGAAAAATGTTCATTCAAATCCACACCCCAATTTTGCCATTCTGCTATCACAAAGCCCTTTCCTTTCCTATTATTTAGTTGCAGTCTGCTGATTGATTCTTTGTTGACCGCAAATGCTGGCACTAAACAAATGCAGTTACCATCCGTTTCAAGTTTGTGCTAACCCATTTGCAAAAGGGGAGGGGTCCCCATGGGATCCCTTCCCCTTTGTGAATGCATGCCCAAAAATTGTTTCTGAGCAGGAAGTAGTCCCACGGATCACTGTCTGATTCAAAACAATTATTTGAGTCATTATATTGGTTTGTGAATTGATCTCTGTTTACCCTTGTTGAAATAAGGCTGCATTTAAACAAAAATATACATCCCTATTTGAAAGCAGTCACAGACATGGTGGTCTGGTGAGCCCAGCAGGCCAGCATCTCTGTGAGTGCCGCCATTCCCAAGGGGTTTGCAAAATTAAACCTATCTGATCATAATTCATGAGGTAGCTCATTTGCTACCCCATTTGTGAATTGCAAACAGGGTCATTGACAATTTTGTACCTCAGATCATCCTACTTGCAAATTGTGAGTTGCTAAGTCTCCCAATGTGTGACTCACAAAACCTGATCGATCTTCGTACATGTGGCCCTAAGTAACACATTGCAGGTGCAGTTACAATACCTGTGCCCATGCATTCTGTCAATGATGATCAGCTAAGACACTGTCAGCATACCACATTTCACTGTTTTGGGACAGCAAAGTGGGCTATCCATGTTTAGTGCTATATTGTCATCATTACACACACATGATCTCTGCCAGCATGTTGGCAAAGGGGGCATATCTGGCTTAGGGGACACTGCCAATGGGGCATTTGTTCCCTACATACAACTGTGCCACATCTGTTATGGACCACTGAATGCACGATAATTGCTGACTGAAAATTGAGCCACATGTCCATCACACAGTAACTCAGTGTCCCTTGAGGCACAAGCCACAATACCTGAGTCACTTGTATTGCAGTGCACCAGGGAAGTGCCATTGAAATTGTCACCCAATTACAAATCATGACGTGCATGCAGGTCAAGGCTAGACGTGTGCTGTCATCAATGTGGGTGATTTTAGAGTTCTGTTGGCAGATCAGGTGTTGATGGTTATCCACAAATGGACAAATGAGTGTAGATGTGATTGACCTATGGATACCTCATTCCTAGGTGACAACCCTCCTCACAGGTGTTCCACTCATTAAATCCATGTACAAGTGGACATTAATTTGTGGTTGTCCTCGACAGTTGTGATGATGTATTGCGTGCCCATCCCGCCTGCGGCACAGGGGTAGGGGATGAACATATAGGTAGGTAGATGTGATGGTCACAGTGTAGATGACAGTCATCTCATTCAAGCATGCATGTGTCCCAAACAACACTGACCCCTTATGATTAGCAACTGCATACCATCCTGACAATTACATCTACAAATCACTGGCCTTAGGTGCCTTGAAGTTGACTCAGATGATAAAGATTAGTCAGCCTGGCCCATGTGAAGTGCTTGCTGCATTTCCATTGTGACACATTGCACTACATCAATGCACAGATCACTTTATTTGGTACACCTCTTGTTGTGCTTTGCTGTGCTGTTAAATACTTGATGGGTAGGCAGCATTGCCATTTCATTTGTCAGGGACATTATATCATCTGTACTGTGATTTGGACTGCATGTGCAATTTGAGGGAGAGTGTTAGATTATCATCTGTACATGCATCACACAATGATGACACTGATGGTTGCCTGTCTAATTTTTACAGCTGCCAACATGAATGTAGTGGAAATCAGGGATTTCCAGAAGCGGGCAGTGAGGTACAGACACATCTTGGAAGTCGAGTCTGGGTACCGGAGGATGGCAAGACGCTATTAGAGAGAGAGCCACAGGAGAATGGCGGGCTTTCAGCCAAGGGGGACCGGCACTGGCCACAACGGGTGGAGCCACCACCACAACTACACCCAGTGGGTTTAGGGAGTTTAGTGATAGGTTAGAGTATGGTAGTAGTTTAGATAGGATAAGTAGGTGGGGGTTTCATATTATTACATGTTAGTTTGTGGGTGGGTGGGGTTTAATGTTGGGGCTTTTGTGTATTTTATTTAAAAAAATTATACATTTAAAAAAATATATATATGTATATATATTTGTTTAGTATTAGTTAGTATCTGTTTAGGTTAGTATATGTTGTCCTACTTGTGTCTCGTCATATAAGGGGGTGGGGGGCCAATGTCTGGAGTGTTTTGTTAAATGTGGTAAGTTAGCTTAGCAAAGGGTAGTTAGGGCCAGTTGTGGGTAATGTATAGTTATCATAGATTAGGTTAGTATAGGTGTGTTACATAGTTTTAAGTTCTGTTTTGTACATAGTTATTAAAGATTTAGGTACTCCCTTACTGCATGTGTCATATGCTTGGGGCACAGAGTCTTTGCATGAGTGTACAGTACCAATTGTCTGTTGCCTGTGTATTCCATCCTGCATCCACATCCCTCTCTTGACATGTTAATTCTCACTTCCAACTGAACTGTCACATTGGCAGCTGCGACAAATCTAAATCTCTATGCATCTGCCATCCATTGTACCCACCACTCAACGTGACTATTGTTCCTATGTATTGGACAGGTTAGTGTGGTTTTAAAGCTGTCATCGTTTGGGTCCTGTGTCTGAATGTTGGGCACTGTGGGACATCTGTCTCCAGCCTGGTGTTCATGTGAACACTGCTAAACAGAGTAGTGTCAATTTCAGATGAGGTTAAGCATACTAATGTCACGCCTATGTGCTTTAATTGTACTCCTAGCTGACTAATTGGCCAAACACTCTTACACAGCCATTCCTGCTGTATGTTGTGGGTGAGGCATGTATGTTTTAAAGCAAATGTCACATACACAATGACTTTCTTGTAGTCAGCATTGAGTTTCATCTTGTAGATACGTTGGCCCAGAAATATACTATTGTTGCACTGCATTTGCCTCATTTATTTGACGCAAATGCAGCACAAACTTACAAAAAACAATGATATTTTGTACGTTTATGCTGTTTTTGCTTAAAAAATGGCGCAAATGCAGCACCGAAGATTTAGAAGGCATGGCCCTTGTGCGTAAATATCTGCCCACATTAATTCTGCACTCTGGTATTGACACTCTGTGACCATAGACATGTTACATGCATCACAAATCTCCAGCAACGTAGATATGTCACATTATACAGAGACAATATCCACAGATGAGTGGGGTGATTCTGTCCATGGATCTCAGGGTTCCAAGAAGTCCTCTTTGCCGGGTTCCAAGGGCTGCTGATGCAGCCCTTGGGCTTTTGCAATACAGCGGTCACTTGGCAAATCTTTGGTGGTGGCTGGTGTCTGCTTTTAGTGCTCAATCCAGTCACAACCAGTACTCACAGGTCAGGCATACATGGGTGCACCTTTTGGCTCTCAAAATTGTCCCCAGTGCCATTCTGTGTAGAGGGGTTCAGCCAACTGACCCTTGGAGTCTCTGGTTCAGACTGGGGACCAACTTTTCCCCAAGACAGGCAGCCTGGTTTAAAATCAGCTAGCCCACAGTGAAGCAGGTGCAGTTGCTGTGAAGTCACAGCCTCTCTTTTTGTGCTTACAATGGGTGTAAAGTGATCTTTTTCTTGTCCTTCTTCCAAGCCTAGTAAGTACTGAGGGTCAATGTGCTAGGGGTGCCATATTTATCTCAGGAAAGTGCCCTGAGGAAACCACATGGTCACTAGTCAATGGGCTACTAGATCCACTCCTACCTAGTGATGAAGTTCCTGTGATGTGTGGCATCTGGCTACCCCAGAATGCCACATTCTTGCCCCTTTCATGATGGCACGACCCATCCTCATTTATGAGGAGCAAGGTATCCCACTTTAGATGTGTGACTATCTGAAGGCAATGCACTCAAAGCAAAATTGGTTTGGGGGCACTTTTCTCTTCTTTGGACCTTTCTCTATGCTGTCTCCAGCAACAAAAGGCATTCTGCTCAGATGAGATGGGCCAGGCTACCCATCAAAGGCAGCTTTCCCTTTGAAACTTGCCTCTGAGCTAACCCCCCCCAGTGGCCATACAGGCAGAGGAGGTGTTCCTGAGCCTGGGAGTCATCCACACATCTCTCCAGGCAGTTAGAAACCTGTCTGAGTGTTTATGCTATTGTAAGACTGCTAGACAAGCAGAGCACAGAGGGGCAACTTTCTAAAAGCTGCCTATCATTAATAGTGAGATTAATTTCGACTTGAGCAGCACATCACATTTAATGCCATGATTAATTTGATGCCTCAAATGACCCAGTTTGTTAGTCCCAATCAAAAGTTAGACGGATGGGGATGCCACGCGGTAACCCTTTATTAGCCAATGAGCAATTTGTAAGCATTGCTGCTAAGACATATCATAAAACATATGGTTTACCTAGCAAAATATTGCTTCCTGCCATCGGACCTGATAGGCCTTCCTTAGGGGAGACTTATATATAATGTTAAGGATAGAATGGCTTTGCCATAGGTTTAAATGGTCAAGTTGAACTGGCAGTGCAAGCACTGCCTTCCCAGTATACAGTGGCAGGCTGTGAGCTATTTTGTACGTTGTCATATGAAGGGTGGCACAAGAGTGTGCACTCTGTCTTACATGCACTGTGTTAGAAATGGGGTCTTTGGTTGGCAGTCAGGTTACCCCCTGTCCAAGCAAGGACCCTCACTCTAGTCAGGGTAAGTCACACACAATCCAAATTATCCTGTTCCCACCCTCCGGTAGCTTGGCACTGAGCAGTCAGGCTTAACTTTAGAAGGCAATGTGTAAAGTATTTGTGCAATAAATCATACAATAACACAATATGACACCACAAAAATACACCACACAGTGTTTAGAAAAATATATAATATTAATCTGGATATTTGCAGGTCAAAACGATAAAAGATGCAATAAGAAATTTGTAAAGATATCAATGGAAAAGTGATATAAAGGCCCTCATTCCGACCCTTGGGGTTTGAAACCGCCACGGTGGAGGGCAGAGGAAGCACCGCCAACAGGCTGGCGGTGCTTCCAGGGCCATTCTGACCACGGCGGTAAAGCCGCGGTCAGAAAAGGGGAACCGGCGGTTTCCCACCGGTTTACCCCTGGCCCAGGGAATCCTCCATGGCGGCGCTGCTTGCAGCGCCGCCATGGGGATTCCGACCCCCTTCCCGCCAGCCTGTTTCTGGCGGTTTACACCACCAGAACCAGGCTGGCAGGAACGGGTGTCGTGGGGCCCCTGGGGGCCCCTGCACTGCCCATGCCACTGGCATGGGCAGTGCAGGGGCCCCCTAACAGGGCCCCACAAAGATTTTCAGTGTCTGCTTTGCAGACACTGAAAATCGCGACGGGTGCCACTGCACCCGTCGCACCCCTGCAAATCCGCCGGCTCCATTCGGAGCCGGCTTCCTCTTTGCAGGGGCTTTCCCGCTGGCCCGGCGGGCGATCTTTTGGAGATCGCCCGCCGGCCCAGCGGGAAAGTTAGAATGACCGCTGCGGTCATTTGACTGCGGTGCGGTCTTTTGGTGGCTTCCGCCCGGCGGGCGGTGCCCGCCGCCCGCCGGGGTCAGAATGACCCCCAAAGTGTCTTAAGTTTTTAAAAAGCAAACAAAGTCTCTTTCAAGCACAAAGTACCTGGTTGGAGTGAATAATCTCCGCAAAGGGCCGCAGAGGAGGAGATGCGTGGAAAATGGTGTGTGCGTCGGTTTCGCCCCTTCACACACAGACTTGCGTCGTTATTTTTCACACGGGTAAGATGTTGCGTCAATTTCCTGTGCACGGACGGGTCTCCTCTTTGGGTCGCAGGGCTTTCAGATGCCCCGGGGTCTGTGCGTGGAATCCTGGGCTTGTTGACCAGCTGTGTGTCGTTCCCGTGGGTGATGTGGGGAAATTTATCCCTCACGGCAGGCGCTGCGTCGATTTCTCCTCTGGAAGTTGGGTGGCGTTGTCCAGGCGGGCTGCGCGTCGAAGTTCTGGTCCCACCGCAGGCACCACATTGATCTTTTCCTCGCAAAGTCGAGCTGCGTCGTCCGGGACGGCGAGCAGTGAATTTTTCACCACGGAACAAGCTGTGCATCAAATTTTTCGCCGCACAAGGAGTCCAGTTGCAAGAGAGAAGTCTTTTTGGTCCTTAGACTTCAGGGAACAGGAGGCAAGCTCTATCCAAGCCCTTGGAGAGCACTTCTGCAGCAAAGCAAGAGAGTAGCCAGACAGCAGGGCAACAGCAAGGCAGCAGTCTTCTGTAGAAAGCAGTCAGGTGAGTCCTTTAGGCAGCCAGGCAGTTCTTCTTGTCATGGTGCAGGTTCTGGTTCAGGTTTCTTCTCCAGGAAGTGCCTGAGGTGGTAGGGCAGAGGCCCTGTTTTATACCCAAATGTGCCTTTGAAGTGGGGGAGACTTCAAAGAGTGTCTTAGAAGTGCACCAGGTCCCCTTTCAGGTCAATCCTGTCTGCCAGGGTCCCAGTAGGGGGTGTGGCAGTCCTTTGTGTGAGAGCAGTCCCTCCACCCTCCCAGCCCAGGAATATGACCTTCCTACTCCTTTCAGATCAGCAGCTACCACTTCAACAATGTATGAGGGCAGCCCCAATGTTAGCCTATGAAGGGAGCAGGCCTCACAGTAGTGTAAAAACAAATTTAGGAGTTTTACACTATCAGGACATGTAAACTACACAGGTACATGTCCTGCCTTTTACCCACACAGCACCCTGCTCTAGGGTTTACCTAGGGCACACATTAGAGGTGACTTATATGTAGAGAAAGGGGATTTTTAGGCTTGGCAAGTACTTTCAAATGCCAAGTCGAGGTGACAGTGAAACTGCAAAAACAGGCCTTGCAATGGCAGGCCTGAGACAAGGTACAGGGGCTACTAAAATGGGTGGCACAACCAATGCTGAAGGCCCACTAGTAGCATTTAATCTACAGGCCCTGGCCATATATAGTGCACTCTACTAATGACTTACAAGTAAATCAAATAGTCCAATTTGGTGTGATCCAAGGTTACCATGTTGAAAGGGAGAGAGCATATGCAGTTTAGCACTGGTTAGCAGTGGTAAAGTGGGCAGAGTCTAAAGACCAGCAAAAACAGTGTCCAAAAAGTGGAGGGAGGCAGGCACAAAGTTAGGGGTGACCAGCTGTCAGGTCTAACATGTGTCCCCCCCAGCTGAAAGTGGGGAGAGCTACCCAACCTCCTGGGAGCTCTCATCACTAAGGCGGAAGTATCTGGAGAGACCATCAGCACTGGCGTGGTCAACCCCTGGGCGATGCTCCACCGTAAAGTCCATCCCCTGTAGGGAAATGGACCACCTCAAGAGTTTTGGATTCTCACCCCTCATCTGCATGAGCCATCTGAGGGGCCTGTGGTCTGTCTGAAGTGAGTCCCAAACAGGTATGGTCTCAGCTTCTTCAGTGCCCAGACCACAGCAAAGGCTTCTCTTTTAACAGCACTTCACCTCTGCTCCCGTGGTAATAGTCTTCTGCTAATAAAGACTACTGGCTGGTCTAGGCCCTCCTCGTTTAGCTGTGCTAGGTCCTCCCCTGTGCCATGCTCTGAAGCATCTGTCTGCAAGATAAATTCCTTGGAGTAGTCAGGGGCCTTGAGCACGGGGGCCGTGCACATGGCTTCCTTCAGGGAGTCAAAGGCTTTCTGACAAGCCTCTGTCCAAGTCACCAACCTGGGTTGCTTTTTGGATGTGAGTTCTGTCAAGGGTGTGACCATGGTTCCATAGCCCTTAACAAATCTGCGGTAATACCCAGTGAGGCCTAAGAAGGCTCTCACCTCTGTTTGGGTTCTAGGTGGTTGCCAGGCTTTGATAGTTTCAATCTTGGCATGGAGTGGCTGCACCTTGCCACCACCTACTAGGTGTCCCAAGTACACCACAGAACCCTGCCCAATCTGGCACTTACTGGCCTTGATGGTCAGGCCAGCCTGTTGCAGGGCCTGAAGCACCTCCTTGAGGTGGAACAGGTGTTCCTCCCAGCTGTCACTGTAGACGGCAATGTCGTCCAGGTAGGCTGCGCAGAAGGCATCCTTGCCAGCTAGGATCCCGTTAACCAACCGTTGGAAGGTAGCGGGGGCATTTTTCAATCCAAAGGGCATCAACCAGAATTGGTAATGGCCCTCAGGTGTGGAAAATGCTGATCTCTCTTTAGCCCCCTCAGTCAAGGCGATCTGCCAGTACCCTGATGTGAGATCCAAAGTACTGAGGAATTTGGCAGAGCCTAGCCTGTCTACGAGCTCATCAGCTCGGGGGATCGGGTGAGCGTCAGTCCGTGTGACTGAATTGAGACCCCGGTAGTCCACGCAGAACCTAAGTTTTGGCTTGTCACCGGGGCCAGCAGCCTTGGGTACCAGCGCCACAGGGCTGGCCCAGGGACTGCTAGACTTCTCAATAACCCCTAAAGCCAACATCTTGGAGACTTCTTCTTTGATGCTGGCCTTCATCTTGTCTGACAACCTGTAAATGTTGTTCTTTACAGGGGGACTGTCTCCCGTGTCAATATCATGGACACACAAGTGTGTGCGTCCAGAGGTGAGAGAAAACAAGGAGGAGTACTGTTCCAGTAACTGGTAGCAGCCCCCTCTCTGGTCTAGGGTCAGGGAGTCAGAGAGAATGACACCCTCCACTGACCCATCACCTTCCTTGGCAGCGAGGAGGTCGGGAGAGGTTCACTCTCCTCTTCCCCCACTTCATCTGTCACCAGAAGCATGTTGACTTCAGACCTCTCAAAATGAGGCTTCAGTCGGTTGACATGGAGCATCCTTAGGGGGTTCCTATGGGATTGGAGGTCCACTAGGTAAGTGGCCTCCCCTTCCGGCTCCTTCACTTTAAATCGGCCAGGCCAGCGGTCCTGGAGAGCTCTAGGGTCTACTGGCTCCATTACCCACACTTTGTCTCCAGGTTGAAACTCTACCAGGATGGCCTTCTGGTCCTACCAGCGTTTCATTACCTCTTGACTGGCCTCAAGGTTACTTTTGGCCACTTTTCAGAAACGGTGCATCTGGTTGCGGAGGGCCAGCATGTAGCTGACCACATCCTGAGGGGGTGCCTTTGGAGCTTTCTCCAACCCCTCCTTGACAATGCTTAAGGGTCCCCTGACAGGGTACCCATAGAAGAGCTCAAAGGGACTGAACCCTACCCCCTTCTGGGGTACCTCTCTGTAAGCAAAGAGAAGGCATGGTAAGAGGACGTCCCACTTATGCCTCAGGGAGGCCTGCGATCATGCCTTTCAAGGTCTTGTTGAATCTCTCCACAAGACCATTAGATTGGGGGTGATAGGGTGTGGTGAACTTGTAGGTTACACCACACGCATCCCACATAGACTTCATGTATGCAGACATGAAGTTAGTGCCTCAGTCAGACACTATCTCCTTTGGGAATCCCACCTAGGTAAATATCCCCATCAGAGTTCTGGTCACAACCGGTGCAGTTACGGTCCTCAGAGGGATTGCCTCGGGGTAACTGGTGGCATGGTCCACCAAAACCAGGATGAACCTGTTGCCTAGGGCAGTTTTGGGGTCCAATGGACCAACAATGTCGATGCCCACCCTTTCAAAGGGGGTGCCAACGACAGGAAGTGGAATCAGGGGGGCCTTAACCCTTTTTCCTGTTTTACCACTGGCCTGGCAGGTAGGACAGGACCTACAGAACGTATCTGAGTTTGTCCTCATTTTGGGCCAATAGAAGTGGGTGACAAGCCTGGCAAAGGTCTTGTCTTGCCCCATGTGTCCTGCCAGGGGAATGTCGTGAGCCAGCCCCAATAAGAAGGTCCGGTAACACTGGGGGACCACCAGTGCACGCGCTACCCCAATGGCTGTAACCTTAGGCTCAGTGTAGAGGAGATCATTCTCCCAATATATGTGGTGATCGCCAGGGGCTTCACCTGCTGCCTGGGCTGAAGCTTGCTTCCTCATGCCTTCTAGAGTGGGACATTCTTTCTGCACCTTGCAGAATTCCTCCCTATTGGGCCCACCCTCAACTTGCCAGCCAGCAAGCTCAGGTAGGTCACCTAGGGCGGCAATGTCTTCCCCAGTTGGCTCGGGGGCCTCCTCCTCAGGAACCCCATCAACCACTGCGGGAACTTCTGGGACCGGTTTTCCGCACCCCTTGCCCCTCCTCTTGGCAGTTGTCTAGGCCATTGTTCCAGGCTCCAGACACCCTTGACTTCCCTCTTGGTCAACCATGGACCGTGTGGTCATACAGACCCACTCAGGCAATCCTAACATTTCCAAGTGAGACCTTAGCTCTACCTCCTTCCAGGTAGTGTGCTCAAGGTCGTTGCCTAGCAGACAATCTACAGGCATGGCAGGACTCACAGCTACTTTTAGAGTACCAGAGACACGCCCCCACTCAAAGGGAACCAGAGCTACCAGTAGGTGGCTCTCACGATTGTCGGCGACTATGACTTGGTGGAATGTATTTGGGATGACCTGCTCTGCTGACACCAGCTGACCCTTGACAGTAGTCATGCTGGCTCATGTGTCATGCAGAGCCTCCACCCTTTGCCCATTGATGGTGACCCACTGTCTATACTTTGAAGTATTGGCAGGCATGTGGGTTTTTGGCACCATCCCCCAGGGACACTAGGGTTACCTGTGTCTGCTCCCCAAAACTGACTGGGACCATCTCCTCCCCGAGCGCTACGCTAGCCAACCCAGGTGTCCTCCCTCCTTTGGAGGGCTGTGCCCTCTTGGGACACTTGGAGTCGCCCTCAGAGTGCCCATACTTATTGCACTCTGCACAGTGGGGTACAAACCGCCCTGTCTTATGGTCAGTGAAACCTGTCTTTTGAGAATCAGACTGGGACTAGTTACCACTACTCCCTTGGGAACTATTTTGGGGGCCTTTTGAGAACTCCTTGTTTTTAAGTTTTTCTCCCCCCTCTTTCTTCTGAAGGGAACCCCGACCACCTCTGTGGGTGTCCCCCCCCAGATACCTTTTTGGACACTCTGGTACTAGTCCAGTGGTCCGCCTCCTCAGCACGCTTCCTGGGATCAGTCAGCTTACTGTCTACTAGGTGCTGGCGCAACTCTGTAAAACAAATACTGAGCATATGCTCTCTCAGAATCAAATTATACAATCCTGTGTAATCATCTACTTTGCAGCCCCTCAGCCATCCATTCAGTGCCTTTCTGGAAAAGTCAAAGAATTCTACCCATGTTTGTGTGGATAGTTTGGTGCTGTCCCTGAACCTCTGACGGTATTTCTCAGGGGTCAGCCCAAACTTGGCAAGTAAAATGGCTTTCTGAAGTGGGTATGTGTTTTGATCTGGTCTGTCCAATGTGAGAAGTGTGTCCCTCCCCAATGGTGGCACATACCTCCACATAGCTGTACCCCTGTGCGCTTCAGGAACCTCATGAGCCCTTAGTACAACTTCATAAGCAGCTAGCCATTTCTCTATGTCATCTCCCACCACAAAACTGGGCACCACATTTTTGGGTATACGAACCTTCTTTTCTCCAGCAGGTCCTGTCTGTATGCTGCCACCATTACTGCTGGATTCAGACTGTTTTGCCTTGAGATCGAGCTCCTTGAGACTCAGTTCATGAGCCAACAAACGTTTCTTTTCAGCCAAGGCTCTCTCAGCTGCTTGGGCTTCTCTCTCTGCCCTTCTTTCCTCCTGTTGAGCCTCAATTTTCGGTCTTGCCATTTGCAATTGGAACTCCCTCTCCTCTCTCCTTTCCTCTGCAGTCAGGCCTTGATCAGAGACACTGCTCCCTGGTCTGGAAGGGGGCACAATTGCAGTGGTAACATCACCCACTGATGGCAAAAAATCCTCTGGGGGGCCATCTTCTGGCTCCTCCTCCTCAGCATCCTCCTCTAAATGGGCTTCTGCCCAGGCCCTCAGCCTTGAAAGTCCTCCTTTCTGGAGGACCCTTGGGTAGGTACACTAATCTCCCTGCAGAACCCTTTTAGCTGTTTGACAGTATATGTCTCCAACAGGGCTAGGTCAAAATATCCTGCTTGAGACCCAGACGGAGACATGTTGAGTGAGGATTTAGGTTTAGAAAATTGTCAGGAAAAACAAATTTGCAAAAAGAGATAATAATCAAGTTGACCTTCAACTATGGGTAGGTAGTGAAATACTTAGCTACTGTATGTCACTGCACAAATACAAGTCCTATCCTCACCGCTGATCACCAATGTTAGAAATGGGGTCTTTGATTGGCAGTCAGGTTACCCCCTGTCCAAGCAAGGACCCTCACTCTAGTCAGGGTAAGTCACACACAATCCAAATTATCCTGTGCCCAGCCTCTGGTAGCTTGGCACTGAGCAGCCAGGCTTAACTTTAGAAGGCAATGTGTAAAGTACTTGTGCAATAAATCATATAATAACACAATATGGCACCACAAAAATACACTACACAGTGTTTAGAAAAATATATAATATTTCTCTGGATATTTGCAGGTCAAAACGATAAAAGATGTAATAAGACATTTGTAAAGATATCACTGGAAAAGTGATATAAAGTGTCTTAAGTCTTTGAAAAGTAAAAAAAGTCTCTTTCAAGCACAAAGTACCTGGTTGGAGCGAAAAATGTGTGAGAGCAGGCCCTCCACCCTCCCAGCCCAGGAAGACCCATTGAAAATGCAGATGTATGCAAGTGAGGCTGAGTACCCTGTGTTTTGGATGTGTCTGAGTGAATGCACAAGGAGCTGTCAACTAAACCCAGCCAGACGTGGATTGCAAGGCACATAAAGATTTAAGTGCAGAGAAATGCTCACTTTCTAAAAGTGGCATTTCTAAAATAGTAATATTAAATCCAACTTCACCAGTCAGCAGGATGTTGTATTACCATTCTGGTCATACTAAATATGACCTTCCTACTCCTTTCAGATCAGCAGCTACCACTTCAACAATGTATGAGGGCAGCTCCAATGTTAGCCTATGAAGGGAGCAGGCCTCACAGTAGTGTAAAAACAAATTTAGGAGTTTTACACTACCAGGACATGTACACTACACAGGTACATGTCCTGCCTATTACCCACACAGCACCCTGCTCTAGGGGTTACCTAGGGCACACATTAGAGGTGACTTATATGTGGAGAAAGGGGAGGTTTAGGCTTGGCAAGTACTTTTAAAGGCCAAGTCGAGGTGACAGTGAAACTGCACACACAGGCCTTGCAATGGCAGGCCTGAGACAAGGTAAAGGGGCTACTAAAATGGGTGGCACAACAAGTGCTGCAGGCCCACTAGTAGCATTTAATCTACAGGCCCTGGGCACATATAGTGCACTCTACTAAGGACTTACAAGTAAATCAAATAGTCCAATTTGGTGTGATCCAAGGTTACCATGTTTAAAGGGAGAGAGCATATGCACTTTAGCACTGGTTAGCAGTGGTAAAGTGCGCAGAGTCTAAAAACAAGCAAAAACAGTGTCCAAAAAGTGGAGGGAGGCAGGCAAAAAGTTAGGGGCGACCACCCTAAGGCTGTCAGGTCTAACACACCGGGTACCCTAGGTACCATATACTAGGGACTTTCTAAGTAAGTGAGGTCTTGCCAGTTGGGTGTATCAAACTCAACACACAATTTGTATAGGGTTTAATCACTGGCATTAAGGTCTGGTTAGCAGGCCTTAGTGCACTCTCAGAGTTGAAAAACCAGCAGCATCAGTCCATAAATGTGGGGGTGGTCATGCAAAAAGAGGCATTACCTTACATCGCTAAATGCAACAGAACACGAATAGCAAGCAGTTGCTCACGCTCTCTAAATGTGCTCTTAGGGTAGGAATTTCGGCCAAGTTACTACTGGCACTTGGCACAATTTTCTCAGTGCAAAAAGCTAACTTGGGGTCAAAATGGACTCAAATGCACTTTGTGCAAAAAACACTGAGCTAACTGCAGCAGAACACGAATAGGCATCATGAGTGGCTGCTCACTTAGGGGCATATTTATACTTGTTTTGTGCCAAATTTGTGCCATTTTTTTTATGCAACTTCGGTGCAAAACAACCTCCATATTTATACTTTGGTGTTAGACCCATCTAGCGCCAAAGTTATGGAGTTAAAGTCATTTTTTGGACGTGGAAACCTACCTTGTGTCAATGAGATGCAAGGTAGGCATTCTCGTGCAAAAAACGACTCTATGGCCTTAGTGCCATATTTATCCCCCATGCTAAAATCACATACGGGGGAGGAGGGGTCAAATAATGGTGCAAAGCATGCTTTGCTCCATTATTTAACGCATGGGCCAGGGCAGGCTTTAGGGGACCTTTGGGCCTATTTCCATGGTGGAACACCATGGAATAAGCCCACAGGTGCTCTCCCAGGCCCCAGGGACACCCCGACCCACACCAGAAGGACAGCGGAGGATGTGGGACCCCATCCCAGGTAAGTATAGTGAAGTAGAGGTAAGTATTTCATTTTTTTTTAAGTGCTGTTGGGGCCCCTGAAATGGGACCCCCTATAAGGCACTGGGTGCATTGGCCATGCCCAGGGGACCCTCGCCCCTGTGCTGGCCATTGGGGTGGTGGGCATGACTCCTGTCTTTTCTAAGACAGGAGTCATGTGGTATGGATGGTTTTGCGTCAGAAAATGGTGCTAGGCTGGTTAGAGTCATTTGTATTTACTATAACCTGCCTCATGTCATTTTTTGTTGCAAAACCCTCTTTTCCCAGACCCCCTCCCTCACCCAGCTAACGTCATTTTTTTTTTTTACGCTAGCCTACCCTTTACACCGGCTTGCACCATTCCATAAATATGATGCCAGGCTGGTGCTCAAGAATGGTGCAAGCCGGTGCAAAACTTTTTGATGCGAAACTGCGTTAGTGCAGTTTTGCACCAAAAAGTATAAATATGCCCCCTAATGTGCTCTCGCTGTAGGATTTTATTCCCCCAAATTACTCTTAATTTCACAAGCCGAAGTAATTGCATAATTATTGTGTCTCAAAGACTAACACAGAACTATGGAAAATACTCCATCGTAATTGAAATTCTGCCCAAGCCCAGTAAATTGCTTTAGAATAATTACACAAAATTAGAGCAAAATAATGCAAGTAATATGCTGAATTACGAGAGGACCATAACCCTGAATTTACCACTATTTTCTTAGTGAAAGAAAATAGAGCTAAATGCAACAGAAGAGGAAAGCTGCATGCGCTCTGTTCCTGTGCTCTCGTGGTAGGCATTTCTAAAGTAAGCAAGCAGGTCTAATGACACAAGTTTTGGCATTTTTTTATTCACAAAGATAACACAAAATTACCGAAATTTCTCTGATTACTCTGGCATAACTAATTTTTAAGATACAACGAGTAAGGGTCATTGTCCGTGTTTAGTGAATCCTAAATGCACTTTAACTCATATACTAATTGAGTGTTTGTTGTTTAAGGATATTTGAAAAAAATTTGAAAATCCCTCTTTTTTAAATATGCCACCTTAACTCGATCTTCATCTCTCTCTACCTTTTAACAAATATGCATTTCTAAGTTACAATCATTAGGGTAAGTCGCTTTTTAGAGTCAGTCTACCATACATTTTGAGTTAGTTAAGAGATGTAAACATATTTATTAGTTAATTTCTTTTGTAATGATTTATAAATTGTAAATTGTATGTGTACTTGTTTTAGGACATGTTTGTCTCAATAAACTTGACTTATGAAACTGAAACTAGAGGACATCCCACAGGGGAATTGGGGGAAAAATGCAGCAAAAAGGTGCAACGAATTCTGATTTTGCTTTTGGTTGTGGCTCAAACAGAACACTTCACTTAATACCACTTTGGAAATTGTAATACAAAAGGGCCCGAGCTTCCAGATAATGAGTATGATTACAACATTTAAATGAAACTTAGGCTGATCATAATACCTGTTAGAATAAATCATCTAGATCAGCAAGGGTTTCTCTGACATCTGATGTCTTTTTAATAATGCTCCTAAAAGTGAAATAGCAAATGTAGATGTCTGTATAAATGCATATCTGTTTCAATTTTAGAAATTACATTTTTAACATGCTTAAGCACAAACCTACTATAGCAGAAGTGGTAGCAGGAACAAACAAAACTCTCAATCATAATGAAGAGTTACATTTCTGACAAGGTTATAAAATATAATAAATTCAGAAAATAAAATAAATATTCTGTACCTTGCCTGGCAGAAACTCTAACCACGCTTTAGTAACTTGCATGTTTGGAAAACAATAGATATTTGCCCAAAGTTAAACATTTTATATTATGCCTCCATAGAAGGTGAATCAGTGGATTTGTTTTAAGAGAGTTCTGCAGAACTGCCTGGTGGCACAACTCTTCCTTTTTTAATTTGAATAATTGGAGAGTAAGTAAAGTTTTGAAACTATGGGCCTGATTTAGATCTTGGTGGAGGGGAATACGCCCTCACAAATATGATGGATCTGCCATCCATCGTATTACAATCCCATATTATCCTATGGGGATCTATTTGGAAGCCTGCCCTATGCCACTATCGGCATGCTCTTGTGAACATGCTTTAAGTGCTATAGCACCTCTTTTAGCCTGCATAATATTAATTGACTCTTCTCCCTATTGCTTCCTGCGGTAAAATGTTTGACAAATCTCTCCTTACTGTCCTCTTCTAGTGTATGATTTGGCCATAGTGTTTAAGAGTCAATGATCATGACAGTTCATCCACACTGTAAGGTTACTTGGTGGCGTTCAATTAACCAGTTTTAGTAAGTGTGGAGCATAAACATTATTAGTTGGTTCCCAAGAGTTTTCTTCTGCTCGGTACCCTTTCCAAAGGTTCAAATATGGTAACTTTCCCTTGACTTCTTGCAACTTTTTTACATACTTCATATTCAGTTTCAGAGTCATCTATCACTGGAAGAGAAGCCTCCGTTCAGCAAGAACCCAGACTCACTGGGTTGGTCACAGATACATGAAACACTGGACGAACCTTCATTACTTATGGTAAAGCTAGTTTGAGGACAACTGGATGTCGGGCATGCTGGCTTGCAACTCCGACCGGCGTGCACACAAAGGCCCATATTTATAAATTTTGACGCACAACTGCAGTTGTGCGTAAAAATTTTTACCGCCTGCTAACGCCATTGCAACGCGCCATGCGGGCACCTTATTTATGGAATTACGTTAGCCGGCGCTGCGGACTGGTGTGCGTAAAAAAAAATGACTCACACCAGGCAGCGCCGGCGTATGGGAAAATGGGGGTTGTGCATCAAAAAATGGGGCAAGTCAGGTCTGATGCAAAATTCAGGCCTCAAACTGGATTTGCGCCATTTTTTTTTACGACCAACCTCCATTGACATGACTCCTGTCTTAGCAAAGACAGGAGTCATGCCCCCTTGCCCAATGGCCATGCCCAGGGGACTTATGTCCCCTGGGAATGGTCATTGGGCATAGTGGCATGTAGGGAGGCCCAAATCAGGCCCCCCTATGCCACAAAAAAATTCGGAAAAAAATACTTACCCGAACTTACCTTTTCTTCCCTGGGATGGATCCCTCCATCCTTGGGTGTCCTCCTGGGGTGGGCAAGGGTGGCAGGGGGTGTCCCTGGGGGCAGGGGAGGGCACCTCTGGGCTCCTTCTGAGCCCACAGGTCCCTTGACGCCTGCCCTGACCCAGGCGTTAAAAAACGGCGCCCATCAGGCTGTGCGTTGTTTTTTAAGGCCCACCCCCTCCTGTGCGTCAAAATGACGTCAGAGTATAAAATATGGGACACAGGCCTTAAAGTCATTTTTTGGAAGGGAACGCCTACCTTGCATATAATTAACGCAAGGCTGGTTCCCCCTGCCAAAAAATGACACACATGGTGGAATTTTGACGCCCGCGGGGTCAGACGTCAAAGTATAAATATGGGGCAGGGTTTGCGCCGATTGTGCGTCAAAATGTTTGACGCACATTCGGCGCAAACAGACTATAAATATGCCCCAAAGTGTGTGGCCGGAGTCTTCATCAGCGACGTGGGCAGTATGCAATGTCCATAAGATGAGCGCCGTCCTCCAAGAAGTTGCTTGCCGGGCCAGTCTTTTCAGCTGCAGCTTCCAGATGTGGCATCACTTTCTTGTTGCGCTCGCGCACTTACCAGTATTTCCTTTGGCGTTTCTGTGTTCCTGTTGGCGGTCTGTTTTGAGTCCCTGAGGCACATTTCTCTTCTCTTAGGCATATTTTGTTACTCAGCGACAGCTTGCAATCAGAGTAGACACATTCCTTATATCTTGGCATTCCATGTTCACGTCAAAGGCTCCAGTGTTAATTGCTTAAGGAGTCATTCCTCCTCCGCACTGGAACTTCGTCTCTCCAGGAATCCTATCAACAAAGGACTAAACGCAAGTATCAAGAATGCTAAAAAATTACTGGTAACGTCTTTGCGCTAAAGACTCAATTATTTGAACAGTGTAATACTTATCTGACTTCCTGAACTCTGGGGATTACTCCAGGCACTGCGAACATATTCTATGATTGGTATCCTATAAAAAGACAAAAAAAGAAAATAAGGGAACATTAGTACACATATATCTCTGATTTGGGCTGACATTTGAAGCTCTCAAAAAGGAAATGTGTTATGTTTACTGCATGACTAATAATGCAATTCCTGAATTATTTTTTGTTGTGTGTTTATTGATTACCGCAGAGTCCTTTGGCTATCAAGTGAGGAGTAATCAGGCATTTAGCTATGTTATGGAAGAGCATTTATAAATGTTTGGAAGAGTAGGATAGTACCACATGAACATGGCATAATCACTTCAATGCATATTTTGTTTCAGCATATCGTGCTGTGCCATTTTCTACTTACTCCACATTCATGAAAAGGGGAACCTTTAGGTGCCTGTCATACTTAGGCATATCGTAAGGGGGGAATATACAGGGATACGTTTGCATGGTTAAGTAAGTAACACTATCTTGTGTTTACCAAAGGGAGATCAGCAAGTAGACGTACTCTAGACTGAAGTGCAGTGCTCTCCTCCGTGGATATAAGTGTTCTCCGTTTCCCTTCCCCCTGTTCCCTGATAGTCGAATTGCGGCTTTGACATTGTTGGGCCATTTCAACTGATAGGGGGATGGGGATCACTCTTCCTGCCTCTTCTCTTCATTTCTGTGGAATACATATTCGAGGTGAGAATTTGACACTGGGTTTATCACCTTAAAAGTGCAAAAGGGACCAATGAACCGAGGATGAAATGTTCGTTTGACATATAACTGTAGATGTCTTGTGGAGCACTATAATGCATAACAAACTTTAGATGTAGGTGGAGATTATCTTTTTTCTGTGAACTTATTTCTTGTTTGCTTGCTGTTAGAAATTGGTTTTTTGGTTGGCAGTCAGGTTGCCCTCTGTCCAAGCAAGAACCCTCACTCTAGACAGGGTAAGTCACACACAATCCAAAATCAGCCTGTGCTCACCCTCCGGTAGCTTGGCACGAGCAGTCAGGCTTAACTTAGAAGGCAATGTGTAAAGCATTTGTGCAATGAATCATACAATACCATAATATAACACCACAAAAACACACCACACAGTGTTTAGAAAAATATATAATATTTATCTGGGTATTTGCAGGTCAAAACGATCAAAGTTGCAATATGAATTTGTAAAGATATCACTGAAAAGTGATATAAAGGGGGTCATTCTAAGTCTGGCGGGCGGCGGAGGCCGCCCGCCAGACTTCCCCCCTCCAAAATACCGCTCCGCGGTCGCAAGACCGCTGAGGGTATTTTGGCTTTTGCACTGGGCTGGCGGGCGACCGCCAAAAGGCCGTCCGCCAGCCCAGTGCAAAAACCCTTCCCACTAGGACGCCGGCTCAGAATTGAGCCGGCGGAGTGGGAAGTTGCGACGGGTGCAGTGGCACCCGATGCGTATTTCAGTGTCTGCAATGCAGACACTGAAATACAAAGTGGGGCCCTCTTACGGGGGCCCCTGCAGTGCCCATGCCATTGGCATGGGCACTGCAGGGGCCCCCAGGGGCCCCACGACAACCCATACCGCCATCCTGTTCCTGGCGGGAGAACCTGCCAGGAACAGGATGGCGGTATGGGCTGTCAGAATCCCCCATGGCGGCGCAGCAAGCTGCGCCGCCATGGGGGATTCCCAGGGCAGCGGAAAACCGCCGGGAGACCGCCGGTTTTCCACTTCTGACCGCGGCAAAACCGCTGCGGTCAGAATGCCCTGCGGGGCACCGCCAGCCTGTTGGCGGTGCTCCCGCCGACCCTGGCCCCGGCGGTAAGGAACCGTCGGGGTCAGAATCACCCCCAAAGTGTCTTAAGTCTTTAGAATATAAACAAAGTCTATTTCAAGCACAAGTACCTGGTTTGGAGTGGAAAAATCTCCTCAGAGGGCCACAAAGGAAGAGGTGCATGGAAAAAGGGTGTGTGCGTCGATTTCTCCCCAGCACACACGGACTTGCGTCGTTATTTTCCACGCGGGGAAGTCGTGCGTAGTTTTCCGGTGCGCGGACAGTCTCTTTCTGTGGGTCGCGGGGATTACCAGATGTCCCGGGTCTGTGCGTGGATTTTCCTGCTTGTTTTCCGGCTGCGCCGTTCTGCGGGGCTGCGCGTCGAAATTATGATCTCACGGCAGGCGTCGCGTCGATTTCTTCTCTAGAGGTCAGGCGGCGTTGTCCTTGCGAGGCCGTGCGTCAAAGTTTCGATCTCACGTCAGGCGTTGCGTCGATTTCTCCTCTAGAGGTCGGGCGGCATTGTCCTTGCGAGGCCGTGCATCAAAGTTTTGATCTCACGGCAGGCGTCGCGTCGATTTCTCCTCTAGAGGTCGGGCGGCGTTGTCCTTGCGAGGCCGTGCGTCAAAGTTTTGATCTCACGGCAGGCGTCGAGTCGATTTCTCCTTGGAGGTCGGGCGGCGTTGTCCTTGCGAGGCCGTGCGTCAAAGTTTCTATCGTCCCGAAGGCGTTGCGTTGATCAGCGTAGGTGTGTGGCGTTTTTCTTGCCGCGGAACAAGCTGTGCGTCGAAAATTTCGGCGCACGGAGCGTCCAAGTGAAAAAGGGAAGTCTTTTTGGTCCTGAGACTTCAGGGAACAGGAGGCAAGCTCTATCCAAGCCCTTGGAGAGCACTTTTACAGCCAGACAAGAGTTCAGCAAGGCAGCAGGCCAACAGCAAGGCAGCAGTCCTTTGTAGAAAAGCAGACAGGTGAGTCCTTTGAGCAGCCAGGCAGTTCTTCTTGGTAGGATGTAGTTTCTGGTTCAGGTTTCTTCTCCAGCAAGTGTCTGATGAGGTAGGGCAGAGGCCCTGTTTTATACTAAGTTGTGCCTTTGAAGTGGGGGTGACTTCAAAGAGTGTCTAAGAAATGCACCAAGCCCCCTTTCAGTTCAATCCTGTCTGCCAGAGTCCCAGTAGGGGGTGTGGCAGTCCTTTGTGTGAGGGCAGGCCCTCCACCCTTCCAGCCCAGGAAGACCCATTCAAAATGCAGATGTATGCAAGTGAGGCTGAGTACCCTGTGTTTGGGGTGTGTCTGAGTGAATGCACAAGGAGCTGTCAACTAAACCTAGCCAGACGTGGATTGAAGGGCACAACAAGGTTTTAGTGCAAAGAAATGCTCACTTTCTAAAAGTGGCATTTCTAGAATAGTAATATTAAATCCGACTTCACCAGTCAGCAGGATTTTATATTACCATTCTGGCCATACTAAATATGACCTTCCTGCTCCTTTCAGATCAGCAGCTGCCACTTCAACAATGTATGAGAGCAGCCCCAATGTTAGCCTATGAAGGGAGCAGGCGTCACAGTAGTGTAAAAACGAATTTAGGAGTTTTACACTACCAGGACATATAACCACACAAGTACATGTCCTGCCTTTTACCCACACAGCACCCTGCTCTAGGGGTTACCTAGGGCACACATTAGGGGTGACTTATGTATCGAAAAAGGGGAGTTCTAGGATTGGCAAGTACCTTTAAATGCCAAGTCGAAATGGCAGTGAAACTGCACACACAGTCCTTGCAATGGCAGGCCTGAGACAAGGTTAAGGGGCTACTGAGGTGGGTGGCACAACCAGTGCTGCAGGCCCACTAGTAGCATTTAATCTACCTGCCCTAGGCACATGTAGTGCACTCTACCAGGGACTTACAAGTAAATTAAATAGTCAATCATGGATAAACCAATCAGTAGTACAATTTACACAGAGAGCATATGCACTTTAGCACTGGTTAGCAGTGGTAAAGTGCCCAGAGGTCAAAAGCCAACAACAACAGGTCAGAAAAAATAGGAGGAAGGAGGCAAAAAGTTTGGGGATGTCCCTGTCAAAAAGCCAGGTCCAACACTTGCTTTATGCATCCAATAACTTACGTTAAACAGTAAAGTAGTTAAACATTCATCTATAGTGGGGAGATGCTCAGTAGTGATAATGAGAAGCAGTGTGGGTGACAACCAGTCAAACAATAAGATAGATAATATCCAATGGATGTGTATTTATTATTAAAGGGATAGAATTATGCTAGCTTTAGTAAGTCCACCCATTTATTTTGTGTCTATAAAAAACAGTGTAGGTAATTTCAAGGGCTTGATTGGCACACTCTGCCTGGCCATTATGTTTAAGGATGGGAGGCTGCTGATAGTCATTTATCCAGACCTAAAATGTACAAATTGAAGATCAAAAATGTGAAGAGCCCCGTACAACAAAATTACAGGAAGAAGATAATCGTATCACATGTTGTAAAACAATGTTCCTGTTTCTACTGCTTTTTTAACACATTTGGCAGGGATAAATAAGCTATTTTAGTAAAGGCATCCACAGCCACCATAATCGTGTTATATCTATGATCCAGAGACAGATCCACAACAAAGTAAACAGCAACCATATACCACTGTTTTGGTGGATTCTACAATGAAAATACCAATCCCATGAACTTAGTCTTGTCACTTTTAGCGCGTGCACAGATATCATATGTGGTCATGTACTTTATTGTCTTAAATTCTCCCACTACTAATGACTCTTGATCAAATCTTCAGTCTTTGTCATCCCTGGATGCCCTACACTCTTGCAATCATGTGTCACCTACAAAACCTCTAAACATAATACTTGATTTGGTAAATACAAAAGATTGTTGTGCCACCGTAACCCTTGATCACACTTCTCGAAATGTTCCATCAGATATTCAAGTTAGCGTCAATCTTGATGTAATAAAAGCCTTGATCCTTTCTTCCTGTGTTTGGGCTGCCTGTTTCTTCTATACACTTATGATCTTTTCAGGCTGTATTATTGGCACAGAAAGTGCGTGATCAGCAGTATCATCATTGCCAATGTAATAGAATAAAGCATCTGCTTTACTATTTTGTTTACCGAGATAATCAGTAAAAACAAAATGATAATCTTCAAAAAAGAGTGGCCATTTTAACTGTCTTGCTGTTAATGATTTTGTTGAACACAGAAACCTCAATTCCTGTGATCATTATACACCATTACCAGATGTGCCACACCAAGAAGGTAATGTTTCCATTCCTTGATATCAGCCTTAACAGCCAGTCATTCTTCATCAGTAATGGTGTAGCTATAGTCTGTTGGATTCAATTTCTTAGAAAAGAAGGCCAGAGGATAAATCTGACCAGTAGTAGCATACTACTGTGCCAAAATAGCACCTATTGTGAAGTTGGAAGCATCAGCTTCTACATAGAAGGCCTGTGTGCTATCTGGACGCCTTGAAATATGTATTGTAGTGAAACACTCGTTCATTTTCTTAAAGGCTTCTTCTGCTGCATTTGTTGAGTGATATGGTGTAGCATTTTTCAAAATTCGAGTGATGGGTGTTTTTATACTTGAGGATCCTTGTATAAAATGTCAATAAAAATTTGTAAACCCAAAAAAACTTTGGGGTTTATTTACAAGCCCCTAGTGCCTCCTTGCACCACATTAGCATAATTTCTTTATGCTAATGTGGCTTTAAGGAGGCAATTTTGCCAGGTCATCTTTACAAATTGGCACAATGCATGCATTGCACCACTTTGCACCCCCTTGCGCCACATTATGCCTGCGTCAGGCATAATGTATGCGTTCCAGCACTGGGAGGCCCGCAAAAAATGGCACAGTGAAATGTACAACTTTCACTGCACCATTTTTAGTGTCGTTTTTAATGACTGCTGAAATCAGGCATTAAAATGTTACACCCATAGTAACCTATGGGCCTCCGTGCACTTTGCTGTAGTAGGTTCAAAATGTTTGATGCTAGTGGAGCAAAGCACCACAAAAGTGTCAAAAATGTTGGTGCTGTTGTGCTAACGACCCCCATAGTGCACTGTATTGTAAATATTTTGCAACCATGGTGACATTAGTTGACGGTAGGGGCACGCAAGAAAAGTGGCACATCGGGACAGATGCACCACTTTCTTGTAAATATGTACCTTTGTATGTCATGGCTTGTATTTGGGATAGGCCAGTGCTTGCCTTGCTTTACCCTTCTTCATATGCTTTTGAAGATCATATGGAGAGATGACAAATATCAGAAATTCTACAGAAGTTAAATGGAAACTACATTTTTCCATCCATGCAAACTGATGATTTTATGTTAAGACAGAAGGTTAACATTATGCATAAACCGTAATCTTTAAAAGTTTCCAAAATAGAATTTTAAAACACATCACAATGAAACTTAGAACTTTCAGTCCCATAAGTGCTCCTTGTCCTCCAAATTCTTCCTCGTTTTTTTGCTGCTTCTTAGCAGATAAGTATTGTGGAGTTTGAGAGATGAATTCATATGTTTTGTGGTAACGTTATGTTATTATATTGTACCATACCCAATTTATGGGTAGATCTGTTTATTTTTCTTTGTTATGTTATGTTTTTCCTATTGTTAGGTTTATAATTGTACACTAAACCAGTATTTTTTTATTACGAGTTTTGCTTTTTCCATAAGATAAAGGTAGTTAGTTCAATTTTACTCAGTTTGCTGTTATTTTCGAAATTATTGAAGTTGTATTGAGTGTTTTTCATTTCAAAGAAGGATGCAGTATTTTAAACTTAACTGTTGTAATGGATTGTGGTTACTTATGGCATGTGGAAGAGCTGCATTGTCTCAGGAAGCTTTTAGCTTGTGCGCCTGACTTTGCTTTTCTAAAGGCTATGAGCCTTGTTTTTGAAGCATGATGACGTGTGTAGCAGTATCTATGCATATGCTTCTTTCTGAGAAAAGTTAGGCACTTTCATGCATTTCAGCCAATTTCTTAAGGAATTAGTCATGCAGAGATGTTTCCATGGTGTCAAAGAGCTTGCATTAGCGTTTGTTGCCAAGAGACAGTTTTTTGTGATGAGAATCAAAGTAATTTTGTCATGTTATGGGTGTTTGAAAAAAAGAAAAAAAAAAAAAAAAAAAGAGACATTTAAATGTAATATTGAAAGACTATGGCTCTCATTCAGACCCTGGCGGTCCGAAGACCTCCAGGGCTGCGGTGGTGGTCTCACCGCCGATGGGCCGGCGGTGAAGACCGGCAAATTATGAGTTCGGCCTAAGCCAAACCGCTGATACTCTACCCGTTCCCGCCGCTTTTCCACGGTCCGCCGAGCTGGAGGTGAGCACCTCCAGCCCGGCGGACGGCGTAATACCGCTAGGGGTATTACGACGCAGAAGATCACAAGCATTTTACTGGCGGTTGCACCTCTAGAAAAACCTGGTTGTCTTGTATCCCTGCGACAGGAATTTGCATTGCTGTCACAGGGATACTCCCGCACACATGTCCACATACCCGCACATATGCACCCACAAACATACCCCCACTCACCCATGCACTCGCGTCATACACCCCTATTCACACTAACATACATACACAAACACCACAGTCAGGCATGCATGCACTCCCCCCTCTCCCTCCCCATCCCAGTGCATACATACATTCACACCGCCTTCTCCCTACCCCCTCCAGAACATACATACATTTACACCCCCTTTCTCCCCTCCACCACATCCACACACTCACCCCTTCCATCTGCTGAATCGTACTCATGCACTTAATCGCTCACACCTGCACACACGCACTCAACCCCCACCCCAATCCACTTACACACATGCACTCTCCACCCCAATCCACAAACCCTCACACACACCCCTCACCCCATCCACAATCCCTCACATACGCACCCACAAACACCCCTCTCCCCCCGAATTCATGACATTCACACACGCACTCACACATGAACACAAATCCCCCCTCTCCCCTCCCCTGTCGGACAATCCACTTACCTCATCCGTTGAGAGGTCGTCTGGGAGGAGGCGGGTCCCAGTGCTTCCACCGCTGGCAGCACCCCGCCATCAGGACACCGCCATGCTGAATTACGGGTCATAATACGGCATGCGGCATCCTTTTGGCGTGGCAGTGCCGGAGGTGGAACTGCCTCTTCACCACCGACCGCCAGCACGACTGGTGTCGGAATTCCACCCAAATTCAGGCGGAATTCCAAATCAGTTGTAATAGGGCAGTCTTACGGCACCCGCAGCTTCTGCGGTCTTACGAAAAGACTGCCAAAGTCGTAATGAGGGCCACTATTTTATATTAATAAGCATAAGATAATTTTGCCATTATGAATGAGCATAATGTGGAAGAATCCAGTCTGGAAGATTTAACCAACAGAATTTCAATTAGGGATGGCAGGTTGTTGTCCAGGAGACAGTAAATCAGGTTTTAAGTATGGAAAGAGGAAATAAAAATGTAGATGAAAAAGAATATTTCTCAATTTCATATGAAGTTGAGGTGAATAGAGGACCAGGAGGTAAATGTTTTAAAAAGAGGAAACACATGGAGGACTTATCCATTAGTAAAGGAATCCAAGGGGGTTCAAAAAGATCAGATGTCCAAAGTAGCACAAATAAAAGTCAGTTTAACTCTGAAAATAATTTTGAGCCCATAGAGGAGATGAGAGTACTTGATGAAAGAATAGATTTGGAGGAATATATTCTAGATTTAGACTACAAGGATGATTCTAAAGAAAGAAATAGTATAAGTATTTAAAATAAAAGTATAGATATGGCTAGTTATTGATCCTTTTGGAGAAAAACATTTCGACCCAAAGAACCTACGTCATCCTAGGGGTAAGAAGTGGTGGCCGATGGAGCATGTATCAGATTATATTAAGTGCCAGATTACATAAATCCCTTGAAAAGGAAGAGAGAAATTTAATGAGGGTAAAGTGTTCTCACCCTATGATTGATGAAAAGGTTACAATGCCGCCTAATTTAGAACCTAATCTCATAACATATCTATTCAAGTTGGGAAAGGATCCAAGGAAGGGATTTGAAAAGTTCCTTAAACAATGTCAAGACAAAGTATTAGATATGCTTGGGCCATTGGCTAACATTTTTGATGCTATACAGGATGCTCTTTTAAAAGGCACACATTTGGATATTATGGCCCTTATTATTACATTGGCGGTGACTGTCAAAGTGCCGGTAATAGTGCCAACAGGCTGGCGGTAATTACTGCCAAATTATGACCATGGCGATGATAACGCCCATAGACAGCCATTGTACCACACCAACCACCAGGACGTTAACAACACCCACCACAGCGGTAGCCATCAACAGCCAGGCGGAACACAAAGTACCGCCCGCCATATCATGACACAGGAAACCACCACGATTTCCGGGGCGGTACCAACCCCATCAAATGCCCAATCCAAAGTACTAAGGGGCATATTTGTACTGAGTTTGCGCCAGACTTTCATAATTTTTTTTTACGTAAATCCAGCGCAAACTTAACTCCATATTTATATTTTGACGCTAGACACGTCTAGCATCAAAGATTTAGAGTTAACGTCATTTTAAGGATGTGTGAAACCGCCTTGAGCCAATGAGATGCAAGGTAGGCGTTCCGGTCAATAAAATGACTCCCTAGCGCGATATTTATCCACCCTGGTAAAAATGACGCACGGGTGGGAGGCGGACCTGAAAATTTATGCTAAAACCGATTTGTGTCAAAATGTAACGCCTGGGTCAGGGCAGCCATTAAAATGAGGCAACAATGAGGCAAACACACCACTACTTAAGGAAAATACACACAAGCAACATTACAGACCAACAGGACAACATGGAGGTGCTACTGATGCAGCTTGCAAGACAACGCTGAGCACAGGACAAACGGCAGCAGCCACCACCACCCCAACGCGGCCCACAAAGGCAACGCAGAAGGCAGGAGAGACTTTTTAGAAATAGGACAACCCTCCATGGCCTCAGGGAACAGGACATCATCCGGAGGTATCGACTCAACTGAAAGCCATATAGCAGCTGCTGCGCCATTTTGAGCCACAACTCACAGATAACCTGCAGACACCACACAACATACCACAGGTGACCAAGCTGCTAGCTGTCCTGCATATGTTGGCCAGTGACTCCTTCCAGACAATGGGTGCCCTGGTCGCTGTGGTCTCACAGCCCTCCTTCTCGGCCTTCCTGCCCAGGTGTTAGATGCCAAAATCTCCCTTACACCCCGCCACATCAGCTTCCCCAACACCCAGCGGAAGCAGCAGGAGATAAAACAGGGCTTCTATCAAATCCATGGCTTCCTGCATGTGCTTGGTGTAATTGATTGCACCCATGTCTGGATCTTCCCACCTGCAGCAACAGAGCACCTATTCAGGAACAGAAAGCACATGCATTATAGCAATGTGCAGGCCATAGTTGACCACCAGGGATTGTTCACAAACATCTTGGCCAAGTATCCGGGGAGTGTCCATGATTCATTCATCTTCCGCCACAACAGGATCAATCAGCACTTCCAGGATGGACAATATGGCAATGGCCTTCTTGTCAGTAAGTCAATAAACCTAGCAATATACACAGAGCACAACAACCTTGTGGGACACACAAAACATAGGCCACTACATTGACACGTGGGCAGGCTGACACTGAGGTGTGACACTGGTAGTTATGTTGTACACCCTGACACAATGGGATACACACCTCTGGACAAATGACGGCTGCCACAAACATTAGCTGCCACCCTAGAGCAACAAGGGACCAATGTCAAAGCTCACAGTGACAATGACATGGCCTGCACTGGAAGTACAACTTGGAAGATGAACCATTTACAATTACATTAGGCCACATAGTCAATCGGACACCCTCCCAAACAGTATGTAGCGTGGAAGGGGTGTCCAATGTGTGTTGCAGCAGGTCTAACACCATGAGACACATTGCATGATGATGCTGACTCAGATGTAGGTGACACGGAAATACTGAGGCAGTCCCAACATCATACATTACTCCTGGGGTGCCATTTCCAGGTTGCAATAAGGAAGTGGACTGTCCTATTAACACTTATTGATGTGGCACTAATGCAAACTGCACACTGCTGCACATACTGAAAAAGCCAATTGTTCATCAAAATAGCATATGTTCAGGGGTATAGCCCTTCCTGTACAGATGCATCCACTTCCACAAGGCAGTTAGCCAAGTTCTCTGAAGCAAGTTAGGTAGTGTAGGTGCACAGTTGCACATGAGCAACAGACAGAGGGAACAACAAAGGCCTGCCTAGAAACAAGTCACACATGGGACAAATGTGCATTGTCAATACTGAACAGCTTAGTGCTGCCAACTTATTGAGATGCGTTGTGCATTGTCACCTACCCAATTCAAAGGGCCTCAGTGTCGCATTCCATCTGCAATGACATATGTCTAAATGGATGGGATGTCCAGGCCATGTAGTGCAACCATGTTACCACCACATCTGAATCCATTGTGTGTGTGGATATATCATGTCCCCTTCAGTAAAAGCACACTGATACATATGGGACACTATACAATGCATGGTACATACATACTGACCAACAGTTTGAAAAAACAAAATCATAGATCCCAGGTCAATGAGCCAAACGCAAGTTGCCATGTCAAACAACCAAGTGCAGATAAAACCTCACAGAAGCCCAGGATCTCACACAATACCACAAACACATATGAGTCACAAACGACACAAGATATCAACTGCCATGCTACATGACATTCCTGTTGCAAGCACAAACAAAATACTCACTCCTATTTTCTTTTGCAGTGGATCAGGGTTACGGGATACAGCCATGGATCATGACTCCATTCCCCAACCCAAGCACAGCAGCAGAGCATGCCTATAATGAGGCACATGGGAGGACACACACCATTGTAGAAAGGACCTTTGGCATCCTGAAGTCCAGATTCAGATGCCTGGACATCACAGGAGGCAGCCTCTTATATGCACTACGCATTGGGTGTAAAATTATACTGACCTGTGCTACATCTGTGTGAGGAGGAACATCCCTTTATACGAGCCAGACCAAGAACTGCCTGAGGAGGAGGAGGATGGTGGCAGGGAAAATGAGGGACAGCAGAACACAGCTGCAGGAATGCACAGCAGACAGGAAATTGTACACAATTGTTTCACTTAATAGTCACTCTACACACCTTGTTAAGATATGTAAATAAACACATTACTTGATCACACAATCCTGCTCTGGTTTCTTCATTCTCCATCACATGTTGCTTAGGAATGTGAGTATTACCTCAGGGAGCATGTTACAAAGACAAATCTGACTACTTCTGATGCAACATCACATGTGATGTGTATGATTATACAGCAAACATCACACACATATAAAAAATAGTAATCTCTTGAATGTCACATATGTAGGACAAAATCAATGGACCACAGCATATGACTCACAACCACATTGCCAACGTGGTCTACTGTAGCACATGACACACAACTATGACATCTCCAATCATAAGGTAAATAAGCGCCCCATACATGAGACAGTGGATGTGAAATATCAGTGGAAACAGGAATGTATGAACAGACCCCTGACTTAAGTATGACACTTGCAATCTCTGTAAGGAGCTTGTGTGACAAGGGGGGCATCATTTGTGAAAATGGATAGCATGAGTGTCCCAGGTATGACAAGCAATTTTCACACCACTTGCCCTGCGCAGTCCATCCCTGGAAATCAGTCCTGCCACTGCCATGTGTTACGTCTCTGCACTCCCATCTCTAGGGGGCTCTGTAAACAGACTATCTGTACCCTGGGAATCATCATTAACACTCACCCAGAGTCCCTTTCTGACTCCTCTTTGCTTCCCTTTTCCATATGGCATGCTGTAGAAGAACTAGATTATCTTCCATGGACTCAAGGTCCCATAATGCACTACCCGGTAGTCAGTAAGACCTCTAATCTTCTGCCCATTGCTTCCTCCTCGTCGTGCATTGGAGTACGATTCCTTTGATTTTCAGACCCCTTGTTGGATTGTGTTACAGTCCTGATTCAGCCTGAGCCTGTTTCCTGTTCCTGGCTTTGCCTCCTGGTTTGTTTCTTCGGTTTCTGTTTCCTCTTGGGTTATCGTGTCTGGTAAATGTACTATCAGTCCTCACCTGTCTAGAAGTGTTTTGCTTTGTACTTGGGTTGGCACCTGCGTTCCAGGAGGCAAATCCAGCCCCCATCCTTTGTCTAGTGTTGCATGTAGACTTTAGTGTCTAACAGTGACAGTGTGCTATGCTGTTTCCCCAGAATTGCCACTGTGTCTCCAGCTGGACCCACAAGGGCTAGTCTTGTGTATGCAAGTATGTGTATGTAAGTACAATCCTTGTCTGTGCCCTAAGGGTCCACAGACAGAATCACTTCTGCTGCCTCCTTTCTATGGGGCTTGCGTTGTGACTATCTGTAAGAGTAATCTGCAAAGAGGCATTGATGCTCCCTGTTGCTGTGGGAAGTTCTAAGCCCTACCCTGTGTACAACCTTAGTGATAACCCCAGTGTGTTTGTCCATTACTGATCACTGTGATTTGTTCACACTAAGGTTGCTCTGCCTTCACTTACCTGTTTTCTCTGCCTTACCATAGCTGTCCTTTCCCCTTGAAAGCCTTTAACTGCTCTTCTGCTTTGGTACACTACATCCTTGCGAGATACTCTGTAAACTCAAGGGGTGCCCCAAACAGAGCACTGACTAGACCCTCCCGAAACCGCAACACCATGGAGCCTAATCCTGACACAGGGTACACGTGCCCACACACTTGAACTAGACACTTCTTTGGAATACACATGTTAAAATATGTGAACACATGCAGCCAGGGCAGCAGGTTCACCACAGCAACACAAGTAACATTGGAAATTGTAATGAGTCAAACTGATGTGTACCAAACATTTTATGGGAGGAATTAAGGCATAGTGTCTCAAACACAGTACGTACCAAACATGTACACATGTCAGGCATTTGTGTACTACACACAGAAGTCACCATGAAGTCGTAACCAAAAATTGATGACATATGAGGGGTAACATATCCTATATAGCACTCATCAGCCATCCTCAATGATACCTGAGTTTTGTTTGTCAAGTGAAATGTAATGTCCCCTAAGTCAAACAACTACACACTTTACATGAGTCAACACATGCTACAAACACATACCATGACTGTTGTAGATCACTGATTGCCACCAGATGTAGATACACGTTTGGCACATATTCATACATTTGCATGACGTCCAAAGTATTGCATGCCGTTCCTTCAGAAACACATGCATCGTTGTTACAGATCATTCACACCTAAAACACAAAGTTGCATGCTCAACCACATGTGGCCAAACACTATATTACACACTGCAGGCCATACCATCCTATTTTCATGTGAATACAGGGTGCATTCATGTTAAATATTAGAAAATCACGCAATCACAGATAGAGTCAACAATTGTGACGCAAATGTGTCAAAAACGCCTGCAAACCATACATAGGCCCTTAACGTGAATTCCACCTGCACACCACACGCATGTGGATATCCAATGAAATTGAAGTATACAGGTAATGTGTGGTATTTTGCTGCACATGTAGGTGATGCGTTGAAAATATTCCTGCAAACATCGTATGCGTCAAAAAATACACGCATGATGTAAAATGGGCCACAAGGGGACAGGAAGTGATGTAATAGGAAATCCTGTTTACAGGCATGGTACAGTGGGTGTACTTTCACTTTCACTTTACAGTCTATGCTATTTCTTGACTGTGTGGCTGTGTCTTGATGTTGCTGGTGTCTCAATTGCGTTATTGTATCTTGTGGTGTCACTCTTGTTGTGTCTTTTGTGAAATCTATTTGTTTCTTGTACCCCTGTGTATGTGAGTTTGTGTAGTTTAGTGTCTTTAATATTGTATTTGTACTGTCGGGTGTCAGTCTGAGGGTTAGATTAGTTGGGTTAGTTGGGGTTCTTAGATTTGGGTTGTAAATTTCCTTTATTTTCATTTCTTTTCCTCTTTTGTTCTACAATTTCTGTTTGGATTTGTTGTTCAGGGACATGTCGGGAAGAGCGAGTCTGGCACGCATGGGGAGGAGGAGCTTGGGGGCTTTGTGTGACTGGTGTGCCACTTCCTACTCTTGATGCTCGAGATGGGTGGGTGGGTGATACAGGGGTATCACACAGGGGCGAGGCAGCTGCGGTGGAGCAAGGTGCTCTACCACCTCAAGAGGGTGTGCTATACAAGCAGGAATGAGCACCAGCTAAAGCATCGCTGGGCTGACCTGGAGGCCAGAGAGCAGGATCTGCTGGACCACCTGGGTGTGGTGATCGGTGGCCCTGTTGGTGAGTATCACATTGACAAATGTGTACAGTAGAATGCTCCTGAGTGACAGTAGCAGATGTGTTGACGTACTGCATGCAATGTTTGTGGCCAGTTTGAATGCAAGCAGAACAAAGTGTTAGTGTTGCTGTACTGAGATGGAGTCCACATGTCTATACATGGTAAAAATGCAGGCTTGAGGTTTGTAGAGTAATGTATGACCGTCACTTAGGGCCACACATGTACAAAGCTATTTTTTACTGTCACAAACGGCCTAGTTTTCTGAATTTGTGCGTTTATGTCAATAAAAAATGTTTAATCCAATGCACATACCCAGATTTGCCATTCTGCAATCACATTGCCGAATCACAAAAAGGGTTTGCTAGTGGCATTTGGGAAGGAGCGTTCCCTTCCTATTTGCGAGTGCCAGTCCGATGTATGACTGTTTTGTGACCGCGAATGCCATCACAAAACAATTGCAGTTACCACCAGTTTCAAGCTGATGATAACCCATTGTCAAAAGAGATGGGGCCCCCATGGGACCGCTACCCCTTTGTGAATGAATGCAAAAACATTGTTCCAGAGCAGGCAGTGGTCCCACGGACCACTGTCTGCTTTAAAAAAATAAAAATAAAAATTTGAATATTTGTTTTTGACATGCTTTCTGTTTGCACTTAATGAAATAAGGCTGAATTTAAAAAAAAAGAAAATACAGCTTAATTTGAAAGCAGTTACAGACATGGTGGTCTGCTAAGCCCAGCAGACCACAATCACTGTGAGTGCCGCCATTCCCAAGGGGTTTGCAAATTAAGACCTACCTCATGAAAATTCATGAGGTAGGTCATTTGCTACCTCATTTGTGAATTGCAAACAGTTTCATTGACAGTGTTGAACATCAGAATATCCTACTCACAAATGGCGATTTGCTAAGTCTTGCAATGTGCGATTCGCAAAACCTGATCTTCGTACATGTGGGCCTTAGTCACACATTTCAGGTGCTATGGCAACACCTGTGCCCATGCATTCTGTCAATGATGATTAGGTAAGACACTGTCAGCATACCACATTTCACTGGATCCAGACAGCAAAGTGGGCAATCCATGTTTAGCGCTATATTTTCATCATTACACACACATGATCCCTGCCATTATGTTGGCAAAGGGGGCATACCCGGCTTAGGGGACACTGCCAATGGGGCATTTGTTACCTAAATACAACTGTGCCACATCTGTCATAGACCACTGAATGCATGATAATTGCAGACAGAAAAGTGGGCCACATGTCCATCACACGGTAATTCAGTGTCCCTTGATGCACAAGCCACAATAGCTGAGTCACTTGTATGGCACCAGGGAAGTGCCATTGAAATTTTCACCCAAATACAAATCATGCCATGGAGTACCATCTGAAAAGGATTAGCCACATATGGTTGTAGTAGGGTTTAGCACCACATGATTGCCCAGTGCATGTGTGCAGATGTGTGGCTATCACTCGCTGGAGTGTCAGTGTTATTGTGAGTTTGCAGTGGTGTGTCTGTTGTACTGTCTACATGCAGGATCACCAGTTCACTCATGTAAAATGTTACACACTGTGATATATTGTCCACACATATGTACACTGATCTGACATTGAGCATATATTTCCTTTCCATGTCTTACAGGTGGCCCTGCCCCTTCTGCCATCAGGGAAGTGGCAAGATTTCAGGACCCAGACGTATCCAGTAAGTGTGATAATGTCTGTCCCATGTAGTGATTGTGGCTATTGTGTGAGTGACTCTTGTGTGTTGCACTCATTGCAAGATATGATGAGCTGCTACATGATCTGATATCTTTCTAGGCTGGATGGTAAACTGAACGTAAACTTTGCACTTGTATAGTGCACTACTCACCCGTTAGGGTCTCAAGGCACTGTACGCATACCGCTGTGGAACCCCTCCTGGCTTTTCCCTGTGAGGCGACCACTCCTGGGCAACCCCCAGGGTGAAGCCAGGCATCAAAGTGCTGTCATGGCCATTGTGGAGATTAAGCAAGCTATTGCCCAGAGTTACAGAGTGGGACTCATTAATTAGATTAGGCACCGAGGTGAGAATTATCTGGTCCAAGGGAATTGTGCCCAAGTCCCGTCGAGGCGGGAATTGATCCTGGTCCCGGGCCAGATCTCTGCATCAGGGTCTACCGCTCTAACCATTGTCCCACACTTGTCCTCTGGTAACATAGGGCCAGATGTAGGTAGCCGTTTGCATGGTGCAAACTGCACAAATCGCAGTTTGCGCCATGCAAAAGGCCTAACGCGATGCACATTCACAAATTGCGAGTCGGTACCGACTCGCAATTTGTAAATGCGACTCGCAAATAGGAAGCGGTGTTCCCTTCCTATTTGTGACTCGCATCGCAATTCAGAATTGCTTTGTGACCGCGAATGCGGTCGCAAAGCAACTCGCAGTTACCACCAGTGTCACACTGGTGGTAACTCATTCGCAAAAGGGAAGGGGTCCCATGGGACCCCTTCCCCTTTGTGAATGTTTCCCAGAATGTTTTTTCAGAGCAGGCAGTGGTCCAATGGACCACTGCCTACACTGAAAAAACAAAACCAAATGGTTTGGGTATTTTATTCTTTTTGCAACTCGTTTTCCTTTCAGGAAAACGGTCTTCAAAATGAAAAAAAATAACTGCTTTATTTAAAAAGCAGTCACAGACATGGAGGTCTGCTGACTTCAACAGGCCACCATCCCTGTGAGTGCAGGGACGCGCTATGGGGTCGCAAAATGCGACCCACCTCATTAATATTGATGAGGTGGGTCTTTGCGACCCCATAGCGAGTCGCAGACGGTGTCTGAGACACCGTTCTGCATCTGAGATTGCGACTCAGAAATTGCGAGTCGGACAGACTCACAATTTCCGTGTCACAATCTCGGGGTTTGCTACATGTGGCCCATAGTGTTCCGTGCAAGGGTTACCCATTCACAAGCAGCGTGCAAACAAGGTGATTAGTAGCCACATGTAGGCCCACATGTGACTTGGAAGTGCACCAGTGTCAGTATTTTGGCACTGGGTCATACCCTCGTTCTCACAACACAGTGAGGCATCAGTTTTCCACACAAAATTGTGCATCCCTGTATTGTAATGTACATGTAGGACTGTATGGGTAACTGTCCCCCAGCATCTAGCCCCATACATTTTACTTCTTTTACGTGACACTTATGTGGTATGTAATAGGCGTGCATGTAGGTCAACGCCAGACGTGTACTTGCATCAATATGGGTGTTATGGGAATTTTGTTGGCAGATCAGGTGTTGATGGTTGTCCACAACTGGACACATGAAAGTAGATGTGATTGACCTATGGATACCTTATTCCTAGGTGGCAGACCTCCTCACATGTGTTCCACTTACTAAATCCATGTATAAGTAGACATGCCTTCATGGTTGTCCTCAACAGTTGTGATGATGTATTGCATACCCATCACCCCTGAGGCACATGGGTAGGGGAACAACAGATATGTAGGTAGATGTGATGGTCACAGTGTAGATGGCAGTCATCTCATTCAAGCACGCATGTGTCCCAAACACCACTGACCCCTTATGATTAGCAACTACATACTATCCTGCCAATTACATCTACCAGTCACTGGTCGTGTGTGCTTTGAAGTTGACTCAGATGATGAAGATTAGTGGGCCTGGCCCATGTGAGGTAGTTGCACTAAATCAATGCACATATCTCTTTATTTGGTCTAACTATTGATGTGCTTTGCTGTGGTGTAAATGACATGATGGGTAGGCAGCATTGCCCTTACATTCATCAGGGACATTGTATTATCTGGACAGTGATTAGGACTTCATGTGCAAGTTGAGGCAAAAGTGATAGATTATCATCTTTACATACATCACACAATGATGACACTGATGGTTGCCTGTCTAATTTTTACAGCTGCCAACATGGATGTTGCAGAAAGCAGGGCACTCCAAAAGCAGGCAGTGCGATATCGTCACATCTTGGATGTAGAGTCTGGGTACCGCAAGATGGCACGATGCTATCAAAGAGAGTGAATAACAAGGGAATGGTGGGCTTTCAGCCAAGGGGGACCCGCATTGGCCACAAAGAGTGTAGCCAGCACAACACCTATACAGGGGACCACAGACGCCACTGTCATATCTGCCCCACCTGCTGCACCATCAACCTCAGCACCACAGCCCACCACACCTGCTGCAATGTACATGTCGGCAGTAGGGGAGCTCCAAAGGGACATGAAAAAGGCCCTCAAAAAGCTGGACAGCATACACAAGGATGTTGACAGGAACACAAAGAGACTGAAGGCCATCAAAAGGACACTGAGGAGGGCCAACCTCTGAACTCTTGCCTCCCCTCCCCCTTAGTTCATGCCCCTCTCTCCTGATTCCTCATCCTGTTTTGTAGTGGGTTTAAGGGGTTTAGTGATAGGTTAGAGTAGGGTAGTTGTTTAGATAGAAGTAGGTTTGGGGGGTGTTTTTTCACATTTTTACAAGTTAGTTTGTGGGTGCAAGTCAATGTTGGGGCTTTTGTGTATGTGAAAACAAAATATATATATATATTTGTTTACTATATATTTATTTAGTATTAGATAGTATATGTTTAGGTTAGTATATGTTGTCCCGCATGTGTCTCGTCATATAAGGGGGTGGGGGGCAAATGTTTAGAGTGTGTTGTTAAATGTGGTAAGTAAGCTTAGCATAGGGTAGTTACGGCCAGTTGTGGGTAATGTAATAGTTAGGATAGATTAGGTTAGTATAGGTCTGTTACATAGTTTTAAGTTCTGTTCCATACATAGATAATAAAAATGTAGGTACTCCCTTACGGCATGTGTCATATGCCTGGTGCTCAGGGTCTTTGCATGAGTGTACAGTGCCAATTGTCTGTTGGTCTGTGGATTCCGTCCTGCATCCACATCCCTCTCTTGACATGTTAATTCCCACATCCAACTGAGCTGTCACTTTGGCAGCTACAACAAATCTAAATCTCAATGCATCTGCCATCCATTGTACCTACCACTCAACGTGACTATGGTTCCCATGTTTTAGACAGGTAGCTGTGCTGTTTAAACTATAATTGTTTGGATCCTGTGTCGTGATGTTGGGCACTGTGGGACATCTGCCTGCAGCCTGAAGTTCATGTCAAGACTGCTAAACTGAGTAGTGCCAATTTCAGATGGAATAAAAATTTCACACCAATGTGCTTTACCTGTACTCCCAGCTGATGTTATTGGCCGAGCACTCTTACACAGCCATCCCTGCTGCATGTAGTGGGTGAGGCATGTATGTTTTAAAGAAAATGTCACATACACACGGACTTGCTTTTAGGGGATGTGGCCAGCATTGACGTTCATCATGTAGATACCTTTTGTGTAGATATCTGCCCACATTATTTCTGCACTCTTGTATGGACACTCTGTGACCATAGACACGTTACATGCATCACAAGTCTCTAGCAAAGTAGATGCGTCACATTACACACAGACAAAGTAGTTGTGCAGGTGCTGTTTATTTTAAAGTGCAGTAGTGCAATATTTACATAGTCCAGGTCTGTGACCCCATTACTGTAAACCATTCTATTGTGACGCAACACAAGTGCAAGGTTGAGGGACATGTCATTGGACATGCTGAGGTGAAGTGTCGTTCAGTGTAGGGGAACATGAATTGCCAATGGAGTAGTGAGAGACAATTGCAGTCCATAGTGGAAAGGTTGACAGTGTGTCGGTGAAGAGTGCATGTCACCAACTGTAGCAACACTGGCATGTTGTCAAGCACAGGACAAAGGGAAATTACTGGCCATGTGGCATGGGCTGGTGCTACCGGGTACTCCTACGGGTGAAGGTGATCTGTTCCACATCTTCATCCTCTGATGTGTGTGTCGTCTCCTCTGCCCTTGATGGTGGTGGGTTTGAGGGGGGCACACACACTTCAGTGGTTGGAGAAGTGGACACCAAATTCCCAGCAGCTGCCATCTGTGGAACTACATATGGCATCACTGCAGCAAGGAGGAGCTGCTGATTATTGACTATGACAACAACATTCCTGTGGTAGGCAGCCATGTCTGCCCTGAGGGAGGCCAGTTCCTGGGAAATGGAGTCCTGCTTGTTGTGATGCATGCAGCAGCAGGATTGGGAGGGCAGGTGTTGGGGCAACTCCCTCACAGCAGTGGTTAGGTCCCTTATACACTGTCGGACTCCATGCAGTAGGGAGTGTGTGACTTGTTTGGCTGCTGTCTGTTCAGCGGATGTTATCATGCACATGCGCATCCCCTCAAGGCTGGCTGCCATATTTTGCATCCCCACCAGCACCTCCTTTGCCAGCTCCCGCTGTACTACCACTACTGTCCTCTGAAAGGTGGTCCCTGTGTCGTCAGAGTCCTCAGCTGTGTTTGAACTGGCAGATCGTACTATTGGGGTTGTGGGTCCTCTGAGATGGCTGCTACATGTATGCTCCTCCTTGCGGCTAGAGGTGGTGTCTGGAGGGTTCCCAGGACATCTTGGAGGGTTTCCTGTCTGATGGTTGTCAGCTGGTCATCCAGGACATCAGGGTAGTCCAGAGCAGGCAGATCCACAGGAGATCCATCGTCCTCTGCAATGAGATATTGTGCAATCAGTGTGTCTGTGTTGTGCCAGTTGTAATGTGACGTCACTGACTTCCTATTGGCGGTACATTGTAATCTTGGTTCCCATACATTGTTCCTGTCATTAATTTTTGCAGTCTGTCAGCCCTATGCCCCACCTGCATGTCACATGTATGGAAGGGCAGTTTGGGCAATTGTCTGTGTCACATCTTCTAGGTGTGGGTTCTGTCCAAATTGTGGATTGCCACCTTCTTGTCCTAAACAACCCTCCCTCTGCTTCCATTTGCATGGTGAGGCCTTGCAATAATTGTTGTTGTGCTGATGCCACAACACCACACATGACAATAAGGCCCTGTCCCAGTCTTTCATTTTTCACATACACCTATGCGATGCTGAGACTTAACACCACACAATGCCATGCATGGCATTTCCATGAGACAATACATGTGTTTCCATTGGTAGTTTCTCATGATAATGTTTGAGTATGTGTGCTACATGACATTGCACTGATGGACCTGGCAGAGTTCTATTTCCTCTTTTGACTGTGCGGATGTGTTTGCCTTCCTACACACACATCCTCCCCCTCAGTGTAGTTGTCTTTGCACTATGATACCTGAGATGTTGTATGGTGGCATTGCAGCTATTGTGACACAGGAACAGCAGTAAACCCAGGGATGGCCAGCATGGACATGAGATTAATACTGTGTACATCATTATGTATGTGACAGTGCCTGATGGTTTTTTTAGTCTATGGACATGACCAGTTGACAGGAGTTGCACTTGGATAGGGATTGATGGGGATTGATTACGTAATCATACTGAACCCTCATTTTGAGTGCGTTTGTTCCATGGGCACCTGACTGCCATTTCCTAATTGAACAGCGCACACAGCACAGGTAGTTGTGGCAAATGTTGTCAATGGGAATGCCGCTTAAGCCAATGGCCTGAGACTGGGCATTGTCCTTTAGTTTACATTCTGACAATACCAGCTGTCCTGTGACACCAGACGAGTTTTACGTTCTACCGTACCCTCCTGGTCTGCTTCTGCATTTCAACCAGCCTTGGCATGGCGGTGTATCCCCATGCAAAGGTTGTTGGTGTTGTGTTGTGCTGTGCCCCTGGATGCCCCTGTGCAGCCCAGGCAGCTTGTATGGGTAGTGCAGGTAGTCCCATGCCCTGCCTCTCTGCCGTTTCCACTGCCTGATTTGCAGGACTGACATGCTTTGTGTAGTAGGTATGTGCCTCCCCCTTCTTGCACTTGACATTTTGGCATTTTGGTCCCCCATGCAACTTACTCTGCATATGTGTTGTTTCCTGGTAGTCTGAGCCGTCCTGTCCTGCGATACCAGTGACACTTTTCTCCGGGATGATGGCTGCAACCATCTCCTCCATCTCATCCAGGTCCAGGTCCTCTTGTGGTGCCGGACTCCCACCTCCGGTCCGCAGTGCTGCCTTCCTGTTCCTTGACATTTTTTCCTTTGTCCTCCGCTTGCAGTCATGCCAGCGTTTCTTGCACTCAGTGACAGTTCTCCTGACCTCTGCCACACTGTATATCTTGTCCATAATCTGTTGCCAAATAGAGGTGTTGAAGAGTTGATGCTGGAGCTCTGTCACCTCTCTCACCAGTATTTCATGCTCCTCTGCGCTGAAGAGACACTTCCTCTTCTTCTTGTCTCTCCCCTGGGTCTTGTCAGTGTCCTCCTGGCTGGTTCCTGGTTGTCTGGGGTCTCTCTTGGCTTTGTGGATCGATCTTGCCTCTCCTTTCCACTGTTTGCTCCGTTTGCGTTGCTTTTTGAGGCTATTGCAGCGAAAAATTGTGGATTTCCGTTTTGTGATGTGTTTATATGTCGTAAACTGGATTAGAGTAATTTTTCCTACGTTAACGTCATTTTGCCTTACGACAAGGCGCAACGGTTAGCATCAGGAAAAATTACTCTAACCTCTTCTTAGCGCCACCCAACGTCAAAGTATAAATATGACGCACAGGTGACGTTAAGAAGTGGCGCTAGACAGCGCTAAACTTTTTGACGCAAAACTGTGTTAGTGCAGTTTTGCATCAAAAAGTGTAAATCTGTCCTTAGGGCTCACATGCCCACAGGGTACAGTCCAAGGCCCAACTCGTTTCCTCACAACATCCTCACAGAACTGTGCAGGGGCATTATGACTGAAGTGGGCAGGCACCTCGAGGGAAGAGGGGTGGTGGGGCACCTCAGTCGAATACCGGAACTCTCCCACTGGTTCTGAAGGAGGCTCCATGCCCATTTCTCCCAGCTGGGGAGTGCAAGGTCACAGTCTCTCAGGTGGGTGCCTTACCCACTGGTTCCGGAGGGGGCTCCATGCCTATTTTTCTCTGCTAGGGAGTGCAAGGTCACAGTATCTCAGATGGATGACTTGCCCACTGGTTCAGGAGGGGGCTCCATGCCCATTTCTCTCTACTGGAGAGTGCAAGGTCACAGTCTCTCAGGTGGGTGACTTGCCTACTGGTTCTGGAGGGGGGCCCTTGTACAGCAATCCCTGGAGGGTGGCCTACATGTCCTCCGCTGGTGGTGAGGGCTGCACTGTCCCATCTGGAGGTGAGGGCTGCATTGTGTCAGCAGGTGAAGGTGCCTCATGGGAAGTCTCTGCAGGAGAAGTAGGCTGCACTGCCTCAGCTGGCTGTGAGGGCTCCGTGACCACTGGTGGTGGTGGTGTCACCCTGCTAGCTTCTGCTGGAGGTGAGGGTTGCACTGTGTCAACAGGTGAAGGTGCCTCATGGGAAGCCTCTGTAGGAAGAGTGGGATACACTGCCTCAGCTGGTGGTGAGAGCTTCGTGACCACTGGTGGTGGTGGTGTCACCCTGCCAGCCTCTGCTGGAGTCGAGGACTTCTTCCCCTTCATGGCAGCAGTTGAGGGCTTCTTCCCCTTCATGGCGGGAGATGTGGGATCCTTACCCTTCCTGGCAGGAGTCGAGGGCTTCTTCTCCTTCATGGCCAGAGGTGTGGGATCCTTACTCTTCCTGGCTGGTTGAGTGGTATCCTTCACAGTCTTGTCTCCATGACCAGGAGGTGCCTCCACTGTCCGCATGGACTGTTTGGCTGAGGTGCTGGGCTAGGTCATTTGGACCTGCTCTTACGGGCAGGACGGGGGTAGGGGTAGGCAAGAGGTCAAGTTGGGCAAGTAAAAGCTTCTTAGGGACGATGCGGTGTGAAGAGGGAGGAGGGATGGGAGTGGAGGTTGAGGGAGTGGTTGTTGGAGGTGTAAGACTGCTGGACTTGGGTGCAGGTGCATGGGCAGTGTGTGTGTGTGAGGCTGTTGGGTGTCTGAGTGCTTGTGTTTGTGTTATTTAGGAGGGGGGACCAGACAGGGTGGGAAAGGATACAGGGTATGTGTGGATGGATGTTGTGGAGGTGGCTGCTAGTGAGGAGTGTGTGCTGCTTGGCATGGTGATGCTGGTAGTGGATGTTGATGCAGTGCATGCAGGTGGGAGTGTTGACTTGACTGGAGGGAGGTGGAGAAGGGGGAGATTGTGGAGGCAGTGGATGTGGCTGTGTCTGCAACTGTCTGTCGCTTTAATGAGTGCTTGTGGGATGAAGTGTGGTGCCTGTGTTTGACTGTGCCACTCATGTCTGTTGTCTTGTGTGCATGCTCATGTGTATGTGTGCATGGGATGGGTTGGGGTTGAGGAGTCTGGGACTAGGAAGTGGAAGTTGGAGGCGGACGGTAGGAATAGGGACAATAGCTGCCATCAGAGAGGAGGCCAGAGCCTGAATCGATCTCTGTTGGGCCGCCAATCCACCGTGGATGCCCTCGAGGAATGCATTGCATTGCTGCATCTGGGATGCCAGCCCCTGGATGGCATTCACTATGGTTGACTGCCCTACAGAGATGGATCTCAGAAGGTCAATAGCCTCACTCAGGGCAACAGGGCTCACTGGGCAGGGCCTGTGGTGCCTGGGGTGAAGAAGATGCCCACCCTCCTGGTTGAGCGGGCACGGGCAACTCGGTGAGGGGCTACTGGGAGGGTGGTGCTGGTACAGGGGCTGGACCTGCAGCACGGGTGGTTACAGAGGTGTTCGCCACCACCAGGGAGCTTCCATCTGAGTCTGTGTTGTCACCTCCTGTCTCCGCGTGGTGCTCCCCTCGTCCTCTGTCCCACTGGTTCCCTCGGCATCGGTGGACTCTGCCTCCTGGGTCCTGTGGGATGCAGCTCCCTCTGTCGTTGGTGCCCCTGCTCCTCCGCCAGATGATACTAATGCACACATGGACAGGATTACAGAAGAAAAAAGGGGGGAGGGAGAGAAAGGGTACACTGGGTCAATTACTGCACCAGTACCACCGTTGCCATACACAGCACTGTCACACACAGGGATCAGGATTGAACACTATGCATTGCACTGCCATTGAATTGGCTAGATGCCACGGCAAGATGAGGGCCAAACACCACCAACTGCATACCTCCTGGGACCCACAAAGCCCTGACTGACATGGATTGCTAACAAGCTAGGTTACCTGCATTTGCCATGCACCCATTACCCTAGAGCTGGATCACGCTGCAATGTCTGACCTGCCATTAAGGGGCACCCACTAACTCACACCCACCACCCGGATCCCATGCCACCTACCAATTATTGTTGTAACGGGCAATGTACTCACCCCCTTGTGGCTGCTGTGATGCCCTCAAGTGCTCATCCAGTTCTGGGTAGGCCACCGCCAGTATGTGGGCCATCAGGGGGGTCAGGTTCCGACGGGCACCCCATCCTCGTTGGGAGGCCATCCCTAGCTGGGCCTCCATGGTCTTCCATGCCCAGCATTTCAGGTTCTCTCCCCGTTTCCGACAGTGGCTGCTGCTCCTGCCACAGACCCCTAGGGTCCGCACATCCTTGGCGATGGCACGCCATAATCCCTGCTTTTGATGGGTGCTGACCTGCAGAGGTAATACAGACAGGAGCACACCATTACACATACAATCCAGCCTGTCACTATTGGCACACACATCGCCCGGCACACACCATGTACACCACCACAAGACATCCCCCACCATTGACATGATGCTTGCACACACATCTCCATGTATCCTTCACACATGCATCGTGCCCAAGGTGTACTCAACTGTTGGTCTGGAGGCCCATACAATAGTCCATACTAGGGTAGGACCTCATCCGCTAATTTCACCAAATCCTCCGCAGTGAAGGCAGGGGCCCTTTCCCCAGTCACACGGGCCATGGTAGGTTCCAGACACAGGTCGCAGCAGTGTAGGTTGTCTCCTGTTGAAGGTCAGGAAACAAGTGAGGAATCTGATGGAAAATGGCGATCACGTCCTCGGCGGTGTACACCGTCACCGCCGGCGCTGATCCCCATTGGCCACTGTACTCTATAGAATACAAGACCGCCTTCTGCCAAGACGCCCAGCGTCGGCAGAGTTACCTCACTTCTACCAGTCCCTACATACAGGAGAGGCGGTTGCCTTTTCATGGTGGTGAACAACGATCATATCAACCTTAACTGTGTCACTGCCTAGATTTGCACATACCTCGCCATTCCCACTGTCCCATTACATAAATGCACTATTGTTAGAAATGGGGTTTTTGGTTGGCAGTCAGGTTACCCCCTGTCCAAGCAAAAGCCCTCACTCTAGTCAGGGTAAGTCACACACAATCCAAGATGATCCTGTGCCCACCTTCTGGTAGCTTGGCACGAGCAGTCAGGCTTAACTTAGAAGGCAATGTGTAAAGTATTTGTGCAATAAATCATACAATACCACCATATAGCACCACAAAAATACACCACACAGTGTTTAGAAAAATATATAATATTTATCAGGATAATTGTAGGTCAAAAAGTATAAAGTTGCAATGGAAAATTGTAGAAATATCACAGAAAAGTGATATGAAGTGTCTTAAAGTCTTTAGAATATAAACAAAGTCTCTTTCAAGCACAAGTACCTGGTTTAGCGTGGAAAAATCTCCTCAGAGGGCCACAAAGGAAGAGGTGCGTGGAAAAAGGGTGTGTGCGTCGATTTCTCCCCAGCACACACGGACTCGCGTCGTTATTTTACACGCGGGGAAGTCGTGCGTCGTTTTCCGGCGCGCGGACAGTCTCTTTCTGTGGATCGCGGGGATTACCAGATGTCCCGGGTCTGTGCGTGGATTTTCCTGCTTGTTCTCCGGCTGCGCGTCGGTCTGCGGGGCTGCGCGTCGAAATTACGATCTCACGGCAGGCGTCGCGTCGATTTCTCCTCTAGAGGTTGGGCGGCGTTATCCTTGCGAAGCCGTGCGTCGGATTTTCGATCGTCCCCAGAGCGTCGAGTCGGTCAGCGTCGGAGTGCGGCGTTTTTCTCGCCGCGAAACAAGCTGTGCGTCGAAATTTTCGGCGCACGGAGCGTCCAAGTAAAAGAGAGAAGTCTTTTTGGTCCTGAGACTTCAAGGAACAGGAGGCAAGCTCTATCCAAGCCCTTGGAGAGCACTTTCACAGCCAGACAAGAGTTCAGCAAGGCAGCAGGGCAACAGCAAGGCAGCAGTCCTTTGTAGAAAGCAGACAGGTGAGTCCTTTGAGCAGCCAGGCAGTTCTTCTTGGCAGGATGTAGTTTCTGGTTCAGGTTTCTTCTCCAGCAAGTGTCTGATGAGGTAGGGCAGAGGCCCTGTTTTATACCCAAATGTGCCTTTGAAGTGGGGGAGACTTCAAAGAGTGGCTAAGAAGTGCACCGGGCCCCCTTTCAGTTCAATCCTGTCTGCCAGGGTCCCAGTAGGGGGTGTGGCAGTCCTTTGTGTGAGAGCAGGCCCTCCACCCTCCCAGCCCAGGAAGACCCATTCAAAATGCAGATGTATGCAAGTGAGGCTGAGTACCCTGTGTTTGGGGTGTGTCTGAGTGAATGCACAAGGAACTGTCAACCAAGCCCAGCCAGACGTGGATTGTAAGGCACAGAGGATTTAAGTGCAAAGAAATGCTCACTTTCTAAAAGTGGCATTTCTAGAATAGTAATATTAAATCCGACTTCACCAGTCAGTAGGACTTTGTATTACCATTCTGGCCATACTAAATATGACCTTCCTGCTCCTTTCAGATCAGCACCTGCCACTTCAACAGTCTATGAGGGCAGCCCCAATGTTAGCCTATGAAGGGAGCAGGCCTCACAGTAGTGTGAAAACGAATTTAGGAGTTTTACACTACCAGGACATATAACTACACAGGTACATGTCCTGCCTTTTACCTACACAGCACCCTGCCCTAGGGGTTACCTAGGGCACACATTAAGGGTGACTTATATGTAGAAAAAGAGGAGTTCTAGGCTTGGCAAGAACTTTTAAATGCCAAGTCGATGTGGCAGTGAAACTGCACACACAGGCCTTGCAATGGTAAGCCTGAGACAAGGAGAAGGGGCTACTTAAGTGGGTGGCACAACCAGTGCTGCTGGCCCACCAGTAGCATTTAATTTACCAGCCCTATGCACATAGAGTGCACCTTACTAGGGAATTATAAGTAAATTAATAGTCCAATCAGGTATGATTCCAGGTTACCATGTTTTAGGGGAGAGAGCATATGCACTTTAGCCCTGGTTAGCAGAGGTAAAGTGCGCAGAGTCTATAAACCAGCAAAAACAGTGTCCAAAAAGCAGAGGGAGGCAGGCAAAAAGTTAGGGGTGACTACCCTAAGGCTGTCAGGTCTAACATGTGTCCCCCCCAGCTGAAAGTGGGGAGAGCTACCCGACCTCCTGGGAGCTCTCATCGCTAAGGCGGAAGTACCTGGAGAGACCATCAGCATTGACGTGGTCAACCCCTGGGCGATGTTCCACCGTAAAGTCCATCCCCTGTAGGGAAATGGACCACCTCAAGAGTTTTGGATTCTCACCCCTCATCTGCATGAGCCATCTGAGGGGCCTGTGGTCTGTCTGAACCCGGAAGTGAGTCCCAAACAGGTAGGGTCTTAGCTTCTTCAGTGCCCAGACCACAGCAAAAGCTTCTCTCTCAATAGCACTCCACCTCTGTTCCCGTGGTAATAGCCTTCTGCTAATAAAGACTACCGGTTGATCTCTGCCCTCCTCATTCAGCTGTGCTAGGACTGCCCCTATGCCATGCTCTGAAGCGTCTGTCTGCACGATAAATTCCTGGGAGTAGTCAGGGGCCATGAGTACGGGGGCCGTGCACATGGCTTCCTTCAGGGCGTCAAAGGCTTTCTGACAAGCCTCTGTCCAATTCACCAACCTAGGTTGTTTCTTTGAAGTGAGTTCTGTCAAGGGTGTTACAATGGTACCATAGCCCTTGACAAATCTGCGGTAGTATCCTGTGAGGCCTAGAAAGGCTCCCACCTCAGTCTGCGTTCGCGGTGGTTGCCAGGCCTTTATAGTTTCAATCTTGGCCTGGAGTGGCTGCACCTTGCCACCACCCACTAGGTGTCCCAAGTACACCACGGAACCCTGCCCAATCTGGCACTTACTGGCCTTGATGGTCAGGCCTGCCTGTTGCAGGGCCTGAAGCACCTCCTTGAGGTGAAGCAGGTGTTCCTCCCAGCTGGAACTGTAGACAGCTATGTCATCCAGGTAGGCTGCACAGAAGGCATCCTTGCCAGCTAGGACCCCGTTAACCAACCGTTGGAAGGTAGCGGGGGCATTTTTCAACCCAAATGGCATAACCCGGAACTGGTAATGGCCATCAGGGGTTGAGAATGCAGATCTTTCCTTGGTCCCCTCAGTCAGGGCGATCTGCCAGTACCCTGAAGTAAGATCAAACGTACTCAGGAACTTGGCAGCACCTAGCCTGTCCACGAGCTCATCAGCTCGGGGGATGGGGTGAGCATCAGTCCGTGTGACTGAGTTGAGACCCCGGTAGTCCACACAGAACCGGAGTTCTGGCTTCGCACCTGGGGCAGTAGCCTTAGGGACCAACACCACTGGGCTGGCCCAGGGACTACTGGATTTCTCGATAACCCCTAGAGTCAACATCTTGGAGACCTCCTCCTTGATGCTGGCCTTCACCTTATCCGACAACCTGTAAATTTGGTTCTTCACAGGGAGACTGTCACCAGTGTCAATATCATGAACACAGAGGTGGGTCAGTCCAGGAGTAAGGGAGAACAGGGGGGAGAACTGCTCCAACAGCTCATAGCAGTCTCCTTTCTGGTTTAGAGTCAGGGAGTCAGACAGAATGACCCCACTTACTGACCCATCACCTTCTTGGGCAGAGAGGAGGTCGGGGAGAGGTTCACTCTCCTCTTCCGTTCCTTCATCTGTGACCAGAAGCATGTTGATCTCCGACCTCTCAAAATGAGCTTTTAGTCGGTTCACATGGAGCACCCTTAGGGGATTCCTAGGGGTTTGGAGGTCCACTAGGTAAGTGGCCTCCCCTTTCCGCTCCTTTATTTCAAATGGGCCAGACCAGCGGTCCTGGAGAGCTCTGGGCTCTACTGGCTCCATTAACCACACTTTGTCTCCAGGTTGAAACTCTACCAGGGTGGCCTTCTGGTCATACCAGTGTTTCATTACCTCTTGACTGGCCTCAAGGTTACTTTGGGCCTCTTTCCAGAAGCGGGTCATCTGGTTGCGGAGGGCCAACATATAGCTGACCACATCCTGAGGGGGTGTCTTTGGAGCTTTCTCCAATCCCTCCTGGACAATGCTTAAGGGTCCCCTGACAGGGTACCCGTAGAGAAGCTCAAAGGGACTGAACCCTACCCCCTTCTGGGGGACCTCTCTGTAAGCAAAGAGAAGGCATGGTAAGAGGACGTCCCACTTACGCCTCATGGTCTCAGGGAGGCCACCAATCATGCCCTTCAGGATCTTGTTGAATCTCTCCACAAGACCATTAGACTGGGGGTGATAGGGGGTGGTGAACTTGTAAGTTACACCACACGCATCCCACAGAGACTTCATGTATGCAGACATGAAGTTAGTGCCTCTGTCAGACACTATTTCCTTGGGGAATCCCACATGGGTAAATATCCCCATCAGGGTTCTGGCCACCACCGGTGCAGTAACGATCCTCAGAGGGATTGCCTCTGGGTAACGGGTGGCATGGTCCACCAAAACCAGGATGAACCTGTTGCCTAAGGCAGTTTTGGGGTCCAAGGGACCAACAATGTCGATGCCCACCCTTTCAAAGGGGGTGCCAACGACAGGAAGTGGAATCAGGGGGATTTTAACCCTTTTGCCTGCTTTACCACTGGCCTGGCAGGTAGGACAAGATCTGCAGAACTTATCTGAGTGTGTCATCATTTTGGGCCAATAAAAGTGGGTGACAAGCCTGTTAAAGGTCTTGTCCTGCCCCAAATGTCCTGCCAGGGGAATGTCGTGAGCCAGACCCAGTAGGAAGGTTCTGTAACATTGGGGGACCACCAGAATACGTGCTGCCCCAAAGGCCGGAACCTTAGGCTCACTGTAGAGGAGATCATTCTCCCAATATAGGTGGTGAGCGCCAGAGGCGTCGCCTGCTGCCTGGTTTGAGGCTTGTTTCCTCAAACCTTCCAGAGTGGGACATTCTTTCTGCGCCTTGCAGAATTCCTCCCTGGTGGGTCCACCCTCCACTTGCCAGCCAGCAAGCTCAGGTAAGTCACCTAGGGCGGCAATGTCTTCCCCAGTTGGCTCGGGAGCCTCCTCCTCAGGAGCCCCGTCAGCCACTGTGGGAACTTCTGGGGCCGGTTTCCCATGCCCCTGGTCCCTCCTCCTGGCAGCTCTCTGGGCCATCGTTCCAGGCTCCAGATGCCCTTGACTTCCCTCTCGGTCAGCCATGGACCGTGTGGTAATGCAGACCCACTCAGGTAACCCTAACATCTCCAGGTGAGACCTGAGCTCCACTTCTTTCCAAGCAGTGTGCTCAAGATCATTGCCTAACAGACAATCTACAGGCATGGCAGGACTCACAGCTACTTTCAGAGTATCAGAGACCCCCCCCCCCATTCAAAGGGAACCAGAGCCACCGGTAGGTGACTCTCGCGATTGTCAGCGACTCTGACCTGGTGGAATGTATTAGGTACTATCTGCTCTGTTGACACCAGCTGACTCTTGATAGTAGTCATACTGGCTCCTGTGTCACGCAGAGCCTCCACCTTCTGCCCATCAATGGTGACTCACTGCCGGTACTTGGAAGTATTTTTGGGCATGTGGGCCTTGGGCACCATTTCTCCTTCTCCCAGGGACACTAGGGAAATCTCTACCTGCTCCCCAAAGCTACTTGGGTCCATCTCCCCCCCAAGCGCTACACTAGTCAACCCAGGTGCCGGTCCGGTAGTGGACGGTGCCCTCTTAGGGCACTGTGGATCGCCTTTGTAGTGACCATACTGGTAACACTCCATGCATTTGGGGCTAGATTTCCCTGACTTGTCATATGTCCCTGGCTTTTTCCCAAATTTGGAAAAGGAAGGGTTGCCAACCCCTCCCTGGGAATTCTTTTGGGGGCCTTTGGAAAGTTCCTTATCCACAAGTTTATCTCCCCCCTCTTTCTTCTGTTGGGAACCCTGACCACCTTTGTGGGAGTCCCCCCCAGGTACCTTCTTGGACACTCTGGTGCTAACCCAGAGGTCCGCCTCCTCAGCAAGCTTCCTGGGATCAGTCAGCTTACTATCCACTAGGTGCTGGCGCAACTCTGTATAAGTAGTATTAAGCATATGCTCTCTCAGAATCAAGTCATATAAACCTTTATAATCTGCTACTTTGTTGCCCGCACCCATCCATTCAGTGCCTTACTGGAGAAATCAAAGAAATCTACCCATGTTTGTGTGGTTTGTTTGGTGCTGTCCCTGAACCTCTGACGGTATCCCTCAGGGGTCAGCCCAAACTTGGCAAGTAAAGTGGCTTTCTGAAGTGGGTATGTGTTTTGATCAGGTTGATCCAATGTGAGAAGTGTGTCCCTCCCCAATGGCGGCACATAACCCCACATAGCTACCCCCCATTGCCCTTCAGGAACCTCATGAGCCCTTAGTGCAAATTCATAAGCAGCTAACCATTTATCTATGTCATCTCCCACCACAAAACTGGGCACCACATTTTTGGGTATACGAACCTTCTTTTCTGCAGCAGGTCCTGTCTGTATGCTGCCACCATTATTGCTGGATTCAGACTGCCTCGCCTTGATCTCCAGCTCCTTGAGACTCAGTTCATGAGCCAACAATAGTTTCTTTTCAGCCAAAGCTCTTTCAGCTTCCACTTGTTTGGCTGCTCTTTCAGCTTCTGCTTGTTTGGCTGCCCTTTCAGCTTCTGCTTGAATCTGTTTGGCTGTTCTTTCAGCTTCACTTTGTTTGGCTTCTCTCTCTGCCCTCCTCTCCTCCTGTTGAGCCTCAATTTTCAGTTTTGCCATTTGCAATTGGAACTCCCTTTCCTCTCTCCTTTCCTCTGCGGTCAGGCTTTGCATAGAGACACTGCTCCCTGGTCTGGAAGGGGGCACAATTGCAGTGGTAACACCATCCACAGATAGTGAAAATTCCTCTGAGGGGCCATGTTCTGGCTCCTCTTCCTCATCATCCTCTAAATGGGCTTCTGCCCAGGCCCTCAGCGCCACTTGAAAGTCCTCCTTTCTGGAGGCCCCTTGGGTGGGTACCCTCAATGCCCTGCAGAATCCTCTCAGTTGTTTGACCGTATATGCATCCAACTGGACTAGGTCAAATTCCCCTGTCTGAGACCCAGTCAGAGACATGTTGAGTGAGGATTTAGTTTTTGAAAATTGTCAGGAAAAAAATCGGGTTTTCAAAAAGAGATAAAAACCAAGTTGACCTTCAACTGTGGGTAGGTAGTGAAATACTTAGCTACTGTATGTCACTGCACAAATACAAGTCCTATCCTCACCGCTGATCACCAATGTTAGAAATGGGGTTTTTGGTTGGCAGTCAGGTTACCCCCTGTCCAAGCAAAAGCCCTCACTCTAGTCAGGGTGAGTCACACACAATCCAAGATTATCCTGTGCCCACCCTCTGGTAGCTTGGCACGAGCAGTCGGGCTTAACTTAGAAGGCAATGTGTAAAGTATTTGTGCAATAAATCATACAATACCACCATATAGCACCACAAAAATACACCACACAGTGTTTAGAAAAATATATAATATTTATCAGGATAATTGTAGGTCAAAAAGTATAAAGTTGCAATGGAAAATTGTAGAAATATCACAGAAAAGTGATATGAAGTGTCTTAAAGTCTTTAGAATATAAACAAAGTCTCTTTCAAGCACAAGTACCTGGTTTAGCGTGGAAAAATCTCCTCAGAGGGCCACAAAGGAAGAGGTGCGTGGAAAAAGGGTGTGTGCGTCGATTTCTCCCCAGCACACACGGACTCGCGTCGTTATTTTACACGCGGGGAAGTCGTGCGTCGTTTTCCGGCGTGCGGACAGTCTCTTTCTGTGGATCGCGGGGATTACCAGATGTCCCGGGTCTGTGCGTGGATTTTCCTGCTTGTTCTCCGGCTGCGCGTCGGTCTGCGGGGCTGCGCGTCAAAATTACGATCTCACGGCAGGCGTCGCGTCGATTTCTCCTCTAGAGGTCGGGCAGCGTTATCCTTGCGAAGCCGTTCGTCGGATTTTCGATCGTCCCCAGAGCGTCGCGTCGGTCAGCGTCGGAGTGCGGCGTTTTTCTCGCCGCGAAACAAGCTGTGCGTCAAAATTTTCGGCGCACGGAGCGTCCAAGTAAAAGAGAGAAGTCTTTTTGGTCCTGAGACTTCAAGGAACAGGAGGCAAACTCTATCCAAGCCCTTGGAGAGCACTTTCACAGCCAGACAAGAGTTCAGCAAGGCAGCAGGGCAACAGCAAGGCAGCAGTCCTTTGTAGAAAGCAGACAGGTGAGTCCTTTGAGCAGCCAGGCAGTTCTTCTTGGCAGGATGTAGTTTCTGGTTCAGGTTTCTTCTCCAGCAAGTGTCTGATGAGGTAGGGCAGAGGCCCTGTTTTATACCCAAATGTGCCTTTGAAGTGGGGGAGACTTCAAAGAGTGGCTAAGAAGTGCACCAGGTCCCCTTTCAGTTCAATCCTGTCTGCCAGGGTCCCAGTAGGGGGTGTGGCAGTCCTTTGTGTGAGAGCAGGCCCTACACCTTCCCAGCCCAGGAAGACCCATTCAAAATGCAGATGTATGCAAGTGAGGCTGAGTACCCTGTGTTTGGGGTGTGTCTGAGTGAATGCACAAGGAACTGTCAACCAAGCCCAGCCAGACGTGGATTGTAAGGCACAGAAGGATTTAAGTGCAAAGAAATGCTCACTTTCTAAAAGTGGCATTTCTAGAATAGTAATATTAAATCCGACTTCACCAGTCAGTAGGACTTTGTATTACCATTCTGGCCATACTAAATATGACCTTCCTGCTCCTTTCAGATCAGCAGCTGCCACTTCAACAGTGTATGAGGGCAGCCCCAATGTTAGCCTATGAAGGGAGCAGGCCTCACAGTAGTGTGAAAACGAATTTAGGAGTTTTACACTACCAGGACATATAACTACACAGGTACATGTCCTGCCTTTTACCTACACAGCACCCTGCCCTAGGGGCTACCTAGGGCACACATTAAGGGTGACTTATATGTAGAAAAAGGGGAGTTCTAGGCTTGGCAAGAACTTTTAAATGCCAAGTCGATGTGGCAGTGAAACTGCACACACAGGCCTTGCAATGGCAAGCCTGAGACAAGGAGAAGGGGCTACTTAAGTGGGTGGCACAACCAGTGCTGCTGGCCCACTAGTAGCATTTAATTTACCAGCCCTATGCACATAGAGTGCACCTTACTAGGGAATTATAAGTAAATTAATAGTCCAATCAGGTATGATTCCAGGTTACCATGTTTTAGGGGAGAAAGCATATGCACTTTAGCCCTGGTTAGCAGAGGTAAAGTGCGCAGAGTCTATAAACCAGCAAAAACAGTGTCCAAAAAGCGGAGGGAGGCAGGCAAAAAGTTAGGGGTGACTACCCTAAGGCTGTCAGGTCTAACAACTATGTATACTGAGGTGGTTGTTCTATTGTTCTAATTGTGCTTAATCACTCTTCTGTCCCTTAGATACCTACCGCTGCAGATGAATAGGAGGAGGAGAAAAATCCCTGTGTACAGATGCCTTGTGGACTTGGCTACACTTTAGGACAGGCACATTATACTCACCTATAGACTAGACAGGGCCACAACCACAGACCTGTGTGCCCAGTTTGAGCCTGACCTGATCTCAGCTATCAGTCATCCGACTGGGATCCCCACTCTTGTGCAAGTGCTATCAGTGCTCCATTTCCTGGCAACTGGTTCTTCCCAAGTGACAGTGGGCTTGGCAGCTGGAATGTCACAGCCAATGTTTTCAATCGTGCTGGCAAGAGTTTTGTCTGCCCTGGTGAAACACATGTGGAGCTACATAGCTTTCCCCCAGGTGGAAGATTTGGCCACTGTGAAGGCCGTATTCTATGCAATGGGACATATCCCCAATATTATTGGGTCGATTGACGAGGCACATGTTGCATTTGTCCCCCCCCCAGCATGAACACGTGTTCACGAATCGTAAGAGTTTCCACTAAATGAATGTGCAAATGGTGTGCCTGGCAGACCAGTGCATCTCCCACTTCACTGCCAAGTATCCTGGGTCGGTGCATGACACCTTTGTCCTAAGGGAATAGCAGCATCCCAAATGTGATGGCCCAACTACAGAGGCATAAGGTGTGGCTAATAGGTGAGCCAGGGTCCCCACCCACTGTATGTCAGTGTATGCCTTCAGGTGTCATCCCCATAGCATTGGGTAAGGCTAAATGTTGTACCTCAATACTTGCAGGTGACTCTGGCCACCCAAACCTATCATGGCTCCTGACCCCTGCGAGGAATGCCAGGACAGGGACTGAGAATCGTTATAATGAGCCACCTGGACGAACCAGAAGAATAATAGAACATACCTTTGGCCTCCTGAAGGGCAGGTTCAGGTGCCTCCATCTGACAGGTGGATCCCTGTGCTACTCACCCAGGAAGGTCTGTCAGATAGTAGTGGCATGCTGCATGTTGCACAACCTGCCCCCCCATGGCATGTGCCTTTTCTGTAGGAGGAGGAGACTGGAGATGCCCCTGTGGCAGCAGTGGACCCTGAGGACAGTGAGGATAAGGAGGCAGAGGACGAGGATGAGGACAACAGAACATCAGTTATACATCAATACTTCCAATGACACACAGGTGAGACAGTGCAACTGACCATTCCTCTGACTATTGATGTTTTCTGTGTTTTTGTAGCATGATGGCATTAACTTTCTTTGCATCTCAACTCACTGTCACCTATGGCTTGTCATCTTACAGATGTTGGTGATATGACAACAGTGTCATGTTGTGATTACTACAGACAGCTACAGGTCATTATTTGTAGGCTCTCACAGTGCTCAGATCATTTGCACTACATGTGACTGTTTCCATAAATGCAAATTTTCAACACATAAAATACTAGTGGTCAAGGTATTCAAGGGTGTTTATTGTAGTGCTATAAAATTGAGGGAAAAGTGCAATGGAATGGGGTGATGGTAGAGTCCAGGGTATTGTTCCAGTCTGTTCGTAGCACAGGTCCAGTGTCCAAGGGGCAAAGGAAGGGGAGCAAAGGCAGTTCAAAATGGACAAGGTGACAGGGTGGGACACAAGAGGGACAATCAGGAGAGTCTCATTTCCTGGCGGTGGTCTTGGCAAGTGTCTCTGGCTTCTGCCTGGGTTGCAGGGAATGTTTGCAGGGGGTTCACCTTCTGCAGGGGGAGGGGTTCTGGTGGCCTGTGGGTCCTGTGGTGGGGCCTCCTGCGCACTAGCTGCAGAGGAAGTGGAGGGCTGGTCAATGGACTGGCTAGAGGCAGGGGCCCGCTGATGTGCTGTTGCTTCCCTCATGATGTTGGCCATGTCTGCCAGCACCCCTGCTATAGAGATTAAGGTGGTGTTGATGGCCTGCAAGTCCTCCCTGATCCCCCAATACTGTTCCTCCAGCAGCTGCCTGTTCCCCTGCACGTTGTCAAGGATCTGGCCCATTGTGTACTGGGAATGTTGGTAGGCTCCCAGGATATCAGTGAGTGCCTCCTGGGGTGTCGGTTCCCTGGGCCTGTCCTCTCTCTGGGGCACAACGATCCTTCCAGTGTCCCTGTTGCCTGTGCCTGTGTTCCCTGAACGGTGTGCCCACTGCCACTGACCCCAGGTCCCTGATTGTCTTGTGGGCGAGGTGTGGACTGGGGTCCCTGTACAGGTGGGCACACTGCTGATTGACATGTCCTGGGGACAGAGGTGTTGGGATGCAGGGTGGGTGCTGTGGTGTTGGATACTGATGAGGGAGGCTCTGTGGTGGACTGTGAGTGGGCTGGGGTGACCGACTGTCCAGTGGTCCCTGATGGGCAAGGTTGTTGATCCAGATGTCCACAGTTATTGTCATCTCTGGGGTCATCTTCTGTTGGGGGACTGGATATTCGTGGCACCTCCTCTCCTTTGACATTGGCTGGGGTACCTGTGGGGATGTAAGTGATGTATTATGCTTCATGTCTGTGCCATATTGTGCATCCCTAGCTTCCCCTCTCTCGTTGCTGTTGCCCTGCCACCTTTGTTTGTTATGGTGATGTTCTGGGATTGTTAGTTCCTCTATGCTGTGCATGCTTTAGTGATGGGTGTCCATGCAGGGCTGGGAGGGCTGTCCATGCATTGGTATGGAATGTAGGGTTTGGCATTGGGGTTAGTCAGATGTGTAGGTGCAGTGTGTGGGATGGAGTAGAGTTATGGGAGTGAGGGTGTGGGGGTGAGATGGCATGCAGGTATGGGGGGTGATAAGTATAAAAATTAGACTCACCAGTGTCCAGTCCTCCGGCAATTCCAGTAAGTCCCTCAGGATGCAGTATTGCCAAGACTTACTCCTCCCATGATGTGAGCTGTGGGGGAGGAAGTGGGGGTCCACCGCCAGTCCTCTATATGGTGAGCAGGTGCCTTGCTGCCACGGAACGCACCTTCCCCGTAGGTCGGTCCACCTCTTCCTGATGTCATCCCTTGTTCTTGGGTGCTGTCCAACGGCATCCACTCTGTCCACAATTCTCTGCCATAGCTCCATCTTCCTGGCAATGGATATTTGCTGGACCTGTGCTCCAAACAGCTGTGGCTCTACCCTGACAATTTCCTCCACCATGACCCTTAACTCCTCATCAGTGAAACGGGGGTGCTTTAGTGGGGACATGGTTGTTGTGTGTTTTGTGTTGGGGTGAGGGTGCTGTATAATGTGGTGGGGTGTGTGATGTGGGTGTGTGAGGAATGTATGGGTATATGTGGTGTGTGTGTCTAGATGTCTCTGTGCTCTTCGTGTCAATCTCCTGGCAGTAATTGTTGTTCATAAAGGGTTGTGGGTAATGTGGGTGTGTGTTTTATAGTGCTGTGGGTGGGTGGATGTGGTGTGTGTATGAGTGTCAGTTTTTGGTATTGGCCAATATTGTGTGGTTTAGTATTTGGATGTTCTTTCTGAGTGCGACGGTATGTACCGCCAATGGTTTAACGCCATTGAATGTCCGCCGTGGTGATTAGTGGGTCATGATGTGGTGGGCGTTGTTTTGTTGGCGTAACGGTATGGGGGTTGGTATCGACAGTTTAACACTGACCTTTGGGCTGGCAGATTTGTGTGTGTGGCAGTATTCTGTCAGATTGGTGTGTGTGTGTCATGATATGAGGAACGGATATTCGCTACCGCGGCGGTATGTTGGCAGCCTTCACAGCAGCTTTTACCGCCAATGTCATGATGAGAGCCTATGTCCTTAATAGGATGGCGTCAGTGTGCCATTTATTTTTTGGGCATAGCAAGTGCTGGTTTATTAACAGAAAAGCGCAGAACTGTGCTTATGAGAATTAATCCAAAACTCTGTGATTCAGCTAAAATTTTGGGTCAATACCAGATTTGTGTTGGAGATGGCTGTGAGCATCTCAGGATGGGGAGCTACTTCCTTTGGTCAAGAGTCAGGTGATGCTTGGACTTTGCTAGAGAGAGAGGTGCATATAAACTATTTGGAGATGCAAGCAGGGTTATTTGTGCTTCAGTGCTTCAGGAAAGGATCGAAAGGAAATTCCAGGCCTGATTAAGAGTTTGGCGAATGGGGTTACTCCTTCACAATCATGACAGATATCTCATCTGCCGTAATATGACTGGATTATATTCAATGGAAATCGTAATACTCGTCACGTTTGTTATGGAGTAGCTCATCTGCCAAACTCTAAATCAAACCCTAGGTCTTGTTGAGAATGCACAATGTGATGGTGGTCACATATATAATCAAGTTGGGAGGAAGCGGGTCCAAGAAATTGTCTGATTTGGCAAAAGAGATGTGGGATTTTTTTTAGAACACAAAATAGAGTTAAAAGCGGAATATTTACCAGGAGTTCACAATGTGATAGCAGTTTGGAATTCACACAACTTGACAGATTACAGTGATTGGAAGTTGAGGGAGGGTGTCTTTCAGATTATTCAGAGGCTTATGGGGCCTTTAGAAGTGAATCTTTTTGTATCCAGACTGAATTATCAATTGCCTAGTTATATCAGCTGGAGACTGGATCCAGGATCAATAGCAGTAGATGCGTTTACTCAGAATTGGTCAGCCATAAGACCCCTTTCTCAATGATTCAGAGATTATTAGTACAGGTTAGGAGGCAGGGATGCCGGTTGGTACTAGCTATACCCTTTTTGGAATCCACAGGCGAGGTTTCCAACAGTAATGGAAATGGCGATAGAGATGCCATATTTGTTTTTGTCTCACAAGGGTCTTTGTTGGGTGTGGCCAGCAGGGAACATCCTCTGGTGGAATCAGTCTCTCTCAACCTTCTAATATGGAAGGTATCAGGAGTTTAGGAAGATTCACAGGGCTTTTGGGAACAGCTATGAGTTTACTCATTGAGCCATGAGCACCAGGAATAATTAAGAAATATAGAGGAGTTTGGAAAGTTGGGTTACGTTGGTGCTTAGAGAGGGCTTTGGATCCCTTGGAAACCGATGAAGTAGAGGGGGCAAATGTTCTAGTGAAATTGTTTGAGAACGGATTGTTGTATGGAACAGTGAATTGTTACAGGTCTGCAATAGCAGCAGGTCATTCCTTACAACAGGCATTGTCAGACGGAAGGAGTCCTTTGATATGCAGAGTAATGAAAGGGATTTGGTTAACGAGACCACCTCAGGCGAAATATCAGATATTATGTGTTAGAAATGGGGTCTTTGGTTGACAGTCAGGTTACCCCCTGTTCAAGCAAGGACCCTCACTCTAGTTAGGATAAAAGAGAATCACCCTCAGCTAACCCCTGCTTACCCCCTTGGTAGCTTGGCAGAGCAGTAGGCTTAACCTCAGAGTGCTGGGCGTAAAGTATTTGTACCAACACACACAGTAACTTAATGAAAACACTACAAAATGACACAACACCAGTTTAGAAACATAGGAAATATTTATCTAGACAAAACAAGACCAAAACGACAAAAATCCAACATACACAAGTCAAGTTATGATTTTTTTAAAGGTTAAAAATAAAAAGAGTCTTTAGGTAGTTGTAACAACACACTAGCGCTGCTAGCGTGTAAATGTACCTGGTTTGCGTCAAAAATAACCCCGCACGGGTGGTGTGCGTCGAAAATAACCCTGCACGGTTATATGCGTCGAAAACAGCTCGGCACGGCGAGGCGCGTCGAAAAAGCCAGCCACGCGACGGTCCGAAAGTCCCGCGGCGCTGGTTGCGATCTCTCAGCCTTCGTCAGCGATGCTGCGCGTCGTTTCTCCTGCTCCGGGCGTCGATTCTCCGGTCGCGTTTCCTGCGGCGTCGTTTCTCAGCTGCGGAGCCGGCGTCGCGTCGTTTTCTCAGCCGCGATCGGATTCGCATCGATCTTTTCTCCGCACGGCACTCGGTGCGTGTATTTTTGTCCTTAGGCTGCCAGCCTCTCCTTTCAGGGTCCCAGGAACTGGAAGGGCACCACAGAGCTGAGTAGGGGTCTCTCCAGAGACTCCAGGTGCTGGCAGGAAGAAGTCTTTGCTATCCCTGAGACTTCAACAACAGGAGGCAAGCTCTACATCAAGCCCTTGGAGATTTCTTCTTCAAGATGAAAGGCACACAAAGTCAAGTCTTTGCCCTCTTACTCTGGCAGAAGCAGCACTGCAGGAAAGCTCCACAAAGCACAGTCACAGGCAGGGCAGCACGTTTTCCTCAGCTATCAGCTCTTCTCCAGGCAGAGGTTCCTCTTGGTTCCAGAAGTGTTTCTAAAGTTTGTAAGTTTGGGTGCCCTTCTTATACCCATTTTAGTCTTTGAAGTCACCTTTCTTCAAAGGGGACTCACACCTTCTTGTGAAATCCTGCCTTGCCCAGGCAAGGCCTCAGACACACACCAGGGGGTTGGAGACAGCATTGTCAGAGGCAGGCACAGTCCTTTCAGATGAGAGTGACCACTCCACCCCTCCCTCCTAGCAGAGATGGCTAATCAGGAAATGCAGATTACACCCCAGCTCCCTTTGTGTCACTGTCTGGTGTGAGGTGAAAAACAACCCAACTGTCAAACTGACCCAGACAGGGAATCCACAAACAAGGCAGAGTCACAGAATGGTTTAAGCAAGAAAATGCTCACTTTCTAAAAGTGGCATTTCCAAACTCACAATCTCAAAATCAACTTTACTAAAAGATGTATTTTTAAATTGTGAGTTCAGGGATCCCAAACTCCACATGTCCATCTACTCTCTAGGGGAATCTACACTTTAATCATATTTAAAGGTAGCCCCCATATTATCCTATGAGAGAGAGACAGACCTTGCAACAGTGAAAACGAAATTGGCAGTATTTCACTGTCAGGACATATAAACCACATTACTATATGTCCTACCTTATCCATACACTGCACCCTGCCCTTGGGGCTACCTAGGGCCTACCTTAGGGGTGCCTTACATGTAAGGAAAGGGAAGGTTTAGGCCTGGCAAGTGGGTACACTTGCCAAGTCGAATTTACAGTGTAAGAATACACACACAGACACTGCAGTGGCAGGTCTGAGACATGATTACAGAGCTACTTATGTGGGTGGCACAACCAGTGCTGCAGGCCCACTAGTAGCATTTGTTTTACAGGCCCTGGCACCTCTAGTGCACCTTACTAGGGACTTACTAGTAAATCAAATATGCCAATCATGGATAAACCACTTACATACAATTTAAACAGGAGAGCATATGCACTTTAGCACTGGTTAGCAGTGGTAAAGTGCTCAGAGTTGAAAAGCCAACAGCAACATGTCAGAAAAATATAGGAGGCAGGAGGCAAAAAAGTCTGGGGATGACCCTGCAAAAGCAAAAGTCCAACATTATGGAATGTGGATTTTATTTTACAATTATTTGTCTCTTGGCCAAGCATTAACTTTAAAGTTAGCAACTTTATAATGCCTATCTTCGTTCGGAAGATCTTCAGATGCTGGGGATTTGGAGTTGTCACACTGTTTTTTTCAACCAGATGGAGTGATGTTTGAACTTTGCAGACATACCAAGACTATGTCAGAATCTATTTTTCAATCCCAGGTTTGAACATTTTCCAAGGTTCTATGTTGTTGGATTCCTGAAAGAATATGAAAGCAGAATTTGGAGAAAAGAGGAGTAGACCAATTATTAATTCCATTTGTGAAACCATTTAACCAGTTACGAACGCTACAATGGCAAGATGTGTCAAGGTGGTAGTGAAGGAAGAAGTTGGCGATCTGTCTAAATTGACAGCGCAATCAGCCAGGCGTGCAATGGCGAGTAATGTCTGCATGATGGGGGGGCAATTGGAAGACACTATCAAAGCAGTAGATTGGTTAAATGATGAGGCATTAAAGAGATTTTATTTCAGAGTGGTAGATCACGTTTCAAAATGTGTTTTGAAGGACTTTGAGCATGCATAATTCTAGCCTCCTGTCTTGATATACAATTCCTATAGGTTAACTGAATAAAGAATCACAATTTTATTAAAGACAAGGAGGCTACCCTTATCCCACCCACCCTTCTTTTTCAGAAGGTATTGTCGGTGGAATAGTTTAAGAGACAATAAGTATTTTGTTCTAATTTGAAATTTGAATTAGGTTTTGATGTTAATGCAGATTTGCTATAGCAGTTACAGGATATGAAGACACAGATAAATGATTATGATTTTTGTTTTGCAGGAATGTAAGTTTGGATAAAGATTTAGCTTTTGTAGGAAGCTGGTTCTGTATGTTGTGCACTAAAAATAAATACACTGTGCAGAGAGTCCAGGGAATCCCCAATTGGTTTGCCAAGGCAAAAGTATATAGTACTAATGCTCTACTCTGTGGAGTGTGGGTGAACAGCTAAGCTTGTCAGAGGGTAGTGCTAAGCACTTGTTGTACTCACTGAGGCAATAAATGAGACAAACAAAGAATAAATCCAAGACCAATTTAGAAAAATAACACTTCTTTTTATATATATATATATATGTTTTGAAACCAAGAACTGCATTACAAGGTGAGCACATTTTCAAGCACAAATACTTTACACTTGCAAAAGTAGACACAGTGCAATTTTTGAGTTCCTCAATATTAACCTATGGGAGGAAGACATGATGAGCAAACAGGTAGATTACGATGACTTATTGGGGCAATCTCAGAAACTTAAGTTAAGTATTGGGCAGGTGTCAGCACCAAACCAACAGGTAACGCCGAGCAGCACTGTGGCAGCCATGTGCAGAGGTTTAGTATGGCATTAGGTGCCCAATGTATTTCAATAGGGATTGGTTGCCATGGAAAAAGGTTGCAGGCTCTGGCTAGGAAGCGAGTCAGGGAAAACCAACAGGTACATAACAAATGTGGGGTGCTCAGGGATGTAGGCGCACCTTTGGTTCTCTTCTTCAAGGCTCAGGGGTGACAGATGCTGGGGTGTCCCTTGGTGTTGGGTTCTGGGGTCTGCGAGCACTTGTGATTGAGGGGTCCCGTGGTCTGAGGCAGCAGGCATCGTTTTGGAGTTCACGAGGTGGTGAAACCACAGTGGACTCAAGCCCAGGAGATTTGGAGGATGTTATTGACGCCAGGGACCCACTTCAGATCAGACCGTAGGTGAAAGGTGCAGTCGTTACTTCAGGTGTTCGGTTTCTCTCACCACAGAGGCTGGGGGAGAGGGGACCTGCAATCAGAGGCTGCAGGCAACTTCGGGGAGTCCAGCAGGGGTGAAACCATGATGCACTCGGACTCTGGGGAGCTGGGGAACCATGTTGGCACTGGTGGTCCCCTCCAACTCGGGTCAGTGACTGTGACAGTGACTGTGGGTGCAGTGGTGTCCTCAGGTGTCAGGTCTTTGCAGTTCCAGAGGCTTCAGAGTCTTTTCTTTGGAGTTTCTTGGGGAGCAGGCCTACTGCTCACAGGAATTTTGAGTGTTTTTCAAAGGCAGGCAGTCCTCCTGTGTTTCTGGAGGCTCAGCTTCAGGATAAGATGTCTTTAAGTGCAGAGTCCATTAAGGGTTGCAGACAGGTCGGCAAGGTTGGTACCAGGTCAGCTGTTTCTTTCTCTCCTCTTCTGCTGGTGTGACTCTTTGGTGTCCTTGGACTTCTTAGGTCATCAGGATCTGAGTTCTTGGATTAAGGAGTGCCACCTAAATACTCTATTTAGGGGTGTTACAGGGAGGGCCAGGTAGCAGCCAATAGGTTGCCCACCTTTAGGGTGACTACACCCTCTCTATGACCACTTCTGTTGGGAAGTGGGCATAACCCTTAACCTATAGATCTAATTCCCTCTAAAACAAGATGAAGGGATTTAAAAAGTGGTGTCCACTTCAGCTCGTCCACCTTAGGGGTGGGACTGGCATAATATGAGCACACCTCCCAGTTGTCTTGCTGACAAAAAGTGGGGTCAGGACAGGGGGGTTAGTTATCTCTGCCATTTGGATTGACCTGGGTTGCATTACAAAGACGGCTAGGCCTTTGAAGCTTCCCACCCTGGAACGTCCATCCTGCCTGGACGAGGTGTCAACACCCCCACCCAGTACGGGCTTTTGTCTCTGGCCTCAGAGAGCACTGGCTCTCACCTTAGGGGGTCAGAAATGTGGCTACGGTGGCTGAACTGGTCAGGATGTCAGTTATCGCAATAACAGTTGGTAGGTTTTCAGGGGACACAGCTAAGGTGCCCTCTGGATGCATGTATTGGTAAATCCATCACTGGCATCAGTGTGGGTTCACAAATACAAGATGTTTGATGCCAAACATCCCTAGCTTCACTAAAGCTATTATGTAGCTGGGGAATTCGTTTTGACCAGTGTCCAGCACATGCATTTAAAATGACTTCCCTGGTCACTTACTATGTCTGAGCATTCACAAAGACACAGCAGGGGCATATCTGCTCATGCAGATATGCCCTCACATGTAATATAATGCATCCTGCCTTAGGGCTGTAAGGCCTACTAAAGGGGTGACTTACACATATTTCATGCAGTGTTAGTGGACATGGCACACAGGCTGTGCGCCATGTCGTGTTTTCACTTTTATCAGCACCAAGACACGCAACCTGCAATGGCAGCCTGTCATGTGCTTGGTGATGGTTCCCTTATAGTGGCACAATTCATGCTGCAGCCCTTAGAGGCCCTATTTAGTACCCCAGGCCCTAGATACCAGGGGTACCATTTACTAGGGACTTACAGAGGGTGTTAAAGGTTTTGCTAATTGAGGAAATAACTGTGCAGCTTTGGGAAAGAGATCTAGCAATGGGGATCTGGTTAGCAAGAACCCGGTGCACTTTCAGTTGGAATCATATCAGACACCAGGCAAAAAGTGGGGGCTAACCATGCTAAAAAGGTTGCTTTCCTACAGTTTCAGAGAAAAGACATGATAAGTTGAAATGAAGAGAGAAACAAAAGAGGAAGAAAATGGAGGGCAGGGAGTACTTATGAGACTGAAAGTTTTCAGATGCATTGTGATGTGTTTTAAAATTCTATGTCAGGACCGGAGGCTCCGATTATGCTTTCTCTTTCTTTACTGACTTAAAACAGCAGGCAATCACAAACAAGTTTAACAAAAAAAACTACAGATCCCATGATGCTCTAGTCAATGTCACATGGTCCAATGACCTATCACGACCTCTGCCCATATAACACCTGACCCTCGATGTCACTTCCTCTTTCTTTGCTGCTTCGCAGCAGATAAGTGCATTTTAGCTTTATTCTTCATGCAAATGTTTATTTTCGATAATAATTGCTTAATTATTAAAATGTGTGGCGTCGCGATTTAGCGCGCCTCTATTTGTGTATTTGGGCACCTAAGCGCTTCCGTTTTCGGCATTTTTGCCGTGTTTCATGACCGATTGTGGGGTGGGAGCGGGAGCGCACTGGGTGCTTCACGCAGTATCTCTTCTATGTTTCTTGCCGGCTCACACGTGCGCGCTAAACTCGTTCCAGAACCGATCCTTCATGTTTTAGAATGACCGGCTCGGCTTGTTAAGACGCGTGCGGACGTCCTTCTGTGTCCTTCCCTCGATAATTTAAAGAATTTATTGCTCCCTGACGCCCCGTTCTCTAAATAGAAACGAGGGTTGTAAAATTTAAATTAGACTTCTGCCTAGAGTGCCGGCAGGCAGCTCCCTCCACGTTTTATTGTGGGCACAATTGAATCCTTTGCCTGCTTTGGGGTTTTTGCACTCCCCCCCCTGATACCTAGGCCCGTATTTATACTCCGTTTGCGCCGAATTAGCGTCGTTTTTTTCGACGCAAATTCGGCGCAAAACTAACGCCATATTTATACTTTGGCGTTAGACGCGTCTAGCGCCAAAGTATGGGCAAATAGCGTCATTTTTTTGCGTGAACCCCTTCCTTGCGTTAATGAGATGCAAGGAAGGCGTTCCCGTCTAAAAAAATGACGGCGACGCAAATGCGTCGTATTTATACTCCCGGGCAAAAACCACGCCCGGGAGTTGGCGGGTCAAAAAACCCCGCATTTGCGCCACTATTTAACGCCTGGGTCAGGGTAGGCGTTAAGGGGCCTGTGGGCTCAAAATGAGCCCACAGGTGCCCTCCCCTGCCCCCAGGGACCCCCCCTGCCACCCCTGCCCACCCCAGGAGGACACCCAAGGATGGAGGGACCCACCCCAGGGACCTTCAGGTAAGTTCAGGTAAGTATAATTTTTTATATTTTTAATATTTTTTGGCGCAAATCGGGTTGAAGCGATTTTTTTGCCTCAACCTGACTTGCCCCATTTTAAGACGCCCTAACGCCATTTTCCCCCTACGCCGGCGCTGCCTGGTCTACGTGGTTTTTTTCCACGCACACCAGGCAGCGCCGGTCTGCTAGCGCCGGCTAACGCCATTCCATAAATACGGCGCCCGCATGGCGCTTCAGAATGGCGTTAGACGGCGCTAAATTTTTTGACGCTAAACTGCATTAGCGCAGTTTAGCGTCAAAAAGTATAAATATGGGCCCTAGAGTATTTATTTGATACCCACACTTAAGTAAGTGAAGACACACAGATTTTACATCTGCTTTAATAACTATTGAGTTCAAATGGCTCAGTGGAATGATCAAGACGGTGAATATTACACTGAAGAATTGGGAAGCCAATTAGAAGTGGACTTAGTGGAAGCCCTTGATACTAGGGTACAGCAATCAGTTAACGATGCGCTGGTAAAAGCTCTAGGCCCATTCTCAGGCCAATTATTTGACTACGCACCCTCTCAAGGATGGGTACAAGGCCAAGCCCCACACCAGGAGGGAAAAAAGGCAAAAGGAAAAGCAAAAAAATTGGAAGAGTCTTCCCCTGTTCTTAGTGACCTTCATGCAGATGCCTTTGAGAAGCTGCGTAAAAAACACAGCGGAGAGCATAATTACAGCTTAAAAAAGGTTACTACCTTCTCTCCTTCCTCATCAGATAAAAATTCCTCATCCGAGGACTCAGACGACTCAGAGTCCCCAGTGCCTAGTAGGAAAGCTAAAAAAGTCATCCCTCCTTCATTAGTACTTGATTTCGATCCATCGGAAATCATTCACCCCAGAGCTTCGAATTGGATTCCTCCTCCTGAGGTAGCCCAGTATGTGCAAACTAATATCAGAAAAGGTTTTGATAAAGAAGTTCGCTCTCGCCTAAAGGCAGAATGCCCCAGACCAGATTTAGAAGGCAGAGTCTCAGAGACTCCGGAAATAGACCCAACCATGGTCACATTTATGAAAAAGTTCTCCAAAGATCCCAAGAAAGGATTAGATAGATCATGGCAGAGCTGCCAAGATAAACTTTTGGACCTTTCTGGCCCCTTGACTAAGATTCTCGAAATGGCGTACGTGGCCAAGGAGTCAAGCACCCCGGTGGACACTGACATCCTGATTGGTTGGGCTCAAAGGGCTGTTAGGGAACACTAACTGCGCTATCTCCTCTGAACGAAGGAAGTCTATTTTGATGCGCATTGACCCAAAACTATCCGATCTAGCATCTTCGGAAGCGGGTCCTTCAGCTGATGGCCTTCTATTTGGTTTGTCTTTTATTAAAGAACTAGCCAAGTTCTGCTCCACTTTTTCATCTCTCGATAAAGCCCAAATCTCACTTAAAAAAGTCTTTAAACAAGGCCTTTTTACCAGGGCCGGTCATTACGGCGGACGCATGGCCGGCCGAGGTTCATATATCAGTCCCCAGAATTACTACCCCAGGGCAGAGGTGGTTGGTATGGAGAACAAGACACCACTTTCTACCCCACTCGCCACAGAGGAGGACGCCAACGTTTCCGCAGAGGTCCTCGCAGAGGGCAACAAGGTGCCATTCAGGACTCTAATTTCTCAGGTGAGCATTATACCTTTTTCTCAGGTCACTCTTGGGGGCAGAGTGGCATTGTTTATAAACAATTGGAGAAAGATTACCGGGGATCCCTGGGTTCTCCAATCGGTTTTGGGTTTTCACCTAGAGTTTGTCAGTACTCCCAATCAGATCAACCCTCCGCTTCAGATGTGTTTTCCCTAGAAAATCAGGCTTTTATAGACAAAGAAGTCCAGGCCTTATTAGAAAAAGGTGCAGTACAGTATTCCACCCCTCATCCTTATGGTTTTATCAGCCCTATTTTTGTGGTGGGCAAAAAAGGGGGAGGTCACCGCCTAGTCTTGAATTTAAAGGACTTCAACCAATGGATACTATATTGACATTTCAAAATGGAGGGCATTCATATGTTAAGGGACCTTCTATTAGAAGGGGACTGGATGGTTCGTCTAGACCTAAAAGATGCCTATCTGTCAATCGCAATCTTTCCTCCACACAGGAGGTTCCTCCAATTTCAATGGAAGGGTCAGTGCCTGGAATTTCTGGCACTCCCCTTTGGCCTGTCATCAGCACCTTGGTGCTTCACGAAGCTGATGAGACCAGTCATGGAATGACTAAGAGCCAAGGGCGTCCATTTGATCATTTATCTGGACGATATTCTCTTGATGGCTCAAGCCCCCCAGACCCTGCTATCGCATTTGAATTGGACCATCAATATTCTGCAAGGTTTCCTTATCAATGCGCAGAAATCATTGTTGAATCCGACACAAATAATAGATTTCCTGGGGTTTCGGATAAACTCAATCTCATGTCAACTTCTTCTTCCCTCTCAAAAGATTTGCAACATCAAGAGGGAATTGAGGTCCCTTTTGACCAGGTCGACGGTTTCCTTACGGAACATAGCCAGAGTAGTGGGGTTGTTAGCCTCTTCCATTCAAGCAATATTTCCAGCTCCCTTACATTACAGAGCCCTTCAGAGACTCAAAATCAGGCACCTACTCAGGGTCTGAGCTATTCAGAACAGATTCCATTGACTATGGAAGTAAAATCAGAGATACAGTGGTGGCTACAACATATGGAAGCCTGGAACGGCAGAGCGATATTCGGGTCTCATCCGAACGTGGTGATCGCATCCGATGCCAGCCGTTGGGGTTGGGGAGCACGTTGCAACTCCTTAGTGACAGGAGGCAGATGGTCAGAATGGGAACAGACCCTACACATCAATTGCCTAGAACGTCTGGCAGGTTCCTTTGCAATAAAGAGTCTCTCCCCTCAGAAGACAGATTGTTGCATACTTCTACGAATGAACAATGTTTCAACAGTGAGGTATGTCAACAAATTGGGGGGAACGAAATCCAAAATCCTGGCAGAGATTGCCAAGGAGTTTTGGCATTTCTGCCTGACACAACGCATAGTAGTCATTGCGGAATACCTTCCTGGGGACCAGAACATAGTAGTGGACTGGAACTCCAGATATCTGACAGACTCCAGCGACTGGAAACTGGACCCAATGATTTTTTCCCAGATAATCAAAGAGTGGGGCAGTTGCGAGGTAGATCTGTTTGCTTCCCGCCTCAATTGCCAGGTTTCAAAATCCTTCAGTTGGTGACCAGATCCCTGTGCAATGAAGACAGATGCATTTCTTCAGGACTGGTCTCAGTTTCGAGGTTATTCGTTTCCACCGTTTCTTATGATTGCCAGGGTGTTGTCTCAAGTCCAGAGGCAGAAACCTCAGATCGTGTTAGTGACTCCGTTCTGGAGAACACAACCGTGGTTCCCAGTAGCACTGAATTTAGCTTGTGCCTCTCCTCTTCTCATTCCTCCTCGTCGGAGTCTTCTTCTGAATCCGGAAGGCCATCAACATCCAATGATCTCGTCAGGAAAGCTGGTTCTGCTAGCATGGATGATTTCAGGTCAAGATGGAGTTCCTCAGGCCTTTCGCAACAAGCTGAGGCCTTCATTAAACAAGCCTGGGCGGGTAGTACCCATAAAAGATATGATTCAGCCTGGCGCAGATGGAGTAATTGGTGTGATGGAAGAGGTTCCAATCCGATGGAAGCACACATCGAGTTAATCATTAACTTTCTAGCAGAACTAGCCAATTCCGGTTTATCTTACTGGACGATTAATAATTTTAGATCAGCCATTTCAGCGGGACATATCCCAGTTGAAGGTAAACCTGTAGGTGAGCATCCTTTAATATGTAAATTACTAAGGGACATTCGCCTGTCTAAACCGCCTCAGGCAAAATACTCGGTGTTATGGGACGTTAATGTTGTCCTAAGATTCCTGGATTCTTGGCCTGCTAATAAGGATTTATCTTGCAAACAACTATCGGCCAAATTAACCATGTTGTTATGTCTTGTTTGCTGTAAAAGAGTGTCAGATGTCAGAGCGTTAGATTTATCTGGTAGAGTATACTCACCAAATGGGGTGACTTTCACAATATCTAGAAGGACTAAAACGAATTACAGGTCAGTAACATATCCAATGTATCCTGATAATTCTAAGTTATGTGTTGTTCATTGTTTAAAAGAATATGAAAATGTCACAGAAAGTTTTAGACAAGATGTTAATGGTCAATTATTGATATCATTGCAAAAACCATTTAAACCAGTTGCATCAGCTACTTTAGTTAGATGGATGAGATGGTTAATTAATAAAGCTGGCATAGATACCAAAGTGTTTGGAGTTCATTCAGCTAGAGGGGCTATGGCATCCAAGTCTTATGCCTTAGGTTCTCGTATAGAGGACATTATGAGAGCTGCGGATTGGTATTCAGAGAATACGTTTCGTAAATTTTATCACAAGCCTGTGATGGATGTAGCATCTGTAGTAATGGGACAGCTTTAAACTAGCATAATCGGAGCCTCCAGTCCTGACATAGAATAAAAAAAATTCTAGCTTACGCGTCAAGAATTTTCAATTCTATTAAGGACACGGAGGCGAGGGTTATCCCACCCATAATTTTTTTTATTATTGAACAGATTTATTATCTGATGTGATTATTGTTTATTATTCCCTCCCATTGGTTACCAGGTATATGTATATTATTTTTGGGAATTTGTTTTCCTTTGAGAATATTACCTACCTGTTTTATTTCATAGGTTCTGATCAGAAGAACTCCTGAGTCCAGGATCTTGGTAAAGACGTGTACCTTCATTTCGATGGAATGGTTTTCCTTTTCAAGTTGGAATCTCCAAACTCATGTTACCTGTTAAAAAGAGGACTATCCGAACTCTGAGTTACAGTTGATGTAAGAAGTTTCGATTTCAATGTGAACTATATCTGCCTTGACCAAAGAAAGAGGAAGTGACATCAAGGGTCAGGTGTCATATGGGCAGAGGTCGTGATAGGTGATTGTACCATGTGACATTGACTAGAGCATCATGGGATGTGTAGTTTTTTTTGTTAAACTTGTTTGTGATTGGCTGCTGTTTTAAGTCAGTAAAGAAAGAGAAAGCTTAATCCTCACCTCCGTGTCCTTAATAGATTTGAAAATGCTTGACGCGTAAGCTAGAATTTCTTTTATTCCATTTTTGAGCTTTTAAAGGTTGCTGCTCAAAAGGAGTGAATCAAAAGTTTATGCATAATGCTAGCCTCCTCTTCAATAAAATTGTAATTATTTATTTAGTTAATATATAAATCATCATTCTCTTTCTGTCTCTGCAACACTACGCAGACATGATGGAAATGTTCAGAAAAGGTGTTAACAAGTATGTCATTGATGTATACCACAAAAAATACATCTATACGTTTACATCTTTAAAAAAACTTGGAAGGCAGCAGAGTTGTTACAAAAACAAAGGGCATAGCTTAATATTCAAATAGACCATATTTTGTCCCAGAGGCTGTCCTCCATTCATCATCTTCACAAACCCAAAATTATATGATATGTTCCACACAGATCAATTTTAGAGAAAACTGAAGCTTGTTTAGCCTAATCTAGAAAAACTGAAATCATGACAAGGGCCACAATTTTTTATGATGATTCTGTTTAAGGCTCTGTAGTTTATGCACATGCACATTTAGACACCCTTATTGTTAGGGGTGGGCATAGCACCTGCAATGGTTGTCATTAACAGCATAATTCTGGCACTGATATACTGCACAAACGTTTTGGCATATGGGGTGGGCACCCATGATAAAATACTGGACCTCTCACAATGGAGGTAATTTTACCCTCATTAGAAACCATTGGTAAGACATACGCCATTAGGGGCCTTTGGTGACATCTTTGAATGCGTGAGCAACAAAGGAATGCTTGCACGAGGGGCACAAAGGGGCACAAAGAATGCTACTGAATGCTGTCAATGGACATGGTGGCATACTGTTTGTCTTTCGCTACGGGGTTGGGTGGATGATTTGCAACTGGTCCCAAAACCCATGGACTTGTAAGGTCATAAGTCTAGTGACATAATAAAGATAGACTAGTCGACAGTGAATATCATCAACATTTGCCAATGTGGAAAACACGAAGGCTCATATGTTTTCAGTAGTTTACCGGTGTGCTCGATGAGGGCTAAACACCAGAAAAGGCATGACCAATAAATGCCTTTCACATGTGAAATCAAGCGAATTTTAAAAGGCAAGCCCACGAACCAACCAAACTGATGGGTGTGACATGGGTGTGGTTAAAAGCCCACAGAGATTACAACAGGGGCCGCGTGGACCCTAAATACAACCACAGCACAGCTTGCTAAGGTCAGACATGTTGGTCTTGCCACTGTTTGTTCAAGATGGCTACTTAAATAACTGAAATCAACCTGCCAAATCATCAGAGGCAATATCAATATTCTTGCAGCAAGCAGGATTACCTCGCCTTGGTTGAATAGAAATGCAATGCAGCATCAGGCACAGTTTGAACGTATGGTCACAATAAAAGCATCCATGACTTGCATTACCCAAGATCCTCTCCTGTGCACTCCAACGGTTTTCCTCTGTGGCATTCAAACGCCAATATCTCAAATCATAACAAATTCCATGTAGTAGTGGCACACATATGATAACAAGACTCACAGAATGGCACTGCATGCAAGTCAGGAAAACTGATAAGAAAGCATCTTTAAAAAAAAACGAGCGCCTGTCACAGGGAAAGTTGTCACAACGGTTCTCTCTGGTCTGGACTACGCAAGCAGAGGCTTCCTATGCATGCCAGCATCTGAATTGGAAAAGCTTCAACGAATGAAAGCTGCGTCAGTGACACTAATCCTCGATATTCATAAATATTTCCCCTTTTAGGTACCCCGCAGAGCGCTCATTATTCTGCTAGGAATCTGTCTTGTTTGACAATTCACTTCGTTGCTATTGATCTTTCTTCACGTTTCCTGATTCAGTGGCTTCTAGCGCTAGGATGCCCTCGGGCGGCAGTTGCGCTTTACACACAGAGATAAATAATCAAATTCTTCTGCCAAGCCTATTGAAAGAATCTGTGTTCTCCCATTGAACTAGATTAGAATTACATTCCTATGGCATAACCCACAAAGGTAGGGTGCACAATGTCATCTTTTGTAACTTACCAGTGACTCGGCCAACAAAGCCGAAAGCTAAACACCCAGCCTGACTTCTATGTGGGAAAACGTCCTAACAGTCGCCTCCCAACTGCACATGCACCACGACAGTCAGATGGGTTTCGAATTGCCTGGGGGGGGGGGGGGCAACTGTCTTTTTAGTCTATTAAAAGTCTTTGCTCTGTGAGTTTTTTATTTTTTATTTTAACTTTGTAAATATTGAATCAAAGCCGCACCCTGTTCAGATGACATGGAGTCACTCGCTAGTTGTGTGTTCGGGTGTGTTTGTGTCTGTTTCTTGTGTGCTGAGTTTCTCACTCTTTTGTAAATTTTCAGTTTGCTCAGGTCCTTGAGTTGGCAGTGACATAGTTCCTAGATCCCAGATAATGCCTATATTTCAGGATACAAACATTTGCAACTTCCACTGTCTGCACATTTTACCCCGCATGTCTAATTAAAAAAAGGTATAGCCTTGAATATACTTTGAGGAATTATAGAGGCGTAACTGCATCCCTTATTTTGGAAATAATATTAAAGTAAGAAAAGCGACGTAGTTCATGATGAATTATACCGGCCGACCCCACTTGCACAAACGATAAACAAGCATTGCCAAAGCCAATTGGCCTGGCTATTTTGTAACTGAAACGACTCCTTTGTTGAATGACAAGTTTGTGTGAATGAGTGGGTGAATGAACACATGAGTTAAAGCTTGAACTGATGTTTGAGTATATGAATGAATGGAAACGATTTTAAATTACTTAATAGTTAATGAGTGAGTCAGCACATGATATTATATTTTCCACAGAATACATCCAACTCGAAAAATCTTGTTCAATATATGAAAAGCTGCAACGTATCAATAAATGGCTCAAAATCGGTTTATGCATTTTGAAAGCCAGCCTGCACATAACCGATTCCAGAATGTATTGGCATGTTCAAGCTCTTCTTTCTTCGTCTTGGAATCATCTAAGTTGTGTTGTCCGCTCTATGGAGATGCCATTCTAGTCGTTCTGGAAGAAAGGTTCAACCAGAGCACTTTTCTGGAGTCACTTAACCTTGCATAAAAGTAAAAAAAAAAGATCCTGATATGTAAAGCAATCTATGACCTAAACAACAGCATCACAATCAATCACACATACTCTACATTCCGTACAATCTTCAGCTAAATTTAGCGAACAAGTAAATGCAGAGACTAGCTTAGTCAGTGAGATTGAATGGCAAGTGTCCCAACTAAAATAAGCAGTGACCTGCTTGGTTACGGGATGAGCAGGACTGTTTCAGGAGGAACAGGGTCAGTATTTGTTGGACCTGGCCCTTTTTACAGGGTCATCCCCAAACTTTTTGCCTCCTTCCTCCTATTTTTCTGACCTGTTGTTGTTGGCTTTTGAACTCTGAGCACTTTACCACTGCTAACCAGTGCTAAAGTGCATATGCTCTCTGTGTAAATTGTACTGTTGATTGGTTTATCCATGATTAGCATATTTGATTTACTTATAAGTCCCTAGTAGAGTGCACTACATGTGCCCAGGGCCTGTAGATTAAATGCTACTAGTGGGCCTGCAGCACTGGTTGTGCCACCCACTTTAATAGTCCATTTACCTTGTCTCAGGCCGGCCATTGCAAGGCCTGTGAGTGCAGTTTCACTGTCACTTCGACTTGGCATTTAAAAGTACTTGTCAAGCCTAAAACTCCCCTTTTTCTACATATAAGTCACCCCTAATGTGTGCCCTAGGTAACCCCTAGAGCAGGGTGCTGTGTGGGTAAAAGGCAGGACATGTACCTGTGTAGTTTACATGTCCTGGTAGTGTAAAACTCCTAAATTCGTTTTTACACTACTGTGAGGCCTGCTCCCTTCATAGGCTAACAATTGGGCTGCCCTCATACATTGTTGAAGTGGTAACTGCTGATCTGAAAGGAGTAGGAAGGTCATATTTAGTATGGCCAGAATGGCAATACAAAATCCTGCTGACTGGTGAAGTTGGATTTAATATGACTATTTTAGAAATGCCATTTTTAGAAAGTGAGCATTTCTCTGCACTTAAATCTTTCTGTGCCTTACAATCCACATATGGCTGGGTTTAGTTGACAGCTCCTTGTGCATTCACTCAGACACACCCAAAACACAGGGTACTCAGCCTCACTTGCATACATCTGCATTTTGAATGGGTCTACCTGGGATGGGAGGGTGGAGGGCATGCTCTCACACAAAGGACTGCCACACCCCTACTGGGACCTTGGCAGACAGGATTGAACTGAAAGGGGACCTGATGCACTTCTAAGCCACTCTTTGATGTCTCCCCCACTTCAAAGGCACATTTGGGTATAAAAGAGGTCCTCTGCCCTACCTCATCAAACACTTGCTGGAGAAGAAACCTGAACCAGAACCTGCATCCTGACAAGAAGAACTGCCTGGCTGCCTAAAGGACTCACCTGACTGCTTTCTACAAAGGACTGCTGCCTTGCTGTTGCCCTGCTGTCTTGCTGCTCCCTTGCTTTGCTGCAGAAGTGCTCTCCAAGGGCTTGGATAGAGCTTGCCTCCTGTTCCCTGAAGTCTCAGGACCAAAAAAACTTCTCTCTTGCAACTGGACTCCTTGTGCGGTGAAAAATTTGACGCACAGCTTGTTCCGCGGTGAAAAATTCACTGCACGCCGGACCGGAAAGACGCCGCTCGACTTTGCGAGAAAAAGATCGACGCGGTGCCTGCGGTGCGACCGGTACATGGCCCGCCTGGACAACGCTGCCCGACTTCCATAGGGGAAATCGACGCAGTGCCTGCTGTAAGGGAGAAAATTACACGCACAGCCCACCGGAACGACGCGCAGCCAGCCCAGAAGCCCAGGATTCCACACACAGACCCTGGGACGTCTGAAAACCCCGTGACCCACAGAGGAGACCTGTCCGCGCACCGGAAATCGATGCAACATCTTCCCCGCGTGAAAAATAACGACACAAGTCCGTGTGTGAAGGGGCGAAACCGACTCACACACCACTTTCCACGCATCTCCTCCTCTGCGGCCCTTTGAGGGGATTTTTCACTTCAAACCAGGTACTTTGTGCTTGAAAGAGACTTTGTTTGCTTTTTAAAGACTTAAGACACTTTATATCACTTTCCAGTGATATCTTTACAATCTCTTATTACATCTTTTATCGTTTTGACCTGCAAATATCCAGATAAATATTATATATTTTTCTAAACACTGTGTGGTGTATTTTTGTGGTGCTATATAGTGTTATTGCACGATTTATTGCACAAATACTTTACACATTGCCTTCTAAGTTAAGCCTGACTGCTCAGTGCCAAGCTACCAGAGGGTGGGCACAGGATAAATTGGATTGTGTGTGACTTGCCCTGACTAGAGTGAGGGTCCTTGCTTGGACAGGGGGTAACCTGACTGCCAACCAAAGACCCCATTTCTAACAGTATTGATTTACATTAGGTGAGCCACTGTCTAGATTGACACTTTGATTGAAAAATAATGGGTTTGAATACTACTCCCAGACACTGCCACTGGTTAGCCTATTTGCAACTATTCACCTTGTCACCTTTAAGTTGTTTGTTTGCCAGTAATATGCCTGGAAATTTGATACTGGTCCAGTTTTTCAAGCCTACTACTGCCAATGTTTATGATTTCTAAAACATAGTATATTTGGACCCATTCAAGGAGCACTGACATGGGTACAAATTTACTACTTTTTTGGTAAACCAGTCAATATATATGTTTACATTTTCACTTAAAAAAATTAACAAGTTAATTTAAAACATCTTAGTGAAATGAGAACATCAAGGAAAGCTACCACAAAAATACGGGATCTGAGTCAGGGCCTCAGGTGCAACTACCAACCCAAGGATGCATTTGGGTGGTGTCATACTCCAAAACCCCTTTTAAAACGTCACCCTAGCCCTTACTACCTGGGCCTGGAAGTTCTCACAGGGAACACATGACTATGGTCGCATACAACACAGTGGCCTGGAGTCCCTGCCCTGGGATCACTCATTTTTTAATGTATCTGTACTGTACACAATCTTCTTTGCCTCTGCTAGGAGAAGCCTTGATGGTAGAGTTGTCAAGTTAGTGCTTCTAGGCAGGGTTTAATATTTACAGGAATCGCCTTTTACATATCATTTTTATAAATAACCCACAGCCTCATGCACTAAGCCTGAGTTGCAAATAGAGGTGGGTGCACCAGAAAGTTAATAAGGTGAGCTGAGCCAGAGTCGAGCTAAGGGTCTGGCTTAGCTCTAAAAGTCCATGCACGAGTCTAGCAATGAAAACAATTGGCTTAAAGTCGTGCAACAAACATAATGTAAAACCGTGATGCAGTCTTCTCAAAATTAAAAAAAAGTTAATTTCTTTTGCATGCGGAAGTATCTCACCTTAGTTTTTTTAAACAGGAACATAGAAACACTTATGGCTCCCCACCAATGACAATGCCATTAGTGAACTAAGAGGCATGTAATGGTCATGTAAACTCTAAGTGTTGGCTAAATTCTTACAACTGATGAAACAATATTATAGTCTATTCAATCAAACATAAAAGGTGCTTGTGCAGCACACATTCTGAACTCAAGCATTTAAAAGTGCTCTCATATTTCATATCAAAGGAATAGGAGGATCTTTAAAATAAAAGATTTGCCTATGGTCACACAGGTTGGACAAGCAGGGAAGCTGCATTTGATTCCAGGTTTTCTGGTTTTCATGTTTTGAAATTCAGCCACCAGATGAGCATCTCTGTCTCTGCTCTCTCTCCCATTTTACGTCAAAAGTCACTGTTTGTCTTTTGTTCTCAGCACACAATGAAAAACCAACACAGACATCACATCTCTGACTCAGGGTCCACAGAGCCGACTAATAAACCAAGAATACCTTTATTTGGAGGTGTTACATGCCACACAACACCCCTGAAGCTACAAGTCAGATAAAAAGGCTGGCAAATCGATACCAATTGGTTGCGGCAATGCTTATTTGTATTGTATATTGGTTTGATAATAAATTAGAGGTCCGTGGACAAATTAATGGTTCTAGATGGATTTGCCGTACTGGGCAAATAATCCACAATTTGCTATATATTTTGCAGATTTCAGCAAAAACATTTTATTATAGGCTCCAATGGTTCGAAAGTTAATAAATGCTGCCACACATGATGCCACACAGTGGCAGGCACTTTGGAAAGCTTAACCTTTCAGTTGAATATTCCTGAATTCAGGGGTTAAGGTTGTACTAATGAATATTCATCCAGTTATGAAGATTACCTCTATCAGTATTAAAAGAGGGACCAAACACTAGGCTGTATGTCTGAAAAAGAGAACTCCATTTTGCTAAACAGAGAATAGTGGTGAGACATGGGCAGTTTGGTACATAAGAACATATGAAGGATACGGGAGTCTAAATAGCACCCCTCATCCTAGTCAGTTACACTCTCTGGGAAGACAGAAAGTACCTCTGTTCTTTTCATTCTTTCCTAAGCAGTGTGGTCTAGCTGTGGGTGGTGGACAAAGGGGATGACCTAACTTGAGCCGCTTATTTGAGCTGCAAGGGGAACATAATTAAAATTCAGTTCTTGCACCATACCCTCCTCCTGAATCACATGTTTTCCTACTTTCCCTTCATCTCAAGGGAGGTAATTAGCCCAGGGCTACTGGCTTCTTTTACAATAAAAATCAGATGACATTTTCAGATCTGTAGAGGACAGTGGTTGGTAGCCTGCAGGGAAAAGTGGGTGCACCAACATGTGGATGGTGGCCATAAATGCTTTCACACTCAGTGGTCTGCCATATAATTTGCCACTGAACAAATCCTAGCTATGTGTGTATAACCAACTGTTGTCTGTGCTCATATAACATAATCCAGTGGCAATGCTACAGTATAGTTTGTAGTCACTTACCTGTGATATTACTGGCATAATCATAAAGCATTCCAAAGTTGTTTTTTTATATAATAGTTAGAATTTTGAAATTAGTGTCTGTGAAAATCTATATGACTAACTCACAATTGGAAGATTACATGAGTGTTACATCTAAGCATAGATCAAGAAACTATCAACTGTAATATGGATAATTGATAGTCTAATTGAACAGCAGAAATCCAACTATTGCAAAAGGTTCACATGAGGCGGGACCAATAGAACCACATGAAAAATGGATATTAGTCATGTATTATTTAGTTCCCCCACAGCAGCAATATTTGCTTAACAAGGTCCATTGTTAATGTGCTCTTCAGTGAGGTCCAAGCAGTCAGAGAGTGCACTGAAGGAGCGTGAGGTTTTTTGAAAGAGACAAGCAAGCTCAGGTCTAGGCTAGGGCAGGGTGTATGCAACTGGTGTAATTCTGTCTAGCATAATTAGCCATAATTACCACAAAATTACTTATAACTGTGTGTAAAGTGTGATCCCCCATTCAGCATTATTTTTTAGTGCAAAATTCACTATCACATCCAAAATCGGCTGAGGGTGCATTTTGGGCTAAGAAAGTAACACCAAATGATATAGGACATGAATAGCAGTAGCCAATAGCTGCTCGATCTCTCATAGTTCATTGTTTCTGTGCTCTTGCGGTAGCAAATTTTATGCCAAATAACTTACTTACTCACACTTACTGAAACTGAAGTAAGTGCATAATTTTGGTAACTTCTCATCACAAGAGTAAAACATAATTACTGAAATTTTTCTGACTACTCCCGTGTAACTAAAATTTGCCCAGGCCTCGACTAAGCCCAGGAGAGATTTCTGTAATGTTGGTTTAATCTTGTGTAATTTAAGGGACCACATTATGCTTGGGAAATTCCTGAAGTACTATCGCTCCACCATGTCATTATTCCACTTTAATGGGAAAATTCTTACGTAGGAGCTCAGGAACACCACAAGTCAAAAGGCTAGTGGCAGGCAGTTGTTTAGAGCGCTTGTGTTTTTTGTGTTTTTGTTTAGGGTGCGTTTTGCACTACAATTCATTAATTAAAAACAGATTTGCATTTTGTGTATTTACACTTAATATTGCATAATTTTCCTGAAATTTTGTTTAATTGATCAAAAGCTAATTTGCGGGAATTTTACACACTTCGTCTCAGGACCTACAAGTCTTTTCACTTCCTTGAGTTCATCCACAATGATCTCGGGTAAACCTCAGTACCTGTAAAAAAAAAAAAAATGGTGCATCAAGGCATAGGGCGGGTGGCAAGAAGAGTGGAAGGGGGGAAAGAAATGTGTGCTACCATAGAGAAGAGAAAGTGAGAAGAGAGGCGGGTGAGCAGAGGAAAAGAGAATGGTGATAAGCAAGGAGAGAATATGACGAGGAGAAAGATGAAAGTGTGGGCATGTCTAGCCTTATATTTCTTTTGATAATTTATTTATAAGGTGACATGTGTAGGGTAACCATCAATTAGAATTAGTGGTCGACACGGACCTTTGGACTCAGATAGGAGTTAGATGGTTAACAACAATGAAATCAACTCAATAAACATTACCTTTCATATTGGAGTCAGTAATTTATACGCACCATGACCCAGGTGGTCGTGAATCACTTCACCAGTTTAATAAAGTTCAAAAATTTATTGCCCTTTAGATTAACAATGCTAAGATCACATAAACCAAACACAAGACCAAATGATAAAGATACATGAATAACATAGGCTGACCAAATCATTAAACCACCATACAGAATAATAACAATAACAAATGAATAATTGACACAGTATACATTTAGTTATCACAGATTAATTGTTTACACTCAATTTATATAAAACAGTAACATTTAGAATGTGGCATCTCTAACTATTATGCTAATCAGATAAGCATGTTTGGACTTCATGGAAAAAGAAAAGAAGACAAAGTTTAATTTTGGAAACATCTTACTATGGCACTAACCAAAAATAACGGTTGAGTTTCTAAAAGAGAATACCTAAAAATCTGTAAGAAAAACAGTTGTGCAGTTTGTTTATACCTCTCGTAAATGGTTCAGCAGGCAGCAACGTTTTCATCAATGGAGCATCTTCTAGTCATCTTCATTCGTCAGTGACAATATACTAAACAGTTCAGTGATGTTCGGCCTTAATCCATATGAACTGTTAGTGGCAGATAGCTAAAACACAGCACATTATTACACTAGAAAAATAAAGAGCACAACTGAACACAGCCAAGAGCTGCAAGGCACACAGGAACAGAAGAAGTCTGAAACTTACATCACCTAATTCTGTTATAAATAAACTACTAAAAGCAACTAGATAAACCTCTGTTGGTCAGTCTATAGGGTGGCTTAGGTCAGAGGTTATTGCATTTTCTTCACATTCTCAGCTGTAATCCTTTCTTCATTTTCTGCATTCACCATTGGTTCATCCTTTCTCAATGCTGTCACCAGTTTCCGCAGTAAAATGCAAATGCTGCATATTACACAAAAATTAAGAAATTTAGGCCCATATTTATACTTTTTGCCGCACAACTGCGCCAACGCAGTTGTGCGTCAAAAATTTTACCGCCGGCTAACGCCATTCCAACGCACCATGCGGGCGCCTTATTTATGGAATGACGTTAGCCGGCGCTGCGGACTGGTGTGCGTAAAAAAAAATGACTCACACCAGGCAGCGCCGGTGTATGGGAAAATGGGGGTTGTGCGTCAAAAAATGGGGCAGGTCAGGTCTGAGGCAAAATTCAGGCCTCAAACCGGATTTGCACCATTTTTTTTGATGCCCAACCTCCATTGACATGACTCCTGTCTTAGCAAAGACAGGAGTCATGCCCCCTTGCCCAATGGCCATGCCCAGGGGACTTATGTCCCCTGGGCATGGTCATTGGGCATAGTGGCATGTAGGGGGGCCCAAATCAGGCCCCCCTATGCCACAAAATAAATCTGAAAAAATACTTACCCGAACTTACCTTTACTTCCCTGGGATGGGTCCCTCCATCCTTGGGTGTCCTCCTGGGGTGGGCAAGGGTGGCAGGGGGTGTCCCTTCCGAGCCCACAGGTCCCTTAACGCCTGCCCTGACCCAGGCGTTAAAAAACGGCGCCCATCAGGCTGTGCGTCATTTTTTATGGCCCCTCCTGTGCGTCAAAATGACGTCAGAGTATAAATATGGGGCACAGGCCTTAAAGTCATTTTTTGGAAGGGAACGCCTACCTTGCATATAATTAACGCAAGGCTGGTTCCCCCTTCCAAATAATGACGCACATGGTGGAATTTTGACGCCCGCGGGGTCGGACGTCAAAGTATAAATATGGGGCAGGGTTTGCGCCGATTGTGCGTCAAACTTTTTGACGCACATTCGGCGCAAACAGAGTATAAATATGCCCCTTAGTAAGCCTTTGTTTCAAGATGACATGTTATCTTCAGGAAGCCAGACAAATGTTGCAACAGAAGAAGATAACTTTCCACAAAGAGCTTAGAAAAATTATTTCACAACTTTAGCAGTTCAAACATTGCAGTTGCATTTATTTCTAACACCAGGCCTTTTTAAAATGAATTCTAAAACATGCAGCATAAAACATTTCATAAAATTTAAAATATTTAAACTGTTAATCCTTTAAGTACATTTAATAATAAACCAACAAAAATACATTTCTTTAGACAGTTATTTATTATTATTGTCGAACTAGATTTATGGCTGCCACCAGAGGGCTCACGTTTTCTAAAGCACACGTTTTTGCAAAACACTTGTTTTCAGCATTACACATTTTAAACGCATATTATTTCATTTAGTTTCAGTAGAACATTTTTATTAATCATGTTTACACTCCAACAGTCCCTCCTCTGACGACTATATGTGTGATCACAAAATATACTTATTAATACTTGTATTAATACGTATGTCAGTTCAAAGTTTAGTCTCTCTACAATATCTAGTGTTTCTCAGTTTTCTCCAGTTTTCAGTTTGTGTCAAATCATGAACATATCTGCATCTCATTTTCTTCTCCTCTGTTCATTTTTCATCTTTTGTCTTTTAATCAGTATGTACAATTTGTAAAATCCAATCATACAGATCACACATCAACTACAATTAATAATGGTTTTAATATTTTTCCCACAATACTCTTACCAAGATTACCCAGCCACGTTTTCAGTTTTGTAACACCTTTACCAACATTTTCCCAAACCCCTGATTCTTTCAGCTCTTTTAAATCTGAATTTGAATCTGTAAGATTCCTTATAAAATTTCTAATTCCTTTACTGTTGTCCGGAATATAAGTACAACAATGTTTTAATTCCAGCATCCAGCAGACTCCGACCTCCTTTGCTAAAAGGATGTCTAATGCAAATCTGTTCTGGAGAATCATTGAATGGACCACAGCCATTTCAGTATCCATTAGAATTACAGCTCCAGGAAAATCAGTTAACATGTTATCCACAATAGTAGACGACTTTCTAATGTTCAAAGCATTCAGAACCACTCCTACAGAAGGAATAATTTCTCCAAATACATCCTCAATTATTTCAGAATAAGGTTCTCTTTTTAATCTTGGTCTCTGCAATTAATTCAAGTTATGTGTGTCATCTATATTGTCAATCTGGTAAATCTTCAAGAATACAACTCCCAAATAACAAGTCCTATACCATCCCCTTGGGAGACAATAATAAGCATTTTTCCCACAAATGTAATATACCCGAGGAATCTTAGGGTCAAGGCCATTTAACATAATGTCCCATGTATTCTTAAAAAGAAATACATGACTGCACTCATTCGTTCCCACAAAATTAGTATCAGTTTTGGATTGAGGTCTATGCACGCTCGGTTTTCCTACATGCTGATAATCTAATGCAAACTTCCCTTGCATTTTAGTTTCACTAAATGCATAGTCATTTTTAAATGTGCTTTTCACTAACCCTTTCACTATTTTCTCCTTCAGAGCTTTTCTCCTGTCATCGGGTTGATGTACAAAAGATTTTTCTACTGGCGAAAGCAAGCATGTAATGTTATTTTTGTGACCGTAAGCAGTTCCAAATATTAGTGTGGGCTCAAAGAAACCCCAACCAATATCTATGTTCTTCTCTTTAGCTATGTTACTTAAATGTTGGTTAATCGGAACAAAAGAAAACACTAAGGCCCTCATTTCGACCTCAGCGGTCTTTTGGAAAGACCTCCGAGGTACCACCGCGGTGAAGACCGCCAGTGCACGCGGTTTTCCACGCAGCGGATTATGACTGCTGGCAGCCCTATGTCCTTTTTCAGACAGAGAGCCTCCAGCAGCCATTCTGGCGGTCGGCAGGGAAGTGGAGGCTGCTCCACCTCCACCGCCACGTCATCAGAACACCGCCCACTGAATCACGTCGCATGATTTGGTGTGGCGGTGTTCTGGTGATGGGGTGCTGGCATCAGAGCAGCCCCCATGGATCCCGTCCTCTGCCTGAGCATCACTGGACCAGGTAAGGTGATTGTCCGTTAGGGGAGGGGGGTGGGGGAGTGTTGTGTGTTGTGTGCGTGCACGGGGGTGCGTGTGAGTGTGTAGAGGGGTGTGTGAATGCGTATATGCATGCCGGAGGGGTGTTGTGTGTTTGGTAATGTGTGCGTGCCTGTCTGTATGTTTGTCTCTGAGTATGTGTGCGTGTATGACTGTATGTATGTGTGCGTGTATGACTGTGTGTGTCTGTTGCAATGTTTGTCAGTATGTGTGCATGTATGTGTGGTGGTGGTGTCTGTGTGCGTGAAGGGGGGGTTGTGTGTCGACGTTGGGGGTGGGTGGGGAGGAGGGGTCCTGCCACCTTTGGGGAGTGGTGGGGGGTCAGGGTGTGGGGGAGGACGCGGGATTGGGGGAGGGGCATGGGGGAGACCCCTAACAGTGCCAGGGAAGGAATTCCCTGGCACTTATAGTGCCTACCATCATGGATTTCATGGCGGTACAAAACCCCACGAAATCCATGGTGGTATGAAGGGTCGTGATACCGCCAGCGGTGTAGTGACGGCTGCTGGTCTGGAGACCGAAGTCTCCAGCTCAGCGGTCGTTACCACCCTGGCGGTCGGAGTGGGGATATGGCGGTCACCGCCATGCTTGTAATGCCATTTCTTTTTCCGCCAGCCTATTGGCGGTATTACCACCATTTCTGCACCGACGGCCAGGGTTGTAATGAGGGCCTAAATCTAAATTTGAGTAGAAATAATGTATGTACTCTTGGTTATAGAGCCTTGTTAATAAAAGACTACAACTAATTCCAAATGTTAATGGCAAGCTATGGCAAGTAACTCCTTCCTGCACCGATAAAGGAATCTGCGTACAAACATAACATTATCTCACATTCATCACCGCCAACATATTCATACGACAAGCAATAGAAAAAAATTGAAGAAATATCTCCTTGTGAGCTGTGTAAGTGTAAATATTTCTCATCCCTGTTAAACTTTCCTAATTTCTAAAGTGTAGCAGTCTCTAAAGAACTAATGTAACTATTTTCAGATGAATGATTATATCTTTTTCAGTTATTTACAACAGCTTTCAGACTTTTCTCCAGAACTTTGTCAAAACCAGTTTATCAATTTGTCAAAATCAGTTTTCAAAGCCTCTTTAAGTAGATCATAGTCTATTGGACAATGATTATCACTTGAAGCATGTAATGTCTCTCTTGTTCAGCAGGCAATGTAGTTACAATTTTCAGTTTAACATCGATATTAAGTTCCAAAATATTGATCTGGACAGTCATGAACAAAACAAAAAGACAAAAATTAATGTTGCCACTCATTTGGTGTAAAATACACCAATTCAGGACCTGAGTATCTTCGATTTGCAACTCTTTTTCTCTTTGATCTACAGTTTACTCTGTTTTCTCCTTCACTCAGATCTTCATCTGTATTTGCTCTTGTTGTCATGTCTGGCTCTTCATTTATGGTTCACAGTACATCTGGAACCCTTTGACTTGTCTGCAATTTATGCCACTTGTCTTCTTTCACAGTTTTCTTTGACAGTTTCATTTGCAAAACTGGACTTACAACTTGTTAGAAATGGAGTCTCTGGTTGGCAGTCAGTTTGCACTCTAGTCATGGTAAAGGAAAAACACACCTGGTTAACCCCGCTCACTCACTTGGTAGCTTGGCATGAGCAGAAAGGCTTATCCCCAGAAGCAATGTGTAAAGTATTTTTACCAACGCACACAGTAACACAGTGAGAATGCTACAAAATGGACACTACACCAGTTTAGAAAAATAGTTATTATTTTATCTAAATAAACAAGACCAAATACAATCAAATGTACAATACACAGTTAAAAATATGAACTTTGCACTTAAAAGCACAAAAATAATGCCTAGAGGCACAAATGCTGCAAGTTGGTATTAAATGGCATAGTGACAAAGTAGTTTCCTAAATGCAACGCCACTATCGCTTCTTCACGGAGTCATTCGACCCCAGGTACAGTACCTTAGCAAACAAGTAGAAAACAGGCCTGTTCACAGAGTAATTCGATCCCCGGGTACAGTACCTTAGCAAACAAGTAGAAACAAGGATGGTGCACAGAGTCAGGGAGTGAGGCATCACTGGATCCGATGCGGCGTTTGTTCCGGTGCTACGGGGCAGAAGGGCAGCGGTGTCATGCAGCAGTGTTGGGTCCTTGCTGCAGAGCAGTGGAGGTGAAGCGGTGTTGATGCAAAGTCGGTCCCATGGTTCCGGCAGGCACGAAGTCACGATGCTGCGAGGGACCTCACGGGGTCGCGATGACATCACAGGGCCGCAGGCACTGGGATGGCCTCGGATGTCACAGACGTCAGACTTACGACACTCCGAAGTCAGCGAAGTCGGGCGGGATCAGCGGCTGCAGCGATGCAAAGCCTACAGGGTTGTCGCACTTCTGCAAGGTTCACAGTCTCAGGGCAGGTGGCATTGCAGTTCCAGGCAGCGGCATCATTTGCAAAGTAGCACTGTGTCGTCCGGTGTCGTTAGACAGGTTTTTCTCCAGAAATTCGCTTCCAGGGGCCCAGGAACTGGAATGACAGCCTTTTGCATTCTAGAGTCTTCCACAGGTAGAGTCAGAACTGGGTGGTGAAGCCTTTGCTGTCCCTGAGGCTTCAAAACAGGAGGGAAGCTCTACTCCAAGCCCTTGGAGTTACTTCTCAAGCAGGAATGCAAAACAAAATCCAGTCTCCACCCCCTTGCACAGGCAGAAGTAGCAACTGCAGGATAGCCCAACACAGCACAGTCACAGGCCAAGGCAGCACTTCTCCTCAACTCTTCTCCAGCTGGAGGTTTCTCTTGAATCCTTGAAGTAATTTGATTTTCAGGGGTTTTGGGTCCAATACGTATACCCCTTTCTGCCTTTGAAGAGAAAGTCTCTGTTGTGCACAAGATCCTGCCTTGCCCAGGCCAGGCTCCAGACTCACACCGATGGTTGGAGACTGCATTGTGAGAGGACAAGCACAGCCAATTCAGGTGTAAGCGACCACTCCTCCCTCCACTCTAGCTCAGATGGCCCATCAGGCTATCCAGGCTACTCCCCAGCTCCCTTTGCCTCACTGTCTAGAGGAGGTTCACAAACAGCCCAACTGTCAGTCTGACCCAGATAGGCAATCCACAAACAGGGAGAGTAACAGAATGGTTTAAGCAAGAAAATACCTACTTTCTAAAAGTGGCATTTTCAAACTAGCAATCTAAAAACCACCTTCACCAAAAGATGTATTTTTAAATTGCAAGTTCTGAGAGCCCAACCTTCACATTTCTATCTGCTCTCAAAATGAATCTGCACTTTAAAGTTATTTAAAGGCACCCCCCCACCCCATGTTAACCTATGAGAGAGATAGGCTTTGCAACAGTGAAGCCTGAATTTAGCAGTATTTCACTGTTAGGACATATAACACACATCAGTACATGTCCCACCTTTAACATACACTGCACCTTACCCATGGGGGTACCTAGGGCCTACCTTAGAGGTGTGTTACATGTATGAAATGGGAAGGTTTAGGCCTGGAAAGTAGGTACACTTGCCAGGTCAAATTGGCAGTGCAAGACTGCTCACACAGACACTGTAGTGGCAGGTTCGAGCCATGTTTACAGTGCTACTCACGTGGGGTGGCACAACCAGAACTGCAGGCCCACTAGTAGCATTTGATTTGCAGGCCCTGGGCACCTCTAGTGCTCTTTACTAGGGACCTACCAATAAGTCCAATATGCCAATCAGGGATAAGCCAATTACACATACAGCTTACACAGGAGCACTTGCACTTTAGCACTAGTTAGCAGTGGTAAAGTGCCCAGAGTATCAAAAACAGAGTGCAGCACACAGTCAAAACATGGGAAGCAGAGGCAAAAAAGACAGGAGAGACCACATCAAGGTTGCCAGGTCCAACACAAGTCTTCTCGATTAGGCAGGAATTTGACTTTGATTTGATGCGCCTGCACCCTTAGCTAACTCAGGAGGTGTCAAATCTGCATGACTTCGATTCAACTCAACACCCTCCTCAGCTGTTTCAGGAAATGTGATCTGTTTCAACTGATCTTCCCAATCATCTGCTTCTGAGCAAGTTCTCCTCTGACTTAACTCTCCTGCTACATTTGCTGATGCTTGAGCAACTTTAGGTACCTTTATTTAATCTCTTAGCTGTGTGTTTGCTTTGTCTCTTAGAGGAGTACCTGGATCTTCACCAGTTTGCTCTGTCTCTGTTTCTGTCTCTACTTTCTCTATTCTTGCTACTTGAGACTGTTCAATAGTTGTTGATACACTCAACAACTCTTCTTCATCTTCCAGAGGATAGGGCACTTTTCGAATGTGGCAGGTGTGATTCTAGTTCAGAATCTGAACACACTTCACAGCAGTTGTTGGAACCAGTACGACCTGGTATGGGCCCTTCCACCTAGGTTCCAGCCAAGTTTTCCTCACTTGGTTCTTTACAACCACCCAATCACCAGCTCACAGACTATGACACTAATCTTGGGATGGCTGCACCACATCAAGAGAGCGAGCCACATCAGCCAGACTCTTGCAGTAATCCAGCACCATATCATCTGTTATATTCACAAGCGCATTTGCAGGAACAGCTGGAAATCTCATTGCTCTACCCATGAGGATCTCATGAGTAGATTGTCCAGGCTTTCAATCAGGTGTGTTTCTCATGCTTATCAAAACCAAAGGCAATGCATCTGGCCATTTCAGATTCGTAGATACTCACATATTTGGAAGTTGTGCCTTCAGAGTACCATTCATTTGCTCTACTGGTCCAGATGCTTCAGGACGCTAGTTACAGTGTAACTCCTGCTCAATGTTTAAGGTTAAACATAGTAATTTTATCACTTTGTTATTGAAGTGACTTCCTCTATCTGATTCTAAAGAGGCCAGGAACCCAAAACAAGCTATCAACTTCCTAAGTAAAAGCTTTGCTACTGTGAGACTGTCATTTCTACGTGTGGAGTAACCTTCAAGACAATCACCAACACATATACCAAACCACCACTCACAGGCATCTCAATCAAATCCATCTGCATTTTGTTAAATGGACCTCCTGCTCTTCCAATGTGACTCAAATTGACAACCGTTCTTCTCCCACATTCATTTGCTAACATGTAACACATCTGTGACAAATTGCTTCAGCAACCAGTCTAAATTTTGGTAACATGTAATTTGAATTTATTTCATGATCTTTTACTTCTTTACATTCGTTATTAAAAGGAGTGCAGTTAAATGCGCAAAACCTTGTTCCTTGATCCGCATAAGCATTTCCCTTTGATTTTTTCTCTAATTGGTGTCCCAAATATTTTACTTCTTTCGTACAGCATTGTAATTTCGCTGGGGACACTGCATGTCCATTCTCTCCCAATTGATTCAATAAGGCAATAGTATCTTGCTTGTACGATTCCTTTGTCTTGGAAGCAACCAAAAGATCATCAATGTACTGAACTAATGCTGTTTGGAAAGGCATTTCCAAAGATTCGATTTTTTTTCAACACCTAATTAAATATTTATGGTACTCTGAAAAACCTTGTGGGATTCTCCATCAACAATATACCCGATTGACAAATTTTAAATTTAAAACAAAAGAAGCACAAGAGAAAAATACTTGCAATAGGTCCAACCCCATGAACCATTCAGCATCACATGGGATCTGAAACAAAATCACTGGTGGATTTGGTACCACAGGACAACATTTAGCCACTATATCACTAATTTCCCTCAAATCTTGAACAATTCTGAATTTCCCACTTGGTTTTCACAAACCCATAATAGGAGAATTACATGGGTTGCTCAGCACTTCTTTTAAAATTCCCTGCTTCACAAAATCTGCAACTACAGGAGCAACTCCTTCAATTACATCTGGTGCCACATGATATTGCAGAATTTGCGGAAAAACTACATTAGGCTTGACTGTGACTTTAACTGGTTCAACTCCTTTGATCAGACCAATGTCTTTCCCAGGAAGTTCCCAAACTTTTAAATTAATTATACTCTGCAAGTCAGTTGGCAGGTCTTGTACTGTCAATGCAGGATAGAAACTAATCAGTGGAAATTCTTCATTAACTGAATCACATCCAGTTTATGTGATGAATCTTCATCATCATTATCACTGTACGCCTGAATAGCAATTCCATCATTTGAACAGGTAATCTAAATTTTGTTTTGCACAATAGATCTCTTCCCAATAAGGAAACTGGACTTGAGTCACAAACTACAAATTTATGTAAACCTTCAAAATTGCCAGTTTTAACAGGAACTGGTTCAGTAATGGAGTTTGTCAGGAATTGATTTGCAACGCCTACTATCTGCACTGTTTTCCCAGAGAGTGGCACATTAGGAACTTCTGCAGTTCTCACTGTATAGCGTGTAGCTCCTGTATCAACTAGGAATGAGACATCATGACCCATTACTTTTCCATTTACATATGGACTCTTTTGATCTACTTCTAATGAAGCTGTTAACACACATTCTTCTTAATCCGAACTCTCACCCATCACTTCATCATTCATCACTTCATCATTCAATTCATCTTCACTGTGAGGTGTGAACTGCTGCACCATGTGATTACTTTCATTTAACTTTTGACCTTTGTCCTGCTGAGGAAGCATCATCTGCTGTTGTACTGTTGGAGCTTAAGATATCTGCATTTGTGGCTTTGGTGTCATAAGTATTTGGGGCTGCATTTGCTGAGACTCTGGTACCTTAAAATGTGGCATCTGTATCTGTTGTATCTGTTGAGACCTTTGCATTTGCTGAGGAATCTGCATCTGGTTACTATTATTCCGGACATTTAAATTAGGACTCTCATTCTCGGTCCTCTCAAATTTGGAAACAGATTGTTTTCATTCATCTGTGTAACAATGCCATCTTGTACCATTGCACACTCCCATTTCCAGTGCCCTGGTTTCCGCAAGCGTGACAAGGTAACATCATTTTCATTCTCTGCATATCACCTGGATTAACAACAGTATTCAAATCAACACCACAATTTTCCTTTCCATTACAACCATGATCTCTATCTCTTGCCTGTCCCTGATTTTTAAATATTTGCATATTTCCCGGCTGCTGTGGAAAAATTCCCTGCATTCCTGATTGTGCCACTTTAATCTGCACACCATCGCCTTTTCCTTCAATTTCTTCTGCTTCATTTCAATCGCATCACTACAGTACTTAGCAAACTGTAATACTTCATCAACCGGTTTTGCTTGCCAGCAAATCAAATGACTCTTAAGCATCTGGCTAATTTCAGGTCTCAACCCATCAACAAATCTGAACACAAAATGAATCATGTCTTTGGGCTCAATTGTTTCTGTACCACTGTAATATTTAAATGCTTGCAAAACTCTCATAGTATGCATGTATTGACTCTTTCGCTTCCTGTTCTGTCCTATTGATTCTCTGCCAATCAATACTTTTAGGTGAAATTCTCGTTTAAAAAAAATAGATCACTTTGTAACAGTACTTCATTACATCAGGAGATGGTGCACCTGTAACTGTATGTTGGAGGCTGTCTTGTTGGCCAGTCAACACTCCTTTTGCATTCCACCCACATATCAGTTGGAACAACTATTTCTAACAGGGTATTCAAATCTTGCCAGAGGCATTTTGCAAGCTTCACAAACCTATCTGCATGTTGGTACCATTCGACTGGTTTATCTCTCAATCTCAGGTAGTCATTTGTAAATGACAAAACATGACTTCTACTCCAAGGGACATGTACATAATTCCCTCCAGGAATTTCTCTGATTGGTAATATATTTACTGGATTATCAGTCTGCTGCACATTAACATTTTAATTCGCAGACTCCCTTTTCTTTTTATCTCTTTTCTTTACCCATCTGCCTTCGCATTTATCTAATGCTCCCTATGTTCGAATGCTCTGAATTAATTTCTTAACATGAATGTTCATTCCTGTATTCTCATGTTCTCAATATCTTTTGAATCAAATTTGAATCTGTAACTTCTCAGTGTCTTTGATTTTTGAATATCTATTCCATATTTCTATGCAAGATCTGCCAATTTCTGATGTACCTATCCTGCTCTGTTTGTAACATCTTTACATATGAAGCGTAACTCATCTTCATTGTGTGAGTCAATCCTATTCATCTCAAATGTTCCCTCAATTATTTTATTTAATTCAAATTTAAGTCTTCCCAGGTTCAATGAATTTCCTCCTTCAGCATTTGTTTTTGCTCCACTCATTTTTTCTAATTTGTCTGTTAACTGCTGAGCTGTCAAACCTTGTAATGAAACGTTATTATTTACATTGGGCACACTCTGTTGAGCAATACATGGAGTCTCTGGAGTCATCACAAATGAATTTGAATTCAAATTTGACTTTTCCAAATTCTGTGAAGTCTTGAAATAATTTAATTAATGTACCGCTCCGTCCGCCAGGGCGGTAACAGCCGCTGGCCTGGAGACTACAGTCTCCAGCCAGACGGCCATCACTGTCCCACCCTCGGGATAATGACACCACCTACCGCCATGGTTTCCTTCGCAATCTTACCGCTACGAAAACCATGGCGGTAGGCACTATCAGTGCCAGGGAATTCCTTCCCTGACACTGATAGGGGTCTCCCCTTCCCCCTCACCAGAGTCCTCCCCCAGCCTCCCCCTCCTGACCCTCCCGACCCCCCGACATACATGCACATTCATGCACCAACATACACATGCATACACACACTCATACCCACATTCACCCACGCATGCATACATTTATTCATACACACATCAACACACACTGACATACATTCTAGCACACACGCATTCACACAACATACACGCACACTCACACCCATTCATGCACACACGGATTCCACACACCACACACCCGCATGCATGCACACAATCTCATACACCCCCACACACTCACACAACACCCCCCCACCCCTGTCGGAGCACCCAACTTACCTGCTTGCAGGGGGTCCTCCGGCACGAGGCGGGACACGGCGCTGCTGCCAGCAGCAGTGTCCACCAGCAGAACACCTCCAGGCCGTATCATGGATCATGATCCGGTCTGCAGTGGTCTACTGGCATGGCGCTGGTGCTGGCAGCAGCGCCACCTTACCGACGTCCGCCAGCATGACCGTAGACGGAATTCCGCCAGCCTGCTGGCGGAATTCTGGCTACAGTCATAATATGGTGGTCGGCTGGTAGCCACGGCGATGGTCTTTTGCTGGCCATCGCCATGGCAGTAGATGGCATTTACCATCTATGTCATAATGAGGGTCTGAGTCTCTCCATCTCTGCATTTGAATTAAAAATATTCCATACACTGCTCTCATTATTTCCCTGGGCAAACAATGGTACAGCAGGACCAAAAGTTACATGTACTGTTAATGCTTCTGGACTTGATTGAATATTCTGATTTCTCAAATATATTACCCCTGATTTCTGACCTGACAACATTGAAGAATTTGACTGTGATATTGTTACGGGTATATAGCTCGGTGTTAGACCTGACAGCCTTAGGGTGGTCATCCCCCAACTTTTTGCCTGCCTCCTTCCACTTTCTAACACTGTGTTTGCTGGTTTTTGGACTCTGCTCACTTTACCACTGCTAACCAGTCCTAAAGTACATCTGCTGTCTCCCTTAAGCATGGTAACATTGGTTCATTCCCAATTGGCATATTTGATTTACTTGTAAGTCCCCAGGAAAGTGCACTACATGTGCCAGAGCCTGAATGCTACTAGTGTGCCTGCAGCACTGGCTGTGCCACCCACATAAATAGAAGCTTAACCATGTCTCAGGCCTGCCATTGCAAGGCCTATGCGTGCAGTTTCACTGCCACTTTGAATTGCCAAGCATTAAACTCCCCTTTTTCTGTATATATGTCATCCCTAAGGTAGGCCCTAGGTAACCCATAGGGCAGGGTGCTATGTAGGTAAAAGGCAGGACATATATAGGGGTGTTTTATATGTCCTGGTAGTGGAAAACTCCTTAATTTGTTTCCACTACTGTGAGGCCTGTTCCTTTCATAGGCTAGCATTAGGTCTGCTCTCACATACTATGTGAGTGGTAGATTCTGCTCAGAAAAGGGTAAACAGCTCATGTTTAGTATGGCCAGAATGGCAATGGAAAATCCTGCTTATTGGTAAGGTTGGATTTTATATTTTATATTACTATTTTACAAATGTCAGTTTTAGAAAGTGAGCATTTCTCTCCACTTAAAATCCATCTGTGCCTTACAGCCTGCCTCCAATCCACATCTGGGCTGGGCTGGTTGACAGCTTCCTTGTGTATTCCACCCAGTCAACCACAAACACAGGACACTCAGACACATCTGCATTCATCTGCATACTGAACGGGCCTTCCTGGGCTGGAAGGGTGGAGGGCCTGACACTTACATTTCAAAGGCTAGTGGCCTGCTTTCACACATTGGACTGCCAAACCCCCTGTTGGGACCCTGGCGGACAGCAGACCTGTACTGAAAATGGCCTTGTGCACTTCAAAACCACTCTTTGAGGTCTCCCCAACTTCAAAGGCATTTTTGGGTAGTTAAACTGGGTCCCTGACCCCACCAACTCAGATACTTCTGGACCTGAACCTACAACCTGTCAAGAGGAACTGCCTGGCTGCTGAAAGGACTAATCTGGACTGCTTTTCTGAGAAGGACTGCTGCCTTGCTGTTTCCCTGCTGCACTGCTGCCCTGCTGACCTCTGACTTTGCTGAGAAGTTCTCTTCAAAGGTTTGGATTGAGCTTGCCTGTTTTCTGAAGTATCAGGGCCAAAAAGACTTCAACAGCTAGCTTTTTGCTTGTTTCTGACATCAGCAATGCCGGAATGACTTCAGTGACACCAGAGACGCTGCAGCCTACTCCCGCTCCGTGGACATCACTGCACGCTACGACTCCGGCCTGCAAGGCAAGTCCGACGTTGCCACAATTCCGCTGACATCAATCAGAGTCATTGCGACACTGCGAAGTCAACACATCACATCCTGACAGACCGGAACCAGCAACCCAGCCGGGTCACAAATGATTGACGCATCGCGGACGACGCCACATCAAGTCCCCCGGCCTCCGGGTGGAACGGGTGCCTCACCTTCACCTGCTTCGCAGTGTAGAACTCACGTCTCATCTCCTCGGACTCTGTAGGGGACTGACGCTGCACCGACTCCAGCAACACCCCTCTGCGACTCCGTGCAACATCCTTGTTCTTTGTTTTCCAAAGGTACTGTACCTAAGGGTCCGTGGGACTCCGTGACCAGCACCATTGGTGTCAGATTGTTGGGAACTACTCCATCAACGACGCCGTGATAGCCCCAGTTGGAGCTATTATGTTTTCTAATCACTTTAGTTGGATTTAATCTTTAAAAATTCATAAGTCTGCTCATGTACATTGAATTTTCAGCGTTTTGACCTTATTTTATTTAGATAAATATTCTCTATTTTTCTAAACCTGTGTGGTGTCTTTCTGTGGTGTTTTCACTGTGTTACTGTATGATTTTGTTCACAAATACTTTACACATTGCCTTCTAAGTTAAGCCTGACTGCTCAGTGCCAAGCTACCAGAGGATGGGCACAGGATTATTTGGACTGTGTTTGATTTACCCTGACTAGGACTGTAGTCCCTACTTTGACAAGGGTGTATACCTCTGCCAACCAGAGAGCCCGTTTCTAACTCTCGGCATAGTCTGAACCTGCACTGGAGCCATTGAATTAGGTGTAGACTCCACATGAACCATCATTGGTTTCTGATAGATTTGTGCTATCTGTGATGATTGCACCACTGGTACTGTCATGCTCAGTGCAGAACTTGCAACAGGAATTTGTAGGATAAACTACAGGTAGCTCAACCTTAGTTATGAGTGTTTGAGTAGCTGAACTTGTCTCTTGTGCTGCGTATGGTGGAAGACGACTTCTCAGTAACTGCATTATAAATTCATCATCATCTGAGTCATCATCATAAGTCAATGATTTCCTAGCCTCATCTGACTTCGACTCATCTTCTTCAGAAGAGTAAGGACTCTTCTAGGACTTTTGGATGACACTGCTCTCCTTTTCTTATGTAGCTGCAGGAAACGTTCTAATTCCCTGTAAAGTTTCAGGGGCATATTTATACTCTGTTTGCGCCGGAATTGCGTCGGTTTTTTTTACGCAATTCCTACGCAAAACTAACTCCATATTTATACTTTGGCGTTAGACGCGTCTAGCGCCAAAGTCCATGGAGTTTGCATAATTTTTTAGCGTGGACACCTACCTTGCGTTAATGATATGCAAGGTAGACGTTCCCGTTTAAAAAATTGACTCCGAGGCATGTGCGCTGTATTTACACTCCCGGGCAAAATTCACGCCCGGGAGTGGGCGGGTCAAAAAAAATGACGTCCAGCCGCTTTTGCGCCGTTTTTTAGCGCCTGGTCAGGGCAGGCGTTAAGGGACCTGTGGGCTCAGAAGGAGCCCAGAGGTGCCCTCCCATGCCCACTGGGACCCCCCCTGTCACCCTTGCCCACCCCAGGAGGACACCCAAGGCTGGAGGGACCCATCCCAGGGACATTAAGGTAAGTATAGGTAAGTAATATTTTTTTTTTTGTTTGTGGCATAGGGGGGCCTGATTTGTGCCCCCCTACATGCCACTATGCCCAATGACCATGCCCAGGGGACAGAAGTCCCCTGGGCATGGACATTGGGCAAGGGGGCATGACTCCTGTCTTTGCTAAGACAGGAGTCATTTCAATGGGGGTTGGGAGTCGAAAAAAATGGCGCAAATCGGGTTGAGGCCCTCAGCCTGACTTGCCCCATTTTTTGGCGCCCAAGCTCCATATCCCCCTACGCCGGCGCTGCCTGGTGTACGTCATTTTTTTTCACGCACACCAGGCAGCGCCGGCGGCTAACGCCGGCTAACGTCATTGAATAAATAGGGCGCACGCATGGCGCTTCATAATGGCGTTAGCCGGCGCAAATGTTTTTGACGCAAAACTGCGTTAGCGCAGTTTTGCGTCAAAAAGTATAAATATGGCCCTCAGTTTCTCCAAAATGTTTGCTCATTGTCCCATCTTGCCTCTAATAATGTCTTCTAAACTTTTCTCATTCTTTTCTCAAATTTTAATTTCTCTTGTTGTCTGGCCACTAGCTCCCAAATGTCCAAAGCTTCAAATTGTGAAGGTCTCGGAGGAAGTTTTAACTTGTACAGCACCCTCCTCAAATTCTCTAAAATTCTCATTTTAAAAGCTAATTCCCTTTCTTCTCTGTAATTTTGTACCATTACTTTTACTAAATATATGCTGAGCTACCCTTTTCTTCAATTACAATATATGCAGGTGTACCTTCTGGTGGGACATTTTCTCCTACTCTAACTGGAATAAAAGTATCTTCCTAGAGTGCACTCTTTAATGCTTTGAAAAATGTGACTTTTTACTTTGATCTGGCTTAAAACTACAATTTAAATTAAAAACAGGAAGTAATTAAATCCCAAAAATCGTTTTTGCCTGCCTCTCTCAACCAATAGCCCTTCACAGTTGTCCACCAATCCGCTCACGGCTCCCTTTCGCCAATTGACCTATCCCAGCGCTGACCTAAAGTGACGCCAGACTCTCATGCACAGCGACTGACAGTCTTGTAGCTTGTCTTCCGAAACTCAATTCTCACATAAACTAATGCAAAATATTGTGAGCACTAAAGAAAAATCAATACACCAGCTTGTCTGCTAACTACAGGTAGGGCACACAATCACTTCGGAAGCCTTACAGAATTTTCGACTGCGGCTTTTAGCTTTGAAAACTACTAGTTCGACTTCGGCTTTCTCTGATTTGCAAATGAAATTCGACCTGCAAATTCTACCCTTGACTAATACCAGAACCTTTTTGTGCACTCAGGAATCACCAATATCTGTCAAACTATCACTCCCTTTAACACACACTCTAGGAATACTATTTGTCAACCACGCCCGATTGACCAACTAAACAGATAAGTTACAACAACATCCAAGTGTATCCTACACTTGTACAATACTCAATATTCCGGAGTCTGAGACCACGCACAATCCATATACCAACCACCACGTAGACAATTTTTTAGCACAAAGCGCCACACACAATTGAAGTATGATGACTTCCCTACATACACCCTTTGGAGTATGCACACTTCCTAACAAACTACATTGGAGTACGCAAACTCCTTAATTCTCTCAAACATCACAATTCATCTGCAATTTGCTAAAGCAGTGCAAGCACAAACCCTAACCCAATCATAAATCACAGTGGGAACATCTTCAAACAAGCATTGGCAAAATCAAATTTCAAAATTTAAATTTTTCGACAAGCATTGGTAAAACCAAATCTCCAAATTCTTTCTAAATTACCTATAGCCCGCCTATTTAGGCCAAAAGAAAACTATTGAGACATAACCAACCCCTCTACTTAGACATAACCATCCTCTGCTGTTACCAAATTTGTGGGCATGTCTATCCTTATATTTCTTTTGATAATTTATTTATAAGTTGACACGTATAGGGTAACCATCAATTACCTTTAAAGGTCGACACGGACATTTGGACTCAGATAGGAGTAAGATAGTTAACAACAATGAAAGGAACTCAATAAACATCACCTTTCATTTTGGAGTGAGTAATTTATATGCACCATGACCCATGTAGCCATGAATCGCCACACCAGTTCAGTAAAGTTCAAACATTTATTGCCCTTTAGATTAACCATGTAAACCAAATGCAAGACCAAATGATAAAGATACATGAATGACACAGGCTGATCAACTCATTAAACCACCATGCAGAATAATAACAATAACAAATGAATAATTGGCACACTATACGTTTAGTTATCACAAAAGAATTGTTTACAATCAATTTATATAAAACAGTCACATTTAGAATGTAGCATCCCTAACTATTGCGCTAATCAGATAAGCATGTTAGGACTTCATGCAAAAAATAAAAGAAGACAAAATTTAATTTGGGAAACATCTAACTATGGCACAAACCAAAAATAGCGGTTGGGTTTATAAAAGAGACAACATAAAAATCTGTAAGAAAAACAATTACGCATTTTGGTTATACCTCTTCTAAATGGATCAACAGGCAGCGATGTCTTCATCAGTGGAGCATCTTTTAATCATCTTCATTGGTCAGTGGCAATATACTAAACAGTTCAGTAATGTCTGGCCTTACTGCATCTGAACTGTCAGTGGCAGAAAGCTAAAACACAGCACATTATTACACTGGCAAAATAACGAGCACATCTGAACACAGCCAAGAGCTGCAAGGCTCACAGAAACAGAAGAAGTCTGAAACTTACATCACCTAATTCTGTTATATTAAACTCCTAAAAGGTACTAGACAAAACTCTGTTTATCAGCCTATGGGGTGGCTTATGTCAGGGCCTATTACATTGTCTCCACATCCTCAGCTGTATCCATTCTTCATTTTCTGCATTCACCATTTGTTCGTCCTTTGTCAATGCTGTCACCAGTTTCCATAGCAAATTACAAATGTTGAATATTACACATAAAGCTATTCAGAAATTCAGTAAGCCTTTCTTTCAGGAGTACATCTTATCTTCAGGAAGCCAGACAAATGTTGCAGCATAAGAACATAACTTTCCACAATGAGCCCAGAAAAATTATTTTACAACCTTAGCAGTTTAAACTTGCAGCTGCCTTTATTTCTAACATGAGGCCTTTTTAAAAAGAATTTTAAAACATGCAGCATGAAACATTGAATACATTTAAACTGTTAATCCTTTTAGTACATTTAATAATAAACCAACAAAAATAAATTTCTTTAGACAGTTATTTATTATTATTGTGAAACTAGATTTATGGCTGTCACCAGAGTGCTCCTGTCTTCTAAAGCACACGTTTTTCCAAAACACTGGTTTTCAGCATTACACATTTTAAACACATTATTTCATTTTGTTTTAGTAGCACATCTTTATTGATGATGTTTATGCTCCAGCAAGAGGATGTTTGAGAGAAAAATGTTCAAGGAAGAAGAAAAGGGCAGAAAGAGGAGTGGCCTGAAAAAAGGGAGGAACACTGGTGGGGAAGAAGATTGGATGAAAAGACGGCAATAATCAGCACAGCATGAATTCGAAAAAAGAAAGGTGAAGGGAAAGGAGAGTTGAAGAGGTGATGTGATGAAAAACTTAAATGAGGGGATAAAGGATTAAAAAGCAGCAGTGGAGAAAAGCAGAAAGGAGGGCAACAGCAGGAATACAATAGAGAGAAACTTTTAGAGTGAGATGGATAAAGCAGAAATAATGGAATGAACCACACTTGAGAAAGAGAAAAGAGAGAGAGTAGAGAAAAGAGTAACGAGGAAAAAAAAGAAAAGTGAGCAAAAGGAGAATTGGAGAGGGCAGAAATAAAGGGACAGAGGAGTGATGTGATTGGTAGAAGAGAGAAAAAGGTGAAAAGAGGTGGAGGGGGGAAAGTGAAATATATGAGAGGTGAGTGAAATTTATATGTGTAAATAGTGGAGTGCAAAAGGAACCAGGTGTAGAGATCGGGAAAAGGAGTAGTGGGGCCCTCTAGATGAAGGAAGTGGGCCTCTTAGTGAAGCAGAGGAGGAGGGATGGGCAGCTACTACACGTGGCAGCTCTTCTGCTGTGAGCTGAGGTTTAATTGTAGAGCTTCTACCGGGGCAAACCGGCCTGTTAATGACCAACATATAGCGATTTTCAACAAACAATTATCTCAGCTCTTGACTGAATATAACTCTCAAAACACTACAACCCCCAAAAAACACAATCCCTAGACAATGATTGTATTTCGAATTTCACATTACTGCGGAGTAAAAACAAGGAATCCAAGCGCTTAAAAGTGAAAGAAAAGAAATGTTGCAGCTTATTTTATCTCCCTTCTCAGACTTCACTTTCTAGTGCATCCTTTTTTTTAACAGTACAAAAGAACAGCTTCCAATGCATAATCTGTGCATTTTAGTTAAACTTGAAAATCGGACACGTTATAGCATAATTGGGGCACTCTCAGTTAAAAAAAATTTGCACTGCTCATATATTGTGAAGGATGACATGGTTTACAGCAGTATCTAAACTAGATACTCGGGGCAGATTTATGAGAACTGATGCATTGCTTCATTGCTGCAACGATGCATCAGAAAAAGTTACGCTGCGCTACGACAGAATACAGCGCCATGGAAGTGCCAAATCCATGGTATTGCGCACTATGTTGCATTCTCCCAAGGTGCGTCAAAAATTCTGACACATCTTTGGGAAAGATGGCACAAAGCATCTACCCACAAAGTGACACACAGCTGAATTTGGGCTTACAACAAGTGCAACTTCAGCAATTTGCCACGTAACACAGGCGATGCATGGGTTCTGACTGACACAACTGGCCTAATATGTGGGGACTAACCTAAAAGAGTGTGAAATAGAGGAAGTCATACCTTGGACACACTCCCATTGGACCTGGATGAATGGCATACACATCTAAAGTATGTCTATGTGTGACATTACAATGGCCATAGTCTGCTTATGTGTACCAATAGACCTAAGTGGGTGTGGCATATTGAGTGACACTTTATTGTGAGTGGATACAAGTAATTGATGTAATGCAATGTGATATTTCCTGTGTTACATACCTTATGGGTGTACCTTCCTTTTGCAGTTTGTAGTAGGCTTGGCTGGGAGCCAAACCTATATGGAAATGTGGCAAGTCTGGCCTATCCCTTACATGCAGTACACTGCATTACACTGCATTGCTGCAGTGGTTGATAATCTAATAGAGCCAAGGTACCATGTCACTCAAGGGGTCCGACAACATGGTCAATACATGTGTAGGCCTACTACTACCTAAGGGGATGTGATGTAATTTCTGATTACTTTGTTTTAAGTGACTTCAGTTGGTCAGATTCCTATACCACAGACACTGCGTCATTTCCAAAAGATATGTCACACATTGCCAACTCATAGATGTCAAAACATTACTATTGCATTATTTTTTATGTGGGAATGCCTACCTTTCTTATTTTAGAGTTTGTGTGGCGGAGTTGGTTTAGGCACAGCTTTTGCCTGAGGTAAACCTTAAAAAACCAATGCATTCGGACAAATGCGTTGTCTCATAGACATGGAGTAGTGATTGCACCGCTGTTGTGTCAAAACCTTTGATTCAATGGTGGCTCAAGACTCTCATAAATATGTGCTATAATCTTTCTTATTAGTAATTGCCCTGCAGCCCTCGATAAACAAACACAGGACATCCTGGGCTTTCCTGCATCCACATACAAGAAGAAAGTCAGAGTAGGGATCAGCCTGGTGAAGAGCAGCTGACTGAGGTGCACTGGGAGATGGAGAGTCTAGGCATGCCTAAATAAGCATTGGCAAAGACAATAGGCCTGGCGTTGCTCCCCAGGCTTTTGCAATTCATGGTTTTTGCAAACTTTTATTATTCTGGAAGCTACCAAGCATTTTACAACCTAATAATGATCATTTGCAAAAGGCAAAAAAGTTTTCTTTAGTTGCCAAAAACCACACATTACCTTAGTATTCCCTGGCATTTATCGGAACTACTTTTTGTGTGGATATGTTCCTTGTAAGATGGTGGCACAGAGCAACTCGCAGTGAAGTCAGCCAATGGCTGAGGTGGACTGATGCATTGCCCCATAATGCCTGCTGGAGAGGGTGAAAGAAAAATGTGAATGACACCAACTACAGACTATGGCTGAAGTGTGACCAAAACCCCTAAAAGAAAGAAAGAAAGAAATTAGGAAAGAAAGAAGAAACAGTACAAGGAAAGGAACAAGGAGAAAAAGATAAAGGAGGATAATAATAAACAGTTCAAATGGATACAATCTGGCATGCTGTGAAATAGCAGCAGTCAGAAAAAGCAAAATACTCCAAAAGGAATTTACAACAGCATTGGTAGGAGATGGGATCTGATAAAGATCTGATAAAGATGGAATGTGCCTTGGGTTCACATCAGAAGTGCCCCGCTTTCACAACAGACTCTAAACACAAAACAAAACGTAATTAATTAAAAAGTAAAAGCAAAAACACTGGCAATGAAGGGAACTAACTTCCATGCAAATGTGCTTCTTGTGAGACCAAAATTAAGTGACTCAAAGTGAAGGCAACCTGCGACTTAAATAGGCTGACTCATTGCCCCATGCTGTATGCTGTGGTGGGTGGAAGCAAAATCTGAATGGCAGAACAAAGACCAATGTATGAAGAGAGGTGGATGAAAGCCTCTATATCTATGAATATTTTGTATATTTTAATAAAATCAAAAGTTCCGGGCTAAAGCAAGATCTAATTATAATGGTAATTAGACTTGAGGAAAGTGTCTGCAACTCCATGAGGCTCGAGAGAGAAGAGAACACAGTAACCATGTTTTGTTTGGGATGTTTGAAATTAGTCAAACGAGGGTTGGTAGCTGTTGGAAAGTGGTTTATTAATAGGTGCAGGTAGGTACCTACAGCTAGTAATAACACCACAAGCACTAATAAGGCCCAATCAAGTTCTCGATAAATTAGTACTTGCTCAACCCTTAGTAGCTTGGCTGTGAGCAGACAGGCTTAATTTAGGAAACAGGTGTGTAAAGCAATTGGAAAAACAATATAGTAAATAAGTGAGACACAACACATAATAAAAATCCAACATCAATTTATAAAAATAAGAAATATTTTTATGATTGATATGACACCAGAATTACCAAAATCCAGTGTAGGGAACCAGCGAAGTACATTTTTATAGTGATTCGAAGAAAATATTGCTCAAAGGGTTAAAAAATGGTTCAGCTGGACTTGGACAAAGCCAAGAGTTCAGGCCACCCATGATGTAACAATCTTATACTTACTTCCAGAAGTGTTTCTTGATGTAGAAAAGTGTTCCACAGTACCAGTCAAGGGCCCAGAAGCTCTGGTTTGCCTCTTGGAATCTGGGACTACAACTTCCACAATTAACCCGGTCAATCCAAGAGAATCCAGGTGAAGCTGGTCAGCTGGAGTTGTCCTTGTTGTTATGTTGCAGGTAGATCCTTCTATCCCTTTTATAACTGTTGCTGAGCAGGGCGTCCACTCCTTAATCTTTAGGACAGGCAACATTCTTTTATTGTGAAGCCTTGTGAGTGCATCAGGTACAGTACTTGTAAGTGCAGTCCTCTCTTGTGCATTCCAAGAGTCCAGCAGGGCAGTCCTTTCCCCCCAGATGTTTCTTTTGGGTCTTTGAGGGTCCACAAGCGCAGCCAAGAGTCCAGAAGCTCTGATTTGCCTCTTGGATTTTTGAGACTACAATCCCCACAATGCACCTGGCCAAATCCTTTAAAGTCCAGGTGAAGCTGATCAGCTGGTCTTGTCCTGGTGAAGTTGACTTCTTGAAGCTCTTTTCTACCTGTTGCTTTCAGGGAGCCCCTTACTATTTAGAAGTATGACAAAGTCCTCTTTTGTGACACTCAGAGTGTGCAGCAGGTATAGTCCTTGTCAGTGCAGTGCTGTCTTGGTGTAGACCAGGGATTCAGCAGGGCAGCCCTTCTTCTCTTGATATTTCCAGGCAGGGATCTGAACTGCTGGGCAGCTCTCCCATATTTACTTCAGTTACAACCACTCCCTTAGGAGTGTGGCATATTTTTGTCCCAGAAAGCAATTCTCACAAAAATCCAAAATGAAGAAAATCCCTCCTGGAGGTTCAGGTCTGGCTAACTTAACCCATAGTTGTAGCTAACCTTTCCCTACACTCCCCATCCAGCCCCTCTCCTAATTCAATTACAGGGGATCTCATTTGGCTGGGGTGAAGTAAGTTGAAGTGGGCCTGTTTCCTGTATTATCTGTCTTTCTCCCTTTGAAGACCAATTTGGTTAACCAGCCCCCTTCCTGTCCTGGCATCTGAAGCAGCAGATCTCATTCCCACCAGAGGATCTCTTTGTTTCAGCTGAGGCCACTTCACATCTCCTTCGAGCAGCTTGGCGCAGCCTGTCACAAAAGAGGCTGTTACAGGGCTGATTACTTTCTTGTAATAGTTATAATACATCTAACCATTGCAAGTTGTTGTATTTATTCTAACTATTCATTTCACATTTTGAATGTCTATTCTAGCTTACTCCTGTCAAAAGTTAGACTTTATTAAAGTTGAATAAATCCTTGCCATGTTAGCCAATAGAGCTAGCAGCACTACAATAGGCAAAAATAAAATTGGCAGTTTTTCCTTCACCGGGGCATATGATAGATCTTTTTAATAATGTGCCTGCTTTTTTTTCTAATGCACCCCACCCTTGGGGCAGCTAGGGTAAACTGTTGGGGTGACATGAAAAATAAGGAAGTTTAAGACTTTGGATGTACTTTTAATTCCAACATCGAATTTGGACATCATTTTATTTTTAAAGCAGCCTGCAAGGCAAGGCTCACTTTTAAAATGACACAGGCACCATAGCAGTTCACACCTAAGTGCATTAAATCTACTCGGCCTCTTAACCTACATGCCCTACCATACACTAGGGACTTACAGGTATGTTGTCAGTATCATTTGTAATTATACCTAATTACCATATGCCTTTTAAACAGAACTCTGGTACTGTGCCCGGTTAGCAGAGCCCAGGGCACAATCAGAGTCAGAAAACACCAGTATCAGTCAAAACATCTGCATATATCGCAGTTTTCTCAAAGTAGACTTTCCTGGGGAGCTATTGGATGCTAGTAAAACGTAAATAAGTAAACAATTGTAAAAGGGGAAAAAACTAATTTTTATCAAAGAGGGCACTTTTGCCTATCACTTCATGGCACTGAAACGGACTTCTTTTTAAGCTCACACACGTTATGCACAGATAAAATGGTCACTCATAGTAAGAGAGTGGCAATGGTTAAAATGGGCAGACCTCTTGCTCCATGTTTAATGCTGTGGTAGGCGTTAGCAAAATGTGAATGTCAGTTGAACAGACCAATGGATGAAGAAGGCTGAATGAAAGCCCCTATATGTATATATGTTTATGTATTATTTTTTAAAGATCTTGGTTAATGCAAGACCTAAAAATTAAGTAGGGAAAGTGCATGCAGAGATAGAGCTTCCTCCAGGTTAGTGATTCACAAATATTCCCAGAATTATGCCTGGGAAGCTACAGCAGGTATAGATTTTTAGTCATAATCCTTTGACCTTTCCAGTGATAACCTTTTCCTGCCCTGCAGCTTTTTGCATAATGGAAACGTCAGCGCAGGGGGAGTAGGATCCTCTCTGAAACTGCACTTTTTGTTTCTCTGCTGGGAAAATACTTTTTTTCCTTTGGTGAAAGCCCTTTTTCTCAAGCAGATCTGGGGTAGTTCATTTCCATTCCCACCTTGGAATGAGACTTATGCCAGTCTGTCCTAGAGTAAATTTTAGACCTTTTTCAAAATGGAAATGGGATGTATGTGTTGGAATTTGGGCAGGCCACCAACATACGTTTGTGGGCATTTCCAAACTCCCAAGGCAAACCACACTTTGTAACTTCTATTTCCCCCCCTTAAGTGAAATTTATAAACACATCTGTAAGCAGAGATACACCGCCAATGAAGCACTTCATTCCTGTCACTGTAAAAATGGTACATTCACGTATAAACATATGTTTACAAAAAATGTACCCTTTTTAATAGGGTCTTGTGTGTCTAGGTACAACCCTTCTCCCTGAACCGCAGTTTGTTCTTCAGCAAACCTTGAATGTCCTAAAACATGGTAACAAAACAACATTGGTGGGGACTGCCAGGCCCAAATGACTGGTGTGAGAGGTATAATGGCTGACTGAAGGTAAATGAGGGGCTGAGGGGAGGTCGGTGGAAGAACTGTGACAAAACACAGAGCAGGCTGCATTTGGGGGTCTAAAGAAAGGGAGTTGTGGAGGTAGAACAGAAACAAGAGGCAGTTGAGAATTATAATAGCAGAGGAGAGATTGATATGTGATTACAGAGGAAAGACATGGTTGACGAAAGAGAGATGGCGAAAAGTCATGAGGCAGAACAGAGACACAGAGTGGACAGCAGAGATGAATAACAGGACCAAACACAGCAAGATACAAGAACAGGGCATATGGTAGAAGGATAAGAGGGTTTGGCAAGCAATACAGATGCATGCACAGAGAAAGAAATAGGTGTCAGAAGAAGAGCAATGGGGACTTTTAGAGATGGATAACAGGCAGTGAAAAGAACATAATGCAACAGCAGAGAGACACACGAAGCAAATGATTTCTACATTTTTTCTACTATTTAACATCCTCAGATTGCATGCTACCCCAAAGGGCCTCCTCAGACTTCTCCCATATCAATTCGCTTAAACGTAGTTGGACCAAACATTATTTTCAAGTGCTAACACTTTAACTAAATTAGGCTTTCCTCTCTTAAATCAGACCATCAATATAGATTATGACAAGATAACTAAATGGATTATGCCTACACTTAATGTAGTACCCCCATTTTCAAGTCCTGATCCAATCATTTATATCCATCAACTCCATGGTATAACACAATCATGAGCGATGCCAAATTGGCCTATAAAGTACTCGAATCAGCTTGGAGGGCCAACTATGCCCATGAAGCCAAAATAAAGTTGAAGACTGCTTTTGGAGACTATAAAAAGCAAGTCTGTATAGTAAAGATTAGTTATTTCGCTGAGAAGATTTTGAGTGAAATAAAATACTTTTTTTTTTTTTAAAGTAAGCTCTTTTACTAACTGTGTTTGTTCCACTACAAGCATAGCCCAGGAGCTCTATATAAACTATTCGATTTTGTACATATACAATAGAGGCTATTTGCAATTTTGTTTCTTTGGATGTGAATATCAACATGGAGAAGGGATTTTCCTTAACCCATCCTAATCCCAATCAATCCTATTTTACTGACTTTGATTCTACTGTCTCTGGCCTAGCTGCCAGTGCTCTGCGGGCTCTACTCCTGTTCACAACTCTCTCCTCACACCCCGTGCGCCATTGTCTGTCTCTGTTTCCTCTTGCATGGGTTTTCATTGCCTGTCACTTTTGTTTTGTGCATTTCTGGTTGTGTCCTCTGTTAGTGCTTAATTTTATTTTGTGCATTTCAGGTTGTGTCACTGTTAGTGTCTCTGTTTTGTTTTGTGCATTTCTGATTGTTTCCTCTGTTAGTGCTCTGTATTTTGTGCACTTTTGGTTGTGCATGTCTGTGTCTCTGTGTTTCATTTCTCCAGATTGTGCATCTTTGTGCCACGCCATTTTCCTGTTCCTGACATTTTCCCACTGTTCCCTTCCTGCCCACTCTCGCTGCCTCCAGCCCCGCCCACTGCCTGCCATGCCCCGCCTTCCCTAGGACCTACTAAATGGAAGCCAAAGCACAGGTGTGCTGCTGGCCCCGTCTGCACCTGTCCTCGGCTGTACTGTGCACAGAGCCAGCAACTCTGGCCCTCCAGCCACCCACCACTACATTGCTGAGTAGCTGAAAGCCCTAGACCTTGGACGTCACAACAGCAACTGCTATACATCCACCCCTTGAGCAACCAAGGGACCCTTCACCTACCGATGCTGCCAGTTCTCCTGCAAAACAGAGAGGGCAGCTCGCACCGAACCTTGTGCCTCTCCCAGCCTAAGACCCCAAACACCCCACAAAAGGTCCACTGCATCATGCTCAAAACCAGACCCCTGTACAAACCACAATAAAATTCTGGGACACCATCACTTCCCTTTCCTCCGACATGGCCTTCATCACCAAAACCTGGCTAAACCCCTTCTCGAGCCCTGACATCGCCACTGTAACACCAGGCAGCTACAAAACGTTACACAGAGACCGCATCAACAAACACAGAGGAGAAACCCCAATCATCTTAAAAAACACCATCAGATGCATCACCACCAATGATGACCCTGCACCCGCCATGGAGCACCTCAATTTCCAGCTGCAAATTGACACCAACACAACTATTAGAGGTACTTTCATATACAGACCCCCAGGGCCTCATCTGACCTTCTGCGACTCCATCCTCAACTTCGTTTTACCACTAGCCATTGACTCCAACCATTACATCCTCCTCGGTGTCCTCAACTTCCACATCGACAACCACAAAGACACCAACCCTACCACTCTCCTCGAGAACCTGAGCAACTTAGGCCTTGCTCAACTGGTCACTGCACCCAGGCAGAAAGACAGACACACACTCTACCCTATCTTCACCGCCAGCAACAGAGTTTGTTTGAGCCACGTCACAGAAATCACCTGGTCCAACCAGGCATCATCCACTTCACCATCGCCAGCACCCAACACACCACCAGCAAGACAACAAACCTGAATACTGCAGCTGGGGCAAACTAACCGAAACACAATTGACGCAGGCCCTCAGCAATTCTCAACCCAAGGTTTCTTCTGAATTTGTCCAGGCCGTCCAGAATATCTCCACCTGGATAACCCATTGCACTGACACAGTCACCCCGCTGAAACCAGCCAGAACGAATAAAACATCAGGACCAACAAGCTGGTACACTTCAAAGCTCAAAACCGCCAAGCGCAGCTGCTACCGACTAGAGAAATAATGGTGATGTACCAGGGACCCCGCCGACAGAGCCACCCACAAAGCAGCTTTCAGCAAATACCACCCGCAAATCAAGGAAGCCAAGAGAGTAGCCATCACGACTTGCATCAACACAGGAGGCAACCACACTTAAGAAATGTTCACAATAGTCAAGGAATACTCCAATCAAACAGCCACAGAGACCACCATCTACCCTTCCCGGGAACTCTGCAACACCCTCTCAGACTGCTTCCACAACAAGATTGCCACCATACACAACAATTTCGACCCCCAACCCACAATCTCTTACCTCAGCTCGCTTGACTCCTAGCACACGCTAACTGAACAATCTCCATGTGGACACCGTCCACCACAGAATCCAGGACAGCCATCATGTGATCCATCCACTCCGGGTCACCCACCAACCCATGCCCCCACAACCTGTTTAACCTTGGAAGCATTATCAATACCTCCGACACCTCAGCAGTCTTTCTGGACAAATGGAAACATGCAGAAATCAGACCTCTACTGAAGAATCCTTCCACCGATACCAACAAACACAAAAACTACATACCCATCTTCCTGCTCCCCTACCCCACCAAAGTACTCAAGAAGGTCATCAATCAACAGTTTACCATCTATCTAGAAGAAAACAGCCTCCTGGACATCTCCCAATCAGGATTCCGTGCCAACCACAGCATCAAAACCGTCCTCATCCCTGCCACAAATGACATCCGAGCACTACTCAACAGCAGGGAAACCATTGCGCTCATCCTCCTTGACCTATTAGCGGCATTTGACACTGTCTCCCACCACACCCTCATCAACATACTCCATAGCATCGGAATACATGAGGACGCCCTCAAATGGATCACTGCCTTCCAGACAGAACGTACCCAGAGTGTCTGGTTGCCTCCGTTCACCTCCGAACCCAAAAACATCATATGCAGCATACCACAAGGATCATCCCTTAGCCCCAAATTATTCAACACTTACCTGAACCTCCTGGTCGAAATCAGAGCCCATGGACTCAACATCATCTCCTGCACAGATGATACTCAGCTCAACCTCTCACTCACTGAAGACACCTCCACCTCCAAAACAAACTTCTGCAACACCATGACCATTGTTTCCAACTGGGTGAAAGCAAACTGCCTTAAACTCAACGCCGACAAAACGGAAGTGCTGATCTTTGGGAGAAACACATTCATATGGAACCATGGCTGGTGGCCAGCCGAACTCGGATCCACTCCCATCCCGACAGACCATGCATGCAGAAAACTGACTATGAAACCCCCCCACCTCAGAAACCTCCACTAGCTCCCCATCCAGAAGATATGCCATTTCAAGCTTCTTACACTTTCCTACAAAGCCTTATATGACCTAGGACTGGGCTACATCAACCACAGACTGAGCTTCCACCAGACACCTGTGCGACCCCTCGCTGTCCCTCACACACACTCCGTATCTGTCACGATCGCAGCGGGGATGCTCCTTCTTCTTCATCGTCACCAAAGCCTGGAATGATCTGCCCCTAACCTCAGCACAGCAATACCCCTCGCAGACTTCAGGAAAAGACTCAAGAAACTATTAGTCTATTTCATAGCTATCTTTCCCAGTTAAAATACTAGAAAAAAACAGCCAAAAAGCAACTGATGTGATTTCTGGAATATAAATCTTAGATGCTGCCTAGTTGGACTTCATGCAATTACAAAACACCAAGGTCGTGTTGCTCCCTATTCTAGATGATCTTCAGATACCCATGTAACATCCATGGAAATGCCTCCTTGGCGCAGGGACATGTAACACAGCAATTTGTGCTGCATTACATTAATCAAAATGTATGAAGACACGCAGGGCCACGCAGCTGGGGAACCTTGATGATAACATTTGATAACATTTGATAACATTTGAGAAGACAAAAGGACCAGCGGGAGAATCATCATTTTGATTACCGCAGTACGACCAATGATTGTTAGAGGGAGCGAATGCCATTGGCGAAGGAGGTTTTGTGCCTTTTTAAGAATGGACAAGTAATTCAGATGGTAAAGATTTGCAAAATCATTGGAAACATACGTACCCAAAAATCTAATGAGGCGTGAGACTTGAAAGTGTACCCGCATGTCTACTGGCAAAACTAGTCTGATGCTGTTAAACAAAAGTGTCTCTGACTTCATACAATTGACTCTATATCCTCCTAGATCCATGAATATTTTGAGCTTGGCAAAATCTCTCTCCACATTATGCTCTTCAGCTGCTAAATACAGAATCATGTAATCTGCAAACAGTTTGATTTTGGGTGTGTCCTGCTTATGTGCCTAAATCTGCAAATCTTGCTGCAATGCGGCCTCCAGGGGCTCTGTAAAGAGTGCAAATAGCACTAGGGACATTAGGCATCCTTGATAGGTACCTTGACACAATGACACCGTTCCAGCCATGGCTTCTGTTTTGCTCTATAAATTATGAAGTAACCTCACAAGCCTCAAAGGAAAATGAAACCTATACAAAATGGTGAATAAGACTTCCCATTGCACTAGATCAAAGGCTTCCGGCAATATTATGAAGAGAACAAATTTGTTGGGAGGGTTTTGGCTTGGTAGGTCAAAAAAAGATGAATCAATGCAACTATTAAATCCATTTTCAGTGAGGTCTGGGATTGCATGGTTGATCAACCTAATGAAATAGGTAAGGTGTTTTTAACACACTACTCTAATCTTTATGCCTCCACATCAGTGGTTACTTCAGACAAAATAAATGAGTATCTGGGGGAAATTAATCTGGCCACTCTTAGCAAAGAGCTCCAGGCATCTGCAGAGGTACCAACCGGGCTCACCGAAATCAAAGAGGCTCTCAAGAATTCCTCAAATGGGAAGGCCTGTGGGGGGGTGGACTACCAGCTGAGCTATATAAAATCATGGTGGAAGAGATTGCTGTATTCTTAGCCATCTTGTTTAATGAAATACTTAAAAGGGATGAGGTGCCTAGCTCATTTACAGAGGCAGTAATTGTTAGCTTCTTGAAGACGGATAAGCCAGCTGATAAGCCAGGCTCGTATCACCCATTTGTTTTTTGAATAACGATTATAAATTACTTATGAGGATCTGTGACTGCTACAATTATTCCATGAGCCCCAGCAGTGGTTCTTAGAGACCAATGTGGATTCCTCACAGGGAGGACAATTGCAACCAATAGTAACTTTTATTACAAGCTATAGATTACTTTACTAAAACTAAAGATATGGCCACTATTATTATGCTGGGTGCTGATACTTGTTTTTTTTAAATTACATTTTTTAACAAGATTTTACTTTGTCTTTTGCAGGTAGATCAAGCATTACTAGGTCTAACTAACTACTTCAATGATGCTACAGCTTCTCTGGCTATCAATCTCCAAAGTCATGCTTTTGTGTGAGCTGCACTGAATATTGTGCACTGACTGCACTTCAACAAGAGGGTGATCTTCATGTCTAAGTTCATTGTTTTCAGAAAATTTCAGTGGTGGGGTCACCTCTTCCTACAGCAAAGGTGTATTCTATACAATCCCAGAGCCTTCCACCTTATGCAGACACTAAGCTTTTTTTTTATACCCAGGTTCAAGTGTTCCCAGAGTGGGTGATGCATTGTTTGATGATTGCAGATAAAACCTGGAATTCACTACCCACTCATATCCTTAAGATTATTACCACTTTGCAAAGCCTTGAAGACCTGGCTCTTCTCTTATTAATACTCCCAAGCATATGTTGTGATTGGTAGATAATGTAGTGAATCCTAGTTTGCTTTAATGGGATAACAGGAGTTAGCTTAGCCTTTGGCTTGCAGACTTGTGCCCCCGTCACCTAGTGACTTTTAACCTACTTAGCTTGCTCTGTCTTAGCCCATTTAATTATTTAATTCTTCTAAGATGGCTGCCTTGTTTATAGTTAGGCCACTTGTTATGCTTTGCATTATCAGTGCCACCATGCCAAGGAGTCAAGATCAAGTGACAAAGACAAACAAACAGTAGGTGTTCACACTTAGGGACTTTCTCTCTCTATACTTTTGAGGGAATTGTTTACAATAATTGCTGCCCCACGCATGTCTGTTATCTATTGTTTGGGAACACACCTACATCAGGGGTCCTAGTAGATGTGTATAAATACATCAAACTTTAGACAGATAATCAGAGGGATTCCAACCAGAGGGCATCGCCACCATAGCTGATATCGATGCTGCACGTCGTCTTGACGCTGACCCAGTCTTCGTGTCCCTACAGAGTCTGAGATAGAGACCTCATTCCAAGGTAACGAGGGTTGGGTGCTCCTCTCATGAGCATGGCATTGGCAGATTAGGTTTAACAAACCCAGCTCTCCTTTAGGTAGGAGGTTAGGCCTATCATATTAGGGTATTAGGATATATTACACATCTTATGTCTTATACATGCTATTGCAAGATGGTGGGGGGTCTTTGTAATAATGACTCTTGTCTTTACAATTCTGTTTCTTGCACTGTTCATTGTCCTAATCATTGCAGCCCATGCAGCATATTGCAGATTGCAGTTGTGTTAAATAAAAACTATTGAAACTTTACTGCATCTTCGTTATTGCCTGTGTTTGGTTGAGACATGATGTATCTGTGAGAAAGGGGTAATCTCCGTTTAACCACAACACTCCCTGAGATGTCTTACTCTTGAGTTCATGCATTAAGGCTGCCACAAATCACCTTTTACTATTTGGGTTTTTTGTGAGGTGCTGCTAGTGAGCCGGAAGGGTTGGGACGACAGCTGTGACTTGTTGTAGGCTAGGCATAGTTGCCTACAAACATAAGTACTTTCATCCTTAAACCAGCAGTCTTGCCTAGAGCAAGAGTCCAAACTACGACATAGCACCACCAACGATGGTGTTTAGGCACTAATTTACGGATACCCCGACTATCACTGTCTCACAGACTAAAGGTACCCTAAGTACCATTATACAGAGATGTCCGTGGTCTTTGGGAAATTCCTCCTCAGCTGAAAAGGTAACACCTGATTAAGCTGTAGGTTGTCCAAGCTCGAACTCATAAAAGGACTTTACTCCCCATTTGGTTTTCCATTTTTCTAAACAAATATGGCCAACGCCATTAACATTCCTGAAAATGCTAGACATGCTCTAACACAACACTTGCTAGCGCATGGCCTTACAGAGGATGGCGGGGATGTTACTCTTATAATAGAAGCTAATGAAGCATACCAAACAGAAACATTTTATTGTTGGGTCACCTTTCCTGAGGTAGACCAAAGAACACATACATTCCACACATATGAAATTGCAAATGTACTGCCACGGTACCAAGCATACAAGTATCATGAAATATCGCTCACATACCAAGAGCATCGGAACTGGTTTGAAGGCGCCCTACCACACATATTAGAAAGAGTGAGGCTAGGGGACATATGTACAAGCACTTTTCCCCATAGACACAGAATAGGTAAAAACCTTTGCTACATCTGGCCCTAGGTCCTTTAAGTAATGACGGACCAACATACACATACACACCACATACACACCTCACCCAGACATTCTAAATATGCCAATAGTAGATCTGTGAAATTTATATAATGAATTAGTGACATTATATAGACGACTAGTTCAGTTCGTATTGCGAATGTTGAACACTATACCAGCGCGTCCAGCACCATCAGCACCTGGTGGATACCAATTGGCTACTGGGATTCCACAAACAATACATACTATTATGGGTAAGGTACCCACAGAACGAGAAAAAATACTGTTTTGGATTGCCCAGAAAACTAATCAGCTGGAAGCTGTGTTTCCCTCTACGGGACCACAGGAAAAACATAGACTCCTCACTATGTGCTTGCCCTTTGGGACGGTTCCCTCGGTGGATGACTGCGCCACATGGGGTACAGTTTTCGCTGCCATATATACTACCAAACATGGTACCCCGACACTTGCCAATTTACTGGAAGTGTTAAAACAAATACAGAAAGAGCACAGGGCTGCACCAGCCTTAGATTTGGGGATGAAATTAATGCGTAACTTTGATGCGGTTTCCTCAATAATACTCAGTAATGTTAAAGGGGAAGCGGTAGCACTGGCAATATGCCAGCGTCTCTGGGAAACTCCACACTTGGAACAAGAGAGACAGCTACCAAAAATAATTTCCGACACCTATACTAGTATAGGGTGGGATAGTTTGGGAGCCAAACCAAAGAAATTGGAGTTACAAGGTACCACCCTTAAAGAAGGTACAAAGAAGGCACAAGAAGGCTCTAAGAAGCGCTGGGAAAATCAAAAAGAATTTAAAGATAGAAGAAATAAGAGAGCTGATTCTCCACACCCGGAGAACTCCGAAAGGAGATACAATCTCAGACAGAGGGGAAATATTAAAACTCTAGACAGATATACTGATTCACGTCCCTCTAGTTCCTTTGAGGACGCACCGGATAGACGTAGCGAGAGAGGGGGCCGTCCTGATCGACGTCCTGAATACGTGAAACAAAAAAAAGACTTGCCGCAGTCTACAATTAAAAAAGAAGAAAAGACTCCTCAGCAAAAGCCACAGTCTAAAAAGAAAAAGGTGGCAGCACTGACAGCTAAAAATGCCAGTACACTTGAGAACACTGTGGGCAGTGACTCTGTTAGACAGCACAGGAGAGGTCACGATATGTCGCCATTGTCTGAAAGATCATCTGGATGTGACAGCAACTGGTGATTTTATTGCAGTTGAAACTGCGGACGGTCGCGTTCTCCCACCTGACGGGGTTTAGGATTAAAAAATTAAAATAGAGGGAGACGTGGAGCGCACTATTGGTGTGATATTTTGGAATGAACTTACTAGTGACATCGTATTTGCCGAAAGAGACTGGCCACCTGAACACGTCCGTAAGCTCCCGCATGGGGAAGATGTAATTTTGCCTTCTTTCTCTGATCTTGTTCCGGAAGCAAAAAAAGAAGCCTATGCTGCTGAATGGGCTTTAGCGCAGGCACCTGCGTTATACCGCAATCATGTAGGTTGGGACAAGGAGTCTCCTTTTCATGTTATTCCCGTTAGGTCTACACCCCAGCCGCAGTCACAATATCCTGTTAAACATGAAGCAAAAGCTCCGGTGAGGGAGATCCTCACCAAGCTCGAGTACCGGGGAGTAATTGAGCCCTGTACATCTGCAATGAATAACCTGTTATTCCCCATTGCAAAGCCAGACCATTCCTACAGAATAGTCATTGATTATAGACATTTAAATAGTCATACACGTAGATATGCTATACAAAACTCACATAGCATGGCACTAATAAAAAACATCATGCGTAAAAAATATAAAAGAGCATTAGACATATCTAATGGCTTTTTCTGCCAGAACTTAGCACATGAAAGTCGGGACCTGAGTGCATTCTCATTTGGCTCACAGAAACGCTTTTGTCGTTGACCCCAAGGCTATAAAAACAGCCCAGGGCTATTTTCAGCCCGTTTAACATCAATATTACATGATATTGATTCCAAGGCGTTATCCTACGTGGATGATATATATCTGACAGAAAACGACCTCGACATTCACCTTGTAAGGGTCGATTGGATCATTTTTGGATTTGAGGACCTTGGTTAGAAATTCAACTTTAAGAAAAGTAAGATTGCCTTTCTCAGTGTACGGTTCCTGGGATATGAGCTATTAAACGAGGGGAAGAGCCTGGCCTGCACTTTCTAGAGAAATGTGCTCAACTACACCCTCCTAACATCCTTAAGAAACTACAGTCATTACTGGGTTTCTTTAACTTTGGCAGAACATACATTCCAGACTATTCACAACGTATCAAGCCACTTTATGACTTGGTTCAGCCCAACTTTTCTAGCAGACACTGGACAGTTGAACACACACGCATCCTTAGGGAAATGCAACAGGACATGCTAGAAACTAAACACTTGCACACATGTGACAATAAAACAAATTTGGTCATCAGAATAATTGCTGGTGCCATTGGATTTACTTATGTCACCTTCAACGAAGGTGACACGGGACCCATAGCATATAAAGCAAATTTATACTCTAAGGCAGAACAGCGTTTTGCACCTACAGAAAAGATTCTGATGGCAGTTCAGATGGCTGTCATAAAAGAGAAGCCACTTGCCCAGGGGAAACGCATTATTGTCGTTACCCTGGTGCTGGCCTTAGAGACCGTCACCAAAGCAAGCATTCCTAATGCTAAAGCACTACATCCACGTTGGATACAATGGGCAACGTCTCTGACTGCCACTGATGTTGATTACATTTTTGATCCAAAACTTCAGACACAAGAGTTTCTCCAGTACGAACAGGAGTACCCCGCTCCTCTAAATATCTTGCCACTAGACAGATACCATACTGTCAGATACACTGATGGTTCAGCACAACCGGCTGTAGGTACTAAACATCAATACTCAGCCGCTTGCGCAGCCGTGAGCGGAGTGATGGAGGATGGAGTCTTCCACCCTCACAAAACCTACATGCAGACCCTAGGGGACTGCACAGCTCAGTTGGCTGAACTTAAAGCTCTTATACTAGTGCTAGAACACACAGAGCCAGGATGCCTGACTTTAATAGTCTGCAACTCATACTACTGCGTCCAGTCATACAATGATTATCTTAATCATTGGAAGCTGAACGGGTTTAGAGATTCAAACGAGAACACCATTAAACACAAGACATTGTGGGGGAGGGTGGCTGATCGTAAGGATAAGCTTCCATGTGTCCATGTAGTACATACATTGGGCCATCAACGTGTAGGAATACACGTTACCGGCAACACCTTGGCTGATGAAGCAGCCAAATCAGCAGTAGCTACGGCTTCTGTGGCTGCAGTGACTCGTTCACAAATGAGATTGGATAATGAAATACTGACTGCCATGAAAGCTTCGGCTGCAGGTAAGCCCCTTCCAAAGGGATACCCTACAAACTATTCTTACCATATCAGTGCACAGAATGTTGCCTACGCAACAATTCCTGGGGTTGGAGATCGAGTGATCCCCAACAAAGACCAGAGATTAGTTCTAGTAAAAGCAGTGTATGAGGGTGTCGCTTCTGCACATGCTGGTATATCGGCAACAATAACACTTCTACAGAAACCCTTCTGGTGGCATGGTCTATGCAGACGGACAAAGAAATATGTCCTTTACTGTGACATTTGCCAGCAGATAAACGGTTCTAATATCAAAGGCCCACCGCAGACATCCCTCTTAGTGTCCAGCAGGCCACTACAGTGTGTGTACCTGGACCATTGCGGTCCACTACAGCCTGATGGTGCATACAGATATATTTTAGTTGCTGTTGATTCCTGTTCTAGATTCCTGTGGGTATGGCCGCAGCGGTCGGCTGATGCTCGAACAGTTATAAAAGACTTGCTGATCTTTATCGGTACATATGCGGTTGCAGCATTCCATTCGGACCAGGGCCCTGAATTTGCCTCTAAGGCATTCAGAGACACCATGGGGATGATGGGTGTTGAACTCCATTACTCCTCACCATACCATCCCGAGGGAAATGCGGTCGTGGAGAGGCGGAACTGTGATCTAAAGCAGTCCTTAACGGCTCGGGTATTAGGTTCAGGCTGCAGTTGGCTTCATCACCTATATGGGGTCCGGAGAGCACTGAATAATCTGCCAAGACGGTCCTTGGGGAGACGCACTCCTTATGAGGTTCTCTTTGGGATACCTATGTATGTCCCAGATCTTGATGCCTCTGGTTTGGTGGCAGCAGAAACACCATTTGACATAAATGAACGTCTCACTGTCTTACAGGAGCTTCAGCAATTTCGTGATGATAAATCATCTACCAGTGCTGCCATTTTAGGAATAAGGGATTTAGCGAAAGCTTCGACTGGCTGGATTCCTAAAGTTGGGGATCTGACTCGTGAGAAGTTCGCTGTGAAGCAGGAATTCGGTCCATCATACAGAGCACCTGTACCGGTCTTGGGAATTCAAGGTACCAGGACTGTCATCTTACCACCACTGTCTGGTTCTCGAACAAACAGATTAATTTCCATTGATGACATCAAATTACACCATGTGGCCGTTTCAACCTTTTGTTTCTCAACCTGCCTGAAACATCTTGCAGTGGGAGGTGCGAGCAACTAGGCAGTAGCTATATTAAGGAAGAGTGGGAGCTGCCCTTTGATTATAAATGTCTGAACGGCGAAACAGAGGTCTTTCTTAGTGGAAGCAAATGTGAGACTACTGTTAGTCATTCAATGATATGTAAGCAGGTGTCCCTTCACGGCCTTTGCAATGCGGGGGTCGCAAACTTGGCCTGTTGTCTGAAGGGTACTCCCGTCCCTTTGATTCGACTGGTATTTCATGTACTTTCCAATGGAAGTTATGTGGTACTGAATGATCAAAGTTGTTGCGGCATGCTACCAGGAATTGCCTACTCAATCTCGATCTCGAAGGTCGTTACGTGTTGCGGACATGTTTTATTCCCTTCCACACGAGAGATAAAAGTATCTGACATGTGACCCCACATAGATACTATTAATGTGAACTATGACAAGCTGAGCAGGCTAAAGGCACTATTGTTTCAAAAACAGGTCGCCTTGACATCCGCTAGAGAGACGTATGCTCTCCAGATAGCGAGATCATCAGCCGAGATACAATCCCTATTAAATACCAACTTCCCCAAGCACTTTGGACAACTAGTAACCAGAATATTCAATGCTTCAAGCGCTACTGGGATTGTCCATTTCTTTAAGGCTGTCGGGTCTGGTTTCGTGTCCATCTTCCAGACTGTCTTCAGAGTCATCCCATCAGCCATCCATTCGCTCTTTTCAAGTGTGTTTGGTGGTTTTCAGATTATTTTGGCATTGATTGGCGGACTACTACTGCTATTTCTTCTGATTCGCAGTGGTTGTTTCTTTCAGGCTATGCAGAGCAATGGAGCCGCTCCCACCAACTCCGCTCTGCCGTGAACGCATGGTTCGGATCTTCGGTGCACCCTTGCTGGTGGAAATGGAGCATGATAGGTCGTTGTCATTTCGGCCCCTTCTCTGGTGCGTACAACCAGTTTTCCGCTGCATGTGGTGCCACTTCGAACACCTGCCTATGGTCTGTCTTGCTGTTGTACCGACATCTCCTGTGGACCACGAACTGCTGATGTCCCCGATGAGGGTTCATACACGGTCATGCCCCTTGAGACTAAGGTTGCTCTGCAAAGCCACCTATGAGCCTTCCGTTCTAATGTCTACCATGGATGATGGCACTGCAGCAGATGGCTTTACACTAGAGACTGACGCGCACTACTGCTCTGTGGAACCGTTTGTCCGCCCGGCACTCGATTTAACATCAGATGATGAGGACTCATTTTTGAGGTCCTTGGTTGGTGAATTCGATGACACTCTTCGAGATCATGATTACAGCAAATGATATGATGAATTGGCTTGCCATTCCCGATTAAAAATATGCATTCAAATTGACTTTACTTTCGCCCGCTGTGCTTTTCATGGTTGACATTAACATCTCTGTATGTATTTTAGCTGAACTGTTTTTACTCCTTTTTTAACACATTTTAAAGAGTTTTTTTAGCTGGTTTTTATGCTTTTAGCTTTATAATTCAGAGCAATTTTAGCGTTTGGGTTCCTGTACCTTCATCATACCTGTTATGACAATGGGGAGGGTGTAGTGAATCCTAGTTTGTTTTAATGGGATAACAGGAGTTAGCTTAGCCTTTGGCTTGCAGACTCGTGCCCCCGTCACCTAGTGACTTTTAACCTACTTAGCTTGCTCTGTCGTAGCCCATTTAATTATTTCATTCTTCTAAGATGGCTGCCTTGTTTATAGTTAGGCCACTTGTTATGCTTTACATTATCAGTGCCACTGCGCTAAGGCGTCAAGATCAAGTGACAAAGACAAACAAACAGTAGGTGTTCACACTTAGGGAGTTTCCCTCTCTATACTTTCGAGGGATTTGTTTATAATAATTGCTGCCCCAAGCATGTCTGTTATCTATTGTTTGAAACACACCTACGTCAGGGGTCCTAGTAGATGTGTATAAATACATCACACTTTAGACAGATAATCAAAGGGATTCCGACCAGAGGGCATTGCCACCATCGCTGATATCGATGCTGCACGTCGCCTTCGTGACGCTGCGCAGTCTGAGATAGAGACCTCATTCCAAGGTAACGAGGGTTGGGGGCTCCTCTTATGGACATGGCATTGGCAGATTAGGTTTAACAAACCCAGCTCTCCTTTAGGTAGGAGGTTAGGCCTATCATATTAGGGTATTAGGACATATTACACATCTTATGTCTTTTACATGCTATTGCAAGATGGTGGGGGTCTTTGTAATAATGACTCTTGTCTTTACAATTCTGTTTCTTGCACTGTTCATTGTCCCAATCATTGCAGTCCATGCAACATATCGCAGATTGCAGTTGTGTTAAATAAAAACTATTAAAACTTTACTGCATCTTCGTTTTTGCCTGTGTGTGGTTGAGACATGATGTATCTGTGAGAAAGGGGTAATCTCCGTTCAACCACAACACTCCCTGAGATGTCTTACTCTCGAGTCCATGTGTAAAGGCTGCCACAAATCACCTTTTACTATTTGGGTTTTTGGTGAGGTGCTGCTAGTGAGCCGGAAGGGTTGGGATGACAACTGCGACTTGTTGTAGGATAGGCATAGTCGCCTACAAACATAAGTACTGTCATCCTTAAACCAGCAGTCTTGCCTAGAGCAAGAGTCCAAACTACAACAATAACAGTTGTAGAGCAAAGAAACCTTTATATGTAACAGTGTGCTTTACAAATACCATTCACATTACTCATTGCACACAATATTTTAAAACTTTGCAAGACAATCTGACATTGTCTTAACAGTTTCAGGTGTTCCTCTTATTTATCTCTTTTGAATGACTCCCTCCTTTCCTCAATTCTTTGCATGCCCCTCTATCTGAGTGCAGCCCAATCTAAGTTGCGCGCCTGTCTCCCTTAATCTCCTTCATTGCATTTCTGAAAATTGCTTTCTCCTCACTTCATAGATTAAAACCTCCCTTCTTTGGAACCACATCCAGTACCTAATTTATTCTAGCCCATCTATTCATGCAATCAGCCATTTGCAAGAACTCACACAACCACACTGATGATCACCCCCAAATTCATAGTAATGCAGTCCACCACAAAGAAACTGAAGCAAGTGCATGGAATGATTTTCTTGCAAGCTCAAGACTAATCTCAGTAACAAACAATAATTATTAAGCAGTTGATTAACCATTAATCTTGGTTTCTGTATTAGTGTGCTACTTGGTGGAAATCGTTTTGTCAGCAGTAGTAAGTGCTATATAAATCCAGTTACAATTCAATGCAAAAGGAAGCAGGTGTGTGCAATCAAATGCTGATGTAATGGGTGATGAACACACATTAGAAAAAAGCAACATGATTAGAGTGCCATCCAGGTGAGTGGCAGTATAATGGCATTACTGGTTAGCACTACTTGTTATGACTTAAAAGTAAACAGTAAGGCACTGGGCAAATCTATCCTCAATGTTCAACAAGAGTGCTCTGAAGTAACTATAACTCACTACCCTGCCAAACACTGCTAATTGCCAAACATATTGCATCACTCATGACTTTTTCTATTACATCATGTATTACAACATGGCACATCTGAAATGACATCATTTATGACAGCACTGTGCATGGGGGTTGCATGCTAAAGTTAATTTAGAACACAAGTTATAGTTACATGAGAACACTATACCTGGTGACTGTCAGTGGTTTTGTTTCTTTAAAACAGTGTGATTTAACTGACATTTTCACCAAACTATAAAGTACCCTTAACCTTTGGTTTGTCAGTGAATTTCTAAGGTATTTTTTTGATGCAAAGTAAGATATTACTACCATACTTAACTATAATGTCACTTTAACCTTTGTTTTTTTACTGGGGTATAATGTAGTGAGATAATTTGGTGGTGAGTTTGATTGAAATTGATATCAGTAACCTGGTTGGTATTGTAATAAGGCTAATTAAATGGAAGGTATGTATATGGTACACTTTCCACTCATTTTTTTTGTTTGAATCTGTTTATTAAGGTTTTCAGTAACTGTTGTCACAAAACTTATCAAAGACATGACATGATGCGGTTTGCAAGCTCATACAACATACAACCCAGTTAATTGTCCCGGCACATTACATGACACGCTGTTTAATTTGACAGTGCACTGAGCAGAATCAGGTGCATATCAACATGTATATTGCAGCCAATACATATATCATTCTAGGGACACGATGTAGAAGGAGGTGCAAGCTGAACATCAGGGGGTAAGAGACAAACAACTCCTTTATTAAGCAATACAACAAGGAAAACAAAAAAAACACAATTCCGATTCCTGTATCCCCACACTTCTGCAAGTTACAAGCAATTGAAGACATGGGTGTGTTGAATAACATACAGTTACAGGGGCCTGCAGGGTGGTAATTTAAGAGAGATAAGTTGCTGCAAGAATATTGAGCAGCTAGGTTTCACCTCAGGAGTCCCATGTGTTGTAGCCCCTTCCTCAGGCAACCTCTGGGGTGTGATGGTCGGGAGTTGCCTCGTTTTGAAAGAAAATCATTCTGAATTGTATCCCAATTGGCAGCAACGGAATACTTGCGCAAACCTAAATTATCCTCTCTATGGAGTGAGGTGCTTGCAGCCTGTGCCCATGTGATGAGCGATTGTCTCCAAGCCACCAGTGATAGGGGTTCCAGTGATTTCCAATGCCATGCGATGAGACATTTAGCCATCATCATGGTCAAGTCAAGGAAATGGGAGGTGACCCTATAGTCTTGCCCCTGTGGTGAAGTCCTAGTATGCAAATCCCCCATGTGGAAAAAGTTTGGGGTCAGTCAGGTAAAGGCAGCATCTAAGCAGTAAAAATATCAGTTGATTTTAGTGGGGGTTAGGTAGGCTCTGTGCAAAATATACAGTTGAATAAGTAGAAAGAGGACTTTGCAGCCCATTCTTTGTCTGTTCAGGGGCGAGCCAGGTCTTCCTCCCAATGGTAGCACAAAGAAAGGAGCTGCAGTACTGTGTGGGTGTGCAGCAAGTCTGCAAACCAATGTATAAGTCATCTGCCGTGGCCCGGAATGTGAAGATATTTCAGGGTGAGGTGCATCAGAGGTTCATGTATAATGTCTTTCCATTTGTTACCCAAAGTAGCAAGCAACGAGGTGTGTAAAATGATTTCCCTGGGGGCAGTCCATCAACTTCAAATGGTATGAGGGAGCCATCATGATAGAGATCTCCGAGGGTGTGCAAGTCAGGGGTACCTGCCAGCTGGTAAGTTCTACCGAAGAGCTGGTGATGTGCCCCCTGGTGGTACTGAGCAGTGGTATTGCTAGTGTGTATGGGACTGTTGCTTGTGTGAGGTGCAGACAGCAGCGGTAACAATAAAACACTACTCTCAGCAACAATGACTCAGGTTGTTTTGTGAGAGTACATGGGTGAAATAAGTGAAGAACAGCTGCTAGGGACCAAGCCGATGATAGCGGGACAGTGTCCATCAAGTGCAGGCCGTCAGCCATTTGGCTACTCATTGAATATAGGAGGCAAGTTAATATCGTTCCAGATTCTGCACAGCAAGCCCACCTTGGGAGGTGGGTAAACAGAGCTTTGACAATGCTACTCTACAGCATGAGCCGTTTCAAATGAAGTCCTGCATTGACTTCTCAAAGGAGCACAAGAAAGGGGTTAGGATGTCGACAGTAGTAGAGAAGACAAGGTAGGACCACCATCTTGAGGAGGGCAATGCGTCCCATCACTGATAAGGGGAGCATTCGTCAAAAAGACATTTGAGATTGTAGGGCTGTAGCAGCATGTTTGAGGTTACCATCCAGCAAATCTCTTGATGAGCGAAATACTCTGACCCCTAAATACTGAAATGCACCAGTTTGCCATGGTATAGGAACCCTATTTAATACAAAGTTTGGGTTTGGGAGTGCAGGAGCAACATTTAATAGGCTGGACTTGGCCCAATTGAACTTTAGGCCACAATATGCAAGCAAAGCTGTTAATTGTCTGAACTATTGTGTTGGGGATCAAGTGCATATCCCTCGGATATAGGAGCAAATCCTCTGTGTAAAGAGAGATAGTGTGTGTTGTCACACAAAGGAATACCCTAGGCCATACCCTGTTCCTGTATGGCGATTGCAAGTGGCTCTATGGCCTGGAAGCAGAGGAGTGGGGAAAGTGGACAGTCTTGAAGGGTACCTATGTGTATGTGAATGGGCTCTGATATGAGGAAACCAGTCTTGACCCTAGCAAGTAGTTGGGTATAGAGAAACCTGACTATGTGAATAAAATGGTTCCTAATGCCATAGCGTGGCAGTGCAGTGAACAAGAAGGCCCATTCCAAGGAACTAAAGGCCTTTTCAAGATCCAGCGCTAAGCATCCGGGATGAGGCCATCAATAAGGGGAATATTCTAAGATATGGAAGAAGTGTCATAGGTTCAGGGAAGTGTTGTGGGATGGGACAAACCTGTTCTGGTCCGAGTGAACCAGTGGCAGGACCAGGGGTGTCAAGTGGACCGCAAGGATTTTGGCCAGCTCTTTGTAGTCAGTATGAAAGTAGGACCAAGGGCCTGTGTGAGCCCAAAGCAGTGTCTGGCTTGGGTAATGAGATGAGCAATTCTTCATGAAAGGATGCTGGAAGGCAGGAGGCAGAGAGGGTTTCCTCATAAAGGGGGTTATTCTAACTTTGGAGGAGTGTTAATCCGTCCCAAAAGTGACGGTAAAGTGACGGATATACCACCAGACGTATTACGAGTTCCATAGGATATAATGGACTCGTAATACGGCTGGTGGTAAATCCGTCACTTTTCCGTCACTTTTGGGACGGATTAACACCTCCTCCAAAGTTAGAATAACCCCCAAAGTGTTTGTAGGTGAGGAGCAAAGAGTGGGGCATACGCTTTATAAACTTCAGACAGGTGGCAGCCTGGCCCAGAGTATTGCCCACAGCAAAGGCACATATTGCTACTTGGATATCAAGAGGAGTAATGGGGTCATCGAATTCCGCTTGTTGGTCTGGCATGATGCAGGGTAGGATAATAGTGGAAAAGAAGGAGTTGGTGTCATCTGGGTGAGCGTCCATTACTGATGGGTATAACAAGGTGTAATGACACATCAGTTTAGTGTTTATGTCCTGTTCCGTAAAAGCAGGTTCGTCAGAAAAGTGCAGTACCATAATAGGGTATTGTGATTGTCTTGGTGTGTCAGCTATGCCTATAACTGGGCAAAACGATCAGTTGACGCATGGGTGCAGGTTGAGTGGGCAGCGTAATGAAGACATCTCATCCTTTTGAACAATGAGGCATGTTCGCAGTGCACCTCTGTGAGGTAGTGGGTACAGGAAGGATCTCGCATCATCTGGGGTTCATGTCCTAAGAGGTTACATTGGTTAGAGGAGAGGTCATTCTCAAGCTGCCTGCCTAAGTTCCAAGTCACCTCAAGACAGTAACCTCTGATGGCTAATTTAAATGCATCCCACTCTGTCACTCTAGTCATTTCTGTGTTGCCATTTAATTCAAAGTAGTCCCTGATAGCAGTGCAAAGAGAGGCATCAAAATGGGGGTCTTCCAGCTTCGCAGATTGTAATCGCCAGGTAGGTGTTGCAGACAGATTCATATCCCATGTAATACACAAGTACTGGGGGTTATTATTAGATTGAGTGCAACCCAGATAATCAGTGAGTGTGACTGACTAAAGCAGATTGGCTGTCCCAAAATGACGGTCACTTCTGACACGTAAGTGGTGCGGTGAAGAGTAAAAGGAGTATATGAGGGTGTCAGGGTTGAGTATGAGCTGGCAGTGCTGTGGCCAGTCACATAGCGCCTGGGCATTAGATGTGACCAGTGTATGCGGCAGGGGGGGAGTGGTCAAAGTCAGTGCTCAGAACACAGATGCAGTCTCCCTCTATAAGCAACGGTATATCGCTAGTGTGGGATAGTGTCTCAGATAGACCCTGTAGGAATGAGATCTGTCCTGTAATAGGTGCATATTGAGCACCTAAGAGAATATGGTAGCCATCTAGGCAGCCCTTTACAAAAACATAAAGCGTCTTTTTCAACATTGTCCACTGTAAAAGGGGTCCCCATCTTTACCCATATCAACACGCCCCTGGCACAGGAGGAGTAACTAGTGGTAAACGTTAAGGGTGGGCGGAGCTCACGGAGTTGTACTCAGCAGAATTCCGCGGGATTGCAGAAAAACTCAGTGAGATTCTGTGGCATTCCGTGCACCAGACTGTAATGTTGTGAGTCCTAATTTACAGTGCATTTCTGGGTGTTTATAGCCTTTATTTTCATCTGCTGGACTTGGACACAAAGGCGACGATTCAAAGTCTGAGTTGAAAATAAAATTGCCAAAAAAACGCTCCCCCCATGTTACATCTGTGCTACTTAATAATTCCTTCTGACCCGTGACAAGGTTTACTTAGAGGGTGTTATGGTTTCTAGACACCTTTATTAGGAAGCATTGTGCTGAGGTGAGAAACAGTGGAGGTATTATTGAACATTATAAAATCATTTACCTTTACTCTCCAATGGGTAGGAAACGGAGGCGACTGACAGGGGCCAGTGGCAGCGTGCACTATCTCAGTGCATCATACAGGGCGCTGCCACCAAAAGTCAGGAGGGATCAGACCAGCAGCGGGGGGACTATAAATTACGGCAGCACGGGGAGAAGGAAGCATGCCCCGGCAAGGTGAGCAGCAGCAGACTGTCGGCAGTTAAAATCAAAACCTGTATTACACAAATCAAATCGGGGTCACCGGATGACACCTGTCCAGCAAAGGTATTACACATGATCCCAGAACCCACTGCGGAGGGTTTGGAGATTGTGTAAAGAGAGGTGTTGTAATCAGGGGTGTGTCCACTAATATGGAAACAGACAATCGTTAAGCCCCTGAAAAAGAAACCAGGAGGGGATCCTTGTGAACTTAAAAACTTATGGCCTATCTCCCTTCTCCCTGTTCCTGCTAAGGTGATGGAGAAACACATCAATCAAGAGCGGGCAAGTTATATGCTTGCCCATGTTTGCCTTGATCCTACACAACGTGAGTTTAGGAAGAATCACAGTACGGAATCTGCCTTGGTTGCCACTACAGATATCTTCCATAGGCAAGTAGATCAGGGAGGGGCCACCATTATAGTGTTGTTGGATCTATCAGCAGCCTTTGATATCATCTTTCCCCAGTTGATGGTACAACAACTGCATCAGGCAGGCGTGAGGGGTTCGGCCTAAGGATTCTGGATTTGTTTCTTCACGGAAGATCAATTACGGTCAGCTGTAGAGACTTTAGATCCGCTCATTTTCAACTGCCTTGCGGAGTCCCACAGGGATCGCCGCTCAGTGCGACCCTTTTTAATTTATATGTGGCTCCCTTAGCAAAACTCGTCTGCACTTTTAAATTTCAAGTGTCCTCATATGCAGATGATACCCAGCTCATTGTTTCCATCAAAGATGATTGAGAAGCAGTGTTAGACAATTTCCAGGCCTGTATGAGGGAAGTAAGCTATTGGATGGGGCAGAACAGGTTGAAAATGAACAGAGATAAAACCGAGATATTGATTTTTGGGACCAAGATGTCAAACTAGAGTAGCAGATAGTGGCCAATGTCCTGTAGCACTCTGCCTACCCCCATGACAGCGGCAAACGATTTGGGGGTAATGTTTGACTCCTCCTTGACTTTTGATATACAGGTCAATAAAATAGTGAGGGCGTGTTTTTGGATGATGAACATTCTGAAAAATACCATTTATACCTCCAGAGCTTAGAGTTAAGGTGGTTCTAGCTCATATAACATCAAGAATGGACTATTGTAATGCACTGTTTCTTAATATAAACCAATCCTCATTGAACAAACTACAGTTGAGCCAGAATGCAGCTGCCCGGTTGGTACTAGGATAGCCAAGGTGTTTCTCAGTTAAAAAGGGGCTGAAGAAGCTTCACTGGGTGCCGGTAAGGAAATGTATCTCCTTTAAGGTTTTGTGCCTAACCCATAAAGCATTACACTTTAATGGTTCAGGGCATTTTCAAGAAGTCCTCAAGTTGTACTGTCCACACCATCTGTTAAGGTCAGCAGACCTCAGGCTGGCCCTAGTGCCCCGCTGTTATAAATCTAAATGGGGAGATCATACTTTCTCAGTAGCTGCGGCAAAACTCTGGAACTCCATACTGGTTCAGATTGGAGGGACTGAGTCCCTTGCTTTATTTTGTAGGCAAATTAAAACTTGGATGCTGTTCACCTTAGCAGTCTAAACCTCTGGTCTAAATGCGCTTTATAAAATATAAAATATCAATATCATATTATAATTAAAATTAGAGGTGACACTGGCTGCCTTCTGCACAGACACACGTCCCTCCGATGCTGTTTTGGAATCAGGGGACACACCCTGTAAAAAGGGAAGTGCTTCATATATGTACTGCATGCATAAAGCATTGATAGTGGATGCTTCACTCACTGCTGCTGAACAGAAATGGACAACAGCTCCAAAATATAACTATACAATTCAACAAGTGCAGGTCGCCCCAAAGATAGCAAAAGGACAGAAATCAGAAGGAGACAACATCTAACGCAATCTTACACCCAGAGACAGGCCAAAAATAGCCAACCAATACAATCAATTCAAGTCACAATTGTCCACTCTGTGCCTCAGCCAAAATCATATTCTGTCCCATGAGGTTTTCCACAAGCGGGTGAGGTGTGGTTTTAACACTCTGTAACACAATCACAAATCTGCAGATCTGTGCATAAAAACCCTTCCGTCCCTTGTACTCTAGCCAGCAATCATTCAGAAAGTGAATGTACTTTGCGCCATTATGGACCTTTTTCTAGGGACGTGCATGCAATCACCTGACCCTCCACAGCCTCAAGGATGCACTGTCTTCATTTCTATCTTCCGGACTTAAACAAGCTGCTACCACTTCTCAATATCGGTCTCTTAAAACACAACAAGTTTAATTAGTTAGAGGTGAATATGAAGGCCTTTTGCTGTCCATTATGGAACAAACCTTACCTCGAAGGAGGAAAGATGAGTCCACTGTCTCTCATGTGCTCCTATGTATGCGTCGGCGGGTGCACACCTTCGTTGCCAGAAGTCACTCTCTCCATGGTGGTTTCCCTTTCAGGGCACTACCCCTGTTTCCTGTTGTACTTAGTCTAGTCCCTTCTCATTTTCTCTTGTGTTCCCTTCAGGTCGTATTGGGACTCAGGAGTTGGGACTGCAATGCTGATTAATTCTGCCGGCGGACTGGAGGGACGGAATGAACTAGTGATTCCACGTTACAAGAGTAATGCGGAATTACTAAACTCCTCCAATTCCTCTGGTGGAATTTTTAATTACACCCACCCCTAAAAAACACCTGGCCACGGCACTTTCTTTGTAGTTTTGTTGCTTCAGCAAGTATCAAATGTGTTTCCTGCAGTAGTGCGATTTGAGTAGAGCGGTGCTTGAGGTATGAGTAGACAGCATAGCGGCGCAAAGGGGTATGCATGTCCCCACATTCTAGGTAAGGATATTAGTGTGGGCTATGTGGTAGGTGTAATAATTTCCGTGATCAGCCATCCCGTCGAGAGTGGGGGGGGGCAACTCATGGGTAATGACAGTCTCATGTGGGTACGGACAGTGGGGTCGGGCACCAGTGAACAGACAAACATAACCAAGAAACAAGTTAACAAAAAACGAAGAACATTATAAGAGCAGAGTGACAACATGTATCTGCCCAAATGGCTCAACTACAAATATTAACATTGACAATGTAACCCAGTAAGGGAGAACACTGAGGGAAGGCTTGGTGACCAAAGATAGGGCACCCCCTGTGAGGATGTGTATGCATAAGTGTGTTGAATGAGTTGAGTCCTGAGGGATCTCCGCAGCAAAGACAGGACAGCTGTGGTGCACGAGTAAGGTGCAGCAAAATGATGCAGAGAAATGAAACATTCATCAGCTGTCAAAATAAAAAAAAGTGGGCGGTTAGGAGATATACAGAGAAGTGAATTGCTGTTAGTTCTCCTGGCAGGCCACATATGAAATCTCAGTGTGTGCATCAAATAATGCCATCTGCCGTCTGTGGGATCACATCAGGGGGAGCCAATGAGTCCTTTCTGGTGGGCCATGTGGAAGAGGAGCCATCATCGCCCAGGGATTGTATGGATCCATCATCACGATCTGGGCTTTGAGTTATTTCCCAGCACGTGGCTGCCATCTGTATAGCCTAGCGTCTTTCCAGCATGACTTGCTCCAGAGTTGGAACTGTTTTAGGCTGAGAGGAGAGATGTGGATGTCGGTGACGTCTGTGGTAGCGATTTCCAGCCACATCCAGGTGTCGGATGACGGGATGTGGAAAGCCCGGAGGTTTCCAGCCAGTCCCAAGCATCCCGAAGAATCGAAAAAATATGTAGTCCCATCTATGACCACGCAGAAGCGGGCATGGAACAGTGGCGAGTAGCGTCGATCCAAGTTGCAGAGGTAATGATTAACAGACAAGAAGGAGTTACTTTGATGCTGCAACATCATGGTGTAGTCTGGGAATAACTTAATACAGCAATTGTCGACCATAATGTCCATAAAGTTTCCGCGTTTCGCATAGAATGGAATCTGTATCTCGGTCCTGTAGTAGGCAGAATAACAAAGGACTACGGTTGGTGCTGAGTGGGGGGCTTAGGAGATGGAACACAGTGGGCGAGTTCAGTTGATTAGAACTGTAAAAAGGCTGACAGTAGAAGCAGTCCACACAACCAATTCTGCATATAGGCAACTACGTTCTTCCCCTCCAAAGCTTCGTGGAGGCCCACCATGTGAATGCATTTCTTCTGGATCAGCCTTCAAAGAACTCCGCTTGCCATTCAAGAGAATGCACTCAGTCCACCAACACCTATAATGAGGATTCCGATTCCTGGGTTTTTGGCTGAAGTTCTGCTAAGGTCTGCTCCACAGTGAGTCCCTTATGGTCCAGCTTACGGTGATCAGCATAAAAGAGCAGGGTCCTCTAGTTATGACAAATTGGGGGATGTCGGTGCAGCTTTCAGAAGTTGTATCAGTAGAACAGTGGTGGAAAACACAAGGTCTATACCATATCACACCATGGGACGGCCCGCTTGCTTGCACCTTTGAGCGTGATGGGACACTGCAGCTCAAGCAGCCCGGCCAGACACAGCACAGCTAGGCACTTTGCAACTGTGGGCCTATATAGCACGTTATCTGCAGGCTCCTGACATATTTGAGAGATTGTTGCGGGTAGGGCCCATTTGCTGGTGTCTGAGTGTTGCTGGACACCACAGCACAAGCAGCCCACTTGTGGCACACATGGGATGACGCAACAGTTAAGGGGCATGCAGCAACTATGGTGTTCCTGTGCCAGGTGGCTGTGTGAGTGAGCACACTTGCTGGCACCTTTGGAGGTGTTGAGGCACCAAATCCAACCAGTTTTCATGCCGACCAACCACCCCGACCCCTAAAAACTACCCCCAACCCTCTTCCAACCCCACTTAGCTGATCGCATCCTAAATGACCCCCCACCCGCCCCTAAAAACAAAATTACTCTGAAACCCCGCCCTCACCCATAAAACCTGACCCCCCACCCACCCTGAATACAAAATGACCCCGACCCCCCACCCGCCCTAATTACAAAAATACCCGACCCTACCCATTAAAAACCCGACCCCCCACCCACCCTAAATACAAAATTACCCCAACCCCCACCCCGCCCTAAAAACAAAACTACCCTAAAAACGACCCTCCTACCCCCACTTACCTGACCGTGTCCTGACTCCCTTTTTCTCTGCCTTAACCGAAGAAATTAAACCCACAAATGTAGTATCTGCTGCCACCTTGAAATTGTCAATTAATCCATGATTCTATTTTTCTCAATACAAACCGTTGACAACACAAAATCATTTCTCATACTCGGGATCTGTAACTCAGTAACTGGGTAACACAACAAACTAAAATAACAAGAGATTACCGGTCCCCTTCTCCAGGTGAAACACTTCGGGCCTTATTTATACTTTTTGGTGCAAAACTGCTCTAACGCAGTTTTGCACCAAAAAGTTTTGCACCGGCTTGCACCATTTTTTAGCACCAGCTGGGCACCATGTTTATGAAATGGTGCAAGCCGGTGCAAAGGGTAGGCTAGCTTAAAAAAAAATCACGTTAGGCATGTTTGAGTTAAAATAAATGATTCTGACCAGATTAGCATCATTTTTTGACGCTAAGGGGCATATTTATACTGTTTGCACTGAATTAGCGTCAATTCTTTTTTACTCTAATTCAGTGCAAAACTAACTCCATATTTATACTTTGGTGCTAGACCCGTCTAGCGCCAAATTTATGGAGTTAAAGTAATTTTTTGGAAGTGGAAACCTACCTTGCCTTAATGAGATGCACGGTAGGCGTTCCCGTGCAAAAAATGACTCTATGGCCTTAACGCCATATTTATACTCCCACGCAAAAATGGTGCAAGGGAAGAAGGAGGGGTCAAAAAATGGGGCAAAGCTAGCTTTGCCCCATTTTTTAAGACCTGGGTCAGGGCAGGGGTTAGGGGACCTGTGGGCCTATTTCCATGGTGGAACACCATGGAATAAGCCCAGAGGTGCCCTCCCCAGGCCCCAGGTGCACCCCCACCCACACCAGAGGGACTGCGGATGATGGGGGACCCTATCCCAGGTAAGTACAGGTAAGATTGCATTTAATTTTTTTTTTTTTTTAAAGTGCCATAGGGGGCCCTGAAATGGGCATGGTAGGTTTAGCACCATAAAATGACGCTAATCTGGTTAGAGTCATTTTTTTTTACTCTAACCTGCCTAAAGTCATTTTTTGGTGCTAAACCCTCTTCTTCTATACTGCCAGCCCCACCCGACTAAAGTCATTTTTGTTTACTCTAGCCTACCCTTTGCACCAACTTGCACCATTCCATAAATATGGTGCCCGGCTGGTGCACAGAAATGGTGCAAGCCAGTGCTAAACATTTTGGTGCAAAACTGAGTTAGTGCAGTTTTGCAGCAAAAAGTATAAATAAGGGCCAATATTTTGTAAATTTGCACCACTTTTGCGTCAAAAAATGACGTTAATGCGGCGCAAAAAAAGTATAAATCAGGGCCTTGGTGCTAGACGGGTCTAGCACCAAAGTATAAATATGGAGTTAGATTTGCACTGAATTAGAGTAAAAAAAATGACGCTAATTCGGTGCAAACAGAGTATAAATATGCCACAGAGTATAAATATGCCCCTAAAAATGGCGTTAATGCCATAGAGTCATTTTTTGCACGGGAACGCCTACCTTGCATCTCATTAAGGCAAGGTAGGTCTCCACTTTCAAAAAATTATTTTAACTCCATAAATTTGGCGCTAGAGGGGTCTAGCACCAAAGTATAAATATGGATTTAGTTTTGCACCGAATTAGAGTTAAAAAAAATGACACTAATTCGGTGCAAACAGAGTATAAATATGCCCCTTCATGTTTTTATGGGGTCCTGCAGCATCTGCACGCAACTAATATTTCCAACTAAAATACTGTGACACCCATACAATATGATACTACATTATACATTTTTTCATTACTTCCTGAATTAATCCGCTTCCCCCTCCATTTTACTTTAAGCATTTTGACTTTTGCATTATAAATGTCAATTACATTCTCATTTAAACTTCATGTTGCAATTAATGTAAAATAACATAAACTATTACTACATGTAAATGAGTATGATGGGGAACCACTTTTTCAACATTAGCAACAACATTGATACACATGTTATGAAAATCAATATTGTTTTAAAGGTAAATGCTCTTATATGATTTATATACCTGCTGCAAAGTATAGATATGTATTTAGCTGAGTGGATTAGTAAAGCCAGGCATTACCTGCACTTTAAAACATGTAAAATGTATGTGCGAAGGGGCTATTGAGAGATGAGGGGCACTTTTGCTGGGTGGTAGCGAGGGAATTCGAGAGGGTCATGGGAGTGGACGCACCAAACATAATTGTTGTACTCGATGCCACCAGCGCTAAAGGCTATGATGATGGGAATGTGGTAAGGTGAAGTAATAGTGTATCTTTTTTTTTTTTTTTAGTGTCTTCAGAAAATCTGCTGATTCAGAGAAGATGAGAAGGTAAGGTGACTGACATTTACTGTTGCACACATCACAAACACACATCCACAAGCAATTTGTGAACCTATCTGCCTTCTACATAGGTTAGTGCTTTAGTGGGTCAGTTTAGCCAGTAGCAGAGATAGCGTCTAGTTGGATGATTGCTGCTGAAGCCATAACTCGGGTTATGGCGGACAGCTCTGAGGCAGGACCAGAGTATGAGACAGCAGAAACTTAGCCAGCATCTGAGGGAGAGGACAATAGTGTTTTTATTCAATGTTTCACCTTTGCAGGGTATTCTGGGTAAAAAAAAACTTTGAGTAATTCAGACAAGTCACACCTCCGTGGACTCCCTTTTGTGTCTATTTTTCAGAAATGTCTGGGTTTGGTAGGTTTCCCTAAATGGTGCTAGAGCCAAGGACTAATTAGTATACTCACCTCAGTTATCATTATTGCCACAGTACACTTTAGCCATTTCCTGTCGCGGGCACTAGGCCAACTCACACAAGTGAGGTACCATTTTTATTAGGAGACTTGGGGGGATACTTGGTGGAAGGGAGTTTGTGGCTCCCTTCAGATTCCAGAACTTTGCAGCACCGAAATGTGCGAAAAAAGTGTTTTTAGGCCTAAGTGTGAGGTTTGCAAAGGATTCTTGGTGACAGAACCAAATGAGAGTCCCATATGTCAACCATCCTGGATTCCCCAAGGTGTCTACTTTACATAAATGTACAGGTTTGCTAGGTTTCCCTAGGTCCCGAATGAGCTAGAGACCAAAATCAACAGCTAGGCACTTTGCAAAAAACATCAGTTTTCGTTGAAAAAATGTGATGTGTCCACATTTTGTTTCTCAATCAATCAATCAGTGTATTTGTAAAGGGCGCTACCACCCACAAGGGTCTCAAGGCGCTCAGGGCGGGGGCTTCAGCTCCTGCTCAAATAGCCAGGTCTTGAGTTGCTTTCTGAAAGTCAGCAGGTCTTCAGTCTGTCGTAGGGGCCGGAGAAGGTTGTTCCAGGTCTTGGCAGCGAGGTGGGAGAAGGATCTGCCTCCGGTAGTCGCTCTTCGGATGCGGGGCCGGTGGCGAGGACGAGGTCGGCTGAGCGGGGTTGGCGGGACGGGGTGTAGAAGTTGAGTCGTCTGTTGAGGTAGGCTGGATGGTGTTGTGGAGCACCTTGTGTGCATGGGTGAGGAGCTTGAAGGTTATCCTTTTGTTGACGGGGAGCCAGTGTAGGTTTCTCAGAAGGGGAGTGATGTGGCTGTGGCGGTGGGCATCGAGGATCAGGCGTGCAGAGGCGTTTTGTATGCGTTGCAGTTGTTTGAGGAGTTTGGCCAGGGCTCCTGCGTAGAGGGCGTTTCCATAGTAAAGTTTGCTGCTGACGAGGGCTTGGGAGACTGTTCTTCTTGTATCTGTGGGGATCCATCTGTAGATCTTGCGGAGCATGCGGAGGGTGTTGAAGCATAATGAGGAAACAGCGCTGACTTGCTTGGTCATGGAGAGTGTTGAGTCAAGTATGACGCCCAGGTTGCGTGCTTGGTTGGTGGGTGTTGGGGGTGCTCCTAGAGCGGTCGGCCACCAGGATTCGTCCCAGGCTGATGGGTTGGTGCAGAGGATGAGGACCTCTGTCTTATCTGAGTTCAACTTCAGTTTGCTGTTCCTCATCCATTCGGTGATAGCCTTCATTCCATTGTGGAGGTTGGATTTGACGGTGAGGGGGTCCTTGGTGAGGGAGAGGATCAGTTGGGTTTCGTCGGCATAGGAGATGATGTTGAGGTTGTGTAGTCGGGCGACGTGTGAGAGCGGGGCTATGTAGACGTTGAACAGTGTAGGGCTAAGGGACGAACCTTGGGGAACGCTGCAGATGATCTTGGAGGCTTCGGAGCGGAAAGGGTGGAGGCGTACGCTCTGGGTTCTGCCGGAGTGGAAAGAGGTGATCCACTCTAGGGCTTTGTCTCGGATCCCTGCGTTGTGGAGGCGTGTGCGTAGGATGCGGTGGCAGACGGTGTCGAAGGCGGCCAAGAGGTCCAGGAGGATGAGAGCTGCGGTTTCTCCGTGGTTGAGCAGGTCCCTGATGTCGTCGGTGGTGGCGACAAGGGCGGTTTCGGTGCTGTGGTTGCTGCGGAACCCTGACTGGGATGGGTCCAGGATGTTGTTTTCTTCGAGGTAGTGGGTCAGTTGTCTGTTGACGATCTTCTCGATGACCTTGGACGGGAATGGGAGCTGGGAGATGGTGCGGAAGTTCTTGAGGTCGCGGTCTCAAAGGAGATGTTGATGACTTTACAGAGGTGGGGTGCGATGGTGGCAATTGCATTGTTAAAGATGTGGTGCGGGCATGGGTCTGATGGAGATCCAGAGTGGATAGTGCTCATGGTTTTGATTGTGTCGTCTTTGTTGACGTTGGCCCAGGCGAGCAGAGGGTCGTAGTTGAGGGCGGGTGGAGAGTCTGGGGTGTCAGTGATTGGCGGGGTGGTCTCGCTGTTGAAGCTGTCATGTATGTCTGTGATCCTGTGGTGGAAGAATGCGGCGAGGGAGCTGCACAGGTCTTGTGAAGGTGGGATGTCATTTGTGTTGGAGCTGGGGAGCTTGTTTCTGGGTGTTTTCTGTCACGTGTGCACAGTTCTGGTGGTGGCCTGCAAGGTTGTATATGTGGTGACCACAGACGTCGCCATTCAGACAAGGTGTGGTCAATGCTGGATCTTGAGTGAGTCTTCGTATTTCTTTCTTATTTCTGTGAAGTTCTTATTGGGCCATTGGTCCCAGTGCAAGACCATAGCACAAGACTCTGGAGTGCTACACGACTGGCTCGTGCATCCCCACTGAAAGAGTGTACTTCAGAGCAGAAGCAATGATGGCCTTGCTGATGTTCCTACACAATTGTACAGGTCATGTGGGTTAAGCAACATCTCCACCATCTTAGATTTGATTGTCCATGCACGTGCTGCACCTAATAAGGATCGAGGCGCAGTCTATTTTTCTTCACTGCTCTGAGATTTTGTGTATAAATGGAATACTAGGGTGAACCTATGAACTTAAGGTACTGCCTACTCCAGTCGAGGTGTGACTTTCTTCATAAAATGCAAACTTGTAGATGTATTGCTTTTACATTTGTACTGCATCGTACACAAGAAGTGGATACAAATCTTTATTAGGATTTTTATACAAACACTGTCTACACTGCATACTTCTGCAGCACGTTTTACAGTGGTGAAAAAGAGCTAAGGATGTTTCATTTACCTAGTCCACCCTTGCCTTAGCAGACACAACATTAAAAGTCAATCCTCCAAAGGGATGTCTGTGGGTTCCTGGTGAATTCCCAATTTCCTTGGAGTTAGAAATGGGGTCTTTGGTTGGCAGTCAAGTTACCCCCTGTCCAAGCAAGGACCCTGAGTGTAGCCAGGGAAAAGGAGAAACACACCTGGTTACCTCCACTCACCCCCTTGGTAGCTTGGCACGAACAGAAAGGCTTAACCCAGATGCAATGTGTAAAGTATTTGTACCAACACATACAATACAGTGAAAACAAAATGGACACCACACTAGTTTAGAAAAATCTAAATCTAATAAGACCAAAACAACAAAAATCCAACATACACAGGTCAAGATATGAATCTTCAAAAGAATAAGAGTTTTACTCTACACAAAGTACCAGGTTAGCGTCAAAAATAGAGCCGCACGGGCGAGCGTGCATTAAAAAAGTCAGCGATGCATTGATTTCTCACTCGCAAGTGAGACTGCGCCTCATTTTCTTCTCTGGTCGGATAGACAGTGCGTCCTCTTCCTCTTCTGCAAGAGAGAGATATGTTGATTTCTGGACGGGCACCTCGGATCTGTGCAGTCTTGCGATGATGCGTGTGAAATCCGGCCACATGGTGATGGAAACCACGCTAGAAGGGATTTACAGACAGCCCAACTGTCAGCCTGACCCAGACAGGGAATCCACAACTAGGCAGAGTCACAGAATAGGCAGGAAAATACCCACATTCTAAAAGTAGCATTATTAGACTGACAATTTAAAAACCAACTTTACCAAAAGATGTATTTTTAAATTGTGAGTTCAGAGACACCAAATTCCATATTTCTATCGGCTGCCAAAGGGAATCTATACTTAAATATTATTTAAAGGCATCCCCCATTTTAACCGATGAGAGAGAGAAAGGCCTTGCAACAGTGAAAGCTGAGTTTAGCAGTCTTTCATTGTTAGGACATGTAAAACACACCAGTACATTTCCCACCTTTAACATACACTGCGCCCTGCCCATTGGGCTACCTAGGGCCTACCCTAGAGGTGCCTTACATGTAGAAAAAGGGAAATGTTTAGGCCTTGCAAGTGGGAGCACTTGCCAGGTCGAATTGGCAATTTACAACTGCACACACAGACACTGCAGTGGCAGGTCTGAGCCATGTTTACAGGGCTACTCAGGTGGGGGGGCTCAACCAGTGTTGCAGGCCCACTAGTAGCATTTGATTTACAGGCCCTGAGCACCTCTAGTGCACTTTACTAGGGATTTACTATTAAATCAAATATGCCAATCATAAAAAAGCCAATTACACGTACAATTTACAAAGGAAGTACTGGCACTTCAGCACTGTTCAGCAGTGGTAAAGTGCCCAGAGTACCAAAAACAGCAAAAACAGAGTCCAGCACAAAGTCAAAACATGGGAAGCAGAGGCCAAAAAGACAGGGGAGACCACACCAAGGATGCCAGGTCTAACACGTGTCCCCCCAGCTGAAAGTGGGAAGAAACTACCCAACGTCATGGGATTTCTCATCACTAAGGCGGAAGAATCTGGACAGACCATCAGTATTGGCGTCTTCTGTGCCAGGGCAGTGTTCCACCGTAAAGTCCATTCCCTGTGGAGAGATGGACCACGTCAACAGTTTTGGATTCTCACCCCTCACCTGCATCAACTACCTGAGGCGCCTGTGGTCTGTTTGAACCCAGAGGTGAGTCCAAAATAAATAGGATCTTAGCTTCTTCAGCGCACAGACCACAGCAAAAGACTCACGCTCAATTGCACTCCACCTATGTTCCAGGGGAAATAATCTCCTACAGATAAAGGCTGAAGGCTGGTCTAGGCCCTCTTCATTTAGCTGGGATTATACTGCTCCTACACCATGCTGTGAAGCATCAGTCTGCACGACAAATTCCTTGGAGAAGTCAGATGCCTTCAGCAAGGGTGCCATGCACATGGCTGCCTTCAGGGCATTAAACGCTGTCTGGCAAGCCTCAGTCCAGATCACTTGTCTGGGCTGCTTTTTGGAAGTTAGCTCAGTCAAGGAAGCAACAATAGTGCAATACCCCTTGCCAAACCTCCTGCAGTATCCTGTGAGTCCTAAAAACGCCCTCACCTCAGTCTGGGTCTTGGGATGTTCCCAATCCAGGATAGTGTCAATCTTTGCCTGTAGGGGCACCACCTGGCCACTCCCCACCTGGTACATCACAGAACCCTATGCTATTTGGCACTTTCTTGCCTTAATAGTGAGACCTGCCTTCTGCAGCGCCTCCAACACTTTACGGAGGTGCTGTAAGTGTTCCTCCCAAGTGGAGCTCAACACAGCAATGTCATCCAGGTAGGCTGCACTGAAAACATCCACCACAGCCAACACCTTTGTTGATCAACCTCTGAAAAGTGGCAAGGACATTCTTCATCCCTAAGAGCATCACCCTAAACTGGTAGTGCCCATCTGGTGTGGAGAATGTAGACTTCTCCTTAGCCCCTTCAGTTAGGGCAATCTGCCAATACTCGGAGGTCAAATCTAATGTACCTAGATACTTGGCAGCCCCTAACCGGTCAATGAGATCAACAGCTCGAGGGATGGGGTGCGCATGAGTCTCAGTGACCGCATTGAGTCCCTGATAGTCCGCACAGAACCTGAGTTCTGAGGTCGCACCAGGAGCAGCAGCCTTTGGGACCAAGACCACAGGGCTGGCCCAAGAGCTACTGGAAAACTCAATAATCCCTAATGCTAACATCTTGGCTACCTCATCCTTGAGGTTAGCCCTGGCCTTGCCAGTCACTCTGTAAACGTTATGTTTGACAGGAGGACTGTCCCCAGGTCCCCAGTGTCCACATCATGTGTACACAAATGAGTGACCCCTAGGGTCAAGGAAAACAAGGAGGCAAACTGTCCCAACACCTGGTGACAGTTCCTCTGTTGCTCTGAGGTTAGTGAGGGGGAGAGGTTCACACCCTCCACAGACCCATCCTTCTCCTTGGCAGACAGGAGGTTAGGAAGAGGCTCACTCTCTTCCTCCAACCCATCATCTGTTGCCAGGAGCATGGTTACTTCAGGCTGTTCAAAGTGAGGCTTGAGGCGGTTCACTTGCAGGACCCTCAAAGGATTCCTGAGAGTCTATAAGTTCACCAGATAGGTGACATCGCTCTTGCGCTCCACCACCCCAAAAGGCCCAGACCACTTATCCTTGAGTGCCCTAAGCTCCACTGGGGCCATCGCCCAAACTTTCTGCCCAGTCTGGAACTCAACAAGTGTGGCATTCTGGTCATACCAGTGCTTCATGTCTTCCTGGCTTGCTTCCAGGTCTTCCTGAGCAAGCCCCTCTAAGAGCTGAATACATCCTGAGGGGGCTTACTGAGGGCTTTCTCCAAGCCCTCCTTCTCCAGACTCAAAGGCCCCCTGACAGGTAACTCAAAGCGGCTAAATCCAAGACCCTTTTGGGGCACCTCCTTGTAGATGAACTGAAGGCACGGCAAGAGGACATCCCACTTCTGCCTCAAGGGCTCTGACAGGCCCATAATCATGCCTTTCAAGGTGTGGTTGAACCTTTTAACCAGACCATCACTTTGGGGGTGGTAAGGAGTGGTGAACTTATATGTCACCCCAAATTCCATCCACAGAGACTTCATATAAGTAGGTATGAGGTTGGTACCCCTATCAGATACCACTTCCTTGGGGAACCCCTGTACAGGTAAAACACCCATCAATGCACCTCCCACCACAGGAGCAGTGATTGATCTTAAGGGAATGGCTTCTGGCTACCGGGTGGCACGGTCCATCAATACCAGGATAAACCTGTTGCCGAAGGCTGTCTTGGTGTCCAGAGGCCCCACAATGTCAATACCAACCCTTTCAAAGGCAGTACTAACCACAGGAAAAGGTTGGAGGGGAGCCTTGAATTTCCTCCCACTCTTGCTGCTTGCCTGACTAGTTTGGCAAGACCTACAGTATGCATCTGAGTGCCTGCGCATTTGGGGCCTGTAAAAGTGGGTAACAAGTCTCGCAAAGGTCTTGTGCTGCCCCAAATGTCCACCAAAGGCACGTCATGAGCCATACCCAGTAGGAAGGCTTTGAAACACTGGGGTACCACCAGCATACAGGCTGACCCAGGCTCAGCAAACTTAGGCTCACTCTACAGGAGGCCATCCTCCCGGTAAAACAAATGTGATCCAGGCTCCTTGCCGGACGCCTGATCTGCAGCCTGCTGCTGCAAACCCTCCAGAGTAGGACATGTCTTCTGTGCCTCACAGAATGCTTCCCTGGTGGGCCCCCCTTCATGCTGCCACTGAGTCAGCTAAGGGATCTCCACCCAGTTCAGCCACCTGTTCCCCTGTAGGCTCTACGGACTCCCCCTCAGGTTCAGCCTCCTCCTGGGCCATGGGAACCTTTGGAGCGGGTTTCCCGTGCCCCTTGCCCTTCCTCCTTTTGGCAGACACCTGGGCCACTCTTTCAGGCCCCAGGGTCTCCCAATCACCCTGATGGGCTGCCATTGACCGGGAAGACACACACACCCACCCTGGCAAACTCAACATCTCCAATTGAGACCTGTATTGTACCTCCTTCCAAGGGGAATCCTCCAGGTCATTGCCAAGCAGACAATCTACAGAAATGGTTGGACACACAGCTACCCTTAAGGAACCCGAGACTCCCCCACTGAAAGGAAACCTGTGCCACTTTGCACAGGCGCTCAGAGTTGTCTACTGCAACTACTTGGCGAAGTGCATGGGGAGTACCTCAGACACCAGGTGACTTCTCACCATAGTCACACTGGATCCTGTGTCTCTCAGAGACTCTACCATTGATGGTTACCCACTGCCTGCACTTTTTAGTGTTCTCAGGCACAAGGGTTCTCTGGACCATCCCCTAGTGAGACAAGGGTCATCTCAGCTGGCTACTACCCACCTGGAACCAACTCCTCCCCAAGAGCTATGCTGGCCATATCCTGTGACTGAGCACCAGTGGGTGCCTGTGTCCCCTAGGGACATTTGGGATCCCCATTCATGTGACCGACCTGATCATATGCAAAGCACTTGAGACCCATGGTTTCTTTTTAACTAGGGGCTGGGAATCCTTACCCTGGGAACTAGTTTGGGGCCCTTTAGAGAACTCCCCCTGTTTACCTTACCCCACCCCTCCATTTCTTCTGACGGGGACACTGCCCACCCTTGGCATGGTCTGCCCATAACTCTTCTGGACCCTGGTGCTCTCCCATCGGTATGCTTCCTGTTCAAGCTTTATGGGGTCAGTCAGCTTGCTATCAATTAGGTGCTGCCGCAGCTCTGGAAAACAAAGACTGTACAAGTGCTCCCAAGCAATTCAGTTGTAAAGCCCCTCATAAGTTGTTACCTTACTGCCCTTCATCCAACCATCCAGTGACCTGGAAAAAGAGTCAACACACTCCAACCAAGTTTGGGAATCCTTTTTCTTATAGGACCTAAACGTTTCCTTATACTGCTCATGAGTAAGACCATATCTGGTGAGTAGGACATCCTTCATGATAGAGTTGGTGAACCCCTCTACCTCAAAGTGCTTCCACATGTTAATGTGGAGGGCTGACTTATATCCCCTAAACCACAGATAGATGGCATCCTCCCTCTTATAATCTTTTACAAAGTCCTTTGGAATGTGTAGCCTCTTTCAGGCTACACTGAGGTACTGCTGCCACAATCTCTGCTAGACTGGCTCCTCTGATCTAATTCCCTCAAACTAAGCTCATGAGCCAGTAGCAGCTTCTTCTCTTCTATGACCAGTCTCCTCTTTTCCATCTCCTTCTCCATTTTCATCCTCAACTTCTCTAACTCCAACTGGTGAGCCATCTCTGCCTGTCTGTCCTACAACTCTTCAGGAGTCAGACCCTTGGATAACACACTGCTACCTGCCCTGGAGACCCTACCCCCAGGCATAACAGGCACATCCACTACACCACTGTGAACACTCCGCACCTTCTCACCCTCATCCTCCTCCTCTGTGTGCCCCTCAGCCTCCTTGGCTGTCACTCAGGCCCTCAGTGCCTTGTGCAGCTCCTCCTGCATGGTGGAGCTCTTAATAGGACAGGCAAGATCCTTACAAGACTGCTTCAGTTGAGCCACTGTATACCCCTCCAGTTTCACCAACTCGAAAACAGCTTTTGCAGACACAGCGGATGCATTTCCAGATTGAGACAAGATGGCAAGGTTCACTCACAGATGCCAAGTTCCAAAAAGAACAGAGTTCAAAAGAGAAGTTTAAAAAAATGTCACTAAAAATGTGGAAGCAGGAATAAGTTCAAAAAGAGAAAAAGCAAAAATCACAAGATAAGTAATATGTGGTCACGTAATGGCCTGCACTGAAAACAGTAGTGTACACTTAATCACTGTATGTCAAGTACAAATACAAGTCCAATCCCAACCGCTGATCAGCAATGTTAGAAATGGGGTCTCTGGTTGGCAGTCAGTTTGCAATCTGTCCAAGCAGGGACCCTCACTCTAGTCAGGGTAAAGGAGAAACACCACTTGGTAAGTGTAAAGATTCTGGCCCTCATTACAACCCTGGCAGTCAAAGACCGCCAGGGTTGTTTTGGCGATCATACTGCTAACAGGCTGGCGGTACAAATCTCCATATTTTGACCGCGGCGGTAGCGCCACGGTCACACCGCGGGGACCGGCGGTTTCCCGCCATCGTTGTCCCAGCGGTTATAATCCGCCTGGGAATAATGACTCCCCTTCCCGGCAGCCTGTCCAAGGCGGTAGAGACCACCATGGAAAGGCTGGCAGGAAGGGGAGTTGCGGGGCCCCTGGGGGCCCCTGCACTCCCCATGCACTTGGCATGGGGAGTTGCGGGGCCCCCAGGCACAGCCCCACCCTGCTTTTCACTGTCTGCACACCAGACAGTGAAAAGCATGACGGGTGCAGCTGCACCCGTCGCACGGCCACAGCACCGCTGGCTCCATCAGGAGCCGGCTGCAATGTTACGGGCGACATCCCCGCTGGGCCGGCAGGCGGAAACTCTGTTTCCGCCTGTCGGCCCAGCGGAGATTTTGTAATGCGGCCTGCGGGTTTGCGGCCGCATAGGCGGCTGCTTGGCGGTTCAACCTTGGCGGGCGGCCTCCGCCTCCCGCCAAGGTTGTAATGAGGGCCTCTGTCTGAACTCGTGTTGATGTCTGTTTCCAGCTATTAATTCTATTGTGAGATTATATGTACTGTTTTTATAAGAGGAATTCGGGGGATGTATAGTGTGTATGTAGAATGTTGCTTATAGGACATGGAAAGTAGAATTTGAGAGGCACTTTTGTCAGGGGTGGGAGCGGAGCAGAGTGGCAAAAAGGCTAACGTGGCAAGCTGTCCTAAATACATGAATTTATTATATTTACTGTTTTGTGTGATCACTACACACCACTATGCAGTTTGATCACTGACAATGTTTAAGACAGGGGTGGATTGATTAAAGAGATCACTGCATTCTGAGAGGTTCTAAAATATGTTGCTATGATAGTTCCTAATTCATGTCTGTTGGACCTGGCTTTTTGACGGGGTCATCCCCAAACTTTTTGCCTCCTTCCTCCTATTTGTTCTGACCTGTTGTTGTTGGCTTTTGACCTCTGGGCACTTTACCACTGCTAACCAGTGCTAAAGTGCATATGCTCTCTGTGCAAATTGTACTATTGATTGGTTTATCCATGATTGGCTATTTAATTTACTTATAAGTCCCTAGTAGAGTGCACTGTATGTGCCTAGGGCCTGTAGATTAAATGCTACAAGTGGGCCTGCAGCACTGGTTGTGCCACCCACTTCAGTAGCCCCTTAACCTTGTCTCAGGCCTGCCATTGCAAGGCCTGTGTGTTCAGTTTCACTGCCACTTCGACTTGGCATTTAAAAGTACTTGCCAAGCTTAGAACGCCCCTTTTTCTACATATAAGTCACCCCTAATGTGCGCCCTAGGTAACCCCTAGAGCAGGGTGCGGTGTGGGTAAAAGGCAGGACATGTACCTGTGTAGTTATATGTTCTGGTAGTGTAAAACTCCTAAATTAGTTTTTACACTACTGTGAGGCCTGCTCCCTTCATAGGCTAACATTGGGGCTGCCCTCATACACTGTTGAAGTGGCAGCTGCTGATCTGAAAGGAGCAGGAAGGTCATATTTAGTATGGCCAGAATGGTAATATAAAATCCTGCTGACTGGTGAAGTCGGATTTAATATTACTATTCTAGAAATGCCACTTTTAGAAAGTGAGCATTTCTTTGCACTAAAATCTTGTTGTGCCCTTCAATCCACGTCTGGCTAGGTTTAGTTGACAGCTCCTTGTGCATTCACTCAGACACACCCCAAACACAGGGTACTCAGCCTCACTTGCATACATCTGCATTTTGAATGGGTCTTCCTGGGCTGAGAGGGTGGAGGGCCTGCCCTCACACAAAGGACTGCCACACCCCCTACTGAGACTCTGGCAGACAGGATTGAACTGAAAGGGGGCTTGGTGCATTTCTTAGACACTCTTTGAAGTCACCCCCACTTCAAAGGCACAACTTAGTATAAAAGAGGGCCTCTGCCCTACCTCATCAGACACTTGCTGGAGAAGAAACCTGAACCAGAAACTACATCCTGCCAAGAAGAACTGCCTGGCTGCTCAAAGGACTCACCTTTTCTACAAAGGACTGCTGCCTTGCTGTTGGCCTGCTGCCTTGCTGAACTGCCTGGCTGCTTAAAGGACTCACCTGTCTGCTTTTCTACGAAGGACTGCTGCCTTGCTGTTGGCCTGCTGCCTTGCTGAACTCTGGTCTGGCTGTAAAAGTGCTCTCCAAGGGCTTGGATAGAGCGTGCCTCCTGTTCCCTGAAGTCTCAGGATCAAAAAGACTTCTCTTTTTCACTTGGATGCTTCGTGCGCCGAAATTTCCGACGCACAGCTTGTTCCGCAGAGAGAAAAACGCCGCACACCGACGCTGATCGACGCGATGCCTTCGGGACGACCGGAACTTCGACGCACGGCCTCGCAAGGACAACGCCGTCTGACTTCCAAGGAGAAATTGACGCGACGCCTGCTGTGAGAGCGAAATTTTTACGCACAGCCCCGCGGAACGAGGCGCAGCCGGAAAACAAGCAGGAGAATCCACGCACAGACCCGGGACATCTGGTAATCCCCGCGATCCACAGAAAGAGACTGTCCGCGCACCGGAAAATGAAGCACAACTTCCCCACGTGAAAAATAACGACGCAAGTCCGTGTGTGCTGGGGAGAAATCGACGCACACACCATTTTTCCACGTATCTCTTCTTCTGCGGCCCTTTGCGGAGATTTTCCACCAGAAACCAGGTACTTTGTGCTTGAAAGAGACTTTGTTTGCTTTTTAAAGACTTAAGACACTTTGGGGGTCATTCTGACCTCTGCGTGCGGCGGAAGCCGCCCGTCTGGCGGGAACCATCAGAAGACCGTACCGCGGTCGAAAGACCGCGGCGGTCATTCTGAGTTTCCCGCTGGGCTGGCGGGCGACCGCCAGAAGGCCGCCCGCCAGCCCAGCGGGAAACCCCCTTCCATGAGGATGCCGGCTCCGAATGGAGCCGGCGGAGTGGAAGGGGTGCGACGGGTGCAGTTGCACCCGTCGCGATTTTCAGTGTCTGCTTGGCAGACACTGAAAATCTTGGTGGGGCCCTGTTAGGGGGCCCCTGCAGTGCCCATGCTATTGGCCTGGGCACTGCAGGGGCCCCCAGGGGCCCCACAACACCTGTTACCGCCAGCCAGGTTCTGGCGGTCAAAACCGCCAGAGCCAGGCTGGCGGTAAGGGGGTCGGAATCCCCATGACGGCGCTGCCTGCAGCACCGCCATGGAGGATTCCTTTGGGCGTCCCGCCGGTTTCCCGTTTCTGACCGCGGCTGTACCGCTGCGGTCAGAATGCCCATGGGAGCACCGCCAGCCTGTTGGCGGTGCTCCCGCGGTCGTTGGCCCTGGCGGTACATGACCGCCAGGGTCAGAATGACCCCCTTTATATCACTTTTCAGTGATATCTTTACAAATTCATATTGCATCTTTAATTGTTTTGACCTGCAAATACCCAGATAAATATTATATATTTTTCTAAACACTGTGTGGTGTATTTTTGTGGTGCTATATTATGGTATTGTATGATTTATTGCACAAATGCTTTACACATTGCCTTCTAAGTTAAGCCTGACTGCTCGTGCCAACCTACCAGAGGGTGGGCACAGGCTAATTTTGGATTGTGTGTGACTTACCCTGACTAGAGTGAGGGTTCTTGCTTGGACAGAGGGTAACCTGACTGCCAACCAAAAACCCAATTTCTAACAATGTCCCTATGTGTTGATAATGTTGTCAGCACAACAGCATTTCATTTATACAACAGTAATGGCAATGTAATTTTTATACTCTGTGGGTGTTGTGCAGATTAATAAAGTGATAATGATAACATTAAGATGAACTTGTTTTGTGTGGGAGAGCTGTGTTTTGTTTACCTATTACTCGGACATGGAGTATTGAAATTAATCTTTATTGTATGGTTAATAAAACCCATTACAAAGGTGAATGTGTGACCTTTCATAAATAATACAATGTACAAAGCCATGACACATTTAAAAAGGGATTAGGTCTGGCTGTTGCCATGTGCAATTGTGTCAAATTAATACATGCAAAGATGCTGACAGGGAGTACTGGATATAGGACCAGGGGATTCAATTATAGAATTATTGTATGCAAAGGATGAATTAAGCAACAAAGGATAAGATATTAATCTGACATAATTATTATTAAATTTGTTTATTAACTGCAAGATCCTTATAAAGATTGGTCCACATTTAAAACACAGTTTTTCTTGCCATTTCAATACATATAACAACATTCATCAATAAAACAGCAATTCTACTTTCTCACTTCAACATGTCCATCACAACTGTGCATTGCACTTCAGACAGTGAGGAAATATTTGACATAATTAGTTGTATCGAAAGGCAATCAATTCTTTATAGTTTTTTCACAACATGGTTCTCTTTAAAAAGAATATATCATATGCTAAAAAGTAAAGATTCCAAGAAAAATCATTTCAACAAAAAAGAAATGCTTGAGTGCAGGACTGAAAACAGGGAAGAGCTCCTATCAAGTTGACTGCATTCCACAGACATTGTTGGCACTTGAGTTACTTTCATTCCTCCTAGCAATTTGGTTTAACTTTATGAGTTTCTGAGGTTCTGGAGCCCAATCAAAGGAGAGTTTTACTGTAAAGCTCCTGCAGTATCTTTTCTACTAAGTTGATAAAATTGTGTACTATAAAGTATACCAAAATCTTTTAAAGGGCTCATCTAATGTAGAGAATACAAGAGTTATCTTTGCCAGTCCTACATCTCTAACAATCATCAGCAATAGGAATTCTAGAATGTTTGTTTGATGATGCAGACTGGTGTTATGAGATATTTTGTGACATCATTCACTGGTTGGCCCTTTTGAAAGCCTTCAGTGAAGAAGTAAAGTTGCACCAAACAGAATGATCTAATTGTAAAAGAGGCAAGCAAAGTTAACAAGACAAATACAGTGCAGTCAAGTATGCAACAAAGGCCTGATTCAAAAAGGTATACTTAGACTTTCATGTAATTCTATGACTGTTTGCTATTTACAGAAGGATTTACATGTAGTTTCTTTACAAGTGTGGAATCTCCACACATAAAAAGACATATGTTTTTATGTGCAGAGGCTCCGCACTTATAAAGCTACTACTTGTAAACCCCCTTGTGAATAGCAAACAATCATAAGCTTACATAACACTGTAAATTCACCTTTGTGAATCAGGCCTCAAGTACTCAAGTTCATGGAAAATAATGGGTAAGATGTAAAAACTATTTGCTATACAACATAATTTATATATTTAGCCTCTTATCATCCAAAATATCCCCAGAGAAAAATATTAATAGACAGAAGGATGATCATATTAATATTACAAACTGTCCTCCAAAGTGGCTTTTCCACTATGCTGGTAAGTTTCTTGTCCAATTCTGCTTGCTGTTCTTTAGTTAATTTCATTGCAGGAGTCATAGACATGCCACAAATCCAGAAATATGTTTTCTTCCACCAAGGAAAATCAGGAGCTATGAAAATGTTTGGAGGAATAAGATTTAAAATAACTCACAGAATGCTGCACAATCACCCATACTTTTATATTCTTGCCAGTCATTGTTTTTATACAACATCAATGCATAAATGGTTCTCTATCCACATGTATCTGTGAATACTGTGAGACTCCAACTGTGGGGTCAATGCTTCAATACTTTAAAAGGGGGAGGGAGACATGCAGCCCCCTTCCCTGATCCTCTTAAGGCCCAGAAAGCCCATCCCCTGAATCCAGCTCAATGGCTGTGTCCCAGTACGACAGGCCCTGCAACCAACCCATGCTGCACATGGGTGAAGGCTGTGCATGGTGTTGGGTTGCTTGACTGTAGTGGAGGGTTGGCTTTATGTATGGTAATAAAATATTACTTAACGTAAAAAACAGAGACATTTACTGAAAGAAACAAAGGTTAAATTGACTTTATAGTTAGGAATTGAAATATCATAATTTAGATGAAAAACCTTAAGTATTCACAAAAAATACTGTCATGTAATATTAAAAAGGGTGTAATTTTAAGTAAGGCTTGTTACAGGCTTTGTCAAAGGGTAAAGACAACAAAGTATAAAAAGGCAGGCTATTGGCTTTATCAAGGGGTCAGCTCATCAACATATATAAATCAGACATATTGAATTTTTCAAAAAGTCACCAATAACTATAGTCAAATGTATATTTCATTAATTCACATATTGCAATGTTTAATAACCGAGATAGCCACAAAATATTTTCAATGAAACATTACAAACATATCTTTGAGTCTTTTTTTAACTTTCTCCATGCAGCAAAGTACAGTAATAGATTCAACCACAAGGGGGCCCTGCACTCCTACTGAAGAGCAGACAGCTCCTGCTCGAAGTGCTTTAAAAAATGTTTGGTAAGCTCTGCTGGGGTCATGGATACAATCACTTACTGTGTGCTTTTTTAATTTGCTAGGGCCCGCTGCACTCCCTGCAGCCTCCACATCATAAACAAAGCTTGTGGTGCCCCTGGACATTCATGGGATGCCACCTGGACGAAAGGATAAAAAAAAAAAAAAAAAAGCCCTCACAGGACATTATGGTGTGCTCCTTGCCCGAAGCAATAAATAATAAATGAGGACCCCCTGCTCATTAATGATCTTATTTTTTGCTTTTTCTGTAGTATTTTAGGTGTATTGGTCCCACCTGGGATACCCACACATTTTATTAAAGTTGTGGGCCGCGGGGAGAGCCCCAAGGCTCCGTCACCCCCTGCTGGCTCCCAAGCAAGCACACTGGCAGGAGCGCCCCATTTATTTTTTAACCACAGGTGCCCCAGTGCAAACCATTTTTTTCTGAAAGTTAGGGGCCCTACAGGGGAGCACCAAGGCCGTCACATCACCTGAAAGCTCCCCAGTCAGCACCCTGGAAAAAGCCGTCCATTCATTTTTTTTAATTGTGGGTTCCTGAGTGCCGCACATTGTTTTTAGTGAGTTGGGGGCTGCAGGGGCAGCCCTAAATCTCCCACATCCCTTTCCAGTTCCCCAACCAGCACTTATTCGGGGTGCAGTGGGAACTGGCTGCAACTTTTCTTTTACATGGGCGAGAGCAGCATTTTTTTGTGCTCCCACTGGGCGGGAGAGAAATTGTGTTCCCTGCCAGGGAGAGTGTGGGCAGGAAGAAAAGTTTGCATTCCCTACTGCACTCCTGGGCAGAGAGCACAGCAGTGTCCCCAAGATGGGGTCACCGGAGCCATAGGATGGCTCAAGGAGGGGGCCCCATTCCCAATTAAAAATGCCTTTGGCCCAAGGCCCAAGCCTTTCAAAGGCCCAAGGAGAGGGCATCACCCCCACATCTCATTTTTAAAAAAATTACACAGCCCCAGTGGATGTGTCCCCAGGGTCTTAAAATGGCTCAGGAGGGGGCTGTGTATCCTCCCTCCCAATTAAACATAGAGTGCTCCACAGGATGGGGTTCCTGGAGTTTAAAAGTGGCTTTGGAAAGGGGACCACTCCCCCCTCAAAGTCAGTAAATCAGCCCTATAGGATGGTATTCCTGGGTTCTGGAAAAGGCTCAGGGATGTGGCCTCCCCCATTTATAAATAAAAACAACTGGACTGAGGCATAAAGTACTAGTCAGGTGAAAGTGACTCTATTCATGATATATTTTATCAGGAATTCTCAACAAAGGCATTGCAAAGGTCTGCTACATAGAGACCCTTTCACCCTTACAAGTACATGGTAAGGAACAAACTAACATAAAAGTTACCAAACCTCTGCAAATTCATTGTTTTGTTAAAAGTCACACAACATATAGCTGAACCATTTGTGCTGGGCTAGTCAGAAAAAAAATCCCGAATATTTTTAGGGGTAATATGTCTTGTTAGGTTTTTCCATACTAACTCCTTGTGTTTTGAACTCTTCTGCTTGTGTCACTTTGGTTAGCTCCTTCACTGCTCAGTTTGTAGGAGGTTTCTTTTCCAGTCTTTCTCATGTGTTTTATTATTTTAGATTTTTCTTTTACATTTTCTGGAATAACCTGCTGTTTGTAATTTCTTAAACATATGTTTAAAATATTGTTCTGTGGTCTGGCAGTCTCTTGGCAAAATGTGCATTTTCTGAAATGCTTGCATTAAAATAAATACATTGAAGTAACACTAACTTTATTGCTTACACATTTTTCATATTGCCCCTTTTTTGAGTTACCTGCAGGTTGCTGAGAACCATCCTTGTCCATAGTGTTGTCCACATCTTCCTCCTTCTTCCAGGGATTAATCAGGTCCACTCGAATAGCAGTGCTATGCCTAGTCCACCATGTTAAGCGAACAAGCTGAAAAAAAGACATTTAAAATATTTAAAATATGATAAGAAAAGTGAGAGGCAATTTAAAATGTATAAAAGAGAAAAATAAAGTTCAAAATAAAATTGTAAATCACAAAATGTTGCATTTTGATTGGGTCATAGCTGATATTTTCCCAGAAAATGTACAGAGAAGCATCATTACAGCATCATTCACATATTGCTATGCTTTCTCCCCCTAAAAGCTGCAAGAGGCCCTTTCTGAAGTGATGAGCTGACCCTTAGCAACTGTACACTCCTGGTGGCCTCTGTTGGAGTGAGTATTTGCCCCTCAAATACAGTTTCTGGGGTCCTGCGACCCTTGGCTGTGTCTAACTGGACTTCTCCTAACATTTGAGAAGTTGGGATTTAGACACATTTTGGACTGCCAGACCTCCAGAGGGCAGGGGCCAGCAATCCAAGCCAATCAGCCCAAAGCACAACCTTTCTGGAGTAAAGAAACATGTTTCCCCTACTTGAGGCATTTCTGCAGCAGCAAATCAGTTTCAGCTGGCCCATGATGAGAAGGTATTCAGCCTTGTCAAACTTACCCTTGGATACAGCCAGCAACCTTGTCCTGCAAGAGGCATTTGAGCACCAAAACGTGACTGAGTCCAGACGTAGAAGTCTTTACAGCCAAAAGCTCAAAAAGTATTCAGCTGACGAGAGGACTTCTCTGGCCACAAGATTTAAATTTTACTGCTCTGAAGTTTTCCTGCCCAACGTTTTGCTGGCCCTCATTACAACTCTGGAGGTCCTAAAAGTGGACCGCTAAAGCCATGGGGAGAATGCCACCATCATACTGGTGGCGCCCCCCGCCAAGCATACTACAATGTTCCCAACGGGCTGACCAGCGGGAACATTGTAGTACGCGTACCCACTGGGCTGACCGGTGACAATAGTGCTAGGATATCAGCATCAGCTCCTTTAAGGGATCTGAGGCCAAAATCCTAGCACTCCAGCACCCTCAGAATGTGCACTGTCTGCTCTGCAGACAGTGCATATTAGGACGGTGCTGGACAGGGGACCCACTGTGGCCCCCCTCACTGGCTTTCTGCCAGCCTTTACATAGCGGGTCCCCACCATGAAAAGGCTGGCAAAAAGTGGGGTTGTAATCAGCCAGGCAGCACTGAGTTCAGCTCCGCCCTGGCTGGTTACAACTCCGACTGCTGTCACCACGTTGAGAACCATGTTCCCGGCGGGGACGGTGGTTCCCTGGTGGGTCCGTCCACTAGGGTAATAATGTGGCAGTCGGATCACCACAGTTGTGGCAGTCCACCCGTCACCCTGAGTCTGGTGCATCAAGGACCGCCAGACTCGTAATGACCCCTTTAGTCCCAAGATAAAATCTCAGCCGGATGAAACCTACTTGATTTCTCCAACCAATGCTATGTCACGGTCAATCAAATCGTACCTAGATCCCAGTCAACTGTAACTATAAACTATCACTGGTGCATTACTTTTTCTTGCTGCTTTTTCATTTAAATCATTAGAAATTCATCGCTAATTCCCCTTTTTTTTCAAATTCTTTTTATTAGTGTATCACACCGCAAACATTAACAATCGCAGGTCATAGAACAACATCTATATCTTTAGAGAGGGAGTGGGGTGATAGTCGGCTGGGCTTCATAGTTTACACAACAAAATACATGTATACCATACAAATCTTATTACAGTCGCATAATAACATTATATACAGCTGTCTCCTTTCTCGTGGTCATGGCGTTTTCAAAAAGAGTGGATCATTGCCCATTTAATTTATGCTGGGTTAAGAAGAACCTGGCATAAATATGGCATCAGGTTGGTGTTTGTGGTGGAATCATAGAGTCTGCTGAGAACTGTGTTTATAGTGTGCTTGGCATTATTCCATCAAGAAACGGACAAGTGTAGCCCAAAATATGTTGTCTTTTGTGTGGCCCCCATCACGGTGGATAAATATGATCCTTAGCTTCTTATCGTGCTACTACTGCATTCCATTCTTCACTGCCCGTACTTAATTGGACATTATCTTGCAGCGAATTCAAGACTCTTGCCTCCGTCTTAGGACTGTGTGGGGTCATTTAGTAATGTCCGGAGCAGTGGGTGCCTTCCATTGCATAGCTAATTGCCTCTTGAACAAAACAATGCCAGATCAATTAATCTATAGAGATATCTATCTTTTTTATTTTTGGGTTGCATACCCAATAGGCACGACTCAGGGGTAGAATTCAGCTGATGTTCTGTTATCTCTGTAATCTGGGCGGTGACCGACTGCCATGCATTGATCACTGGGGGGCATTCCCACAGCATATGGTAAAATACTGCTGATGTTAACCCACACCTAGGGCATTGGGGTGCAGCGTCGGGGAACATGAGACTTACACGATAGTGGGATAGGTAGGCCTGATGTATGTAACTGAACTGTGTATATTAGAATCGAGGATTTCGGGAGACCTCCTTTATCTGCCTTAATACAGTTGTCCATTAAAGTGAGCTAAGTGGTTGTGGGAGGACATCATTCCACCTAGCCATTGCTCCATTAGTGGTGGTGCCAGTGTCAGTATGTAGTGCCGTGCATAACAGTGTTATTATTCGTTTCTGGCCAATATCTGATAGCAAAGTTTGCAGCACAGGCAACTATGATGGTTCTGTTTCGCCCATGCCCCATGTCATGTAGTAATCGTTGAAGGGCATGGTAAGTCAGAAAGTGGCCTGGTCCAAGATCTGCAAGTTCCATAATATCTGCATAGGAAATAATAGTCCCTTCCTTAAAAAGATCCTCCACTGTCGTGATACCCCGTGGCCCATGGTGTCAAATCATGACATACAGCTAGTTGGGGCCCCCCTGGCATCTGAGAGATGGGAATCAAGGGTGAGTACGGAGAAGCATGCAACGTACCATGTACAAATCTTGCCCAGCACCTTTGAGCAGTCTCCATTAAGTCAGTACCACCTTGTAATAAACGTGTATTACCAGTTAACCACACATACATGGGAGTATTTCCTATCCTTTCACTAGTTTTTGCTCCGCACTCAGGTGTGTGCTAAGCCAGCGCAGGGGCCACTGTAGTTGTGCTGCAGCATAGTAGCGCTCAAAATCCGGGGCTGCCAGCCCTCCCTCTGCTAGTGGGCGTTGAAGGATAGTTAACACCATCCGCCGTCTTCCCTTGCCCCAGATCAATTTGATCAGCAAGCCATTCAACTCTCGGAAGTAACTTCTGGGGAGCCTGATGGGAAGGGCAGCAAAGAAATAAAGCAACCTAGGTAATATTGACAACTTAGCGATCGTAACTTTTCTTAAGGGTGAGAGTGGTAAGGAGCACCAATAGGGGAGAGAGCCTCTATTTGCTCGAAGCTCCCGGCCCAGGTTCCCATCTTTGAGAGCCTCCGTATTGTGGTATATTTGTATGCCCAAGTATTTAATGGATTTGTAGCACCAGGGTAATCGATAGTCTGCGGCCGTGGTTCTGTGGTGCAAGAGAATCGGTATCAGGGGAAATAAGCATGACTTTGACCAGTTCACACATAAGCCAGAAAAATCCCCAAATGTGTCCAGTAATTTCATCACGTTTGTCAAGGAGGAGCGAATATCTCTGAGATATATTAGTGCGTCATCCACATATAAAGAGACGATTTGATAACTGGCCCTATCCGGGATCCCACATTCCTCAGCACATGCTCGAAAGCAGCAGGCCAAGGGCCCCATGGTAAGGGCAAATAGCAGAGGCGACAGTGAGCAACCTTGTCTGGTGCCCCTGGAAATCGAGAAGCTGTCAGAAATAAGTTGTCCTGTTTTCACCCGTGACATCGGTTTAGTATATATTGTGCTGACCCACCACCGAAAGTTGGGGCAAAAGCCTGTGTGCCGGAGGACTACAAACAGTAACTCCCAGCTAAGGGTGTCAAACATCTTCTCTATATCTAGTGATACCGCCACATACTCATATGTCTCGGGGTGTCTCTTGCATGACATGTAAAAGGCTTCTTATGTTGAGAAAGGTGCTACGGCTAGGCATTGACCCAGCTTGATCTTCATGAACTAGTGTTTTGACAGGGGGAAGGAGTCTATTTGCTAATATTATTCCCAGAATCTTACAGTCAATGTTAAGGAAGTATAAGGGCCTATATGACTACATCCAGAGCATGTTTTGGCAGGACCACTATTAGCACCTCATGCTGAGAGGTAGTTAATTCTCCCCTTTGCCATGCTTTTTGGAACACTTCCAGTAGTGGCTGGGCAAGGTGGGCCGAGTACAACGCATAGGGGGTCATTCTGACCCTGGCGGTCTGAGACCGCCAGGGCCAGGGTCGGCGGGAGCACCGCCGACAGACCGGCGGTGCCCCGCAGGGCATTCTGACCCCGGCGGTTCGGCCGCGGTCAGATGCGGGAAACCGGCGGTCTCCCGCCGGTTTCCCGCCGCCCTGCAGAATCCCCCATGGCGGCGGAGCGCGCTCCGCCGCCATGGGGATTCTGACACCCCCTACCGCCATCCTGTTCCTGGCGGGTCTCCCGCCAGGAACAGGATGGCGGTAGGGGGTGCCGCGGGGCCCCTGGGGGTCCCTGCAGTGCCCATGCCCATGGCATGGGCACTGCCGGGGCCCCCGTAAGAGGGCCCCACAAAGTATTTCAGTGTCTGCCATGCAGACACTGAAATACGCGACGGGTGCCACTGCACCCGTCGCACCCCTGCAACACCGCCGGCTCCATTCGGAGCCGGCATCCTTGTTGCAGGGGCATTTCCGCTGGGCCGGCGGGCGCTCTTTTGGAGAGCGCCCGCCGGCCCAGCGGAAATGTAAGAATGGCCGCCGCGGTCTTTTGACCGCGGTGCGGTCATTTGTCGGCGGGACTTTGGCGGGCGGCCTCCGCCGCCCGCCATAGTCAGAATCAGGGCCATAATATTCTATTGGCAGACCATCTGTGCCTGATGTTATATTGTGAGCCATTTGGGCTACAGCTAAGCGTATTTCTGCAACCAGCATGGGTTCCTCCAGAACAGCTGTCTGCATGGCGGATATCCGGGATACAGGAGCAGTGCTCATGAATGTCTCCAGTTGTGTAGTTGTGGGTTGTGGAGGTGCTTTATATAGTGTGTGGTAATAATTATGAAAGGCTCCAGATTGTGTGGTGGCCAGGGTGCCATCACTAAGCTTGATAGCCCCTATTGGAATGTTGTCTTGTGTATCGCGGGTGAGCTAGGCCAGTAGTCTGCTCGCTTGATCACCTTCCACATGTAATCTAGTGAGATTAAAGTTATACTCGTGTTTGCGGAGGTATGTTTCAGCTTCATTGTATAATTTACGAAATTCACAGAGTTGAGTTGGTTCCATCCCTTGGTTTGCGGCCATCTTTTCCAGTGGGCGCAGCGGACTCTTTAATGACAGCACTTCTCTGTGCAGTGTTTTTTCTAACCCTCTAAGTCATAGATAGGCAACAGCCCCTCACCACCACCTTATGAGCGTCCCATTCAGTGGCACAGAGGGTCATTGAGCATCTATTATGTTCCAGGTAGTGTGCAATACAAGTGGAGAGTTCCGTCCTGAATGGGGGGTCCGATAAAGCAGCGACCTATGGGTGCCATGTAGGTATACTAGGGTGTGGTGTGCCCCATTGAAGTGTAAGCATCAGTGGGCAATGATCAGATGAAGTATGAGCAAGGTATTCTATCTTTTGTCCCATAGTGATATTACTCAATAACAAGTCTATCCAAGTATGAATGTCGTGCACTGGCGAATAAAAAAGTATTCCTTCTCCATTGGGTGTGTGAGACGCCACAGATCATAAACTTCACTGTTCCTAATCCATGCCCCCAATTGCTGGGATGCTCCCCTGCTCACCACGCCTTGTAGTGGAGGGAGCAAGCAGTCCATTTCTACATCAATAACACAGTTATAGTCACCCCCCCACAGGCATGGGGTCAGTGGGTCACGAAGAAGTGCTGGCATGAGTGTCATGAAGAAGTCTCACTGCTCATAATTGGGAGCATAGACCCCCACAATCGCTAAAGCTGACACATTCAAGGACCCTTCCACAATTACATATGGGCCTTCTGTGTCTTCCCTGTGCGTATGAGTCAGGAATGGTACTCCCGGTGCTATCCATATTAGTACGCCTCTGGTGAATGCTGAGTAGGATGTGCCATAGATTTGACCTCGCTATTTAGCTCTTAGTTTGTGAAGTTCGCCTTCTAGTAAGTGAGTTTCCTGTGTTATGGCTATCTGTACTCAGTGTCGCTTGAGGTAAGTGTGTATTCGGTATCGTTTAGTTGGTGTAGCCATACCCCGGGCGTTCCAAGTGAGCACTGTGTATTGCTGCCTATTATCAAGTGCGGGGTCACCCATTGTGGTATAGTTGGAAGTAAAAAGCCCATTACAGACTCTTGTCCCGTATTACCTGGTGCCCTACATTGTGCCCACTCAGTATGCAACCAGAGTAGGCCATCCTAACAAATGCCAACAGCACTCTGATTCGTCTCCCTCCCCCCAGTTTCTGCGAAAAACATAAAACCATCAGTATTAACCAATAAACAGATAACAATAACCCTGAAGGCAGTGGGGCTTTCCCCAATCCACCATAGTACCTCATATTACAGCACAAGCAGTTCCAACGGTTATATGTTTAAACCACAAGTGCTTCAAGCACCCATGGCTCAACAACGAGTTCGGAACAACGAACTCGTTGGTATCACTAATGCCTTTACCACAAATGCCTTTACAATGATCAGCATGCACGGTTCCAGCATGCTTCTCCCCTAGTCCCCCACCCCCAAAAAATTACAGCGAACCCCCACAACCACCCCAAACCCCACCCCCAAAATAACCCCAACCCCCTCCCCTAAAACCTAAACCACCCCAACCCACCCCTTAAACCTAAACCCTGACCCCCCTAAACCCTAATCACCCCAAGCCCCCACCCCACCCCCCAAAAACAAAAAATACCCAGAGTCCCCACCCCCTAAAACCTAAAGCACCTCAATCCCCCAACCCACCCCTAAAACCTAAACCCAGAGCCCCCCAAACCCTAATCACCCGAGCCCCCACCCTACCCCCTCCACCCCCAAAAAAACAGCCCCAGTCCCAGCCCAACTTACCTCCTCCTTCACCACGTCGACTCCCTTCTCCTGTGCCTTAACCACGCATGTACGTGGTTCACACATGCATAGTTAAGGCACGAAAACCAGGAAGTCATGGAAAACGAAACCATTGTTTCACTTTAGTAACCGACTTCGTGGTTTAGGAGTCGTTGTTCCGGGTGTTTCCTAGTTCCAATAAGATGTAGAGGTAAAACTGGTCCATGTGGATAACTTGGGTCAGGTCAGAAAGGTCTCACAAGCACTCAAAATTTCCGACATTGGCCCTGTTAAATAATGTTCCATCTAGCTGCGTAGTAGAATGAAGTTACGTGGTAGCTTGTACAGGATCTTAACGTGCATATCTGGACCCCCAATTCCACTTCACTGTCCATTGTAGGACTATTCTTGGCCACATCTGGACCTGATAGTGTGGTCGCTCACCTTATCGCACATCTTACCTTATGCTCTTTAGTTTCATTTCCTCTGCAGTGCAAGTTGTGACAGCCGGCCCTTTAGGTGTGCTCGAGACTGTGAAATGGGAGCTCCCTGTGTCTGATCCCGAGCCTGAGCGATCCTTTTTCCTGAGTGCCGCGAAGGAATTCGCTGTGTGGTGCAAGGTCTCTGCTAGGACTTTGGCCCTTTCTTTTGCATCTTGAGTCTTAGTTGGCTTGGTCCTTGGCCTATTGTGTCATTGACGGCGTGCAGTAGGTGTCAGCAATGTATCTCCATCCTTATTTGCTGGTGCGCTTGTAGCAAACCCCTTAGCATGTATCCACGTCCACACATCTTCTGGTGTAGAAAAAAAGAGAGTGCACCCCATCCACCACCCAGAGTCTGGCGGGAAACAATAGTGCATATTTAATGTTCAGTTCTCTAAGATGCTGTTTGATTTTCACATAGGAACCCCGCTGGCGTTGCACCTCCGCTGTGAAGTCCGGATAGGCCGTGACAGCACAGTTCTCAATCTGCCATGATCCGTGTACTCAAAAGCTTTGTAGTATTAAGTCCCGGTCACGGTAATTCAGAAAACGGGCAATTAGCGGGGGAGGTGGAGACCCGGGTGGTGGTGCACTGCCTGGAATTCTGTGTGCACACTCGATTGAAAAGAATTTAGGGACCGTGCCGTCAGTACATTGTCCAGTAGGCAGTTTTCTATCAAAAGTTCTGCGCACTGACCTTCCACTTTCTCAGGGAAGCCCAAAAAGTGGACATTGTTCCTGCGGGAGCGTCCCTTTGCGTCTTCCATTCTGCGGTTTGGAGTCATTACTTCAGTGGTGAGTTGTTTCATTTGTGTTTGTAATTCACAGACAGTTGGTTGCATAGTGCACAGGGTGGTCTCTGCGTCATGCACCCTGTCAGTTAGTTTATGATGATCAGCTCGAAGAAGATCCTCATTTTGAGACACCAAGTCAATTCTGTATTCCAACGAGCTTTTGGTGTCTTGGATAGCTTGCAGGATTTTGTTGAATTGTGAGGAGTGTGCAGTGAGCCTAGACTCCATTTCTTTCAGTGTGGACATAGCTTCATTAGGAGGTGATAATAGGCCCGGTTGGTCCTGTTGTTGGGTCTTAGTAAGTTTAGGCTTCACCATCATGTTACCACGGTCGAACAGTGACCCACCAAGTGTCCAGCAGCACCAGTGGCGTTGTTGGGGCACGGCTGTTGGGACATCTGTATCAGATTATCCAGCACTTCAGTGGCCCCAGACCCTTTTCTGGCACCAAGGGCAGGCAGTCCATGACTATCGTCACTGTTTAATGGTATGGTGCCTTCTGTTTGGCAGATAACTCCACTGTCAGATCTGGGGCAAAGACATGCATATGCGTTGTTAACCGTCGCTGTGCCCGCATGTAGGCCCACCGCGGTCTCTACTCCACAGCAGCAACACCATGCGAACCGGCAGGCCGCTCCGCCAGGTCTCCGCTGCGGCCATCCGGAGGTCCATCACTTAGTGGTAAGTCTATTGGGGCTGCTGTGTCCCACGTTCCCTGCGGGTCCATCATATCACTATTTCCACGGGTGGTGCCGACCGAGTCAAACATTCAGGCCTCGGCAGCGCACCTCATAGCACCACACCTTCCCAAGTTTCGCCTTTTTTGCCCGCTCATCAGTTTCTTACTTGGGAGGTAGTGGGTGTAATGACATGCTCCTAGCGTGCAGCCAGGGTCACAGCACCCGGTCCGATCTGTGCGCTCCGGAACAAGCCACACCCGTAGCCTAGTCGGTCGAGATCTTCACGTCGCCGCCTCGATTAGTACCGCTCCGCACAAGTGGGTATCACTTCATTCTTGCCCGTTCTCACATCGATCATAATGCTGGATGGGCAGGATTATTTAGGATAATGTAAGGGCTGTGGACGGAGCGATTTTCTAGGTGTCTGATTCGGCCGCCATCTTGGCCGCGCCCCCTCATATCTAATCCCTTATGGGATTTTTTTGTTGGTTTGATTTCAATTTGCTTATTATTTTGTTCTCTAATTTTTATAAATTCGAGAGGGATTTTATTGTGTCTTTGATTTTTCAACTATTTTGGTACTTCTAAATACTCTAGGTATTTTCTTTAAGTTAAGCCAGGCTTCTCTGTGCCATAGCTACCAGGGTTTGACTCAGGTTAAAATTACTGAAACATTAGACTGAACATAACAAGTAAGTTAGTTAGTAAGAATGGGCCTGTTCATGGTCGTGAGGAGCCCAAACACCAGGATATTTACCTTTTATGGCAGGAGGAGGAGTTTGCCAAGGTTCCAGCAACTAGGCGGGCTGCTCTTGGCGATCAGGACCCACTCCAATGGAGGCAAGCAATAGGGCTCAGGTAGGTCCAGTTACAGGTCAAGGCACCTCCAGATGCAACAGGTCAGTTGGGCAGCTGCAGGGGGCCTCTGAAGCTTGTTGTGTCTCTAAAGCTCACAAAGAATATCAGCCTACTGACCCTTACTGTAGCCTGAATTTGTGAAGTCTGGGTTGAAGACAATCTTCCAATCTTCCTTCTCAGACAGGTCCAATCTTCCTTCTCAGACAGCAAAGCAGTCCTTCAAGCACCAGGGCTGTCCTCTTGCAGCTTGGTAGTCATTCTGTTGAATCTTCCTCAAGTCCAGGAGTGTTCTGATGAGTGGCTCTGGAGGCCCAATAATTATACCTGGTGCCAGCCTTTGTGTGTGGGGATCCACTGTCCCACCCTCAACACTGATTCTGGAAAATTCGTCCCCTTCTCCTGGTCAATGTTCCATCCAAACTATCTTGGGTGACAAAAGACAGGGTAGGCCTATTGTCAGGCTCCTTTATGTCTTCAGGTGGCACATTCCCTTGAAGTGCAAGTGATAATAAGCAGAGCTCCTCCCTGGCAATTCTGTCAGGATGGCCCATCCTGTCCACATCTAAGCCCCCTTTGAGTCACTGTCTGGAAGTCATCAGAAACGCCAATAGCAGAAACGTTCAGTCATGTGAACCAGGACACTGGCAGAAGGCACAGTTCTAAAAGTGGCATGTTCAAAATTGTAACTTAATCAAAGAGGGTTTTAAATTACAATTCATTTGAGAGTAAACAACACATCTCTAGCAGCTCCCAATCTAAAGTTATCACTTATTAAATGTAATAAGGTAACCAGTGTAAGTAAATGGGAAAGATAGACCTTACAACAATGAAAAAAAAGACTTTAGGAGTTTTTCACTGGACATGTAAAAGTTAAGTATGTGTCCTACTTTTTTAATGCAACACACCCTGCCGTATGAGACTTTAGGACCCCACTTAGGGGTGCCTCTTAAGTATTATAAAGAAGGTTTAGGCCACGCAAAAGATTTTATTTTGTCAGGTCAAATGGCAGTTTAAAGCTGCACTACAGGATGCAGTGCCAGATCTGAGCCATGTTGTTGGCGTGCTAATTTAGTGGGTGGCACAAGAGATGCAGGAGGCCCAATAGTAGCATTGAATTTACAGGCTCTGAGCACTGGCAGTACCAGTTTTCTAGAGGCCAACAAGTAAATTAAATATGCCAATTGTGTGTAGTCCAGTTTTACCTTGATTGAAAGAGACGGCACACATACTTCAGCACTAGTTAAAACTGGTAAAATGTAAAATGTCCTAAAGCTAACAAAAATAAATTCAGCAAACAGGAGGCGTGAAGGCAGAAAGTTTGGAGCAATACCATGCCAAGGATGCCAGGTCTAACATTCAACCTCTTTAATGAGATTAGGTCTGATAACTTGGAAAAACAGGTATCGTACTGGAGTAGTAACCTAAAAATTGCATTGACTGGTAATCCAGTTCAAGAGTCTCTGGAATGGAATGCTCTACAAGGTGCAGCATTTTAAGACAATATAGGTTTTGCTATATGCCCCTAGGTTGTTTAAACAAGGGTGTGGATCTGATGCTAAATGTTCTACTTGGGAATGTGAGGCAGCAGATGGAATGTTTGATTGCCTCAGGTGCTGCCCTCCAGAAATTTTGGAGGTAACTATTTAACAAATTAACCACTAGTTTCCTTACTCAAATTATTATTTCCAATTACACAATCAAGATTGGCATGGATGATTTTACTACAATAAGGACTGCTTGATTGCATTTGTCACGATAACTGAGGGTGGTTGAATATTGCCACAGATCCTTCTAACTTTTGGCAATGGTAGGAAAACATGTTGATTGCTATTATGTGGCCCCACTTTACTTTTTGAAGGTCAGAGCCAGACAGAAGAAGTTTCAAATGATTTGGGGCTCACCACAATATGGATACAGTCCATGAGTTTTCTGCTATGAGTCCAGCTGTGATATGGCTTCAATTTGTGGAAGGATACATGTATTTGTTTATTCAGCCATGTATCTATTATTTGATTTATTGACCTTCTACATGTAGATATTTTCTTGAAATATGTATACAGCTTAAATGGACATTGGAATTTATACTATATTTACTGTTGCAACCCTTCTTTTTTCACTAACATAATATTACAAAATATAAAATAGTTGTCTTGTTTTTCTGGTTGATTGATAATTACCTACCCTAAAATATGTTTTTAAAAATGTCCTTTTGAAGTAGTTGGTTATAACGTATGCCGAGAGATATTGTTATATAGAGAAACTATATTTTTTAATGCATGTTTTATAATTTTAAGATTCTTAACCAAATAAAAATAATTTTGAAGGCAGTGCACATTCACACAAGGGCATAGAACTATGGATAAAACTAACAACTTAGGCACTCATACACCCACTCACAGATATACTCAGACACTCAAACACTGTGTCACAGATCTACACAGACCTACTCACATACCCACTCAGACACTTACACACCTACTCACAATCCTAGAAAAACATCCACACCCACTCACAGACCCACTCAGACACTCACACACCCACTAACAAACCACCACAGAAACTCACACACTGACTCACAAACCCATTCAGACACTTGCTCACAGACTCACTCAGACACCCACACACCCATTCACAGATCCACTCAGACACTCGCACAACTCACACACCACCTCACAGACATACACAGACACTCACGTACCCACTCAGACACTCACACACCAACTAACAGACCTAAACACTCACACACCCACTCACAGACCCATTCAAACACACACACCCACTCACAGACCTGCTCAGACACACCCACTCAAAGATCCACACAGAAACTTACACACCCACTCATAGACCCACTCAGACACTCACACATATACTCACAAACCCACATAGACACTCACACACCTACTGACAGATCCACTGAGACACTCATACACCCACTAACAGACCCACACAGACTCACACCCACTAACAGACAAACTCAGACATTCACACACACCTTCACAGACCTATAGACAGTCACACACCCACTAACTGACCCACTCAGACACATACGCCCCCACTTATAGACCCAAAAAAAGACTCACACACCCACTCACAGACCCACTCAGACATTCACATACCCTCTCACAGGCCCACACAGACACTCACACACCCACACACAGACCCACTCAGACACTTACACACCTACTCACAGACCCACTCAGATATTACACATCTACTTACAGACTCACTCAGACACTCACACGCCCAATCACAGACCCACACAGACACTCACATACCCATTTACAGACCCACTGACACTCAAACATCCCATCACAGAGCCACTCAATCACTCACACACCCACTCACATACCCACTCAGACACACACACATGCTTTCACAGAACCCCCAGCCCTCTTGCACCCACTCACAGACCCACTCATACAATCACTCACAAATCCACACAGACTCTCACCCACCCACTCACAGACCCACTCAGACACTCCCACACTCACTCACAGATCCACAAATACATGCACACACCCACTCACAGACCAACTCATACACTTACACACCTACTCACAGACCCACTGTGACACTCACACACCCACTTACAGACCCACTCAGAAACTCACCCACCCACTCACAGACCAACTCAGACACTTACACACCACTCGCAAACATACTCAGACACTCACACAGCTACTTACAAACCCACACACTCACACACCCTTTCACAGACCAATAGAGACACTCCTGCTCCTACTTGCAGACCCACATACACTTTCACACAGACCCACACAGACACTGACACGCCTTCTCACAGACCCACTCAGACTCTCACACGTACTGAAAGACTCACTTAGGCACTCACACACCCACTCACAGACCCACTCAGACACCCATTCACCGACCCACTCAGATACTCACACACCCGCTCACTGATCCACTCACACTCATGCACCATCTCACAGACCCACACAGACACTCACAGACACACACTGTAAGAGGCTGGCTTTCTATATAGTGCATGAAAATACATGCACTGTGCAGAGAGTCCAAGAAACCCCACTTTGGTATCCAGAGGTACAAAGCAGACCAACTAATGCCCTGTTTTAGTGGTAGTGTGGGCAAATAGTGTGGGCGAGCAGTTGAGCTTATCTTGGACATATGCTAAGCATTTGTTGTTCTCACAGTATCAGTAATTGTAGACACACGTGTGGAAGAATAAATCAAGACCAATTTACAAAAATACTTCAGATTTTTATAATATGTTTAATACCAAGATCATCAATATATGGTAAGTAATTCTTTCATTATGATTTTCCAAAGTTTAGCAAATATAGGTGGTCATTATGGCATTGGCGGTAAATACAGCCGACAGCCGCGGTGAAGGCTGCCATCCATCCTCCATATTATGAGCACTGCCTGACTTCCGCCTGGTGGACAGTGGTAAGCTGGCACTGCTAGCACCAGCACTGCCCCTCCAGTAGAACACCACCAGCTGTATTATTTCCAGAAAAACGGCCTGGCGGTGATCTGCTGGCGGGCACTGCTGGCGGTAGCCTCGCCCCTTCACGTTCCCTGCCGGACGACCTCCTCACTGGACAAGGTAAGTCGGGCGTCCTACAGGGTACAGGTGGGAGGGTGGGGGTGTTGTGTGTAATTGTGTAAGAATGTGTGTGAGTATGTCTGGAAGTATGCATGTATGAATGCGTGTCTGCAGTGTGTGTGATTGCGTGACTGCAGTTTGTGTATGAATGTGTGTATGCAGTGTGTGTATGAATGTGTGTATGGCAGTGTTAGTGAATGGGTGTATGCCTGGTGCGTGTGGGAGTCTGTGTGCATGTATGCGGACGTGTGTGTGTATGGGGTGTGTGTTTGTGTATCTGTGGGGGGTGGGGTTGTGTTTGTGTATCGGAGAGGGTGGGGGATGTGTTTGTGTATCAGAGGAGGTGGGGTATGTTTGTTTATCGGAGGGGGTGGGGTGTTAGTTTGTGTAACAGGGGTGGGGGTTAGTATGTGTATGGGGAAGGTGGATGGGGTGATTTTGGATGGAGGGGGGTGGGGGCATCAGGTGAATGTTGGGGGTGGGGGACCCACCTATCAGTGACAGGGAAGGAATTCCCTGTCACCGGTAGGGCCTACTGCCATGGTTTTCGTGGCGCTGCTAACACCACAGAAACCATGGTGGTAGGCCGGCTCATTATGCCATGGGCAGTACTATGTCGGCCGCTGGGCTGGAGATAGCCATGGCGGTATGAGTCGAGAAGTGACAGGTTGGCTGCAGCCAACCCGCCATTCTCATAATATGGAGCTATGTACCGCAAGCCTGTTGCCGGTACTACCACCATATTTACCCTGATATTTACCCTGACCGCCAGGGTCATAATGACCCCCATAGTCTTTTTGTGCATAATTACTCACCAATGGAATGAATAGGAAATACTTGCATTAAAAATCAGGCATGTGCTAAAGAGAGGAGAAACTATGGCCCGTATTTATACTTTTTTAACGACGCATTTGCGCTGCTATTTGATGCAAAAGCAACTCAAACTTACAAAGTACAATTGTATTTTGCAAGTCTGCGCCGCTTTTGCGTCACAAATGACACAAAATCAGCGCTAAAAAAGTATAAATATGGGCCAATATGTATTTCTAAGGCACTACCACCCTCCTGGTTACACCAGGCTTGAGGTGTCTGGCCTCAGTAAACAAGACTTCATTCTCTCTCTCAATGAACCCTATGGGTGCCACTACACTACTCTTTTCTTCCTGTGAAGCTTGCTGCCTCAGGCTTTCAAGAGAGGAATAGGATTCTTGTCCCTGGCACAGATCCTCCCTAGAGGGTCCCACTGGTCTTAAGAGCTTTGGGTGATATGGCCAAAGCTCTGCAGGCTCATTTATTCTAGGACTAACAAGTCCTCTTCCTGTGAAAAGAGGTTCTGATGTGTGGTCTGTTCAGAAGCTGGTCCCCAGTCTTCTTGCCTTTTTTCTTGGAGAGTTGGTTTTGATACAACCCTATTCTGAGATCCCAAGCATTGCTGCATGGGTCCTCAGTTCAACTTCAGCCCAAATCATTTCCAAGCAGATGGTCTACAGGAATGGATGTGGACACAGCCACTTCTTTTTCTCCAACTAATCCCCCCAGTCAAAAGATATCATTGCCATGGGATGGATCTTTGTGATATTCTCAGCAGTGGTGACAGGATTTGTGTGGGTCTTGTGAAAACTCTGCTTTTATTTTGATTTCCCTCTTTACCCTGCGGGAGGCTTTTTTGCCTCTTTTTTTTGGTCTTCCCCACCGGTGGTTATCTTAGTCACCCTTATCTTGACCCAGTGGCCTGCCTTCTTCCCCAACTCTAGAGGAGAAAGTGGACCTAGGCATACCAGGAACTGATGTTGTTTCTCACTGTAACAACTGCTCTATCATAAGTGCATTATAAAGCCCATCAAAATATTGTACCTTGTTACCTTCTAACCAGCCACCCAGAAGCCCCCTAGTAGTCCACAAATTCTACCCAGGACTGACTCTGGGTTTTTCAAGTATCCCCTGAATTAAATTCTGTACTCTTCAGTTGCTAGCCCACAGCCCTCAATCAGGGTAGCCTCCATGAGTTCATAGGACCTGGCATCTGGCTCATTCAATGTCAGGAGCCTACCCCTGCATTTTCCTGAGAACAGTTCCCACAACAGACAGGCCAGTGTCTTCTATCTATTTCACTGGCTATGCGGGCTTACTCATGGGCAGAAAACCACTTGATGATATCATCACCCTCTGTATAAGGTAGGACAACTCCGTTGGGGAGTTTTAGGTTGAAATACTTCTCTTTCTCCCTAATTACTTCATTGTTGCCACCAGAGATGGGTTCTAGGCCCACTCCCTTCTTCTAAACTTCTATCGCCAAAAGTTGGGTTTCTAAAGCCAGTCTTTTGGTTAACCTGGCTTAAGCCAAATCCTTTTCTGAGGGGGCTCATACTTCTGAGATGGAGGATCCTACCTCATCATCCACAGTCTCAGTTTTCTTGATTTTCTGTTGTTGAGGGTTCCCCCTCTTCCACCTGGTTAGCTGTCTTATATTCTGCCACAAACTTCCTAAGATTTTCTGTGGTAGCATGAGCACAAATGTGGATTTGGGATTATTTGCAGAGAGCCCTCTGCCTGGGGTATTTCAACTCCAGCCAAGGGGTCAGATCAAACTCTTTAGACTGGGTCCTGCATGAGACATTTTGCCTACTAAAGTTGGGACCTTTTTAACTTTTGGAAAAACTTTTGCAAACTGTCAAAAACCCTTGCCAACTTTTGGAAACGTTTTCTAAGGCCTAACTATAGTAAAGACTTTCAATTTTCAATCACTAACCAGGGTGAGGACCTAACAGGGCCTAGCAATTAATTTTAAAATTTAGAAAAATAGTCCAATTGCAAAAATACAATTACAGTTTTCAGAGTTATTCGTGTGACCACTTAGTGACAAATTGGTATGAGCAAACGCAAAGTCTTGTATCCCACCACTGATCGACCAAATGTAGAAAGCTGGCTCTCTATATAGTGCATGAAAAAGATGTGCACTGTGCAGAGGAACCAAGCAACCCCACTTTGGTATCCAGAGGTAAAAAAAAGACCACCTAATGCTCTGTTTTTGTGGTAGTGTTGGCGAGCAGTTAGGATAATCTTGGAGATGTGCTAAGCATTTTTGTACTCTCAGTATCAGTAAATGAGGACGCACACATACAAGAATAACTTGAGACCAATTTACAAAAATAAGTCAGATTTTTATAAACATTTTAAGACTAATATCATCAGTATACCTAGTCCTTTTGTGCATAATTATGCACTATTGAAATGAATGGAAAAATACTTTAAAAATATGTATAAAATCAGGCAGCGCTCTCACAAGTGTTACCTTCTATTTTTAGGTTGAGGTTGTTGAGGTCATTGAGATGTCCAGTGGCCAGCTGGAGAACTTAGGGCAGTTCCAGGTTCAAGCAGGAGCAGCGGCTCTGAAAGTCTTGAATCTGATGCAGAACGGAGAAGGGGACCACTTGGGAACACACTGCACAGATGGACTAAAAAGGTAAGTCCTGTCGGCACCCTTGGAGTGTAGAGGTTGCAAGGATTTAGGGACCCCTGGATCTCAGCTGGTTTTCCGATGCGTGGGCCAAGGAGACCAGGTGCTGTGCACATAGGTCAGCCAAGAGTTGTGCGTCAGGGAGTCCTTGCAGCCAGATGCAGGTCACTTGGAGGGTGGATTGCAGGTCAGCAGAGCCACTCTGTGGGGTGGTTCTTGGGTGTCATGAAGTCACTTGACTGGTGCTTGTTTCTGGTCCAGAGTAGAGTTTGCTTCTGGGTGTCTGACATTGGGGGTCCAGTACAGTGGGCAATAGTATGTCTTAGGCACAGAGGGTTGCAGTGCCACTAAACTTGGCACACTGGTAGGCTTTGTCCTTCGGGTCTGTCATGTGGATTTTGGTTGGACTGCAGGGTCCGGTTCGTTGGTCAGTTGCCAGTCAGTGAACTGGACTTCACTGGTTTCTTGCTTGCAGTTTGCAGGAGAGTGTTACCTTCACTCTGAGGGAAGTTCTTGGTGATTTTCAGAAGGCTTTAGGTGCTCTGGGGGTTTTTAGAGTCCGTCAGGCTTCCTTGTGACAAGCGGCGATTGTCGAGTCCTAGGAGCAGCAGGCAGGGTTGGCACCTTTTTCTTCTTGCAGCAGGACTTCAGATCTTGTGCCTTGGGACTTCCTTGTTTCTGGTCTTTTTCTGTCCATTGAATCTGATCTGCAGATCTAGGGCTGCCCACTAAATACCTTAGCAGTGTCAGAGGTCAGATTTCAAAGGCAGTAAAGCCTGTGATCCTGACTGCTGGTGCAGGGTGCCAGACTGTAGGAGGGAGGAGGGGGTAACACCTCTGCCTAAGAAAGGCTATGTGTTCTACCTTCTGAGTGCAAAGGCTCTCACTCCAGGAGTTTCGACTTCTGCCTGGTGGTGGCAGGCTGATAAAAAACAGTCAGCAACCATGCCAGGGCTGTTAAGTTTTGCAGGGTTGCCTTTAAGGTGCCCTCTGGGTACATTTTATAATAAATCCAACACTGTCTTCATCGTGGGTTTATTATTCTGAGTTATTTAATACCAAACAACCCAGTCTTCAGAGATGCTATCATGCAGCTGGGGAACTCGTTATGACCAGTGTCCAACACATGTATTTGCTATGGCTCCCCTGTACACTTACTATGTAAAGACACAGTAGGGGCATATTTGCTCTTGTACACATATGTCCTCAAATGCATTATAGTGAACCCTGCCGTAGGGCTGTAATGCCTGCCAGAGGGGTGACTTTCCTATACTGAATGCAGTGTTAGTGGTCACAGCAATCTTGGGTAGTGCCATGTTAAGTTTGTAAGTTTTAAATACACCTTGTCATGCACTTACAATGGCAGTCTGCATGAGGATGGTGTGGGGCCTCTCAGAGTGGCACAATTGGTGCTGCAGCTCTGGGGGCCCTCTTCAGTACCCATGCCCTAGGTACTAGGTGTACCATTTACTAGGGTCTTACAAGGGTTGCTGAAGTGCCAAACATAGTACAGTTTTGGGGACAGAGACCTCGCCCTCGGAACCTGTTCAGCAGGGGCCTAAGACACTTAGGCCCGTATTTATACTTTTTTAGCGATGCGTGTGCGTAATTTTTTTGACGCGAAAGCAACGCATACTTACAAAATACAAGTGTATTTTGTAAGTTTGCTCTGCTTTTGTGTCAAAAAGTGACGCAAAAGCGGCGCAAAGAAAGTATAAATATGGGCCTTACAGATTGAAACCACATCATTTTCCAAGCATAAAGAGGGGGGGAGCAACCATGTAAAAAGAGGCCTTTTCTCACACACACCAACTCAAAGACCCACTCATGCACTCACACTCTCACTCATTGACCCATACAGATACTCACAGACCCACTCACGTACCCACTCAGACACCCATTTACAGACCCACAGATACTCACAAATCCACTCACATACCCACTTAGACACTCACACAGCAACTCACAGACCCACATAGAAACTCACAGACACACTCAGAGACCCACTCAGACACTCACTCATCCACTCATAGACCCACTACGACACTCTAACACCCATTCACATACCCACACATACACTCACACATCCACTCACCAACCCATTCATACACTTACATACCCATTCACAGACCCACTCAGAAACACACACCAACTCATGGACTCACAGACACTCATACACCCACTCACAGACCCACTCATACACTCACATACCCACTCAAAGACCCACACAGGCACTCACACACCCACTTATAGACCCACCCAGACACTCACACACCCACTCACAGACTCACATGGAAACTCACACACCCAATAACAGACCATTTTGGACATTCACACACCTACTCATAGACACACTCACACACCCACTCACATATCTTCTCAGATACTCACAATCCCACTCACAAACCTATAAAACAAACATTCCCATTCACAGACCCATTCACTCACAGACCAACACACACACTCACAAAACCACTCACAGACACTCACACACCCACTTGCAGGCCCACACAGACATTCAAACAACCACTCAAAGACCCTAACAGATGCTTACACACCCACTCAGAGACCCAAACATACACTCACAAACCCACTCACAGAACCCTTTCAACACTCACACAGCCACTCACAGATCCACACAGACACTCACCCACTCACAAACCCACAGACACTCATACACCCACTCACAGACCCACTCATACACTCACATACCCACTCAAAGACCCACACAGGCACTCACACACCCACTTATAGACCCACCCAGACACTCACACACCCACTCACAGACTCACATGGACACTCACACACCCAATAACAGACCAATTTGGACATTCACACACCTACTCATAGACCCACACAGACACTCACACACCCAGTCACATATCTTCTCAGATACTCACAATCCCACTCACAAACCTATAAAACAAACATACCCATTCACAGACCCATTCACTCACACACCCACTCACAGACCAACACACACACTCACAAAACCACTCACAGACACTCACACACCCACTTGCAGGCCCACACAGACATTCAAACAACCACTCAAAGACCCTAACAGATGCTTACACACCCACTCAGAGACCCAAACATACACTCACAAACCCACTCACAGAACCCTTTCAACACTCACACAGCCACTCACAGATCCACACAGACCCTAACATACCCACCTCAGAAACCCATAAATACACTTATGGTCCCACTCACAGACCCATAGGTACTCACAAATGTACTCACAGACCCACACAGTCACCCACACACCCATTCACAGACCCAAAAAGACACTCACACACCCACTCAGAGACCCACACAGACCCTAACACACCCACTCACAGACCCATAAGTATACTCCCACTCCCACTCACAGACCCATAGATACTCACAAATGTACTCACAGACCCACACAGTCACCCACACACCCACTCACAGACCCACATAGACACTCACACACCCACACACAGACATAGACATTCACCCAACCACTCAAAGACCCAGACATTCACACATCCACTCAGAGACCCACACATACTCACCAACCCACTCAGAGACCCACTCAGACAGTCACACAGTTACAGACCCACACAGAATCTCACACACCCACTCACACTCGCACATGTACTCACAGACCCACACATACACTCACTCACCCTCTTACACACCCATACAGACACTCACACATGAACTGACAGACCCACACAGACACTTACATACTAACTCACAGACCCACTCAGATACTTAGACACCTACTCACAGACCCACACACACTCACATATCCACTCACAGACCCACTCAGGCATACACACACCTAATCATAGACCCACACAGATACTCACACACCCATTCAGAGATCCACTAACTCATACACCCACTCACAGACCCATATAGACACTCACACAACCACTCAATGACCCACACAAACACTCACATACCCACTCACAGACCAACACAAACCCTCAGACACCCACTCAGATACACATGCACCCACTCACAGACCCACAAAAACACTTATACACACACTCACAGATCCACTCAGACACTCAGAGACCGACATAGACACTCACAGACTCACTCATGACTCATAGAGACCCTCACAGACATACTCACAGACCCACACAGACACCCACACACACCCTCAGAGACCAACTCAGAGACTTACACACCCACTCACAGGCCCACAAAGATACTCACACACCCACTCACTGATCCTCTCTGACACTCATATGCCCATTCACAGTCCCACTAACTCACACACCCACTCACAGATCCACTCTGATACTTGCACATCCACTCACACAGACACTCACCCCCCACTCACAGACGCATACAGACCCACACTCACTCAAAGAACCACACAGGCACTCACACACCCACTCTGAGATCCACATACCTACTCACACTCACGCACCGAGCCACTGCCACTCACACACCAACTCACACAGCCATACCATCATTCATATACCCACTCACAGATACTCACTCACAGACCCATACAGCCAGTCACACACCCACTTAAACACCCATACAGCCACTGACACAGCCACTCACATACCCAGTTACACAGTGACATAGTCACTCACACACCTATGCAGCCACTTACACACCACGTGACAGACACACTCAACTATTTACACACCTAATCAGAAACCCATACAATTACTGGGTGAGCCCTTCTCAAAACCCACTCACACACCCACAAACCCCGTTATACAACTACACAGTCACTGACACACACACACACCCATACAGACACTCACATACCCACTGACACACCCAAAGAACCATACATACAGGCACTTGTATACATAATGTCACTGACACACTGAGTTACAGACCCACATATGCAGTCAGACACCCACTAAGATTTTTGCCCAACCACTTATGCACCAAGTGAGAGACACATACAATCACACACCGTATTACACACTGATACAGCCACTCTAACACTGTCTTACAAACCAATATACTCAGTTCTATATGCCTACTGTAATAAATATCTTCTTTAGCATGAATGCTTTTGATTGGGCACGGATCCACAGATCCACTGAGGGGCCAAAACATGTTGCTATTTTGTTTTGAATGTATGCTTTTGGTTTGGGATTCATGACGGATCCGCACATATAACCAGAAAAAAAAGTGTTTGGGAATAGGGTTGGCTCTGAGAAGAGCCTTTGTGTTTATGATGTGCAGATGATTATTACACATTGAACAGGATGCAGTCTTTCAAACTGTTGAGAAACACCCTGTTGCCTTTCTCTGTGAAAAGAACTCTATCATTTCTATTCCTTCCATATCAAACCATAAATTGTCGTGGTAGATACAGTCCATGTTGTGGTCTCTGAGCAATGCAGAAACAGTTTTATTGACATGTTTCCTGGATTTGTCTATCAGTGGACACTTTGGCAAATTTTGGCGAACACCATGGTAGTGTGTGGGAAAAGTGCCATTAATTTTCCAAAGGCATCCTTCATTTGGATTTCCAGTCAAACCCTGGTAATTGTGTGTAGGTCATTACCACCGCAGTGCACACTCATAAGGTCTGAATATTGGCAATCCACAATGCTTTCAACCAAAGGCAGCAATTGATCTCACTTTAAGCCTCTCTTTCCAACCCAAGTAATGTCTACATTAGGTAATGCCAAGTACCTATCAATGCCACTCTTTCTAGCACTCTCTCTGGCCCAAAACACAAAACACAAAAATACTCCACATTCTGACCATTTTGGAGGCAAACAGGAGTAGAACACAGGAGGCAGCTGCAGCTGTTTTCAAAATGAATGGTAGTTAAACTGGAGGATGGCACCTAAAATAACATATTTGATTGGATGGTGGAAATATGCAGGTAGCTAAGATTGAGTAGTGATTTTGATAAAAAAAAAAAAAAACTATATCTGTGTTTAGTTTTGGAAAACAAAAAAAAAAGCTATGCTGTTTGGGATATGCTTATAATTTGAAATGGTCAACCACACCTCCTACAGTTCAATGTTAAGCTAGTGTGCTGTTCATGGAAAGTGTTGTGAACTTTTGACCTAGTGCTTGCAGAGAATGTTCGAAACATGGTTACTATGGAAACTGAGCTGAAAGAGTGTTGGGGAAGAGAACAAGAATGTCTAGACTTTTAATCTGAAAAGCACAATTGTATGGAAATATTGCACATTAGGGTGTATTTGGGTTGAAATTCAGTACTTTCTACAAAGTAAAATGCGATGCTTTACCAGCAGATTGTTAAATGGTTTTAAAGGCTCCCACGGGGATTTGCGGATCTGCGCCAATTTTACACAGGTGGGTCATGCTGAGCACGACAGCGGATCTGCAAATCCACCCGAAACCACTACAGAATTGGACTTCTTAACAGGCATCTTACAAAGGGTTAAAACAGATCAGCCATTCAGAAGTGGGATAACAAAAGGAAAATAAAAGGAAGATTGTGGTTTTCTTACTACAGTAGTATCACTGAAAGCAGAGGAAGGGTTGCCATTAATGGTTACATTGCACTAAGAGTGGTATACCATTTTTGTACTTTTGATTTTAAATTTGTAATGACAAGAGATTGTAACTGATACTGAGATAAAAATTAGACAACAGGAAAGGGATTTCACAGGTATGTCAATTTGTTCTTTTTTTTAAAGTACATGTATATCAAAAGGTGTGAGTGTATATAAGGTGGAAGAAAGTGTGTAGGTTTTACACAATAATAAAAAGGAAATAAAAGGGAGGATACATGATAAAATTAAAGAAAAGCATAGTGAGCAGTAAAGAAGGATGACATTTTTCCAAAGACAAAGTTTAGTTATTTTGTTAAGCTACTAATACTCAATGTTTTTGGAAGTATATGTAGGTGATTGATTACAGTAAATAAATTAATAGTATATAATTTGTACTCACTCACAAACACAGGCAGGTACTCAGACACCCAGTTACAGACTCACAAAGTGCTTTTGAACCCAAAACCGGTATACACAGGGTAAATGACACACTAAGGAAGACATTAATAAAATCATTCACACACCCATTTACTCACCTATACACTGAAGCAAAAACAACATATTGATAGAGTAGTTGATAAACCATTGGCTATGTGTTGAAATCTATTTCTCTCCATGCTAAACACAATGAAAACACTGGATAAAACAGTATTTTCTAAGAAGAGAATACTGTTTCAAAAAAAGGCTTATTAATAAAAGTCATTTTTGCAAAATGTTTAAAGGTGAATAGATGCACACATCTAGTACAGAGCCTTTCTTTAATGAAGAAAACTACTTACAAGAGAACACTTTAGTGTGTGCAGTTGAAACAACTGGCCAATGCTATGAGGTAAAAGGTGGTACTTCCATTGCAAAAGAGAAAATAGTTCCTAGAAATGCACAAGGAGAGATAGTTGAAGAGCTACAAGGAAGGCAAAGGCATGCACCTGTATATAAATGGGACTGCAGCACTATTTTTAGTGTTTGCCAGGAATCAATGGATATATTTAGACATTTTCTATGTCAATTTCCAGTTAGAAGCGTGCAGTAGGAAATTGCAATGTTGCAAGGATTAGATCCATGCAAAATGAGGAAATATACTCATTTAAAAGGGCATTTACTGACATGTCTATGCAAGAGAGTGTGCAGAAGCATATTTCATCATTTCCTAATGTTGGCTGTTTATCAGTCTAAAATCCGAAATTTAGTTAGGAGACTTTACTTTGTAAAAAGTCCATCATTGTGCTTAAGAGAAATGAATAAAGAACTTTTGTATGTATACTGTTAGAGGTAAAAAAAAAACTTCTGAAGATATTCAGTTATGTTTCTTTGGTCCTTAAGAGGAGTCTAGGGAAAATGAGGAGTTAGTATGTTTAGTTGTAGAGGAATAGAAGAGGGAAATTAGTCCTGATAATTTTGCACAAGACATTGCTACGTTTAATGCAGCTTCTACAGAAAAACCAAACTATGTTTATATTTCTTGTCTACACACTCACTACAAAAGCCAAACTCAAAAAGTTGATTTGATATTAAAAGAAAACAAAAATAAGTGGCTAGAATGTGCTGCATCTTTATTTGTGGATGATTGTTTCGATTTGTCAAAACAGTAAATCATATGTAAGCATTGCAATGACAAATTGGAGGACAACAAAATGCCTGCCTGAGCCATACATAACAAATTAAAGTTGTTTCAAATTCCAGAGGAACTATGACATTTAAATATTTATGAAACAACAATGATCTATAACCGTTTTCAAGCAATAGTTCATATGGAACCAAAGAGTGGGAAACTACCACAGACTGAGCTACAGAAAGGCCCTAAAGGTAGAGTTTTGCAGATACTTTTAGATTGCAAATAATGAAAAATATTGAAACTGTGGATGTAGACTGAGATAAAAATGTACCAATTTTTATTTTAGTGAATGGTGTGCCCATAAAAACAGAAAAATCTGGCAAGAACTAGTGGATGTGAAATAGGCAAAAAGGCTACATTCCATCCAATGCAGTACCACTTTTCCTGTGCCCCTTAGTGCCCCCCTAACACCACGATGTGTGTGCCATATTTAAGATAGAGTGCACCATGGCTGTAGTTAGGGAACTAGCATCAGAATTGTTGATGCTAGTTTGGTGCTTTGCAGGATCAGCGTCAAAAAGCTTGAAGCTAAACCTGCAAAGCACATTGATGCCCATTATAAATAATGGGGTGCCTCCTTTTAATGCTTGCTCTGTGCAGGCATCAACATATGTCAGCAAAAGACTTTAATGACAAAATTCATGTAAAAAATTATAAGTTGGAGTACAGTTTGCTAAATTTGATGGCATACCAACGTGAGACCAATGAGTATTGGTATTATTGTCTTGATGAACTGAAATGCATATTGCAATATTCAGGTACACCAACCCGGTTTGTGACCCTCAGTTGTGCATATACATGGGATTACTTATATGAGTTTTTGAGAGAAGAAAACTCTAACATTAAGGACATCAAATTGAAGACCCCTGGAGAACTTTGTTTCTTGGATCCTGCAAGTGTTTGCTGGCACTTTAAACATAGTTTTGAGCTATGTCCTTCTTCATCTGCAGATAAACAAATCCATCTTTTTGAGAAGTTACTGATTACATTTGGTCAGAAAAGTACCAAGAAAGAGGTACTCCTCATATTCAAATGCTGTTGTTGATAAAAGATGCACCTACATTTGAAACAGACACAGATGAGTCTATACTTTCTTTCATAGAACAGTATGTTCTGTGCAGCATTCCAAAAGACAGTGAAGAAAAAGTCCTTAAACTGCAAGTTCTGCGTTTTCAGTCACTTAGATGTGGAAAGTACTGTCAGTGGAAATATATTGCTAAATGAGAAAACTTAACACAACATGTTGTTTTGGATTTCCAAGACCTGTTATTTCAAAAGGAAGAGTCAACACTATTTTGGCCTGCATAAGACATACACTTACTTGAAAATCACCTAAACGCATGTACAATATCAGAAGAACAAAGGCTTTCAAGAATATAAATGACTACAATACTATCATTCTGAAAATGTGGAATGCCACTATGGAGATTCACTTTGCGAAGGACAACTCTATACCGGTTGCTCGTTATGTAACTTCATACATAACAAAATCTGAGAATACAGATGGAAGATATGTGGAAAGAGATTTCTGCTGAAAAGTCTCAACCAAGAAATTGTCCAAATTCAGTCTGAAGATGCTTTTGTACAGGGAAATTGAATCTATGAGTGCTGTGATCATTAAGTTCAGGTAGTATATGCTCTAAGTCAAGTGGAATGGTTTGGGTAAGTCTAGGTCTAGCATCCACGTGAAATAAAGTGTTGAAGTATTTTCCAGAAATTCAGTACCTTACAGAAATTAACCCAGAAAGTACACGCACTGTCAAAACAAATATGTTGGACACTTACTGTCAAAAAAGGAGTCAGCATCTTGAAAATGTTTGTCTTTATGAAATACTTCAATACTACAGATATAGAAACAATGTAGCAGGAAATATAGATGAAGGTAAATTTGCAGTAGTTGGTTGGGATTGTTGTTTGGCATGACACATCAAAGGAGGTATAATTACCCAAGAAAACTTAGAGCCATATTGATGCACCACTTGTGCTGCCGTTGCTTCACTTTTTGTGATGCAAGTGGTGCAAACCTTGAACTCATATTTATGAGGCCGTGCAAGGACAATTTGCTTTGGATTTGAATTGCCTCATAGATATGGAATACCGCTCTGCAAAAGGAAGGTGTTCCATGGGTGTAGTGGGTGTGCCCAAGCAACACCCAAAGATTTTGATGCATCCACAGATTTACAAGAGATAGTAAACATGGGGATGCACCAAAACCTTATGCCTCAAAGAGGGAGGAACAACAAAGAGAAATATATTTATTTCTCCTCGTTGTTTCCTCTTTCTATATGTGCTGCAGGATTGTTTGGTGCAGGAAGGAGCCCCTTTCTGCACAAAAGCAATCCTGCATGCAATGTAGGCACCTTTATACTGTAGAGCAAGGATGCCTGCAATGGTGCTAGGTTGCTCAAACTGTGCCAGCACAGTGGAAAGGACAGGAATGTGCCATATTGCTTAATTATGCGCATTCCTGTATTTTTCTTTTGATGCATTGCAGTGCAGCAAGGTGACTTGCTGCACTGCCCTGTGCCAAAAAGTCGCAAATCTGCCCCTAAGTTGCCACTTTCTACTTGGCACTTCTACAGCTGTTCAAGCCTTGGAATTATGAATCAGAATTACTCAGAAATTTTGATGGCTTTGAAGATGTTTTAAATGCTGCAAAGGATAGCATTGAATATTCAGTATTTCCTAACTATTTTAAATTTTTATGTGATGAAATTGAACAGGAGGAAACAAATGCTGCTGAGATGGCTAAGGAGGCTTCACAAAGCAGCCAAAGTTCAGGTCCTCTAAGTCAAGATCCTCTTCGACAGCCAATAGTTGAAAATTAAGCTGTTATTTCAATGAATGTGGTGGAGACTGCAATGGAAGAAGCAAGACAGGAAATAATTAATTTGGAAGTATTAGCAGGACAACTAAATGATGAGCAAAATTAAACATATATGGAGGTGAAAGCCAGAGTTGAGCATGGATTGCTCCATGACAAGAAAGAGTGTGCATGCACATCATTTGAGCCTATACTGTTGTATCTCACTGCTTTCCTACTGAAGACTACAGACTGTTATCTGTCATGTGTAGCTACAGCACCCACTGGATTAGCTACACACAATATCAAAGTAATTACTTTAAATTGACTTTTCATGTGAAATAAAGTGTTGAAGTCTTTTCCAGAAATTCAATACGTTACAGAAATGAACCCAGAAAGTACAGGCACTGTCAAAACAAACATGTTGGACACTTACTGTGAAAAAAGGAGTCAGCATCTTGAAAATGTTTGTCTTTGTGAAATACTTCAACACTACAGATATAGAAACAATGTAGCAGGAAATATAGATGATGGTAAATTTGCAGTAGTTGGTTGGGATTGTTGTTTGGCATGACACATCAAAGGAGGTATGATTACTCCAGAAAACTTAGAGCCATATTGATGCACCACTTGTGCTGCAGTTGCGTCACTTTTTGTGATGCAACAGTGGTGCAAACCTTGAACTCATATTTATGAGGCCGTGCAAGGACAATTTGCTTGGCTTTGAATTGCCTCACAGATATGGAAAACATCTCTGCACAAGGAAGGTGTTCCATGGGTGTAGTGGGTGTGCCCAAGCAACACCCATAGATTTTGATGCATCCACAGATTTACAAGAGATAGTAAACATGGGGATGCACCAAAACCTTATGCCTCAAAGAGGGAGGCACAACAAAGAGAAATATCTTTATTTCTCCTCGTTGTTTCCTCTTTCTATGTGTGCTGCATCCTGCTACATTCCATCCAATGCAGCACCACTTTTCTTGTGCCCCTTAGTGCCCCCCTAACACCACCATGTGTCTGCCGTATTTAAGATAGAGTGCACCATGGCTGTAGTTAGGGAACTAGCATCAGAATTGTTGATGCTAGTTTGGTGCTTTGCAGGATTAGCGTCAAAAAGCTTGAAGCTAAACCTGCAAAGCACATTGATGCTCATTATAAATAATGGGGTGCCTCCTTTTAATGCTTGCTCTGTGCAGGCATCAACATATGTCAGCAAAAGACTTTAATGACAAAATTCATGGAAAAAATTAGAAGTTGGAGTACAGTTTGCTAAATTTGATGGCATGCCAACATGAGACCAATGAGTATTGGTATTGTTTTCTTGATGAACTGAAATGCATATTGCAATATTCAGGTACACCAACCCGGTTTGTGACCCTCAGTTGTGCATATACATGGTATTACTTATATAAGTTTTTGAGAGAAGAAAACTCTAACATTAAGGACATCAAATTGAAGACACCTGGAGAACTTTGTTTCTTGGATCCTGCAAGTGTTTGCTGGCACTTTAAACATAGTTTTGAGCTATGTCCTTCTTCATCTGCAGCTAAACAAATCCATCTTTTTGAGAAGTTACTGATTACATTTGGTCAGAAAAGTACCAAGAAAGAGGTACTCCGCATATTCAAATGCTGTTGTTGATAAAAGATGCACCTACATTTGAAACAGACACAGATGAGTCTATACTTTCTTTCATAGAACAGTATGTTCTGTGCAGCATTCCAAAAGACAGTGAAGAAAAAGTCCTTAAACTGCAAGTTCTGCGTTTTCAGTCACTTAGATGTGGAAAGTACTGTCAGTGAAAATACATAGCAAAATGAGAAAACTTAACACAACATGTTGTTTTGGATTTCCAAGACCTGTTATTTCAAAAGGAAGAGTCAACACTTTTTTGTCTGCATAAGACATACACTTACTTGAAAATCACCTAAACGCATGTACAATATCAGAAGAACAAAGGCTTTCAAGAATATAAATGACTACAATACTATCATTCTGAAAATGTGGAATGCCAATATGGAGATTCACTTTGCGAAGGACAACTCTATACCGGTTGCTCGTTATATAACTTCATACATAACAAAATCTGAGAAGACAGATGGAAGATATGTGGAAAGAGATTTCTGCTGAAAAGTCTCTAACCAAGAAATTGTCCAAATTCAGTCTGAAGATGCTTTTGTACAGGGAAATTGAATCTATGAGTGCTGTGATCATTAAGTTCATCTAGTTTATGCTCTAAGTCAAGTGGAATTGTTTGGGTAAGTCTAGGTCTAGCATCCACGTGAAATAAAGTGTTGAAGTCTTTTCCAGAAATTCAGTACCTTACAGAAATTAACCCAGAAAATACAGACACTGCCAAAACAAATATGTTGGACACTTACTGTCAAAAAAGGAGTCAGCATCTTGAAAATGTTTGTCTTTATGAAATACTTCAACACTACAGATATAGAAACAATGTAGCAGCAAATATAGATGAAGGTAAATTTGCAGTAGTTGGTTGGGATTGTTGTTTGGCATGACACATCAAAGGAGGTATAATTACCCAAGAAAACTTAGAGCCATATTGATGCACCACTTGTGCTGCCGTTGCTTCACTTTTTGTGATGCAACAGTGGTGCAAACCTTGAACTCATATTTATGAGGCCGTGCAAGGACAATTTGCTTTGGCTTTGAATTGCCTCATAGATATGGAATTCCGCTCTGCAAAAGGAAGATGTTCCATGGGTGTAGTGGGTGTGCCCAAGCAACACCCAAAGATTTTGATGCATCCACAGATTTACAAGAGATAGTAAACATGGGGATGCACCAAAACCTTATGCCTCAAAGAGGGAGGAACAACAAAGAGAAATATATTTATTTCTCCTCGTTGTTTCCTCTTTCTATGTGTGCTGCAGGATGGTTTGGTGCAGGAAGGAGCCCCTTTCTGCACAAAAGCAATCCTGCATGCAATGTAGGCACCTTTATACTGTAGTGCAAGGATGCCTGCAATGGTGCTAGGTTGCTCAAACTGTGCCAGCACAGTGGAAAGGACAGGAATGTGCCACATTGCTTAATTATGCGCATTCCTGTATTTTTCTTATGATGCATTGCATTGCAGCAAGGTCACTTGCTGCACTGCCCTGTGCCAAAAAGTCGCAAATCTGCCCCTAAATTGCCACTTTCTACTTGGCACTTCTACAGCTGTTCAAGCCTTGGAATTATGAATCAGAATTACTCAGAGATTTTGATGGCTTTGAAGATGTTTTAAATGCTGCAAAGGATAGCATTGAATATTCAGTATTTCCTAACTATTTTAAAATGTTATGTGATGAAATTGAACAGGAGGAAACAAATGCTGCTGAGATGGCTAAGGAGGCTTCACAAAGCAGCCAAAGTTCAGGTCCTCTAAGTCAAGATCCTCTTCGACAGCCAATAGTTGAAAATTAAGCTGTTATTGCAATGAATGTGGTGGAGACTGCAATGGAAGAAGCAAGATGGGAAATAATTAATTTGGAAGTATTAGTAGGAAAAGTAAATGATGAGCAAAATGAAACATATATGGAGGTGAAAGCCAGAGTTGAGCATGGATTGCTCCATGACAAGAAAGAGTGTGCATGCACATCATTTGAGCCTATACTGTTGTATCTCACTGCTTTCCTACTGAAGACTACAGACTGTTATCTGTCATGTGTAGCTACAGCACCCACTGGACTAGCTACACACAATATCAAAGTAATTACTATAAATCGACTTTTCATGTGAAATAAAGTGTTGAAGTCTTTTCCAGAAATTCAGTACCTTACAGAAATTAACCCAGAAAGTACAGACACTGTCAAAACAAACATGTTGGACACTTACTGTGAAAAAAGGAGTCAGCATCTTGAAAATGTTTGTCTTTATGAAATACTTCAACACTACAGATATAGAAACAATGTAGCAGGAAATATAGATGAAGGTAAATTTGCAGTAGTTGGTTGGGATTGTTCTTTGGCATGACACATCAAAGGAGGTATAATTACCAAAGAAAACTTAGAGCCATATTGATGCACCACTTGTGCTGCCGTTGCTTCACTTTTGTGATGCAACAGTGGTGAAAACCTTGAACTCATATTTATGAGGCCGTGCAAGGACAATTTGCTTGGCTTTGAATTGCCTCATAGATATGGAATGCGTCTCTGCACAAGGAAGGTGTTCCATGGGTGTAGTGGGTGTGCCCAAGCAACACCCATAGATTTTGATGCATCCACAGATTTACAAGAGATAGTAAACATGGGGATGCACCAAAACCTTATGCCTCAAAGAGGGAGGCACAACAAAGAGAAATATCTTTATTTCTCCTCGTTGTTTCCCCTTTTTATGTGTGCTGCATCCTGCAGCACACATAGAAAGAAGAAAACGCCTTCTAGGATTGTTTGGTGCAGGACGGAGCCCATTTCTGCACAAAAGCAATCCTGCATGCAATGTAGGCACCTTTATACTGTAGTGCAAGGATGCCTGCAATGGTGCTAGGTTGCTCAAACTGTGCCAGCACAGTGGAAAGGACAGGAATGTGCCACATTGCTTAAATATGCGCATTCTTGTATTTTTCCTTTGATGCATTGGAGTGCAGCAAGGTGACTTGCTGCACTGCCCTGTGCCAAAAAGTCGCAAATCTGCCCCTAAGTTGCCACTTTCTACTTGGCACTTCTACAGCTGTTCAAGCCTTGGAATTATGTATCAGAATTACTCAGACATTTTGATGGCTTTGAAGATGTTGTAAATGCTGCAAAGGATAGCATTGAATATTCAGTATTTCCTAACTATTTTAAAATTTTATGTGATGAAATTGAACAGGAGGAAAGACATGCTGCTGAGATGGCTAAGGAGGCTTCACAAAGCAGCCAAAGTTCAGGTCCTCTAAGTCAAGATCCTCTTCGACAGCCAATAGTTGAAAATTAAGCTGGTATTGCAATGAATGTGGTGGAGACTGCAATGGAAGAAGCAAGACGGGAAATAATTAATTTGGAAGTATTAGCAGGACAACTAATGATGAGCAAAATTAAACATATATGGAGGAGAAAGCCAGAGTTGAGCATGGATTGCTCCATGACAAGAAAGAGTGTGCATGCGCATCATTTGAGCTTATACTGTTGTATCTCACTGCTTTCCTACTGAAGACTACAGACTGTTATCTGTCATGTGTAGCTACAGCACCCACTAAATTAGCTACACACAATATCAAAGTAATTACTTTAAATCGACTTTTCATGCTACCTGTAGAGCATAAAAACAAAGTAGAATAGCATAGGTTATCCAGTGAAGCTTGCTATAAAGTCTCAAGAGTGCTGAAATAGCTGAAGCTTTTAATCATCAATAAGATGAAGATTGTCTCAAACTTTATGCTTGCCTATGTACATTTGAGAACGCAAAAGATTCTTAAAACAGACTACAATGTCCTATTTGGAGGAAAATACTTGCTTGTGTTCAGAGATTTACTAGTCAAAGGACAGGCTTTATTCATAATACTGCTTCATGATAAAACTCAAAATTCTTTGAGAAGCATTGGAAATGTCAATATTTGGTTAAACTTCCATTGCAAAGAATTACTTGGGAATATCCAACAAGCATCCAACGTTGAATATAGGTATATTCTGAAGAATATTAGAGTAGGTGTTCTTTCAAAAGAGGGAAAGTGTCTGCTTGAAAGTCGGCTTCATAAAAAAAACTGTTTCCAACAAACAAGACAGCAGCAAAACTAATGTTCACTTCATTCAAGAGAGAAAATCAATTGTGTGTCTAATGCAAACAGTGGGAGAGTGTCCTCATTTAACGAAGAATTACTGGAATTAGAGAAAGAAGAAAATTTGGAACAGACAACGATAGACATAATGGAACACAAGGGTGTGACAGCATTCCTAAATAAAAAGTTACAAGTGAAACTAGATTCATTGTTAAAATCTGTTTCCAGAACTGCAGGATTAGAGAAATTTCTAAGTGTTTGCAAGAACTGTAGAGTAATTTTGCATTGAAATATAAATGGTGAGGAAGGATTAGTTAATGATGCTATGAGTAAAGTTATTGATTTAATTTGCATTCCTAATAGGAATGAGATGGAGTACCTAGCGATACAACTTGATCAGGTTGATAGTGTAAAGCAGATTGGAAGATCCATTGTACATTTTTTGCTTGTGAAATATGTATATGTTCGACGCAAACAGTTTCCAGTTTTACTGACAAAGTCTCTTACTATTTATTAATCTCAAGGTTTAAGTATAGATGCAGTGATTATAAATATTGATAGTACAGTGTTTAAGGAAGTTATGTCATATGTAGCCTTATCTTGAGTTAGGAAGTTGTCTGGTTTGTATATTGTTGCATTTGTCGACATCAAAGTAAATGCAGATCCAAGTTGCTTGATCAAACACAACTGATTAAGAAGTCTGTATTTTTCTCATTTAGGATAATATCAAGTTTATGAAAAATAAAACATCTGTCCAAAGTGAAAACTTTCAAAGCAGTGTAGTGATGTTGTTGAAAGGAAGGAAAAGAAAGAGAACAAGGATGTTGTTAAGAAAATGAAATTGCCTCTGAGAGTGATATTGTTGGTTAATGGACGTCAAACTTCTCTGGTGTCAACTGCTATGCTAATGTTGTTCTAAACATACTCTTTACATTACCCCATGTTGTTTATGCAATTGAACAGAAACGGCAGAAGACCTTGTATTTGGAACGGGGGGCCGGATTTACAAGGTAATGTTAAACCAAAAATCTAACTTTACTACTTTTCTATATTCAGAAAGGTGAAGTTAGACCAAAAATCTAACTTTACCACTTTTCGTATATTCACAAAGGTAAAGTTAGACCAAAAGTCTTTACCTTTGTGAATAGCAAAATGGAGTAAATTTAGACTTTTGATCTAAGTTAGATTTTTGGCCTAAATTAGACTTTTGGTCCAACTTTACCTATGTGAATACCAAAAAGTAGTAAAGTTAGACTTTTGATCTAAGTTAGACATTTGGTCTAACTTTAACTTTGTGAATACTGAAAAGTAGCAAAGTTAGACTTTTGGTCTAACTTTACCTTTGTGACTCTGGCCCTGTGTTTTATTGCAATGCCTGCATAGTGACAGAAATAAAACACATTGTGCATCACACACTTGAGACCTTGTAGAGTTATGCAGTGGATCTGTACAGTTTACAAAAAAAACTCAGTAATGTTATGTTATGTTATGAAAATGTATAGAGCACATAGCTACCCAAAGGCCTCCCAGCACTGTAAAGAAATCTTCAAAAACACCGCCTTGGGACAAAAAACTAAAACAGCCAAGTTTTTAATAGCCACTAAAATGAGAGTTTGTGGCTGGTTTATCGTAGGTTCAGAGGTAGCGAGTTCTACAGTCTAGCTCCAAGGTAGGATATCGATCTTCCTCCCATTTAGCCTTTTTTATTGGGGGAATAACAGCTATGGCCGCAGATGATGATCTAAGATGTCTGGCGGGTTTATAAAAAGAGGCTAGGGTTTGCAGAAGTGGCGGGCCTTTGTCATGTAGAGCTCTGTGAATATCACATAAAGATTTAAATTGTATCCGTTGCTCTAAGGGGAGCCAATGTAGAGTTGATAGAGCTGATCTGGCCAATTCATGCCTGGGTAATTTGAAGAGAAGGCGGTCAGTGGTGTTCTGTACCACCTGCAATTTCTTCATAATAAATTTTGGTGTACCAAGAAACACAGCGTTCCCATAGTCCATGCGCAAGATTATTAAGGCCTGTATGATAAGTCTCTTTGCGATGAACAGGAGTATTTTAAGTAAGATGCACAGGAGTGTTTAATGGTAATGTTTCCTGTTTTAAAAGAAGAGGAAGTACCTATTGAGGAGTTAATTGGACATACTTACTCATGGAACCAAGAGTGTGAAGATTGCTCATTCACACCAAGTACAGAAATAGATTTGGAGTGATTTATTTATTTAACGCGCCCAGATTGCACTTTTGACAGATTGTTTAGACAAGCTACACAAAATAATACCTGCCCAAATTGTCAATCAGATCTTTTGTTAACATTACCTATATGAAGAAGTGGCAAGTGTCTTATTTTAATGCTACAACAATGCAGAGCGGATGGCAGTGAATTGTTAACAAAGATTACAAACTTTAAAGCAGGATAAATATCTTATTTCTGGAAAACATATACTACTGTGGCTATATGATGGAGTTAGTGTTTTATCTGCTCATTACACTTTCTATGTAAAAAGAAAAAAATTATAGACAGAATGTAATAATAGCAACCTCAAATGTAAACAAATACTGCCTTTGAAGTTACCATATTCTTATCTTTTGTTTCTGGATCCAAAGTTCAAAGGTGGATTAGAGTTCTAAAAGTGGAATACTGTAGTTATGATACATGCCTTACCAGTATTAATGACATCAAACCGTCTACCAGGGGTGATCTCTTTATAAGGCTTGCCATATGCTTGTGTTCCTTTTATAGCTCTTAATAGTTCTAAAGATGAAGCTCTCATTTTCAGCATATTTTTTTTTTTTAATTAGTAGAGCAAGCATAGAGCATGTATAGGTAGAACAAGTATTTAAAAAATCTGTAGAGAGTGCAATGCACAACGTTGCTTAATTGCAGTGACATAGTGTGCAGTTTTTTGTTTTTTTCTTCAATCTATATGATTGTTTTGTCCCCACTGTTCAAGGATGATTCTTTATATAGGTCATCATTTATAGTGTAAAGTATAGAACCTGAGAACAGTAAAAAAAAGGACGATGAAATGCTTAAATTTAATGTTGCATTAGAGAATAAGAAATGTGTGGTAATTTGTTCATATTATGAAGTTATGCATTTGTGAAATTGTAACTTTATTGTGTAAAGAAGACAGTGAACATTGCGAAAGTGCCGGACATGGGGGCCCATGAACTACCCTTGCCAAGTTCACGGGCATTACAGGGGCCCCATGTGGCCCCCTGCACTTATTCTCCACCAGCCTTTTCATGGCAAAGAACAAAGTTGTGATTCACAGGGCAACACTGCATGGAGAGCTGCAGCGTTGCCCTGATGGATTATGATTATGGATTATGATCTCCGCCACTGCCAGGCTGCTGGGATCATAGATCCTGGTGGAGCTGGTGGCTCCCTGGCGGTCTGACTGTCAGGGTTGTAATGTGGTGGTCAGACTCCCGCAACAGCAGTGGTCCTGACTGCCACCACAAGTGTGGTGGTCTATATACCGCCAGACTCGTAATGAGGTCCTTCATGTGTATTTTGTATTTTTTGGTGTATTTTTGTTTTTCATTTAAACAACAACTAATAAACATGAAGTTCAGTAACAAAATGCACTGACGTTGTGCATGAATTTTTAAAACAAGAAAAAAATAACATTTATGGCCTTTTGCAGCCTTTTTCAAGGCAGCAATGGACTGCTCACCAACAGTTAAAACATTTTTCTAAACTCTGCAAAAAATTCCAATGTTTCGGAATTCAGGAACTGTAGCACACAGATGGTCAGTCACTTTAAGTGGCAATTGATCGCTAGGCACTACCTGCGCTGCAGCAGTTGTTGAGGCATGCAGCACATCACATTGCAGATGTGCTCTTGTGAGGTTGCTTGGATGAATAGTCTTCAGTTGATTTAATATGCTGATGGTTCCATGGCTGTATTTTTTCAAGTATCCTTGAAAGTTGTTTGATACAAAAGGGTGCATTGCACCAGCTTTGCAGTAACCTTTTTTTATAAATAATGTAGAGTGAAAAATGTCCACACAATGGACTCCTTTTTCTGCTTAGGTTGTTCTTCTTTTGAAGAAGAATCTCGCTGCTCCTCCTGTGCATTTCCTCTAGATAGCATTTCTTTTTTTAAAGACAAAAACAGCAGATCGAAATCAACTGTCTTAGTCTATGAGCAAGGCATGATTTCTATCAGGCACACCCAAAGAAGAAAAAAGTGAGAGGATTTGCCTGTACAGAAGCATGAAAGGTGCTTTAGCCAAATAAATCCTTTCTTTACTGTGTCACATGGGATTCACAGATCGATCACATGACTGCAAATCCGGAAATGTCATCAGTGACGTTATTTGAGATGTCATCTTTGATGTCATTAGTGATGTCACTGACCATGTAATGAGTGATGTAATATGTGAGGTTATTAGCAGTGCATTGCATCTAAAATAAATTATAAAATTAATTTACATCAATATTTAACACAAAAAGATTTTTACATGTTTTAAAAAAAGCTTCATGTACTTTGAAACTTTACCATAGAGGGAGGCAGAGGAATCCCACTACATGTGAAAAGTTAGTAGTAGTTACTTTACAATTTTAGAGTTGTCTTTTGCCCCTGTTTGAGGGTTGAGACATGTAAGTCTACTCTTTGTAGTAAATTTAGATTTGGAAATGGTGAATATCAAAAAGTAGTAAATTTAGGACATAGTGTAGGAGTAAAGTTACAGGGGTAAATATACCTTTGTGAATAGGCCCAATTGCTGTTGTCCAAGCGTTCATTTAATGATTAGTAGTCCTCTACTTACACCTTGTCAAAGTGAAGTGGCACTGGTTCTACAAGACAGAAGAGGTAAATCAACATGATGGAGCTCGCACTGTCAAGATCATGTATACCACTGCTCCACCATTCTCTCACTATAGCCTGGCTTTCCCTTCAATTAATGGTAATCAGAGCCTCTGGCCATGGTAGAAGGTCCCAGGCCCAGCTCTCCCCATGCTGCTGCATCGCTCTTGCTCCTGTCTTCTCCTTGCATTTTTCCCCCATCTTTTGAGTGCTTTCTTCTTGCTTTTCCCTCATTCTCACCCTTTCTCTTTGCATTTCCAGCATTTTTTCCTGTGCCATCTCCTTGCTTTTCCTTCATTTTTATGGCTTTCTCCTTGCTTTTACAACTTTTTTTTGTGTGCCTTCTCCTTGCTTGTTCCTCTTTTTTACTGCTTTCTCCTTGCTTGTTTTCCCATTTTTTGTGCAGCCACCCTAGGCAGTCCATCACCTCACTTTGGAAATTCCGAAAGGCCCTTAAAACCTGGCTGTTTGAATGAGCCTCTCCGACCTGCAAGCACCTAAGCACCATGTTGGGTGATTAGCAGCACTTTACAAATCCTAATTGATTACTTGACTGATAGAGGCTTAGAAAGGCTTTGGTGGGATTAGGTTTGGTGCCTTTGTGGGAGTCGAAATATTTGCCTTAAAGCCCAGAAACAACAATTTATGAAAATGCCAATTTTGTCCCCTCTCTCATACCTTTCCTTTTTACTACCAATTTTCTATGGTCTGATCTTTTAATGTTTCTTAATTTTTCCTCTGTACCATATTTCTTCTATTGTTTTTGAATATCCACAATGGGTAGTGCATCAAAAGTTTTTCTTTGGAAGTCAGCAAGAAGGGCTGTCATACCTAGATTTGTATCCGTGTTAAACCAAGCTATGCAGTACCACTTCCCTTTTTTAATGATAATGTCTGAAAGTTTTATTGAGCTGGCTCACATGTACTGTTGAAAATACCTCAAAAAATGCATACATGTTGAGACCAATGATGGTTTGAAATGCACATTTGTCATAGTTTCTCTGTCCTTTGTAACACTGCTCCAGAGATTAATATGAAACATTGATAAATATCTAAAACTTACACTGACTCCCTTTAGTTTTGCTAACAATTCAGTAGTATGAACTCACACAAAGTATGTAACTCTCTCTCTGTCTGGTTAGGTGTTTTTTCAGAATGACAAGAGCACTCTTTAAATACAAGGCAGGGCCTCTGGGAACAAACTTTGTGATCTGATGCTATTGTACCAAATGTTGCTGAGGCCTGGGGGTTTAGCTATCAAATGTGCAGCAGGTGCAGTGGCACTGGGGCCCAAGGAGGCAAGGGATGCATTTTATTAATGGCTGCTTTGTTGCAGCAGATCCAGAGGATGGAGTACCCAGATTCCTTGACTGCTTGGTGTCTACTACACCCTTTCTAAGCCACTATACAGCCTTCTGACGAATAACAATTGATATTGAGTTGATTTGGAGTATTTGACAAAGAAGCATGTTTTTATTTATTTTATGTGGTGTCCTTCAATCTATTGGCAGTTGTCACTTTCTTTAGAATGTATTTAGTAGCTAGTTTTTTATTGGCCTCATGTGTTCTTTATTAGACTAGTCTTATAGAATGTCCTTTGTTTATGATTAAATGATTTGTCAGTTGGTCAGTAGTCCAGCTTCATTGTAGCTGTACTACTAATGCTTCTGTTCTTTTAAATACAATTCAAATTGATTAACCATACAATGTGGTAAGTGTGTATCTGTCACTTAATATATGGCGACATGTTTATCAGACCTATTCTCTGACTATAAGGTATTGTGCCAATTGTTTTTGCATCATTTTCGCAGAAGGCCAATTAATTCACTAAGGCCCAAGAAGTTTCTGGTGTATTTGAGCTTTTGTGGAGCTTATTCTGTTCTGAATTGCAGTTTGTATACATTTCTGATTGTTTTCGATTTCTGCACTGGAATCCATCAAATGACTTCATGAGTGCTCAAGCCTACCCTCGAGCTTGTGACTTTTGCATTTTTTCTGCATGAGGCCCCACAAGCGTGGGCTTGACTTTCTATTGTGCTCACTCCCTCACATTTCCTCAATCTGGAGTAGAATCTGTTTACGCTTTTTGCTCCCGCTCAGCGCATCTCCTATCGCATCTATCTGCCTTGGATCGATTGCCATCATTGTATGGTAGAGGTGCTGGCTCTGATTTTGCTCCTCTTTCTAATTTGCTGGAGCATGAGATATGATTTCCTGCTAGGGGTGGCTTCTGAGCGTCATTTGTCGGGCAGTGTACCAATGTTAGATAGCAATACAGAGCCATAACCAAGCCAAAGTGCAACATTTCTGGAATTGGTGTCAATAGCGATTGGCATGCTTTTTAAAATGAAGAGTGCATTGTCTGTGGGACGCTCAGCAATGTCCAAAGTTCAACAAATGTGGACCTATTTTGTGCCTACAGTGATTGGCATGCTTGGTAAAGATGAAAAGAAACATGCTTATTAAACTCTCACTGATCTGCAAACTTGTGCAGACATTTTCAAACATATTCTTATTATTTTTGATGATTTATCCGATTTCTTCCCGAGTTACCTTAGTGGTGTGTATTCCTTTGTTCTTATAAATATTTTTTTTCAGCATGATAGAAACAGTAACTCTTCCTGTTCCTTTTCTACAAGATCCTGGTGATCCTCCTCTTAAATTACTTTTGTGTATCAGATCATTTAATGATCTGATAAGGGTCCATTCATGGAGTTAAGTTTAAAACTGATCAAAAAAGGAGCATTCTTTATTATTATTTAGATGTGGAGAATCAAAATGTGTCTGATCACCTTCCAGATTATACACCTGCTGAGGATGAAATCATTGATGAATTTCAAATTTTAGTAAAACAATTGGAGATTCACTTTCAGGGTAAAACTTATCTCGTAGTATGGAGAAGCATATTTTCCATCGGAGTGCAAGAACCTTCTGAGTCGATTGACATCGATGTCACAGCTTTGAAGGTTCTGACATTGTCCTGCAAGTTAGAGAACTTTACATCTCAGTTAATTTGCGATCAAATTTTAGTTAGTGTGTTTTCAAAAATGATTTAGGCGAGGTTGTTGGCCTGTACAAACTGTACTTTGAATAAGCAGTTGAGGTAGCCAAAGGTACTGAGGGGCATATTTATACTCTGTTTGCGCCGGATTTGCGTAATTTTTTTACGCAAATCCAGCACAAACTTAAAATCCATGTTTATATTTTGGCGCTAGACATGTCTAGCGCCAAAATATTGGAGTTAAAGTCATTTTTTGCCTGCGGAAAACGACCTTGCGTCAATGAGATGCAAGGTAGGCATTCACGGGCAAAAAATGACTTTAAGGCCCTAGCGCCTTATTTATCCTCTCGTGCAAAAATCACGCACGGGGAGGAGGGGTCAAAAAGTGGTGCAACGCTTGCTTTGTAAAAAATTTTAACGCCTGGGTCAGGGCAGGCGTTTGGGGTCCTGTGGGCCTATTTCCATGGTGGAACACCATGGAATAAGCCCACATGTGCCCTCCCCAGGCCCCAGGGACACCCACACCAGAAGGACAGCGGATGATGGGGGACCCCATCCCAGGTAAGTATAGGTAAGTACAGGGAATTTATTTTATTTTCTAAAGTGCCATTGGTGGCCCTAAAAAGGGCCCCCATGGCACTGGGTGCAATGGCCATGCCCAGGGGACCCTGGGGTGGTGGGCATGACTCCTGTCTTTTCTAAGATAGGAGTCATGTGGTATGAATGGTTAGAGTCATTTTCAAATCTGCCTAACGTCATTTTTTGGTGCAAAACCCCCTTCTTCCATACCGCCAGCTCCACCCGACTAACGTCATTTTTTTTTACGCTAGCCTACCCTTTGCACCGGCTTGCACCATTCCATAAATATAATGCTCGGCTGGTGCACAGAAACGGTGCTAAACTTTTTGGTGCAAAACTGCGTTAGTGTAGTTTTGCACCAAAAGTATAAATCAGGGCCTGAGTGAGTCCTGTAGAGAAGATTCCAAACAACTGGATACTAAATTAAACCAAGCAGTTGCTGTCAATGGGGAAAGAGGCAGAGGTTACCAGGGATCTTCTTCTTCCGACTTTGATGCCAGCAAAGGTTCACATTCTAATTACAAAACTCAATGTTTTAGATGTGGTTTATTCACTCCTGTGTGGAATTTTAAGAACTCTCCAGCTATTACACAAGCATATTAAAAATGCAGTAAAGTAGGACATTTGGGAAAAGTGTTTAGATGTGGAAGACAACAGTGCCTCTATCAGGAGTACCATGTTTTAAGATCAAAAGCCTAGTGAGAGCATTGATAGAATGTACTGTTGATGACTTAGGGCCTCATTAAGAGTTTGGTGGTTTCAGGGCTGCCATGTTGGCGTGGCAGTCGTACCGCCAACAGGCTGGCCCAGAACACCCCAAATTATGACCATGGCGGTATTCCCAACAGAATGCCAAAGCACTGCTGGCAACGCCACTGAGGTCAGACTGCAACGGACGATGGAAGGCACCTGCAGGCAGGTGGACAACCTGTTACCGCCGGACAGATTATGAGGCAGCACACCACCAGGGTTTCCGCCATGGTCGCACCACCACGGAAACCCAGGTGGAAACAAACTGCATAAAAGGAGACACTCACCTTCAGGAAGCCGTATTCGTCTGGAGCGACATGGAACCAGAACTACACGTCATCCTGCTGCTCCTGCTTGCACAAAGACAACAGAATCTGGGCCGACTCCAGCAGCCATAAGTACACACACTTACCTGTAACTGTTATATATTGTCAATGTATGTACACTCACACAACATACCATCGGGAAGGGGGTGCGAGGGCGACAACCACATGCTACTACACACTGACACGCACACTCACATACAGCCACACACACACCAGCACATACACAATACACACACCATGGCCAACACACACACAAATATGTCAAAAATACACACACTTATGCACAGAAACACAGCACAGGCCCAGTTACACATAGTAACACACAACACCACAACACGTCACAACAACACACACAACCATACAATCGTCAATACGCTGGCAAACACTCACTATATAAACAATCCAGGGACACATCACACATACAACACAACCTACAACCAACAGGCAACAAACATGCACAACCACACAACCATACAACTTACCAATCGACATATACATCACAAACAGCAAATCGTATCTACCATACGATGTACATAACACGCACACAGCAACTGTCAAAACACACAAAGCCACACAACACACCAACAAACACATATTAACACTAACACCCCTCAATAGCATGAACAGACACATGCACAACACACACACTATGGGACGAAAGCACAGCATACAACCTCACCCACTGGCCAAATAATACAGGTAGCACAAGCATCACACACACACACACACAAATACTGACACAAACAATGTCAGCCAGGAACAACTCCATACTAGGAAAAAAATACATGGCAAAAATATAACCACTAAACCAACAACCGGTTGGTTTAAAATATAATTGCATTTCATAAACAAAGGCCATAGGCCAGTCCTTAGAGAACAGTCTGAATGCATACAGTGCACATGTGTGCCCCGAACATGACTCTTAACTGCCATGCAACCTCCACAGGTAGGTTACATCAACGGGGCAGACAGGCACCTCAGGGATTATCAGTGTGGGGGTGGTTTGGACTTAGGTTTGGGAGGGGGGCCTTTGGGATGTGGCTTAAGGGGGTTTAGGTTTAGGCTTAGCGAAGGGTTGGCTTTTTCTGGGAGTGGTAGACTTCTTGGCAGGGGGAGGGGCATGGATACTAGCAGAGCGTCAGGTGAGGCCTTGGAGATGGAAGAGACAGACTTGCGGAGAGAAGCAAAATGTTTAGGGTTCTCATGGGGGAGAGGAGTAGGGAAAAGGGAAATCTCCGAAAGGAAGGCTTTTTTTGACACACAGGGACTGGCATAACAAAAGGGTTTGGGTGTGGAAGGAGAAGGAGTAGTTGTAAGAGGAGTTGGTGTGGATGTCCTGGGTGCATGTTTGTGCAGGGTATGCTTGTGGGTGCTAGGTGTCTGTTGAGTGGGTGAGTAAAGGTGTTTATATGTCTTGGGATGAGGTGGGGTGGAGGTGCTGGGGAGATGCTGTGGTGGGTGGGTGACTGTTTGTTGTTGTGGTGACTACAGGTATGGTGGATGTGCTGCATGTAGGAGTTGTCAGTGGTTGTGGTGTCTGCGGGTGTGGTGACTGGGGTGGATGTCTGAGGGTCCGCTGTGGTGCTGTCTGTGGATAGGATAGGTGTAGTGGCTGGACCTGTGAATGTTTTGGTGTCTGCAGGTGTGTTATGTGTGCTGTGTGTGATGCTGGGATGGTGGGGGTGTCAGGGCAGGTTGTGACTGTTGCTGTGTGTGCATCTGTATGTTGCTTGTGTGCATGCCGGTGGTGTGTCTTGTGGTGCCTATGATTGTCTGAGCTACCCTTAGATGTTGAGGTAGATGCATGCCTGTCTGTCTGTGTGCTTTGGCTGGGTCTAGGAAGAGGGGTTTGGGATTGGGAAGAGGAAATTGGAGGGGATACGGTAGACAAAGGGTGACTGGCTGCTGTCAGTGTGGGGGCCAGAGCCTGAAAGGATCTCTGTAGGCCAGCCAGTGCACTGTGAATGCCCTCCAGGAACGCATTACTTGATTTGAGTTGCCAGTCCCTGGGTGGCATTCACAATGGTTGATTGACCCACAGAGTTCGCCATCAGGAGGTCAATAGCCTCTTCACTGAGGGCAGCAGGGCTAACAGGGGCTGGGGCAGAGGTGCCTGCAGCAAAGGAGATGCCAACCCTCTTGGGTGAGCGGGCACAGCCAACTGGGTGGGGAGCTACATGGAGGGCAATGGTAGAAAAGGGGGTGGCAGATAGAGATGGTGCTGGGGTGGCCGCAGATGGGTCCGCCACCACCAGGGACTGCCCACTGGAGGAGGATTCCGATGATGATGAACTGGATCCTCTCTCCCCGTGGCACTCTCCTCACCCTCTAGGCCATTGGGTCCCTCGGTGTCAGTGGTATCATGACTTGAGGTCCCAATGCCGGCAGCTTCCCCACTCGGCTGTGCTCCTTCTCCTTTGCCTGCTGATGCTGATGCTGATGCTGGAAAACAGAAAAAGAGGAAGGTTCATCATATTCTTTTCAAACAGTAACATCTCACTGTACACATCAATCACATTGTAACCAGTTTACTCTACTCCCAGGTAGAACCAGGTTAGTGCCAACATCATGTCACAACTAGATACCATTTCCACCCCTAGATTACAACAATGTCACACACCAGCTAAGCCACCTATCTCACACCTACTATACCATCATATCAGTAGAGCAATCACAATAACCATTCCATGACAACCTGACTTGCCAACATGAATCTGAGTCACTATCCACAGCAACATAGTCAACCAACAACCAAACAATGGGAAATAGAAAAACATTCATTTCAACATATCACATACAAAAAATCCACACATACCTACATTTTAGCAGAAAGGAACCACATCATGTGACAAACACAAGACAGTATTTTGCATACAAGCCAAACCATTTAATGTCACAGAGTCCACAACCTTCACAATTGACATTTGAAAACATGCAACAACTATGCCTGCCTCTTCAATAATTGGAGTATGATAGAGTCTAAACACGTCAGTAACACATGTCCCAATAGTCATGTTGGAAAGGATGAGACATACTTTGTGGTGCTACTCATCTAAGTCATTTTCACCTGTAAAAAAAGTTGTACACTTATAGGGGCGAACTTAGCCCACAGGATTTACCCACAGACAAGCCCAGGTATCATACCAACACCTTAAATACAACATACACCTGTCATGTGCATGAAGGATACATACAGTACAACTAATCATGATAAGTGACAACATCAATAGCCCATTATTAAAGTGGCAACATCACTATTCACACTTCAGACATGAGCACTCTGACATCTGTATATGAACATTACAATGCCACAACACACTTCTGAGCTTAGCATGATAGAGACATACACCTTGAGGCAAGCCAAATGACTGACTACACATACCATTCTAACAACATGTGAAGGTGGAATACCACACCTTCAACACAATTCAGTCAGTACAAACTATAGGACTCCATATCAAAAGCCTACAAAACATATCCACAACAGCAAAAGTAAGTACATAGAAGTTGTATCACAATGTTGATATATGTCTGAACCTAACAATGTAGACATGATGTTGGCAAAAAAACAGTTTAGATTGCACCAGTAACTAGTACGTTGTGGCCTATTCACCATGCCCACAACACATTGGAATAGGAAATTGCTGTGTAGCCACTAACCATCCAAAGAACACGGCCATGGTACTAATATTCTGAGCTCTCATATCAATGGTATGGGTTGCACTAGGAGTCTAGTTATACCACCATGGTTTAGTATATGCAGGATGTCTATTCTAAGGAAACATCACATGTGCCAATGTTTAGTACACATTTACCAATGGGGACACCTCCTAACAGATCTGAGTAAGTGCAGCAAGTGTGGCATGTGAAATGTCAGATTGAGATCACAGCCTCACAATCAGTTGGCACTCATTGGAAACCTCAGGAATAGTAGGCATGTACTCAAATTGTCAGACTCAATGTTGCACATAGAGATGGATCAAGGGGCATTTGAATGGACAGAGGGCAACGACCAGGACTACTTACCATCACGATATTGGGAGTATGGATCTGTAGGTGGCAAGGAACAACAAGCAGGGTACCAAGAGCAGCACAGTGGTACACATATGACACAGTCACATATGTATCATCATATGCTACTGTAGGGAAGGGATGACAAAGGTGAGTAATATGTCCCTATACACATTACAATGTGCACACCTATGTACCAATGTTGAAGACTCTACATCTAGGTTTTCCTAGGAGACATTTCAACTTTTGCACTTACCACATTGTCATAGCTCAGAGTCTCTCACATCATACCCAGTACCAGGTTTTGGCTAGAAACATAGGACCAGACCACAATTATGTCCTTAAAATGGTACATCTCTACAACTATTTGTCACACCAACATTGATGTAAATGCTGTAATGTACATATGTGGATCAGGGTACATACATGACCAACTACCTACAATGTATCATGGGTAACAGGCTTTCTATGCACATGTGCACATAACCATCTACCCACACATGATAGCTCAATCCTTCATTCATGCAAATTTCATCCACCCAATCATACAATCTACCTTTTACCCACTGGTATTTCATTGGACTCACCTGCACCATATAGATGTTCATATAGGGGTAGGATCTCCTCCACAAGCTTGTACAGTTCTTCTGGAGTGAAGGCAGGGGCCATATCACCTGCAGGACATGGCATGATTGCTCCCAGAGGCAGTACACAGCAGCTCAGGTCGTGGAGGTCTTGCTGGCAGCAGTGTCAGGAGTCAAGTGAGGGATTGTGCAGAAGATGGAGGTCACGTCTGCCATGTACAGGACCGTCACCGCTGGCGGACATTGACATTGGCCCAAGTCCACCAAAGGCAGCAATGTGTTCCAATGGCAATGTCTAACAGCCGACCGCCATGACGACATCTGCCGGCGGAGTCAGGTCACTTCCTGATGTTCAGTACAGTAGGTCAGGCAGCTGCCATTTTAGAGTTCAAATATGTATGATGTAGTAATGAAAGTTGCGTCATTTACTGAAACCTCATATCAATGACAATGTTTGAAGTGTAAGCTTACTGTTTACAAATACTAATGTGCATGTCTTTAGTAGAGGAAGCTAAATGAGGTATTTTGGGTAATGTACATGAAACAGTGTTTTCACCATACTAATGACAATCTGAAGATGGGATAGGTGAAAAATATGTGTTATATGTCTACAGGGTTGATGTAACTTTCACTGTCAGTGACATGTATCTCCACATAGAGGGTTTAGTGGATTTGAATCCAAAACACTTCCATACTTTGGCTCGACATGTGCTGAATACCACATATTCACTGTTTCCTGTATAATGATTCAGATATTTGTGTGACATTGTTGCGATCATACTTATGATGTATGGATTGAGTCATTCACATACATTCTGGTGTTGTCCCACATAGTTACCCTGGCCTGAGAAGAGCAAGACAACCTCCAGTGTACCATTCACTAGCAGACCTGCAGACCATGGAGGCGCGACATGTAATTCAAATATATCACCTGGATAGGCATACAATTATGGATCTATGTCATCAGTTGGAGCCAGATCTGATGCCTGCCACACGCAATCCCAATAGCATACTTCCCCTCGTTCAAGTCATGTCAGTGCTGCATTTCCTGGCCATTAGGCCCTTTCAGAATATAGTGGCCTTAACTGCAGGGATGTCTCAGCCCATGTAGCCTTGATTCCCACAAGTGCAAATGAACAGGTATATAGGAACAGGAAAAACGTCTATTCCATAAATGTCCAGCTTCGTCCTCAATGTCCAGACCTCCAGGGCTGTGTTCCTCACTGGGGCCTTCATCCAGAGGTGTAGTGTCTGTCTCTGGTATCGTCTCCATGTTGGGGATGGCAAGGTTACCTGTAGGAGAAGTGGAACACACAGTTGCTGTCAGTGATGCAACAAGTGATGTATAAATCAGACAGCTAAACATGGTATGTGAGGTGCACACACTGCCTTTAGATGATCCCCTGGCATGACAATGACAGCTGCTACTTAATCTGGGTTAGTGCAATGTGGCACACAGACATTTGCAATTGTATACAGCATAGTTCATGCTCTTGGAGTATGTTTGTGTTTAAATGGCTGCAAATATCCTCAAATCTTGTCTAAGTGAAGACATTACAATGTAAATTTCTCACCTAGAAAGGTGTATGGCATCATTGAGCCAACTACAAGCTGAACAATGCACAATGGTGTCAGAGCTGGCACACAAAATTGGTGTTACATTTTGCCCTGGGCCTCTGTCTAGATGTACTGCAAGTGCTCCAGTTTGCCATTTAGGTGTCCCGCCCATGTGAGGATATGACATTATTAGGGATGTTTTCTCTGAGTCCAGTTTGGTATGGGACACAGCTGTAGCTGTGATTTGCTTGTAATGGTACTGGCAGTGAGCCATTGTATAGCTGTCATTGCCATGAACAGTTGAATGGTGGACCATTCAAGTTGGTTTACTTTGTTTGTTAGTTTGGCATGCAAAACATTTCAACTTTAGTGTACTGGTTTTGCAAATATTGGAACAGTGTCTTCTGGGTGTTGTAGTGCTGTCAGTTCTCAGGACTTCACATGCCCTTCCCAAACACTGTGGCCCAAGGTGAATTTACTTGACACATTTCATGGCAGTGAGGGGTATTCGGAGATTTGGATAGGAGGAGGTGGGTGGTTTGGTCATTTAGTTGGGGAAAGGTGATGAGTGAGCATGCAAGACAAAACTGTTTGGTAACATGAATGTTGTTGTGACTTACCCAACTCCACTGGCTCAGGTTTTCCTGTCAGACCCTCAGGATACAGGATATCCAAGACCTTCTCCTACCATGATGTGAACTGTGGGGGAGGAGGTGGGGTCCCACTGCCAGTCTTGAGAACTGCCAGCTGATGCCTGGATGCCATGGAACAAACCTTCCCCTTGAGGTCATTGCATCTCTTCCTGATTTCCTCACTTGTGTGAGGGTAACTGCCTACTGCATTCACCCTGTCGACTATCCTTTGCCTCAGCTCCATTTACCTGGCTATTGATGCTTGCCGAACCTGTGCTCCAAATAGATATGGCTCTACCCTGACAATTTTGTCCACCATGACCCAAACTCATCATCAGTGAAATGTGGATGGTTTTGTGGGGACATGGTAGTGGTGGTAAAGATGGTGAGATAGTGTATAAAATGATGATATATGTTTGTGATGAGGTTTGAGTGCTGTGAGTGAATTATGGTGGTTGTGTTTTGTGTGGTTTTGTAAATTGTGTGTTGTGTCTTGTGTGCAAATGTGTGATGTGTGTTGTGTGTAATGTGTAGGGGTGGTTGTTGTTTGTTTTGCTAGTCATTTTTTTTGCCTACTCTCTGGCTGTGAGTGGCGTTCTGGTTTCAAAGGATTGTGGGTTGTATAGGGGTGTGTTTTATAGTGAAGTATGTAGGTGTGTCAGGTGTGTGAATATGTGTCAGGTATGGGGTATTCAAACTATCCAATGAGGTGTAGTGTTCTGACTGATGTGAGTTCAGACCGCCGCGGTTTGCACCTCCAATGGTTTTCCACCATGGAAGAACCCCTATTGTGATTTGTGGATCGTAATTAGATCAGTAGATTTTTGTCGGACTGGCAGTGCTGGTGGCAGTTTCAGGAAACTGACAGTTTTTTTGGCAGTCTGAGCTGTGTATCTCTTAATACGGCGGTCCGGTGACCGCCAACATGGTGGTCTTTTGGTGGCTGCAACCGCGGCGGTCTTACCATCAGACCGCCATAGTCATAATGAGGCCCATAGTTCTATCTATAGAGGCTCTAGAAATTGGGAATGTTGACAATACGAAATGTTATAGTGACCCCCAGATCAGTATTCCTATTGATACATGTGAAATGCCTTTGTTGCTTGATTTTCATGCCAGGACCATAGTTGACATTGACAAATTTCAAGAGAGAAATCCTGTTTCCACCTAATGTTATAACTTCTGCATTTGAAGGTAGCTGGATTGATCTACTAGGTTATTTTTTTCGGTGGAGATTGGGTTTTGTGACAAAAGAATTAGGGGTGAAGTGTACATTGGAAAGAAGGGCATAAATGTGTTTGGCATAGTAATCACATGTGGGAGGGCTTCCCCTGTGACTCTAGATGATAGTCCATAGGATTTATACCGTCCTTGTTCAAACTGCACTGGTTGCCAAGTTATGAGAATATTTTCAAGAATGAGATTGTACACAAAGTTAAGGTTAAAGAGGGGTGTGTCCCAGTCAAACACTACTTAGGCAATGTGGCCCTTAGTGTGAGGATGATCTTTCACAGATTTTCCGTAAGATGCAGGAAGAAGGAATTGTCGAGCCCTTAGATGCCACTCTGTGGTTGGCTACTGTGGTATTGACTAAAATAAATCAGGTGAACTTCATTTGTGTGTTGGCCTTATGTGTCTTAACACCATCCCTATTTGGGTAAATAAGGTTCCCATTCCATGCATTGAAGATCTCATCATGGCTGTAGGCCAGGCCAAATGGTTCAATACATTTCACCTCAAAGCTGCTTACCATCAAGTAGATTTAGATGAAAGTTCCCATCATCTGACTGCTTTTGTTATGCCTGATGGCACATTTTAGTCTTGTTAGATGACATCTGAACTGGCCTCAGCTGCTTCAGTTTTTTAGAAGATTGTAACTAAAATGTTAAATGGCATTAGTAATGTTGTTGTATTACAGGCCAACATCCTAGTGTTTGTTGATACACTGGAAACACATGTATGACTTTGAAGCCAGTACTTCATACCATGTCTGATAGTGGGGTCACACTAAGAAAAGATAAGTGCATCTTCACTGTGAATAAAGAGGAATATTTGGGTCATGTGTTGTCTGCTGATGGTGTGAAACCACATTCACGGGATGAAGATGAGTTACGCTCTTTTTTAGGCACATGTTAGTTTTAATCTGAGTTCATTAAAAAAACTATTCAAATGTGACTGAATGTTTTAGGCACTTACTCAAAAAGAATACAGACTTTGTTTGATCACCACTGTGCCAAAAAGATTTTGATCAAATCAAAGAAAGCATCACTTCTGCAACTGTGTTCAGAAAAACAAAAAATGTTTTCACAATTGAAGCGTAGTGTTAGTACAATGGGATCATAGAAAATATGTTACTTTAGAGTTTACCTTTGGAAGGTTGAAGGAGGTGGTATCTAGATACTCAGTGATAGAAAAAGAAATGTTGCCATGCACACGGGGTATAGGAAAAATACCCCCTATTTGTGGGGTAGGATGTTTTATTTAAGGACTAATTATTAGTATTTAGTTGTTATTCTTTCTAGTGAAATGATAAAGAAATCCACATCTCAGTTGGCTAGGTTGCCTGCTAAGTTATTGGAATTAAACTTTGAAGTATAATATATTGCTGGTAGAAAAATCTTAAAGCTGACTGTTTATCCATATTACCTGTGGAAGATCAATTTGAGGTTGTGGATGAAGAGATTGAGGAATGCATCATTGCTAAAGTGGAAGATCGGGTTGTGTGTGAAAGCATGGGTGATTGGTGCAAAAAACCTAAAGGAGGATATTGATTTACAGGCTGTTATCACTTTTCTCACAAAATGTTGGCCTTGTGAGAAGAATGTGAGGATCAATTTACAGCCTTTTTATAAAATTGTAGAGGAACTATCTTTAGAAGGTGGTTTAATGATGAGAGAAGACAAATTGCTTCCATCTACATGTTTCAGACATAGGATTTTGTAAACTGCTCAGTCAGGACATTTGGGCATGACAGCCACCAAACTTTGAGTTTGGTGAGCTTCCTGGTGGAATGCTATGGATGGTGATATTAGGGATTTGGTTTGCCATTGTTGTCAGTGCTGTTATAGTGACAAACATCTTGATATTTCTACTCCATTCAAGGTTTGTCTTCTTGCCCGGATAAGGTGTGGCAAAAGGTGACTATTGAGTTTTTGGGCCCATTTCATGTCTTATAGTTGCATATGAGGTATGTTATTGTGATAATAGATTATCTGTATCAATGGTTGAGGTAAAGGGTGTGGCTGAACCTGCTACCAATTATGTCATTGGATTTTTCAAGGGTGTTTTTTTCCTAGAGAAGGAACACCTTCCAAAGTTCTGTATGATAATGGTGTTCAATTTATTTCTTTAATCATGCAATCATTTTAAAAAAAAATGTGGTTACAAACACTTGCATTCTCCATTGCACTATCCTCAATTTACTGGCAAAGTGGAGAGATTTAACAAACTTCTGGGAGACTGAATTCGAAGTACACCTAAATCTAGGACCGACTGTGTGAAGACTACTACAATCTATACATGGAAAAGAGCCCATATGGACTTGAAAGTCCACCCTACACTTCACTCCCAAGCACCACTATTGAGTAATGCCTTGTTGCTAATAAACAGCAAAGAACCCCTAGAGAATACTTTCAGCTCTAAAGGCTTATGCTCCAAATTGGACATACTCACGGGCCAGTCTTATAAATCTTTTGCTGAGGTACAGGCCCAGTACAACCTGCCCTTACACACTTTTTGGAATAATCAATGTCTCAAACACCGTGTGCAAAAGGTTAGGTCCCCCTCCAGTAACACTTGTGTTGTCCCCTATTGCAGAGTACTTGCGTGAAAGGGGTACGTACAAAGAGTGGTGTCAGGCCTCTACTGAACCCTGACAGACCACCAATACTCCACCCCAGTGACCTGTTCCCTGAAGAATTGGTGGCTGCCAGGTTGGGACTACAATACATGGATAAGGACTGGGCATATCTAGTAACTACTCATTATGTCTCTCTCAAAGAAGACAGACTAATGTTCAGTTACTTTAAAATACTTCACTGATGGCACAGGACTCCTCTCCAACTATGACATTCCCCACTACTCTCCACAGTGACACTTGTTGTGGGAATGCTCCTCACTGACCCAGTACTGAACCTCTGTGACTGCAACAATCAAGAAAACAATTCCTCTTAGAGAACCTGCCAGGGCCCAACTGATTATTCTCTATGACTCAGCACAATTCACTGAAACCACCAACGAGCAATCCAGATGGTTAGACATGGCATTGGACACAGCAAAAATAAGCATCCTCCAGTTATTGCGCACAGATTTTGCCCATCCTATGACTCCTGACTCGAAATGTATGAAATGGCATCATACAAACATGTTATTGCAAGACTAAGGGGGTCATTCCGACCCTGGCGGTCATGGACCGCCAGGGCCGGGGACCGCGGATGCACCGCCAACAGGCTGGCGGTGCATCCAGGCCTATTCTGACCGCAGCGGTAAAGCCGCGGTCAGAAAAGGGAAACCGGCGGTTTCCCGCCGGTTTTCCCCTGGCCTGAGGAATCCTCCATGGCGGCGCTGCAGGCAGCACCGCCATGGGGATTCCGACCCCCTTACCGCCAGCCTGGTTCTGGCGGTTTCGACCGCCAGAACCTGGTTGGCGGTAACGGGTGTCCTGGGGCCCCTGGGGCCCCTGCAGTGCCCATGCCAATGGCATGGGCACTGCAGGGGCCCTCTAACAGGGCCCCACCAAGATTTTCAGTGTCTGCATAGCAGACACTGAAAATCGCGACGGGTGCAACTGCACCCGTCGCACCCTTTCCACTCCGCCGGCTCCATCGGAGCCGGCATCCTCGTGGAAGGGGGTTTCCCGCTGGGCTGGCGGGCGGCCTTCTGGCGGTCACCCGCCAGCCCAGCGGGAAACTCAGAATTACCGCGGCGGTCTTTTGACCGCGCAGCGGTATTCTGACGGCGGTACTTTGGCGGGCGGCCTCTGCCGCCCGCCAAAGCCAGAATGACCCCCTAAATGACCCCCTAGAGAAATTTCTATAAACATGAGGAGAGTTTCTCAAGGCCCCTTAATGCTGCTCATATTTGCCACTATTGGCGCTCTGTGAGGGCACAACCCTCAGTGCTAACAATAAGACCATTCAGGGACCCCTGCATTAGAACTTCATGTCAAGGGCTAGATGACACATCCACTAAGACTTCTTTGATTAAAAATCTCTGGGCACATAGTTGGCAGATGGCCCTGTTTTTACCTAATTGTGCCCAACCCCAGTCTCCCCTCTCCTCTTACCCCCCTCCCCTACTATTCCAATTTCCTCCCTCCCACTCATTTTCACCCTTTGTTCCCTCCACATCCTCATGCTTAAGAAGCCCTCTTATCATACATACAGTTGTAAAATGTATTTTAATGTGTTCTACCATGGAGACCACCCATAAGATTGAATGAATTACTGTACTTTTGATTCTTGAAGGCTCTGCCGGCTTCATACATGCTCGAGCATGCAATTGCCCTCTCTGTGCAAGTTTGATACACTGGCATGTTAATTGAGCATTGTTGTACTTTTTGGTGGAACCCAATAAAGCACTTATGAAAAAAAGGATGGTGTCCTTTCTCTGTTCAAAAACAATCCTGCCTGTAATGCAGGCACCCTTGCACTATGCTGCATGGGTGTCTGCATTAGTACTAGTCAGCAGGCAGTGCACCAGTGCTAGGAGGCATCAGAAATGCACCATATCTTAGTTCATATGTTGCATTTCTGCTATCTCTCTTTCACACAACACAGTGCAGTAACTTTGCTTGCTGCCCTTCAGTGTGTGTAACATGCCCTGAAATGTTGGGTGCAGTCTGTACCTCACATATTTTAAATATGAGTAATGTTTGAGTTATCAGTGAAATAAGAAACAATGTGAAATGTCAGAACATTGCTTGTATTTTGTGATGGTGCATTTTTGAGCGCTGATTCACTAAAGTGACGCAGGACATTTGTGGCACAAAAAAAATGCATTTGTTTGGAACACATCCTGATTCACATGCCAGACCTGAGAGTGCAGATTGCTAGGCAGAGAGCAGGGATGCTGTGCTTGGGGTTTTGTCCCCACGCTCCATGTATATCATGTAGGTGCTCCTATGAGCGAGGTGTACATAAAAGAGGGGCCTATTGACATCATATGGCCCTCTCCAATGAAAAAACAGTGACATGTAGATGCCTTAAATGGTTTATACATGTTAATGCTTACATTTACAATTCCACCTCATGCTTAAGGGTGGGAATGTAAATTTACACTTCACAGCTCATGCATTTCATGAGCAATAGAGAATATGGGTTTTTCAATGCAAAAAGTGTTTATTTCTGTCCGTCACTTGCATTGCAACTTTCCCTGTGTTATTCAAGAGGAAACTTTGCTTGGGGAAGTTGCATATGTGCAATGCAAAATACACTCATGAAAATCAACTTTTTTGAAATTGTGAATTTGTGAAGGCTCTAAATGTGCCTGTTTGGTGATGTGTGGTATCTCAGATTGTGAAAAACATTTTATGAATCTACCCCTCAGAGTTTAGCTGAATTTACTAAATATAAGTATGGTGGTGTAGTCTGCTGTGAAAAACATGGCTTTAGTATGCTCATACTTGCCTGTTGGCCACAGCGTGTAGCATCACCACTCAGTTCCTTCTCTACATTTGCTGATCTCCCTGCCCATCTAAGCTTTAGGACTTCTGAGCCTTCCTTTTGCAGCAATTTGAGCAATTACACAAAATTCATAATGTTTGAAAATGTAAAAGTTGTAAAATTTCAATTATGCCAGGACGTGGTTTGCACGCCAAGAGTGAGTGATAGTGGCGGGTTGACGGAGCTCTGGGCTGCATCAGAGGCCTTCTCTACAGGTGCTCCTTTTAATCTGGATTCCTGTCTCCCAAAAGCGAGGGAAATGCTGGAGACACCAGAGGGCACCATTTCTTCATCATCATTGCGTCCTCCTGCTCACATTTGCAGACTACGTCATTTAATGTTTTTCACCTTGTGTCTTTTCCTCACAGATGAAGTGGCCATTTTACCATCTCCAGGGCTCCCTTGGATGCTTACGCAAGGCATGATATAGTTATTCCAGGTACCAATCTTCAGTACATGCTCATTTAAAACTCTAATAAATTGACTTTCTTTGTGCCTACAAATATTGGATTTCAACCAATGATTTTGGTGACTTTTTGAGGCACCTGCTCTCTGTCTGCCTCATCATCTCCAGGACTCACTTGAATATTTCCTCACAACTCCATATAGTTATTACAGGTATTCATGTTAAGTACATGCTCATTTTGTTCTCTATTTTATTGACCTTCCACAAGCCCAGAAATACTGAAGTTTGAGCAATGGTTTTGGTGACTTTTTGAGGCGCCTACTATTAGTCTGCTTTGTCATTTCCAGAGCTCCCTCGTTTGTTTCCTCACAGAGCAATACAGTTATTAACTATAAGCACATGCTCATTTTAAAATCTACTGTACTGACTTTGAGCATTCCCAGAAATACTGGGTTTTGACCATTGTTTTTTATGAATTTTTGAAGCATCTTCTCTGTGTCTACTTAGCCATCTTTGTGTTATTAACTCTCTATTGTTGGTATATATTACTACATTCCATGATCTTCATGCTACTATAAGTTTATGGGAAAAACATGTACACTTAAGCTGAACTATACAATTTCATCTGTTCTCATGGCTGCACATTCTTCTTCAAATGCTATGCCTTCAACCATTAATACGTTAATTTCATACTAAAGGATCATCCAGCTGGCTTATCTGAGAGACTTGACCATGACCCACCATCTCCAGAAAAGAATAATTCCCCTCTATCCATGGAAATAACTGCTCGTAGACGTTTGCACTTTGTGTCCATCTGTAGAAGAAACTAATACTAGAATTCAAACCTTGGGCATGAAATGGTCTGTTATGGACTCTTGTCTTAATGAGGTGGAAAAATGCATTAGTGATCTTCAGGATGAATCCTTAAAAATGCTTTCAATGCAAAAGCAAATTCACACTCTTTAGAAACATGTTGAAGATTTGGAAAATAAAAAATGCCAGGTCTCCCATAGGAGGTTGAGGGCAGAGATCCTGTTTCATTTTTTACTAACGTCTTACCACAGCTTCTAGATTTACTCAAGTTCACGGCTATCAATATTGAAAGGAACCTTAGGCTGAGATGTAGGTGTCTGACGCCTACATCTTCAACTAAACCTAGAGGTATCATTATTTTTTTCCTGGAATATACTGATGTTCTCAAGGTTCTACAAGCCACAAAATCCATGGAGCAATTAATACATTCTTGTTCTAAATTCTTCTTTATGCAGGATGTTGCTAGGCCAACAGCAGATAGATGGAAGGACTTTCTCTCCCAACGTCCGACATTGCAATCCATAGGTATACACTTGGGCCTTCTTCATCCTAGTACATTTAAAGTAACTTATAAAAATAATTTGTATTCTTTTGAAGAATCTTCACAACTGAGAAAATTCCTGAGAGCAAATTCTACCACTTTCATGGACGTTGCTGGTTCTTTGACTTGAAATGTTATATGTTTGCTCCATTTTTCATGCTTCCTCTTCTTTCCTAACAAATGTTCTACCTTTTTCCTTATTTTAGGTACGTTCTGTCTCTTTTTGCTTTATGTCATCATCCCTTGAATGATGTTGATGTCCTCATGTGCGCCCTGGTGCTTCTATCCTGTCATCCTTGTGTTATGCCATACTCACCTCTACCCGAATGTTTTAATACCCATAGATACACCTTTCAGTTGCCACATTAGTGGCATGTACTGCATTTTGTTTCTATTTTCATTTCTGCCTTCCCTTTCCCCTTTATTTATTTTCCATTACTGATTTGTCCTTCTTTCCCTCTGTTTTTACTATTTTTTCTTGTACTTCTACTCATCTTTTCTATTATCAATCCTGGTTAACATATACTCATTGTTGGCCAGTTTATTAGCATATTTTGTGTCATTGTTTACATTCAGAGTTATCACATGGAATTTTAGAGGTTTAAATCATCCTAATAAAAGACAAAGAGTTCTTTCACATCTGGTGAAATATAAACCTGATTTAGCATTTTTTCAAGAGACTCATCTTACAGATTCCAAAGCACAGAAATTAAAGTGATCTTGGGTTGGTAAACTCTTTGTTTCTCCTACTCAGAATAAGAAGAATGGAGTTGTTATGCTTTGTAATAAGCATGTTAATGTTTGTATATTTTCACAGGAAACAGACCTGTGTGGTAGATGGATTGCTGCAAGATGATTTATTGTTCTGGTCTAATTTAGAGAAAACATGTATTCAAAATAATGATGATTACTTTTTTAGGTGGAGATTGCAATCAAGTATGTGACCCATTTCTTGACTGATATTCCGCTGTTAAATGTACTCAACATAAAATGCATAAACAGGTTTGCTCTTTTCTATCTCACAGAAACACTTGGAGACTAACCCACCCATCAGTTTAAGATTACTCATTCTTCTCTCTTGTGCATCACTCCCTTTCCAGATTAGATCACATATTCATATGACAATCTTTGTCTATTAAAGCAGAGATTGAACCCATCCTACTATCAAACCATGGACCAGTTACAGCTGATTTTGACTTATTTCCCCCACAACCACCCCCACTCGATAGAAGTTTAACAACTCTTTACTCTCAGGCACACACTTTTCTTCCTTATTCACATCCTTTACCAGCAGGTTTTTCTGTAGAGATTATAACCCTCTTGTTGACCTCCAACTTCTATGGGATTCCTTTAAAGCTACAGCAAGGAGCTTCATCATTGCTCATGTTACACAGATTTAAAAAAACTTTCCTTACCCATCATACCACTTTGTTAGCTGATATTGAGAAATTAGGACATAAATACTACTCTTCACATTATAAAGATGTACTCCAAGATTTAATTGCTGCCAAGATACATTTTAATAAAATTTCCTCTGATAATGCTTCCAATCATTTGTTAAAAAGCAGCTCCAGATATCACAGAGGCTGTATTAAACTGGGGAAACTTGTAGCCAACTATTTTAAGGTGAGGAAAGATCATCACAAAATTGAGTCTTTTTCAGTCTTTCACAGGTATATTATTATATCAAGACTCAGACTTTCTTGAGGAATTTGTAAAATTATATGAGTCACTCCACACCCCTCAAATCAACCCAAACAAATCTGATATCGATTCCTTCTTTTCCTCAGTTCCCAAACACTCTAATCTTATTCCAGATTTTTCTGGTTTAAACCGAGATACTTCTCTTCCAGAAATGAATGCAGTTTTAGTTTTACTGAAAAATGTTAAAACACCTGGCCCAGACAGCTTGTCTGCAAAATTTTACACAGATTTGTCCTCTCTTTTACTACCTAAACTGCCCAACCTCTTCTCAGCCCTTTCTGCTCCTCACTCTACCAAAGGTACTTTCATGGAAGCTTTAATTTACCTCATCCCTAAACCTGGTAAAGATCCTTCCTTATGAAAAAATTATAGACCCATCTCCTTGGTAAATGTTGACTATAAAATCTTTGCTAAACTCCTTTCTTTATGTATTGAGTCCTTCTTACGGTAGTTAATTGGACCAGAACAAGTAGGCTTCATCAAAGGTCGTATGGGCTCAGATAATACAAGATTATTTTTCGACATCTTAAGCAACGCACCAAATTTAGATAATCCTCTTGCAGCCATTATTATTGATGCCGAAAAGGCTTTTGATAGACTTAACTGGCTGTTCATGTTAAAGGCATTACAATGGCATCGTTTTAGCCCACATACAATTTCTCTCATCCATATTCTTTAAGATTCCCCGAAAACCTCAGTACTGGTTGATGGTAAATCATCACAACACTCCTCTCTTAGTAGGGGAGTGTGACAAGGTTGCCCCTTATCTCCATTGCTGTTCATTCTTGCCCTCTATCCCTTTCATTATGACCATCGTACAATAAAAACTGTGGCTCATGCTGATGAGATTCTTCTTTTTATTTATAACCCTGAAACTTCACTAATAGCCCTTTCTTAAGATATTATCAATGTTGCAGGTTTCTGAGTACACAATACATTTTGATAAGACTGAAATCTTCCTTTTAAATAAAATATGTACCACACATTCATTCTCCTACTCTGGTTTCACTTGGTCTCCTACTAAAATCAAACTTCTAGGAATATGGTTCTCTAACTCTAATGCCATCCCCTTCTTTGAATTGAAACCTTACTCTGGTCCTGGTAATCTCGTTTTCTATTAGGGTGGGGTCGTGTGGACACAATTAAGATGATGATCTCTCCCATAATTCTTTACAGTCGATCCATGATTCCCGTTCACATACCCAGCTCTATTTAAAAAACAAATTACTCTGTATTAACAACATTTTTATGGAATAATAAGAAACCCAGCTTCTCCTTATCCCATATGAAGCATTTCAAACAAGAAGGAGGCATTCATTTTCCTAGTTTTCAACAATATAATAAGGCTTTTGGTCTTCTCCACCTCTTTGGTTAACATTAAAAACATCTCTCACTTCTCCTTTTTCTTTCCAAGAATATCGTTCTCACTCTTCTTCTCCTACGTATCTCTAAACTCCAATCTTTAATCATACTTCCACTTATTTCTTTTTCCACCTGCTACACATATACTTTCCTGTGATAACGTTCTTCATATGTCCATATGGTATAATAATCTTATTTCATTTTGTGATGAATCTATCTTCTGGAAGATATGGAGAGGTAAAGGCATTGTTTAGGTTAGGGACCTCTTTCCTGATAATAACCCAGTCACCTTTCCTCAGTTCCAACAGAAATTCCTTTTCCTTTCCTCCTTCGATCTCAAGTTCTCCATCCTCATCAACAGTTTATTGGATATTTTTATTACTTTACCTTATGATGCTTCTAATTCCTTAGCACCCTTTAGAAGGAGAAAATTACCTCCATTTATTGTTTTTGTGCAGGAATGTATCCCTTCCTGCAGCAAAACAATCACTCCTACAACACAGATGCCCTTGCACCATGGTGCAAAGGTGCCTGCGTTCGTGCCTGGAAGCCAATTGTGCACCAGCGCAGTGGAAGAGGACAGGAATGTGCTGTATCTCATAGTTACAGCAAATTCCTGCCCTTTTCTTTTGATGCAGGGCAGTGCTGTATGAATTCTTGCGGCACTGCCCTTCACCAAAGTATTGTAAATGAGGCTCGAGCGTTCACAACAGGGATCTTATATGGAAATCCTTCACAAATCATTTAACTACAGTTAGTGCCCTATCAATCAATCAAAGAAATTTGTAGAGCGAGCTACTCACATTAAACCCATCTCAAATCCTGCTCCTTTTAAACCTCCATAAATTCTTAACCCATCACTACTATCCAATAATTCAGTGTTTTGCTTTCTCTAAATACTTAGGTGTTCACTGCCTATTTTCCCTTAAATTGTTACACTGTAACTTTGGCTGACCATTTACATACTGACCATTATTACCCACGCTCATTCATTCCTTTCCCATTTCTCCATAAAAAGAAAGATACCCAAAAATAGCTTATTCATTATTTTGTCTTTTTTGTACTTACTTCTTCTTATTATTATTATTAATTTAACTGTTTCCCTCTTTTGTATTTATAAATGTATTGATCATAATTATTTATTCAGTTGCTACCCATTATAAATGTTTAAACATTGTAATATTATATTTAATTGTTGTTCCTTAATAAGGCTATTACAACAGTAAAATATTAATTATGCCCATCTTCTCACTGTCACTGCCACAATGCATACCACTCCCTTCATTTGGAGGCTGGAGATGCAGCAGCATATCAATACAAATGTGAAGTGTATTGGTCTACCACTTGTTTACCATTTCTGTTGATGTTCGCTGTCATTGAAATTCTGTGGCAATCCACTTTAGCCTGTCACAATTACCAGTAGCAAAAGACTGGCAACCCACAATATGTTTAAACACAATTTACACTCTAACGCAAACATAAACGCGGACATCTTCCTACACCCAATACTGCTGCTATCTCTTGATTGCATCAGGATGGGTACATGCAGTGCAATCCTTCCTGGGATTAATTCTCAAGATTCCTCCAAGATATATACTTTCTTTTGTATCCACTTTTCCTTATTCATCTATATGAACTGTTATGATTGTGATAGCGGGATAAGTTTTCAAAAGTATCTTAAGTGAAGCATGTGCCTGTACTGATTCATGTAATTTCCAGGACAGGCTTCATTTAATTTCTATTGTCATTGTCATTGTCATTAAGATGGTAGGCAACCACCACACATAGTCAAATTGCAGAAGCAATAAATGTCGGCATGCCTGCACTGCTGAGTTACTCACATAAAGGGTGATCCTCTCTGACTACAGGGCTACACGGCATGCAGGATTAATTGTTGTTAGAAATGGGGTCTCCGGTTGGCAGTCAGTTTGCACCCTGTCCGAGCAGGAACCGTCACTCTAGTCAGAGTAAAGGAGAAACACGCCTGGCTAACGCCCGCCTGCCCCCTGGGTAGCTTGGCATGAGCAGAAAGGCTTAACCCTAGAAACAATGTGTAAAGTATTTGTATCAACACACACAGTAATACAGTGAAAACAGTACAAAATGGACACCACACCAGTTTAGAAAAAAATTGTTATTATTTTATCTAAATCAACAAGACCAAATATGATAAAAATCCACCGTACATGGTTAAAAATATGAGTTTAGCACTTAAAAGCACAAAAACAGTGCCTAGAGGCACAAAATGCTGCAAGTTGGTATTAAGTAGCGTTGTGACTGAGTCGTTTCCTACAATGCGACACCACTGGTGCCGTTTACAGAGTTGTTTGGCCCCAGGTACAGTACCTTAGCAAACAAGTAGAAAACAGGCCCATGCACGGAGTCGGGGAGCGAGGCGGCGATGGTTCCAATGTGGCATTGGTTCCGGTGCTACGGGGCAGAGGCATCACGCATCAGCGTCGGGTCCTTACTGCAGAGTGGTGGAGGTGAAGTGGCGTCAGTTACAAAGTCAGTCCCTTGGTTCCGGCAAGCGCGAAGTCACGATTTTGCGGGGTGACCTCACAGGGTTGCTATGACATCACAGGGCCACAGGCACTGCGATGGCATTAGATGTCAAAGACATCGGACTAACGACACTTGGAAGTCAGCAAAGTTGGGTGTGATCAGTAGATGCAATGACATGGAGCCTACAGGGTCATCGGGGTCATTGCAAGTCTGTGAGGTCCACGGCCTCAGACAGGCGGCGTCGTGGTTCCGGGCAGGGCATCCTTTGCGAAGTCACGTTGTGTCTTTAGGCAAGTTTTTCTCCAGAAATTCACTTCCAGGGGCGCAGGAACTGGAATGGCACCCTCTGGCAAGCTAGAGTCCACCGCAGGCAGACTCAGAACTGGGTGGTGAATCCTTTGTCCCTGAGGGTTCAAAACAGGAGGCAAGTTCTACTCCAAGCCCTTGGAGTTACTTCTCAAGCAGGAATGCAAAACAAAGTCCAGTCTCTGTCCCCTTACACAGACAGAAGGAGCAACAGCATGAAAGCCCAACAGAGCACAGGCCAGGGTAGCACTTCTCCTCAGCTCTTCAGCTCTTCTCCAGGCAGAGATTCCTCTTGAATCCTTGAAGTAATCTTGGGTCCAATACTTATACCCCCTACTGCCTTTGAAGTAGGCCTACTTCAAAGGAAAGTATTTGTTGTTCACAAGATCCTGTCTTGCACAGGCCAGGCCTTAGACTCACACCAGGGGTTTGGAGACTGCATTGTGTGAGAGCAGGCACAGCCCATTCAGAAGTAAGTGAACACTCCTCCCCACCACTCTAGCACAGATGGCTCATCAGGATATGCAGGTTACACCCCAGCTCCCTTTGTCTCACTGTCTAGAGGGGATTCACAAACAGCCCAACTGTCATTCTGACCCAGACAGGCAAGCCACAAACAGGCGGAGTCACAGAATGCTTTAAGCAAGAAAATGCCCACTTTCTAAAAGTGGCATTTTCAAACTAACAATCTAAAAAACAACTTTACTTAAAGATGTATTTTTAAATTGTGAGTTCAGAGACACCAAATTCCAAACTTCTATCTGCTCCCAAAGGGAATTTGCACTTCAAAGTTATTTAAAGGCAGGCCCCATTTTAACCTATGAGAAAAGATAGGCCTTGCAACAGTGAAACCCAAATTTTGCAGCATTTCATTGCTAGGACATATGAAACACACCAGTACATGTCCCACCTTTCAAAATACACTGTACCCTTCCCATGGGGCTACCAAGGGCCTACCTTAGGGATGCCTTACATGTATGATAAGGGAAAGTTTAGGCCTGGCCAGTGGGTGCTCTTGCCAAGTTGAATTGGCAGTTTAAAACTGCACACACAGACACTGCAGTGGCAGGTCTGAGCCATGTTTACAGGGCTACTGATGTGGGTGGCACAACCAGTGCTGCAGCCCCACTAGTAGCATTTGATTTACAGGCCCTGGGCACCTCTAGTGCACTTTACTAGGGACTTACTAGTAAATCAAATATGCCAATCATGGAAAACCCATCACCAATACAATATACACAGCGAGCATATGCACTTTAGCACTGGTTAGCAGTGGTAAAGTGCCCAGAGTCCTAAAGCCAACAAAAACAGTTCAGAAAATTTAGGAGGAAGGAGGCAAAAAGATTGGGGATAACTCTGCAAAAAGGGCCAGGCCCAACACAATCCCCCATCAGCCTAAAGCCAGGGAAGACCAATCAATACCTTGATGGACTTCCCTGATTGGGGCAATAGAACAGGGACCCAGGCCCACAACAGCAGGGGCATGTTCCAGTTCTATGCCTTCCTGCCTCCAGTTAGATCCCTCTGTCCATACTTTCAGGGCCCACTAAACTAACTCATGGGGAACCCTTCTCCTCATTTGCAGATACCATCTGTGCATCACGTAAACTTACCTTGCTCACAGATGTATCCCAGGGGGTAGACTGTACCACCATGGCCAACACAGTGGTATGGCCCACTCTACCACCAGGTTGTGACTCCTGTCCCCCCCAGGGGCAACTCTGTCCACCAGGACAGTAAGCCACAGTGGCCACTGACAGCTATAAGAGATGAGAGCCAGGCCCCAGGCCTTTCAAGGTTCTCCAACCACTGTGACTGTGGAGAGTGGGGCAGTAGTCCCAGGTGCCTGGCACCCTTTGACCAGTCTCCCTTCCACCAGGTCAGGGATGACAGCCTGACACTAGTTCTCCCCTCTGGGGCTCTGTACCCTCCCTCTAGGAGCGGCACCCCCAAAGTTCAGAATTGTCTGGTTGCTTGTAGAAGCAGTCCTGCGCAATTCTCCCACCAATGCAGGGGTGGCTTACTGGCACTGGTCCCCCTTCCCGGGGTCTGCACCCTTAGGCTGGGTAGGGGTCAGGGGCGAGGCAGCCCTCCCTTTGTTCCTTTTGTGGGGGTCCTGCAACCCCTTACTATGAGTGCCCCTCCCCCAGAATCCAGAATTGTCAGGGTGCTTGTTGAAGCAGCCCTCTACAATTCTTCCACCAGTGCAGGGATGTTAACCTGCAACTGGTCTTCCAAACTGGGGTCGGTACCCTCAAGTTGGACCAGAGTCAGGGGTCCTTTTGAATCCTTGAAGTAATCTAATTTTCAGGGGTTTTGGGTCCAATGCTTATACCCCCTTCTGCTTTTGAAATAGCCCTACTTCAAAGGAAAGTCTCTGTTGTTTACAAGATCCTGCCTTGGCCAGGCCAGGCCCCAGACTGACACCAGGGGGTTGGAGACTGCATTGTGTGAGCACAGGCACAGCCCATTCAGGTGTAAGTGGCGACTCCTCTCTCCGCTCTAGCTCAGGTGGCCTATCAGGATATGCAGGCTACACTCCAGCTCCCTTTGTGTCACTCTCCAGTCTGACCCTGACAGGAAGTACACAAGCAGGCAGAGCCACAGAATGTTTTAAGCAAGAAAATGGCCACTTTCTAGAAGTGGCATTTTCAAAATTACAATTCAAATACCAACTTCACCAAAAGATGTATTTTTAGATTGTGAGTTCAGTGACCCCTAACTCCATATTTCCATCTGCTCCCAATGGGAAATTACACTTAACAGATATTTCAGGGCAATACCCATGTTACCTCATGCACGAAATAGGCCCTGCAACAGTGAAAAACAAATTTAGCGGTATTTCACTATCAGGACATGTTAGGCACACCAGTACATGTCCTACCTTTTAAATACACTGCACCCTGCCCATGGGGCTGCTTAGGGCCTATATTAGGGGTGACTTACATGAAGTAAAAGGGAAGGTATGGGCCTGTCAAAAGGGTGCACTTGTCAGGTCAAAATGGCAGTTTAAGACTGTCCACACAGACATTGCAGGGGCAGGTCTGAGACGTTTACAGGGCTACTCGTGGGTGGCACAATCAGTGCCTCAGGCCCACTAGCAGCAACTGATTTACCGGCCCTGAACACCTATGGGGCACTATACAAGGGACTTACTAGTGAATCAGATACGTCAATCATTGAAAAAACAATTATCAATACAATTTAGACAGAGAGCCCTTGCACTTTGGCACTGGTCAGCAGTGGTACTGTGCCCAGAGTCCAAAAGTCAGCAAAAACAAAATGCAGCACACATTCAAAAATAGGAAGTCGGAGGTAAAAGGTTTGTGGATAACCCTGCTAACAGGCCATTTCCAACATGGACTATGATGGGGCAATATGCACTTACCCATATCTGTCATGGCTGGTCCCAAGCCCGGCTGCGTAAAGTGGAGGATTAAGCATGGGGCTAACTATCCCACCACATGAAAAAATTCTAGCCACAGAAACTCTAACTAAAAGACCAAAAGAGATCCCGGCTTTGGGGAAAGATAAACCTCCGTCACAGAGAGCTATGGTGCCATGTGGTGAAAGCAAGAGATCTGATGGAGCCATAAAGCAGATTCACCTACTTTCGACCAAGACCATTACAATCGGGGCATAGGACGTGAGGACCCTTAAGGAGACAGGCAAGACAGCCCAAGTGGCAGCCGATATGAAAAACTACAAACTTGTCCTGCTTAGCATCAGCGATACCAGATGGACACAGTCTGGGCAGAAAAGGCTGGCTCCAGGCAAAATGCTGATTTCTTTGGGACATGGGAAGAGAATGCTCGGAACATTCAAGAGAATAGGACTGATTTTGTCGCCAGCAGCCAACAGAACTCTGTTTGGATAGAAAGTCCACAGTCCCAGAATCATCACAGAGACCTTCTGCACATAGTCAAGAGGAATAACATGACTGTTATTCAGTGCTACACACCTACAAATGACAGCAAAGAAGAGGAAAAACAACAGTTTTTAAACAGATTTCATTCCATCCCGGAGAAAAGCCCTGAAAGCGACATTACCATACTGATGGAGGGACTTGATGCCAGGATTAGAAGTGACAACACCAGGTATGAGGAAGTGATGGTCAACCATGGCCTTGGTGACATGAACAAGAATGGTGATAGGGTCTCAGATCATTGAGCCCTGAACAGTCTGCTGATATGTGGCAGTGTATCCCCACACAAAGGTATACACAAAGCAACGTGGGTGTCAGCAGATCATTCAACAGAGAATTGGATCAACCATGTCTGCACTATCAAGACGTTCTGGAGGTCGCTGCAGGATGTGAGAGTAATGAGAGGCATCAGACCATCACTTTGTCATGGCCAGACTGAAGCTAAAGCTAAAGAAGGCATGGTCTGAGCTGACAAACAAACACCTGCGATATAACATCACCCTTCTCAAAGATGCACAGAAACGGACTGAATATTAGTCACCCTCAAAAACAAGTTTAAAGTCTTGCAAAACTAGAGAACAACAGAGACCCAGTGTAAAAGTCAGTGGGAGAAAATCAAAGAAACAGTGACATCAACCTCCCAGGAGGTATGGGTGCCAAAAAACACCAGCATAAGGAATGGATCCCCACTGAGGCTCTCCGCAAAATTAAAAAAAGAAAAGAAATCTGCAGTTAGCACCCACTGAAAAAGAGCATGAAAAGCAAAAGCTAAGGGTGAGTACACCAATACCAGCAAGAAACCAAAGAGAAGCTTATGGCCAGATAGGTGACGATTCATGGATTGTCTTGACACAGAAGTCCAGGAAGCAGTATTGCATAGAAACATGAAAGAAATCTGTGACATAACAAGGAAACTATCCTGTAGATACAGCAAGTCAGAAAGACCAAGGTGGGAATATAATCATATGTAACGAAGGCCCACCACGAAGATGGGTGGAGCACTTTGAAGAACTGCTGAAGAATCTGTGCCATAGTCTCCACCAGACCCAGACATACAGCCAGCTGAACAGGATTTGCATTGTAAGAAATTGGGCCTTTAGATGTGTGGCCTGCACAAGTAATGGGTCCACATTTGTCCTCCATTGGGAATCAAGCACCCCATTGTAGCGCTTGACTTTCACAGGGTAGCAAAGCAGAGCATTCAAAGGCCTACTCAAGGGAGTTGGTGTGGGCTAGCAATCCCCATTCACAGATATGCAGTAATAACACTCAGTAAATAAGACATTCATCAACAACTGTCTGAGGAAAATCCTCCAAATTTACTGGCCAAACACCATCAGCAACAACAATCTATGGCAGCATACTTCGCAACTCCATGCCCATTAGAGAATTATGAAAATACCCTTAGGCTGGATAGGTCACACCCTCCACAAGCCTGCATCAAATGTCACCAGGCAAGCCCTCACATTGAATCCTCAAGGTTTAAGGAGCAGAGGAAGCTCAAGAAACACCTGGCACTGAAGCTTTGAGACTGACTGCAAGGAGAAGGGATATGCCTGGAGTCAGACTGAAAGAAAAGACCAAGAAAGAGATGGCTAGCGAGTCCTAGTTGATGGACTGTACCCCAGGAGGAGTAGTAGTCATAAGTAAGTAGTAAGTAAGCACTTCCCCAGATATTTTAGGCTTCTTATTAGAATAGTGTCTCAACTCTTCCTGTACCTGCAAAACCTGAATCTGAAGACAATAAACTCAAGGCATCCTCATGTACACAGCTGTGATTTCATTTAATAAAACAAAAAAGAACTAAAGAGTATAAAACATTTGAACATGAAGACAGCTTTTTTAAAAATTTAATGAAAACAGTCTGCAGCATGCTGATAAAAAGTGAAAAACAAAACAAGTTGTTGTTCCTTTTAAACTGAAATTACAGTAGCTAAATCCCAGGGGTTGAAAATGGGGCACCTGCTGAACAGTAATCTTTGAAAATGAAATTATTTTTTCCCATATAAGTGATGGGCTTGTAAACAGTCAGACACTCTGTTCTCTGCCACCAGCTGATGTTGCTAGGTCTTTTAGGTTCAGCATGTTGTGTATGCAGTGCATTACACAACCAGGAATGACTTCGGACATCTCATACAAAGCAGATCTAATGCTAAATAACTGACTCCTCACGTTTATCCTGGCAGACTTTATACACTGGTGTAAATCTGTCTCCTCAGAAGCACCATCTGCCACCAGAAAGTTGTTCCAGCCACAGTGTAATGCATGTCTGCTTTGTGATACTTTACCTAAAGGCAGCGTCCTGTGGTGGTACATGAGTGTTCCCATGTCACCACCAATGATTTTTTTGCAAAGCCCTATCTATTAACATCTGTAGGCAGGGCTTTGCGCCAAAAGTTTACGCTCCCTAGAGGCAGGTGCAAAGTACAAGAAACATTTATTTTCGCCAAACATTTCCAAATTTGCATGCGTGCTGCACTGTACTGTACTTTTTTATTTAGACCTAATGTAGTATTTTGCATTACAATAATATCCTTCCAGTACAAAACCTATGCTAGACTCAAGCACCCACCTTTGCACTATGGTGCAAATGTGTGAGTGTGGTACTAGGCAGCTAGAACACCATCACTAACTTGGCAATATAATAAACACTACTGACAGCCAGCGCCTCTACACACCATGGGGTATAGTGATTTTTGCGTCAATTAGTGCCATGGTGAAGAGTGTCCTGCATGAATTATGTTTTGAAATGGTTTACATAACAATCAGAAAATGCAAGTCTTGAAGAACAAACAGGGTACGCTTCAAAGATAAATTTCAAAAGGACATTGACAACTCACCACTTACTTTTTTACCACATAATCAACAATATTGCACTGCTCTCTGATAACACATACCACAGGTCTCTCCAAAGTTGTCCATAATTTACATATTTCAGAGAGTGTGGCCCTATCGCTCCTGACTCATGGTTTATTACTGTACAGTGAATATTTGTCATTGTTATTGACCACACCTAGCTAGGAAACAAAGGGCGAGAAGCTGGGAGTACGCTCAAGGTTGCGATCAAGTTTGTTAACATGATGCAGACTATGAGAATTCTATTAGGTAAATGTTGGAATTTATAGAAAATACTCACCCTTCCAATAAATTGTGCGAGGCGTGAACGTCATTCATTTAATGACTAGTCCCCCAAACAGCTAGCGAATTCAGGTTTCCAGATGAGATTTAAACCTCCTGAAGGTTTATGTAAACAGAGATAAGCACATTTTTGAGGTAGTAATCTTCTCACAGCACTGGCGCGTTTCTGGGAGGACGTGACACACTATAACAAGGGAAGAACTCTTACCCTGTTCTTAATTGGTCGGGCAGCTGATTATAACATTTTAGCCTCCCATAAAGTGTAATACAATTTACAAAATATATCCTACTGGGTTCCTGGGGTCGTTTTTGATAAACTTAATGTAGTAACTCGCAGTTTGCTCTGGATAGGGCACCCCTACAATCTCCCTTACAACATCAAGCACGCATGTAAAGGGTGGTGGGATTTCATTGCCAGGCTTATGCAAATACTACCTGCCCTTCCATTTGGTGGTGGTAAACAAAGTGCCATTTCATTCCCAACAGGAATCATTTCTGAGAATAGATCAACATGCTCCCGTAGAAAAGGGTTTACATGGAGGTAATGTGGGCATGTAGTTGCTGGGATCTACTCGAACCATAACAATCTCCCAGGATAAGTGGGCAATCTATAGGAATCCGAACCTGGGATTAGATTCGAATTTCGAAGGTAGGAGAAGTGTAGGGTGCACATGACAGAACATATCCATGCCTACATTACAAATTTACCCTTGAGAATTCTCAATCCTTTATATACATGCAACTAAAACAAACCTTACAAACAACATTAAGAAATTGCAGGCAACCAGGACGATCACCTGTGGAAAATAGAACACTGTCAGACCCTCACAGAAGGAAATCAGTTTTAAGGTCTCTAGGACACTGATCAATAATAACCTTAATTACATGGGTAAATTGAAGAAATGGCAGAAGAAATGTTTGGGCCTGCCCAATAACGAATACACTCATGCTCATAGATACCCTCACAGGACTATCCCACCTTATTTTAGGATGGCACAGTTAAATATTTTTGCAACTACTTCACACCTTCCATTCAAAGCTATGGCTACCTCTACAAATTATGGGAGTTCCCAGGAAGACAGGCTTTGTGCAACCATAATCCTAGACTTTCCTGGACTTTCACCACATGCAGAGTGTGAAGCCCCTGAATGACCTCCAGGTCTAGGCCTAGGCAAATGTATTTTGTCTACTAAAAATAGTGAAGAAAAATACATGCTTTTTACTCACAGTTTTGGGGTTCTGTAGATAAGATGGCATCTTATGCTTACAGTAACATTTCCTGTTGCTAAATATTTTACGGTTTATTTCTGTATTTTCATGTACTGATTAATACATTCTGGAATGTCCAGAAATAACCATTAGTTGCGTGAGGAAAAGAAGTTCAGTAAACGAGACTAAACTAAACAAATAGCACATTAAAGAAAATGTCACTATTTTGGCGGGCTCAGGGGGTCAAAAGATGTTTTTGTAGTGGCCCAAAGGATATTATTTGCTTTCGTTTTCTTTTTTGTGGCATATAGATTTTGTAGAATAGCCGCCTGTTCAGCGATCCTCCCAGCCCAATCCATAATTTGGAAACCTGTGCTAATTTCTTGCTGATGCCCAGAAAGAAATACATTTGTCAAAGGGTGCATATGGACTTGCTGAAGTCATGATTTTAAGTTCTTTGAATACTAGAGTAAAGTGAAAAGTCTAAGCTCTTGTAACTGGTAGGATTTTCTTCTTAAAAAGGCAGATTGCTTTTCCTCTTTAGCCAACATATTTATTAGTTTGTGTCCGTTTTATAAAAGTGTCCTTCCGCTGGAACGATATTCCTCACTGGCAATTAATTTTTTCACTATGGCCAAATGGTTCGCTTTTGTTTCCCATTTTACCAACTGCAGTGCCATCAGTACCATCCAATGTGACTCCTACTCAACCATTCCTCAGTTATGCCCTGAATCATTGTCCTTCTGCCTGAAAAGGGCCACATATTGATCTTAATCGAGTCGTCTGATACATTCGATCATCGTCATGTATACCACCACATGCTAGTCTCAGCAAAGTGGGAGTGCCCAGTTCCTGTATATAAGCAGAGACACAGGACTAAAGGACACTATACTACTAGAGAGGTACAGACTTGCCAATTTTACTGTAGTTGCACATGTCACTTGTTTTAGTTCTAAGTTTAACCTGGCTTTGTTCAGAGCAGTTAATAAACTCATATTTCCGTGACCATTGGTTTCTTACTTCTTTTTGGGTATACCGTATCTTTTATGCATATGGACAAGGAAGAATGAGAACAGTCTTCAGCATCTTTCATATTGTCTTTTGCAAATTTTGACTGTGAGGCTATGCTGTATACTATCCCACCTAATTACCTTCCCTTACAGGGCACACATTTGCACTCACCCAGAAACCAGGTTGGGGTCGTTCTCAACACAATTTCCCCCCAAAAATGAAAACATTCTAAAAGTGGCAAATATGCTTACACTCTCATCTGGAATTGGTGGGGTACACAGGCTGACAACTATACTAACGATGCCGGTCAGCGCGAAAAGGATCAAAGCAAAATGTAGGTAGTGGACATCTTTCACTATAGAGGGGCGTGTGTCCACCTCACCACAATGCGGTGCTTGGTAGATGAAGTCCATGATCAGGCGGATCCCTCCAACAACCAATCCAATGACGAGACCCCAAAAAGCACCCTGTGAAACCAAGAAAATTAAAATTAAGGGAGTGGCACAGTACAGTGTGAGACATCTTATAAGGTGATATTTTTTATTCAGCCAGAATCACATGCTGTTAAATAGCAGCCAGGCTTAACCACTTATGCACATGAATACCAATAGTTTAGTTTCAAACAATGGAAAAAACGCATTATAGAAATTAACTTTAACCGTAGTTTTTTTACTAATACATGGTTGCTGAAGAGCCCACTGTCAAGCTCTATACAACACTTTTGAATGCAAATACCTTTTCCTAAAAAAGCACCTAGCTTTGTTAAAGAGCTAATAATAATTTTAAGAGGAAGATAGATGGATGAACGAGGTAGTAAGGGTAAATTTAAGAAGCAAACTTAAAAGGAATCTTAGTGCATGTATAGAGGAAGCTGATGATGTCAACGAAGAAAGTGAACATCACCGGTAGATACTTATAGAGACAAGATATGCTTGTTCCACAACTCTATCATTAACGATTCGGGAGCTTATTCACAAAGGTAAATTTACTCGTGAACACACCTACATGTGTAAATTTACTCTTACACTTCGTAGTAAATTGTCTACTTTTGTCTATTCACCATTTCCAAGTGTAAACTTGCTCCAAAGAGTGTACATAGAACCTAATTTACAAATATAAAGTTACCACTATTAGGTGCCACACATAAGCGCTGTCCTTCATCATAAAAGCAAAGACATCCTATTGTAAAATTAGAAAACATGTAAAAAGTTTAAGTTAAAAAAGTAGTAAAAATATTTAAGGCAAAATATTATAATAAATTAAATGAATATTGTCATTAAAAAACCTCACCTATAAATATATATATATATATATATATATATATATATATATATATATATATATATATATATATATATATTAAGAAATACCAAAATACATTTATTGAAATATTTATAAAATAATGAAGGAATTAACATACCTATTTTATGTAAAACATTAAGTCCCATTTATTTATTTAAAATAGGTTATTGAATTAAAATATTATTTCCTATGGGGTTCATTTTAGGTCCCTGCCTCTGTTATTGCTATGGAAGGATTTTGCAGTACCAGAAGATGGCCTTGTGTGGTGTTGGACATTCTCCAGGTCTGAGCTGGAGTACATTTACTAATGTTGTGGGCCCTTTTTGGCTGTAGTAAATTTAGATGTCAGGTTTGTAAATAGCAATGGGCAAAATCTTTTATGGATGTGTGTCATTCCCACCCAAAACCCCAATTTAACCTTCCCTAAACCTCTAACATTTAGGGCCTCAGTTTGAGTTTGGCAGATGGAAAAGCCTGTCTGCCAAACTCCCGACAGGGTGGCCGACACAATAGTGGCAACCACTGCGCCAGGCCTATTAGGTGTTTCCTACTAGGCGGACGGGCTGAAACCTCGGTTTCCACCCATCAGCCTAATGGGAAACTGGTGGCAGCATTGTCTCCGGCTCAAAATTGAGCCAGTGGCAATGCTGTCGCCTGCAGGGTGCACCAGCAAGCTCACAATGTTCACTGTCTGCACAGCAGAGAGTGAGAAGGCTGATGGAAAACAAGGTCGTAAACCGCAGGACAGCGCAGCATGGTGATCCTGACGGGGACAGCGGAACCCTGGCAGTCTGACTGCCAGGGTCTTAATGTGGCAGTTGGTCTGCCACTGCAGAGGCGGTCTTGACTGCCACCGCATTTCGGGTGGTTTTAAGACCTCCAACCTTGTAATGATGCTTTTAATGATAAACGTGTCCCATTTTCCAGCCACTATTCCAGTCCTCCCCCATTTACAACTAAGAAGTAAACTTACATGTGTAAGGCTATCACCAGAAACAAAAAAAGACATGTGGATGTAGAGATGTCCACCCGTAGGTTTGTGAACTGCATTTTGTAGTAAGCAGTACTACTTTATGTACTATTGAATGCAGTTTATGAATCAACCATCCGTGTTTATTACAACAATATAATCCTCGCAGAAAATGGCAACCACGGATGGTATAGACTAAAATGGAGAAACATGATTTAAGAACACCTGTGAAGGCATATATTACATAATTAAATGTATACAACAATCATCTTAATATTTAATGTGAATCCTAGTAGAAGCACACAAATTAACTATGCGCTACCAAGCATGCTCCTGGGAGCTGTAAAGTAAATAGCATGCACAGGTGTTAGAAAGTATCATAAACACACAATTGTGTTAATATTAAATACAAATTGATAGATTTAGTGTGGTAGGTGCTCTTTATTAGCATGAGGAATGCAACATGGCAACATGGTTTTGCAGAGGCACATACCATCAATCACTGAATGAGGACCCCCTCAGAGAAAATCACTTTCAGATTATGCATTTATTTATTTATTACATCAATTACTTAAAGGTATCTTGAAAGACAGAAAATTGTACAATAGGGACCACAAGGTTATGTTTGATTAGTGGTAGTCTGAAAGTGTTCTTCCAACACTTTCTTGAAAACAGAAACTTGAAACAAATCAAATAGAAATCGGGTGATCACTCAGGAAAGAGTTCCTGTAGGTTGAGAAAAAGAAAGAAGATATTGAGAGACAGAACATACTGGATAGGTTTGAGTGTACAATGAAATCAATGAGCACAGAGTAAATTGATCAAAAGAATAAAGGCCCATATTTATACTTTTTTAGTGCCACATTTGCGTCATTTTTTGACATAAAAGCAGAGCAAACTTACAAAATGCAATTATTTTGTAAGTTTGGGCAACTTTTGCATCAAAAAAATTACGCAAATGCAGCGCTAAAAAAGTATAAATATGGGCCTTATTCCCATATTTATGAAAAAGTGGCGCATCAGCTATGATGCCCACTTTTCTTGTGCCGCCCTCCCGGCACCCAACGACACCATGGTTGCGCTGTATTTATGATAAGGTGCATCATGGTGGTCGTCAGCACAATAGTGTCAAATTGTGGCACTTTGCTACACTAGCGTCAAAAATGTTGACGCTAGTGCAGCAAAGTGCAAGAAGGCCCATAGGTTACTATGGGAGCATCATTTTAATGCCTGCTCTTAGCAGTCTTTAAAAATGACTCAAAAAATGGAGCAGTGAAATCTTTTAATTTCACTGCGCCATTTTTGCAGACCTCCTAGTGCCGGAACGCCTCCCTTACATACATAGGCCCTTATTCCAACCCTGGCTGTCCACGGAAGCACCGCCAACAGGCTGGCGGTGCTTCATGTGGTTTACAGCCGCGGTCGCCCAGCCGGGTCCGGAGGTTTCCCGCCGGATTAGCCCCGGCTGGGAGACTCCTCCATGGCGGCGCTGCAAGCCGCGCCGCCATGGGGATTCCGACCCCCTTCCCGCCAGCCTGTTTCTGGCGGTTTTCACCGCCAGAAACAGGATGGTGGGAACGGGTGTTGTGGGGCCACTGGCAATGGCAGTGCAGGGGCCCCCTAACAGGGCCCCAGCATGATTTTCACTGTCTGCATAGCAGACAGTGAAAATCGCGACGGGTGCAACTGCACCCGTCGCACCCCTGCAACACCGCCGGCTCAATTCGGAGCCGGCCTCTGTGTTGCAGGGCCTTTCCCACTGGGCCGGCGGGCGCTTCCTTGGCGGGCGCCCGCCGGCCCAGCGGGAAAGTCTGAATGGCCCCCGCGGTCTTTTGACTGTGGAGCGGTCATTTGGTGGGGTAAGTTTGGCGGGCGGCGACTGCCGACCGCCAAACTTAGAATGACCCCCATAATGCCTGGCATGGGCATAATGTGACACATAGGGTTACAAAGTGATACAATGCATGCATTGTACCACTTTGTAACTGTGGCAGAAATGCCACTTTAATGCCGCTTTAGGGTAAAAATGGCGGCACTAAGGTCGCACTAGGGGCTCTTAAATATGCCCCTTAAAGACAATATGGAGATAGATGATTTTGAACTGGAATGATAACAGTAGCCAAAAATGCTGAGCAGGATTTGGAGAAGTATCAGTATGACAGTCAAGAAAAAAGAGAACATTTTGAATAGTTTGGAGAGGGGTGATAAAGTATTTTGGAAGACCAACATATAACAAGCATTTGCAAAGACAATAGTTCTGGCCTTTCACATAGCTTCATGACCCCAAATAATTACTATATGCCTTCTTGAGACAGAAGAAACCGAGTCAAGTCATTAACAAGATTGCAGCCCTTCAAAACTTTACTAGATGTCTCTCTCAAGTCAGAAGCAGCTTCTTAACAAGTTTTTCACAAAGCTGCAATAACTCATGTTGTTAATTAATGTTCCTGTCAAATAAAATGGAACGGCTTCAAATGTCCTTCCCAAAGTTGGGAGTGGGGGTTATGGCTTCAACATAAAAATGTACATACCCACTTTTACTACTCTAATAAATTGGGCATGGTTTCAACGATAGGCAAATATGCCAATGCTGGTATATGCTGATGAATCAATATCACAACTTTCAATACATTTCTTGATCACTATAGAAAACTTGTGAACACAGTATGTTCATAAACATGTATTTCCTCCAATTGTTACTAGCGGTCCCTCGCAAACTAGATGCTAAATCTTCAAACTTCTTTCAGAGGGCTGCAGATCCTCAAGGCGTTACTAGAATCTCTCAAGTCAGATGCAAAAGTTTTGAAATTCTTTCATGAAGCTGCAGTCCCACTAGTCGATACACAGTGTGCCTTTCAAGTCAAATGTAAAAGCATTCTTTGATGAAGGTGCAGTTCCACTAGTCATTACTAGGTACTCAAGTCAAATGCAAAAATCATTGAAAATCTTACATGAAGCTTCAGTTTCACTAGACGTTCCTACGAGTCCCTACTGAGCAGATGCAAAAGCACTGAAATACGTACATGAAACTGCAGTTTCACTAGTCATTACTAGATGTCCCTATTACGTCAGATAGAACAGTATTGAAACTCTTAAATGAAGTTGCAGTTCCATTAGTTGTTGTACATGGCTGGCTCTCTATATAGTGTAGGAATATAATGTGCACTGTGTATAGTCCAAATTACCCCACTTTGGTATCCAGAGGTAAACAGCAAACTACCTACTGCTCTGTTTTTGTGGTAGTGTGGGTGAGAAGTTTTGATAATCTAGGAGATGTGCTAAGCATCTATTGTACTCACAGTATCAATAAATGTGAACACACACTCGAAAGAATAACTCAATACCAATTTACCGAAAATAATATCGATTTTTATAAAATTTTAAGACCAAGATCACAAGATATAGTAAGTACTTTTTTAGGTATGATTTTTCAAAGTTTAGAAAATGTTGCTTTTCTGAGTGTAATTAGGCACCAGAGGAATAAATGGGAAAAACTTTAAAAATGCAGATGAAATCAGGCATTGTTCTCACAAGTGTCACCTTCTGTTTTTTAGTTGAGGTCATTGAGTGGTCAAATGGTCCAACTAGAAAAGTTCGGGCAGTTCCTGGTTCAAGCGGAGCAGTGTGGAAGATCTTGGAGCTGACGCACAAAGGAGAAGGTGGACAAAAGTAAAAAGAACAGATGATGGATGGAATGCTGACCAATGCAAACATTCACCCCAGTCACAAAGATCTGGGTTTAATCCATAATTGTTTTACCCACCACGCCACCCCAGTTTGGGCCCAGCCATGTGCAAATCAGTCTTGACCCTGTTCCCTGTGGGAAACGTCTAGCCTGAACTGCCAAGCAAGGTCCTCCCTGGACTGAAAACAAGCATGCTGGGACCGGTTTTGGGGTATCACCCCTCATCAGCCAGGCTAGCTTAAGTCCAGTGGTACAGTGAGCATGGGACCCACGTCTAGGCATACCCTTCCAACTTAAAGCGGCAAATGCAAAAAGAACAGATGATGGATGGAATGCTGAACAATGCAAACGTTCACCCCTAGTCACAAAGATCTGGGCTTAATCCATCATATTTTTGCCCACCACACCACCCCAATTTGAACCCAGCTATATGTAGATCAGTCAACCCTGTTCCCGATGAGAACAGTCCAGCCCAAACTGCAATGCCAGGTCCTCCCTGGACCAGAAACAGGCATCCTGGGACCGGTTTTGTGTTATCACCTCTCATTAGCCAGGCTAGCTTGAATCCAGTGGCGCAGTGAGCATGGGCCGCACGTCTGGGAACACACTTCCCACTTAGGGTGGCAAAGGCAAAAAAACTGATGATGGATGGAATGCTGAACAACGCAAACATTCACCCCATCACAAGGATTTGGGTTTAATCCATTGTTTTTTGCCCACCAAGCCACCCCAGTTTGGACCCAGCCATATACAAATCAGTCTTGATCCTGTTCCCCATGGTAACAGTCCAGCCTGAACTGCCAAGTCTGGTCCTCCCTGGTTGGAAACAAGCATCCAGGGACCGGTTTTGGGGTATCACCCCTAATCCTCCAGGCTAGCTGGAATCCAGTGGTGCAGTGAGCATGGGACCCATGTCTGGGCCTACCCTTCCCCTTTAGGGTGACAAAATCAAAAAGAACAGATGATGGAAAGGAAAGGGGGACACTTGGAAACACACTGCACAGAGGGACTTAAAGGTATGTCTGCTTGATCCCCTTGGAGGGTGGAGGTTGCAAGGGCTTGGGGACCCCTAGAACACAACTGGTTGGTCGGTGTAGGAGCCAGGGAGGCTGGGTACAGTGCAGATAGGTCAACCAGGGGCCTTGCATCTTGGAGTCCCAGCGGTCGGGGCAGGCATCTTTGAGGGTGGATTGCAGGTCATCTGGGCCACTTAGGGGGGGATCTTGGGTGTCTTGAAGTCCCTCAACTGGTGCTTGCTCCTGTGTTTTTGGGAGTACAGAATGAACTATTCCAAGGTAGGGAATCCGGTACCATGGGTAGTGGTACGCCAGAGCCCTACAAAGCTCTAGTGCTGCCAAACTTGGCACAGTGGCAGGTCTTGTCCTCTGGAGTTGTTGTACAGATTTAGGCTGGGCTGCTGAGTCTTGGTCATTGGTCAGCAGCAGGTCAGTAAGTTGACTTCACTGGTTCCTTGCCTGCAGGGTGCAGGAGAGTGATACCTTCACTCAGAAGGAGGTTCTTGGCAATTGTTTAGAAGGCTGGAGATGGTCTGGAGTTTTGTAGAGTCCTTCAGTTTCCAGGCGACACCTCAGCGATGATGGTAGAGTCCTTGGATCAGGAGGCAGGGTTTAGCTCCTTTTCTTTGTGAAGAAGGGCTTCAGTTCTTGTGCCTTGGCTCTTATTTGTCTTGATCTTCTTTGTGTCCTTTAAATCTGAGGTCTTAGTGAGAGGATGCCGTCTCTATACTGTATTTAGGGGCATTAGGGGGAGTACTTGATAGTGACCAATGGGCCACCCACCTAATGGTGGCTATGCCCACTAAGTGATCAATTCCTGTGGGAAGTGGGCACATCCCTGACCCTGGCTATTTTTCCCACCATCCAAGATTGAGGTAAATGAAATGGAGTGGTTACCTCACCTGCCACACCTGACGGGTGGTGCAGGGTGAGAGTGGCCACTCCTTCTATTCTTGCTGAGTTGTCCGCTGCTTTTCCCACCTAAAGTGAGGGTAAAACCATTGGGCTGCCATCTGCTGCCAGCAGCAGAGGCAGCAGTTAAATTTCAAAGGCAGCAAAGCCTTTGAAGCTGACCACTGGTGCAGGGTGCCTCCCTGGGGAAGGAGGTGTGACACCTCCACTCAGGAAAGGCTTTGTGTTCTGGTTAATGAGAGTAGGGATTCTGACCCCAGGAGCCCAGAAGCATGTCTGGGGGTGGCAGGCCGTTTACGACCAGTCAGCAACCATGCCAGTACTTCAAAGTTTTGCAGGGGGGCACCTCTAAGGTGCCCTCTGGGTACAGTTTATAATAAATCCTGCACTGACATCAGTGTGGGTTTATTATTCTGAGTTGTTTGATACCACACAACCCAGGGTTCAGAAAGGCCATCATGTAGCTGGGGAACTGGTGATGACCAGTGTCCAGCACATGTATTTGCTATGGCTTCCCTCTACACTTATTATGTCTAAGAATTGAGAAAGACACAGTAGGGGGCATATCTGTCCATGCACACATATGCCCTCACATGCATTAAAGTGAACCCTGTCTTGGGGCTGTAAGGCCTGCCAGAGGCATGACGTGCCTATAATGCATGCAGTATTAGTGGACATGGCACTCTTGGTGAGTGCCATGTTGAGTTTGCAATTTTCAACTACACCTTGTCATGCACTTGCAATGGCAGTCTGCATGAGCCTGGTGTGGGGCTCTGAGGGGGCCCTCTTCAGTACCCAAGCCCTAGGTACCAGGGGTACCATTTACTAGGGACTTACAATGATGGCTGACGTGCTGATCATAGTACATTTTTGGGGAAAGAGATCTAGCACTGGGAATCTGTTTAGCAGGGGCCAAGGGCACTTACAGTTCGAAACCACATCATGTTCCATGCAAATAGTGGTTGGCTAACCATGCCAAAAGAGGCCCTTTTTTAAAGTTGCTATTAGGTGTCCTTAGAGAGTCAGATGCAAAATCATTGAAATTCTTACATGAAGCTTCATTTCCATTAGTCGTTACTAAGTATTCCTCTCAAGTCAAATGCAAAAGTATTGATACTCCTTCATGAAGCTGTACTTCTACAAGTCATTACTAGATGTTTCTCTTGAGACAAATGCAAAATCACGGCAATTCTTACATGAAGCTGTAGCTCCACTAGTCATTACTAGGTGTCTCTCTCAGGTGAAATGCAAAAGCATGGATATTGTTTCATGAAGCTCTGAGGGGGCCCTCTTCAGTACCCAAGCTCTAGGTACCAGGGGAACCATTTACTAGGGACTTACAAGGATGGCTGAAGTGCTGAGCAAGGTACAGTTTTGGGGAAAGAGATCTGGCCTTGGGAATCTGTTTAGTAGGGGCCAACGGCACTTACAGTTCGAAACCACACCATGTTCCATGCAAATAGTGGGTGGTTAACCATGCCAAAAGAGGCCCTTTTTTTACAGTTGCTATTAGGTGCCCTTAGAGAGCCAGATGCAAAATCATTTAAATTCTTACATGAAGCTTAATTTCCATTAGTTGTTACTAAGTATTCCTCTTAAGTCAAATGCAAAAGTATTGATACTTTTTCATAAAGCTGTAGTTCTACAAGTCATTACTAGAGGCTTCTCTTTAGACAAATGCAAAATCACGGCAATTCTTACATGAAGCTGTAGCTCCACTAGTCATTACTAGGTGTCTCTCTCAGGCCAAATGCAAAAGCATGGATATTGTTTCATGAAGCTCTGAGGGGGCCCTCTTCAGTACCCAAGCCGTAGGTACCAGGGGTACCATTTACTAGGGATTTACAAGGATGGCTAAAGTGCTGATCACAGGTTTACAAGTCTTTGTAAATGGGAATGCATCAACATCCATGGGTAGATGCATGGGAACACCCATAGTCCACCCATGGAACAACTCCCGGTGTAAGATAATGCAGCTGAATTCTATTACTTTCTTTAACAAAACCACACAAGGCAGTGCAAATCACCCCTTGCCTGGCTTTGTAATTCACAGTTAAGGACTTGCGCTGCCTTGTGACAACTTGTGCCACACCAGGAAAATGCAAGTCCTTAGTAAATCTAAGCTTAGGTGCCCCTTATGTGTCAAATACAAAAGCAATTGAGTTTTTCATGGAGCTGCAGTTCCACAGTTTGTTACCAGCTGTCCTTCTCAAGTCAAATTCAAAAGCATTGATATTCTTCCATCAAGCTTCAGTTCCACTTGTTCTTAAAGCAGGCTAGGCTCAAGTCAGATGCAACTGCTTCAAATAACCCACACCAGGCTGAGGGTCTGAGGCCTTAATATGTCTATGTGCATGGACATCTTTGCTAATTTAAACATTTGTGCTTGCTTTCCATAGGATGATTTATTTACCAATTCTGGTTATAATAATGAGTCAAAAGTACAAATTTCATAAACGTTTTGATTTTTAACACTGTAAGTGTTACTACTATATACAAGAACCTTTATTCACTAATGCAAATGTTTTGGGCAACAAACTTTAGCTTTTCATTTTTAGGTGTATGTTGCCATTCAGCAGAGTTAGAATGAGAAGTGTTTTTCTTTAATTCTTTGTGCACCCTTGCCAGTTATATAACTAGTGCAACCAACTTGGAAGTGTACAGTTCCTCAAGCAGTTAATGGAAGTCTCTTTCAAGTCAGATACAAGTAGTTGAAATGTCAATCACAAACCTGAAGGGTGGTGTGACTTCAACCTAGAAATCTCCATACACACTCTAACTATGCTAATGACTTGTGCTCATATTCTGTGGGATAAATAAATATACCAACGTTGGTTTATTGTGACGAATCAACATTATGATTTAAAATAAATGTCCTGAGAGTTATGAACATAGTTGAAGAAACCCTACATTACACAGGACATCAGTCATTGGAAGTTTTTTTTCAAAATGTTATAAAGGTAAAAATGACAGGATTTAACATGAAAGTTACAAGAAAGTTGAGCTGAGAAGTTCAAAGATGAATATAAGACAACACCAAGGTTCAAGCTCAGGTTGATTAAAGTAATAGCAGTAGAGTAGAAGTAGATGGGAGAAGTGGCTATACCAGCAGAAGCAGGAGACAAGCAATTCCCTTGTCTTAATATTGAGGGCCTAATTATGACCGTGGTGGTCTGAGGACCACCAAAGCCGGGGTGGAGCTTGGACCGCCACACTCCTGGCAGTCCAACTGCCAGATTACAACTCAGGAAAGTGGACCACCAGGGGACTGCCACCACCACCGGATCACCGGATCATGGATTCCAGCGGCATGGCAACGGTTGGAATCATGGTCAGCTGCAGCGGTGCTGAGTTCAGCACTGCCGTGCTGGTCACGAGTCCCCTTTCCGCCAGACATATAATGGCAGGGTCCTCACCATGAAAAGGTTTGTGAAATGGCAGTGCTGGGGGCCACAGGGGACCCCTGCACTGCCCACAACCATGTCATGGGCAGTGCAGGGGCTCCCCTGCCCAGCACCCTCAGAATGCGCACTATCCGCTACAGCAGACAGTATGCATTTTGAGGCTGCTGGGGGTACCCTATCAGCGATGGCATTGTGGAAACCTCCTAATAGAGAGGTTTCCGCCAGTCAGCCCAGTGGACACATCATAAATGGGTCAGGGAGGAGACCACCAGCTCCACGGCAGTCTCCTCCCCATAGGTCTGGTGGGCCAGTGGACAGTCCACTAGACTCGTAATGAGGCCCTGAGTTTTTAAATGTACGACTCCATCTCGTTGTTGGTGAGACAAGGCAGCTGAGTTACTGTCCTTTGCACAGAGAGCCCTTTTGGGCAGGTCCCCAGTTTTTAATTTTTTGGGAGATTCACCTGATGATAATCATAAACTGTGGAACACTGCCATTCAGTGCTTAGTTTGTGTTCTCTGATCCCTAACCAAGCCGAAATTGGCTTCAAACCAGATTGGAATATTTAAATTTCCTATAAGGCCAGCATATATTGTGCAGAAATACACCCTAAGCATTAAAAGATAAATGCTACTTGTGGACTGCAGCACCTATTGTGCCACCCACAATAGTGGCAGTGAAAAACACAGCTTCATGCCTATCCTGTGTAAACTGGCAGCAGTTTGAACACTGCCACCCAGGCCTATCAAATGCAGCATTTTGACTGTGAAATGTAGGGGAATCTGCTTTTAAACATGAAATAAGTCACTCCTAAGTGTGCCTTGTTGCCACCAAAGTAAGGTACATAATACTTAAGCGTGGAACATGTGTGATTTTATAAATGGCATTTTCATCCAGTGACTTGGACCAAAACAACACTGCCACTGATCAGGCTGTAGCTGGCACATAGGAAAAATCTAATCATAGATTATAGATGTTCATTTATAACATTTGGCCTGGGCCAGCCACAGACTCCAAAGTCCTATGTTCCTAGTTCATAAACGTTAGGGATGTGGCCACGTCGGTGACCAAGGTGGCCGCTCAATGCTGTAGCTCTTGCGTATTAGGCCCTGCATATCAGCGAGGTGGCCCCACTATGACATTCTTAACTATCTAGAGTGCCACATACTACCATAATGTTACAGCAAGACACGTGAGCCACTTTGGAACTCTGCATTCTCCACCCAAGTGAGAGTTGTTTCTGCAGGCAGACCGTGGCTCTACCATACCCTGGAGGCCCACGCAGTCGCGTGCGCTGTGGAGGAATATGAGTCTGAGACCATAGTGCCTTGCTGAAGTTGTCTGTTGAGAACTGTTTTGTGGGAGCAAAGGGGTGACCATTTCTGATGCAGTTGATGCTAGCAGTATTGTATTGACTACTCCTGAGTGCAGCTGTATGGCACGCCTGATCGGCACGCTCAGTGGCCCGGCCGCACTTCCGAGGCCCCGCAGCAACAGGGGCTGCGGGTGAGCCTAAGGCGAGTAGCCATCGGGCCCTATTGGGCTGCCTGGGATGTGTGAACCTCCTGTCAGATGCCAAATTCCTGCTCTGTGTGGTGGTGTTGGTGTGTGGTGGTGTTGAAGGAAGAGGCTGCAGAGAAGCCCCTATGGAGACACATGGGCCGTCGGCCTCTTTCCCATCTCCCTGCCCATAAAATGCTCTGCACCTGAGGCCCTGACTTCATCCTAGCTTCGAGGAGTGATGGTAGGCATTTCACCTGCCTGCATTGGCTGATATCCCATCAATGGTGGGGCATGTCTCATTACACTGAACCAATACATCCGATCTGATCAGGGGACCGGGACTGAGACCTTGTGACTGACTATCTTGCAAATCAGATACATGTGGGCCTACTACGGGCCACTGGGACTTTGTCACCCTTGGGGGAACAGTTAATATCAAACCTGCATTGCCTCGGCTTGCCCTCCTAAGTCCTACATCTCTGCTGGATTTCCATCGGTGCAATAGCTTTCCCTATGATCTGCTGACTAAAGGGGCACTTGATCACCTCCTTCCTCCCCACCATCTATTACAACCTGGGCCTGTGACACAACCCTGCACCCAACCATGGTCTGCGGTGACTCTAGGCAACAAAAAATACTGCTTGAGAAAACCAGGTCCACTGGGGCAGCGGACACTGCAACTGCCAGGGAGGCCGGAGCAGCTCGATGTTCTACAAAAACACTGGCACTGATACCATGCTTGCTGAATTAGTGCAGGGTTCCAGGCTATTCGCACTAGGCTTCACACCCTTAATGGCTGCCTTGATTGTATGGGAGCATGACTGGACAGACAGGGCACTCATTTGGAAAGCATGGAGGAGTGCATATCTAGGCTAGAGGATTCAGCTACCAACATGTCCAGGTGACTGGAAAAACTAGAATCATTCCTAAAAACAGTAGCCATTAAAAATTAGGACTTAGAGGCACATGAACACCAGAACAATTTGCGCATAGTGGGGGTTGCAGAAACTACAAATACAGGTCATATGGACTTATTTGTGGAGCCCTTACTCTCAGACCTCTTTGATCCTCACAGCTTTACCCCTACTTCTGTTGTGGAATGGGCATGCAGGTCACTTGGCCTCCAGGTGTGACGACGCAACCAATTGTGGCCAGGATACAGAATTTTTGTGACTGTTATACTGCCCTGCAGCTAGCCCATGAGCATGGCCCACTCAAATACCAGGGCTCTGCGATATCCCCTTTTCTGAGCTTCACGATCGCAGTGCAGGAAGCACACTGGAAATTCAATGATGCAAAGTCAGATCTACGGACGATGAGCCTTACGCTATGGCGTATCTATCTAGCCTGCCTTCATATGGATGTCAATGGTAGGGCCTGTTTCTTCGACAACCTGGCAAATGTCATGTCCTCCTGAAAACAGCAAAGTTCTTCCTCCAGGCTCAACACACCTGGCTAAACCCCATCGGACTCTAATGTCAGGACTAGCACTGAGCTGTTTCCCCCGGACTGAACACCATACTTATCTAAGCCGCATAACCCTAGGTCCCTCATGGTAAAGTAGATCCTTGGTCCATCTCGACTATTGTGTTGTTTTTGACTATTATAAATGGTGGGGCCCTATTCGCCAAGGCGTTGCCCACCTTCGAGGTGTATACCGCTTGAATGCATTTTAGGGCCTTTATTTGTTATGGTTTCGCTGGGTCTTTATTCACCAGGTGTGGGATGTGGGTAGAAAGGGTTATGTTTTGAGAATGTTTGGTTAAGTAATTGCACAGTCTTTAATGATAGAGGATACCATACCTACCAGTATTATTCTGTCATGCATACACTGCATCCTTATGATGACACATGACATAGTCTGCATATGGTGGAGCTTCAATTCTTGTCCTGGAATGTTAGGGGCCTCATCAATCCTTGCAAAGGTAGGCAAGTATTACCATACATGACATGACACAGCATTAAGATTGCCTTCTTGCAGGAGACACATATCCCCCCTGGAAAGGCCCACACCATCACTTCTACATGGGTTCAACAAGGTATTTCTCTAACTATAGCTCCTACTCTGGGGCATTTACACAGAGACACAACAGCTTCCCATTCTGACACACCACCAGTAGCCTCGATGAGGAAGACAGATATGTTTTGATGGCTGGCACATGATGGGGCGGAAGCTCCTATTGGTCAATATATACGCCCTGTACGTTGACACACCTGACTTTTTCCGTACACTCAAAAGCCTGATTGAACGCATGGACACTGACCATCTACTAATGGGTGGTGACTTCAACATGCTTCTTGATCCATATCTCTACAGCGACTTCTCCAGTGGGTCACACTTGATACAAGTCCTGCGCGATCTTTGTGACACATACATACTTTGCAACCCCTGGCATTTGTGACATGCCTCCGCTCCAATTTTTATGAACTATTCCGCTCCATATGACACCTGGGCACTTATTGATTATTGGTTCACCGACTGTATTCCCCTTTATTTTTTTATGATATGCAAATTCATTTTGATAAATGCTTAACTTTCTTTTGTTATAATAATGATTTTAATAAACAATAGTTCATTATAATAGTTCATAATATTTATATAATATAAAGTATATTCAAAATAATTGTAATTGTACATTTGAAGCAAAAAAATAAACATTTATAACAAATTTTGGGAAAATAGGAATAGATGCAACAATAATTTAATAATGTGAAATAATGTATTTTTTAATTATGTTTTCATAAAATTATTTTTATAAAAAATACTATTTTTGGCAATAAATTTGTTTAAATTGTTTTTAATTTAAAAAAACAATGTCAATGTAAAGCATGTTTGGATTTTTTTTAAATATGTACAATTAGAACATTTTTTAATCGTTTTTATTTATAATATGAAAATAATATAAATATGCATTAATTAAAAATGTATACATTTACATTCTTTTTCACATTTATATGTTAATGGTTTATCTATATAACATTTCCTTGGGAAAAATGCAGGAAAAATATTTTCTAATATTAAAAACATTCACTTTAGAACAGAAATCATTGTTTTACAAATATACTAATTATAGGAGTGGGTGAAGAATTTCTCTCCATTCCAGTTCCGAAAAACTCAGTGAAGCAGCGTGGAGCAGAGTTTTTTCTCTCACATGGCTCACCAACAGTAAGTTGGCAAGTGTGAGAAAGAGAAATTGCTACGTTGGCGAGTGCGAGTGAGATTTCTGAACGCAGGTGCAAGTCATGACTGCTCACATTGAGAAATTTGGCGCTCACGTTGAGGAAGATGCCGCTCGAATAGAATATCTACCCAAGCTGCAGAAAGAAGTTAGAGCCCTCTGATGCTGCACAAGGTGCTGAAAATCAGTGCAAACAGCACGACTTACCTAAACTCTGCAGCTTGTGAAACTCCGCATAGCGCAGCAAATTTGTTTTGGCACTTCAGGGAGTTCTGTATAGCGGAACTCCACAAACTCCACCCGGCCCCAATTAATTATTATTAGTCATAATAATAACCTATCATTTGAGTGTTATATTATGAATATTTCGTTTTGTCGTTTTGTAGTGTGTTTTTGAAGCCATTTTTATTTGTTTTATAGTAAAAATATATCTGTGTGTGTATTGAGTATTGATTGTATAAATATGACGGTTTAATGTTTAATGACTTGTAAAAAAAAATTAAGAATGTGTTGAAAATATTAAATGTCCAACACCTTCCCCAAACTAGTTTAGATTAGAGTGAGAATAGTAAGTGTTAACCATTTAGTATCTAACATCTTCCACAAATTGGTTGAGATTGGAGTGGAAATAGTAAATATCACAACTTTAGTTTCCATCACCTTTCTTAAACTAGTATAGATTGGAGTGGGAACAGTAAATGTCACCCCATTAATGTCCAAAACCTTCCCCAAATTGGTATATATTGGAGTGGGAGTAGTAAATGTGACCACTCTTCTGTCCAACACCTTCTCCAAATTGGTGTGCATGGGTGTGTGAATAGTAAATGTTACCCTTTCAGTGTCCAACATATCCCCTAATTAGAATATACTGTAGTGGGAACAATAAATGTCACCCCTTCAGTGTCCACCACTTTCCCCAACTGGTATAGATTGGAGTGAGAATAGTAAATATCACCCCTTTAGTGTCCAACACCTTCCCTTAAATTGGCATAGATTGGAGTGAGAATAGTAATTGTCACCCTTTTAGTGTTTAGCAACTTCCCCAAATTGGCTTAGATTGAAGAGTGAATATTAATAGTAAATATTATTCCTTAAGTGTTCAGCGCTTTCTTAAAAACTGTTTATTTGGGACTGTGAATATTTAATTTTATAATTGTAATGTTAAATTCTTTGCTTAAATAGTATTTGTATGTAGGAAAAATAATGTTTGTTATTTCATTAGTTTTGTTGGTTTTTAGAAATATACTAAAAACATGTGTTTTATGTTTGTAATAAGTAATTATCAATTACATATTCTAAAGACTAAAGACATGCACCACATATTTATGTCTTCAAAGTTTATTTAATGTACATTTTTTCATTTTCACAAAATGCATATTCCCATTTTAAAATAATTTCTCATGGACAGATAAATAAAACTTATTTAATACATTTTTACTGTTAAATCAAAATTTAAATGATATTTAAATAGTATTGTTTGTTGTACATTTGCTGTTTTTCCCATTGTTTATCTTTTTGTAACATATTGTATATTGTTTTATAGACATATTTTCAACATCATTTTAACATACTTTTGTGATATATATATACTTTTAATTTTATATATATTAACTAAATATTTGCATATATTTTATAGTAGAATTGCATGCATTTTATAATTGTTTGTTTTCTAACATTTCTTACATGTTTTACATATTTAATAATTGTATATAAGATTTTCTTTAAGATTTTTACATCACTTTTCATTCATTTCTATGGAGAGATAGTGTTTTCATTTAACTTCTACTTAGCAGCCATTTTTTGTACCTCTGCTTTCTATTTTATAGTCTAATTGTGCAGTTTTTAACCTATTTTCTGGGGTGCAGGTCACTGTAAGTTGCTGTTGTTCTTCAGAACAGGTAAGTCCTTTTAAAACATTCTTTCAGGGTTTTGAGGGTAGGGAGATGTAGGGGGAAGTCTAGAGGTTAGTTATGGTGCTGTTTGTGTTTTTTTGGTACTTTTAGTTGTATTAATAGTAGTGTTTTCACTAGTGTGTAGTTCTGTGTTTTTGTAAATTATTTCAGTTATGTATCATTACGTTATGTTCTGTAATGTATATGTATTTTTGGTAATACATTGTGCTTTGTGGGTGGGTTTCTTGATTACGTCACAGGTTTATGTCTACGAACGTGTCTTATGGGCATTAGGAGTTACCTTTTATGAATATTCAAGATATTTACGTTATGTTTCCTATTTTTCAGGTTTTCTGGAGCGTTTTGAAAAAACACTTTTCCAAGATTTTTTGGGTGCCCCAATACTTTGGATTGCTTCATGGGGTCTCTATTGGATATGATTATTTTTTGGGGGGCTCTTTGGAAAACATCATTCCCATTTTTGGTGGATTTTTATTTGTGACTACGTGGATACACAGAAAGATGTGCAACTACAAAACTTTAAGTCATATTTATTTTCTTTGTTTTGGGTGGGAAATTTTATATTTTGGTGTTTCTGTTTCTGTAAATGTAATGTGATTGATATCTAGAAATGTGTGGTTGATGTGTTGTATTTATTTTATGTGATGGATTGAGTTTGTTCCTTGAACCTTTTGGTCAGTGTGATTTGGGGCCAGATGTTTCAAGCCTTTTTGCATTCGCAAACGGTGTTTATGCCCGTTTGCGAATGCAAAAGTGCCTTTCAGTATGTATGAAAGGCATTGGCAATGCAATTTTAAGGAATCGCTAAGATAGCGATTCCTTAAAATTGCAAGCCTGTTTAGAGAATCACAAATTGCGATTCCCTAAATAAGAAATTGCAAATAAGGAATCCTTATTTGCGATTTCTTGAGCACATGTATTAATCTATTCCTTAATGCGAATTGGGCATTAAGCAATCACTATTACCACCAAATACAATTAATTAATTTAATGTTTAGACCGTTAAAATAAAATATTATTTTATTATTTATAAAAACAATTATTTATCATGGTGGTTTACATTTTGTTACGGGTTTTTATAACTTGTGTAGGTTTCTATTTATATTATAATATACTTTTGACTATTATTTCTGAGTGATCTATTACTTTGTTGACTCTGAAGATTTTGGGCCCGATTACATGTTTGGCGGTTGGACCACCAAACTGCCATGTTGTCAGTCCGAAAAAGACCACTGTGCTGACGGTCTCTAGCACACTGTATTATGATGTATCCTGGCAGAAATGCCGCCCGCTAAGCAAAAAGGCAGACCAACAGTGCTGTCTGCGCTGCGGCCAACTGTAGAGCCTATCATAAACACACAGTCACTGTGGTGGTCCCCTCGGGGTGGCAAGGCAGCGCCGTCCAACCGCTGCGGTACACACTCATCAATGCAACAGACAAATTCCCATTGGATGAATTAAAAAACAACACAGCTGATACACATTGGCCCAGAGGACACACCTGCAAATCACACTATAAAACACAACCCTTCCCAGACCACAATCCTTTGAATTTCCAATGGACTACGAAGAAGCTTGACAACCATTTTCTCATTTGTTCATAGATTAGACACCCCTTTTATTTTCACCATCCCATTTAAGACCCTGCACACACATTTGTCCATCCACTCCCTATTGTCACCCACTTTAGTTGTCCACCATGTCACGTCCCAAAAATCCCCATTTTTCAGAAGATGAGTTGAGAGTCATGGTGGATGAAATCATGAGAGCAGAGCCACAATTGTTTGGAGCCCAAGTCCAGTATACTCCTCTCAGCAGGAAAATCAAAATGTGGGACAGTATCATTCACAGGGTGAATACTGTAAGCATCGCCCTGCGCACAAAGGAGGACATCAGAAAGAGGTGGAATGACCTCAGGGGCAATGTCTGTTCCCTGGCTCCAGGCACCAGCTGCAGGCCAAGAAGACTGGTGGTGGTCCTCCTAGTGCCCCATTACATTACTTTCCCTGGGAGGAGAAGGTCTTGGCCATCCTGCATCCTGAGGGATTGACAGGAATACCTGGGGGAGCGGAGTCTGGTAAGTTACACCACAAAAACTGTCACAAAACTGCAATGTCCTGCATGCTCACAGCTCAGCTTTTGCCACTGTCTTGTTCATGTACTTAACCAATATTCAATACTGAGAGTATCTGAGATGTAACACTGCCAATGTGTATTGTTGGACCCAACATGACAGATACCAAGATCCATCACATGTCATACATCGAAATGGTGACTGTAAGTCTTACAATATCATAAAAATATTCCAGGACTCATAGTATGTCTCAACATGTAAATGTATGCTCAAACCTAAAGGCAGTCTGCCTACAGATATGTAATACTCACAATTTGCCTGGGGTCTATGTAGTAGAGGGAGAGACCTGACTGCAACTCCCAGGAGATCTTGTGTCTGTAACTCTAACCACCAACCCAATGTCTACTTGCTTAAATATCCTTGTTTGTTAACTCTCAATTGAAGTGTACCCACCTGGGAAGAATCCATTTGTGAAGTGTGTGCAGTAGAGGGAGTGACCTGACTGTAACTCCTAGGAGGCCCTGTTTCAATAACTCCAACCACCAGCCTAGTGTTCACTTGCCCAAATACCCCTGTTTGTTAACTCTCAATTGAAGTGTACTCACCTGGGAGGATACCATTTGTATAGTGTGGTAAGTAGAGGGAGTAACCTGACTGCAACTCCCAGAAGGTCCTGTTTCAGTAACTCCAACCACCAGCCCAGTGTTTACTTGTCCAAATACCTCTGTTTGTTAACTCTTAATTGAGGTTTACTCACCTGGGAGGATACCAGTTATGAAGTGCATGTACTAGAGGGAGTGACCTGACTGAAATTCCCAGGAGGCCCTGTTTCAGTAACTCCAACCACCAGCCCAGTGTTGACTTGTCAAAATACCCCTGTTTGCTAACTCTCAATTGAAGTGTACTCACCTGGGAGGATATCATTTGTATACTGTGGGAAGGAGAGGGAGTGACCTGACTGCGACTCCCTGGAGACGTTGTGTCTGTAACTACAACCATAAGCCCAGTGTCCACTTGCACAAATACCCCTGTTTGTTATCTCTCAATTGAAGTGTACTCGCCTGGGGGGATACCATTTGTGAAGTGTGAGTAGTAGGGAGAGTGACCTGACTACAACTCCCAGGAGGCCCTATTTCTATAACTTCAACCACCAGCCCAATGTCCAGTTGCCCAAATACCAGTTTCTTAACTTTCAAATGAAGTGTACCCACCTGTGATGGAGCAATATACAGACCATGCTCAACTCAGAGATGTGTTTGTTTACCTAGATCCATCTTGACCTGATACCCAAAACTGAACTATTGAGAAGAAGAATGACACCTTACCAAGTGTGTACACCAAGTGTTCCTCAGGCCCTAAGCTGCATCACCATATTGGTAGTGTGAGCAAACACATTGACACAGCACTGCACATATGATGACCACGTTACATATAGAGCAAAGTTCTGTGTTTGCCTGTATCTCACTCAACTAGGCCTCTAAATGGTGAAAGGCACATGCTGATTCTACACTGTGCTGGCTTCATTGTTGGTAAAATGTAATTTAGAGTCAATCAACCAAAGTGCAACTGATCTGCATATCTCATGTGCTGCTTGAGTCTTATAGTTTAGGCAAGCTTCGCACATGTCATGTCAAATACTCCAACACCATGGTAACTTAGCACAAAATACTAACCTACAACTTACAAATGTCCAATGTCTCAGTTAACTGTAACACAAAACCTTTGGTGGTAGATGTCCCATTTCAACCAGTAACAATTCACTTCTTTCATCAACAGGACGAGCTGCAACTGGGCACACGGAAGGAGGCCACCCAACAGACTCCCACTACCCCACTGGATGAAGCCCTCAGTGAGGATGACACTCTTGGACTTATGAACATGGAGGATGGTCTTGGCCCGTCCAGGCAACGTTGTCAGATGGCAACAGTGAGTCTCACTGTGGCCACAATGTCACCTCCCAGCCCTGTTGCATTGACACCCCCAGGCAATGATGTACCCCCAACCTGGGTCCTGAGTTGCAACTTGACACTCTGAGGGTCCAGGACCCAGTTGGAGAGGGCAGCCTGTGCCAAGGGTACAGGCCTGTGGGGATAGGGTGCATGGCAGAGATGCTGTGACCCAGCCAGGACACCATCAGCCATGTCTTGGGGGTCTATCAGGAGTCCCAAGGCATGATGGGCCAGGTGTTGACTGAACTCCGGGACATTAGGTAGCTGCAGAGGGCCATGATAGACAAATTGGACGTCCACAACAACATGGGCACCCTAACAGGAGTGCTGAGGGAAAACAACACCATCCTGAGCAGGGCTTTCTTCACATCATCTACCCCTTCCTGTGTAGCAACTACATCATAGCCAAGTGCATATGCGTCACCCACAGGAAGGGAGGCCCGACCAGAGGTACAACCAGCCTCAGGCACCCCTGCCTCTGCAGCAGCTGATCCCCCCTTGCAAACGGGATGTCCAGCAAAGAATCCAGGAAATGCAGGTGGCAAGACACCCACCACTGCCAGCATGTGACCTCTTCCATAATGTTCTCCTTGTGTGGCCCACATTCACTCTGTTGGCTGATCCTAAACCACTTTCCATTTCCAATGGAAGGAGTACTCTGGACTTTGGACTTCCAAAGGTGTGGCATCTACTCCAATGATTTCATGCGCCATGACTCACCCCTTCACTTCACTTTTATTTTCATTTATGTCCCAGTTTTAATTGTATGCATGTGCACTGAAATAAATACACCCATCACCAACTCATTCTCTGTTGTCTTTATTTTCACATTTAGCTATAAGTTACAGGTACTCCCATCATGCTCCATGGCTAAGCCAGATCCCGAGGCAATGAATGGTGTTCCAAGATGGCAAATGGCACAGTTACATCAAGTGGCTGCTGAAGTGCTGAGTGAGGACTGTCTGTCTACAACCAGAGCCACAGTTACATCCGGCTAATGCTAACAGAAGGAGGAGGAGGTGATTTCGAGCCAGCGGTTGAGACTCAAACCCATAGCCTCTCCGGGGTCAAGCGAAAATGCATACCGCAGGACAAACAATCCACGTTCCTTCTGTAAGCAGATTAAGCAGTAAGGTGTTTCACGTACTTGCAAGGAGCACAGCTTTTCACACTCAATCCAAAATATTGCTTATGTCTCATCACTTCTGGCTCTAATGTGTTAGCCGCTCACATCGCCTCTCGCACAAAACTTGGTATTAAGAAAACGCAAGTTTCTCAAGAACCTTGCAAGGATGAGCGCATCAACTTTCAATTGCTAACGAACTGAAATGAGAGACATGGAATGCGCGTATGCTGTTCATGTTATTTGGGGAACAAATATATGGATTATAAACTGCTCTGGTGTCTGGAAGTTAGAAGAAGAAAAGTTTATAATAGCTAAATCAACTTCAAATGTGGATTAGCAGGGGGGTGGCGGAATCCTAACCCCACAATTTGTCACTGCATATGTTTTTGGAGGTAGCTAATTACTAGACTCACTGAAAGATTGTGGCAAGATTAGCACGTAGCAAGCAGGGATGAAGAGGCTTTCACAGGACATTTTGCTGCAAGCTTGTGTTGCCAGTAAAGCTTCTAAGACCTCCAAACTATGGGATAATTATATCGTGAAGAGCCCCAAAACAATCCCGGGATACAAAGGTATCGATAGTCCATGCTGTTTAGTTAGCCCAAAATTTCTCAGTGCAATCATGTCAACATGTCTGCTATACCAGCTTTGGAAATGAAGAAGGCTTCAGGAGTGGGGTCTCCAAGGAAACACTACACCCAAGCAACTATCGAGGAGGGGCAAAAATCAGATTGTTTCACCGCTGACGGCATTTCTGCAGATGGGGAGAGGTCATTACCTGCTTACCCTATATTTAGCGATAGTGGTACGAGCACAATATGTTCAACCAATCCAATCATCAGGCATGGCTAAAGAGAGGTGAGACAGTGATATCCTATCTCAGGCGCAGAACAAGGATGGAGAGGTGACTATGCTCTCAAGGGACCCCCTAATATAAGACCAGGGAGGGTCATTATGAGTTCGGCGAGGGGTTTTTACCGTCTGCCGAACTTCCGATGGGGAGGATGCCACCACACAGGCTCCCTCCCTGCTGGCCCCATTAAGAGTTTCCCGCTAGGTCAGCAGGCAGAAATCTGGGTTTCTGCCTGCTGGCCTAGCAGGAAACAGCCTACAGCATTGTATCCGGCTCGTAATTGAGCCGGCAGCAATGCTGTAGCAAGCTGACAGTGACCTTTGCAATGGTGCCAGCCATGAAACCACTGATGGAGAAGGGGGTCATCAACACCAGGGCAGCGCTGCTTGCAGCACTGCCCTTGTGGATTAGGACTGCCACCACCTCCAGACCGCTGAGATCTTAGATCCTGGGGGTCTTACTGCCAGGGTTGTAATGTGGTGCTCGGCACGCCGCATTGACGGCAGTCCGACTGCCATCTGCAAATCTGGCAATCTAGTGACGGCCAGACTCGTAATGAGGCCTGAGTGTATTCCAGTGCATACAGAGCAAGATTTGATTGTGTCACCTGTAATTACAACCTCAGTTGAGATACTTCTGCAGTAGATACAGTGGGATATCCTGGAGATGATACTTTCCCAGGAGGCAGCCAATAAGAAAACAAAAAACAAATTAACAACTCAGTCTACTTAAAACAAACCTTCAGCCCCTGAACACTAGAGTATCCCATGCAGAGCAAAGAATTTCAGACCTAGAAGACTCCAAACGTAAGACAGATCCAACACTTGCAAAACTACAAACAGAACTTGCTGATCTGCAGTGGAAACTTGATGACCAAGAGAATCGATTGCGTTGCACCAACTTATGCTTCATTGACACTACAGAAGGATGAGAAAATGGGACTACTATTATGGCGGTGTGACAAAACTTATCAACAAGTATGTCTGTACTGACTTAGTTCCTAAAGATACAGATCTTACCATCACGCAAGCATGCAGAGTTCCCTTAAGCCAAAATCCGAACTTTCAGCATCCACAAACTATTTTGGCAATCTTTTGGGCTACAGGGTAAATGAATAAATATTATATAGAGCTATTAAGGACAGACTGTATCATCGAACTGACAATTTCTCTTTTAGGGTATTCACAAGTATGCTCATTATGGCGGTGTGTCACCGGAAGGAGCTGAAAAGTATTATTGACAGTTTCAAATCCCTTGGGACACCAGCAGGAATAGAGAAAGCATCTAAACTAAAAGTGTTATATAAGGGTCATGCATACATCTTTCAATCTGCCGAACAAGTGAAGGAGTTTCTGATTCAGATCCGGCAAAAATGAACAATTATGATGCAGACATAGACAATGCAAATCTAGGAACATCCCTAATCACATGATCCTGCCCTGGGGGCCATGCAATGTACCATGGTCAAGAGGCAAGTGGGCAGGCGGAGGGAATAGAAGATGGCGGGGAGCAGTTCTCTCTAGACAGGGAGGACCTTGGGATTAGGGAAGTGAGAAGGCACGGAAGGGCATATAGGGCACTTGTGGGGAGTGTAAACAGTAAAAAAGGATAATCAGGAGAAAAACATTGATTATAATGAGTATTTTATTTGGGCCAAAGAGCATTGGTATTCAATATTAGGAAGAGGGAGGCGCAAAGGAAAGCAAGAAGGACCTCAATGTGGGAGCTCATAAGGGGGGAGTAGATTTGACGAATCATCATGACAAATTAGGGGATAATAGAAAAGAGACTTGGAATTATCGCATGTAATGTAAATGGTACAAATAATTTCAGTGAGCGTAGGTCAGTCTTGCAATAACTCAGATCAGCACGGACGCAACAATTTTTTTTAAAAGAATCACACATAAAGTCTGCGGCAAAGCAACCGGTTCTACCCCAGTATATTTTACAAGATATTTTTGCTTCAGCTGGAGCAGCTATTAAGGGGGTCGCTATTTTGCTTACTCCAAATTCACGGGTGATGTCCAAGCTGTTTTTGACCCTTTTGCGCTTTGGATTTCCGATAAATCTAGTTGGGTTGATACAAAAACTATGTGCTAGAGCCGAGGCTAACATTTTGATCAATTTGCGTATAATTGGCTTGGTCCCTATTCGTAGGGCTACATGCCAGAGTTGCCCAGTGTCACCTGTACTTTTTTCTTTATTTGTAGAGCCCCTGGCATCTGCCATTAGACGGGACCCGGTAATCTTGCCACCGCTGAAGGATGCCCCAAAAATTAAACTATTTGCCATCGATGTTGTGCTTTATTTAGCAGGAACTGCCTCAAACATTCACTATACCCTAGCACAAATTCAGTCTTTCACAGATATCGGGGATATCAAATTAATCAAGCTAAGAGTGAAGCATTGTTGTTCCATTGTTCTCCAGATATATTACCTAGAGCAGGGGTCTCAAACCTTTTCTGCAACAAGACCTACTTATGTTCAATAAAAATAATCATGAGCTACTAATATTGGTAATGAAGTAGTGACCACCCCATCCAAGATTGTCAGCAATGATCACGTCAGAGCATTAGGCAGGGCTGAATGTCTTTAAATAGGTAATACATAACAGCCATAGCTGCACATCCCTGGCACCAGAGTAATAATGTGAATAATAAATCTCTCCAACTCAGATAATAGATTTAAATACATTTTGAAGATCAACCATTTTTCTCCAAACAACACCTTATGAGTACTGAAAATACACATATTTTCATTTCGAATATATGCTTTTTAACTTTGGCATAAATATAATAATTCAATCAAGCAAAAGCTTCTATAGTAGTAGGCTGGGCTGCACACAGGAGAGGTACTCACAGGGAGCTGAAGAGCTACTGATAGCTCAGGAGCTACTCGTTGGAGACACCTGACCTAGAGTGAAGCAAGAGCATTATTCAGATAGTCACCTCATAAGGTATTTAGGGATTTTTGTCACACACCATATTTTGGATCTGTATAAATTGAATTATTTAGCCACCCTTGAAAAGGCGGCCTCTATTTTGACAAACTACCAACTTCTTCCTTTATCAATAGTGGAATGGATGACTGTCATAAAATTGTTAATTCTCCCTCTCTTTAAATTTTTTTTTTCTAATGTTATCAATACAGAGAAGAAAATGTTTTTTGCTGAAATTGAGCAGATGCTGCAGAAATTTATTTGGCAAGGCAAAAACCCATGCACGAGATAAGCTCTGCTTCAACTCTCTATAGATTAGCACTCCTGCACCTAGCTAAATATTATCAGACAGCATGCTCAGATTGGCTAAATTGCGTCTTAGTAGAGGATGTAGCATCAAACTGCTTTTATCTTCAGGAAACACTTAAAGAGGTGGGGTACAGCAACCAGTATTTCTAAAGATTCTGAAGCTTCCTAAAAGATCACTCTATTAACTTCCCAATATACTCATCAAAAAATGTTCGCAAATACAGGAGAACTACTGGTTTCCCTTGACACACCATCACATGCTGCTGAAGGAAGCTAGATTAACAGGCTTGGACATGAAGCAGAAGGTTATCAATGAGTGGGCTAACTTAGGTTCCATAGATTTGAAAAACTTTGAATTGCCGACCATATTAAATCATGGCAACAGATTGTAACAGAGCAAGGGAATGTCCCAATCTACTTATGGTTTTCTTATCTTCAGAATCAGGACTAGTTACGGGGGTATGCAGTAGCTTCGGTTGGGGTAAGGGATTATATCAATACGGTGCATTTTGTGAAACATCTCATTGTCCTGGGGAAATTGTATCAGACACTTTATCAGTATGCACATGACACTACTGGACAATTAGCATTTGATTCTATTGCACATTTTACTGAGGGGAAATTGGATATTGCCAGCTAGGATTGGTATAATTCTATGTCACATAAAGTCCTGCATTGGGCCAATTTTAAGTGCATGGCATTGAATTCTAAATGTGCATTATACTTCACATCGTTTACAGCAAATGTTTCGGGCAGTTTCTGCCAGTTGCACCAGATGTAAATATCCTTGAGGCGACTGGCACCATACAGGTTTTCTCTGCCCAAAATTTTTTGATTTTCGGAACAAGATTTTTGAGCTTATGAGCAATAAAATCAAATCAAATCAAATCAAAACATTTATAAAGCGCGCTACTCACCCGTGAGGGTCTCAAGGCGCTAGGGGGAGGGGGTTACTGCTGCTCGAAGAACCAGGTTTTGAGCTGCCCCCGGAATGCAGGGTGGTCCTGGGTGGTCCTGAGGTTGGCGGGGAGTGAGTTCCATGTCTTGGCTGCCAGGTAGAAGAAGGATTTCCCACCTGCCGTGGAGCGGCGGATGCGAGGGACGGCGGCTAGTGCGAGGTTGGCGGAGCGAAGTTGACAGGTGGGCGTGTAGAAACTGAGGCGACGGTTGAGGTATTCGGGTCCCTTTTTGTGGAGGGCTTTGTGTGCGTGGGTGAGGAGCCGGAAGGTGATCCTTTTGTTCACGGGAAGCCAGTGCAGGTGTCTCAGGTGGGGGGAGATGTGGCTGTTGCGGGGTATGTCGAGGACGAGGCGGGCGGAGGCGTTTTGTATTCGCTGCAGACGTTTCTGGAGTTTAGCTGTGGTTCCTGCGTATAGGGTGTTTCTGTAGTCCAGGTGGCTTGTGACAAGGGCGTGGGTCACAGTTTTTCTGGTGTCGGCGGGGATCCAGCGGAAGATCTTTTAGAGCATGCGGAGAGTGAGGAAGCAGGAAGATGAAACAGCGATGACTTGTTTGGTCATGGTGAGAACCGGGTCCAGGATGAAACCGAGGTTGCGCGTGTGGTCTGAGGGGGTTGGTGCGGTGCCTAGGGCCGTGGGCCACCAGGAGTCGTCCCAGGCGGACAGGGTGTTTCCGAGGATGAGGACTTCCGTTTTTTCTGAGTTCAGTTTCAGACGGCTGAGTTTCATACATTCTGCGACGTCTTTCATTCCATCTTGCAGGTTGGTCTTGGCGCCAGTGGGGTCCTTGGTGAGGGAAAGTATCAGCTGAGTGTCGTCGGCGTAGGAGGTGATGATGATGTTGTGTTTGCGTACGATGTCGGCGAGGGGGCTCATGTAGACATTGAAGAGAGTCGGGCTGAGCAAGGAGCCTTGTGGGACGCCGCAGATGATCTCGGTGGGGTCTGAGCGGAATGGAGGGAGGTAGACTCTTTGGGAGCGGTTGGAGAGGAAAGAGGTGATCCAGTCCAGGGCCAGTCCTTGGATACCGGTGGAGCGCAGGCGGGATGTTAGGGTTCGGTGGCAGACGGTGTCGAAGGCAGCCGAGAGGTCGAGGAGGATGAGGGCGACTGTTTCTCCATTGTCCATCAGAGTTCTGATGTCGCCTGTGACTGAGATGAGGGCGGTTTCTGTGCTGTGATAGGCTCAGAATACGGACTGAGAGGGGTCGAGTAGGTTGTTGTCTTCAAGGAAGTTGTTCAGTTGCTTGTTTACGGTCTTCTCGATGACTTTGGCAGGGAAGGGGAGGAGCAAGATGGGGCGGAAGTTCTTCAGGTCGCTGGGGTCCACCGTAGGTTTCTTCAGCAGGGCATTGACTTCCGCGTGTTTCCAACTCTCGGGGAAGGTGGCAGAAGCAAACGAGCTGTTGATGAGGGTCTGGAGATGCGGGGCGATGATGTCGTCAGCTTTGTTGAAGATGAAGTGTGGGCAGGAGTCCGAGGGGGCACCGGAGTGGATGGAGTTCATGGTAGCTTTGGTCTCCTCTGCGCTGATGTAAGTCCAGGCGTTGAGGGTGATGGCTGGGGTTGTAGGTTCTGTGGTGGTTGGCTGGGTCTGGTGTCCGAAGCTGTCGTGTAGGTCGGTGATCCTACAATGGAAGAAGGTAGCGAGGGAGCTGCAGAGGTCATGTGAGGGCGTGATGGAGTTGGAGTTGCCGTTAGTATTGGAGAGCTCTTTGACGATGTTGAAGAGTTCTTTGCTGTTGTGAGTGTTCTTGTCCAGTCTGTCTGTGAAGGAAGTTCTTTTGGTGGCGCGGATCAGCTGATGGTGTTCGCGGGTGGCGTTTTTGAGGGCAGACATGTTTTCTGCGGTGTGGTCCTTGCGCCAGGCTTTCTCGAGGGTACGGCAGGTTTTTTGGATTCCTTGAGGGTGTCTGTGAACCATTGAGGTTTCCTGGTACTGGTCTGTCTTGGGAGGTGTCTGAGGGGTGTGAGGTTGTCCGTGCAGTTGGTGATCCAATGAGTGAGGCTGAGGGCTGCGTCGTTGGGGTCGGTGGAGAAGGTGGGTTGGTTGTCGCTGAGAGGGGAGAGAAGCTGTTCAGTGGGGATTTTGTTCCAATGTCTGCGTGGGATGGGTTGTGTGCGGAGGTAGAGAGTCTTGCGTCTGAAGGTGAAGTGGACACATCTGTGGTCGGTCCAGTGTATTACGGAGGAGTGGCTGAAGGATACGTGGTTGCTGGCGGAGAAGATGGGGTCGAGCGTGTGTCCAGCGATGTGGGTGGAGGTGTTCACCAGTTGCTTGAGACCGAGGTTGGCGAGGTTGGAGAGCAGGGTGGTGGTGTTGGGGTCGTTGTTCTGCTCCAGGTGGAAGTTGAGGTCACCGAGGAGGATGTAGTCTGGCGAGGCAAGGGCGTGCGGGGAGATGAAGTCAGCGATGGATTCGCTGAAGAGGGCGCGTGGTCCAGGGGGTCTATAGATGAGAGTTCCTCTGAGGGTGGTCCTGGGGTCAGTGTGGATCTGGAAGTGCATGTGTTCGGCGGCGAGGGGGGTGTCTTCGATGGAGGTGGTGACATTGATGGAGTCCTTGAAAACGATGGTGATTCCTCCACCGACTTGGTTGGTGCAGTCTCTCCTGGTGATCTTGTAGCCGTTGGGGATGGCTATGGCGATGTCGGGGGCCGAGGAGACGTTCATCCAGGTCTCAGTGATGAAGGCGACATCCGGTGCGGTGGAGTCCAGGAGGTCCCATAGTTCAATGGTGTGCTTGTGGACGGAGCGTGAGTTGATGAGGATGCATTTGAGGTGGTTATTGGCGCGTGGGCTGGCGGGTGGGGTGCAGTCGCGGTGGAAGGTGAGTTTGCAGGTGCGGCATGCGAAGGGTCCATGGGTGCGTTTAGGGTTGGCTTGGAAGCAGGTTCTGGAGCGTCCCGGGTTGAGATCGTGGAGGAAGATGGGGTCGTAGCGGTGCTGCGGGGTTTGTGAGTGCCTGGGGCCAGGGGTCGTGGTGCTGGGCGCGGTCCAGGTGCAGACGGGCTTGCCTTTTGCGCGCTGAACGGCGCGGCCGCACAGCGGCCGCCATAAGACGGAGGGGGGGAGGTGGGGTCAGTTGGGGGCGGGAGACGGAGGGGGGCGAAGAATGGGAGCAGGGGGGGCGGGGCCGAGCGGGAGGTGGCGGCGGGAATGCAGAGGGCGGGCGGGTCAGGTAGAGGGGAAGGGAAAAAGAGATAGAGAAGGGGGGATTACAGAGGAGGAGAGGAGTCAGGAAGAAGAAGAGAGGAGTACAAGAGGAAGGAGAGAAGAGTCAAGAAGAAGAGGAGAGACCAGAGAAGAGGAGGAGAGGCGAGTCAAGAAGAAGAGGAGAGACCAGAGAAGAGGAGGAGAGAAGAGTCAAGAAGAAGAGGAGAGACAGAGAAGAGGAGGAGAGAAGAGTCAAGAAGAAGAGGAGAGTCCACAGAAGAGCAGGAGAGGAGAGTCAAGAAGAAGAGGAGAGTTCAGAGAAGCAGAGGAGGGAAGAGTCCAGAAGATGAGAAGAAGGCCACAGAAGAAGAAAAGTAACACGTAGAGAAGAGTACAGAAGAAGAAAAGGAACACGCAGAGAAGAGTACAGAAGAAGAAAAGAACACGCAGGATGGGATGCAGAGGAGGAGAAGAGCACAGAAGAACACAGAAGAAGAAAGAACACGCAGGACGGGGTGCAGAGGAGAAATGAAGAACACAGATGAAGAGCAAAGCAGGAAGAGAATGCGGTGAGGAAGAGGAGAAATGAAGAACACAGATGAAGAGCAAAGTAGGAAGAGAACGCGGTGAGGAAGAGGAGAAATGAAGAACACAGATCAAGAGCAAAGCAGGAAGAGAACGCAGTGAGGAAGAGGAGAAATGAAGAACACAGATGAAGAGCAAAGCAGGAAGAAAACACGGTGAGGAAGAGGAGCGGGGCACAGAGGAAGAGCAGAACACGCAGCAAGTGGGCTGCAGAAGAGGAGCAGAGAGCGGAGTAAGATGGCTACCAGAAGGAGGAGCAGAAAGCGAAGGGAAATGGGCAGCAGAGGTGCGGAGAAAGGTTGGAGGAGAGAGCGGAAGGCAGAAGACAGGAGTTCAGGGAAAGAGAGGTGAGTAGCGCGGGGCTGGGCGAGGGGCTGGGCGGGGGGAGTACTTACGGTTTTAGCTGGTCTTGCTGGGAGGTGTCAGGAGCCTGGGCAGGTGGAGCTGCAGTGGCAGGGGGAGCGACCTACCCTAGGGTCAAGGGTCGCTGACTCTGCCGTGCAGCGGCCGCCATAAGAGGGAGGAGGGGGGAGGAGGGGTCAGCTGGGGGCAGGAGGCGGGGGGTGACGAATGGGAGCAGGGGGGGCTGGGCCGAGCGGGAGGTGGCGGCGGGAATGCAGAGGGTGGGGGGGTCAGGTAGAGGGGAAGGGAAAAAGAGATAGGGAAGGGGGGATTACAAAGGAGGAGAGGAGTCAGGAAGAAGAAGAGAGGAGTAGAAGAGGAAGGAGAGAAGAGTCAAGAAGAAGAGGAGAGACCAGAGAAGAGGAGGAGAGTCAAGAAGAAGAGGAGAGACCAGAGAAGAGGAGGAGAGAAGAGTCAAGAAGAAGAGGAGAGACCAGAGAAGAGGAGGAGAGAAGAGTCAAGAAGAAGAGGAGAGTCCACAGAAGAGGAGGAGAGGAGAGTCAAGAAGAAGAGGAGAGACCAGAGAAGCAGAGGAGGGAAGAGTCCAGAAGATGAGGAGAAGGCCACAGAAGAAGAAAAGGAACACGCAGAGAAGAGTACAGAAGAAGAAAAAGAACACGCAGAGAAGAGTACAGAAGAAGAAAATAACACGCAGGACGGGGTACAGAGGAGGACAAGAGCACAGAAGAACACAGAAGAAGAAAGAACACGCAGGACGGGGTGCAGGGGAGAAATGAAGAACACAGATGAAGAGCAAAGCAGGAAGAGAACGGGGTGAGGAAGAGGAGAAATGAAGAGCACAGATGAAGAGCAAAGCAGGAAGAGAACGCGGTGAGGAAGAGGAGAAATGAAGAACACTGATGAAGAGCAAAGCAGGAAGAGAACGCGGTGAGGAAGAGGAGAAATGAAGAACACAGATGAAGAGCAAAGCAGGAAGAAAACGCGGTGAGGAAGAGGAGCGGGCACACAGGAAGAGCAGAACACGCAGCAAGTGGGCTGCAGAAGAGGAGCAGAGAGCGGAGGAAGATGGCTACCAGAAGGAGGAGCAGAAAGCGAAGGGAAATAGGCAGCAGAGGTGCGGAGAAAGGTTGGAGGAGAGAGCGGAAGGCAGAAGACAGGAGTTCCGGGAAAGAGAGTTGAGTAGCGCGGGGCTGGGCGAGGAGCTGGGCGGGGGGAGTACTTACGGTTTTAGCTGGTCTTTGCTGGGAGGTGTCAGGAGCCTGGGCAGGTGGAGCTGCAGCGGCAGGGGGAGCGACCTACCCTAGGGTCAAGGGTCGCTGACTCTGCCACGCAGCGGGTGCCATAGGAGAGAGGAGGGGTCAGCTGGGGGCGGGAGGCGGGACGGGGGCGACGAATGGGAGCAGGGGGGGCGGGCCGAGCAGGAGGTGGAGGCGGGAATGCAGAGGGCGGGGGGTTAGGTAGAGGGGAAGGGAAAAAGAGATAGGGAAGGGGGATTACATAGGAGGAGAGGAGTCAGGAAGAAGAAGAGAGGAGTAGAAGAGGAAGGAGAGAAGAGTCAAGAAGAAGAGGAGAGACCAGAGAAGAGGAGGAGAGGAGAGTCAAGAAGAAGAGGAGAGACCAGAGAAGAGGAGGAGAGAAGAGTCAAGAAGAAGAGGAGAGACCAGAGAAGAGGAGGAGAGAAGAGTCAAGAAGAAGAGGAGAGTCCACAGAAGAGGAGGAGAGTCAAGAAGAAGAGGAGAGACCGGAGAAGCAGAGGAGGGAAGAGTCCAGAAGATGAGGAGAAGGCCACAGAAGAAGAAAAGGAACACGCAGAGAAGAGTACAGAAGAAGAAAAGGAACACGCAGAGAAGAGTACAGAAGAAGAAAAGAACACGCAGGACGGGGTGCAGAGGAGGAGAAGAGCACAGAAGAACACAGAAGAAGAAAGAACACGCAGGACGGGGTGCAGAGGAGAAATGAAAAACACAGATGAAGAGCAAAGCAGGAAGAGAACACGGTGAGGAAGAGGAGAAATGAAGAACACAGATGAAGAGCAAAGCAGGAAGAGAGCGCGGTGAGGAAGAGGAGAAATTAAGAACACAGATGAAGAGCAAAGCAGGAAGAGAACGCGGTGAGGCAGAGGAGAAATGAAGAACACAGATGAAGAGCAAAGCAGGAAGAGAACGCGGTGAGGAAGAGGAGAAATGAAGAACACAGATGAAGAGCAAAGCAGGAAGAAAACGCAGTGAGGAAGAGGAGCGGGACACAAAGCAAGAACAGAACACGCAGCAAGTGGGCTGCAGAAGAGGAGCAGAGAGCGGAGGAAGATGGCTACCAGAAGGAGGAGCAGAAAGCGAAGGGAAATAGGCAGCAGAGGTGCGGAGAAAGGTAGGAGGAGAGAGCGGAAGGCAGAAGACAGGAGTTCAGGGAAAGAGAGGTGAGTAGCGCGGGGCTGGGAGAGGGGCTGGGCGGGGGGAGTACATACGGTTTTAGCTGGTCTTGCTGGGAGGTGTCAGGGGCCTGGTCAGGTGGAGCTGCAGCGGCAGGGGGAGCGACCTACCCTAGGGTCAAGGGTTGCTGACTCTGCCGCGCAGCGGCCGCCATAAGAGGGAGGAGGGGTGGAGGAGGGGTCAGCTGGGGGCGGGAGGCGGGAGGGGGGGCGACGAATGGGAGCAGGGGGGGCGGGGCCGAGCGGGAGGTGGCGGCGGGAATGCAGAGGGCGGGGGGTAAGGTAGAGGGGAAGGGAAAAAGAGATAGGGAAGGGGGGATTACAGAGGAGGAGAGGAGTCAGGAAGAAGAAGAGAGGAGTAGAAGAGGAAGGAGAGAAGAGTCAAGAAGAAGAGGAGAGACCAGAGAAGAGGAGGAGAGGAGAGTCAAGAAGAAGAGGGGAGACCAGAGAAGAGGAGGAGAGAAGAGTCAAGAAGAAGAGGAGAGACCAGAGAAGAGGAGGAGAGAAGAGTCAAGAAGAAGAGGAGAGTCCACAGAAGAGGAGGAGAGGAGAATCAAGAAGAAGAGGAGGGACCATAGAAGCAGAGGAGGGAAGATTCCAGAAGATGAGGAGAAGGCCACAGAAGAAGTAAAGGAACACGCAGAGAAGAGTACAGAAGAAGAAAAGGAACACGCAGAGAAGAGTACAGAGGATGAAAAGAACACGCAGGACGGGGTACAGAGGAGGAGAAGAGCACAGAAGAACACAGAAGAAGAAAGAACACGCAGGACGGGGTGCAGAGGAGAAATGAAGAACACAGATGAAGAGCAAAGCAGGAAGAGAACGCGGTGAGGAAGAGGAGAAATGAAGAACACAGATGAAGAGCAATGCATGAAGAGAATGCGGTGAGGAAGAGGAGAAAATGAAGAACACAGATGAAGAGCAAAGCAGGAAGAAAACGCGGTGAGGAAGAGGAGCGGGGCACAGAGGGAGAGCAGAACACGCAGCAAGTGGGCTGCAGAAGAGGAGCAGAGAGCGGAGGAAGATGGCTACCAGAAGGAGGAACAGAAAGCGAAGGGAAATGGGGAGCAGAGGTGCGGAGAAAGGTTGGAGGAGAGAGCGGAAGGCAGAAGATAGGAGTTCAGGGAAAGAGAGGTGAGTATCGCGGGGCTGGGCGAGGGGCTGGGCAGGGGGAGTACTTACGGTTTTAGCTGGTCTTGCTGGGAGGTGTCAGGAGCCTGAGCAGGTGGAGCTGCAGCAGCAGGGGGAGCGACCTACCCTAGGGTCAAGGGTCGCTGACTCTGCCGCGCAGCGGCAGCCATAAGAGGGAGGAGGAGGTGAGGAGGGGTCAGCTGGGGGCAGGAGGTGGGGTGACGAATGGGAGCAGGGGGGGCGGGCCGAGCGGGAGGTGACGCCGGGAATGCAGAGGGCGGGGGGTCAGGTAGAGGGGAAGGGAAAAAGAGATAGGGAAGGGGGGATTACAGAGGAGGAGAGGAGTCAGGCAGAAGAAGAGAGGAGTAGAAGAGGAAGGAGAGAAGAGTCAAGAAGAAGAGGAGAGACCAGAGAAGAGGAGGAGAGGAGAGTCAAGAAGAAGAGGAGAGACCAGAGAAGAGGAGGAGAGAAGAGTCAAGAAGAAGAGGAGAGACCAGAGAAGAGGAGGAGAGAAGAGTCAAGAAGAAGAGGAGAGTCCACAGAAGAGGAGGAGAGGAGAGTCAAGAAGAAGAGGAGAGACCAGAGAAGCAGAGGAGGGAAGAGTCCAGAAGATGAGGAGAAGGCCACAGAAGAAGAAAAGGAACACGCAGAGACGAGTACAGAAGAAGAAAAGGAACACGCAGAGAAGAGTACAGAAGAAGAAAAGAACACACAGGACGGGTGCAGAGGAGGAGAAGAGCACAGAAGAACACAGAAGAAGAAAGAACACGCAGGACGGGGTGCAGAGGAGAAATGAAGAACACAGATGAAGAGCAAAGCAGGAAGAGAACGCGGTGAGGAAGAGGAGAATTGAAGAACACAGATGAAGAGCAAAGCAGGAAGCAAACGCGGTGAGGAAGAGGAGAAATTGAGAACACAGATGAAAAGCAATGCAGGAAGAGAACGCGGTGAGGAAGAGGAGAAATGAAGAACACAGATGAAGAGCAAAGCAGGAAGAGAACGCGGTGAGGAAGAGGAGAAATGAAGAACACAGATGAAGAGCAAAGCAGGAAGAAAACGCGGTGAGGAAGAGGAGCGGGGTACAGAGGAAGAGCAGAACACGTAGCAAGTGGGCTGCAGAAGAGGAGCAGAGAGCGGAGGAAGATGGCTACCAGAAGGAGGAGCAGAAAGCGAAGGGAAATGGGCAGCAGAGGTGCGGAGAAAGGTTGGAGGAGAGAGTGGAAGGCAGAAGACAGGAGTTCAGGGAAAGAGAGGTGAGTAGCGCGGGGCTGGGCGAGGGGCTGGGGGAGTACTTACGGATTTAGCTGGTCTTGCTGGGAGGTGTCAGGAGCAGGGCAGGTGGAGCTGCAGTGGCAGGGGGGAGCGACCTACTCCAGGGTCGCTCCACCCTGGGAGGGCAATGCAACAAAATGCAAATTCACATCAAACCAGATATGCAGGGATCCTGGTTGGGAATTGTGTTGGTGCAATGTTAATTGGGACTGCAAAAACACCAATTGTTTTTTGTCGGATCACTAATAGCTAAGTCTCTGATTTTGCAGAAATGGAAGTCACAGAATCCCCCAGGTTTGAGCCTTAGTGCACAAAAATTGATCAAGCTAGGGGAATATGGGGATCAATGAATTTAAATGAACGAGAGGGAAAAGGTTAGAGAGACTAAGATGTGGGGGGCGTGGCCAAGATGGCGGCCGGAGCGGACCCCTGAACCAGGACCTCCGCTCACGGCCCACCTTTTAAACAATTTTCCTGGCCCCTGACGTGCGATACTTCAAGGAGGCTTCTCCCTAATACTTAGGGGAAGCTCAGCATTTAGCACAAATGTGAGCGTTGGTCTTGCTGCCTCCCGGCTGCGGAACGCGGAGCGGGGCGTGGACTAGGCCCCGGCTCCAAGGAGCAGCTGCCCTAGCTGAGGTAGGCTCCGACTGAAGTCAACGGCCTCCCGCCTGACAACGCTGGAGCTCCGATGCCCCATCGGCTCCCGGAGGAGCTGCGCGCTGCCTCCCCACATGTTACTCTGGCACCTTGTGCCCTCCGGCCTGACCGTGCTCTTCCTGGGCGGCCTCGGCCCGGGGCGTGTGTGATGGGCGGGGACGGCCCCCGTTCGATGGACTGCGGCCCGCCGGACTGATAGTCCTCGCGTGTGGGCGGCGCGAGTGTCCACGGACCCTGCGGGTGCGGGCACCGGCCGCGTGGGGACCTAGTTCGGGTGCCCTGACTGGCCAGGGACGCTAACCCTCTGCGTGGGACAGGGACCACGCAGACTTATCTACAGGAGACCCGGACCTCCGGCCTTCCGATACGTCCCCTTGAGCTCGGTGGGGCCGGAACTCTGTCCCTGGGCCCACGGTGGAGCGAGGATCGGCGCGCGCCGGGGCCTGGGCCAAGGAACGCGGCCTGCTGTCGCTGGCTACCCATCCTTCCACACCAGAAAAATAATTAGGCCTGACCACGGCCTTGCGTTTTATCGAGCGCAAAAGACACTTCGGAGCAACTCAGAGAAAAATAAGGGGACAAGGTGAAAAAAAAAAAAAATCTTCAAGAAGTAAGTCTCTTAACAAAGCATCATTGGCGCAAGATAAAACTTTTTATTTCCAACAAGTGGAAGTCGTGTCTTTCGGGACTGCGCCAGCATAGACAATAGGAATTGAGCAGGAATCGGCGAAATGTTGGGCCCGCTTTAAAAATACAGACTCAAACAACCTGTGGCTCCGCATTAAAACCAAACCCTGCACTGCCACTCAGTGAATCTCACCACAACAGCACCAGCCGACCCATCTCCAAACCATCTGCCTATACGAGCGAGTTACCTAGCCTAACCTTTCTAGACCCCCTAGGGAAGGTACCCAATTCACCCCACCTCAACTGCGCAGTGGACGTTATGGTCAAACCAAAACACCCCAAACTGGGGGCTCCCACTGAGGGGGATCCCCCCCTGCTGCTGGACATACTGACACGCAAGCTGCAACGCTGCTCCAACTGAGAGAAACTTTACGAACACACTCCCTACAGTTCGACAAAATTATGCAAGCAATAATGGAGACAAAGACATCGCTGGAAGGGAAAATTGACGCTGCAGCATTGGAAGTCTCGTTGCTCCGCGTGGACCACCGTAAACTAACAGACAGAGTGCAAAATACAGAACTATCTCTAGAAACGATCCAACCAGAGGTAGCAGATATGAAAAACAAAATCCAACAAATGGAAACGGAACTTGCACAATTGCAACGCAGGACCGAGGAAGCAGAAGGGCGGTCAAGACGTAATAACATCAGATTTATCGGCATCCCGGAGCGCTTGGAACTACCTGCAGCTGAAGATTTCATAGAGAAATGGCTGAAAGATATAATGAAAATACAAAGCACTACAAAAGCTCCAGTAATAGAAAGAGCTCATAGAATCCCGGGTAGGCCCCCACGACCCGGAGCACCACCACGCCCACTGATAGCCCGGTTCCTCAATCACAGAGAGAGAGACTCAGTCCTCCAGCACTTCAGAAACTCTAACCCAATTAGCTTGGAAAACAGCACTGTATCTGCTTATCCGGACTATACGATGGAAGTGCAACGTAAACGAGCAACATATATCAAGATAAAACAACTTCTGCAGGAACATAACATCATCTACTCTCTTGTGTTCCCTGCCGCCTCCGGGTAGTCATCGACGAGAAAACACTCATGTTCTCCACCCCAGAGGATGCATGGATATAGATCCACGCAAAAGGACTGGTCAGCTCGCCCAAAGGAAAAGAAGCAGCTGAAGAATGGATCACACCCAACTCCAGAAGGAAAAAGAAAGCCACAACGATATCTCGCCCAACAAAATCACAAATGGAAGCCGATCAAGCGCAGAGCTTAAGGGAAACTAGCACATTCACCAGATCCCAAACTGACACCAGGAGCGAAACAGACATCACCGACAGCAGCTCTCCCGGAGGGGAATCCGGCTCATCCTTCTCCCCTCTCCTGGCCGGTCCCAACCTCAGCGGATGAACTGTAGTGTCTTTGGACGCGCCGGCGTCGTGCTATCTTCGGATGCCAGGCAGGGGAGATCTGTTCCCCCTCTTCCCAAGTAACCACGAACAGAGACACGCGAATGCCCTGGGACGTAGCCGGGGTTGCTGCTGCAGCACCGGTTTCTCGTCGGGCCGCGGCTGGAGGACGCGACCACAACTCGACGTACACAGGGAAAGAACTATCCTGGAGGTGGGCCACTGGATGTCTGACCTCAACCAACCCACGGTCCCCACCAACCTAATAACACCCTTATGGAACTTAACCTTTTGGACTGCTGTTTAGGCACCGGTTGTGCCACTTTGTTTTTAATCGGGCTTTCGCGAAATATCCTTTTTTGTGGTATATTGTTGTTCCCCTCTCTTTTTCTTATCCCAACTTTGCACTATCCCCCCTTTTTCAGGTCTGGGGCGGCGGGTGGGCGGGAGCGGGGTGGATGGGAGGCAAGCACGAGTTGCGCGCGCGCCGGGCTGACGGCGACTCACAGTTGACACTGGGGATGGGGTCCCGGGATCACAACACTGGCACGCTAAAACTCATACCAGCATAATGAATAAGGAACCAATATACAACATAATGACTTTGAACGTAAAGTGCATGGTGGGAATGAAAAAACGCAATAGGATACATGCACACCTAAAAAGACATCGAATCCACATAGCCATTCTCCAAGCAACACACATCCCCTCAGAAGAGATCCCACGGCTAGCAAAGAGCTGGGCGGGACAGGTCTACGGCTCGGGTAACTCATCCTTCGCTAGGGGGGTCTTGGTGTGGATAGCCCCAGGGGTTCCTTACGTGGTACAACGCAGCGTAACTGACAGGGATGGCAGGTACATACAATTAGTGGGCCAATTGGACGGAGAGATGTTGGGGATTCGTGGATTATACGTCCTGAATGTTGGACAAGGCGACTTCCTACAAAGAACGATCTCTCACATTTCAAATGAGTCACTTTCAACGTGCATCTGGGGTGGGGATATGAACTGCGTACCGCAAATAGACATGGACAGATCACACCCCCCCGATAGCGGCCACCCCAGTAACTAAAAACTCACAGTTGTTGAGGCTGTGGATGTCGGATTGCCGCCTGATAGACTCTTGGAGATATCTACACCCACAAGACTGGGAATACTCCTATTACTCCCCGGTGCATCTCCTCCACACCCGCATAGACCTCATTCTCACTACACAGGATCTGATACATAGGATTACGAGTGCCGAATATACCGCAAGGGTAATCTCAGATCATTCCCCACTCATTGCCCATATCAGTTGGGTTAGGCCACACGCCTGTATCCCAACTTGCTGCCTGCAAACCCAGTTACTACAGGACCCGCCATTCAGAACTGACTTAGCCACACACCTCTCTTCTTATTTTACTCAAAATGACGGAACATCGAGCTCTAGAGCAATCGAATGGGATGCTCACAAGGCAGTTATAAGAGGTGCTTGCATATCAACGATGGTAGGAGTACGTCAAACATTAATTTGTGAGCTCCGCGGCCTAGAGGAAGAAGTCCACTCCTCCGAAAATAAATTCGCTTGTGGGAAAATTACCCAGGCCGAGCTCACCGGAACGCGGGCACAGTGGTACGAAATAGATAAGCGGCTGAGGCTTTTTGACTATCGACACCACATGGCCCGTGCACACTCGGAAGGGGATAGGTCAGGCAAACTTCTGTCATGGCTCACATGTTCTGAGCCACGGAATTCTCCTATAGGGGCCATCCGCCTTAACACAGGACTAATAGTAAACACCCAAGCAGATATCAACAGTGCCTTTAGAGACTACTATAGCACACTATACAAAGCTCACCCACCACCCTCCACAGCATTAATGAACGAGTTTTTCAATGATATTGTTATAAACTGCCTGACTGCCACACAAACAGCAGACCTAGATAGGCCAATAGATATTATGGAAATACAACGTGCTCTGCAACAATTATCACAAGGCAAGGCACCCGGCAGTGACGGTCTACCCCTGGGGTATTACACCACGTTCTCGACTCAAATATTAACCCCATATCTCGCGATGCTATCCGAAGCCTTGAAACGTGGTCAACTGCCTGATACTTGCCGGGAAGCATTAATAGCGGTACTCCCTAAACCAGGTCGTGACCCACTAGACGTACACTCATACAGACCACTTTCGTTATTAAACACAGACTGTAAATTACTCGGTAAAGTCTTGGCCAATCGGCTACTCCCATACATGACGGACTTGGTCCACCAAGACCAGTCAGGCTTCATACCGGGTTGTAGCACCTTCAGCAATATCCGGAATTTACTGCGCCTAATGGCAAACTCCCCAGAGGGCGACCTTCACCGTGTAGCTGTGTCTTTGGACATAGAAAAAGCATTTGACACGTTAGGATGGCCCTTTCTGATGGAAACACTCCGACGCATGGGCTTCGGGCGGGCATACATTGAATGGGTAAGGGTGCTTTACACTAACCCAACCGCGCGGGTTAAAACTGGCGACACGATTTCCTAATCATTTAACATAGAAGACAAGGTTGCCCACTGTCCCCTCTTCTGTTTGCTCTTGCCATTGAGCCACTAGCAGCCCGTCTACGGTCGGTCGCCCCTTTATGGGGTGTCCGCAACGACTATACATATCGCATAGTATCTTTATACGCAGACGATGCTCTAATCTTCCTCCGTAATCACAATGAATCTCTGCCTGACTTATTGAAACTATTGCGTGAATTTGGCTCACTAGCCGGTTTAGAGGTGAACTGGACAAAATTATGCATATTTCCTATGCGTCCGTTCCCTGAGGCACACAGGACACTTTCCAGCCCGGGCGATCTGAAGGGGTGCTACACCACTTTTAAATATTTGGGCATAAACATATACCACGATACACGCGATCTCAGGGATGGTAACCTTGGGCAGGCGATCAATGGCTCCCACAACTTGTGGGAGGTGAGCAAAACCATATAAGTCAGCCTTCACAGTAGCCAAATCCTCATGTGTGGAGAACTTGATATAAATGTCAATGTGTTTCATCATTGCTGATAGCACAACTCTTAACACACCAACATAGGTTGGGACATGCCACCAGATATGGCCACTGTATATTGGAAGGACCCTGGGCCAGGTAGTGTAACACTGCCATGAGTCTCACAATGGGTGATACGCATGTTGGATTCGTGTTTTCAGGCATTAGATCTGGCTCCAACTGATGACATAATTTTGCAATAGTTTGGCGATTGAGACCGAACTGTTTGATGATGAGATGTTCTTCCATGGTTTGAAGGTCTGGCAATGGACAGTTGCCTGGAGCTTGTCACCTCCTTCCTCTCCCATAGTACCTATTTGTGACATCAAATGAGTTGGAGCATTAGTAAATGTGTACACACCAACATACTCTGTGTATACGACAAAAGTCCATATGACAATGCAGGAATGACTGGAATAGCAAAACACCCATTACACATTGAAACTGTTGCCTACTCAAGGGCTTAATGTGATGATCGTACACATATATTTGTGTTGTAATGCATTTTTCAGGGTCCAAATTGTATTTTCAACTGCCAGAATGGCGGATGCCTGACCTACTTCACTGGACGTTAGGAACCGCTTGCTATAGGTTAACATTGTTGCCGGTCGTGGGGCCAATGGCTGTGCACGTCAGCGGTGCTGTCCGTGTACGTGGCATACGTGTATGCAGCGTGTTACAAATTCACTCACTTGACTTCTGACACTGCTGCCATTAACACCTTCACCACTTCAACTGCTGTGTGGCCCTTCAGGGAGCAATCATGCCATGGCCAGCAGGTAAAAGGGCACCTGCCTTCTCTCCAGAGGAACTGGAGAAGCTTGTGGACATGGTCCTTCCCCCGAATGGCCATCTCTATGGCTTACCAGAGGAGCAAGTAAGAAGCTTGTAGGCACATTTGACTGTTCAACACCATCATTTCCCTCCTCACAGGCCACAGTGTGCCAGTTAGACTTCTTGTGTGCCTGCTGTCATATTTTGTGTGGCATAAATAGGATGTATATTGTGCAGGTAGTAGAAAAAAGTAGTCTATGTATTGTACATTAACCTTGTGTTGTGTAATGTGTTATAAAGCCTAGGTCATCCTTGTGTTACATTCATATATCTACGCAAGGAGACCTTACAGCCATAGAATGACACATCAATTGATATGATGGTTGTAAATGTCACTCAACATGTATGTGCAGGACAGCACAAGCTGTCTATGCATTCTGTTTGAGTCATTTGAGGATCTTGTACGCCATGTGTATAGTGCCACAGATCATTCAGCCCACATCTAGCTTTGCCAAACTGTTGAATGAGAAGCATATAATGATTCACTGTGTTCTTCAGAGTGCCACACAAGCCACATTGATGTTGGCCACATGATATACTGTCATGCATGGAAGTGCTGGAAATGTGAGTGTCATGTAGGTTCTGTATGCTCAGCCTGCAGAGGCCATGGCTTGTCAAATGTATCTCCCAGTATGGGTGGTAGCTCAGGCTGGAGTAGAGTTATTGTGGCTATACAACTGTGGCACAATGCCTACTCCTTGTAGACCTTCAGATCCTGGGGTGCACCAAAAATGAGGTTCTAGTGGAAAGCCTTTGCCTGAATGCCTTAGTCCATTGACAAGATTATGAATTGATACTGAGGTAAATAGCTGAACTGTGTGCCATTGATTTGTGGAAGGTCCCTTACTTACACAGCTCTGTTGTTACTTTTACATAAGTCATATTTGTCCAGTACAGGCGTATTGCACAAGTGACAAACCTACAGTGCAGATAGTTTGTAGATTCCAGGGAGGCCATGACATGTGACTCAGTAGTTTGGTTACATGCAAAGAATTTGACTAAACATACCTTTGTATGTTGGATGGCATCTCTGTAAATGTGTCCATTCAGTCTTGCACAAGGAGTTTACCCTTCAGAAGTCCACAGTGATGTGTTGTATTTCATTGTGGCTCACATCACAATACATGTTGCTTGAGACTGGGCTACCTGATGTCAGTAGGCTTGCCTATTCATTGTAGGCCATGAGCAAGGTAGTGAGTTAGTCTGCAGATGACACCAAAAGTGCGTAGTCATGTCCCTGTACTTATCAGCATGTGTGCTTTATACTTGTGGTGTGTTGACAAGTTTGAAATGTTGTGCTTGGTGTTTCTGACATTTCTTTTGGTGTGTCTCTTGCATCCATACAGGTCAACGCCCATCAAAAGAAGGGAATTTTGGGAGCCATCACCCAAAAAGTGCATACCCTGAGGGTCCATAGCCTGCGGAGCGCCCACTGTCGGAAGAGGTGGGAGGATCTGAGACACTGAGCCCAGAAGATCACTGAGGTCCAGCTGAGGCTGTTCTCCCAACGTGGGCGGGGTGCCCATCAGAGCCTGAACCCCTTACCCCCTTAATGGCCTAAATTCTGGTGGTGGCCTACCCCGAGCTTGATGGGTCTTTGAGGGGAGTACAGCAGCTACAAGTGGGTAAGTCCAGGGCATATTCCTGCCTGTAACATTGCCAAGTTGATGTGTTAGGTTCTGCCATCTCCCCCTGAAGATTGGGGATGGGCCATGTGTGACATACAAGATGAGTAACTTTGTTTGTGTAGGAATGGGTGTTAGTGCATGCTGATGTGCCTTGCCTATTAGTCCAATGACCTAGGACACAACCGAGTACAGTTCACAACCAATTAACTCTCCAGGGCCAACACATGGCTGAGTACAGTGATCAATCATGTTGTTTGTTGTGGGTGTCATTTTATACAAATGTCCAGTACTCTTCAGTGCAACAGCTCAAACAACATGCAATAATAGATCACTGTCCTCAGCCATGTGTCTACTTAAGTGAGTATATTGGCATCTGTACCCCAGAGGCCACTTGTCTTCAGTGTGTCAAGAATGCTGGTGCCTCACTACCTACTGTCATGTGAAGGTGGCATACATTGCTCTTTGGGTGCAATCACAGAGCAACACTTTCCATAGGTAAGTGGTAAATGTCCATTGACATGATTTTGGTTTACGGCTTTTTTCTGTCAGCAACATGGCTGGAATATTTGGTCATCATTTGTTCATGATGTGATATTGCTATATGAAGATTAGCTGGATGCATGACCTTTTATGGGATCTGTGTAAATGAACTTGAATTGCCCTACTATTGTATGACAACAGGTAACTGAGGAATGCTACTTGAGGCAAACCATTGAATGTGACAAGCTCTCCTACTTGTTCAATTGGTACTTTGATTGCACAAGTTCACCCATGCAGTTGAAGTTGTCGGTGATTCAGAATTTCCTGTGGCCAACTGTTGACAGTTCATGTAGCATGCATGTATACGGTGAGGCAAATGTTGGAGACACTTTGCTGGAGCTTGTTGCTGGGGGCTACTGTACCTCATGGCAATCTTTGATAATCACAGATGTTATTTAAGTGTGATCAGGAACATGTAGTGACTCTATTTCTCTTTGTAATTTCAGCATCATCCCAGGCAACTCGGGAAGAAAGGGCGGAACCAAGTGGGGAAGCAGCTGACCATGGTACCTTCAGTCATGAGACGACTTTGGTGGAGCTTGTTGCTGGGGGCTACTGTACCTCATGGCAATGTTTGATAATCACAGATGTTATTTAAGTGTGATCAGGAACATGTAGTGATCCTATTTCTCTTTGTAATTTCAGCATCATCCCAGGCAACTCGGGGAGAAAGGGCGGAACCAAGTGGGGAAGCAGCTGACCATGGTACCTTCAGTCATGAGACGACCGATACAGAGGCAATCAGTGCCAGGAGGGTGAGGGGAGTGTTACTGAGGACACAGGATAGACATCATCATCTTCTGATTCTTCCTCCAGTTGTCCCTCTCTAGTGGTGGTGGACCCATCAGGACCTGTTTATGTTTCATTATTGTGTGCCATCCCCAGTTCTATCTCCACCCTCCCTGTTGCGCCCCACCCAGTTGGCCATGCCCTCTCACCCAAGAGGATGGGTGTCTCCTTCATCCCAGGCACTGTACCTCCTTCCCCTGTTACACCTGCTGTCCTGAGTGAGGAGGCTATTGACCTCCTGAGGAGTACCTCTGTGGGTAGGACTGCCATTCTGAATGCCATCTAGGTGCAGGGCAGCCAACTCCAGCATGTGGTTTCATACCTGGCCTACAGAGGTCTTTTCAGGCTCTGGCCTCCTCACTGACAGCAGCGATCCACTCCCCAGAATCCTCCGCCCACCACCTACATCTTCCCAATCCAAATTCCATATTCCCCTACCTATCCCAAGCATACAGACACATCTGCATGCACCCACCTCAACACACACAAGCAGAACACATAAACACAAGCACCACAAGCACACAAGCACTCAACAGTCACTCACGTACACCACAACAACCACCATTCCCACAAACACTACCACCACCTCCACTGACCCACACACCACAACCACCATACCCACAGACACCACAACACCCAGTGACACATCCACCACACCCACCATACACCCACATACCACCTCAACACCCACAGACCCACACACCCCAGACACCATGGGGCATATTTATACTCCGTTTGCGCCGAATTTGCGTAGTTTTTTTCGACGCAAATTCGACACAAAACTAACTCCATATTTATACTTTGGCGTTAGACGCGTCTAGCGCCAAAGTTCATGGAGTTAGCGTCATTTTTTTGTGTGAACACCTTCCTTGCGTTAATGAGATGCAAGGTAGGCGTTCCCGTCTTAAAAAATGACTCAGATGCTATTGCGTCGTATTTATACTCCGGGACAAAAATGACGCCCGGGAGTGGGCGGGACTAAAAAACACGCATTTGCGCCGGATTTTAGCGCCTGGGTCAGGGCAGGCGTTAAGGGACCTGTGGGCTCAGAATGAGCCCAGAGGTGCCCTCCCAAGCCCCCAGGGACACCCCCTGCCACCCTTGCCCACCCCAGGAGGACACCCAAGGATGGAGGGACCCACCCCAGGGAAGAAAAGGTAAGTTGTGGTAAGTATTTTTTTTAAAAAAAATTTGTGGCATAGGGGGGCCTGATTTGTGACCCCCTACATGCCACTATGCCAAATGACCATTGGGCAAGGGGGCATGACTCCTGTCTTTGCTAAGACAGGAGTCATGTTAATGGGGGTTGGGCGCCAAAAAAAAATGGCGCAAATCGGGTTAAGACGTTTTTTTTGCCTCAGCCTGACTTGCCCCATTTTAGGACGCCCAAACGCCATTTTTCCCTACGCCGGCGCTGCCTGGTGTATGTGGTTTTTTTTCACGCACACCAGGCAGCTCCGGTCGGCTAACGCCGGCTAACGCCATTCAATAAATACGGCGCCCGCATGGCGCTTCAGAATGGCGTTAGCCGGCGCTAATTTTTTTGGCGCAAAACTGCGTTAGCGCAGTTTTGCGTCAAAAAGTATAAATATGGCCCCATATCCCCAGTCACCGCCAACCCACACATCCGCAACATCCACCATACCCCCAGACACCAACCCACCAAACACAAACACAGACACCACATCCACCATAACCCTAAATACCTCCCAACCACCCACAAACACAGATACCACATTCACCATACCCCCAGATACTACCCCAACACCCACACACACACACAGCCATCACTCCCACTCACAGCCATCACTCCCACTTCACCGAGCACCTCCACCTCACAGCCCCCCAAGAAACACAAATACCCACAGTCACACACACAACAGATACTACCCAAACCCAGGCATTCCTCAGACATGCACACAGCAGTAGCATCAACACCTGCAGGCAAGACAAACACTCCCTCAACCTCCCAAACCACAATCCCTTAGGAAGACCCTACCAGTTTTCCCAAGGAAAGTTTCCTTTTTGACCTGGCCCTTTGCTCTGTGACCTCCATCCTCTCCCAAAACCAAGAGCACCCCACCCACATCCCAACCAATCCATTCCACATCCAAGTCTTCCCCTCTCACACTTATCCCCCGCAAGCACCCATACCCCTCCCACCCCACAGAAGAAGTGCACCCCTCCAAAGGAGAAGAACACTCCTTCTAAGAAGCCCATCCCTCTGAAACCCAAACCCACCCATCCCTTTCCATCCCCACCCACCCAAGAATGATCCCTGAGGTGCCTGAATTCCCATTTGGTTGTCATTCCTGTGGAGGTTCTGTGGCAGTGATCGGAGTCAAGCTGGTGCACAATACTGTGCATGGACTAACATATGGACTGGCCAAAGGCCTTTGCTGTACATCAAGGTGTTGTTTTTTGGGTACACATTTGACCTGCCATTACTTTTCTATCTTTTTGTTGTTCTGGAGTAATTTGTGTTGTATGCCTACAGCTGTGTGTGTTTCAACCTGACTGCTGCTCCACTAACTATGGTTGGCATGATCTAACTTTGGGGGCAGTGCCTGTGTCACCCAGGACAAGGGTAGATGTTCACTGGATGGATATTTGGGTGGTAATCCAACGGGTGCGTCAGTGCATTGTGTTTTGTTTGATATGGTAAGTATTTCATCTAGGCTTGGCCAATGTTAGCATGTATTTTGTTAGATTTGTTCCCTGATGTAGATTGGGCATTCATCTTATGTGTGCAAGCTAGAGTGTTGTTTATCCACAGATGGAGGGTGTTGAATTGTGCTACCATCCTTTACATTTGACTGACCGTGTGTCCATTTTGATGTGTGTACCTTCCAGTTATTCCATCTACATGTGTGACCCATGATGTTGTGTTTGCTTTCGTGACTTGCACTTGCACATTTTGCAGATTGGCATGTCAGTTGGCTCTTCTATTGGTTGTCCCTGAGATACATGAAGGGTCAGTTCCTGTGCAAATGGTTTTTTAGGGGCATGTCAGTTGCGTCCACGGTGGAGTGGGTTTTGAGCTCCATCCATGAACAGTGGCAGGATGTGCGTGATCATCTCCATGGCAGCATAGGACATGTGACGCTGCCTGCAGGTGAGTTCCTTCCTTTAACTTCTTCATGTCGGCCAGATGGAATGTGGTGATTGAACTGCCACAGTTACGTCGGCGGATGTCAACATCATAATCTGTCCGGCAGAAATACTGGTTCCGACAGCCTCATTGGCTTATCGCGCCACTGCGGCGATCTGTGCTGCATGATGGTGCCGGCAGGACCATGGTGATCTTTCTTCTATAGGACTGCATGCATCGTAATACGTTGGTCCAACTGCCAAGCCGACAGCGGTTGGACTGCCGCCCCTGCCGAGGCTGTCCACAGACTGCCAAAGTTAAAATAGGGCCCTTTGACTTTACATTATAGCATTTCATACATTATTTTGGTTTGTTTGCTAAGTTTATGTGCAATTTGGATAACAGATTACTCAATTTGTTGTTGTTGGTAGTTTTGCTCTTTTTGATATTCTTCTATACATCAATAGAGTGTAGTATAGGTGGTTTGACTAGTCTGAATTGGAAGGCATTGTGCCATCTTTCCACTGCATTGTTTGTTCTAGCTTCTTGTGCCAAGGTGCTCTCAAGAAAATTCCACCACAGGATTTGGAAATTTGGATGGCATCTGTGCCCAGAGTGATGCAGTCTGCCACCCAACTGTCTTTGGGATAATCAATTAGGGGGCTTAGTGTGTCTTCGTTTTGTTGGTAGAATGGGCTTTCTATTAATACATTGTAGTGGTTAGCTACTTCTGTGATAGGGACATAGGCTAGTGCTCTCTTTTTTTATTTCAAAGATAACTTAGCTGTTTGCAGCATATTCTACACTTAGTGCAGATTGTTGGAGGTGTCTTCATGTACTTTGATTGAAAAGATAGTAACAGATTTTTATGGCTGTGTAGGGTACACTTTTAAAATCATTTTAATCATGGCTTGTTTAAAGTCTGTGATTTTTTTGTGGACAATAGTTATTTGTTTTATGTTTAATGTGGTTTAAGAGTTCATAGTAAGTGCTGCTTTGTTTATTTGGTAGTAGGGAATATAAAAAGGGATATTTACGTTTTGATATTCACCATATATGGTATATATCTGGATGAATTGTTTGGGACACATTTTGAAGGTCCCATCCGTCATCCACGTTGGAAAATGGCTTAGTTTTTGTAAGTTTTCTGTTGTAAAATGTAGGATTCATTTTTCATTGTTTAGGTTTTTATATAACATGAAAGGTTCCTCTTAATGTGTTGTTTTTAATAGTTTCAGTATTTCAATGTCTTAGTAAATTAATGGGATGGAGTAGTATTGCTGGTGCCCCTTTTTAGTTTGAAATTAAACATTTTAAAGAGGCATTGGTGGTAGTTGTGGTAGCTGCCCTGTGATGTGTTTGGGCCTTAGGGGGCATACCTTTTAGGATTTTGGTTGTGGGTTCCTGGGAGCTAGTGCTTGCCTCGCTTTGATCCTGCAGTACCTCCCTTATTTCTATTTCTGTCACATTCTGCCACTTTTGGGGGGGAGAGTGGTTATGGTCCCTTGCATTAATGACAACATCATCTTTTACAGTGGCCTTCCTATAGCATGGATTAGAATGATATTTGGTACATTTCCAATTTACAATTTCTATTAATGTACTTTCTTGTTTGTAGGTATAGCTCATATGACTTAGCCAAGCCACAGCAAACAGCTATTTTCCAGGGGTGGGCACCCTGGGACATAGCAAGAGCTGGCCTTGGGGGGGTTGCGATCCCCAGGGCCGTCATTAGCTTCTTGAGGGGTGCCCATCCAGCAAATTGCCCCAGGGAGGTGGTGATCCCCGGGACTATAGGATGGCCATGTGCCCCCCCTGCACATCATTTTATTTACTGCCCTGGGGAGGTGGTGGTCCGCAAATTTGCGGCAACACTTTTTTTAAATACATGCTTTTTTGCCCTGGCTGTGCCGCTCTGGGACCCCAACATCCGAACTAAGGGGGTTAGGGTTTCTCTACCCTGGCCTCCTTTCTTTTTTTAACACTTTTTTTTATTGACTCGGCTGAAGCCGAGTCCAAAGATGGCTGCAAACACTTCCTGGTTGTAGTGTTGGCAGCAAATCGGAGCTGTGCATTTCCCTGCATGAGCTCGTTAATATTTGCGAAGGCTTCGCGGCCAGAGATATACAAATGTGGATTTCCTTAAATTTCTCAAAAATCACTAAACAGATTTATACCAAATAAGTGAAAGCGTAATCTGTGTACTGACAGCTAGCTTTCTGCCACATTTGGTGTGATTCCGTCCACTGGTTCAGGCTGTAGCCTTGTTCAAAAGTCCCATGGGAATTAATGAGGGAACCGCAACTTTTTTAACCCCCCCTTTTTCTCTGCCCCCGCTTGACAAATCATCCAGAAACTTTCCATGCACAAGACGATTTACCGGGGCACTTTTTTTTGGAAAATGTAATGAAGATTTGTCAAACTGTTTCAAAAGATATATGAAGAACAAAAAAACATTTTTTCTATGGAAACATGGTCCTATAACTACCTAGTGGTGACCGCCACTGGCAATATATATACATATACATGGAGAGATATTTAATATACATATATTTAATAATATTTATATAGTTGTATAAATGTTTGTACTTAATAAAATATTTTTTTTCAGTTATTTGGTATGAATGTAGGTACACATTTTATTGGGGTGACATAAATATTTTGGTTATGTAAGATACTTATTATTAATGTACAAATATGTTTATAATGTTTGTTTCAAATACAATAAATACAAAGCTTTTTTGTGCTTGTATATTAGTTGCTATTGTGTGAATTGATACTTTTGACATGTTATATTTTCATTTACTGTAAAGGTAACAATATTTTGTTTCTTTTATTGCTGTTTCTGATAAATGTTATATTTTTAGCAATGATATTTGTGTTCTTGATACTTTTGGTTTTATTACTTAAGTATAGCAAGGTGATATTTTGGTTAAGAATATTTAATTTCCAATATTTTTGTGTTACGATATTATATGCATTGATAATATTTCAGTGATCCATTTTACTCATGGAATTTGTCTGTTTATTTTAAAACTGATTATGACATTTTATTGTGTTTTCTGTGAAGTTCTTCTACATGCAATAGTTTACACATTGCTTTTGATTTAAGCCTGACTATGTTGTCTCACATTACCAGGTATGGAGCATAGGTTTGTTTTATCTAAAATGTCTGATATCGAACAGGTTGTGGACTTATTCTTTTCCTCTGCACATAATATTTCACTTCCCTACACAGTCACACAAAGAGTCAGAAAAGAGAAGTAGATATGAAAGATATAGGCAAGAAAGAGAGCATTAAAGCCAAAGGAAGAAATGATAGACAGAATAATAGGTAGTGACAAAATCAACCAAGAACCAAGTCCTAGGGAGCGTCATAAACAACAGGTTAAGAAGAAGATATGATTCTCTTCATTACGGCTGAGAAGGAGCAACTTAAAATATGAGAAAGAAACTAGTTTAAAGTAGTGCCAGAGATTCCTCACTTACATAGACAGTGGATAAGAATATGGTGATCCACCTTGTGAAAGGAAGCAGAAGGATGTAGAAGGATGAGAATAGAGAAATGTATGTAATGGCAAGCATGAAGTAAGGGTTTGGAGACCGAAATAGTGTAGTCTCTGTAGAATGACCACAGCAAAAGTTGACTGAAATGTGTAAAGATGATTTATTCGAAGAAAGAATGAAAGGTAAGAGAAACTGATACATTTAAGAGTCTTGGGCCACATGTACAAAGCATTTTTCTATGTCGCAAATGGGCCCGATTCACAGAATCGGCCCATTTGCAACTAGAAAAATGCTTTTTGAGATGATCAAAGCCCAAATTGCTATTCGATAACTTGTTACCAAATCGCTATTTGGGGTTTGCCATTCAGTATTAGGAAGGGGTGTGTTGAGGGCATCCCTTCCTGATACCAAATGGGAAAGGTATGTAGGAATGTTTTGCAACCGGAATGCGGTTGAAAAACATTTGCAGTTTACTGCCAATAGAAAGTTGGTGGAAACCTATACACAAATGAGAAGGGATCCCTTTGAGAATGGTGGGGTAAATATTTTTTAAAAGCAGATAGTCGACCCACTGACCACTGCCTACTCTTTAAAACTTAAACATTTTATTTTTTTCTTGTTGAACTCATCCCGTTTTCATTTAAGGAAAATGGGCTGCTTTTAAATAAAGAAAACATTGTTTAATTTAAAAGAAATCACAGACATGATGGTCTGCTGAACCTTGTGATGGCTGAGATTTCCAATGGGTTGCAAATGGCGACCTACTTAATTAATATTTATGAGGGATAGTCCTTTTGTTCCCCACTGGGAATAAAAAAACCTCAAAAGAGTTTCATACATTTGAAATTGTGATTTCCTAATTGCCATTGGCTTGAAATCGCAATTAGCAGCTTGCAATTTCAAACTTTAGTACAAGTGGCCCTTAGTGTGAAAAAAGAGAAAACAGGAAGGCCAGGAATTAGACAGATTATTAGGGTCTAAACAATGTTTATTAAGAAATGGAAAACAATAGTGAACTAAGGAAGAAGGCAAGAAAAAGCGATATTCCGCTACCAAATCCAAATTTCACTTAGATGATTTAATCAAAGTCAAATTTCAATTTGATATACTTTCCACAAAAATACTGCTTTTTCTCTTTCTAAATCTAATGCTAGATATTATGGAAGCTGGAATAACATAAGTAAGCTATAGCCTAAGTATCTTAAAATCAAAAAAGATTGAGCTAAAATTGAATCCATTCTACAAGCTGACTCTTTTCTCGCTTTCAAAGATGCTTAAATCTTGGATTAATTCACAAAATATTATACCATCCTCTCAACTCTTGAGTCAATCCCCTACCAAGATGATATACTTCATTATTTATCATCCAACAGAGTTCGATAGTCATACTGATTTCTCCTCTGATATCACAGCAGTCAAATTGATTAAAATAGGAAAAGATCCCTGTCCCGATGGGTTGCCTATTGAATTTTATCTTCATATTTATTTCCTAAAATTCATCAATTATTTTTCTATTTTATAAATCCCAAATCAGCCGGGGATTCCTTCCAAGATCTGATCGCCTCATACCCAAAGATGCCAGAAACGCTAAGCTATGTAAGAGCTATACATTAATTTCCCTAGTCAACTCTGATTACATAATTTTGCCCAAAATAGTGTTCTTCGTCTTGACCATTTATTGTCAGCCCTCCTAGGAAAAGAACAATTGAGCTTTATCAATACTAGACATACCGCAGTTAATACCAGGCTATTCTTTATTTTTTACATAAATCCAAATCTTATAAGGAATTGTTGACAGCTATCTTGCTAGATGGACTTTTATTTTTCAAACCCTCTCTTGGTTTGGTTTTGGTCCCAATGTTATTGATCTGGCCTCACTTCTATTTGCAGCCCCCAAAATTTCAATTTTATTTAATTGTTTAATCTCCTTCGCATTACATACAGGTGCTCAGCAGGGATGTCCCGCTCTCCTTTACTTTTTATTCTCGCACTAGATCCCTTTCTTGCAAAGATATGGTAAAACCCTAATTTACTTGCATTTCACTACGTTGTGTTTATGTTGAAGATATTTTATTTTTTATATCCAATCCTGATTCCTCCCAGTCACCATTTCTTTTAGAAGTTAATAGTTTTAAAGCTCTTTCAGGTTATAAATCTAACTCAGACACATTTGATGTTATCCCACACTTTATACTTCAAACACAATTTAATTTGATCTACATTTGTGTGGGATCCATCTGTCCATCCAAAATCAAATGTACAGGCTTTTGGTTTACAGACTCTATTAAATAAACAATTTCCTTAAACTTACATAGAGTTATAACTAAATTAACATAGTTAATCTCCAGTCAGCATTCTTTATTTTGTCCTGGTTTGACTCCACTAAAATGATGCTTGTTCCTCTTGCTCTCTTTATTCTTTCCACAGTTCTTAATAATATCCATCTCAATTCTTTAAAAACATGTATTCCATTTTATCTTAATTTCTCTGGAATAATAAAAAAACATGCATGGCTCTCCTTAAACAATATAAAGAATGAGGAGGTATCAATTTTCCAGATTTTGAGTCCTTTCATGATGCTTTCATTCTTAAACAAACTTCACATTATTTATCAGATATACATGTAGAATACTCCTCTCTTTGGTTAGATATGTTAAAAATGTATTTATACATCGTTTTTCCTAATGAGAATTCTTGTCTTTCACCCAAAAACATACCTTCCTATCTATAAAACTATTTACAACTATTATTCCTTTCTCAACTTTCAGTCAAAGAGCACATTTTTAATTCATCCATATGGTATAATCTTAGAGAGAAAAAGGGTTACTTTGCGTTCATCAATTTATTCAGCATGATTATTTTTTCCGTTCGATCAAGAACATTTTTGTTTTAACTTGCCTCTCATTTATAATGAAAACTGTAATTCCTTAATTAGTGCTATATCAAAAGAAATGGTCACACTCCCAACACAAAGTTCCACTCATCCTCAAAATCCACAATTGTCAAACTTTCTCTCATCATCCCCTCAACCTTTTTATTTTTAGAGTTTTCAATGCATCCCAGATAACAGAGATAAGATAGAATTTGAATTGCAAAGGAACCTGACTTCAACATATATTGGCCCTCTATACTATAGGACACAAATATAGCTCAAACTTTGCAGAACATGTTGATCAGCTCATACAACTCAGACCTTATTTCTTATCTATAACAGAATTATGGTTACCCAAGTTGCTTTAAGTAAAATGAACGCTATCACTTTACCCTCTTGCTGGCCAATGTGAAAATATTCACTCTCATCTTAATCATATTATTTTTTTCCTCTCCACGCACATATGTGGTTGTAAATATGGAAACAAATTAACTCTATTTTTAAGACTTATGTACATTTTGTCCTTTACAAATATATTTTTAGTTAGCCTTTCAGACATTTGGAGTGGCTGTTCAATCAATATTAATATTGTTTATTTATTAATTGTTGCTTTTCAGCAGAAAAAAATCCTTGCATGTCCCTTTTTCATGCCTGGTATTACGGCTTATGCTATTATCATAGACTTGATGGAGTGTATGTTCAGTCTATTGTTTTTTCTGGATTCATCCTCGTAGAGATTTATTTCTCATCAACCTTCTATTTAAGGAGTTCCCAATCCCCTTTGAATTCCTGCTACTAGTTTTATTTTATGACTGCAATATTTAATTGATGCTATACTTTTATTGATGGTGTATTCTACACTTATATATCTTTTTCTCAACATTCTCCTATTTAGTCTATATAATTTCACTCTATTTTTCATTTGCTGTAATATTAGCTTTTCCCTTTTTTCTGTTTTCTTTTTCTCCCTCTTTCTCTTGTTCTTTCCTCAAATGAATAGGATTTTTACTTAGCATTATATTTCAATTACCTATTATACCATAATTAGTTATCATGCTCGCTTTACTATTTCTGTACTACTCTATATGATTGTATAGTTATCAGTGGGCTTTATATAATACATTTCCTTTTTCAAAATTTATAAACAAATGTTCTGGCTATCTAGTATACAGTCCAACTGTCCTTGGAAAGAGGAAAATCTTGCCCAAAATTGTGCTGACTTCAAGGACACACGACATTGAGACCAATACATTCTGCTGGGTCAATATTATTGTCAAAGATAATCAAAGTTTGGAGGAAGGCTTGTGACCTTTGACATTTTGTTGCATTGCGCTGAACAAACAAAGCAGGAGGATGATTCTTCTACATATCTGAGCCAGAGTGTGATGTCCAAGGGGAGTATGGAATGTGATGCCTTCTGATTTTGGTAGAATGACTTTGAAATAGGACTACACCTTCTCACACCAATGTGCATGAGTAACTGATGAATATATCTTCTCACCACAATGTACAAAAATAAATGAATGGAGTTGAATTCTAACCATTAGTTAGAAACCGAGCTTTCATTATAGCATATTACATCCAAACGTTTGCTTAGGGGCTTCTTGGGGTAGGGCATACAGGAATCAAAGTCCTTTCTTCCAAGGAAATTATTTGAACTTATATTTATAATTTGATAGACAGGGTTTCTGTTTGCCACAGAGCATGTAAAAGTGATCAGCATGATTGAGATCTCAATTGCAACCTGCAACATTATATTACTGAACAAATAGAGCTTATTAGTTTTTAATGCAAGGGTTTTTTATTCAATCCATCACTTTTAAAACACACAAAACAAATCCTTTTTCTAAAACATGCGCGCAGATTTTTTTTTTTTCTCAGTAACAATGAAAGGTTTGCATTTTCAGTATGTTGGCCTAGGAAACATTCAGGCCCATATTTATACTTTTTTAGCGCCACATTTGCGTAATTATTTTACGCAAAAGCGGCGCAAACTTGCAAAATACAATTGTATTTTGTAAGTTTGCACTGTTTTTGCGTCAAAAAGTGGCGCAAATGCGGCACTAAAAAAGTATAAATATGGGCCTCAGTGTGCTTTAAACTGCTATCACTGTAAGTGAGTTGCAAGATAAAAAATTACTTTATGTGTGAGATACATGTGATTTACAATAAGGGAAATCCTTTGCATATAAGTCTATGGCCCTGATTTAAGAGGGCCTGCAGCCATATATTGCCACATTAACATCATTTTTTAATGCTAATGTGGCAATATAATGGCAAAAACACTGCGCCATATTTACTAAGTCGCACAATGCATGCATTGAGCCACTTTGTAAACCCTTGTGCCACATTATGCCTGCACCAGACATAATGTATACAGTGGGGGCGTTCCCCCATTAGGGGGCCACAAAAATGGCGCAATGAAATCTAAAAGATTTCTTTGTGCCATTTCTAGTGGCATTTTTAACGCCTGCACAGAGCAGGCATTAAAAGGAGGCACATCATTGTTTTCAGTGGGCCTCAATGTGCTTTTCAGGATTAATGTGAAAATGTTTGGCGCTAATTCTGCTTAAGGGCCAAACTAGCATCAAAAACTATGATGCTAGTTCCCTAACTACCAACATGGTGCTCTGTATGTTAAACAAAGCAAACACATGGTGGCTTTAGGGAGGCGCTAAGGGGTGCAAGAAAAGTGGCAATGCATTGGATGCAGCACCCTTTCCTTAAATTTGGCCCTAAGTGCTGTTTATGTGCATAGGTGTGTGCATGATTGTCACAAATGGTGAAGTGTGAATGGGCGCACTTGGGTATTTTCACCTTGCGCAGCAAAAGCTCAAGATCAGTCTCTTGTTAAACAGCAATGAAAGAACAAAAGTTGAAAGTTTCCTATAAGCATGTTCGAGCCAAGAACATCTCCCTTTCCACTGCTGTTGTACATTGAAGTCAACCGAGCATTGTCATGAATATAACATCTTCTTTGAGAGGAGTGCTACCTAAAAGGTATTGTATGTGTCACTCTATACCATAGGAAGGCGGTGCATGTCTCACTGTGTATTATGACATCACATCCCTCTCACAACTATAATATAAGCTGACCGTGTTTATCGGTTCCCTCTTCTGTCAAACAGCAGCTATTATTATGAGAAATCAAGAACAAGATACCGCAGAATGTGTCACCTTCATTGATTCATATTACTTACAGGTTCGTTGACTCTTTTCCAAAAGATAGCAAGAAGAAAGACTGCAGTGACTGGCGGGGACAGGAAACTGGTCATAGACTGCATGTAGTCAAATAGCTTTCCACTGTTGGCTGCCTGAATGATGGGTATCCAGAGAATACTGACACCAACAAGTATAAGTATGAATACTCTTGGGGAAAAAGGTTGAAAAACAGAAAGTTAAAATGTATTCAAATACAGTATGAAATACAGAATCATTGAGAACGCTACATTTATAACTTTCTAAGAAGAACAAGTTTGAGTCAGGACTTGATAACCAATTAAAATGACAATGCATAATGAACAGCGTTTTTGTCATACTCTGAGGCGTAAGAGATCAAGAATTGCTGGAGATGGTGGAACTGACATCTGAGCAGAAGCGGACAAGAGCACAAGATGGAGATGGGTATTAAAATATGTATGATTGTGGGGCCATAGATTGTTAGAAAAGTGCAGACCTTTTATTATAATGAAATATCCACTTCAGGATACGAAACGAAGTTTAGGAGAAAAAAAACCTAGACCAAGTGCAGGTGGAATTCTTTCAGGGTTGAAGAACCATATTTTGTGTGAAAGGTGGCTAATGGCAACTGGCAGCAGACCAGCTGGCTTCACTCAAACGGTTTATCAGCAGCACTGCAGGTTAATGCCATGCAGCAGGAATTGAATGGGCAGATTATAAAGAAGAATCTCTAGTCTAATATATTCAGTTAGTTGTTAACTAACATCGTTACCGTAGAAAGAATGGTCAGAATAGCTCAGTTCTATTCCCTCCTCCTGCCCTCTTCCAGATAAAGGTCAGTTTGAAAGCAGCTGCCATACTTTCAGCTGGCCACAGGTCAGACAGCCTGCCTTCCCTGTCAGCCTGCAATACTGCAATCTCTTTCACACTGCGTGGCTCCCTCTCACAGTGGCAGACTTGGTGGAAACACCTTCTGATGTGGAGTGGAACACAATGAGAATTCTGGCCTGACCTGGCCCATTTTGAAAGCCCATCCTAGAACTTTCACTCCAGACCTAACCTGTGTAACATAATCCATTACCACAATCACTTCTTCATTGCATTATTTTTCAGGGGTACCGTAGGAGTGTGCTGCAGCAGCACATTTTAGCTCGACATTCCAGCAGCACCTTTGGACTCCACATCCAACTGTCCAACTCTTAGGCCATTCTCAATGGTTTATATTGTTTCATTGGTGGAGGTGAAAGTAAACAAAAAAGCCAGACAGGGTTTTCTTCTGCAGATGCACCAGTACTGGCATGAGTGATACTGTGTCTACACTAGGTTAATATTTATCAGTACCAGTGGGCAACTGATAGTGATTCTGTGCAATACAATAAGCAATGAGTGGAGGAACTTAGTGTATAATACCAGCCAATAAAAGGGAGAAAAGCATCATTTGCTTACAAGAGGATTACTACACAACATTCACAGTGAAGCTCTCTGTGACATAAAAGTTCTTAAATGAAGAAGCAAAGTATGCTACAAATAATACCACTTCCTGCATCATGCAAATCCTTGCACCACCAAACACTAATTTATCCTTAGAGGTGCTAAAACAACAGTATGACAACTCAATATGAAGGGAGAGCTTAAGAATCATTTACTCTACTCTGAAAATGTAAATTGTATGACCCTCCATAAAGACGCAATTCCATACGACTGCATACCAACCTGCCAACTATCATGAGCTCCTGCTCAGATGCTTTCCTGCGTATCCTCTGCCAAATGTCAAGAGTAAAGAGAGTGCTACTACTGTTGAAGATGGAAGTGAGTGAACTCATAAGGGCAGCCATTAGGACAGCGATCATTAAGCCTCTCAGGCCTGTAGGAAAAAGGAAAAAGACACATTGCATGAATCAAGTATAACCAACACTTCAACAATGCCCAAATATTAACATTGTCAATTTACAAATGTACATGTATTTATTTATTATGTCATTTATGTGATTCAGTACCAGTGCTAATACTGTAAAAACAATATGTTGGCCAAACAGTGAATGACCTCGGTACATAATTCAGGAACAAAAAAATCAGCAATAATTATTAAGAAACCTGCTCAGCCTGTAGCCAATCATTTTAATTTTGTGTACCAACTTGCAAGCAGATTTAAATATTTTCCCTGTAGAACATAACTCCAATGAAGAACTACTGGACTGTCAGCTATGCAGCCACTGAACAAACAACTGAAACGTTGTAGTGGAAATATATTTTTGTTCTTTGGTAAGTCCATCTGTTTGAGTTACTTCTGTATGTATATGTGTATGTATAAGGTCGCCACTAGGTAGTTATAGTTAGGATTTTTTTTTACCCTAGACCGAACAGCTTTGGTTTTGCCAATAACTTTGGCGTCGCTTGAAAAACCATCACAACATTTTCCAAACTTATACTTTGGTCAGTTCAGCTGCTTTCTTGAAAGCTTCAGGGTGATCTGTCAAGCGAGGGCTGATAAAAAGGTGGGTTTCCCAAACACTTTTTCTGCATTCTATGTCAACGGGATTTTTCACAATTTTTATCACAACTACAGCCCGAACCACTGAATGGAAATGCACCAAATTTGCCAGAAAGCTAGATCTTGGTCCTGAAAGCATGCTTTAAAAATTAGTTTTGGTGAAATACGAGTTTAAAAAAATAAATATATAGGGACACGGATCCTCCACGAATCTGAATGTCCCTGTGCAGATACCAGATTGTGTGCCAACACTTCAAGCAGGAAGTGTTGGCAGCCATCTTGGGACTCGGCTTTAGCTGGGTCCCAGGAAAAAAAAAGTAAAAAAAAAAAAAAAGTACAAAAAAGAAAAGGGTCCAGGGTAGTGACACGGTGACCCCTTAATTCTGGTGCTGGGGTCCCCGAGGGACCACACCAGGGCTTAAAAGCTTTTTTATTCAATAAAAAATAGTAGAAAAATGAGTGGATTTGTGGATTTTTCTGATGTTTAGAAAAATTGGTGTTTTTCAGCCCTTTTCACAAAGTCACCGAGTGGGCCAAGTCCCGGGGGCATGTGAGAAATAAGGAGGTGGTACACAGGGCCCCCCTCCTGGGCTTGCCAAAGCCCAGAAACCACAACCTCCCCAGGGGGATGATTTAGATGTCTGAGGGGGGACTGTGTGCCCCCCCGCAGTCCCAGGGACCGTCACTTATCCAGGGCTAAAATCTCATTAAATGTGGAGGAGGGACACCCGACCCCTCCCCAGCCCCGGGGACCACCAAACTAATGAAATGCAGAGGAGCTGCCCGGTCCCTTGGCAGCCCTGTGGACCGCCACCTCCCTAGGACTTCAAACAAATAAAACATGGGGGGGCACCTAGCCCCCCTGCAGCCCCAGTGACGGCCTCTTCCCTGGGGCTAAAATCTCATTAAATGTAGGAGGGGACACCCAGCCCTTCCACAGCACCAGGACCACCACCTCCCTGGAAGAGGAGGTTTCCTCTGTTTTCCTGCCTGCAAGAATCAGGCTGGGAAACATTGCTCTCACAGACAGCAATGCCGGCACCCATAGGAGGTGGGGAGCTGCCTGGGATAGCAGGAGCTTTCAGGCTCCCCCCTCGGTCCCCAACATTGTGACTGTATGCTTCACATGGCCAGGACACAGTAGATGGGGTCCCTTGGGCTGAGATCAGCCCTGGGGGGGGGGGAAACAGGTGAGGTGACTAACCCTCAATGCACACAGCTGAAGGCCATGTGCAGTGCAGGTTTGGGTGGTTACAGGGTAGGCTGCAGGTCCTGGTAACAGACCAGGCCTTTTGGCCAACCACCACTGCACATGGCCAAAGGCAGTGATTAGCAATGGGTTGGGTGGTTATAGAGGTTTGCCACAGGACCTGACCACAGGCCAACAGTTACTGGCATTCATCGCTGTGCACCGTCAAATGGCGTGTGCAGCGCAGTGTTGGGTGGTTGTAGGGGTTGGCTGTAGGCTCAGTGGCCAACCCTCACTTCGCATAGCCAAAGACTGTGTGCAGTGCAGTGTTGGTTGTTATAGGGGTTGGCTGCAGGGCAGGCCACGCCCTGCGGCCAACCACTGCCACACATTGCGATAGGGCCAAATGTGGTTGGATGAAAATATAGTAACGTATAGTAATGAAAATGACTTCACATTTTTTAAAAATTGCAAATTTTCGGGGAAAAAAACAAAGGTTACAGGGACTTTACAGTTAGGAAATAGAATGAAAAAAAACATAGAAATTCAATGAAAAAAACAAAGAATACAGAGATGTTACAGTTAGACTTACATTTCACACGTATAAACCTAGTGAAATTCAGAAGTTATAGTTACCACAGCTAACAATAACTTACACCCCCGTAATGTACTGCTTATGATATCACATATTGCATCACTTAAGACATGGTATGTGACATCACTGATGATATCTCAAATGACATCACTGATGACATTATCCAAGAAAAAGCTCAGGTACCCACTCATGCCCCAATACAAACAATTGAACATACACACACTCAACTACTCACATACTCATTCACAGACCCTTAAGACTACTGACAATGTGAATTTCTATGGTTTAGTATGTTTAAAATGTGAGCCTTAGTATAACATCACTGTAACCTTTGTTTTATTAAGTGAAAAAAAAATATATCTATTCACTTAAAGAAAGCAAAGGTTACAGGAACATTATAGTTAGGAAATACACATATATATATATATATATATATATATATATATATATATATATATATGCATATATATATATATATATATATATATATATATATATATATATATATATATATATATTAATATGTGACAGAACAACTAGGTCCTAAATAACTATATCCTAAACCACTACTGCTAAACAACTAAAAAGTCTCTACAACTAAGTACTGAACAACTACTGTTTAAACAGCAATTGTGCCTGAATAACAATTGCCTGAACAACTAATATATATATATATATATATATATATATATATATATATATATATTCTAAACAATTAATAAACCATAAAAAACAAAAAGAAAACCTTACCTTAAAATTAGTTCTTCACAATTGTTGTTTAGACAGCAGTTGTTCAGTACTTAGTATTAGAGACTTTTGAATTGTTTAGCAGTAGTGCTTCAGGCAAGTAGTGGTTTAGACCTAGTTGTTCAGGATGTTTCCCCATACAAATACAGCCTAGTCGCTGTAGGTTCTTGTTCTAGATTCCTGTGAGTATGGCAGCAGCAGTAATCTGATGCTCAAACTGTTATAAAAGACTTGCTGTTCTTTATCAGTACATATGTAGTTGCAGCACTCCATTTAGACCAGGGCCCTGCATTTGCCTCTAAGGCATTTAGGGACACCATGGGGATGATGAGTGTTGAACTCCATTACTCCTCACCATACCATCCCGAGAGAAATTTGGTCGTGGAGAGGCAGAACCGTGATCTAAAGCAGTCCTTCACAGCTAGGTATTAGGGCCTTGTTGCAGCTGGCTTCATCACCTATATGGGGTCCAGAGAGCATTGAATAATCTGACAAGACGGTCCTTGGCGGGGCAGACTCCCTATGAGGTTCTCTTTGGGATACCTATGTATGTCCCAGATCTTGATAGCTCTGGTACGGTGGCAGCAGAAACACCCTTTGACATAAATGAACGTCTGACTGTCTTACAGGAGCTTCAGCAATTTTGTGATGATAAATCCTCCATCAGTGCTGCCACCTTAGGAATAAGGGATATAACACCAACTTCCACTGTCTGGATTCCTAAAGTTGGGGATCTGGTTCATGAAAATATTGCTGTGAAGAAGCAATTCGGTCCATCCTACAGAGCACCTGTCTCAGTCCTGGGAGTACAAGGTACCAGAACTGTTATCTTACCACTGCTGCCTGGTTCACGAGGAAACCGATTTGTTTCAATTGACAATGTCAAACTACACCATGTGGCCGATTCTGAAGAGTAGACCCAGAGGTCCCTTGGGTAGATCCCGATCCCCTCTCACTACCCAACAGGCCATACCTCTTCAGAATACAGTGACCAACTCTACTGTGGACTATGCAACGATGTCAAATAATGCTACAAATTCCTCCTCGAACATGGGGAGGGCGGAAAATTAGCTCTTGCTGGTTCCTGTTACCACTTCAATGACAACTGCTGTCCAAGATTTGGCCATTTTATACACCAATACAACACAGACTGATGGTACCATCTGCTAAGAGCCTCCACGCGAAGTGGACCCATCTACAAGTACTGCACTTGCACCCGTGTTTGCAGAGACTGCCTCTGGTTACTTCATCGACATTGATGACTTTTCTTCAGACTCATCCACTCCAGCAATTGAAAATGTTTCAAAGACATGTAAGTTATATCTATGGCCTAAAACTAATTACTTAATATACCCCTGGAATTATCTATGGTTCAGCCTGACATTTTCTGCCTTATTTTTATGGACTGGTTTCGTGACTGTTTTCTTTTTGCTCATAAATGGTCATTACATTCCTGGACGCTCCTCTGCAGAGTCTGTGGATGAAGTCTTAACTCCATATCATTTCTCACACAAGATCCGCAGAGACTTGTCCCCGGTGAACATTTCAGCTGTACCCATTCCTGATGGGATTGTGTGGGACAAAGTTCCATTTGAAATATACGGGCCCAGTGAGGTTCTCCAAATCCCATATGTATTTAAAATATCTATGAAAAATGTCATTTCACCCAGTGTTGTATCTGATGATTGGAATGTCCAGATAGTTGATTCTATGTTAACTGAAATGAAGGACTATTCAGTATTTGAAAGTGATGATGTATATGTATATACAATGAATTACGGGGAAATGTTCTGCTATAATAATTGGGGACATTACTACCTGCACCGTGCAACTAGACATAGACCAGTACTCAATTATACACAGTGGGAACATTGTTCGACACCACCAGTGGGAAGCCTGAAAAGTTATTTAGAGAAGTTTACTTATTTTTCTGTAGTCAATAATGTTAAGGTACACTGTTCCAAAAATAAACTGTAGTCCTAGGGGATCACTGGTCTCAGGAGCGAGAGCCCTCAAGCATCACAATGGATGATTAGTATCATCATCGGGAAATGCTCCTCACCAGGCTGGCACTGCAATGCCTGATGGGCACCCCAAGCGGGGGCTCTAGACCATGCTCATCTAATCGTGACTGGTGGAATCTACTGTGCAGTCAAAGATGCTTATATTCAGGCACCAGTAAACAAAAGAGAGGTCAAGATGAAGACCAAGACTAAAACCAAAAAATTTAAAGTCATATGTAAAGTATAATGCTCAAATTACTTTCAAAAGAACTCTGAGATTATATTATTTTTTTTTAAGTAATTTGAGCATTATACTCTACATATGACTTTCAATTTTTTGGTTTTAGTCTTGGTCTTCATCTTCATTATACTGATTAAATTATGATGTTGATTGTGAGATGAATAACCAATTTTAACTATTTTTTTGACCTCTCTAATCGGCATATTTAATTTACCTATAAGTCCCAATACCCAGGGCCTGTAAATTAAATGCTACTAGTGGGCCTGCAGCGCTGCTTGCACCACCCACTGAAGTAGCCTGTCAAACCTATCTCAAGCCTGCTAGTGCAGGACCTGTGTGCACAGTTTTCTGCCAAGCCCAGAACTCCCCTTTAACTACATGTAAGTCACCCCTAAGGTACGCCCTAGCTAGCCCTGTGGTCAGGGTGCCATGTATGTATGTAGAAGGCAGGACATGTGCCAGGTTGCGTGGCCTGTCCTGGTAGTGACAAACAGCCTAACTTGGTGTCTCACTGCTGTGAGTGCTGCCTTCTCATAGGATTGCATTAGAAATGCCCTGCCTTATCTGTAAGGGGTATTGTCTGATTTATGAGGGGTAGCGTAGACATGTTTGGTATGGTTGTGATAGTGATGAGAAATGCTGCTTACTGGTGTAGGTTTATTTTTAATTACTATCACAGAAATGCCACTTCTAGAAAGTGCACATTTATTTGTGCTTATGACTCTGGTGTTTTGCAGCTTGCCTCCAATCCACGTCTCGGCAGACTGACAGTTAGGGCTTTGTGCATACTTTTCAGACAGCCTGAACACAGGGAGGGTGGAGGTGTCACAGAGGTGCATCTACATATTGTAAAACCTTCCTGGGCTGAGAGAAGGAAGAGGCGGGGCACACCTGCATTTGTAAAGGCTGTGCCCTGGCCTCGCACAATAGGGTTGTTTAGCCCCCACTGATGTTTGGAGCCAGTGCTGGAGAAGAGAAAGAGCACTCCAGAACCAGTTGGAACTGGTTGGAACCCCGTTTTTCCCCATTGCAAAACACACTGTAAACCTAGTATAAGTACAGGGGAATTTTCCCCACAATTTGGACATTATTTGGACATTCTGGAGACATTCTTGGAACTGGACAGAAGGCTGAGGGGACTCACCAGGGACCGCCATGGACTGCTGCTGTTGTGCTGACCTGTGACCAGACTTGCCACTAATTGCATTTTTCTTGTGCTGGCCTGTTGCTGAGCCCTGCCACCTCTACCTCCATTTTATTGTCCCCAGGGGCTGGGTGCTGTGCCCCTGTTCTTGTGACACCTGTACTGTTCGAGCGCTGGAAGAAGCGATCCTTCTCTGGCTCCACAACGCGAGGAGAGCACTGTGTAGACGAGTCCCAGTGCAGGCATCTTGTGCCTGAACAAGCGCCCTACTTGGTGGGCTGGAGCCTCCTCAGGTCACCCTGTCGACGATCTCCTCCACCCTTGCGATTCAGGAGCACTGGTTGGGATCGCAGCTGCTGCAAATTCACCGCCACGACCCGGTTAGGTTTTGTTTAGGGCATGTGGAAAGTACGCCGCCCTAAGGATCCCCGGGGGTACAAAGAAACGGAGCATCCAGGCTCCTACCCGTACCCCGGGGTGACACATTCGCTGAGGAGCGCCCCCGGGGCACGAACTGGCACCTCTTGTAGTGCGCTTGCCTCTCCACGGCTGTGACGAACAAAAATGCACCTTGCGCACTGTGTCGGGTGCGACTGCTGCCAGAGTGGAGTAGAGGTCTCAGCGAGACCCTCACTCCACCTGGCTCCAAGTCAACGAGGGAACCCACTACGAGGAGGGAGTCCTCAACAGAGTCTCCCCCTCCCCTTTTTGTGTTATTTAGCCCCAAAGGGATCACAAGAGGGTGGAAGCCTTGTTAGAGGCCCCTGCCTTGCCAGATCTCTACTGACCCCCCCGTCTTGCCGAGTTTGGACTTGCCCCCCCTCAGTGGAGAGGCCTGCAAGCCCAGGAAGGGGCTCCCTAGTGATCGTGGTCCAGAAATAATAAATTCAGGAGGTGTGTGCCGACCGCCCCTCGTCCTTAAGAGGCACGTGTGGCCCCCGTGAGCACATAGGAGCACCAGGAGGCCCCTACCACAACCCTCCATGCACTAGGAGTGGCTTGTTCTACAAAATAAGGTACTTTTGGGGACACTGGGTGGGTGGTATGCTACAGGGTGATTTTCTTAAGGATATACCTTTGCTACATGTTCCTTTTATGGGCATGACATGCTGATATGTTTTTTTATGACTTGTGATATATTCTCTAATGTTCCTTTTATGGGCATTTATGAGTGCATAGAATTTTTACTGTAATTCCTGACTACTGCTTATGTTGCAGAATCCTGAGTACTTACGTGTTCTAATGTGACAACTGCTAATTCTTGCAGAGTATTAGTAACTTGTGTAACAATCTGACAACTGCTAAGGTAGCAGGGTATTACTTATGTGTAATGTTGGTCTAATTATGTTTTGTGCAATACAGTTTATTTTTACATAGCTCAGTTTTGTGTTTACTTTGAGGTGTACAATTTGCATCACGTGTGTTGTGTGTGCTGTGCAAACAGTTTACACATAGCCTCCGGGTGAGGCCTGACTGCTCGTGCCAAGCTACCAAGGGGGTGAGCAGGGGTTATCTTGGACGTGTAACTCTCTTACACTGACTAGAGTGGATGGGTTCTGCCTGGCTTAGATGCATACCCTAGCCAACCAGAAATCTCATTTCTAACACTATGTAGAATGAGATATGGAAAATTTCTCAGATAGAAGCTGCTGCGCGTTTAAGGCAATTAGATAAGGAAAGGCTTTAGCAGTTGTAGATAACAGCATAAACATTCTGTCGAACAGGATTTACTCACTAACAAACATAGGCCCTCATTACAACCCTGGTATTAAATCCCGCTTTCCGCTGTGCAGAAGAACGCCAACCTACTGCTGCGGCCGCCAAATTCCGCTACAAGTATTATGACCCACAGCTCGGAATCCGCAACAATACAGACACCCACACAAGTCCGCCACACCAAAGGTCAGTGATAAACTGGCGATACCAAAACTGACACCGTCACGCCAACAGGAATACGCCCACAGTATCACGACCCACAAATCAACACGGTGGTCTTTCAACCGTGGTATTCCATTGGCGGTACACACCGCCGCACTCAAAATACACACACATTTACAAAAAACTACCACATTGGACAATTTGAAATACACACACCTCATACACATACACACACAACACCTACACACCCAATCCAATATAAAGCACACACCCCCATCACCCACAAACCCTTACAACCAAAAGTTAGAAAGAAGGCCAGAGACTACCTAAAACAACACCAGCATCCACAGACACACAACACCATCACTTACACAACATCCACGCACCTCAAACAACACACACCAACACATCCCCTCACACATCACAACAGACACCACCTCACGCATCACCCACACCACATCATGGCACCTCAAAGGCACCCCAGGTTCTCTGAGGAGGAGCTCAGGGTCATGGTGGAGGAAATCGTCCGGGTAGAGCCACAGCTATTCGGATCACAGGTGCAGCAGACATCCATTGCAAGGAAGATGGAGCTATGGAGCAGAATTGTCGACAGGGTTAACGCAGTGGGACAGCATCAAAGAACACGGGATGACATCAGGAAAAGGTGGTATCCAGACACCAGATTGCTGTACAGAGGACTGGCGGTGGACCCTCACCTCCTCCCCCACAACTAACAAAATGGGAGGAGCGAGTCTTGGCAATTATGCATCCTGAGGGCCTCGCAGGAGTAGTAGGAGGACTGGACTCTGGTAAGACATATCTTTACTACTCTATCCCCCACACCCCATCTGCATGCCATCACATACCCTCACCCTTACCCTTACCCTCACACCCAACACCCCAACAACCCACTGATACCCCACTAACACAACCCACACATCCCAAAACCAAGCCCTGCATGTAACACCAATGCATGGACACCCATCACCAAAGAATGTCCAATACAGAGACTCACTCATGCCCCAAAATCACCAATCACACAAGGACCAAGCCAATAATGCAATAACTATGCATTTACACCCCAACAAGACTCACACCCAACGTCACCGGACAGGAGGTGCCAGACATATCCAGTCCCCCCACAGAAGAGACCCACAGTGATGACAGCAGCTCTGCACGCCTGGTTCAAGCTGACAAGCCCGGCCCATCAGGGACCTCAGGACAGTCGGTTCACCTGAAACAGTCCCAACCCACCACAGAGCCTCCCCCCTCAGGAAACACCAGCACAGCACCCACCCAGTGGGCCCATCCCTCTGTCCCCAGGACACGTCAATCAGCTATGTGTCCACCGCTACAGGGAACCCAGGCAAACCCACTAACACAGGACGATCAGGGACCTGGGAGCAGTGGCAGTGGGCACATGGTTCAGGGTACAGACGCACAGGATAACAGGGAATCTGGGAGGACTGCTGTGCGACAGGGGGAGGACAGGCCCAGGGAACCCACTCTCCACGAGGCACTCTCCAACATCATGGGAGCTTACCACCATTCCCAGGAGACCATGTGCACGGTACTGGCCAAGTTTCAGGAGACCCAGCGGCTGCAGGAGGAACACTATCTGGGGATCAGGGAGGACTTGAAGTCCATCAACACCACCTTGGTCACCATTGCAGGGGTGCTGGCAGACCTCCTCAACACCAAGAGGGACACATTGGCACACCAACGGGCCCCTGACACTAGCCTGGATGATAAACAGCCCTCCACCTCCACCGGAGCTAGTGGGCAGGAGGCACTGCCACAGGAACAACAGGACACCAGCACCCCACCCCCTCTAGATGGAGAACCACCCCACAAACAGTCCCTGAGGTCCAGGAACAAGACAGAGAACAGTGCCGAGACCGCCGCCAGGAAATATGACCCCCCTGAATGTCACCCTTCTGTCCCACTATGTCACCCTGTCCATCCTTAAACTGCCATTGCTCCACTTCCTATGCCCCTTTGGACAATGCACCTGTGACTGGACTCTGCCATTGACATACCTCCACCATCACCCCAGCCCATTTTACAACCCCCTCTGCTTGTTTGCACAGGAATAAACACACTTCAATCACAAAACAATCTGGAGTCAGTCTGTGTTTTCACTAATGTGTAATTGCAACACCTCTGAAATTTAGCAATGTGAATGTACTTGTGCACATACCAATGTTACACAGCTGTAGGCCAGGAGTAAACATAGTAGAGGGCACAAAGTGGGACCCAGATCTGTGAAATGGAAGGTCAAAGTGACAAGTCAGTGTCCATACACTGAGTGGAAATGACAGACTTATGCTAGCTCCAACAATAGTATGAGATGTGGGAAGCAGTGACATCTTCCTACCTGTTTCTCACTGGAAGTATTGCATGATGATGTTGTTTCGGTTGTCGATATCTTCTTCTTCTGCCTTCTCTTCTTCACTGTCCACAGGCTCCACAGCAGCCACAAGACGACCATCTGGCCCATCCTCCTGCAGAAAAGGCACCTGGTGTTGCAAAGCCAGGTTTTGCAGCATACAGCAGGCCACGGTTATCTGGCACACCTTCTTCGGTGCGTAGTATAGGGAACCACCTGTCAGATGGAGTCACTGGAATCTGGCCTTCAGGAGGCGAATGTGCGTTCGATTATCCTCCTAGTTCACCCATGTGCCTAATTGTAGCGTTCCCCTGCCCTTGTCCTGGGATTCCTCACTGGGGTCAGTAGCCATGACAAGTTGGGGTAACCAGAGTCACCTGCAAAGGTCGAGGGACAACTGTTAGACACACACTAACCCTTAGGGACAACACCATACACAGACACCTATGTCAACTGTATTGGGATCTTGGCCTCACCTATTAGCCATACACGGTGCCTCAGGAGTTGCCCCATCACATAAGGGATGCTGCTATTCCTCAAAATGTAAGCTTCATGCACAGAGCCAGGATACTTGACATTCACATGGGAGATGTACTGGTCTGCCAAACACACCATCTACACATTCATCGAATGGTAGCTCTTCCGGTTTCTGTACACCTGTTCATTCCTGGGGGGGGGGACACATGCCACATGTGTACCATCAATGGCACCAATGATGTTGGGGATATGTCCCAGGGCATAGAAGTCACCTTTCACTGTATGCAAATCCTCCACCTGAGGGAAAACAATGTAGCTGCGCATGTGTTTCAGCAGGGCAGACAACACTCTGGACAACACGTTAGAGAACATTGGCTGGGACATCCCTGATGACATGGCCACTGTTGTTTGAAAAGACCCACTGGCCAGGAAATGGAGTACAGAAAGGACCTCCACTAGAGGGGGTATCCCTGTGGGATGGCGGATAGCTGACATCAGGTCTGGCTCCAACTCGACACACAGTTCCAGGATTGTTGCACGATCAAGTCTGTATGCGATTGTGATGTGTCTCTCTTCCATTGTCAACAGGTCCACCAGGGGTCTGTACACCAGAGGATGCCGCCATCTCATCACCTGCTCCAGCAGACCTGCCCTATGGAGGAGAACAGCGAGCAGAGAGTCATCCAACATTGAGGTATCACAATGTGTTATTTGCAGAAACTTTATTAATCCGCAATGTGCTGGTATCTGTCTGTATTCCCGGCCTCGATAGGCGTGTCGCAGTTATTATCCATCCCATGTGGCCCCCTGAAATGGCGGCTGCCTGACCTGTAAGGTGGGACAAGGGGATATGAGGTAACTGCGCTGGCATTGTACACCATCACGGTGGGCGGTCAAAGACCACGGCGCAATTCTGCATTGGTTAACATTGGGCCATATGGGTCCCAGGAGCCAATGACAATGTACGCCGGTGGTGACGGTACGCACCGCCGCGGACGTGACCGCCATTTTCTGTCTGTTCACTCACCTGATACCTTACCTTCAACAGGAGAGGAGCTACTCTACAAGTGCTACTGTGACCAGTGTCTGGAAGCGACAATGGCTACAGTGTCTGGGGAAAGGGCCCCTGCCTTCACTTTGGAGGAGTTGGAGAAACTAGTGGATGGGGTCCTCCCCCAGTACACACAACTGTATGGTCTTCCAGACAAACAGGTGAGTACACTGTGAGCATGCTGCATGGGCAATGCCTGCTTTGAGTGGTGTGGATGGAAGATACATGGGGGGCTGAGGCCTGCATGTGCGGATGGTGAGTGTATGTGCGTCAGGGCATGGGTGGGAACTGGTGGGCAATGAGTATGATGGTTTCGGACTGGTGAGTAATTTCCTTTCCCCCTGTACCATTCCTCTAGGTCAGCGCCCACCAGAAGAAGGGTATTTGGCATGCCATCGCCAAGGACGTCCGGACCCTCGGGGTCTACCACAGACGGAGCACCCACTGCCGTAAAAGATGGGAGAACCTGAGCCGCTGGAGCAAGAAGACGGCGGAGGCCCAGCTGGGGATGGCCTCCCAACGTGGAAGGGGTGCTCGTCGCACCATGACCCCCCTGATCTCCCGGATCCCGGCGGTGGCGTATCCGGAGTTGGATGGACACTTGAGGGCATCACAGCAGCCACAAGGGGGTGAGTACACTCTCATTCAGCTGACTCTGCGCGCATAACGAGGTGTCTGGGTGGGGGAGGAGGCAGTGGGTTCACCTATGCCAGGGCAAACTTGGTAGGCAAGGTCCCTTGTGAGGAAGGCTATGTGGAACCCAACCCCACTAATGGTAAGAGCCACCTACACCTAGTCAGGCTCCTGTGACTTCCAGGTGAGCAGCAATTGGGCTTAGGCCTCGTACCCCATGGTCAGGTGAAATTTCTAGGAACTGTTAGTGCATGGCGTAGTGCAGAGGGCTGCTTCATGTGTGTTGTGTCCGCCAACCGTAGTGGTTTTGCATGCACTTAACATGTTTTTCTTCTGTCTACACCCCTCTTTTTGGTCTCCCTGTTCTTGTGTGCAATAGCATCATCAGGTGGAGGAGCATTGGCACCGGAGCAGGAGGGAGCTGCAACACACTTGGCCCAGGAGGGTGAAGCAACGGAGTCTGAAGCCACCAGTGGGACGGAGGGCGAGGGGAGCCCCATGGTGGGGACAGGAGCAAGCACCAGGGACAGGGACTCCTCCTCTGATGGGAGCTCCTCTGCATTGGCGGGCACTTCTGTGCCCACCGCATCAACAGGTACAGCTGCCACCCCCCCTACCAGCACTGCCCTCCCAGCATCCCCTCAGCGTGTGTCCCGTGCCCGCTCACCCAGGAGGGTGGGCATCTCCTTCGCCCCAGGCACGTCAGGCCCTGCCTCAGTCAGCCCTGCTGCCCTCAGTGAGGAGGCTATTGACCTCCTGAGCTCCCTCACTGTTGGGCAATCTACCATTTTGAATGCCATTCAGGGTGTTGAGAGGCATTTGCAACAAACAAATGCATACCTGGAGGGCATTCATTCTGGGCAGGTGGCCCAACAGAGAGCATTTCAGGCTCTGGCCTCAGCACTGATGGCAGCCATTGTCCCTGTGTCCAGCCTTCCCCCTCCAACTTCCTCCACCCAGACCCAATCCCCTGTACCTCAGCCTATCCCAAGCACAACATCAGACCAGCATGCACACACATCAACACACAAGACTGGCTCAGGCAAACATAAGCACCACACATCCCACAGGCACTCACACAAGCACCATCCCCATGCAGACATACCAACATCTACTGCCTCCACTGTGTCCCCCTCCTCCACGTCCTCCTCCTCCCTCCCTGTCTCGTCTCCACTCACACCTGCATGCACTAAATCCTCAGCCACTACCTCCATCATCAGCACGCTCATCACCACACACCGCTCATGTGCAATCACCACCCCCACTACCATTCACACATCCCCTGTGTCCTCTCCCAGTGTGTCTGTGAGCCCTCCTCCCAAAGTACACAAACGCAGGCACACACCCACTCAACAGCCATCCACCTCACAACAGCCTTGGGCCCATGCACCTTCACCCAAATGCAGCAGATGTACACCTCCTACAACCACTACCTCTTCCTCCACTCCCAAACTCCCTCCATCCTTCCATCCCAGTGTGTCTAAAAAACTTTTCCTGGCAAACCTTGACTTCTTCCCTACACCACCCCCGTCCTTCTCCTAGGGCCATGCTTTCCAGGTCCCAGCCCAGCACCTCAGCCACCAAATCCCCAGGCACAGTGGTGCCAGCAACGTCGGGGTCATCGAATGCGCCACCCATCAAGGCTGCCAGTGTGCCACGTAGTGAGGGCAAGGGCATTCCGCCACCTGCCAAGGTGAAAAAGGTGCCCACATCCCGGAGGGAGAAGCCGAAACTACCAGCCACCAAGGGCTCAGCAAAAACAAAAGAGGATAGTGGCAAGACAACTGCAGCACCATCAAAGGTGGGGAAGGGCCAAAAGCAGAAGAGCAGGTCAGGAGAGGGCATGGTGGCACTGACTGAGGGACCAGTGTCACACCTTCTGTCCACGACCACACCAACCTGTACGGCGGCATACACCGCAAGCTGCCCCGCCACCACAACTGCCACCTGCACCGCCACCAGCACGTCTACAGCCTCAGCGACAGTCCCCAGCCTCTTCCCCAGTGGGCAGCCGTCGGAGGCTGCAGGAGACGTCCTGCTGTGTCCCTCCGCAGGTTCTGACCCATGCACCGCCGCCACAGACAACGCCACAAGCACCGCCGCCACAGACACCGCCGCAAGCACCGCCACCGGCCCCACGACGTGTTCGGACAGTGGCAACACCGATGACATGGCTACCATCCCCAGTGGTCAGTCGTCCGAGGCTGGAGGAGAGTTCCTGGACCCTGGGCAGCTTCCATGAGGCATGACTTCCATCACTGTTTGTACCTGCAGGTGGAAGGCGAAGCCGCAGCAGTGAGGGGTATGTCGCTGCCTCCATGGCATATCATGCTACCTGTATCTCACCAATCTCGTGGCACACACACCCAAGGAGGGAATTGTACCGGCCACATTGCACGTGGAGCACTCTGGGCACCATGCCCCCTCCAGAACCAGTGGATAGATACATCCACTACCTCAGTCCTTGGCAGGATGAAGCACTCTGGGCACCATGCCCCCTCCAGAACCAGTGGAGAGATAGATCCACTACCTCAGTCCTTGGCAGGATGAAGCACTCTGGGCACAAGGGCCTCTCCAGAACCAGTGGAGAGATAGATCCACTACTTCAGTCCTTGGCAGGATGAAGCACTCTGGGCACAAGGCCCCCTCCAGAACCAGTGGAGAGATACATCCACTACCTCAGTCCTTGCCAGGATGAAGCACTCTGGGCACCATGCCCACTCCAGAACCAGTGGAGAATGACACCCACTGCCTCAGGCCTTGGCAGGATGAAGCACTCTGGGCACAAGGCACCCTCCAGAACCAGTGGAGAATGACATCCACTACCTCAGTCCTTGGCAGGATGAAGCACTATGGGCACAAAGCCTCCTCCAGAACCATTGGAGAGATACATCCACTACCTCAGTCCTTGGCACGATGAAGCACTCTGGGAACAAGGCCCCCTCCAGAACCAGTGGAGAATGACATCCACTTGAGAGACTGTGGCTTTGCACTCCCCAGGATACAGCAGTGGGCATACCACCCACTGGAGAGACTTGAGAGACTGTGGCATTGACCTCCCCAGGATAAAGTAGTGGGCAAACCACCCACTGGAGAGACTTGAGAGTCTGTGGCTTTGCATTCCCCAGGATAATGCAGTGGCAAACCACCCACTGGAGAGACTTGAGAGACTGCGGCTTTGCACTCCCGAGGATAATGCAGTGGACAAACCACCCACTGGAGAGACTTGAGAGACTGTGGCTTTGCACTCCCCAGGATACAGCAATGGGCATGGAGCCCCCTCGTGCAGCAGTGGCATTGTGCGTTCATCTGGCTGAGGTGCCCCCTCCCACTTCCCCTGAGGTGCCTGTATATTTTTGATCTGATGCCCCAGCAGTGTTCTCTCCGTTTCCAGTCAGGTATCTGGTGTGGGCTTCGCCCATGCATTTTGGGCCCAGTGGTCCACGGACAATGATTGGTACACTATTCGGACTTGTGTAGTTGGTGCACATATTTGTATATACTGAATTTTGACTATCTGATTTTTCATGATTACACTGGTTACAATCATTTCCTTTTGTCCTTGCATTCTTCCAGGGGGTGACGGGGTGTATATGTAATATTGCTGCATGTATTTGTGTGTATGTTGTTGTGGGTGAGGGTGGAGGTGGGGGTATTGAGTGTTGCGTGTGTGTGTCACTCTCTTCCCCTACCTCCCCTGTGTTGTGGGTGTAGTACTCACCGTGGTCGTCGATTCCGCCGTGGTCGTCGCCGCTGCCTTTCGTACTCCTAGTAGATGAGAAGATACACCAACATGGGCAGGACCTGTAACTCGGGCTCCATTGGTTTCTCGTTGGTTGTCGAGAGGTGAGTGTTTTCCCTTCTGTGTACTGTTTCTGCCGTGCTTTTGATCGTGTTGGTTCCATCCCAGAAAAGGTGGCGGATAGGCGTCTTGAAATACAGTGGGCGGTACTTTGTCCTCCGCCTGTCTGTTGGCGGTTACAACCACGTTGTTTGTTTCTACCGCCGTGGCGGTCCGAGTGTTAAAGTGGCTGTCTATGTTAGCGGTTTCCGCCATGGTCATGATCCCATTTTGTTTTCCGCAGGCCTGTTGGCGGTCTTACCACCGCTTTAACACCGACTGCCAGGGTTGTAATGAGGGCCTGAGTCTTCTGAAAAGGAGGCAAGCTCAGTTCAAGCCCTTAGAGAATCTTGGAAAGCAATATGTAGAAAGTCAAGTCCAGTACTTTCACTCCCAGGACAGAAGCAGCAACCAGCAGGCCAAAATAGTAAAACAGCAGGTGGAGTGGCAGTCCCTCCTACAGCATTCAGCTCTTGTTCCTAGCAGAATGTCCTCAGTCCAGAAGTGCTCTAACCATGTGGCATCAGAGTTCAAGAACTTATACCGACTTCTGTCTTTGAAATAGGTAAAATTTAACGAGAAGGCTTTGTATTGCACAATACCCTGCTTTTCTAGCCCCGGCCCCAGACACAGTCCAGGGGGTTGCAGGCAACTTTGTGTAAGAACAGGCACAGCCCTATTCAGGTGCAAATGTCATTTCCTCCCACTACTCTTGCTCTGGAGGACCCATCAGCCTGGTAAAGGGCCATCAGGATATGCAGGGCATACCTCAGCTCCCTTTGTTTGACTGTCTAGAGTGACTGCACAAACAGCCTAACTGTCATCCTGACCCAGACATGTTTTCCAGAGGCAGACAGAGGCACAGAACTGTTAAGTAAGAAAATGTCCACTTTTTAAAAGTGCCATTTTCAAACCTACAATTCAAAAACCAACTTCACCGATAGTTGTATTTTTAAATTATGAGTTCAGAGATACCAATGTCAATACCCCTATCTGCTCCCAATGGGGAATTTCACTTAATATTTTAAGGCAATTCCAATGTTACCCTACGGGAAAGATAGTCCTTTCAACACTGAGAAAAATGCATGTAGCAGTATTTCACTATCAGGACATGAAAAAAACACCAGTACATATTCTACCTTTTAAATGCACGGCACCCTGCCCATGGGGCTGCCTTGCGTCTACTTTAGGGGAACATTACAGGGAGTAAAAGATAATGTTTGGGCCTGGTAAGTGTGTGCACTTGTCAGGTTGAAATGGCAGTTTAAAACTGCCCACACAGACACTGCAGTGGTGGGTTTGAGACATGTTTACAGGGCTACTCTTCTGGGAGGCACAATCAGTGCTGCAGGGCTGGCAGTAGCATTTTATTTACATGCCCTGGGCACACATGGTGCATTATACCAGGGACTTACTTATTAGTAAATCAAATATGCCAATCATGGATAAACCAGTCACCAATACAATTTAGACAGGGAGCACTTCACTCTAGCACTGGTCAGTAGTGGTAAAGTGTCCAGAGCCCAAAGCTGGCAAAAACGAAATTCAGCACAGGATCAAAAAATAAGAGGTCCGAAGCAAAAAGGCACAGGAAATCACACCAAGAGCTGATAGGTCTTGTAGCGTTTTCCTGTTTTTATTGTAGGGAAAGTAGAAAGAGCACCTCACCCTATCTTCCAATTTGACAACTTTAATGTCCTTGCACAGTTACTTCTTTAATAATTTGACTGCTAAAGTTTCATTTATATTTTTATTGACATTATAAAAGTTGTTGTGAGTGCTGTAACATCTGCAGTAATTAGCAGTGCATGGTGAAGGCACGAGTTATAGTTGCCTTAGGGCACAATTTATAGTTACTTGAAATAACTCCAACTATATCTGCTGAATTTCTATGGTTTTGTGGGAGTAAAATTAGAACCTAACTATAACATCCCTGTTGGACCTGGCTTTTTGACAGGGACATCCCAAAACTTTTTGCCTCCTTCCTCCTATTTTTTCTGACCTGTTGTTGTTGGCTTTTGACCTCTGGGCACTTTACCTCTGCTAACCAGTGCTAAAATGCATATGCTCTCTGTGTAAATTGTACTACTGATTGGTTTATCCATGATTGACTATTTAATTTACTTGTAAGTCCCTGGTAGAGTGCACTACATGTGCCTAGGGCAGGTAGATTAAATGCTACTAGTGGGCCTGCAGCACTGGTTGTGCCACCCACTTCAGTAGCCCCTTAACCCTGTCTCAGGTCTGCCATTGCAAGGCCTGTGTGTGCAGTTTCACTGCCACTTCGACTTGGCATTTAAAAGTACTTGCCAAGCCTAGAACTCCCCTTTTTCTACATATAAGTCATCCCTAATGTGTGCCCTAGGTAACCCCTAGAGCAGGGTGCTGTGTAGGTAAAAGGCAGGACATGTACCTGTGTAGTTATATGTCCTGGTAGTGTAAAACTCCTAAATTCGTTTTTGCACTACTGTGAGGCCTGCTCTCTTCATAGGCTAACATTGGGGCAGCCCTCATACACTGTTGAAGTGGCAGCTGCTGATCTGAAAGGAGCAGGAAGGTCATATTTAGTATGGCCAGAATGGTAATATAAAGTCCTGCTGACTGGTGAAGTCGGATTTAATATTACTATTCTAGAAATGCCACTTTTAAAAAGTGAGCATTTCCTTGCACTAAAATCTTGTTGTGCCCTTCAATCCACGTCTGGCTAGGTTTAGTTGACAGCTCCTTGTGCATTCACTCAGACACACCCCAAACACAGGGTACTCAGCCTCACTTGCATACATCTGCATTTTGAATGGGTCTTCCTGGGCTGGGAGGGTGGAGGGCCTGCCCTCACACAAAGGACTGCCACACCCCCTACTGGGACTCTGGCAGACAGGATTGAGCTGAAAGGGGGCTTGGTGCATTTCTTAGAGACTCTTTGAAGTCACCCCCACTTCAAAGGCACAACTTAGTATAAAACAGGGCCTCTGCCCTACCTCATCAGACACTTGCTGGAGAAGAAACCTGAACCAGAAACTACATCCTGCCAAGAAGAACTGCCTGGCTGCTCAAAGGACTCACCTGTCTGCTTTCTACAAAGGACTGCTGCCTTACTGTTGCCCTGCTGCCTTGCTGAACTCTTGTCTGGCTGTCAAAGTGCTCCCCAAGGGCTTGGATAGAGCTTGCCTCCTGTTCCTTGAAGTCTCAGGGCCAAAAAGACTTCTCTCTTTTACTTGGACGCTCCGTGCACCGAAAATTTCGACGCACAGCTTGTTTCGCGGTGAGAAAAACACCGCACTCCGACGCTGATCGACGCGGCGCTCTGGGGACGATCGAAGATCCGACGCACGGCCTCGCAAGGACAACGCCGCCCGACCTCTAGAGGAGAAATCGACACGACGGCTGCCGTGAGATCGTAATTTCAACGCGCAGCCCCGCAGATCGAAGTCTAGAGGAGAAATCGACGCAACGCCTGCCGTGAGATCGTAATTTCGACGCGCAGCCCCGCAAACCGACGTGCAGCCGGAGAACAAGCAGGAAAATCCACGCACAGACCCGGGACATCTGGTAATCCCCGCGATCCACAGAAAGAGACTGTCCACGCGCCGGAAAACGACGCCGACTTCCCCGCGTGGAAAATAACGACGCAAGTCCGTGTGTGCTGGGGAGAAATCGACGCACACACCCTTTTTCCACGCACCTCTTCTCTTGTGGCCCTCTGAGGAGATTTTTCCACTCCCAACCAGGTACTTGTGCTTGAAAGAGACTTTGTTTATATTCTAAAGACTTAAGACACTTTCTATCACTTTTCAGTGATATCTTTACAAATTCGTATTGCAACTTTGATCATTTTGACCTGAAGATAAATATTATATATTTTTCTAAATACTGTGTGGTGTATTTTTGTGGTGTTATGCTATGGTGTTGTATGATTTATTGCACAAATGCTTTACACATTGCCTTCTAAGTTAAGCCTGACTGCTCGTGCCAAGCTACCGGAGGGTGAGCACAGGCTGATTTTGGATTGTGTGTGACTTACCCTGACTAGAGTGAGGGTTCTTGCTTGGACAGAGGGCAACCTGACTGCCAACCAAAAACCCCATTTCTAACAATCCCCATAAACTTTGTTTTTTTAAGGGCATTTCTATGTTTTTTTAAAATTCTACTGCCTTACTATAACATCCCTGTGACCTTTATTTTTTTCAGTGAATTGCTATGTTTTTTCTTAACGTGAAATAATTTTAATTACTATACCTTAATCCAACCACTGCTGTGCATGGCCTACGGCCACTCCCTGTGGCCAACACCCATAATCACTCAATCCCGTGCCACACATGGCTTTCAGCCATGCAAGGCAGGAGTTGGCCACAGGGCCTTTCTCTCTGGGTATAAAAATAGATGTCAGAGGGTGTCTCTTGATGTGAGAGGGTCTATGTGGGTGGGAGAGTAGGTGTGAGATTGTCTGGGTGTGAGAATAGGTGTGAGAGGGTGTCTCAGGGTGTGAGAGTGTCTCTATGTGTGGGTATGTGAGTGTCTTTGTGGGTCTCTGAGTGGGTGTGTGAGAGTCTGAGTCGGTCTGTGAGTGAGTACATGAGTCTCTGAGTAGGTCTGTGAGTGAGTGCATGAGTGTCTGAGTGAGTGTCTGAGTGCCTCTGTGAGTGGGTGTATGAGTGTCTGCGTGGGTATGTCAGCAGCTGTTAGAGTGACTCAGCCACAAAGGAACCTCACATGCCATTTCATCCAACAAGAGTCCACATTGTTGCACAAAATATCTACCTAAGTGGAGTTCTAACTGCGTCCTCGGGTAAATGTCCAGTACGCACTCCAGCGACCTTATGTGCATTTGGCAATGTGTTTGTGACTAATATGTCTTTATCCAAAATTCAGTGATAACATAAATCAATAACAAGGCATACAAAGACATACATCTCCACCAAACCAGGGTCCTTTCTCTTATGATGTTAGTGCTTCTTTGTTCTGTGGAGATGTCCTCATATCCCTCGGCATCAAGAGTGTGCAACCAAATTTCTATAGTTCTGTATTTCTAAAATGTGAGTCTAACTATAACGTCTCTGTAACCTTTAGCGTTCTCAGTGAATTTCTATGGTTTCAACATAAGGGGCCTTATTACAAGTTTGGCAGTCAGAATGCCAAACAACCATGTTGGCGGTCCTGAACAGATTACCATGTTGGCGGTCTTCCAGACCGCTCTATTACGAGTCACACAGGCAGAACCTTCGACCGTCAAGCAAAAATAGCAGAACACCAGCGGTGCAGTGGTCTGAAAATAGGCAGCCCGACCCCCAGCACCATCAGCACTGTGACCAACCACCGAGCAAATTACAAGCACACAGTCGCAGTCGCAGTCCCTACATGGTGGTCAGCCAATGGCAGTCCAAATCACAGCGGTTCGCAGTCAGAAAAGTAATCGTCAACTTTACATTAAATGCATTTGACAACAACACAGCTGATGCATATTGCCACAGTGGACACACCTGCAAAGGACACTATAAAACATACCCCTTCACAGAGCACAATCCCTTGCACATACACAGCAACACACAGAAGCCAGAGCAACTTTTTCCACAGTGAACAGATATTAGGCAACCCTTTTTTTCACCATCCCATACAACACTCTGCACACACTTTTGCACTTCCCCTGTGTAGTAGGTCACTGTCATCCATATTGTTACCATGTCACATTCTACAAATCCCTGTTTTTCAGAAGATGAGTTAAGAGTCATGGTGGATGAAATTATAAGAGTAAAGCCACAATTGCACAATTGTTTGGAGCACAAATCCAGCATACTTCTCTCAGCAGGAAAATCTAAATGTGGGGCAGGATCGTTGACAGAGTAAAGTCTGTATGCACCACCCTGCGCACAATGGAGGACATCAGGAAGAGGTGGAACAACCTCAGGGGCAAGGTCCGTTCCATGGTTTCCAAGCATCAGCTGCAGGCCAAGAAGACTGGTGGTGCCCTCCCAGTACCTCATTACATTGCTTTTTTCCTTAGAGGAGATGCTCTTGGCCACCCTGCATCCTTAGGGCTTGACAGGAATACCTGAGGGGTTTCAGTCTGGTAAGTTACAACACAAAAAATGTCACCAAAATGCCATGTCATGCATGGCCATAGCTCAACCTTTCGCCACTGTCTTGTTCATGTAACCCACCAACATTCATTACCCAGAGTATCTGGGTGTTGATACTGTCAATCTGAATTGTTGGACCCAACATCACAGCTACTAAGGTCCATCACATGCTATATATCCAAATGGGGCCTGTATGTCTTTCACTATACATCCCAGGACTCATGTTATGTCTCACCAGATAAATGTACTCCCCAAACCTAGATGCAGTCTGCATACAGATATGTAATAACCAACATTTGTGTAGTGTGCGTAGTAGATAGAGTGACATGACTTCAACTCTCAGGAGGCACTGTTTCTGTAACTCCAACAACCAGCGCTGTGTTGACTCACCTGGGGGGATACCTGTGTGTGTATTAGTGAGATTTACCTGACTGCAACTCCCAGGAGTCACTGTTTCTGTAACTCCAAACACCAGTACAGTGGTCACTGGCCCATCTACCCCTGTTTGTTAACTCTCAATTGAAGTGTACTCATCTGGGAGGATACCATTTGTATAGTGTTGGGAAGTAGAGGGAGTACCTGACTACAAAGCCTTATAGGCACTATTTCTGTTGCTCCAACCATCAGCCCAGTGTTCACTTGCCCATATCCATCTGTTTGTTAACTCTCAATTGAAATGTACTCACCTCGGAGGATATCATTTGTATAGTATGTGTAGTACAGGGAGTTACATGACTGCTAAAGCCAGAAGGCTCTGTTACTGTTACTCCACTTACCAGCCCAGTGTTCTCTTGCCAATATACCCTTGTTTGGCAACTCACAAATGAAGTGTACTCACCTGGGGAGATAAAATGTGTTCAGGGTGTATAGTACAGGGAGTGGCATGACTGCTAAAGCCCGTAAGCTCTATTACTGTTAGTCCACTCACTAGCCTAGTGTTCACTTGCCTGTATCCCCGTTTGTTAATTCCAAAATTAAATATACTCACCTGGGAGGATACAAATTGTATAGTGTGTGTAGTATAGGGAGCTACATGACTGCTAAGGCCAGGACACTCTGTTACTGTTACTCCACTCACCAGCCCAGTGTTCACTTGTCCAAATACCCCTGTGTCATTACTCTCAATTGAAGTGTACTCACCTGGGAGGATACTATTGTGTATAGTGCATGTAGTAGAGAGAGAGTGACATGACTGCAACTCCCAGGAGGCTATGTGTCTCTAAACTCTAATCCACCAGACCAGTGCTCACTTGTCCAACGACCCCAGTTTGGCAGCTCTCAACTGAAGTATACTCACCTGGGAGTGATCAAGCACAGATCATGCTCAAATCAGAGATGTGTCTGTCAGCATGGATCCATCTTGACTTGCTAACCCAAGATGACATTATTGATGACAGGAATGACACCTTACCCACTGTGTGTAAGAAGTATTCATAAGGCCTCAAGATGCCTCACCAGACTGTTGTTGGCAGCATACACATACACACTGCACTAGGCACATATACAACAAAGTCTCTGCCTGCATTACACTCAACTAGACCTCAGAATGGACATAGCCATATCTTGCCTAGCCAGTGTTTTGGTTGCACTGGTGGCAAGATGTTATTTTCAGGCCATCCTCCCAAGTACAAATGGTCTGCACATTTCAGCCGTTCCTTGAGTCAAAATGATCTGGCATGCTTCACACACCATGTCAATACACACAATACCACTGTGACTTGACACAATTGGAATAACTGTAACTGAACTTTGTACAAGGTCTCTGCTTACTGTATCTCCAAACCGTTGGAGGTAGATATCAACCAGTAACGCTGTATGGTTCACATCAACAAGTGGAGCTGCCACTGTGTACACAGAGGCCAAAAAACACACTACCACTACCCCCCTGGATGAAGTCCTCAGAGAAGAACACACTCCTGGATGCTTGGATGGAGGGGATGGTTCTGGCCCATCTGGAAACCTGGTCATACACCAACAGTGAGTTTCACTGTGCCCACAAATTCACCCCCCAGCCCAGTTGCCTCAACATCACAGGCAACCATTCGTCCTCCCAACCTGTGTACCTAGCACAGTGTCTACCATCTCAGCCCCCCCAGTCCTGAATCTTGATTTGTAGTGCAACACTTCCGACAATGAGGGTCCAGGAACAAGCTGGAGGGGGCACCCTGTGCCAGGTGCACAGGCCGGTGGGGTTGGGTGCCTGAGAGGGTTGAGGCCACTGTGGCTGATTTTGGCCAGGACACCAACAGTCACATCTTGGGGGTCTGTCAGGTGTCCCAACGAGTGCTGGGCCATGTCTTGACCGAACTCTGGAAAATCAAGCAGCTATAGAGGGACATGCACAGAGGCATGTAGGAACAGATGGAGGCCCACAATGACAACATGGCCTCCCTAACAAGGGTGCTGAGAGACACACATACCACCCTGTGCAGGGCTTTTCAACATCAGTCTACCCCTTCCTTTGGCTCATCAATACCAGACACATCAACATCGGTGCCAGCCGCTGGGAGGGAGGCCCTGCCAGAAGAAGAACCAGCCCCAAACAGCCTTACCCCTGTAGCAGCAGATCCCCCACACAAGCGATGACCTATAGCTAAGAGTCTAGGAGGTGCAGATGGCAAGACACCCACCACTGCCTGCAAGTGACCTCTTCCTGAAGGACCTACTTTGTGTGCCACACATTCACTCTCTTGACTGATCCTGAACGACCTACCAGTTCCAATGGAAGGCATACACTAGACCAGTGGTTCCCAACCTATGGTCCGGGGACCCATGGGGGTCCGTAAAGCCTTCTCAGGGGGTCCGCGAGAGCCTAGAAAATTAAAAAATATTACCAAATTTTGACAAATTAGGTCCCCAGCTTCCAGTAATGACTCAGGCGGGGGTCCCCCGGATTCCCATGATGATTCAGTGGGGGTCTCTGGGTTCCATTAATGTTAAAGAGGGGGTCCACAGAAATCAAATGGTTGGGAACCACTGCACTAGACTTTTGACTCCCAATGATGTGGCATCTACTCCATTGATTACATTCACAATGACTGAGCCCTTCACCTTATACTTTTGGTCCTTACTGTCCCATATTCATTTTCTGTAATTGCTTTGTAATACATTCTCCCATCACAATCTCATTGTCTGCTTGCTTAAGTTTCACATTTAGCTACGCAGAGATGTAAGACCGTGAACCATGTAATGAAGATACTAGTTACTTGTGCAAGCAGGGATATGTTACAGGAACACAGTATCCAGCTCAGGAGTACATCCATTACACAAAACAAATTAGTACAAGTGTCTGGTCAAACCAAACATTCTGCTATAATGTTCAGTGTATAGACTGTCAATAAGTCTAGGCAGTGGGAAACAAAAATCAGTGACTCATACTGAGTAAATGAACATATTTACAGGTACGACCCTCAGACCAGAGGAAGAAGGGAGTTGTCAGATATTGTCCTGTAGAATAGGCAAACATTACAGTGGTTAATGTCAGCAGCTTGATCCTTATTACATACCACACCAAAGTAATCCAACATCACATAATCCAAGATACAGACAGATGGCAGTACAACAGTCCCATATCGCAGGGCTATCGGTATACAATCACCATGCATCTGCTGGTATGATACTACCATATTTCAGTGCTGTGGCACAAGGCCTGTGGTCTGCAATGATGGAACATATCTACAGCTATATACAGGTCAGACATGTAGAGTGTTTAGCCAATGTGAAGGAAAAATAACTTTATCAAAAGCTAGGACTACATATATTATGACCACATGATGACACACATGATGCAACAGGCCCACCACAAGACATGTAACAAGAGCAATGGGCACATCTGTACCTCTGCCCAAACACTGTACAAACTGTCTTGGTACAGATCTCATATATCCAAACTCTGCAACTTATATTACCTGCAACAGTCCATGGCCACTTTGCATGTCCATGTACCTGCCAATGTCATAACTCTGAAATGCCCACATAAAGATGTCATGGTGAAGGTACCTGTACAAAGAACAAAAAAAGGAGTATAGGCCTGAATGACACCTTACCTACTGTGTATAAAAAGTATTCATAAGGCCTCAACGTGCCTCACCAGACTGGTGTTGGCAGCAGACACATTCACACTGCAGAAGGCATATGATGACTCCAGTCACATATACAACAACGCCCTGAGCCTTTGACACAAGTCACATAGCAAGCAACTGGAAAAAAATGTACATTGCAAAGGAAACTGAAACAAACAAAGTAACATCATCAGGGTGGGGATGTATCAAAAGCTATCTCATCAACCAGCTTTTGGCTGAATATTGCAGAGTATCATCTCCCTAGCTGTTTCCAAAACACTCAACTCCACACTTCCTCACAACTATAGTTCATTGAACAATTACAGTCATTACATCACATGACATACTTACACTCATGATAAGTAGCTGTTCATGAGATCTTCTCACAGGTCAGCTCCTTCCTCTTCACCACTGTCATCCTCAAAAGGCATTTCAGGATTTTCACACGGTGGCACTGCAGGCTCCCCCTCCTCTGGGATTTACGGGATATTCCACTGCAGGGCAATGTTGTGGAGAATGCAGCATACCACCATAATGTAACACATTTTCCCAGGTGAGTAGAGGAAGGCTCCACCACTCCTATCCAGACCCCTAAATCTGGCCTTCACGAGCCCAAAAGCCTGCTCCATGGACCTCTGTGTCCTTCCATGGGCCTCATTAAAGCAGACTCCTCAGTGTAGTTGGATTCCTCAGCTGCATCACCCAAGGATGGTTTGAATATGCAGTGTCTCCTGTTAAGGAGTGGGATATAAGTGCAACATTGAGTCACTTAATTCATGATTGAAGCACCTGGCATTGCACACACAAAATCAGGACAGATGTGACTTACCAACTAAACAGGTCCTCTCTGGGTGGAATTGTGACATCAGCTGGTGTGTGTTGCTGTTCTGCATTATGAAGGTATCATCGGCTAATCCTGGATGCCAGGTGCAAATGAGATGTAGAGATCCGCCAAACAGACAACTCGCAGGTTGATGGAATGGAAGTTATTTCTGTTGCAATAGACTTGTTCACTGGCCTGTGGTGACACCAAGCCAACATGTTTGTCATCAATGGCCCCTACCACATCTGGGGAAAACCATAAAAATCAGCCTTCACATTAGCTAAATCTTCACGTTGTGGGGACCTGATATAGCTGTCAATGTGTTTCAACATTGCAGAGAGGAATTCCATCAACACCAGACTGAACATAGGTTGGGACATACCACCAGATAGGGCAACTGTATGTGGGAAGGACCCTCTGGCTAGGAAGTGCAATGCCTTCCTAGCTGACAAGACTTGGACAATGTGTGGTATGTAGGTTGGATAACAAATAGTTGGTATCAGGTCTGGTTCCAACTGATGGCATAAGTCCACTATTGTTTGCCTATTTAGACAGAAGAGCTGCATGATATTGCATTCTTCCAGGGTCTGTAGGTCTGGCAGTGGATCGTAGACAGGAGGTTGTCACATCCTCCCTCTCCCAGGGTACCTATGTGTGATAAGACATGATCTGTGTGTCCGTAGCAACATACATGGTGCATGCTAACAATATCAAAGCATTTCTGAGTGGATAGACTTGACACCCAGTACACGTCACAGCGGGCAGCAACACAAGGGTCACAGGTGACCCCCATGGTTGTCAACAGATATGTCCATAACATAGATTTGAATGAAACTCAAAGATGTGCTACACATGTGCCACTTGAAATGTGACTAAATATTCCAATCTCCAACAGTCGGCAGTGGTGGACCGTGCACTGCCTTCAAATGCTATCTGTGCCCTGCAACACACTACACTGGTGGTTGTGTAGACGTACCAACATGACAAGACAGAATCAGGATATTTGTGATTATCCAAGACATATTTTGTAGGTGTGACGCAGTTTACAAAACCAAATAATGCATTTTAGGCTGCCAAAATGGCAGATGCCTGACCTACTGCACTGAACATTGGGAACCACCCATGACCGCTGGAGGAAGTCGTCAGTGTGGTAAGCAGTCTAAATCATGGTGGACATAGCAATAGGCTAACGTTATTGCCTGTGGTGTTTGCAGCCCAATGACGGTGTCTGCCGGTGGTGACGATTGAGTACATGGTAGATATGACCACACTGTTGTGCATATTCACTCACTTGAATTCAAACACTGCTGCCAGCAACACCACCACAAACTAAGCTGCTGTGTACCTCCTCTGGGAGCAACGATGCCATGTTCAGCAGGTGATAAGGCCCCTGCCTTCTCGCCAGAGGAGCTGAAAAGGCTTGTTAATGAGGTCCTTCACCTGTGTGGACAGCACTATAGCTCACCAGAGGAGCTGGTAAGAATCTCATAGGAACAAATGATTCTGTTCTTCACCATTCCTTTCCCTCCTCACAAGCTACTGTGTGCCCCTGTGTGCCAGTTAGACTTCTTGGTGGTCAGTACAATATGTCAAGTTCAGTCACATTGTGTTGTGTGAGGTTTTTGGGGTACTAGATCCTCCTTGTGTTGGATGCACTTAACTAGGTAAGGAGACTTTTCTGCCATCCAGTGACATCTCTTTCTTCATGATTGTTGTAAATGTTGGACAACATGTATGTGCATGACATGTGTATGCCTCTTGTATGAGTCATTTGAGGATCTTGTAAGCAATGTGTATAGTACCATATATCTTTCAACCCACATCTGGCCATGTCAAACTGTGGCCTGGATTCCATATCATGTCTCACTGTGCCATTCATGTTGCCACACACACCATATGCCAAAAATGCTGATGACCACATGATGTACTGTCATGCATGAACGTGATGGAAATGGAGTGACATGTAGGTTCTGTATTCTCAGCCTGCAGAGACCAGAGCCTGTCAAATGTATCTCCTAGTATGGGACATAGTCCAGGCTGTATTATAGTCACTATGGCTATGCAACTGTGACACTGTGCCCACTCCCTGTACACCAGCAGATCCTGGCATGTGGCCAATATGATGCTCTAGTGGCTAAACTTGCCATCAAAGCATCAGTCCATTAACTAGATTAGGAATGGTTACTGAAGTAGATCCCAGAAGTAGTCCATATGTGCATTTTGCAAATTTGTCAATGTGTGTCTTTGACGCGTGATAGGTCCCTTACTCCCACAGCTCTGTTGTCACCTTCCCAACGTCATATTTGTCCACTACAAGCTTATTGCACAAATGACAGTCCCACAGTGCAGACAGTATGTTGATTCCTGTGAGGTCGTAATATGTGAGTCAGTACCTTAGTCATATAGCAGAAATTTTACAATGCATACCTTTGTATGTTGGATGCCATCTTAGTAGGATAGACGCATATCTCCGAAGGAGTGTACTGTGGTACAGGTTTATAGCTCAGAACCCACTCCCTGAAGAGGCATGAGTCTGCAATTGGTAGGCAACATTTTCCCCACATTGCACAAGGAAGACACTTTTTGTACCCATCATGCCAGCCCCTTCATTGTCACTCAAGTGTAATGGTGGAGTCTGTACTATGGGAGTAGACTTTAGGGACTCTAACCAGTGAGTCAATCCCATGGACTGTAAATGTGTTGGTCCATTTAGGCCTAAGTAGTATCCCTTCAGAGGCCACATATGTGTGTAGTGTTTCATTGTTGCTCACATCACAGTACATGTTGCTGGAGCATGGGCTACCTGATGTCAGTAGACCTGCATAGTCATTGTAGACCCTGAGCAGAGTAGTAGGTTAGTCTGCAGATAAATATATATGTCTGTAGTGATGTCCCTATACCTATTGACATGTGTGTTTTACACTTGTTCAGTGTTAACAAACTGAAAATGTTTAGCTTAGTGTTTCTGATGTGTGTGACTCAACCATTTATGTCAAAACTTGTCATTGTAATCTCTTGATTTGTCTTTTACATCCCTTCAGGTAAACGCCCATCAGAAAAGAGAGCCATGAAGAGCGATCATCACAGCCGACGGAGCGCCTACTATTGGAAGAGGTGGGAGGACCTGAGACGCTGGGCCCGGAAGATCGCTGAGGTCCAGCTGGGGCTGTCGTCCTAACATGAACAGGCGCATGTCGGACCATGACTCCCCTAATGGCCTGCATTCTGGCAGTGCTACCCAGACGTTGATGGGCATTTGAGGGGAGCAAAGCAGCCGCAAGGGGGTGAGTGCATGGCATATCTCTGCCTGTCACATTGCCACGTTAATGTGTTAGGTTCCCTGATTATTTGGGATGAGCCATGTGTTACACAGTAGATGAGTAACTGTTTGTATAGATATGTAATGTGGTGCATACTGATGTGCCTAGCCAATTGGTCCAGGGACTTAGGGCACAACTGTGTAAAATTCACAAACATTTTCCCCTCCATGGACAATATATGGCTGTGTACGTTGAGCAATCATGTACTGTTTGTTGTTGTAGTGGGTGTAAACGCTATGCAACAGGCCACTACTCCTCAGTATTACAGGCTAAAGGAAAGGACGTAATGGATCACTGTCCTCAGCTATTTGTCTGATGAAATGAGTATATTGGCTTCTGCTACCCAGAGGCTACATGTCTTCAGTGTGTGACTAGGTGCCTCATTACTGTCAGTAATGTGAAGATGGCCATCATACATGTGACAGAGCATGCATTGTTCTTTGGGTGCAGCTACAGATCAATACTTTCCCTTGGTAAGTTGGGAATGTCCATTGACATGATTTTTGTGCCAACACTGTTGCCAACGTTCCTTGTGTCTACATGTCAGCATGCGTCCCTTTCTCTTTTAAAAAATGTGCAAGCTGCTGTTTTATTCATGGTCTACCTGTGCTAACTGGATGATTTATGTATTGCCTCACATATAGGTCATGCCAACCTGTGTTTGGAATAGGGCATTTACAACAATATTTTTTAGCCACTATGTGCAATTTCAGGCAATTGATGTGACATCATATAGCAAAATGCGCTACACATGTGTGATAGGAAAGGTTTGCAACTTGACTGTTGGCATGCATCATGGAGTGACTTGAAGTTATGTTGAAATCATGTGTTTTGGTGCAACCATTCATCCACAGACATCTCGGTTTGTAGGACCAAAATGGAGACAGTGATGTAGTGTCCCCTAGGCAACATTTTGAGGTCATTCTACAAGTACTTGAAAATATCTGTGCTTCTCCAACATACAAAGGACTAATGACATCTACTGATCTAATCAGAATATGTAATTTTAAGAGGTGTCAGACAATAGTGATGATTTCCCTGCGGCTTGCTGATTCATTGTGCTGTGGGCTTTAGGGACATATCTCCCTGTCAATTTGCAAATTTGCAAATGTGTGCCATATCTGTGCAACATTAGTACTGCCTCCATTACTGAATTGGGACAAATTTCACTTGGTGAAGTCTGAATTGTAGACATGTTTTCAGTGTGACATGAGTAAATCTATGTCACCCTCTCAAGGATACTGTACTATTGTCAGTAACATGGCATGTACTAGGAACATCATTTCATATTGATGTTTAATTGTGTATGTGACAAGTAAATGTCTACATGACCTTGTGTGGGATTTGTGGGAATGAACTTTGTATTGGACTACTATTGTATGTCAACAGGTAACTGAGGTATGCTCCATGAGGCAAAGCATTGGAGGTGCTGTGGTCTCCTACTTGTTTAATGGTTACTGTGATTGTACAACTTCAGCCATGTAATCGTAGTTGTCTGAGATCATGATTTTCCTGTGGGCAACTATTGGCAGTTCAGATGGCATGCTTGCACATGGTATGGTACATGTGGGGGCCACTTTGGTGTAATTTGTTACTGGGGCTCACTTTACATCATAGTAATGTTTGCTAATCACTGCAATTGTTCAAGTGTAATCAGGAACATGTGATGACCCTTTTTCTCTTTGTATTTTCAGCATCAACCCAGGCAAGCAAAGGAGATAGAGCACAACAAAGTAGGGAAGCATCTGGCCATGGTATCTCCGGCCAAGGCACCACTGACACGGAGGGACTCAGTGGCCTGGACAGTGCAGGGAGTGCCACGGAGGAGACCAAATCTACATCATCATCATCTGACTCAACCTCCAGTGGACACTCCCTTGTGGTGGCAGACCCATAAGGACCAACTCATGTATCATCCTTGTCCTCCACCCCCAGTTCTATCGCTACCCTCCCTGTTGCTCTCCACTGAGTTGGCTGTGCCCGCTTACCCAAGAGGTTCGGCGTCATCTTTGACAAGGGCCCCTCCGTCCCAGTCCCTGTTACCCTTGCTACTCTGAGTGAGGAAGCAATTGATCTCTTGAGAAACATCTCTGTGATTCAGACTGCCATTGAGAATCCCATCCAGGGGTTGGCCAGACAACTTCAGCAGACCTATGCTTTCCTGGAAGGCATTCATGGTGCGATGTCTGTCCTACAGAGATCTTTTCAAGCTCTGGCCTCCTCGCTGATGGCAGCCAGTCACCCCCCACATTCTGACCCCTCCACCTCCGTCTACCTAATTCCCTACCTATCCCAAGCATGCAGACACATCTGCAAGCACCTACTTTAACACACAAATGCAGCACACATAAACACAAGCACCACAAAGCACACCAGCACACAGGCACTCAACCATCGCCCCCAGACACCACAACAGCCACCACTTCAGCAGACAATCCCACCACCCTCACTGACCCATACACCACATCAAGCATACCCACAGCCACCACCACAACAGCCAGTGACACATTGACCACACCCACCATACCTGCATACACCACCCCAACATACACACAGACATCCACCAAATCCATCATACCTGCAGACACCACCCCAACAGACACACAGACATCCAAAATATCCATCATACCTGCAGACACTCACAAATCTACCACTACATCACTGAGTACCTCCATATCCTATCCCCCAAGACACACAAACGCACACACTCACACATGCAATGGACACCACCCAAACATAAGCATATCTCACACACACACACACCCAAGGTATCTACCCCCACACACCAGACAACCACTCCCTCAAACTCCGAATACCCAAACCCTTCTGATGTTCCCTAAGAGAGTTACCTTTTTGAGTCTGCCCCTTCCCCTGTTCCTCCATGCTGTCCCAAACCCAAGTGGCCCTGACCCACATCCCAACCCATTCCTTCTGTATCCCAGACCCCCCATCACACCTGCCCCTCTGGAAGTACCCATATCCCTCCCCCCAAGAAGATGCCCACCCTCCTAAGAAGCAGTCCACCATTCCCAAACCCCAATCCAAACCTACCCATCCCAAACCCAACCCCCCAGGCTTGCCTGCCCACTTGATGCCCCTTCCTGTGAAGTTTCCCTGGCTGTGATTGGAGTCAAGTGTGGGCACAACCCTGTGCATGGACCTTAATTAGACTGATCATTGGCCTATGTTCTGAAGATTTTGCATAGAATAAAGCCAAGTTGGTTTGTTTGGGTACGCATTTGTCCTGCCATTCTTTTTCTACCTTTATGTTGTTCCTGAGTAACTTGTGTTGTCTGCCTACAGTTGTGTGTGTTTCAGCCTGATTGCTGATCCATTTGCTGTTGTTTGAAAAATCAGATTTTGTGGGCAGTGCTAGTGTCACGCAGGACCAGGGTAGAGGTTGACTTCATGGATATGTGTTAATGCAGTTGTGGTGGCATTGCATTGTATCATGTTTGGTATGGTAAATATTATGGGGGTCATTCTAACATTGGCGGGCGGCGGTCGCCGCCCGCCTGGCGGGAACCGCGATATGGCCGCTCCGCGGTCGAAAGACCGCTGGGGCCATTCCGACCTTCCCGCTGGGCCGGCAGGCGCTAACATTGTTAGCGCCCGCCGGCCCAGCGGGAAGACTGCCTGCAACACAGAAGCCGGCTCCGAATGGAGCCGGCGGTGTTGCAGGTGTGCGACGGGTGCAGTTGCACCCGTCGCGCTTTTCACTGTCTGCGGGAAACTGCCGGACCCGGCTGGGCGACCGCGGCTGTACCGCCGCGGTCGGAATGACGTATGAAGCACCGCCAGCCTGTTGGCGGTGCTTCTGTCATTCGCCACCCTGGCGGTCTATGACCGCCAGGGTTGGAATGAGGGCCTATATCTTGTGTGGTCCAATGTCAGCATGTATGGTGTTAGACTTGTCCCCCTGGTATGTCTCATGTGTGGCAGCTTGAATTTTCTTTTTCAGATATGGAAGGAATTCAATTGTGCTAGCTTTCTTTGCATTTGACTGTGCATGTGCCCATTTTGCAGTGTGTACCTTGCAGCTACTTCATTTAGATGAATGCCCCATGCAGTTGCAGTGGCAGTTGTATTTGCTTTGTTGACTTGTACTTCCACATTCTGCAGATAGGCATGTTACTTGGTTTTAGTATTGGTTGTTCCTGAGATACCTGTAAGGCCAGTTACTGTTGAAATGTTGTTTTAGGTTCAGCTGCAAAGTGTAATGTATCCCAGTGCAGTCTCCTTCCCTGAGTGCTCCTGATGCCCCATTCCTATTGTGCAGGTATTGCCTAGGGAGGTTTGGATATTTGTCTCTCTGACTATTGTGCATACCATCGGGCTTCCATTGTGTTGCAATGTGGGCAATGTGTGTGCTCATTACGGGGCTGTTTCATGGGAAAGGTGTTTGTGTTCCATGACAAATCCATACCTATGTGTGTCGAATCTGAGTACAGTCCATGGCATGTGAGGTATGTAAGGGTGTTGGTTGTATTGGTGGATGTGATGTTGCTGTGTTGTTAGTGCTGTGTGACTCAATGTTTTGTACACTTTACTGTCCCTGTGCATGAGATGGTCAAAAGTGTGTTTTTGTGTAGTGTTGCGGTACAGTGTGAGTGACCTGCCCAAAGGGGGCATTTTATGGCTGTGAATGTGTCATTTGTGAATGACTCCGACTGTGTATACAATGACAAGTGTACTTGGTGTCCGTCGTGTGACCCCCATATAATGTGGACTATGGAGCCAAAATCTCTTGTTGAGCTTAATGACAGAGGTAGGTGTTTTGTCTTACTGTCAGTTGCGTCCACGGTGGCATGGATTTTGTGCACCTTCGATGAGCAGCAGGAGGGACAGGATGTGTGTGATGGGCTACATGGCGGAGCCCATAGGGCCATGTGTCCCTTTGTTGTCTCCATTTCCACCTGCTGTGGTTAGACTGCAACGGTCACATTGGTGGTGTGCAACTCCATAATGTGCCAGGCAGAAACATAAGCTCTGCCAGCTTGTTTATTCTGCCTAATCACTGCAGTGGCTGCACTGCTAGGCAATTCCAGCTTGACCGCAGGAGTCAGTGCTCCATAGCCCTACTTGACTCATAATACAGTGCTTCAACTGCCAGGCAGATGGTTGTTGGACCACCACCACTGCCCCTATGGCGGTGTATGGACCACCAAACTCGTGATCAGGCACTAAGTAATATTCAGCTATACTCTAATCCAACCACCACCATGCATGACTTCTGGCCATGCATGGCAGGGGTTGGCGACAGGACCTCACTTGCAGCCAGGCCCTGCGGCCAACCCCTATACCCACCAAATCCCATGCTGTGCATGGTCTTTGGCTATAAGCAGGGGAAATTGGCCCTGCAGTCAACACCACTAACTACCCAACCCCAGGGTGTGCATGGCTTTGGACATGCTCTGCAATAGTTGGCTACAGGCCGGCATGCCCCCCTTCCCGGATGATTTCGGACCTGGAGAACCACATACCCTAGGGCCCATCCCTATAAAATGTATTTCTTTTGGGGAGGGGGACCTTAAGGCCCCACCTCCTCAGGCCAATCTAACCCCAGGTGAGACCATCCCCTAGGGCATGGCCTAAATATATATTTTCTTTTGGGGAGGGGGCCCCCCTTCCCAGGCTGATCTCAGCCCTGGGGATCCCAACTCCTGGGGCCTGGCTTAAACACTTAGGCCCTAATTACAACCTTGGTTGGACCGACGAGCGTCCGCCTTTGTGTCCGCAAACCCGCCGGTCGCATTACAATATCCCCACTGGGCAGGCCGGCAGAAAGAGAGTTTTCACCCGCCGCCCGAGCGGGGATGTCGGCCATAACATTGCACCCGGGTCCTAATTGAGCCGGCGGTGTTGCGGCCGTGCGACAGGTGCAGCTGCACCGGTGGCGCTTTTCACTGTCTGCACAAAAGCAGGGTGGGGCTGTGCCTGGGGGTCCCTGCACTGCCCATGCCAAGTGCATGGGTGGTGCAGGGGCCCCCAGGGGGCCCACGTCTCCCCTTCCCGCCAGCCTTTCCATGGCGGTCCCTACCGCCATGGAAAGGCTGGCGGGAAGGGGAGTCATAATCCCCAGGGCACCGGCAGATTATAACCACCAGGACAACGATGGCAGGAAACCGCCGGTCCGGCGGTGTGACCGCGGCAACACCACCGCGGTCATAATGTGGCGATTTGTACCGTCAGCCTGTTGGCTGTACGATCGCCAAAACAACCCTGGCGGTCTTTGACCACCAGGGTTGTGATGAGGGCCTTAATTTTTGGGAGGGGAGTGGGGCTATGCAACTCCCCTCCCCAGGCTAATCTCAGCCCCGGGGACTCCATCCCATGGGGACAGGTCTAAACATTGATTGTTTTGGGGTGGGGGGTGTGCGGCCTTTCTCTCCAGGCCAATCTCAGGCCCAGGGACCCCACTCCCTGTGGCCCAGCCTTATTATTATTTTTTGGGGGGAAAGGGGCATTGGGCCCCCTCCCCAGGGCCAATCTCGGACCTGGGGATCCCATTCCCCAGGTTCCAACCATGTGACCGTGGTGCCCCCTGCATTAGATTGAGAAATGTGCCCCGTGGAGGCAGTGGTCCCCGTGGCTGCAGAGGGGCCTGGAGACCCAACTGCATTAGATTGAGCGATGTACCCCAGGAAGGTGGTGGTCCCCAGACCTTCAGTGGCCCCCCTGTATTAAATTTTAATTTCCACCCCTGGGGGCTGCAGGGGGGCCAGTTGGCCTTGATTTACAAATTCTGCCCAAGGGTGGTGGTAGTCCCAGGACTGCAGGGGTTTGAGTGACCCTCCCACACATAGGGGCTCATTATGATTACAGCGGATGGAAAAGCCCATCAGCCGAAATTCCAACGGGGAGGTTGCCGCCATTGTGGCTGCCTCTACACCGGGCCCATTACAAGTTTCATGCTGGGCCGGTTTCTGCCCGCTGGCCCAGCGGGAAACAGGCTATAGTATTGTCTCCGGCTCGTAATCGAGCTGGCGGCAAAGCTGTAGAGCGCAGGGTGCGCCAGCACCCTCACAATGGTCACTGTCTGCAAAGGAGGTAGTGAACATTGCAACGATGCTGGCAAGGGCGGTCCGTGTACTGCCCATGGCAAGTGCATGGGTAGTGCAGGAGGACCTTGAGGCCCCATGCAACCATTCTCCACCAGCCTTTTCATGGCGGTGCTATAGTCATGAAATTGCTGGCGGAGAACATAGTTATAAAGCTAGCAGCACTGCCCTGGCGGATTAGGACTGCCACGACCACCAGACTACCACGCATATGCCTTTGACTACGCATGCGTTTACCGCGCATATGCATGGTAACAGTAGAGAGAGCAGTCGGCCGGAAGGAAGTGAGTAAGCCGGGAGGATCAGTGACCAGAGGAGAGAGGTAAGTGGGACCTGGGTTGGGGAGGGAGTGTTGTGGTATATTTTAGGACAGGGTGGGGGATCAGGGTAGGTTTTATGAGAGGGCTGGGTAGGTTTTAGGGTTTAGTGCGGGGTGGTGGGATGGGTTCGTTTTTAGGATAGGGCAGGGTAAGTTTTAGGATTTAGGGTGAAGGCGGGTTGGAAGTGACTGTTTTAAGGGCTTGGGCAGGTGGAGTATGATGTCAGGTAAGGGGGAAGGGCGGGGGAGATTTTACCATGCATGTTACTTTACCAAACATGCTTTTACAACTAAATTTGTTGTAAGGCATGCATGGTAAAGACGCAGTCATTGTAAAGACCCCGTTGTAAGGGTTGTTCCATCATACATCCATATATATGTGTGTGTATATATATATATATATATATATATATATATATATATTTTATTTATTTTTCACTTAAAAAAAGAAAGGTTACAGGGACGATATAGTTAGGCTCAAACTTTAAATGTACAAAATCATAGAAAGTCACCAGTTATAGTTAGAGTCACCTCAAGTAACTCTACCTTGTGCCCTAAGATAATTCTCAGCCCCGTCATGCACAGTTTTTGCGTCAAACATTTTGCTACAAATTTTACATTGATATTATCAATGATGTTATCAAATATGTCATGAGTAACATACTTTGTGGGGTAATTAGCAATACATAGAGAGGGCACGATTTATAGTTACCTTAGGGCACGAGTTAAAGTTACTTGAGGTAAATCTAGCTATAACTTTTGAATTTCTATGGTTTTGTACGTTTAAAATGTGAGCATAACTACAATGGCTCTGTAACCTTTATTTTTTTAAGAGCATTTCCATGTTTTTTTTAAATTCTATTTCTTAACTATAATGTCCATGTAACCTTTGTGCTTTTAGTGAATGTCTATGGTTTTTCAACGTATAGTAATTTTCATTACTATATGTTAATCCAACCACCACCGCGCACGGACAGGCCAGGACCCGAGGCCTGCTCTCTATAAGCACCCAACCGTGCATCATGCACGACCTTCACCTGTGTACAGTAGGGGATGCCCGCAAGGGCTGGTCTGCAGCCAGTCCCTGCAGCCAACCCCCATAACCACTCAACCCCATGCTGTGGATGAGAGTGGCTGTAAGATAGTCTGTTTGCGTGTGAGACTGCATTCATCAGTGTCTTAGTGGGTGTGTCAATGTGTGCGTGGGTCTGTGAGTGGGTAAATGAGGGTGTCAGTGGGTCTGTGAGTGGGTGTGTGAGAGTCTGAATGGGTCTGTGAGTGGGTGTGTGAATGTCAGAGTGGGTCTGTGAGTGGATGTGTGAGGGTCTGACTGGGGCTGTGAGAAGATGCATGAGTGTCTATGTGGGTGTGTAAGTGTAACCATGGGTGTGTGAGTGGGAGAAAGAGATTGAAAGAGAAATGGAAAGAGAGTGAGAGAGATATGGATAGAGACGTTTTTAGGCTTTGATGTATGATATACTTAAAATGACATATTTTTGTTCAAGTTAAAAATGAAAATGTATTTCTTTAAAAAGATTAAAATCATCTTTTATTTTATATTTAAACATTTGTTGCTTACAAAAAAGGGGAATGAGTCCAGCTGGATTTGAACCAGTGCTCAGGTTCGTGATCTTCACGCTGAGCTATTTTTTATTTCCCTTTTTTTCTAAACCCTTTATGGGCTATCTGGGATCGTAGGGGAGCCCTCAAGGGCTTCTCAGTGGTCCCCACATGTATTTTAATTTTTTAATTTTGAAACAAGCCCTTTACAGGCTATCTGGCACCTTGGGGAAGCCTCAAGGCTTCCCCCATGGTGCCATTGCTTCAGCAAGCATGGAGCCCTTTTACACCAGCTCCCTGTTCGCTGAAGCATGTCATATCTGTCCCTTGCACGAGTTCAGGGAACAGAGATGAAAGCTCCAATGTTTGACTGCGGGACCTGTTTTACAGGCAAGCCATAGCAAACAGCTCTGTCCTGGGGTGGGCACCCCTGCACTTAGCAGGAGCCACACCTGGGTAGTGGAGGTCTCCAGGGCCATCTGTGGCTTTATGAGGGGGATTGCACAGCTCCCCTCCCACATGTATTTAGCCCTGGGGAGGTGTTGGTCCCTGTTTCACGCGGCCCACCCACTCATAAGTAATTGTAGCACTGGGGAGTTGGTGGTCCCTGGGACTGTGGGGAGGCCATCAGGTCTCCCCCACATATGAACATCATTTTTGCCCCAGGGGTGGCGGTCCCTGGAGCTGTGGGTGAGGCCATTGTGCCGCCCTTACATCAAACTATTTTTTTTCCCAGAGTGGTGGTGGTCCCCAGGGTGCCACACAGCCCCTTCTCATAATGTATTATTAACCCTGGGGAGGTGGTGGTCCCCGGGGCTCTGGAGGGGGGCAGTTGTCCCCACCATACTAAAAAGAAAACAATGCCCCTGGTCCTGGCCTACACCAGGGCTTTATTAAAATCAAGCACAGGAGCCAGAGCTTGGCTTTTTAAAAAATATTTACCATGGATTTGCAACCCTGTTGTGATTTCATGCTAAAAAAAAATGCTAAATGCTTTTTCGCCGTGGTGGGGTCCCTTAAGGTCCCCAGCACCACGGCTAAGGGGTCAGGGTGTCCGTACCCTGTCCCATTTTGTATTTTGTATTATTTTTTTCTCAAGCCGAGCCCCAAGATAGCTGCCAACACTTCCTAGTTTGAAGTGTTGGCAGCCAATCAGGTCTCAGCACGAGATCGGGAGGGGTTGCGAACCCTTTATGTCCCTAAATATACAAATTTGGATTTCCTTAAATTTCTCAAAAAAATACTGAACTACTGAACAGATTTACCCCAAATAACAAAAATGGGCTCTTTCTGGATCAAGAGCTACCTTTCTACCAAATTTGGTGTAATTCCGTCAAGTGGGGAGTTGGTGGTCCCTGGGACTGTGGGGAGGCCATCAGGTCTCCCCCACATATGAACATCATTTTTGCCCCAGGGGTGGCGGTCCCTGGAGCTGTGGGTGAGGCCATTGTGCCGCCCTTACAACAAACTATTTTTTTTCCCCAGAGTGGTGGTGGTCCCCAGGGTGCAGGGTGCCACACAGCCCCTTCTCATAATGTATTATTAACCCTGGGGAGGTGGTGGTCCCCGGGGCTCTGGAGGGGGGCAGTTGCCCCCACCATACTAAAAAGAAAACAATGCCCCTGGTCCTGGCCTACACCAGGGCTTTATTAAAATCAAGCACAGGAGCCAGAGCTTGGCTTTTTAAAAAATATTTACCATGGATTTGCAACCCTGTTGTGATTCCATGCTAAAAAAAAATGCTAAAGGCTTTTTCGCCGTGGTGGGGTCCCTTAAGGTCCCCAGCACCAGGGCTAAGGGGTCAGGGTGTCCGTACCCTGTCCCATTTTGTATTTTGTATTATTTTTTTCTCAAGCCGAGCCCCAAGATAGCTGCCAACACTTCCTAGTTTGAAGTGTTGGCAGCCAATCAGGTCTCAGCACGAGATCGGGAAGGGTTGCGAATCCTTTATGTCCCTAAATATACAAATTTGGATTTCCTTAAATTTCTCAAAAAAATACTGAACTACTGAACAGATTTACCCCAAATAACAAAAATGGTCTCTTTCTGGATCAAGAGCTACATTTCTACCAAATTTGGTGTAATTCCGTCAAGTGGTTTTTGCGCTATGGCTGTTCAATTTGTCCTATAGGAATTAACATTGGAAACGCTCTAAATTTCACCCCCCCCTTTATCTCGGCCCGCGCTTGACGGATCACCCTTAAACTTTCAAGATAGCAGCTCACGTGACTGTCAAATTTGTTTGAAAAATTTTGTGAAGATTCCTGAAGCACTCCTGTCCCTCAGACCAAAGAAATTGGGCACGTTTTGGTCAGCCTGGCCTTCTTCACAAACATATATATATATATTACCTAGTGGCAGTCACCACTAGGTAGTGATAGGTAGGACCTAGTTTCTATAGAAAAAGCATTGTTTGTTTTACCTATACCTTTGTAGCCGCTTGACGAATCTTCACAAAATTTTCAAAACGTATACTCTGCTAAGTTCAGCTTCTGTCGTGAAAGTTTTGGGTTGATCCATCAAGTGGGGGCTTAGAAAAAGGGGGAGTCCCAAAACACATTTTCCGCATTCATTTTTCCATAGTACCTTTAGACATGCCAACAGCCTGAACTACTGAACAGAATTACACCATATTTCGCACAAAGCCAGATTCTGTCCCACAGATCAAGCTATTCTTGAATTGGTGTGAATCTGATGAGTAGTTTTGGAGAAATTTAAGACAAAAAAAATATAGATATATAGGGACGCAAATCCTCAGTGGATCCAACTGTCCCCATGCTGATATTTGATAGACTTCAGCTGAGCCCCAGAAAAAAAGAAAAAGAAAAAGAAAAGGGGCCAGGGTAGAGCCACTCTGACCCTCTTAGCCCTGGTGCTAGGGTCCCTGAGGGACCCTGCCAGGCCTAAAAAGCATTTAAAAAACAAGAATTGAAAAATCTGGAGCTTTTTCTGAGATATATATATTTTTTTTAAAAGGGGTCTCCTGCTCTTTATTTAAATTTGCCACTGGGTGGTCAAGTCCTGGGGGCATCATAGAGGAAGGGGGTGCATGGGGCCCCTTCCTTGGGCTTTAATAAGTCCCAGGGACAGCCACCTCCCCGGGACAAATTTGTAAATATGAGTGGGGGGCTGTGGCCCCCCATGCCCTGAGGACCACCACCCCGGTGTAAAAATGCTTTTAACAATGTGAAGGAGGCCCGATGGCCTCCCACGCAGCCCCAGGGAACACCACCCAGGGAACACCACCCCCTGGGGCTGCCCTTTATTTGGAGTGAGGGGCTGTGCTGCCCCATGCTTCCCCGGAGACCACCACCCCCAAGGCAAATCTTTAATAAAAGAACGGGGGTGCCTATGGGACCCACAAGCACCAGGGACCACCACCTTCCCAGGGCTAAGTCCTCATTGGAGGGGGGCTATTCAGCCCCTCTCTTGGAGCCACTGATGTCCCTGGGGACCGCCACACCCAAGGGCCCACTCCTGCTATGTCCTGGAGTGCCACAGCAAACACTTCAGTTTTTGACAGCGGGACCTGTAAAGCAGGTCCTGCTGTAAAAAAATTAAGCTTCATTCATGTGTGCAGGGGACAGAGATAAAATGCTTCAGCAACCACGGAGCTGCTGTCAAACAACTTTGTGCTTGCTGAAACAATGGCACCATGAGCGAAGCCTAAGGCTTCCCCTGCAGTACCAGGTAGGTCATAAAGGGCATTGATTAAAAAAATATATTTATATATATATATTTTTAAAACAAAATACATAGGGACTGGAGGAGCTCCCTCGCAGTGTCAGATAGCTACTAAAGTGCTTTTTATTTCTTACATTTTTTTAAAAAAAAGTTTAAAAATAATAAATAAATAGGTACCACAAGGGAGCCCTTAAGGCCTCCCTCACTGTCCCAGATAGCCCATAAAGGGCTAAAAAAAAAAAAAAAACCTGTAACTCAGTTTGAATGTCATAGACCTTCACACTGAGCATTGGGGGTTCAGGTCGCGGTGGGCTTTTTTTTTCAACAAAATGATTAATATTTTTTTTTTAAATAATAAATATATTCTTGATTTTAAGTTATACACAAATTTGTTTTCTAGAGCCTAGAAAAAAAAAGCGCCAATCTGGTCATCTGGTTGCACTTCGACCGGGGCAAAGTCAAAGTTTAAGGCCGACCGCGATGGAGCCCGGCTCGGCTACAGCCCGCGGGAGGCCTCGGTCAAAAGTTTACCTTCGGACTTAGTAGTTTTTTCGAGGTGAAAATCCTTTGAACGGGGCAAACCTGGGTCTTGATCCGACGTTCTTGGAGCCCTCCTCGGAAACGCTGGCTGGGAGGTCCCGATCAACTTCCTACGTTCGGACTTAGGGGGTTATTCTAACTCTGGAGGAGGTGTTAATCCGTCCCAAAAGTGACGGAAAAGTGACGGATTTACCACCAGCCGTATTACGAGTCCATTATATTCTATGGAACTCGTAATACGGCTGGTGGTATATCCGTCACTTTACCGTCACTTTTGGGACGGATTAACACTCCTCCAAAGTTAGAATAACCCCCTTAGTCTCTTTTTTGGAGATTTTCTTCACCGGGTCGAACCTGCAAGTCAGGCCGGGTCGTGGTGGTGGCAAGCTGGCTAGAGTTACCACGGAGGGTTGGTCCCTCTATGGAGCTTTTTTCAAAAGTTCTCCAAACCCTCTCAGAAACTCATGCACCGACTTACAGACCCACTCAGATCCAGATGCACTCTTTCACAGTCCCAGTCAGACCCTCACACACCCACTCACAGACATACTCGGACAGTTATGCACCCACTCACACACCCACTCACAGACCCATGCACACACTGACACACTCTCTAAAACACTGATATACACACTCTAACACCCAGACAGACAATCTGATAGCCACAGCTATGCCCTCTCACACCTATTCTCATACCCATATAGGCCGTGGACAACTCCCACCATGAACTGCAAAAGGGCAATGCGCAGCATGTGGTTGGGTGGTTAGGGAGGTTGACCACAGGGTCTGGCTGTAGACCTTCAGCCGTGCACTGCACTGGTTGGATTAACATATAGTAATGAAAATTACTATACTTTAAAAAAAAAACATGGGACATTATAGTCAGGAAACTAAATTATTAAAACATAGAAATTCACAGAAAAAAAAAACAAAGATTTCAGGGATGTTATAGTTAGGCTCACATTTTAAACGTACAAAACCATAGAAATTCAGCAGTTACAGTTCTCAAGTAACTATAATTTGTTCCTAAAGGTAACTATAACTTGCGTCCTCGCCATGCACAGTTTTTTTGTCAAATAATGTACTGCAAATATGACATTGATATTATTAGTCATGTTATCATAGATGTCGTGAGTGGCATAATTTGTGGGTAATTAGCAGTGCATGCATAGGGCATGAGTTATAGTTACCTAAAGGCACCAGTTATAGTTATTTGAGATAACCCTAAGTAAAACTGGTGAATTTCTATGGTTTTGAACGTTTAAAATGTCAAACTATAACGTCCCTGTATCCTTTGTTTTTTTTCAGTGAATAAACACGCACACACATATATATATATATATATATATATATATATATATATATATCAAATATAATAAATACACTGTTTTGATGGTAAAATTTCTTCCAGTGCTTAGGTAACGCCTTGCATAGTGCATTAAATACATAACATGCTTAAGCATGCTTCTAATCAGTGCAATACTATAGTAATTTCCTAAACAGTGCCCTTACCAGTAATCTACTTTCCAATACCACGGAGCTTGGTAAACGTAAAACAACAAAAATAGTAAATTCTAATAGAGATACTCTAAGATTCAGTATTAAACACAGAATTACATTATCATGCTGTTACATCCATTGTTGCATGTACACAGACACACTTACACTTACTCTCACACTCTGAGAGACACTATGACACCTACCCTTGCATCCAGGCAGACAGTGTAACACACCCCTCACACCCAGACACAGACCCTCACGTTAAATCTCACAGTAAAATAGAGACTCTCACATGTAGTGTCAATCCCAGAGACACACTCTGACACTCACCCTCACACCCAGACAGCTATTCTCACACTCAGGCTGGCATCCAGGTAGACACTGTTACAAGCACTCTCACACCTACACAGACAGTCTCACAGTCACTCTAACACTCAGAGAGACACTCTCACACTCATCCTTGCATCAAAAATAGATTTTTTACTTTTACTAGATCCGAGGAGCCATTTGCGGATCCATGCGAGATTTGGAAAAAAAGAAGTACATAAATAGAAATATATATGTATGTGGGTAATAGATTAGCTCTGAAAAGAGCCTTTGTGTCTACGATGTGCAGGTGATTACTACACATGATAGAGGACACAGTCTCCCAAGTTATGCAGGAAACGTTTGTTGCCTTTCTCTATTAGGTGAACTCAGTCATTTCTATATATACCCTTCATATCAATCCGTAAGTTGTTGTGGTATATTGAAATCATGGTATGGTCCCTGAGGAATGCAGAAACAGTTTTACTGACATGTTTCCTGGATTGCTCTATTTGTGGGCAGAACTGAGTTGACTAGTTCCACTTCTGTCTTTGACAAATGTTTGAGGAAACCAGGGCAGTGTGTGGGAAGAGTGTCATTATTTTTTTAAAGGTTTCTTTCATCAGGATTTCCAAACCAACTCTTGTGACTACACCTAGGTCATTGCCACCACAGTGTACAATCATGAGGTCTGGATGTTGGCAATCCTCAATAGTTTAAACCAAAGGAAGTAATTGATGCCACTTAAACCTCCCTAGTTCCCTTTCAATACCACTTCTTTTTGCATTCTCACTGGCCCAAAACACAAAGCTGTGACCCGCAATGCACACTCTGAGCATCTTGGAGGTAATCTGTCAAAGCACACAGGAGATGGCTACAGCTGAATGAGGCTGGTATGAAATGAAAATTAGTTGAAATGGAGGGAAGTATGTACAGTGTGGAAGAAGCGATTCTATTGGCTGTTGCAGATATTATTTTGGATGAAGGTAGGAAGTGAGGTTATGTGAATTGTAAGTATATGTTGGATTGGGTTTAGAAGAATTGGAAAACAGTAAAAATAACTGTGATATGTTTACTCTGAAAGATTCAACCCCACCTGCTAAATGTGGCTTGAAACTGAGCATGCTTTTGTCAGAAACTGTTGTGAACTTGTGACATGGTGCAGCAGAATGTTGCAGATTGTGTAACCATGGTACCAGACCTAGAGAAGCATGCGGGGGAAAGGAATAGAAAGAAAGACTAGAATGTGAGTTTGTTTTTACCATATATAGAGGCTGTAATGATTCATAATAATTTTTTACTGTTATGATTTGGTTTTGTGTTCTAAAGGAAGTATTTATATACATGTGTTTTTTAAAAGATCGAAAAATAATTTCTGAATTTACACGGGGGACATGCTGAGCACCACAGTAGATCTGCTGATCCTGCTAAACTCACATCTTTTTGGCTAACTTTTGAGGAGCACTGCAAAGGGTTAACAATACAAACCAGTGAGAAGTATAACATTGTATTGACATGAAAGGGAGATTGTGATTGGTTTACTGATTCTGTAATGTTGAAAGGAGAGTTGAAGAGGTTGCCATTACTGATTTCCTGCTGTGAGAGTGGAGTTCCATTCTTGTAGTTGGTTTAATGAGCTTTGTTCAGTGAGAAGAAATTCTAACTCACACTGAAAGGGAAACATAGAGCACAAAAAAGAGAATCTGTAGGTATGTGTTGTGAAATGTACTTTATTTTAGAAAGTGTTAGTATATGAATAAATTAATATGAGATTGAAAAAAGTGAACAGTGTTTTCACAAAATGCTATAAAAGATATAAATACTAGGTTTGTGATTTATGTAAATGATTTATACAAGTAGTTCCTTATATAGGAAAGGTATTCAGCTGAACTTGTATAAGGGGTTTCATGGATGTTTCCAGTTTCTATTAGTATATTAAAGTGATCCCTCATGTATGCTGATGCTAATATGGAGAATGCACTAATGAGTAATTTAATGGTTAAAAATGTTACAATGAGTTCTAAAAAGTTAATGTGTTTGTCTATACAGAAATGGGTATGTGTAAAAGCAATGTTTAATTCATTTAGACAGTTACACATTGATTGAGAGATGATAGAGGTTATTTCACTGTTAGTTAGACATTGATATGCCTGAAGTATATTACTTGAAAAGGTAGTAAAAAGGATTGGGTGGAGCAAGTTGAATTGTTCTTGCTGTAGAAGGTGAAGGAGTAAGATATACTGTATGTAGGCTGAAGAGGAAAATGTTGTGTCTATAAAAGAGGGAAAAAGTATTTTTAACTTTTATTTAGTTAAAAGTGCACTTGGTATATTAAGGTATATATATACTGTCTAATGTATACTGTTAAGGGGATAGAAAATAATACAAATATAAAGGGAGACACACTCATTTAGAGACATGAACAGCCATTTGTATATTGATGTGGACATAAAAAATCGAAGTACATAGGCTGCATTAAGAGATATATTTAGGATGTCATACTAAATGCAATATGTAGCTTTGTATATTGATAATATAGATTAATATTTATATGAATTGTGGTTTAAATATGGTGCAGGGTACTAATTGTGACCATAGGTACAACGTTTTATTTTTAAGTACACATGACATTAGAAAATGTGTTTAATTAGGTTTGTAGTGTGTGTTGTACGAAAAGTCACCCTTTAAGTGAGATGCATGTAGAGTATAGAAGAGAGTGTATTTTTATTAAAAGATGAAACATGTTGTTCTGAGTTTTAGTGACTGTGATGAAAGATTGTAGAGGCCTATGCCCAGATATATATGCATTCTACTAGAACATATGGTACGTATATAGCTAATAAGGAAAAGATACAGTCAGTCTCATACCTAGTTAAATAGTCGTAAAGTCACTTGTGTATTCACCAATGCAGATACTAATATACCAAGCCATACACCAGTGATTGTACAATCAGGGACACACTGATGCATACACTGACACACCTAGGCACACACTGATCTGTACACTGACCCACCTATGCACACTGTGATGTATAGACTAACATCCCCAGAAGCATATTAATGAGTAGAGTGACACATCCTGGTATACACTGTTGCAGGCACTGAGACAACCATGCGGAACTGATGCATTTGCTCAGTCACCAAGGTGCACTGTAATACATACACTATAATACCTAGGCGACAGTGACTCATACACTGACACATTCAGAGACACATTAACATATACACAGAGACACTTAGGTTTACAGTAATGGATGTAGTGGGACACAGAGATACACTTTTATCTATAGATTAAGAGAGCCAACACACTGATGTAAACAGTGATACATCCAGACACACACTCTTACATATTCTGATACATCCAAAAATTAAGCATCTACTGACAGATCCAGGCACCTATTGGTGCATGTAGTGACGCAGCCAAGTGGACACTGATGTATTCAGAGAATCATTCAGATATACAGTGATGTTTACACTGAAACACCCAGGGAGACAGAAATGGATAGAGTGACACTAACACACCTAGGAGTACACTGATGTATAAACTGCTACACACAAGCACACTCTGATGCATACACTAACATAGCCAGGCAGAAACACATGCGTACTCTAACACGGACATGTACAAATGTACGGAATCACTGATACAGCCGTACAGATACTACTGCATACACTGATACACCCAAATGCAAAATAATGTATGAACTGACAAACTGAGGCCCACATGATTGCATACACTGACAAAGTCAGATGCACTCTGATGTATACATTAATACATCCAGAGACACATTAAAACACACACTAACACATCAATATACACACGGATGCATATACTGAGAGACCCAGGCAGACACTAATACAGAAACTAACAAAGCTAGTTATATAGTAATGCTTCCATTAAAACATAGAGGTGGACACTATCATATACATTGACATTCCTAGAATCAGATTTACACATACACTAACACACCCAGGGACACAATTATGGACAGATTGAGGCGCCTAGACAGAAACTGATAAATAAACGTATACATGGAAATGAAAAGTTATATATGCACTCACACAGGTATGGAAATATTGGTGAGTAATAAAGACTCAAAGACACCTCTTTGTTTGATTCAATAGAGGTTCTAACAGGAACCGTTCTTTTAGGAGTTTTTGATAGAACAAGTTTGTAATTTTTTTTTACTTTTATTTTTTTCAGACAATACATTGGAAACATGGGGAAAACGTAAATGCAATACCACTGCATTTTGAAAGCAGAACAGTGTGCAGTAACACCTAGTTTGAAGACAAAACTTATGAAAAAATGTAACAACAGTGGTTTTAGACCTGCAAAAAGAAGCCATTGACATTTTTAACTTTTGCAAGCACAAGATTATGGCAGGATGTTACCATCTGACCTAATTCGGTGCATGCGTCTGTCATACTGATATTCTGAGGAGTAGCTTGGCTAGATGATGATGTACTGGGTTCTGCATAGGAATGTGTCCGTTTTTTTCTCTTATCATTCCTTGGTATGCCCATTTGTGGATTGATGGTAGATTTTTCCACATACTCGACATTCCGTTGTTGTATTGCTTTGATGTACCACGTGAGACATTTTTTCACAGAGGTTGCATTTCACAATTCTTGCACTGACTTTTTTTTCCTCACTAAGGGCCTGATTTATACTTTTTTAGCGCCGCATTTGCATCATTTTTTGATGCAAAAACGGCGCAAGCTTACAAAATTAAATTATATTTTGTCAGTTTGCGCCGCTTTTGTGTAAAAAAATGACGCTAATCCAGCGCTAAAAAAGTATAAATCAGGGCCTAAGTATGGTGAAAAATTTCCATACTTCCCTCTCTTTTCTAGATGAAAAAGGCACCTGTTGAGAATCATCTTCTTCAGGAATATCTTGAGACTCTCTAGGTGGTGGTGGAGCACTCCCTTCAGCCATTATGGAAATTTCTGGAGCTGGAGGATCACAGCTGAGATTCTTCTCCCTCAAGAGGTAGCAGAAAAATAAGTGTTTTAGGGAGTGGCCCCATCCAAAACTAGGTGTGGTTCAAAAGTAACCAATGAAATGTCAGATTGCTCTTCACACATCAAGTGGCTCTGCAGTTCTAAACGGGAATTGAGGGTCCACGAAAATTGTAATATAAGTTTTGTGTTCTATTGTAAATAGATAAAATATGTTTGTGAGTTGTATATATGTGGAGTCTTCTGTTTATATGGGAAAGAATGGAGTGCAAAATGTAAAAGAAATGATTGCAAATTTGTGGATTCGAACCATGGATTCATTCCAGTGACATGATAGGAACGGAAACCATAGAGCTTCACTGCTCTGTTTCAATGTAACCGCAGATGGAGCCCCGGTTACAAAATTAATGAAAAAATATATTATAATACCATACTACTTCAGACCTGTGTAAATACTAAATAAAGTATGAAGCAGTATCAGCAGCACTTTTATCGGAAGGATTACGCCTCTTCAATTCAATTTACAACACTGCAGAGGGTTTGTGTGTTTCATTACGGCAGGCAGCTTAATTCAAAGATTTCTAACACTTTTTAATATATAAGTATGTATGAGAAAAAAACGTATAATTGCCTAAAAAACCTAAACATTATACACACGTTATAGTTTTAAAATACACTTAAACAAACCTTAAAAGTGCCATAAAAATACAAAAGGTTAAAGGAACATTAAAGTTATGGAATGGAATAAAAAAACTTAGAAATTCACTGAAAAAAACAAAGGTTAAAGGGATGTTATATTTAGTAAATAGAATTAAAAAAACCTTAGAAATTCACTGACAAAAAAAAAAAGTTACATGGATGTTTTAGTTAGGAAATAGAATAAAAAAACCTTAGAAATTCACTGAAAAAAACAAAGGTTATATGGACGTTATAGTTAGGTTCTGAATTTACTCATGCAAAACTGTCGAAATTCAGAAGTTATAGTTACCTGAGGCAACTATAACTTGCTCACATGTGCTCCTGTAATGCACTTGTGCTCTCGTAATGCACTGCTTATGACCTCACATATTACATCACTCATGACATGGTCAGTGACATCACTGATGACGAGTACATTTAGAACATAACTGTAATGTCCATGTAACCTTTGTTTTTTTTCAGTGAGTATATATATATATATATATATACAGATATATATATATATATATATATATATATATATATACAGATATATATATCCAAACCAACCTCTCCACCAGAAGAAGTACACCGTACGCCTTCGTTTGCAGCAATGTAAGGCACTTTAGTCACCAAATTTAAACTGTGAAAACAAGTGTTCTTTCCTTTCCTGGCACGTTTTGGCTGTCAACGTAAGCCTTAATCATCGGTCCATAGGTGTTTTTCCAATTTTAAAATGACCACATGGTAAAACCGACCACCCTTATATCCTGTGGCCTTAAAGTCACAAGGTCTTTTTGCAGTCTTTTATAAACAATGCATTTAATCCTTAAGTGCAATCAATTACCTTTGCTTTTGTAGTGTCATTTTCTTTTTGTTACAAAGTATACTGCAAATATATATCTCTTCGTACCATTTCCACATATCCTTTTCAAAAATGCACTGCCGTCGTCCTTTAGATTCATGTTTCAAGAATGCGTGCGAGCTTAATAATAATTAATCAAGTAGCCTTTTGCCATCTTCTTTCACTTGCTTTACAAACACATTTAATCCATACACAGGGGGTCATTCTGACCTCGGCGGTAAAAGGCGCTTACCGCCGGTCAGAAGACCACCATAACACCGCCGCGGCCGCGGAAAGCAGCCACGGTCATTCTGACCCACAACAGCCAAACCGCCAAAAATCCGACCTCCACTGCAGCCCGCCACATCAGCGGGCAGCGATAAACTGGAGATGACCAAACCTCCACCGTCACGCCAACAGAAATACGCCCATGCCATTCTGACCCACGAATCCATGCGGCGGTCATTCAAACGCGGTATTCCATTGGCGCTACACACCGCCGCGGTCAAAATACACACCCAGCACCAAAACACAGCCACATTGGACAATTCGAAATACACACACCTGATACACATACACACACCACTCCCACACAATCAACCAACTATAAAACACACACCCACATCACCCACAAACCCCTACAACCCAAATTCTGACGAAGGAGAGAGAGACACAGCAAACAATATATAGCAATACACACTGAGGCACACTACACCATCACACACACCACATAGTAGCACAAAGCACCACACACCAACATACTCATCATCACATACACCACCCCACACCTCACCCACACCACCCCATGGCACCCCAAAGGCAAGCACGGTTTTCGGACCAAGAACTCCGGGTCATGGTGGAGGAAATCCTAAGAGTGGAACCCCAGCTCTTCGGCTCACAGGTGCAGCACACCAGTATAGCTAGGAAGGCGGAGCTATGGCAGCGGATCGTGGACAGGGTCAACGCGGTGGGACAGCATCCCAGGAATAGGGAGGACATCCGCAAACGATGGAACGACCTACGGGGGAAGGTCCGCTCGATGGTCTCCAGGCACAACATCGCGGTCCAGAAGACTGGCGGCGGACCCCCACCCACCCCTCCCGAATTTACATCATGGGAGCAAGAGGTCTTGAACATCCTGCATCCTCAGGGCCTCGCTGGAGTAGCCGGAGGAATGGACTCTGGTAAATCAAATCTCAACTACTTCATCCCCCCCACCCCACCAGCATGCCAACCCACACCCTCACCCTCATCCCCAACCCCCCAGCACACATCCTCCCTGACAATGTCTCACCAGCACAACCCACCCAACCCAACACCAACTCCTGCATGCCAACACAATCCATGGACACCCATCACCTAAGCATGACCACTGCACTTACCCACCCCCCCCACTAACTACCCTCACAACACCTCCCTCAAGGGAATGCCTGCACTGGGGGACAAGGGCACCCATAACACGCACGCTATTGCACACACAGAAACAATAACCAAACTCTCTTACCCCATGCAGGACCCGAACGCCAACACACCAGCCAGGAGGGTCCAGAAATGTCCATCCCACCCCCGGAACAGGCCCACAGTGAGGACAGCAGCTCTGTCGACACTGAACCTGATGACCAGCCCGGACCATCGGGGACCTCTGGGCAGTCGGTTCCCCTCAGGCAGCCACAGGCCACACCAGACCCGACCCCCTCTGGCAACACCAGCACAGCTCCCACCCAGCGGGCCCATGCCTCTGTCTCTAGGACAGGTCAATCAGCGGTGTGTCTGCCACTACAGGGCACCCAGGCTAACCCAACACCCCAACAACAACAGGGACCTGGGGGCAGTGGTAGTGGGCACACCGTCCAGGGGACAGAGGCCGGGGGAAACCGGGCAGCTCGGAGGGCTGCTGTGCGACAGGGGGGGGAGGAGAGGCCCAGGGAACCCACTCTCCAAGAGGCCCTCACCACCATCATGGGGGCCTACCACCACTCCCAAGAGACGATGGCGACGGTACTGGCCAGGTTCACTGAGATCCAGGCACAGCAGGAGGAACGCAACATGGGGTTCAGGGAGGAGCTGAGAATCATCGGGACCGCAATGGGGACCATCGTCCTGGCCCTCAACAGGATAGAAGATGCGTTGCGGGACCATGTGGCACCACACAGGGCCCCTGTCACTAGCCCGGACCAGGAACAGCCTACCACCTCCGCCGGCGCTAGTGGACAGGAGGCCCCAACACCACGACAGGCCACCAGAACCCCACCTCCTGCTGAAGAACAACCACCTCGTAATAGGAGCCTGAGATCCAAAAAAACGACAGAGTAGGATGTCAAGACCCCCGCCAGCAGGACAGACCCCCTGAAGTCTTCCCACTGTCCCACATTGCCACCCTGTCCAACCATGAACTGCCTCTGCTCCATCCTTCCACAGGCAAAAGGACAATGCACCTGTGAGACTGAGAACTGGACACTGCCATGGACATTACTCCACCCCCACCCATCACCCTTATAATCACATGTACCAATATCTAGCACTGTAAATAAATCACATATTTCACACAAATCAGTTTGGAGTCATGCTGTATTATTAGCAAAGGTATTACACATTACTGTTCAATATCTGTTCTGTCAATTAGTGATGACAACATACCAATGTCAATACGGTGTAGTTCATGGGCAATCCAAGCAGAAGTCACGCACTGAGTCATACAGCACTGAGAAGGGAAGGGGAAACCAAAAATTAATCAAAAAGATCTGGGGGGAACTACAGAAAGTACAGATGCAGGAGGCTATAAGCAATTGTGAAATGGCGTGGGTGATTCTTACCTGTGTGTTACTGGAAATACTGTTGTATCACTCTGTCCCTATTGTCTGTGTCGTCCTCTTCGTCTTCCTCCTCTTCACTCTCCACAGGCTCCACGGCTTCTACAACACCACCATCTGGACCATCCTCCTGCAGGAAAGGCACCTGGCGTCGCAAAGCCAGGTTGTGAAGCATACAGCACGCCACGATGATATGGCACACCTTCTTTGGTGAGTACATTAGGGATCCACCAGTCATATGCAGGCACCTAAATCTGGCCTTCAGGAGGCCAAAGGTTCGCTCAATCACCCTCCTAGTACGCCCATGGGCCTCATTGTACCGTTCCTCTGCCCTGGTCCTGGGATTCCTCACTGGGGTCACTAGCCATGGCAGGTTGGGGTAACCAGAGTCACCAATTAGCCACACACGCTGTCTCTGTAGCTGTTCCATCACATAGGGAATGCTGCTATTTCGCATAACATACGCATCATGCACTGACCCAGGGAACTTGGCATTTACATGGGAGATGTAGTGGTCAGCCAAACAGACCACCTGCACATTCATAGAATGATAATTCTTCCTGTTCCTGTACACCTGTTCATCGTCATTTGGGGGCACTAAAGCCACATGGGTCCCATCAATTGCACCAATGATGTTGGGGATGTGTCCAAGGGCATAGAAATCAGCTTTCACTGTAGGCAAATCACCCTCCTCTGGGAAAATGATGTAGCTCCGCATGAGTTTCATCAGGGCAGACAACACTCTGGACAAAATCTTGGAAAACATAGGCTGAGACATTCCAGATGACATGGCCACTGTTGTCTGGAATGAGCCAGTTGCAAAGAAATGGAGGACAGACAGAACCTGCACTAGAGGGGGAATTCCTGTGGGTTGGCGGATGGGGGACATCAGGGCTGGCTCCAGCTGGGCACACAGTTCATGGATGGTGGCTCGGTCAAGTCGGTATCATAGTATTATATGGCGTTCTTCCATTGTCGACAGGTCCACCAGCGGCCGGTACACGCGAGGATTCCTCCTTCTCATCGCAAGTCCCAGCGGACGGTGCCTAGGAAGGAGAATATGGAGTACAGAGTCAATCCACTCACAGGTACGTACAACACAGCTTGCACAGTACAGGTAAATGTATGGGTTGCTATGTTTGTATGTGTGCCAAAGCAAGGCCTAGCCCTGTGTGACGCATTAGAAATTAACCCCTTCCCCGCCACGGACGTAATGGTTACGTCCATGGCAGCGCCCGTGTGGCGCCATGGACGTAACCATTACGTCCAGGGACTGGCAGTCGGGGGAAGCGCTAGCGCTTCCCCCGAGGGCCGCCCCCCAACACCCCCAGGCCAGGGCTGAAAGGGGAATCCCTTCCCCTTTCACGCCCACCCCCCCCCGCCCCGCCCCCCATGACGTCAGCGCGCGATCGCGCGCTGATTTCATGGAAACGGGGAATGACGCGCTGGAAGCCATTTGCTTCCAGCGCGTCAAGGGAGAAGGTGAGTATTTCACCTTCGTGCGGGGTGGGGGTGCTCTCAGAGAGGCATCGAGGGAAAGGAAAGGGTTTTCCTTTCCCTCGATGTCTCTTTGAGCATTCCTGCTGCCCGATCGCGATGCGATCGGGTAGCAGGAATGCCCACTAGACACCAGGGATTTCTGTATGTGTGTGTGTGTGAGTGAATATTAGTGTAGGGGAGCGACCCCTTGGGCAAGGGTCGCTCCCCTTTGGGGGCACATGCTTTTTACGTCGTTTCTGCCCCCCCTGGGGGCAGATTGGCCCTATTTTTAGGCCGATCTGCCCCCAAGGGGGGCAGAAAGCCACTAGACACCAGGGATTTTATTGTTGCTGTGTATTTTTTGTGTTGGGGGGCGGCCCCTTGGGCAAGGGTCGCTCCCCTTTGGGGGCACATGTATTTTACGTCGTTTCTGCCCCCCCTGGGGGCAGATTGGCCCTATTTTTAGGCCGATCTGCCCCCAAGGGGGGCAGAAAGCCACTAGACACCAGGGATTTTATTGTTGATTTGTATTTTTTGTGTTGGGGGGCGGCCCCTTGGGCAAGGGTCGCTCCCCTTTGGGGGCAAATGTATTTTACGTCGTTTCTGCCCCCCCTGGGGGCAGATTGGCCCTATTTTTAGGCCGATCTGCCCCCAAGGGGGGCAGAAAGCCACTAGACACCAGGGATTTTATTGTTGATGTGTATTTTTTGTGTTGGGGGGCGGCCCCTTGGGCAAGGGTCGCCCCCAGGGGCCCTCATGTATTTTTGGGCAGTTCTGCCCCCCTTGGGGGCAGAGAGGCCTATTTTTTTTAGGCCTTTCTGCCCCCAAGGGGGGCAGAATCCCAATAGCGCCAGAAATAGTATGTATGTATGTGTGCTTTGTGTTGGGGGGTGGCCCCTTGGGCAAGGGTCGCTCCCCCCAGGGGCGCAATGTATTTATTGTCGTTTCTGCTCCCCTTGGGGGCAGATTGGCCCTATTTTTAGGCCGATCTGCCCCCAAGGGGGGCAGAAAGCCACTAGACACCAGGGATTTTATTGTTGATTTTTATTTTTTGTGTTGGGGGGTGGCCCCTTGGGCAAGGGTCGCCCCCAGGGGCCCACATGTATTTTTGGGCAGTTCTGCCCCCCTAGGGGGCAGATATGCCTATTTTTTAGGCCTTTCTGTCCCCAAGGGTGGGCAGAATCCCCATAGCGCCAGGGATACTATGTATGTGTGTGTGTGCTTTGTGTGGGGGTGTGGCACCTTGGGCAAGGGTCGCCCCCCCCCAAAGGGTGCAATGTAATCTGGGTGATTTCTGCCCCCTCCCCTTGGGGGTAGATTGGCCTATTTTTTTTTTAGGCCCATCTTCCCCCAAGCAGAGAAGACTAGACACGGGAAAATGAAAAAATGGTTAGTGGCGGAGTGTTTGTCAACTGACGAAGTATTTACTTTTATGATAATAACAGTTTTTCTCCTTTTTGTTTTAGTTCAAAGCTTTTGCTGACTTTGCTGTGGCTTGTTGCAGTTTTGGCAGTAGTTGTCCTGCGGTTTGCGTAGTTGCATGTTTTAGGTAAGTAAATAAATTTACTCCAAGTGAGTATTGTTGCAATGCATGAATGACATGTTTGTAGGTGGTGTACTGAATGCAGGATTGTGTGTGAAATTGTCCTTAGAGTTATGCACAATGATTATTGTGTTGTCTTATGTCTAATTTGCTTTTTTTTTTCTCTTTTTAGTGGGATATCGTTGGTGATTGCTGTGGCTGTGCAGAGTAGTTGCTGGTGAGTCAAGCTTTTTCAGGCAAGTGAGCAGTATAGTTTTTGAGTTTATAATTCTTAGTGATAAACCTATACTTTGTTACTTATCTTACACAGTGCTGGTTGTTGGTGGTGTATTTGTCCAGTTAATTTTAGTAGGAAGGATCATGGCCAGCCGTAGGATGACCGCTCAGCAGGTTGTTAGTGTGCTTTTTGAGTCATCTTCTGACCATGAATATGAGACTGACTCTGCATCTGAGGCAGAGGAGGAAGTGCAGGATTCGGGAAGTGAATTTTCTGTCAGAGATGAATCATCTGATGATGAAGCCACTCTCAGTGCTGATGAAGGGCCTGTTTTAGAGGAGGACAGTGATGTGCCAATGGTGCAGGAGCCAGCGGCTGAAAGGCTTCCCATTGGAAGACCTGACGCATGGGTTGCACCAAACATGGAGCAGCCACAGTTGCCTGCGTTTACTGGTTTTCCAGGGTGTCGAGTTAATACGGAAAACTTTTTGCCCGTCAACTTTTTTGAGTTGTTTATGGACGATATATTTTTGGAAGAGATTGTTGAGCAGACTAATTTGTATGCAGAGCAGTTTTTGAGGGACAACGCTGCCAGACTTAGGCCACACTCTAGAGCTAGCCAGTGGATTCCCACAAATCTGGAAGAGTTGAAAAAGTTCTTGGGTTTAACTTTTTTGATGGGGCTGATAAGGAATCCGTCGCTGTCTTCATATTGGTCTACTAGTCCCTTGATGGCAACTGCTATATTTCCTGCCATCATGAGTCGTAACCGGTATGAGCTTCTTCTTCGGATGTTGCATTTTGTAGATAATGCTTTAGCCTTGCCACGAGATCATCCTGATTCTGACCGTCTTTTTAAGATTAGACCTGTCCTTGATCATTTGGTAGATCGGTTTTCAGAGATCTATGTTCCAGGGAAAGAAATATCTGTAGATGAGTCTTTGGTCCTGTTCAAGGGTCGTTTGGTTTTTAGGCAGTACATTCCTAGCAAGAGGGCACGGTATGGAATTAAATTGTATATGCTGTCAGAAAGTAGTACAGGATATGTTTATAATTTCCGGGTCTACACTGGTAGGGATTCCAATATTGACCCCCCTGGTTGTCCTCCCACTTTTGGAGTTAGTGAGAAAATTGTGTGGGAACTTGGTAGACGACTGTTTAACAAAGGTCACCATTTATATGTAGATAACTTCTACACTGGAGTTCGGTTGTTCAAGGAGTTGTTCAGAGTGGACACTGTTGCTTGTGGCACAATCCGCTCTAATCGGAAAGGCTATCCAAAAGAGCTTGTCTGTAAAAAACTTGAGAAGGGACAGTGCAGTGCCTTGCGGAATGATGAGCTGCTAGCTCTGAAATTTGTAGACAAGAGGGATGTATACATGCTAAGCACCATCCATGATGAGAGTACTTCACCTGTGGCTGTTTGGGGTCAGGTTGCCGAAGTGCGCAAACCTGTGTGCATCTTAGACTATAATAAGCACATGGGTGGTGTTGATAGAGTAGATCAGAGGTTAGAACCTTACACTGCTGCTCGTAAGTCTTATGTGTGGTATAAGAAATTAGCGCTTCACTTGTTCCACTTGGCAACTTTTAATGCTTTTGTTGTGTTTAAGGATAGTTCTCCAGAGTCAAGGATGACATTTGTGAAATTTCAGGAGTCTATCATAGCTAGCCTTGTTGTGCTGGAACAGGCAAGAGTTCCTAGAGAAGCAGTGGTGGAGGATGTGGCTAGATTGAAAGATCGTCACTTTGCTGAGCACATTCCTCCCACGGCCAAAAAAAACTTTCCTGCTAAGAGATGTAGAGTCTGTGCTCGAAGAGGTATCAGGAAGGAGACTAGGATGTACTGCCCTGATTGTCCTTCAAAGCCTGGGCTGTGTGTGGGTGGCTGTTTCAGGAGCTACCACACACAGAAGAATTATTGGGAAATTCCGTGAGCGTAAACTGGTGTTTTATATTTTTATATGTTCGGTTTCACGGTTGGCATTAGTCATGTATTCAGTTAGAGCTTTTGTGTTTGTAGTTTTGTACTAATTTATGATTAGTGGTTTCTTTGTTGTTTAAAAACAAAAAAAAGGGGATGGCATGTGTAGAGTGGCGCTTGGCTGGCGGCGTGGGTGTGGTGGCGCTTGGCTGGCGGTGTGTGTGGGGTGGCGCTTGGCTGGCGGTGTGTGTGGGGTGGCGCTTGGCTGGCGGTGTGTGTGGGGTGGCGCTGGGCTGGCGGTGTGTGTGGGGTGGCGCTGGGCTGGCGGTGTGTGTGGGGTGGCGCTTGGCTGGTGGTGTGGGTGGGGTGGCGCTTGGCTGGCAGTGCCGGCCAAACGCCAGTCCACACACTCATCAGCTGGTGTGATTGCTGTATCAGGCATGTGGGCGTATGAAAGTGATGGGCCCTTGACTGGCGCTGTCTGTGGATGCGAGTCTTGTAATGTGCTGGGCCCGTGGCTGGCGGCGTGAATGGTCTAGTGCATGTCATGTATGAAAGGTGTGTGAATGGACTGTAAAGCGGTTGGTGCCTTGTCGTGGCTTTACAGCTCACGAGCTGTGAGTCATTGGTTCAGTTTTTTGGCCTTTCAGTTATTACCAGTGCATTTCACTTTTGTGAAATCTCTTGTTAATAAAATTTGATCTACTGAACCATCACTCACCCTCGTGCCAAATCCAACCAGTATGTGTGGTACAAATGACAAAACCTGCTCCGCTGTAATCAGGCGTCGCAGCACACTTGAGACACGCTAGGTGCCTCAGGTGGGACCCCGATGATGAAGCATGCCACCAACTTGGTTGGTGGGTGAGGGGTCTTCTTCACATAACCTAAGTGTGTTTCTTTTCACAATTTTAGTGTTTGGCACATCACGGACGTATGTGCACACATCAAAGTGATATATTCCAAAAATACTGTGTTTGGGGGGGAGGGCCGACCTATGTTTTTGGTCCTGGGTGCGGCCGTCATGTAGGGAAACCTACAAAACCCAGAAACGTTTTAAAACTAGGCACCCCAAGGAGTCTAGGGAGGTGTGGCTTGTGTGGCTCCCCCAACATTTTCTTACCCAGACTCCTCTGTAAACCTCACAATTTGCATAAAAAAGCATATTTTCCTGATTTTTCTTAGTAGGATCACCGCTCCAGCAAAAAAATTCCTACTCCCCAGTTTTCCCCTCAGTCTCCCAAGTAAAATGACACCTCACTTATGTGGGTCCCCAAAGCAGAGTCCGTCTAAAGATGTATAAAAGAATATGCCCTTATAAACTTGCTGTGCTATCCCTTCTATCCCTTCAGGTTTTGGGCCTTATTATGTTGCAGGCACCTGGGCCACCCACACAAGTGAGGTATCATTTTTATCGGGAGACTTGGGGGAACGCTGGGTGGAAGGAAATTTGTGGCTCCTATCAGATTCCAGAACTTTCTGCCACAGAAATGTGAGGAACATGTGTTTTTTTTGCCAAATTTTGAGGTTTGCAAAGGATTCTGGGTAACAGAACCTGGTCCGAGCCCCGCAAGTCACCCCTCCTTGGATTCCCCTAGGTCTCTAGTTTTCAGAAATGCACTGGTTTGGTAGGTTTCCCTAGGCGCCGGGTGAGCTACAGGCCAAAATCCGCAGGTAGGCACTGTTTTCTCCCAAAATTGTGGATGTGTCCACGTTGCGCTTTGGGGTGTTTCCTGTCGCAGGCGCTAGGCCTACCCACGCAAGTGAGGTATCATTTTTATCGGGAGACTTGGGGGAACGCTGGGTGGAAGGAAATTTGTAGCTCCTCTCAGATTCCAGAACTTTCTGCCACAGAAATGTGATGAACGTGTTTTTTTAGCCAAATTTTGAGGTTTGCAAAGGATTCTGGGTAACAGAACCTGGTCCGAGCCCCGCAAGTCACCCCTCCTTGGATCCCCCTAGGTCTCTAGTTTTCAGAAATGCACAGGTTTGGTAGGTTTCCCTATGTGGCGGCTGAGCTAGAGGCCAAAATCTACAGGTAGTCACTTTGCTAAAAACAGCTCTGTTTTCTGTGATATGTCCACGTTGTGTTTTGGGGCATATCCTGTCGCGGGCGCTAGGCCTACCCACACAAGTGAGGTATCATTTTTATCGGGAGACGTGGGGGAACGCTGGGTGGAAGGAAATTTGTGGCTCCTCTCAGATTCCAGAACTTTCTGCCACAGAAATGTGAGGAACATGTGTTTTTTTAGCCAAATTTTGAGGTTTGCAAAGGATTCTGGGTAACAGAACCTGGTCCGAGCCCCGCAAGTCACCCCTCCTTGGATCCCCCTAGGTCTCTAGTTTTCAGAAATGCACAGGTTTGGTAGGTTTCCCTAGGTGGCGGCTGAGCTAGAGGCCAAAATCTACAGGTAGTCACTTTGCTAAAAACAGCTCTGTTTTCTGTGATATGTCCACGTTGTGTTTTGGGGCATATCCTGTCGCGGGTGCTAGGCCTACCCACACAAGTGAGGTATCATTTTTATCGGGAGACGTGGGGGAACGCTGGGTGGAAGGAAATTTGTAGCTCCTCTCAGATTCCAGAACTTTCTGCCACAGAAATGTGAGGAACATGTGTTATTTTAGCCAAATTTTGAGGTTTGCAAAGGATTCTGGGTAACAGAACCTGGTCCGAGCCCCGCAAGTCACCCCTCCTTGGATTCCCCTAGGTCTCTAGTTTTCAGAAATGCACAGGTTTAGTAGGTTTCCCTAGGTGGCGGCTGAGCTAGAGGCCAAAATCTACAGGTAGGCACTTCGCAAAAAACACCTCTGCTTTTTTCCAAAATTTAGGATGTGTCCACGTTGCGCTTTGGGGTGTTTCCTGTCGCCGGCGCTTGGCCTACCCACGCAAGTGAGGTATCATTTTTATCGGGAGACTTGGGGGAACGCTGGGTGGAAGGAAATTTGTAGCTCCTCTCAGATTCCAGAACTTTCTGCCACAGAAATGTGAGGGACATGTGTTTTTTTAGCCAAATTTTGAGGTTTGCAAAGGATTCTGGGTAACAGAACCTGGTCCGAGCCCCGCAAGTCACCCCTCCTTGGATCCCCCTAGGTCTCTAGTTTTCAGAAATGCACAGGTTTGGTAGGTTTCCCTAGGTGGCGGCTGAGCTAGAGGCCAAAATCTACAGGTAGTCACTTTGCTAAAAACAGCTCTGTTTTCTGTGATATGTCCACGTTGTGTTTTGGGGTATATCCTGTCGCGGGCGCTAGGCCTACCCACACAAGTGAGGTATCATTTTTATCGGGAGACGTGGGGGAACGCTGGGTGGAAGGAAATTTGTAGCTCCTCTCAGATTCCAGAACTTTCTGCCACAGAAATGTGAGGAACATGTGTTATTTTATCCAAATTTTGAGGTTTGCAAAGGATTCTGGGTAACAGAACCTGGTCCGAGCCCCGCAAGTCACCCCTCCTTGGATTCCCCTAGGTCTCTAGTTTTCAGAAATGCACAGGTTTGGTAGGTTTCCCTAGGTGGCGGCTGAGCTAGAGGCCAAAATCTACAGGTAGGCACTTCGCAAAAAACACCTCTGTTTTTTTCCAAAATTTAGGATGTGTCCACGTTGCGCTTTGGGGTGTTTCCTGTCGCCGGCGCTTGGCCTACCCACGCAAGTGAGGTATCATTTTTATCGGGAGACTTGGGGGAATGCTGGGTGGAAGGAAATTTGTATCTCCTCTCAGATTCCAGAACTTTCTGCCACAGAAATGTGAGGGACATGTGTTTTTTTAGCCAAATTTTGAGGTTTGCAAAGGATTCTGGGTAACAGAACCTGGTCCGAACCCCGCAAGTCACCCCTCCTTGGATCCCCCTAGGTCTCTAGTTTTCAGAAATGCACAGGTTTGGTAGGTTTCCCTAGGTGGCGGCTGAGCTAGAGGCCAAAATCTACAGGTAGTCACTTTGCTAAAAACAGCTCTGTTTTCTGTGATATGTCCACGTTGTGTTTTGGGGTATATCCTGTCGCGGGCGCTAGGCCTACCCACACAAGTGAGGTATCATTTTTATCGGGAGACGTGGGGGAACGCTGGGTGGAAGGAAATTTGTAGCTCCTCTCAGATTCCAGAACTTTCTGCCACAGAAATGTGAGGAACATGTGTTATTTTAGCCAAATTTTGAGGTTTCCAAAGGATTCTGGGTAACAGAACCTGGTCCGAGCCCCGCAAGTCACCCCTCCTTGGATTCCCCTAGGTCTCTAGTTTTCAGAAATGCACAGGTTTGATAGGTTTCCCTAGGTGGCGGCTGAGCTAGAGGCCAAAATCTACAGGTAGGCACTTCGCAAAAAACACCTCTGTTTTTTTCCAAAATTTAGGATGTGTCCACATTGCGCTTTGGGGTGTTTCCTGTCGCCGGCGCTAGGCCTACCCACGCAAGTGAGGTATCATTTTTATCGGGAGACTTGGGGGAACGCTGGGTGGAAGGAAATTTGTAGCTCCTCTCAGATTCCAGAACTTTCTGACACAGAAATGTGAGGGACATGTGTTTTTTTAGCCAAATTTTGAGGTTTGCAAAGGATTCTGGGTAACAGAACCTGGTCCGAGCCCCGCAAGTCACCCCTCCTTGGATCCCCCTAGGTCTCTAGTTTTCAGAAATGCACAGGTTTGGTAGGTTTCCCTAGGTGGCGGCTGAGCTAGAGGCCAAAATCTACAGGTAGTCACTTTGCTAAAAACAGCTCTGTTTTCTGTGATATGTCCACGTTGTGTTTTGGGGCATATCCTGTCGCGGGCGCTAGGCCTACCCACACAAGTGAGGTATCATTTTTATCGGGAGACGTGGGGGAACGCTGGGTGGAAGGAAATTTGTGGCTCCTCTCAGATTCCAGAACTTTCTGCCACAGAAATGTGAGGAACATGTGTTTTTTTAGCCAAATTTTGAGGTTTGCAAAGGATTCTGGGTAACAGAACCTGGTCCGAGCCCCGCAAGTCACCCCTCCTTGGATCCCCCTAGGTCTCTAGTTTTCAGAAATGCACAGGTTTGGTAGGTTTCCCTAGGTGGCGGCTGAGCTAGAGGCCAAAATCTACAGGTAGTCACTATGCTAAAAACAGCTCTGTTTTCTGTGATGTGTCCAGGTTGTGTTTTGGGGCATATCCTGTCGCGGGCGCTAGGCCTACCCACACAAGTGAGGTATCATTTTTATCGGGAGACTTGGGGGAACGCTGGGTGGAAGGAAATTTGTAGCTCCTCTCAGATTCCAGAACTTTCTGCCACAGAAATGTGATGAACATGTGTTTTTTTAGCCAAATTTTGAGGTTTGCAAAGGATTCTGGGTAACAGAACCTGGTCCGAGCCCCGCAAGTCACCCCTCCTTGGATCCCCCTAGGTCTCTAGTTTTCAGAAATGCACAGGTTTGGTAGGTTTGCCTAGGTGCCGGCTGAGCTAGAGGCCAAAATCTACAGGTAGTCACTTTGCTAAAAACAGATCTGTTTTCTGTGATGTGTCCACGTTGTGTTTTGGGGCATATCCTGTCGCGGGCGCTAGGCCTACCCAAACAAGGGAGGTATCATTTTTATCGGGAGACGTGGGGGAACGCTGGGTGGAAGGAAATTTGTGGCTCCTCTCAGATTCCAGAACTTTCTGCCACAGAAATGTGAGGAACATGTGTTTTTTTAGCCAAATTTTGAGGTTTGCAAAGGATTCTGGGTAACAGAACCTGGTCCGAGCCCCGCAAGTCACCCCTCCTTGGATCCCCCTAGGTCTCTAGTTTTCAGAAATGCACAGGTTTGGTAGGTTTCCCTAGGTGGCGGCTGAGCTAGAGGCCAAAATCTACAGGTAGTCACTATGCTAAAAACAGCTCTGTTTTCTGTGATGTGTCCAGGTTGTGTTTTGGGGCATATCCTGTCGCGGGCGCTAGGCCTACCCACACAAGTGAGGTATCATTTTTATCGGGAGACTTGGGGGAACGCTGGGTGGAAGGAAATTTGTAGCTCCTCTCAGATTCCAGAACTTTCTGCCACAGAAATGTGATGAACATGTGTTTTTTTAGCCAAATTTTGAGGTTTGCAAAGGATTCTGGGTAACAGAACCTGGTCCGAGCCCCGCAAGTCACCCCTCCTTGGATCCCCCTAGGTCTCTAGTTTTCAGAAATGCACAGGTTTGGTAGGTTTGCCTAGGTGCCGGCTGAGCTAGAGGCCAAAATCTACAGGTAGTCACTTTGCTAAAAACAGATCTGTTTTCTGTGATGTGTCCACGTTGTGTTTTGGGGCATATCCTGTCGCGGGCGCTAGGCCTACCCAAACAAGGGAGGTATCATTTTTATCGGGAGACTTGGGGGAACATAGAATAGCAAAACAAGTGTTATTGCCCCTTGTCTTTCTCTACATTTATTCCTTCCAAATATAGGGGTGTGTGTAAAAAAGACATCTATTTGAGAAATTCCATGTAATTCACGTGCTACTATGGTCACCCCGGAATTCAGAGATGTGCAAATAACCACTGCTCCTCAACACCTTATCTTGTGCCCTTTTTGGAAATGCAAAGGTTTTCTTGATAGCTATTTTTTACTCCTTATATTTCAGCAAATGAATTACTGTATACCCGGTATAGAATGAAAACGCACTGCAGGGTGCAGCTCATTTATTGGCTCTGGGTTCCTCGGGTTCTTGATGAACCTACAAACCCTATATATCCCCGCAACCAGAGGAGTCCAGCAGACGTAACGGTATATTGCTTTCGATAATCTGACATTGCAGGGAAAAGTTACAGAGTAAAAAGTAGAGAAAAATTGATGTTTTTTTCACCTCAATTTCAATATTTTTCTTTTTCAGCTGTTATTTTCTGTAGGAAACCCTTGTAGGATCTACACAAATGACCCCTTGCTGAATTCAGAATTTTGTCTACTTTTCAGAAATGTTTAGGTTTCTGGGATCCAGCATTGGTTTCATGACCATTCCGGTCACTGACTGGAAGGAGGGTGAAAGCACAAAAAATTGCACAAATGGGGTATGCCCCAGTAAAATGCCAAAATTGTGTTGAAAAATTGGGTTTTCGGATTCAAGTCTGCCTGTTCCTGAAAGCTGGGAAGCTGCTGAGTTTAGCACCGCAAACCCTTTGTTGATGCCATTTTCAGGGGAAAAACCACAAGCCTTCTTCTGCAGCCCCTTTTTCCAATTTTTTCGAAAAAAACGAAATTTTCACTGTATTTTGGCCAATTTCTTGGCCTCCTTCAGGGGAACCCACAAAGTCTGGGTACCTTTAGAATCGCTAGGATGTTGGAAAAAAAGGACGCAAATTTGGCTTGGTTAGCTTATGTGGACAAAAAGTTATGAGGGCCTGAGCGCGAACTGCCCCAAATAGGCAAAAAAAGGCCTGGCACAGGAGGGGGAAAAGGCCTGGCAGCGAAGTGGTTAAGCCATGTGGGCCCTTGAAATGGCGGCTGCCTGACCTGTGAAGTGGGACAATGGGATGTGAGGTCACTGCGCTGGCGGGGCACACCGTGGCGGTAGGCGGTCGAAGACCGCTGTGCGAAGACGCATTGGTTAACATTGAAGCCTATGGGATTCAGGAGCCAATGACGATGTGCGCCGGTGGTCGCGGTACGCACCGCCGCGGTACGCACCGCCGCGGGCGTGACCGCCATTTCCTATCTGCTTAATCACTCGAGACCTGATCATCCACAGGAGAGGACCTATACTGCAAGTGCTGCTGTGAACTCGGTCTGGAAGTGACAATGGCTGCTGCGACTGGGGAAAGGGCCCCTGCCTTCACGACTGAAGAGTTGGACAAACTTGTGGATGGGGTCCTCCCCCAGTATGCGCTACTCTACGGTCCTCCAGACCAACAGGTGAGTACACTGAGTGCACATTGAATGGGTTATGCCTGTGTGGTGTGGGGGGGATGTAAGTTGGTGGGGTGGGGAGGAAATGAGGAGTGCAACGCACGACAGATGAGAGAATGGGGCACATGGCAAGGTTGGGGAGGGGGGGGCATGTACTCCAAACATGCAGATATGTGACGTTTTCTCTTTCCCACCCTGTACATGTCAAACAGGTGAGCGCCCATCAGAAAATCAATATTTGGCGTGCCATCGCCAAGGAAGTCTGGAACTTGGGGGTCCACAACAGACGGGGCACCCACTGCCGCAAGAGGTGGGAGGACATCCGCCGCGGAACGAGGAAGACCGCAGAAACACTGCTGGGGATGGCCTCCCAACCTAGGAGGGGTGCCAGTCGCACCATGACCCCCCTGATGTCCCGGATCCTGGCGGTGGCCTACCCTGATTTGGATGGGCGCTTGAAGACATCACAGCAGACACAAGGGGGTGAGTATCTGCACATTCTCCTATCTTTATGCGCAGTGGAGGCGTCTGGGTGGGGGAGGAGGGCTGTGGGTGACATTAGGCCAGGGCGCTTTCTGTAGTGTAGTCCTCTCCCTTAGGCATGGCCCTGTGCCCCCGGCCCCCACCTCTGTAGGGTGACAAGTACAGCCATTGATGGTCCAGCATCACCCATGTGCGCGTTTGACGTCTCTTGACCTGTTGTCCTAGTCAGTAGTACTGAGTAGTGTACCCCGAATGCGCGGCTTAGTGCATGAGGCTCCTGTGTCTGTCCTCTCCGCCAACGGTGTTGACATTGCATGCACTCAACCTGGTCTTCTTTTTTTCTCCCCCCACCCTTTTTCTTCATCTTCTTGTGCATGTGTGCATTAGCATCATCAGGCGGAGGAGATCTGGCATCGGAGCACGAGGGAGCTGCAGGTCACAAGGCCCCGGTGGGCCCAGGAACAGACACAGAGGGCACCAGTGATCTGGAGGGCGAGGGGAGCACCACAACGGGGACCGGTGATGAGACAACCTACACTGACACGTCCTCGGATGGGTGCTCCCCAGCGGTGGCGGCAACATCCGTGCCCCCGCCTCTACAGGTACAGCCGCCACCCAGCGCACCAGCACCGCCCTCCCAGCAGCCCCTCAGTCTTCGCTCCGTGCCCGTTCGGCCAGGAAGGCGCGCGTCTCCTTCGCCCCAGGCACCTCAGCCCCTGCCTCTGTTACCCCTGCTGCCCTCAGTGCGGAGCTCATTGACCTCGTGAGGACGCTCATTGTTGGGCAGACTACCCTTTTTAATGCCATCCAGGGTGTGCAAAGGGAGGTGCAACAGAGCAATGCGTACCTGGAGGGCATTCATTCGGGTCAGGCTGCCCAACAACGAGCGTTCACTGCTCTGGCCTCAGCACTGACGGCAGCCATTGTCCCTGTTTCCAGCCTCCCTCTTCTGTCTGCCTCCAGCCTGTCTCTGTCTCCTGTTCCTCAGCCTATCCCATCCACACCATCAGACCAGCCTGCACACACCTCAACACCCAAGGGCAGCTCATCCAGACACAAGCACCACAGATCCCACAAACACTCACCCAAGCAACACACAGATGCAGACACTCCAACAGTCACTACCACCTCTGTGTCCCCCTCCTCCTCGTCTTCCTCCTCCCTCCCTGTGACGTCTACACTCACACCTGCATGCACCCCAACATCAGCCAGTGCTTCCATCACCACCTCACCCTCCACTACAGTCCTCACACGTGCAGTCACCACCCCCACTGGCATTTACACGTCCCCTGTGTCCTCTCCCACTGTGTCTGTCACCCCCTCTTCCAAGACACACAAACGCAGGCAGACACCCACCCAACAGCCAAGCACCTCACGACAGCCTACAGCACCAGCACCTTCACCCAATGACAGCACACCTGACTCTCCTACAACCACATCCTCTTCCTCCACTCCCATCACCACTACTCTTACCCTTTACCTTGGGCCTAAAAAACTTTTCCTGTCTAATCTTAACCTCTTTCCCTCCGATGACCTACCCCCTCCATCTGCAAAGAGTCCCAAGAGCACCACAGCCACCACCAGCCCAGCTTCGAGTGTCACTGTTGTGCATGGTTACTGGAGTCCACCCTTTGCCAGCAGTGACACTTCGATCAGCAGCAAGGACACCTCCAGCCCCCCCCCCGGCAAAAGGACCCGCAAACACAAGGGCCGCCGTGCGCGGACTGACACGGCTGCCCCCAAGGAGCAATGTGCGCCCACTTCACCAGCCACAACATCTAGGGGAGGCAAGGGCCCGAGAGCCCCATCTAAGGAGCGGAAGGGCAGCAGGAGCGCGGAGCAGGTGGGCCCCACATGTCACATCCCAGCTGCGAAGGAGGACACTAAAGAGCCCAGGACTCCGTCCCCGAAGGGTCCCGAAACGTCACGGTCCGAGGGCGACTGAGCTGGGAGTCCAGCCAAGGTCTGCCTCCCTTGTCCGACTGGATGGGTACCGCTGAACAGGGCCCCGCCGTGAAGACAGAGCACCGCTGAACAGGGCCCCGCCGTGAAGACAGGTACCGCTGAACAGGGCCCGCCGTGCAGAAGAGCACCGCTGAACAGGGCCCCGCCGTGAAGACAGGTACCGCTGAACAGGGCCCCGCCGTGAAGACAGAGCACCGCTGAACAGGGCCCCGCCGTGAAGACAGGTACCGCTGAACAGGGCCCGCCATGCAGACGAGCACCGCTGAACAGGGCCCCGCCGTGAAGACAGGTACCGCTGAACAGGGCCCCGCCGTGAAGACAGGTACCGCTGAACAGGGCCCCGCCGTGCAGAGGAGCACCGCTGAACAGGGCCCGCCGTGCAGAAGAGCACCGCTGAACAGGGCCCCGCCGTGAAGACAGATACCGCTGAACAGGGCCCCGCCGTGAAGACAGGCACCGCTGAACAGGGCCCGCCGTGCAGAAGAGCACCGCTGAACAGGTCCCGCCGTGCAGAAGAGCACCGCTGAACAGGGCCCCGCCGTGAAGACAGGTACCGCTGATCAGCGCCCCGCCGTGAAGACAGGCACCGCTGAACAGGGGCCCGCCGTGCAGAAGAGCACCGCTGAACAGGGCCCCGCCGTGAAGACAGGTACCGCTGAACAGGGCCCCGCCGTGAAAACAGGTACCGCTGAACAGGGCCCCGCCGTGAAGACAGGTACCGCTGACAGGGCCCGCCGTGCAGAAGAGCACCGCTGAACAGGGCCCGCCGTGCAGAAGAGCACCGCTGAACAGGGCCCCGCCGTGCAGAAGAGCACCGCTCCGCTGGGCCCTTCCTGTCAAGCACCGCTCCGCTTGGCCCTTCCTGTCAAGCACCGCTCCGCTGGGCCCTTCATCTCAAGCACCGCTCCGCTGGGACCTTCCTGTCAAGCACCGCTCCGCTGGGCACCGCCGTCTCTGAACCTCTCCGCTGGGCCCTTCATCTCAAGCACCGCTCCGCTGGGCACCGCCGTCTCTGAACCTCTCCGCTGGGCCCTTCATCTCAAGCACCGCTCCGCTGGGCACCGCTGTCTCTGAACCGCTCTGCTGGGCCCTTCATCTCAAGCACCGCTCCGCTGGGCCCTTCCTGTCAAGCACCGCTCTGCTGGGCACCGCCGTCTCTGAACCGCTCTGCTGGGCCCTTCATCTGAAGCACCGCTCCGCTGGGCACCGCTGTCTCTGAACCGCTCTGCTGGGCCCTTCATCTCAAGCACCGCTCCGCTGGGCCCTTCCTGTCAAGCACCGCTCTGCTGGGCACCGCCGTCTCTGAACCTCTCCGCTGGGCCCTTCATCTCAAGCACCGCTCCGCTGGGCACCGCTGTCTCTGAACCGCTCTGCTGGGCCCTTCATCTCAAGCACCGCTCCGCTGGGCCCTTCCTGTCAAGCACCGCTCCGCTGGCCCCTTCATCTCAAGCACCGCTCCGCTGGGCCCTTCCTGTAAAGCACTGCTCCGCTGGGCCCTTCATCTCAAGCACCGCTCCGCTGGGCACCGCCGTCTCTGAACCGCTCCGCTGGGCCCTTCATCTCAAGCACCGCTCCGCTTGGCCCTTCCTGTCAAGCACCGCTCCGCTGGGCCCTTCATCTCAAGCACCGCTCCGCTGGGACCTTCCTGTCAAGCACCGCTCCGCTGGGCACCGCCGTCTCTGAACCACTCCGCTGGGCCCTTCATCTCAAGCACCGCTCCGCTGGGCACCGCCGTCTCTGAACCTCTCCGCTGGGCCCTTCATCTCAAGCACCGCTCCGCTGGGCACCGCTGTCTCTGAACCGCTCTGCTGGGCCCTTCATCTCAAGCACCGCTCCGCTGGGCCCTTCATCTCAAGCACCGCTCCGCTGGGCACCGCTGTCTCTGAACCGCTCTGCTGGGCCCTTCATCTCAAGCACCGCTCCGCTGGGCCCTTCCTGTCAAGCACCGCTCCGCTGGCCCCTTCATCTCAAGCACCGCTCCGCTGGGCCCTTCCTGTAAAGCACTGCTCCGCTGGGCCCTTCATCTCAAGCACCGCTCCGCTGGGCACCGCCGTCTCTGAACCGCTCCGCTGGGCCCTTCATCTCAAGCACCGCTCCGCTGGGCCCTTCCTGTCAAGCACCGCTCCGCTGGGCCCTTCCTGTCAAGCACCGCTCCGCTGGGCCCTTCCTGTCAAGCACCGCTCCGCTGGGCCTTCATCTCAAGCACCGCTCCGCTGGGCACCGCTGTCTCTGAACCGCTCTGCTGGGCCCTTCATCTCAAGCACCGCTCCGCTGGGCCCGTCATCTCAAGCACCGCTCCGCTGGGCCCTTCATCTCAAGCACCGCTCCGCTGGGCCCTTCATCTCAAGCACCGCTCCGCTGGGCCCTTCCTGTCAAGCACCGCTCCGCTGGGCCCTTCCTGTCAAGCACCGCTCCGCTGGGCCCTTCATCTCAAGCACCGCTCCGCTGGGCCCTTCCTGTCAAGCACCGCTCCGCTGGGCCCTTCATCTCAAGCACCGCTCCGCTGGGCCCTTCCTGTCAAGCACCGCTCAGCTGGGCATCGCCATGTCAAGCACCGCTCCGCTGGGCACCGCCGTCTCAGGCACTGTTTATGGTTCACTGTGCCCACCATGCCTCCTCCTTGACCAGTGGAGACTGTCATCCACCTGATGGACTGTGGCTTTGCACTCCCCAAGATGGTACAGTGGGCAGCCCACCCACTGTAGAGACATTGAGAGACTGTGGCTTTGCACTCCCCAGGATGGTACAGTGGGCAGCCCACCCACTGTAGAGACATTGAGAGACTGTGGCTTTGCACTCCCCAGGATGGTACAGTGGGCAGCCCACCCACTGTAGAGACATTGAGAGACTGTGGCTTTGCACTCCCCAGGATGGTACAGTGGGCAGCCCACCCACTGTAGAGACATTGAGAGACTGTGGCTTTGCACTCCCCAGGATTGAACAGTGGGCAGCCCACCCACTGTAGAGACTTGAGAGACAGTGGCTTTGCACTCCCCAGGATGGTGCAGTGGGCATGGTGGCTCATCGTGGATCTGGCGTCGTGGACTCATGTGGCTGTGGTGCAACCCCCTTCCCTTCCCCCTGAGGTGCCTGTAGTTTTTACATCAGATGCCCCTGCAGTGTTCTCTCCAAAGGACTCAGGTCTCCTGTGTGGGCTTTGCCCTTGTTTCGCAAAACATTGGCCCACGGACATGTTAGATTCGTAGGATGTGCAGGACTTGTTACTTCAGTTATACACTGATGTGTATATATTGATTTTTCTTGTAAATATTTATCACGGTTGGACAATAATTTTCAGGAGCTTTTTTTGTACATAAATATTTATTCCAAATTTGGTTCTGTCATTGTATTTTTTACGGGTGTTTGGGTGGTGTCACTGTGACTTGTTGCTCTGCATTGGTGTGTACATATTGGGGGGGTCGCATATGTGTGTGCCCGTAACCTTTCGTCCTCCCCCCTCCCGTGTGTCGTAGGTGCAGTACTCACCGTTGACGTCTGCGCCGGAGTTCGTACTCGTGGTAGATGAGCAGGTAGACGAGAGCAGGTATGATGTTCAATTCGGGTTCCATGCTGTCCGGATTCCGCATGGAGTGTCTCGAGGTGAGCGTTTTCCATTGAAAATGTCTGTTTCCGCCGTGTTTTTATCGGCGGTGCTCCCGCCCCGGAAAAGGTGGCGGATTGGTGGGTCGTGATAGGGTGGGCGGTACATTGTCTGCCGCCTGGCTGTTGGCGGTGACCGCCGCGCTGTTTGTTTGTTCCGCCGTGGCGGTCGGAGTGTTAAAGCGGCGGCCTGTGTTGGCGGTTCCCGCCAGGGTCAGAATTGCATTTTTTTGACCGCCGGCCTGTTGGCGGGTTGGCCGCCGCTTTATCACCGACCGCCAGGGTTAGAATCAGCCCCACAGTCTTTTCATATTTCCTTTTCAGTGCCATTGACTTAATTCCAAAGTGCTCTGCAATTAAACGTCTTCGTACAGTTTCCCATATTCAAAAACAGTGACTTTGTATCTCCATTTTCAAAAGCGCACTACGGCTCTTCCTTAAGTTCGTGCTTCATAATGTGTTTAAACAAAGTTGCAAGTAGCCTTCGTATCTCAGTTTTCCCTTTGCTTCAGTGCCTCTCAAATGCTGTCAAACAGTGAATGGGATTTTGTACCATATCCCATTCACTTCCCTTGCCCAATTTCACTTGATTAATAAAATTTCACGGTTGGTAAATCATTTGAGAGGCACTGAAGCGAAGATAAGAAAGCCACTTTGCTTAAACACATTTATTACAGCTTTTCCAATGTTAATTCCCATAGGAAAAACTGAACAGCGATAGCGCAAAAAACAGTGGACATACATTTGGCAGAAAGGCAGCTCTTCATCCAGAAAGAACCCTTTTTGTTATTTGGTGTAAATCCGTTCAGTAGTTACTGAGAAATTTAAGAAATCCAAATTTGTATACATAGAATTCGCGACCCCGCCCGATTTCATGCAGAGATCTGATTGGCTAATGACATTTCAACAACAGTGTTGTCAACCATCTCCTATTCTTAAATACTTTCCTTGAAAAACAGACATTTGAGTTGAGCAAATGTAGAATGTCGCTGGTGTTGCAGGGTGCTCCTTACTGGAGCTTCTCTCCACCTAAACTTGGGAACTACCCAGAGTTCTATCTTCTGTTTCGCATAATTTGTGCATCACTCTAACCCTGAATGTTGGAAATGGATTATTGGTAAGGGCAGGTAAGTACCTACATTTAGCAATAGGCCACTAACCTCCACTTAGGTCCAGTTAGGTCTCAATAAATTAAACCGAGTTCAACCCTTGGTACCTTGGCATCGAGCGACAAGGCTTAACTTAGGAGACAAATGTGTAAAGCATTTAAAAATCACAAAACAGTAAATAAGTAAAACACAAAACACAATAAAAATCCAACACCAATTTATAACAATAGATTATATATTTATCTTCAAAATGACACCAAAATTGGATAAGGGGAACCGGAGATATACATTTTTAAGAATAAATGTTTTCTAGCGCATAGAAGCAACTAGCGCTCAAAGGGTAAAAGAAGGTCACACTGGACAGGGGACAAAGTCCAGAGTTTAGGACACCCACAAGGTAACCCTCTAAAACTTACTTTCAGAAGTGTTTCTTGATTCAGGAAAGTGGTCTACAGCACCAGCCAAGGGTTAAGAGGCTCTCGTTTGCCTCCTGGGGTCTGGGACTATGACTCCCACAAAGCACCTCCTCAAATTATGGATTTGCTCCAAACATCTCCAAACTTCTGGATCTTCTTCCAGAGGTCCTTTTTGGGTCCTTGAACTGTCCACAACTTGATCCAAGGTTTCAGAAGCTCTGAGTTGTTTCTTGGGAATTGGGACCACAATTCCCAGAATGCACCTGGTCAGAATCCTTAAATGGCCACTGGAGGCTGGGCTCTGCTTGCACGACTTGATGCAGGGGACTCTGGCAGCTCCTTTGTAGCAAACAGGGATTCCCTTCTTGAAGAAGTAGAAGACAGGCAAAGTCGTTTTAGTAGTGAAGCCCAAGTGTTCAGGTGGTGCAGGCCTTCAGAGTGCAGTGTCGAGGTGCAGGTCAGGGGTCCAGCAGGGCAGTCATCCTTTTTCTGACGGTCTTCCTTGTTGGGACCTGGTAGGGACCTGGGTGGGTGCAGGTCTGCCAGTTTTAATCTTGCTCCTGGGTGAAAAACAGTGGTGTCCTGGTTTTCCAATCAGGTGCAGGGTCCTTCCCCCTGTGATGACCACTTCCTGGGAAGTATGGCAAAAATCAATCCCAGGGAGTAACATTCCTCTAAAATCCATCATGGCTGAAAGTGATTTTTGGAGGTTACATCTGGCTGAGCCCACCCACTGGTGTGGCTAACAATCTTAAACACACTCTTCTCCTGCCCTCCCCTAATCTAATAAGGGGGGCACCAATTTGTCTGGGGTTGCAGGATGTGAGGGAGGTGCTGGGCTACTCCAAATGTCCTTCCCTGCCTTTGAAGATTAGTTTGGCAGCACTCCTCCTTCCTGCTTCTCCATCTGCTGGGGAAAGTTCTCCTCTCCCAGGCACATCTCTTTGTGTTCAGCCCAGGCTACTTCACATCTTATCAAGGCAGCCTGTCCAATCAGAGCAGAGCACTACAGGGCTGAAGTTGGCAACTTTTTAGGTAGCGTTTAAAACTCTTTACCTGAGCAGCACGTTACATTAAATCCAAATATTGTAAGCTGTGGGATTTACTATAACAATTAATTTGATATCAAACTTGAGCTATCTGACACTTAAGGGGACTTTATAAATTAAAATAAAGTCTCTCCCTTCTAGCCTATGGAGGCCATTCACTACAATGAGGGACAAACGAATGTGGCTGTTTTACCTCACCAGGGCTTATAAAACTATTCTTATAAGGTCCCTCCTTATTGTTACATGGCACCCAACCCTACTGGCACATTGGGCACACCTTAGGGGTGACTTATATGTATAAATAAGGTAGTTTAAGACTTTGTAAGTACACTGGGTACCTCAGCAGTGCACCTATGGGTGCACTATCTATGCTGGGGTCCCTAAACCTACATGCCCTACCATATACTAGGGACTTATAGGTAGGTTGACATAGCCAATTATAATTAGCCCAATTTGCATACTCATCTTACACAGAGCACAGGCCCTAGGACTGGTTAGCAGTCAGGAAAACACCAGCAAAAAGTGAAAAATGGGGGCAAAAAGTTAGGGGGCCTCCGCAATCAGCCCTGTTTTCTCACACTGTATGGGTGTTGTTTTAACTTATACTGGGTGCTCCCTTCTGTCTGGACTAAGCTAACCTTCTCTGAAAAGATGTAATGACATTGAAACGTGTCAGGGGTTGTTTCTATTAATTTCTGGTTGGTTTGAATGGTATTTTACCTGTACAAAGCTGTAATACTGCGCCTGGAGTTGTGAAAGATATTTGTCATTTTACAGCTCGGCAAGGACGGCACTGAGCCAATCCTATGCTCAAAGGTTTTGCTGTACAAATGACAAGAAACGTTGTTGCTCTCTAGCTCGGTGTGGATGGGACTGTGCCAATCCTATGCTTAGAATGTTTCCTAGAAAAGCAGACATTTGAGGTGAGCAAATCTAGAGTGTTGCTGGTGTTGTTGGGTGCTCCTTACTGGAGCTGCTCTCTCCCTAATCGGAACTACCCAGATATATATGTAGCCTAAAGCCAACTGTTCCCGTTATAGTTAGGACCATATTTACATGGAAAAAGCATTTTTTGACTTGTCTATATTTTTGGCGCCATTTGACGAATCTTCACGAAGTTTAAAACAAAAAGTGTTCCTGAGGATCTTGTTTTACATTGGATGTTTCGGGGTGATCCGTCAAGTGGGGACTGAAAATGTGTTTCCCATTATAATTTCTATAGGGATTTTGAACACGGCTACAGCCTGAACTGCTGGATGGAATTGCACCAAATTTGGCAGAATATGTAACTTTTAGTCCAGAAAGATGTCTTTTTGTTGTTTGATGTAAATCCCTTCAGTACTTTTTGAGATATTGAAAGAAAATGATATATATGGATATCTAGAGGCACTAAGGCTTCACAAATACTTCCGATCTTGTGCTGAGATCTGATTGACTGCCAACACTACAAATAGGAAGTGCTAGCAGCCATCTTGGGACTTGGCCTCACCGAGTTTCAGAAAAAAGGTTTAAAAAAAAGGGGTGCAGGGTAGGGACACCCTGATTCCTTAGCCCTGGTGTTTAGGTACCAGAGGGACCCACACAGACAAAAAAACCTTTTTTTTTAAAATGTTGCTGAAAATCGTATCAGAACCACAAATTCAGCAAAACATAATGAAAAAAGTAAGCACTGGCTCCATTGCTTATTTTGAATAGACCCCCCCCCCCGGGCGGAACAGGTCCCAGGGGCATTTTATAAAAAAGGAGGGGGGCACAAGGGCCCCCCCTCCTATGGCTCTTTGAGCCCCAGTGACCACCACCTACCTGGGGTTTTATTAAATAAGTAAACAGGGGGCTATGCTGACCCCCTCAAGCCACGAGTACCTGGGGCAAAGCAATTCTTTAAAGTGGGCATTCTAGGGGCTGAACATTATATTTATACCGGGGCCAACATAGCCACCCTGCAACCACAGGGACCACCACCTACTCAGGCTGAAACAAAATGATATAGGGGTCTATTGCAGACCACCTGCCCTCGCACCACCAACTCCCTGGGGCAAGTCAGTACAATTAAGTGGGCCAGTGCAGCTCCCCCGACAGCCCCGGGGACCACCACCTCCCTGGAGCTGGAATAAGATAATGAAGGAGGTCCTTTGCGGACCCCTCGCCCCGGGGACCTCCACCTCCCCAGGGAAAAGTTAATCATTGACGGGGCTATGCAGTTCCCCTTATGGAGGTAATGATGGCCATGGGGATGGCCACCCCTTCAAGGCCAGCTCCTGCTACGTGCCAGGGTGCCGATCCCTGGGACTTAATTATTTGATCTGACTTGGCAGGAGCTTTGACAGCTCCCGCCAACTCAGAGCAAACACTTTTGCAAACAGGACATTGCATGCTCAGTTCCAGCTGTCAAAAAGCTGAGTGTTTGCTGTGATTTGGCTGCAGCTGTCAAGGCTGCAGCCAAGGCACAGCAAGCAGCTATGCCCTGGGATTGGGCATCCTGGGACATAGCAGGAGCCATCCCTGAGGGGTGGCAGTCCTCAGGGCCATCACTGGCTCCTTTGGGTGGGCCACACGGCCCCCTTCTAACAAGTATAGCCCTTGGAAGGTTGTGGTCCTGGGGCTAAGGGTGTCCTAAACTGACCTTCACTTCTTTTTAATCTTTGCTCCGAGGAGCTGGGCACCCTCCCTATTTAATTTACAAAGTCCTGAGGAGGTGGTTGCCCCCAGGGCAGCGGAGGATCAAAGGGTCTCCCTGCTTGTTAATTAATTAAAGCCCTCGGGAGGTGGCAGACCCCAGGGCTGTGTGAGAGGCCAATGGAACCCCCACACCATTAAGTATTTTAGCCCCGCGGAGGTCGCAGCCCCTAGGTCTGTCGGGAGCCAGGCCACAGCCCCCCCCACCCCCACAGTCCATTTAAAGAATACCACTGCGACGTGGCCCACCGGGGGCTTCAAAATGTTTTCCCTGGATCCATGGATCTGCCGTGAATTGTGGCAAACATTTCAAAAATATACTTTTTAGCCCTGGAGTGTCCCTCTGGGACTCCAGCACCAGAGCTAAGGGGTCAAGGTATCTGTAGCCTGGCCCCTTTTCTTTTTCTTTACATTTTTGTCTGGGACTTGGTTGCCGAGTCGCAAGATGGCTGCCAACACTTTTTGGTTGAAGTGTCAACAGCCATTCAGATCTCAGCATGAGATCGGGAGGGGTTGCAAATCCTTCGGGTCCCTATATATACAAATGTGTTTTACCCTTAATTTCTCAAAAACTACTGAACAGATTTACACCAAAACAACCAGGCTCACTTTCTGGACCAGGAACTACCTTCTACTCTTTCAGAGCAGTAGTTTTGGTGCTATCAGGGAAAAAGTGTTTTGGGATCCCCCCTTTTTTCACGGCCTTTCCCTGGGACGCATCACCCCAAAACGTTTGAGACAGCAGCTGACGTCACTGGCAATTTTTTCTGGAAAGTTTTGGGAAGATTCGTCAAGCGGTGCCAAAGATATAGACAACTAAAAAAACACTTTTCATATAGAAACTAGATCCTAATTATAACTACCTACTGGCGACCGCCACTAGGTAATATATACATATATATATTACCTTCTGGTGGTCGCCCAAGGATATATATAGCCTAACTACTGGCAATAGCCAGGAGATATAAACAGTTAAGCCCTTGTCTCCATAGAAAAAACATTTTTATGACTTGCTGGTAGCTTTGCCACCGTTTGACGAATATTCATAAAATAAAAATAAAAAAAGTAGCCTGGTGATTCTTGTTGCACATAGAAAGTTTTGGGGTGATCAGTCAAGCGAGGACCTAGAAAAAGGGGGTAAAAAAACATTGCATTTCCAATAGGACCTTTAGACAGGACTACAGCCCGAACCGCTGGACGGAATTACACCAAATTTGTCAGAAAGCTAGCTTTCGGTACGCAGATCACACGTTCATTTATCTGGTGTAAATCCGATCAGTAGTTTTGAGAAATTAAAGGGAAAATACATTTCTATATCTATGGACGTGGATCCTTCACAAATAAATGGTGAAAATTTGAGCATTTTTGTGAATATGCATGCAAATGAAGTGCTGTTATTGGCTGACCATAACCTGACAAGAAAGTTGCAGCTGCCATTTTATTTCACGGGACACGGTTCCCAGGGGTGAGAATCCTGATTGAAAGTGGCATAAGGTGTCACAGTGAAGGTATCCTGACCCCAGGGGTGTGATATAGGTGTGTCAGAGGGGCAAATTATGGGCTTTAAATAAAATTGCAACACCACATTTTTTTTTCAAATTTCCACGAGTTATGAGCAAAACATTTGCAAATGTGAAAAATTTGAAAGAAAATCCACACTCATTCATACACTCATTTATTCACTCAAACATGCACTCAGAGACTCATGCACCCACTCAGACCCACTCATAGACTTACACACCCACTTTCAGACCCACTCAGACATTCACACACCCACTCACAGATCCACTGAGAGTGACAGGCCCTGTGGCCAAACTGCGCTGCGCATGGCCAAAAGATATAAGGGCTCGGCTGCAAGACCTGGCTGCAGGCCTGACCTAGCAACCAACCCACGCCATGCACGGCCGTGTGTGGCGGGGGTTGGAATAACGTATAGTAATTAAAACATAGAAATTCACTGAGCGCGAGTTGTTGTTAGCTTAGGGCGCGAGTTATAGTTCCTTGAAAGAACTGCTGAATTTATATGTTTTTTTACAAGTAAATTAAGAACCTAACTATAACATCCCTTAACCTGTATTTTTTGTCAGTGAAAAAAAAAAAAGATATATATATATATATATATATATATATATATATATATATATATTTCAAAGCAAAGCGGTCCAAGGAAAACAACGCACTCAGTAGCTGGTGCGAGGCAGGGGGCTGGCTGAATCCTCAATAATCTTTTTAAACAAGAAATAATAGCTGCGCACTCCGTTCAGCCAAAGGACGATTTTAAGATTTATTCGGTGCAAGAAAAACAACGCGTTTCGACTTAACAGTCTTCTTCTCAGTTCCATACTCCTTCCTCTATCACCCCTATTTATATTACCTTGTTTCAAAGATCATTACAATGTATTTTGGTCAAGGTAGTTCTTTGTATGTGATATATAATGTACCCTATGATTTTCAGTACAAAATTATTGAAAAAATTCTCAAATTAAATTAATAAAATTCTAAATGCATTCAAGAATATAACTCAAATACCCAAAAATCCATATTAGAGGAGGACATCATAAATCATAAATAATAACTTAATAACAATCAGCCTTTTCATTTGGAGATAAAAAATAATAATTGAAATGATTAATTATACACATTAGCCACAATTAAATTAACAAAATCATTTGTCTTCCATAGTGTACAAAAACATATTAATTTGCAAATTTTTATATTTCTCATACTGGACTCAAGGACTTGACGACAATGTGAATAAAATTCTAAGTTCATTTGTTAATCAATTAAAGATGAACAAAAAGCTCTCATCGTTATTTAATCCCAGAGGGCTCTTTGTCCTCATTAAAATGATGTATCTAGACTCAAGTTGTCTCAGTTTTTTTACTCTATCTCCACCTCTTTAATATTCGGGAATGTGGTCTATTCCAAAGTATCTCAACATTTTCCAACTGCTCATTTCATGCTGCTGAAAATACTTGGCTATGGCATACGTAAGATCCTTATGTAAAATTGCTCTAACATGCTCTAAAATCCTCTTCTTTAACATACAGATTGTGCTACCTATGTATCTCAGGCCACAATGGCATTCAATTACATAAACTGTAAATTTTGTATTACAAGTTATTCGATGTTTAATATTCATTTCCATTTCATTCCATCATTTCACTACTTTTGTTGATTTGCCAATTTTACAGGCTTTACAGCTATTACACTTTACAAAACCACATTGTTGTTCTGTTAACCAATTCTGTTGATTTTTTAGAGAAAAGTGATTCTTACAATATAATCCTTTAATATGTGATCAAAGGACCTGAAGCCTATTTTTGGACCCAAGTCCGGATCTTTCCGTATGACATGCCAATGTTTACAGAAAACTTTCTTAATTAGACCACTTTCTTTGGTATATTCCATTACCATTCTAACATTATTTTCAGCTGTTTTTTCCTGTGTTTTCTTTATTTGTTTGGGAACTAATGTCTCATCACGAGGAATCATTTTGACTCTTTCTAGATTTTTGTACAAAGTTTTATGATTGTAGCCTCTTTGCTTAAATCTTTGTATGGTCTCCTTATACTTCAACTGTACTTCCTTATTATTAGAGCAATTTCTGCGCATTCTAATTAACTCACAATATGGTATACTCTTTAGAAGAGGTTTAGGATGGAAACTTTTACCATGCAAAATACTGCTTGTTGAGGTTTTCTTACGAAAGACTGTTGTTTCGAATTTATTATCCTCAACATAAATATTAATGTCCAAAACATTGATTGCTGATTTACTTGTTTCACACGTAAATTGCAATCCTATATCATTCTTATTTGCTGATTTAGCCAGTCATCATCCCAGGTAAACTGCCAGGAGGTCGACAACACATCTACATGAGCCCTTATTGTAGTCAAGCCCCCTATTGCTTACTTAGGACTAATAAAAGGTTCACTATCCTTACCGTAGAAGGTGAGATTAAAATTGTATACATTCATTTCTCCAAATGCACTTATGTCCTTCCCTCCTAACGGCACATATTGGACCAAAAGCTGTCCTGTACTACAGATTTTTGTGATTACAAGAACACATTTGTAAGATATTCACATGCATATTCAGATATATTAAATTGTGTTGGTTATGTCTTTCTTCGAATGTCTAATGCATTCCTACAAATCGTAGCTAGACAACTTCACGTGATACAGACTGTAAATAATTCTCACCTTCAGGAAGCAGTTCCATTATCAGTTTAGGATAAGCAATGTTGCTACAACCCACTTTAGTTCCGCAAACAATGTTACAGATTTCTGGATCCACACAGGCAACTTCATCTGACAAAAAGATATAATCTATTAAATTAAAGCTAAAAGTACCCACATTTTCATTTCAAACAAAACAGAAAACATATTCTTGTTTTAATTGCTAAGGAATGGAAAACAGAGTAAGGCATTTAAAGGACAAACACTGGAATAACACATCGTACACTATGATTACTTTAGGAAATAATCCAACCTACTGATGCCAATATTTTAAACAAAGCTAGTTGCCAAGGAGACCTGTGACATCATCAGTGACATGAGAAATTCTGACATCTATGGTAATTGTAAGCTGAAAGTGTAATCATGTTTCTCTGTGGTAGAAATTGGGTTGGTGGTTGAATGGAGTATGAGCCCTCCTCAAACAGCAATCACAATCCTAGTGAGGGTACGTTTCAGGCAAATCCCAAATTAACCTGTGCTCACCCTCTTGAACAAAGCAGTCAGACATAACTTAGAGGCAATGTGTAAAGTATTTGTGCAACACTTTAAACAGTAAAACAGTGAAAAGACCATACAAAAAGATTATGCATTAGGTATGAAAAATAACTGATTTTAAGAAATAAAACAATACCAATATGATAAATATCCAATGAGTAGAACTTTAGTTATGATATTTTAAAGAATAGACTGTGAAATAGCACTTAAAAGCAAGAAGCGCCAACTTGGGATACCTAGTGGTGCCGGACCAGAACAAAATCAAAAGTTAAAGCCAACTGCAATGGAGTGCGGACTGGCTACAGGGACCACGTTAGGCCTACTGAACCAAAGTACCTTAAATCCTGGTCCAGAGCATTACATGGGTCTGGAAAACCGATGCATTGCACAGCTGAGATGAATCGGTTCTGAGATGCGGCAAGGCTGAAGTGCGAGGTTCTGTCGTGCCATCATCAAGGATCCCATCGACGGGGCTTGCAATGTAAAGGCTGGTGTCAGGGATGCGTTACACAGCTGAGGCAATGTTTTAGTTCCGTAGAGCGCAGTAGCTGCAATTCTGAGCTGTAGCATAATTGTTGAGGCTGCCGTCAATGAGGGATGTGAGGAGCTGGTGCAGAGGAAAGAGTTGTGCAGTGTTGGCTCCAAAGAAAATGTGCTGGTCCCAAGATGTGGTGATGAAAGTCTGTTTCACCAGTTCTTATCCATGAAGCAGCAACAATGAGTTGGTTCTCTTCTTGCAGCAGAGGATGCATCAGGTCCACTGGTGCAAACACCTTAATCCCACTTCCAAGGTTCCATCACTGGGTGTCAGCATGTGGCAGGGCAGACTCACAGATGGAAGATTCCAGTTACAGGAGCAGGGTGGTTGGAAGTCTTTTATGTCCCTGAGAGATCAAATCAGGAGGCCAGTCAACTAGCCCTTGAAGTCACTTTGGGTTGAAGTGATGCAGATCCAGTCCTTCTCACCAAGGCAAGAGAGAACAGCAGGGCAGCACAGCAAGCCAGGGGTCCAATAAAGGAGCAGTCCAGTAGAGTGGCAGTCCTTTAGAAACACAGCATATCTTCTTCCTGGCAGAGACTCTTCACAGGCCCCGAAGCGTACTAAAATCATGGTGTTAGAGGTCAAATACTTATACCCAGATGGGAATTTGAAGTGGGGAGACTTCAAAGACAGGTTTCTGAAGTGTACAGTTGTCCTGGCCCTTTCTGCCTGGTTCCAGACTCACTAAAGGAGGTATGCAGCCCTTTGTGTGAGGACAGGACACAGCCTATTTGGATGTGAACGAGGCTGTGCCCAACTCCTCACTCCCATCTTCTCAGGATGGCCCAACAAGTCACACACACCTAAGCTCCCATTGTGTGTGGTTGTCTAGGGAGAATGCACAAAGCCCAGCTGTCACCCACTCCAGAAGAGTGATCAAAGGCGGGCAGCAGGCACAAATGGCTAAATTAAGAAAATGCCAACTTTCTAAAAGTACCATTTTCAGAAATGCAATTTAAAATCAGACTTCAACATCAGTTGTGACTTTCAAATTGTGATTCCAGAGACACAAAACTCAAAACGTTTATCTCTTCAGATTCTGAATTACACTTATAAGATGTATTAACATAACCCCAATGTTATTCTAGATAAGGGAGTTAGCTAAGCAGTCCTTATCTTGCCCTAAAGGAGTGCATGATTTAGAAATACCCTTCTCCAGTGCATTACCAGATGGCTGGACCTAAGCAAAAACCCCTGGGCTAACCTTGACAAAGGAAATTAATTTGGAGGACCCTTAAGGGTAGCATGCTAAAATATAATGACACAGAAAAAATGTGAGGATTACTCTTCAAATACACAGACATACAAACTGTGTAAGCTCATGGCTAGGGAAAAGCCTTGGTCACCACATACCCTCAAAATATCCCAAACATTGATTTATCTCTACAGGTCTACTGTGGAACAGGATTTCCCTTAACATAAAGAGTATAATCTTGGACCAGGACAGACATGGATTTAATACTATAGAGTCTTCTCTCAAAGAGGTAAAGACACACAGCGAATAAAATCACTATCCTTGAAATTAGTGTTAAATAGATACCCCCTACTTTTACAACCTTCCCTTTCTTCTTTCACATTCATATCCTGTGGTGTTGAGGAACATTCTTCTATCCCAAGCCTCACATTTCTGAACACGATTGTAAAGATTTAGCCTTTACTTACTTGCATTATACCCCACAACTCACAATGAGTGTAAATTAGGGCAATTGGAATAGTGTTCCAATAATGCTTGTGATATGTCTGCAGCCTTGAGAAAGCCCCAGCCCTACAGGCACAGTAAGGGGTGAAACATATGTTGACTGAACAAGCAATGTTAGTACAAAATTAAAGTGAAAATGGATGCTAAATATCAAAAGAAATGTATACAAAATAATCAAGTATGAAGAAACTGTTAAAAATAACAGTAAATACTTTATTTCAAAATAAAACATCACAAACATCTACATTTGAGGGGGGCCTAAACACAAGAAAACTTGGAGACTGGACTCAAAAATATTACTCTAGTAAAACATACACTCAAAACCTAATCAAACAGTTTTGCTCATGTTACTGGCTGCTAATCAGAGCTCTTGCTTCCACAGGAGTCTAACTCCAGAGGGAGTGAGATGGCCTGAAGGAAACAAAATTCCCTGGGCTATTTTGGGCACTCTATTTATAAACTAGCACTCCTGCAAGAGTGTTTGTAGCCTCTTGCAGACCCAACTGTCCAGATATACAAATATATTTGAACCTTAATTTCACAAAACTATTGAACAAATTTACAGCAAAAGACAAAAAGCACAATCTGGGGACTAAGATATTTGTGTAGAAAGATATTTAGAATTGGATACACTGGTACCATCACACATCTTTCAGATTTTTAAAAGACAAGCTGCAAGGAGGGTGTTAATTTTTGAAAATAATAAAGTTCCAGACATGCTGGGTGTTTTCCTTACACATTTGCATCATTGAACATTTTGTGCTGCTTAAAAATGCAAGACAGGGACAAAACACAACAGACATGATGTTGAATGCGTACCCTAAATAAGCAGGCCTTCTGATATTATGTCAGCTGGCAAATGTAAACCAACTTTGAGCATTTTTTGAATGGGGAGTGGTGGCGACTCTGCTTTCAGAAGCACAAACATTCCTTTGTTGTAGTATTGAAAGGGGAACTGAGAATTGGGTGGATGGGACATCCAATAATTGTTGGTAGATGCCCAATTATCATCCAACTCAAAGCTGCCTCTCAGCAGTGAAATACCAAATATCGTGGCAAAGTTGTTGTAGAAAAATGTCTCTTTCTGCAAAGTCACCTTGGATTTTTTCCCTTTCTGCTGATTCCTATTTTTTGGCTATTAAAGTCTGTGCTCTTTATCCCTACTAACCAGTGGTAAAGTGCTTGAGCTCCATCTTTATGAAATTAGCATACCTGTTATTGACTTATTTAATTTACCCTTAAGACCTTATTATATAGTAAAAGATGTATTCAGGGTCTGTAAGTTAAATGTTATGTGTATTTATGAAGTGCACTATCACCCCCAGGGTATACTGGTGCTGAGGAGGTGTGTGTGCCTAGGCCTGCCTATGGTAGGTTGTTTAATTGAAAAGCCAGGTCTTCGGCTTGCAGAATTCAAGAAGAGAGGAGGAGGAGGCTCTGACGTTGAATAAGAGGAGGTTCCACGCATTTGGAGGCATGTGGGAGAATGCCTGTCCTCCTGATCTGGTTTTGTATATGCAGAAGATGTGTGCAAGTAGGAGTCCTGCACAGAGGAGGTGACTGGGTGATTGGTAGTAAGAGACGTGACTGTTCAGGTAGATGGGACCTCATTTGTGTAGCACCTTGAATGTGTGTATGAGGAGTATGAAGTGATGGTGTTTGTGAATCGTTAACCCGTATAGTTCTCTGAGGTGTAGTGTGACGTGGGTTCTGTATGAGAGGTTGAGGATGAGTTTGACTGCTGATTTCTGGATGGTTTGTAGTCTTCTAGTGAGATGCTAAGTTATCCCGGAATATAGGGTGTTACCAAAGTCCAACTTGCTGGTGACAAGGGCATGGGTGAGTGACTTTTTCCAGTGTTGCTGGGAGCCAATAGAAGATCTTGCTTAGCATCTTTAGGGTGTAGAAGCAGGAAAAAAGGATGGTGTTGACTTGTGTGATCAGGCCTAGTTTACTGTTGTTGATTATTCTGAGGTCCCTGTTATGGGTTTTGGGTGTGGCTGTAGGTGTAGGTGTGAGTTCGGCCGGCCACCAGTCGGAGTCCCATGGTGAGGTCTTCTTGCTGAAAATCACTACTTGTATCTTGTCTGTGTTGAACTTGAGACAGTTGGCTTTCGTTCAGTTAGCAACTTTGGTCATGAAGGCGTTGAATTCATTTTTTGTGTTGGCGTCTTGTCCAAAAGGGACAGTAGGAGTTGCATGCCATCTGTGTAGGATAATAATCTTGTGTGTTTGGATATTGTTGGCGAGAGGAATCCCGTATGCGTTGAAGAGGCTGAGGATGATGATGAGCCATAAGGCACTTTGAAAGTGATTTTGCTGGCTTTGAAGGAATAAGATTCCAGGCTGACAGCTTGTGTTCTATCCATTGAGAAGGAGCAGAGCCAGAAGAAATTGTGTCCTTGGATGCCAATCTGGCATACTTCTCTGATGAAGATGTTGTGATGTCATCAGTTGGCTGCAGCATCCATAGTGCCACTCACAGCAGTGACACTGCAAACATGGCTGCAGGTGTACCATTGTAGCCTGTCTGTGCAGTTTTTCAAACTACAAATTTGACGTGCCAAAATAGCCCCTTTTGACAGGCCCAAACCTTCCTTTCAAATGTTGATAACTCATCCCTAATAATACTGCCCATAAAGCAAGGTGCAAGGTAGACACAAGAAGGACATGTATAACTTTAATAATGTGAAATGTCCTTACAGTGAAAAGATGAAAACGCTGTTTCACTGCAGCAGGTTTGGCCATTCCATGGAAAAGCATTAGCAGAAATATTAAATTTAAAAATGTTATCTCTGGCAAGGAAAAACTATAAGTTCGTTTTTGGATTTTTTAAAAATATTTCTTATAAGCTCATTTTACTTATGAAGTTGTGTTTTAAATAAATATTTCAGAAAATGTACTTTTTGAAAATGATATTTTCTTTGCCTGACACCTCTGGAGGCTCATTTGCATGAGATTCAGCTCTCTTCTGGCAGTTAAATAGCCCCCTTAATGAGGTGTGAAAACTGCTCCCAGATCAACACAAAAACTTGGGTGTCAGGAGGCGTTTTCTGTTCCTCTGGCAGGAAGACCATCTAGGCTGTGTCTAAGAACTTGATTAATGTCAAAGATACTACCCCATCACAGGCAAATGTTAACAGACACATAGGCGGGGTCGTCTTTTGTTTCTTGGTCAATCAGGCACCAATCCCAGGGGAAGATCTCATTTAGTGAGACCACAGAGGAGGGGTTGTTCATTTCCCTGGCCACACCTCTGGAGTGGGTACAAGGACTTTGCACAGCCGAAGAATAGTTTTGCCATCTTGCTTTTAGGTAGAGAGGTGCATTTTAGGATTATCTGTAGTACACAAGGACCACTACAAAAGTGGGTGAGTTCATCCCTGGTAACATTTACTGTATTGGTTAGAGAGGGGCCAGGAGTTTTCCCCAACCACAGGCTGGTGCCAAGCATGAATTTGGCATCCCCAGTACCTTCCTCAGAGAATGTCTGGACCTGTGGAAGAACAGAAGAGGATTGAACGTGCTGTCTGTGACCCCACAAAACCCTAGAGGACTGGACCTGCTCTCCGTATTGTAACCAGGGCAAAGTGGATTCCAGGGGTCATTAGGATGACCTTCAGTTAAAGCCAAAGGGATGCCACAAGTTATAAGAAGCCTTTCTGGCAACTGAACAGATGACCAGTTCCACTGGACCTGCCCTGGACCCCTACCCTGGCCTCTGCTGAAATTAGTCTTGACCCTCAAGGTCCTGGACCATTGGCTGTTGTCAAAGTTAACTCCTAACATATCCTGAAATATGGCACTAATTAACATTTTGGCTCCAAGTACTTTCTGAAGACTGGGGCCTACAAGGCAAGCCAATCTGACACAGGTGTGCTGCTACTGGGCCAAAGATTCTGGTTTCTACCACTCAGAGGTTTTCCACAGCAGCAAATCTGATCAACTGGGATCTCACAGAGGAAGTATTGGGCCTTTTGGAGCCTTCTTCAGCTACAACTTGCAGCCTTGCCCCACTGGAAGAATTCAAGCTCAAAAAATTAACTAAGTCCAAAGGTAGAAATATTCTCCTGGCAAAGGTGCCAAAAGTGTCCAGCTGATGAAGGACCTTCTCTAGGCATGAAATTTCTCTTGCTCAGAGCTTTACAGCCAAAAGTAAATGGCTTCACTAAGACGCTGCCCATCAGCTATCCAATGATCTGGTGCTTTTCTTGGCCACAGGCTGCTGCCTTGCTCGGCTGAAGATTTTTGGACTTTTATTCCAGTCCAAAGGCAAACATTTCACCCAGCTTGAATGTGGTTTCTGTATCCAAACCTCGCTCCAACGCAAACAGCCTTCTCTTGCATGTAGGTAGTGGTCTAGTGAAAAGGATGAGTACTGTTGACCCTTAATGCTTTTTTTGATGCTATTTTGAACCTTACACTTCAAAAAATCATAACTCTGGAATCCCTTTTTGGATATGTGTCCTTTTGTTGTAATTTTATTTATTAAAATGTATTCTTGTTTTCTAAGTTTGTTTTGTCTTTTTGTTTGTGTGGGGTTTTGGATTTTTTTTACTGTTTTGGTACTTTATGCATTTTTTCACCCTCGAAGTTATCTGTCTGATCTGTGCCATAGCTACCATAGGGTTGAGCTCATGTTAATTTGGTCTCTTTAGCCCCTTCCGTGTCTAGGACATAACGGTTACGTCATCGGCTGCAGCGCTGCTGTGCCGGGGACGTAACCGTTACGTGCTGGCTGTGACCCGCAGGGGGAGCACTAACACTCCCCCCAGGCCATCAATCCACCCCGCCAGGGCAAGGATGGCATAGGAAGTGCTTTCGCTGCACCCCCATGCACCTCGCACTGATGTCATCATATGTGGCCCAGACACCCTGGAAAGTATGCTTCCAGTGCGTCCTGAGGAGAAACTGATTAGTTTATCCTCGGGAAGGGGGATGGGAGGTCAGAGAGGTTTGAAAGGAAAGGAAAGGTTTTTCCTTACAGGAATGCCCACTAGACACCAGGGATTTAAAAAATAATATTAATAAGGGGAGTGGTCCCTTAGGCAAGGGTTGCTTACAAAGGGGGGCATTATAATTTAGGCCATTTCTGCCCCCTTGGAGGGCAGATTGGCCTATTTTAATTAGGCCCATCTGTCCCCAAGGAGGTCAGAAACTACTAGACACCAGGGATTTTTTTTCGATTTTACATAAGGGAAATGGCCCCTCAGGCAAGGGACGCTCCCCAGGGATGCATATTATATTAGACCATTTCTGCCCCCCTTGGGGGAAGATTGGCCTATTTTCATTAGACCCATGTGCCCCCCAGGGGGACAGAAACCACCTAGGCACCAGGAATTGTTGTGTGTGTTTTGTTTGGTGGGCAGCCACTATGGAGGCACATCCCTGAAAGCCATTTCTGCCCCATAGGGGGCAGATTGGCCTACTACTATGAGGCCCGTCTGCCCCTGTGGGGCAGAAACTACTTAGGCACCTGTGATCGGTGTATGTGTTTTGTTTGGGGAGACGGCCCCTTGGGCAAGGGTTGCTCCCCATGGGGGCACATTACTGATGGCCATTTCTGCCCCCTGGTGGTAGATCAACGCCTAGTTTTGTAAGGCCCATCTGCTCCCAAGTGGGGGGGGAGGGGGGCAGAAAGCCTACCAGACACCAGGGAAGAATTGTTTTTAAAAAGGAGGGTGGGGGTATGGCCATACTCCCACCCCCAAATAAATAGGAACAAAGTTGTTCTGTCTGCCGGGAAGACAGATGGGGTAATTACCCTCAACCTGCTCCCTGGGGAGGAGGGGGCAGAAAGCCCAATAGATGTCAGGGAATTAAGAAAAAATAGAGGGGTGGGGCCAACCACTTTGGGCATGGTTATGTGCCGCTCTCCAACTAATGGGGGTAACAGTCTTTCAGACCCCCTTGCTGAGGATATTTGATTCTTTTGGATTTTCATTTTACATTTGGGCCAAGAGAGCTTGGCTAACTTTCTATATCGTCCCACTTGGATTGGTGAGCCGCTGCACTTTTTGGACTTTGGTATGCTGCCACTTAGAAAAGCCTACCAGATCTAGACACATCTGAAAACTAAACATCCGGGTGAGTCCAGGGTTGTAAGCTTCACATGCACCCCACACCATTTTCTTACCCAGAATGCCCTGCAAACCTCCAACTTTCCTTGAAATCATGCATTTCCGCTACAGTTTTGTGATGGAACCTTCTGAAATCCACAAAATTCCTACCACCCAGCACTGTTGCGTCTATACCAATAAAACTCTGCCCCACTTGTCAGCCTAAACATTTTTTTTTTCAAATTGCCCTTTTGGACCCACTTTGGTTCCCCCTCAGTTTTTACATGTTTTTGTCCCTTCACTGTCACAGGCACTTGGCCCACCTACACAAGTGAGGTATCATCTTTATATGGAGAAAGAGCGGAACATTGGATGGTAAGAAATGTGTGCCGGTGCAGTGATCCCACACAGAAAAGTGAAGAAAATGTGAATTTTTTGCAAGAATTTGAGGTTTGCAGGGGATTATGGGTAAGAAAACACTGGGGATCCATGCAAGTCGCACCTCCCTGGACTCCTTCGTATGACTAGTTTTAAAAAATGTCTGGGTTTGGTAGATTTCCTTAGATGGCTGCCAGGCCCAGGACCACAAATGCATGTGCCCCTTTGCAAAAACACAAAGTTTTGTAATAGATAATTTTGATATGTCCATGTTGTGTTTTGGACCCTTCCCTGTCGCGGGCACTAGGCCTACCCACACAAGTGAGGTACTACTTTTATCAGGTATGCTGGGTGGAAGGAAGTTTATGTCTCCCCATAGATTCCAGAGCTTTCCAGCATTGAAATTTGAGGGAAAAGTGTTTTTTAGCCAAATTTGAGGTTTGCAAATGATTCTAGGTGACAGAACCCAGTGAGAGCACAGGTTTGCTAGGTTTCCCTAGGTGCCAGCTGAGCTAGAGGCCACAATCCATAGCTAGGCACTTTACAAAAAACATGCCTGTTCTCATTAGAAAAACATAATTTGTCCACGTTGTGTTTTGGGGCATCTCCTGTCACATCTTCTATTGCGGACACTAGGCCTACCCACACAAGTGAGGTACCATTTTTATTGGGAGACTAGAGGAAATGCTGGGTGGAAGGAAGTTTTGGCTCCCCTCAGATTTTAGAAATTTCCATCACTGAAATGTGAGGAAAAAGTACTTTTTTGCCAACTTTTGAGGTTTGCAAAGGATTTTGGGTACCTGATGACAGCCCCACAAGTCACCCCATTCTGGATTTTTCTAGGTGTCTAGTTTTAAAAATGTACAGATTTGGTAGGTTTCAGTAAATGCCGTCTGAGCTACAGCCCAAAATCCACAGCTAGGCACTTTCCAAAAAACACGTCAGTTTTCAATGTAGAAATGTGAAGTGTCCATGTTGCGTTTTGGGGTGATTCATGTGAAGGGCATTAGGCTAACCACACAAGCAAGGTACCATTTTAATGGGAGACTTTGGGGAAAACAGGATAGAAGAATAAGTGTTATTGCCAATTGTCTTTCTCTACATTTTTTCCTTCCACATGTAAGACAATGTGTACGAAGGAAGTCATTTTGAGAAATGCCCTTTAATTCACATGCTGGTATGGTGACCCTTGAATTCAGAGATGTGCAAATAACCACTGCTTCTAAACTCCTTATCCTGTTCCCTTTTTGGGAATACCAAGGTTTCCTTGATACCTATTTTTCACTCTTTATATTTTACCAAATGAATGTTGTATACCCGGTATACAATGAAAGCCCATTGCGAGGTGCAGCACATTAATTGGCTCTGAGTACCTTGGGTTCTTGATGAACCTACAAGGCCGATATATCCCCGAAACCAGAAGGGTCCAGCTAACGTAACAGTATATTGCTTTTAAAAATCTGCCATAGATGAAAAAAGTTACAGAAGAAAATGTAGACAGAAATGGCTGTTTGTATCAACTCAACTTCAATAGTTTTCATTTCAACTGTTTCTTTCTATAGGAGCTCGTTGAAGGATCTACATAAATGACCCCTTGCTGAATTCAGAATTGTGTCTTATTTTCAGAAATGTTTAGGTGTCCTTGATCCACCATTGGTTTCACACCCATTTATGTCATTAACTGGAAGGAGTCTATTAGAACAAAAAACCAGTAAAAATTGGGTATGTCCCAGTACAATTCCAAGACTGTGTTGGAAATGTGGTTTTCTGATTCAAGTCGGCCAGTTCCTGAAAGCTGGGAAGATGGTGATTTTATCACCGCAAACTCTTTGTCGTTGCCATTTGCAGGGAAAAAAAAAACATGTGCTTTCTTTTGAAGCACATTTTTCCCTTTTTCTTCCCCAAAAAAACCCAAGTTGAGTTTTATTTTGGCTACTTTCTTGCTCTCCCCCAGGGTAACCCACAAACTCGGGGTACCTTTAAAATCCCTTGGGTTTTTTAAAAACGTGCGTGGATAGCTTATGTGGACAAAAAGTTATGAGGACCTAAGCACATGCTAACCCAAATAGCCAAAAACGGCTTGGCACAGGAGGGGGAAAGGCCTGGCAGCGAAGGGGTTAATGACTCACCCCTAAAAGGGTTCTGGTTATTACTTGAGGAGGGTATTTATCTCTCTCAACTAATATTCCAATTTCTTAAATTAATGTTCAGCAGTGGGATCCAGGAGTTGTATTGTGCAGTACCACTCACTTTTTTATTTTTTTCTAAATGTGATACCTATCCTCCAAATTTTGCATGTGTGATATTTGCAAGAATAGAGATGCCTCCAAGCAGCATTGAGCACCTCAACATGGCGGATCTGAGGAAGATGTGCAGAGACAAAAAGGACTGAAGCTGGCAGTGGAATCCAAGAAGTGGGACTACCACATTTCCCTCAGAGCATATGAGGAGGTCTGCCTGCTACAGTACAGCACACAGGAGCAAGAGGATGATGATCCACACAAGGAGGACGAGATGGAAGAGAAGAAATACAGCATTACAGAGGCTCCCTCAATAGCTAATTCACCTGCATTCTCTGCAAAGGGAGCATTCTGTCCTCCCATGTTCTGTCTCATTCAGAGGTAGAAGACAGACAATAAGAGAAAAATCTGGCACATCCAACTGGCTTCCCTTGCCATGGAGGTGGAGAAGAAGGAATTGGAGAAAAAACAACTTTGGCCTTGGAGGAGAAGGCTGTATGGGCCCATGAGAATTGGATTTGAAGTCCCAGAGGGCCTCTGAGTCTAGCGAAGATGGTGACTGTGACAATGAGTGCCTAGGAGAGGTAAAAGAGTCCATATCTGCAAAGACCTGGTGTCTGGCTATTTGGTCAAGGATACCTTTGATAAGTGGTTTGCAGAATATGAGATGGCCCAGAATATAAATAGAGCCCCAGAGAAAGACTAAGAGGATAGTGTGTGGAACCACATTTAAATTGATGACAGGGATAACCTATTGGCCCTAGAGGTAGCTGACTAGGGGTGGGTAGAACTTGCAGATTTTCGCTTTGCAGAATTCCACAGAGTTACATAAAAAGTCCATCAGATTGCTTGGAGTTTTGCTAACAGGTGGAAAATATGCACACTGGCCATTTGCATTGATTTTGCAGCCATTCCACTTAAATATCTATTGAGCGGCAACAAATCTACTTGAGAAGCAGCCCTCTGACCGAGACCGCTTACGTCCATCTGCTTTAGAAAATCAAGCTAGGTTACTCCAAATCTCACTCATAATTTCTAGAGCCTCATAGGAAACGTATTCCACCACATGGTGATTGGCAGAATTTGGCCCAAACTACGCAATACAATAGTCACACTGCATTGGCATATCCCGCCAATTCAGCAGATGGAATGACGTATTACACCCTCCGCTCTATGAGATATGAGGTGAGATATGCACTTATCGCTAAGTTTGGTCTGATCCTTGAAAAGTATTGCCCAAGGTTCAGGGATAGCCAGAAGCAGTCACACAAGTTGTGGGTGGATTTTGTGGACTTTTTAAGTGAGGCACTGGGTGGTTGGGTAAAGGGCAGCAAATTAAATGATTATGATGGACATGGTACTTTCAGATTGTAGGAGCACATCTGAGTTACTGTTTTACAGGTTACACTAGAACATAATTGATTCCAAGATAACAGTACTGGACTGCTTTGGAAAGAGATTACCCTCTCGATCAGCATCAGAGTGTCCAGGACAATACCTTGGTGACACTCCAAGAAAGGTGGGTCGGTTCTCCCTCAACAGAATGATGGGGGCAACATAAACCAAACCAAACCAAAAACCAAAGGGTATTATCTTAAGGTGCCATAGGAATCTCCTGGGAAGGGACTTCAACTCCTCCTCTGACCCTAGAAACGGAGACTTTAGTGGGAAGACATCCATGGGTTTTTACCAGCCCATGTTTTCTAAGTGTTTCCAGTCAGGGCATAAGAAAGGAGATGTCATCTGATCCAAAACAAAGCAGTCCCCATTGGTGGGTCCACACCAGTAACTACCTTTGTAGTGGTAGGGGAGGAAGTTACCCCAATTAGCTCAGGGGGCAATGCAGAGGCGATCCTTGTGTCCCTAGGTGACAGAGAGATAATACCTAAAGCTCACATGCTTACAACACCAAGAAATACAGGCAGTGCTCACCATCAACTGGAATAACCCCTTTAGTGCGGGCGTCGGCCACTGGCCATCGCCCGCACTACCTCCCTGGTGCGGGTCACGACCAGTGGCTGACACCGGGGAGGGGGTTTGAAAATCCTCGGGTGTGTTGCACCCGAGGATTTTCATATTTTTTTTTTTTAGCCCTGGGAGACACGTAAGACCTTCCGTGTCTCCCCCCGCCCCCCACCCACCCCTTTGTGACGTCTGACGTCACAGTGTTGTTTTCCCCATCGGAGCAGTAAGCGGCCGTAGGGCCGCTTCCTGCTCTGATGGGGAAAACGGCCTTCCCCACGTTCGGGAAGGCCTCATATGAAAGGGGAGAGTCTCCCCTTTCATATGAGGGCCAGGAAACGCCACTAGACGCCAGGGATTTCACTTGGGGGGGTTGGCCCCCCTAGGAAAACGAGCTGCCCCCCCGGGGCCATATTTTAAAATGTCAATGTTGGGGCCCCCTGGGGGGCGCAATCGCATGCGATCGTGCCACTCCCAGGGTCTAATTTAAAAAAAACAACAAAAAAAACTACATTGACCGGGGGTCGCCCGTAGGCAGGGCGACCCCCTGTGGGGCCATATTTTTAGATTTCAATGTTGGGGCCCCCTGGGGGGGCACAAATGCGCCACCCCCAGGGGCTAATTTTAAAAAAAAAAAATACAAAATTTACAGCTGGTCGCCTGTAGGCAGGGCAACCTCCTGTGGGGGCAATTATTTTATAGTGGTTGTAGGGTTTCCCTGGGGGCCATTTTGTAAAAATGCCATTTGTAAAAAAAATACAGATCTATATATATATATATATATATATATATATATAGATATATCAATCCATGTAGATAGATATGTCTATCTACATGGATATATCTATAGATAGATCTATATATATATATATATATATATATATATATATATATATCAATCCATGTAGATAGATATGTCTATCTACATGGATATATCTATAGATAGATCTATATCTATCTATATCTATATATATATATATATATATATATATATATATATATATATATATATACACAAAACATATATATATATCACTTTTCTCAGTGCATGTGTGGTTTCCCTGGGGGCTGCAATCAGCCCCCAGGAAAACCAGACCCCCATATAAAAGTGATCTATATATAAATATCATATATATATACATCATATATATATATATATATATATATATATATATATATATATATAGATATATCAATCCATGTAGATAGATATGTCTATCTACATGGATATATCTATAGATAGATCTATATCTATATATATATATATATATATATATATATAAATATATATATATATATATATATATATATATATATCAATCCATGTAGATAGATATGTCTATCTACATGGATATATCTATAGATAGATCTATATCTATCTATATCTATATATATATATATATATATATATATATATATATATATATATATATATATACACAAAACATATATATATATCACTTTTCTCAGTGCATGTGTGGTTTCCCTGGGGGCTGCAATCAGCCCCCAGGAAAACCAGACCCCCATATAAAAGTGATCTATATATAAATATCATATATATATACATCATATATATATATATATATATATATATATATATATATATATATATATTTTTGCCACCAGTTGTCTTGCAGTTGCAGCTTGCATCTTCAAAGCAGTGCACATACTTCAACTGACCCATTTCAACTGTTCAACTGTAGCTTTTAGGCAGCAATAAAGAAGTCAAGTAAGTCTTGTTTCTGCTACAAAAGGATCAGACTTTTGTCTAGTGGCAGGTTTAGTGCCATAAAGAAGCGCAGATGGTTTATATGACTACTGCAAAGAGCAAATCTGTATTTTATGTAAATAGCTGAGTACATTAGTAAAGTCAGCCAAAACCTGCACTATAATACAAATGAAATGTATGTGCGGGGTGGCTATGGAGAGATGAAGACCACGTTTGCTGGGTGGTAATGAGGGAATCCGAGGAGGAGGACCTGGGAGTGGGAGCACCAATAATGATTGTTGGACTGGGTGCAGGAGGTGCTAAAGACTGTGACGAATGGTATGTGACAAGGTGTTTGAGTGTCTTGAAAGAACGTGCTGATTGAGGGAAGAAGCGCAGGTAAGGTGGCCTCTACGGTTGCATGTATCACACACACACACCAGCAATTTTGTGACTGTCTATGTAGGCTAGTGTTTTAGAGCAACAGTTTAGCCAATAGCAGAGATGGCATCTTGATGGATGACTGCTGCTGAGGTCACTCTGGTTATAGAGGACAGCTCTGACATAAGATCAGAGACTCAGACAGCGGATACTGAGACAGCATCTGAGGGATAGGACAATGGCGCAGACTCTGGGAGTGATTTTTCAGTTGGAGGAGTCCCATTGGATAACTCCTTCCAGTAAATTGTGTGGGAGGTGATGAGGGCAGTCCTGTTGTCCCTTCGCAAGCACAGTCTGTGCAACAGGGCAATAGTGGGTTAGCCCAACCCGAAGAGCAGGTGAATGCAGGGGCAAGCACAGAGAGGATGCTCTCTTGGGAGCTCCCCAATTTAGTTCAGCCCCTTATTCCACTGCCCAAATTGTATTGTGGAGACATCAAAATTATCTATCACAAAACAAACTGGTTTTGTAAGGCAGGCACCTGTGTTTTTGGTCCTGGGTAAGGTGGCTATATAGGGAAACATACTAAACCCAAACATTTCTGGAAACTAGACATTCGGTGGAGCCCACAGAGGTGTGACTTGTGTGGATTCCCCAAAGTTCTTTTACCCAGAATACCCTGCAAAGCTGAAATGTTGAATAAAAACTCTATTTTTCTTGCATTTCTGTCACACATACTACAGGAATATGCTGCGATCCACAAAATTCCTACCACCCAGTGATTCCTCACCTGTCCTGATAAAAACACTACCCCACTTGAGTGCCTATACCTAGTGCCTGTGTAAGGAATGGATCATCCCAGGGTCAACAATTGCCTCATGTAAGTACCAACATTGACTGTTGTGTGATCTATTCCTGTCGCCGGCACTAGGCCTACCCACACAAGTGAGGTACCATTTTTATCGGGAGACTTGGGGGAACGTTGGGTGGAAGGAAATTTGTGGCTCCTCTCAGATTCCAGAACTTTCTGTCACCAAAATGTGAGGAAAAAGTGTTTTTTTGCCCACATTTTGAGGTTTGCAAAGGATTCTGGGTAACAGAACCTGATCAGAGCCCCACAAGTCACCCCATCTTGGATTCCCCTAGGTGTCTAGTGTTCAAAACTGTGCAGGTTTGCTAGGTTTCCCTATGTGCCAGCTGAGCTAGAGGCCAAAATCTACAGCTAGGCACTTTGCAAAAAACAGCTATGTTTTCTTTGTGAAAATGTGATATGTCCACGTTGTGTTTTGTGGCATTTCCTGTGGCAGGCACTAGGCTTACCCCCACTAGTGAGGTATCATTTTTATCAGGAGACTTGGGGGAACGCTGGGTGGAAGGAAATTTGTGGCTCCTCTCAGATTCCAGAACTTTCTGTCACAGAAATGTGAGGATAAAGTGTTTTTTGGCCACATTTTGAGGTTTGCAAAGGATTCTGGGTAACAGAACCTGATCAGAGCCCCACAAGTCAGCCCATCCTGAAATCCCCTAGGTGTCTAGTTTTCAAAAATGTGCAGGTTTGGTAGGTTTCCCTAGGTGCCGGCTGAGCTAGAGGCCAAAATCCACAGCTAGGCACTTTGCAAAAAACACATCAGATTTCAATGTAAAAATGTGATGTGTCCATATTGCCTTTCCTGTCGCGAGCATTAGGCCTATCCATGCAAGTCAGGTACCATTTGTATCGGGAGACTTGGGGGAACACAGAGTAGCACAACAAGTGTTATTGCCCTTGTCTTTCTCTACATTTTTTCCGTCCAAATGTAAGCCAGTGTGTAAAAAATACATCTATTTGAGAAATGGCCTGTAATTCACATGCTAGTATGGGCACCCCGGGATTCAGAGATGGGCAAATAACCACTGCTGCTCAATACCTTATCTTATGCCCATTTTGGAAATACAAAAGTTTTCTTGATACCTATTTTTCACTCTTTATATTTCAGCAAATGAATTGCTGTATACCTGGTATAGAATGAAAACCCATTGCAAGGTGCAGCTCATTTATTGGCTCTGGGTACCTAGGGATCTTGATGAACCTACATATCCCGGCAACCAGAAGAGTCCAGCACACGTAACGGTATATTGCTTTAAAAAGACTGACATTGCAGAAGTTACAGAGTAAAACGCAGAGAAAAATTGCTAATTTTTTCAGCTCAATTTTAATATTTGTGTTTTTTCAGCTGTTCTTTTCTGTAGGAAAACCTTACAGGATCTACACTAATGACCCCTTGCTGAATTCAGAATGTTGTCTACTTTCCAGAAACACTTAGCTTCCCGGGATCCAGTGTTGGTTTCACCCCCAATTCTGTCACTAACTGGAAGGAGGATGAAAGCACCAACAATACTAAAAATGAAGTATGTCCCAGTAAAATGCCAAAATTGTGTTGAAAAATGTGGTTTTCTGATTCAACTCTGCCTGTTCCTGAATGCTGGGAAGATGGTGACCCCTTTGTTGATGCCGTTTTCAGGGTAAAAACCACAAGCCTTCTTCAGCAGCCCTTTTTTCCCATTTTAAAAAAAAAACCAAAATTGTAGGTGCATTTTGGCTACTTTCTTGGTCTCCTCCAGGGGAACCCAGAAACTCTGGGTACCTTTAGAATCCCTAGGATGTTGGAAAAAAAGGACGCAAATTTGGTATGGATAGCTTATGTGCACAAAAAGTTATGAAGGCCTAAGCGTGAACTACCCCAAATAGCTAAAAAAGGGCTGAGCACTGGGGGGGGGGGGAAAGGCCCAGCAGCTAAGAGGTTAAGTATAGGACAGTGATATGTTTGTAAACAATACTTTTGTTATATTTGTATGAATCAATATTGTTTTCAGTAGTAGAATCTGCAGAATCTTAATCATGATATTAACAAATAAAAGAAGGAATTAATGCAGCCTGTTCCATAATTGACAGGGAAAGATCTTGCCATTGAATAAATAATGTACGCATCTTTTGTAGAGTAATCTTATAGTTAAGAACAAAAAGCTCCTTAAGTTAGAAGAAACCCAAACCCCCAAATATCTTATAGGTTCTGATGGTGAATAGTGGGCTCCAAGGTACTAGGTAAAATCTCTGGAGTACTATTAAACAAAATAGCTTCTGATTTCGAATGATTTATTGCATAAGGCCCAACTGCCATAAACTGCTTAATTCTAGTGAATGCCCATCCAATATTGGCCCTATCAGCAGCCAAATATAGTGCCATGTCATCTGCGAACAATTTAAACTTTGCCGAGTCTTCGCTTGAATTGATACATATTATTGAAACGTCGAGGCAAGTGGCGCAAGAAAGAGCACAAATTAAGTGGGTGACAGATGACACAATTGAAGAGTTCCCCTGCTTATTTTGATCTGACCTGCTAAATTACCATTAATACTTATAGATGCTTTCGCGCGCAAGTACACGTTTTTTATTACTTGAATAAACTGAGCTGGAAAAGTGAATTTCACCAATACCGCAAAAAGAACATTCTAATGCACCTTATTGAATGGTTTTTCATCATCCAAAAAATTATAACACCACGGATTTGTTTTGTAGTAAAATAATCCATCAATTGAAGCAGGCAATGAATATTTGTTGACATAATTCGATCTGGAAGAAAAACATTCTGATCTGAGTGAATGACTGATGCTGTCATGGGAGAAACGAAAATAGACAGAACCTTCATAAATAATTTATGATCTATATTTAATAGGCTAATTGGGTGGTATGACTGAACATCCTGAGCGCGCTTTCCCTTCTTCAGAAAACTGACCACCACCGCTTGAGTGAAGGTATCTGGAACCTTATTCCCCTGCAGAATGCTGTTGAATAAAACAACTACAATTGATATTAATTGAGGAGCAAACAACTTATACATTTCAGCTTTTGCATTGGGCTTTGAGTCAACTACCTGCTTATCCTCCGCAAGAGTGATTGGACTAATCAATGTAGTTCATTGGTCAGCCGTAATTGATGGAATATTGACATTCGCTAACGATTTTCTGATCACTTCAGGGTGCAGGTTTAACACATCCGAATACAGAAAGGTATAATGTAAAAAAATAATAAAAAAAAACCTTAGTTATCTCTTCTAGGACAGTTTTAGATTTTGTGGTACTGGAGTCATAAACCTGTGCAATACTATTCACATGGGCCTTACGCTTAGCCAGCCAAGCCAAAAACTTGCCAGTGTGCTCATTTTCTTCATAACTTTGCTGCAATATTGTGTTGTCATTTAATATCTCTTTACTGCGGAAATAATCCATGAGATCATATTGAGCGGGAGTCAGTTTAGCCTTACCTGCTTGCGTGGGAACAGCTAGATAAGCAGCCATTGCTTCCTCAAGCGTTAATTGTAACTGTTAATAGGAGTCTCTCTCTGATTGTTTCAAAGGTGCACTAAAGGCTATACCTTCCCTCCTAAAAAAAGCCTTTAAGGCCCCCTATACTGTGAATTCTGAGTCAGAACTGACATTCCACTCCAGAAAATCTTGAAGCGCATCATGCATTTCATCAGCCCATGCTTGATTTGCTAATAGGGACTTATCTAACGTCCACTCGGTGGTACCTGATGTTGACCATGAGATTAAGATCAAGAGTGATCACAAAGTGATCTGAAAAAGGGTTTTTCATTATAGCAGACTGTGTTCTTGCCAAAGAATTGAACAGTTGAAAAAAATCATCGATATGTGATGATGAATGAAATCATTTGGATTGGCAAATGTAAGATCTATCAATAGGATGATCACACTGCCAAATGTCAATCAAGGCAAAATCGCACAAGAGGCCTAAGAGATTTTAAAGATGTGGTTTTCGTCTGGGCTTTATATGGACGCAAACAATCTACCGTTGGATTGCTACGGATGCTGAGTTCACCGCCTATCACGAGTGGGCCCACCATGCCCTTAGCGTAGTTATCAACAGAAGCCAGTGATTCAGGGGAGTGCTCAATGGGCCCATAAAAACTGACCAGATTAATGACTTGATTACAGAGTTTCATTTGGACCCACGACCACCTAGCATTTGGATCTTTGTAAACCTTGGTTATCTCAACAGTAATGTCTTTGAAAATCAATATTGCGATGCCACGAACTGCAGCGTTAGCTGGGGCTACAAAAATGTGCTGCATATAACCGGGGAATCTAATTGGAGCTGCTTCCAATTTAAAATCTGTTTCCTGAACAAGAAATATACTAGCCTTCATTCATGGATTTAAACCAAGCCAGCATAGCTCTCCACTTCTGACGGTTATTAAACACATTCACATTACAAGATACAATTGTAAGTGGTCTAGGACTCATCGAGAATATATTACCTTATCAACAATGCTGAACAGAAAGGTTGGCCCACTTTTGAGCTTTGAAACCTTTGAAGTGCACTGCTATATATTTTTGTTATGATCTGCACTTGACCATCTAACCCATTACTATATCCATACCCCTACCACTTAAAACCCCTACCTCCCTATCACTACTACCACCTTGCCTCCCAACACCCAGTGCCCTGCCCCATCGACCCACCCTGAGGCAGAAAGGTCCAGAGAACCCATCCCACATGGGGTTCTCAGAAGGGAGGCCCTCACCTCCTAACCCTCCCCTCTCCTGCCCCATGGCTGAGTGGCTTGACACAGCACCTAAGAGTCATCTTCCATGGGCAAAACGCTGACCTCCAATTAAGAAGGAAATTACAGCCTACCATAGTGTCTACAATAGAGACCCACCAACTGCCCCTGTAAGAATTGGGCTCCGGTGAATATGGAAACATGAACATCATTATGACAACGTCAACAATCAACAGAACCCCTCCAAAAAATAACTTTGTTCAAAAGGGTTGAGTTCCGTCCATGTCCATCATCCCAGCCTTACACTGTCCCCCTTAAATAAACACATCATTTCTGGGACTGTAGCAAATCTTTTGCTTGCTCGATTGTAGCAGACACGTTTGGCCTCCCACTAGCACTTTAAGGCTTGGATTGTTGAACTATAGCTGCCTGGATTTCTTGGTTTTTCAAAAGTTCAATCATGCTTTTAAACTCCTGCTGATGACCAGCTGCCAGTGCTGATAGGTCTGGAAAAATGTTGAAGTGGCTCTGTCAAGCAGTGGGAAGCCTTTGGTTTTAATAGCAGCAAAAATAATAGCTTTTTCAACCCTTAAATCCCCAAAGTTAACCAAAACAAGCCGGGAATATTTAGTGTTTATCAGATGAGCTGAAGGGACGCGATTGGCCTGCATAATAGTGAGATGTTTTCATGGAGAGCCCTCTGGGAAAACATAGGCGGTCATTCTGACCGCGGCGGGCGGCGGTCGCCGCCCGCCATGCGGTTACCGCCGAATGACCGCACCGCGGTCAAAAGACCACGGCGGTCATTCTGGCTTTCCCGCTGGGCCGGCGGGCGACCGCCAAAAGCCCGCCCACCGGCCCAGCGGGAAAACCCCCTCAACAATGAAGCCGGCTCCGAATGGAGCCGGCGGAGTTGAGATGGTGCGACGGGTGCAGTGGCACCCGTCGCGATTTTCAGTGTCTGCCAAGCAGACACTGAAAATCTTTATGGGGCCCTGTTAGGGGGCCCCTGCAGTGCCCATGCCAGTGGCATGGGCACTGCAGGGGCCCCCAGGGGCCCCACGACACCCGTTCCCGCCATCCTGTTCCTGGCGGTAAAAACTGCCAGGAACAGGGTGGCGGGAAGGGGGTCGGAATCCCCATGGCAGCGCTGCTTGCAGCGCCGCCGCGGAGGATTCCCTGGGGCAGGGGAATACCGGCGGGAAACCGCCGGTTTCCCTTTTCTGACCGCGGCTTTACCGCCGCGGTCAGAATATCCCCAGAAGCACCGCGAGCCTGTTGGCGGTGCTTCCGTGGTCGTTGGCCCTGGCGGTCAGAATGACCCCCATAGTGAAGAACCAGGTCTTTCATAAATTTGATTGGGTCTTTACCGCTTTTTAGGCCCTCTGGAAATCCAAGGAAGCATAGATTAGATCACCTGGTGCAATTTTACAAATCATCCATTTTAATTTGAGTCTCAAGCATCTTGCATTTAAATTGTGCTATCTGATACTCCATACAGCTGTGAGAATCTTCAAGATCCAATATACGCTGTACTGCCAGGGTCAGTCTAGAATTCATTTGTGCTAAGTTCTGATTAATATGACTCAACTGTGTCTGCACTTTTAGATGGGCCTTTTTGTGTGCTGCCCTCAATATTCCTAACTCACCCAGAATCTGTAACAGCACGGGCTCCACCTGAGTATCCACACCTAACTGACTCAGGATTTCATTCAAAGTACTGTTGCTCATTTGGGACTTTGCCAGTTGAGATACCACCTCACTTTGGGCACCCTCTGAGATATTGGTTCAGCCCCTGGAGAGCTATCTACAACAACACACAAGGGCATGGGTTGAGATGATTCTCCCGTACCCCCCGCTTCTGGTGCAGGCAGTGTAGACAGTACCACCCCTTCAATTGCAGGGTCTGCTATCTTGAAACCGATCTAGCATCAGCATGCCTGTCAAAAGTACATTTTACAGGCTTTCTTACAAAGAGAGCACCAGCATCATGGACGACATTTCCAAGATGCTGGAGGTGGGGGTGATACAGTTCTTCTGTAGCCCCTGCTCCATCCCATTTGGTTTTGGTACCAGAGACTGCCCCCTGGGCACCACCCCTGCACTGAGATTCTGTGTAGACTACAGGGGCCTTAATTGGGGCATCAAGATTGATGTTCACACCGGACCCAGATAAGCTCTTTGACAGGTTAGGGGCTGCCAAGTTCCTCAGTACCTTTCATTTGACATCAGGGTATTGTCAGATTGCCCTAACTGATAGGGCCAAGTATAGATCATCATTCTCCACCTCAGAAGAGCCCTATCAATTCAAAGTCATGCCCTTTGGATCAACAAATGCCCCTTCCACTTTCCAGAGATTGGTCAACTGGATCCTAGCTAGGCCAGAAAACTTCAGTGCAGCTAACCTAATGAAATATAGCTGGAATAAGCATCTGAACCACCTCAAAGAAGTGCTTCAGGCCCTGAAACAGACAGGCCTGACTATCAAGGCCAGTAACTGCCAGTTAGGGCAAGACACAGTTGTGTACTTGTGCCACCAAGTGAGTGGAGCTCATGTACAACCACTTCAGCCCATGATCCAGTCCATCATGGCTTGTACCTCTCAAAACCCAGACCCAGGTGGGAGCTTTTCAAGCCTCACTGGTTATTACAGAAGATTTGTCAAAGCACTAGCACCATTGTTTCCCTCTTGACTGAGCTGACTTCCAAGAAGCAACCAAAGAAAGTATCTTGACAAACGAGTGCCTGAAGGCTTTTGACACACTGAAGGTGACGTGAAGCCCCTAAGGTTCAACTCCATCTCATGTAGGCCCAACTCATCTTGACTATTGGAGGTTGCCATCTACCCACTTTCAAACAATAGAATTCTCCATCTCCATTTTTGCAGAATCATTGTAATATCTGCCCTTAGACGCACATATCGCCAGACCTTATTTTTCTTTGAACTGTGAAAGAACCATTCAATTAATGACATAGATTGAACACTTGATGCAACATTCACTGGGTTAAATGTGTAATGTCTACTCTTCACCATGTTATGGTTAAACAAGAACTCATACAGAAATATAACCTAAATAATGTAGCCTAAATTTTGACATCCTTTTACCTTATATGTTTATAAGGGAACGTCTGGAATGCACACCTTGATGCACATAATCTGTGTTAGACATTCCTAAACTTATGTCAGAAATGCCAATTTCAAATAAGATTTAGCACATAAGGACTACCACTTGATTACTTATCAGAAGATGTCCTTCACCCTGATTATTACTCAAGATTCTGTCAGAGATGGTTTCACCTACTGCCAGCACATATTGTACTTCTCAGAAGCTACATCTGACTTGAAGAATGGAGCAGATAAAGCTGAGTCCCAGAGAAAGACCGACTGACTTCTACTACAAAGTGTGGTTGCCCTTTGGCAATTAACTTTTCATAGAAACTAGTTCATAGAGTGTCTTTTTGTTCAAAATTGTCACTTTAATGCTTTGGGACCGATTCACAAAGGTAAACTTGGACTTTTGGTTTAAACTTAGATTAAAAGTCTAACTTTACGACTTCGGTATTCACAAAGGGCATTTATGAGTAGTATCTTTACGTCTGTACTCGGGGCAGAGATTCCACGCTGGGTGCGGACATTCCACTTCGGGTGCAGATAGTACACTCTTCACCCAGAGAGGAATCTCTGCTCCGAGTGCAGATGTAAAGATACTACTTGAAAATGCTCTTTGCAAACAACTTGGTTGTGGGCAGTGCAGGGCCCCCCTTTCGCCCCCAGCACTGGCTTTCTGCCAGCCTTTTTTTGGCAGGGACACCGCCTTGAAAGGGCTGGTGGAAATCAAAGTTGTGATCAGCCAAACTCAGAACAACCATGGCTGACCACGTTTTTGACCACCACCAACCTGTCAGGATCCCTGATCCTGGTGGAGGTGGCGGTTTCATGGGGGTTGGACCACCAGGATCGTAATTCAGTGGTCAGACTGCCAGGTCTGCAGCTTTCTGACCGCCACCATGAGTTTGGCGGTCCTCTGGACTGCCAAACCCGTAATTAGGCCCTAGATTTACCTTTGTGAATCTGGACCTCAATTTTTAAATGTAATTACACTGGTTGTAGGTCGTACTTTCCAAAGCAGTTACTTCAAGGGACATTTTTTCATATATATATCTTTTACACTGACAAACAATTACTTCAGATGCTTTACTTCTCTGACCCATCACAACCTGTAAACACCATTCATCACTGACCTCTCACAACCCCTAAACACAATCAATCGCTGCCCCTCTTAAGCCCCTCCTGACACCGAAGCTATACTGATCCCTGAAGCCTAAAAGCCCTTTCTGCACCAGACATCCACCAACCTTGAAACCTAAAATCACTTTCTACCCCAACCCCACCCATTCCTGAACCCTAAAAACCCTTTCTACATCTAAACCCCACCAATCCAATACCCTTGAAACACCTCAGCACACCAAAACTCCATCCATTTCTGAACCCCAAAAAAACCTCACCTCCATTAAACACCATCCGTGACCCATGAGAACTCATCGCTGTACTCATCCTTGAACCCTAAACCCCCTCAATACATCTAAACTCTACCCATCCCTGAATCCTTAGAACACCTAACCAGCCTAAATTCCACCCCATCCTGAACTCTTCCACCCCTTTGCAAATTCTACCCATCTCTGAACCCTAAAAATCCCTCACCTCCTTTGAACATGAGAACTCATCACCCTATTCATCCATGAACCCTAAACCCTCCTTACTACATCTATACTCTGTGCATCCCTGAATCATTAGAACCCCTTATCAGCTTAAATTCTACCTCAACCTGAATTCTTCACCTTTCATCAATCCAACCACCACATATAATACAAAAACTCTCAGAAGTCTTAAACTCCATCAATCTATAAAACCTCTCAACACCCATACACTCCACTCATTCCTGAAATCTAAAAACACTTCACACACCTCACCACCGCTCATCCTTGAGCACTAAAAAACGCTCACCACCCTTCCATTCTTCAAGCTTTGAACCCTACATACCCTTTCTAGGAACTTTCTATGCCAAAACTCCTATTATTGCTTATCTTTAAATATCCCTCATCACCCTAAACATTACTCATCCCTGAATACAAAAACCACACACTAGTCCTAAACTCCATTCACGTTTAACAAAGTTTTGAGTTTTCCTTTAATTTTCAATTTTGTTGTATTTCCTTAAAATTGTCTTTATTTATAATTGGTTTCCAATGATTTGGTATTCTCTAGTGTGGTTTCTCTGTTTTCGTTTTCCATTAATCCACACTCATCAGCCTTTTGCAGGGTACACTGTCTTCACACCTCAGTTGATAAAGACAGCTTTTGCTGTCAACAAGGTATGCAGTGCGTCTCTTCGCCCTAAAAAACTACAAGTTGCTTTGCCTTTCATGCTCTCTTAGTGTAGAGCGTAGAAGCAGATGTTAGGGTGTTAGGATTTAGATGGCATTTTGAAAACATGCTAGAAATTAAAATTTTACTCTTGTTATTATAATGTGTCTGCTTGCTGTTGTTATAATATTCTGTGTAGTTGTTTTAGACGTATTGAGAAACCGATCACTCTTGTAGTAATCATTTTTACTTAAAAGTGTTCTTTTTTTTCTTCTTGGTATAACGTGTGTGTGATACTGTGAATAGTGAAATAAAGTTTGTAACTGTCACCGCAGTGCCTCTGATCCCATGCAGGATTGTTAGTAACCCAAAAGCAATACTTTCATGTCAGTTACACCTTAAATAGTATATTGTTGGGCAATATTAACCTGTCTTTCACATTCCTCACTAATGCATTGACCAAGTTTACCTGTGTCACGTGTGGTGGGAAAGCACACCTTGTAAAGTTACTCCAAAGTTGTAACTTATGCAATAGTTGGCACTCAACGTGGGGCTCATAGCTTACGGTTATGCCTTGAGTAGTTTTTTCATTATTCACACAGACATGTGAACCATTATTATGTCATTACAGAGCAGTCTGTATTAATCAAGGTTACTTCCTACTGGAGACAAGGGAGCACCTTTTTCCATAGGTTTTCAAGCGCTGCTTATAAAAGGTTATTCCTCATTCTGTGTGACTGATAATTCTTTGATTCCAATTTTCAATTAAATCCATTCATTACAGTAACACCTATTGGGATAGGGGTCAACTGCAAGGAAGCAGTCGCTCAGGATCTCAAAGCCCGAGGTGTCTCTGATGAGGGGGAGCAATTACTTTTGTAATAGCTGTATATCCAGCGTATGCCTTTTCAACATTTTAGTCATGGATGGAGTTCGGGCCTATTGATGCTGCCTCAGGGCCCTTTCATGAATACACAGTGGTAGATCTGCCAGAACACTAGAAGGTCCACCAAGAATTGGAAATACCTTTACCCTACCAAGAACACCAGAACTGGTTTGGTAGTGAATTGCTAAATACTCGCAGAACTGTCCTTTTTAGGGCCTCTGAGCAATGATGGAGCTACATGGCCAGTCTTAGCTGCCTACACTCCCTTTCTTTGCCCAGACAACCTAACGCATGTTTATGTGTTAGGTGTGTTAAATTACAAAGTGGCTCTGTACAGGAGACTTGCACAGTGTGTGACAACATACCTTGAGAACCAGACCTGCTGTCACAGCAGGACCTGCCATTGCCACACAAATACAAACTATTAGTCCGCAGACTCTTAATGCTATCATAGGCAAAGCACCAATGAAGCATGACAAAATGGCTTTCTGGATTGCTTGTAAGACCAATTACTTAGAAGCAGTGTATCCACGCACTACCCCCTAAGATAAAAACAGAATATTGGGATGGTGCCTCCCATAGAGGCTTGTGACGCCTGGGGAAGGATCTTTGCATGCATTTACACCAGTATGCATGGTATGCCTTTACTAATAGTCCACCCTGATGTACTCACATAGGTGCAAAACGAGCATGGAGGTGTACCAGCTCTGGGCTTAGGAATTAAGTAAATGGGGAACTTCTCTACAGTAACCTCTATCACCCAAACCCCTTTGATCTGTCATCAATGACCTGTTAAGCCACATTTAAAACTTATAAATGACACTTAGGGTTTCATTAAAGAGAAATCTGCAATGGAGGGGAAGAAAAAACAGACGAATAAAGCTGAAAAATGGACTGGATTACCCGCATCTCAGGAATCTGGCAGGGGTACTTATAACTAAAAAGACCGCAAGAAAAATAAAAAGACTTGAACAGTTTTAGAATACTGCTAGCCACTCCTTACATTCTTTTCAGGACACTGAAGGTGAAAGAACAGAGAAGGGGAGCCGAGTACCAAACAGAAAGTAGTACAGTAGAAAAAGTGAAGCAGGACACAAGGCTCATGTCCGCGTAAAGAGGGAAGAGAAAGGACTGGATTCTAAAACCCCATAAAAAAAGGAAAGTAGCAGAACGTTTGAGAAACATACGATTTAGTTACAAGTCCTCCACCGAAACAGGACTTGGGTGAGAGCACTCCTAGGTTGCACTGTAGAATACACAATTGTACATCAGACTTTTCAGAGATTAGTGGATGAAAATTGAACTAATGACTTTATACAGATCAAAACTCCAGATCACCATGTAAATCCTCCTGATAGGTTTTACAACCTAAACATACAAATTGAAAGAGATATACCACATCGTATTAAAGCAGTTTTTTGGACACATTTATCTGATAATTATGAGATTATCTCAGTGGAAGAAGTCTACCTTCCAGCCTTTATTAGGAAAGCACCCTGGTGGGAAGAAGTAATAGGGGTAGCTTTCCCTCCCACAGTACCTGACGATATCAGGAAACCTTATGACAGCGTATGGGCCGTGAGACAAGTGGGGTTGGACAAACACTCCATTCCACATGTTATTCCTTTGTGAAGTAAACTACAACCACAAGCACAAAACCTAGCCACCTTGGTTACACCAATGCGACCTACAAAGGACCAACAAATGCTTACAAGTCTTACTTTAGTCCCTAGCTGAAGCATGTTTTACTTCCATTGAAAAAATCCTGATGGCTGTGCAAACAGCTATCTGAATAGAGTGCCCTTTAGAACAGGGAAGATATTTCATTATTCTTTTGCCAATACCAGCACTAGAATTGGCCACAAACACAAGCATACTCAATGCACATGCCCTAATGCCCTACATCTGAAATGGGTACAGTGGGCCTCTTCCTTAAGTGCAGTGGATGTAAAGTTTCAAAATGATCTCTCTCTTTGTACAAAAGCTTTTCTCCAATAAAAAAGGATGTGGCGCTGACTCTAGCTACATTACCCACTGAGTCTTAACAGAGAATCTTCTATACAGATGACTCTGCCCAACTTGCTGTAGGAACAAAATACAAATACTCGTCAGCCTGTGTGGCAGCACAACGTGTAGTGAAGGATGGCAAATTCATCCCACAGCACATCCTCATGGATCATGGGTGATAGTGCTGCACAACATGCAAAATTTCATGCCCAACTACTTGCATTACAAAAGACTGGTTCGTCAATTTACTATTGTGTTCAGCTCAGCCTACTGTATAAAAGGTTATAATGTTGATTAACAGCACTGGCAGTTGAATGGATTTAAGAATTCAAAGGGAAAGCCTATACACGAATAAACAAATTTGGGGAAAGATTGCTGACTTGCAAGACAAGCTTCATTGGTCCATGTGAGCACACTTTGGACCATCAGTGTGATGGTATTCATGCTAAAAGGAACTGTGCAATCTACACTGTCTGAATAGAAATCATAACCAGATCTCAAACAAAGAATGACACATATATCATAACAGCCATAAATGCAACCAAGCAAGCTGGTAAACCCCCTGCAGTGTTTCCTCTCAAACACTCCTACATCCTTAATTCAACACATTCCTGTAACTACAATACCAAGAGGGGGACAAAGAATAATACCTAATAGTCTGTCTAGATTAGATATAGTCTGCTTGTACCTGTAGGAATTAATGCAACAGTAGCAGCAATACAGTAATGCTACTGGTGGCCTAGTTTATATAAACTGACTAGGGACTATGTTAGTCAATGTGACATTTGTCAGCAGATTAAACTCTCCACTGTCAAAACACCCTCACCAACTCTCCTCATGATCTCAATCATCCCCTTTCGGGTGATTTATTTGGATCACATCAGTCTCCTCCATTCAGCTAAGGAGTATAAGTATATATTGGTAACAAATGATTCATGTTCTCGAAGTGCTTCAGCAGTAGTGAAAGATTTGTAGTGCCTAGTGTTAATGGGAGCAGTTTATTTATTTCATTCAGGTAACGGTCCTGCATTTGCCTCTAAGGCTTACAAGGATTGAATGTCTGCTCTGGGAGTTTGTCTGTAATTCAGCAATCCATTTAAAGCTGAATCAAATTGCATTTTCGAGAAGGCCAATGGCATGATTAAATGAGCTTTGACTGCTAGGGTGCTTAGTTCAGGCCTTAGTTGATTCCATAACTTATATGGAGTTTAGAAAGCATTAACTACCTTGCCTAGAGTGTTGGGAAGACTTACTCCATATGAGATTCTCTTCAGAGTTCTGATGTATGTGCATGGCTTAGAGATTTCTGAGAAGGTTGGTGGATGATGATAGATTTGCCTGTTAAAAGAATGATGTCTGATTATTTGCAGGAATATGCTACTTTGAATAATGAAGATCCATATTTGAACTCAATAAATTACAAAGAAATGCATTGTTATCACCATTTGCACATTATTTCCTACATAGGACTAGTTATCCTAAAGAAATTCATAACTACACACAGTGGGAACATTATGAGGCTCCGCCTCCCGATAGTCACTCTAATTTGTTTCAGAATGCCAACAGATCACACCCTTTAGCCTTCTATTTCTGACAAAAGCCACAGCAGCCTCTGGACCTGGCTATTCAAGTATTGGAAAGCAGGTGTTCGTGAAAAAAGCATTTGAGGAACCACATCTTGGCAGATCGAAGGCAAAGATCCCCTATTTAGGGCCCGTATAATACCGAAAGAAATTATCTTTCTAAACAAAAGTATCCAGCGGAATTCTTGTCTGGAATTTGGAACAATGAAAGACTTAAGGCAACCTTCTATTTCAAAAGTCAATTATGTCAATTAGTCAACTATGTTAAACAATTGGCAATTTCAAATGAATATGTCTGAATCAGACATAAATCAGACATAAATAGTATGATATAGAATGGAACCTATAATTCAACCGAATACCCTGTTGAAGGTTTGACTTTATGGCCTTATAATTCTGAAACCTGTATGCAGCGTTTACTTTCCAATACTCCTGGACCTAAAATTAATCATCCTGATCCACATTTTAATACACAAAGATCAGTAGTAGTTACCACATATAGTGTAGGTAGGCTGTGCCAATGATGGTTACAACATCCTAGACTATCAGCTTTTTCTCAATTAATGAGAATATGGATTTTTCTGACTTTCTTCTGAAACCGTGTCTGAAAAGAAATAAAAGGTTCCTTGCCACAGGAATGTGTGCAATTTACATTGAATTAAACACATATTCAAAAATTAGGCTGCAGATAGAATTAGGCAGATAAGTCAAGAAAACATACACACTATTTTTAGAGTTCTTGACAATAGAATGCACATGCTTTCTAAAAGAGTGTACTCATTAAATGATATTGTGACCTTAGCCTTGGACCTCCTGAAAGCTGATCTAAATTTATTACAAAATGGGCAGGCTCAGGTAAGAGCAATTCTATAACTAAATGAGCACTACAAACACTTAGATCAGGTGTCATGCATTGGCAAATTCTCAATGAAAAACAACTCTATTTGAACCATAAAATGTGTCACTCACTTCAAAAATAATGACTAAGTAAGAATCTAGATATACCCTATTAAGTATAAAACAAGTTGAAGATGCACCATTTACAGTCAGTGACACTCTACCTATTACCTGGTTAATGCATGAAATTATTTTATTGTCCATTTCAATGTTTCATATTCATGACTGACGAAAGTATAAATCTTTTGGCTGGTATAAAACTATGCACAGTTCACAATTGGTCCATTCATGGAACGTCCCTTTTTCCAACATCTTTTTAAATGAAAATTAAGATGACCCTGTGCACAGCAAATCTCCCTGGTAACTCACTTTTATGTGAAATCATATAATTGCACGGAATGTGCAACGATTTGATGTCAGGATTAACTTGTGTTTTATCTGTTTTCACAATTGCATCTATTCCCACACATCATGAACTTCTGAATAAAGGTTCTCATTTATTTCTACAAAATGCTACTTGCTATGGCTGGAGCCCGGCCAACCATACGTGATAACAGTTACAGAAACAATACAGTCTTGTGGTTGGACCATGTATACTCTGCCTCGAAGGATCATTAGTAAGATCCTTTGTCCCAGTTAAGCATGACATTTATGCATTTTGGCCATTTTAACAAACTATTGTCTTTTTTTTTTTGCAAATGAAGCACCTTTGTCTTCAACGGTTGAAGTGTTTAATCTGCAGACAGCCAGAACTGATTCCGAATTTCTTAGGCTGCTACACACATGATACCAGACACATTTTACAGATTACGTACAAGCAATACTTAGTTTGTCTATAACAACTGGTGTTGTGCATCTTTTTTAAAACATTAGATCTTGTCTAGTGATTGGATTTAAAGCAGTATTTGAACTGATTCTGCCATTTTTCGTTCCCTGTTTCCCCAGCCTTTTTGGAGTATTTTTGATCAGTATATTTGTCTCTGGTATCATCATCTTTTTTCTGTTTCGAAAAAGAAATCAATAGCATAGAGCACACATATAAAGCTGAACAAAGCTGCAGAGAGAGATTCTACTACTCTACATGGGACATACTGGGCTACCTAAACTAAGGGTGCACTGGATGCTCACATTTCACAAAATGAATGCTATATACGTAAAGCCTGTGCTCTGGTGCATTAACTCTCTGGTTGAGATCACCTTGGACATGGACATCTGGAACAGCTGCTAGTTGCTTATCCTGACATGAAATGATTGTGATTGTTCAACCTCTTTATGAGCACCAGGCACAAAGGCAAGCAATGCATATGTCCCTTCTACAGAATGCTACTTATGACAAAGCAATATATCCAGTGGCATTTTTCAACGCTGCTCTTGATCGGTGGCTTGACTCCTTGTTATCCTACAAACCCCTTGGAAAGGATCTGCAATTATCATTGAGTGGCTTAGACGGGCAACTAATTGCTGGTCCATCAAATTCACAGACTGTAAACTATGAGTTCACTCTGTATGGATTCCAAAAAGATCACACGTATGCTGCCTGTGCACCCCACAATGTCGAAATGTCCTCTGGTGAGGAATGACCTCAACAAGTTAGTTGACTAGCAAACAACTACTTGTCATGTATACCAAAAAGCTTGTCTTTTCTAAAGAAAAACTGTTAATTTTCAATAAGGCTCTTTTTAATTATTATTTTTTATGGTGTTATCATATATGTTTGATCTGGTTCATTTCATATTATCACTGGTGTGCTTAAACAAGCATAAAACTCTTTTAGCTAGATTACACAATATATATCCATTTTTGAAACAATGGAAGACTTAGAAGTATTCATGCTTTACTGCTACATTTATTATATGTATCATTTAAATATTTAATGTATTAATTGCCTTGCTTTTTTTTCATTTACACGTTTGGTATTGATTTTTTTTTTAGATAAGTGTACATTTTATTTTAGGTATTTTAGATATCAGTAATTTGAGAGCATGGAATTTTCTCTACATTATATACATTTCTATTGTTTACATACACCCCTTGGATGTCACATTCAGATGTACAAACTAGGGCTGATGTGAAGCCCCTAAGGTTTGCCTTCATCTTATGTAGGCCTTGACTCCTTCTTGACTTTTGGAAGGCGCTATCTTCCCACTTGCAAACATTATAAGTCACCATCTTTCCCAATTCATGCAGAATCATTGTCATGTCTGTCTTTAGACAAAGACGTTATCTTTCTTAGAACTGTGAAAGCGTCAAACCATTTGCTCAATGAGATAGATACAACACTCGATGCAACATTCGTCAGGGTTAACTGTCAAATCTTCACGATGTCATGGTTAAACAAGAACACATACAGACACATAACTGAAACAATATAGTTTAAATTGATGTCTTTTTACCTTAAATGTTCATAGGGAAATGTTGGGAACGCACACCTGGATGCACATCATCTATGTCAAACATTCCTAAACGTGTGTGAGAAATTCCAATTTCTGATAGGTTTAGCATAGAAGGACTAACACATGACCATTTATCAAGAGGAGTCCTTCCCCCAAATTAACGGTCGAGATTCTGCCAAAGCCGGTGTCACCTACTGCAGGCAAACTACGTGCTTCACAGATTCTACATCTCACCTGAAGTTTGGAGCTGATAAAGCAGAGTCCCAGAGGAAGACCAACTGACTGATACTGCTGCATGTGTTTGTCCTTCTCAGGGAACACTGTCTTCATTTCCTCGCTGATAAAGGCAATTTTTGCAGTCAATAAAGTAAGGAGTATGTCTTTTCTCCCTAACTAACTCTAGATTTCAAGTTGCTCTACCTTGCACCATCTCTTAGTGTGCTGCATAAAAATACCTGTTAGGATGCTAGATTGTAGATGACATTATAAAACATACTAGAAATGTTAGTTTTATTCTTGCTGTTTATAATGTGTCTCCTTGCTGTTTTATGATATTATGTGTAGTTGTTTTGGATGTACTGACAAATTATTCCTGTGGTAATAAATACTTAATACTTAAAAGTGTTAATTCTTATTAGTATAGTGAATGTGCTATACTGTGAATAACGAAATAAGGATTGTGACTGTTACCATTGTGCTCCTGCTCCCTTTATGGGATTGTTAGTAACCCAAAAGCAATACTTTCATATCAATTACACAATGAATAGTGTCTTGCAGGACTACAATAACCTGTCTTTCACAGTCATCAATGGTGCATTGAACCAAGTTCATCCATGTCACCTGTGTGTGGGGAAGCATACCTTGTAGAGTTACAGCAATTTCTCAACTTATGCAACAAAGGAAGCAATGTGTTCAGGGCAAGTACTTAAGGCACATGACTTCTGCAAACAAATCCTTGTCCAGACAGAGCACGGTATTGTGAATGTTCTGTCATAAGTAAATGATGAGAGCCTGGACCAACCTGATGCCTTCATCAACAGGCTGTCATACTACCCATGGAACAAAGGTACAGCACAATTGAGAGGGAATCATTTGCAGTAGTGTGTAACTGATGAAACTGAGACCATACTTGTTTTGGACTCGTTTCTGGGTTCAGACAGATCACAGACCCCTTAGTTGGCTGAAGCTGGGTGAGATTCCTAAACTGTTGAAGTGGTACATCTCTGCACAGGGTCAGGACTTTATAGTGAACTATCGTCCTGTGACTGGACACACCAATGCTGATGATCTCTTTATGTTTTTCTGCCTTACTGATGAGAACTTCCATAGGGGTTGGAAGTTCTCCCTGCATTATGCTGGGGGAGCAATGTTGGGAATGACCATCCTTTGTGTGGAAAACCCTTAGCTTTTTGCCTTGACTGTTTTTATGACTGTAGAACTGTGAGCACTTCACCCCTGCTATCCAGTGGCAATTTGGCTGGAATCTTCCTTTCAATCTGATCAAAATGGCATCCCCTAATTGGCATATTTAACTTGCCTATATGACCCTGGTATATGGTACAAAGTATACACAGGACGTGTAAGTCAAATGTTACTAATGGACTGCAGCAACCATTGTACCATCAACTGCAGTGACAGTACAAGCATGACTGCAGACCTAACATTTTTTACTTGGCTGTGCAATTTTAAAACTGCAAACTTGACTTGTAAAAATAACCCTTTTGACAGGTCTAAGCCTTCACTTTAAATGTTAATAAGTCATCACAAAGCAGGCTTTATTGCCAAAAAGGCAGGATTCATGGTATTTGAAAGTAGGACATGTGAAAGACAATATTAAACATGTCCTTACAATGAAAATGTACCAAAAGTTATTTTTACTATTGCAGGGTTAGCTGTCCCTTAGGAAAGCATTGGGATACATGATTAAATTTAATAATGTTATGTCAAGCTAAGAAACACCATACATTTCATTCTTAGACATTTTGAAATATGCATTACAAGCCTAATTCACTAGTGAAGTCACCTTTGTAATAGATTTTTTAGAAAGGTTAACTTTTCCCTGTCTAAAGACTCTGGGGGTCCATTTGCATGACACCTGCTGAATAGCTGCCTTGAAAAGGGATCAAAACTGCACTTAGAGCAGAACAAAGGATTGGGTGTGGGGATGTGTTTTCTGTTCCTGTGGCAGGATGACCATCTGGGCTGTATCCATGAACTTCAAAGATGCTTATCCTGTCACAGGCAAATGTTCAGTGTCACCTGGGCAGAGCCCGTGTTGTTCACCAGTCACCCAGTCACCAATCCTTGTGAAAGAGGCCCAGAACTGGTTTAGAGTGACCATAGAGGATGAGTTATTCATATTTCAGACAATACCTCTGGGGTGGTTGCAAGATCTCTGCACAGAGGAAAGAAGGTTCTGTCATTTTGGTTTAAGCAGAGTGGGGCACTGTAGGATTGTTTGTAGAAGGTCACAGAGGAAATGCTGAAAAGGTGCAGAGGGGTGAGGGAGTGGCTAGGCGTTTCCAGCACCTACAGGCTGGTACCGGGTATAATTGTGGCATCCTCAGTACCCACCTCAGAACACTTTCTGGACCTGTAGAACAAGAGCAAAGGGCTAGACCTGCTGGCCGTCAGGACAAGATGTGGGCTCCAAGAGTCCTAAGGCTGAAATCTTGTTCACCACACTACAACCTTTTCTGCATCTGCCCAGCTGACCAATTCCAACTGGATCTGTCCTGGAGCCTTCGACCAGCCTCTGTTGTAGTGAATGTTGACCCCCCCCCCAAGTACTGTCCCTCAGGTCTTAGACCATTGGCTGGTATCAAACTTTACTCTTACTAACACATCCTGAAACCTGGGACACAGAAACCTTTTAACTCCAAGAACCTCTGAAAAATCGGGATCAATCTACCAAGCCGCTCCAATAAAGGTGCACTGCTGCTGGGCCAGAAATTCAGGTTGCTTCCACTCAGAGCTATTCCACAGCAGCAAATCCGATTCAGCAGGACCTTAAAGAGAAGATTTCAGGTCTTATGGAGCCCACTTTGGATACAGCCTACAGCCTTGCCCCGCTGGAAGAATCCTATCTCCAAAAAAGTGACTACATCTGAAGGTAGAAATCTTCTCTGGACGAGGGTATAAAAATTATACGGCTGGTGAGGGACCATTGCTAGGCATGACATTTATCTTGCTCAGAGCTTTCCGGCCAAACATCAATGCCATCACCGTACCTTCACCCAGTGGCTATCCAACAATGTGGAGCCCTCTTCAGCTTCAGTCTTCTGTCTGGTCCTGCTGAGAATTTTTGACTTTCATTCCGGAGATTAAGGGCCTGATTTAGATCTTAGCGGTAATGGTGCTGCCATTGTTTTCCTATCTCAAAAAACCCTCCGCCACCATGATGGTCAGCCTACTGAATTTAGATGTTGGTTGTCCCATAGACTTTCACACACCTGAGTCCTGCCAACTCCGCCAAGCATTCTCATGCGCCACAATGATGCCATAGGAAAGTGTGGCTGACAGCGTGACTCCAGCCACACTTACAGCAGAGCAGATTTTGATGAGCCATCCCCCCAAGCAAAAAGTGGTGGTCCAGATTGAGGGTGAAAAGTCACCTTTACTCCTGATTCAACTTCTGTTTCTAGTTGGACATGACTGGACAGGGTACTCCATAGCTGCTGCCATGGAAGCACAGAGAAAACACAAACCCCCGTTGCTGGACATGAAGGTAGGCAACACACATTGGCTGTGTACGTTGAGGGGGCTCACTGCATATGAGCATGGGACCACTGCAGACATGTACATGTCACAGTAATTTTTTAAATCACAGTGACAAGCATATGTCGGGGGCACACATGGGTCAGACACCAATGGGGACACACTGGCACTCAACACATATCGCACACACACACAACTGCCATTATGGTGTCGGCATTCATTGAGAAATGAATGCTGGCAGCACAATGACAGTACATTCACACTTGTCTACTGTGCCGATGAGTGCACATTGCAAAGGGACCTGTCCCTGTCATCTGGTGAATCAAGTTGTGTGACTCTGTACGTGTATTTGTGAGTGCAATTTGATTGGCTGGGTGAGCTGGAGACAGATGTAGTGGGTGATGTAATTGTGTCAGTATGTATGCCACTTGCATATGGCGAGGGCATTGTTGTGTATGTTGTGTTGTGTGTTGGGGTTCTGCATGCAACATTCAGGTGAGGGTTGTTTTGTGGTCATTGTCGTGATGTGTGCAGTTGTGCATGTGTGTGTTTGTGTTTGTGTAGATTAATGTGTAGTTGTTGTGGTTGTGTCCTGTGTGGGTGCAGTGTCACTGATGTATGTATGTTGTGCTATGGATGTGCATCAATGTGTGTTTGCGGCATGTACAAGTTGTGATGTGGTGGAATGGCAATTGATATTGGTGTGTGGTGTGTTGTGTCATGTGTGATGCAGGGGGACACGTTTGTGAAGGGTAGAGTGTGTGTGTGTGTGACTTACCTGTATTCCATGGCCACTGGTATAATCCAATGTCCATTTGGACCAGTGATGTCCTCCCTCTGTCAACAAAACTCTGGCAGGACACTGTCTGTTCAACGGTATCATCTAAATACGGCCAGCGGTAACCCGCCTGCCTGACGGCTAATTAGAGCACTCCGTTGTGGCGGTTTGGCCCAGCCGCAATACATACAAATATGGTAGGAGGAATACCATTAATTAGATGGTCTTTTTGGGCCCGCTGCCGACGTGGATTGGCACTAACACCGCCAAGATCTAAATCAGGCCCAAAGTCCAAAGTTACAACTTCTGACTGGTTTGTCCCTGATTTTTTAACACAACTTGTGCTCCATCACGGTCAACTTTAATTTGCACATAGGAAACTAGGTGGCTACAGTGGATGCTCAATACTTTTTGGCACTATTTAAAACCTTAACCTTTAAAAATTCATACCTTCAGTCTCCTTATTGGATTTCATTTTTTTAATAATTCACTTTATTTCTCTTAATTGGTTTGGGAAGGTGTTGTATTTTGACTTTTATCACTGTTTGGTTCTTAATTAATACTTTACACAGTCCCTCTAAGTTAAGTCCACTTGCTCTATGCCAGAGCTAGCAGGGGACTGAATGCAGGTTAATATAGCAACTTTAAGGCTTCACCCTGACAAGGGTTGTGTTATTATTTAAATTAGGTATGCACTCCCTCGAGTAATACTAATAATCTAGTTTCCTATAACAATGGTGTTATTATCCAAGAGAACCACAACTATCTACGTTTAGACATAAGCTAAATAGGCTGAATTGACCCCATGGTTTCAACTGCCTGACTCATGGCATACTGTAATTTTACTCCTTGAGCTAAATTTCCCCATTTCGTGCAGGGAGGCCATACTTTTCAAAACAACTGGAGCCAATTCACTGAGAAATTTTCAGTCACAAACATGTGCTTATAGATAAAAATGCTTGCATTTACACCTACCTGCAATTAACAAAATAAATTCTGGAAGTTGAAAATGATTTTCCTGTGGCGTACCTCTTCTGCACAACTGCAGAACTATACACAGTATATCTCAAGAGGTGATAAGAGTGCAAATAAAATGTGGGTAGCCTTGTAAATTCTGTTTATGCTGACAAACTTAAATAGTTGTGGGCATTCAGAAACCCAGATCCAACCTTTTCCACCCTGGAAATATTCAAAGATTTACTCCAGCAAACGTCAGGAGTAACTCCCTGTCTAGGATGGGAAGGTGAACAGATCACCTCTAATCTTGAATCGTGAATCATGCAGGAGATGTAGGGCAAGGGTTCCTCTACAGGAAAATATGTTTTTGGTGCATAAAATAATAAACAAAAATGTATTTACACAATGGCCATTATTTTCCCAGTGCATCACTCTAGACTAAGAAGAGTTTTGTACTAACAAAATCAAAGCTCGGTGAATATATCACATGGCATTCTCCACAGAGTGGCTGGAAGCATGCACCTGGCTCAGCTTTCAAGGCATACTTCTTGGAATATTTGGGAAATCCACAAAATTTTAAAGGTGCACTATTCTATAAATGTATTTAATTTTTATTCAATTTATTTTAGTCACCAGGACCACAAAAGCATTATACATAAAATATATCATTACAAACCATCTGTGTACTCTAAAATTAGAATTCAAAGCAAACAAGAGAAAAAAGTCTAAAAACCACAGTATGACCCGCCCCGGTGCCAGGATATAGCAAGCAACTTGCGAACCCATGCATATCCATCAAAATGTCACTGTTCAATTGTATTAAGTAAAGTGGATCGACATTAAAAAAAAAGATAAAGAAGCATGAGACCAGGAAAATATGATCGCAACAGCTTTGCAGCAAAACAAGAGACAAAGAAGTATACTAAAAAACAATTATTCAGGCTACTTCCAGACTTTCCAGATACCAAGGGGCTGCAGGTCCACTTAATGCTGAGTAACCAGGGCACATATCTGCTAAAGCGGGAGATCCAGATGCTTCGTTATCACTCCCACTGTTAGTAAAAATCTGTTTACACAGAAAACAGTTAATCTGCTTGTATCTGAGCTAAGTATATAGAAAGCAGGGGAATAATGCCTGAATCCTAGATTCCGGCAGTAAGGTTTCAGCCACTTACTTCTGGCATGTTTGTACAGTGAGCAACTAAACAAAACATGTTCATTGGTTTCCACCCAATCCAAACAAACAGTACAGAACATTTTGCCAGGGCACACCCTATTCCACTTACACGTGTAACTATTCAAAGCCTGAATACCAACCCTGAACTTAATAAAGAGTGTTCTAGCCCAAGATAAGCTTTAAACTTTGGTTAAGGTTTCTTAATCAAAAACCTACCAGTGAGGCTATCACTGTCTGAAACCTGTTTATATTCAGCTTTTATCAACCCCAGAATAATTTCTTCAGAAGAGCTTTGGATGAAAGTTAAATAGCTTTTTTAACATGCAACAGGGGACAGCCAAATTCCTACCCAGCTGCACCAGTTCCCTGAGGCACTGTCTGAAGGTTTCCAGTTCCAGCGTAGACCATTTCCTTACCCAATAGACGAGAGGTCTCAGTACTGTCAAATCACCAAATCGGTCTAAAACCAGATCAACTTGCATATCGACAAGCGGGGTAGACAGAGGTAAGAAAAATAATGATCTTATAAAGTTATTTTCTCTGGCAATAAGAGAATCTGAAGGGGCCATACCCCAAACTTCAGCCACGCATAGTGCAGAACACTGAGCTACAGCCCTGTAGACTTCATTAGCATGACAGACTGCCCTCTGGCAATTGGCCCAGTACTACCTTCCAAAAGCAGCTGTTTTGTGCAAACTAATGGCCTTTGTCTTCTCAATATGGGCAGAACACATCAGAGACCTGCTAGTTCTAACTCCCATGTAATCAAAATGGTTCACCTCTTCAAGTAACATGTCCCAGAGTGACAGGTTATCGTGGAATGATCTATGCGGTCATAGGGTCTTCAATTCTGTATTCTGGACATTAATCTCTATCCCCCTTAGAATACAGAGGTTTTGAAATGTATTTAGTGAATTCTGAATTACAACAGGATTTGTTAAGATGAGCAAAGTATCATCTGCAAACGACAACCCGGGGATAGAGACACCATTGCGCTTGGAGGCATTGTGGGTACAGTCATTTAGGTAGTTAAGTACTCATTTATATGCAGGGAAAAGAGTGTCAGCACAAGGGCACATCCATGCCAAACCCCTCTCTTCACACTAATCCTCTCTGTTAACACCCCATTCTTGCCCCCCGTACTTGAGCATGTTGTTCTTGTGATGCCTCTCTAAGATCCCTATCGGGGGAGGTGTCTCCATTGACCTAAGATAGTCCCAGAGACAAGATCTGGGAATCAGATCAAATGCAGCTCTAAGGTTGATGTAAGAGACATGAAGATGGTCCTTCTGGATGTTGATGTATTGCCATAAGTTCAACATGAACCTAAAGACTTGGTCAACTTGAATCTAGAACCTGCCTGAAAAGGAGACAGAATGTCTTTATCAAGAACCCAATATTGGAGTTTAGCTAAGACCTGATGACAGAATACCTTTTGGAAGATATTGATTAAACTAATGGGCCTATAGTTGCTGGTCTAGCTCCCTTTTTAAAAATGGATACAATTACAGCACACCTCTGGGAATCAGTAAGAGGAGATCCTGCTATGATGGTATTGAAAAGGATATTTATGTACAGTGCTTAAATCTCAATCTCTGAATGAAACAAGTCACCTGGGATAGGATCCAGGCCAGAGGCTTTCTTAGGTTTCAGGGATACCTTTTCTTCCTTAGTGTCGAACAGTCAAAAGAAGACTAAAGCAAATGGCAGGGGATTGTTATCAGACAAAAAAAACACCACACAGTACTGCTGGATAATTGATCTGGGGAGGGGGTGTGAAGAATATAACTTAGCAAAGTGCTTGTCCCATACCTGCTGTTGAATGTGATCTACAGTCATAGTGCGATCAGTCAAAATGCCATGGGCAATAACGTGCCAAAAGGTGGAAGTATATTTCATTTTGAAAGCCTCTAACAGGTCCTGCCAGTTCTGGTCTTCCCAGCTCTTTTTGCTGGCCGCAAGCGTCTCCTGGTTGTGCTGTCTAGCCTCTCGATCCAATAAAGGATTTAAGGATCTTGTGGCTGTTATGAATCAAGCTTTAGCCTGCCTACAGTCCTTGGTAAGCCAAGAGGTTGATTCCATGGCAGATATTTTTGAAATGAAAATACCCCCTTTTAGAAGCAAAGGGAAGCTCTATGCTGAGTAGTGGAATCAAACCACCAACATTTAAACATTAGGTGCAGAGGGTTTTGGTTACTGTTTACTCTTTCAGTTATACAAAAGTCCTCCATCCAGTCCCTTAGATTGAGAGTCAGCACTACATACTTGATTCTTCTCTCCGAAGAGCCACTACAAAATGTGAATGCCCTGCCCATATCAGATGCTGTCCTGCTGTTATATGCCCGCACTCTTTGAGTTCACAACAAGATTTTTATGTGGGGCTGACAGCCAAACCTTCATCTTCAGGTTTGGTGACTAACATAATAAAATCCATTGGCTCATAGGTGGTTTTAATATGGCCTGCTAGAATGAGCTTAGGTTTATAGGAAAGGGACTCAAAGTGATTATCAAGAATAAAATAATGTTAGGGAACCACTATTATAGGCCATGTTATGATTGTAGATGTTGTAAATATTGATTGTGGACCCATCACAAACCTTGATGGAAAACTCCAAAACATTGTGGATTCTATGGTCAGCTCATCAATGGTCCAATTCGAAAATATTTTAAGCCATATCAAATGCCCCCTTAGAGCGACCGTACAAGGAGAGTAATGCATCCACTAGGTAGGTGACCCTGACCTATGTGAGAGCTCTAAGGCCTAAATCTCCTAAAACAAGCAATGATGAAAGGATTCAATGTAATCGTCCAGTACTGGTCAGCCAATTTGCCACATAAACCAGAAAGGTTCCAAGAAAGAATATGCAGCAATCCAGTGTGTTTAGGTTGCTCAATCACAGTACCCATCAGAAGATCACTACCCCTAGAAACTACATCTGCCTCTGTCTCTGACTGAGGTACTTGAGTTGCAACACCAATGTCGTTTGAGACAGACATGAGGAAACCAGGAGCAGGTATGGGCTGCAGTTAATCAACACCACTCAGGGCCCAATCACTCCTATAATTACTCGCCTCCATTCTAGAACACCTACCCCACCCTATGCTACAAAAGGTGAGTTGAATCCCTGTGCTAGTTGTACAGATATCTCATGCTTCTATGGCCAATAGGCAATCGAGAATCTCCCCTGTGGCCACCACAACCTCATAATCTCATATGAGTTAGGTTCATGGAAATGTCGATGGACAGTCAAACTGTCCTTCATTACAATAGACTTGCACTTACTTCTACCTCTTAAACAGTCCAGAATTTTATAATTTTGTAATGAAACAACTCCCCGCTTCAAATAACTTTTCACCAGCTTTGGAACATTGACCAGATTAAAGCTGGCATGACCCAAAGTAGGACTATTCTGACTAGAGGACCCTCCATCTCCCCAACCGAGCATCGGCCCACATGTTCCAGGAGCCCTAATTCTACTGGGCACACCATACTGTGTGGGTCAGGAATATTAAAATAATTTCTGAAAGCCTTCCCAGCACATACCCCCATATGTCTATCCTGGGACCTGGTAGATTGGTAAAAAGGATCTGGGTAAACTATTGATGACCCACAAACATTCAAGGGCTTCCACAATGTATATAACCAAGGAATACCAAAGGTTGAGGGATGGAGGGATAGGGGATAGAACTAACCCTACTCCCCTGTGATCTGATGGTCTGTGTTAACAGCTGAGTGACTACATCCAATTTATATTCTAGGGATGGAACCACTCCTTTTAGACCAGAAACTTCATTGTGCAGGGCTAAAACAGTCTCATACAGATTAGTTGTTGCCCATTTCATAATAGCCCCCTGACCTAAAAGGAAGCGGGTGGTGAAGAAAAACACTGCTGATGGAATTACTGCACTATAATTAGATTAAGCAAAATTATTCAATTTTTTATTCATTTTTTATAAATCAAACATATGTTCTAAAGAGTCGCCTGCCGCTGATCAACTGCTTCACAAATAATGTTACACATCAGAATAAAAAGTAAAAAGCTACATTTTTAATGTTTTCCTATAAGCTAGAAGAGTAGATTGCACTTTAATTTTAGGTGGGGTTTGGTTCCAGAGTTTAGCTCCCAGGAACTCAAATGATCAGCTACCCCATTTCAGATATTTAAAATGAGGTGTATATACCATGTTTTTAAAATAGGAGTGCAAAGTCCTTGTGGGGTATATTTTATTAAATTTCCTGATTAGAAATAGGTGAGCGGTGTTCTGGAAACTTTTAAGCATGATACATGGAGCTGTGAATTTAATCCATTGCACACGAGCAGTCATTGAAGCTGCTTCAGTCCAATTTTTTTTAAACTTGAAGATGAGTCTCACCACTACATTATGAATGCTTTGAAATCTGTTTGGTGAACATTGTTGTAAGCCCAAATAGGCAAATTTGCCATAATACAATTGAGCTTGAAAAAAGGCATTAGCCACTGTAACCTTTTGAAGGGAAATGAGAACTGAAATTATACAGCACAGAGTGAGGGAACAGAACAAACAAGATTTTGATATCATATCAATTCCTCTGTCTTGATTTATCTTTTAGTAAAAAAAAAGGCCACTAAGTTTCAAAGATTACATGCCTCCTCTGGACAATCTCCTAGAATTGATGGCCAGAGGGAATATTTCCATCAATTCATCATGCTGAACATTGACAGGATTTCAGATTTTTTTGGATTACATTTAAGGAAATTTTGCTCTATCTATGTAAGACACTTATAATAGCACAGCTTGAACCTCAAAGTTAGGATAGTACCCCAAGGTCAGATTAATCACTGTGTGGCATCCGCACAGAGATAATTACTGATACCATGGCACACTTACAGTCTACCGTGCTCAGGATCCATTGGAAAGCATCCATGCAGGGCAGTTACAGTGGCATAGGGGTCCATAAGAGTGAGGTCCCCACTATACCTTAGATAGGACTATCTTTTATTACTCAACCAGGGAACCATGGGTGCCTTTTCTGTTTGATTTTAGGTCCAAGACCCCCATCTTATGCCATTCAGTCTTTTGTTTCACACTATACCGATGAAATACTTTTATTTGTGTGTAAATATGAGATCGAGAATACACCCTTACTTGGATAAAGTGCTCTGCTGATCATGCCAGGAAAGACCACAAAAAAGGTGGGCAGTATTTTCAAGTAACCACCTAAAACTGAGCCTCCTTTTGCATGTGAAAGGTTCTTAGCTGAGAGAGACCTCTGGACTAGTACCTGAAACAGACAAAAAAGATAAAATGGACAAATCTCTGTTATAAATCAAAGACCAATCATGAAACCAGAGTCAGAGCCTGTAAAAAATGACCACCATTCAGATTACTTAAAACAATTCTAAATTAGGTCACTTAGATGCATACAGAAATGGTAAGAATGTGTGGTAACCTGCATAATGTAAATTGTATGTGCCTGTTTTATTAAGGTAAACTTACACTTTTGTCTAAGTTTACACTTGTTGTAGTAACTTTGCTACTTTTTGGTATTCAAAAACTACAAGTTCAGTTTTACTACTAGTAATTTAGCTGGGAGTAAAACTACACTTGTAAATTAATTTACTTTCACATAATGTTATGTGATCAAGGCCCTGTATAGGCTGAAACTCTTCAAGGGGTTTTGTAATAAATTATTTGGAACAGCTTTTGAGTGAGTGTCTTTCCTTAACACTACTTTGGAGTAGTGGCATTTGTGATACTGTAAGCCGCTACACCACCGCTGGGTTCGGTATTTAGAGCTGCATTGATTGATTTGCAGTTTCTACTATAGCAAAAGGTGTCAGTTGTACAGCTTTGATTCCATCAAAACGGGGTTCAGGTGTGCCACATTCTTGTCACAATTGCAACATGTTAGTGCTCTAATTGTTCATTAGAACTCCGTAGTGAATCTGCAGTTGATCATTTAGAATTTAACTGACAGACTGATGCTCGTGTAGAAAGTATGTTTCAGTTCATTAGGTGGCACATTAAATATACAATAACATTTTCAACACAGTCAATAACCAGAGCAATAAAAATCAGTATTATGTGTGCAGCAGGAATATGGATTACAGCCTTATTCTCTTAATAACTCATACTTCCATCAGCCATTGTGTAACACCAAGGGTAAAACAGACCAAAAATACTAACACATTCAATGTGTATTACTAAAATCTGGACTATACATGTGCAATCATAGTTAGTGGAAAAAGCATATAATTAAAGTGCAATAATTCAGAAAAGGAGCTATGAATAATGCATATATAAAGTGCAAGATAGTCAAGGGCTATCATAAATAGTTAAAAAAGCATTACATTAAAGTGCAGTATTCACTAAAAGATGAAAGATGATATTAAAAGCTCAAAGCTAGTCTGTCTAATGCAAACGTGAAAATATCTTCATCCAGGACACAGTAGTCTGAGCATATTCCTTAAAATAGAAATAACAGTTGCAAATAGTGTTATGATACCAATAAAGTGCAAAGATCATTGTCCAAACAGGTACCAATGCATATTCTCACTTCCTTAAATAGCATTATTCCCCTCAAGAAACAAGATAAAATACCACAACTGCTCACATTTAACAATTTGGTTATTCCTTGTGGCATACATGTACTCCAACTGTCCTATCTTACTCTTTTTGCTTTGCCATTGCTCCAATGATTGACGTCTAGGAGTTTTCCAAAATTGTAAATGAAATGATCTGGTGACTGAGACAGCTACAAAGATAAACATTTGCTTCTATCTCACAAAAGCCTCAATATTTGCCAAACCCCCAAAAGGATGACTAGTAAACCAGGATCACCCTTTTAGCTAGTTGTTGAAATAAAAATATAAATATCTGTTACCAAAACAGATGTGGGAAGGTAAGAAAATATGCACCCAGTCTCCCTGTACCATTGTAGTGCATCTAAAGCATTTATTTAAAATGTTAGGAAACATTTATTTAAAAATGCTGAGGTATTGTAGAGTGCCCATCTAGCAAAGACATTCATTCTTTTAAATCCAACTCCTCTAAACAGCTTGCAGCCAATGGCAGAAATGTCTACCCAATGATTTAGGGAGATAAGACACCCTGTGTCTGATACTACCTTCTGAAGATATTTTGGGATAATACTCTGTTGCATTTTCTTGTGCAGTACTTTATACCAGCTCCCAACTCCTATCATATTATATTTATAGAATAGTTTAAAATAAATGTCACAAATGGATCTATATCTTAATTAATATTCTGTGAAAAACTAAAGATTTGTACAAAACTAAACCATAATAAAACAGACACATTCTTCTGATCCTGAAGAGCTTACTGCTGCCAAGTCTTCCACCTGCCATTAATATTAAAATCTGAAATTGTACCAATTCAAAGTGCAATTGTAGATTTCGAAATCCTTAACCCCAGACTATTACAATCTTTCATAGAAAAAAGGGACAGCTAGCAAATATATTACGATTTACCACTAATTCATTTTTAAGCAAAATTATTGCTTTTAAGTTTTGTTTCTAGTTTTCTTGGGGCATTACCATGATTTAAAAACCAACAAGCACTGCAGTCCTAATTCCTTCACCATTTTTCTTAAAATGAAAGAGTCAGGTGAGAGTGGGTGGATAGATACGTGCATGACAATCTATAAACGCATCCTGATAGTTATGGTAGAAGTAAGGCAAAGCCAGCCCTTCTAGTTCCTTGCTTTATTGGGTGACAATCAAATTGATGCATGAACACTGTTGTTTTCATAAACAATTCCTAATTAATTGATCTACTTCCTTAAAATAATTTTATTAAGTCTTATAGAAACATTACAGAATAAAAATAACAAAGAGGGTGAATCAACATTTTAATTAGGGAAACTCGGCCTATGATTAATAAAGGCAAGAAGCTCCAATGCTCCAGCAATCTCTTAACCTTACAAAATGTTGCACAGAAATTAATTTATACAAGTCTAGAATGTTGGAGGTCACAAAAATCCCAAGATAGCTACTGGGAGGAGTAGGCTTCCACTGATCCCTAATTACAATAGGTAGACTCTACTTGAAGTATTAAAAAGTAACATTTCAGATTTGTTTTTGTAATGAATCTTATATCCCCCAAATGCAGTGAAATTATTAAATCTATGTAGGGCTCTTTGAATATTTGGTTCCACTGCATCCAAATATAAAATAATATCATATGCAAAGTGCTTTACTTATGACATGCCTACAACTGGAGGTACAATAGAATCATTGTTACATAACATAATAGCCAAAGGTTCAATAAAAAATGTAAATAAAACTGGTGAAAGGAGTCATCCTTGACATATTTCACATGAAATATGAACTCACTTGAATTAATGCTAATTGTAGTTACTGGACTGAATGCACATTCCTCAGTATATTAATAAATAGAGGAGGGAAGTCAAACCTCTTCAGAATCTGGAATAAGGCTGCCGAGTTACCAGGTCAAAGGCTTTTTCTGCGTCAACTATAATCATAGCTGATCTAGTCTTATTAGTTGAGAAATAGTCTATGGCCTGAATTAGATAATTAGGATTTTTTTACCAAGGGTCTACAGGGAAGAAAACCATTCTGGTCACCATGGATACATTTCTGGGCGACCTAAGCTAGGCGACTGGTTAAAATCTTCATCAACAGTTTATAGTCTACATTTAGCAGACTATTTGGCCTATAGGAGTTAGGGTTAAAATGTGAGTTATCCTTTTTTTAAAAGATTTATCAAAATATTTTGACACAATAAAGCAAATTCTTTGTATAGCTTAATAAGGATACTATCCAGTCCTGCTGCCTTACTATTGGCCATGGAAGCAATGGCCATTCTAAATTATATCTCCAATACTGATTTTATCAGACTTTTCGGCTGATCAATCAAAAGCTGAGGGTTTCAAATTGGATCAAGCAGTCCTCAATAGCATCCAGTGATATATCTGACAAAGCCTTATAAATTGTAGAATAATGCTTAAAAATGTTATTCTGCATATCTTCACTACTGGGCGTGTTGGAGTTAGTTAATGGGTCCATCACCCCTACTATCCTATTCATTCTAGCCTTAGATTTTACCAACCAAGCCAAGACATGGCCTACATGTTCACTCTCCTCATTAGCTTTCTGAAATACAGTCATTTTATTAACAATCTTCAGTTAAAAAGAAGTTGCTAAGTTTTGTTTTTGTTCAGTGATTCACTCGAAAAGGGAGAAGATGAACTAAGACATGTACTAATATCTTTTTTTTATATATCCCTGCATTTCCTCTATCTGTGCTCAATGGGGCGTCATTAAGTTTGTTTTGAAGGTAATGACCTGCATGCGAAAACAGGACCTAAAGGCTTCCCAAAAGGTTAAAAGAGAGGCTGAATTTCCATTAATCCTAAAAAAAATCCCTAATAAAAATATGAATATTGTTTTTCCAAGTTTCACCTACTAATAGAGATCTATCAAAGTTTCATCTAGTAGTTCTAGGATCACTTGGCATAGTTTCAACTTTAAGAGAGATAATCTAATGATCTGAGAAACTATTCCCTATAATTTGAGAATCAAAGCTATTAAACTGAACACAAATATTTCAAAATCAATTTGTGATTCGGATTAAATGCTTGGAAAAGCAAGTATACCTTTTTAATTCAGGATTTGTAATGTGCCATGGGTCTAACGTTATATACTACCTAACAAAATAATAGGACTGTGTATTAGGACAACAGAACTTCAGAATGCGGGGATACACCACCAGAAGCTGTCACCCAATCCCTGGCTAGCTCACAGTGCCTCACCCAAACCCCTAACCTTACTAGGATGGAAGGTGATTATGACCACCTGAACAGAGTGGAAGGCGATTATGGCAATCTGAACATGGCATTCTGGTTCCCAAGGGAATCATGGGAACAGATCTTACCCTTTTGTAGTGCTACTCATGCATGGCCAGGCAAAACACAAGAGAGATACAAGATAAGTATTCGATACACTTATTGAAACAATTGCAGTCTTACATAGAGAGAATGAGCTAAAAAACTAGGCAGATGAACGAAAGCAATGTTATCAGCATTATGAACATTGTGAACAGAATAAACAATCCAAGCATGACAAATGATTTCTAGTCGTTCCTCTCTAACACTATCCCTATACTGAGAGCATACTTAGTGTACCTTTTGCCTTCGTCTAATCTAAGAGGATAGTTTTAGCCCCCCTACCTGGATAACTGAATCAGTAATGGCAATCCTCTCTACAAACTGGAAAATCAGCACCAGTAGAGCTGCATGTTAAACACAGCATTTATCCCAAGACAGTTGTAGCTGGAGTGCCCCTCTGACCCCAGCCCCGATAAGTGAATTGCTTATTTAATCAAAGCCACACTGTGTTAGAGGTACAGCTTTGATGCAATGATACATATGCAAGTTAGTAGCTGTGTTCAAATGGACAATGCAAGCACTAGGCTATCTTGTACTGTGTTTCTAGCCTTGAACAGAATGTACAGATTACATTTCGAGAAAGTGACTCATGTATTCTTAGAATAATATCATGCAAGCCTAAGTGTATAAAACCTCACTGCTAAAAGCAATGTCAGCTAAAATGTGTAAAATATAAAATATACAATGAAGCTAAAATAGAGAAACAATGAGCATCCACAAGAGCCTCACTACACTACCAGTCCATAATCTTGCTTGAATCAATCCATCAATGATACCAGTTTGTATTTTAATTGTTGCTTATCTCTATGAGAAGGCTTTAGCACAGGATTCTGGAGTATATTCCCCCTCACCTCCCCCCTCCCATGATAACTAGCCCCCTTATGCCCAGCAGCACTGTAATATTTGTTTAAGAGGCAAAGCATCATCCTCTATTGGACCGTAATAATTAATCAAATTAATAGGAGGAGACCCTAAACATGCTATGACTCAGAGCCATCACCTCTGGCTATCTCTCTTAACAGTCTCTAATACCAAATTGAGATATATTGAAACAAATAGCTACCTCCTACACATCAACGCAGCAGATGGAAAAAAGGCTTTGGAAAATCACGGGGAAATAGGCAGCTTAAGTGTGTTTCCTGCCAAAATAGCACTGGGGCTGAATGTTTTTAACAAACTGACAGTAGCCATACATTTTTGTCTATTGTCCAGGCTGCATTTCTGAATGTTTTGCTGACATCAATGATAAAGCTATATGAGAACTCAAAGAAAATGTGTCCTCCTCATTTTAGATTACTGGAGGACTAACCATAATTTCTATAACAAAATTAAACCCCTCTTTTCGTCAATTTGTAAAGGAAATGTTTTAGGTTTTACAATCTTGAATCCATCAAAGCAGTGTTCAGGTGTGCCACATTTATGTCGTAAGTACAGAATTTTAGCCCTCTAGATGTTTACTTGAACAGTGCTGAAAACTAGAGTATAACGCTGGGGACTCAACTGACAGGCTCCTGCTGTAAGTGCATGTTTTGCTGAGAATATCAGCATTTATGTTCCCATTGCTGGGAGCACCTTCTTTGACCCATATTAAAAAATCTTGAGAGACAACAGTTTTCTCTCAAAGACAGTTCATAAAATCACACTAGAGGGTCAGCATTTTTCACAGGGTAAAATAACCTGAGAACTCACCAGAATTTCTAAAATGATCGTAACCCCACCAATGAGTAATTCACATTGTGACTAAAATGTGTTATCACCCTCAAAAACTAGTGGTGGGTGAAGAATTTTGCTCTGCCGACGAAGAGCGGAGTTCCAAAAAACTCTGCAAAGTGACGCAGAGCGGAGTTTTTTCTCTTGCTCGCGCTTGCCACGTTAAGTTGATGAGCGAGAGAAATCGCTAAGTTGCAGAGCAAGATTTCTGAAGGAAAGTGGTTGCAGTAGGCCTTAACCACTCACAATAGGAAAGCTGCCCCTCACGTTGAGGAAGCTGCAGATTGAGTAGAAAATCAACTTGAGCAGGAGAAAGAAGTTAGCGCCCTCTGGCGCTCCGTGGGATGCTGTTAGCGCTGATTTTATGGTGCAGGAGATACTACTGCACTGAAAATCAGAGTGAACAGCACAACTTACCCAAACTCTGCCGCTCGTGGAACACCCCATAGCGCGGTGGAGTTTTTCTGGCACTTAATGGAGTTCTGTGTAGCAGAATTCCACCAACTCCACCCAAGCCTATCAAAAAGTGGCTTTTACTACATTGCATTTCTATGTGGACCATGATCCTGATTCAAGCCAATCAAGTGAGGTTCATTTGGGTCCCCTGAAATGCCCCTGGTTGTCAGAGTGTGCTTACCACCCTTCCATTTTTTATTTTTATACCATTTCCATGACATAGAGACCATAGCCCTGATTCCTGTAGTGGCTACCACAATATATCGTTCATGTTGAGGATTGACTAATTCCATTTAAATTGAGGAGTTAGAGCATATCTGGATGCCAATAGCCCAGATATTTCTAACTTTTTAACTTCTTTATGCTCAATCTGAGCCCCAACGTAAATGCTAATATATCAAAAATCATTGAATAAATTTACAGCAAAATTTCTGACCAAAGTTCTGAATTTTGCCAAATGTGGATTAATTCAGATTAGCCACTTTTTCTGCAATGCAGAGTAAATTTTCCTATGGGAATTAACAGAGGAAATTGCATTTTTGGGACCCCCACTTCACCTTTTTCTTGGGTCGCATTTGACAGTGCAAAACTTTTCATGATGAGTAGATGAACTTCTTTTGGAAAGTTTCATGCAGTTTTGTCAAATGGCACCAAATTTATTGGTGAAACAAAATGCTCTTCCTACAGAAATCTGAAGTAACTGTACTACAGTACATTATACACAGTGGTAATCACAACTGTGCAATAATAATATAATATATGTAAATACATATGTGTGTATATATATATATGTATATGTATACACATGTATATATTCACTGAAAAACCAAAGGTTACCGGGATGTTATAGTTAGGTTCTGAATTTAGTCATACAAAACCAGAGAAATTCAACAGTTATAGTTCTTTCAAGTAACCAAAACTCGCACTCTGAGGTAACTATAACTTGCGCTCTCTCCATGCACAGTTTTCTGATCAATTATTTTATTGCAAATGTTGCAGTGAGAATATGAAAGATGGCATAGAATATATCTTCAATGATATAACGTGGAGTAATTAGCTGTGCATGGTGAAGGCGCAAGTTATAGGTACCTTAGGGCGCGAGTTTTAGTCACTTGAAAGAACTCTAACTGTAACTGCTGAATTTCTATGGTTTTGTATGAGTAAATTCAAAACTAACTATAATGTCCCAGTAACCTTTGTTTTTTTTTGTGAATTTCTATGTTTTTTTAACGTATAGACCCTGAGGCCAACCCCTATAAGCACCCAAACTTGCACCATGCACAACCTTCTCCTGGGTGCTTTAGGGGTTGCACGCAAGGGCTGGCCTGTAGCCAGTCCCTGCAGGCAAACCCCCCTATCTACCCAACCTGATGCTGTGCGCGCCCCTTTGCGCATGCACGGACAAAGTTGTCTGCAGTCTCTCTGGGTGTGAGAATAGGTGTGAAAGGCTGGATTGGAGTAAGAGTGGCTGCAGCGGTGATATAGATATACTTCCTCACAATATCACAAATTAATTTTATAAATAAGCACCCACATGAGTACTTATAAAATGCAAACAACACAAAAGCAAAAAAATTGATGATGCGTTTCGGCTCAATGCCTTCCTCTGGAATATATTAGGTAGTTATAGTTAGGACCTATTTTCCATTGAAAAAGTGCTTTTTGACTTGCCTATATCTTTGGCGCCATTTGACGAATCTTCACAAAATTGTCAGAAATAATTGTGCCTATGAATCTTGCTGTGCACTAAAAGGTTCGGGGTGATCTGTCAAGCGGGGGGGATGAGAAAAGAGGGGGGTGGTCAAATAAAGTAAATTTTCTGTGTTAATGCCCATAGGAGTTTTGAACATGACTACAGCCCAAACCACTGGATGAAATTACAGCAAATTTGACAGAAAGGTAGCTGTCAGTGAGCATATTACACGTTTGTTTATTTGGTGTACATCCTTTCAGTAGTGTTTGAGATATTAACAGGAAAAATAAGTTGTGTATTTAGGGTCACGATCCAGGGAGATCTCCTGCTGAGATCTGATTGGCTGCCAACACTTCAACCAGGAAGTGCTTGCAGCGATTTTGAGACTCAGCTTCAGCTGAGTCCCAAAAAAACGATAATAAAAAGAAATGGGGGCAGGGTATGTTTACCCTTACCCTGACCCCTTATGCCTGGTTATTTCTGAGCTGTGAGTCTCAGAATTTTTGCTCTAAACAGAACCTTTCTGAGCACCCTGTGCTTAGCAGCTCAGAATGAGCATCTTAGTTCTGCAAGCACCGAGCTGTTCAGCTTATCTGGGGCTGCAGCGCTAATTGCAAAATAAAATGGTAATACATCTTCTTTATTACCATTTTATTTTTCAGCATCATTTTATTTTTATTTTTGAACTGAGTGTCAGGACTTGGCAGGCCAATTGCTGCTGAGTGACAGCAGGGAGCTCGGCACTTGTTTAAAGTGGGCATGTCCCCTTGGCCGGCTGGCTTGTGACGGCCAGTCTGACATGCGCACTTTAAACCTCTCTAAACCAGCTGTCTCAAGACAGCTGTGTTAGAGAAAGCACAGGCCTCCAGAACTCCTGTGAGCACTGAGAAAGACCACTCCCACCAATTCTGATGCTTAGCATGAAAGCAGCGCCATGATTGGCTAGTGCAGTTTCCTGGGTCCTGTTGCATGTTGGAGAAGGAGAGACGTTGAGAGGAGGATGTCTGTCCTAAGGTAAGTGCAGTTTCTTTATTTTTTATTTCATTATTATTGTAACCCTGCTCTCACTCCCCATTGTAAATAATAGGCATCCGCCGCTGTCCTTTCTCATCGCTCATCTCTGTGTGCTTCCTTGTTACACAGATCTTCTTATCAGAAACTTTGTACAATACCTTGTAAACTTGGTGAGGTCTGACAGAGGGCAGTTGTTAGGAAAGTATGATTATGGCAACCTTCCATTCACCATTTTTCAGACATTCTGATCAAGTGCATGAATTAGTAAATACCCACCGCTCCCCAAGGGCCCAGATAAATCATACTTCTTTCTTTCCACAAAGTTTTGTTTTCTACAACGCGCTGTTTAGGCCTCTTGTGTAAGTGGTAATTTGCATCCTCAGAATTAACAAAAGCTCTTAACATGTGAGTTATCAGTAAAATGTATGAATAAGTACGCACACGCCCATTTCAGAGAGAAATGTGTTTACATGCTGGGTTCATTGACGTTTGTGAGGTCTGAGGCCATGGTGGCATGAACCACTACCTAGGGAAGGCTGAGAATTCAAGATGATGGGAAAACAAGAAGACAAGTGCAGTGTGTGGTTGGTGGCAGGAGTTTCTGTACTTTGCATTTATCTTATCACAAGCAAATGGCCCCATATATTCTGTGCAGCCCGGATTCAAGGAGTGCTGGAACAACAATGCATATAACTGACCCCCTGGAGACATTAGTAAAATGTGAATGTATTCAGAGAAACTGCTGCCTTTATGAACTGTTGTATGTGCCCAGTAGCAGCGCTGCCCTCCAGAAGAGACATGCTGCACAGTTGTGCATGGAAAAGGAAGGGCATGGAGGGAGAGAATAGGCAGGTGACATACAGCAGGGAAAAGGGCAGTTGTCTAAGAGGGGGAATGATTAGGTTTAGTGGAGAGGGGTAATGGGTTCAATGTTATATCATTATTTTCGTAATACCATCAGTTCTCTATGTAGTGTAATGTTTCAACAAAAGCATCTTTTAATACATTTAGAACTTCCCTAATATATTTTTATCTAATTAGTTTTTTAATGTATGTTTCTATTTACATATCTATTTCTATTTAACACACTTTTATAACCCCCAAGCACTCTACATATACACACACACACACACACACACACTTACCTATATGGATAGATAGATATGTAGATAGATAGATAGATAGATAGATAGATAGATAGATAGATAGATAGATAGATAGATAGATAGATAGATAGATAGATAGATAGATAGATAGATAGATAGATAGATAGATAGATAGATAGATAGATAGATAGATAGATAGATAGATAAACCATAGGCTACAAGGACATTATAGTTAGGAAACAGAATTAAAAAATATCATAGAAATTGACTTAAAAAAAGGAAGGTTACAGGGGCACAATAGTTAGGCTCCCATTTTAAACGCACATAACCACAGAAATTCACCTGTCATAATTATGGTTAGCTCATGTAACTATATGTCGTGCCCTAAGGTAACTATATCAGACAAAGGCAACAGCATGGCCCCACACTTTCTAGAGAAACTGTACCACCACCTTCGTAATAAGGGATTTGCCAACAACATCTACAGGCTGGATTCCTAAAGTTGAGAATCTGGCTCATGAAAAGACTGCTGTGAAGAAGGAGTTCGGCCCACCCGACAGAGCAACGGACCCAGCACTGGGAATACAATGGACCAGTACTGTCATCATACCACTGCTGCCTGGTTCCAAAGGGAACAAATTTGTCTCTATTGACAATGTCAAAATGCACCATGTGGCCAATCCTGCACAGTAGACCTTGAGGTCCCTTGGGTAGTACCCGATTCCCTCTCACTACCCAACTGGATATACCTCTACAGGCAGAAAACAACGTTTCTGCAAGTACCTATGTGTACAACAATGCTACAATTGCCTCCTCAAACATCTGATTTGGAATGGTTTTGTCATTGTTTTCTTTCTCTTGATAAATGGACATTATCTTCCTGAACGATCTGCTGTTGAGCTGGTCAATGAGGTTTTAATACCTTACTTATCTTCCCATAAAATTCCAAGAGACTTGTCCCTTGTGAACATTTCAACATTCCGATTCCAGATGGAATTGTTTGGGATATAGTGCCCTTTGATATATACGGGCCTACTGACGTCATTCAAATTCCGTACGTGTTTAAAATTTCAATGACTGATGCTATTACACCTAGTGTTCTTTCTGATGACTTGGATGTTAAAACAGTTGATTCTATGCTTTCTGAACTTGAATATTACACTGTATTTGAAAGTGAAGATGTGTACATGAACATAGCAAATTATGTGGAAATGTTCTGTTATCACCATTAGGGATGTTACTTCCTGCACCAACCTAGTAAACCCAGGCCAGTTTTGAATTACACACAATGGAAACATTGTCCAACTCCACCTGTGGGAGACTCCAAAAAATATGTAGAGAAGTTTGCATACTTTTCTGGGCATGACACTAGAATTGCTGATTTGCATTATTTTAAATTACCATCCTTCCAAAACAAAGAAAATGTTGCTAACCAACTCAAAACTGATTTATTCAGATTTCTTTGTTTCTTGACTTGCTGTTGAGGGCTATGAGTACTGGAATAACACTATTGATGTGAAGAGTGTATGGGGAACAAAAGATTGGCAGATGAGGAGTAGGGAAAGTTTGTTTAGAGCATGCCTTATTCATTTCCAAAAATATGGAGCTGATTTAAGAGCCCCTAGTGCCTCCTTGCACCACATTAGCGTAATTTATTTTGCAGTTAATGTGGCCCAAAGAGGCCAAAATCACAGCACCAAATTTACAAAGTGGTGCAATCCATGCACCAGGCATAATGTATGCAAAGGGGGCGTTCCCCTGTTAGGGTGGCTGAAAAAATGGTGAAAAGAAATCTAAGAGATTTCTTTGCATCAATTGATTTTGGCACTCTTTACGCCTGCTCAGAGCAGGCATGAAAAGGAGGCACACCATTGTTTTCAATGGGCTTTGCAGGGTACAGTGACACTTTTCCTAAATCAGGCCCCATATTTTTAAATCAAACTGTCCAGCAAACATCTTGCTTGGGGTTAGCAAAAATAAAAAAGATGAACGTGCCTAGCTTCCCCATGCCAGCTAAATTTCACAATTTGCAAACGTTTTTAGATGTCACTGAAGATCAACTCATTGCTTGGGTTCAGAATGGTACCTTTAATTCCTCACTTTCGAGTCCCTGTGGGTGGTTATTGTTGTTGAAGGACACAAATGGTTGCCAGGCATGTTTTGTTAATTCCTTGAAGGGTTTCAAAGCAAGCCGGCCAGACCCTTGCTATGACTTTGTGTGAACATTCAGGTATTGTCACTACATACAGTGTGGGTAAACTGTGCCAACATTATCAGCTGTAAAACAACATCTTAGTCTCATTTCTGAGGAAATAGAATTACACAATTTCTTGGTAGGACCTAGGAAGCCATGATCAAAATGTTTCCTGAATGCAATACATAATGAGATCTGGAAGCTTTCTTAAATGGAAGCTGCTGCACGTTTAAGGCAGATAGATAAGGAAAACATGGAAACGGCTTTACCTGTTGTTGATAATGGCATGAACACTTTTTCCAACAGAATTTACACTTTAAATAATATCATCTTTGATTGACATCATTCAGAATGACATGTGCTTTTTATAACATGGACAATGTCAACTGCGTTACATCATGCAGTTAGGTTGAACATTGCAAGTTCTAAAAAATGGACGAGTGGCTTGGAAAAATATAAATAGTAGCAAATTATTTGCCACTTTTAATTTGTCTGGGCAACAACAGATAATGGCTAAAAAATAAGCTAGTTACATCATGCTTAATATTGAAAATTTGCTTTTTACTGTGGCAGATATTCCCTCAGCAGTATGATTAATACATGGAGTCATAAATCTGCCCATTTCCACCTTTCGTTTCATGAGTTGTTTGAAATATTTTGCTGTAGGTAGTTGTGAGCGGCTGGGAGACATTTACTTACAAAAACTGTGGGAGTTGCCTTTCGATTTCAAATGTCTGAATGGTGAAAGCGGAAGCAAATGTGAGACTACTGTTAGTCATTCTATGATTTGTAAGCAGTTGTCCTTGCAAGGCTTTTGAAATGCTAAGGTCGCAAACTAGGCATGCCATCTGTAGGGTACTCCCTTCTCTTGAGTCATCCAGTATTTCAGACACTTTTGAATGGAAGTAATGTGGTTCTGAACGATGAAAGCTGCTGCGGTATGAAGCCTGGAATTCCATATGTAATTTTAGTTTCTCAAACGGTAACTTGTTCCAGCCATGTTTTATTCCCCCTACACAAGAGATAAGAGTAGCAGACATGTGGCCGCACATTGCTACTTCTAATGTAAATTTTGACAAGCGGAGCAGACTACAGGCGCTATTGTTTCAAAAGCAAGTGACTCTGACATTGGCCAGAGAGATGAATGATCTTCAGATAGCAAGGTCATCAGTTGAGATACAGTTCCTATTAAATACCAGTTTCCCCAGACACTTTGGAGAATTGGTGAGCAGAACTCATAATGCTTTAAGTACTGCAGGGATTGTGCACTTTTTTAAGGCTGTTGGTCCTGGATTTGTCAGCACCTTCCAGACCGTGTTTGGAGTCATACCTTCAGCCATACCTTCACTCTTTTCGAATGTCTTTGGCAGATTCTCAATTACTTTGGCATTAATTGGCAGAATACTGCTGCAGCTATGTTTGCTGTGCAGTGGCTGTCCTACCTCAGCAGAGCGGAGTGATGGAGCTACCACTAGCCCAGCTGTGTTGTGATCTCATGATGTAGTACTTTGGAGCATCCCTGCTGGAAGAGCTGGAGCATGATTGGTCGTTGGCATTCCAACCAGTCCTAACGTATGTGCAGCCAGTTTTCCACTGCATTTGGGCCCTATTTAATTGTGCACCAATAGTGTGTCTTGCTGTGCAGCCTGTGCCTCCTGTGGGCAAGGATCTGTTAATGTTCACGATGATGGTTCATTTACGGGCATGCTCCTTGAGACTGAGGTTGACTCGCAAGGCATTTTCTGAGCCATCGCTTGTGGATTTCCTGGCTCCAATTGCGTCTGGCACAATCGACGGTGCTGCCTCCGCAGGTCATACTGCATTTGAGGTTCTTGGATACATCTGCTCTGTGGATCCCTCTGCTCATCCTTTGATCCATCTATTGCCTGCCGAAGTTGAGTCCTTTCTGGTCCCAATGTCCATTGATGACTTCAGAGACTTTTTCCACAACCATGATTATTGTTGATTTGACTGTTGGCTTTTTCTCAAAGTGTAAAAAGTGACATCAAATTGCCTTTCAATTGGGCCTGTAGCGTGGCTTGCTTTGCTTGTCACTTTTCACATTAAGGGGGTCTTTACGACCCCAGCGGTCGGCGATAATGTGGCGGTAAGTACCGACAACAGGCTGGAGGTACTTACCGCCATATTATGACATTGGCAGGTTGGCTGAAGCCAGCCCGCCAATGTACCATTCCGACCGCCACGGCGGTAACAGCTGGGCTGGAGATATCCATCTCCATCCCGGCAGGCGCCATTGTGGACCCCCACCTACCGCCATGGTTTTCGTGGCGTTAGTAATGCTACAGAAACCATGGCGGTAGGCCATATCAGTGACAGAGAATTCCTTCCCTGTCACTGATAGGGGTCTCACCCCATCTCTCCAGATACCCCCACTCCCAACCTCTCCAAACACTGCAAGCTCCCCTACATTCACCCCCCTACACACACACACACACGCATACACACACCCATTCCCACATACTTACACGCCTGCATACATCCACTCACACACATCCGCACACACTTCCAATCATACATGCAGACACGCATTCACATTTCACAACATACACGCTCTCACACATCCGTACATGCACACATGCAATCAACATTTAAAACACACCCACGTTCACGCACACACATACTTTCACAGACCCCCCCCACACACACACACAACACCCCTCTCCCCTGTCAGAGACCCGACTTATGTGAATCCAGGGGGTCCTCCAGCAGGAGACAGGATGGGGTGCTGCTACCGCCAGCAGAACACCGCCAGGCCGTATTATTTCTCATTATATGGCTGGTGGCGGTTTAGTGGCATGGTTCTGCTGATGGTAGCTGTACCACCTTACCGCCAACAGCCAGTATGGCCACAGACGGATTTCCACCATTCCTGTGGCGGAAATTCTTCTGTGGTCATAATATGGCGGACGGCTGGTAGCCGCGGTGACGGTCTTTTGATGGCTGTTGTCGCAGCGGTGGGCGGTTTTAACCGCTGATGTTATAATGAGGGCCTATGTCTCTTATGTATGATTTTAAGTTTCCTTTTAGGTTTTTAATTTAGAGCATTTTTAGACTTTGGGCTTAGCGCCCTTGTTTCGGCAATAGGGGAGGGTGTAGTGGTTCCATTTTAGGTTACCTGGGTATAGGAGTTTAACTTAGCTTTGGCTTGCAGGGCTTTGCTCTTTTAACTAGATAACAAGGCCTGTTTTAGTATTATTTTTTATTTATTTTAACATTGCTTGCATTTCAGAAGAAATGTTTTTATTTCAGAATCAGTTGCCATTCCGTGAAAGCATCATTATTAGTGATGTACGTATTGGATTGTCATCGTGTTCTTTGCTTTATGTTGGACAAGAACAGAATGTGAACATATCAGGCATTTGTAATGATATTGCTGATACAATTTTTCACACACAATCTAATGTTTAGTTACATACTCACATCAGGATGTCAACATGAACAATAACATGTGCCTTATAAAAACACCTTGTAAGACCAAAGCCATAAGAGGGGGTTCCACCCAGGATATTCCATCTATACTGCACTGTAGTTCACTTTGCTGCAGACCTCTTCCTTTGTCTTTCTATGAAGCCTGATTTGGAGACCTTGTCCTAAGGTAACGGGGTTGGGGTGCTTCTCATAGACATGGCATGGGCAGATTAGGTTTATCACACCTTGCTCTTTTTAAGGTAGAAAATACGCTTTAGGAAGGAATTCACATATTCGTGTCTACAAACAGTAATGTCTCTCCATAGAGTAAACCGTCTTAACAGTACCTACTTTTGTAATGATATTCACTTCATTTCTCAATGTAGCTTCAGTGACTGTCAGGGTTTGATACATGTGAATACTGTTCATAGTAGGTGTGGGAAAACTAGTCTGATTGCAGAAGCCCGCTAAATTTTTGCCATTTTAGCTGATCCTGGTGTTTTCTGACTCTGACTGTGCCCTGGGCACTGCTAAACAGTCCCAATTCAATTAAATTCAATTAGCTTTTATAAAGTGCAACTACTCACCCGTAGGGGTCTCAAGGCACTGTGAGGGTTTGGTCCTCTGTTATTCAGTCGAACAGCCAGGTCTTAAGTTCCTTCCTGAATTGAGGTAACAATGGTGACTGCCTGAGGTGAAGAGGCAAGGTGTTCCAGCTACCTATAGACACAAAGGCTGAGGTCTGCTGTAAAGTGGCGTGCGGTATATATAGAATACCCTAGTTGGACCCCCCTCTAATGGCCTTGGTCTCACAAAGTGTTTTTGTAAGGCATGTTATTGTTCATGCAGACATCCTGATTTGGGTATGTACCTAAATGTTAGATTGTGTGAGCAAACTTGTATCAGCAATATCATAACAAATGGATGACATGGTCACATTCTGGCTTGTCCAACATATACATATGTAATATGTATATATGTGTAATATATATGTAACCTACTGGTGGTCACCATAGGTTATAGTTAGGACCTAGTTTCTGTAGAAAAAACATTTTTGACTTGGCTATATCTTTGACACTGCTTGACAAATCTTCACGAAAATGTCCCCAAAAGAGCCTTCTAGTGTTTTGTTGTGTATGGTTTCTAGGTGATCTGCCAAGCAGGGGACAAGAACAAAAGGAGTAAAAAAATGTGTGTTTCCCATGTTAATTCTCATAGACTCTTTAGACATGCCTGCAGCCCGAACCACCAAACAGAAACACACCAAATATAGGTGCTCATTACAACATTGGCGGTAAAAGCTGCTTACTGGTGTGCAGAAGACCGCCAACACACCGCAGCGGCCGCGGAATTTCCCCACAGCTATTATGACCCACAGCACGGAATCTGCCAGTATTCAGACATCCACACAAGTCCGCCACACCAAAGGTCAGTGATAAACTGGGGAAAACAATCCTCCACAGTCACACCAACAGAACTACACCCACACTATCACGACCCACGAATCCATGCGGTGGTCTTTCAACTGCGGTATTCCATTGGCGGTACACACCGCCGCGCTCAAAATACACACACATCTCCAAAACACCACCACATTGGACAATTCGAAATACACACACCTGGTACACATACACACACCACTCCCACACACCCAATACAATATAAAACACACACCCACATCACCCACAAACCCCTACGACCACAATTACCAAGAGAAGGCCAGAGAGAGACACCACAAACAACTACCAAGCATCCACAGGCACACAATACCATCACCCAAAGAACTTCCACGCACCTCACACAACACACCACTAAATATCACCCCACTTATCACTACATACACCACCCCACACATCACCCACACCACCCCATGGCACGGAGGAGGAGCTCAGGGTCATGGTGGAGGAAATCGTCCGGGTAGAGCCACAGCTATTCGGATCACAGGTGCAGAACACCTCCATTGCAAGGAAGATGGAGCTATGGCGAAGAATACTGGACAGGGTCAACGCAGTGGGACAGCACACAAGAAATCGGGATGACATCAGGAAGAGGTGGAAGGACCTACAGAGGAAGGTGCGTTCTGTGGTCTTAAGACACCACCTTGCGGTTCAGCGGACTGGCGGCAGACCCCCACCTCCTCCCCCACAACTAACAACATGGGAGGAACAGGTCTTGGCGATTCTGCATCCTGAGGGCCTCGGAGGAGTAAATGGAGGAATGGACTCTGGTAAGTCAAATCTTAACTATTACATCCCCCACCCTACCTGCATGCCATCACACACCCCCACCCTCACCCCCATCACTCCAACTCCTCACAAATGTCCCAACATCACAAACCACCCATCCCAACACCAAGCCCTGCATGCAACAACAAAGCATGGACACACATCACTAAAGCATGGCCACTGCACACACCCCCCTAAAACATCATCACACAAGGTCCCACACAGGAATGCAAGCACTGGGGTACGCGGTCACCCTCCCATTGCACACCATGGCACACACAGATGTAATAAACATCCTTTTATACCCCTGCAGGACCTCTACCCAACGTCTCCAGACAGGAGGGTCCACACATGTCCACACCACCAACAGAAGAGGCCCACAGTGATGACAGCACCTCTGTCCAACTGGATCTAGATGACCAGCCCGGCCCATCGGGGACCTCGGGACAGTCGGTTCCCATCACACATTCAAGGCCACTACAGAGCTTCCCCCCTCTGGAAACACCAGCACAGCACCCACCCAGCGGGCCCATACCTCCGTCCCCAGGACACGCCAATCAGCAGTGTGTCCACCACTACAGGGAACCCAGGCTAACCCACCACCCCAACAACAACAGGAACCTGGGGGCAGTGGGCACACGGTCCAGGGGACGGAGGCCCAGGAACACAGGGGAACTGGGAGGGCTGCTATGTGACAGGTGGAGGACAGGCCAAGGGAACCCACTCTCCACGAGGCCCTCTCCAACATCATGGGAGCCTACCACTACTCCCAGGAGACGATGGCAACGGTACTGGCTAAGTTTCAGGAGACCCAGCGCCTGCAGGAGGAACAGTATTTGGGCTTCAGGGAGGAACTCAGAGCCATCATTTCCACCCTGGGCACCATCATAGGGGTGCTGAAGGAAGTTCTCAACACCAGGAGGGACACTGTGGCACAACAAGGGGCCGCTGACACTAGCCTGGACGATGAACTGCCCACCACCTCCACCGGCGCTAGTGGACAGGAGGCACCGCCACAGGGCCACCACACCAGCACCCCACTCCCTGCAGAGGAAGAACCACCCCGCAAATGGTCCCTGAGATCCAGGACAAAGACAGAGAACAATGCCAAGACCCCCGCCAAGAAATGAGACCACCCTGAATGTCATCTCTCTGTCCCGCTTTGTCACCCTGTCCATCCTTAAACTGCCCCAGCTCCACTTTCTATGCCCATTTGGGCGATGCACCTGTGAGACTAATAGACTGGACTCTGCCATGGACATTCCTCCGCCATCACCCCTCACCATTTTGCTACCCCTTCCAATATTGAGCACTAAAATAGACACCATTAAAGCACAAAACCATCTGGAGTCAGTCTGTGATTTTGAAATAGTGTATTACCAATTACAGTGTCAAAAAGCTCTTTCATTTGTAATGTAAACATACCAATGTCACACAGCTGTAGTCCATGATAAATCAAAGCAGAAGTCACACTGTGGGACACACATCTGTGAAATCGTAAGGGAAGGTGACAACTCAGTTACCATACACTGGGTGAAAACGACAGACAGTAGAGAGGTAGTAGTGTTAAAGTACATGTAGTAGGCAGGTATGTATTCTTACCTGTGTTTCACTGGAAATATTGCTGGATCACTGAGCCCCTGTTGTCCATGTCTTCTTCTTCTGCTTCCTCATCTTCACTGTCCACAGGCTCCACAGCTGCAACAACACTGCCATCTGGACCATCCTCCTGCAGAAAAGGCACCTGTCGTCGCAAAGCTAAGTTGTGAAGCATACAGCAGGCCACGGTGATCTGGCACACCTTCTTTGGTGAGTAGAATAGGGATCCACCTGTCATATGGAGACACCGGAACCTGGCCTTCAGGAGGCTGAAAGTCCGCTCGATTATCCCTCGTGTACACCCATGTGCCTCATTGTAGCATTCCTCTGCCATTGTCCTGGGACTCCTCACTTGGGTCAGTAGGCATGACAGGTTGGGGTAACCAGAGTCACCTGCAAATGGCAAGGGACAACTGTTAGACACACACTAACTTATAGGGATATCCCCAGACCCAGACAACCATTCCCACTGTCTTGCTTCCAGGTGCTCACCTAATAGCCACACACGGTGCCTCTGGAGTTGACCCATCACATAAGGGATGCTGCTATTCCGCAGGATGTAGGCGTCATGCACTGAGCCAGGGAATTTGGCATTCACATGGGAGATGTACTGGTCTGCCAAACACACCATCTGTACATTCATGGAATGATAACTCTTCCGGTTTCTGTACACCTGTTTACTCCTGCGCTGGGGGACCAAGGCCACATGAGTCCCATCAATGGCACCTATGATGTTGGGGATATGTCCCAGGGCATAGAAATCACCTTTCACTGTAGGCAAATCCTCCACCTGAGGGAAAACAATGTAGCTCCGCATGTGTTTCAGCAGGGCAGACAACACATTGGAAAACATAGGCTGGGACATCCCTGATGCTATGGCCACTTGTGTTTGAAATGACCCACTTGCAAGGAAATGGAGCACTGACAGCACCTGCACTTGAGGGGGGATTCCTGTGGGATGGCGGATAGCTGACTTCAGGTCTGGCTCCAGCTGGGTACACAGTTCCTGGATTGTGGCACGATCAAGCCTGTAGGTGATACTCACATGTCTTTCCTCCATTGTCGACAGGTCCACCAACGGTCGGTACACCGGAGGATGCCGCCATCTCCTCACATGTCCCAGCGGACGGTGCCTATGAAGGACAACAGCGAACACAGAGTCAACCAACTCAGAGGTACGCACCCACAGCTTACACAGAACATGAATCATAATCCAAAAAGTGGCCTGTATGTGTGTTGAGTCTAGGCATAGGAATGTGTGACGCAGTTAAAAATTAAGCCATGTGGGCCCCTGAAATGGCGGCTGCCTGACCTGTAAATTGGGACTATGGGATGTGAGGTAACTGCGCTGGCGTTGTACACCGTCGTGGTAGGCGGTCGAAGACCGCGGCGCAAAGCTGCATTGGTTAACATTGGACCCTAACGGTCCCAGGAGCCAAGGACGATGTATGCCGGCGGTGACGGTACGCACCGTCGCGGACGTGACCGACATTTTCTATCTGTTCAATCACTTGATACCTGATCTTCGACAGGAGAGGACCTACACTGCAAGTGCTGCTGTGACCTCAGTCTGGAAGAAACAATGGCTTGTGCGTCTGGGGAAAGGGCCAGTCCCTTCACATCGGAGGAGTTGGAGAAACTCATGGACGGGGTCCTCCCCCAGTACACTGGGATCATGCTGTATGGGCTATGCCTGTGTGGAGTGGGGTGGATGTAAGAAGGGGGGGGATTGCGGCGTGCATGAAACGACGGTGAGTGCATGTGCCACAAGGCAAGGGTAGGGATGAGGGCCAATGACTGTGATGGTGCAATTGTTAATAAGTTTCTCTTCCCCCTGTACAATTCATGTAGGTCAGCGCCCACCAGAAAAAAGATATTTGGCGTGCCATTGCCAAGGACGTCTGGACCCTGGGGGTCTACCACAGACGGAGCACCCACTGCCGGAAAAGATGGGAGGACATTCGCCGCTGGAGCAAGAAGACGGTGGAGGCTCATCTGGGGATGGCCTCCCAACGTGGGAGGGGTGCCCGTCGCACCATGACCCCCCTGATGTTCAGGATCCTGGAGATGGCGTTGCCAGAGTTGGATGGGCGCTTGAGGGCATCACAGCAGCCACAAGGGGGTGAGTACACTCTCATCCTGCTGTTTTTGCGTGCAGTGGAGGTGTCTGGGTGGGGGAGGTGGGCTGTGGGTTTTCCTAGGCCAGGGCGAGTTCCGTAGGCAAGGTCCCTCCTTAAGGCAGGCCATGTGGCACCCCACCCCACCTCTGTAGAGTGCCAAGTACACCTAGTCATGCCCCTGTGTCATCCATGTTTGCAGATGTCATCCATAGCCTAGTAGGCCATTTCCCAGGAATTGAACAGTGGAGCCCAAGAGCGCGGCGTAGTGCACGGGGCTTGTGTGTCTGTAGTGTCCGCCAACGGTAGCGGTAATGCATGCACTCAACATGTCTTTCTTCTGTCGTCCCTCCCTTTTTATGGTCTCCCTGTTCTTGTGTGCATTAGCATCATCAGGCGGAGTAGCAGTGGCACCGGAGCACGAGGGAGCTACATCCCACATGGCCATGGAGGGCCACACTACGGACTCGGATTTCACCAGTTGGACTGAGGGGGAGGGGAGCTCAACGGCAGGGACAGGAGCTGAGACCAGCGACATCGACTCGTCCTCTGATGGGAGCTCCCTTTTGGTGGCGGCAACATCTGTGCTTCCCATCTACAGGTACAGCCGCCACCCCCCCTACCAGCACCGCCCTCCCAGCAGCCTCTCAGCCTTTGCCCCGTGACCACTCACCTGGGAGGGTGGCCATCACCTTCGCCCCAGGCACCTCAGCCCCTGCCCCAGTCACCCCTGCTGCCCTCAGTGAGGAGGCCATTGACCTCCTCAGGTCCCTCACTGTTGGGCAGTCTACCATTTTGAATGCCATCCAGGGTGTGGTGAAGAGAGGCAGTTGCAACAAACAAATGCATTCCTGGAGGGCATTCATTCTGGTCAGGCGGCCCTTCAGCAAGCTTTTCAGACTCTAGCCTCAGCACTGATGGCAGCCATTGTCCCTATGTCTAGCCTCCCCCCTCTAACTTCCTCCACCCAGACCCAATCCCCTGTACCCCAGCCTATCACAAGCACACCTACAGACCAGCATGAACACACGTCAACACACAAGGGAAGCTCTGGCAAACATAAGCACCACACATCCCACAGACACATGCAGACACACCAACATCCACTGCCTCCACTGTGTCCCCCTCCTCCTCGTCTCCCTCGATGAACTGCCCACCACCTCCACCGGCGCTAGTGGACAGGAGGCACCGCCACAGGGCAACCACACCAGCACCCCACTCCCTGCAGAGGAAGAACCACCCCGCAAATGGTCCCTGAGATCCAGGACAAAGACAGAGAACAATGCCAAGACCCCCGCCAAGAAATGAGACCACCCTGAATGTCATCTCTCTGTCCCGCTTTGTCACCCTGTCCATCCTTAAACTGCCCCAGCTCCACTTTCTATGCCCATTTGGGCGATGCACCAGTGAGACTAATAGACTGGACTCTGCCATGGACATTCCTCCGCCATCACCCCTCACCATTTTGCTACCCCTTCCAATATTGAGCACTAAAATAGACACCATTAAAGCACAAAACCATCTTGAGTCAGTCTGTGATTTTGGAATAGTGTATTACCAATTACAGTGTCAAAAAGCTCTTTCATTTGTAATGTAAACATACCAATGTCACACAGCTGTAGTCCATGATAAATCAAAGCAGAAGTCACCCTGTGGGACACACATCTGTGAAATCGTAAGGGAAGGTGACAACTCAGTTACCATACACTGGGTGAAAACGACAGACAGTAGAGAGGTAGTAGTGTTAAAGTACATGTAGTAGGCAGGTATGTATTCTTACCTGTGTTTCAATGGAAATATTGCTGGATCACTGAGCCCCTGTTGTCCATGTCTTCTTCTTCTGCTTCCTCATCTTCACTGTCCACAGGCTCCACAGCTGCAACAACACTGCCATCTGGACCATCCTCCTGCAGAAAAGGCACCTGTCGTCGCAAAGCTAAGTTGTGAAGCATACAGCAGGCCACGGTGATCTGGCACACCTTCTTTGGTGAGTAGAATAGGGATCCACCTGTCATATGGAGGCACCGGAACCTGGCCTTCAGGAGGCTGAAAGTCCGCTCGATTATCCCTCGTGTACACCCATGTGCCTCATTGTAGCATTCCTCTGCCATTGTCCTGGGACTCCTCACTTGGGTCAGTAGGCATGACAGGTTGGGGTAACCAGAGTCACCTGCAAATGGCAAGGGACAACTGTTAGACACACACTAACTTATAGGGATATCCCCAGACCCAGACAACCATTCCCACTGTCTTGCTTCCAGGTGCTCACCTAATAGCCACACACGGTGCCTCTGGAGTTGACCCATCACATAAGGGATGCTGCTATTCCGCAGGATGTAGGCGTCATGCACTGAGCCAGGGAATTTGGCATTCACATGGGAGATGTACTGGTCTGCCAAACACACCATCTGTACATTCATGGAATGATAACTCTTCCGGTTTCTGTACACCTGTTTACTCCTGCGCTGGGGGACCAAGGCCACATGAGTCCCATCAATGGCAACTATTATGTTGGGGATATGTCCCAGGGCATAGAAATCACCTTTCACTGTAGGCAAATCCTCCACCTGAGGGAAAACAATGTAGCTCCGCATGTGTTTCAGCAGGGCAGACAACACATTGGAAAACATAGGCTGGGACATCCCTGATGCTATGGCCACTTGTGTTTGAAATGACCCACTTTCAAGGAAATGGAGCACTGACAGCACCTGCACTTGAGGGGGGATTCCTGTGGGATGGCGGATAGCTGACTTCAGGTCTGGCTCCAGCTGGGTACACAGTTCCTGGATTGTGGCACGATCAAGCCTGTAGGTGATACTCACATGTCTTTCCTCCATTGTCGACAGGTCCACCAACGGTCGGTACACCGGAGGATGCCGCCATCTCCTCACATGTCCCAGCGGACGGTGCCTATGAAGGACAACAGCGAACACAGAGTCAACCAACTCAGAGGTACGCACCCACAGCTTACACAGAACATGAATCATAATCCAAAAAGTGGCCTGTATGTGTGTTGAGTCTAGGCCTAGGAATGTGTGACGCAGTTAAAAATTAAGCCATGTGGGCCCCTGAAATGGCGGCTGCCTGACCTGTAAATTGGGACAATGGGATGTGAGGTAACTGCTCTGGCGTTGTACACCGTCGTGGTAGGCGGTCGAAGACCGCGGCGCAAAGCTGCATTGGTTAACATTAGACCCTAACGGTCCCAGGAGCCAATGACGATGTATGCCGGCGGTGACGGTACGCACCGTCGCGGACGTGACCGACATTTTCTATCTGTTCAATCACTTGATACCTGATCTTCGACAGGAGAGGACCTACACTGCAAGTGCTGCTGTGACCTCAGTCTGGAAGAAACAATGGCTTGTGCGTCTGGGGAAAGGGCCAGTCCCTTCACATCGGAGGAGTTGGAGAAACTCATGGACGGGGTCCTCCCCCAGTACACTGGGATCATGCTGTATGGGCTATGCCTGTGTGGAGTGGGGTGGATGTAAGAAGGGGGGGGATTGCGGCGTGCATGAAACGACGGTGAGTGCATGTGCCACAAGGCAAGGGTAGGGATGAGGGCCAATGACTGTGATGGTGCAATTGTTAATAAGTTTCTCTTCCCCCTGTACAATTCATGTAGGTCAGCGCCCACCAGAAAAAAGATATTTGGCGTGCCATCGCCAAGGACGTCTGGACCCTGGGGGTCTACCACAGACAGAGCACCCACTGCCGGAAAAGATGGGAGGACATTCGCCGCTGGAGCAAGAAGACGGTGGAGGCTCATCTGGGGATGGCCTCCCAACGTGGGAGGGGTGCCCGTCGCACCATGACCCCCCTGATGTTCAGGATCCTGGAGATGGCGTAGCCAGAGTTGGATGGGCGCTTGAGGGCATCACAGCAGCCACAAGGGGGTGAGTACACTCTCATCCTGCTGTTTTTGCGTGCAGTGGAGGTGTCTGGGTGGGGGAGGTGGGCTGTGGGTTTTCCTAGGCCAGGGCGAGTTCCGTAGGCAAGGTCCCTCCTTAAGGCAGGCCATGTGGCACCCCACCCCACCTCTGTAGAGTGCCAAGTACACCTAGTCATGCCCCTGTGTCATCCATGTTTGCAGATGTCATCCATAGCCTAGTAGGCCATTTCCCAGGAATTGAACAGTGGAGCCCAAGAGCGCGGCGTAGTGCACGGGGCTTGTGTGTCTGTAGTGTCCGCCAACGGTAGCGGTAATGCATGCACTCAACATGTCTTTCTTCTGTCGTCCCTCCCTTTTTATGGTCTCCCTGTTCTTGTGTGCATTAGCATCATCAGGCGGAGTAGCAGTGGCACCGGAGCACGAGGGAGCTACATCCCACATGGCCATGGAGGGCCACACTACGGACTCGGATTTCACCAGTGGGACTGAGGGCGAGGGGAGCTCAACAGCAGGGACAGGAGCTGAGACCAGCGACATCGACTCGTCCTCTGATGGGAGCTCCCTTTTGGTGGCGGCAACATCTGTGCTTCCCATCTACAGGTACAGCCGCCACCCCCCCTACCAGCACCGCCCTCCCAGCAGCCTCTCAGCCTTTGCCCCGTGACCGCTCACCTGGGAGGGTGGCCATCACCTTCGCCCCAGGCACCTCAGCCCCTGCCCCAGTCACCCCTGCTGCCCTCAGTGAGGAGGCCATTGACCTCCTCAGGTCCCTCACTGTTGGGCAGTCTACCATTTTGAATGCCATCCAGGGTGTGGTGAAGAGAGGCAGTTGCAACAAACAAATGCATTCCTGGAGGGCATTCATTCTGGTCAGGCGGCCCTTCAGCAAGCTTTTCAGACTCTAGCCTCAGCACTGATGGCAGCCATTGTCCCTATGTCTAGCCTCCCCCCTCTAACTTCCTCCACCCAGACCCAATCCCCTGTACCCCAGCCTATCACAAGCACACCTACAGACCAGCATGAACACATGTCAACACACAAGGGAAGCTCTGGCAAACATAAGCACCACACATCCCACAGACACATGCAGACACACCAACATCCACTGCCTCCACTCTGTCCCCCTCCTCCTCGTCTCCCTCGATGAACTGCCCACCACCTCCACCGGCGCTAGTGGACAGGAGGCACCGCCACAGGGCAACCACACCAGCACCCCACTCCCTGCAGAGGAAGAACCACCCCGCAAATGGTCCCTGAGATCCAGGACAAAGACAGAGAACAATGCCAAGACCCCCGCCAAGAAATGAGACCACCCTGAATGTCATCTCTCTGTCCCGCTTTGTCACCCTGTCCATCCTTAAACTGCCCCAGCTCCACTTTCTATGCCCATTTGGGCGATGCACCAGTGAGACTAATAGACTGGACTCTGCCATGGACATTCCTCCGCCATCACCCCTCACCATTTTGCTACCCCTTCCAATATTGAGCACTAAAATAGACACCATTAAAGCACAAAACCATCTTGAGTCAGTCTGTGATTTTGGAATAGTGTATTACCAATTACAGTGTCAAAAAGCTCTTTCATTTGTAATGTAAACATACCAATGTCACACAGCTGTAGTCCATGATAAATCAAAGCAGAAGTCACACTGTGGGACACACATCTGTGAAATCGTAAGGGAAGGTGACAACTCAGTTACCATACACTGGGTGAAAACGACAGACAGTAGAGAGGTAGTAGTGTTAAAGTACATGTAGTAGGCAGGTATGTATTCTTACCTGTGTTTCAATGGAAATATTGCTGGATCACTGAGCCCCTGTTGTCCATGTCTTCTTCTTCTGCTTCCTCATCTTCACTGTCCACAGGCTCCACAGCTGCAACAACACTGCCATCTGGACCATCCTCCTGCAGAAAAGGCACCTGTGGTCGCAAAGCTAAGTTGTGAAGCATACAGCAGGCCACGGTGATCTGGCACACCTTCTTTGGTGAGTAGAATAGGGATCCACCTGTCATATGGAGGCACCGGAACCTGGCCTTCAGGAGGCTGAAAGTCCGCTCGATTATCCCTCGTGTACACCCATGTGCCTCATTGTAGCATTCCTCTGCCATTGTCCTGGGACTCCTCACTTGGGTCAGTAGGCATGACAGGTTGGGGTAACCAGAGTCACCTGCAAATGGCAAGGGACAACTGTTAGACACACACTAACTTATAGGGATATCCCCAGACCCAGACAACCATTCCCACTGTCTTGCTTCCAGGTGCTCACCTAATAGCCACACACGGTGCCTCTGGAGTTGACCCATCACATAAGGGATGCTGCTATTCCGCAGGATGTAGGCGTCATGCACTGAGCCAGGGAATTTGGCATTCACATGGGAGATGTACTGGTCTGCCAAACACACCATCTGTACATTCATGGAATGATAACTCTTCCGGTTTCTGTACACCTGTTTACTCCTGCGCTGGGGGACCAAGGCCACATGAGTCCCATCAATGGCACCTATGATGTTGGGGATATGTCCCAGGGCATAGAAATCACCTTTCACTGTAGGCAAATCCTCCACCTGAGGGAAAACAATGTAGCTCCGCATGTGTTTCAGCAGGGCAGACAACACATTGGAAAACATAGGCTGGGACATCCCTGATGCTATGGCCACTTGTGTTTGAAATGACCCACTTGCAAGGAAATGGAGCACTGACAGCACCTGCACTTGAGGGGGGATTCCTGTGGGATGGCGGATAGCTGACTTCAGGTCTGGCTCCAGCTGGGTACACAGTTCCTGGATTGTGGCACGATCAAGCCTGTAGGTGATACTCACATGTCTTTCCTCCATTGTCGACAGATCCACCAACGGTCGGTACACCGGAGGATGCCGCCATCTCCTCACATGTCCCAGCGGACGGTGCCTATGAAGGACAACAGCGAACACAGAGTCAACCAACTCAGAGGTACGCACCCACAGCTTACACAGAACATGAATCATAATCCAAAAAGTGGCCTGTATGTGTGTTGAGTCTAGGCCTAGGAATGTGTGACGCAGTTAAAAATTAAGCCATGTGGGCCCCTGAAATGGCGGCTGCCTGACCTGTAAATTGGGACAATGGGATGTGAGGTAACTGCGCTGGCGTTGTACACCGTCGCGGTAGGCGGTCGAAGACCGCGGCGCAAAGCTGCATTGGTTAACATTGGACCCTAACGGTCCCAGGAGCCAATGACGATGTATGCCGGCGGTGACGGTACGCACCGTCGCGGACGTGACCGACATTTTCTATCTGTTCAATCACTTGATACCTGATCTTCGACAGGAGAGGACCTACACTGCAAGTGCTGCTGTGACCTCAGTCTGGAAGAAACAATGGCTTGTGCGTCTGGGGAAAGGGCCAGTCCCTTCACATCGGAGGAGTTGGAGAAACTCATGGACGGGGTCCTCCCCCAGTACACTGGGATCATGCTGTATGGGCTATGCCTGTGTGGAGTGGGGTGGATGTAAGAAGGGGGGGGATTGCGGCGTGCATGAAACGACGGTGAGTGCATGTGCCACAAGGCAAGGGTAGGGATGAGGGCCAATGACTGTGATGGTGCAATTGTTAATAAGTTTCTCTTCCCCCTGTACAATTCATGTAGGTCAGCGCCCACCAGAAAAAAGATATTTGGCGTGCCATCGCCAAGGACGTCTGGACCCTGGGGGTCTACCACAGACAGAGCACCCACTTCCGGAAAAGATGGGAGGACATTCGCCGCTGGAGCAAGAAGACGGTGGAGGCTCATCTGGGGATGGCCTCCCAACGTGGGAGGGGTGCCCGTCGCACCATGACCCCCCTGATGTTCAGGATCCTGGAGATGGCGTAGCCAGAGTTGGATGGGCGCTTGAGGGCATCACAGCAGCCACAAGGGGGTGAGTACACTCTCATCCTGCTGTTTTTGCGTGCAGTGGAGGTGTCTGGGTGGGGGAGGTGGGCTGTGGGTTTTCCTAGGCCAGGGCGAGTTCCGTAGGCAAGGTCCCTCCTTAAGGCAGGCCATGTGGCACCCCACCCCACCTCTGTAGAGTGCCAAGTACACCTAGTCATGCCCCTGTGTCATCCATGTTTGCAGATGTCATCCATAGCCTAGTAGGCCATTTCCCAGGAATTGAACAGTGGAGCCCAAGAGCGCGGCGTAGTGCACGGGGCTTGTGTGTCTGTAGTGTCCGCCAACGGTAGCGGTAATGCATGCACTCAACATGTCTTTCTTCTGTCGTCCCTCCCTTTTTATGGTCTCCCTGTTCTTGTGTGCATTAGCATCATCAGGCGGAGTAGCAGTGGCACCGGAGCACGAGGGAGCTACATCCCACATGGCCATGGAGGGCCACACTACGGACTCGGATTTCACCAGTGGGACTGAGGGCGAGGGGAGCTCAACAGCAGGGACAGGAGCTGAGACCAGCGACATCGACTCGTCCTCTGATGGGAGCTCCCTTTTGGTGGCGGCAACATCTGTGCTTCCCATCTACAGGTACAGCCGCCACCCCCCCTACCAGCACCGCCCTCCCAGCAGCCTCTCAGCCTTTGCCCCGTGACCGCTCACCTGGGAGGGTGGCCATCACCTTCGCCCCAGGCACCTCAGCCCCTGCCCCAGTCACCCCTGCTGCCCTCAGTGAGGAGGCAATTGACCTCCTCAGGTCCCTCACTGTTGGGCAGTCTACCATTTTGAATGCCATCCAGGGTGTGGTGAAGAGAGGCAGTTGCAACAAACAAATGCATTCCTGGAGGGCATTCATTCTGGTCAGGCGGCCCTTCAGCAAGCTTTTCAGACTCTAGCCTCAGCACTGATGGCAGCCATTGTCCCTATGTCTAGCCTCCCCCCTCTAACTTCCTCCACCCAGACCCAATCCCCTGTACCCCAGCCTATCACAAGCACACCTACAGACCAGCATGAACACACGTCAACACACAAGGGAAGCTCTGGCAAACATAAGCACCACACATCCCACAGACACATGCAGACACACCAACATCCACTGCCTCCACTCTGTCCCCCTCCTCCTCGTCTCCCTCGATGAACTGCCCACCACCTCCACCGGCGCTAGTGGACAGGAGGCACCGCCACAGGGCAACCACACCAGCACCCCACTCCCTGCAGAGGAAGAACCACCCCGCAAATGGTCCCTGAGATCCAGGACAAAGACAGAGAACAATGCCAAGACCCCCGCCAAGAAATGAGACCACCCTGAATGTCATCTCTCTGTCCCGCTTTGTCACCCTGTCCATCCTTAAACTGCCCCAGCTCCACTTTCTATGCCCATTTGGGCGATGCACCTGTGAGACTAATAGACTGGACTCTGCCATGGACATTCCTCCGCCATCACCCCTCACCATTTTGCTACCCCTTCCAATATTGAGCACTAAAATAGACACCATTAAAGCACAAAACCATCTGGAGTCAGTCTGTGATTTTGGAATAGTGTATTACCAATTACAGTGTCAAAAAGCTCTTTCATTTGTAATGTAAACATACCAATGTCACACAGCTGTAGTCCATGATAAATCAAAGCAGAAGTCACACTGTGCGACACACATCTGTGAAATCGTAAGGGAAGGTGACAACTCAGTTACCATACACTGGGTGAAAACGACAGACAGTAGAGAGGTAGTAGTGTTAAAGTACATGTAGTAGGCAGGTATGTATTCTTACCTGTGTTTCACTGGAAATATTGCTGGATCACTGAGCCCCTGTTGTCCATGTCTTCTTCTTCTGCTTCCTCATCTTCACTGTCCACAGGCTCCACAGCTGCAACAACACTGCCATCTGGACCATCCTCCTGCAGAAAAGGCACCTGTCGTCGCAAAGCTAAGTTGTGAAGCATACAGCAGGCCACGGTGATCTGGCACACCTTCTTTGGTGAGTAGAATAGGGATCCACCTGTCATATGGAGGCACCGGAACCTGGCCTTCAGGAGGCTGAAAGTCCGCTTGATTATCCCTTGTGTACACCCATGTGCCTCATTGTAGCATTCCTCTGCCATTGTCCTGGGACTCCTCACTTGGGTCAGTAGGCATGACAGGTTGGGGTAACCAGAGTCACCTGCAAATGGCAAGGGACAACTGTTAGACACACACTAACTTATAGGGATATCCCCAGACCCAGACAACCATTCCCACTGTCTTGCTTCCAGGTGCTCACCTAATAGCCACACACGGTGCCTCTGGAGTTGACCCATCACATAAGGGATGCTGCTATTCCACAGGATGTAGGCGTCATGCACTGAGCCAGGGAATTTGGCATTCACATGGGAGATGTACTGGTCTGCCAAACACACCATCTGTACATTCATGGAATGATAACTCTTCCGGTTTCTGTACACCTGTTTACTCCTGCGCTGGGGGACCAAGGCCACATGAGTCCCATCAATGGCACCTATGATGTTGGGGATATGTCCCAGGGCATAGAAATCACCTTTCACTGTAGGCAAATCCTCCACCTGAGGGAAAACAATGTAGCTCCGCATGTGTTTCAGCAGGGCAGACAACACATTGGAAAACATAGGCTGGGACATCCCTGATGCTATGGCCACTTGTGTTTGAAATGAGCCACTTGCAAGGAAATGGAGCACTGACAGCACCTGCACTTGAGGGGGGATTCCTGTGGGATGGCGGATAGCTGACTTCAGGTCTGGCTCCAGCTGGGTACACAGTTCCTGGATTGTGGCACGATCAAGCCTGTAGGTGATACTCACATGTCTTTCCTCCATTGTCGACAGGTCCACCAACGGTCGGTACACCGGAGGATGCCGCCATCTCCTCACATGTCCCAGCGGACGGTGCCTATGAAGGACAACAGCGAACACAGAGTCAACCAACTCAGAGGTACGCACCCACAGCTTACACAGAACATGAATCATAATCCAAAAAGTGGCCTGTATGTGTGTTGAGTCTAGGCCTAGGAATGTGTGACGCAGTTAAAAATTAAGCCATGTGGGCCCCTGAAATGGCGGCTGCCTGACCTGTAAATTGGGACAATGGGATGTGAGGTAACTGCGCTGGCGTTGTACACCGTCGCGGTAGGCGGTCGAAGACCGCGGCGCAAAGCTGCATTGGTTAACATTGGACCCTAACGGTCCCAGGAGCCAATGACGATGTATGCCGGCGGTGACGGTACGCACCGTCGCGGACGTGACCGACATTTTCTATCTGTTCAATCACTTGATACCTGATCTTCGACAGGAGAGGACCTACACTGCAAGTGCTGCTGTGACCTCAGTCTGGAAGAAACAATGGCTTGTGCGTCTGGGGAAAGGGCCAGTCCCTTCACATCGGAGGAGTTGGAGAAACTCATGGACGGGGTCCTCCCCCAGTACACTGGGATCATGCTGTATGGGCTATGCCTGTGTGGAGTGGGGTGGATGTAAGAAGGGGGGGGATTGCGGCGTGCATGAAACGACGGTGAGTGCATGTGCCACAAGGCAAGGGTAGGGATGAGGGCCAATGACTGTGATGGTGCAATTGTTAATAAGTTTCTCTTCCCCCTGTACAATTCATGTAGGTCAGCGCCCACCAGAAAAAAGATATTTGGCGTGCCATCGCCAAGGACGTCTGGACCCTGGGGGTCTACCACAGACGGAGCACCCACTGCCGGAAAAGATGGGAGGACATTCGCCGCTGGAGCAAGAAGACGGTGGAGGCTCATCTGGGGATGGCCTCCCAACGTGGGAGGGGTGCCCGTCGCACCATGACCCCCCTGATGTTCAGGATCCTGGAGGTGGCGTAGCCAGAGTTGGATGGGCGCTTGAGGGCATCACAGCAGCCACAAGGGGGTGAGTACACTCTCATCCTGCTGTTTTTGCGTGCAGTGGAGGTGTCTGGGTGGGGGAGGTGGGCTGTGGGTTTTCCTAGGCCAGGGCGAGTTCCGTAGGCAAGGTCCCTCCTTAAGGCAGGCCATGTGGCACCCCACCCCACCTCTGTAGAGTGCCAAGTACACCTAGTCATGCCCCTGTGTCATCCATGTTTGCAGATGTCATGCATAGCCTAGTAGGCCATTTCCCAGGAATTGAACAGTGGAGCCCAAGAGCGCGGCGTAGTGCACGGGGCTTGTGTGTCTGTAGTGTCCGCCAACGGTAGCGGTAATGCATGCACTCAACATGTCTTTCTTCTGTCGTCCCTCCCTTTTTATGGTCTCCCTGTTCTTGTGTGCATTAGCATCATCAGGCGGAGTAGCAGTGGCACCGGAGCACGAGGGAGCTACATCCCACATGGCCATGGAGGGCCACACTACGGACTCGGACTTCACCAGTGGGACTGAGGGGGAGGGGAGCTCAACGGCAGGGACAGGAGCTGAGACCAGCGACATCGACTCGTCCTCTGATGGGAGCTCCCTTTTGGTGGCGGCAACATCTGTGCTTCCCATCTACAGGTACAGCCGCCACCCCCCCTACCAGCACCGCCCTCCCAGCAGCCTCTCAGCCTTTGCCCCGTGACCGCTCACCTGGGAGGGTGGCCATCACCTTCGCCCCAGGCACCTCAGCCCCTGCCCCAGTCACCCCTGCTGCCCTCAGTGAGGAGGCCATTGACCTCCTCAGGTCCCTCACTGTTGGGCAGTCTACCATTTTGAATGCCATCCAGGGTGTGGTGAATAGAGGCAGTTGCAACAAACAAATGCATTCCTGGAGGGCATTCATTCTGGTCAGGCGGCCCTTCAGCAAGCTTTTCAGACTCTAGCCTCAGCACTGATGGCAGCCATTGTCCCTATGTCTAGCCTCCCCCCTCTAACTTCCTCCACCCAGACCCAATCCCCTGTACCCCAGCCTATCACAAGCACACCTACAGACCAGCATGAACACACGTCAACACACAAGGGAAGCTCTGGCAAACATAAGCACCACACATCCCACAGACACATGCAGACACACCAACATCCACTGCCTCCACTGTGTCCCCCTCCTCCTCGTCTCCCTCGATGAACTGCCCACCACCTCCACCGGCGCTAGTGGACAGGAGGCACCGCCACAGGGCAACCACACCAGCACCCCACTCCCTGCAGAGGAAGAACCACCCCGCAAATGGTCCCTGAGATCCAGGACAAAGACAGAGAACAATGCCAAGACCCCCGCCAAGAAATGAGACCACCCTGAATGTCATCTCTCTGTCCCGCTTTGTCACCCTGTCCATCCTTAAACTGCCCCAGCTCCACTTTCTATGCCCATTTGGGCGATGCACCTGTGAGACTAATAGACTGGACTCTGCCATGGACATTCCTCCGCCATCACCCCTCACCATTTTGCTACCCCTTCCAATATTGAGCACTAAAATAGACACCATTAAAGCACAAAACCATCTGGAGTCAGTCTGTGATTTTGGAATAGTGTATTACCAATTACAGTATCAAAAAGCTCTTTCATTTGTAATGTAAACATACCAATGTCACACAGCTGTAGTCCATGATAAATCAAAGCAGAAGTCACACTGTGGGACACACATCTGTGAAATCGTAAGGGAAGGTGACAACTCAGTTACCATACACTGGGTGAAAACGACAGACAGTAGAGAGGTAGTAGTGTTAAAGTACATGTAGTAGGCAGGTATGTATTCTTACCTGTGTTTCACTGGAAATATTGCTGGATCACTGAGCCCCTGTTGTCCATGTCTTCTTCTTCTGCTTCCTCATCTTCACTGTCCACAGGCTCCACAGCTGCAACAACACTGCCATCTGGACCATCCTCCTGCAGAAAAGGCACCTGTCGTCGCAAAGCTAAGTTGTGAAGCATACAGCAGGCCACGGTGATCTGGCACACCTTCTTTGGTGAGTAGAATAGGGATCCACCTGTCATATGGAGGCACCGGAACCTGGCCTTCAGGAGGCTGAAAGTCCGCTTGATTATCCCTTGTGTACACCCATGTGCCTCATTGTAGCATTCCTCTGCCATTGTCCTGGGACTCCTCACTTGGGTCAGTAGGCATGACAGGTTGGGGTAACCAGAGTCACCTGCAAATGGCAAGGGACAACTGTTAGACACACACTAACTTATAGGGATATCCCCAGACCCAGACAACCATTCCCACTGTCTTGCTTCCAGGTGCTCACCTAATAGCCACACACGGTGCCTCTGGAGTTGACCCATCACATAAGGGATGCTGCTATTCCGCAGGATGTAGGTGTCATGCACTGAGCCAGGGAATTTGGCATTCACATGGGAGATGTACTGGTCTGCCAAACACACCATCTGTACATTCATGGAATGATAACTCTTCCGGTTTCTGTACACCTGTTTACTCCTGCGCTGGGGGACCAAGGCCACATGAGTCCCATCAATGGCACCTATGATGTTGGGGATATGTCCCAGGGCATAGAAATCACATTTCACTGTAGGCAAATCCTCCACCTGAGGGAAAACAATGTAGCTCCGCATGTGTTTCAGCAGGGCAGACAACACATTGGAAAACATAGGCTGGGACATCCCTGATGCTATGGCCACTTGTGTTTGAAATGACCCACTTGCAAGGAAATGGAGCACTGACAGCACCTGCACTTGAGGGGGGATTCCTGTGGGATGGCGGATAGCTGACTTCAGGTCTGGCTCCAGCTGGGTACACAGTTCCTGGATTGTGGCACGATCAAGCCTGTAGGTGATACTCATATGTCTTTCCTCCATTGTCGACAGGTCCACCAACGGTCGGTACACCGGAGGATGCCGCCATCTCCTCACATGTCCCAGCGGACGGTGCCTATGAAGGACAACAGCGAACACAGAGTCAATCAACTCAGAGGTACGCACCCACAGCTTACACAGAACATGAATCATAATCCAAAAAGTGGCCTGTATGTGTGTTGAGTCTAGGCCTAGGTATGTGTGACGCAGTTAAAAATTAAGCCATGTGGGCCCCTGAAATGGCGGCTGCCTGACCTGTAAATTGGGACAATGGGATGTGAGGTAACTGCGCTGGCGTTGTACACCGTCGCGGTAGGCGGTCGAAGACAGCGGCGCAAAGCTGCATTGGTCAACATTGGACCCTAACGGTCCCAGGAGCCAATGACGATGTATGCCGGCGGTGACGGTACGCACCGTCGCGGACGTGACCGACATTTTCTATCTGTTCAATCACTTGATACCTGATCTTCGACAGGAGAGGACCTACACTGCAAGTGCTGCTGTGACCTCAGTCTGGAAGAAACAATGGCTTGTGCGTCTGGGGAAAGGGACAGTCCCTTCACATCGGAGGAGTTGGAGAAACTCATGGACGGGGTCCTCCCCCAGTACACTGGGATCATGTTGTATGGGCTATGCCTGTGTGGAGTGGGGTGGATGTAAGAAGGGGGGGGATTGCGGCGTGCATGAAACGACGGTGAGTGCATGTGCCACAAGGCAAGGGTAGGGATGAGGGCCAATGACTGTGATGGTGCAGTTGTTAATAAGTTTCTCTTCCCCCTGTACAATTCATGTAGGTCAGCGCCCACCAGAAAAAAGATATTTGGCGTGCCATCGCCAAGGACGTCTGGACCCTGGGGGTCTACCACAGACGGAGCACCCACTGCCGGAAAAGATGGGAGGACATTCGCCGCTGGAGCAAGAAGACGGCGGAGGCTCATCTGGGGATGGCCTCCCAACGTGGGAGGGGTGCCCGTCGCACCATGACCCCCCTGATGTTCAGGATCCTGGAGGTGGCGTAGCCAGAGTTGGATGGGCGCTTGAGGGCATCACAGCAGCCACAAGGGGGTGAGTACACTCTCATCCTGCTGTTTTTGCGTGCAGTGGAGGTGTCTGGGTGGGGGAGGTTGGCTGTGGGTTTTCCTAGGCCAGGGCGAGTTCCGTAGGCAAGGTCCCTCCTTAAGGCAGGCCATGTGGCACCCCACCCCACCTCTGTAGAGTGCCAAGTACACCTAGTCATGCCCCTGTGTCATCCATGTTTGTAGATGTCATCCATAGCCTAGTAGGCCATTTACCAGGAATTGAACAGTGGAGCCCAAGAGCGCGGCGTAGTGCACGGGGCTTGTGTGTCTGTAGTGTCCGCCAACGGTAGCGGTAATGCATGCACTCAACATGTCTTTCTTCTGTCGTCCCTCCCTTTTTATGGTCTCCCTGTTCTTGTGTGCATTAGCATCATCAGGCGGAGTAGCAGTGGCACCGGAGCACGAGGGAGCTACATCCCACATGGCCATGGAGGGCCACACTACGGACTCGGACTTCACCAGTGGGACTGAGGGCGAGGGGAGCTCAACGGCAGGGACAGGAGCTGAGACCAGCGACATCGACTCGTCCTCTGATGGGAGCTCCCTTTTGGTGGCGGCAACATCTGTGCTTCCCATCTACAGGTACAGCCGCCACCCCCCCTACCAGCACCGCCCTCCCAGCAGCCTCTCAGCCTTTGCCCCGTGACCGCTCACCTGGGAGGGTGGCCATCACCTTCGCCCCAGGCACCTCAGCCCCTGCCCCAGTCACCCCTGCTGCCCTCAGTGAGGAGGCCATTGACCTCCTCAGGTCCCTCACTGTTGGGCAGTCTACCATTTTGAATGCCATCCAGGGTGTGGTGTAGAGAGGCAGTTGCAACAAACAAATGCATTCCTGGAGGGCATTCATTCTGGTCAGGCGGCCCTTCAGCAAGCTTTTCAGACTCTAGCCTCAGCACTGATGGCAGCCATTGTCCCTATGTCTAGCCTCCCCCCTCTAACTTCCTCCACCCAGACCCAATCCCCTGTACCCCAGCCTATCACAAGCACACCTACAGACCAGCATGAACACACGTCAACACACAAGGGAAGCTCTGGCAAACATAAGCACCACACATCCCACAGAGGCATGCAGACACACCAACATCCACTGCCTCCACTGTGTCCCCCTCCTCCTCGTCTCCCTCCTCCCTCCCAGTCTCGTCTCCACTCACATCTGCATGCACTACATCTACAGCCACTACTGCCATCACCAGCACACATACCACCACACCCCGCTCACGTGCAGTCACCACCCCCACTACCGTTCACCTGTGTCCTCTCCCAGTGTGTCTGTGACACCACCTCCCAAGATACACAAACGCAGGCACACATCCACCCAACAGCCATCCACCTCACGACAGCCTCCAGCGCATGCACCCTCACCCAAAGTCAGCAAACAAACACCTCCTACAACCACAACCTCTTCCTCCACTCCCAAACCCCCTCCCAGTGTCTCCAAAAAACTTTTACTGTCCAACCTTGACCTCTTTCCCACCCCGTCCCTCTCATAGGTCCCGAACTAGCACCTCAGCCACAACATCTCCGGGACCAGTGGTGCCTGTAGTCACCGGAATCTGGAGTGCACCGGCCACCAGAGCAGCCAGTGTGGCACGGAGCAACAGCACGGGCAGTCCCCCACCTGTGCAGCATAAACAGGTGGCCAGTGTCCGGCGGGAGAGGGGGAAGACTCCAGCCACCAAAGCCGCTCCCAGGGGTCCCGGTGGGAGTGTGGAGTCAGCTGCAACACCTTCCAAGGTGGGGAAGGGCCACAAAAAAACAGGAAATTCTGGGAAGAGCAGCACGGCGGAGGAGACCGCCATCATCCCCGCTGCCCAGGAGGCCACAGCCATCATCCCCGCTGCCCAGGAGGCCACAGCCCTCATCCCCGCTGGCCAGGAGGCCACAGCCGTCATCCCCGTTGGCCAGGAGGCCACAGCCATCATCCCGCTTATAATCTGAACTTACAATTTGACCCTCAAGGGCCCCTACATCAAGGCACCTCGACCCTAACGCCTTATACCAGTTTTTATTTTATTTTTCAGTCCTGGGGGCCATGTCCCGTAAGCTAAACTGGCGGCTGCAACTTTCTGGTCACTTTGCAACCAGCCAATCACAGCATTAATGTTGGGGCAGGAATTTGAAAATTTGGATGCTGACTAAATTATGTGATGAGAACATGCTCTCTGTGTGATATGCTCTGAAGAATTACCCTCATCCTGTTTTAACACTCTTTGATAGAGAACGGGCACCAATGCTATAGAACATTGAATGAGGTGGGTGCAGGAGGCAATTTAAAAAAAAAATTAAATCTAGGGCCTGCAGGGGTCCTGGGGCAATATTCTTTAACAAAATCTAGGGCCCGCCACCCCTGAGACACCTAGCAGCCCCATGGGGGCATTTTTTATGCAGAGTAGCCACATAAAGTGTTGCAAAAATGCACTAAAATGTCCAAATACGTGCCTCAAAGTTTCCATATTTATGCCACAAAATTTGTTAATCCATGCTGCAATATCCTGGAGGGTCTGGATTGTTTCTTTCAGTGAATTTTCAATAGAACAGTGGAGAGGGTGTATTAGATGCAAGGCCTGACCTGGCAATGTGCTGCCCCACCCGGCCCAGTTTGCTTCTCCTGCCCCCCTCTTTTCCATCCATTGTCCAAGTCTATGCCCCTGCTCCCTCATTACAGCCCTGTGTGGCCATTGTTCTGCCACTGCCCTTCCCGTCTTCTCTGAACAGTTAGCTTGCTGCCCCATCCACCTCCTCCCTACCCTCTGTTGTCTAAGTCCATGCATAGTCCGATGTGCTGCCACTGCCCTCCATTTTGCCTGATGCCCCTGCCCACTTCTCCTGTCCTTCATTTCCCAATTCTGTGCCCCATCATTGCCTTCCTGCTTAGCCTATGTGCTTAGTTTGCTGCCCCTACGCTCCATCCCCCTGGCCTCTGATGTCTGTGTGCCTACCCCAGCTCCCTACTTTTTTGCCCATCTTGTTCTATGGATCTGCCACTGCCCCTCCTATCTACTCTGATTGTCCTGTTGAGATGCCACTGTCCCTCCCACCTGCCTAGCATGGTCAGTTGACTGCAGCCTGTCCCCTCCACCCTGCCTGTTCAGGTACCATGTCCCCATCCCCTATCCCCTTCCTCCTTTCCTCCATGGTCCATTTTGCTGCTCTCTCTCTTCTGCCCTGCAAGCTCTGTTGTGCTGCAACTACTTGCCTGCCTACCCCATGTGATCTGTTCCCCTGCCCTCTCTTGCTTATGTCCCATCTCTTCAGTGCTCCATGGTCCTTTGTGCATGCCCCTGTTCCCTCCCTCTTGCCCACCATTGCCTGTGTGCTGTCACTAACCCTCCCGCTTGCCATACATGGCCTTCTGTGCTGCCAAAGCCCCTCCTACCTGCCCTATGTAGTCTCACTGTTGTCCTCCATGATATGTTCTGCTTCTAGTGCAGATCCCACCTGCCCTCCTTGGTCAGTTTGCTGCTCCAGCCCTGCCTTCCTACCCCCTGCCCTCTGTTTCCCATTTGCAGGCCCCCATTTCCTCCCTCCTGCCTTGTCTAGTCTGTTGTTGTGCCCCTATCCCTAAACATCTTAGAGACAATATGGTAGCGTTATTTTTGTGTTTTACTTTCCTTGTCACAATTTTAATCTTGTTGTGCTTCATCGTCCTAGTTATTGCAATACATGCCTTCTTATCTAAGATGCAGTTACTTCAATAAAACCTTATTGTACTATACTCTGCCTCTGATTGTCCTTGCATACGTGAGACTAATGTAACTGAGATAAACGGATGAGATCTGAGTGACCATGATTTCCCTGAGGAGTCATTTATGTCATACTCCCGGTTGCCCAATCATCCCTGCTCTTGGGTGGTTGTGAGGCACTGCTAGTTAGCCGGATCAAAACCCGGATACGGCCGAAAGGTGTCACATAGTGCGGAATAAGACTCAGTCCCCCGCAATACAGGCGATTCTGCCGCCCAAATCCAGTAGTCTCATTAGGATAATGAGAACCTACGCGACACCCCCTCCTTCCTGCCCTTCATGGTCCATTATGCTGCAAATGCCCCTTCTGTCTGTCGGGTGTGGTCAACTTACTGTCCTTTCCTTTTTCCTCTCTGCTGTCCATGTGCTTGGCCAGACCCTCCCTATTGCTTTCCATGGTCTGTTGTGTAGCACTGCCATCCCACCTGCCATGTGTGGTGTATTGTGCTACTGCATCATGATGTCTCCCCTTTAAGGTCAGTTTGGTGCCCCTCCCCATTTACCTTCTGCCCTTTGTTATCCAAGTCCATGTCCCTATCCCATTCCTCTGGCCCTCAGTGAGCTAATGTACCAAACTTGCTTTTAGAAATTGGGGTTCTAGTTGGCAGTCAGTTTACACTCTGTCCAAGTAGGGACCCTCACTCTAGTCAGGTTAAGGGAGATACACAGCTCATATAACCCCAGCTCACCCTCTTGGTATCTTGGTACAAGCAGTCAGGATTATTTCAGAGGCAGTGCGTAAAATATTTGTACCAACACACACAGTAACACAGTGAAAGCACCACAAAAGGACTCCGCATCAGTTTAGAAAAACAGCTAATATTTATCTAAATCAAACAAGACCAAAATGACAAACATCCAACATAACCAAGCAAAGATATACATTTTTAGCGGAAAGCGAGTCTTAATCAATGGATGCATTGTTTTAGCACAAAGTACCTGGTATGCATCAAAAATAAAGCTGCACGGGTGAGTGTGCATTGGAAAAGCAAGCCATGCATCAATTTCTTACTCGCAAGTGAGGCCATGAATCAATTCTTTCTCCGCTGGGTAAGGGATGTGTCACTTTCCAGACAAGCAGCATCAGGTCCATGCAGTGATGTTGAAGATTTTCAGATGCTCAACTTCAGTGTGTGGATTTTCATCTTGGGTTTACCAGCTTCTCCTTTCAAGGGCCCAGGGACTGGATGTGGCATAACCTGACAGGGTAGGGGTCTCAGCAAGGGAGCCCAGGTGCTGGCAGATGAAGTCTTTGATGGCCCTGAGACTTCAGAACAGGGGGCAAGCTTAGTTAAAAGCCCTTGGAGAAACTTCACATGCAGGATTTCAGAAAGCAAAGTTCAGTCCTTTTCTTCTTAAGGGAGAAGCAGCAACAGCAGAGCAGCACGGCAAAGCAACAGGTAGAGTGGCAGGTCCTCCTCAAGCATCAAGCTCTTCTCCTTGGTAGAGGTTCCTCTTGATTCAGAAGCTATCTGAAGTTGTGGGGTCAGCAGTCCATTAATTACTCATGTCTCTCTTTGAAGTAGACATACTTCAAAGGGAAGTCTTTCTAGTGCATATGACCCTGCCCAAGACACACTCCAGGGGTTTGGAGACTATTAAATAAGGGCACAGCCCTTTCAGGTGCAGGTGTCATCTCCTCCCCCCCCCCCCTATCTCAGGAAGACTCATCAGGATATGGAGGACACACCTCACCTCCCTTTGTGTCACTGTCTAGAGTGAATTCATAGACAGCCCAACTGTCAGTCTGACCCAGTCTTGTATTCAGTTGCCAGGCAGAGGCACAGAATGGATAAGCAAGAAAATGTCCACTTTCTAAAAGTGGCATTTTCAAACTTACAGTCTAAAATATGTATTTTTAAATTATGAGTTCAGAGACTGCAAACTTCACATCGCTATCTATTCCCACTGGGCAACTGCACTTAAAAGAGATTTAAAGGCAATCCCCATGTTAACCTATGGGCGAGATAGGCCTTGCAAAAGTGAAAACGAATTTGGCAGTATTTCACTATTGGGACATGTAAAATATACCAGTACATGTCCTACCTTTTAGATGCATTGCATCTTGCCCATGGGTCTACCTAGAGCCTACCTTAGGGTGACTTTCATATAGTAAAAGGGAAGGTTTGGGTCTGGCAAGTGGGGACAGTTGCTAGGTTGAATTGGGAGTACAAAACTGCACACACAGACACTGCAATGGCAGGTCTAAAACATGTTTAAAGGGCTACTCATGTGGGTGGCACAATCAGTGCTGCAGCCCCACTAGTAGTATTTGTTTTACGGGCCCTGGGCACAGATGGTACACTATACTAGGGACTTACCAGTAAATCAAATGTCCCAATCACGGAAAACCAATTACCAATATCTTTTAGACAGAGAGCACTTGCACTTTAGCCCTGATTAGCAGCGGTAAAGTGCCCAGAGTTTCAAAACCAGCAAAAATGAATTACAGCACAGGATCCAAAAACAGGAAGCTATAAACAAAAGGGAAACTACATCAAGAGCTGTCATGTTTAACACTTGCCAACATTTTGAACTTGGTAAGAGGGAGATTTGAAAACAAATATGGGGAATTGATTTTTGCCATTGACTTACATTGAAAAAGAGGAAATTGTAGGCAGGAGCCATATAAAATGAAGCCCTTTTGAGTCTCCTGCCTGAATCAGGTCTTTTGGCATGTATGGTTGTACTGCCACTGCCTCTTCCTTCTGCCCTCAGTGGTCTGGTATATTGTCACAGTCTCTCTTGCCTGTCCTTCATAGTTGGTTTGCTGGCCTGCCCCACTTTTTCCTTCCTTCCATGGTTCATTGTGCTGCCACTGCCCCCGCCTGCCCAGCATGCTCAACTTGTTGTCTCTGCACCTCCCTCCCTGCCCTCAATTATCCAAGTCCGTGTCCCTGACATCTTCCACCCTATAGTATTCTCATGAACAACTAGATTGCTAAAATTCAACAGTGTGGCATGCCCGATGTCATCTTGGTGTAATCAAAACTGTAATACATAAAACATTTCCTTTAGAAATTATAAAAAGTGAGAGTCTTATTTCCATAGAGATTATGATTAGTACTCTAGAAAACTAAAATGAGGACAAATATTTTCTAAGTTCTTAAATAGCAAGAAAGCACTTTTAAATTATTTGTTATCTTGATTTGTTTTATCCAGTTGATCACTTGATTATATGTTGCATTTATTGGAGAGAATGTGGCATTACAGCCAGAGCTGCAGACTTTGCAAATGGGGAACAGGTTTCAAGTTTTGGTGTCAGTTCGACATCCTGTGATTCTGGGAAAATCACTTAATCTCCCCATGCTTAAAACCAGAAGGAATGCATCCTTGTGTAATGTAACTGATGCTCATGATAAGCACTCCAATACCTTCCGGTGAAGTCTGTATATATAAAACTGCAATAATTTTTTTATATATATATATTTTGAACACTTCTGTCATTGGGCTGTACTTAGGTGACATGTGGGTGATATTTGTACTACATTGGGGATCTTTTTTTCTCTGGTGGCCATCTTGTGAGACTTATTTGTCATGCAGCTCCCTAATCTCCTCCTTCATTGCAGTATCCTTAGTAGAAAATGTTTTCAGTTTTCCACTTTGATTCCATCAAGATGGTGGTGAGAATGTTAGCGCTCCAGTTGCTTATTAGACCACTGTAGTAAACTGCTAATTACCAGGGAGTTAACTGGCAGTCTGTTGCTGGTGTGAAAAGTGCAGGTTTCAGTCTGTATGTTAGAATGTTTTTATGAAATAGTAGAGAAAGATATTTGAGAGCTCTCTTAAAACGTGTCCTAATTTTTCTTTCTACAGAACAAACCATAATTCCCATGAGAAAAGGAAACCCCTAATTGTGTTCCTTTCTAAATTAAATGTTTTAAGTTTTACCTGTTTAGTTCAATCAAGATGGCTTCAAGCGTGCCACACTTTTGTCATGAGTAAGACTGTTAGTGCACTGGTTGTTTTTTTAGAAATCTCTGAGATGTTACAGTTGAACACAAAGGAATCAACTGAGAGGCTGCTCCTGTTGGAAGTACATGTTTTTCTGATAATGTCAGACTTCATTCTCACATGACTGAGAAAGATAGTGCGAATTTACAGAAAATATGCTCTCATTTTAGCTTCTGGAGCACCTTCCACAACCCTTATGGGAAAATCGTGAGAAAATTGTTTTCTCTCAAACATGATTCATTAAATCCCGTCAGAAGTCTTTTTCACAGGGTGAAATCACCTTAGCAATACATAATTTGTATTGTAACTAAAATCTGTTATCATACTTTATACGTTCTCCTTTTTATGACCCTCAAAACCTGTCATTCTCTACAATGCATTTCCTTGGGGTGCTATCATGTATACGGGTTGCAAGATGGCTGCCATCACGTTCTGCATGAAGTGCTGACAGCCAATCAGATCTCACCATGAGCTCTGACCTTAGGCTCTGCCCAGGTATCCAAATTTGGATTTCCTTTAATATCTAAAAAAAACTACTGAATTAATTCATACCTAAATAACAGGTATCTTTATGTCAAATTTGGTGTAATTCTGTTCAGCAATTCGGGCTGCAGTCATGTCTAAAATCTTTAAAGGCATTAACATAGAAAGCACACCTGTTTTTGACTCCCTTTTTTCTCAGCCCTTATTTAATTAATCACCCTGAAACTTTCCATGCACAAGACCCAACAAAACACTTTTTTAGAAAATTTCATAAAGATTCATCAAATGGCACCAAGGATATAGCCAAGTCAAAAAAAAATAAAAAAAATATATATATATATATATATATATATATATATATATATATTTATTATATAGAAATTCACTTAACATATTAAAGGCTAGAGGAACATTATAGTTAGGTTCGCACTTTCCTCACACAAAACCATAGAAATTCAACATTTATAGTTGTGGTCAGCTGAAGTAAATATAACTCTTGCACTAAGGCAACTATAACTTGCACCCCACCATGCACAATTTTCTCCTCAATACTTTTAGTGCAAATATTATATTTTTATTATCAAGTTATCAAAGGTGTCATGAGTGTTTTAATATGTGGAGTAATTAATAGTGCATATCGAGGGCTCGAATTTACGCTAATCCAAACACAGTCGTGCGCGGCCAAAGGCTGTGATAGGTGGAACTTGGTCGCAGGCCCGGCCTGCTCCCAATCCCCTTCTAAGCATTATACCCTGCACCATGCACGGCCTGTGCTATGTGCAGCAGGGGTTGGCCACAGGCACTGGTCTGCGGTAAGGGTCTGCTGCCTACCCCATATAAGCAAACATGCCATGCATAGGTTTCAGCTGTGCATGGCCAAAACCCTAAAAGCAACCCCAGGACACCACCTGGGCCAAAAAGCCTTTTTTTTACAGCAAAACTTTTGAATATTTGCAGATTTCCTGGGAAATAAAAAAGGGTGGCATCCTGCACTTGTTTTAATTGTAGCCCCCGGGTGGGCCAGGTCCCGAGGGCATGTCCAGTTCATTAAAAAAATGGAGGGGGCACATAGGATTATCTTCTAAGGGCTATAGTAAGCCTCGGGGACCACCATCTCCCTCTGGTTACATTAAAAATATAAATAAATATAAATAGGGGTGCTGCACAGACCCCCCCCCCCCAATGCCAGGGGCCACCACTTCCGTGGGACTTTTCATAAAAAAGGGGGGGCAGACAAACCCTAATTCTAGTGCTTACAGAAGTCTCTGGACCACCACCTCCCGGGGGCTAAATTTAATATTGTTGCAGGGGCCGTGCAGACACCCTCTCCAGGACCATAAACAACCTCGGGATCCCCATCCTTCAGGGCCAGGCCATGTACACCTGGAGGCCCTGGCACCGCCCAATTTCACCTTTTTTTAAGTATTGGGGACTGCAGAGGGAACCTCAAGGGCCCCATGATACCAGCCAGCTTCCCGTCTCCTGCGTGAGCCGGCATTGCTCCCACATGCAGGAAGCTGCTAAATATGCAGCTCTCTGCATGCAGGAGCAATACTTTCATCTCATTCTCTGCCCGCATGTCAGCGGGCAGGGAAAAAGATGAAATCTCCACTTCCAGGAAGCTGGAGCACTTTTACCCCTCCCATTACCCTCGAAGTGGAGTGTTTGCTTTTGCTTGGTGGGTGCTGTCACAGCTCTCATCAAACAAACAGCTATATCCTGAGAGTAGGCAACTCAGGAGGTAGAAGGAGTTGGCCTTGGTGGTCCCAAGGGACATTTTCGGCTTGCCTCCTTTGTTTAGCATGGGCTGGCCCCGGGTATACGTTGATCCCGGGACCATTATATGGCCCTGGAGGGGGGCCACGTGGCTCCCCTCCTTCAATTAAAATAGTAATTTCCTCTGGGGAGATGGTGTTCTCAGGGCTAGGGGGGTTCTTGAGACCCCCGGTATATTTCTTAAATGCAGCCCCGGGGAGGTGGTGGTCACCAGGGCTTTTACAAGCCCTAGGAGGGAGCCTTGTGCACCCCCTACTTATTAAATACACCTGGCATGCCCCCTGGACCTTGTCCACACTGAGGCAAAATTAAAAACAATCGCAGAAGACCACACGTTTTAAAAAATGCACAGCACAATTTGTGAATGTTCATGAATTTTGCAGAGGATTCAAAAATTAAAATGCTTTTTTGCTCTGTCAAGGTTTTCTTATACCAGACCCTTTTCTTATTTTTCATTTATTTTTTAAACTCGGCTGATGCGAAGTCCCAAAATGGCTGCTAACAATTCCTAGTTGAAGTGTTGGTAGCAATTTCTGCATGAGATCATCAGTATCCCTGGATATACAAGTATGGATTTCCTCAAATTTCTCTAAAACTTCTGAATAGATTTACACCAAATAACAAAAAGCCTGCTTTCGGGGCCAAGAACTACCTTTCTGCCAAATTTGGTGTAATTCTGTCCGCCGGTTCCCGGTGCAGTTGTGTCTAAAATCCCTATGGGAAATAACATGGGAAACACACTTTTTTACGTCCCCTTTGTTTCAACCCCTGCTTGACGGATCGCCCGAAATGTTCCAAGCACCCAAGTGCATAGAAGGCACTCTTTTTGGAAAATTTCATGATAATTCATCAAATGACATCAAAGGGATAGCTAAGACAAAAAATGCTTTTCCTATAGAACCTAGGTCCTATCTATAGCTACCTACTGACAATATATATATATATATATATATATATATATATATATATATATATATAAAACCTAGTGGCAGTCACCACTATGTAGGTATAAGTAGGACCACGTGACTATACAAAAAGCCCTGTTTTACTTGCCCATATCTGTGGCAGCGCTTGACGAATCTTCACAAAACTTTCCAAATAATTTTCCAGTACCGCCAGCTGCTGCCTGGAAAATTTCAGGGTGATCCATCCAGTGGGGGCCCAGAAAAAAGGGGGGTCCAAAAGCACATTTTCCCCGTTCATTTTTCTTTAGGGATTTTGAACAGCAATAGCGCAAAAACTACCGGATGGAATTACACCAAATATTGCAGGAAGGTAGGTCCTGGTCCAGAAAGAGTACTTTTTTGGTGCAATTCCATTCAGCAGTTTTTTAGAAATTAAGGAGAAAACAAATGCGTATTTCTAGGGACATGAATGATTTGCGACCCCTAACGATCTTGTGCTGAGATCTGATTTGCTGATAACACTTCAACAACAGAAGCTGAAGTGTTATCAACCATCTTGGGACTTGGCTGAAGTATGAATCCCAAAATAAAAGTAAAACAAAAACAAAAGGGGCCAGGGTACGAACACCCAGACCCCTTAGCTCTGGTGCTGGTGTCCCAAAGGCATCCCCCCAGGGCTAAAAAGCATCTTTTATGATTTTTTAAGCAGAGACGTGGTGGATTTGAAAATCCACTCATAAAATAAAAAAAGAAAATGAAGCGCGGTCTCCTGTGCTTCGTTAGTTTAATACCCCCGGGAAGGCAGAGTCCAAAGGGCTTTTTTTTTTTAAAAAAAAAGCGGGGGTGGGGTGCTTCTGGCTCCCTTCCTATGCCCCGGGGACCACCACCTCCCTGAGGCTCATTTTTTGGGATGCGGGGGCCTGTGCCCCGGGGACTACCACCCCCTTGGGGCAATCTCTTGATGAAGGCAGGGGCCCTGTGGCCCCTCTGCAGCTCCAGGGACCTCCACCCCCCAGGGCAACACTATAATATTTGGGGGGCCACATGGCCCCATGCTGGCCCGGGGACCACCACCCCGAGGGCAAATGTTTACAAAAAGAAAGAGGGTCCCTATGGGAGCCCCGCACCCCAGGGACCACCACCTCCCTGGAGCCTTGTAAACATTGGAGGGGGGCAGTGCGGCACCCCTCGAGGAGGCTTGAGAAGCCTCTGATGGCCCTGGGGACAGCCACCCCTGGGACATGCAGCTGCAGCAAAGCCACAGCAAACACTTCGGGTTTTCACAGCCGGACCTTTAAAGCAGGCATGCAGAGGACAGAGATGAAATGATTCAGCAAGCATGGAGCTGCTTACCCTGCAGTGCCAGGTAGCCCAGAAGGGCATTGTAGTAAAGAAAAAGAAAAAAAAAAGTAGGGACCACTGGGGAGCCCTTGAGGGCTCCCTCGTGGTCCCACATAGCCCACAAAGGGCTTTTGATTATTTTATTGAGTTTATTTAAAAAACTATTTGAATAAATAAAAAAAGCCATTGGGCTCCCTCATGGTCCTTGAAAGCCCATAAAGGAACTTTTTAAAAGAAATTACATACATTTTTTTGTTAAATCCAACAAAAATATCTCATTTTAAGTATATGAGATATTAAAGCCTAAAAAAACTCTCTCTCTCTCTCTCTCTCTCTCTCTCTCACTTTCTTTCTTATTCATGATTATTTAGTGCACAGTGACTGGAGATTTTGCCTATTCCAGAACAATATGAAAAGCATCTAGTAAGCGGCCAAATGCTTATCTTTTGAACAATGTGACATGATATATTTACATAGATTTATCCATTTGATCATGTGTGGCACAGCTGTATTAATTACTGTTTGGAATGGCTGAAAAAATGGCAATGAAAGTATCTCTACTATGTTGGCTTTAATTAACTCAAGTGCAGAGTATATATACTGATTCTAAAACAGCACTTTTTCAATTGACAAAGTCCGATCAAACAGCTGAAACACTTCCTGAGTTGAGCACTGCTGGAGTTAATGAATGATATCACTTTCATGCTAGATTGTCAACTTTTCTGTTCATTGGGAGGATTTTTGATCACAGTTGAAAGCATTGGTGCACCTTACTGTACACCACCCGCGATTTGGAGCACGCCGACAACCACAATCTACTGAAAAAAAAAAATATATATATATATATATATATATATTTTTTTTTTACAGGTAGGCTTGCATTGTAATTGTACAGAACCTGAGAAATGCAGCTGTTATTGTTAGACTTATTTCAAGTAACTATATCTTGTGCCCTAACCTAACTATAACTCACGCCCCTGCCATGCACAGTTTTTTCCTCAAAAATTGTACTGCACATTTTACATTGATATTATCAATGATGTTATCAAAGATGTCATGAGTGCTATATTATGTGGGGTAATTAGCAGTGCATGGCGAGGGCATGAGTTATAGTTACCCCCTATAACCACCCAACCCTCTGCCACGCATGCCATGTGAGGCAGGGATTTGCTACAGGCACTGGCCGCAGGCCATGCCCTGTGACCAATCCTCTATAATCACCAAACCCAAGGGTGGGGCTTCTAGGCTATTTCACATACTTGTATTTTTAGAAAGGGATAACACAGTGGGGGTGATTACAACTTTGGAGGAGGGGTTAATCCGTCCCAAAAGTGACGGATATACCACCAGCCGTATTACGAGTCCATTATATCCTATGAACTCGTAATACGGCTGGTGGTATATCCGTCACTTTACCGTCACTTTTGGGACGGATTAACACCTCCTCCAAAGTTGTAATAACCCCCAGTATCTGGTCTCAGAAGAAATTTAGAAGAAAGAACTAACTCTTCAAGTCACTCCATGAGATAATACATTAAAAAAATCAGGGATGCAAACACCTCGATCAAGGTTTACAGATAATAGATAACTTTTCAAGGTTGAAATGCAGAGAAAAAACATATGCTATGCCTTTACCCGTCACAAGAAATTTGGATGATTAGTACATTACAGATGTGGAGCTTCAACTTGAGCACCTGCTTTTTTTATATCTTTTTTTATATCTATAAATACTTCCTGGTTAGGTTTTATTTACGTGAAATGAGAATCCTGTCCTGCGTATTTATCTAAGAAGAGGCCAGAATTGTGTGCAGAATGCCTACCCAACTGGAATACTTTCTAAAGGCTAATTAGTAAGTACTATCTCGTTGGCTAAATGTATAGTGCATCTCCTACACTACAGCTTGGTAAAGTAAGCTGAGGTAATGTCTTCAGTGATGTTGTGTGTCTGTAACTTTGCCAATGTGATTGTTTTTTTGTGTGTCTTCAGATCACTTTACAGGGTGGAACAGCATAAAAACACACTTGGATGATCTTTACTTTATGGAAGCAGTGCTTCTATTTTTCTTTTTGATGTATGGGACTGCAGGGGGAGTCTTAAGGCCCCCACAGTCCCAGCCAGCTCCATGCCTCCTGGCATTGGTCCAGCACACAGGGAGCTGCTATAAAGGGTGTTTTCTGAGTGCAGGAGCAATACTTTCATCTCTTTCCCTGCACACATGTATGTGGGAAGGGAAAGATATGAAATCTCCGCTTTCAGCAAGTGGGAATATTTTTAAAGCTTCCACTTGCTGAAAGTGGAGTGTTTGTTTTTGCTTGGCAGGAGCTGTCACAGCTCCTGCTAAGCAAAAGCAAACACCAACCTCCCAAGCGTGGGCACCCTGGGAGGTAGCAGAAGCTGGCCCTGAGGGGTAGGGTTTCTAGGGGAATGTATATCTCCAGAAGGGGGCCGCAGGCCCCCTCCTTTGATCTTCATGGGCCAGCCCTGAGAGGTGGTGGTCCCTGGGGCAGTACATGGCCACGGAGGGGGGCTGCATCGCCCCTGGCCTACAAATAAATTAAAGGTACTGGCCCTGGGGAGGTGGTGGTCCCCAGGACCTGGGGGATCCACACAGCACCCTGCATCTTCTTTTAATTGTGCCCCAGGGAGGTCCACACAGACCCTGCTTAATTTTAATTCAATTAATTTAATTTTGTATTTGTAGCCCAGGTAGGTGGTTGTCCCTGAGGCCAGAGGGGGTCCTTGCAGCCCCCCCAAATAATTCGTTTTAGCCCCACTGAGGTGGTGGTCCTCAGGGGGATCCACACGGCCTCCCTTATATGTTTGATGTTGTTGCCCTGGGGAGGTTCTGGTCCCTGGCTCCGATAGAGCCCATCAAGCCCCTCCGTTTATTTTTTGTTTATAGCCTCAGGAAAGCAATGGTATCCAGGGGCCAGGGGTTCAGCACGGCCCCCCACAATATTAGTTTTAGTCCAGGGAGGTGGTGGTCCTCTTGCCATTATTAGGCCCTTGGAGGGGGGCTCAATACACCCCCTCCGTTATTTTTAACATAGGCCCACATCCCCCTGGGACCTGGCCCACTCAGGAGCTACAATTATAACAAGCTGTTTTTTTTAATTCACAGCGAAATTTGCAAATATTTGTAAATTGTGCCATGATTTAAAAAAACAAACCTCTGGACTAAGGCTAGGGGGATAGCGTAACCATACCCTGTCCCCTTTTTTTTTGTGTAATTTTTTAAGACTAAGCTGAAGCTGAGTCCCAAAATGGCCACCAACACTTCCTGGTTGAAGTATTAACAGCCAATCAGATCTCAGCACGAGATCAGCAGTATTTACAAGGGCATTGTGAGAGTGGATATACACATTTGGGTTCTCTTTAATTTATCTTAAACTACTGAATGGATTTACACCAAATAACAGATCAGCATACAAAAAGCTATGTTTCTGAAAAATTTGGTGTAATTCCATCCAGTGGGTCAGGTTGCTGGCATGTCTAAAGAGTCTATAGGAATTAACATGGGAAACACACTATTTCCACCCCCCCCCCCCTTTTTCATAGTCCTTGCATGATGGATCACCTTGAAACTTTCCCTGCAGAACAAGACCCTTGGGCACACTTTAAAAAAGAAATTCATGAAGATTCATGAAACAGCACTAAAGATAAAGCCAAGTCAAAAACGCTTTTCTATGGAAACTCGTCCTAACTATAACTACCTACTGGCGACCTACTTGTGGTATATATGCAAACAAATTCCAGATTCTTTGCAAACGTAAATGAAGTCACTGCATTCTGTGGGTGTTGAATTGTAGGGATTTATTTTGCTTGCAGGGGACTAGTCAATGCGTTTCTGCTCTAACCGCGCCTTTGTCACAATGTTGGTTGTGTGCAATAAAGTGAAATATACATAACAACATGTCAAAAGGTGGTACATGAAGAGTGATGATGGACAAAAACGACAACTAAAAAAGCCATCTTGAAACATTGCTGCTTACTTATATCTGTGTAGTTAAATACATTATACATAATCAAATCAATGCAATACAGGAGATAACATCAGCAGTTGTAAATCATATTTAAATACACCAATAACTTACGATCTCTTCTGACAGATTCCATATTCACTGTTTTAAAAGACCTCGATAGACATACTCAAAATCAATTAACCCCATCGAGGTTACTAATAGCCAGCTGCAGAAAAAGGTATACCAGCAAATAATGTCTACTCTCTGAGGCTGTGTTAGCCCTAAATAGTAATAACACTCACAAAAACATCCAAACATTCAATAAAGCCCTAGTTGACTTAACCTACCCCAAATACAATGTCCATTATTGCACCCAAGTGGGTAGTGCTTTAGGTCACAACCAATGTTGTAAAAATTCAATAATACACCACAAACTATTAGATAAGTAAATAAAACAACTTGACCTGTTCCAACATTTGCAGTGATTTAGAATGAAGAAATTCAATCAGCCAAATATATTAGGGGAAAAACACAGTTAGCCACACCTGTGAGTGGGCTTAGCCATAGCTAAAGCCATGCTTTAAGAGATTCAGGAGTCGACTCCCTGTAAGAAACAGGTATAAAAGAGCTACCAAGAGTCACCTGCACCAACTCCTGCAACATGAGCCCAGCTGACCAGAGGCCAGTGGACTTTACCAGGTACATTGTGGGAATTTGTATTCTCAAATCTCCAAAGAGCAACTCAAAGCTTCTGGGACCTTGGTTGGTGTTGTGGGCACTTCAAGACACCAAAAAGATCTACTGGAAGGAGATCCAGAAGTTTGGAGACATGGAGAAATTATGTAAAAAAGCTTCATAAGTGGACCAACCCATCGACAAGAGGCAAGCTGTTGAAGTCAACCCGTGACAGCCTGAATTTCAGGTTCGCCCGGCTAAACTCTCCGGATCTCCACTCATCGATGACAAGAACCAAGACCTCCAGGATTTCACCAAGGCCTTGTGCTGAACCAAGCCTATGACTATGACTCGCAACCCGGCCTGCTAAGGAGCATCGATTGACAAGGAGGAAAAAACAACCATAAAAGTGACTATGTGAGAAGGTCAAAGTTTGACTGAGGCTTACCGCTCAGTGTATCCGACTTGGGCTTCATTCCAGTCAGACTCAGACTTTGACTTTTTTTCTCCTTTTGTTCTTTTGTTACGTTATCTATTGTGTCTTTTGCCATCACAGAAATTGCATTCAAAGTCTCAGGCACTTCAAGCATGATCAGATAGCCGTGGTTGGCACTTTTCAATTTTAGGCAAAAAAAAGCACATTTTTTATTTATTGTTTGAAAAATATATCTCTGGTTACCTACATTGAAATTTTGTGGTTTGGGTGTCATTTTAAATATAAAAATATTTTCTATTTTTAGAAATTGGTGTTATATTTTTATTGTGTGTTGATAAACCATTTCCAAAAGGTGTTCACAAACCTATCTTAGAATTCCCACTACCCATACATAGCATGGGATATATCAGCACATACTAAGTAGTTATGATGTTTAATTACACAGGAGTGGATGTATGCCTTCTAGGTATGCTTTAGGATTAAGCTTATCAATTTTTACCTTCAGCTTACTCTAAAATGAGACTTAGGCCCATAATGTTTGCATGGTGGTCTGAAGAGTTACTTTCCTAATACTCCAGTTCTGTCTTCCTCTGTAGAACTCCTAACCTTGAGCCTACACTCAAGAAGAAGTTTGCACCTAGTAGAAGCACTGGTTGCTGCTCAAATACGCAGGCTGTTTCCCCTAAATGGCAAGCCTCTAATAGGAGCTGCTCCAAATGCTCAATGTTGTTTATTGTCCCAGTTCTTCTACTGGAACATGCATGCACATTTCCTGTTCCTCACACTCTTTGTCCTTGGGTGAAAGATCATACTTCTTTCATGTCCCTCAAGCTATACTAAGCACCCTCATTGTAGAAACAATCTACATCTCAGATGGGTTAATTGTTAGCAACAAAGAAGAATCCTTTAACAAGGCATGTTGCTCTGCCAAGCTCATTTCTTTAGCTACAGGTATGTTTTTATGCTGACTACATATCTGGATCACAAAGTCAACCAACACATTTCTTTAGGCCTGGATTACCAATCCAGTGAGCTCTAAGCGATACACACATGACATAAAAATACAAAAACAAAATGATAATTTGCACAGCTTCACTGTAATATTTTGAGCATTTTGTAGGGTGTACAATGTATTAACCTAACATATCACCAGTGTAGGCAAAAGTAAAAAGAGGCTGCACTGATATCAATTTCATTTTGAGACAGCATGCTTTTCCACTTTCCAATTTTGAAAAGGCAACTTTGCTCCACCAAGTGCATTTTATAGTGGTCATCTTTGTACTGTGCAGGTAGATTTCCTTCTTCTGACATTGTACTGGCAAGTGTCAAAATATTTCTTGCTCACAAATTATTGCATTTTGCATACCATAGGCAGTTCAAGCAATATCCGGAAAGGCAGTGTTCGGAGATGGAACAAGAACTTGCTGCTTCCTTCCAATTAAAAAAAAGAAGCACAGATACTACTTTTGAGATCAACAATACATAGCACTCTGCAGCTAAACATTTGGGTTCTCCTAAAAGCCAATTGGATCACAAATAAAACCTCAACTTCTTATTTCCAATTTTTTAGCGACTTCTGCCCGTACCTGATTCTTTTGTTTCCCAATTGGCAGTTGTATGCTATTAGAAAAAGAAACCCTCTCCATGTCTCATATTGAATGTGAATGTAGGTTCTTGACCCCACCCCATCCTTTAAAACCTGGAAATGTTTGGATTCATAGGAGGAGTGATATGAATCTGTTCCTTCACTGGCTGTGGAGCCCTGTGCCTGTGCAAAATTTAATTAGTGAGTCCCTAGCACTGTATATGGAGATTGGTGGCTGCCAATCGTTTTGCTCAACACTGATCCTGGACATACAGGGCCTCATTCCGACCCCAGCCGGCGGCGGTATCCGCCGGCCTGGCTGGGGCCGCCAGAATACCGCTGCGCGGTCAAAAGACCGCCGCGGGTATTCTGGGTTTCCCGCTGAGCTGGCAGGCGACCGCCAAAAGGCCGCCCGCCAGCCTAGCGGGAAACACCCTTCCATGATGATGCCGGCTCCGAATGGAGCCGGCGGAGTGTAAGGGGTGCGACGGGTGCAGTTGCACCCGTCGCGAATTTCAGTGTCTGCTATGCAGACACTGAAATTCAAAGTGGGGCCCTCTTACGGGGGCCCCACAACACCCCATACCGCCATCCTGTTCCTGGCGGCCGAAACCGCCAGGAACAGGATGGCAGTATGGGGGTCGGAATCCCCATGGCGGCGCAGCAAGCTGCGCCACCATGGAGGATTCCTCAGGGCAGTGGAAAGTCGGCGGTACACCGCCGACTTTCCGTTTCTGGCCGCGGCTGAACCGCCGCGGTCAGAATGCCCCAGGGAGCACCGCCAGCCTGTTGGCGGTGCTCCTGCGGTCCCCGGCCCTGGCGGTGTTTACCGCCAGGGTCGGAATGACCACCACAGTGTCCCTGGTGGTACTAAAGGGAAAAAGATGTACATCAGATTCTCCACTTTAAACAGGATGGACATCTTATTTACGTATACCGACATCCCCAAGTGTGCCGGACCATTGGTGGAGGATTTCCGATGGCAGAGCTAGTGGTGGTACTTCTATCAAAAACAGGACAGTCCCCCTGACTCTCAAATGGGTGAGCTTACCATTAGTTTGCAGTCAGGGTTCCCCACAAAGTTTGTGGCAGAGTTTTGTGCCCACCAAACACTAAATCAGACCTTAAATTGTTTGTTTTAACATGTCAAAAATACAACTTATGCTCTACAGAAAAGAGGAGGTATATAAAAAGGAAAACTTGATACTGTCTTATCATTGAGAGAAATCATCTGACATTCCAATCAAATCTATTTGAGAAAAACTGAGGTTATAGTTAAACCATCAATTAGAATAGAACATTATAAGTCCCCTTAATCATCACCCACCATGTTTTTGGAAGCACATCTTTACTACATTTACTTTGGCATTTATACATACTAAAGCGGTAACATAATTGGAGGGCTTGGGTGGAAGAGAAATGTATTGATTGTACAACTTTGGCTATATTCTTAATTTCATAAATGATTGAATATCATGAAGACAGCTTTGCTAATGAACGTTTTACCTTGGGTAAAACTTTGCGCTTATTTTTTGTCAAGTTCTGATCTCTACATAGCTGAATAGTTGTATTGAGTTAAATGATTTTGCAGACCACAGTATGTGCAAACTTATAGATGCCGATTCGGCTCACTTGAAAACAGATGGAATACCACGCTCCAAAGCTCCTCAGTTTGCTGGATTAATATGTAAACCTTTACAAAGCCTGTTGCTTTCCCTGATGTCTAGTTGCTTAGCTGAACTATGAGCAAATATATGAGCAACACAAGATCATAGAGGTCTTTATTGTAAAAGAGAGCTCTTCATAATGTTTATTGGAACAGGACAAACAGAGACAATATTATGGGGGTGATTCTAACCCTGGCGGTCGGTGATAAAGCGGCGGCCAATCCGCCAACAGGCCGGCGATCCAAAAAATGCAATTCTGACCCTGGCGGGAACCGCCAACACAGGCCGCCGCTTTAACACTCCGACCGCCACGGCGGAACAAACAAACAGCGCGGCGGTCACCGCCAACAGACAGGCGGCAGACAATGTACCGCCCACCCTATCACGATACGCCACCTTTTCCGGGGCGGGAGCCCCGCTGATAAAAACACGGCGGAAACAGACATTTTCAATGGAAAACGCTCACCTCGAGACACTCCACGCGGAATCCGGACAGCATGGAACCCGAATTGAACATCATACCTGCTCTCGTCTACCTGCTCATCTACCACGAGTACGAACTCCGGCGCAGACGTCAACGGTGAGTACTGCACCTACGACACACGGGAGGGGGGAGGACGAAAGGTTACGGGCACACACATATGCGACCCACACCCCCCCCAATATGTACACACCAATGCAGAGCAACAAGTCACAGTGACACCACCCAAACACCCGTAAAAAATACAATGACACAACCAAATTTAGAATAAATATTTATGTACAAAAAAAGCTCCTGGAAATTATTGACCAACCGTGATAAATATTTACAAAAAAAATAACTGAAGTAACAAGTCCTGCACATCCTACGAATCTAACATGTCCGTGGGCCAATGTTTCGCGAAACAAGGGCAAAGCCCACACAGGAGACCTGAGTCCTTTGGAGAGAACACTGCAGGGGCATCAGATGTTAAAACTACAGGCACCTCAGGGGGAAGGGAAGGGGGGGGGCACCACAGCCACATGAGTCCACGACGCCAGATCCACGAGGAGCCACCATGCCCACTGCACCATCCTGGGGAGTGCAAAGCCACAGTCTCTCAAAGTCTCTACAGTGGGTGGGCTGCCCACTGTACCATCCTGGGGAGTGCAAAGCCACAGTCTCTCAATGTCTCTACAGTGGGTGGGTTGCCCACTGTACCATCCTGGGGAGTGCAAAGCCACAGTCTCTCAATGTCTCTACAGTGGGTGGGCTGCCCACTGTACAATCCTGGGGAGTGCAAAGCCACAGTCTCTCAATGTCTCTGCAGTGGGTGGGTTGCCCACTGTACCATCCTGGGGAGTGCAAAGCCACAGTCCATCCGGTGGATGACAGTCTCCACTGGTCAAGGAGGAGGCATGGTGGGCACAGTGAACCATAAACAGTGCCTGAGACGGCAGTTCCCAGCGGAGCGGTGCTTGAGAGGAAGGGCCCAGCGGAGCGGTGCCTGGGATGAAGGGCCCAGCGGAGCGGTGCTTGACAGGAAGGGCCCAACGGAGCGGTGCTTGCAGGAAGGGCCCAGCGGAGCGGTGCTTGAGAGGAAGGGCCCAGCGAAGCGGTGCTTGCAGGAAGGGCCCAGCGGAGCGGTGCCTGAGATGAAGGGCCCAGCGGAGCGGTGCTTGACAGGAAGGGCCCAGCGGAGCGGTGCTTGCAGGAAGGGCCCAGCGGAGCGGTGCCTGAGATGAAGGGCCCAGCGGAGCGGTGCTTGACAGGAAGGGCCCAGCGGAGCGGTGCCTGAGATGAAGGGCCCAGCGGAGCGGTGCTTGACAGGAAGGGCCCAGCGGAGCGGTGCTTGTGATGAAGGGCCCAGCGGAGCGGTGCTTGACACGGCGGGGCCCTGTTCAGCGGTACCTGTCTTCACGGCGGGGCCCTATTCAGCGGTACCTGTCTTCACGGCGGGGCCCTCTTCAGCGGTACCTGTCTTCACGGCGGGGACCTCTTCAGCGGTGCTCTTCTGCACGACGGGGCCCTGTTCAGCGGTGCTCTTCTGCACGGCGGGGCCCTGTTCAGCGGTGCTCTTCTGCACGGTGGGGCCCTCTTCAGCGGTGCTCTTCTGCACGGCGGGGCCCTGTTCAGCGGTGCTCTTCTGCACGGCGGGGCCCTCTTCAGCGGTGCTCTTCTGCACGGCGGGGCCCTGTTCAGCGGTACCTGTCTTCACGGCGGGGCCCTGTTCAGCGGTGCTCTTCTGCACGGCGGGGCCCTGTTCAGCGGTGCTCTTCTGCACGGCGGGGCCCTCTTCAGCGGTGCTCTTCTGCACGGCGGGGCCCTGTTCAGCGGTACCTGTCTTCACGGCGGGGCCCTCTTCAGCGGTGCTCTTCTGCACGGCGGGGCCCTGTTCAGTGGTAGCTGTCTTCACGGCGGGGCCCTCTTCAGCGGTGCTCTTCTGCACGGCGGGCCCTGTTCAGCGGTGCTCTTCTGCACGGCGGGGCCCTCTTCAGCGGTGCTCTTCTGCACGGCGGGGCCCTGTTCAGCGGTACCTGTCTTCACGGCGGGGCCCTCTTCAGCGGTGTTCTTCTGCACGGCGGGGCCCTGTTCAGCGGTACCTGTCTTCACGGCGGGGCCCTGTTCAGCGGTACCTGTCTTCACGGCGGGGCCCTCTTCAGCGGTACCTGTCTTCACGGCGGGGCCCTCTTCAGCGGTGCTCTTGCAGTATGTCAAGGGAGTCAGACCTGGCCTGGACACCCTGCTCACTCGCCCTCCGACCGTGCAGTGTCAGGCCCCTTCGGGGACGGAGTCCTGGGCCCTTTGGTGTCGTCCCTTGCAGCCGGGATGGGGCTTGTGGGGCCCTCCTGCTCCGCACTCCTGGTGGTTGTCCTCTCCGCCCTGCTGTCCTTCCGCTCCTTAGATGGGGCTCTCGGGCCCTTGCCTCCCCTGGCTGTTGTGGCAGGTGAAGTGGCCGGAGTTACCTCCTTGGGGGCAGCCGTCTCTGTCCACTCACGGCGGCCCTTCACTTTCCGGGTCCTCTTGCCTGGGGGGGGGCTGGCTGTCCCCTTGCTGCTGACCGAAGTATCACTGCCGCCAAAGGGTGGACTCCACATGCCATGCACCACTTGCACCTTAGAAGCTGGGCTGGTGGTGGCTGAGGTGCCCTTGGGACTTTTCCCAGTTGGAGGGGGTGGGTCAGGGGAGGGAAAGAGGTCAAGATTGGAGAGGTAATATTTCTTGGGACCAAGGTAAGGGGTAGGAGTAGTGGTGAGAGAAGTGGAGGAAGAGGATGTGGTTGTATGAGAGTCAGGTGTGCTGTCCTTGGGTGCAGGTGACTGGGACGTAGGCTGTCGTGAGGTGGTTGGCTGTTGTTTGGGTGTCTGCCTGCGTTTATGTGTCTTGGAAGAGGGAGTGACAGACACAGTGGGAGAGGACACAGGGGACGTGTAAATGCCAGTGGGGGTGGTGACTGCAGGTGTGCGGACTGTAGTGGATGGTGTGCTGGTGGTGGAAGAACTGGCTGAAGTTGGTGTGCATGCAGGTGTGAGTGTAGACGTCACAGGGAGGGAGGAGGGAGACGAGGAGGACGGGGACACAGAGGTGGTAGTGACTGTTGATATGTCTGCATCTGTGTGTTGCTTGGGTGAATGCTTGTGTCTTCTGTGGTGCTTATGTTTGGATGAGCTGGCCTTGGGTGTTGAGGTGTGTGTAGGCTGGTCTGATGGTGTGGATGGGATAGGCTGAGGTACAGGAGATAGAGAAAGGGTGGAGGCAGATAGAAGAGGGAGACTGGAGACAGGGACAATGGCTGCCGTCAGTGCTGAGGCCAGAGCAGTGAACGCTCGTTGATGGGCAGCCTGACCCGAATGAATGCCCTCCAGGTAGGCATTGCTCCGATGCACCTCCCTTTCCACCCCCTGGATGGCATTCAGAAGGGTAGTCTGCCCAACAATGACCGTCCTCACCAGGTCAATGAGCTCCGCACTGAGGGCAGCAGGGGTAACAGAGGCAGGGGCTGAGGTGCCTGGGGCGAAGGAGACGCGCGCCTTCCTGGCCGAGCGGCCACGGAGCGAAGACTGAGGGTCTGCTGGGAGGGCGGTGCTGGTGCGCTGGGTGGCGGCTGTACCTGTTGTTGCGGGGGGGCACAGATGTTGCCGCCACCGCTAGGGAGCTCCCAAACGAGGACGTGTCCGTGTCGCTGGGGTCTCCACCGGCCCCCGTTGTGGTGCTCCCCTCGCCCTCCGGATCACTGGTGCCCTCGGTGTCTGTTTCAGTGCCCACCGGGGCCTGGTGACCTGCAGCTCCCTCGTGCTCCGAAGCCAAATCTCCTCCGCCTGATGATGCTAAAACACAAGAAAACAAAGAATAAGGGTGGGGGGAGAAATAAAACAAAGTTGAGTGCATGCCTTATCAATACCCTTTGCGGAGAGGACAGACACAGGTGCCTCATGCACTAAGTCGCGAACTTGGGGTACACTACTCAGTACTTCTGACTAGGCCAACAGGTCTAGGGACAACAGACTCGCACATGGGTGATGCTGGAGCATGGGTAGCTGCACTTGGCACCCTACAGAGGTGGGGGGCAGGGGCACAGGGCCATGCCTAAGGGAGAGGACTACACTACAGAAAGCGCCCTGGCCTAATGTCACCCACAGCCCTCCTCCCCCACCCAGACGCCTCCACTGCGCATACAGATAGGAGAATGTGCAGATACTCACCCCCTTGTGTCTGCTGTGATCTCTTTAAGCGCCCATCCAAATCAGGGTAGGCCACCGCCAGGATCTGGGACATCAGGGGGGTCATGGTGCGACTGGCACCACTCCTAGGTCGGGAGGCCATCCCCAGCAGTGTTTCTGCGGTCTTCCTCGTTCCGCGGCGGATGTCCTCCCACCTCTTGCGGCAGTGGGTGCCCCGTCTGTTGTGGACCCCCAAGTTCCGGACTTCCTTGGCGATGGCACGCCAAATATCGATTTTCTGATGGGCGCTCACCTGTTTGACATGTACAGGGTGGGAAAGAGAAACCGTCACATATCTGCATGTTTGGAGTACATGCCCCCCCCCCAACCTTGCCATGGGTCCCATTCTCTCATCTGTCATGCGTTGCACTCCTCATTTCCTCCCCACCCACCAACTTACATCCCCCCCACACCACACAGGCATAACCCATTCAATGTGCACTCAGTCTACTCACCTGTTGGTCTGGAGGACCGTAGAGTAGCGCATACTGGGGGAGGACCCCGTCCACGAGCTTCTCCAACTCTTCTGAACTGAAGGCGGGGGCCCTTTCACCAGTAGCAGCAGCCATTGTCACTTCCAGACCGAGTTCACAGCAGCACTTGCAGTATAGGTCCTCTCCTGTGGATGATCAGGTCTCGAGTGATTAAGCAGATAGGAAATGGCGGTCACGCCCGCGGCTGTGCGTACCGCGACCGCCGGCGCACATCGTCATTGGCTCCTGAAACCCATAGGCTTCAATGTTAACCAATGCGTCTTCGCACAGCGGTCTTCGACCGCCTACCGCCACGGTGTGCCCCGCCAGCGCAGTGACCTCACATCCCATTGTCCCACTTCACAGGTCAGGCATCCACCATTTCAAGGGCCCACATGGCTTAATTTCTAATGCGTCACACAGGCCTAGGCCTTGCTATGGCACACATACAAACATAGCAACCCATACATTTACCTGTACTGTGCAAGCTGTGTTGTACGTACCTGTGAGTGGATTGACTCTGTACTCCATATTCTCCTATCTAGGCACCGTCCGCTGGGACTTGCGATGAGAAGGAGGAATCCTCGCGTGTACCGGCCGCTGGTGGACCTGTCGACAATGGAAGAACGCAATATAATACTACGATACCGACTTGACCGAGCCACCATCCATGAACTGTGTGCCCAGCTGGAGCCAGCCCTGATGTCCCCCATCCGCCAACCCACAGGAACTCCCCCTCTAGTGCAGGTTCTGTCTGTCCTCCATTTTTTTGCAACCGGCTCATTCCAGACAACAGTGGCCATGTCATCTGGGATGTCTCAGCCTATGTTTTCCAAGATTTTGTCCAGAGTGTTGTCTGCCCTGATGAAACTCATGCGGAGCTACATCATTTTCCCAGAGGAGGGTGATTTGCCTACAGTGAAAGCTGATTTCTATGCCCTTGGACACATCCCCAACATCATTGGTGCAATTGATGGAACCCATGTGGCTTTAGTACCCCCAAATGACGATGAACAGGTGTACAGGAACAGGAAGAATTACCATTCTATGAATGTGCAGGTGGTCTGTTTGGCTGACCAGTACATCTCCCATGTAAATGCCAAGTTCCCTGGGTCAGTGCATGACGCGTATGTTATGCGAAATAGCAGCATTCCCTATGTGATGGAACAGCTACAGAGACAGCGTGTGTGGCTAATTGGTGACTCTGGTTACCCCAACCTGCCGTGGCTACTGACCCCAGTGAGGAATCCCAGGACCAGGGCAGAGGAACGGTACAATGAGGCCCATGGGCGTACTAGGAGGGTGATTGAGCGAACCTTTGGGCTCCTGAAGGCCAGATTTAGGTGCCTGCATATGACTGGTGGATCCCTAATGTACTCACCAAAGAAGGTGTGCCATATCATCGTGGCCTGCTGTATGCTTCACAACCTGGCTTTGCGACGCCAGGTGCCTTTCCTGCAGGAGGATGGTCCAGATGGTGGTGTTGTAGAAGCCGTGGAGCCTGTGGAGAGTGAAGAGGAGGAAGACGAAGAGGACGACACAGACAATAGGGACAGAGTGATACTACAGTATTTCCAGTAACACACAGGTAAGAATCACCCACGCCATTTCACAATTGCTTATAGCCTCCTGCATCTGTACTTTCTATAGTTCCCCCCAGATCTTTTTCATTAATTTTTGCCTTTCCCTTCCCTTCTCAGTGCTGTATGACTCAGTGCCTGACTTCTGCTTGGTTTGCCCATGAACTACACCGTATTGACATTGGTATGTTGTCATGAGTAATTGACAGAACAGATATTGAACAGTAATATGTAATACATTTGTTAATAATACAGCATGACTCAAAACTGATTTGTGTGCAATATGTGATTTATTTACAGTGCTAGATATCGGTACATGTGATTCTAAGGGTGATGGGTGGGGGTGGAGGAATATCCATGGCAGAGTCCAGTTCTCAGTCTCACAGGTGCATTGTCCTTTTGCCTGTGGAAGGATGGAGCATAGGCAGTTCATGGTTGGACAGGGTGGCAATGTGGGACAGTGGGAAGACTTCAGGGGGTATGTCCTGCTGGCGGGGGTCTTGACATCCTACTCTGTCGTTTTTTTTAATCTCAGGCTCCTCTTACGGGGTGGTTGTTCTTCAGCAGGAGGTGGGGTTCTGGTGGGCTGTCGTGGTGTTGGGGCCTCCTGTCCACTAGCGCCGGCAGTGGTGGTAGGCTGTTCCTGGTCCGGGCTAGTGACAGGGGCCCTGTGTGGTGCAACATGGTCCCGCAACGCGTCCTCTATCCTGTTGAGGGCCAGGACGATGGTCCCCATTGCGGTCCCGATGATTCTCAGCTCCTCCCTGAACCCCATGTAGTGTTCCTCCTGCTGTGCCTGGATCTCAGTGAACCTGGCCAGTACCGTCGCCATCGTTTGGTGGTGAGGGCCTCTTGGAGAGTGGGTTCCCTGGGCCTCTCCTCCCCCCCCTGTCGCACAGCAGCCCTCCGAGCTGCCCGGTTTCCCCCGGCCTCTGTCCCCTGGACGGTGTGGCCGCTACCACTGCCCCCAGGTCCCTGTTGTTGTTGGGGTGTTGGGTTAGCCTGGGTGCCCTGTAGTGGCAGACACACCGCTGATTGAGCTGTCCTAGAGACAGAGGCATGGGCCCGCTGGGTGGGAGCTGTGCTGGTGTTGGCAGAGGGGGTCGGGTCTGGTGTGGCCTGTGGCTGCCTGAGGGGAACCGACTGCCGAGAGGTCCCCGATGGTCCGGGCTGGTCATCAGGTTCACTGTCGACAGAGCTGCTATCCTCACTGTGGGCCTGTTCCGGGGGTGGGATGGACATTTCTGGACCCTCCTGGCTGGTGTGTTGGCGTTCGGGTCCTGCATGGGATAAGAGAGTTTGGTTATTGTTTCTGTGTGTGCAATAGCGTGCGTGTTATGGGTGCCCTTGTCCCCCAGTGCAGGCATTCCCTTGAGGGAGGTGTTGTGAGGGTAGTTAGTGGGGGGGGGGGGGTTAGTGCAGTGGTCATGCTTAGGTGATGGGTGTCCATGATTTGTGTTGGCATTCAGGGTTTGGTGTTGGGTTGGGTGGGTTGTGCTGGTGAGACATTGTCAGGGAGGATGTGTGCTGGGGGGTTGGGGGTGAGGGTGGGGGTGTGGGTTGGCATGCTGGTGGGGTGGGGGGGATATAGTAGTTGAGATTGGACTTACCAGAGTCCATTCCTCCGGCTACTCCAGCGAGGCCCTGAGGATGCAGGATGTTCAAGACGTCTTGCTCCCATGATGTAAATTCGGGAGGGGTGGGTGGGGGTCCGCCGCCAGTCTTCTGGACCACGATGTTGTGCCTGGAGACCATCGATCGGACCTTCCCCCGTAGGTCGTTCCATCTTTTGCAGATGTCCTCCCTAATCCTGGGATGCTGTCCCACCGCGTTGACCCTGTCCACGATCCGCTGCCATAGCTCCGCCTTCCTAGCTATACTGGTGTGCTGCACCTGCGAGCCGAAGAGCTGGGGTTCCACTCTTAGGATTTCCTCCACCATGACCCGGAGTTCTTGGTCCGAAAAGCGTGGGTGCCTTTGGGGTGCCATGGGGTGGTGTGGGTGAGGTGTGGGGTGGTGTATGTGATGATGAGTATGTTGGTGTGTGGTGCTTTGTGCTACTATGTGGTGTGTGTGATGGTGTAGTGTGCCTCAGTGTGTCTTGCTATGGATTGTCTGCTGTGTCTCTCTCTCCTTCTCTCAGTAATTGTGGTCGCAGGGGTTTGTGGGTGATGTGGGTGTGTGTTTTATAGTTGATTGATTGTGTGGGAGTGGTGTGTGTATGTGTATCAGGTGTGTGTATTTCGAATTGTCCAATGTGGCTGTGTTTTGGTGCTGTGTGTGTATTTTGACCGCGGCGGTGTGTAGCGCCAATGGAATACCGCGTTTGAAAGACCGCCGTGTGGATTCGTGGGTCAGAATGGCATGGGCGTACGGTGGAGGTTTGGTCATCTCCAGTTTATCGCTGCCCGCTGATGTGGCGGCCTGCAGTGGAGGTCGGATTTTTGGAGGTTTGGCCGTTGTGGGTCAGAATGACCGTGGCGGCTTTCCGCGGCCGCGGCGGTGTTATGGCGGTCTTCTGACCGGCAGTAAGCGCCTTTTACCGCCGAGGTCAGAATGACCCCCTATGTGTGCAATTGGACACATCTTGATTGTAGATAATGATCAAAAGAAATTCCCAAATAGTTGTAATACGATATAACTTCTAATTTGACCTCGTTTTGACAATGATCTAGAATTCTGGCTGTTTCCAAAAATTATTACTTTTTTAATATTGTTCATTCTCAAGCACTTTTCATATGTATATACATTTAATACATCTAAAAATCTTTGGTGGCCAATCATGACTGATGGACTATAATTAGATCCTCCAAACAGACATGAAAATAAATGTTAGCACTGCCAAGGCATGGTGGAAAGCATCTTGGGCATGCTAAATTGGTAGCAAGCTTTGTAGTGTATAGCATGCTTTATCTAATCCATTAACAGGTTTAGGTTTGTGTGGAAGAGTTACCTCTGTAAACTTGCACCTATGTGCCTGAATATAAAACATAAATGAGTGCTAGTGTTGATTGTTCAATTCCTGTCATGTCCTGTTCCTCTAGAAATGAAATGTGAATCCTGTATTGAATGGTGCAGAGTAGGTAGTCAATAAAGCAGCAGTCCTGCCTTCTGAGAGCCAGAGATGCACATCATCAAATATAGGGTGGTTACATTAAGCATCGCTGATACCCCTTTCCTAAAACCACCCCGAATAAATGAAATCATGTATTTTTGTTCATTCAAGTTATTTAAGTCTTGCAAAAGGGTCTTGGCTAAAAGCTTGCTGTATTCAATTTACAATGCTATCAAGCTCTAGTTAGCTGTAATGTCCTATCTTCATTTTTACGTTTTGGGACAGTAATGCTGCCCCTTCATAGCTCAGCAATAGCCATAGATTTTAAAACTGTTTTAAAACGTAACTTGCATGCCCCAAAGGTAGGTTTTAAATTCATAAGAGTGATAGGGAAATCAACATGTTCAGGGACCGTAGAAATTCTTGCATTTTTTATTAGATCCTCAATACGTTTCACCATCCAATGCTATTCAATACTTTTACCATCAATGGCAATATTTGAATTGCTATACAAATAACAGCCCTCTAGGAAATAGCAAATGTCCTAGCCATGGCTCCATTGAAATATTATTGCACCATTCTCTACTTATGGTAAACCTAATTCCAAAATGTACTAATGTCCTGAATTTATGGCAGACTCCATTAATACTCAACTATGCTATTCATATTGCCTTGTTGCTAAACTAACAGGAGACACATATGCCTTCCTAGACTTTTGAACATGAGCACAGCTTGATGGATTTTGATACCATTATAGTTTAATGTAAATGCTATCGCCAAGCAATTTTCTTCTATTTCTTATCAGACGGATAGTCTGAAAGATCCGATGTGGGTACAAAAATACCTTTAATCTAGTTTGTATTCAGGCTATTCTTAAGGAACAGAAAGTAGTACATAGGTTGATGGTTTTATCTTTTCAACTTAAAATAAAGCTAGCAGATTGATTTGGAGCTGTTGGACCTGAGGTTCAGGTAGGGATGCCTCAGATTAAACATTGGTATATACCATGGTCCTCTAAGATGATAGGTTCTGTGTCACCCAGGTCTTCCCTTGTCCACAAATTCTGGCACAGATCAATCATTTCAAGTTCTGTTTTCTTGGAGAAAGTTAAGAATACATATGTTATACCTCAATACATTATTGACATATATTGTAAAGATAGGCTTCATCCTAAAATGTCTCATGTTATGCAATCTACATCCTAATTCAGTCTCAAAATTCATATTTTTTCTGGATTTGCAGGAATGCACAAAGGGTTTTGATGGTGTCATCTGCACTGTCATGACAACAAATATTTGTGAACCTATGAAATTCCAAGAGCCATACTGTATAATTCAGCGCACTATTGCTGTGCTAGTAATGGGATTTAAATGATTTATTGAAGTGGCTTCTACTTTAAAATACATATACTCCCAAATATGTAGTGATAGGATGGATAAGAATGAGTTAATATATTCTTATCACCACAATAAATTCTCTAGATGTCAACTACATTGATCTCAGGGATCTTCTTTTTGTAGTGGTCATCTGTCCCAGGTACAGACCCAAATTAGTTAGCTTAGGAACTCTTTTGTTTGTGAGCCCATTGTTACAGAATTCTCTCCAGGAAGGTGAGGTCTTCTTGGAAAGTTAATTAAATCTGGAAACTTGAAAGGAATTCATAAAAGTAGACAAGGAGGATACAATTCTCAAATGCCAAATTAATAGGACCTTATCTCGAACAATCATCTCACTCCCAATCAAGCTCTGTCAATGGATAAAAAACTTGAAAATGAACCAATGAGTCAAGTATCATTTTGGTTTCTTAAATCAATGCATGGCTGGATTTGAAGATATTACATGAGTACCAAAATTGCAAAAGAAGTAGCCTTTACCTGGTCTGCACACCAAACCCATGTTGCAATTACAGTGAGGCCAAATATCAGTCCTGGCCATGGAAGGTCCCCTGTGACAGGATCTCTGAACATGTGAAATGAATCAGCCCGTGGAAGGTGGCAGGTGGTGTTAGGTACTGTCACATTGGGAATTGCGGTCATGTACTTTTCTGCAAGTCCAGGATACCAACCAATTTCATTGAATGCTGAAAAGAAAATGGAATCATCTTTCATTTCAAAGAAATACATACCTATAACCTAATGTGTGTGGAAGGATAAAATCAGGTTTGGTTTGTTGCCTCTAATCTTTAGAGTTCATTTGTGTGGGAAGGGAATAATGAAGATGAAGCATGTTTACCTTTTCACACACCCCACAAGTAGGATCTCTTGGAATAGATACATGTCTGAAATTTCTAAGATACTGAGGGCCTGATTTCGAGTTTGGAAGATATTCTGTATGCCACATTACAAGTGCATTATATCCAATGGAACTCGTAATACAGCAGATAGGAAATCCGTTTGTGATGGAGTAACTCGTCTGCCAAACTCTAATTAGGCCCTGAGTGATAAATATGAAGATACTTGAAAACATATTTGGAATGGGTGTTATTTAACTAATACCACACTGCTATACATCCTAAACAATCACAAAAACTAGTGTGTCTTTCCAACTTTGTGAGTTTGGAAGCCTGATCTCTGATGCTGTGGTGGATAAGAAAACCTTTCACCCATCATCGCACCTTTATTTTTTACCTCTGACCTAAAGGATACCCTCCTAGAAATGAGTCTTAATGCCTGATTTAGAATTCAGAGGATGGGTTACTCCATCACAACAGTGACGGATGTCCCATCTACAAAAAATCTAAATCCCATAGAATATAATGGGATTTAGATTTTGGTGGATGGGCCATCCATCACCGATGTGACGGAGTAATTCATCTGCCGAGTTCTAAATCAGGCCCTTAGTTTGTGATGGTGAAGGACACTCTTTACTAGCAGAGACAATTCATTCAGGATGGATACATGTTATCGTCCAGCATTTAGAGCACTTGTGTTAAAAACAGAAAACATTGAAAATTAGTATTCTTTTCGGTGACTAAGCATGCTATCATTCAGGATTACCGGGCAAAAACCTGTGCAGAGTGACAGGGTGAAGTGCTTCAAACAGTGATGAAATTCTCTTTAATGACTGCATGTGCACTTTTTTGTATTATAATGCTAGTATATGTAATCATGTGTATATTTTGGTATTATATTTGACTGCTTAGAGTACTAAAGCTCAGCAGACATTTAATTGTCAGTACACATCTAACAATTAAATAAATGTGGAAATATGCTAGGTACGACTTCACTTGTTTGTCAAACACAAAATGAATAAGGATGGGTATAAATACTGATAATGCAGATCAAATAGAAATATGAATATATATAAGGATGAATAAGAATAAATAAGGATGGGGATAAATACTATTAAAAGGGGTCAAAGATAAATATAGATAAAGACAGACAGAAATGTTAAAAAAATTAATGTCATAAAACTTGGAGCCCTACTCACAACACATTGGGTAAAGCATAATTTTCTGTGTTACAAAACATTGAACATAATAGGAATAGAGTCTAGAACCATTCAAATTGTGCTCATATAATATAAAATGAAATCATTACTTTACACAATAGTAGTAGTTTTTATAGTAGTTGTGATAGTTGTGGTAGAAATAGTATTAGGAATAGTAAACATGTTTATTCAAAGATTCTTTGAATTACAAAAATTTACATTTAGAATTCAATAATAGCTCATTAGGATAAATTAAATGTAGTTCATTATTATGTATTCTAATTAAGTATGTATGTATCATTAGTAACATACTACTACTGCTACTACCACCACGACTACTACTACAAGTAATATTGATAATAATAATAATAACAATAACAACACTAAAAATAACAACAACAGCAATAATAATAATAATAATGATAATAATTACAACTACATTAATAGTCTAAAATGCTAAAAGGCAAAGCAGAGGCCCCAAACAACTCCAATTAAACGATCATAGGTTCAGCACTATACATGTGCTTTAAAAGGACCTAAGGCAAAAAGGCATAGCAGAGGCCCCAAATGTTTCTAGCATAACTATCATACCTACAGCACCATACATGTGCTTAAAAAGGACTCTAGACAACATGTACTCTTCTACCTGGTAGGTATGAACATTTTAAGCCTGTAAAGGAGAGTTGCAGGTGTTATGGAGGTACATGAGGAGAAAGCCTTCAGGGATGGTGTTTTTCTTTGGGACTTTATTTTGCATTTAAATGGTTTTGAGGGTGAATATATTGCTATATTATCTAACTGATGGCTAGTTTGAGTTTCATGAATATTGAGAGTGCACATGAACATTTTGATTTGATATGTAAGGATGGAAGAAACTGCAGTGCTGAGAAACCGCAGGGCCACTGGACTCTGTTTAAATAAAAACAAGGATGCTGATTTTGAAGGAAGTCCCCCAGTGAGTCTCTCTAATGAGATTGTTGAGTGACCTCCCCATTCAATGAGAGGAGATGGCCCTCTCCTACCTCCTTATTTAAAATTACTTTTCAGATCTGAATCTTGGAAAAAGATAGATGCGCATTTGCCTACATTGTAAATAAGTTGGAGGATTCCAATGAAACACAAAACTGATTATGCTGACACTGGCAAGCTGCAAAGGGAGTACAGGTTGGCCATTTTGAGTATCAGTATGTATGTGATAGTGAATGACCCTGGTTCCTGGGACGATTCAGTAGCATTTAATCTAGAGTCAAATTTATATAGAAATCATGCAGCGCAGCGCAGTAAGTAAAGTTGCTGCCAGCCTTGTGTGAATGAGAGTGAGCATAACAGCTCTAATAAGATGTGGCACTCTTTTGCTCTATACCTGCACTGGAGCACTTTTATCTGCCATGCACGTATGCAGATACCCTTGCACTGTAGTGCAAGGGTGTCTGCGTTGTGGTAAGTATAGTTTCTGTAGAGGAAGGGGTGCCCTTCTGTACAAAAAATATAATTAATTTTTCCTCTTTGTATTTGTGCTGAAGAATGCAGCACACATGCAAAGAGGGCAAAACTAGGAAAAATGAAATCATTTCCCCTTGTTGCGTCTGCCTGAGAGAGATGCAGGATTTTGGTACAATTCCCTGTTTACAGTACTCTGCAGATAGGAATCTGTGTCAAAACTCATTGGTGGTTGCCGGGGAATGCCCAGGCACCACCCGTGAAATGCTCTCCTGATCCAAAATAATGCAAGGCAGCGCATTGAGTTACTTTGGGTTACAATTCAATGCAAATCTCTATTTGCATTGGACTGTAAATCCCACTAGTGGGCTTTGTGTTGGGATTGCATTAAAACATATAATGCAACCCATGGTAAATCTGAGCTCTAATCTTTAACGAGAGCTTGGGAATTTCACAAGGAGAGAAAAAGCTAAACTTACCAAAATGCAAGAAGGCCATAGGAAACTTCTTGCCACATTCTTTAATGCAGTAGACATTAGTTCTCCCATTAGTTAAACTAAGTTCAGAGTATGAAGTAAAAGACAGAGATAATCTTACTCCCAGTTTATGTCTGACTTCAACACTTGTGCAATATTTTGAGAAATTGGGTTGTTGGTTGACTGGGGTGTGAGCCAAGGCTTAACTTAGAGGCAATGTGTAAAGTATTTATACAGCACACAAACAATTAATGAGTGAAAACATCACACAAGAAAAATTACTCACCAATTTAGAAGAAAAGAGTAAATTTAAATAACTTGACACCAAAATGACAAAATTCTAATCAGTAGAACTGGTGTTATGAATTTCTAAACTTTTTAGTGAAAACAAGCACCTCAAAGATCAAAACGCAAACTGCGAGACCGAGTCAAGTAAAAAAATATGGCCAATAGGGATGGAGCACAGTTTAGATACAAGAAGTGGAGTGGGCCCGGTCAGAGTTTATCCTCGGGCTTAGAAAGAATTCTGAGAAAAATGTTCTGAGAACAGGACTGGTGGGGCATCACCTGGAGGGTCAGGTCTCAGGTTAGGTTCAGGAGTGGGTCCAATGTGAAGGTATCCTTTTGTGTCCCTGATGCTGAGATCAGGAGGTCAGAAAAATTAGCCCTTTGGAGTCACTCTGGTGGTCCTGACTTTAAGTTGCAAGTTCAGCCCTTCTTCCATAGGCAAGAGAGAAGCAGGGCAAAAAGGCAATGATTCAGCAAGACAGCAGCAGGTCAGCAGTCCAGCAGAGTGGCAGTCCTTTCAGCAGCACAGAAGTCCTTCTTTCTGGCACAGTATCCATAGGTTCAGAAGTGCACTGAAAAGTTGGTGTCAAAGGTCCCCTTTTATGCCCTGGTGCCCTCTTTCTGAAAGGTGGGAGAAGCTTCTAGACAGTGGTTTTGAAGTACATGGAATTTCCTAACTCACCTGTCCTGGCTCCAAGCTGGCTCCAGTGACAATAGAAAGGTGATAGGTCTTTTGTGTGAAAGCAGAGCATTCCCTATTCAGTTGCGAGTGGGGCTGTGTTAAGCTCTGCCCCCTCAAACTGCCAGCAGATAGTCCATTAGGGCACACCCATTCCTTCTTTTGTCTCTGTCTGGTAGGAATTCACAAAGTATAACTGTCAATTACATCCAAACATGTAACCCAGGAAAGGCTCTAGGCCTAAAAAGGGTTAAAGCCAGAAAAATGACAACTTTCTAAAAGAGGCATTTTCAAAAGCATAATCAAAAACCTGATTTTACCATTACATAGGGTTTCTCAACACAATTCCAAAGACACCAAATATGACACAGCTCCCTGCTCGTATTTGGAAATTATAGCTAGGAGTGGGTGGAACTTGCAGAATTTGACTGCACGGAATGCAGCAGAGCTATATAAAAACTATGCAAAATTCAATGGAGTTCCACCAATGGGTGAAAATTATGCAGCCTATGCTTGTCGTGCTGCAGTTTAACCTTTATAGTGCGAGCACTGCTGAAAATCAGCGCAAATGGCACCATGCATTACACAATAGCGTGTGACCATTTCAGTTGAAAGTGCTGCTGCTTGAGTAGAAAATCAGCTTGAGCTGCAGCAAATCTACTCAAATGGGAGCTCTCTGACCGTGACTGTCCCTGTTTGAAAATCACACTAGGGGACTTCAAATCCCACTTGCGTTCGCCAGTTTTCTGGAGCCTTGCAGGAGACAAATTCCCCAGCACAGTGATTGGCAGAATTTAGCCAGAACTCGACATTAAAGAGTAATTTAGACTGACCCAAATTCTGCTGATTCCACGTGCAGAACAAAACATTCTTCCCATCCCGAATTACAGCTCATTACAACTAATAAGGAATCCCCAATGTTATCCTTTGAGAAGTGAAAAATAAATTTAGGAGTTTTTCACTACCAGGACTTGTACAACTGAAACGTACATGCCCAGCCTCCTAATTACACAGTACTCTGCCCTATGGTCACCTAGGGCCTATTTTAGGAGTGACACATGTAGCAAAAGGGGAGTTGGAGGCTTGGCAAGGGGATCAAAATGCAAAGCTGACATAGTAATTTAAAACTGTATTCAGGCTCCAATGGCAGGCCTTGGAAACATTTTAAAGTGCTACTTAAGAGGGTGGCATAAGAAGTGCTGCATATTCACTCGTAGCTTTTGATTTACAGGCCCTGTGTATATGGTATACCACTCTACTGAGCACTTTCAAGTAAAACAAATATGCCAATTGCACATTAGCCAATTAAATCATGTTTTTAGGGAAGTGAACAAGCACAAGAATTTTAGCACTCATTAGCAGTCCTAAGGCCAACAAACATAAGTTTAGCAAAATAGAGAAGGGGAGGCAAAGAATTAGGGGAAAAAACACCCTAAAATTGACAGGTCTAACATGCCCCCCACAGCTTAAAGTAAGGAGAACTATCTAACCCCTTGGGAGTTCTCTTCACAAAGGCAGAAAAACCAGGATAGACCATCAGCATTTGTGTGGTCTAATCCAGGGCAGTGTTCTAGGATAAAGTCCATTCCCTGTACGGAGATGGACCACCTCAACAATTTCGAATTCTCACCCCTCATTTGCATTACCCACCTGATGGTCCTGTGGTCTGTCTGAAACGGGAAGTGAGTCACAAACCAATATGGTCTCAGCTTCTTCAGTGCCCAGACCACATCAAAGGCCTCCCTCAATAGCACTCTACTTCTGTTCCCTGGTAAGTAGCCTCCGAGAAATAAATGCTACAGGTGTGTCTAGGCTCTCCACATTTAGCTGTGATAGAACTGCTCTATACAATGCTACAAGGAAAAATATTAGGACAATAAACTCCTGGGAAAAGTCAGGGGCCTTGAGCAGAGAGACTATGCAAATGATCCGTTTTAGGAAGTCAAAGGCTTTCTAGCAGGCCTCTGTCCAGATCACCTTCTTGGGCTGCTTCTAGGAAGTCAGCTCAGTCATGGGGGCAGCAATGGTGCCATGTCCCTTGAAAACCTCCTGTACTATCCAGTGAGGTCCAGAAAGGCCCTTACTTTAGTCTCTGTCTTTGGGATCTTCCAGGCTAGAATAGTCTCTATCTTGGCCCGGAAGGGCTGCACCTTACCCCCTCCCACTAGATGTCCAAGTGTACCATAAACTCCTCACCTATCAGGGACTCACTGGTCTTGATAGTCAGGCCTGCCTGTTGCAGAGGCCGAAGCACTTTCTGACGGGAGAAATAGGTGGTCCTGCCAGGTGCTGCTGAAGACAGCTATGCCATTTAAATAGCAGTAATGAAGGCCTCCATTCCAGCTAAGACCTGGTTTACCAGCCTCTGCAAGGTAGCAGGGGCATTCTTCAGTCCAAACAGCATCAATTTAAATTGAAGGTAGAGAAGGCTGCCAGTGCTCTGAAGTCAAATCAAACGTGCTTCTGAACGTGGAAGCCCACAATTTATCAATAATCTCATCATCTCAAGGATGGGGTTCACATAAGTCTTGGTACCTGAGTTGAGTCACCTGTAGTCAACACAGAACCTAAGTTCTGGGATGGTGCCAGGTGGGGCTGCCTTTGGTACCACTCCACTAGGCTGAACCAGGGACTATTGGAGGGCAGAATGGTACCATACAGAGATGCTGTTCCCCCCAGGTTAGTGTGATTGGCATGTAGGAGGCCAGAAAGGGGTTTATGGACAGGTGGACACTGGACTATTGAGTGGTGTGACATTGGAGGTGATAAACCGTGATCAGTGAGCATGCATGCCAATCCATTTTGTAAGGAAAATTTTGTTGATGTGACTTACCCAACTTGACTCCCCAGGTATTCCTGTCAAGCCCTCAGGTTGCACAATGGCCAAGACCTTCTCCTCCCATGATGTGAACTGTAGGGGAGGAGGTGTAGGACCACCGCCAGTCTTGTGGACCACCAGCTGGTGCCTGGCACACATGGAACATACGTTTCCCCTGAGGTCATTCCACCTCTTCCTCATGTAGTCCCTTGTGAGCGGGTAGCTGCCTACAGAATTTACTCTGTCAACTATTCTTTGCCACATTTCCATTTTCCTGTCAATAGTGGTCTGCTGGACTTGGGCTCCAAATATATGTGTCTCTACTCTAATGATTTCATCCACCATGATTCTTAACTCGTCATCTAATGAAACAGGGATGTTTTTGTGGTGACATGGAAGTAGTAAAGAAGTGATGAAGAAATCAATTGGTAGGTGCTGTGTGAAAAGGGAGGGAATGGGAGTAAATCGTGTGATAGGGTGCAAATTTGTATTGGGGTGTTGTGAGGATGTGTGATATGTGCTTTGTAAGAGATGGTGGGGTTCCTAATCTATGGTTTGGTTTGCTCTAATGTTGCTCTGGCTTCTGTGTTTGGCATAGAAGATGCAAAGGATTGTCGTGTTTGGAGATGTGTGTTTTTTAGTGTGGTTGGTAGGTGTGTCGAGTGTGTGGATGTGTGTCAACTGTGTTTATTTCAAATCTATCCAATGTAGTGTATCACTGTGGGGACTGCTGACTGCCGCGGTTCGCACCGCCATTGGAAGACCGCCATGGCAAGACGTCATGGTGATTTTCGACTTGTAACAGGTTTGGTGGTTGGTTGACGGGCTGGCGGTGCCAGTGATTGGACTGCTTCTTTCCTACCCTCCAGAGTCCTGGCGGCATTGTGATACTGGCTGTCTTTTGGAGGTCCTGACTGTGTAACTCGTAATACTGTGCTCTCTATGACCACCAACATGGTGGTCTTTTGGCAGCCGCCACCGCTGCGATGTGGCAGTCAGACGACCAAACTCATATTTGTTGTGGGCAGTGCAGCTCCCCCCCTAAGGGTCCCAGCACTGGCTTTCCGCCAGCCTTTGCACGGCAGGGACTCCGCAACTGGCGGAAAGTTAAGTCATGTTCAGCACAGCGGTGCTGCTTTAAGCACCGCCGTGGCTGAGTACGACTTCGTCTACTGCCTATCTGTCGGGATCTATGATCTTGGTGGTGGCGGTGGTCCTTTGGCAGTCAGACCACCAGGGTTGCAATATGGCAGTTGGTGCCACGTGGCGTGCAGTGGTCCCACAGTGAGCGTGGGTTTTGCAGTACTCAGACCATCAAACTCATAAAGAGGCTCATAGTGTGTGGTAATATTCATTTGTTATTTTTAAGTCTCAAGTTTAATAACAGTTACATGTTAGTTTAAATGTAAATATTACTTGAGTACACAGGTGTTGAGATGAATATATTTATTTTTTAATCATTTGCTAAGAGAATTTGGTAGAGTTTCCTCGTCTGGCCCTGTTTGTTATTTTTGAAGCACTTAATTGTTTAAATTAGTGTGCCATTTATATTGTTGGTTTAATTGTTTCTTTGATTTTATTCTATAAAGTAGTTTTTTACCTTTATTTTATTGGTTGGGTTAGTATATATTTTTGTCAGTTGAGTGCTTCCATGGTAAATGTCAATTTAGATTTTATTTTTGATGAATACTATAGTCTGGGTTTATGTTAAATATAAATTAATTATTATTTAGGTCTGTATTTAATTGTTTATATTGAATGTTAATGATTTGGTGCTTGTATTGTATGCAGTTTAAGTGTGTAACTTTTTTGGGGTGAATGTTTAACATTGAATATATTTATTTAATTAAATATGTGTAGAAGAAGCTGTGGGTTAATTTAAAGTAATTGTATGTGAAAACTATTTTATGTTTTTGTTAATGAATATCTAGTTCCAAAGTTTTTGCTACTGATATATGTAAAAAAGATATTATGTTAATCAATGTATGTACTCAATATTTATGATTTTAGGTATACTGAGTCAATATTTATGGTATCAATATTTAATTTTTAGTAGTTATGTGTTTCGATATTTAATGGATTGATATTATATGAGTGATTCTGTTAAGGAGAGTGGGAGCAAGCTCCCTACTAATTGTATGGCCAAGCGGCTACCATGATAGAATTCTAGCCTGGGCAGAAAGTGTGGGTGGTAGAGCCAGTGGAGCGCAAGGCCCTCCAAAACTTCTGGACTGGTCCCTATGAGGTGTTGGAGAGGAAGGAGGAGTCTACTTACCTTGTGGACCCCAACATCCCCAGACGCCACTTAAAGGTGCTCCATCTCAACTGCCTCAGACCCAACTCTGAGAGATCTTAGGTCACAATGCTGCTGGTGACAGATGATGGGGAGGAGGAGGAGATTGAATGGCTCCATGATCTTCTGTAGTACAAAGAGCAGGATAGGCCAGTGAAGAGTGTCAACCTCTCCCCTACCCTGACCCCACATCAGCAGAGGGCCTGGCGCCAGTTGATGGAACAGTTTTCCTCCTTATTTACCCCCACTCCTAGGTTTACACATCTGAGTACACAAAATTGTTTCAGGGTCAGCCTACTTGTAAAAAATAAAATGTAAAGGCTGTCTGACAAGGTGAGGTTCAGCATCAAGGCATTGGCCTAGTCACATCTGCCCCTTTGACCTCTGTGGCAGCCAGTGGAAGGGAGGCCCTGCCATTGGAAGTACCTGCCTCAGACACACCTGCCTCTGTAGGTGAAGACCCCACCCGCAAGCTGGACGTCCACCTAAACACCCAGGTGGTGTGATGCCAAGATCTCAACCACTGCCAGGAAGTGACCCCTTTCTGATGGAGCCCCTTTGTGCGCCACAGAATTACTCTGTTGATTGTTCTTCACACACTATCCATTTTCAAGGATTGGACACTGGACAAATGTTGTGGCATCTACTCTAATGATTACATCCTCCATGACTAATTCCTTCACTATTTGACTTATTTCTTTACTTTAATTTCCACCTTTATGTTCAGAGCACATGTGAATTAAAAACAACTAGCACACAATCAATGCCTAATAGTGATTTTTCATCATTGCAGGACGTACAATGTGAAATCCATGTGATGCAAATGAGGTACTCTTAAGATGGTAATGTAAGGATGGATATGTCACAGTCAGTGTCAGGCTGAGGATTGCTACCAACACAACAACACAAGCAGTCACTCACACCAACATTTTTATTTACACTGTAGAGCCCATAGGCTGCAATTATGTCTGGACTGTCATTGCCAAGAATGAGTAAACATTGTTGCTTCTGGCTACATATCTCAAAAGTACCATCCCCCTGGCTACAGAGGAAAGGGCTATGTCAGACCCTGTCTCTTAGTATAGGCCAACAGATTTGTGGATGTTGTCACCATCTTGACACTTATCACATACCAAAACCAGGTCTATCCAACTTAACATATCCCATGACACAGACAGTGGACAGTACAACAGTCCCTAGTCAGAGGCCCATCCTACTACAATGATTAGGCATTTAGGGGGTGATTCTGATGTTGGCGGGCGGCGGGAGCCGCCCGCCAAGCGGGAACCGCCAGAAGACCGTACCGCGGTCAAAAGACCGCGGCGGTCATTCTGGGTTTCCCACTGGGCTGGCGGGCGACCGCCAAAAGGCCGCCCGCCAGCCCAGTGGGAAACACCCTTCCCACGAGGAAGCCGGCTCCGAATGGAGCCGGCGGAGTGGGAAGGTGCGACGGGTGCAGTTGCACCCGTCGCGAATTTTAGTGTCTGCTGAGCAGACACTGAAATTCTTTTTGGGGCCCTCTTACGGGGGCCCCTGCAGTGCCCATGCCATTGGCATGGGCACTGAAGGGGGCCCCAGGGGCCCCACGGCACCCCATACCACCATCCTGTTCCTGGCGGGAGACCCGCCAGGAACAGGATGGCGGTATGGGGTGTCAGAATCCCCATGGCGGCGGAGCACGCTCCGCCGCCATGGAGGATTCTTAAGGGCAGCGGAAAACCGTCGGGAGACCGCCGGTTTTCCGCATCTGACCGCGGCCGAACCGCCGCGGTCAGAATGCCCTGCGGGGCACCGCCGGCCCGTCGGCGGTGCTCCCGCCGACCCTGGCCCCGGCGGTCTTGGACCGCCGGGGTCAGAATGACCCCCTTAGTGCCATGTTACACACTCATGTCAGTGTTGTGGCACAGGCACTATGGCCCGCAATGAGGAAACACAACAACATCTACATACAGGGCATACAGGATCATTATCAAAACAATGTAAAGGGAGAATGGATGGATTGCACAGGATGACATGTTACAAGGCCACATGATGACACACTTGCAATCATTGGACCAAGATACCAAGGCAAACAGGTCTATTCTGAAGCTCAGATAACTGCCCTCCCACTGTCCAGGCAGCCGGGGCATGGAACTCACATAACCCAAATTTGTGACATACAGTACCTGTATCAATTCCATGTCTCCTTCACATTTCAGACCAACTACTGTCATCTGTCAATGACACAACTCTGAAATGCCCACATGAGGATGCATGGTGAAGAGATTTGGAAGCAAAAAGTGACATGCAAGGAGTTTAGGCAGCCAAAGGCATCCATGAGACACAAAAGTCATTTTAAACTTCTGTTGTTTCTCTGACAGTGCAATGTGACTGGCCCAAACAAAGGAGATTCTCAAGAGAGGCACATCTTCAAGTCTGATGTAGCCAGAAAACCGGGCCTGTATGATGCATAGCATGAGCAACACAACAACACAAGCGGATCCTTCTCTACAAATCCTCACCCCTACAGTATCCCATGCAGTCACAGAAATTACCAGAGGCTCACTCGGTGGCACTGTCAGCTCCCCCTCATCAGGGATGTATGGGATGTTTTTCCTCAGGGCAAGGTTGTGGAGCATGCAGCATGCCACAATGATCTAACAAACTTTTGCGGGTGAATAGAGGACAGCTCCACCTGATTTGTCCATGCTGCATAATCTTATCTTCAGGAGCCCAAAAGCCCACCCCAAGACAAGGTGTATTCTTCCATGTGCCTCGTTAAAGTGGACTTCCCTTGGCGTAGTTGGGTTCCTCACTGGTGTCAACAACCAGGGATGGTTTGGGTAGGCAGAATCACCTGTGAGGAAATACGACATGTGTGCAACCATCAGTCCAGAGCAACGTCTCACTAGCAGCAGACAGAGGATACAAATATACATGACATATGTTCTTACCAACCAGCCAGGCCCTCTCTGGGTACAGCCGTGTCATCAGCTGGTGAATTGTGCAGTTCCGCATGATGAAGGCATCATGGACTGAACCATGGTATCGGGGACTGACTTGAGAAATGTAGAGGTCCGCCAAATACACTACTTGGACATTGATGGAATGGAAGTTCTTCCTGTTCCGATAAACCAGTTAATTGCCATGCGGTGGACCAGGGCTACATGGGTACCATCAATGGCTCCCACAACATGTGGTATGTGTGCCAAACCATAGAACTCTGCTCTCCCGTTGGCAAAATCCTCAGGTTGAGGAAAATGAATGTAGCTGTCCAGGTGTTTCAACATTGCTGAAACAACATCCTTCAAACTGAACATAGGCTGGGATATCCCAGCAGATAGCAAGCGCAACACTGACATGACTTGTACTATGGTTGGTATGCTATTTGGATGATGTATGGCTGGCATCAGATCTGGCTCCAACTGATGACAGAGATCCATGATGGTCTGCCTATCCAGGTGGTAGATCTATATCACATGTCTGTTCTTCCTTGTCTGCAAAGTCTACTAAGGACGGTACACAGGAGGGTGTCTGATCCTTCTCCTCCCAGGGTAACTATGCGGGCTAAAAATTAAAAAAGGCAGCCCCTCAATGTGTCCCTAGAAAATTACATCATACATGTCAGATATGAAAAGTATCATGTCATGTGAGTCACTGTAAACATGATACACAACACACACCAGGAATAAAACGTGCACATTTGTGAAACGTTAATGTCTTGATTAAGTACATATGTCTACAAAACCTCTATCTGGTCTGCAACTTCACATCCAAATTACTCCGTAAACTGCTTGTGATTCAATGCCCCAAAGCCTGGATTACACATGTGGGAGAGGGTGGTGGTTGTCCCCCCAAAATACGTTGTCACATCAGCATGACAATGTAACTACATGATAATGGAAACAATTGACCTACATGACAGGACAAGGCCAGCATACAACATTCACAAGGACATCATTTTAATACTTGTAAAACATCAAAATATATTGTTTAAATGCATTATACACCTCTAAAATTTGTAGCTGCCTGACCTACTTCACTGGACATTAGGAACCACCCACAACTGCCGGCGGAAGTTGTCATGGCGGTAGACGGATGCGGCGGACACTGCCATAGGATAACATTGCTGCCTGTGGTGGTCTTGGGCCAGTGACAGTGTTTGCCGGTGGTTACGGTCATGTACGTGGTGTATGTGACTGACATTTTCTACTGATTTTCTCACTTGACTCCTGGCACTGCTGCCAGCAAGACCTCCACGACCTGAGCTGCTGTGTACCCCCCCTGGGAGCAATCATGCCGTGTCCCACAGGTGATAGGGCCCATGCCTTCTCACCCAAAGAGCTGGAGAAGCTAGTAGAGGAGGTCCAAACCCCTGCATGGACAGCTCTATGGTGCACCAGAGGAGCAGGTAAGTGCACCATGTGTATACTTTCCTCTGTACCTCTACTTATATTATCTTTAGTCTTCCTAGGCTTAAGACCAGTTTGTATGAATGTGTCTGCAAAGCCCTGTCGGTGCCGTCAATATGCATTTATGGTTGAGTCAATGGGCATGTTTCTATGTCAAGTGACAGGTTTGTAGTCCTGAGACAATGTGGTGAGTGTGCATTGAGTGCTGTCTGAACCAACTTGCGTTTGATGCACATGGCTAGGTGAGATATTATGACACCCATCCCCAGAGTAATTTTTCCACAAGATGTCTGTAATGTGTAGTCAGATGTGGTTGCATGACAGCAGGAGTGTTGAATGCCTGTTGTATGTGTTGGTTGGCCACCATTTGAGCTCTTTCTGTGTTTGCACAGTGATCTCTGACCACCACTTGTTGGACTGTTGTTCTGAAGCCAGGTAATGACTCTCTATGGCCCTCAGCTCATAACTGGGCATCTGAGCTGGTACTGATTTCCTTTTCCACTACAAGTGTGACACTGTGCCCTCTCCCTATATCCCTGGACAACATGTGATGGTGCCAGATCATGCCTCACTGCCAAATGCAGCTTCTTGAGGCCATTTCCAGTGATTACTATTGGAATTGCATTGGGGGCAGTGTCATAATCTGTGACTGATGTGCTCTTATCATCTCTGACAATGTGTGTCACATAGGCTTGACAGATCCCTTTATCCCACAGCCCTGATGTCTCTTACATCCAGCTCTGATGTGTCCAGTGCAGGGACATATTATTTTGGACATTGCACATATGATCTTGGACTCTGCGGTTATGGCTATGAAGCTGAACTTCTACAATGCAGGGCCAGGTTTCTCTATCAGTACTATAGGTTTTTGAACACACATGTGGATGTGTGTACTTTAATGTTAATGTGACACACAGACCATCACCACTAGAACTAGCAGGTGCTTGCATCTGTATCTGCACATGTCCACACATGGACAGGCTTGCCTCTTTGTGTGCTCAACATGTTACTCCCTTCACTGTTGTCTAAGCACTATGGGTCTGTATGAAGGCCTGTTATGACATGTCAGGACCGGATGCAGCGGGTGACATGTAGAGGTAGTGGATTTTTTGTGCATTGTGTGCAGTGTGCTTTACCTGTGAACTGCCACTTTATGAGATGTGTTCCATCGTGTTCTTGGTCAATGTCATGTGATTAGCTCATGTCCCATCAAAGTTACTGCTTTTCTACCTGGTCAGTGCAGGGCCTGAGCTGGGGAGTTGTGCACCCTAATGGGGATAGTTTGCAGTTATGTTCATTAGTCCAGTGCATGCTATGTGCCACAGGTAGACAGGATGGTCAGGACAGAATGTCATTAACTAGGTGCACTGACATGTATGTGACTCTGTCATTTTGTATGGGGCTTTTGGACATAATATTTTGTCTTATCATTTGCATCCATGCAGGTCAATGTCCATCAGAAGAGGGGATTTGGAGAGCCATTACCAAGAAAGTGTGGACCCTGGGAGTCCACAGCCACTGGAGCACCCACTGTCAGAAGAGGAGGGAGGACCTGAGATGCTGGGCTTGGAAGACTGCAGAGGCCCAGCTGGGAATGTCCTCCCAACAAGAACGGGGTACCTGTCGGACCATGACCCCCCTAATGGCCCGCATTTTGGTGGTGGCCTATTCAGCCTTGGATGGGTGTTTGAGGTCAGCACTGCAGCCACAAGTGGGTGAGTATATAGAGAAATCATGACTGAACCTGTAGCAGGTGATTGAGTGAGGGATAGACTGTTCCCCCTGACAATGTAGCATGTGTCATGTGTCACAGATCTTCTGGGATAAAATTGATGTAGACAGGATATGTGTTTTCAACTGGTGTGCTCATCCTTTTAGAGCTTTGGACCAAGGACTAAACTATGGTGAACCCTCAGTCGAAATGCCCAGCATGGAGAGATATGACTGTATTTAGTGTTCAGATATCCTGTTTTAACTGCCCTGGTGGTTGTTGGTTTCCACCAACAGATCACTCCTGACAAATGTTTCAGTCCAAAGGTAAGTAGGATGTGGATCACTGTCCTCTGTCATGTGTCTGGGGATATGTGTAGGTTGACATCTTCAAACCAGGTGTAGGTTTTCTCCATTGTATATTGGGTGCTGGTGCCTCCCAGCAGTCTGTGATGCATGGGTGTCCATCACACATGTGAAATGACTTACATGGTGAAATATTGGCAGCTATACCATACTACTTTCCCTTGGTAAGTGGGGAATGTGCATTGTCATGGGTGATGTGTCATCAGTGTAGTAAACATACATTGTGCCAAAGTGTCTGCATGTCCTCCATTCCCACTAGGATACATATATATGCAGTAGATGTATGGCACGTGTTAGCCATGCATATGGTATGATGTTGAAAAACTCTTACATATGTGTACACGGGGCCCTGTTGTCGTTATGATACATCTGCAATGGTTGTCCATTTACTCTGATGCCCCAGGCAGGACTGTGTGACCATCAAACATACTCATACAGAAACATTCATGCCTCATAGTATGTCATAAGTCATGTGTAACTGCAGTAGCTGGGATAGACATTCCAGGTAGGGGCAGGGTGCTGATCCACTTGATGATGATTGACACCCTTTATGTGGAATGATGGTTGTAGGTCTAAAGCACTTGTGTGTTGTTTGGGAATTGTGCCCTGACTGTATGGATGCATCATGGAGCAACCTGCAGTGATGTTTACATGGCATGTGTTTGGGGTAATAGAGTCATCCACAGACAGATGCCATGCTTGTCATGTCTGATATAAGGGTAGTGATATTGATTCTAACTTTACGACGACTTAGTGTCCTACTAATAGTGATTGCAAGGTCTGTGCCCCTCCGTCCTGCACAGTTCAGTTGTATACTACACCAACACTCAGAAATAAACATGGAAATGGGTGCGAGACATTGGTAGGGAATATCCAGGGCCTAACAGGGCCATTCATGTGTGTATTCTGGAGACATCTCTCCATGAGGTTTGGGACCTGACTTCATTGTTGTTCCATGCAAAACCACATGTGGTGCACATCTGGGTAACCTTGCTACTACCTCCTTGACTCATTTTTGAAAGGTTAGACTTGTGGAGCTGTACATTGTTGGGATGTGTCCATTGTGACATAGATGCTTCCATCTCACCTAAACTAGGTATTGCATGTTTGAACCAATGCTGTCTGCCTTTCCTTACCAACATCACTTATTGTAGAGACATCATATTGGTGCAAGTTAGAGTGTGCATAGGCTTTTGTGAGTTTAATTGGTAGGGTACCTTACAATGGTGTCCGATTGTTGGCTTCTGGTTCCATGTGGTGAGCTGCATGTGGCACAAGTTTGATGTGGACTGGTCACCCAGTTGGGTTATGGTTAGTGTGGTAGTTACACTTCATCCATGATACTGCAGTTATCTGAGGCCAAGATTAGCTCATGTATTACCTTAGCAATTCCAGATGGCATGCATGGTTCTGTATCGGACATGATGCTGGCACTTTGCTGTCAATCAATCAACCAGTTTTTGTAAAGCACAGCTACTCAACTGTGAGGGTCTCAAGGAGCTGGAGGTATGGGAGGGGCCTCTTCTGAAGAGCCACGTCTTGAGGTTCTTCATGATGATGGTGAGCAACGGGCTTTGTCTGAGGTGCAGGGGGAGGTTGTTCCAGCTACTTGCTGCAATATAGGTGAAGGATCGTCCTCCAGTGGTGGTTTTGCGGATGCCAGGGATGGTGTCCAGGGCCTTCTGGGTGGAGCCGAGGGATCTGGCGGGGTGTGGAAGGAGACGCGGTGGTTCAGGTACGCTGGTCCTGTGTTGTGTATGGCATTTACATGTGGGTGTGTAGCTTGAACGTGATTCTCGACTGGTAGCCAGTGGAGGGTCCTCAGGTGTTGGGAGATGTGTTCTAGGCATGGGAGGTCCAGAATGAGCCTGGCAGCTGGGTTCTGGATGAGTTGTAGTTTTTTGATGTTTCTAGTTGAGGTGCCGGCATAGAGGGTGTTGCCATAGTCGAGCTTGCTTGTGTCTAAGGCGTGGGTGACTGTCTTGCGACAGTCTGCTGGGATCCATCTAAAGATCTTCCAAAGTTTGCGGAGTGTGTGCCAGCAGGCGAAGGTGACTGAGTTTACCTCGCGGGTCATGGATAGGGAGGAGTTGAGGATGATTCCTTGGATGATGAGCTCAGTCTTGTGGAAGTTGAGCTTGAGGCAGCTTTCTCTAATTCAGGTGGTGACAACTTCCATTCCTGAGTGGAAGTTCCTTTTGGCCATGTCCGGGTCTTTGGCGAGGAAATTTATGAGTTGTGTGTCATTGGCATATGACATGATGTTTATACCATGGCTTCTGATGATGGCAGCGAGAGGGGCCATGTATACGTTGAACAGTGTGGGACTCAATGAGGATCCTTGGTGGACTCCGCAGTCTGACTCCTGTGGGTCTGGAAGTGTAGGGCATGAGTCTGATCCTCTGCGTCCTCCCAGAGAGGAAGGATTGGATTCATACCAGGGATCTTCTGCGGATTCCTATGTCTTGGAGTCTGGTGCGCAGAGTGCTGTGGGAGACTGTCGAAAGCTGCTGAGAGGTCGAGGAGTTTGAACACTGCGGTGTGGCCACGGTCTAGGAGTAATCAGATGTCATCAGTGGCTGCCAGGAGGGCTGTCTCCGTGCTGTGTTTGCTGCGGAAGCCAGACTGGAAGCTGTCCAGGGAGTTGTTGGCCACAATGAAATTCCATATTTGTACATTGATTGCTTTCTCCAGTACTTTGGTAGGGTAGAGTAGCAGCGGGATGGGCCGGAAATTCTTTCGTTTTGATGGGTTGGCCGAAGGTTTCTTCAGGAGAGGGAGTATTTTGGCATGTTTCCTGTCCTCGGGGAAGGTGCCTGTGTTAATGGAGTAGTTGGAGCAGCTGTAACTTTATGCAGTGGGCCACTTGACATGATGGTATGTTTTGTCTCTCAGAGTTGTGACTGATGTGTCTTCATGTATGTTATGACCTTACGTCACTTTCATTTGGCAGCATCAACACCGGCAGGTGGAGAAGATGGGGCTGACCCAAGTGCGGAAGCATTTGGCCACGGGACCTCAGATCACGAGACCACCAACAACAAGGGACCCAGTAGTCAGGAGGACAAGGGAAGTTCCACGGGGGAGACTGGATCTGGCTCTACATCATCGGATTCCTTCTCCAGTGGCCACTCCCCAGTGGTGGCGGACCCATCGGGCACCACCCCAGCACCATCTTTGCCTGCCAGCCCCCATTCTATCACACCCTCACTATTGCTCCCCACCCACTTGACCGTGCCCACTCACCCAAGAGGGTGGGCATCTCCTTTGCTGCAGGCACCTCTGCTCCAGCCCCTGTTAGCCCTGCTACCCTCAGTAAGGAGGCTATTGCCCTCTTGAGGTCAATCTCTGTGGGTCAGACTGCCATTGTGAATGCAATCCAGGGACTGACATGCCGGATCCAGCAAAGAAATGCGTGCCTTGAGGGCATCCACAGTGCAATCTCTGGCCAACAGAGATCATTTCAGGCTCTGGTCTCCACACTAACGGCAGCCAGTCACCCCTTGCCTTCCTTCTCTCCTCTACCTTCTTCTCCCCAGTCCAAGTCCTCCACTTCCCCACCCACCCAAAGCACACAGACAGACTTGCATGCACCCACCTCATCAGACAAGGCTAGCGCAGACAAATATATACACCACAAGACACACGACTGGCAAGCACACAAACAACATCCACCTGCAGACACAGCAACAGTCACGTTGTCCCCTGACACTCCCCCACCCCCACCCTCAACATCACACACATGACATCTGGCACACCTACAGACACCCCATCTACAGTCACTGATACAGACACCACACCTATCATGCCCGCAGACACCACCCCAGCAGACCCTCAGACATCCACCCCAGTCACCACACCCACAATCACCACAACCACAGACACACCTACATGCAGCAGATCCATCATACCTGCAGTCACCACACCAACAGACACCCACCCACACATCACGGCATCCCCAGCATCTCCACGCCCCCTCAGCCCCAAATACATAAATGCCCTCATTCACCCATCCAACAGACACCCACCACACATAAGCACACCCCCCACAAACATGCACCCAAAACATGCACACCTACACGTAAGGCAAGCACTCCCTCAACCTCCAAATCCAGATCCCCTTCTGATGACCGCATGTGTGTCAAAGAAATTTTTCCTCAGTGAGCTTGACCTTACCTGTGTTCTTCCCACCCCGTACCACCCCCAAAAGGTCAGTTTCCCTCCACAATGCCACCCCTTCCACCTCCCAGGCCTCCCCTGCCCACCTGAAAGCACCCACGCCCCTCCCCTACCAAGAAGAGGTTGACCCCTCCCAAGAAGGTAACCCTTCTCCCAAGCCCAAACCCAAACACCCCCGCACCCCTTATAATTCCCTGAGGTGCCTGCCTGCCCCCTTGATGCCCCTACTTGTAGAGGTTACATGGCAGTTAGGAGTCAAGTAGGAGCCCAACACTGTGCCTTTTGGGCAGACATTTTTGTACTGGCCTATGACTTTGGACTGCAAAACAGTTTATTGAATTAACCCAACCAGTTGTTGGTGTTTTGGATACACCTTTGTCCTGCATTTCCTTCCCTAGCTTTCAGTTGTTCCTTGGTGACATTGGTTGTGTGTCTGTAGTTGTGTGTGTTTGGCCTGCTTGCTGCCCCATGTGGTATTTTTTGAAGTACGTGAGTTTGTGTATAGCGCCGTTGTCCCCCAAGGGAAGGGTGTGTGTTGTATGACGGGTGTGTGTGCTGCTGCAATGTTGGTGTCATGGCACTGTGTTGTAGTTGTAGTGGTATGTGTATCTTTTTTGTGTTGTGCGATGTGGGCATATATGATGAATTACTTGGTCCCTCATATGGCTATTGTTTACATGTGGTGTGTGTGTTCTTGACTTTTGTCAGTGCACATCTGGAGAGTGTTGATTTGTGGCAGTTAGCTTTACATTTGAGTGCACAGGTGTCCATTTATGTGTGTCCCCCTTGCAGCTGGTTGGTGTAGTGGTATGTGCCATGGAGTGTGACTTGTGTGTGCTTTGTTGCTTTGCCCCTCTCCCATTCTGTGACTGTGCATGACAACTGCTATTGAGATTGTTTGTCCCTGATAGTCAATTGTTTGCAACTGCTGCACATTTGTTTGGTGTCTTGTTCAACATGATATGTGTCCCAGTGCAGCCTCCTTCCAAGTATGGTCCTGCTGGTCCTATCACAGCTGTGCATGTGTTGTTTTGGTGTTGCACCTTGTGTCTTTTGTCTATTTGTCTCTGTGTGCATTGGGCATGGCATTGTTGGTCCATTGTGCTATGTGTGTGTGTGTGATGTATGTCGATAACTGTTGTTTGATGGTGGTATTGTGTATGTGCTATGGCAAATAGGTGTATATGTGTGATGTATGTTTAGCCTGTCCATGGCCAGTGTTGGGTGTGAGTTTGTGGAATTAATTTGCATATGTGCAGTAGTTGTGTTGTTGTTGCTGTGTGTATGCTGTGTGGTCTTCAGTGTCCCTGAGTCTGTGCTGTGTAGCTGTGTGTATACATGTGATATTGCTGTGCAGTGTGTGTGCTGACTGAAATGTGGTTGTTGCAAATGTGTGCGTGTTTGTGTTGCAATATGTGAGTGTGTGTGTCTGGAATGTTAGGTGTAGCTGCTGGCCTTGGCCCCTCAATAATGTGTTTGGTAGCGGTATAAATTTGTTAAACATGTTAATAATACATGTAGGTGCGTGTACTTACGGTTGGTGTCGTCCACGTCAGTGTTGTATCCCTTGTCTTCCGGCGAGCAGGAACAGCGGCATGACATTTAGGAATGCCTCTATGGCGGCTCTGGACATGTGTTGCTGTCTGCAGGTGAGTGTCTCCCTTTAAACTACTCCTTTCTACCTTCTGCTACATGGTGGTTGGACCATGGCGGTCACATTGGTGGAGTGCAACCACATAATAGGTCAGGCGGAAACATCAATCAATCAATCAAAAAATGTATAGAGCGCGCTACTCATCCGTAAGGGTCTCAAGGCACTAGAGGGTGGGGGGGAGAAATTAGGGGGGGAATGCCGTATTACTGTTCAAAAAGCCATGTCTTGAGGTGTTTTCTGAAGGACAGGAGGTCCTGGGTCTTGTGAAGGTTGGTGGGGAAAGAGTTCCAGGTTTTGGGGGCGAGGTAGGAGATGAATCTGCCTCCGGAGGTGGTGCTTTGGATGCGGGGGAGTGTGGCGAGGGCGAGGTCGGCGGAGCAGAGGTGGCGAGTGGGAATGTGGAAGTTCACTCTTTCGTTGAGGTTGGCTGGTCCAGTGCTGTGGAGGGATTTGTGTGTGTGGATGAGTACTTTGAAGATGATCCTTTTGTTGATAGGAAGCCAGTGAAGGGATCTGAGGTGGGCGGAGATGTGTTCATGGCGTGGGAGGTTCAAGATGAGGAGTGCGGCTGCGTTCTGGATCCTCTGGAGTTTCTGCTGAAGCTTGACTGTGGTGCCAGAGTAGAGGGCATTTCCGTAGTCTAGTCTGATGCTGATGAGTGCATGGGTGACAGTCTTTCTGGTTTCTATGGGTATCCATTTGAAGGTTTTTTGCAGCATGTGGAGGGTGTTGAAACAGGAGGAGGTGATAGAGTTGATTTGCTGGGTCATGGAGAGAGAAGAATCTAAGATGACGCAGAGGTTGCATGCGTGGGTGGCGGGTGTTGGGGGTGATCCTAGGGCGGTGGGCCACCAGGAGTCATCCCATATTGTTTTGTTGGGGCCGAAGATGATGCTTTCGGTTTTGTTGGAGTTTAGTATGAGGTGGCTTGCTGTCATCCATTTGGCGGTGTCTAGGAGTCCGGCGTGGAGGTTGGTCTTGGCGGTGGTGGGGTTTCTGGTGAGGGAGATGACGAGCTGGGTGTCGTCTGCGTAGGTGATTCTGTGTGGGTGGAGGATGTTGGCGAGCGGGACTATGTAAATGTTGAAAAGTGTGGGGCTGAGGGAGGACCCTTGGGGAACTCCACAGATGATCTTGGTTGCTGGGGACTGGAAGGGAGGGAGGCGGACTTTCTGGGTCCTTTCGGCAAGGAAGGAGGCGAGCCAGTCTAGGGCCTTGTGTCGGATTCCTGCGTCGTAGAGGCATGTACGGAGTATTTGGTGGCAGACAGTGTCGAAGGCTGCGGAGAGGTCCAGGAGGATGAGTGCGATGGTCTCGCCCTTGTCGACTCTGGTTCTGATGTCGTCAGTACAGGCGATGTGGGCGGTCTCTGCCAGCCTGTTTTTGCCACCAAACTCATAATATGGCAGTCCGCTCCACCAGACTGTTGATGGTCAGACCACCGCGGCCAACATGGAGGTCAAGGGACAAACTCATAATCAGCACCATTGCCTCCTAATAGAATAGTTTGAAAGACACTTGGGTTGGCAGACTGCGTCGCTCAGGTCACACATGCCAAGTCAAATTCCGTCTACCATGTTAGAATGTCTAAGGCGCCACTCTGGCACAGGAAGCCAAAACAAACAACACAGTGGAAGGATGGTACAATGCTTTCCAATCCACACCAGGTAGAACGCAACCTACACTATACAAATTTATTGAAGCATTAAAAAAAGAGCAAAGCTACCAAGAACTAAGAATAGAACAATCTATTAGCCAAATTGGCTCTAAACGTAGCAAACAAAGTAAAAGAATGTGTGACATGCTACAATTTAAAGTCAAACTCTTCATGAATAACAAAGTAGTAGTTGATAAAGTGATATATATATATATATGTGAAATATATACATACATGAAAAGGCTGGTGGAGAACGGGCATGGGCAGTGCAGGGGCCAGCACCATCGCAATGTTGAACATTGCGATACAGCAGTGCTGCCAGCTCGATTACGAGCTGGAGACAATGCTGTAACTTGTTTCCTGCTAGGCCAGCGGGTGGAAACTCAGGTTTCTGCCCGCTGAACTAGCGGAACCTCTTAATAACACCGGCGGGCGGTCAGGTGTTTGGCGGACAGGCACTCCCATATGCCAAACTCAAAATAGGGCCCTATCTATTCTCAACTATAGATAGTATATTGAATCACATTATTTAACATAAAATACTCAGACTTTATTAAAACAATGTAAAAAAATGCAAAACAACAAACTACTTGTGTAATCCACTAACATAAACACAGCTAACAAAAAACAAAAAAACACTATATCCAACAGCTAAACATCCCCTAAATCCTCCCTACCCTCAAAACCCTTAACAAATTCTTAAAAAAGGATTTCCCTGTTCCAATGAACCGCAGCATCTAAGCATGATCTGGTTCTGGGAACACAGACTCAAAATTACAAAAATAGACTACACAATGGAAGGTAGAGATAAAAAATTGTTGCTAAATGAACCTTAAAGACTATCTTCCCATAGAAATAAATGGGAAACATTGCAAAAATTTGTTTAGTAAATGCTTAAAAAATTATTAAAAATGTAAAACATCTGAAACAATTTTATAAAAATATGAAACATGGTAAAGCGTAAATTAAATAACAGTGTAAAATATACACACTTATTTATTATATAATAATACAACATATGCTGAAATACTGTTTAAAAAAAGTAAGTAAAAAAGTTAAGAAACATACAAAAATTGTTAACAATGAAAAATATTTGAAAACGTGCAACATATATAAATATCCTAAATATGATATATTTGTTTTTACTATTAAACTAGTTTAAAATGTTTGTTTTACTTTTTTATCTTCTCTTAAAATATATATTTTTGAAAATGTTAAACTTTATAATAAACTAAAATTGAAAACAAAAAAAGTGTGACATCTCTTTCTTGTAATAAATTTGGGGAAGGTGTTGGACACTAAAAAGATGACATTAACAGTTCCCACTCCAATCTAAAGCAACTTGGGTAAGGTGTTGTACACTAAAGGGGTGAAATGTAATATTCCCACTCTAAAATACACAATTTGGGAGAAGGTGTTGGACACTAAAGGAATGACATTTACTGTTCCCACTATAGTGTAAACCAATGTGTGGAAGGTGTTGGACACTAAAGGGGTGACATTTACTATTCCAACTCCAACAAAACCATTTGTGGAAAGATGTTGGACGCTAACTGGGTGATTTTTACTATATCCACTCCAATCTGAACAAACTTGGGGAGGGTGTTGGACACTAAAGGGGCGACATTTACTATTTCTACTCTAACACAAGCAATTTGGGGAAAGTTGTTGAACACTAAAGATGTGGCATTTATCATTCCCATGCCATCTAAATCAACTTGGCGCAAGACGTTTGACAATGAAGGGGTGATATTTACTATTCCCACTCCATTGTAAACCAAATTAGGCAAGGTGTTAGACATAAAATAGTGGAACCTAGTATTCCCACTCCATCATAGCCTATAAGGAGAAAGTTGTTGGACACTAAAGAGATGCCATTTACTATTCCCACGATAGTGTAAACCGGTGGGTGTCGGATAATAATGGGTGACATTTACTATTCTAACCCCAGCCAAAACCTATTTCTATAAAGGTGTTGAACACTAAAGGGGTGGTATTTACTATTCCCTCTCCAATCTAAACCAACTTGGGGAAGGTGTTAGACAACAAAGTGGTAAAATGTACTATTCCCACACCAACATAGCCACTATTTACTATTCCAACTCCAAACCAAACCAACTTGATGATATATGTGGGACCTTAAAGGGGTGACACTTACTATGTCCACTCTAATCAAAACCAATTTGGTGGAAGGTGTTAGAACATTAAAAGATTGACATTGATTATTTGCAGTCCAATATATACCAATTTGAGGGAAGGTGTTGGAATTTACAATATCCACTTCAAGCTAAAATATTTCACATACCATATTACAAAATTAAAAATATTACATACACAATCAACACCCCACATTCTCACAATTTTCAACAATATAAAATTAACAAAAACGTAATGTAATAACACACTAATGTAAACTACGAACATTTATATGCATATTTATTCTTTAAAATTTAAAAATAACACTTTAATTACTATTAAAAAATAAAATATTATTCAAAACATTCATTGCCATTTGTAAACTTTAAAAAACAAAATTACAAAAAAATCCCAAACCAAAATTAATTATCATAATTTTCATATTGTTTTATTTTTTATATTTTCATTGGTTTGAAGAAAAATTGTATTTACATTATTTCTAACAATTTGTTATACAATTCTAAACATTTTTAAAAAGTGATGTAATATTTTTAATGTTAAGCTAATAATAATTCCTGATATATTATTCACTCAACAAATGTGATATTTATTATTCACATTAAAATATATCTTAATTAACGTCCTTTAAATTTTACATTAATTAGCATATCAAAATATACTTTACAATTCAAAACTATTAATTTGCATATTTTAAAAGTATTAACTCACAATTCAAAATAAAAACCTACATTTTAAAAAATCTCGCCACCATTATCCGCTTAAAGCCTACATCCCGCTAGTAAAAAAAGATAGAACAATCAATTTTAAACATTAACACAATAAAAAAAATGTAAACTATTTCATAAATAAAAAATACAAAAACTATATTACATTACATACTAATTAACACTAACAAATATAATACATAACAATAGTTTCTACATCGATATTAAACACAATTATATTAAAACTAATACTAACAATAATATTTTTAACTTTCATATTCAATTACATGATATTTCTGAGGTCCCGATATTCTTGACTCAGTATTTTTGTAGCACAATATTTTTCTGATAGTTTGTCCAGACCCCCTCTTGACCAGGCTGAGAGGTCCCCACACAGTGACCATACTGACGTACAAATGGGATGATGTGCCACCTCTCTGTAAGCAAAAAGCAGGCATACTAAGAGGGCATCCCACTTCTGCCTCATGCCCTCAGACAGGCACATAATCATGCCTTTGTGAGTCTTGTTGAATCTTTCAAAAAGCTCTTTGGTCTATGGATGATAGTGTGTGGAGAACTTATAAGTAAACCCACACTCCTACATTGCTTTCATATGCGTTGACATGATGTTGGTGCCTCTGTCTGACACCACTTTTTTGGGGAAAAACCACACTGATAAAAATCCCTATCAAGGCCCTAGCCGCTACAAGTGCAGTGACGGTTCTCAGAGGGATGGCCTCTAGATAGCTAAGAGCATGGTCCACGAAGACAACGATAAGCCAGTGGCACTTGGCTGTCTTGGGGTCCAAAGGTCATACAATATCAATCCCCACCCTATAAAAGAGTGTACCAAAAACTGGCATTGGCGTCAAGGGAGCTTTTAGCTTTTTCCCAGTTTGAGAGTTCTTCTGTCCACTAGCCTGGAAGGTAACACAGTTCCTAAAGGATGCGCTAGAAGCTATCTTCATCCAGGGCCAATAGATATGTGAAACAACCCTGGCAAAGGTTTTGTCCTGCCCCAAATGTCCTGTCAGGGGTATCTCCTGAGGCGACCCAGGAAGGAAGGCCCTGTAACATTGGGGAACTTCCAACACCCGAGTTCCCCCATGTTCAGGAACCTCAGGCTCACTATACGGGGGGAAATCCTCCTAAAATATATGAGGTGATCACCAGAGATGTCACCAGCTGTTTGGGCTTCAGCTTGCCGCCTCAGGGCTTCATGGGTTTGGCCTTGCAGAAATTTCTATTTGGTGGGTCCCCCTCCTACTTGCAACCCAGCAAGTTCTGGCAGTTCACCAATGGATTCAGGGGGTCATTAGGACCCTGTCAGTGAGTGGTAATGTGGCGGCAGTACCACCAACAGGCTGGCGGTACATACCGCCACATTATGAGAATGGCGGGTTGGCTGCAGCCAACCCGCCACTTCTCCACTCAGACCGCCATGGCGGTAGCAGCCGCCGGGCCGGAGATATCAATCTCCAGCCCAGCAGCCGCTAAAGTACCAGCGGCGGCATTATGAGCCAGCCTACCACCATGATTTTCGTGGTGTTAGCAATGCCACGAAAACCACTCACTCACACTGGCATACCCACATTCATACACGCATACATCCAGTCATGCTCGCACACATATTCACACTGACATGCAGACACACATTCACATTTCCATTCATACATGCATTCACACACATGCATACACCCACGCAAACAACACTACACACACAGACGCATTCACACACGCATTCATGCACACAACCCCACACACACACCCACCACCCCCTCCCATCAGAAAGCCCAACTTACCTTCATCCAGGTGGTCTTCCGGCAGCTAACGGGATGGGGCGCTGCTAACAAAAGCAGCGCGCAGCAGAACACCGCAAGGCCGTATCATATGTCATGATACAGATGGCAGTGGTCTACCGACGTGGCAGTGCTAGTGGTAGCAGTGCCACCTTACCACCATCCGCCAGTATGGCAAAGGCCGGATTTCCAGCTTTCTTGTGGTGGAAGTCCGGCCGTGGTCACAATCTGGTGCACGGATGGTAGCCCCGGTAACGGTCTTTTGGCGGCCGTCCCCATGGGGTAGCTGGTTTAAACCGCCAATGTCATAATGTGGGCCTCAGTTTCCTCCCAATTAGGCTCCAGGGCCTCATCCACCTGCGCTGGGAGACATGAGGACTGCAAATAAAACCCAATTAATGTAATACCCTGGCATCCTAAATGAACAACTCTGTTACTTAATTCACTACTCCAAACACAATATATCACTTATAAAATGATAGTTACTTACCAATGAACATAAGGACAGATGATCCAACCACCATTATCACAGTCTGAAGTGTATCTGTATACATCACTGCAGTTAGACCACCTGCAAAAAGAAATGAATCAATTCAGAATGTTAATAGAATGGAAACTGAGGTTGCACCATCCAAATTAAATCATTGACTCACATTCACATTTGTCTTATGTTTAGACTGGGGTCTTAAGCAATAGGTACATAATGAATGTCATCTTATGATAAGCAAAAACAATGACAAAAATTAATTTTAATTTTTCCATCCTACACAGACATGAGATTACAAAGCTGTACATGTTAAAGAGGAAAAAAGCATTCTTACTTTACCTTGAGATTCTCACAGGCATACATCTACAAAACACAGTTCTGCTGCTCAGTTACGCATAATAGAGTTTTCATTGGTTTAATGTATTACAGCTTTCTGATTGATTAGATAGGATATTGCAACATGTGTTCTTCAGCCAAAAAGTTCATATTTAAAGCACCAATCATGACAAGCAAAGGGACCAGCAGTAATGGGTTTCCTTTTTGTGGTTAATGAATGTTTTGTACCCACTGTCTATCAGAGTGGGGAAGTCCACTATACCACTTATGCAGTCCTTTTATATCCACAATTGTTACAATAACTCTTAAAATGGTCCTTATCCATTTAAACTATACAACCATTTCCACCAGCCACACTACTACTCATGTGCACTATACAATTATTTCGAAGTGCCAAACTAAAATATCAAATTTCCACTATCGCCCCAGCAATGAATTTCCTATCACAGCAGTGCACAATCACCTACTAGCATTGCACTACCATTCCTCACCATCACAATACTGCTTCCCCACAAACACAATATCACCTCACAGCACCACAGTACGAAGTTCATAAAGACACTGTTGGACCTAGCCCTTTCAGCCGGATCATCCCCAAACTTTTTGCCTTCTTCCTCCTTTTTTTCTGATCTTGTTTTTTTGGGTTTAGGATTCTGGGCACTTTAGCACTGCTAAACAGTGATAAAGTGCACATGTATGTAGTAATATTGACTGATCCAGAATTGCCATTTAATTTACTTGTAAGTCCATAGTAAAGTACACTACATGTGCCCAGCACCTGTAAATTAAATGCTACTAACAGCCTACAGCACTGATTGTGCCACCCACTACAATACCCTTCAAACAACATGTCTCAGACATGCCACTGCAGGGCCTGTGGCTGCAGTTTTAAGATGCCATTGTGACCTGGCTAGTTCACACACTTGCCACACCCAAATCTTCCTTTTTATTGCATATAAGACACCCCTAAGGTTAGCCCTTGTTAGCCATGCTCTCTGCCGCTCAAGATTGCCTGCTTTGTGTGTGTTTCCAGCGACACTGTCGCACCAAAGGAAGCTGGCAATGCAGACCCCAGCATTGCCTTGCTGACTGAGGGATTCCACCTGTGATGTCACTGCCTTCTTGCTAGCCGAAGCGGTGCTCAGATGTTTGGGGTTAGCCAGGAGCACAAGCCTCGCTCAGGCTCCCGGGGCTGTACTGACTCTGACTCGCCAGCCCTGCATGACTGCGCCTTAGCTCACCCTCTAGCATGGGGAGTTCTCTTTGTGTACAGCCTTGATGGAGGAGCCTGACATCCCGCTTCTCCCACCAGGACCCACGTACGAAGGAGAGGGAAACCTCTTGCTGCCATCAACATTTTACAGGCGGGCGGGGTACTGCTCAAGCTCCGCCTTGCACCCTCTTTCTTAGCACAATCACCACATAGCCCCCAGGTTTTTTTGGAACCTTGTTTACTCGCGTCACCATGGGGGTAGCCACATTCAAGATCCCCAGACAGCAACCATTGTGCATGGGGCCTAGATTACCATAGTGAACTGAATAGAAGCGTATATATGTTCTTAAGCACTCAATTTGCATACTTGTCTTAATGAGCGATAACTCAAGAAGTACCGATTGGATTGTTGTTGTTTTGGTCTTGTTTTACTCATTTACACAGTCTCTATGTTTCTAAACTGGTGGAGTCATTTTGTGTTTTTTTCACTCTGTTAATGTAATTATGTTTTGCACAAATACTTTACACATTGCTTCTTAAATTAAGCCTAACTGCTCAGTGCCAAGCTATCAGAGGGTGACCACAGATTAATTTAGGGTATCTGACTTACACATACTAGGATTGTGGTGCCTACTTGAGCAGAATGCATACCTTTGCCAACCAGAGACCCAATTTCTAACACACACTATTGCCAACCACACTTATCATCCACAACCACATAACTAGCCCAGCACCATAGAGTCACCAACTAGCATTCCACTACATGAGTACTTAATGTTCACAGCCTAGAATTATCCTGTTACCCACACAAAAAACACACTGCTATCCTTTAAAATATTACAATACCATGATAACACTTCACGGACACCACCTAGAACAGTATCAGTAGCCTTCTAGCATAACACTTTGAGTACTGCACTCTATACAAACCCACTTCCCCGTACTGCTACTTTATTTGCATAAACTGCCACATTGGAGCTCTACACTTCCACTTCCCAAGACTTCACTGCCATGACTATTATTGATTTTGCCCCAGTCGATTCATAGCCAGTTAAGAGGGCTACACTGCTACAATCATAGCAAAGTAAACCGATGAGGATGTCACACCACCAGCATCCCCACACAATCAATTTTTTCAATTTTTTTACATTGCAATAACACAATTACAACTGCTATTTCTCTTCACCCACCATAGTATATCTTCATAGCACAGCAAATTTACAGCACAACCATACCACTACTATTCTGCAAATCCCAAACATCATGCTGCAACTTCACAGCCCTATACTACATTCTCAAAGAACTATACTCTAGGCCACTGGAATTATGTGATTGTGCAGCTGCAGCGTTTTTTGCATAATTGTCAATTTGCCGCATTTGCCACATACTCATCTGCCACATAATCTGCTGATTTTAGCATTACACATGAAATTCCGGTTTAGGACACTGCCACTTTGTTCAGTTACTGCAAAATGGAAGAACACTTCTTCAGGGTTAGAAGCGAACCATGTTGTAATTTTCTGTCCATACTATCATAGGTACAGGAGAAAGTGCATTCTACCACTTTGTCGCATCCTGGGAATTAGGGATAACAGATCAGCGATTAGGATTCTGAGAACCAATACCATCCAACCTATTGTATTTGCTGTCTCCCATTTCTTGCTAAATATGTGGAGGACCAGACTTAAAAAGCTATCCCCTTGGAGGATGCTGCCCTAAGACAGTTTTTCTCTCTAGAGCTGGGAAATTAATGTGATGTGGTTGGTAAATACTGTTTGGGGGTATACATCACACTAGGTACCTGTCAAATATCGTACTAGATACTGGTGATCCTGCAGCAGTTGTTATGTCTGAATCTATTTATGCTGTTATTGAATGTGTTTTATGTTAATTCATGTATGCAACTTTTTACATTTATCCTGCCGCTTTAGGTATATAACTTAATCTATTTTTTTATGTTGCTATTGAATGAATTTTATGTAAATTAACTTATTTATTTTATCTGACTGCTTTATAACCAGTTATATTGTAATTGATATTTTTTATATGCTTTTATGGCAGTTAAGTCGAGTTAAGATTTATGATGATGATTGTAACAAAATAATGTTTCCAGCTCTAATGGTCCAAAAGTTGCTAAAAAGCAGCAACATGTTGCAGTGCAGTGATAGGCCCTTTGTAAGGCTGACTGGTAAAGGTTCTGTTGCTTATTACTATATTTGGGTGTTAAACTGGTACTAATGAAGTACAACCAATGCCCAGACAGTGTTATCAAGTGAGAAAATTAAAAAATGAGGTAGTACTATCACAAAATGTGGCACATTATTCCTCACAATTTGGGGATCTCTGCAACCTGAGACCTCTGAAAGAAAATATAGGCCCTAATTAAGACTTCGGCGGACAAAAAGGCCATCGGCCGAAGTCCTGCGGTCAGGATACCGCCAGTGCGGTCCTCTTCCCACGGCCATTATTACGAGTTTCCCGCTAGGTCAGTGGGCAGAAACAAAGTTTTCCTCCTGCTGGCCCAGAGGGAAACAGCCCACAACATTGATGCCAGCTCATAATTGAGATGGTGGCAATGTTGCGGTGCGTAGGGTGCACCAGCACCCGTTCCGATCTTCACTGTAGGCAGACAGTGAAAAGCGCAATGGGGCTGGCCATGGGGGCCCATGCATGGGCAGTGTAGGGGTCCCCCTGGGGCCCCCTGCACCCTGTCTCCGCCAACCTTACATGGCGGAGAAGGGGTTCATAATCCCCAGGACAGCGCTGCTCGCAGTGTTTCCCTGGCAAATTAGGACCACCAGCACCGTCAGCCCCTCTAGTGGAGGAGAAGTGGCGGTGGTCCAACTGTGGTGCAACCGCCTCGGTCAAAATAGTGGATGTCGGACCGCTACATTGGCAGTGGTCTGACAGCCACATCGGCCCTGGAGGTATTAAGACATCAATATACTGATACACGTCCCTCTCGTTCCTTTCAGGACAAACCAAACAAACGGAGTGAGAGAGTAGAACGGTCTGAAATTCGAAGTGACTACACAAAGCCGAAGAAGGACTTACAACATTCCTCAGAAGCTTCATTAAAAAAGGGGGAAAATCCCCTCAACAGAAATCCCAATTTAAAAAGAAAAATGTGGCTGCAATTTCAATCAAAAATGCCAGACATGCTGAGAACACTGTAAAAGATCAGGACATGGGCAGTGACTTTGCTAGACAGTGTGGCAGAGGTCACGATTTGTTACCAAAAAATTATCGATCATCTGGATGTGATAGAAACTAATGACTTTCTCGTCACTGCGACAGCGGAAAGGCGGGTCTCCCCACCTGACAGGGTTTATGATCTAAATATCCAGATAGAGGGAGACAGAGAGCGCACTATTGAAGTAATATTCTGGGAACATTTAAACTGTGATATACTATTTACAGAACAAGATTGGCCCCCTGAATGTTTCCGCAACCTCCCACAGGAGGAAGATGTCATTTTGCCTTCTTTCTCAGTCCTGGTTCCAGACGCATTAAAGGAAGTCTATGCCACTGATTCAGCTCTGGCGTATGCTCCTGTGCTGTACCACTATCACACGGGGTGAGATAAAGAATCCCACTACCATGTAATACTAATTAGATCTTCACCATAGGCTCAACCTCAAAACCCTATTACACACGATGCTAAAATTCCAGTAAGAGAGATTCTCACACAAGCAGAGTACCAGGGAGTAATTGAACCCTGTGTCTCTGCAATGAATAACATGTTATGCCTCCTTGCCAAACCAGATCATTCATATAGAATAGTCTTAGATTAGAGACATCTGAGCGGTCACACATGCACCTATGCAATATAAAACGTACACATTACAGCACTAATTAACAACATAGTGCTAAAACAATACAAAACATCCTTAGGATTCGCTGCCAGGGCTACAAATTCAATTTCAGGAAAACTAAAATTGCTTTCTCAAGTGTCCTATTTCTGAGATACGAACATTCAGATGAAGGCAAGAACCTGGCCCACACTTTCTAGAAAAATGCGCTCAACTTCAACCTCCAAATACCATTAAGAAACTGCAGTCATTGAAAGGTTTCTTTAACTTTGGCTGAATATACATATCTGATTATGCACAATGCATAAAACCACTCTATGAGTTAATTCATCCAGACTTTTCAAGTAATCACTGGACAATAGAACACATACGATTCTCTGAGAATTGCAGCAGGACATGCTAGAAGCAAAACATTTACAAACATGCGACAACAAAACCAACATGGTAATCAGAATAATTGCTGGTGCCATCGGCTTCACCTATGTCACGTTCATTGAAGGTGACACAGTACCTATAGTATACAAATCACATTTGTATTCCAATGCAGAACAACGTTTTGCACCAACCAAAAAAATACTGCCTACTCTTCAGATGGCCGCCATCAAAGAGAGGCCACTTGCCTAGGGGAAACAAATTATTGTCGTTACCCCGGTGCCAGCCCTTGAGGTGGTCACTAAAGCTAGTGTTCCAAACACAAAAGCATTACATCCATTACAATTGACAAACATTTTTAAATATCACTGAAGAACACTTAACTGCTTGGGTACAGAACAGTACTTTTATTTCTTCACTTTCGATACCCGGTGGGTAATTATTATGGCCAAAGGACACGAATGACTGCCAGACACGTCCTCTGCGGGTTTCAGAGCAAGCCGGCCAGATCCTTACTTTGTCTCGGCTCAACACTCAGTTAATGTTACTGCGTACTGCATGGGAAAACTGTGCCAGCAATAGCTGCATTCTTCTGCTTTAAGATCTGTCAATGAACACCATTGTCTCCTGTCAGAGGAAGTAAATCTACAAGATTTCCTGTTAAGACCCAGGAAGCCACATTCAAAGCGTTTCCTGTATGCTATATATAACGAGATCTAAAAACTTTCTCAGATGGAAGCTACTGCACATTTAAGGCAGATTGATAAGGAAAACATGGAAAAGCTGTAGTCAATAATGTCATGAACACTCTATCCAACAGAATTGATACCTTAAATAATATTGTGTCATCTGCAGTTGATATCATCCAGAATGACGTGTTCTTTTTACAACATGGACAAAGCCAGTTGTGTTCTATCATGCAGTTAAGTTGGACACTACAGGTTCTCAAATGTAGCCGCGTGCCCTAACGTTATTCAGTTATTTGCCGCTTTTAATTTGTTCAAACAACAGCAGAAAATGGCAAATAAATAATCAAGTTACATCATACTTAACATTGAGTCATTCTTTGATTTGTAAGCAGGTGTCTTTGCATGGCCTTTGCAATGTGGAAGTTGTGAAGTTTACATGCTATCTAAAGCGTACTCCTGTTTCTTTGCTTTGTCCGGTATTTCAGATACTTTCTAATGGACGTTATGTGGTTCTGAACAATCAAAGCTGCTGTGGAAAGAAGCCAGGAATCGCTTATATGATTTCATTTACTCTAATGGTAACTTGTTGCGGTCATGTTTTATTCCCCCCTACACAAGAGATAAAAGTGGCAGACTGGTAGCCCCACATTGCTACTTCTAATGTAAACTTCAACAAGCTCAGCAGACTACAGGTGCAAAAACATGTGGCCCTGACATCAGCCAAAGAGACGTACGATCTCCAGATAGCAAGGTCATCGGCCGAGATACATTTCCTATAAAATACTAACTTCCCAAAGCATTTTGGTGAATTGGCCAACCGAATATTCTACAGCACCCATAGGAAAAAGATAAAGCCGCCCAGGATTGTTTTTGAGTAGGAAGGTATCCCACACAAGCAGAGTACCAGGGAGTAATTGAACCCTGTGTCTCTGCAATGAATAACCTGTTATGCCTCCTTGCCAAGCCAGATCATTCATATAGAATAGTCTTAGATTAGAGACATCTGAGCGGTCAGACATGCACCTATGCAATATAAAACGTACACATTACAGCACTAATTAACAACATAGTGCTAAAAAAATACAAAACATCCTTAGATATTTCCAATGTTTTTTTCTGCCAAAATCTAGCAGCTGAAAGTCAGGGTCTAAGTGCTTTTATCTCATTAGGCTTGCAGCATTGCGTTTGGGGATTACTTCAGGGGTATAAGAACAGCCCTCTGTTGTTTTCAGGCAGAGTAACATCAATACTAAATGAGATTGATTCCTGAGGCGTGGTCTTATGTGGATTATGTTTATCTCACAGATGACGACTCAACATACATCTGGACAGGGTGGATTGGATTGTGTTAGGATTCGCTGCCAGGGCTACAAATTCAATTTCAGGAAAACTAAAATTGCTTTCTCAAGTGTCCTATTTCTGAGATACGAACATTCAAATGAAGGCAAGACCCTGGCCCACACTTTCTAGAAAAATGCGCTCAACTTCAACCTCCAAATACCATTAAGAAACTGCAGTCATTGAAAGGTTTCTTTAACTTTGGCTGAATATACATATCTGATTATGCACAATGCATAAAACCACTCTATGAGTTAATTCGTCCAGACTTTTCAAGTAATCACTGGACAATAGAACACATACGATTCTCAGAGAATTGCAGCAGGACATGCTAGAAGCAAAACATTTACAAACATGTGACAACAAAACCAACATGGTACTCAGAATAATTGCTGGTGCCATCGGCTTCACCTATGTCACGTTCATTGAAGGTGACACAGTACCTATAGTATACAAATCACATTTGTATTCCAATGCAGAACAACGTTTTACCCCAACCAAAAAAATACTGCCTACTCTTCAGATGGCCGCCATCAAAGAGAGGCCACTTGCCTAGGGGAAACAAATTATTGTCGTTACCCCGGTGCCAGCCCTTGAGGTGGTCACTAAAGCTAGTGTTCCAAACACAAAAGCATTACATCCACGTTGGATTCCACTGGGCAACCTCACTGAATGACACTGAAGTTGATTACATCTTTGACCCAAAGCTTCAGATCCAGGAATGTCTCCAATACAAACAGGAGTACCCTGCCTCTACTGATATATTACCATTAGACCAATACCGAACTGTCGTTTATACAGATGGTTCAGCACAACCAGCTGTATGTACTAAACATCAATATTCAATCAATCAATACTTGCGCAGTTGTATGCAGAGTGATGAGAGATGGTACACTCCAGCCTTCGAAAACCTACACGTAGACCCTAGGGGACTGCACTGTACAATTGGCAGAGCTTAAGGCTCTTGTACTGGCACTGGAACATACGGATCCTGAACAAGCAACACTTATTGTGTGTGATTTGTATTACTGTGTCCAGTCCTATAACGACTACTTAAATCACTGGCGCCTGAATGGCTTCTGAGATTCCAAAGTGAATACCATCAAACACAGAAACTTGTGGGGTAGGAGGGACAGACTACCAAAATCTCATCTAGTACATACCTCGGCCCTCTGACGTGTGGGAGTACATGTTGTAGGAAACACCTTGACTGACAAAGCTGCCAAGTCTGCAGTAGCTACGGCTTCCGTACTGCAATAACTTGTTCACAGACGAGGTTGATAATGAGATGCTGGCTGCTCTGAAAGCTTCGCTGCCAGCAGGTCTTCACCAAATGCATTCCCTGAAAAGTATTCCTACCATGTCAGTGCCCAGGAAATTGCATTTGCAATCATTCCAGGGGTGAAAGATAGTGTGATCCCCAACCAAGACCAGAGAACAGATCTCATCAAAGCAGCGCATGCAGTGTTGCTTCTTCTCACGCAGGTGTGGCTGCTACAATATCACTATTACAAAAATGCTTTTGGTGACCAGGTCCGATTCCAGATGGGATTGTGTGGGACAAAGTACTATTTGACGTATATGGTCCTACTGGGGTCATTCAAATTCCATATGTGTTTAAAGTTTCAATGAGTGATCGTATTACACCTGGTATTGATTCCGATGACTGGGATGTTAAAACTGTTGATTCTATGCTATCTGAGCTGGAATACTACACAAGATATGTATATGAACACAGTGAATTATGGGGACATGTTTTGTTATCACCGTTATGGACATTCCTTTCTGCATCAAAGCAGTGCCCCAACATTAGTTTACAATTACACACAGTGGGAGCATTGTTCAACACCACCTGTGGGGAGTCCCAAAACATATGTAGATAAGTTTGTGTATTTCACCACTATTTCAAATTGCCGCCTTCCAGAATGAGGAAGTTATTGCTAACCGACACAAAATGAATCTACTCAGATTCCTTTGTTTCCCGTCTTGCTGTGGAAGGCTATGAGTATATGGAAAATTACTACTGAATCAAAAAGTGTATGGGGGACAAAAAATTGGCAAATACAGGGTAGGGATGCTTTCTTTGGAACATGCCTGATTCCTTTACAAATTAAATTTTTAAATGACACCATCCAACAAACATCCTGTTTGGGGTTAGCAAAAATAAAAGATTTGAACACACCCAATATCCCCTCACCTGCTAACTTTCACAATTGACAAACATTTTTAAATATCACTGAAGAACACTTAACTGCTTGGGTACAGAACAGTACTTTTATTTCCTCACTTTCGATACCCGGTGGGTAATTATTATGGCCAAAGGACACGAATGACTGCCAGACACGTCCTCTGCGGGTTTCAGAGCAAGCCGGCCAGATCTTTACTTTGTCTCGGCTCAACACTCAGTTAATGTTACTGCGTACTGCATGGGAAAACTGTGCCAGCAATAGCTGCATTCTTCTGCTTTAAGATCTGTCAATGAACACCATTGTCTCCTGTCTGAGGACGTAAATCTACAAGATTTCCTGTTAGGACCCAGGAAGCCACATTCAAAGCGTTTCCTGTATGCTATATATAACGAGATCTAAAAACTTTCTCAGATGGAAGCTACTGCACATTTAAGGCAGATTGATAAGGAAAATATGGAAAAGCTGTTGTCAATAATGTCATGAACACTCTATCCAACAGAATTGATACCTTAAATAATATTGTGTCATCTGCAGTTGATATCATCCAGAATGACGTGTTCTTTTTACAACATGGACAAAGCCAGTTGTGTTCTATCATGCAGTTAAGTTGGACACTACAGGTTCTCAAATGTAGCCGCGTGCCCTAACGTTATTCAGTTATTTGCCGCTTTTCATTTGTTCAAACAACAGCAGAAAATGGCAAATAAATAATCAAGTTACATCATACTTAACATTCTTTGATTTGTAAGCAGGTGTCTTTGCATGGCCTTTGCAATGTGGAAGTTGTGAAGTTTACATGCTATCTAAAGCGTACTCCTGTTTTTATTTGCTTTGTCCGGTATTTCAGATACTTTCTAATGGACGTTATGTGGTTCTGAACAATCAAAGCTGCTGTGGAAAGAAGCCAGGAATCGCTTATATGATTTCATTTACTCTAATGGTAACTTGTTGCGGTCATGTTTTATTCCCCCCTACACAAGAGATAAAAGTGGCAGACTGGTAGCCCCACATTGCTACTTCTAATGTAAACTTCAACAAGCTCAGCAGACTACAGGTGCAAAAACATGTGGCCCTGACATCAGCCAAAGAGATGTACGATCTCCAGATAGCAAGGTCATCGGCCAAGATATATTTCCTATAAAATACCAACTTCCCAAAGCATTTTGGTGAATTGGCCAACCGAATATTCTACAGCACCCATTGGAAAAAGATAAAGCCGCCCAGGATTGTTTTTGTGTAGAAAGGTATCCCTATCCCTTCCTGCACAAAACAATCCTGTCAAAGGTGCAAGGGTGCCTACATTAGTGCTAGGCAGTCAAAATGGCACCAGCACAGTGCGAAGGGACACAAATGTACTGTATTGCATAGATGTGGTGCATTCCTGCCCTTTCACATAGACACAGGGCAGAGCAGAAAGGTGACACTCGGCTGCCCTGTGCCAAAAAGTCATAAATCTGTCCCCACGGTTTTGAGTGGTTTGTGGGAAAGGTGATGATATGACTATGTACTATGTGAGATAAACTACCCCCTGACATACATTATAACAATATTGGAAGTCACCTCAGAGTTCAATAATCCTACAAAGGAACTCGGCCTTTGGCCTTGTTCATCTATATAGTTATGGAGCTCCTTGGTGACTTGCAATATCGTTATAATGTATGGCAGGGGGTGCTTTAGCCCTTATACAATCAAAATATTATATTTACACCATATTGGAGAGGTAATGTGCATTTCCAAAGGAACACGTAATATCATCTGCCAGCTCCCTGTTTCCAGCTATTCTTCTACTAATACATGGCATCTTTGAATGTTGCTATCTAGTGTGAAAGTCTGTCATTTTTGTGTACCAAATATTGCAAATAAAACATTCATAAAATAATAATGACCAGCTATTGTAGTGCTTAATAAACCATTTTTAGGTTGAGCATTCAAGACCTCTAGCATTTAAGATCTCTTGTATATACTTTAGTATATACTTCTACAATTCTTTGTGGATTACAGCCTGCCCAGAGGCTTCCCATTTGCTGGCTCCATTGTCACTCTCATGCCTCTTTCTCTTCATTTCTCCATGACATTCATTTGTCATGCCTCTTCCTGTTTTTATCCATTCCTGAGAGCTGGGACCAAGTAAGATATAAATACACTGTTCACCATTTTGACATCTGTTAAGGTACTATTTTTTTCTTTCTTGAAAAGCAATTCACAGGATTGGTCCTGTTTTCACCTCTTCCCTCCGTTTTTGTAGACAGACCTGTCTCTAAATCTTATCTCCTCACATTTGCTGTGCAATCAAAGACTGATACCAAATGTCAGATGCTGTTTGCCAGTGTGTTTTTATTGTTTTTCTTTGCCTTCAAAGAGAGGATTTCCCAGATTGGCATGTATGTCCCACAATCCCTCTCCCTTCACTTCACTGCTTGAGCTGTGCCATGTTGCTTATTATTTTGTCCTTTGTCACCGTCGTAATACTTAGCCATGCCCCTGAAGATCTCCTCTCTCACTGCTGTCTCCTTCGAGCTAGAGCATTTACGGCCTTTGTGCTTTCACTTCCATAAGCTTCTCAGGGGGAGAAATACATAATATTTTTAAACCTAAACTCTAAAACTGCTGGCGTGGAGGGGCCAGAGAGGATGAGGACCGTAGATGTTAGTCATTGACTGTGTGTATTGATGTGAAACAATGCTCCCCCACCCTCGATGGACAGCACGGCTGTATTTTTATGAGTGCGAGAGGTGAAATGTGAAAGCCCCCATCCGGTTCATTGGCCCTTTTCGCTGCAATGGTGGATGTGTCACCATCAGTGTTTGTAAATGCTGCATGTGCAGATTGTGTGTTGAAGCAGCCATTTGCTCCTACTTTGGTAGAATAGTTGTAAAGACGGAGACCTTATAAGCTGTGGTATTGACAGTTTGAGTGCAGTTTTTAGGTCGAGCATTCGAGGCCTCTTGTATATACTTTAGTATATACTTCTTTGTGGGGTCTCTGCTTTTTCACTAGTTTGTTTCAGTGCCCTTAAAAAATCCTTGCTTGCTAGTGGTCAATCCTTGCTCTTTGTCCCACCTTTTCCACAGTTGCACACTCCCCTGGAGCATGGTCCTAGTACTTGTACCCTTCCACTTGTGCCTATGTAGCATGTGCTTAGGGATTACTTTTTTCAAAGGCTAATAGCATTTGACCAGAGCACTGGATGTTTTGGTGGCACCAGGCTGTTTCTGTTTACAGGGTTCTAATCTATTACTTATTTTCATTTGTAGTCATGTGTGACTTTGTTTACTCCATTCCTTACTCTCCCTCGCACATTTTCTGTTCTTGCATTTCAAATGCTTGTTCCTTTTGTCTGTCTCTGCGAGCTCACAGCCGCTTATGTCAACTGTTTTACTTTTTATTTTCAGTTTGTGTGGCAGGAAAACACTAATAGCTCTAACTCAAGCGAACGCGAAACCCATTGTAGTTCAATGTTTGTTTTTGTTTGGCTTCCTGCTTTTATGAGCTAAAACATGTCCCGGATTTCAAAAACAAACCCTCGGCTGGATACGCGTCTCGCAACTTAACCCGAGAAACATGAAACAGCTGGTCTCTCCCGCTGCCCATTCGCAGCATGTCACCATTTACGAGGCCCAGCACAATCACAGGGAGGAGGGCTGGACGGGGGGAGCAGCACATTCCGACCCTTCGCCGATGAGTGGTGTTCTGAGCTCTAACTCGAGCAAAGACCAGATTATTGCATTCCAAATGGTTGTTTCTTTTCTATTTATGTGGCATGAAAAGTCCAGTTAGGAGCTTACAACCTTCTTTTGCATCTAAACATGATCTGACCTGCTCCTGCTGCGCTGAAGTGCCTTTCGAAAGCTAGAAGTTTTCCTGTCTTCTACTCAAATGGGTTTCATGGAAAACATTCCACCTTGTACTGAAAATGCACAGAAAGCATGTAATTCGACATCGCAGAAGTATTTTCTTCTCAGCCACAAGAGGGCCCCAGTGACCTTGGAATCCTTACAGTTTAAGCACCAGTTGATTGAAATCTCCGGCTTCTTTGTTTTGCAGCAGGCCATTTTCAGGCTGACATACTCTTCTATTTTGCATAACAACAAACACAGGTTATTTTTATTGATGTTAATTACTAAAAGGGACGAGTTAATGGCCCTGCAAGACCTTATCATTTTCCTCTCTCACTAGGTATGTGTAATGCTGACTTTGGTTTACCTCCATGAGCGTGTTTAGCATGGCACGGGAGGTGTATGTGCTTAGAAACTAATTAAAATAATGAAAATGTGATTTCCCTTTGTGCAAAGCTGCAGCAGAAGGAATATAAACTGTGTCCGTAAGCCACTCATGGGTCACCCCTGTATGACCACGGCTCTTTGACGTCAGGGGCGGGAGTTTCTTTGAAAGAGGCGTGGCCTCGGTTGGTTCCTGCCCTGCCCGGGTGGACTGCTGAAAGCATACATTTATTCGCGTGATTTACAAAGGAACAAGTCTATATCTTGGCAAACGAACTTATGTCACATGTGAGGAGTCGTAAAACGCTGCTACTTTCTAGTGCCCAGTTGCCAGTCCTGGGACGTATTTACTATTAAAGGAAACCCATTCACAACTCGTCTGCACTGCCTCCTGACGCATGCATGTGCATCAGTCAGTGAAAGGCATGCGTACATCATGCCTTCTCCGGCGTTTACCCCCTCTAGTTCTGTATGGTCACAGAAATGCTCAGTGACGTGCACTATCCTTTAAGGGACAGCGGGGATGCTTCATCCCATACGTAATAGCATCCAGGAGTAACGTGGACAACGAGCAGCGTGGACACTGGAATATTTGTGTCTAGAATGACCCGGGGTTGCATTGCATGCAGCGCACATTCATGCTCTGGTCATTGCTCATTTATGCAGACATTCTTACTGCAGCGGAGACGATCACCGAGGCACTGTTCGAGGCCTTTAAATAGCGCTTTGAATTGAGTTACGTAAACAGCCATGTGGTGTATTAATGCGGATCGTCAACGCCTCTAATGATATCGGTGGCAGTTAACAGACTCTGTGGATCCCCGACCTTTTGTCCCCCTCCACGCAGCAGCAAATGTACCATGTGTCACAGTTGGTGCAAAACTGCTTAGATAGGACACGCCGGCCACTCTTCTCTTCCCTCATATTATTTGAATGAATCAATGAGGAAACAAATCGCATTCTGCATGTAATTTAAAAAAGACACTTTCACTAGGCCAACATCTGCTCTCTGAGACAAAGTAAAGAATCATGAATTAATGGTATATGTGGGCGACTTAATTGCACCGAGTGTGGGTGGGCATCGGTGTGCCCTGCAGACACTGGGGTCATTCGAGGCTCTGCAGGAAGGATGCACCCAAAGAACGTCAAGAGGCTTCGGGGCTCTGCGTGAATTTCAAAGTATAACCTTAGGCAAGAAATTAACGTTGGTCTTCACACTTCTAAAGTCTGTAAATATCAGCTGTTAGCGCTGCAGGCACCAACACAAAACTATTAATAAAAGCAATTGTCAAACCTTCTTCAGTCGCTCGGTGAAGGCGTCACACTGAGTGACTGATAGACGGCCATGCTGGCTCGGGCAATCTTGAATTAGTTTGCAATTGAAAGCAGTCTTATGACATGGGACCCGTTTATTCTCTGATGAGACCTGGACAACATAGCCAATATCAGCAAAAGCAAAGTTCATTATAGGAACACTTACACTACTACTAATAAAAACAACAATTATTAATATAATTATTATTATTATCAGTATTATTATAAATAATATTATTCTAGTTTCATGTAGTGTTTCATACCAGTTTCAAAGTGCTGTAGCGAGAGGCTTCACTGTTTTCCGCCCTATTACTAGGTATAATGCCGTGCCACTGGAGTTATATAGCAGAGAGGACCAAATTATGCAGCACGGTTGAAAAATTTCGGTGGCGAGAAAAGTCCAGTTATGCATGTACAAAGCTAATAGCTCTAACTCAAGCAAATGCGAGACCTATTGCATTGTAAATGCTTGTTTTCTATTGTTTTTACAACCATTATGGCCTGCATATCGCCATTGGGTTACTTACGCTGCAGACTTTTCTTTATGTTTTGTTTTGACAATGGAGTTTTCTACACCACAACTTTAAAATAAATTTTTTTTACAGGCATATTCCAGTTTATCCATTTTTTTTTGCAGGGAATGGTGAGTGGAAATGTTTCCCACATGGACAACTGCTCAGTGAGCCAATGTACGGATCATCCACTCCTCCGACATAGAAACAATTATTTGCACCAGTTAAGAACCCATATCAATAAAATTGAGACATTCACCCACAACAATATCATCCAAATAAAATGCTTGTCTCCGCAGACCCCTGTTACTAAAAAAATGACATCACTTCAAAGAAGACCCTTATTAATTGTGGCTGTGTCCCAGCACACCATTCAAAGTTTGGTGTCAGGAGTCCTAACCACTAACTAGATTGTGACTGACACTTGGTTTAATACTTCCTCATAAGTAACCATTGCATTCATAATTCCAGAAGGTTTCTAACTTGACAAGGATCGGAAGAAAGGGGGAGTCTAGCGATAAGTTATAGAAATGCCACCTGTTGGACACCTATCCCCACTCAAGCTAACACATCTTTAATTTCATACCTGTGGAAATCTGGCTATCTCCCTCCATGAAATTCAATGCAATCTACTACTTATTTCTGTCTGTGGCAGTTCCATCCTCATAGAAATGTGTTTTACTCATTTGTCATTGCTTCTGTCATCCATGTCAAAAAGCTTCCTGGGAGACTTTAATTTCCATTGGGAATCACAGTGTGAAACAGTCTCTATTCTGAAAAGATTCTGGAATGTGAGTTACCTCTCCCAAAAGCTCCTCACGTGCTGCACCTTTTAGTATCAGTCCAAAAAGCTCCTTGAAGTGTAATGATGTATTTCCTTGCTCGAGCTGGATGGGTAATCAACAAAGAAATTAATTTGCCTGAGAGGCGACTGTCATGGGACTTAGCTGACCCATCTGTAGTTTACCTGCCCTCATCTACCCAAGGGTATTTGTGTCCATTATTACTGAGTAACCCGCTAAGCGCTATTGCTGTGTCCTACCGAACATCGACTGGGATGTGTTATCTGTAAAACTTAGGGCCAGATTTACTAAAAAGTGGTACAGCGCGGCGCTGTGTCAAATTTTTCAGCATCATGCTGCGTCACTTTAGAAACGCAGGGAGACACCATATTTACTCAAATACGGCACACCCCTGCGTTTTCCCCTGCGACTGTGTTAAATTTAGCTGCCAACGCAGGCACCCTTGCACCATGTGTCAAAGGTGTCTGCGTTGAGAAGATTGATTGTTTATGTGCAGGAAGGCATATCATAAACAATCTACAATGACTATGTGGCACTTCTATGTGTGTTACACATAGAAGTAACAATTCATCATTTTTGAATGATTGTTAATGTGCCTGAAGGGACAGATCCCTGCACATAAACATTCATTCATGGCCTTTTGCTCTTTCTATGTGTGCTGCAGAATGCGGCACACATGGAAAAAGCAAAAACGAGGAGCAATAGAAGTATCCCTCCTCGTTGTGGTGTTAGTTTTTGGCACTGCCACAGATTTATGCCTTCTTGTAAATATGGGGCAGCGCCAAAATCAATGGGTGTTGCAGTGAAATCCTAACAGCAACACCCATTGCAAGCCCCTCTGATGCAAAAAACTGGGTTGGAGGGGTTCATATTTACAAGGTGGCTTTAAGCCACAAAAAGTGGCTTAGCACTGCCTTGTAAATGTGGCGCAATGCACAGCGTCACCGGAGCGTCACTAAAAATGATGCTCCAGGGGTAGTAGGGCCTTGTAAATCTGGCCCCTAGATCCCTGCTTGAGTTGTGTATTAGCCTTAATTGAGCGCACTGGTGCGCTAGAGAAGAACATTTCCAACATATCTATTTTTGGAGGAGGAGGACCTTTTCATGTGCAGAGAGATGCTCTAATTACCCAGTACCTTCCTGTGTGGGGGTTGCTGCTGAGTCTGTTTCCCATGCACCGGGCGGGGAAGAGGCCAGTATCAGTGTTAGTCGTCAAACAGGGAATACCCTGAAGGGAGAAAGGGGTGAACTGTATTTGAGGCCCGGCCCCTGAGGAAGGAACCAGGTGTTACTAGTGATTTGCCACCTGACGTTTACCTGTTTCTTGTTATCTTTAGTAATGTTCCTACACTGAGTCCTGATGTATCTGAATCAACTGTTCAATTAAATAAGAAAGTGAGCCATTTGCTTACTAGGCAAGCCTATTTTAATGTAGGGTATAGGGAGGATATTATATTTGTGAGGAGAGGCGGCTGGATTGCCTCTGCTAAGAAGTGTACCAAGGGCAATGTATGATTATTAATTGTAGGTAGCCTGCCCTAGCACGCAATGTCCTGGGTAAGGGTGGGCTTAGCCAGCAGCAAGGGTTAAAAATCGGTATTTTACCACTAGTATTTTTCTATAAACCACTATCCCTAATTCCTAGCCCCGACTGCCAATCCCCTGTTTCTAGAGGGTAAGAAGGCCTTATAAGACTCCAAGGTTAAATAATCGTTTTGTGCGATTATCATGTCTAACTGAGTTTGACAGACAATATACTGTCACTGTTGCACCAATAGTGCAGCACAAGGAAGGAACTAGGATAGGTTCAGTGGAGTGACAGCCATCAATCTGACTGTCTGCCTTAGAGTGATATTTGTCTACTAGTTGTGTTGCTCTTGTGCCATGCAAAAGGGCGCAAGGGTGACGCAACTGCTAAGTTAGATTTATTAAGCCATGCAAGGCCACCTTGCGTTGCCCTGTGTGGCTTGATAAATCTTAAGTGATGCAACATAACACAAAATGCTGCAATATGTTACTCTGCCCTAGGAAGGCTTTGCATGGGAAAAGAGTGGGTGTTCCCACGCATCCACTCATGGATTTTGGCGCATTCCAAGCTTTACCATTATTGGTAGACCTGGGAATGCGTCAAAATGCAATGCCTCCCCAGGTGAGAAGTTACGAGGAGAAATATCTTTAATTTGCCCTGTTTTGTCCTCGTTCTATGTATCCAGCATTCCGCAGCTCACATAGAAATAGATAAATACCTCAGAGGATTGTTTATTTGCAGTAAGGTGCCCCATCCTGCATAAAAACAATACTGTTTGCAACACAGGAACCCTTGCACGAACTGCAAGGGTGCCTGCGCTGGTGCTAGGCAGGCAAAAGGACACCAGTACAGGAATGTGCGGTATTATGCTAAATATGGTGCATTCCGCTTCTTTCACCCAGTGTAACACAGAAAGGTGACTTGCTGCGCTGTGATGTGAGAAATATTAATAAATGTTCCCCTTAATATGATAGAACATTGCTGGGTATGCTGCTAAACTTTCTGGTAAGGATTGGACAGACTATATTGGACGGTTTGATGTAATTATGTTCCAAGAAACATGAGCTCTCAAAGATAGTGTTTGGGATGGCTTTCTCAGTTTTTGCTTGCGAGCCATCCGCTCCGAGTCCGGAAGCCCAAAGAGAGGAATGGCTATACTGTGGCTCTCCACTTTATTCTCTAAAGTATTTCCAACTAAGTTCATAAATCCTGGTATTCAGGTAGTTTAAGGTGTTCACTGCAATACTTTTAATTCATTTTTAATGATTTTTTATGATGTGGATAATCAAATGGAGAAAGTTGACACTGTTGATTCTCTCTTCCAAACTATTGGTGTTTGTAGCCAGAGATGCCCCCTAGTGCACAATTGCTTTAGAATTATTGTTCCATGTGGCACAACGCTTGCTCACTCATGGATGAGATTATTCATCAGTGGAGTATGGATACAAGACCTTATATACGAAGTTACTTGATCATGAGTTAGTTAACTACATTAAAGTTTTTGGGGTTGAAAGCAATCAAACCCCTACTTTTTCAGCCTGGGCAGGGGAAGTACAATTGATTAGATCTTTATTTCACTTACTTTGCTTCCAATTATTGAGTTGGTGGTGTGAGAGCTGAGATTTTCTTGATAATTTGTTTAGTCCTTACATAATTATACTTACAGAATAATGTGTGAATTAATCTAATTATATTATTGTGTTTATGAGAATTGTGACTAACTGAATGGCCACCATCTTATGAAAGGCCTATGTTTTGTCCATGCTACCTTAAGCTGATGAAATGATTTTGTTCTTACAAGAGAGTGTGTTTCTTGACTAAAACAAATGGTAGAATTAAATGTGTATTTAGTGGCCTCTGCTGGACTGAAGTAGAAGCAGATGCAAGGTCACTGTACAATACAAGCTGTATGAAATGTTTCCAGTGTGTTCTGTAGTTTTGACTGACTTCATTGTTTGAAGATATGTTTCTAACTTGTATGTCTTTCCTTGAGGGCAAAGAAATGGTGTGGTAACATATTTTGGAATAGTTTCCTGTGACTTTGTATTCCAGTAGAGTGGAAACAATGGATCCACAGATGAAGCTGAAGAAGAGGAAGTGAAGGATACAAAAGTATTAGTTTTGCTTTCAGCAATGGAATAACATCAAATAAAAGAGCTTGGAGTAAACTAATTGTATAATTTTGATATCTGTTTATGTTCTGATTGGTCATAACTTTCTCACCTCATACTTTATCCAATCACCTTCATTAAATAAGTTTAATTTAATGTTCAGTCACCATTGTTAGTGGGCCATTCCTCTTTGGGATTTTTGTATATCTTGAGTCCTGGAGATTCTATAACTTTCTGATCAGTCATTTTGACATTTCATGTTTCTAGATGGTCTAATGACATTCTGGTACTTTATTAGTTTAAGTCTGTTATGCTTAGATGGTTTAGTGTGTTTTATAGTCCAATTTTCTAAATCATTACCCCTACCCTTGTTCCTGTTCCTTTCCTGATACTGGTGTCTGATGTTGCTGTCCCACTGATGAAGTAGACGTTGCTGATTTTCCGTAGGGATTTGGTAATTGTATGAGATGTGAATTGCTTTTTGTCTTTTGTTTTTCAGGTACCAGCTGCAATTGTTTACTTACTGCTGTTTATTTCTGATAGCGCCATAGCTAGATGTTTTTATAAATTTGTGTTACTAAAACATTTACATGAAGCCCAACATGTTAATGCTAATTAGTGGTTAGTGAGGTGTTACTCACATGATCATGAATTCTCGTTGATAATTTCTGTCTTATCATTATTGAGATGTATTCAATTTCTCTTGCTCAGATTCATTTGCTATGGTTTTGTGTTATAACCATTGAAATAATTTGTCTTTTTGTAATGAGTAAACTTAGATATATCCGGCGTTCGAATCAGTCTTCGTTGTTTCTCTATATGTATCATTTATGTTTGAGAATTATTTTCGTGACCATAGCCTTGTTAATATAGGGAAATAAATCATTAACTTCTTTATAAACTGGTGTGGTTATTGAACTTGAAATGGTTATCATATGTTATATGTGATGTTTATGACGTATTTCAAATGACATTTTCTCAAAACAGGTTCAGTTTTGTTCATCGACCTAGTGTGTGAAATCCACTATCTAGTCTTTTGTGACTAAAATATAGCTAGGGTTTCTCCGCATCAACAGTTTTGGTAGCAGAGTTTGGATACATATCTTTTTGATGATGTCATTTCTTGCATCATAAACTGTGAACATTAATTGGTGGTTTTTTGAGTATTATTTTTAAAAAATGTTGTTCAAATTTGATAAAATGAGTTGCTATATGCCTAAAGTGACTTTCCCGAGTCCTTGGAGGTTCTCTAGGTTGATAGGGAATGTTCTCAGTGTATTGTTTTCTATGTTCTCAGCATATTATTGTTAGATTGAGTTGATTGAGTTGTTTGTGAGTTTTAGGGAGCTGGTGTACTCTAGAAGAAGAAATAATGTTAAAAAGAGAGTTGGCGTACTCTGAAGTATGTGAGTAGGGAAGTCGGCAAACTTCACATGTTTGGCGCTTGGTGCTCGGAAAAATTGTCCACGTGGTTGTTGATAAGACGGACTTGACAAAAGAGGTCTAGGACTCCGGAGTATATTGAAAAGTATAATAAGACACTTGTTTTTTGTTGTTGTTGTAATTTGTCTATTTAGTAGACCAATCGGGTGTGTTTGGTAAGTCAAGTTTGTGAGTTAAAAGTGGGTGTGTGGAAATTCAACAGAGATTTGGCAAGTTCTATGTGCACAGGACGGTCTCAATAGATCAGTTGAGGTGAAATTTGCAGGTTGAATTTTGCTTTCGAATCTGGGGAACTGAGAAAAAAGAATAACTGCAAGAGCGAATGATGACAGCAACATTTAGAAGGTTCCTGAAGTGATTGTGTTACCCTACCTATAGTAAATAGACACATTTGTTTTCTCTTGGTTTTGCAGAAGTACTCACGATTAATTTTTGGATTAAGTTTGAGTGTTTTTGAGTTTAGGAGAACAAGCCGCAACACTTTGTCAGCCGCTGTGTGTAAGAGAGACGTCAGTTTTGTGCCTTGCTGCAATAGGTTGGTTAGTGAGAAGGGTCGTGCACGGATTGGTGAACAATCGTGAAGCATAATTGGACAAGAAGGGTGTCAAAGAGGATTGTGGGATTGTAGTCACTTACTGATTATTGATTTTGGAAATATATTTTGTAGAAAATTAAGTTTTTTAAGGCTTTAAAAAGTGCTCTTACAGGAGATGAGTATATTCTGGCAAGCGAAGGAGAAATTTGTCCGCCAGAAGGTACTCCGGCATATATCGTGATTGAGGAGAAAGGTACAGGAGCATGTCTTTGGTTAAAACACTGGATTAAGATCACAAAAAGGAAAGGTTGTTTAGCTTTTCTTGAAAACTGCACATTTAATTTGAGGATTTTTGAGAATTTGAGGCAGAAGATGTATGGTCTGAAACCTCCACCAAGACCAGCTCAGTTTGAAGCCCTTGTGATCTGGGAGCTAGAAGTTAGACAGCAACAATCTCTGAAATTTGAGAGAAGAATGAAAAGGGCAGAAAAGTCACTAGCGGAGCTAAATGGGACAGTGAGCAGAGACATTGGAGACTTAGGGGCTGATTCTAATTCTGGCGGGCGGCGGAGGCCGCCCGCCAGAATTCCGCCCCCATAATACCGCTCCGCGGTCAGAAGACCGCGGAGGGTATTATGAGTTTTTCCCTGGGCTGGCGGGCGGTCTCCAAAAGACCGCCCGCCAGCCCAGGGAAAAACTCCCTTCCCACGAGGATTCCGGCTCGTAATCGAGCCGGCGGAGTGGGAAGGTGCGACGGGTGCAGTAGCACCCGTCGCGTATTTCAGTGTCTGCAAGGCAGACACTGAAATACCTTGCGGGGCCCTCTTACGGGGGCCCCTGCCGTGCCCATGCCATTGGCATGGGCACGGCAGGGGCCCCCAGGGGCCCGCGACCCCCCCTACCGCCATCCTGTTCATGGCGGCTTTCCCGCCATGAACAGGATGGCGGTAGGGGGGGTCAGAATCCTCATGGCTGCGGAGCGCGCTCCGCAGCCATGGAGGATTCAAACGAGCAGCGGAAAGTCGGCGGGAGACCGCTGACTTTCCGCTTCTGACCGCGGCTGAACCGCCGCGGTCAGAATGCTCGTTGGAGCACCGCCAGCCTGTTGGCGGTGCTCCTGTGGTCGGTGGCCCTGGCGGCCACCGGCCGCCAGGGTCAGAATGACCCCCTTAATACCTTAAAAGGTGTTAGATTGTTTCTGGCAATGTCAAAAGATAATGAAAGAGACAGATAAGGTTTCAAAGAAGTCTAAAAAGAATTCTTCAGCAGTAGAAAAGCAGACATCAAAAGAGCCTAAAAGGGTTTTGTTTAATGATGATGAATCAGATGATGATGGGTTTACTACACAGATTTTGAGAAATAGCCCACCACCATATGTGGCTCAAAAAGGTTCTAATGGTATAAATCCTACTGCACCGACACAGCTGTAGTGTCACAGACTTCTGTTCAAAGTGATCATAACACAACTGAGAGTTCTGTACAGGTTAATCCTAACGTGAACCAGAGTTCAGGACAGAGTTCACAGAGCTCAGGACAAACTAGTCCTTTAGGGAAAATACCGATGCAGAGTAGTTTCAACCAGTCTACAGACAATAGACAGCTACCGGAGATTATTGTTCCTGAGATTTATCCAGATGCCCCAATTGTGAAAACAACTACTAATTTAGTGTTATCTTCGAGTCAGAATCCATAGGAGCTGAGATTGATTCAGAAAGAGCCGATATGATTACCACAGATGCAGAATATGGGAATGATGCAGTCTCAGAATGTAGAAACCAGACTCCCAGATGCGATTTCATTACCAATTACATTTGGTCCACCTATGCCTTTATTTGTCCAGAGCAACGGGGGTGTAGTGAATCAAGGAGTTCAAAGTCAGAATGGAAACTTTGTGTTAATGTCATCTATAGGAAAGACTCTAAACAAGTCAAGTCCTTTTTGATTTGACTCCTCTTAGGAATTCTGAAATAACTGGATCATGTAGTGGCCAGGAGATTATTAACTCCCCAATGTGTGAATGTTCAGCCTGAAAATATATTATTAAAGTGGCTGACTGCACAGGAAATAACAAAATGGTTAGAAGATTTGAGTGTCCAGAGAATCAAAATAAGGGAAATAACGTTTTAAACAAAACGAGATTATCAATGGAAGCAGGTGAACTTCTTGAAGGGACAATGGGAGTAAATAGACTTGAATCATATACTGAAGCTCAGTTGAAATATTTGTGTCAATTAATTACAAAGGGAGCAGCTAAAGTGCATCAGCGATTGCAGGAATTAGCAGATAAATACAAAATAGATATCACAAAAACATAGAACCTGAAGAGAAGTTATGGATTACATATTGAGAATGAAGAATTGAACATATGAGGTATGCAGGGATCAAAACACATCTTAGAGTGTTACTTAAAAGAGTGGAATTCTGGAGGGCATTAGAAACGTTAGAAGGCAGATGGGTCAAGAAAAGAGAAAGGCTGAGGAAAGGTTCAGATACCCTCTTGTAGACATAATGCAAACAAAAGAGCCAGTGAAAATTTTGCCAATGAGAGAGACTCCGAGAGGGAATTTTGTACATGTACCTTGGAGCAGGAGTGATATTTTGTCTTTTACAAATGATTACCCCAGGTTGAGAGAGAAACCAGTGGAATGGTATCAGCAGACAGATAGGTTTGTGAAACTTGCGAAATGCCTATGCAAGAAATGTAATGCTTTCTTTGAGATTGTTGTTCCAGCAGATTTGTGGACTGAGTGTAAAAGGAGTGTAGACTGGCCTACAATTGAACTGCAAAGAGATCAGAAAACAGGTGCACCATCTCCTGAAGTAAGGAAATATTACCATAAGGTCACTGAGTTCCTGAAGATAAGAATTTCACTGAAAAACATTGATTGGCACGCATAGTTAGAACAGCTCAGGAAGGGAAAGAATCGTTGGGCAGTCTACCATGTTGAATGGCATCCAGGGTGTAGAGAGGCAGTTGCAACAAACAAATGCATTCCTGGAGGGCATTCATTCTGGTCAGTCGGCCCTTCAGTGAGCTTTTCGAACTCTGGCCTCAGCACTGATGGCAGCCATTGTCCCCGTCTCTAGCCTCCCCCCTCCAACTTCCTCCACCCAGACCCAATCCCCTGTACCTCAGCCTATCCCAAGCACACCTACAGACCAGCATGCACTCACATCAACACACAAAGGAAGCTCTGGCAAACATAAGCACCACACATCCCACAGGCACTCACGCAAGCATCACACACATGCAGACACACCAACATCCACTGCCTCCACTGTGTCCCCCTCCTCCTCGTCTCCCTCCTCCCTCCCTGTCTCGTCTACACTCACACCTGCATGCACTACATCTACAGCCACTACTGCCATCACCAGCACACCCACCAGCACACCCCGCTCACGGGCAGTCACCACCCCCCCTACCATTCACACGTCCCGTGTCCTCTCCCAGTGTGTCTCTTATGCCTCCTCCCAAGATACACAAACGCAGGCACACACCCACCCAACAGCCATCCACCTCACGACAAAGTCACCAAACGTACACCTCCTACAACCACCACCTCTTCCTCCACTCCCAAACCCCCTCCAGCTACCCATCCCAGTGTGTCAAAAAAACTTTTCCTGTCCACCCTTGACCTCTTTCCCACACCTCCCCCACCCCGTCCGTCTCCTAGGTCCCGAACTAGCACCTCAGTCACAACATCTCCGGGATCAGTGGTGCCTGTAGTCACCGGAATCTGGAGGGCACCGGCCACCAGGGCAGCCAGTGTGGCACGGTGCCACAGCACCTACAGTCCCCCACCTGTGAAGCATCGGAAGTTGGCCAGTGCACAATGGGGAAGGGTGAAGACTCCAGCCACCAAAGCCGCTCCCAGGGGTCCTGGTGGGAGTGTGGAGTCAGCAGTGACACCTTCCAAGGTGGGGAAGGGCCACAAGAAACCCAGCAAGTCTAAGAAGAGCAGCACGGCGGAGAAGACCACCATCATCCCCGATGCCCCGGAGTCCACCTCCAGCACAAGCCCAGCTGCCCAGGACAGGACCGCCAGCACTAGCCCACCTGCCCAGGAGGCAAGCACCAGCCCACCTGCCCAGGAGGCCACCACCAGCACCAGCCTACCTGCCCAGGAGGCCACCGCCAGCACCAGCCCACCTGCCCAGGAGGCCACCACCAGCACAGTCCACCTGCACAGGAGGTCACCGCCAGCACGAGCCCCGCTGAACCATGAAGGACCACCACCAAAAGCCCCGCTGGGTCATGAAGGACCACCAGCACAAGCCCCGCTGGGCCATGAAGGACCGCCAGCAAAAGCCCCGCCGGGCCATGAAGGACCGCCAGCAAAAGCCCCGCTGGGCCATGAAGGACCGCCAGCAGCTGAGAGCCTGCAGTTGAGACCGCCATCTCAAGCACCGCTGAACAGGGCACCACCAACTCAAGCACCGCTAAACAGGGCACCGCCATCTCAAGCACTGCTGAACAGGGCAACGCCATCTCAAGCAGCGCTGAACAAGGCACCGCCGTCTCAAGCACCGCTGAACATGGCACCGCCATCTCAAGCACCGCTGCACAGGGCACCGCCAACTCAAGCACCGCTGAACAGGGCACCGCCGTCTCAAGCACCGCTGAACAGGGCACCGCTGTCTCAAGCACCGCTGCACAGGGCACCGCCATCTCAAGCACCGCTGAACAGGGCACCACAGTCTCAAGCACCGCTGCACAGGGCACCGGCAACTCAAGCACCACTGAACAGGGCACCGCCAACTCAAGCACCGCTGAACAGGGCACTGCCATCTCAAGCACCGCTGAACAGGGCACCGCCGTCTCAAGCACTGCCGAACAGGGCACTGCCGTCTCAAGCACCGCTGCACAGGGTACCGCCAACTCAAGCACTGCTGCACAGGGCACCGCCATCTCAAGCACCGCTGGCCCATGAGCAGCAAGGGCACTGACGCAACTGAGTCCATCACAGGGTGAATGATGAACTCTGGGCACCATGCCCCCTCCAGAACCAGTGGAGACTGTCATCCACAACCTCTGTCCTTAGCAGGATGAAGCACTCTGAGCACCATGCCCTCTCCAGAACCAGTGGAGACAGTCATCCACAACCTCTGTCCTTAGCAGGATGAAGAACTCTGGGCACCATGCCCCCTCCAGAACCAGTGGAGACTGTTATCCACTTGTGAGACTTTGGCTTTGCACTCCCCAGGATATGGCAGTGGGCACCCCACCCACTATAGAGACTTGAGAGACTGTGGCTTTGCACTCCCCAGGATTGAACAGTGGGCAAACCACCCACTGTAGAGACTTGAGAGACTGTGGCTTTGCACTCCCCAGGATTGAAGAGTGGGCAACCCACCCACTGTAGAGACTTGAGAGACTGTGGCTTTGCACTCCCCAGGATTGAACAGTGGGCAACCCACCCACTGTAGAGACTTGAGAGACTGTGGCTTTGCACTCCCCAGGATGGAACAGTGGGCATGTGGCCCCCTCATGGATTTTGCGTCGTGCACTCAAGCAGCTGAGGTACCCCCCTTTCCCTCACCCTGAGGTGCCTGTTTGGTTGCTCTCTGATGCCCCTGCAGTGTTCTCTCCATCATGGTCGGGGATCTTGTGTGGGCCTCGCCCATACCGTATGGTCCCAGTGTTCCACGGACTTTCTTAGAGCACTACCTGGACTACTATGCTTGGTATATATTATGTACATGGTGTATATATATATATTTCTGCCTACTTGCTTTTAATATATTACAATGGTTGCACTCATTTTCTATTGTCTTTGCATTCTTCCGGGGGATTTGGGGGGTGTAACTGTGATGTATTGATATGCATTAGTGTGTGTGTTGTAGTGGGTGAGGGTGGGGGTGTTGCGTGTGTGTGTCCCTGTTTTTTCCCTCCCCCCGTGTCGTAGGTGCAGTACTCACAGTGGTCTTCGCCGCTGGCGTTCGTGCTCCTGGTAGAGGAGAAGGAAGACTATTGCAGGTAGAATTTGGAGTTCCGGGTCCATGGCATCCCCATTCCTCGTGGGGTGTGTAGAGGTGAGCTTTTTTCCTTCGGGATTCCTGTTTCCGCTGTGTTTTTATCCGCGGTGAATCCGTCCTGGAAAAGGTGGCGAATTGGCCTGTCATAATAGTGTGGGTGGTACATTGTCTCCCGCCTGTCTGTTGACGGGGACCGCCGCGCTGTTTGTTTGTACCGCCGTGGCGGTCGGAGTGTTAAAGTGGCTGTCTTTGTTGCCGGTTTCCTCCACGGTTGTAATTGCAAATTTTTTACCGCCGGCCTGTTGGCGGTCTTACCGCCGCTTTAACACCGACCGCCAGGGTTGTAATGACCCCCCATAGTGTTGTCCAATTATGCCAAATCCAGCTGTGATTATGTTTCAGATCCCATGTGATGCTGAATGGTTTACTGTGTTAGACCTGTGTCAAGCATTTTTCTCTGTGCCTCTTCATTGGGACAGTAGATATCTCTTTTGTTTTCAATTCTTGAGCAAAGTCTACTGTTGGTGTAGAATTCCACAGGGGTTTTCAGAGTCACCATCTATTTTTGACCAGATCTTGAAAAAGAATCTAGAGTCATTGGTGATGCCTTATCAATCAACATTGGTGCAATACATTGATGATCTATTGATTGCATCAAAGACAAAGGAAGGGTATTAATATGATATAATTGCATTATTGAATTTCCTGGGAGACAATGGTCATAAAGTGTCACCTACTAAATTGCAGTATTGTCAGAGAGAGGTGAAATATTTGGGTCTTCTAATTGTGAAAGGAACTATGAGAATTTCGAGAGAGAGAGTTGCAACAATTTTGCAGATGAAAGTACCAAGTACCCAGAAGGATGTGAGGATGTTTTTCGGAATGGTTGGTTATTGTGGCCAGTGGATTTCAAATTTTTCAGTTCTTTCAAAGCCTTTACAGAGACTGACTCATAAAGATGTTTCCGACCCTATAATAATCGATGCAACTTGTATGAAAGCATTTACTGATCTGAAAGAAAGTTTGTGTCAAGTTTCAGCTCACGGTATGCCTGATTACACCAAGAGTTTTCTGCTGTTTTGTCATGAACGTGATGCATGTTCTTTGTCTGTTTTGACTCAGACACATGGTGGCTTCGATCATCCAGTAGCATATTTTTGAGCTACTTTGGATCGGTTTGCAGCAGCTTTACCAGGATGCTTGCGGTCCATTGCAGCAGTAGAGCAGAATATCGCTCAAAGTGAGAATAGTGTTATGGGCTACCCTATTACTGTGATTGTTCCCAATTCAATAGAAATCCTGTTGACTCGTTCAAAGACACAGTATCTGACTAATTCTAGACTGACCAGATATGAGACCGCAATCTTGGGTTCTCCAAATGTGACGATAAAGAGATGTACAGTGCTTATCCCAGCAACTTTTCTTCTGATTGAAAATGTTGGTTTAAATAAATTGGATGATACTGAGCATGATTGTTTGGAAATTACAGAGTTATGCACAAAACCCAGAGCAGATATTAGAGACACCTGCCTGGAAGACAATGATCAAATTATTTTTGATGATGGTTCCTGCTTGAGAGATAATGTGGGCACTTTGAGAGCAGGATATGCAGTATGTACCATCAATGGCATACTGGAAGCTTCATGGCTTTGGGGAGTGTTTTCTGCACAAGTCGCAGAATTGGTAGCTCTTACTAGAGCATGCCAAATTTCGAGTCAGATGAAAGTGACGATCTACACAGATAGTCAATATGGATTTGGCATTGTGCATGACTCTCGCCAGATATGGTCACAGAGAGGTTTCCTAATTTCTTCTGGTTCACCAATAAGAAATGGTGAGAGAATTCATGAGTTGTTACAAGCTGTTCAAAAGCCATAGAAAATTGCTGTTGTGAAATGCTGTGCACATCAGAGATCACAAGATTACATGTGATTGGGAAATGCATATGCAGATCACGTTGCAAAGTTTTGTGCCCTGAATGGCATATCTTTCAAAGGAAATTGGGAATAGTTACCTGAAAATTATGAAGTGTATACGAATTTCACTATGCAAATTGATACTTTGGAAGAGCTGAGGGCTCTACGAGACAATGTTTCTAAAGAAGAGCGCAAGGATTGGATTAAGCTTAAATGTGTTCAGAGGGAGGATGATGTTTCGATGACAGGAGAAGGGAAGGTAGTTCTGACAAATAGTCTACTGACTCATATGGCTAGATACTATCACGATCAAGCACATATAGGAAGAGATGCAATGGTTTGAAGTTTTAAGCAGCACTGGTTTAATCGAACGTTTAGACAAGTTGCCAAAGCAGTTTGCCATAGATGCATAGTTTGTCAACAAATGGACGTTGGCAAAGGGATGGTAGTCAATATCTGGCATATTGGCATGTCAGGAGGACCATTTAGCAGAATGCAAATGGATTTCATTGAGATGCCTGCATGTGCTGGTTCGAAGTATGTGTTGGTGATTGTGTGCATTTTCAGTCACTGGATTGAGGCTTACCCTACAAGGAGAAATGATAGTCTCACAGTAGCAAAATTACTGCTTAGAGAGTTAATTCCATGTTTTGGTTTCCCGGTCTCTTTGAAATCAGATAGAGGCAGGCAGGGGATGTTTCCCCCTCATGTGGGTAAATCACCCACTTGAGAGACCGTGGCCTTGCACTCCCCAGGAGCAAGCACAGGGTATATTGCTTCATCCACTACCAGCATCACCACCACACCAAGGAGAACACACACCTCACAGGCAGGAACCTCCACAACAGCCATTCTTACGTCCCCTGTGTCCTCTCCCACTGTGCCTGTCCCCGCCTCCTAAGGTACAAAAAACGCAAGCACTCAGACACCCAATAGCCATCCACCTCACAACAGCATACAGGCCATGCACCTGCACCCAAAAGCAGCAAACAGACACCTCCAACGACCACTCCCTCTTCCTCCACTCCCACACCTTCTCCCTCTTCATGCCCCGATGTCCCTAAAAAGCTTTTTCTTGCCCAACTTGGCCTCTTCCCTACCCCTCCCTCTCTGTCCTGCATGTCTGGCCAGTGTAGGAAGTACCCAGCCAAGCACCTCAGCCACCCAGTCCACTGGCCTAGTTGTCACCATACCTGCTCGTGCTGGGAAAGGATCCAGGGCACATGTCCTGATGGTTAAGGAGCCTGCATGAGGCAGCCACAAGGAAAAGGTGCCTGCCCCAGCTGCTGCAAGGAAGACAAAGGAGCCTGCCCCAGCTGCTGCCAGCAAGACTAAGGAGCATGCCCCAGCTGCCAGGAAGAGCAAGGAGCCAGCACCATCAGGCAGAAAGGGCAAAGGGCCTGGGGCAGAAACTGTGACGGGGCCCCCACCACCAATGGTTGTGCAGCAGTCCAAGGCTTCAGGGGATGGGTAGGAGCCTCTGCCCACCGGCAGAACCAGCATTGCCATCTCCAGTGGGCAGCCGTCCAAGGCTGCAGGGGATGGGCAGGAGCCTCCCCCCACCAGCAGCACCAGCACCACCATTGAGTAGCCATCACCGCTGGCTTACGGTATGTAATCCTGCCTCCATGGGCTGCAGTGCGGCCTGACCCTGCAAATCTAGTGGGTATGACACCCACTTTAGAGACTGTGACCTTGCACTCTCCAGGATCAAGAGCACAGGGCACAATGCCCCCTCCAGGACCAGTGGGTAAGACATCCACCTACCCTGACTCCCCAAGGTCAAGAGCACAGGGCACAATGCCCCCTCCAGAACCAGTGGGGTAGACACCCACCTACCCCAGACTCCCCAGGATCAAGAACACAGGGCACGATTCCCCCTCCAGAACCAGTGGGAAGGATACCCACTCCAGAGACTATGGCCTTGCCCTCCCCAGGACCAAGCACAGAGCATGTTTCCCCCTCATGTGGGCAAATCACCCACTTGAGAGACCGTGGCCTTGCACTCCCCACGAGCAAGCACAGGGTATATTGCTCCCTCCAGAACCAGTGGTCTTGTTTCATCTCCTGGCTGAGGTGCCCCCTCATCCCTCTGAGGTGCCTGCATATTTGCCAACTGATGCCCCTGCAGTGTTCTCTCTGTGTTGATGCAGGTGACAAGTGGGACCTTGGGCTTTGGCCTGTGGCCATGTGGGCTATACAAACTGAGGACTGGGCAGTGTTCCGTGAACTGTACATTTGTAAATATCTGTTACATTGGCTAAATTATTATTTATACTGTGTTGATCTTATTACACTCACTTTAGTAAATTTGTTTTGTCCTTGCATTATTCTCTTGATTTAGGGGGAATAACTTGATTTCTTTTGCATCTGGTAGTGTGTGTGGGGTGTGTATGTCAGGTGTGTGTTGTGTGTCTGTGTGTCACTTTCGTTTTCCTCCCTCCCTCCCTCCCTTGAGAGCTGGGAAGCTGTACTCACCATTGTCGTCTTCGCCGTCGTTGGTGTTCGTGGTTGAACAGCACGTAGAAGAGCATGGAGAAGACATGCAGCTCGGGCTCCATGGCGGCGTGGTTGTTCCCTGTGTCTCCAATGGTGAGTCCTTTTCACTTCTGTGCAGTGTTTCTGCCAGGCTTTTGATGTCGTAGGTACCACCCCGGAAAAGGTGGCGGATTGGAATGTCATAATATGGTGGACGGAACATTGACTTCCGCCTGGCTGTAGGTGTCTACCGCTGTGGTGCCTGTTGTCTCCACCCTGGCGGTCAGTGTGGTAAAGTGGCTGTTTATCTGAGATCTATCTTCCATGGTCATAATTTGGCAGTAATTACCGCCAGCCTGTTGGTGGTATTACCACCACTTTTACACCAACCGCCAGGGTTGTAATGAGAGCCAAAGTTGCTATGTTCAGCTTTAAACATTGAGCAGAAACTCCATTGAACTTACCGCCCAGAATCTTCAGGACTTGAAGAGCAGATAAATGGAACTCTGTAAGAAAACAGGGCTGATTGCAGAGGCCCCCTGACTTTTTGCACTAATTGTTCACTTTTTGCTCGTATTTTCTTTAGGCTAATTATAACTGGCTAAGTCAACCTACCTATTAGGCCCTAGTATATGATAGGGCATGTAGGTTTAGAGATTTCAGCACTGGTGGTGTCCCCATAGCTGAAGTGCTGAGGTGCCCAGTGTCATTTTAAAGGCAGGCCTGCCTTGCTGGCTGCTTTTAAATTAAAGTTACATGCAAATTCGACTTTGGAATTAAAAGTAGTTTCAAAGTCTTAAACTACCTTATTTTTACATATAAGTAACCCCTAAGGTGTGCCCTATGTGCCCCCAAGGCTAGGTGCCATGTATCTATAAAAATAGTTTTATAAGCCCTGGTGAAGTAAAGCAGCCAAATTTGTTTTTCCCTCATTGTAGAGAATGGCCTCTATAGGTTAAAATGGGGAGTCTTTATTTTAATTTCTAAAGTCCCCTTATGTATCAGATACCTTAGGTTTGGTATCAAATTAATTGTTATAATAAATCCCACAACGTACAATTGTTGGATTTCATATAACTTGTTCAGGTAGAGTTTTAATCTTTACCTGAAAAAGTTGCCAACTTCAGCCCTGCAGTGTTTTGCTGGTTTGCTCTGATTGGCCAGCATCTGGCAGCCTGGCCAGGCTGTCTTGATGAGGTGTGAAGTTGCCTGGCTCAACACAACGAGATGTGCCTGGGGGAGGAGATCTTCCTTCAGCAGATGGGGAAGCAGGAAGGGGGGCAGGCGATGAGAGGTTGAGAACCACGGTGTTTGTCAAGTCCCGGGGAGAGACTCCAAGAAGCGGGGGAGTCAGGTCCCCAAAAGCCAAAGGAGGGAAGTGGTAAGCCCACCACAGAGACCCACTCTGTACTCCAGAACCCTAAGAAGGAGGGGAGTAAATCCCACTCCCACTCTGACAAGCAGAGGCAGGGAGACCCAAGGTTGAAAAAGGTCTTGGACAGTAAGGCTTGCTTTGACTGTCAGCAGACAGGTCACTTCAGGGGAGATGCAACCTGTCCAAAAAAGGTGGTTAGCACTGGGCTGTCCAGTGTAGCCATAGAGGAGGACTCCTCAGGTGATGAGGTCCTCATACCATTGGGCTGGGAGACAGGACCAGATGGTTAACTGGTGCTCCCTTAGGGTGGGAGAAGGCACTTTCACCCCATTCAGGTGAATAGGATCCCTTCCACTGGCCTGAGAGACACCTGTGGCAGTCACACTGTAGTGAGTGACCGGTTAGTGACCCCGGACATGTATGTCCCAGGAGAGACCAGGAAAGTCAGGATAGCCACAGCCCTAGAGAGGGAGGGTAACCTTGACTGGTTTAGGGTGGTAGTCAGTGCTGACCTCCCCCTGGACTGTATTCTGGGCAATGACCTCCCAGAGGTGAGTCTGGTCCCAGATGGGGCGGTCGACAATGGCACCCCCCAACCTAAAGTCCTGGGGAGTCAGTCCCTACAGGTAGGAGACAGGGGTCCCCAAAAAAAGGGAAAAAGAAAAGGAAGGGTATGCCCTAAAGCAGCTCAGCCACCTGTCAGTGGAGAGCTTAGGGTGTGGTTCTGGGTGCTGACAGCTGCCAGTAGCCTCTGCTGGGTGCTGGCCTTCACTGCAGCACTACACTTGGCCTGGGAGGGAGACCCCAGTGGCAAAAGCAAAGTAGGCCCCTGTTGGACTTTCGTGTTGGACTTTTTTCCTTATGCAGGGTCTTCCCCAGTCTTTTTGCCTCCTTCCTCCTGGTTTTTCTGACCTCTCGTTGTTGGCTCTAGGACTCTGAGCACTTTATCACTGCTGACCAGTGCTAAAGTGCAGGTGCTCTCCCATCTAAAAGCTGGTATGGTAGGCTTATACCTAATTGTCATATTTAATTTTCCTATAAGTCCCTTGTACAGTGGTATCTCTATACCCAGGGCCTGTAAATTAAATACTACTAGTGTTTGCTTGCGCCATCCACTGAAGTAGACTTTCAAACCTGTCTCAGGCCTGTTAGCTCAGGGCCTGTGTGTGCAGTTCTCTGCCACAGGGACCTGGCATCTAAATTTACTTGCCAGGGCCAGAAGTCCCCTTTTACTACATGTAAGTCACCCATAAGGTACGCCCTAGCTAGGCCTATAGGCAGGGTGACATGTATGTAGAAGGCAGGATGTGTGGCAGGTTGCGTGGCCTGTCCTGGTAGTGACAAACAGCCTAACTTGTTGTCTCACTGCTGTGAGTGCTGTCTTCTCATAGGATTGCATCAGAAATGCCCTGCCTTATGTGAAAGGGGTATTGTCTGATTTATGAGGGGTAGCGTATGCATGTTTGGTATGGTTGTGATGGTGATAATAAATGCTGCTTACTGGTGTAGGTGTATTTTTTATTACCATCACAGAAATGCCACTTGTAGAAAGTGCACATTTTTCTGTGCTTATGACTCTGGTGTTTTGCAGCTTGACTCCAATCCACGTCTGAGCAGAGTGACAGTTGGGGCTTTGTGCATACTTTTCAAACAGCCTGTACACAGGGAGGGTGGAGGTGTCACAGAGGTGCATCTGCATACTGAATAGTCTTCCTGGGCTGAGAGAAGTGAGAGGTGGGGCACACCTACATTTGTAAAGGCTGTGCCCTGGCCTCATACAATAGGGTTGTTAACCCCCCACTGATGTTTGGAGCCTGTGCTGAAGGAGAGAGGGGGCACTCCCAGAAACAGTTGTAACTGGCTGGAACCTCCTCTCCTTGCCATTGCAAAACATTGTAAGGACTGAGAATAAGAACAGGGGAATTTTCCCCACAATTTTTAGACTCTTTGAACTTACCTGGAACTGGACACAGACTGCTGGAGGAACCCACCAGGAACCGCCATGGACGACTGCTGCTGTGCTGACCTTTGACCTGCTTGATCACTAAAGAGGTACTTGCCACTTGCTACATACTCCTTGTGCTGTCCTGTTGTTTGGCCCTCCACCTGTGGGCCTTTTCTGGTATCTTTGCTCCCCAAGGGCAGGGTGCTGTGGCCCCTGACCCCTGCATTGAGCCTGAAGCACGAGGGGTGCTTCACTGCGTTCAGGAGCTAAGCACTTGGGATAGAGCTCCTTTGGGGGATTTTACTAGCGCTTGGAAGTGCTACCCCTCACTGGTGTACTGCGCTGTGAAACGCATAATTTTCTTTTTGCCCAAAAGAAATGGGGCAGTGGAGAAAGCTTTCTTCAAAGTCGAGAAGGCTTGATCAGCTTCTTGGGACCATACACACTTTTCTTTCTTTCTTAGTAGCTTAGTGATTGGAGCCACTGTCTGGGAGAAATGATTTATGAATCTCTGGTAAAAATTTGCAAACCCCAGGAAACATTGTACATCATGAACAGTCTTTGGGATGGGCCAATCAGATACAGCTTTTACTTTCTTTTCTGCCATCACCATACCTTGAGGGGTAAGAATAACCCCTAAAAACTCAACTGTGGTAACATGAAACTCACACTTAGTTAGTTTGCAATATAAATGGTGCTTTCAAAGGGATGCAAGAATTTTCTTGACATGTTGGACATGTTCGTTTTCATTGTCAGAGCAGATCAAAATGTCATCGATGTAGACTATGGCAAATATGTTGAGGTACTCTCTAAGAACGTCATTCAAGAAAAATTGAAATGCTGCTGGAGCATTACACAGACCAAAAGGCATGAGGGTGTATTCAAAAAGGCCATATCTTGTCTTGAACGCTGTTTTCCATTCGTCACCCTCTCTCATTCTGACCAAATGATAAGCACCTCGAAGGTCAAGCTTCGTGTAGATTTTTGCTCTCTTTAGTTGTTTCAATAATGCCGGAATTAGGGGTAAAGGATATTTATTCTTGATGGTGACTTTGTTCAAACCCCTACAGTTGATGCAAGCTCAAAGTTCTCCATTACCTTTTGGAACAAAAAACAAAGGCGAAGCTGCAGGAGACTTTGAGGGGCGAATTAAGCCATTCTCCAAAAATTGATCTAGGTATTTTCGTAAATGTTGATTTTCATGTTCTGACAGGGCATATACACGACAGTTGGGAAGTAGGGGCTAGATCAATTTGACAGTCATAAGATTTATGAGGAGGTAGAGTCTCTGCTCCTTTCTCATCAAATACATCTTCGTAAGATGAATATTGTTTGGGCAGCTGAATTTCTTTCTCCGCAGCAGTAGCTATGTAAGAGTTACAAACTTTTGGTACTTGAATCTTTTGGAGACCTTGTTTGTTACATAGCGCAGATGAGAACACGATTTTTCGTTCTGCCCAATTGATCTCTGGATTGTAATGAGGTAACCAAGGCAAGCCGAGGATAATCCCATATTGGGGAGCATGGATCACGTCAAGAATGATTTTCTCTTTATGTTTCTTTCTTTGATTCTTATCGTCACAAATCATCGACAAGGGGATAGTCTGAAGAGTTACTGGACCTCCAGTCAAGAGTTTTCCATTGACTGCCTGGATGATTTCTGGGGTCTTCTTTTCAATACATTGGATCCCCCATGCACGAACCAATTGGACATCAACAAAGTTCCCAGTAGCCTCAGAATCGACTAGAGCCTTTTTGAAATAGAACTTTTTCTTGACTCTCATTTCCAGTTTAAGATGTCTAGATTTTGAAGGGTCCACGGTGACACCCAAGAGCAACCCTTCTTTGCATTTTGGGTGTTTTAGTTTTCCAACTCGACTGGTGCATTGGTTGCTACCTTCTGAACTGAACCTTGCTTGTTCTTTGGTTTGATTGGACAATCTTTGACAAAATGACCCTTCCGCCCACAATAAAGACATTGTCCATTTTTTTCTGAGTAGGTCCTTTTCATCTTTGGTCAAAGGTCTTCTGATGGTTCTAATTTCCATCGGTTCCGGCGTTCTCTCTTTCGGAGTTCTTGAGTCTCTGTTATCATGAACACGCCATGAATATTTTTCAATCTTATTGCACGTTCCTTTATGTTCTGCTGAACGATGATCAAGCCTCAAGACAAGGTTTATTAATTCTTGCTAGTCTGTAGGTTGTGGGTCGATTTGCGCTAAGATATCTTTTAGTTCCTCTTTGAGTCCTTTGTAAAACAAGACTGCTTGTTTTTCTTCAGGCCAGGATGTCTCGGCAACCAGCCGGTTAAAGTTGGCTAATTACGACACTAGGTCTTGATTCCCTTGGCGTAAATCTAATAATTTACGATCTGCTGACTGTGTTACGGTTCTACGATCAAAAACTCTCTCAAACTCACGAACAAAATTTCTCCAGTTGTACAACAAGGGACTATTTTTACGCACAAGAGGAATTGCCCAAGTAGCTGCATCCCCAGCCAAATATGATAACAAGAAAGCTACTTTGGACTGGGCATCAGGGAAAATATGTGGTCTGTAGGTGAAGTGTAGTCCCACTTGAACTTGAACCAGGAAAGATTGCACTTTCAAAGGGTCACCTGAGAAACGTTCTGGGGGAGCTAAAGGAATTGCAGAAGGAACATTTAGGGAAATGTTTGTTGGATTTTACTTCCAGAAGCCTGAGTACGTACGTGGGACTTTGTTCCTTCTTCTCTACCTTATCTTGCAACTGACTCACTCTCTCAGCTAAGCTAGTTGTCAATTCTTTGGATGATACCACCTCTGTCTGGAGCTGGGTGATAGCCTTGACTAACTCGTCCAGCGTGGCCATGCTGAGAACATACACAAACCAGGAGGATAATAATTTGTGGGCTCACTATTCTGTCAGAGTCACCAGATCCTCAGGGTCTGCGCACGTTCCCAACACGTCCACCACTGAACAGCTCCAAGACTCTGATAGATAAATCACAGAGGCTAAGAGAGTTCAAGAGGGGAAGAGGGGATTAGGAAGGGAAACAGCTGGGAAGGAGACCTGTAGTAAGAAAAAGGTTAGAACATACAATATGAAAAGTATATCTCCTGAAATCATTACTAGACTATGATTCTAAGCATAGTCATTCTGAAAACATGAACAATCTAAGAATTAAGTTTAAAATGACTAAGTTTCAAGATGGCCGGATACCTGTAAAGGAATCAAGATGGATTAAATGAAAACTTTCTTATTCAAGTACTTTCCTTTACATGAGAATCAGAAAAACATTCTGACTAAATTTTAAACCAGTCATATAAATCCTTTTTTGAGAATGCATACTAGGACCATACAATATTGCATCTAGACACTCTGATCTTCTGTGTACTCTTAAAATGTTTCAACACAAATTGCGCTTATTGTAGATATATATATATATATATATATATATATATATATATATAGTAAATACCATAAAAGGATTGTGCACCATGAATAACACAATATGGATTCAGGAAAAACAAATTACATAACTTGTCAACCCGAATATTACATGATAAATATCTTAGAATAGTGACATACAATAAACAACATGAATTAAACTCGAGTAGAGAATCGTGCGTCTTGTCGATTCGTAAACCACGATGTAAATGCCAAGAAATAACAGCTCACAATGAATAACAAGATCAAAGTACAATGAAACGAATCGCGCGTCTTTTGCCGATTCTTAAGCCACCATGTAAATGTCAAGAAATGTTAGTGCGCAGTAATTAACATGATTAAATTATCATGAAACGAATCGTGCGTCTTGCCGATTCGCAAGTCACTCTGCAAAAGGGAGCCTTTCACACGCGCAAAGTACTCTGTCAAATCATTAAAGAATTAGGCCCAAGAACATGAGAGTTCTCGATAACGGCGTCGGGAGGCCAGCCCAACCACCGTCTTACCGCCCAGAACAAGGATCTCCAAATGAAGAATGAAAGTCAGATGTCTGGAAGATCAGATAGGCCACTGGGACAGGAGCTCAGGAAGTAGCTGCTGCTCTGCACCGGGACCTCTGAATAGTGAGCACTTGGAGCTGGGCTGGCTCCTTTTTATAGAGTCTTGGCACAGCCCACAACCACACCCAGGCATGTTGCAGGGAAAGTCTCTAGAAGGCCCTGGAAAGGGACCACACCCTAACACACTCTGAAAGCCTGCAGCAATACATTGCAAATGAACAGCATTTGTAAGCACATTAAAAATAAGTCTTCAGGATGGAACTCTCCAATGCAAAAGGTTAAACAACAACATATCAGCACAATGCATAAATTACATTGTTTTGAGAGTGCTGGGTTTTTGCAATCTAGTCGCCAATAGAGCGCGCACTGCCCTGGTGTTGACAGGACTTTGCCTGGCTTCAACTGGTTCAAGGAGATACTCCTTGTTTGCAACAGGTGAAAACTTGCTAACCAGAGTCCCCTGCACCAACTCCTGAAGAAACTGACCAGCTGACCACCGTCCAGTGGCCAAAAAGTAGTTTGTGCCAGGTGCATTCTGGGAGTTGTAGTCCGCACCCTCAAGGAGCATCTCAGAGCTTCTGGAACCTTGGGGTGAGCTGTGGACCTCACAAGAACCAGAAAGGAACATCTGGAAGAAGATCCATTAGTTTGGAGGTTTGGGAAAAAAGCTCCATAAAGGGACCGACCCGCAGCAGCAACTCCAGCCGGCTTGCCTCAGCCGCGACCTTGTGTGACTTGCAGGTTCTTCCTGGTGAAGAAAATACACAAAAAAGTGATTACGTCCAAACTTAGGAAGTTGACCATGACCTCCCAGGCAGTGTATCCAAAGAGGGCTCCAGGGATGTCACATCAAGATTCAGGTTTGCCCCGGTCGAAGGATTTTCATCTCGAAAAAACGACTAAATCTGAAAGTAAAACTCTCCACCGAAGGCTACCGTGAAGCATATCCGAGGAAGAGTTCCAGGAGGTCAAATTGGACTGGCGACTTGGTCCCGCTGAAGAAAATCTCCAGAAAAATGACTAAGTCCGAAGGTAAACTTTTGACCGAGGCCTCCCACGAGCTGTACCCAAGCAGGGCTCCATCGCGGTCAGCCTCAAACTCTGACTTTGCCCCGGTTGAGGTGCGACCAGATGACCAGATTGGCGCTATTCGTTTCTAAGCGTTAAAAAGCATTAATTCTTTAAAAAATCATATCTCCGATTCCCCTTATCCGAATTTATTCATTTTGGTGTCATTTTAAAGATACAAATATTTCCGATTTATTATAAATTGGTATTGGATTTTTCAACTGTTTCCTTTAATTACTGTTTTGTGATATTTGAATGCTTTACGCTTTGTCTCCTAAGTTAAGTCTTGTCACTCGTTGCCAAGCTACCAAGGGTTGAGCTAGGTTTAATTTACTGAGACCTAACTGGACCTAAGTGGAGGTTAGGGGCCTATTGCCAAGTGTAGGCACTTACCTGCCCTTACCAATAACCCATTTTCCAACAAACTCTAAAGTCCAGACTGGCAAAGATGTTGCATCCATGAACTTGAAATGGCCAGATGCTTTGTCATTGGTTCTAATGTCAATGAAAAGTACTCCTGACAAGAAAACAGGATTGTCACCCATGAAATACTCATGGGTAGATCTATGAGACTATCAGCAGTACCTGCAAATGCTCTTATAAATATTACAGATTACATGGTGTTAGACTACTGCAAAGGCCTAGCTGATGTGGTCCGATCTTTATCTTATCAGGTGGAAGCAACCATAGTTCACTCATCTCAAGGCTAAGGACATAACCTAAAGGCTGGTGATTGGGTCATCATTCCTAAGCATGTGAGGAAGTCGTGCTTGGAGCCAAGGTGGAAAGGACCCTACAAGGTGATATTAATCACAACTACAGCCATGAAGTATGCAGGAGTTGCGAACTAGATACATGCAAGACTCACTAGGAAAGTGAACAATGCAATAGAGGAAGAAGAAGAGCTGTTGAGATTACCTGCAGTTAAACGTATTCCAGGGCAAGAGAGAGAAAGAGAAGAACTGGAGATCGTACCTTGAAACATTCCAATTGATTTGCCCACTCCTGTATCAGACAAAGTGGAGAGTATCCTGGAAGAAGAAGGTGAATCAACCACGAATGAAGTGGTAAAAGAACAGGTTCAAGGAGAACAAGAGAGAATACCAGTCGAGAGAAACACTGCTCAGAGTAGGGTGTCCTCAGAAGCAGGTGGTCTGATGAACCAGACTGAACAAGTGACTGACCCCAATGGAAAAGGAGTTGAGACAGATCCAAGCCAAGAGGGTTTGACTCTTTCTGAACCAGTCGCGGGAACGTCGAAGGAGAAGAGTTTGAGTTCAGTTCTGAAAAGAGTATTAACAAGAAGACCTTTGAAAGGTGATAACTGCCAGAGAAAAGCTCAGAAGCAGATAAATGTGGTTCCACCAATTCAAGAAGAGAACAAGTTAAACGAAGGAGAAGATCTCAGTGAAGAAGAAGCTGGTAGTAGTCAAATAGCGAAAAGAAAGAGAGTTACAAACCGAAAATATTCTGGTCCAGAATGGGCGTATGTAACTACTAATGAATGGCAAAAAGAGTTTTTGAATTTTTGTTTTGACAGAGACATTCAGAGTTTATATTTTGGTACGTGAAGAGAAAAGGGGGAGAACATTGATCCTGGATTTTTGAGAAATTAAATGAAAAGACTTTGATAACCTGACTTGACAAGCTGCTAAACTGATTTGACAAATTGTTGCCGAAATTCGACAAGGAGAATCCTGGTAGTGTGAATGAACTTTAAAAAAAAAATAATTAGGAGGGATTGAAGATTGATAGTTGAAGATTTTTGTCTTTTCTTTTTGTTTTTGTTTTGATTTTTGCTGCATAGCCATAATTTTGTTTATTTCTACTTTTTGATTCTTTACAGACCATGGGAAACTTTAGTAATCAACACATTAAAAGTAGTCGCTGTAAATGTATAGGTATTGGTTTGGCAATTGTTTGTGTAATAGTATGTTTGGTATTGATTGTGAGTGTTTTTTATTTTTGAGACAAATGGAGCCAACCATACCATGGAAACAATCACAACTGTTAGTCCTTTGAGTCTAACACTACTCTTTCAGCAATAGACAGGTTTAAAATAGATGATAAATACTTACACGAAGAGAAAGAACTTTCTTCTAATGTTTTCTATCCCTTATTGCGTGAGTATGTGATGTAATGGATGCAAAAGATTGTTATGTCTGTACGCAGATTCCAGCCTCTGTTGAGGAGGGAATTGCTTATCATAGTTTACCGCTTAATTATGCTATAAGTTGTAGTCTTTTACTAACATGATTCTATAACCAGGAATATATTCAATATTTATTTTCTAACTATGATGTAGTATTTTCTTTTGTACCTACAATTGGATATTTAAGTAGAATAGCAAAGGAAAATGACATACTTTTAGTAAGGGGTTTCTTTGAACCTAAATTAACCTTTGGAACTGCTTTTGCTCATTGTAACAATCTTACCTGTTTACTTTCACCTGTAGAAAAGAAGTTTCTAGATAACACAGAAGATAGGAGAAGGGCAATCAAAGCTAAGATAGATAAGGGAGTAGTTCACCAAAGACCTGGGATTGATCATGCTTAGACTGGCATCACTAAACAAGGGAAGTTAGCATTAGAAGCACAACATGTAGGAAATCTTTGTGTATATTTAGGCCACAAAGTTACTTTGATAGAATATATGTGGGTATGAGTGAATGTAGACATGTGTTTTTGTTTCAAATTAAATGGAATTTTATGTTAAATGGTCAGGATCCTCCAGTGCCTGGAGTGTAATATATTTGTGGGAAGAATGCTTATTATCATTTTCCTAGAGGATGGTATGGCACATGTTATCTGGGAATAGTCTTTCCGAAAATGTACCAGCTGGAAGACTTAAGTAAGTTTCCTAAATTTACTGAAGTTCAAATGAGACCCAAGCGAGAATCAGTTTCTGTCATTGTGGGAGACATATTTGGAGGAATAATTTCTTCATTGGGAGTTGTTCTGAATTCAGTAAAGATACAGACGTTCTCTAATGTTGTGGATAACATGTTAACGGATTATTTAGGAGCTATTCTCCTCTTAGATACTGAAATGGCTGCTAAAAGAGTTATGGCTCTTCAGAACCGCCTTGCGTTAGACATTCTTTTAGCAAAAGAGGGTGGAGTTTGCAAATTACTTGGTCCGCGTCACTGTTGTTCATACACACCATACAATAGTAAATTAGTTAGAGGTTTGATTAATAATTTAGAAAAAGATAAAACAGAACTAAAAGAATTAACTGAAACTACTATTTGGGAAAAAGCAGGCAAAGGAATTGCTTCAGTGGGAAATTGACTTGGCAACTTGGAAAAAGTTATTATATTAAAATTAGTCAAATGGATTTCAATTATTGTGCTTTGTCTAATCGGATTTTGGAGAATATATAAAATATTTAAAATAATTAAAAGAACAAGATTTGAAAAGAACCAGAGGAGGGTAGATGTTCAAATGGAACAATTTTATGGGAGAAATTCAAGGAGAAAGAAAATTTATAAAAAGTTGACTGATTCAAGATTCTAAATTATGAAAATAAATAAATAATTTTATTTTGGGTTTTTGTGTGATGGCATATATAGTCATCAGAGGTGGGATTGTGAGAGCTGAGATTCTCTTGATAATTTGTTTAGTCTTTACGTAGTTATACTTACAGATTAATGTGTGAATTAATCTAATGCTAATATTGTGTTTGCGAGAATTGTGACTAACTGAATGGCCACTATCTTATGTAAGGCCTATATTCTGTCCATGCTAACTTAAGGTGATTACATTATTTTGTTCTTACAGGAGAGTGTGTTTCTTAACTAAAACAAAATGTAGAATTGAATGTGTATTTAGTTGCCTCTGCTGGACTGAAGTAGAAGCAGAAGCAAGGTCACTGTACAATGCAAGCTGAATAACATGTTTCTAGTGTGTTCCATAGTTTTGACTGACTTCATTGTTTGAAGATATGTTTCTAACTTGTATGTCTTTCCTCGAGGGAAACAAAAATGGTGTGGTAACACATTTTGTAATCATTTCCTGTGACTTCGTATTCCGGTAGAGTGGAAACAATGGATCCACAGATGAAGCTGAAGAAGAGGAAGTATAGGATACAAAAGTATTAGTTTAGTTTTCGTCAATGGAATAACATCAAATAGAAGAGTTTGGAGTAAACTAATTGTATAATTTTTATATCTGTTAATGTTCTGATTGGTCATAACTTTCTCACCTCATACTTTATCCAATCACTTTCGTTTAATAAATTTAGTTTAATGTTCAGTCACCATTGTTAGTGGGTCATTCCTCTTTGGGATTTTTGTATATCTTGAGTCCTGGAGATTCTATAACCTACTGATCTGTCACTTTGATATTTTATGTTTCTAGATAGTCTAATGACATTCTGGTACTTTATTAGTTTAAGTCTGTTATGCTTAGATGGTTTAGTGTATTTTATAGTCCAATTTTCTAAACCATTGCCCCTACCCTTGTTCCTGTTCCTTTCCTGATGTTCGTGCCTGATGTTGCTGTCCCACTGATGAAGTAGACGTTGCTGATTTTCCGTAGAGATTTGGTAATTCTATGAGATGTGAATTGCTTTTTGTCTTTTGTTTTTCAGGTACCAGCTGCAATTGTTTATTTACTGCTGTTTATTTTTAATAGCGCCATTGCTAGATGTTTTTATAAATTTGTGTTACTAAAACATTTACATGAAGCCCAACATGTTCATGCTAATTAGTGGTTAGTGAAGTGTTACTCACATGCTCATGAATTGTCGTTGATATTTTCTGTCTTATCATTATTCAGATGTGTTCAATTTCTCTTGCTCAGATTCTTTTGCTAGGGTTTTGTGTTATAACCATTGAGATAATTTGTCTTTTTGCATTGATTAAACTTAGATATATCAGGCATTTGAATCAGCCTTTGTTGTTTCTCTATATGTCTCATTTATGTTTGAGAATTATTTTCGTGACCTTAGCGTTGTTAACATAGGGAAATAAATCATTAACCTAATAAACTGGTGTGGTTATTGAAGTTGAAATGGTTATCATATGTTATATGTGATGTTTATGATGCATTTCAAATGACATTTTCTCAAAACAGATTCAGTTCTGTTCATTGACCTAGTGTGTGAAATCCACAGCTAGTCTTTTGTGACTAAAATATAGCTAGGGTTTCTCTGCATCAACAGTGGTATAGTGGTGAACTGTGCTAGTAACTATAACCCTCATACTTTGACATCTAGGGTCCTGTAACAAGATCTCTAATCCCACATAATAGGCCCTGTAGGTATTAGGGCAGAGGACAATGGACTCTGCCTTAAATGGTGGGCTATTTATACTAACTTTCTGTTGACATGCCTTATTAATTCTAACTTACCATGGTTTATGGAAAAACTACTGATCGATCCTATGGTAATGGAGATTTAGCAGATGGATTTATTAGTCTCGAGGCACTATTAAAAAACTCCTTTTGATCCTTTTTGCCTCTTGTCGTAACTCAGAACTGAGTTGGTTCAACAAGGCCTATAGAGCTTAGAGTTTAAGGACTACTCTTAATAAAGCCCCCAGGGACAGGATTTCTGTATCCTTAGTGAGGGCAGAATATAAACTGACACTGAAAGCAAGAAAGCAGAAAATTAAAACACACAATTGGAACAAATTACTTAATGCCTATTCAATTTGGGGATATAGGAGGCTTTTGGAAGATAGCCAATTGAGGAGACCTGCTCATCAGACAGGTTGATGCTGTAGGCACTGTTATTCCTGCAGACATGTGGTTGTCACATTTTAAATCCATCTATGGGCTTAGTCGTGAAGATCTCACACACAATGAGAAAACCCTTACTAGTGTCCTCTCAGGGTCTCATTTAAATTTGTTCAGCTATTGTTCAAAGTCCTGGCATTAAGGCTCCGGATCTGACAATGTCCTGATGTACCCCTATAAGGTCAAGCCGGAGTTTTTGACACTGATTATTACTAATGCACTTGATTCTGCTGCTCATTCCATGCTACCTAATTGATGGCACTCAGCGATCATTGTGCCTGTGCCTCTCCTTGAGAAGTGCAGTTGGCAAGATCAGGGTTGCTATTGTTCACTTTCCTTGCTGAATTGTTCCATTAAAGTAGAAGGGCATATTGTCCTGAAATTAAGTATGACCTGGACAGAGGCTCACAATGTTATTAAGCCTGTTCAGCATGGTTTTAGAGAAGGCCTAGGTACCATAGAGCAGATCATTATTCTCATGCTGTGAATCCAGAAATATACTGTGGAAAAGGAAGGGGTTTTATAGCTTGCATCTATAGATCTTGGCTTAGTTTTTGACCGGGTTAACTAGACTGTGTTATGGCCTATATTGAGGAACATAGGGATGGATCAGGAATTGGTTGTTTTTCTTCGAGCTCTATCAAGAACTTAATGCATCTGTTCGAAATGGCCCTGGGTTAATGTACAAATTATTTTAGTCTTGAAGGAGGAATGAGACAGGGATGTGAGCTTGCAGATATAATACTTCTTTTATATGTTAACAAATTGCATGACTATCTAATGTCCGGTGGCCGTGATTTTCAAAAAATTAAGAACCGACCTGTGGCAGCTTTTTTTGTATGCTGATGATGCTGTTCTGGTTGCTCGGACCCCTACTGGCCTAAAATCAGATTAATAAATTTGTGTCATTCATCGATGGTCTTAATCTGGAGACAAATTTCACTAAAACACACTGTATGGCTGTGGGAAATCACCCATCTCGGACTGGGCCTATTTTCATAAAGGGAAGGTAATTAGAAAGGGGTCACAGGTTTCCATATATGGGCATTACCTTTGACTCTCAGTATAATTGGAGGCTCTGAGTGAGGAGTAGAGTTAGTAAATTCACACAAGCAATGGGGGTCGTTTATCATTTTGCCATGAGAATTGGAACTAGGACCATCCCTGTACTGTTGGAAATATACAAGCATACGTTCCTCCCTGTTTCATTTATGGAGCACCTATATGGGCTACAGCTCAATTGGGTGTCTTCAAGTTGAGGAAATTAGATTTTGCAGAAACGTTTAGGGTTACCCCCTTCAAGCCCCCATTTAAAATCCATGAAGATCTGGGGCTTAGTTATGTCACAGATTATATTAGGCAGGCGCCTTTTAATTGTTAATGCTTTGGCTGTCAGTATGGATTAATCAAAAAGGTAGACTCATTAGAGAATTTATTAAGGACTGTTTGTGTTGTGTGTACGGTTATAAGACACCTTAGCTGGATTTTAATTAACAGAGACAAAGAATGGGTGAAGAAAAAATATTGGGAGAGAAGAAAGAGTGAGAGAGTATGAGGACTTGATGAAGCCTTCTGTCCAGGGTTATGCTATTATCCCCCCTCTTCTCTCATTTGTGTCTTACCTTTGTTGGGTAATAATGCTTGGGAGAGGACTCTCATGTCAAGATTTCGGCTCAGCAGCGTAAGGTTGTCACTATATTTTCCCTTGGGCCAATCTGACTCTTCCACAATTTCAACTTGTACTTGTGATGAATGTCAGCTGAGACTTTGTTGCATTCTATATTTTTAAGTGGGCATTACCAACTGTCTACTAAGCGATATTTAATCCCAGTTTTGAAATTTCAAGGTTTTTATCAATGCACAGCAGCTCCATATTTTTACAGTCTCTCCCCAATGTATTTGTCTGAAGTGCTGTTGGGAGTTTTTTTTTTTTAATCAGCTGTTCGTTATCACAATTGCATCAAACTATGATTTTATGCTCATCATTTGCTAAATATGCAATGTTGTAATGAAATTGTTCTCTTTTAATCGCATGTATTTTTTAAATTTATTGTGCTCTTTTGATTCAATTAATTATTTATTGTGTTTTTATTGTAAATTTTGATTATCCAAATACAGATTTGGTTGATTGATTGGCTCATTGACTGATTGACTGATTATTTGAATGATTCACACTGAACACTGGAAGCTCAAATGACATTGTGCCTGTCCCACTCTCATATTACAAAGGTATGGATGCATGCAGCACTTGAATCCCTCACCCCTCTCAAAACGAAATCGGAGGAAAGGTTGGCTAAGAATTTGAAAGCTCTAAACCACCAAAGGAAAGATCAGAACACTAGAACAAATTTGACTGAAAATAACTTGCAGAATCTAAACACCCTCAGACAGAAAAGTAGGGCTTATAAAAAAAAAAACTAGCCAATTGTAGGACATGGGTCCTACCCCCTGAATGTTTTGCATTTTACTACTGAGTTTGTGGACTTAGTCTCACAAACTGAATATCACTCAAGGTAAATTCACTGTAATTGGAAAGAGAGAGCTAACCGTCAGTGTCCACCTTTAAAGATAATGTGATGGCTGTGCAGCTAGGATTGGAGGACCTGGGCTGGTTGCACATGAACATGTAAACTGCACATGTGAGACTACCATCTTGTGCAGCCAGGTATCTGTGCATAGGTAGTCAGTCGCAAAAGAGGCTATTCAGAGGTTGGTACAGACTTAGGGTAGGCCTGAAAATTTATAGAGTAGGTCTGTACTGCTTACTGAAGATCAGTGGTGCATATACTGTATTACACATTATAGGCAAAATCTGGTCCAAAATACAGCTTTGCTTCCATTAACCCTACAGGGTCCATCAGGGTATTAATCTGTGGATAAACGTGCACCACAAGAGAGGATTTACAGTCCCCAACATCCCACATACACACCTTACGGCACTTTAATATTTGCTGTATTTTCATGGCTCAGCTCAGAATCAGATTCCAGGTCTCAGCCCCTGCCTCATAAGGCCCAGTTAATTATTCTGATCTCCAGCAGTGAGATCCAAGGCCTCCCCACACAGTAGACCTAACACACATAATATGATGGGAAGAATGATAGGCATACCTTTGCCACTTAGGGTGGTACATCAAACACACAAAAGATGATCAGAGGAATGCTTGCCATTTGTCTAACCACTGGCAATTGCTCATGGCAGCATACCAACCCTTTGTTCTCTCGCTCACCAGCCCACTCCTCGATAAAGTAATTAACAGTGGTTGTCCCAGTTCCTTGGAAAAGAAGGGGTGGGGAGAAAGTCTGCATTTGTTAATTTTTTTGAGAACTGCACCTGGCTGAGGCATCCTGACCCATTGGAATAAAGGAGAAGAGCCAGTCTTTTGGAGCCAACACTGGAGAGACTCCCCAGCAGCTGAGTTAGCTATAGGTGGAGCTCTCATGAGAGCACTATCTACAGTGAATTTGAAGTGCCCGTATTAGATTGTCCCAGAATATTATACAAGAGGACTGGAAAGGGGTGGAGTGATACTTTGGCATCCTAGGATTGGCCAGGGATGCTCACTTAAAAGCCACTGCACAACCAAGCAATAGATGAGAAGATAATGGACCTGGGAGTGACAACAGTGAAAGGACAGTCAACTGTAAGGAGAAGCAATGTCATACCCTGCAAGGATGGACTTTGGGACTTTGACTCCAGCTGACCTCTAGGATTAGGATGGGTGTCACTGTCAACATCAGGGCGGTGCGCACTCTACGGGCGACTACAATGCAAAAACCTAGCACTCTTAAGATAACGTAATTCATGCATTGTGCTGATATGCTGTTGTTTAACCTTTTGCCTTGCAGAGTTTAATCCAGAAGACTTATGTTCAAGGTGCATATAAATACTGTTCATTTGCAATGTATTGCTGCAGGCTTTCAGAGTGTGTCAGGGTGTGGTCCTTTTCCAGGGCCTTCTAGAAGCTTTCCCTGCAGCATGCCTGGGTGTGGTTTGGGGGCTGGGCCAAGACTCTATGTAAGGGAGCTAGCCCAGCTCCACATGCTCACTATTCAGAGGTCCCGGTGCAGAGCAGCAGCAACGTCCTGAGTTCCTGTTCCGGAGGCCTACTTTGATCTTCCAGGCCTCGCCCTTTCACTCTGTTCGGTGATTCTTTATCAGGACGGTAAGACAGAGGTCGGGCTGGGCCCGACTCCGTTCTCGAGGGATTTCAAGTTCTTGGGCCTAATTAGCATGATAAAGCTATTTTGCTCTTGTGCGTGTGAATGTGCGCTTGACGTTTAATGGTATTTTACATGCTGGCATTCGAATCGGCAAGACGCGCGATTCATTTCTTGTGCTTAGTTCATTGATATTCAGTGTGCGCTACCATTTCTTGGCATTCACATGGTGGCCTTCGAATCGGCAAGACACGCAATTCATTTCTTGTGTTTAATTCATGATATTCAGTGTGTGTTACCATTTCATGGCATTTCCATGGTGACATTCGAATCGGCAGAATGCGCAATTCATTTCTTGTGTTAAAACTCATGTTACTCATCATGCGCTACCACTTCATGGCATTTACTTGGTGGTCTTTGAATCGGCAAGATGCACAATTTATTTCTCGTGTCTAATTAAAGTTACTCCTTGTGCACAATCATTTCATGGCAGTTACAAACCTTTGTGGAAATCTGTAATGTGCGCAATCTATGTTCCTGCATTTTAAGAAAACTAAATGTTTTAGAATTCAAGATGTTATATTGTATGTGCACAATAAGTCTCTCAAGTACAATTCACATGGTGTTACAGAAATCATTCAGATTATTTCCTTGTCCTCATGCCAAAGTCTATGCTTGAATTTGAAAGCATAATTCTAAAAAATTCAGATGTTTCTAATTCATGTGGAACATTTCATTGAGTGGTTCATTAGAAAGTTGTATTAACCTTTCATGATTCCCTCACAGGTATCCAAACATTTTTGAGGCCTAGTTATTTAAGTCCATGCTTAAGTTATCCATGTGTCCAGTATGACAATGCTTTGAGTCATAGCCTAGTAATGATTAATATGATATAATATTGATTTTGTGTGTTCTAACCTTTTTGCTTCCTACAGGTCTCCTTCCCAGCTGTTCCCTACCTAATTCCCCTTTTCCCCACTTGGACTCTCTTAGACTCTGTGCCATTATAATCAGAGCCCACAGTAATGGCCCCTTATGCCCGCTGAGGAACAACTGAACTGCAGGATGGTTACCCTGGAGCATTTATGGACTGGCTCTGACTCTGCTGACACACAGGTGACCTTCAAGATACCAAAAGGCTCTGTGGCCTAGGGAGTGCAGCAGGGAGGGTTTTTTGCTGTCTGGCTGCAGAGCAGCTGTGCAAGATGCCCCCATGGGCAGAAGAAAAACATGAGGACAGGTCTGGCGCAGGGAGCCAAAAAAATCCATAACCATGGAAAGTGCCGGCATGGAAAGTGCCCATTGAGGGGCCTGGAGAAAATGGAGGGCTGGAGAAAATGCTCTTGGTGGCTAGAGATGGCCGCCAGTGCCATAATAAGCCAGAGATAGTAAGCATATGTCCTACAGGGGAAGAGAAACAGTCATGGCATAATTTTCTAAAATTACTTCTGGGGTAAGCCATGGCCCAGTTTTCTGCAAAACTGCCATTGATCTATGTGCTCTGGAGATGGTGTGTGTGTGGAGCTTCCCCCATGAGATCTACCATGGCTTGAGTACCTCATCCTCTTGGATCAGGCGCAATTGTTAGTGTCCCTGGGGACTTCAGCCCCTCCAGGATGAACAAAGCCACACAGAGAACCACCATGCTCCCACATTGCTCCTAGGGTGGCCAGAGCCCAGGAAGCTATCCAACCCACCTCCTCTACTCCCCATGACTATGTCTGGGAGATAGAGACTGGGCACAACCAACATCTCGCCTGCAACATACACAGACAAGTAGAAGGGGAATGACTACTTCCCATGCCCATCACTGAGAGCAGTAAGGGCATGAGGGAGCCACCAGGGTGATAGGGTGTGTGTGTAAGAAATTGGATTCTTTGAGTGGGGTGTAAACCCTGCTCAAGCAATAGCCACAATGCCTGTGAGGGTGAACCACTAAAGTTACTACATTAATCGGTGCCTAACCCTCTAGTAGCTTGGCACACAAACAGTCAGGTTTACCTTAGAATCAATGTGTAAAGTATTTAGACAGCACACACACAGTTATAAAGTGAAACCACAACAGAAAAATCTCACACTAATTTAGAAGAATAGAGTACATTTTAATAAAGTATTTGACACCAAAATAACAAAAATCATTAGGGCTGACTTATGAGATTTAAACTTTAAAGTGAAATCTAGTTGCACATACGCATTGCCACGCGTCCTCTAGTTTAGGTTATGGTGCTTGAGTAAGATTAATGCATGAAGTATTATTTTTACTTAACCCTGAACAGGTAGGGTTGAGTACCATATGGTCACACTTCTCAAGTCTGCATTTTAGGGAGCGATTACCCCATAACCTCCCTTTTCTTCTGGTCTGTGGCTCTAAATATGTGCATTGGCACAAGTGTAGGCTGTAGCTGAAATGGTGGAGGCTGTAACCTTTATTCTGGTCCGTTTGTGAATAACAAAGACTCACAAATTCCATCACGCCTTCCGTGACACTTCATGGTTGACAGATTCTTTGTTTAAAATCCATTAGAGCTTGTGGAGTTACTGATTTAATGGAAGCGATGTGCCTTTGTCTATGTCGCAGCTATATTTTACGTGGTATTCTCGTATTTTGGGCTACGTAGAAAGGTGTCTTTGTACATTTGAGGCACAGTATTTTTTCCTTTATTTTGTAGCTTATCGCCAGGTATTGGAGTGTGGGATTTACCACCTAATGTGGAGGCTGATTGAGCTCGACACTAAGCGATGCTCATTGACCCGCATGTTTATCGCATTTTTGTACCAACACACCGGATATTTTAAAATTTGTATACATACCGGTTGCGCTTTGTCGCGCTAGAGAAAGTGAACACGCACTTAACACATGTGCACTAAGGCCCTCATCAGGACCCTGGCAGTCCGAAGACTGCCAGGGTGGCTGTGGCGGTGTCACCGCCGACGGACCGGCAGTGAATACCGCCAAATTAGGAGTTTGGCGGTTTGGCTGAAGCCAATCCGCTTAGCCTCCACCCATCCCACCACATTACTGAGTTCCGCCGGGCTGAGGTGAGCACCTCCAGCACAGTGGAAGGTGTGATACCGCTGGTGGTATCACGAGGTGGGAGACCACCAGCATTTTTCTGCACCACCAGAAAAAGCTGGCACTGTTGCACCATGGCGATAGGAATAGGTATTCCTGTCGCCAGGATACACTTGCACACACGTCCACATACCCACACACTTGCACTCACATACTCCCACACACAAACAAACACATCCCCACTCACCCACACATTTGTGTCATGCACCCCAATTCACATTAACATACAAATACAAACACTGCACTCATGCAGGCATTTACTCCTCCCTCCACATCCCGCCAGCGCATATAAATATATTCACACCCACTCCCCCTGCACTGCATATATACATTAACTCCCCCCTGCACTGCATAGATACATTCACACCCTTTGCACAGAAGCACGCACCCTTCTCCCCGTCCACTTACATACACATGTACATGCATCCACGCACTCACCCCTTCCATCTGCTCAATCGCACTCACGCATTCCATTGCTCACACCCGGACACAAGCACTCAGGCACTCCCTCCCTCCCCACCCACAAACACTCACTCACCCCCTACCTCCATCCACAAACAATCACTCACACACGCACCCACAAACACCCACCCTCCCCCGCATGCACAACATTCACATACTCACTCACACATGCAGACATGCACACACACACATCCTCCCCTGGTGGACAATCCACTTACCTTGTCCGTTGAGGAGGTCGTCCAGGAGGGGACGGATCCTGGCGCTTCCACCGCCAGCAGCGCCTCGCCATCTGGACACCGCAACACCGTATTACAGGTTGTAATACAATGTGCAGTCTCTTTTTGAAGTGGCGGTACCACCTCTTCACCGCCGACGACCAGCATGACTGGTCTCGGAATTCCACCCGATTCTGGGCAGAATTCAGAGATCAGTCATATTAGGGCAGTCTTAAGACCACCAGTATTGGAAAAGACTGCCAAAGTTGTGATAAGGCCTATGACTTTTGGGGAATGTTTTGTTTGATGTTGCTTTGGTAGATTTTGGGTACATTTCTTCACAATAGAAGAAGAATAAGTATTTTTTGATACAAACTTATTGAAGGGGCAGTATTAGGGTAATTTGTTCCATGATAAGGCATTGGTTTTATTTCTTGTTTCTTAACATCTGATCAACAGGTTCAATAGACACAAAAAAAGTATTAAATAGTCGCCTTGTCACTGATAACTCTTCAGTCACAGCTACTCATGCATTAGCGCCTTAGGGTCATATGTACCAACAAATTTTCCCATAGACACAGAATGGGTAAAACCCTTTGCTACATCTGGCCCATAATTATGCAGAAAAGTAATTGCATTAGTGGATTTTACCTCCTGACGCAAAGATTTGAAAGGACTGCCTAAAGAAAAATAAAGCTCACACGATCAAATGTATTTATGTTATGCACTTCTAGTGAAGTTTTATTTCAGGTGCGTGAATTGCACAGGGCTCCATTATAGAAGTCACAGACCTCGTAGTCTGGTACAGAGTGTTTCTGGTCTCCATGTATTAAAGTGGTACTCCTTTATTTGCACAGGTTGCTAAATTGTTAACTTAGGTTACTGCTGCAATATTTAGCAGTGACATACTCTGTATAATTTACATTGGCTTGGATCTTTAACTGAGGGCCATATGAGTGTAATAACTGTTTTTCTTAATGATTTCTAGTATTTCGTATACTCCTTGACAACTGAGACCAATGAGTTTTCACGAACACAAAAATAGATATAAAAATACACATTTTGTGGAGAAAGAGACTTTAGGTCAGACTTTGTCAGCCATAACATCAGGCCCATTTTTTTCATTGGGCATTTCACTCGGGGTTGGAGACATGGGACGCCGGTTTTTGAAGGCCTAGTGACACTGCTGGTGCTTCTGTCACTATAAGGTTGTCCTCAAGTAAATTACTGCAGGTACAGCTGGAGTATTATGACAGAAAAAGAAAGCTAGAAAGAGAATTGAGTGGAAAGAGAGAAAAGACAGAGAAAAAAGAGGGAGAGAAAGGGGAAAGGGAGAAGAGGAGGTAGAGAGAGCAAATGAATGGAAGGAGAGCTGGAGGCTGGGGTTGAATTGGCTGTTATGAACATTTTTTCAGGGCGGCTTTTAATTTGTAGTCGGCCCTGCATAGCATAAGCTAGCCACCCTTCACCTTCTCAGGGCTACCTTATTGGCAGAAAACCAATTGTCTGTATTCTCTCCCACCACATAGCTGGCAAGCAGGTCTTGAGGTATGCAGATCTTCACCTCTCCAGGGAACACTGAAGGGATGCAGCCACCATTGCTGCTGAACTTTGAGGTTTGCCTCTCTGTTAGAAATGGGGTCTTTGGTTGGCAGTCAGGTTACCCCCTGTTCAAGCAAGGACCCTCGCTGTAGTCAGGGTAAGTCACACACAATCCAAATTATCCTGTGCCCACCCTCTGGTAGCTTGGCACTGAGCAGTCAGGCTTAACTGAGAAGGCAATGTGTAAAGTATTTGTTCAATAAATCATACAATACTACCATATAACACCACAAAAATACACCACACAGTGTTTAGAAAAATAAATATATAATATTTATCTGAATAAATGCAGGTCAAAAGGATTAAAGATGAAATAAGCAAATGTAGGGATATCACTGAAAGTGATATCAAGTGTCTTTAGAGTTAAAAGATTACTGTAAAAGCAATAAAAAGTATCTTAAGTTCTCCTAGAAACAACAAGTGTCTCTTGCAGGGCAAAGTACCAGGTTTGTGTTGAAAAATCCTAGCAAGGGACCGCAGGAAACCTGGGCTTGCGGAGCGAAGTCACAGCGGCTGTGCCGATTCCAGTAGGTGATGCATGGAATTTTCTTCTGCACAGCAGGCGCTGTGTCGATTCCTCTCAGGAAGTCGGGCAGCGTCGTTCTGAGTCAGCTTGCGTCGATCCAGTAGGGCTGTGCGTTGAAGTTCCGGTCGCGTTGCTGGCGCTGCATCGATCTTCTGTTTGCGACGTCGGACTGCGTCCTTCCGGACTCGGCGTGCAGTGAACTTTTCACCGCAAGCAGGCTGTGCATCGTTCTTGGCAGGCGGTGCATTGAATTTTCACCGCACGGGGATTTCAGGTGCAGGAGAGAAGTCTTTTTGGCCCTGAGACTTCAGGGAACAGGAGGCAAGCTCTATCCAAGCCCTTGGAGAGCACTTCTGCAGCAAGGCAAGAGAGCAGCAAGACAGCAGGGCAACAGCAAGGCAGCAGTCCTCTTCAGAAAGCAGTCAGGTGAGTCCTTTAGGCAGCCAGCAGTTCTTCTTGTCAGGGTGCAGGTTCTAATTCAGGGTTCTTCCCCAGGAAGTGTCTGAGGCGGTAGGGCAGAGGCCCTGTTTTTATACCCAAATGTGCCTTTGAAGTGGGGGAGACTTCAAAGAGTGGCGTAGAAGTGCACCAGGTCCCCTTTCAGTTCAATCCTGTCTGCCAGGGTCCCAGTAGGGGGTGTGGCAGTCCTTTGTGTGAGAGCTGGCCCTCCACCCTCCCAGCCCAGGAAGACCCATTCAAAATGCAGATGTATGCAAGTGAGGCTGAGTACCCTGTGTTTGGGGTGTGTCTGAGTGAATGCACAAGGAGCTGTCAACTAAACCCAGCCAGACGTGGATTGTAAGGCACAGAAAGATTTAAGTGCAGAGAAATGCTCACTTTCTAAAATTGGCATTTCTAAAATAGTAATATTAAATCCAACTTCACCAGTCAGCAGGATTTTGTATTATCATCCTGGCCATACTAAATATGACCTTCCTACTCCTTTCAGATCAGCAGCTACTACTCAAACAATGTATGAGGGCAGCCCCAATGTTAGCCTATGAAGGGAGCAGGCCTCACAGTAGTATAAAAACAAATTTAGAAGTTTTAAACTACCAGGACATGAAAACTACACAGGTACATGTCCTCGCTTTTTCCCTACACAGCACCCTGCTCTAGGTGTTACCTAGGGCACACCTTAGGGGTGACTTACATGTAGAAAAAGGGGAGTTTTAGGCTTGGCAAGTACTTTTAAATGCCTAGTCGAATTGGCAGTGAACTGCACACACAGGCCTTGCAATGGCAGGCCTAAGACAAGGTTAAGGTGCTACTGAAGTGGGTGGCACAATCAGTTCTGCAGGCCCACTAGTAGCTTTTAATCTACAGGCCCTGGGCACATATACTGCACTTTACTAGGGACTTATAAGTAAATTAAATAGCCCAATTGGGTGTTACCAATGTTTAAAGGGAGAGAGCATATGCACTTTAGCACTGGTTAGCAGTGGTAAAGTGTGCAGAGTCTAAAAACCAGCAAAAACAGTACCCCAAAGTGGACGGAGGCAGGCAAAAAGTTAGGGGTGACCACCCTAAGGCTGTCAGGTCTAACACTCTCATTGAGCTCCAGCTCCCTCATACTCTTCTCATGCTCCAGCACAAGTTTCTTTTCAGCCAATGCCCTCTCAGCCTTTTTCTCCTTTGATTCCAGTTCCATCTTGGCTACCTGTAGTTTGAGGTTCCTCTCTGCCGTCCTGCCCTTCAGCTCATTGCCTAGAGGTAAGCTGTGCTCCTCCTGCAAATCAGGACCCATACTTGAGCCCTCTTTCTCCTCCTCATCCAAGTTCAGTGCCTATTTGGAACTCCATGTTTGGGGTCTTCTTGTCTACATTCAGCCCTCGCCCATGAAAAACATCTGCCGCTCAGCCCAGGTGAGGGGATCAACAATTAGCAGCAAAATCTATTTTGCAGAAAGTGAGGTAGGGTACTTACATTTAGAAAAAGGAAATAAGGTAGCCAAATGGAAACTAAGAAGAATTTAAAAGGAGGTAAACTCTGGGTGTCAACAAATTTGTATGTGATTCCTGTGTTACACAAATCACTGTATGATACTGCACAAACAGAAGAACTGGACCCCACCATTGATCACAAATGTGAGAAATTGGGTTACTGGGTGAGTGGAAACCCTGCTCAAACAACACTCAGAATCCCTGTGTGGGTGAACCACTAAAATCAATAAATTAGCCTGTGCTCTGGTAGCTTGGTGCAAAAACAGTTGAGCTAAACTTAAAGGAAATGTGTAAAGTATTTATGCAGTACAAAAACAGAAGGAAGATGAAAAAAGAACAAGATAAAAAATCCCAGACCAATTTAGAAAGATAGAGTACATTCTAATACATTATTTGACATCAAAACTACAAAAATCCAATCACAAGAAACAGAGTTATGAGTAGTTTTTAAAGTATAATGTGAAATCCAGTGTCTAAAAGCAAGGGGCCAACCACGGACATCTAGTAGCACAAGACTGGGGCAAAGTTGAATGTTATGGCCAACCCTGATAGAGTGGGGGACAAATACAAGGAGTGGATTGGGCCTGGTTTGGACTTAGAAGAAATTTTATGAACAAAATATCTGAGAAGGTAAATTTCAGGAGTACAAAGCTAAAGGGGGTGTCTGAGGATGAGGCATCGTCATTGGGGACTATATTAGGGCGTCATCCAAGGTTTGTCCATCTACTGGAATGTATATATTTGTAATTTAATGTGTAGTATTTAATAGTGTGTGTAATAAGGGTGCTTTTCCTTAATAAAAGAAAAAATACTGGACAATAATTTTTTGAGATTTTTGCTTACTAAAGGACTGGGGTTACTAGACCACACCACCTTCTTTGACTGTGCCTTAGATTGCTCTGCTTTGATACCCTGAGAGAGTCAATTGCTACGAAGGGTTGCTTGGTTTGCGGACAAAAAGACGATTTAGGCTTAATACTTATGAAGGACACACTTCCTCTGCAACTGATAACCCAATTTCTTATGTAAATCCATCATTTATCAACTCCTGTGAAAACTTGACATTTCCCAGCAACCTTTGAAACCCTTTTATCATTTCGAAGGTTGTAAAGATTGCATCAATATTTCACTGAAAAAAAATGTAAACACTGAATGTTGACTTTCACTAATTAGAAACTTTAACAATGTCAGAAATTACACAAACGTGAAAGTGAGATTGTTGACTTTCACATCCATTGACAAACTCTCATCCCACAAAGCAACTATGAGCACAAAAACTTTATCTTCTGTAGAGGACCCTCAGCCTAAATAATAAGCCCTCAACTTGAAATATCCCGGCTTGAGATAAAAGATGCCTCCTTTTTCTAGGTGGTGTTCCTCATTTGCTAAAATGGGTCATGTCAAACTCTGACTTAAGAAACTTGGTAGTGACTGAGCAGATTCTTATAACCACAAGTCAATCACAGGCCTGCCTTTCTTCAGTAACTGATGAGCTATATAACAGGCAATACCTTTCTTGATGGCCTCCAATCTAGTTTTGGGTCAGGACCACCACCTGTTGCTCCACACGACATCTCCGATGCGTTTACACCTACGACAAAGGTGAGCCTTGTCTCTTGGTACTTTCTGACCTGTCTGCAGTGTCCAACAACATAAACCATAACTTTTTTTTTATGTACACTCCAAAGCCATGATATCAGACACATAACTGACTTGTCTTACTATCTATGCTGGTGATCACACCATCGCTAGTAAACAAGATCAGAGGTTGATATTCAATAAGAAAATCCATGGAGATGAACACATTAACCATTAGGCCAAAGATGCACAGCTCCCACTGAGGATTGTAAGACAGTTAAAACAGTTCATTTCCAACCAAGACTAAAACTATCAATTCTTGGATTTTAACAGAATCAACTATGTCAGTGCCCTCCTCACAGACTTTCTCAAAGCCTGGCGTGCACCTTTGAAAGCAATGCTCCATTCAGCTGCATATCTTGAGGCTGACACCTACCACGTAGACCATACAATTCCAATCTAAAAGGATCTACATTGGTTCTGGTTCAAAAAATGATATTCCTACACACACGCCTGGATTACTTATAATGCACTCCACCTGTATGCACCAAAATACCTCTCACAAAACTTAAAATACCTTGGGAGCTTGCTCTTTTAGGAAGAAAAACGTTTCTACATCCGGTTGTCGTTAAAACACTGAAATTTAAAACATTGATAAAGGGCTTCTCTTGAGCAATCCCCAAGCTATGAAACTACATCACTGTCTACCTCAGGAGAGCACCCACCCTAAACCTAATTCAAATTTGAACTTGCAAAATAGTATCAAAAAAATATGCTCAGTTTGGCCTTTTAAGGCATGATGCTCCATTGAGATGAGCGCAATGGACTACATGGGCGAGATTCCACTGCAGTCAGTTACAGATCGCCCAATGTTCTGACATTCCTTTTTCTGAAATGCTGGAATATTGGGCCCGATGTCATATGCCAGCAAAATAATCTTGGGAAAAGAATGCTTTGCAGACCATCCCCAATCCCTGGCTCAAGCCAAACCTGATTGAATGCTTAGGGAGAATTGAATGATCCTTCCTCCCAGACATCATACTCTACTACCCTCTTCCACCCTCACCTTCACCCTTCCCAACATCCTGCTCAGCATCCACACCCTCACACAAAGATATTCCCTGCTCAGAGCAGTTAGAAAATGTGTAGGTTAGCTCTACAGATTGGGAATTCCATGACAAATTCTGCCTGGTAATTCAAGGTCTACAGTTATTCCGGGTTATGTGGGGTTTACCTTGTTATAAGAGAAAGTGTGCATTAGATAACTAACAAAAATATAAATTCTGGACATACCGGATGTTTCCACATATTTTGACTCCTAAATCATAATTGGGTTCTCTGACTTTACATTTTTGTATCGGCGGTGACTGTTTCCAACATAAATATAACCGGTAAATACTCAGACATGATGTCATTTTGGATGATGCTGCTAATTTATTTCAAGTATCATATGCATACCTATAAACTATGGTGATACATACATACTAGTACCTGTCACTTATCTCTACACGTCAAGAGATCCTAACTCATTTCAATATACTGTTTCACCAAATTGTCACTGACTGTAAAGATAATTTTTGCACGGCACCGACTTTCTATATATTGCAAATGATTTTTCTCCACGCCACTCTAAGGCCCTTGTTGCATGGTACATGAAATAGAAAACAATGTAATAAAATAAAACAAAATATAATATAGTAAAATAAAAATACATGAATGAATAACTGTTGCAGTACATTAAAGCTTGCATTCCACTTTATAAAAACACAACAGCAGTTTGCTTCGAGCTTCTAAGGATCAGCGTCAAAATGTTACTATGACCTCATCCCAAACCAGCATGTTTTTGAGGGTCAAACATTTTCCAGCACCAAGTCTACCGAAACTGATAGCAAAGTAGAGCCTTTTGGGAGACACAAAACTGTGCTGCATATTTGAGGTGCTTACGAACAATGACACTGTAAGACCAATAACATACATTAATCACAGAAGCCAATTAATGTGTTTTTCTGCTTTAAAGAACATCTGTTTTCCAAATTCTGATACCCTTCCTCAGTGGCCAGTGTATACTGCTCATGAAGGAAGAGACCATGATTGTCCTTCCCATCTGGCAGTGCAGTAATTGCACAAGGCCCTCTGGCAATGTACCAATGCCAAGTTAGTGTGTCTCTGGCCTATGGGTCACACAGATATATTACATGAGTACTTGAACATGAATACTGGGAATGGAGAAGCAGTGCTTAATTTGAGCCAGTTGTTTCCGGTGGGCTGCACCTGCACTTAATTAACAACACAGGCACTTATGACAGTCTGCCACGTGGTGGTGCTGTTTCCCTAATGTAGTGAGGACCATAACAACAGTTGTTTAAGAATTCAATATACATTAAAAATTACTAGTACCTGCCGCACACACCATTCTTATAGTTTTGGGGTCCTGTAATAGTCTAAATTGTCACATTAATATGATTGTGATGGTTAGTAGCTGTGTGGGTACTGTCATTAGCAGTGCTGCCAAGGGCAATGTGTAATGCAGGATACCTCCTGATGAGGACCCAACACCTATTTTATTACACAATAAGCACTAAATAGGAGTCTATCTGATTCGTCAAAAGAAGATAAAAAGTAGTGAAATGGGGCTAGTCCAGCCACATACAAATTACACTTCCTCACTCTTCAGAGTTTACATTAACCTACCACCACATATTAGTTAAATATTCAAAACAACATAATAAAGCAAGGAAAATTGGGAGCTCACACATCTAAGGAGAGTTACTTGTCTCAAAACCATGTGAGGTGTTGCTCTGAGAAGTGACAGCAACGAGGCCCCAGAGCCAGGTCTGCGCCTCCTTCTGACAAACCCTGTGTTTTGAGGAAGATATAATTACCTGCTATGGTGTAGATCGCAGTCACCACCAGTAACAGTACTGTCGACAGGTAGAGGTCCCAACCCAGGGCTATCTGGATGAAGAGCGCTCCGGAGAAAATATCTGCCTGCAATAAAGACAAGCATCATTTGCATCTGAAAATAAGAGGCATGGCATCAAAGGGATACTCTAGGCGTTCATTGATTACAGTAACCATTATAGGTGCATCTTTGATTTATTGGTTAAATGACATGGAACTACGGAAACTCCATCAGGAAACAGGAAAGATTGTGCTTTATATATATAAATAAATGAATGGAGAAATATGGAGTACACCACAGAAATCTGAACAGAAACCCAGATGCTAAAACAGAAAGAACTCACTAGGGGCCAGATGTACGTACCTTTTTTTCTTGTCGCAAATGGTCCAATTCTCAGGATTCGGGATGTTTGCGACAAGAAAAAGGCATTTTGGGATGTACAAACCCTATTTTGCAATTCGGTAATCTATTTCCGGAATTGCAAAATAGGTTTGTGAGTCGCAATTAGGAAGGGGTGTTCCCTTCCTAATTGCAAGTCACAGTGTGATGTATGATTGTTTTGTGACAGTGAATGTCACAAAACAGTCGCAATTAACATCAATTTCAAATTGGTGCTACCCCATTCGCAAACGGAAAGGGGTCCCCTTTGTGAATGGTAGCAAAAATATTTTTTCCAAGCAGGCAGTGGTCCTATGGACCACTGCCTGCACTGATAAAAGGAAAAGAAAACATTTAATTTTTGTTTTTAAAATGTATCCCATTTTCCTTCAAGGAAAACGGGCTGCATTACAAAAAAAATGCTTTATTTAAAAGCAGTCACAGACATGGTGGTCTGCTGTCCCCAGCAGGCCACCATCCCTGTGAGGGCAGCCATTTCCAATGGGGTCACAAATTGCGACATACCGCATGAATATTTATGAGGTAGGTCATTTGCTACCTCATTGGGAATCACAAACAGTATCATTGACACTGGTGTACATCAGGTTTTGCGAGTAGCAAATTGCGAGTTGCTAACACTCGCAATTTGCGAGTCACAAAACCCAACATTTGTACATGTGGCTCTTAGTTTCTCCATCAGTGTTCCTAAGAGTGAGAATGACCTCCATGTAAGTTTAGCTGTCCTAAGAGCGAGAACGACCTACCTGTAACTGAGACTGTGCCCTTACTTCACTATACAATAACTGCCATCCCTCCGGCTCTCTCACCCCCCACTAAATGCCCTTCTCATTCACTGGTAATATCTGTGGTATTCAGGGCCTACATTCTCATTCATTTTGTATTAAGCCACCTTCTTAACTAACTGTAAGCTGTAAATATGAAGCCATCTCTCAGGTATGTGTCCACCCTTAGTAATGCACAGTACTATACTTTCTCTAAAACATCCCTGAATCATGAGGTGAAGAGTAGTCTCAGGCATACTTTTGCAGAATTTTATCAATTTCACATTACATTTGCTGCTCAAACTCCTTGAAATTACATCATTATGACACATGGCATAGCTACACCACATTACTGCCAACATTTTAGCACCAGAGCACAGGAACAATGTAAATGACCAGAATACAAGTGACTGTTCATAACTCTTGTGTTATTTTGCATTGTAATAATCTGGGTTATTAGTTGTGCAGGGTGTGAGGCCTGCACAAGTAAAAGGTCTACAATTTCCCCTTAACTGGGAACCAAGTGCCCCGTTGTAGAGCTTGACACTTTCATGGTAGTGGGAAGCAAAACAGTCCAAGGCCTACTCAGGGGAGATGGTGTGGGCTAGTAATCACCGTTCACTGGCATGCAATAACAACACTCAATAAATTATTGCCCAGTCAGTGTTTCTTCTTTAGGAAAGGAAAAGTACATTTAATAAACACACACTACAAAATACTATGCATTCATTTACAAATATATACACAAAGCAGTTTCAAAATACCTTAGATGACAAGATGAAATCGCATTTGATGCCAAAAGGATCATGACTCCCCACAATCACAGTACCCCTCCTACCTATACCAAATAGAGCATCACAAAATAAGGGTATATTATTTAAAATGAACTAGGTCTAATGGCTTTGTCAAGTGCTCATGAAAACAACATATAACACAAGTCTATTAACTTTGTCAGAAATCACCAGATCAATTATATAAAGCAAGTCCTTGGGCTTTGTTAAAGGTGCATCACATAACACAACAATTAACCCACATGTTATGCCCACCACCATTCCACTTTATTCTGTAATAACCATGTATAAGTGCAATCATTATTGTAAAAAAAGCATTTCAACATTAATAATCACAGTCAGCATAAATGATTAATAAATCATTGAAAATAAAGATAACGTCTGTCTTTTTGTACACGTCAAGTCACATAAAATGCAGCTATAGAACAAGCCCTTCGAGACCACTGCACTCTCAGCTGAAGAACAAATGCTCCAAGAATGGGAGTGCTGAATTTCAGCCAGAAACGCCAGATGTGTCAACATTTCCTTTCCTTGGCCCCGCAAATGTGGGGTCAGTTTTCAAAAGCTCCTTTTAGGAGCAGCTGTAACTCCTATAGACCACCCACAACCATTCCTGAATTAGTTGGCGGTACCCATGCTATCCCGGGTTACTACAAGGCAAGAAATGTATGCAAATAAACTTCCTTGAAGCATTATAGGATGCTCCAAGCCATGGAGCAGTGAATATTTGAACAGCGCGTCCCCTGCTGCATTTGGGAGCCTGCACGTTTTTTTCTTGTTTATTTTCCCTTTATTATTCTTTTAAAACGGGGTGCCCTTGTTCCACTCAGGCCATCCCTAGCCTTTATTTAGGTTGTGACAGCGCAGGGAGCCCACATCCCGATGCCTCACCAGCTCTTAAGCTCCCTACAAGCAGGAGCCACACAGTCCTGCTCACCTCCTCTTACTGCTACCATCAGAGTCCCTACTTCCCACTCGCAAGGCCCCATAACCAGGAGTAGCGGCACAGCAGAGATGGGAGCCCCCATCAGCAATGAATGATTTGATAGGGGACACCACAATGCTCTCTCTGATCTGCACAATAAATTAATCTTACACGGACTCCTGGGCCCTAGCCTACCCCGGGGGTAATTTAAGGAAATATAGTGGAGCACCACATACTCTTTCCTCAAACAGGGGTTCAAAGGTCAAATCTTTTAAACGCCATAATTGGGGCCAGTTGGGGCTATTTTGATCACTCATTTTACTCCTGGTGGCAAACTCTAACCACCAGGATCAGTTACTGTATACTTCTTGGCCGCTAAAGGGGATCACTCTGCAGGAAACTGGTCTCATTGGCTCCCTGCTCCAGCCTTTTCTGCTGCGCCCTCCATAGAACCCATGGAATCCTGTACATCTTGCAGGGCCTCTGGGGAGAAGTGGAGTCTAATCTTTCCAAAACTGGTCTTCAGGGTCAGTCCTTACGCATTAGGGGGCTTCTCCTTCCAGTTGTCCATGTCTGTTGACGCTGACCAGTTCCAGGAAAAGGCCCTTACTCTCCCTTGTGCAAGAGTACTTAAATGGGAGTGAAAGGTTCCAGAGGCTAGTCACCCCTAGCCAATCCTAGATTGTCACATTACCCCTCTACCCTTGTCCCAGCCTTCAGCACGGCATTCTGGGACAGTTAAAGATGGCACCATCTAGAAGTCACTCGTTACATCTCCTCTGGGAGCCTCAGCTCTACCCCTAGTTAACGTCACTGCCAGGGTCTTTCACACCAACACTTCGAATAGGAACCCCCCTGTACTCTAGTGGATCCTGTTGTCTGGGCTTCCTCCTTTGTTTAGTGGACCTGTGCTATCATCAGTCCGTACACAGTGTGACAGTAATAAATAAATACAGATTTTTCCCCACCCATTCCTTTTCAGGAGCTGAGGAAAGCACTGTAAGTTACCCCTTTTGTGTGGGGCAGTCTTTGTTCCCTCAGCTGGGAGCAGAATAATTAACTTTCTTCAGCAGAGTGACAAAAGACCTGGCCTCTGATCCTAAGCTGAGTCAGAGACATATGAAATTTCTTGACGACCCATAAGATGTACATAAATCTGCTTGTGATTTGATTATTTGAACAAAGTGCACACTTTTCATGCCTGTTTGACATCTTCCTAGACTTCTTAGGCCAAAATAAAGCAAAATTGCACCCTAAGGCAGATTTCCCGTACGTGCATAATAATGTGTCACTGCAGACAAAACAGTAAACCATACTGAATTTACCTGTGAGTGCCTACTAGTATTATAAGGCACACTTTAAGGCAATATCAAACCCGGCAGAGCCCCCTCAGTTCCAGGCTACCTGTGCATAGTTACCAGGCTGCACATTACGGTAGTCTCACATGGGCAGGCCAGACATGTATGCACACACATGTGTGCACACATTTTTACGTAATTAACCAAGTACTCCTTACCCTACATGTGTCACAGCAGCCTTATCTTAAAAAGCTTACACTGGTGGTAAGCATGCACAATTTGTTTACCATGTGATTACTGTGGGTGAGACATAATTGGTGAGATTCACCCACAGTAAAAAGTCCAAAACCGGGTCATCAAAAAGCAAAAAATATGGGCATGCTAAAAGAGCAGGACCCATTTTGCAACATGCATTTTTGCACAGAATGCATCCTTGTGTCCACAATAGAGGACGATGCCAGTTTTGCAATTTCTATAACTATTGCAGAATTTCATGTAGTAAAGCCAAAGCAAATTATCCAAGTATTGCATATCACTAGTAAAGAGCTTCTACTTGTCTAATAGTGTCTGCCAAAGAGGTGCCTTGGAGCGACAGTAGAGAAGGTGCAAGATTATTAGTCTATGAGCTAGCAGGTGCAACAACATACCATGTCCTAATATTGCAACAGTGCAAAGACAAAGTGGCAGAGTTGCTTCTCAGAGCTGGCCTTCATCGGCACAGATGGGTGAATTGTTCCATGCATATGATATGCATGATCCTTCATGAGCTCATGAAAACGTTTGCAAAACTATTACTGATAAGCACAGCCTTAGGGACTGTGTGCATTTTTATGGGACTACTGTTGTTGTGCACAGCCTTAGAAATTGTGTAACACAACTACTGCTGATTCACACATCGTTAGGGATCTGTAAATGTCACACAACCACTACTGCTGCGCACAGCCTTAGAATTTGCTAACTTTTTCACATGACCACTGTATGTGATGCACATCCTGGGTCCTGGTATTATCTTCACTGCTGCATTATGAATCTTCACAGTCCTGATGCTCAGGTGTGTTCTCCCTGACACTTCATACACTGAGATTCAGTATGTTATTTGGGTAGGTAACTCTACACCTAGTTAATACCGCTACTGTAAGGTAGAGTATTTGCCAGATGTCTTACCAATCCCCCCATTCCAAACTCTGCACCACCGAATGGGAGATAATGCAGTAATACTGCATGTGTTTGAGATTACCAGCACAATCAGAATGAGGCCAAGAGAGATTATATAGCTGTATCATGTAAGGGTACTGGCTTGTTTGTCATGATGTGACGACAGTGTTAGTTGTTTCTTTTACTACTAGTGTGTGACCTGAGTATGCTGTGTCCTGACTGCAGTCTGATAAGGAAGTAGATTTGCGCACCTTTTTTTTAAAGAAAAGGAGCAGCATGTATTGACTTTTGTGGAGTTCTGACAGAAAGAATACATGAACTTAGATACATTTAGTAATCTTTTGCACAAGCCAGACCTAATGACTGTTAATTCTGTAAAATTAACAGAACTCTATCAAGGTTGAACCTGTTAAGTAGCATGCTAGCGAATAATACACAGATATGATGCAGACAGGGGCTACAGAGACTCAACCATACCCCTCTTGGTGGGATCCAGTTTCTAAAATTTTATTATAACATATTTGATAAAAATGAAAACCTCGCATCTTGCAGAGTCTTGAACATTTTTATTTTTCAGTCAATCATATGAAAAGATGTGGTATTTCCTGGTTTCATGGGAGGTTTAAATGTCACCTAGTGGCATCTACAGACTGCATAAAGGTGGTTTCATTATTAATGTTTGTGCTTCAAGTGGTACTCCAAAATATAGCAAACTTTCTATTCTTCTTTTCCATTCATACTCATGCTAAGCTACATATTGAGTTATGGCCCGATTTAGATCTTGGCGGTGGAATACTCCACCACAAACGTGAAGAGTATCCCGTCCACCTTATTATTGGTTTGTAATAAGGCAGATGGAAAATCAGTCACGTTTCTGACAGAGTATTCTCCTCCACCAAGATCTAAATCAGGCCCTTATTCTTTTTGAGTGGTACTCTAAGGGAGTTACCAGCTGAGCTTTAAAGTCTGTGCTTTTAAAGGACAGTTATACAATAAAATTGCACTACAATATGGATATTACTAAAATCTATTATTTTGCAGCAGCCTATCTTACAATGTGTGCAATACAAGTTTAAAATAATGACTTACATAGTCATAGTGCTTTCTGTCACAGACTGGGACCTCTTAGCACTAAACATGCACACGTCTCTATTCTCCATTGCTCCAACCAGGATTCAATCCTCCACACTAAATGTGAGACATATAAAATAGCAAACACACAAAAAAGTGAACTAGATAAAAACACTACTCTCACTAATTGAGGTCTTGTAAGACCCTCATACTCTTGGGTCCCAATGCAACTTCACCTTCTGCACTAATGATAGCTGCTTCTCTGAATAGCAGGCTGTCTCCTCTGCCTCTTCCACCCATTCCCCACCACGTCTGGGCATCACTACAGTCTTAAAACAGACTGTCTGTCCCTTTCAGAAAGAAAATGAGCTCCAACATGTTTCCCACCTCTCTGCAGCAAGGGTGCCCTCATCCATAATGCTTTCCCCATGTCTCTATTGTATAGTAAGAACAGTCACAATTGTGATGCAGTGGGTCCTTCTCACTCTTGGGTCCCATTGCCACATTGCATGCTTCACTAATGAAATCTACTATCTTCAGAAGAGGGAAGTCTCATCTGCCCCTTTTAAAGCCCTTCCCCATCCTCCTTTCTGCCCTCTATCTGAAGCCTAAAGCTAACGGGTCTCCTCTGCTCCAGCTTTCGTCTCTCTTGGGCCATTGGCTCTGTGCAGAAAAAAAACACTGGCACAGTAACGATGTGCTAAGCCCTAATGCAAGAAAGAAATGAGTAAAAAGCCTTAATAGGGGTTTACTTGGGCCCTCCACCACACCACTGGCTTCTGGTGCCAATGGACCTGCAGCACCAATGATACCTACTCCTCTGCCCATTCCACTGGGCCAGTATTTCTAGGCTGTGTACATTATTTTAAATGCAGTTGCTATGAGTAAAAATACAACAAAATCATTTTAGAATATTTTGCTATTTTGAGCCATGTCCTTGACTCGGCCACCACAGTGCTTAGGATCACAGTTGCTTTACTTTTAAGTGCACTTTAAACTTCATGTAAATTAAGGCGGCCTGGAAAGTAAAAATAAACAAAGTTCGCTTTTCAGGCCATCTTCATTTATAAGTATTTACTGAGGCATTTGTGCCATCCTGCTAGCACTACCACAGACCCCTGTGGGGACACCCCCCAGATTTGAAGACCTCTATTCTAGTGAGACAGGTTTTTATTCATTAATGCGAGCAAGATATTCATGCGTCCATTACTTACGATAATGGCATTACTCCTAGTCCTACTCCCTCGCCTTCCTTTCCACCAGTGAGGCTTCCTGCCTCCCCCTAAGCCCCTCCCTTCCCCTTAACAAATACCCCCCCCCCACCACAACCACCTCCTGTACAGAAACAAGCCCAAACAGCAACTCAGGCGGTCTGTACTGGGAGGGCGGGAGGGAACGGAAAGGAAGGCGAGGGAGTAGGACTAGGAGTAATGCCATTATTGTAAGTAATGGACGCATTACCTCCCGTCCCTCCCTCGCCTTCCTTTCCACCAATGAGACATAGCAAGAGAAAAACAGGAGACGGACACTGAGTTTTAACAAGTTTAATCACAACCAAAAAGTACAACGGACAACCACCCCCCTATTACATCCTAGAGGACAAGACACAGTGACCCAATACAGACTCCAAACCGCCCAAGTCCGCCAGTCTGTAATGACGAACAAAGGTAGAAGGTGAGGCCCAAGTAGCGACCCTGCAAATTTCCACCACAGAAGCACCCTGCAGCTCCGCCACCGTAGCAGCCATTCCCCTGGTAGAACTGCCCTGTATCCCCTGTGGTGGAACAACCCCTTTCAAAGAGTAAGCCATCAAAATCAGAGAGCGAACCCAACGACTCAAGGAAGCAGTGGACGGCTTCTCCCCATTCCGAACCGGACCAAAATTAACAAACAGGGAATCACCCTTCCGGAAAAGAGCAACCACTAGTAGCTATTCCAACAAAGACCGACGTACATCCAAAGAATGCAACCGAACCTCCTCATCCAAGGAAGGATCTGGACAAAAAGCAGGAAGGATAACCTCCTGTCGAGCATGGAAAGCCAAAATCACTTTGGGAACAAACGAAGGAACCGGAACAAGCACAACCCGATCAGGAAAAACCTTAGAAAAAGGAAAACGCCCCCAACTTCCCCAAACGACGGGCTGAAGTAATGGCCACCAGAAAAAAAGTCTTCAAAGAAAGATGATGTAAGTCACAGGAATACAGAGGAACAAAGGGAGGAACAGTCAAAGCATCCAACACCAAAGAAAGATCCCAGGAAGGAAAAGCCCGCACTCAACGAGGAAACAAGTTAAGAAGGCCCTGGAAAAACCAAGGCATCAAATGACTCTCATCAGACAGATTATGTCAGGGACCCCTAAAAGCCTGAATCGCAGCCCACTGCACACGCAGTGAAGCCACAGACAAACCCAACTGGGCCCCATCCTGCAGAAACTGCATCACCTCAAACAGAGAAACTGCCGTAGGATCCAACCTATGCCGCAAACTACAGGAAGAAAAAACCTTCCGCTGCCGACCATAAGACAGCAACGTGGAACGACGCCGCGAAGCCAGCAAAGTAGAACTCAAAGCGACCAGAACCCCTAAGCTCGTCAATCCCCTCCGTTTAACTTCCAAGCCGTCAAGTGTAACTGCAGCAACAACCCCATTGGGAGGCAAGGAAACTCCAGAGGCGAGGGACAGAGAGGAAGAGTCCACATGTGACCGGATGCCATCAACCAAAGCAACTGAAACCAATTCGCCCGTGGCCAGTGGGGCGCGATCAAGAGAACCCTGGGCTTCAGAAGACGTACCCTCACCAGAAACGCACGGAGCAACTGGAAGGGCGGAAATGCGTACAAAAGATCCTGAGGCCAAGGACATCGTCCACCGCCCAAGCCTGATGACAACGAAACCGGGAGCAAAAGTGCCTCACTTTTGCATTCTCTGGGGAGGCAAACACATCCAACACCGGAAGACCCCACAGGCGAACCAGGCGACGGAACAGAGACAACCGGAGGGAGAAAAGCTGAGACGAAGGAATGACCTGGCTCAGAAGATCCGCCTGATCATTGACCACCCCCTGAATGTAGGTGGCTCACAGAGATAGAACCCACCCCGCGCCCAAACAAAAATGTCCCTCGCAATGCGGAACAGCGACCACGACCTGGTCCCTCCCTGCCTGTTCACGTAAGAATTGGTCACCAAGTTGTCTGTCCGGATAGAACATCCAATCCCTTCAGAGATTCCTGAAAATAGACCAGAGCAAGAAGCACCGCCTTCAACTCCCGCCAATTCGAGGAGCGTCTGGCCTCCAGAGGCGACCAAAACCCCTGGACCTGAGCCGACCCCGGCCAAGCCCCCCAACCGGAGAGGCTGGCATCGGTTGTCACTACCACCGGGCGAGGAGGAGATGAAGACACCCCCAAACGAAGATGAGCCGGCACCAGCCACCAACCCAACTCCCTGCGAACAAACCCCGACTCAGTGAAAGAAGATGAAACCGTGCCCACGTCACCAGAAAAATCACTGACGCCAAATGACCCTGCAGACGAAACCACTGAAGGGCTCTGGGAGCAGGCAGCGACAAGATCGACAACACCTTTGACTGGAAGCACAACAACTGCTTCTCCGACACAGTCACCAAGCCTTGAAGAGTCAGAAATAGGGCCCGAGAAAAACCAGATCCTGGGAAGGGACCAAATCTGACTTCCCCCAGTTGACCAAAAAAACGGGATTTTGCAGGACCAACAGAACCCGGGCCACATGACTCCTTAACAGAACCTGAGTGGGAGCTTGAATCAGAATACCGTCCAAATAAGGATGGACAAACACCCCCTCGGAATGCAGAAGAGCTACCAGAGGGGCCAGCACCTTGGTGAAAATCCATCGAGAGGACTTGAGGCCAAATGGCAGAACACAAAACTGAAAATGGTCCTGGCCCACCGCAAAGCGTAGGAACCTCTGAGAAGACAGAGCCACTGGAACATGCAGGTAAGCATCCTGCAGATCCAGAGACCCCAGGAAATCCCCCGGACTGACCAGAGGAAAAATCGACTGAATGGAAAGCATACGGAAATGTACAGTCTTGATCCAGGAATTCACACCCTTGAGATTGAGGACAGGAAGAAAGCCCCTGACACCTTTGGAACCAGGAACAAGATGGAATAAGTGCCCAGACCTCTCTCCCCCACAGGAACAGGGGATATGGCCCTCTTGAGAAGCAAGTCCCGGACCCCCTCCACCAATGCCCGCCTCTGGGCACCGTTGGCAGGCAGTGGAGTAGGATGAACCCCGGTATCCGGAGGCACTACGTCGAAGTCTATGGCGTAGCCATTGTTCACAATGTCCAGCACCCAGCGATCGTTGACATCCTTAACCAGAGGGACCTACGAGCCCCATTCAAAGCTCCCAAAGCCAGAGCCGAAGTGCGGACAACATCAGATGACATGTCCGCCAGCAACCTGGCCTGTTGTTCCATAACTGCCAGCAGTTCCGAACACTCCGAACCTCCTGAACAGCTACCGCCAGTTTGTCAAAATCCTGCATCAAGGATTGGGCAGAATAAGCAGAAAAAATACCAGCTCTGAGGGCCAAATTCTCTGCCGCAAATGCCCTCTTCAGACCCGAATCCACCTTTCTGTCAGTGGCATCAGCAGGAACACAGTCCTCCGGATTGACAGCCGTCTTGCCAATTAAAGTTGCCAAAATGGAATCAAGCTTCAAGGAAGGTGGCAACACATCCTCCCCTTCCAGTAAGTACAGTTTCTGAAGGAAGCGCGGAACCTGAGACTTGTCCACATCTTTCCACATCTCCTCCCTGGAGACATACTTCCCACCAGAAGAAGTAGAAGGAGTATCATCATCCGATGAAGAGGACCCCTCCGCAGCCACCGAAGGACGGGATGCCGTAGAACGTCCAGGTCTAGGTGCTCCAGACTGAAGAACACGAGACACAGCCACCTCAATCATGTCCTGAACCTCCTCTCTGGACATGAGAGGCGCAGGAACCCCTAGTGCAACCTGGTGTCCACCAGGAGTGGGAAGGGGAACTGCAACATCCTCCCCCGAAGAAGAAGAAGAAGAAACAATCCTGCGCCGCGTGGAAGGAACCTGCCTCGACATTATCCCAACAAGAAATGTACCCAAGAGGCCAACAGCACCCAGTAAAATACTGGAGAAAGCCCCCCCCCCCCCCCCCCCCAAATCAACATCAGCAAATGAAAAAAGTTCATCAATTAACCCAAAACCATAAAAAACGTGGGTAGAAATGCCCGTCCTACCGCCAAAATGCAAATATTCCCAACCGGCACATCAGCCCAGCAAATGTGAGCCGAAGATCCGGAAGCACCGCCCCAGCCACCATAGAGCCGACCGACTCCGTCAGCCGACTCCAATGACGCGCCTCCAAGGCAGCACCCGGGCCACATGACTCCTTAACAGAACCTGAGTGGGAGCTTGAATCAGAATATCGTCCAAATAAGGATGGACAAACACCCCCTCGGAATGCAGAAGAGCTACCAGAGGGGCCAGCACCTTGGTGAAAATCCATGGAGAGGACTTGAGGCCAAATGGCAGAACACAAAACTGAAAATGGTCCTGGCCCACCGCAAAGCGTAGGAACCTCTGAGAAGACAGAGCCACTGGACCATGCAGGTAAGAATCCTGCAGATCCAGAGACCCCAGGAAATCCCCCGGACTGACCAGAGGAAAAATCGACTGAATGGAAAGCATACGGAAATGTACAGTCTTGATCCAGGAATTCACACCCTTGAGATTGAGGACAGGAAAAAAGCCCCCTGACACCTTTGGAACCAGGAACAAGATGGAATAAGTGCCCAGACCTCTCTCCCCCACAGGAACAGGGGATATGGCCCTCTTGAGAAGCAAGTCCCAGACCCCCTCCAACAATGCCCGCCTCTGGGCACCATTGGCAGGCAGTGGAGTAGGATGAACCCCGGTATCTGGAGGCACTACGTCGAAGTCTATGGCGTAGCCATTGTTCACAATGTCCAGCACCCAGCGATCGTTGACATCCTTAACCAGAGGGACCTACGAGCCCCATTCAAAGCTCCCAAAGCCAGAGCCGAAGTGCAGACAACATCAGATGACATGTCCGCCAGCAACCTGGCCTGTTGTTTCATAACTCCCAGCAGTTCCGAACACTCCGAACCTCCTGAACAGCTACCGCCAGTTTGTCAAAATCCTGCATCAAGGATTGGGCAGAATAAGCAGAAAAAATACCAGCTCTGAGGGCCAAATTCTCCGCCGCAAATGCCCTCTCCAGACCCGAATCCACCTTTCTGTCAGTGGCATCAGCAGGAACACAGTCCTCCGGATTGATCGCCGTCTTGCCAATTAAAGTTGCCAAAATGGAATCAAGCTTAACGGAAGGTGGCAACACATCCTCCCCTTCCAGTAAGTACAGTTTCTGAAGGAAGCGCGGAACCTGAGACTTGTCCACATCTTTCCACTTCCGGAACACCATATCCTTAACAGGGCCCTGAACAGGCATGGCAAACCTTGAAGGTGTTTGATATTGAGGGAACAAGTGTGAATCAGTCCCCTATGGTTGAAAAACAGGAAACCCTAAATTGTCCCGAACATGCATCAGAACCTCCCACATCTCCTCCCTGGAGACATACTTCCCACCAGAAGAAGTAGAAGGAGTGTTATCATCCGATGAAGAGGACCCCTCTGCAGCCACCGAAGGATGGGATGCCGTAGAACGTCCAGGTCTAGGTGCTCCAGCCTGAAGAGCACGAGACACAGCCACCTCAATCATGTCCTGAACCTCCTCTCTGGACATGAGTGGCGCAGGAACCCCTAGCGCAACCTGGTGTCCACCAGGAGTGGGAAGGGGAACCGCAACATCCTCCCCCGAAGAAGAAGAAGAAGAAACAATCCTGCGCCGCTTGGAAGGAACCTGCCTCAACATTATCCCAACAAGAAATGTACCCAAGAGGCCAACAGCACCCAGTAAAATACTGGAGAAAGCCCCCCCCCCCCCCAAATCAACATCAGCAAATGAAAAAAGTGCATCAATTAACCCAAAACCATAAAAAACGCGGGTAGAAATGCCCGTCCTACCGCCAAAATACAAATATTCCCAACCGGCACATCAGCCCAGCAAACGTGAGCCGAAGATCCGGAAGCACAGCCCCAGGCATCATAGAGCCGACCGACTCCGTCAGCCGACTCCAAGGACGCGTCTCCAAGGCAGCGCCGCCTGCCACAAGAAGAAGCGACTGCCGGGAAACTCCCAGCAAGGTGCTCCGCGCTCGTCGAGAGTCAAGACGACGCCACGCCGTGGAGGAGAAGGAAAAGGTAAGTCCAGCGGGGCTAGACAAAAAGAACAGGAGGTGGTGGGGTTGCTTTTTTAAGGGGAAGGGAGGAGTCTAGGGGGAGGCAGGGAGCCTCATTAGTGGAAAGGAAGGCAAGGGAGGGACGGGAGGTAGTGTTTCATAAAAAGAATCCTGAAGACAGAAACAAATGTCTAGTAATTCTAGACTTTGAAGACACCTTAATGCCAGCAATGAAGTTTGAGTTAAACATTGAAAAACTTTCATAGTGTATGCTTTTCTGCCAACAGAACTCTTTCACGAAGGGGTGGATGCATTTACAAACAATAGCCCAGATTTAGAAGGCGTGGCATCTCCCTGTGCCACATTAGTGTCTTTTTTGATGACACTAATGTGGCTCAACGAGGCCAAAATCGCCAGACCAGATTTGGTGCAATACACGCAGTGCACCACTTTGTAACCCAATGCACCCCCTGTTAGGGGGACTTCAAAAATGGTGCAGTGGAATCTATGAGATTCCACTGCACCATTTTAGTGACATTTTTAACTCCTGCACAGAGCAGGCGTTAAAAGGGGGACACAACATTATTCTCAATAGGCCCCTACATACCTTGCAGGATTAGCGCCAACAATTCCAGCGCTAAGCCTGCAATGTACAACAATAGCGTAAAAATGATGATGCTATTGTCCCTAACCTGTGTCATGGTGGAACATATGTATGTTAAATACGGCGCACAGATGGTGGCGTTAGGGGGGTGCTGATGGTGGCAAGAAAAGTGGCCCTTCATGACACAAAGCATAACTTTTCTTAAATTTGGGCCAATTACTTTTTACTGTTTTTTGTCAACTAGATTCATCTCAGTATGATATTTGATAGGGGAAGCATTGGTTGTATCATTTAGAACTACTGTGTGAACAGTAGATTGGTTAGGCTGAGTTCTCTTTCCATGCATACACTATACATCTTTTCTTCTCTTCATCATGACATCATGTTATCTTACAATTATTCATTCTTTCCCTCTGTCTTAATCTTGGCTTTTTATTCTCACTTCCTCTGGGCTTTCTTTCTTTTATGCTTGTCTCTTGCATCACATTGTCTGTGTTCTATCTTTCCAAATACATTTGTTGCTTTCTAGTCCTCACACTCTCACAATATTCACCTCAATAACCTATTCGTTACCCCCTCATAGGACATCGTCATCCCAGTTCTAACATAGTGAGGCGGTCACACCCCTCAGACTGGCACCTCACTGGAAGTTGCACACTGCATTTCTAGTATTTGTTAGCAGCAAGGTCTCAGGGCACACAATACTTTGTTGCTAGGAAACAGCGTAAATAGGAAGCAGTGCTGTTGACACTGTGTACATCCTAGGTGTTTTGTGATACCTTTGCCTTCACTTTAATGGAAGCATCCTAGAAACCCCAGAAAGAAAAAATGTAAAAGTGTTGAAGGAGGATGATATTTTGCAGATACCTAAATCCGACCTACAGCAAATGATTGATCAGACTGTGGATGTTGCTCTCAATGATCCCCAAGCTAAGCTCCAGAAATGTGAGCTGGAACATGACCAGGATGTTTGCTCTAATTGAAAGTATATCCATGGGAAAGTATTTCAGGACGTTAGTCCATTTCAGGGAGGTACTTTGATTTACTCCAAAAACTGTTGATTACGAAGTTTTTATTCTCAGTATAATGCATCTCTGGTGGATGATCTTCCTTTACATGACATTAGGAAGGATATTCTTCCTAAGGAGTGGAAGGCTATTCACAAACAGAGTATTCCAAGATTCCTGACCAAAAGGTACCTTATAGAACAGTTTCAGGACCAGTTTCCATAGATTTCAAAAGTGAACTCAATTTTGGCCTCCAGGGCTTTTTCTTCCTCTTTGTCTAAAACGGTTCTATGGGGCATCTCATTTTGGTTAACAAGCTTTCCTTATGGTGCTTATGCATCCTAAGTTTTATTGAAAGACTTTGAGAAATTTTTGACAGTCTCATTTCCCGTCTGCTATAACATTTGATCATTTGTGGGCAGTATCATATGCAGCATGTAACGAAGTGCCGGGACGCAGAGCATTGTGGATAAAACCATGGAAACTAGAGGCACATCAAAAATCTCTGGTTCAAAAACTCCCATTCTCAAGCCCAAAACCCTTTGGGGAATTTTAAATGAAATGGTTTAAAGATCAGTGGATGAAAAGGAATTGATAAAGCCCTTCAAATTGTTTCAAGAGAAGAAGTCTTTTTTCAGAGGCAGAATTGCCAAAATCAACAAGACAGTTGTCCCTTTCATGGCTAGGCTTGAGGTCGGGAAGCTGAATTTGCGAGCAAATCACAGCCACAGAGACAAGCTTCTCTGGACTTAGCCCAGAAATGGCTATGTGGGAGTGGGAGCGAGAATCAACTCTTCAAAGATGAAGGGCCACTACAGGTCACAGACAAGTGGGTTCTGTCAGTTATTCATCAAGATTATCAGATACTTTCTTTCTCCTCCTCCAAGGGACGTGGTCAGTCCTACACCATTATAAAGAGACAAGGTGAAGGCAGAGGCCATGTTGACAGGACTCGAATAATGACTCTTATGAAGGCAGTGATTCCAGTGGGCCCTCACCAAGAAATGAAGGGCCATATTTGCAAGGCCCTATCGCCACATTTCCCAGGCGGTGCTGAGACACTTTATGTGGCTTGACGCCACCTTGTAAATATGGGCCCCTCCGACGCAGTTTTCAGCATCAGAGGGGTGTGCAATGGGTGTTTCTTTGGGCGTTCCACCACAACACACTTTGATTTTGACGTTGCCCCAGATGTACATGAAGTCAAAAATAGGTGGCAGTGCTAAAACCTAATGCCACCACAGGGGTGGCGTTAGCATGGCACAACGAGGAAGAATACTTTTATTCCTCCTTGTTTTTGCTTTTTCCATGTGTGCTGCATTCTGCAGCACACATAGAAAGAGAAAAAGGCCATGAATGAGTGTTTATGTGCAGGAAGGTGTCCCTTCCTGCACATAAACGATCATTCAAAAATGAAAGGTTTGCTACTTCTCTGGGTGCTGTATTCTTCAGCACGCATAGAAGTGCCAAACCTTAGTGCACATAAACAATCAATCCTCTCAATGCAGGCACCCATGCACTATAGTGCAAGGGTGTCCTTCATTAGTGCTGACAGCTAAATTTAGTGTGGGTGCAGGGGGAAACATAGTGGTGCACCGTATTTTAGTAAATACACTGCATCCCTGCATTTCTAAAGGGACACAGTGCGGTGCTGCAAATTTTGGCACAGCACCCAGCTGAGTCTCTTTTTAGTAAAGCTGTCCCAAATGGTCTTTATTCAGTTCTTAATTTGGTTCAAAAGGAAGATGGTTCTGTTCATCTGGTTCTGAACCTGAAATACCTAAGCATAAATGTCAAAATGGAACCATTTTGCATGATTAGTCTTCAATCTATCATCCCACTGATCAAGAAAGACAGCTTCTTGCTGACATTGGATCTGAAGGACGCATACTTCTATATTCCAGTCCACCCACTGTGTCAACAATTCCTGATGTCTGCAGTCGAAGGACGACATTATCAGTTTGAATCCCTACCTTTCAGCTTGTCAACAGCTCTGAGGACTTTTGCAAAGGTATTGGTCACTATGGTGGTTTTATTGCAGCTTAAAGGTTTTTCCATCTTTCTCTACTTGGATGATTGGTTACTTTCAGCTCCTTCTCTCCACCAGACTCAGGAAGTGGTAACGATACCCATCAGTCTTCTCCAGCAAATGGGTTTCAAGTTGAACCTCCTGAAGTCTCACCTGAAGACAGTGCAATGCATTCAGTTTACAGGAGAAATTTTTGACAACAAGAAAGAGACTGCTTTCCTCACACAGGACGGAATCAAGGGCCAGATGTATCATACAACCGATTTGCGATTCTCAAATAGCGATTTTTAAGAAATCGCTATTTCAGAAATGCAAAAAGGTATGTATGATTTTTGCGATTCGGTAATAGCGATTTCTTAAAAAACGCAAATGCTATTAGCGAATCGCAAATAGAGAATCTGACCCCATTCGCACCTATGGGCCTGTTGGCCCACATCTGCAAATTTTTTGCATTTCCAAAATTGCGATTTCTTAACCAGAAATTGCAATTTTGGAAATGCAAAACCCCAGGTGCTGGGGGCCTAAGGCCCCCTCTGCTTCACCCCCCAAAACAATCTGGGGACATGTAAGGTGCACACATGCCAAAAGGGCATGTGTGCTTTACATGTACATTTTAAAAATGCATTTTAAATGCATTTTTAAATTTTGCACATGGTTACCACCAGGTTTAACCTGGTGGTAAATAGCGATTCCTAAATGCCCAAATCGCATTTAGGAATGGCTTCATACATGTGCTAAGAAATCGCAAATAAGGGATCCTTATTTGCGATTTCTTATTTAGAAACTCTCTAAACAGGGTCGCAATTTTAAGGAATCGCTATTTTTGCGATTCCTTAAAATTGTGTTCAGAATGTCGTTCATACATTCTGAAGTGGCTTTTTGCATTCGCAAACGGGCATTCACACTGTTTGCGAATGCAAAAAACCTTGATACATCTGGCCCCAAGTTCTTAAAGTCAACCCTACAGTTTCTGCGGCCTCGGTGGAATCTCTTACCAGGTTCTGGTTGAGAGTCCAAGGCTTATTGTCAGCAACAACTGTGGTAATCCCATGGGCTCATCTACACCTCAAGCCATTAGTGAATTACTTTTTGAGTCTTTGAAATCCAAATTCAGCAAGTTTTGAATCCTTAGTCCCTGTGTCTTCTGCAATTGTCCAAGAAATGCAATGGTAGCTGTCTACACCCAACTTGGAGAAGAGGATTTTATTCCAGGTATAGTCACCTGTTCAAATGACAACAGAAGCCAGGTTGTAGAGTGGGGGAGCAAGCCTGAGGGAGTTGGAATGCAAGGGTCAGTGGTCACAGGACATGGTCCATTACTCCAACTGGAGGAATCTGGCAGTAGTATGGAAGACAGTCAAAAGTTTTTCCTCTCCAGATGAAAAGGAAGAAGTTGGTGGTTCAAAAAGTCAATCAGGTGGTGAGATCTAAATCGGTGGTGGGAGGTTACTAAAAATCCTCTTTTGAACAACTTGGTGAAACAGATTTGTGTTTGGACGGAGGCAAATCTGATTCCACTGAAGACAGTGTAGATTCAGGGGGTGTTAATTTTATGCAGCTAGTCTGAGCCTCAATCCTCCATTCTCTGTGGGATACCATCGTTCTCAGTCACTGTTTCTCCAGATTTGCAAACAATATGGGATAGATAGATTTGTTTTCCTCCCCTCACAATGCAATGCTACCAGTCTTTTGCACAGAGGTAAATTGTCAACATGCTTGGGCAGTGGATGCCTTGTCAGTTCCCTTGCCTTAGGGGCTATTGTACGCCTTCTCTTCAATTCCCCTTGTCCCGAGGGTGCTTCAGAAGATTTGGGTATGAGAGGTTTATCAGTCATTTTGATAGCCCCCTTCTGGCCATGGCATCAGTGGTTTCCACTTCTGTTGAATCCATCCAAAGGCAGATAACTCAGACAAGCAAAGTCTCCTTCTCCTCTCCAATTCCCTTTTTTACAGATAGCATACTTTCAGAAGCAAAACCTAATGGCCTGGAACATGAGAGATTGGTCTTGAAGGATATGGGGTGTTCTACCCAAGTGGCAGAAGATAGCCAATTGTCTAGAAAGTAATCTACCCTTTCATCATATAAAAAGAGTTGGGGTTTCTTTGCTTAATGTTCTCTAAGATGTTTTGATATGGTGTCAGTGGAGCCTTTTCAAATTCTTGAGTTTTTAAGAGAGGGTTTCCTTAAGAATCTGTCTTTATTAATGCCTGCAGTCCAGAGGATGGCTTTTAAAGTTTTAGAGGTTCTAATGGTGATTCGGAGGAAAGTAGTTCATTAGCCCTTTGATTGTTGAAGAGATTCTGTTTTGCGTAGGCCCCTCATATAGCCCATTCCTCCCAATAGGGATTTAACTACTGTCCTGGGAGGATTACAGCTTCCCCCATTTGAACCTTTAGAAGTGGCAGATGTCATTTGGGTATCAGCAAAAACATCTTATTTGTTGGCAATAGCATCTGCCAGCCTCCTAGGTGAGCTTGGGTCCCTGATGGTTTCATTTCCATTTTTGCAGATTCCTCCTGATAGACTAGTGCTTAGGGCTGATCCAAAGTTCATTCCTAAAGTAAATTTGAAATTTCAATTGAGCAGGAGATAATTCTCCCAGTTTTTCAAGAAGGGAATGGTCAGCTTCCTTCTCTGTTGGATGTCAACCATTTCTTATTGATTTATCTACAATTTACAAAGGATTTCAGGTTGTTCAATTTGATGTTTATCTATTTTGGCAGTGTAAATAGAGGTAAGATGGTTACTCCTGCTACTCTGAGTAAATGGGTGCATCAGGCTATTTGCCCGGCTTACAAATCCGTGGACAAGGTTACCCCTTCTGGAGTTCAAGGTCGCTCGACAAGATTAGTTTCTTCCTCTTGGGCAGAGGTAGGTGTGGTTCCTGTTCAGGAAATTTGTAGAGCGGCCATGTGGGCATCCCATCACACATTTGTTAATCAATATCAACTGGATGTGATGAGTTCTACTCTGGAAAATGTTGGTTCTGGTGTGGTTAAGGCAGCAATGAAGAAATTGTTGTAATTCATAAATGAAACATGGGCATTTCAGAAACAGTGTAAAGGATGGTATTCCTTGCTCGTGATTTCCTCACTATGTTAGGAATGGGACAAGGAGGGCTTACGAAGAGGTCATGAGATCATTACTTACTGGTAAACTTAATTACCCCAATTAAGGTCCTCCTTATCCAAGTCAGGGTCACTCCCTCCATCCCTGTCAGTTTTACACCTATCTTGACTTTTAGTTACAGGTCTATAGAAGGTAGAGAGGAACCTTTAAGGGCATATAGAACTAAAAGGGAGCTAGTGTGTGAAGTGCCTGCCTGGGGGGTGGACATGTCTGTGTGGGGGGTCACTATGTTATGACTTGGAGGAGGAGGACCTTAATAGGGTTAATGAAGTATACCGGTAAGTAATGATCTCAATATCTTCTAATGCGGCATTGACTCTTATTTCCTTGTCCAGTTGATTAACCTTTTTAGGAGTCCCAAGAGGTAAGTAGGCATTTATTAATAACTCCAATGATTGACAGTGTAACCCATTTTGTCACACATTAAATCTCAGAGACAAACTTCAAGTACAACAAGCATTTGCAATGCAATAGGCCTCGCATGAGTTAGAGCTATTAGCGCTGTAAATGGATAACTGGATTTTTCTTGCCACATAAATTGGTCAACCCTGCCGCATAATTTGGTCCTCTCTGCCACATAATTCCAGTGGCCCAGCATGTAACCAAAGCACTTCCATTTGCTGTAGAGAGTCTTGCCCTGATGACCTTGAACATTTGTTAGATTGCTTTTAGTACCGTTTTCTCTTTTATCCCAGTCTCCTTCCTTGCTTCTACCACTGGCTATCATTTCAGGTGTATGCGGTCACTAGTAGGAATATTTAGAGATAGTAAAGAACATTGTTTTCATGAGATCCGGAGCAACAAGGTTCGTGCAACCTGGCGTCCTCCTCCAGCAGCTTGGTAGGAGACACATTTTGATTCGGGCATGCTATCCTGTAGGTTACAGGTTTTTACAGCACTGGCTAGAGAAGACCACACCCAGCTAGCTTATTCGCCAGGAACTACTCTTTGATAGCACTTCGATGCCCTTATGCAAGATTTCGCGGGAGCTATAAAAGTCCTTAAACATCTTTTTTGCTTTTGAGTGCCAGCCCTTTGTCATTTCTTCCGGGTCAGCAGAAAAAGCATCCAGACCTTCATCAAAAAGTCAGTCTTGACAGGCAACATATCCGTTCCCCAGGGTCACACCATGTTCTGTAGAGATCTTAAATAATGTGAACATTATTTACAACTAGGCCGTGCACTCATTGTGAAAGACTACGTAAATCTGTATTTTGTGTGCATTTGGGATGTGTTCATAGTTTCGGAGCAAGTTCTTTCAGGGTCCAGGTGCTGATGGTTTCTAGACAGAGCTGCTTTCATGAGGGGTGCGGAGTTCCCTTTGAAAATCAAACGACGGAAGCCTTCGGCACTGGTGCCCCATAGAGAGCAGTAATGTCCAGCCAAATGAAATATACATCTATGAAAAAGCACAGTGCGAGAATCGTCACCTTCCTCTGCTATGAGCTTCTGAAATCGAAGCACAAAAATGCACATTCAAAGACTGATTTACCACCCGAGGACACGTTTTAGAGGTGACAGATTTAATAAACTACATAAACTTAGGATACTCGTAGAAACGAGGTTGCGCTATATGTAACATCATGTAGTGATGTAAAGTGCCCCACCGATCGAGTTCGCGCTATATCTGTAGTTATATAAAGCGCTCTTCTGATTGAGTTTGCGCTATGTGAAATTGATGTAGGTTACAACGTCAAAGATACCGCTTGCGTGTTGCCTGGCCAGGCCTAACAATGAAATCATTCCAGAATTCATTGTAAGGGATAAATTACCAATCATGATATTCTGTACCCAGTATTCTAAAGAAAGGAAGTGGGTGCAAGAAAAGTTGAGTAAAGACACGTTTAAACATGCCCACATAATAACAGGTGCCAATTAAAATAGATTATTTTCATAAAGTTCTGTAGAAACACATCCATTCATAACCTGCACCACACTTCCAGTTCATGTGCAGTCAGCAGTTTAGCAGCAAACTATATTTCACATTGTAAAAACGGATTCATTTGAACCCACTATATGGATTTAACAAAGCTGTGTTTTTGTTTCAGGTGCTATATACTGTATAGCCTAGGCTATGACGCGCAAGTGCATTCGCCAGTATTGCGATATTTCGGTCGAGTCCCACAGCCAGGAGTATGAGCTACGAGTATAACCCAGCCACGAGTATAAACCAGGTCGTCAATCGATAAGTAAACCACTAGACCGACGTTACTCAAAGTACGGCCCGCGGGCCACCAGCGGCCCCACGGACCGACCTTGGCGGCCCGCGGAGACGTACAACAAACGGCCTATGATAATGGCCGCAGTATGTAAACATAGAAGAGGGCCGCGGGAGCATGCGCAACAGTGGCTTCTTTGCGCATGCTCCCGCGGCCCTCCTCTATGTTTACTACGGCGGCCATTATTTATGGCGTTTCCGTGGATCCTGGAAGCCAAAGCCCCATAAAAGTCAGCGCTGGCAGCTAACTTTTACGGGGCTTTGTTATCTGCTTCCTGTCACCGGCTCCACGTCTGCTGCCCGCCTGCCTGCCTGCCGTTCTACATTTGTGGCATCTTTACAGTGCTTTGAGTCAGGTAAGGCTCTTTGGTTATTTATTTATTTGTTTTTAATGTAGTGTGTGTTACTGGGGTAGGGGTGAGAGTAGATTGCGCTGTGTGTGTGCGCTGTGTGTGTGTGTTACTGGAGTAGGGGTGAGAGCAGATGGCGCTGTGTGTGTTACTGGGGTAGGGGTGAGAGCAGATGGCGCTGTGTGTGTGTTACTGGGGTAGGGGTGAGAGCAGATGGCGCTGTGTGTGTGTGCGCTGTGTGTGTGTTACTGGGGTAGGGGTGAGAGCAGATGGCGATGTGTGTGTGCGCTGTGTGTGTGTTACCTGGGTAGGGGTGAGAGCAGATGGTGCTGTGTGCAGATGGCGCTGTGTGCGTTACTGGGGTAGGGGTGAGAGCAGATGGCGCTGTGTGCAAATTGCGATGTGTGCAGATGGCGCTGTGTGTGTTACTGGGGTAGTGGTGAGAGCAGATGGCGCTGTGTGTGTGCGCTGTGTGTGTGTTACTGGGGTAGGGGTGAGAGCAGATGGCGCTGTGTGTGTTACTGGGGTAGGGGTGAGAGCAGATGGCGCTGTGTGTGTGCGCTGTGTGTGTGTTACTGGGGTAGGGGTGAGAGCAGATGGCGCTGTGTGTGTGTTACCTGGGTAGGGGTGAGAGCAGATGGCACTGTGTGCAGATGGCGCTGTGTGTGTTACTGGGGTAGGAATGAGAGCAGATGGCACTGCGTGCAGATTGCGCTGTGTGTGTTACTGGGGTAGGGGTGAGAGCAGATGGTGCTGTGTGTGTGCGCTGTGTGTGTGTTACTGGGGTAGGGGTGAGAGCAGATGGCGCTGTGTGTGTTACTGGGGTAGGGGTGAGAACAGATGGCGCTGTGTGTGTGCGCTGTGTGTGTGTTACTGGGGTAGGGGTGAGAGCAGATGGCGCTGTGTGTGTGCGCTGTGTGTGTGTTACCTGGGTAGGGGTGAGAGCAGATGGCGCTGTGTGCAGATGGCGCTGTGTGCAGATGGTGCTGTGTGCAGATGGCGCTGTGTGTGTTACTGGGGTAGGGGTGAGAGCAGATGGGGCTGTGTGCAGATGGTGGTAGGGGTGAGAGCAGATGGCGCTGTGTGTGATAGACCGGACCCTGCAAGGGTAAGAACTGTGCTGCAGCATTGTTTTTCACTTCAAACCATACTGCAATTTTGGCCCCTGAGAAAAAGTTTGTGAGTATCCATGCACTAGACCCTCCTGTTCCGTTTTAATGCCACATAAACAATCCCAATAGAGCACCGCTAGTGGCGAAGGTAGAATAAGCAGATGTCAGAGTAACCACCTTAAATATCAAACACATATAAAAGGGGGCATGCATGAAAAACTTGCCTCGCTTTCCTTCGAGATATTTTTAGCCTGAAATTACAAAACTGCGGCGTGAGTGATTTAATTGCAGCCCTGAATTCAGTGCAGCTGAAAAGAAAAACATTGTCGGCTCAAAGGGAGCCTGTTCCCATTTAGTCCTGAGTTTCTTTAGAGAGGGGCAGTCTGATTATTTCGCAAAGAGACAAACAGATGGAACTTCGACTTATTAATAAAATAGGTACCAAAATCCATTAGTAAATCAGATACTCCTTACTGACAGGAGGAACAGAATCATTCTACAAACCAGTAACATCCCTGCATTGCCGTGTTACCATAACAAAGAGCTCGCCGGGCTCTTAAAGAGGCAGAACTTTTGTTTGAGGTACAGCAACTGGAAACGGCTCAATAGAATATGGTGCCGCCGCCATGTGAAATCATAAAGGCCCTGATTTAAACTTTTTTTGCGCCGCATTACCGTCTTTTATTGACGCAAAAGCGGCGCAAACTTACAAAATACAATTGTATTTTGTAAGTGTGCGCCGCTTTTGGGTCAATAAATGACACTAATGCAGCACAAAAAAAGTATAAATCAGAGCCAAAGTGAGGCGTTATTTGCTGCAGCAACTAAAGGAGCTTGAATGACTCAAGTGCTCCACGGAAACATGCTCAAACAGGCAAAGGTGTGGCGCAAGGAACAGAGCCTCCGACTTTGAAACCAAGGACCTGGGTTCAAGTCATAGCATCATTCAACATCACTAAATCTCCCGTGCCTACTAAAAAGTAAGGTCTTTGTGTAATGTAGCTGGTACTGGTGTAAAGCTTTAAAACAAGTAATTAAACAATCTAGGAGGTCTCCTCCCTCCCACCACCAGGGACTGCACACTTGGTGCAGAGAGCCCACAAAGAGCAAATGTAGTGAAGAAGAGACAAAAGAAAACAAGCGTTTTAAATGCAATGGTCTCCTGTTTGCTTGAGATAAAAGGAAAACAAGTGTTCTAAATGCAATGGTCTCTTGTTTGCTCAGTTACAGCTCTTAGGTATGTAAACTACTGACTGGACTTTTCTTGCCACACAGACTAAAAATAACAAGGAAGAGAGCGAGAGAGCTAGCCCTGGAAAAGCCCCCCACTGCTGTTGGTTTATGTTTACAGAGGGAGCTGGTGGGGAGGAGGGGCTGGTTATACACCCACAGTGTAAGAAAAACAGGCCAATACTTAAAGAAAAAGTCCCCTTTAGAAAAGATAAACAGGACATAGCATCATTATACAGTAGTTTGTGATGCTCCCAAAGAGAAAAAGTCAAGACAAAGAGGCAGAAATGACCACTAGTAGGCAAGGATTTTTGAATGACAGTGGAACCACCAAATGATATCACTGGAACCCACAGTATACGTATACTTAAAAAGTATACAACACGTTGAACGCTACGCTCTACCTAAAAAGGGTTTATTACAAACTTAGTCAAACTTACATAAATGAGTCTCATGACCATACTATGCAGATACAGAATTACCAAAGAAGAATCAAAGCTTTAAACTAATTTAAACTTTAGAAGCATAGAAAAAAACAAGATTTCTGCAGCTATGACGCACAAGAGAAGAAACTAAATCTGGTTATTGGAATCCAGACCTTTATTTTCCTACTTAACCATTTAACCTGAATGTACCTAACTAGTCTAATGAAGTTAAAGGAATTTAGTTAGAAGTGTTAACATCACAGAGACTTCAGTAGAAGTTCTGTTCGAGAGATGTGCTCTGCATGAAGCCACTTCTGCAAAAAGAAGTGGGAAAAAGTCTGTGCCTCTCTAAGGGTCTGCTCTAGTCAAAGGGCAAAAAGAATCTGAATCTCGAATTAACTGAATTGCACCTTTATTCACTTGTAACGTTCTCCAGTAGCTGACATCACACCCAAAATCTTCTATTGTCAGGGCATAGTCATAAGCTGCAGTCTTTAATTAGCTTCTACAACATCTACACAACCTTGCATCCTCTTTGTGCATAGACATTCAGGGGGTAGTCTTCTCCAGGGCATTTTGTTACTCCTTTCGCCCTTGGCAGTTCATCTCCTCATGCCATCTTATCTAAAACTAAAACTCTGTGCTTCAATAGCCGGAGACTAGTGCCACTGCACAAGCTTCACATTGAAATTAAACACAGGAAATCACATAGGCCTTAACTCCAGCCTCAGTAACATACATTTGAATGCACATTCGGGTTGTGAGTTTACATGTGCAGTTCTCACAAACACAGTAAATGAAGAGTGATTATAAAATATAACGTTTTCTAAAGTACAAGAACATTTTGTTAATATTGCATAAATGCAGTTTGCAGGTACCGTTTCTATATGTCTACTAATAAGTACACCAATACGTTGTGGTCTGATAATTTACATGGATATACTTTTCACACATTATATATTCAGCTGAATGCTCCATTACTCTTTTTTCTGTAAAGCATGTTGGCGTGGTCAGGTTATGCACCTTCCCTTCTAACGACCTACTTTCCTCACATATCTACTCAGATCATCTCCATTCCATTTCATTCTTTAATTTTACAGCCTTTCACATTCCATCTTGTTCTTGCATTTCTTTTCCTTGCCACACTTGCTACACCCACTGTGACTTTGCCTAGTTCAACCCTTTATCGCTTACTTCCTCTTACCCCTTTACTGCGTCTCCCCACATAGTGTCCTCTGCCTCTATCAGTGTTATGAACTCGCTCCCCATAGTGCTTGCTGAGGCAATGTAGGTTTACGTACATTATAGTGTTGGATGGTGAGGCACTTCGGTCCCTGACTTCTCTGCATACCCATAGAGGATCCTATAACTTCACTCCGGGTATGCAGTTTATTTGTTTCTGGGGTAGCTGAGGCTGCAGTGCCAAGTCTGCATTCTGGCACTGTCTTTGGTGCATGCTGATCTGCACTCCTTCATGCAGCAGTTAAGATTCTGGTTATATGGACCAGAGCTTTGCATAGTCCATAGTATTCCAGACCCATTCAAGTGTTCTTCATATGTATAGTTTAGGAACAAGCCATCATGACTCAATTTTTTTACTTCCTGGTTTACAAGTGAATTTCCTATTTCAAGGGCATAGGACGCTGCTCAGAAGTCCTGCAGTCTTCATCAGCTTCTTCCTGTGTTACTAGCTCCATTTTCTTCCTGCATTCCTGGATTCCAGCCTTCCAACTGAGATATTTTGGAACTTTTTTATGCCTGTGAGACATCTAATCCGTTCACTAGTGTAGGAATGAAGATGGTACTGGAAAGTGTTGTCCATTCCACAGACAAGCCAAGGCCAAGCTACGAAAATCTCAGCGTTCACCACTTGAAAATCCCCCAAATGATGTTATTACTTCTACTTGCCTCTGAATTTCATTGGGGTCTAGCTTATGTATTATTGCAGCGGCCTCGACATACTTCCACTTGAAAGTACCAGGCCTTCACAACCGTACAGACCTCATGTAAAGTAAATGAGGTCCAGCATGAGCAAGGCCCATTGAAAAACACAGAGTAAACAATGATTTTTAATATGTGCACAAAAACAAGCATTCCTCACAGGTGTGCAGCGCGCATTGGGCTGAAAGGGCTTTAGCCTCCCCCTTCGTCTGCCGTAGCCCAGGCTATACAGCCTCAGCTTCAAGGACACAGGCAATTCTTGAGCTGTTGTGGGCCGGCGGGGATGCAGCTGATGCAGGAAATGCATTTGTAGTATTTTTCATGTCTTTAAAAGGCCATGTAATTGTAAATGAGTCTTCTGTCTGCTTTTACTTCATCCTGTGCTCCCTGCCATCTCTGCTCTTGTAAGGATGTTGCTGATTATGCTTCATGTCTTGTGATAGTATTCATTATTTTATCATTTTTAAACTTGTTAATACTGACTGAGAATTAGTTGCACCTCATTAGTATCAGTTTAACATCCAAATTTAGCAACACGCTACAGAAAGGTCACAAATCAAACTTTGAAACAGGCCTTCCACTGTGCAATAAATTCATGTTACTGTGTTTTTAGTAACTTTTAAACCGTTTGAGACAATTTTTTTGTTAAAATCTGCAGATTATGTGTCAGATGATGGATTAGGTGGCAAATGCAAGCAAATTTACAATTTTGAGAAAATCACAGCTGCCGCACAATTGCATAATTCTAGTGGCCCTGAGTATATTTCAGGGACAATATAGAAGTGGGCAAGCTGACTATTAATAGGGAGTGACAAGCCAGAGCTCAGCAAATTACCAGTCTTGACTTCAAGCGCTATAATGCAAACAAAGCCCTCTGACTGGTACATAAATGGTAATGTAAAATAATATGCTAAAGACTCTTGAAAAAGTTTATTTATTTAATGTTAAAGCCTTTCACTTCTGAACACTAGAATGAACTGATGTATTAAGTGACATTTATCAGAAGTCTTAGAGCAGATTTACTAACTTTATGCACTGGGTTTGTAAATGTTACTTTGGAATTCATGTTTGTGTGCAAAACCTATTTTGCACGGCAAATTGCCTGAAAGTAATGCAAAGCAGAGCTTTGTTCTTTTTTACTTGAGTGAGGACTGCAGGCTGCGTCTGTGTGCGGAGGGTACAGGTTGTAGATTTACTTGTTGATCCTACACTTTAATTCTGTTCCTGTTGGCCTTCATACTGGCTAATGTGAATGACGGAGGTGGTGGGTTACCGGTGGCCAGACCCCTTTTGCTGCTCCTAAAGCCACAATGTAGACCACCATCTGTGCCACATTGGCCTGCATCGTAGTATCCAGAATCAGTGAACTGATTTTAATAACACTGTTAGCTTTATTCAAACTCACCCTGTTTTCACTCCTGTGCCTTAATAAATTTAGAGCAGAGAATATTTCTCCACCAATTGTGCCCTAGACTCTCACTGAAAATGTTGTAGTAAGTGGATTGCAGTGACCTAACAGGGTTAGGAGGCACACAGTGCAAAGATGATCAGTTTTAGTGCACACCCTTTCTATTAGAGGACCAGAAAGACCATGTTCAGGACTCCATGGGGCAAGTATGGGGTATTGAGTCTCATCCTTGTTAGGATTGTTTGCCTCTGATGTCCAGGAACATCTCCTATTACAGCTGTGCAAACGGGATCAAGTACCTCCTATTCAGCACTTACGGCTCAGTGGTTGCCAAGGAAAGCAGTGACAAGCATCTCAGGGGGTAGCGTGGGGGTTACCAGTGATTTTGTAGCTACAGTGTTAGCCTAGAGCCCTTTGATGGATGCAGATCCTGTTGTTAGCGGGGATTGGTGGTAGACATTGGGTCCACTTCTTGGTCACTTGGTGTTGAACAGCAGATGGGCAGCCAGGTAGAGAGGGACACAATGGCATTCTAGCAGCTGTGGTGACAGCCATAGGCACAAGCTTCAGTAGCAATTGTACTTATTGCACAGTGGCAAGGTTAATTGCCAATCCGCAATTCCCATTTGGCACTTCACTTCTTGATAGAGTGCACACATTCTTTCAGTCTCACCAATTTCTCTGTGCAGACTCCCTTCCCCTGGGTAGACCATCAGCACCCCATTCTGGCTGGATCTTTCCCTCTCTCAGTAGGCAGGTTGGCTTCCAAGCACTACGTTCTGGGATACAGTTCTTCCAGTCAGGCAAGACTCCAGGGAATAACCACTCTCACCTGAAAAGCTGGCTTTCAGTCAGAAATCAGCTTTGGGTGCACAGCAGTCATCACAGTATGCTGCAAAACAGAGTGATGGTCCTCATAGCAGGGTAGTCTCCAGCCTGGAGTGCCCACAAAAGAGGCACGAATAGGCATGCACTTTCCATGCCTGGATTATCAACAACCACACTGTACAATGATCATGGGAAATACAAAAGGCTGGCTCACCTAAAATGATCCTTTCCACAACTTCATCCCAGTCATCAAAATGGCCCATGCGAATTTCTAAAGGGGTCTAGTCTTCTCTGTACTCACTTCAATGCCTACATCTGGCCCCTCCAGCTTCAGGAATGTTAGCAAAACACTTCCACCATCTGGGTAAAGAATCTTATTTCCATCTGTTGCACATGAGCAGGTTAGGGGTTTCTAAAATGGAATCCACTGGCACACTCATGTGTATATTACATGCACCACAAAAGCTGTGTTCCCAACACATTTTTTTAATGTTTGCACAACGATTAGGATTAGTGCATTGAAGCAGAACTTTACACAAGTGGGGCCTCCACTCCAGTGACACTGCTAAACATTTCTGGCCATGATTCACAAAGCACAGTATTCTGCACCATCGATCTGCATGCTAAACCTGTGCAGGGTTGGACTGGCCTATAGGGCAATCATGCAGCGCCTGATAGGCTGTTCTGACAGATCACTTTTTGGGCTGGGTGTTCTCTGTTGGTGGGCCTGTTTTGTAGTCTGCTTGGCCAGTTTATACTGTAGATTTCTGTTGGACCTTTTTGCTTATGCAGGGTCATCCCAAATCTTTTTGCCTCCTGCCTCCTATTTTTTTCTGACCTGTTGCTGTTGGCTTTTGAACTCTGAGCACTGTACCACTGCTAACCAGTGCTAAAGTGCATATGCTCTCTGTGTAAATTGTATGTAATTGGTTTATCCATGATTGGCATATTTGTTTTACTGTTAAGTCCCTAGTAAAGTGCACTAGAGGTGCCTAGGGCCTGTAAATCAAATTTTACTAGTGGGCCTGCAGCACTGGTTGTGCCACCCACACAAGTAACCCTGTAATCATGTCTCAGACCTGCCACTGCAGTGTCTGTATGTGTATTTTTACACTGTAAATTCGACTTGGCAAGTGTACCCGCTTGCCAGGCCTAAACCTTCCCTTTTCTTACATGTAAGGTACCCCTAAGGTAGGCCCTAGGTAGCCCCAAGGGCAGGGTGCAGTGTATGGATAAGGTAGGACATATAGTAATGTGGTTTATATGTCCTGACAGTGAAATACTGCCAACTTCGTTTTTCACTGTTGCAAGGCCTGTCTCTCTCACAGGATGACATGGGGGCTACCTTTAAATATGATTAAAGTGTAGATTCCCCTAGAGAGTAGATGGTCATGTGGAGTTTGGGGTCCCTGAACTCACAATTTAAAAATACATCTTTTAGTAAAGTTGATTTTGAGATTGTGCGTTTGAAAATGCCACTTTTAGAAAGTGAGCATTTTCTTGCTTAAACCATTTGTGACTCTGCCGTGTTTGTGGATTCCCTGTCTGGGTCAGTTTGACAGTTGGGTTGTTTTTCACCTCACACCAGACAGTGACACAAAGGGAGCTGGGGTGTACTGTACTTGGGGGTCTACACGACTCCGTGTCCGGCGCCGCTGGTGTCGGCTTGTTGGAAAACGACTCCGTCACGACGCCGTGTTAACATCTCATCAAAGCATTTTTGTTTCTAAGCGCTATTTTTGAGTTTAACCTCTAAAAATTCATAACTTGACTTGTGTATGTCGGATGTTTGTCATTTTGGTCTTGTTTTGTTTAGATAAATATTTCCTATTTTTCTAAACCAGTGTGTTGTCATTTTGTAGTGTTTTCATTAAGTTACTGTGTGTGTTGGTACAAATACTTTACACCTAGCACTCTGAAGTTAAGCCTACTGCTCTGCCAAGCTACCAAGGGGGTAAGCAGGGGTTAGCTGAGGGTGATTCTCTTTTACCCTGACTAGAGTGAGGGTCCTTGCTTGAACAGGGGGTAACCTGACTGTCAACCAAAGACCCCATTTCTAACAATTTCCCTAATATTAAAACAAACATTGCTATACATCTCAATGTATAGTTGTTGGTCTAAATGTAGATTATTTCCATGCACACATGCAGTAATAATCAATCCACAGTGTTTATATGATGAACGAGGTGGATGTTTCTTTTTTTTTTAATTCTGGAGAGGGTAGTAGTGAGGAAAGCCTACTGGAGCAAGTAAAGTTAACAAACCACAATACCTGATGTTTGGCTTCCTTCACAGAGATCTGCCCTAGGTCCTGGTGAGCTAGCAATAGCCAAGAGCACGTAACCCAGGAAAGGAGATCTGAACAGGGAGAGCTGTTAAAAGACCTGTAGGTCTGATGCAGTGGCCTAAACATCACAAACAACAACCCATCTAGAGGAGTTAAAAGGAAAAAGGGTTATTCAACTGCATTGCCTGAAGTAGTAGTACCTTTGGGCATTTTGGTTCCAGGGCAACACAGCAAAAGACCTGCTCATCAGTGACCATTGCTAATTGCATGTCACACCTGAATTGCTTCCTACCCACCAGAGTCAGTCTCCCTTCATGCCTTTCCACTGCTCAACCACAATTCTAGCAGCACGGCTCAGTTTGCCAAATAATAAAACACAAAGACAACTACAGTTAACCCCTTTAATCCCCTGACCACAGTAGACTTCATCAATGCTGCAAACACTTGTAGGCCACCAGAATCACCAGCAGACCAACAGAGACATAGCTTCAGGGAGGGTGTATGAGGTGTGACACCTTCCCTAAATCAATGCATTCTTGGCTTGACAGTTGTGTCTGGGGCCCAGAATCAGGCCTATTACTCCTATGTTGGTTTTCCCACTTGTTGAGTTGAGACTAAGCTATGTCTCTGCAGATGAATATCTTCTTAAATAGCTCTGTACCCAATCCAGCCAAAACTGTCAACAACTCCTTGAATACAGGTATCTTCCCAAAGGAACACTGAATGTCTTACATAACACCCTTCCTAAAACAAACATGCCTTGAAACAAGAGATCCCTATTACTCCTGGCCAGTAACAGGCAGTTTTAGTAAAAAAAGATAGAAATATCTGCTTTAAGGCAAATATCTGCATTGGACTACCAGCATGCTTAACATTTGAACTCTTCCTTGCCTCTGATACTATTCATCCTCCCAATCGTCTATAGATACTTCAAAACAAACAGGGCCAAACTGAAGGAGATTGCATATTTCCTATTAGACAGATCATCATCTCACTTTATCCCTACAGTTCAGCTCCATTCAATTCACAACTAATGAACCTAACAGTTCTACTTCCCCTATAGCACTTGCCTTCGCTCTACACCAGACCTAAACTCCTTCTCCAATTTCAACTATTACTGTTATGCAGATAATACACAAATCACATTTAAGTACGAAAATCCATCTGATTTTAACTCATACTTAAATGGAGAATGCCTCAAAGGATCAAATATAGGAAGGTCTCTAATCACAGTAAAATAAACATGTAACAAATTGAAATATTTGCATGCAGCAAATGGATCAAATGCCACAAGATGACCTCAGCAACCTAGCCTGCCAACAAACAACTGAGCCAAGTGAAAGACAGGAGTAACCACAGACTCCAATCTTTCAATCATATTCAGATTGAGTTTGTCCACTATGTTTAAACTGCACAGTTTGTCACTCCTTTCCCTCATATTAGCAATAAAGATAGCTCTGCCCACATTGCTTGAAATGCATGACCCGCACCACTTGCTGGAAGTGGTAGCCCCGCCCCCGAAGTTCGGATCTAGTTGTGCCAGATTCCTCGTATATTAGGACAGAATCTGCTGCAAATAACTGCACTACATATAAAAGTGTCTTCAAGAGAAATGTCAATTGTTCTCATTTCCCTCAAATATTTGCTGATGCGTGACAACACTTGAGCTTCATGAACCTCAATTGAGCAAAACTCCATGAGAGGAATAAGTGAACTCACCGGCCCTTTATCCCCTCCTCTGATGACATTGCAAGAAATTACATTGCATGACTTTCACAATGAACACTGGACTTTATGTCATATGAAAGATTAATTTGAATTCTAATTGTTCCCTCAGTAAATTCAGCCAAGCAGCTGAACTATGAAATATGAGATGACGTTTACTGTAAAATTAAGAGGAACACCGTAATACTTTGCAGTGCTCTGTGCTTTTCTCAAGCACAGCTGTGAAGAAAGAAGCGTTCCAGCGTATCACTTTAGCAAAGACACCTTTGTGGAGCACGGAAAAGTGCACGGATGGTGCATGTATGCACTAGGCTCTAGTAGGGCCTAGCACCCTGAAGCTCGAATGATGTGTGTCAGTTTTTTTCCTTCTTTTGCCACTATCTCCCCCATCCTCCTTCACTTACTAAGAGTTTTCTGTGTGGCTACATCAATGAGAATAAGTGGGAATGACGTTGATGATCGATATGCAGATATTTGCAAGCCAATTCACCTTGCAACATCAGAATTAAGTTCATATTCACATAGCGATGACACATACCACAAGCATCGCAAATCCAATAGGTTTTGCCTCTCCGAAATCTAGTGGTTTTGTTAATATTTTTGGGACCTTTGCACAGCTGTGCTAGCTGCTGTACAACATGACCAAGTTTTTAAAAAGCACTATGATGAGGCCAGCGTTAAACTAGTCATAGTGATTTTGTTTTTAACTTTCAGCTAAACTGTATAATAGCTGCTGTGTAACATGTCTAAAAAAACATTGTCAAAACTAAAAGATTAAGGTGGTCATTCCGACCTCGGCGGTCTTTTCAATAAAACGCCGAGGGACCGCCGTACGGAAGACCGCCAGTGCTGGCGGTCTTCCGCACGGGCCATTATGACCGTTGGCAGCGTTCCGCCCGTTTCCGGGCGAAGAGCCGCCAACAGCCAAACTGGTGGCAGGCGGGGAAGTGGAGGTAGCTCCACCTCCACCGCCACGCCAACAGAACACCGCCCAGCAAATCACGACCTGTGATTCGCTGTGGCGGTGTTCTGTTGGCGTGGCGGTGTCGGCAGAGCTGCCCCCATGGGTCCCGTTCCCTCCCGGAGGATCACCGGAACAGGTAATGTGATCGTCCGCTAGGGAAGGAGGGTGGGGGAGTGTTGTGAGTTGTGTGCGTGCATGGGGGTGTGCGTGTGTGTATGTTGAGGGGGCGTGTGAGTGAGTGCATGAATGCGGGGGGGCGTGTGTATGTGCATGAGTGTGTGCATGAATGCGGGGGGTGTGTGTATGTGCATGAGTGCGTGCATGAATGCGGGGGGTTTGTGTATGTGCATGAGTGCGTGCATGAATGCGGGGGGGTATGTGTGTATGTGCAAATTACCAGTCTTGACTTCAAGCGCTATAATGCAAACAAAGCCCTCTGACTCGTACATAAATGGTAATGTAAAATAATATGCTAAAGACTCTTGAAAAAGTTTATTTATTTAATGTTAAAGCCTTTCACTTCTGAACACTAGAATGAACTGATGTATTAAGTGACATTTATCAGAAGTCTTAGAGCAGATTTACTAACTTTATGCACTGGGTTTGTAAATGTTACTTTGGAATTCATGTTTGTGTGCAAAACCTATTTTGCACGGCAAATTGCCTGAAAGTAATGCAAAGCAGAGCTTTGTTCTTTTTTACTTGAGTGAGGACTGCAGGCTGCGTCTGTGTGCGGAGGGTACAGGTTGTAGATTTACTTGTTGATCCTACACTTTAATTCTGTTCCTGTTGGCCTTCATACTGGCTAATGTGAATGACGGAGGTGGTGGGTTACCGGTGGCCAGACCCCTTTTGCTGCTCCTAAAGCCACAATGTAGACCACCATCTGTGCCACATTGGCCTGCATCGTAGTATCCAGAATCAGTGAACTGATTTTAATAACACTGTTAGCTTTATTCAAACTCACCCTGTTTTCACTCCTGTGCCTTAATAAATTTAGAGCAGAGAATATTTCTCCACCAATTGTGCCCTAGACTCTCACTGAAAATGTTGTAGTAAGTGGATTGCAGTGACCTAACAGGGTTAGGAGGCACACAGTGCAAAGATGATCAGTTTTAGTGCACACCCTTTCTATTAGAGGACCAGAAAGACCATGTTCAGGACTCCATGGGGCAAGTATGGGGTATTGAGTCTCATCCTTGTTAGGATTGTTTGCCTCTGATGTCCAGGAACATCTCCTATTACAGCTGTGCAAACGGGATCAAGTACCTCCTATTCAGCACTTACGGCTCAGTGGTTGCCAAGGAAAGCAGTGACAAGCATCTCAGGGGGTAGCGTGGGGGTTACCAGTGATTTTGTAGCTACAGTGTTAGCCCAGAGCCCTTTGATGGATGCAGATACTGTTGTTAGCGGGGATTGGTGGTAGACATTGGGTCCACTTCTTGGTCACTTGGTGTTGAACAGCAGATGGGCAGCCAGGTAGAGAGGGACACAATGGCATTCTAGCAGCTGTGGTGACAGCCATAGGCACAAGCTTCAGTAGCAATTGTACTTATTGCACAGTGGCAAGGTTAATTGCCAATCCGCAATTCCCATTTGGCACTTCACTTCTTGATAGAGTGCACACATTCTTTCAGTCTCACCAATTTCTCTGTGCAGACTCCCTTCCCCTGGGTAGACCATCAGCACCCCATTCTGGCTGGATCTTTCCCTCTCTCAGTAGGCAGGTTGGCTTCCAAGCACTACGTTCTGGGATACAGTTCTTCCAGTCAGGCAAGACTCCAGGGAATAACCACTCTCACCTGAAAAGCTGGCTTTCAGTCAGAAATCAGCTTTGGGTGCACAGCAGTCATCACAGTATGCTGCAAAACAGAGTGATGGTCCTCATAGCAGGGTAGTCTCCAGCCTGGAGTGCCCACAAAAGAGGCACGAATAGGCATGCACTTTCCATGCCTGGATTATCAACAACCACACTGTACAATGATCATGGGAAATACAAAAGGCTGGCTCACCTAAAATGATCCTTTCCACAACTTCATCCCAGTCATCAAAATGGCCCATGCGAATTTCTAAAGGGGTCTAGTCTTCTCTGTACTCACTTCAATGCCTACATCTGGCCCCTCCAGCTTCAGGAATGTTAGCAAAACACTTCCACCATCTGGGTAAAGAATCTTATTTCCATCTGTTGCACATGAGCAGGTTAGGGGTTTCTAAAATGGAATCCACTGGCACACTCATGTGTATATTACATGCACCACAAAAGCTGTGTTCCCAACACATTTTTTTAATGTTTGCACAACGATTAGGATTAGTGCATTGAAGCAGAACTTTACACAAGTGGGGCCTCCACTCCAGTGACACTGCTAAAAATTTCTGGCCATGATTCACAAAGCACAGTATTCTGCACCATCGATCTGCATGCTAAACCTGTGCAGGGTTGGACTGGCCTATAGGGCAATCATGCAGCGCCTGATAGGCTGTTCTGACAGATCACTTTTTGGGCTGGGTTTTCTCTGTTGGTGGGCCTGTTTTGTAGTCTGCTTGGCCAGTTTATACTGTAGATTTCTGTTGGACCTTTTTGCTTATGCAGGGTCATCCCCAATCTTTTTGCCTCCTGCCTCCTATTTTTTTCTGACCTGTTGCTGTTGGCTTTTGAACTCTGAGCACTGTACCACTGCTAACCAGTGCTAAAGTGCATATGCCCTCTGTGTAAATTGTATGTAATTGGTTTATCCATGATTGGCATATTTGTTTTACTGTTAAGTCCCTAGTAAAGTGCACTAGAGGTGCCTAGGGCCTGTAAATCAAATTTTACTAGTGGGCCTGCAGCACTGGTTGTGCCACCCACACAAGTAACCCTGTAATCATGTCTCAGACCTGCCACTGCAGTGTCTGTATGTGTATTTTTACACTGTAAATTCGACTTGGCAAGTGTACCCGCTTGCCAGGCCTAAACCTTCCCTTTTCTTACATGTAAGGTACCCCTAAGGTAGGCCCTAGGTAGCCCCAAGGGCAGGGTGCAGTGTATGGATAAGGTAGGACATATAGTAATGTGGTTTATATGTCCTGACAGTGAAATACTTCCAACTTCGTTTTTCACTGTTGCAAGGCCTGTCTCTCTCACAGGATAACATGGGGGCTACCTTTAAATATGATTAAAGTGTAGATTCCCCTAGAGAGTAGATGGTCATGTGGAGTTTGGGGTCCCTGAACTCACAATTTAAAAATACATCTTTTAGTAAAGTTGATTTTGAGATTGTGCGTTTGAAAATGCCACTTTTAGAAAGTGAGCATTTTCTTGCTTAAACCATTTGTGACTCTGCCGTGTTTGTGGATTCCCTGTCTGGGTCAGTTTGACAGTTGGGTTGTTTTTCACCTCACACCAGACAGTGACACAAAGGGAGCTGGGGTGTACTGTACTTGGGGGTCTACACGACTCCGTGTCCGGCGCCGCTGGTGTCGGCTTGTTGGAAAACGACTCCGTCACGACGCCGTGTTAACATCTCATCAAAGCATTTTTGTTTCTAAGCGCTATTTTTGAGTTTAACCTCTAAAAATTCATAACTTGACTTGTGTATGTCGGATGTTTGTCATTTTGGTCTTGTTTTGTTTAGATAAATATTTCCTATTTTTCTAAACCAGTGTGTTGTCATTTTGTAGTGTTTTCATTAAGTTACTGTGTGTGTTGGTACAAATACTTTACACCTAGCACTCTGAAGTTAAGCCTACTGCTCTGCCAAGCTACCAAGGGGGTAAGCAGGGGTTAGCTGAGGGTGATTCTCTTTTACCCTGACTAGAGTGAGGGTCCTTGCTTGAACAGGGGGTAACCTGACTGTCAACCAAAGACCCCATTTCTAACAATTTCCCTAATATTAAAACAAACATTGCTATACATCTCAATGTATAGTTGTTGGTCTAAATGTAGATTATTTCCATGCACACATGCAGTAATAATCAATCCACAGTGTTTATATGATGAACGAGGTGGATGTTTCTTTTTTTTTTAATTCTGGAGAGGGTAGTAGTGAGGAAAGCCTACTGGAGCAAGTAAAGTTAACAAACCACAATACCTGATGTTTGGCTTCCTTCACAGAGATCTGCCCTAGGTCCTGGTGAGCTAGCAATAGCCAAGAGCACGTAACCCAGGAAAGGAGATCTGAACAGGGAGAGCTGTTAAAAGACCTGTAGGTCTGATGCAGTGGCCTAAACATCACAAACAACAACCCATCTAGAAGAGTTAAAAGGAAAAAGGGTTATTCAACTGCATTGCCTGAAGTAGTAGTACCTTTGGGCATTTTGGTTCCAGGGCAACACAGCAAAAGACCTGCTCATCAGTGACCATTGCTAATTGCATGTCACACCTGAATTGCTTCCTACCCACCAGAGTCAGTCTCCCTTCATGCCTTTCCACTGCTCAACCACAATTCTAGCAGCACGGCTCAGTTTGCCAAATAATAAAACACAAAGACAACTACAGTTAACCCCTTTAATCCCCTGACCACAGTAGACTTCATCAATGCTGCAAACACTTGTAGGCCACCAGAATCACCAGCAGACCAACAGAGACATAGCTTCAGGGAGGGTGTATGAGGTGTGACACCTTCCCTAAATCAATGCATTCTTGGCTTGACAGTTGTGTCTGGGGCCCAGAATCAGGCCTATTACTCCTATGTTGGTTTTCCCACTTGTTGAGTTGAGACTAAGCTATGTCTCTGCAGATGAATATCTTCTTAAATAGCTCTGTACCCAATCCAGCCAAAACTGTCAACAACTCCTTGAATACAGGTATCTTCCCAAAGGAACACTGAATGTCTTACATAACACCCTTCCTAAAACAAACATGCCTTGAAACAAGAGATCCCTATTACTCCTGGCCAGTAACAGGCAGTTTTAGTAAAAAAAGATAGAAATATCTGCTTTAAGGCAAATATCTGCATTGGACTACCAGCATGCTTAACATTTGAACTCTTCCTTGCCTCTGATACTATTCATCCTCCCAATCGTCTATAGATACTTCAAAACAAACAGGGCCAAACTGAAGGAGATTGCATATTTCCTATTAGACAGATCATCATCTCACTTTATCCCTACAGTTCAGCTCCATTCAATTCACAACTAATGAACCTAACAGTTCTACTTCCCCTATAGCACTTGCCTTCGCTCTACACCAGACCTAATCTCCTTCTCCAATTTCAACTATTACTGTTATGCAGATAATACACAAATCACATTTAAGTACGAAAATCCATCTGATTTTAACTCATACTTAAAAGGAGAATGCCTCAAAGCATCAAATATAGGAAGGTCTCTAATCACAGTAAAATAAACATGTAACAAATTGAAATATTTGCATGCAGCAAATGGATCAAATGCCACAAGATGACCTCAGCAACCTAGCCTGCCAACAAACAACTGAGCCAAGTGAAAGACAGGAGTAACCACAGACTCCAATCTTTCAATCATATTCAGATTGAGTTTGTCCACTATGTTTAAACTGCACAGTTTGTCACTCCTTTCCCTCATATTAGCAATAAAGATAGCTCTGCCCACACTGCTTGAAATGCATGACCCGCACCACTTGCTGGAAGTGGTAGCCCCGCCCCCGAAGTTCGGATCTAGTTGTGCCCGATTCCTCGTATATTAGGACAGAATCTGCTGCAAATAACTGCACTACATATAAAAGTGTCTTCAAGAGAAATGTCAATTGTTCTCATTTCCCTCAAATATTTGCTGATGCGTGACAACACTTGAGCTTCATGAACCTCAATTGAGCAAAACTCCATGAGAGGAATAAGTGAACTCACCGGCCCTTTATCCCCTCCTCTGATGACATTGCAAGAAATTACATCGCATGACTTTCACAATGAACACTGGACTTTATGTCATATGAAAGATTAATTTGAATTCTAATTGTTCCCTCAGTAAATTCAGCCAAGCAGCTGAACTATGAAATATGAGATGACGTTTACTGTAAAATTAAGAGGAACACCGTAATACTTTGCAGTGCTCTGTGCTTTTCTCAAGCACAGCTGTGAAGAAAGAAGCGTTCCAGCGTATCACTTTAGCAAAGACACCTTTGTGGAGCACGGAAAAGTGCACGGATGGTGCATGTATGCACTAGGCTCTAGTAGGGCCTAGCACCCTGAAGCTCGAATGATGTGTGTCAGTTCTTTTCCTTCTTTTGCCACTATCTCCCCCATCCTCCTTCACTTACTAAGAGTTTTCTGTGTGGCTACATCAATAAGAATAAGTGGGAATGACGTTGATGATCGATATGCAGATATTTGCAAGCCAATTCACCTTGCAACATCAGAATTAAGTTCATATTCACATAGCGATGACACATACCACAAGCATCGCAAATCCAATAGGTTTTGCCTCTCCGAAATCTAGTGGTTTTGTTAATATTTTTGGGACCTTTGCACAGCTGTGCTAGCTGCTGTACAACATGACCAAGTTTTTAAAAAGCACTATGATGAGGCCAGCGTTAAACTAGTCATAGTGATTTTGTTTTTAACTTTCAGCTAAACTGTATAATAGCTGCTGTGTAACATGTCTAAAAAAACATTGTCAAAACTAAAAGATTAAGGTGGTCATTCCGACCTCGGCGGTCTTTTCAATAAAACGCCGAGGGACCGCCGTACGGAAGACCGCCAGTGCTGGCGGTCTTCCGCACGGGCCATTATGACCGTTGGCAGCGTTCCGCCCATTTCCGGGCGAAGAGCCGCCAACAGCCAAACTGGTGGCAGACGGGGAAGTGGAGGTAGCTCCACCTCCACCGCCACGCCAACAGAACACCGCCCAGCAAATCACGACCTGTGATTCGCTGTGGCGGTGTTCTGTTGGCGTGGCGGTGTCGGCAGAGCTGCCCCCATGGGTCCCGTTCCCTCCCGGAGGATCGCCGGACCAGGTAATGTGATCGTCCGCTAGGGAAGGAGGGTGGGGGAGTGTTGTGAGTTGTGTGCGTGCATGGGGGTGTGCGTGTGTGTATGTTGAGGGGGCGTGTGAGTGAGTGCATGAATGCGGGGGGGCGTGTGTATGTGCATGAGTGTGTGCATGAATGCGGGGGGTGTGTGTATGTGCATGAGTGCGTGCATGAATGCGGGGGGTTTGTGTATGTGCATGAGTGCGTGCATGAATGCGGGGGGGTATGTGTGTATGTGTGTGTATATGTTGGGGATTGAGGTGGGGACGGGGGTCCTGCAACCTTTTGGGGGTGGCAGGGGTGGTGGGGGGGTAGGGGAGGGAGTCGGGGTGGGGGTTGGGGTTGGGGGAGACCCCTATCAGTGCCAGGGAAGGGATTCCCTGGCACTGATAGTGCTTACCGCCATGGATTTCATGGCAGTCCCAAACCGCATGAAATCCATGGCGGTAAGCCGGGGTCAGGCGGGTTGGAATACCGCCGGCGGTATGTTACGACCGCCGGGCTGGAGACCCAAGTCTCCAGCCCGGCGGTCGTTACCGCCGTGGCGGTGGGAACGGTGAAGCGGCGGCTGGCCATGGCGGTAACCGCCATGGTCAGAATTCATGAAAAAAGACCGCCAGCCTGTTGGCGGTCTTACTGCCGCTTCACCGCCGACCGCCACGGTCCGAATGACCGCCTAAATCTATTGGTTTTGCTAGTGCTTGTTTAAAATAGAGAGCATCCTTAATGGAGGAAGTCATTGATCACTGTATACTTATTTCTGCAATAAAATACATCTGGTGTGTGTGCAGTCGTTGCTTGCACTGGTGTTTGCATGAATAATGAAAGTAGTTCTAACACATTATGCTATATTTAATTTCAGGGCACAAACAGTGCACTGGCAGAGGTGTTTACATACGATTTTACATTTTTGCTAATTTGAGCAGAAATAAAGGCCTTTTTATTTATTTTACCAAAAACGCATAAAATGTGGCTTTAGTGTGTTTATAAATTGGTCGATAGCAGACAGTATTTGAGCCCCAGGCTGTGTACCTCTGCATTACCTCTGCATGCGAGTTTAGGCACTCCTGCACAGCCAACTGAAATATGTATGTATTTGTGTGTGAGTATGGGGGGTCATTGGGTAATGAAAAGAGTCATGTTACAAGTGATATGGTACAAGAGTGGATGGCTTTACTCAGGAACCCCACATTGAGTGAGGGGGTCTCTGCACAACAGACTTTATCATGTGCACAGCTCCTTTTGGATGAGTTCACCTACAACAGCAGATCTGTGAACATTTCACAAAAAGACACCACACACGCACACTTGTGGCCACGCAACAGAAAGTTGATGGCGAGGTTCATGTCACAACAACAACAGCACGTGAGTGCTCCCGCTGTCTGTAACTAAAATAAAAAAGCACATCCTAAAGTATGTAGCCAGGGGACAGACACTGGCCACAGGAAGAGGTACTTGGTCCAGGCTCCACAGCATGATGATGGAGGAAAGGAGGAGGTGCTGGCCAGGAAGGATTCTAGTATGATGCTTTGGCCATGTGGGAGCCAGCCAACAGGAAGTCAAGTGAATTGGGAGCAACATGGGAGCCAGCCAGTGCTAAGTAAAGGTAAGTAAGGGGCTGGCTCTAAGCCCCTTTTAAGATTTTTTTTTTAATACAAGTGCAAGTGCTGTTCAGGCGACATCTAAAACCAGCAATCAAAAGTGTTTATAATTGTATATTAACTAAAAAATGAGTACTATTATAAAATAGCAAAGATGAGTGCAAGTTATTGGCTCTAAAGGAAGCAAAAATAATTAAATAACATTGACTTTCAAATAATCACAGGTCTCTTCTGGGATTTAAAGATAATGTTGTTGGCCATTCATTGACAAAGCTAATAGGTTCTGCCTCTAAATTTTTCAGCTATTGTTTTTGCCAATGTGTTTGACAGTTGCAAAGAAAACCCATTCCAAGATGGTCTCCGATGTGAAAGCATGCTTTGTGACTCGTGCACATATGCAGCATCACGATGAAGGCATCAGTTTTAATGGACTTCTCTTACATGGCAGACGGTGACATTAGAACAATAAATTAAAATGTAAAACAAAAGTACAAAAATAAGTACATGCACAGTAAAATCAAACACCTGAGCCACCCTGCAGCACTTTGTAGCTGCCAGGCACCAAGAAAGTATATATAAATAAACATGTAAAAATACGAATCAATAAATGCATGAATAAGTAAATAAATGAATCATGGTGAGCAGGATGGGGAGTCGGATGGGGAGTGAGCTGGGTGAATCAAGCAACAGCGATGGGGTTAATGAAAGAAATGTGTGGAGGAAAAGTAAAAAGAAGTGCATGTGAAAGGCAAAAAAGGAATTAAGTAGCCCAGCAGCACTTTGCAGTACTGGGTTCGTATGAAAAAATAAACAAATGCATTGTGGGGAGGGATTCAAGGAGTGGGATGGGTAGTGTTAGAAATGGGCTCTTTAGTTGACAGTCAGGTTACCCTTGTCCAAGCAAGGACCCTCACTCTAGTCAGGGTAAGTCACACACAATCCAAATTATCCTGTGCCCACCCTCTGGTAGCTTGGCACTGAGCAGTCAGGCTTAACTTAGAAGGCAATGTGTAAAGAATTTGTGCAATAAATCATACACTAACACAATATAGCACCACAAAAATACACCACACAGTGTTTAGAAAAATATGTAATATTTATCTGGATATTCGCAGGTCAAAACGATAAAAGATGCAATAAGAAAATGTAGAGATATCACTGAAAAGTGATATAAAGGTGGTCATTACAACATTGGCGGTAAAAGCCGCTTACCACCGTGCAGAAGACCGCCAACACACCACCGCGGAAAACCGCCACAGCAATTATGACCCACAGCACGGAATCCGCCAAAATTCAGACACCCACACAAGTCCGCCACACCAAAGGTCAGTGATAAACTGGCGAAAACAAAACCTCCACCATCATGCCAACAGAAATACGCCCACACTATCACGACCCACGAATCCACGCGGCGGTCTTTCAACCGCGGTATTCCATTGGCGGTACACACCGCTGCGCTCAAAATACACACACATATACAAAACACAGCCACATTGGACAATTCCAAATACACACACCTGATACACATACACACACCACTCCCACACACCCATTACAATATAAAACACACACCCACATCACCCACAAACCCCTACGACCACAATTACTGAGAGAAGGCCAGAGAGAGACACACCATCAACAATACTAGCATCCACAGGCACACAACACCATCACCCACAGAACTTCTACGCACCTCACACTACACACCACTACATATCAGCACACTTATCACCACACACACCACCCCACACATCACCTACACCACCCCATGGCACGGCAAAGACACCCCATGTTCTCGGAGGAGGAGCTCAGGGTCATGGTGGAGGAAATCGTCCGGGTAGAGCCACAGCTATTCGGATCACAGGTGCAGCACTCCTCCATTGCAAGGAAGATGGAGCTATGGTGAAGAATAGTGGACAGGGTCAACTCAGTGGGACAGCACCCAAGAAATCGGGAGGACATCAGGAAGAGGTGGAACGACCTACGGGGGAAGGTGCGTTCCGTGGTCTCAAGACACCACCTTGCAGTTCAGCCGACTAGCGGCAGACCCCCACCTCCTCCCCCACAACTAACAACATGGGAGGAGCAGGCCTTGGCGATTCTGCATCCTGAGGGCCTTGCAGGAGTAGGTGGAGGAATGAACTCTGGTAAGTCAAATCTTAACTATTACATCCCCCACCCTACTTGCATGCCAGCACATACCCCCACCCTCACCCTCACCCCATCACTCCAACTCCTCACAAATGTCCCAACATCACATACCACACATCCTAACCCCAAGCCCTGCATGCAACACCAAAGCATGGACACCCATCGGTAAAGCATGGCCACTGCACATACCCATACACCCCCCTAAACCATCATCACACAAGGTCCCACACAGGAATGCAAGCACTGTGGTACACGGTCACCCACCCATTGCACACCATGCCACACACAGATGTAATAAACACCCTTTTATACCCCTGCAGGACCACTACCCAACGTCACCAGACAGGAGTGTCCACACATGTCCACACCACCCACAGAAGAGGACCACAGTGATGACAGCACCTCTGTCCAACTGGATCAAGATGACCAGCCCGGCCCATCGGGGACCGCGGGACAGTCGGTTCTCCTCACCCAGTCACAGGCCACCACAGAGCTTCCCCCCTCTGGAAACACCAGCACAGCACCCACCAAGCGGGCCCATACCTCCGTCCCCAGGACACGTCAATCAGCAGTGTGTCCACCACTACAGGGATCCCAGGCTAACCCACCACCCCAACAACAGGGACCTGGGGGCAGTGGTAGTGGGCACACGGTCCAGGGGACGGAGGCCCAGGAACACAGGGGAACTGGGAGGGCTGCTGTGCGACAGGGGGCGGACAGACCAAGGGAACCCACTCTCCACGAGGCCCTCTCCAACATCATGGAAGCCTACCGCCACTCCCAGGAGACGATGGCAACGGTACTGGCCAAGTTTCAGGAGACCCAGCACCTGCAGGAGGAACAGTATTTGGGCTTCAGGGAGGAACTCAGAACCATCAATTCTACCCTGGGCACCATCGTAGGGGTGCTGAAGTAAGTACTCAACACCAGGAGGGACACTGTGACACTACAAGGGGCCCCTGACACTAGCCTGGACGATGAACTGCCCACCACCTCCGCCGGGGCTAGTGGACAGGATGCACCGCCACAGGACCACCACACCAACACCCCACCCCCTGCAGTGGGAGAACCACCTCGCAAACGGTCCCTGAGATCCAGGACAAAGACAGAGAACATTGTCAAGACCCCCACCAAGAAATGAGACCACCCTGATTGTCATCCTACTGCTCCACTTTGTCACCCTGTCCATCCTTAAACTGCCCCAGCTCCACTTCCTATGCCCATTTGGGCAATGCACCTGTGAGACTAATAGACTGGACTCTGCCATCGACATTCCTCCGCCATCACCCCTCACCATTTTGCTACCCCCACCAATATTGAGCACTAAAATAAACACCCTTAAAGCACAAAACAATTTGGAGTCTGTCTGTGATTTCAGAATATTGTATAAGCAATTACTGTGGCAAAAAGCTCTTTCATTTGCAATGTCAACATACCTATGTCACACAGCTGTAGTCCATGAGGAGTCAAAGCAGATGTCACACATTGGGACCCACATCTTTGAAATCATAAGGGAAAGTGACAACTCAATGACCATACACTGGGTGAAAACGACAGACAGTAGAGAAGTAGTAGTGTTTAAGTACATGTAGTAGGCAGGATTGTATTCTTACCTGTGTTTCACTGGAAATATTGCTGGATCACTGAGTCCCTGTTGTCCATGTCTTCTTCTTCTGCTTCCTCGTCTTCACTGTCCACAGGCTCCACAGCTGCAACAACACCGCCTTCTGGACCATCCTCCTGCAGAAAAGGCGCCTGTAGTCGCAAAGCCAAGTTGTGAAGCATACAGCAGGCCACGATGATCTGGCACACCTTCTTTGGTGAGTAGAATAGGGATCCACCTGTCATATGGAGGCACCTGAACCTGGCCTTGAGGAGGCCGAAGGTCCATTCGATCACCCTCCTCGTTCGCCCATGTGCCTCATTGTAGCGTTCCTCTGTCCTTGTCCTGGGATTCCTCACTGGGGTCAGTAGCCATAACAGGTTGGGGTAACCTGAGTCACCTGCAAATGGCGAGGTACAACTGTTAGACACACACTAAGCTGTAGGGATATCCCCAGACCCAGACAACCATTCCCACTGTCTTCCTTCCAGGTGCTCACCTAATAGCCACACACGGTGCCTCTGCAGTTGACCCATCACATAAGGGATGCTGTTATTCCGCAGGATGTAGGCGTCATGCACTGAGCCAGGGAACTTGGCATTCACATGGGAGATGTACTGGTCGGCCAAACATACCATCTGTACGTTCATCGAATGATAACTCTTCCGGTTTCTGTACACCTGTTCACTCCTATGGGGGGGACCAAAGCCACATGGGTCCCATCAATGGCACCTAAGATGTTGGGGATATGTCCCTGGGCATATAAATCACCTTTCACTGTAGGCAAATCCTCCACCTGAAGGAAAACGATGTAGCTCAGCATGTGCTTCAGCAGGACAGACAACACTCTGGACAACACGTTGGAAAACATAGGTTGGGACATCCTGATGCTATGTCCACTGTTGCTTGAAATGAGCCACTTGCAAGGAAATGGAGCACTGACAGCACCTGCACATGAGGGGGGATTCCTGTGGGTTGGCGGATAGCTGACATCAGGTCTGGCTCCAGCTGGGTACACAGTTCCTGGATTGTGGCATGGTCAAGCCTGTAGGTGATGATCACATGTCTTTCCTCCATTGTCGACAGGTCCACCAACGGTCGGTACACCGGAGGATGCCGTCATCTCCTCACCAGCGGACGGTGCCTATGAAGGACAACAGCGAGCACAGAGTCAAACAACTCAGAGGTACGTACCCACAGCTTACACAGAACACGATTCATAATCCAAAAAGTGGCCTGTATGTGTGTTGAGTCTAGGCCTAGGTATGTGTGACGCAGTTAAAAATTAAGCGATGTGGGCACCTGAAATGGCGGCTGCCTGACCTGTAAAGTGGGACAATTGGATGTGAGGTAACTGCGCTGGCGTTGTACACCGTCGCGGTAAGCGGTTGAAGACCGCAGCACAATTCTTCATTGGTTAACATTAGACCCTATGGGTCCCAGGAGCCAATGACGATGTACGCCGGCGGTGACGGTATGCACTGCTACGGACGTGACCGCCATTTTCTGTCTGTTGAATCACTCAATACCTGATCTTCGACAGGAGAGGACCTACACTGCAAGTGCTGCTGTTACCTCGGTCTGGAAGAGACAATGGCTCGAGTGTCTGGGGAGAGGGCCCCTGCCTTCACATCGGAGGAGTTGGAGAAACTCGTGGATGGGGTCCTCCCCCAGTACACGCTACTCTACGGTCCTCCAGACAAACAGGTAAGTACACTGGGAGCATGCTGTATGGGCTATGCCTGTGTGGAGAGGGTGGATGTAAGAAGGAAGGGAGGAGAGTGCGGCATGTATGAAATGACGGTGAGTGCATGTGCCACATGGCAAGGGTAGGGATGGGGGCCAATGACTGTGATGGTGCAGTTGGTAATAAGTTACTCTTCCCCCTGTACAAATCATGTAGGTCAGCGCCCACCAGAAAAAAGATATTTGGCGTGCCATCGCCAAGGATGGCCGGACCCAGGGGGTCTACCACAGACGGAGCACCCACTGCCAGAAAAGATGGGAGGACATTCGCCGCTGGAGTAAGAAGACGGCGGAGGCTCAGCTGGGGATGGCCTCCCAATGTGGGAGGGGTGCCCGTCGCACCATGACCCCCCTGATGTTCAGGATCCTGGCGGTGGCATAGCCGGAGTTGGATGGGCACTTGAGGGCATCACAGCAGCCACAAGGGGGTGAGTACACTCTCATCCTGCTGATTTTGCGCACAGTGGAGGGGTCTGGGTGGGGGAGGTGGGCTGTGGGTTTCCCTAGGCCAGGGCAATTTTAGTAGGCAATGTCCCTCCGTAAGGCAGGCCATGTGGCACCCCACCCCACCTCTGTAGAGTGCCAACTACACCTAGTCATGTCCCTGTGTCATCTATGTGTGCAGATGTCGTCCATAGCCTAGTAAGCCATTTCCCAGCAATTGAACAGTGGAGCCCAAGAGCGCGGCGTAGTGCAGGGGGCTTCTGTGTCTGTTGTGTCTGCCAACGGTAGCGTTAATGCATGCACTCAACATGTCTTTCTTCTGTCACCCCCCCCCCTTTTTGTGGTCTCCCTGTTCTTGTGTGCATTAGCATCATCAGGCAGAGGAGTAGTGGCACCGGAGCAGGAGGGAGCTGCATCCCACATGACCCTGGAGGGCGAAACTACGGACTCTGAGTTCACCAGTGGGACGGAGGGCGAGGGGAGCTCCACGGCGGGGACAGGAGCTGACACCAGCGATACAGACTCGTCCTCTAATGGGAGCTCCCTTGTGGTGGCAGCAACATCTGTGCCCCCCCCCCATCTATAGGTACAGCTGCCACCCCCCCTACCAGCACCGCCCTCCCAGCAGCCCCTCAGCCTTTGACCGGTGTCGGCTCACCCAGGAGGGTGGGCATCACCTTCGCCCCAGGCACCACAGGCCCTGCCCCAGTCACCCCTGCTGCCCTCACTGAGGAGGCCATTGACCTCCTCAGGCCCCTCACTGTTGGGCAGTCTACCATTTTGAATGCCATCCAGGGTGTAGAAAGGTAGTTGCAACAAACTAATGCATTCCTGGAGGGCATTCATTCTGGTCAGGCGGCCCTTCAGCAAGCTTTTCAGACTCTGGCCTCAGCACTGATGGCAGCCATTGTTCCCGTCTCTAGCCTCCCCCCTCCAATTTCCTCCACCCAGACCCAATCCCCTGTACCCCAGCCTATTCCAAGCACACCTCCCCTGTGTCCTCTCCCAGTGTGTCTGTGACGCCACCTCCCAAGATACACAAACGCAGGCACACACCCACCCAACAGCTATCCACCTCACGACAGCCTCCAGCGCATGCACCTTCACCCAAAGTCACCAAACGAACACCTCTTACAACCACATCTTCTTCCTCCACTCCCAAACCCCCCCAGCTACCCTCCCAGTGTCTCCAAAAAACTTTTCCTGTCCAACCTTGACCTCTTTCCCACACCTCCCCCACCCCGTCCGTCTCCTAGGTCCCGAACTAGCACCTCAGCCACAACATCTCCGGGACCAGTGGTGCCTGTAGTCACCGGAATCTGGAGTGCACCGGCCACCAGGGCAGCCAGTGTGGCACGGAGCGACAGCACAGACAGTCCCCCACCTGTGAAGCATCAGAAGTTGGCCAGTGCCCGGCGGGAGAGGGGGAAGACTCCAGCCACCAAAGCCGCTCCCAGGGTATCCTGTGGGATTGTGGAGTCAGCTGCGACACCTTCCAAGGTAGGGAAGGGCCACAAGAAAGCAGGAAAGTCTGGGAAGAGCAGCACGGTGGAGGAGACCGCCATCATCCCCGCTGCCCAGGAGGCCACAGCCATCATCCCCGCTGCCCAGGAGGCCACCGCCAGCACAAGCCCCGCTGGGCTAGAGAGGACCACCAGCACAAGCCCTGCTGGGACAGAGGTGACCGCCAGCACAAGCCCCGCTGGGCCAGAGGGGACCGCCAGCACAAGCCCCGCTGGGACAGAGAGGACCGCCAGCAGCTGAGTCACTGCAAAGGAGCCCACCGCCTCAGGCACTGCTGAACAGGGCACCGCCGCTCCAAGCACCGCTGAACAGGGCACCGCCACTCCAAGCACTGCTGAGCAGGGCACCGCCGTCTCAAGCACCGCTGAACAGGGCACCGTCGCTCCAAGCACCGCTGAACAGGGCACCGCCGTCTCAGCACCGCTGAACAGGGCACCGCCGTCTCAAGCAGCGCTGAACAGGGCACCGCCGTCTCAAGCACCACTGAACAGGGCCCGCCGCTCCAAGCACCGCTGAACAGGGCCCCGCCGTCTCAAGCACCGCTGAACAGGGCACCGCCGCTCCAAGCACCGCTGAACAGGGCACCGCAGCTCCAAGCACCGCTGGCCCATAACCGCCAAGGGCACTGACGCTACTGAGTCTGTCACGGGCAGAATGAAGCACTCTGGGCACAAAGCCCCCTCCAGAACCAGTTGAGAGATCCATCCACTACTTCTGTCCTTAGCAGGATGAAGCACTCTGGGCACAAAGCCCCCTCCAGAACCGGTGGAGAGATCCATCCACTACCTCTGTCCTTAGCAGGATGAAGCACTCTGGGCACAATGCCCCCTCCAGAACCAGTGGAGAGATCCATCCACTACCTCTGTCCTTAGCAGGATGAAGCACTCCGGGCACAAAGCCCCCTCCAGAACCAGTGGAGAGATCCATCCACTACCTCCGTCCTTAGCAGGATAAAGCACTCTGGGCACAAAGCCCCCGCCCGAACCAGTGGAGAGATCCATCCACTACCTCTGTGTAGTAAACAAGACTACAAGTATAGGTAAGGTTAAGCTCTTTTATTGAAGATGTAGACTGCTGCGATGTCTCAGCTACTGCCTCAACCGTCCTCTTCTCTCCGAGTGTCACAAGCTCTCTGTTATGAGCTCAGGACGTAAAACGGGAGTCGCGAGGACGCAGCATCACCACACTCTGTCCTTAGCAGGATGAAGCACTCTGGGCACAAAGCCCCCTCCAGAACCAGTGGAGAGATCCATCCACTACCTCTGTCCTTAGCAGGATGACGCACTCTGGGCACAATGCCCCCTCCAGAACCAGTGGAGAGATCCATCCACTACCTCTGTCCTTAGCAGGATGAAGCACTCTGGGCACAAAGCCCCCTCCAGAAACAGTGGAGAGATACATCCACTACCTCTGTCCTTAGCAAGATGTAGCACTCTGGGCACAAAGCCCCCTCCAGAACAAGTGGAGAGATACATCCACTACCTCTGTCCTTATTAGGATGAAGCACTCTGGGCACAATGCCTCCTCCAGAACCAGTGGAGACTGTTATCCACTTGAGAGACTGTGGCTTTGCACTCCCCAGGATGGAACACTGGGCAAACCACCCACTGTATAGACTTGAGAGACTGTGGCTTTGCACTCCCCAGGATATGGCAGTGGGCAAACCATCCACTGTAGAGACTTGAGAGACTGTGGCTTTGCACTCCCCAGGATATGGCAGTGGGCAACCCACCCACTGCAGAGACTTGAGAGACTATGGCTTTGCACTCCCCAGGATATGGCAGTGGGCAACCCACCCAATGTATAGACTTGAGAGACTATGGCTTTGCACTCCCCAGGATTGAACAGTGGGCATGTGGCCCTCTCGTGGATTTGGCGGCTCAGGTGCCCCCCCTTTCCCTCCCCCTGAGGTGCCTGTTTTCTTGCTCTCTGATGCCTCTGCAGTGTTCTTTCTGTCATGGTGGAGGATCTTGTGTGGGCCTCCCCATACCGTGTGTTCCACGGACTTAATTGGAGCACTACCTGGACTACTATGCTTGGTGTATATTTTGTTAATGGTGTATATATATTTTTTTGCATACTTGCTTTTAATATATTTCTATGGTTGCACTCATTTCCTTTTGTCTTTGCATTGTTCTGGGGGGTTGGGGGTGTAACTATCATGTCTAAATATGTATTAGTGTGTGTGTTGTAGTGGGTGAGGGTGGGGGTGTTGCGTGTGTGTGTCCCTGTTTTTTCCCTCCCCCCTCCCCGTGTCATAGGTGCAGTACTCACTGTGGTCTTCGCCGCCGGCGTTCGTGCTCCTGGTAGAGGAGCAGGAAGACTATCGCAGGGAGAATTTGGAGTTCCGGCTCCATGGTGTCCTAGTTCCTCGTGGGGTGTGTAGAGGTGAGCGTTTTCCCTTTGGAATCCTGTTTCCGCCGTGTTTTTATCCACGGTGAATCTGCCCCGGAAAAGGTGGCGGATTGGTAGATTGTGATACTATGGGCAGTACTTTATCCTCCGCCTGTCTGTTGGCGGTGACCGCTGCGCTGTTTTTTTGTACCGCCGTGGCGGTCGGAGTGTTAAAGTGGCTGTCTTTGTTGGCGGTTTCCGCCACGGTCGTAATTGCACATTTTTTACCGCCAGCCTATTGTCGGTCTTAACGCCGCTTTAACACCGACCGCCAGGGTTGTATAGACCACCAAAGTGGCTTAAGTCTTTCTAAAAGTAAACAAAGTCTCTTGCAAGCACAAAGTACCTGATTGGAGTGAAAAATCTCCGCAAAGGGCCGCAGAGGAGGAGATGCGTGGAAAAATTGTGTGTGCGTCGGTTTCGCCCCTTCACACACGGACTTGCGTCGTTATTTTCCATGCGGAGAAGACGTTGCGTCGATTTCTGGTGCGCGGACGGGTCTCCTCTTCGGGTTGCAGGCTTTTCAGAAGCCCTGGGGTCTGTGCATACAATCCTGGGTTGTTGACCTGCTCTGCGTCGTTCCGGTGGGTGATGCGGGGAAATTTCTCCCTCACGGCAGGCGCTGGGTCGATTTCCCCTCTGGAAGTCAGGCGGCGTTGTCTAGGCGGGCCGTGCGTCGAAGTTCCAGTTGCACCGCAGGTGTCCGAGTCGATCTTTTGCTCGCGAAGTCGAGCGGCATCGTTCGGCGAGCTGTGAATTTTTCACCGCGGAACAAGCTGTGTGTCAAATTTTTTGCTGCACAAGGAGTCCAGTTGCCAGAGAGAAGTATTTTTGGTCCTGAGACTTCAGGGAACAGGAGGCAAGCTCTATACAAGCCCTTGGAGCTGCAGCAAAGCAAGAGAGCAGCAAGACAGCAGGGCAACAGCAAGGCAGCAGTCCTCTGTAGAAAGCAGTCAGGTGAGTCCTTTAGGCAGCCAGGCAGTTCTTCTTGTCACGGTGCAGGTTCTGGTTCAGGTTTCTTCTCCAGTAAGTGTCTGAGGTGGTAGGGCAGAGGCCCTGTTTTATACCCAAATGTGCCTTTGAATTGGGGGAGACTTCAAAGAGTGGCTTAGAAGTGCACCAGGTCCCCTTTCAGTTCAATCCTGCCTGCCAGGGTCCCAGTAGGGGGTGTGGCAGTCCTTTGTGTGAGGGCAGGCCCTCCACCCTCCCAGCCCAGGAAGACCCATTCAAAATGCAGATGTATGCAAGTGAGGCTGAGTACCCTGTGTTTGGGGTGTGTCTGAGTGAATGTACAAGGGGCTGACAACTAAACCCAGCCAGACGTGAATTGTAAGGCACAGAAATATTTAAGTGCAGAGAAATGCTCACTTTCTAAAAGTGGCATTTCTAAAATAGCAATATTAAATCCAACTTCACCAGTTAGCAGGATTTTGTATTACCATTCTGGCCATAGTAAATATGACCTTCCTACTCCTTTCAGATCAGCAGCTACCACTTCAACAATGTATGAAGGCAGCCCCAATGTTAACCTATGAAGGGAGCTCGCCTCACAGTAGTGTAAAAAATGAATTTAGGAGTTTTACACTATCAGGACATGTAAACTACACAGGTACATGTCCTGCCTTTTACTCACACAGCTCCCTGCTCTAGGGGTTACCTAGGGCACACATTAGAGGTGACTTATATGTAGAAAATGTGAGTTTTAGGCTTGGCAAGTACTTTTAAATGCCAAGTCGAGGTGACAGTGAAGCTGCACACACAGGCCTTGCAATGGCAGGCCCGAGACAAGGTAAATGGGCTACCAAAGTGGGTGGCACAACCAGTGCTGCAGTAGTAGTATTCAATCTACAGGCCTTGGGCACATATAATGCTCTCTACTAGGGACTTACAAGTAAATCAAATAGTCCAATTTGGTGTGATCCAAGGTTACCATGTTTAAAGGGAGAGAGCATATGCACTTTAGCACTGGTTAGCAGTGGTAAAGTGCGCAGAGTCTAAAAACCAGCAAAAACAGTGTCCAAAAAGTGGAGGGAGGCAGGCAAAAAGTTAGTGGTGACCACCCTAATGCTGTCAGGTCTAATAGGTAGCATGGGGAAGCAGGCGAGGAGAGAAAGAAAGGAGAGTCTGGAGGGAAAACAAGGACAGCGAGCAAGGAAACACATGTGTTCCCATGAAGTGCTGCAGAAAGTCTAAAAACGTGTCTACTCAGATGTGCAGTGGAACAATACAGTTCATCCAGTTGAAACACAGTGGGACCAAAATACTCCTGGATGGGACAAACCTAGGAGTAGGGAAGAAAGCTACTGAATTAAAAGCAGACAAGTGAGACAGACAAAAATGCTATCCAATGATGAGAAAGGGAGTGGCCAAAAGCCCACTCTCAGTATATGCTATGTACTTGATGTAATAGGTGTGCAAAAATCTAAAACAATATGTATCTGAGACACCTGTGTGGGCATTGTTAAAAGCAAATTTATTGGTGTGAAATATCTCTTTTGCTTGCACATTAACTCATCATAATCTACAAAAATACAAACACAACAATTACTCTTCTATGAAACCCAATGTGTGCACCCACGCCTTAAAAAGATAAAACGTGTTATGCTGTATTTTTTCGGCTTGCTACAGTAACCACACAAATTAACAGTCATCATATATAGTTTTCACAAAACTTGCCAACTATATTTTTGTCAACAAGTGAATTAGGGAAAATGTGAAATGTAATAAATCAACATATAGTATCAGGGGTGTATTACACTTGTTGTACATGAATAAGTCCAGCAGAGCGAGTTGAGTTAAGCATTTTATTATGGTATATATTTTTGCATTTTATTGACATGAGGTCTGCATTTGAAAAGCATGTGAAAAATGACATCTTCCCTCAAATAGGGTGCCTGGAATCTGATATGTAAAAAGTGTTTGCTTCCACTGATTTTGGGTTAGCTTCTTTAGTAGCTGGAAAGGTTCACGTTTTCACCTTCTGCATAAAAACAACAGTATGCCAAGAAAAATAAATAGAAAGAGTGGCACAGCAAGTGTTCATGGGCCTTAAAGCCACCAAGCAAAACGAGACACTAAGGCCCATATTTATGCTTTTTTAGCGCCACATTCGCATCATTTTTTTTACGCAAATGAGGCACAAACATGCAAATTACAATTGAGGTCCTGATTTATACTTTTATTGCACGCATTACCGTCATTTTTTTACGCAAAAGCAGCGCAAACTTACATAATACAATTGTACTTTGTATGTTTGCCCCGCTTTTGCGTCAATAAATGACGGTAATGCGGCGCAAAGAAAGTATAAATCAGGGCCTGAATTTGGTAAATTTGCGCCATTTTTGCATCAAAAAGCGACGCAAATGCAGCGCTGAAAAAACATTAATATAAGGCCTCAGTGGTAAAAAATAAAGGCATAATTGAAGTGCAGTAACACCCTCCTGTAGCCATCCCTGTGTACTGGTGCCACTGCACCTACTGCACTAACTTAGCAGCACGCCTGAAAGGGCCATACCAACTGTGCTATGTACCTTACAGCAAGCAAGGGGGACTTGAGGACCTCTAACCAACAGTTTGGTAGTAAAAGGCAACCAAAACTGAGACGTAGCAGGCCCAACAGACTGCTGGACCCGGTACCACTGCACCGGCTGCACTCATGACAACTAAGACCTCGATTAAGGAATAAAAATCTTCCGTCAGGACCGGTCAAACAACAAACCAGGAAAAAGCACCCAGCCACACTCTCAACAAACACTGAAATGTACAATCAAATAGACATGTATGCAGCACATAAGACTCCAAACAATTATAGAATAACACAGTAAGAAGACAAAAGGATATAGCGGGACAGCAAAATGCCGAAATGTATTCCTGGTTTACATGGCACTATGCTACGGTGAATACTGTCAGTGATTTGTCACAAGAAGCTTTAAGTTGTCCCTCAATCATCCAATGCAATGCGACTGAAAAGTTAGAAGCATCAGTTTCTATCTGATCCCAAGTCCTGCCACAGGCACTAAATGAATCACATTAAAGACCTCTGTGAGATTGTGAAGGGCGTAAACAGGTTTTTATCTAGGGCTTGGCTGAGTTTACTCGTAAACGAAAAATGCCTAAACGTTATAGGTCATCTCTTGGTGGAAAAGCACTTTGTAGATTCGCATTCTTCTTTTGGGGCTAGTAGTGCAGTGGGGACTTCAGTGCACTGCCCCTCTTCTCACTTCTAAAAGCATAGAAAGTACTGAGCCTGATGAAGCAGAAAATGAAGGTTTTGATTTATTAACGCATAAACGTAGTGCCGAAATAATCATGTGTGATATTAACCGAACTAATAAAGATTGTACGGGGACAAAATGTGCCCTCAGAGTAGTTTGCCATCATTTATACGTGTGCTTTATAAAACGTGGTGTATTAGAATTGCACTAATCCGACATAATCATAAACGTGTGCTACGATTTGCTTGTTTGAAATGTTTTAGCTTAGCATTACTTTAGCGGAGGCTTTGGCCTAGTTGCCTGGTCTCACGGTTTAGATGTTCGTATTTTTCCACTGTGCTATTAAACGTGTATTTCTGCTTGAAGCTGTACTTTTCCACAGAAACTGTTCACGTGCTTATCTTAAAGTTAGTGCCAGCATGGCATATTTTCTCTTTAATTCAAGGTCGACTTGCAGGTGCGGACAATGGAGGCTCTGAGAGTAAGCTAATCGAGAGACAATGTTGCAACTTGCGTACCCATCTCCAAGGATAATGTATGCTTAAGTAAAAGCTTGAGAACTGTCGGTTTTGATTGGTCAATTTGAAGCTAACCTATGAACCCTCCAATGGAGACCCTACTGGACTTGAACTGTTGTCTATAAAACCCAGGTGCACGAGAGGAAAGCTCTCTATCTTCGGACATCCCGCCATTTTGACTTCGTAGCTACTATGACCCATTTTGCTGCGACGCCATTTTGGGAGACTTTGATGTTTTCTCTAATCGAGAGAAAGAGACCTTAATGATTCTTGCCCTAGAGACTTTAACTTTGATTTGCCCCTTTGCATGAAGTAGTAATCTTATCTTGCCGCCGTGAGGCAATTGCCCCGTTCACCTTTGCCCCTTTCGTCCCGGTCCTATGCTGATCGAGAAACGATACCTGTGAGACGAAGAATTCATTGATTGCTGATCGGAATTGGTAATTATGAAAGGAAATTGTAAAATTGCATTGTGATTCTTTTAGGTAACCAACTGCTGATTTTGATAAGGACCCTAGCTAGGAGTTTTCTAAATTGATGTTGCCAAATTGTTTTTGCATGAAGTCCCACATGCTGATGCTAATTTGAGGTTAGACGAGGATTCCATATGTCGCACGATGCAATTTGAGATCTTGTTATGCTGACTAAATGTACGCAATTAGCCCATTGCAGATTATCGTATTAGTGCTTTGCATTGCCACTATCGAATGCCTTGTGATTCAAATGCTACATAGATTACACTTGTTCCGACGATATGGACAGCTATTAATGTTCATTTATGTTTATCATTTGGTGTTGAGACACATCTATATCGTGCTAGCTTTGTTAATATAGGGAAATAAATTCACTAACTTTGCAATAAACTGGTGTGGTTATTCCTGGCCGAAAGGTCAGGGTTCGCCGAAATGTATTCTGGATTAATTGTTAAGTGTTATGTTGTTCAAGGTGTTGCTTATGTTCGTTATTGATTATCGATATAAGGTGATTGATCGATCAAGAGTACAGAGAGTTCCCACTTAGTCAAAAGATTCATCGACCTAAAGAGCGTCCGAACGCAGGTAAATTGTTACCGCGTTCCGCTCTATCAGTAGATGGTAGCAGAGGACGGTTACGTCTTTTGGGACCCTGTACTATTAGAGTACATGGTGTTGAATTAACGGTTACGCATTTTGAGGCCTCATTCGAGAAGTTGAATTAGATTTTTCTTGGGTAAAACTGATTGACAGAATGATGATGGGCTAGGTCCACCGCGACTTTCCCGGGATCTCGAAGCTTGCGAATGGAGAGAAAGGAGATGTGGAAACAGCGTTGGCGGTACTAGTGATGGTATGAGTGAAGTTAGGGTTTTGCGCTTGCACAGCTTATTGCCGCAGGGTGTGTGAAAAGGTTGCGAGGATTTTCTTTTTAAGGATAGCGGAGGTGCGACTCCGAGTTTAGAAGTAGAGAAGTCGTCGAACTTCATAGAGTTAGCGGAGGTGCGGCTCCGAGTGTGAGAGTAGGGAAGTCGTCGAACTTCATGTGCGTCTGGCGCTTTGTGCATAAAAAGGTCCACGTGGTTGTTGTTGTTGAGACGGGCCCTGCGAGGCCAAGAGACTCCGGAGTATGTTGATCCATGTTGTGGTCTGGGCGGTTTAGTAGGTTGATCGGGCGTGGTCAACGAGTGGGTACGTGTGTTAGGGAGTGATAGAAACTTCGACTTCGGGCTTTGACAAGATTCTAAGTGCACTAGAACAGATCATTGACAAGTTGAGAGTAGGTCTGCGGGTCAGATTTGCTTGCGAATGTGGGGACTGAGAAAGACGGAATAGCGGCCGAGGCTGGTGAAAGAGATCGAATAGTGGCCGAGGTTAGTGAAAGGTCCCTAAGGTCCTGAAGCGACTGTGTTACCCTTCCTGTAGTAAACCGACAGATCTGTTTTAGTTTTGGTAGCTCGCGATACATGCAAGAAGTTGTTACGGGAGGAACTGAGTGAAGGAGGACTAGCCGCGAGGCTTTGTCAGCCACAGTGTGTGTGAGTGTGACGTCACTAAGAGCCGCGCTGGGATAGGTTGGTTGGAGAGAAGGGTCGCGCACGGATTGGACGCAGTCCGTGGGACTCGATTGGAAGGGGAAAGGCAGGTGAAGAGTATTCCGGGAATTAAAGTCACCTATTGATTACAAATTTTGTGGAATAAAAGTGACCTATTGATTATAAACTTTGTGAATTAAAAGACGAGAAAATGAAATTCCTTAAAGCATTCAGGAGCGCGATGAAGGGAGAGTCTTACATCAAAGCGAGCGTAGGGGAGGAGACGCCGCCCGAGGGCACACCAGCTTACATTGTAATGGAGGAAAAAGGGGTAGCTCCGTGTCTTTGGCTAAAGCAATGGCACAAGTGGACAGAGAAACATGGGAGCGTAGCATTCCCGATACATGGGACATTCAATATAAGGGTCCTAGAGAATTTGAGATTCGCGATGTATGACATGAAGGTACCTCCAAGGCCAGCACAGTTTGAGGCTCTAGCAATCTGGGAACTCATGGCTAGACAGCAACAGAAGAACAAGTTTGAAACAAGGATGAGGAAGGTAGAAAAGACACTAGCGGATGCTAGGTGGGATAATGCGCAGAAAGTGTGGAGGTCAGATGTATTGCAGGGTATAAAATTGTTCCCCGCAATTACTAAGGATGAAGAGGAGACAGGTAAGAAAGCTACCTGTAAGACAGACAGGAAGTGTTCCAAGGACAGAGAGGACGAGGAAAAGTTGAGAAGAGAAGAGGAGTTAGAGGATGAGGAGCTGATAATGCAATTGCTGAACGACCGTCCACCACCTTATGCGGAAAATGGACAAGGTCCAAGTACCAGTTCTGCCCCTCCGGCATCGGTACAGAACGGTGAAACACAGAGTTCAGGAGTATCATCGGGATCTAAGGATCCGAGTTTACTGCTCACCCCGCAGATACCGCAGGTTAGGAGAATATATCCAGATGTGCCCGTGTTGAAACCAGCAGAAAATTATCAGCCGCAGATGCCAGGGTACTACAGCAGTGACAACAGTGGAAGAATGATTATAGACCCAACCGTAAGGGGCGTACAGAATGGTTACAACCCAACAATGGCACAAGCTGAATCAACTCAGTTTATGATGCCTCAAAAGCAGATGCAGGGAGGAAACGCGTATGCTCAAATGACGGGGAGCCAGATGGGCATGCCGGCAATGATGACCCATGGTGTGGGAATGAACATGCCTCAGAATATGGGGAATGGACAGAATCCAGATGCGATATCCTTACCCATTACCGTAGGTCCAGCGGTACCTCTGTATAGTCAGCCTAACTTAGGCATGAACAGTCAGGGACCAATGCTGCAGAATGGGACAGAAAGAAGGTGCATAGAAAACACTCCAGGGATAACTCCGATAGCGGCTCAGCCAACTGGGTCTGGGTCCCTGATGGAGTTTAGTCCCATATGTGCTCAGTCTACACTGGTGAGGTCGAGCCCCCCACTGATAATACCATTAACATCGAACACTGAAAAGTTGCCGCAACCATCGATGGCAGTCGATGTGAATGCTACCCTGATGGGAGTAAATGCGCAACAGTTGACACAGTGGTTCAACAGTCTAAATTCCACACAAAGTTCAGACAGTGGGAAAGGAGAAGATTACTTGAATAGGATGAGGCTGAACATGGAAGCACAAGAATTGGTGGAAGGGAATATGGGTGTGAACAGGTTAGAGTCCTACACGGAAGAGGAGTTGAGATATCTATGTCCAAAGATCACGAAAGAAGTAAACAAGGTACATAAAAGTTTGCAGGAAGTAGCAGACAGGAATGGGATTGACATAGGCAAGACGAAACACTTGAGCAGGAGCTATAGGTTGGATTTTGGGACCACAGATTTTGAACACATGAGATCAGCAGGCATGAAGGCACACCTTAGAGAATTGTTGCAGAGTGCCCAAGTGTGGAGGTGCTTAGACAAATGGGAAAGCAAATGGGTAAAGAGGAAGGATAAGAGGAGGGACAGTGCCACAGAGCAAAATGAGAAAAGACCGCAGAGTAGTGATACAGTAACTATGTTACCAATGAGGGAGACAGCAGGGGGAAAATTAGTACATGTACCATGGCACAGGAGTGACATTCAGTCTTTTACGAATGATTTTCCCAAACTGAGAGAGAAGCCGATTGAATGGTATCAACAGACTGATAGGTTTGTGAAGCTTGCGAAATGTCTCTGGGAAGACCTGAACACTCTATTCGAGATTGTGGTTCCGGCAGATTTATGGGAGGATTGCAAAAGAGCTGTAGGTTGGCCGACAAGTGAACCAGAGAGAGACAGAGAGACGGGTGCACCATCACCTATGGTGATGTGTCTGTACTATAAGGTGGTTGAGCATTTGAAGACGAAGGTTGCCGCGAAAAATGTGGATTGGCAGAAAATTGATCGAACTGCCCAAGAGGCTAAAGAATCGATTCATAGTTATTATGAGAGGTTGTTGAAGGCGTTCAAGAATTACAGTGGCACGGAAGCAATCGAGGCAAAAGATATGCTTCATTTTGTGTTCAGATTTGTGGAAGGGCTGAGACCAGAGATAAGTCAGATGATAAAATCGCATTTGATCTGCTGGCAGTCGAAACCGATTGATGAAGTCTTGACTTATGCGAAATACTGTAGCGACGAAATTGAGGTGAAACAGAAAAAGCTGAAAGAGAAGGTGATGATGATGCAGCTTAAGGCAGCTCAAACAGGTTTGCAAGGTCTGCAAGGACTGCAAGGGTTGCCAGGGATGCAAGGGTTCCAACAGCAGATGCCGCAACCGCAGCCGCAGTTGCAGGGAAACATGGCGTTTCAGCAACCGCAGCCGCAGTTGCAGGGAAACATGGCGTTTCAACCACAGGCCAGAGGCAGAGGCAGAGGAGGTTTTGTGAATAATGGTCCGGATTTGAACACTGTTGTGACAGGTGTGCAGGCAATGAAGAAAGTGATGCCGTGTCACGCGTGCGGAAACGTAGGTCATTGGAAACGCGAGTGTCCGATGGTGGTGCAGGAAGGTGCAGGTGCAGGTGTAGGTGTTGGTCAGCAAAACAATGATGTCAATGCATTTCAGACAATGAGAGGACCGAAAATGAGAGGTCCAAACCCAAATTTTCAGACCATAAATCAATTGCAGGGATTACAACCTATGCAGCCGCAGCAAATGCAGATGCCCCGTGTGCAGATGACGCAGATGCAGCCGATGCAACAGCAGTTACCTATGGTACCTAATCAGCAAATGCAAATACCTTTGGCACCAATGAGTCAGCAGCAAGTGATGGTTCCTCCACAGGTAACGGGTCAGGTAATGAGTACAAACGGCACAGTACAACAGTTCCCATTACACAGTGAGAGTGGAATAAACAATGTATGGGAGAGTGAAAGCTCAGAAGAGGAAGGAGATTGTGTGCTTGCGGCATCCCTAGAAGTTGATCAAAGGGGTCCGTACGTAGAGGGAAGAGTAATGGGTCATCGTGTATCATTCTTGGTTGACACGGGAGCCACACGTTCAACAGTTAAGAGCAGTGAAGTACCAAATTTGCCACTCTCAGGGAGGACAGTTCAAGTGGTAGGGGTAGCAAACAGACATCTGACGAACCCAATAACAGATCCGATACCAGTCAACATTGGTAACTATCAAGGGGTACATCAGTTTGTGGTGTGTGACTCAAGCCCGATAGCACTGTTAGGAAGAGACCTATTGTGCAAATTAGGTTGTTCGATAATGTGTTCGAACGAGGGAATAACAATACAGACGAGCAGTGATGGGGAAGAAGAGGACAGTGTAGAGGGTGATGAGATGGAAACAGTTGACGAAGAGTATCCTCTGATTTGTCTTTTACCAATGATAACTGAAGAAGATATCCCAGCAGAATTACGGGAAACAGTCGGAAAGGAAGTGTGGGACATGACAGGGAAAGAGGTGGGATTGATGAGAGGAGTAGAACCAGTAAAAGTGATGGTAAAGCCCAATGCGATCTTTCCCCAGACCCCACAATACCACATGCCACAAGATACCCTCATGAAAGTTGCCCAACTTATTGACGAATTCGTGAAGCAGGGAGTACTGAAAGAAACATTAAGCAGCCCATGTAATTCGCCGATAATGGGACTAATAAAGCCAAGTGGGAAGGTCCGACTCGTGCAGGATTTGAGGAAAATAAATGACATCATAATAAAGTGCTGTCCTGTGGTACCGAATCCAGCTGTGATAATGTTTCAGATCCCTTGCGAAGCTGAGTGGTTCTCAGTGATCGATTTGTCACAAGCATTCTTTTCTGTACCTCTTCATGAGGACAGCCAATTCCTCTTTTGTTTCAAATTCCTAGACAGAGTGTACAGTTGGTGTCGAATTCCTCAGGGGTTTTCTGAGTCACCGTCGATATTCAATCAAGTTCTAAAGAAAGATTTGGAAGAGTTAGAATTGCCATTCGAGTCAACCCTAGTACAGTACATTGATGACTTACTAGTTGCATCAAAGACAGAAAGTGGCTGCACAGCCGATACCATTGCTCTGTTGAACCATTTGGGAGGGAATGGACACAAGGTGTCTCCTTCCAAACTGCAGTTCTGTCAGAAGAAAGTGAAATACTTGGGTCACCAGATAGAGAAAGGATCACGGAGAATAATGAAGGAAAGAATTACAAGTGTACTACAAATGAGTCCACCAAAGACAAGGAAGGAGGTGAGGAAGTTTTTGGGAATGGTGGGATACTGTCGCCAGTGGATTCCCAACTTCTCGACTCTAGCGAAGCCTTTGCTGAAATTGACCCAGAAGGATGCCTTGGATCAGATCGAACTGAAAGGGGATGAGATGGATGCTTTTGTTGAATTAAAGGAATGCATGTGCAGGGCTCCAGCTTTAGGTATGCCTGATTACACGAAGCCTTTCACATTGTTTTGCCATGAACGTGATGCATGTTCTTTGTCTGTCTTGACTCAAGCCCATGGTGGCGTAAACAGACCAGTAGCGTATTTTTCAGCTACTTTGGATCCGGTTGCAGCAGCACTCCCAGGGTGTTTGCGCGCCGTAGCAGCAGTTGGTATCAGCCTCACTCAGAGTGAAGGAATAGTGATGGGACACCCAGTAACAGTCATGGTCCCTCACTCAGTTGAGATACTTTGACCCGCTCCCGAACGCAGCACATGACTGGAGCAAGACTCACAAGGTATGAAACGACTATTCTGGGCTCACCGAATGTGCAGCTGAAAAGGTGCACCACGTTGAATCCAGCTACCTTGCTTCCTGGAGAAAATGCTGAAATTGAGAACGCTGAAGACGTCGAGCATGACTGCCTTCAGGTGACTGAATTTTGCACAAAACCCCGACCGGACATCAAAGATACAAAACTTGATGAAAATGACCAAATTCTTTTTGTTGATGGTTCATGTCTAAGAGATGGGATGGGAATTTTGAAAGCAGGATATGCTGTATGTACTGTAACAGGGGTCTTGGAAGCGGGATGGCTCCAAGGAGTCTATTCTGCACAAGTAGCAGAACTTGTAGCCCTTACTAGAGCATGTCAATTGTCTGCATTGATGAAAGTCACCATTTACACTGATAGTCAATATGGGTTTGGGATTGTGCATGACTTTGGACAACTATGGTCACAGAGAGGTTTCCTGACTTCTTCAGGATCCCCAGTGAAAAATGGGGAGAGAATAAGGGAATTGTTACATGCAATTCAAGTGCCAGCTGAAGTTGCAGTGGTAAAGTGCAGTGCTCACACGAAAGGTCAGGACTATGAGGGTCATTCTGACCCTGGCGGCCGGTGGCCGCCAGGGCCACCGACCACGGGAGCACCGCCGACAGGCTGGCGGTGCTCCAATGAGCATTCTGACCGCGGCGGTTCAGCCGCGGTCAGAAGCGGAAAGTCAGCGGTCTCCCGCTGACTTTCCGCTGCTCATTGGAATCCTCCATGGCTGCGGAGCGCGCTCCGCAGCCATGAGGATTCTGACCCCCCCTACCGCCATCCAGTTCATGGCGGGAAAGCCGCCATGAACAGGATGGCGGTAGGGGGGGTCGCGGGGCCCCTGGGGGCCCCTGCCGTGCCCATGCCAATGGCATGGGCACGGCAGGGGCCCCCGTAAGAGGGCCCCAAAATGTATTTCACTGTCTGCCTTGCAGACAGTGAAATACGCGACGGGTGCAGTAGCACCCGTCGCACCTTCCCACTCCGCCGGCTCGATTACGAGCCGGCATCCTCGTGGGAAGGTCGTTTTCCCCTGGGCTGGCGGGCGGTTTAACTGGAACCGCCCGCCAGCCCAGGGGAAAACTCGTAATACCCGCCGCGGTCTTTTGACCGCGGCGCGGTAATTTGGAGGGCGGGATCCTGGCGGGCGGCCTCCGCCGCCCGCCAGGGTCATAATGAGGCCCTATGTGTCTCTGGGAAATGCATATGCAGATCAAGTCGCAAGATTTTGTGCCTTGAACTGTATATTGCTAAGGGATGATTGGAATACAATAAGTGAACCAGAACTAAAAGCACTACAGAATAATGTCAGGGAGGATGAAAGAGATTCCTGGATTAAATCACAATGTATAAAGAGACAAGACGAGCTATGGGTTTCACATGAGTGAAAATTTGTTTTGCCAAATAGTCTCTTATCACAGCTTGCGCAGTTCTATCATGGGCAAGCTCACCTAGGGAGAGATGCCATGATAAGATTGTTCAAAACCGATTGGTTTAACCCCAGATTTCGTCAAGCTGCAGAGGCAGTTTGCCATTGATGTGTCACTTGCCAGCAGATGAACCCAGGAAAGGGGACGGTTGTGAACGCGAGTCACATTGGTAGGGCAAGCGGTCCTTTTAGTCGTATGCAGATGGACTTCATTGAGATGCCTGTGCATGGAGGCTTAAGATATGTGTTGGTGATTGTGTGCATTTTTAGTCATTGGATTGAGACATACCCCACACGTAGAAACGACAGCCTTACAGTTGCCAAGCTATTGTTGAGGGAGTTAATACCACGTTTCGGATTCCCGATCTCTTTAGAATCAGATAGGGGAAGTCACTTCAACAACGAGGTGATAAAGTTACTCTGCAAAGCACTGAACATTGAGCAAAAGCTGCATTGTAGCTATCGCCCTGAAGCATCAGGACTGGTGGAGCAGATGAATGGTACGCTGAAATCGAGAATGGCAAAAATATGTGCATCGACAAATTTGAAATGGCCTGACGCATTGCCCTTAGTGCTAATGTCAATGAGAAACACTCCTGATAGAAAAACTGGATTGTCTCCGCACGAAATTCTCATGGGCAGGGCTATGAGACTTCCTGCAGTTCCCGCAAACATGCTTTTGAATATTACAGATGATATGGTGTTAGACTACTGCAAAGGTCTGGCTGACGTGGTTCGCTCTTTCTCTCACCAGGTGGAAGCAACCACCTTGCCACCGATCCAAGGTCCAGGGCACGCACTGAAAGCAGGTGACTGGGTCGTGATAAAGAAGCACGTGAGGATGTTGTGTCTGGAACCCCGTTGGAAAGGCCCTTTCCAAGTGATCCTGACGACAACTACCGCTGTGAAGTGCGCGGGGGTTCCCAACTGGATTCACGCCAGTCACACAAAGAAGGTGCTGTGTCCCACAGATGAGGAAGTTGAAGCGCTGAAACTACCAGTGCCTGATAAAACAGTGCCGAGTGCTGAGACAGAACAAAAGCGAACTGAAAGCGAACAAGCAACAGCAGGAGAAAAAGAGATATTATTGGAGAACGAAGAGTCCGACTCACTTGGGGAAGACCAAGGAGAAAGTTCAGACAGCGACGAAGAAGCTGCAGGTGACAAAGAGCCTGAAGCAGCTGAGGGTAGCAAAAAGCCTGAAGCAGCTGAAGGTGATAAAGAACCTGAAGCAGCTGAATGTGATACAGAGCCAGAAGAAAGTAACGGTGACGAAGGGCTCGAAAAAGGTGAGAAGGCAGGAGAGCCTGAGCAGAAGGGGGCTTTCCCAGAAACAGACGATACAGAAAAAGAAAAAGAAAACGTGACTGATTCCCCTGAAGGTGGGGACAAAGAAGAGCAGAACGAAAGAGCTCAAACCTCTACAGAAAGGATCGCAGGTCCATCAAACGGACATGGTGCAAAAAGAAGACTAAGGCCCATATTTATACTTTTTGACGCTAAACTGCGCTAACGCAGTTTAGCGTCAAAAAATTTAGCGCCGTCTAACGCCATTCTGAAGCGCCATGCGGGCGCCGTATTTATGGAATGGCGTTAGCCGGCGCAAGCAGACCGGCGCTGCCTGGTGTGCGTGGAAAAAAACCACGTAGACCAGGCAGCGCCGGCGTTGGGAAAAAATGACGTTAGGGCGTCTTAAAATGGGGCAAGTCAGGTTGAGGCAAAAAAATCGCCTCAACCCGATTTGCGCCATTTTTTTACGACGCCCAGACGCCATTTCATGACTCCTGTCTTAGTAAAGACAGGAGTCATGCCCCCTTGCCCAATGGCCATGCCCAGGGGACTTGTGTCCCCTGGGCATGGTCATTGGGCATAGTGGCATGTAGGGGGGCACAAATAAGGCCCCCCTATACCACCCCAAAAAAATTAAAAAATATAAAAAATTATACTTACCTGAACTTACCTGAATGTCCCTGGGGTGGGTCCCTCCATCCTTGGGTGTCCTCCTGGGGTGGGCAGGGGTGGCAGGGGGGGTCCCTGGGGGCAGGGGAGGGCACCTGTGGGCTCATTTTGAGCCCACAGGCCCCTTAACGCCTACCCTGACCCAGGCGTTAAATAGTGGCGCAAATGCGGGGTTTTTTGACCCGCCAACTCCCGGGCGTGATTTTTGCCCAGGAGTATAAATACGACGCATTTGCGTCGCCGTCATTTTTTTAGACGGGAACGCCTTCCTTGCATCTCATTAACGCAAGGAAGGCGTTCACGCAAAAAAATGACGCTATTTGCCAATACTTTGGCGCTAGACGCGTCTAACGCCAAAGTATAAATATGGCGTTAGTTTTGCGCCGAATTTGCGTCGAAAAAAACGATGCTAATTCGGCGCAAACGGAGTATAAATACGGGCCTAAGTATCTCACCGATAAAAGAAAAGGGTAAAGAAGGTTTGAACGAAGGAGGAAGGCCAAAAGTGAAAGAGAAAAGAAAGGAAGTGACTGTCGTGGAACAATCGTCAAGTGAAGAAAAAGACTTGGCGAAGGAGGAGAGTGCCAGCGAAGCAGAATCGAAAAGAGAAGCAAAATTGAAAAGGAAAAGGATACCAAACAGGAGGTATTCCGGTCCTGAATGGGCATATGCAGTAAATGATGATTGGACTGACGAGTTTGTATCTCTAAGCATCGAGAACGAAGAAGAAGAAGAGATACCAATAGAAAAGAAAAGTTTCATAGACTCTGTTGATTGAAACGGTAGTAAATGGTATTGCTTGCTGCAATCTAACGTGAGACAAACAACCAGTTGAGACATTGCTGAACCGAATTGAGACAAATGCTGCTAAACCGATAAGTGACTGGCCTCTTGAAGAAGACGGTGTGAACATTGTGCTCGCTCAGCTTTGTAACTGAATTGCCAAGTAGTTTCATTTAAAAGTGCTTCTAGCTCTCTGATTCTATATAGATCATGACGCAAAACAATAGAAAGAAATATTGTAAATACGTGTGTATAGGCTTGGTACTAACATGTGTACTAATAATAATGGCAATTGTGTTTGGAATGCATGGAAAGGGTGAGAATAAGACTATTGCTGCTTCTACTATTGTTCCTGTTACTGTCACTGAACTAACACCATTGAAAAGACTAGCACTGGATGAGAGGCTCTTGCACGATAAGAAAGAGCTTTCGTATAACGTTTTCTATCGCTTATTAACAGAGTATGTTGAGACTATGGATGCGAAAGATTGTTATGTGTGTACCCAGATACCGACATCAGTAAAGGAAGGGGTGACTTATCACCACATGCCTCTTACATATGGGATTACATGTAGTATAGTAATGTCTAGGTTTTATGGTCAAAATAACATACAGTATTTTTACTCGAATTATGATGTTACATTTGCTTATGTTCCTATAATAGCGCAGCTAAGCCAGACTGCAAAATATTGGGATTATAAAATTATGGGGGAATTTTTCGAGCCAATGCAACCTTTTGAAACGGCTCATGCTCATAGGGAGAACCTTACTTGCTCAGTCTCTGCTGTAGAAATAAGCTTTTTAGATTGCACAGATGATAGAAGGGCTCAAATGAAAGCGAAATTAGAAAAAGAGCTACATAAGAGGACTTCAGTAGATAATTATGACTTTGCTGCTATAAAGACACAAGGGAAAATTGCTTTAGATGCTTGGCATGTAGGGAAATTTTGTATATATCGAGGTGAATCTTATTATGACAATATTTTTGTAGGAGCGAGTGAATGCAAACATACGTTTATCTTTAAGGCCAAATGGACATTCATGATGGACGGACTTGACCCTGTCATTCCAGGGGTGTATTACATTTGTGGGCATAATGCCTATTATCGTCTTCCAAAGGGATGGTGGGGAAGATGTTATTTGGGTATAGTGTTTCCAAAGGTTTATCAACTGGATGACATATCGATGATTCAAAAGACACCTGGATCCCATCGTATCCAGAAAAGAGAGACCGCAGCTGCTGTGGTAGGTGATATATTTGGAGCCATGATTCCTTCATTGGGAGTTGTGCTGAATTCCATCAAAATAAGAAAGTTGTCTACTATAGTGGATAACATGTTGACAAAGTTTTCAGGTGCTATAATCCTGATGGATGCTGAACTTGCAGCGGAAAGAGCTATGACTCTTCAAAATAGGCTTGCTTTAGGCAAAGGATGGAGGTGTTTGCAAAATGATTGGTGCACGTCACTGCTGCACCTATATACCTGATAATAGTGTGAAGATTAAAACTATGCTTGCTAATTTAACAAAAGAAAGTGCAGATTTGAAAGAACTGAAAGAACCAGGAGTGTGGGAGAAGGTTGGAAAGGGACTTGCTTCAGTGGGACATTGGATTGGGGGAATTTGGAATGGAATATTATTGAAAATAATAGAAGGAATATTAATAGTGATAATATGTGTATTTGGAATTTGGGGAATAAAAAGGGGAATAATAATGATTATGGAAAGAATTAAAAGAAGAAGGGAGGAGAAAATTATGAAAAGAATGGCAGAAGAATACAAAGCGCAAACTAGGGGAACTAAAAGGAAAAGGGAGCTGACAGAATTTTAATGGGATAAAATTTGTGGGCTGAATTTGTGTGATGACAAGTAGTCATCAGAGGAGGGATTGATGAAGCAGAAAATGAAGGTTTTGATTTATTAACGCATAAACGTAGTGCCGAAATAATCATGTGTGATATTAACCGAACTAATAAAGATTGTACGGGGACAAAATGTGCCCTCAGAGTAGTTTGCCATCATTTATACGCGTGCTTTATATAACGTGGTGTATTAGAATTGCACTAATCCGACATAATCATAAACGTGTGCTACGATTTGCTTGTTTGAAATGTTTTAGCTTAGCATTACTTTAGCGGAGGCTTTGGCCTAGTTGCCTGGTCTCACGGTTTAGATGTTCGTATTTTTCCACTGTGCTATTAAACGTGTATTTCTTCTTGAAGCTGTACTTTTCCACAGAAACTGTTCACGTGCTTATCTTAAAGTTAGTGCCAGCATGGCATATTTTCTCTTTAATTCAAGGTCGACTTGCAGGTCCGGACAATGGAGGCTCTGAGAGTAAGCTAATCGAGAGACAATGTTGCAACTTGCGTACCCATCTCCAAGGAAAATGTATGCTTAAGTAAAAGCTTGAGAACTGTCGTTTTTGATTGGTCAATTTGAAGCTAACCTATGAACCCTCCAATGGAGACCTTACTGGACTTGAACTGTTGTCTATAAAACCCAGGTGCACGAGAGGAAAGCTCTCTATCTTCGGACATCCCGCCATTTTGACTTCGTAGCTACTATGACCCATTTTGCTGCGACGCCATTTTGGGAGACTTTGATGTTTTCTCTAATCGAGAGAAAGAGACCTTAATGATTCTTGCCCTAGAGACTTTAACTTTGATTTGCCCCTTTGCATGAAGTAGTAATCTTATCTTGCCGCCGTGAGGCAATTGCCCCGTTCACCTTTGCCCCTTTCGTCCCGGTCCTATGCTGATCGAGAAACAATACCTGTGAGACGAAGAATTCATTGATTGCTGATCGGAATTGGTAATTATGAAAGGAAATTGTAAAATTGCATTGTGATTCTTTTAGGTAACCAACTGCTGATTTTGATAAGGACCCTAGCTAGGAGTTTTCTAAATTGATGTTGCCAAATTGTTTTTGCATGAAGTCCCACATGCTGATGCTAATTTGAGGTTAGACGAGGATTCCATATGTCGCACGATGCAATTTGAGATCTTGTTATGCAGACTAAATGTACGCAATTAGCCCATTGCAGATTATCGTATTAGTGCTTTGCATTGCTACTATCGAATGCCTTGTGATTCAAATGCTACATAGATTACACTTGTTCCGACGATATGGACAGCTATTAATGTTCATTTATGTTTATCATTTGGTGTTGAGACACATCTATATCGTGCTAGCTTTGTTAATATAGGGAAATAAATTCACTAACTTTGCAATAAACTGGTGTGGTTATTCCTGGCCGAAAGGTCAGGGTTCGCCGAAATGTATTCTGGATTAATTGTTAAGTGTTATGTTGTTCAAGGTGTTGCTTATGTTCGTTATTGATTATCGATATAAGGTGATTGATCGATCAAGAGTACAGAGAGTTCCCACTTAGTCAAAAGATTCATCGACCTAAAGAGCGTCCGAACGCAGGTAAATTGTTACCGCGTTCCGCTCTATCAAGCCCCAGCCACGTGCCTCCTGCCTCGGGATACAGACCACGCTAACTCGCAAGCACGTGTGCTTTAATCTCTCTATTTTTCTCCAGATGTATTCTCTTATTATTCCTCCAAAAAGCCCACATCTCATTCCATACATCACGACCTCTCCTTTGGAACCATACACCTGCAATCTAACAAAACCTAATCTCCTCTGGACTATCTATTAATCCCGACAATCATTTGCAAGAAGACTAATGTTTACATTTCACCCCTATCAATGTAATCTGCCCCTCTAAACCGGAGCACATGCTTGGAATGGTTTCCTTGAGACTAGATTAATCCCAAAAACCAATAACAACCAATGAGCACTGAATTTACCACTAACCTTGCGTTCCAAAGCAGAGCGCTGTTCATTGTAAAGCATTTCAATGTATCATCATGTACAGTAAGTGCTCTATTATTGCAATCACATTACAGTAAAATACAACATCTACTAAGAATGGCCTGCTGCTGCTGTCATTCCGTGTGTGTCTGTGCTCTGAATAGGTTGATTGCGCGGCTCACAGCCTCAGACCACAGTGACAGAGGTGAACGTGTTTTGTCTATACGATTTGTGTGAGAAGCACATTTTTAAGCACACATTCCCATACCTAGACAAATTAAGAAAGATCCTATTCGTTGGACTTGTGTTGTGCAGTTTATGATACATGCAATGCACTGTTTTTTGAGAAATGAAAACATTTGCAATTGTTAATGCAGGCTTCAGGGAGGCGTTATTTTTTTGGTGCGGAGTCTGCTCTGGCTGTTTAGTACAATGGGCTTTGCTTCAAGATCTATGAGTGTTTGCACTGATCATTTTAAGTAAGTAACAATGCTGTACAATGCTGCATAAAGCACTTTTTGTACAGGGGAAAGGTTTCCTTTCAAGCACAACATACCTTTTGCACAGAAAAGTAAATAAAAATGCATGACTTCGCTTCACTATGCAATGGCAATATGTTTCAGTAAATATGAGCCCTTGTCTTATGAAATTTGCTTTGTAATGTTTATTTGCATTTATAACGCCTTTATATAGAATCTTATGTTGTATACAATACAAGGATCAATAAATCCTTGTGTAAAAGCAGTGAAAATATCCCTTGTAACCCATTTGGGTTTATGGAGCCTGATTTCATTGGTATACCATATTTCTGTTGACAGGGGGTAGATGTTCAGAGTATCTTCACTGTTCCATCACCAATGGATACAGAGGCTCTCTTGACATTATCTGTAGTGCAGTAAGAGTACATACAGCACACATTTTTAGCACCTACGAAATGCAGGTGTAAATCCCCACCTCTGCTATGTTTTCTATGGGGAGATTCTCATACATGTAAGTTTCCTACTTACTAGTATATGTGAGAGGGACCAGGAGAAGTGGCTTCAAAAGGGGGGGACACTCACTACTAAAATGTACGCGGTCTAGAGGGGAACAGACACCCACCCCTTAAAGCATGAGTCCATTGCTATCCACAAACTGCACTTCTAATGTTACTACAGCAATAATGGACCCAGAACATTATCAAGTGTTCCCCAGATTTGAGCTGCAGCGCACATGACCAATGACTAACCACTGGTAATGCAAAAAGCTCCCATGGAAAATAATGTAGGAAGGAACATAAAATAGAGCCACAGAATAAATTGTGTTAGAAACAAATGAGTTGATTTAGACTTTTAAATAATTATATAAATGTAATTTAAATTTTATTTGATTGTACAACAATAATAATAAATATTATTTTATGAAAACATATTTCAATAAGCTTGGGCCATATGTACAAAAGCATTTTTGAGGTTGAAAACGGCCTGTTTCGCAGAAACCATCTGCGAGCACAAAAAGGTGTTTGGAATGTACAAAAGCCAAATTGCAATTCAGTAACCTGCTAATGAAAGTCAATTTGGAATTATTAATCAGTATTTGCAAGGGGTGTGTTTAGGACATCTCTTCCAAATACCGATATGCAGCGTCATGTAAAATTGGTTTGCAAACAAATTACGGTCACAAAACATTCATTTTTTTACTGATACCTCAAGGGTATTTTACAGATACCTCAAGGGTGGTGGTAACCATCCACAAATGGAGAGGTATCTCCATGCATCGCCTTCCTCTTTGTGAATGTTGATACAAATATTTTTAAAGGTTCTAGTGGTCCACAGTACAGGTTATAGGTCCAGTTCTTCTCACAGAGGCGAGAAGGCAGTAGGCAGCAGTTCAGCATAGTAGGTTGCAGCCCTTAGGGCACTAGTCCAGCAGTGTGGCAGTTCTCCTTCCTGGCAGTCTGCCACTGGTCAAGAAGTGAACTGAAGAGTTATTGTCTGAGGTCTATTATTTATACCTGGTGCCTCCTTTGAATTAAGAGAAGCTCCTAGAGGTTTTTTCCTTGAAGTGTACAGGTTTCCTCTGTACCCTTCCCTGGCTCCAGACTAACTACAGAGGGTATTCAATTCTTTGTGTGAAGGCAGGGCACAGCCCGTTCAGGTGTAAGCGGGGCAGTGCCTAACTCCACCCTCCCATCCTGTCAGTGATGGCCCATCCAGTCGCACGTAAGCTCTGTCTTGTGTGTGGCTGTCTATGAGGAATACACAAAGATCAACTGTCAACTACATCAATTCATGTGACATGCACTAATTGACTAAGGCAGGTAAATGTAAACTTTCTAGAAGTGGCATTTTCAAAATTGTAATTCAAAATCCTTTACCATGAAAATTATTTTTTCATTACACTCCCTCAGACACCAAACATTAACTGATTACCTGTTCCTCTTTGGAAGTAACAGCTTATTAAATGTAAGAGAGTAACTCCAATGTTATCTTTAAAGGGGGGGAATAGGCCTTGAAATAGTGAAAATGAATTCAAGGGGTTTTCAGTATCAGGACACGTAAAACTTAAAAGTACATGTCCTACCTTTTAAATACTTTGCATCCTGCCCTGTGGGCTGAATAGGGCGTATCCTATGGGTGAGGTCCGTGCATTTAAAAGGCAGATTTGATCCTGGCAAAATTGTTTATTTTGCTAGGTCGAAATGGCAGTTTAAATCTACACACACAGGCTGCAATCGGAGGCCTGAGGCCTGTTTTCAGGACTACTTAAGTGGCCGGCACAACATGTGCTGCAGGCTCACTGGCAGCATTTAAGCTTAAAGGCCCTTGGTACATGTAGTACCACTTTACTAGTGACCAATAAGTACATTAAATATGCCAATTTGGCATAAGCCAATATTTCCAAATTTTAAGGAGTGAGCACAACAACTTTAGCACTGACTAGCAGTAGTAATGTGCACAGAGTCCTAAGGCCAACAAAAAATGAAAAAGATGGAGGAGTATGGCAAAAAGTGTGGGGGGAGATCACCCTAAAGCTGACAGGTCTAACATGTGCCCCCAGTTGAAAGTGAGGAAAACTACTCAATCTCTCAGGAGTTCTCATCACTAAGTCGGAAGAACCTTGACAGACATTAGCATTGGCGTGGTCTGACCCAGTGTCGAGACGGGGCCACTGACCTGAAACGCAGGATGTCTGCAGGGGCAATGGTATGCCCCCCACCTCCTGGAACACCTCTCGGCACTTCCTGGTGAACACAGTAACCCTGGCAGGTGTCCCAAAAGGAAAGGGGGAGTGGAAGAGAAAGAGACAAAACACTGCCACTTCTTGCCATCCAGCCAGGCACTATGTATCTTGGGGGGGGACAGGTCGTTGTTGACAGAGTGATAGTAGAGTTAGTGCACTCAACTTCCTTGAAACTGAATCTTTCTTTCTGATATGGGCACGGAGTGGTAGAAGAACACCGGGATGCTCCAGCACTTTTCTTGGATAATAATAACAGTTGGCACAATTACTAATTCTGCATTACCAAAAACCCAAACTGAGTACCATAACAATAAGTACTGCAACGCTAGGGCTGGCTTCACACAGATTCACTGCTGCACACTACAGTTAGAACTAAGGTTGCACTTATCATACACAAGAAATACAAACAAGGGCATTAATTATATCACGTATAATTTCCCTGCATGCATAGGTTAATCTAAAAGGAGCAAAAACAATCCAAGAAATACAAATGTCCACTCTGGGTTTAAACAGTTAGGGTGGCACAGTTTGGTTTGGTTTCACTGTGTGTGTGAAAACCCCTTCTAAAAGCAAATTCCTCAAACCTGAAACACAGGCATGAATGCCACAATTTAAATCCAAGAGTTATGCTATTAGAGAAAGAAAAGTAATGTAAATGCTCTTTTAAAATTGCACTGTCACTTTTTGTAGTACTTGAGCTCAAGCAGATTTCCTGAAGCACAGTTAGGCAAGTAACTACAATCATAATGTGGAAAGTTCAGAAATGCATTTGTCTCTTCAAGATAAGCACTCTGCCAAAATACGAGGTCTGAGATATACCAGCTGTTCTAGGAAAGCGCGGCGCTCAAACAACAAACTCCCTGGAGAATACTAGTCACTTAGCTGCAGTCTTTTCCGGAGTGCTGGAGGAATGCCTGGTGTCAGCTGGTACAGGAACGAAGAAAAGAATTGCCTCAAAAGTCCTGAGTACGAGGATGACAGCAAGGGCTGGACTGCCAAATCAGATGCTAAGATCAGGAAGCAAAACAAAGCCAAGCAGGGAGGCTTCACTCTGCTATTTATAGCCAATCAGGAAAGCAGTTGAGTTTCCACATGTGGATGAGTCACCACACCCAATTAGAAGCACATGTCTACACCACACCCAATTAGAAGCACATGTCTACACCTGCTCACATTAGCAAACAAGCATTGGTAAAACAAATATTGATCAAACCAATTGTGTAACACAGCATATTATGTTTACTTAGAAACATGAAGTTTTAACCAGGAATAGAGATATGGTTTAACACTAATCCCTGGGGATGCTGACAGATAATGCAGGAGGCACCTTGGAGATTTCTGATAGTCGTCCCCACCAAGTACCCTCTCAAAGAGCGGGGCTTGGAAGGGTGCAGGAGATGGAATTCTTTAGTAAGACGTGGAGCATGAACTTTGAACGCGGGTTCCCAGGAATTGTCCCCATGCCCATGGCTTTTCCAAGCCAATAAATAGTGTAGAACAGCACGGACGCGCCTGGAGTCAAGAATTTTGGCCACTTCAAATTCCCATTGCCCGTGTACTTTTACTGGGGGAGGTGGTGGGGCATCGCGGGTATCAGGGGAATAGGGATGGAGTAACAACACATGAAACACGGGGTATACCTTGAAATCATCTGGCAAGGTCAGTTCTACTACTACAGGATTGCTGATTGTGGCAATAGGAAAGGGGCCTAGAAATCGGGGGTTTAATTTTCTAGGTCCTGCAAGATGGAGATTTTTTGATGAGAGCCAAACCAGATCTCCTATCTGATAAGAGGAAGCAGGGCTATTTCTTTTGTTTGCTTGTTTTTTTACTTGAGCTTGGTAGAGTTTTAAATGGTGTAGTACTTGTTTTTGACTCTCCTGTAACTCTTTAAGGTGTTTCTGTACTGATGGGACTCTTGTGGATGTTTGGGACCCAGTTATAGGTAGCATTATTGGGAGCAGACCAAACAAACAGTAAAATGGGGATACTCTTGTAGCCATGTGGACACTGTTATTATATAAAAATTCAACAAGAGGTAAAACCTTATCCCACTCAGTAGACCATGTGTCAATGTAACATCTCAGGATTTGCTCCAGAGATTGGTTGGCACGTTCCGTCTGCCCATCCGTTTGTGGATGATATGCAGAGGTCAAGTGGATGTCTATACCTACAGAGGAACAGAAGCTACACCGAAACTGTGATATAAATTGGGGGTCATGATCAGAAACAATTGTGGTGGGCAACCCATGAAGCTGTACAATGTGTTGGACAAACAAATCAGAGAGCTTGGAAGCCGTAGAGAGGCATTTTAATGGAACAAAAGGAGCCATTTCAGTTAGGTAATCTATAACCACCCATATGACAGTGTGTCCATTGAAAGCTGGGAGATCAGAAATAAAATCCATATTCTATGGGGCCACCGGAACTGGCTTGGGAAGTAACAATCCTGTGGATGGAGTATTTGGGGTTTTAGCCTGACCACAGGTTGAACAAGTCTGGATGTAGCTTCTGGAATCCTGAAAAAGTGTGGGCCACCAAAACCATCTTTGACAGAGATCTAACATCTTTTTCTCACCCGGGTGACCTGTGAGGACAGAATCATGTCCCCAATGTAACACTGTATCCCGTAATTCTTTGGTAGGGACCTACAACTGATCAGCATGGTATAGTAAACCCTCTTTTTCATACACAGCAGTTGAACAGGGAACCTTGTGTTGGGCTACCCGTATTTTCTCAAGGAAGTCTTGGGAAGTACACACAGCCACATTTGTTTCTGGGGGTATAATGCTTCTGACATGTTCTAGCGCAACATCAGAGGAGAAACCCATCCTAGACAACTGTCTGCCTTTTGTTGTGTAGTACCGGACCTATAGGTGATTACGAAGTCAAACTCATTAAAGAATAGAAGCCAGCGTAATTGATGAGGTGTCAGGGCCTTTGTCACTTGAAAAAAATGTAAATTACAGTGATCTGTGTAAATAGTTACTGTGTGTCTAGCTCCTAGTAGGTGGTGACGCCATTCCTGGAAGGCAAGCTTGATGGCCAGAAGTTCCCGCTCCGCCACCATGTGATTTTGCTCTGCGGGTAGCAATTTCTTTGAGAAGTAAGCTACTGGATGGAAATGCCCAGACTCAGGATCTCGTTGGGACAAGGGACCACCCACTGCCATTTGGGAAGCGTCTGCTTGCACGAAAAATGGCTGATCTGGGTCAGGATGATGGAGAATGCGTGCTTCAGTGAATGTGTTTTTAAGATGTTGGAAGGCTTTCTCAGCTTCTGTATCCCAGAGGAACTGAACCCCCTTTCGTAGGAGACAAGTTATGGGAGATACCACGGTAGAAAAGTGGGGTATAAATCTCCGATAAAAATTTGCGAAGCCCAAAAACTGTTGCACTTCCTTGATGGATCTTGATGCTACCCAATCCTGCATGGCCTGTACCTTGGACCTATCCATGGGAATTCCATCGGGAGTGATCACATATCCCAGGAATTCTACAGTTGTAGCGTGAAAAACACATTTTTCTAGCTTGGCGAAGACATGATGCTCACAAAGCCATTGTAAAACTGCTATTACATGCCCTATATGTTCCTCAGTGAAAGACGAATAGATCAAAATGTCGTCTATGTATACCACTACACAGATATCCAGAAACTCCTGCAGCACTTCATTGATGAAAAATTGAAACACTGCAGGAGTGTTACACAATCCGAAGGGCATCACTGTGTACTCGAAGAGTCCGAATTTAGTTTGGAATGCCGTCTTCCACTCATCCCCCTTCATCACTCAGATCAAGTGGTAGGCGCCCCAGATGTTGAGTTTAGGATAAATGGTTGACTGACGTACCTGATCTAAAAGTACTGGGATCAACGGAAGTGGATACCGATTTTTTATGGTCACTTTGTTCACTGCGCGATAATCTATACAGGCGCGCAGCTCATGGTTCTTCTTGGGCAGGAAGAACAAAGACAGCGATACTGGCGACGTTGAATGACAAATGAAACCCTTAGCCAATAGATCATCGAGGTAGTCTTGTAGGTATTGATTCTCAGGCTCAGAAACACCCAACTACATGGTAGCGTTTCCCCTGGAATCAAGTCTATACAATAATCGTATGACTTATGTGGCGGCAGCTGGGTGGCCTTCTGTTCACTAAAGACATCATGGAAGTCTTTATACAGTGCAGGAATGGCCAGTGTGTCGTCCGGTTTGATAGCCGTACTATGTGTGGACCCACAATGCAAGGGTTTCACTAGCAATTGTTTGTCTTGGTAACAAGAATGCCAGGAATGTTTAGAGTCTAATGTCACTGTCCTTGCTGCCTATTCAATTTTGGGATTGTGTAACTGAAGCCAGGGTAACCCCAAAATGGCTCCAAATACTGGGGTATCTATGAGGTCAAACTGAATTTGTTCTGTATGGTTGTTTGCACAAAGCGTGGACAAGGGTGTTGTTTGATAAACGATAAGCCCGGAGGACAATTCTGAGCCATCCACGGATCTGACTGGTTCACCAAACCAAAGTCTAAAACATTTCCGGTAGCCCCAGAGTCAAGCAATATGGGAATGACTTTACGAACCTGAGGGGACAACACTAATGTCACAATAAGAGTTAGATGTCGAGGTACTGGACTGGTGGTATTAGCCAGAAGATGTCACACCATATTGAAAGAAGCGCTCGATAAAATGATGACAGAAGTTATTGAGCAAGTTAGTTTTCCGCCTAGTCAGGAAGAGAGAAGTCAGGCCCTGTTACCGCTCCGATGGCTTTCTTTGGAGCAGTAGGCTTGTTAGGACATTCCGGAGCAAAATGCCCTGCTTTACCGCACTATAAAAAAAATTTCCTACGTTCTTCTCTACCTTAGATAGTGGGCCCGCACATTGCCAATTTGCATGGGCTCAGGTGTATCATGAGTGGGAATGGTGGACTCCTTTTTCTCAGTTTTGAGCACCACAAAGCGTGGGTCACCCCGGAATTTTTCTTCCTTTCGTTCACTCAAGCAGTGATCCAATCGCACCACCAGGTCAATAAACTTGGAACACTACGTAGGAGGTTCCACAATTTTGGCTAGAACATCCTTGAGATCGTCCCGAAGGCCATGATAGAAGAGGGAGGTCCTCTTCTCCTCGGGTCACTCAGTCTCTGCCAGCAACCAATTGAAAGAGGTGATATAGGACAGTAGATCCTTGTTTCTCTGGCTCAAATTCAGCAACTCATTGTCACTGGCTTGCACGAAGAGGTGTTTGGTGAACAGTTTTCGCAAGGCTTCCTTGAACCGGTTGAAATCATACAGTATAGGGTCACTGCGCTCCACCAGTGGAATAGACAAATTAGCTGCATTGCCTCCCAAATAAGAGATAATAAAAGCTACCTTTGCAGCATCATTGGGGAATGCAGCTGCCCGACACAAAAACTGTAGCTGGCACTGGTTAAGAAAAATTTTGAACTTGGCACTATCTCCAAAAAACCTTCTGGAGGAGCACAAAGCCACTCACCTGAAAAGCAAGATGTTTGCAGGGACGATGGCATGCCCCGGACCTCCTGGAACACCTTGCTGCATTTCCTGGTGGACACAGAAACCCCGGCAGGTGTCCCAAAAGGAAAGGGGGAGTGGAAGAGAAAGAGACAAAACACTGCCACGTCTAGCTGGTCCAGCCCGCCACCCTATATCTACGGGGGGCAGGTCGTTGTTGACAGAGTGATAGTAGATTTAGTGCACTCAACTTCCTTGAAACTGAATCTCTCCTTCTGGCACAGGAGCAGTAGAAGAACACTGGGATGCTCCAGCACTTTTCTTGGATAATAATAACTGTTGGCACAATTACTAACACTGCATTACCAAAAACTCAAACTGAGTACCATAACAATATGTACTGCAACACTAGGGCTGGCTTCACATAGATACACTGTTGCACACTACAATTAGAACTGTGGTTGCACTTATCATGCACAAGAAATACACACAGGGGCATTAATGATATCACGTATAACTTTCCTGCATGCATAGGTTAAACTAAAAAGAACAAAAACAATCCAAGAAATACAAATGTCCACTCTGAGTTTAAACAGTTAGGGTGGCACAGTTTGGTTTGGTTTCACTGTGTGTGTGAAAAAACGTTCAAAAGCAAATTCCTCAAACCTGAAACACAGGCATGAATGACACAATTTAAAACAGAGAGTTATGCTATTAGAAGCACATGTCTACACCACACCCAATTAGAAGCACATGTCTACACCTGCTCACATTAGCAAACACGCATTGGTAAAACAAACATTGATAAAACCAATTGTGTAACACAGCACATTATGTTTACTTAGAAACATGAAGGTTTAACCAGGAACAAAGATATGATGGCGATGCTGACAGATAATGCAAGAGGCACATTGGGGATTCCTGACACCCAGGGTGGTGTTTCAATGTAAATTCCATTCTCTGAAGGGAAATGGACCACTGCAGCAGTTTAGGATTTTCAATCCTCAGTTACATTAGACGTAGGATGGGCATGTGGTCTATCTGAACCTTAAGTGAGTCCCAAACAGGTACAGTCTCAGGTTCTTCAGTGCCCAGACCACTGTAAAGGCCTTCCTTTCAATCATACTCCACCTCTGTCCCCAGAGAAGTACAATTCTGCTAATGAAGTCTACAGGTTGGCCTAGGCCCTCCTGATTTAACTGTGCTAAGATAGCCCCCATGCTCTGAAGTATCTGTCTGCAAAACAAACGCCTTAGAGAAGTCAGGAGCCTTGAGTACAGGTGCAGTACACATGGCTCACTTGAGGGTGTCAAAGGGTTTCTGGCAGGCGTCTGTCCAGACCACCTTCTCGGTGCCTAATTAGAAGTCAGCTCCATTGAAGTGGGCAACAATGGTGCCCTATCACTTAAAAAGCCTCCTCTAGTGTCCTGTGAGGCCTAGGAAAACCTTCACCTCAGTCTGTGTTTTAGGGAGTTGGCAGACCAGAAAGGACTTAATCTCAGCCTGGAGGGGGTTACACCTTGCCCCCGCCTACCATGTGCCCCAGATATACCATGAAACCCTCAACTATCTGGCACTTACTGGCCTTGATAGTCAATCCCGCCACCTCTATTGGTGGTAGGAAGAGAAAAGGGTTTCTGCATAGGGAGAAGGACAGGAATGTGCCATTTAACATAGACATGTCACATTCCTGGCCTTTCACTTTGATGAAGGGCAGTGCAGCAAGGTAACTTGATGCGCTGCTCTGTGCCAAAACCCCATAACTATACCCCTAAGACTAGAAGAATCCCTGGTGTGGGATGGCACAACCCACAAAACATAAGCAGATCTTTTGGGGACACAGAGATGGATATTGATGAACGACAGGTTAAACCATATGGCCAGAAAGTCTGGGAACTAGGACAGGAAGGACAGAGTCGGAACTGTGTTACATATTTTGACAGGAGTGTTCTACTCAGACTTAGGACACAGCTAAAGTTAGATAATGCACAGTTTTCTCTCTGAAGAAAGTCAGAAAGGTGAAGGTCCCTGTTAATTATGAGTCACTGATTTGCTTCCATGAATGAATGGTAAAGCAAACCCTTTCAGTTCAGTTACCAAGGTAGGGGTCAGTCCCACACAAGATGAGTGCAGTTATATTAGCATTGTGGAAGAGACCGAGGTCCACTTTAATGCGGGAATGACTAGAAAAGTATATATGATCGCTTAGGGTGGGGTATGTAAACTTAGCTAACTGGATTCTAATAGATGGACATTCTGATTTTTTTCTATAACTTTAGATTGGCTCATGTGCCCACCCCGTAGTGGGTATTATACTTCCTACTAAAAACCTGAAAATGACAATCGCCTACTATCTGAGAATCTTCATTCATCAGTATAGTTGGAGTTCTTGGGAGAAATTAAGATATCAGCATTTATTCAGTTAGGTAGTTCAGATGGTTTCGCACACACAGCTTTGTACTCCCTCCCTTTCCCCTGTTCTCCCTCCCACACATTAACTGTCCAAGGGACCAGACTCAGGCATGCTAGTCTGCTCCTCTTACAAGATACACAGGTCAGCACCAACATTCAGGTGCTTTAAATGCCCATCTTTCAAAGCGATGGCTGGTAGGGCTTACACTGTCAAATAGTAAACATACATGTAAATTATGGGCTAATGACACAGATGTAGGCCCTGATTTAGTTTGATGGATGGGGTTGCATCGTCACAAATGTGACAAATATTCAGTCTGCCGTATTACGATCCCATTACACCCCATTGGAAAATGGCTGACAGGATATCCGTCACATTTGTGATGAAGTAATACATCCACCAAACTCTACATCAGGCCCTTAGTTACACATGTCACCATTTTGAAGACTATAGATTGCTCATAGATTCAGAACTGAGATAGGTCTTTAGCCCACTCTTGTTTGTTCCATGCCTAAGTAGACACTTGTATCACTCTGTTTAGAATACTTTAATGCTCAGGGCTTGATTCACAATGGTAATCATACACTTTTGTGTAAGTATATGATTTTTTGCTATTCACAAATAAACTTTATGAGTAGTGTCTTTACAACTGCAGAGTCTCTGCACTAGAGGTGGAAACACCGCACATAAAAAGTTAGGACAGTCCTATCTTTATATGTGCGGAGTCTCTACTACAATTGCAGAGGCTCAGCAGTCGTATATATACTACGTGTACAATTTGTGAAAAGCAAAAATGTATAAAACTTGCATAGAAGTGTAAGATTACCTTTGCAAATCTGGCTCATAGTTCTTTGAGAGGAAGTGAAATGGGTTATGTGATTTTATTGAATGCCCTAGAGCAGTGTCAAATAAGGTAGTCGTTCAATATGTGGTTGTAACTGGCATTTTGTTGTGGTGGAGATGTATTCTGTTTTATTTTTGTGCTCCTCTGTTTTTGTGCTGAATAATCGCAATTAGATATGGTTGCGTAATACTGTAGTCGCTGTGTTCTATTATGTTTTCACAGGTTTGTTCCATTGTGCCCTGTTATCTTTTAATTTTGATGCTATATTACTTTTTGTCTTTTGTTGGTTTCTGTTCTGCTGTTTACTTTGGATATGACAGGACATGCTGCTACATTTCCAGGCTCAGAGAACATTTATTTAGTGTTACTGTGCAAGCAATGATTTACCACTAGGTACACGCATTACACATGCATGCACACATTTACACACAGTCACACACACCCCCACACATGCACCCCCCTCTACCCCATCTTCTGTCAGAGAACCTGACTTACCTGCTTGCAGGGGGTCCTCTGGCAGGAGACGGGACACGGCGCTGATGACAGCAGCAGTGTCCGCCAGCAAAACACTGCCAGGCAGTATCATGGAACTTACCGCCACCATGACCGTAGCCGGAATTCCGCCAGCCTTCTTGCGGAATTCCGGCTACGGTCATAATGGCATGGACGGTCGGTAGCCATGTCGATGGTATGTTGGCGGCCGTCTCCGTGGTGGTAGGTGGCATTTGCCGCCAAGGTCCTTATGTTTCCCTTGTTAAACATATTTCACATTTCCAAGACTGAATATCTGATACTAGAAAAACATAAATGATGAGCTTTGTTTTTGAAGAGTGAATGTGTCAAATGGAAGGGGAAAAAATGTTCAAGTCCTAGAAAAAACAAGTAGCTGATCTGAGAAGAGCTAAGTGAGACACTGGGTTCTTGCTTGAAAAGTGGAGTGAGCCCTTCTCCAGCAAAAGCCACTATCCTTGTCGGGGTGAACCACAAACAGTCACCAAATTAATCTTTGATTAATGTCCTGGTAGCATGGCACAAAAGCATGCAGGTTCAACTTAGAGGCAATGTGTGAAATATTTATGCAGCACACAGGCAGTAATGAATTAAAAACTCAACACAAGAAAAAATCCACACCAATTTAGAAAGATAGAGTAAACTTTAATAAACTATTTAATACCAAAATGACTGAAATTCAATAGGTAGAACCAAAGATATGCAATGTTGAAGTTTTCAGGTAAGTATAGCACCTAAAAGCACAAAGTGCCATGCACGGTTTTCTGGTCATGCAAGACTGGGTAAAAGTCACAAGTTCAGGGAGACCACAATGGAGCGTGGGCTGGAAACTCCTGTTTTTTCAAAGATGAGCTGAACTTATGCCACACCAAGGGTCCAGGACCTGAGAGGCACCACTTTGGGATCAAAAACTCACTCCAGCAGAGGCTATCAAGGCTCAATCAGGCCCAGTTGCAGATCTATGCAGGTCCAGTTGCTGCAGGTCAACTGGGTAGTTCAGAACAGGAAGTCAGTCAGATGACCCTTGGAGTCACTTCAGCCTGGGATGAAGGGAGCAGGTCCAGTCTTCCATTTCAGACAGCAGGGCAGGTCTCAGGAAGCAGGGCAGTCCTTCTTCTGTAGTGTCCACAGGTCCAGGAACGTACTGAACAGGGGGTCTGAGGGTCACATTTCTTTTTATAACTGGTGTCTCCTTTGAAGTGGGAGAAGCTTCTGGAGTGTTCCAGATACAATGGTGTCTAGAATTTCCTCCCTTCCAGCTCTGGTCTCAGTCTGTCTGGGGGAACAATAGGCTAGTGCAGTGGTATTTAACCTTTTGACCTTCGTGGACCCCCACTGAATCACTAGTGGAAGCCGGGGATCCCTCCTATACAGTTTTCCTCAGTTGTGAACGTAAAAAAATACACAAGTACAGAAACAAGTATACATCAAACAAATACACAAATTATAAAAAAAATTCTTCAAGTCAAAAACAAAAAATTAAATTATAATTTTAGTGTGAAGGTTGCAGCTTTCCAGAATGTTGGTTTATTTCTAAAAAAAAAAAGCTATATGGTATGCTCCACCATATTGCTTTTTTGCCAATTAATGCATTCTCTTTTTGTCAGAGAATGCTAGTGCCTCAATTGAGGTCACTAATGATCCATACTACTGTTTCTCTTTTTGTTTTGCATTTCATTGTTGAACATATCTTTTAAAGCACGGGGTAAAACATTGTGGGGGACAACAAGCAAGGGTACATGGGGGAAAGACAACATTACTCCTTCCAGGCTCATACTTGTTCATGGGGTGCTGCAGCCCCTGTCCATTGGGTGGGGTTTATGACTCGGTGTCCTAATTGAGATGCTGGTTACTGCATGCCCAGGAGAAGGGAGTTCTGTGTGGGGGAAGGATAAAATGAGACAAGGGGCCCTGGCTTTGACTATCTGCCTATTGATGATAGGGAGTGGGGAGTGATGGGACATGCTGGTGGATGAGGGCCAATAAAAAGTGAGAGGTCGGTTGAACACTGGACCATTTCAGTTGGTCAGTCTTTAATCACAGTGGAGGGGGGACAGAGTTGCAAAGTCCAAGGTACATAGTGGGAGAGGTAGAGTGCGAGTTAGGCAGTGCAGAGCTTGGAGCGGGTTGAGTGTAGTGAGCTTGAATTCAGAGAGGTAGGGGTGGTAAAAGGAGGTGACCAAGGGATACAAGTGATATAAGGGGGGAAGGGCTGAAGGGCTGAAGGGTGATAAGAGAAGGGACGGAGTCAATGTACTTCTGGCTGATGAAAGGGAGACCAGGTTTGAAGGAAAATTTCTGTTTTGTCTTGTAGGTTGTAAATGATGCATTTATATGAAGCTGTCTGGTACATAGCTGTGAGCCATTCATCATGTGAGGAGGTTGTCTGGGAGCACCAATGTCAGAGAATGCAGATTTTGGCCGTGGCAAGGGCTGTGTGGAGAAGGCAAGTTTGTGCTCATGTTAGGTTTGGGGATACTGTAGTATCATGTAAAAATATCAAAGTAGCAGATTTTGGATTGCCAAGGTCTCTTATAATCTTCCTCCCACTGTATCCCAGTAGGGTGTGATGGTCATGAGGACAGCGCCAACAGTTTGCGTGGAGTAGGAAGTCTGCCCCCTTTAATTTTACAGGTGTCTAGTACCAGTTCTGAAGAGTTTTGAAAAGGCAAAATTTCATCCGGGCTTCCCTTGCACCACGTCATGGGCCTCTAGGATATCTGCTTAGTTTTCCATGTCATATTCGACCTGTAGTCTAGTTTGCCAAACAATACGTAGATTGCTCGGGAAAAGCAGGGAGAAGAGTTGTTGGACCAGGAGGGCAACTACAGTGAAGGTTGGTGGGGACCAAGGGCTCTGTCCCATCCCAGGCTGTAGGCAAGGCAGTGGTGGAGCTGCAGGTACCTCCATGCCTGTTGCGGGGAGGCCAAACTCGTCATTTAGGTTAGCAAAACGTTTGAAGGCTACTTGAGCAATGACGTGGCCCAGCTGAGTGATGCCGGCTGTGCGCCACTCTGTCCAACCCAGCCTCCTTCCACCAATCCGTAGCCTGGTGCTCCCCCATAACGATGCGTGTTCATGGAGGTGAGCGTCCACTCGTAGCAGACGGTGGACTCGCTGACAGAATTTCCCCAAGTCTTGCACCATTGGGTTGACAGGACGTATCATGGAGTCTCAAGCCCTCATTACAACCCTGGTGGCCGGTGTCGAAGTGGCGGTAATACCGGCAACAGGCCGGCGGGAAAAAAAATGGAATTACAAGCATGGCGGTTACCGCCATGCAAAACCGCCACTTCTACATTTTGACCGCCAGGGTGGTAACGACCGCTGGGCTGGAGACTTTGGTCTCCAGCCCGGCGGCCGTCACTAGACTGCTGGCGGTATCGGGACCCCTCATACCACCATGGATTTCGTGGGGTTCTGTACCGCCACAAAATCCATGGCAGTAGGCCCTATCAGTGCCTGGGAATTCGTTCCCTGGCACTGGTAGGGGTCCCCCCTCTCCACCTCCCCAGAGTCCTCCACCCCAACCCACGACCCCCCTACCGCCCCCCAAAGGTGGCAGGACCCCCTCCCCACCCCTGCCCCCACAGAAACATCCACCCCCACCCCCCTACATGCACGCTCACACAACTCATACACATACATGCAGACATACACGCAGATATACAGGCACACATGCACACAGACATATACCCACACATTTCCCATACACATAACACCCCGCATGCATACACGCACACACACAACCCCTCTACATACTCACATTCACATCCCCATGCACGTACACAACACACAACAACCCCTATACCCCTCCCCTAATGGACGATCACCTTACCTTGTCCGGTGATCCTCCAGGAGGGATTGGCTGCTCTACCACCAGCACCCCGTCACCAGAACACTGCCACCCGAATCCTGGGACGTGATTCGGTGGGCAGTGTTCTGATGACGTGGGGGTGGAGGTGGAGCAGCCTCCACTTCACCGCCGACCGCCAGTATGGCTGCTGGCGGCTCTCTGTGCGAAAAAGGGCGGAGGGCTGCCAGCCGTCATAATACGCTGAGCGGGAGACCGCCTGCACTGGCAGTCTTCAGCCTGATGGAACCTCGGCGGTCTTGAAAAAAGACCGCTGAGGTCCAAATGAGGGCCTCAGTCTCCATAAAAGAGGTCAAGTCCCTGAGCACAGTGCAGTACTGTTCCTTCTGTCTGAACCCACTGTGGAGAGTCCTGTGCCCCAGGAAGCATATAGGCAAGTTGGGAGAGGTGTAAGTATAGCACATATGTTTCAACAACGGGTAGGTCAAGGCCACAAAGGTGGGCCATCAGTTTGGCATTGATCAGACATGGGCGTGTGGAGCCCCAAATAAAGTAGCGGATGCTCTTGTCAATAGAGCACAATCTGGAGATGGAGACCAATAGAGGCAGCATGCCTAGAATGTAGGTAAATCGTGGTAGTATCACCATGCGAACTGCCTGTACTCTTCCCCACATGGAGAGGCCCAACTGTGACCATTTTTCTGTTTGCTCTGGGAACCCAAAGATGCGGACATTGTCCCTGTGACTTCTAGCTTTGAGTTCTGTCTGTTTGTTTCGGAGGTACTGGAGTTCTTGGTCTCTGTCCAGAGTATTATTAAGCTTGCCCTCCATGGTCTTGAGGTGCTGTTCCATTCCTGTCACTCTGTCTTGGAATCCGGTGATATTAGTGTGAATGGAACAGTATTCTGCAGCGAGATCTGGATCCCTACCCTCTAGCCGTTTGCCAACTGCTGTAATTTCATACAGGATGCGCTCCATAATGTCTGGCTTCGATGCTGCAGGGGTGTCTGCGGGACCAGTAGCAGGACGTGCCTGTTGGGAGGATCTGGACCGTTGTTGGGAGAGAGCCTCTGAGAAGAGTAGTTGGCGGGCAGGTTTGTAAGCAGGTTCGTCCTTCGGCATCATCGGGATGTGTTCCCGCCTTCGATGGAAATGTGTCTTTTTCTGAAATGGGGGATTTGTGGGCAGCTTGGCAGGTACACACTGGCTGGCAGTGGGAAGCATAGTCCTGTCGGGCACAGGGGTGTAATCCTGGTGTTTGGGTATTACTATTGTGTCTCAGTTTATGGGGCGGTCTCCTCAGTGTATCTAGGGTCTTGGTACATGGTCTCCATGAGGGGCCAATGCTCAGGAAGGAGGCATCAGCGAGTGGAAAGCAGTTAGAGTGGCTGGTCAAGCCCCCACCTAGCTGGTGTTCAGGTCCTGAGGCTGAAGGCATGGGGGTCAGCGGAGCAACAGCCCACCCTGAGGTATCATGTGCGGCAGCGAGGTATGTGTTGGACACTTGGAGGGGAGAGGGCGGGTCCTCTCGTGGTTTATTAGAGTTCACCTCAGATTCCCCTGTAAAGCTTAGTGAGTAGGTCATAGCACACAGTGGCTGGTCCCTCCTGGAAGGGCAAACAGAAAAAGGCACTTTTCCTCTGTCTGTGCCTTGGTAGTTGTTGATGGATTAAGCGGGGGACTCTCATCTAGCCCCACTCAGTTCTAGGCCGGGGAAGGAGTAGCACCAGGCCTCGCTTCAGGAAGGCTTCCAGTGTGCACCGTCAGGCCTAGGTGGACTAGGCACCCAGCACTCCACAAAGTTGCAGAATTTATTGGGGGGGCCTGCAGTCAGCATGGGCTTGTGGTGACTGTCCTCCTCAGTCAGCTGTGATCCATTGCCCTCCAGGCCCACCCCACAGGGATATAAGGCAGGATGGGGCAGTGTGAGCCCCGGAGTCCCCCTAGCAATCTTCACAAGGTGGGGGTATGCCGTGCAGTTCCTGACAGTTGCCTGTATTGTGTAGTAGGCTGGTGTATATGTGGGTGGCGTCTTGGGCACAACCCGTAGGCACCAATCGGGCCCTTCCAATGTTAGTGCAATGTCCTTTGCTGCTGTCAGTCTGGGCCCCAGATGACAGCCATCAATGTCACAGTGGGTGCTGTGGCGCTCTAGCAGCACAGGCTTTGTGGGCAGGGCTTCTCGATGCCTCCAAGAGGTGTAGGGAGGTGAGCCGGTGCCACTGAGATCTCTTGGTGTCAATCTGGGTGTGCAGCATCATAGGTGCATCCCGTAGATGCCTGCCAGGGCCCTCCTGCCCCAGCTGGGGTGGGATTTCAATGCCCTTCACTGCCCACAGCCTGTGCCCAAGATGGTGGTTGTGGTGTGGTGGCAGGTGCTGCAGTGATGTAGCAGCCTAGACTACGTAGTCTGGACTCCTCCGTATCTCCAAGGGGCATGGGGAGGTGCGCCGGGTGCCACCTAGATCTACTGATGTCAGTTGGGGAGGGCGGCATCATGTACACACCCCGTAGGTGCCAGCCGGGAGTCCCCCAGTCACAACTGGGAGCAGGACTGCAATGTCCTTTACCGCCATCAGCCCGGGCCCCAGATGCAGTCCTTGGTATTGTGGTGCATGCACTAATGCTACAGCAGTCTAGGCTTGGTGGTCAGGTCTCCTCCGTGCCTCTTAGGGGTGTAGGGTGGTGAGCCTGGTACCGCCGACGTCCTCTGGTGTCAGTTAGGGTGTGGAATGTAGACAGTGGGTGACCTTCCACAATTCTCTACCTAGGGCAGCCTTCTGTCCTAGGTCCGCTCTCCAAGAGCGGGGTGAAGGCCACCCGGTCCCAGTAAAAAAACCTGTGGCTTCCCCACTGCCAGAGGCCTGGGTTCAGTTGGCGGTTGGCAGAATTGCAGAAGGAGCCACAAAGCTGCTTCAGGCCTGGTTGTGAGGCCAGTGCATCGCTGTTGTCACAGGGGGCACAAGGGGGATGGATCAGGGTGTACCCCCAGTGCACGGAGTTCCGCCAAATCCCCCATTATCCTCAGGCACACAGAGCTTCTCTTTCAGGCAGCCATCATTGATCATGGCCGAACCACGCCCCATAATGCTGTTTCAGTACTTGTGCTGTATCCACAAGTCAAACTTCAGGATATCAACTTAATTTTTAGGCTCCAGTTTCAAATTCCTGCACATTTACAGAGCATTTTAAATGTTCAATTTAGGTTTGTTTTGTGTATAGACACGTCATCAATTCAGGGCAGGCTTTGGCACTGATGGCACCCAGTGTGGAAATCTTTGTTGACACCCCCACAATTACCTTCTTGATTTTCTCACTACTACCTTCCAATGGATCCCCTCATCTCTTCGTTTTCCCCTTTCATATGCTTTGATTTGTTTATAGTGCTACTCCTCCCAATATAAGGTGCCTGAGAACTTTACATCACACACTGCAGTGAATTGCATGAAAGGGCCTGCTGAGAGACTCTATTTTTTAATGCACATTTTTTACTTAGCATTTCTTTTCTGTTGGTAACCTTTTACATGACTTCTAGTTTATGTAATAATATACTGCAAAATAAGTGTACATGTTGCTTGCACCTAGTAACCACTGATGCCATTTATACTATATACTCTGTCCAAGGCTGAGTACATAGATCACAATGCCTAAACATTCTTATTGTCTGTGGAGAAAGCTCCAGGTTTGTAGACAAATCACAGTATCACACTTGCACCTCTGACACAGTGTGACATTAACTGACTGTGCTAAATGCGACATAGGAGCAATTCCAAGGTGCTTATCTTGGAACAAGGCATGCAGTGCCAAGATGTAGCTTGGGCTGACTTTGATGCTGATCCTGAATCAGACCTGTACCCTTCACAGGACCAATAGCCTGCACTACAGCAGAGAGGCACCCCCCTATGGGAGACAAGATGGCGGCAGTGAGTTGCTAGCGGCCGGAGGCTCCCTCTCCCCTCGTGGCTCCTGCTCGACGTTTGTGCCTCACGCTTTCCGATAGAAGCAAACTATGCGGGAAATGAGCGCCGCTGTACCCTGCTGTATTTCTGCTGCAATTTCTCGTGGCTGTGCCTTTTGTTGTTGCTCTGCGAGCCGTGTTGGCCGCGCCAGTGTCTCCAGCTGCAGCTGTCGCAACGGCAGTTTCCAGGAAGCTTTTTTCTTTTTTTTTTTCTTTTTCCTTCTCTCAGTCCCGATGTGGACGTGGATATCCAGCATAAATGGCCCCGAAGACTGCGCGTGGCAGCCGATCAAAACCTGGATTACAGGACCGGCATCCTTCTCATCCCCCGCTTTTGACTCAGGGGGGGGGTGCATCCAGGAGTGACAGCGCTGGTAGTGCTAGCAATGTTGGGGGGCCGGGTACTTTAAGAGCGCAGGGGATTCCTGAGGATAAACAATCAGCTCTGGACCAAAACTGCAAGTCGAGAGGCGATGTTAACCCGGCTGGTGCATATGCAGGAGGGTTGACTATACCCTTACTGTTTAAATCCTCTCAAAATTTAGATCTTTCAGTGGGCAATATGCCCATAGAGCCTACTAATTTCGGGGGCCCACAGGATCTGGCAGTACTGATGACTGAGGGGACGGATGTTGGCAGCGACTCAGTGATTTCTGTATGTCTTTCATATAACGAGACGCTGCTACAGATTGATGCAGTTACTGATGGTAAAGGGCACTTGGACATAAGAAGTCTTGTGGAGGGCTTGCCCATGACACCTTTACATCTCTCCACTCCCAGTTCTAGCGGTGAAGACCAGCAAGCACTACCTGAGGGAAAGACCTGCCAGTATCCACAAGGCCCCCCCTTTTTGATCAATGCGAAGCCTGCTCAAATCCCTGACATAGAGCATTGTGATCTGGCACCAGTAAAGTTTCCATCGGCAGGTGCAGACCTGCTGGCCCCTGTGTGTGTCCCCGGGGTCACCTGCAATTCCCGGCAGGGAAATGGGGATTGCCTTGCATTGGGTGAAGTCGGAGAGAATTTCGGTTCCTTTTCAGATCGATCTAGGGACTCGGACAATGACAATGCCAGCACCAGCTCCTTTACAGACACAGAGACTGGAAATAGCTCCACTGCCCCCACTTCTATGTTGAGGCGGACTGCAATTAAATGTCATGAGAGGCGAGGTGAAGGGCCCAAACTGGACAAACTTATGGAGCCTAATGAGAAAAAGGAAAAAAAGAAAAAGGCATGTGGTGCGAGAGCAATGTCAGGGGACTATTCAGGTATACAACAATTACAGCACAGTCTGGATGATCTCTCGGTGGAACAAGCTGGCTTCGAGATTGATGCTATAAGGCCCCCCTCTTTGGGCCTTATCTATCAAACTATAATGGCACAACACAAACAGACGCAGGGGGATAGCAAAAAAGCTAGGGTGGCCACGAAGCAGCTACAAGTAGCAGTTAGTAAAATCGCAAAGACTTGCTCAGAAATTTGGGAACAGATTACTGCAATCGAGTCCCGGGGTGATGTATTAGAAACAGATTTGGGGGCGGTGGTACAAGAAACTGCCATGCACGATACTCAACTCTCTGACATCCAGTGGAAAATAGAGGATTTTGAAAACCAACAACGTCGTAACAACCTACGCATACTGGGGATACAAGAAGGAGTAGAAGGGCCGGACCCAAGGGCCTTTATGATTAGACTGCTTAGGGCAGCATTTCCAGAGCAGACTGGATGGGATTGGGAGAAAGAGATACAAAGAGCCCATCGGTTTCCATCGTATTTGAAGAGGCAGCAAGTGCCAGGAGGAGCCAGGGCATACCAGCAGCAGGCCAGGGCCTTTATTGTTTATTTTGCCAATTATTTACTGCGCCAAATATGTTTTGAGAAAGCCCGCCCTGACTCCAAGATTACCTGTGAGGGCTACACTTTTTTTTCTCGTCCATATTTCTGCCATGCCACAGTAGAGAGACGCTGGCGCTTGAGACAATTGATTACCATCTTTCAGGAGAAGGGCATTGAAGTCTTTCTACTGCTCGACTTAAGACAATATATAAACACCAGTCCATGTGTTCACGTCTGAGATGAAAGGTAAAGAATATTTGCAATCTCTGACTTAATTGGAGGAGGAAAAATAGAAAAGAAAAGAGGGGAAAAAAAGAAGTACGTAAGAGGGGAGGTAAGCTCTGAGGAAGGTGGGGTAGAGGGGGAAGGGAGAAGAGGAAAAAGAATCGAGAAGAGGGGGAAAATAAAAAATAAATGTTGTTGGCTTAGCAGTTTAATAACCAGGTGTTTCCTGGTGTGGCTGGAACTTACCCCCTAGGTTTTTTTTTTTTTTTTTTTTTTTTGGAGGTAATTAGGGGGGGTTGTCCATTATTTTTCTTTTTTTTGAGGTGCTGCTGCTGGAGCCCCGAGGGGAGGGTGCCTTGTCCATCTTACAGACCTTCAGTCTGGTTGTCTCATTTGGTAGGGTGTGGGGGAGAAGGGGGGTGAGGTGGGTCCCAGTTTGGGGGGGTTGGTGGGTGGTGGGTGGGGCTGGGTAGGCTGGGGTAATATTAAAGTAATGAAAATGCACAAAGTAACATATATGAAGGTTTTGAAGATTTTGTTTGCAAATATGATTAGGTTCGGTTTAATTAAGGATGGATTTGTTAGAACCTTAAATGGGGCATAATAATACTCTCTGTATAGCCACGGTAAATATATGTGGGTTAAACTACCAGGTAAAAAGGCGACTTGTCACTCATGGCCTAAAAACATTAAAAGCAGATATAATCTGCTTACAGGAGACGCATGTTACCCCGACCAAAAAACTTTTGTTGGACTTTCAGGGTTTCCAGCTATTGGTCTATGCCATTCAAGGAACTACAACAAAAGGAGTTGCGGTACTTGCACAAAGTGATCTCATTACAGTGGCTAAAAAAAGGGTTGACAATCTCAGCCGCAGGGTTATATTAGAGTGTGTAATGGGGCAATTTAACTTTATTCTGTGCTCAATCTATGGCTCTAATTTTGACAATCCGGATAGTATTAATAACCTGAATGTGGAGCTCGCTACCTGGCCTCTACCACTTATTGTGTGTGGGGATTTGAATATACATATTGGGACTGGTATCCCCTTGCAGAATCAGGATTCATATTCTGGAAGAAAACCAAGGATGTTTCAAGCTCTACAAATTTTTGTGCAGAGCCATGGTCTTGTGGATGCTTGGCAGCATTACATGCCTGCTGATCCTGGGTATTCCTTTTTTTTCCTATCCACACAGGAAGTCTGTTCGGCTAGATTATTTTTTCTGTCAGCCACACTGTGTGAAGGGCTTTCTGTTGAAAAATGTCCCAGGGTCCTGTCTGATCATAATCCTTTGGTAGCAGAATTTGGCTCATGTGTTACGGCTGAAAAACTGAATACCTGAGTTTTTGAGCTTTAACAGGGGCACGGCTCCTCCTGGGATGCTTCAGGGTGCCCTAAAAGCAGCTGTTCACAGGGAAACTTTGAGCTATGCCTTAAACCGTGAAAAACAACACAGCTTGGCTATCTCGGCGGCCCAGATGGAGCTGGCCTCTTTGGAACGACACATAGTGGGCTGACAATGAATAATCTTCCTATACAGGATATTTTAGATAGGACCGCCGCAATGTAAGCCAGCATCACCCGATGTATGTAGATCAAGATATTGTTAAGGCTCAGGTGCGCAGACAGGAGTGCTACGAGTTAGGCAAGAAGGTGGGCAAGCTGCTCGCATACAATACTAGACAGAAGGTGACCCGGGATGCCATTATTGCTATCAAGGATAGCCAGGGGCAGATTGTACGGGGGGATCCGGCGAAATTGAAGGTTTTTAAGGATTATTATTCTGCATTGTATCAACAGAAAAATCACCCCTTATGTGATCTAGGAGGGAAGATTAGCCAGTATTTGAATGAAACACCAGGCCCTACGTTGTCTGAAGATGAGAATCGCCAGCTGGCTGCACCTATATCGCCAGATGAGATCACAGCAGCATTAGCTTCTCTGCCTAATGGGAAAGCTACTGGGCCCGACATGATTAATAAGGATTGGTTTAAACATATTGAGAATTTAGCAAACAGCTTCATATGGTCTTTTGCCAAAACACAGCAGGCATATAAGTAGCTAACGCTTCCAAGAAAGAAAGAAAGGGGGTGGGCGGCTCCTAACTTTCTTTTTTATTATTAGGCAACTGCTTTGCAATATATTTAACCATTAATTACTCCAGATTCTGATAATAGAGGTGTTGGGGAAATGTGTCCTTATATTTATAATATGATTTGGGGAAGTCATGCCAACGCAGCCTTTTTGAGAATTGTTGAGCCTAGCTATTTTAAAAAAGTTAAGTTCAAGACCGTCCGGTGGCATTTAAGGTGTGGTCCAGTATCAAAAGTCGAATGGGAATAAAACGGATTCATTTTTATACCCTGATTTTGTGCTCACCCATATTCCCGGACATCTTTAAGGATAAACGCTAAGCCAACTGGGCACAGCGGGGTGTTCTGCGCTTTGGGGAGTTTTATGTGGATACCCATCTTAAATCTTTTGAGGATTTGACAAACGATTTCAAGCTTGACAGTAAAGACTTATTCAAATTTCTACGAATTAGGGCTTTTTTGTTGACAACCTCTACCTCCGTATCTGGGTCTTTAGGGGACAGAATCCCTATCCTTGAGGTTTTACATAAGCCTACAAAATGGCAGATTCAGATGTTATTTCCTCTTTTTTTGGATTTACTGCCACATGATCTGGGCAATCATGCTGAGAGGTGGGCCCGCAGTACTGGGGCCTCGGAAGCCTTATTTTTGGCCTCTTTAGATATGGCTCAGCGTTTGTTGCTTGCGGCTGGTCCCCAAGCGCAACATTATAAAACAGTATCCCATTTATATTATACCCCTGCTAAATTAGCTTAATGGGGCACCTCGAGGAGGGTGGTATGCCCCCGCTGCAAGGGTGAAGCGGCTGACTTAGTCCAAATGTTTTTTAGCTGTTGTAGATTACATGATTTTTTTGTCGATATGACTGAGTTTTTGTCCAAGATTATTCATCATGATGTTGTGATTATGCCTCAACTTGTACTGTTAGGAATCGATGGAGCTGTGTACCCGGATCAGCCACGGAGGTTTTTGTTCTTAGCTATGTCAGTGGCCCTATGTTGTATTACATCTGATTGGCTGGAATCGATGCCACCAATTTTTAATCATTGGTTGGCTCGGCTGTGCTCATTGTTTTATCTCGAGATGTGTTCCTATTCGCTGAAGGGCCCTACTCATAGACAGTTTGGTAACTCAGTCTGGGCCCCGCTTGCACAGTGGCTTGCTGATAACTGAGCACTGATTGCTTTCTTGTATCTAATCTTGGATACTCTAAAGGACAACAAAAGGCTATAGTTTCCACATTTTCCTTGGGAATCTGAATAGTAATGTTCAAGGTTGGCGAACGTATTTGTTACCCTGGAGTACTTAGGGGTTCAGATGGGGCACTGTGAGCTAGCTAGGAATCATGTCAACATTTCCCTATGGTATATGTGGACTGAATCAGCATGACATTTATGTCAACCAAAAGTACAATCCTACTTTGTTCATATGAACTTTATAGCAAAACACAGATATTATAAAAAGACAAAGTGTGTAAATCATTGTATAGGAAATTAGGGCTACAGGTTTTATGGCCTTGTGAAACAGATCCAGAATTTAAAATGTGATACACTTGTTGCCTTCCTTTATGAAAAATATTACTACACAAAGGCATCCTTTTTAGCAATCTCAGAAAAAACAATATGGCCCTCATTACAACCCTGGAAGACCGCGGTATTTTGAAGAAAGGTACTGCCAACAGGCTGGTGGTACCTTTTCCCAAAATATAACATCAGTGGTTTGGCTCAAGCCAAACTGCCAATGTACCACTCCATCTGCCAGAGCGGTAACAGTCCCACCCTCAGGATTATGACCCTGCCTACCACTATGGTTTTCGTGGCTTCCTTATTACCACGAAAACCATGGCGGTAGGCACTATCAGTGCCAGGAAATTCCTTCCCTGACACTGATAGGGGTATCCCCCCCTCCCTCCCCAGAGTTCTCCCCCACCCTTCCCCTTCCCCTCTCAACCCTCACGACATACATATACATTCATGCAACAACATACACACGCATACCCACATTCACCCACTCATGCATACATACATTCACACACACATTGACACCCACTGACATAATTACAAGCACACAACATCTACGCACACTCATACCCATTCATGCACACAAGCATTCCACATGCCACACACCCACATGCACGCACAGGCACACACAACACGCCCGCCCCCCTCCCCTGTCAGAGAACCTGACTTACTTGATTGCAGGGGGTCCTCCGGCAGGAGACAGGTCGTGGGCTGCTGCCAGCAGCGGCGTCTGCCAGCAGAAAACCACCAGGCCGTATCATAAATCATGATACGGTCTGCAGCGGGCAACTGACGTGGTGCTGCTGCTGGCAGCAGTGCCACCTTACCGCCATCCACCACCATGACCGTAGCCGGAATTCCGCCAGACTTCTGGCGGAATTCCGGCTACGGTCATAATAAGGCAGACGGTAGGTAGCTGCAGCAACAGTGTTTTGGCGGCCGTCGCCACAGCGGTTGGCGGTTTTTACCGCCAAAGACATAATGAGGGCCTATATGTCTAAAATAATGCCTTAAAGTTTGTGTGCCGCTGCTACTGTGCTATAATATTGTGCAAGTAATCAAAGGATCTCTTAGACAACATCATAACCCACTGGGTTATCCACATGAAACACAAATCTGTGATCAGCATGTTAAACATTGTGTTTTGCAGCAGAAGCGTTTACCCTCCTTCTTTGTGATGAATCAAAACTTCCACTAGCCAGAACTCAGACCTCTCTAGCAAGTATATTAACCACCACAGTTACCTTGACATTTTTATTATCGCCTGATAATTGCTGGTCACACGCGACACTGCAGCATGTGCCTACAAACTCATATGATATTTTAAAGTGAAGTGCTCCTGAACATCGGGTACAGTGTGGCGATACAAACCTAAAGCCAGCATTTCTAATAATATTTAATTTTCTAGACAGTTGTGAATCCATTGCGTAGGAGTCATGCACCCTCTGGTGTCCATGGACCACAGATTAAGAATCACTGGGTTAGTGTCAAGTCCTTTATGAGTTTGCTGATTCAGTACCTTTTAAGGGCAAGTGTCATCGGTCACAGCTCCACCCCCCATCAAGCAAGGATGGCCAATCCTGCCAACATCCTGATCCTTGATTGTGATGTTGTCTTGGATGAATATGCAAAGGCGAACTGCCAATTACACCTCGTCATTTGACCCAGGATACAGGCCGCAGGCACCAAATGGTTAGAACAGGAAAATGCTAACTTTTTAAAAGTAGCATTTTCAGAGTTGTGACTTAAAATCAACTTTACCATTAAAAAAGGTTTTAAATTACAATTCTTCAAACACCAAACATGGAATTCCTACCTGCTCCCAAACAAAAGTTATTATTTATTAAATCTAATAAGATAACCCAATGTTAATGCATGGGAGAGGGAGGCCTTGCAATAGTGAAAAACAAATCTGAGAGTTTCTTCACTGTAAAACTGAAAAAGCACATATCCAAATTTCATTTTTAAATACAATGCACTCTACGCTACAGGCTGTTTAAGGCCTATCCTAGAGGTGGTTTATATGTATTAAATTAATGGTTTAGTCCAGGCAAAATGCCTATGTTGCCAGGTCGAACTCACAGTTTAAAACTGCACACAGACTACAGTGGCAGGCCTGAGACATGTTTTAAAGAGCTAATTATGTATGTGGCACAATAAATACTAGGCCCATTAGTAGCATTTAATTTACCAGCCAAGGTGAAGGTATATAACTTTACTAGAGACTTATAAGTAAATTAAATATGCCAGTCAGGTGTATGAAATTGTTGCCATGTTTTAGGGAGTGAGCAAAAGCACTTTAGCTCTTGTTAGCAGTGGTAAATTGAACGGATACCTGAAAGCCAAAAAACGGGTTTGTAAACCAGAAGGTGGGAAGGCAAAAAATTGGGGTGAACCTGCAGAGAGGGCCAGGTCCAATAAGCTATAATGTATATAAATAGTGTAAACATCAGACAAAAATGTGATGGTTGTTACAAGTTGTAGGTAAACATGCTTTTTTCCAGATTAACGACATGTCACTGATCATGGTAGAAGGAAGTGCTAAAGAACCATCATTTTATTTCCAGCAGGCTTCCACATGTTGTTGAAAGCAAATTGTACATGGTAATTCTGCTAATAAATATGACGTTATTCAGTTCAACAAAGATATTTGAGATTTCGCTCCAAGTCCTGAGTCTTTAAAAAGTCAAACACAACAAAGTTGCACCCTAGAATTCATACAGATTCATCAGTTTTAAAAATTCACAAAAACTTACTGAAGTATGCCTGGAAAGGTATGTCAGACAAATATTATGATAGGTACATTTGTACAGCTCTCTAATCACCTGTTCACATCATGGATAGCAATTTACTCCTGGGTTTTCTCTGTAATACATCATTGAGGTTTTCCAGGATGGGAAATGGTTATAACTGAGTCAGATCATACCAAAGAATCCAGAAAAACCCATCCTTGAATGCCATCCCCATACCTCTTCAATTTAATTTACCCATGTGTAACATTTAACAATTATAAGGTAATATTGTGCCTGAGTAAATGGATTTCTGTGCTCATACCTTACACTTGTAAATCCAGGTATTTATTCAAGCTAAATTTAAACACCCAAATGGGTCTGCGAATGCTGTGAGAAACAGTAAACGTTAACCAACTATGCTTTGCCAGAGACTCACACAAGCGATGTTTGACTAACTGTCTCTTTGTAACTCTATTTACATGAAAGATAGGGCCTTTCATTTATCAGACACTAATTATGCTGCTTTGTGCTGCTAAATTCAGTGCCTGCACAATGATTTGTTGGGCCACAGGACAGGAAACATTTTTCACCCCTGCTCCATGCAACAGGGGATCACTTGATGCCTTTTGGTGCAGTCTGTATCCAACTGCTAGAGACACTCAAGCTGACCATCATGTTTGGCCTTGAGATAGATACAGTCAGGGATTAAACAAATTTGCAGTGCAAACAGCAATTTCCAATCGCACAAAACGCATTGACACTTAATTCACCATTCAACCATGCCAAAGCTGAATCAGTATGAATTAGTCAGCTAGGGCTAGCTCATTAAAGTATACGTACAGATATTTTGGTGAATATGTAGAGGATGAGCGACATGACAGACATATATATCCGGATCCTCTGTCCTCCAAAGCGTTTCCTCAGGTACTCCGGCAAAGTCACCGCTCCTGATGCAATATAAACAGGAACAAAGATCCACCCCAGGGCCACGAGTACCCATGATGCCTACCAGGAAACAAAAGATGGTGCTGTCATCTCACATGCATGCAACACTATTGTCAATTAATCCAACATTCAGATATCAGCCCTGTGGAAGTCAACCATAATTCATCAGTAATTATCTTGAGAGGCAAATTAAAACCAAAATGATTACAAAGAGAAACTGATATGTGACAAAGCATGGGAAAACCATTACATTGAAAGAGCAGAAGGGTATTTCAAAGTATTTGGGGTCAGGAAGGATCAATATACAATAACTTTTTTAAGGAAAATCCAACTGCATGCAAAGAAAGGGTCCCCCAAGCATATCCATGAAGTTTGAATACATGTATTGAAGATGATGTTAGCCCCATTGTGTGGATTGCCCTTAAGATGTCGCCCACAGAAGTCACATCCCTCTTCAATAAGCTGTATAGAGTGATCACAAGACTTCAGTGGCATAAGAAGGAGCATAAAGATACTCTGACTCAACTGCAGTTCTATTTAATGTTGAGTGGCGTGAATATTCTGAGTTTTAAAAATACAAATTGGAACTAGACTTGTGGTGTGAGGATGCAATAATAGGTGGGCTATCATGCCGGGCAGAGCTAGAGAAAGAGATGAGACTTTTTTGCTATTAAAAAAATCAGCCATATAAAAAATGTGGTTCACTTTTTTAGCTATATGATTCGCTAAGGGCCACTTTTAATTTGGTGCCTGGAATTTTTCTTTCCCAGTCCGACCCTGTACCCCAATGCTTTGCAACTGTTTTTGTGGTTGGCAGGATGGACTGATTGGCACCTGCTGAGGGTAGGCAAAGGCCATCAATGAAGTATAGGCTGTAAAAAGTTCACATCTTGCAGTCTGCCTTTGAAGGCTGCAGACGTCAGGATGTGCAAACAGTAGTTTCACAGACCACTGAATGTACTCCCTGATTTTGCATTCAAACGTGCCGCTGTTTGAGACATTGTAACTTACATGACTTCAAAGGACAGGGGTTGCAATTGTGGCTTTCATGGCTGATGGTAACCTTTTTGCACCCTAACCATTGCGGAAGTCAGCTGGGGGAAATTCTGAATTCAGAAACCTCTGCATCCTGGTAACTAGGTTTGTTTCTCCTGCAATCACCTTTGGTACCCCATTAAGGGGATGGTGGCTGCACAGGACTGATCCTCTGACTCTTTGACTTGTGTAGGAAAGTAGCCTCTTTCTATCATGGTTACCCCCATTTTTGGCCTGTCTGTCAGTGTGTATGAATGTGCCTACCAAGAGCCTGCTAAACAGGACCCCAGTAGTTATGCTCTCTCTCTTAAATTATGGTTATTGCATACTGGTAACCCAGTATTTCACCCAAAATTGGCATACTGGTGCCCCCTTAATAGTCCCTAGTATATGGTACTGAGATACCCAGTGCATTGGGTTTCCAGGGGATTCCTATGGGCTGAAGCATATCTTTTGCCACCCATAGGGAGCCCATGCAAAGGGTTCTGCAGGACTGCCATTGCAGCCTGCGTGAAAAGGTGCATGCACCCTTTCACTGTAATTTACACTGTACCAGGTCACTTATAAGTCACCCCATAGCTGTACATCCAGCCCTGAGGGCAGGGTCCATAGTAGCTGTGTGTGATAGCACCTCTACACTAGCAGATATCCCCTATGACCTCCAGGACCATTTTCCCAGGCCTCGCAAGTGCGGGGATGCCATTTTACACATGCACTAGACATAGGTCACTACCTATGTCCAGCTACATAATTGTAACTCAAAACATAGGCATGTTTGGTATCAAACATGTAGGATTCAGACCCCCCATGCTTTTGCAAGCATTGGTTGTATGATTCCATGCACTCTGGGGGCTCCTTAGAGGACCCCCAGCACTGCCATTACAACCTTCTGGGGTTTGTCTTACATCCTCTCCCTTTGGAAATAGGTTTTACAGGCTTGGGAAAGATAACCTCCCCAAGCCACTGGAAATGCTTTGAAGGGTACAGATAGTGCCCTCCTTGCATAATCCAGTCTACACCATTTCAGGAACCCCATTCCCTGCTCTGGTGTGAAACTGGATGAAGGAAAGGGGAGTGACCACTCCCCTGTCCATCACCAGCCCAGGGGTGGTGCTCAGAGCTCGTTCAGAGGGTCCCTGGGTTTTGTCATCTTGGATTCCAAGTTAGCAGGGAACTCTGGGAGCATCTGAGTGGCCAGTGCCAGCAGGTGATGTCAGAGCCCTCCCCTGATAGGTGCTTACCTGTGTAGCTGACCAATCCCTCTTTCAGGGCTATTTAGGGTCTCTCTGTTGGGTGGTTCTTCAGATTCAGATTGCAAGACTCCAGCAGGAATCCTCTGCATCCTTTAATTCACCTTCTTACCGAAGAAACTGCATCTGGGCCCTCCAGGTACTCTACAAACTGTAACAAAGAAGCAAAGACGACTTCTGCAACATTGTATCTTCAGCTCCTGCAAGTAACTGCCACTGTTTCCAGGTCATGCATCTGACAGACTGCCTTCAGCTTGCACCAGAAGAACAAAGGAATCTCCCTTGGAGGGAAGGAGTCACTACCCTGCTTCAGCAGGCACCCCTCTGCAGCGACGACTGGTGACGTGGGTCCCCTCTCCTGATGAGCTGCATGGATCCAGCATCATGTAGTAGTCCCAATGATCCTGACGTCCTACTTTCCAGCTTTGGTGGAGGTAAGACCTTGTCTCCCCATGCAAGGCAGTGTGTCAAGGCACTGCATGTTTTTTGCAGTTGCCAAGGTTTGTTGACATCCTTCCACAAAGTTCTTCATGCACCGTGCAGGTCCGGCCCCCAGCACTCCATCCTGCAATGCACAGCTTCCTGAGTCGTTCTCCGGAGACATGGAATCCTTTGTTTTAGTGCTGTGTGGGCCTCCTTTTGCACCTCCTTTGTCCCTGTGCTGTGGGACTCTTGTGCATGCTGCCTGATCTTCTGAGGGCTCTTTAAGTTGCTGAGAGCCCCCTTTGGCTCCCCCTCCTGGATGGAGTCCACTAGGCCCCTCCTGGTCCCTGGCAGCGCCATTTCCACTAACCGTACGTTTTACGTGCACCAAGGCTTGTTGAAGGAATCCAGTCAGGCAAACCAGAGTGCAATCATCCATCCAGTGTGGGGCACCATCTGCACCAACTAGAAACCCGCATCCGTCTTCTTGGGTGCAGTACTGACTGTTGTTCTTCTCTGGTGGTTCTTCTTTTGCACCTTCATCCGGGTTAGCAGGGGTTCCTGTTCTCCGTGGACTCTTCTGTGCTTCTTGGACTTGGTCTCCTTCTTACACAGGTCTTCAGGTCCAGGAATCCACTGTTGGTGTTTTGCAGTCTCTTCTGGTTCTTGCATAACCATCCAGCTTGCTCCGTTCTTGCTATGGATCTATATTTGGGCTAATGAATGTGCCTCCTTTAACAGAGAGATCCTGCGGGACTGCTTGGCCTGTGATCATGTGAAGGATATCCCTTGGCTGATGTATATAAGAAAGGTAGCCTATTTTCTGGGGCGCCGGATATGTTTGAGGCTCTTGAGGGTCTGACTAGCCGTGATAAACACTAGGCTAAGGTAAATTTTCAGGAAATCCAGGGTGCCAAAAGAGAGGAGGAGGTCCTAAGGAAAAAATTGGTAAGGGAGTTTATTATGATAAGGATGGGGGTGGGCCCTGAGCCCTATCTCTTAGAGATAAGAAATGTGAGGGAAAGGTGTCTCATTAAGCAATTTCGCCTGGGGTTGTGAGAAGTAACCTATGTTTTCCGCTAGGTCAGTACAATGAAAAATCCATCAGACTCTGCCCCTGTGATGGTGTGTCTTTGCAGATTTGATTCACTTTACCTTGTTCTTTGATTTTTATGCACCTTTTAGGTGCCGTTTCTTACTCCCCCTGAGGAGGCTGAAGGGTTTTGTGCAATATCGCCCAGCTTTTTTTTGTGGGTGCTCATGGCTTCTGATGCATTGGTGTGGCGTGGGATGGGGTCCTTTTTGAAGGGTTCTATTACCTGGCGGAATAATCTGGAGTATTTTCAAAAGTTCTTAACATTTTTTACTTGACTGTTTTATTATCCTGTTTAATTAATTTTATGGTATTTAAATACTGGTGGAATGTAACCAGCTTTTGTGTATTATATTGTTTATTTATCTTTATGGTTGATTATTTTCATACTGAATAAAATATTTTGAGGGTTACTGTTTTTGCTTACGTCTGGGTGAAACTGAAATAACATTGGCAAATTGACTCAATTTCTGGATATTTGTTGCGTTAAATTCTTGAAACATGACAGTATGACACTTAGCTTAATTATGTGCCATTTGTTATAAAATTTTACTGCAAATGCAGAGGAATCTGAATGGCTGTTCAAATTTTTTGTGTAATGCATCCTCGCATCAAAATATGATGTGAGAGCGCATTTAATGCTAAAATATAATGTGAAACAACAGATTTGCATGTAGTTACACATAATTTTGTCAAAAGAAAATCAACCATTTGGGGGTAAACCAATGCTCCACATAAGGAGGATTGTCAAACTAAAACTGATTTAAAACAGATCACCAATGCAAACAGTGAGCAGTGAAACTGGAAAGATGTGACCGTTTGCTGCCACTATTCAAATAGATAAACTGGCTGACAAAGACACCCCACAATTGATTCAAGGTGATTACTGTAACCAATAAGGCAGTCTAACTGAAGGGTCCAAGGTATTTCATGTCTACTTCCGAATGTGCTGCCCAACAAAGTAGCTTAGGTTCAGCACTGGCAATCTTCTCTTCGCCGTCACAGTCCTACCACCTAAAAATGAATCATGAGAGACAAAAGGGCTACTGCAAAAGGACAGGATTTGGAACGCTGCCATAACCTGTAAAATACTTTAAAAAATGATTCCGCAATGTGGCACAATTGACAGAACCACCCTTTGCATGTCTGGAGTTATCCACGACCTTTTAATTTTACTAACATATACATACAAAGTAATTACAGGGTCCTACCGTCGGTTTTCTTTGTCCATTATTCTGATATGGCTTAATTTACATTTTTATTCCTCTCACTGCAGCATACAGTATGGGCAAAGGGTCAGAACACTTTGGCCATTGGCTAAGTGCACTGTGAGCAGTGGCATTCTGTCGTTCTACAAGGAACACATCCATACAAAGTTAGCTCCAGGGACTAGTATGGCATTGTAGCTTTGTAGATTAAATACATATTTTTGCCTTTAGACAATTTTATTTTTAGACTGAAGCTTCCTCAACCATAATGTTTTACAGCAACCTTGAGTAAACAAAAGAAGCACTGACAAAGTCAACAGGCTGGCACAGCCCTTGCTTGCGACAATTGTTACTCAAACACCAGTGGAAAGTAAGTTTGACTCGACATTACTCTAAATGTTTTCTTACCCTTGGCTGGATCGCTGACAGAATATTGAAAACGGAGATTTGTAGACTGAATATTATGTCAAAAATATCAGGGACCTAATATCTAGAAGGTAAGTGCAAATAGATAAGTCTGGATTTACTACTCTTAACTCTACATACGCACCTTAAAATATATATATATATATATATCTCATCAAGGAACATGTATGTGGAGTTATACAGTATAACTTTGCTTATTTACAGAAACTTACCTTCAAGATATTTTTCCCTTGATATTCTAGACGCAATGGCGCTCATTATGTCATTGATGGTAAAAAAACACCTACCGCTGCAGTGATGGCTGCCAAAATACCGTCACTGCGGATACCATCCGTCCACCATACTATGAGAACTGCCAGACTTCCGCCACAAGAAGGGTGGACATCTGTCAGTGATCATAATGGTGGACGGTGGTAAGCTGGCACTGCTACCACCAGCACCACCACGCCAGTCGAAAGCCGCCATCCGTATCATGCCCTGTGATACGGCCTGGCGGTGCTGTGCTGGTGGGGGCTGCTGGCGGTAGCAGCGCCCCTTCCTGTTGCCTGCCGGAAGACCACCTGGAAGAAGGTAAGTTGGGCTTCCGACAGGGGAGGGGGCCGGAGGTGTTGTGTGTGTGTGTGGGGTTGTATGCATGAATGTGTGAGTGTATGCGTAAATGAGTCTGAGTGTGTAGTGTTGTTTGCATGGATGTATGCATGTGTATGAATGCGTGTAAGAATGGTAATGTGAGTTTGTGTATGTATGTCAGTGTGAATGTGTGTACGAATGTGTGCGGGCATGACTGGATGTATACGTGTATGCCAGTGTGAGTGAGTGGGTGTATGTGTGGTGCATGTCCGCGGGTGTGTGCATGTATGGGGGGTAAGTGGATCAGAAGAGTGGGTGAGAGGATCAGAAGGCGGGAGTGTGGATGGAGGTGGGGTACCTGGGGAGTGTTGGGGGGTGGGTGAGCTGCCTACCAGTGACAGGGAAGGGAGGCTGGTGGTAGGCTGGCTATTGACATCTCCAGCCCGGCCGTTGCTACTACCATGTGGTCTGAGTGGAGATGTGGCGGGTTGGCTGCAGCCAACCCGACATTCTCATAATGTACTGCCGGCCTGTTGACAGTACTGCCACCACATTACCACTCACCGCCGGCGTCATAATGACCCCCAAAAGGGTCAACGCAGTGGGACAACACCCAAGAAATCGGGAGGACATCAGGAAGAGGTCGAACGACCTATGGGAGGTAGGGCATTGCTGGATCCCATGTGGCAACGGTTCCGGTGCTACAGGGCAGAAGGACAGAGGCGTCTCATGGAGGCGTTGGGTCATTACTGCAGAGCGGTGAAGGTGAAGTGGCATCTGTTGTAAAGTCAGTCCCTAGTTTCCAGTATGAACGAAGTCCAGCGAGGTCACGATGTTGCGGGCGACCTCATGGGGTGGCGATGAAGTCACAGGGCTGCAGGCGCTGCAATGGCCTTGGATGTCATGGACGTCGGACTTACGACACTCTGAAGTCAGCGAAGTCGGGTAGGATCAGCAGATGCAGCGACTCGAAGCCTACAGGGTCGTCGGCCTCGGGGCAAATGGTGTTGCGGTTCTGGACAGCGGCATCCTTTACAAATTTGCATGGCGGTGTTAGACAGGTTTTTCTATAGAAATTCACTTCCAGTGGCTCAGGAACTGGAAGGGCACCCTCTGGCAAGCTAGAGACCACAGCAGGCAAACTCAGAACTGGGTGGTGAAGTCTTTGCTGTCCTTGTGGCTTCAAAACAGGAGGCAAGCTCTACTCCAGGGCATTGGATATACCTCTCAAGCAGGAATGCAAAACAAAGTCCAGTCTCAGTCCCCTTTCACAGGCAGAAACAGCACCTACAGGATAGCCCGACAAAGCACAGTCACAGGCAGGGGCAGCACTTCTCCTCAGCTCTTCTCCAGGCAGAGGTTCCCCTTGAATCCTTGAAGTAACCTAATTTTCAGGGGGTTTGGTCCAATACATATACCCCTTTCTGCCTTTGAATTAGGGATACTTCAAAGGAAAGTTTCCATTGTTCGCAAGATCCTGCCTTGCCCAGGCCTGGCCCCAGACACACACCGGGGGTTTGGAGACTGCATTTTGTGAGGGCAGACACAGTCCATTCAGGTGTAAATTACCACTCCTCCCTCCACTCTAGCACAGATGACTCATCAGGATATGGAGGCTATACCCCGGCTCCCTTTGTCTCACTGTCTAGAGGAGATTCACAAACAGTCCAACTGTCAAACTGACCCACACAGGTAATCCACAAACAGGCAGAGTCACAGAAGGGTTAAGCAAGGAAATGCCTACTTTCTAAAAGTGGCATTCTCAAACTAACAATCTAAAAAAGAACTTCACTAACAGATATATTTTTAAATTGAGATTTTAGAGACACCAAACTCCACATTTCCATCTGCTCGCAAAGGGAATCTGAACTTTAATAATATTTAAAGGCAGCCCCAATGTTAACCTATACGAGGGATAGGCCTTGCAACGGTGAAACCCACATTTGGCAGTATTTCACTGTTAGGAAATGTAAAACACACCAGTATATGTCCCACCTTTAACATTCACTGCACCTTGCCCATGTTGAATTGGCAGTGCAAGACTGCACAGACAGACACTGCACTGCAATGGCAGATCTGCTACATGTTTACAGGGCTACTCATGTGGGTGGCACAATCAGTGCTGCAGGCCCACCAGTAGCAGTTGATTTACAGGCCCTAGGTACCTCTATTGCACTTTACTAGGGACTTACTAGTAAATCAAATATGCCAATTAGAGTTAAACCATTCACCAATACAATTTAGACAGAGCGCATATGCACTTTAGCACTGGCTAGCAGTGGTAAAGTGACCAGAGTCCTAAAACCAACAAAAACAGGTCAGAAAAAATAGGAAGAAGGAGGCAAAAAGATTGGGGATGACCCTCCAAAAAGGGCCAGGTTCATAACTAAGGAAATGAATTTATCTACTACAAAACTTTAGAATCACCAGGTGAAACATTGTTGGTACATCTTTTAAAACACTAGGCCCCACATAGGTAGAAGTGAATAAGGTCCAAACAGTAGCAATGGTTTGGACTACACTTAAATGCTCTTTACGAACATAACAGTCAGTGCATCAGAAACATCAACATAGTCGCTCTGCATGAATCAAATTTTTGGGCGAAAACAGAGGTACAATATTTATTCATGAATACTACAAATGTCTGCAGGAGTGCCATCCCAATCAAGTGTCAGCATGCGGTAAATTTTATTAACAGGAAACTTAGGAATCCTGCTAAAGAAACCCCTAAAGGACCATAAAAGCATTGACTCAACAACTCACAGCCTTTTGAGCCCTCCAATGACTGAAATATGATACACGTCCTTCCTATTTGTCCAGTAGAGGACCTTGGTTGAAAGTTACTTTCCCCAGTCTTTCTTTCCTGAAAAGTGCTACCATCATTAATACTGCCCTTGGTTTCTGACATCCATTGTTCAGATAGAGTTACCACAGGCTCTATTTGCCTCTTTGTAATAAGTCCTAGCTTTTGGACAATTCAAATGCTTAAGCCAGATCTGTTTAAGGAAAGAGACTCTTTTGGCAGTTATGTCTGTGATTGGCCCTGCCTCAGAATGTAAAACCCCTGTCCAGACCATCTATTTCTACTATTAATGCTTTCATGCCCTTAAATGTGATGAAAAACTGCTGACAAAATCCTGCATCTATCCTTTCCTTATTTCATGGGGCGTTAATGTGTTGTACCACATCAATCCTACAGAAAATAACTTCTGATGACTGCAATTTGATTGTGTAAAGCAAATATTAATCAGACAGCTCTAACCCTGCTCCTCTTCCTTCTACACAAACTTGTCCCAGACTGACAGTTCTACACATGTTGAGTGGCCAGAAAAACCTCCCTTTTATCTCACCCCACATCTTGTTGACTGTTCAAGGAATACATTGGAAGTAACATGGGCAGGAGTCTTGTCCTTGTGTATCAAATCTGAGTCAACAAGGCTGTGGGGACCACTGTAGCAGTAATAATATTGTACTGTATTTCTCACTGGCATTAAATATCTGAAGAATGTACTAAACATGTGTTAGACTTGGCATCCTTAGCGTGTTCTCTCTTAACCTTTTGCCTCTGTTTCCCAGGTTGTTGATGTGTGCTGTACTCTGCTTTTGCTGTTGTTACTACTCTGGGCACTTTACCACTGCTATCCAGAGCTAAAGTGGAAGTGGTCCTATGTAAAATGTATGTGCAATTGGCTTTCCATGATTGGCATATTTAATTTACTAGTAAGTCCCTAGTACAGTGCAGCAGAGGTGCCCAGGGTCTGTAAATCAAATGCTTCTAGTGGGCCTGCAGCAACAGTTGTGCCACCCACATTAGTAGCCCTGTAAACATGGCTCAGACCTGCCACTGCAGTGACTGTGCGTGCAGTTTTAAACTGCCAATTCAACTTGGCAAGTGTACCCACTTGCCAGGCCTAAACCTTCCCTTTTCTTACATGCAAGGCACCCCCAAGGTAGGCCCTAGGTAGCCCCAATGGGCAGGACACGGTTTTCACTGTATAAGGCCTCATAGGTTAACATGAGGGCTGTCTTTAAATATTATCAAAGTGTAGATTCCTTTTGGGAGCAGGTAGAAATATGGACTTTAGGGTCTCTGAGCTCACAATTTAAAAATACATCTTTTATTAAAGTTTGTTTTTAGATTGCGTGTTTGGAAATACCAATTTTAGAAAGTAGGCATTTTCTTGCTTAAACCATTCTGTTACTCTGCCTGTTTGTGGATTCCCTGCCTGGGTCAATTTACCAGTTGAGCTGTTTGCACCTCTCCTCTAGACAGTGACACAAAGGGAGCTGGGGTGTAGCCTGCATATCCTGATGAGCCATCTGTGCTGAGAGGGAGGGGAGGAGTGGTCACTCACACCTGAAAGAGATATGCCTGCCCTCACACAATGCAGTCTTCAACCCACTGGTGTGTGTCTGGGGCCTGGCCTGAGCAAGGCAGGATCATACAAACAAGAGAGACTTTTCTTTGAAGTTTGCCTACTTCAAGGGCAGAAAGGAGTATAAGTAGTGGACCCAAAACCCCTGAAAATTAGATCACTTCTGGATTTAAGAGAAACCTCTGCCAAGGAGAAGAGCTGAAGATCTGAGAGGTGCTGCCCCTGCCTGTGACTGTGCTTTGTTGGGTTATCCTGCAGTTGTTGCTTCTGCCTGTGAAAGGGGATAAAGATTGGACTTTGCTGTGAATTCCTGCTTGTGAAGAACCTCCAAGGGCTTGAACCAGTGGTCTCCAAACATTTTAATGCTGCACCACCCCAGTTGAAAAATAAAAATCATTGGCCCCCCCTCAGATTTGTCACAATTGTTTTATAAAAATGACAATGTTTAAATATGTCTAGATCTATTCAAACATTGCAGTTAAGTGCTGCTACCTTTTTAAAAATGCAATAACATGCTTCTGCTTAAAACAAAGGCCTGTTATCTGTATAATGCTGCTTTCGGCCAGAGTCTGGCTCCCCTTTGGATCACTTGAGGCCCCCCTAGGGAGGCTCGCCTCCCAGTTTGAAGATCTCTGGCTTCAACTGAGATTGCCTCCTGGTGTTGAAGTCTCAGGGCCATCAAAGACTTCGCCTACCAGTACCTGGACTCTCTGCTGAGACTCCTGACCTGCCAAGTGGTGCCCTATCCAGTCCCTGGGCCCTTGAGAGGTGAAGCTGGCAGCAAGAACTGGAAGTCCACCCTCAGAACGCCGTGCGGGGAAATTTACAACGCACCTTCCACGACATGGCTGATAAATGCCACGACGCTGGCTTCGCGGCTGAAATTGATGTTCCACCTGCATCGCGGCTGGAAGATCAACCCTTGTGGCTGGATAAAAGATGTGCAGCACCCGCTTACAGTGGCTAATAATGACACAAACCCCACGCAGCATGTTTTTCTGATACTGTGCGACCGGATTTTTCACGTATCGTCCGTGGGCGTCCAAGTCAACCTGACTCTGTGTGGATCCGAGGTGACCATCCGGAAATCGATGCATCGCTCTCTTGCGTGGGAGAAAAACGACTCATCGCCGACCCGACCTGAGAAGGAAACAACACACGGCCTCACTTGCGAGTAAGGATTTGACGCATCACTGACTTTTCTGACACACGATCGCCCGTGCGCTAACCAGGTGCTTTGTGTAACAACAGCATTCTCGCTGTTTTCTAAGAATTAAGGCCCTCGTTATGACTTTGGCGGTGTTTTCTTAAGACCGCCGAAGCCACGAGCACCAGAAGACCGCCATTGCTGGCGGTCTTTCTCCTGCCCTACAATGGGTACACCCAGATTTCTTCCACACTGTAGGCGGAAATCTGGCAGTTACCAATGCTGGCGGTCAGAGGTGCCTGAGCGGTGCCACCACCTGCACCGCTCGCCAGAAGGATGATGCCAGCTGTATTAAGACCATTAATATGGCCTAATGGTGTCCAGTTGGCAGGGCGCTGCCGGCGGTAGCAGTGCCCATTCCCGCTCCCTGCCGGACGACCTCCTGGCTGGACAAGGTAAGTTGGGCGCCCGACAGGGGAGGGGGTTGGGAGGGTGGGGTGTTGTGTGTGGTGTCTGTCAGTGTGTATGAATGTGTGTGTGCGTATGTGAGTGTGTCTGTGAGTGTGTGGTTGTATGCGTGTGAGTGAATGCGTGTATGAATGTTGCAGTGAGTGCCTGTCTACATGTCAGTGTGTATGCGTGTGAATATGCGTGTGAGTATGTTTTTGTGAATGCGAGCCTGAATGGGTGTCAGCATGTGTGAGTGAATGTGTGTATGGATGAGTGTGAGTATGTGTAATGAATGCGGGTATGGATGAGTGTGAGTATGTGTGAGTGAATGCTTGTATGGATGAGTATGGGTGTGTGTGAGTGAATGTGTGTAAGGATGAGTGTGATTGAATGCATGTATGGATGAGTGTGAAATGGATGCGGGTCTGAAAGTGGAGGTGAATGGGTGTATGCATGGTGGGTGTGTGTGTGCATGTATGCGGGAGGGGGTGCTATGTATATAGGGGGCGCTATGTGTGTAGGGGAGTGAGGAGGTCGGGTGCTTGCTGGGGGGGTGTGGGCGAGCCGTCTACCGGTGATAGAGAAGGAATTCCCTGTCACTAGTAGCCCTACCACCATGGATTTTGTGTTGGTGCTACTGCCGTGGTAACCATGGTGGTAGGCCCGTACATAATGCCGCTGGCGGTCTGCTGTGGACCGCCGGGTAGGTGATGTACATCTCCAGCCCGGCAGTTCATACCGCCATGGCAGTATGAGTTTGAGCAACCTGCCACACTCATAATGTGGCGGTATACACCACCAGCCTATTGGCGGTGATACCTCCACATTTACCGTGGCGGGTCTTAATCAGGGCCTAAGATTCTTAATATTTTGAAAATTCACATCTTGACTTCTGTATATTGGATTTTTTCATTTTGGTTTTGTTTTGTTCAGATAAATATTACCTATTTTTCTAACCTGTGTTGTGTCATTGTGTAGTGCTTTCACTGTATTACTATGTGTGTAGGTACAAATACTTTACGCATTGCTTCTTAAGTTAAGCCTATCTGCTCATGCCAAGCTACCAAAGGGGTGAGCGGGGGTTAACTGAGTGTGTTTTTCCTTTACCCTGACTAGAGTGAGGCTCCTTGCTTTGACAGGGGGGAACCAGACTGCCAACCAAAGACACATCACATGCAAATAGAATAAAGGAGGAGAAATAAAGATATTTCTCTTTGTTGCACAAGCTTCACTAGGCACACCACTTCGGTGCAAACCCATGATTACTGACTTTTGTAAATAGGGATGTGTGTCAAAATTCTGGGATGCCCATGCTCCACCCCTGTAAAGCCTATCTGATGCAAAATAACAGACAGCAGTGTTATGAGCTGCCTTGCCTTATTTTTTTTTTAACAAAGCCATGCAAATCGGGCTTGCATGGCTTAATAAATGCAAAATAGAATTTACGTCAGTGCTGCATCAAAAAAGTGATGTAACCACAACACAAAATTTCATTTAATATGGGACTAAATTCTTTAACTTATCAATGCATTTTATAGAGGAATCAATCTTATTTCATTCAGTTTGTTAACTGCAGCTCTTTTTTCGTTGATGTTTTAGTCAGCACTCAAAGTGCAGGCAAGACGTAATGGATTTTTCAACGCTTGTTATTAGATTCTTGCATGCATCATATGGTGGACCCCTGCAAGGAAACTCAGCTTTGGAAGGTCAGGACTAAATACCATTGGGTATATTTATCAGTTGGTTTGCTTCACTATTGCACCACAAAACAAGGTGAAAGAGCGACACAAACCTTATATGTGATTTATGCAAGGCCACTTTGCGTGGCCCTAATTGGCTCCATAAATCTGGAATAAGGCAACGCAATGAAGCACAGTGCAAATCATTGCCTTACTATGTCCAGAGAAGGTGCATTTACCAGAAATGGTAGACCTGGGAATGTGGCAAAAAGATAAGCCTTCTCTGGTAAGGCGTAACAAGGAGAAATATCTTTATTTCTCTTTGTTACTTCTCCTTGTTACTTCCTCTTTCTAGGTCTGCTGCATTGGGCAACACACATAAAGGAATATGCCTCCTTGGGGCAGGAAGGTGCCCCTATCTAAGCAAAAACCATCCTGTAGGTAACACCGGCTCCCTTGCACTATAGTGCAAGGGAGCCTAAGCTGGCACTATGCTGCCAAAAGGGCGCCAGTGCAGGGTGCATTCCTGCCCTTTTCCTGTGATGCAGCACTGCAAGGTGACTTGCTGCACTGCGTCAGCCTCTCATAATTGGGCCCCCCATTAACCTTGCAATAGACTACAAGCAGTGGACATGTGGTACATCTTCTAACAACTTGGAGATTCTAACAGCGAACCTTCTGAACGTACACTTCTGAAACTCAGCGATGCCTCAGACTCTAAATGAATTGGAAAACTCTCCTGTGGGCACAAAAGGGCATCCACCAGTTTACAGCAAATTTCCTAGAACAGCCCCTCTCAAAATGATGTCTGAAAACAGGGCCGGCTTTAGGACTGGAGGTGCACTGTGCGATAATTTATTGTGGCACCTCCCACCCCATGACCCCCTCCTCGGATTCACTCACTACTGCCTGGCAAATTTGCCCCATATGTCTCCATCGCTCCCCTTTCACATACATTCATGTGTTTTAAAGCACTTGTAAAGTCTGGCTTTACTAATCCACTCAACTAGCCACATAAACTATAGGGGTATATTTAAGAGCCCCTATCGCTATTCTAATGCCAAATTAGCATCAACTTTTTACGCTAATGGGGCGTTAGAAGGCCAAAAACGTTGTGCCATATTTACAAAGTGGTGCAATGCTTGCATTGCGCCACTGTGTATCCCTTTGTGCTACATTATGCCTGAATCAGGCATAATGTATACAAAGGAGACATCCCCCCGTTAGGGGGGCCAAAACAATGGTGCAAAGAAATCTGACAGATTTCTTTTCGTCATTTTTCTCTGTCACTTTTAATGCCTGCTCAAAGCAGGCGTTAAAAGGAGGCGTCTGTTGGTTACAATGGGCTTCTGGGTGCTTTGCAGGATTAGCATTAACAAAAAATTACGCTAATTCTGCAAAGTGCGAGTCTAGAGTCAAAAATTCTGACACTAGTCCCCTAACTACCGCCATGTTGTGCCATTTTTTAAATACAGCGCACACACTGTGGCGTTAGGGGAGTGCTTAGGGGCACAAGAAAAGTGGTGCAGCACTGTGTGAAGGGCCATGTTTTTTCAAAGATGCCCCATAGAGGCATATTTAAGAGCCGCTAGTGCCATTCTAACGCCACATTAGTGTAATTTTTTTAAGCTAATGTGACGTTAGAAGGCCAAAAATACGGTGCCATATTTACAAAGTGGCGCAATGCATGCATTACGCCACTTTGTAACCCTTTGCGCTACATTATGCCTGCACCAGGCTTAATGTATGCAAACAGGCTATCTCCCCGTTAGGGAGGACAAAAAAATGGTGCAAAGAAATCTGTCAGATTTCTTTGCATCATTTTTTTCCAGCACTTTTAAAGCCTGCTCACAGCAGGCATTAAAAGGAGGCTTCCATTGGTTACAAAAGCTGCCACTGGATAAAACTCCCATCTCTCTTCCTCTAGCAGGAACATTAATTGCAAGAGGTATCTTGACATTGTAATTGTTTCTTGAAGGCTAAATGCACAAGGAACTTTCCAGCAGGTGCTTTTAAATCGCAAGTTTCGGAAGTAATTGCTAAACACAGCGCCCCCCGGAGGTCAGCACCGCTAGCACCGCCCAAAAGCCGGCCCTGCCCGAAATCCAAAACAAGGATGTTAGAGTAAAAGAGCTGATTAGCACGCAGACTGCAAAAGCGCTACTTTTTGTTTCCATCTTGTATATCGCTCCTGTGCCCTTAAGGTTTTGACTCCATGTCCTAGTTTTGACCGACAAAACAGTTTCTTTTTTTGGCAACCGAATGTAATTTATTTATTGTGCTACTCAATCATCAATGACAAGATAACATGTCTTATGGCAGAGATAACTGCAACAAACACGGGCGTTTCTTTCTAAATGGAGACAGGAGTTCTGATTTACAGACATAATATTTTCTTAAGAAGGACAAGGACATTTGATTGTGCCCTTCAGTTCCAAAAGCTTTCCACGTTCCAACGAAATCGGAATTGCAATGTGGCATACCAAACTCAGATGCGAATGTAAACATTTGCTTTGTCTTACACTTTGGCTCCTGACCTGTACATAAAAGTTCTAAAGGCATGTCACAACAAGTTGAAAGACACGCTGTATTGACTATGTGACACACTTCCTGGTTTGCAAGCCAAGTTTTACCATCACTGATTAATCTGACAGGCGGGGAACACAGTAGACAGCATAACTTGAGCCTGGCATAGATTCTTACATTCCACTCGAAGGCTCCGACTGCCAGACCTCCAGCCGCTGCAGTGCCCGCCATGCCAACGAACAGGCCGCTGCCCACATTGCTCGACATGAGCGAAGCCCCGATCTGCAGGAAAACCACAGAAGAGAACAGACCATGAAGTTTAAACGGATGGCTGTGCATTAGTGTACTTGTACCATCTTGGACCAATATTGAACAATTAAAATAATGCCTTTGCACATTATCACTTCTGCTCTTCGTATAAAATAAATGCAACCATGTGAGCAGCATAACTTTGATGGAAAGGAAATTGAATGGCACATTTCGAAATTTTAATGCACATAAATAATTACAAAAACGAAACCTGCAGTGTTATCAACAGTTGACCTCTTGATAAATTAGGGCAGTGAGCCTTCCTCCTATGTGATCAGTATGGTACAAATTACAATGTGTAGGTTATGCACTTGGACATATAGCTACATAGTATAACGTGCACAGATAGTCCTGCATGTGACACTGTATATTGCTCGGCCGCCCAATGAAGTGAAGAACATACACCTTGACAGGCAGATTCCTGTAAAAACCTTGACTGTGTGCATTGGCACTAAGCTGCCACGGCTGTCCACTAACTTCATGTGAGCCTATTTTTATTTGGGCCTTGACATCATACTAATCAAGTGTCAGTGCAGAAGCATAGGCATGTCCCTGACAATGTGAGATGCAGCAACTTTCCTATGACCTAGAGAAGTGCACAACCAAGCATGCTCTCATAGCAGGCAGAGGACAACTGTTTCTGTCTTGGGTATAATCATAAATCTGTGGTGGCAGTTTATGCTGCTTAGCTGCCACGTTTCCCAGGTCCATGCATCATATGCTGCTCCACACCAATTTTTCGTTGTTGAATTCTGAGACATGTAGGGGGGCATTCTGACGCCAGGGTCGGCGGGAGCACCGCCGACAGGCCGGCGGTGCCCCGCAGGGCATTCTGACCGCGGCGGTTCGGCCGCGGTCAGATGCGGAAAACCGGCGGTCTACCGCCGGTTTTCCGCTGCCCATGTGAATCCTCGCGCTCCGCCGCCATGGGGATTCTGACACCCTATACCGCCATCCTGAACAGGATGGCGGTATGGGGTGTCGCGGGGTCCCCGTAAGAGGGCCCCACTTTGTATTTCAGTGTCTGCTATGCAGACACTGAAATACGCGACGGGTGCCACTGCACCCGTCGCACCTTCCCACTCCGCCGGCTCAATTCTGAGCCGGCGTCCTCGTGGGAAGGGTGTTTCCCACTGGGCTGGCGGGCGGCCTTTTGGCGGTCGCCCGCCAGCCCAGTGGGAACCGCCAGAAGACCGCCGGGGGCCCGTAGTCTTGTTTATTTCATTATAAGACAGGTCTGTAAGTCTCAGATTTTAAAGAAAACAGCCTTAAATGGAGCAGCACATAAAGTATGGATCTAGGAAACTTGACAGGAATGAACCTGTTTTGTGACTGTTTAGGCCCAGATTTATGAAAAAGTGGTGCATCAGCTGTGATGCTCCTTTTTTACTGCACTCCCTACTGGCACCTAACGACACCATGGTTGTGCCGTATTTAGCATACAGCAGTGGTTCCCAACCTTTTGGCTTCTGAGGACCCCCACTTTATCATTATTGGAGCCCGGGGACCCCCACTGAATCATTATAAGAATCTGGGGACTCCCTCACTGAGTCATTACTGAAAGCTGGGGACCTAATCAGTTAATATCATTTAATTTTCTAAGCAGTCGCGGACCCCCTGAGAAGGCTTCGCGGACCCCCAGGGGTCCCCGGACCACAGGTTGGGAACCACTGGCATACAGCACACCATGGCAGTAGTTCTAACAATAGCGTCAACATTTTTTATGCTATTGTGGTGCTCTGCTACACTAGCTTTAACAATTTTGACACTAGTGTAGCAAAGTGCAAGGAGGCGTATTGACTTTAATGGGTGTGTCATTTTAATGCCTGCTCTTCAAAATGACAGAAAAATGGCGCAGTGAAATCCTTTAAATTTCACTACGCCACTTATTTTGGGCCTCCTAGCACTGGAACTCCCCCCTTGAATACATTATACCTGGCACAGGCATAATGTGCACAAGGGTTTACAAAGTGGCGCAAAGCAAGCATCACGCCAGTTTGTAAATATGGCATGGGGGAAAGGACACCTTAATGCCACATTTGAATAAAAACTAATGACGCAAATGTGGCGCAAGGAGGCGCTAGGGGCTTCTTACATATGCCTCTTAGTGTGACCATGCCTTTTTAACTGTAACAGTGAGAGAGTGTGGGCTACTGACCGCTCTCATGTAAAGTTCCACTGTTATGTGAAACTCCAACATCCTTTGTGAATGCTGACTGAGCATGCATGTACAGTGAGGATGTGACATGTAAAGCAGTAGGACGCTGTGTGCGCATGTGTGAGTCTGAGTACTGAAACCAGTGGAATCCATTTTGGATGCCCCTTTTTGCACCATGGCATAAGGTGGAGGATGAGAAGGATGAGGAGAACTGTCTGCATTCATGTGGCTGCATATCCACAAAATGAAGTGAGAATGATGGAGACTGGGCTACCTTTAGAAATTTTATGAATACTTTGTTAGCAAGGGGCTGCTGATAGGCTCTCCTAGAGTACTGCCATTTGGTAGATGATAGGCATGACAGGTGGGACTGCAGTTTCTATAAGGGGATTACGTTTCTAGACTAGACCTACCCTTTTGTCTATCTCTGATGACTGCTTCAGGAAGGCTGATAACATCCAGATGCAGGAAACTTACACCTGATTGTGTCCACGTTGTGGGTGCTCTGGCGTGGAGCAAATTCCAGTGCTAGCTGATGTGAGTAGCATCACTTTTCACAAGGCCTGTGGAGCAGATTTATCAATCTTTCATGCAGCCCAATGCAGCAAGCCATCTTGCTGAACTGCTCTGCATGAATGTGAAAGGGCAGCAGTGTGCTGTATTTAACATTATATAGAGCATTCCTGCTCTTTCCTAGCACTGCTGCACTTTTTGGCTGCCTAGCACCAATGCAGGCACACTTGCATTATGTTGCAAGGGTCCCGGCATTGTAGCCAGGATTTTGTTTTGTGCAGGAAGGAATACCTTCCTGCACAAAAACAGTCCACAGCAGCATTTTCCTCTTGTGATGTATGCTTGTTATGTAGCACACATAGAAAGAGGGAAAAAAAAGAAGAAATAAAAATATTTCTCCTCATTACATCTCACAAGGAAGTGTAACATTTTAACACATTCCCAGGTCTAGCACTAATTGTAAATCTGGGAATGCACTAAAATCCATGGGTTGATGCATGGGGACGCCGATGCTCCATCCATGGAGCGCCTCCTCGTGGCAGAGTAATGCAAGGCAGTGATTTGCACTGCCTTGTGTTACTCTAGATTTATCAAGCCATGCAGGGCCATAAAAGGCGGCCTTGTGTGGCTTGATACATTTCACTTCATCACCCATTCACTCTTGCATGGGGGGCAGCCTCAAAAGTACGGTTGGGAGTGTTCATTCACATTTTAATTTGTCAAGATTAATTATGGTTCACAACATTGCTTTTGAGATTTTGATGTCAAGATTTTTGGCTCAGGTTTGTGACCTGGAAACCGCCTGACTCCCTATAGGACACATACATGCAACCTTTTCATCTTCCTTGAGCACTCATAGATTCATGCCAACCACGAAAGAACATATTTGCTTCTTGGTTCTAAATCCCTCTGGCCTGCACCATAAATCATAGAAACCTCTTCAACATCTTAACTGGTGCCACAGAAATTGTATGTTGTATTCCCTACATAGTCTCAATTTTACATGTCCCCCGTATAACACCTCTCCTCATACCTTTCTGGTAGACACTCAAGTTATATTTAGGTTACCATGCTATCACTCCTCAATTATTGTTCTCCTTATACCCTTGTCAATGCTCTGCAAGTTGCAAGTGGAGTCTGTCTGCACATTTGTTGCCTGATCCAGTCGCAACATCATTCCCACCATGGCTAATGTAAGATCTTGATCAGACAATAAAGTTATTGTGGAACTTAGAAACCTTAACAAAGAAGGTGAGATTTACACATAGCAGTGCATTGGTGTCCCACCAACATACACAGAAACATAAATGTATCAGGCCATTTGTCCCTGCCCTGCTTTCACAGTAGTAGTAGCGGTAAATTGTTTTATTCATTTAATACTAACCAAACCCTTTCCCTCAAAAAAAGTTAATGTATAAATTATTCGTGCAACACTTCAAACAATAACACAGTGAAAACACACCACAAAAAGGATCCCTCACCAGACTAGAACAAAAGAGTGCTTTTAATGAATAAAACAAGACCAAACATCTGATTAGCAGAACCCGAAATATGACATTTTAGAAATTTAATTAAAAATAACACCAAAAAGCTCAAAGCGCCAACTGTGTATATCTGGTCGCGCTGGACTGGGAGAAAGTCACAAGTTCAAATCAACTGTGATCGAGCCACAGCTGAGGCAATGTGTCTGTTCTGAGGTGTTGCAAGGCTACAATTCATACTCTTGAGTCTTTGCCAAGGATCCATAATCGAACAAGAGTCGAGCAGTCGAGGCCATGCACTGTATCTGAGGAGGTCTGAGGCTGCGATGCATGAACTTGCATCATCACTGAGGCTACCCCAATGAGAGATTTGCAATGTGAGGGCCTGCACCATGAAAGTTTTGTGCAGGAGGTGATTATGATGCGAGCTGAGAGGTTGATGTAAAGTCCTTGCGCTAAAGGAACCCTTGCAGCAGAGGTGATGCATTGGTTCTGTTCAGGACTGTGCTGCACAGCAGAGGAGATTAAAGTGACCTGGCAGAGCACCTTTAGGCCGACTTCCAAAGGTCCAGGACTGGTGTGGTTCCACTTTGTAGGTAAGGACTCACAGATGCAGACTCCAAGTGCTAAGTTCAAGGTTGTTGGAGCCTTCTGTCCCTGAGGCTTTAGTCAGGGGGCCAGCCAACTATCCTTTTGAGTCACTCTGGGGTCCTGGGTTCAACAGATGCACGTCCAGTACTTCTCACCCATACAAGCGGGCAGAAGGTCAGCACAGCAAGGCAACAGTCTTCAGAGAAGCAATCCAGAAGAGTTGCAGTCCTTTCAAACAGCAAAGTAGTCTTTCTTCCTGGCAGAGAATCCACAGGTCTAGAAGTGTACTGAAGAGTTGGTATCTGAGGTTCAATATTTATACCTTGACTTTCTTTTGAAGTAGGAGAAGCTTATAGAGGTTCCCCTTTGACGTGCACGTGTTCCTGCCTACCCTTCCCTGGCTCCAGACTATCTAAAGGGGGTATGACACCCTTTGTGTAAAGGCAGGACACCGTTCTATTCAAGTGCTATGCCCAGCTCCATCCTCCCATTCTGCCGGTGATGGCCCATCCAGGCACACCTAAGCTCTCTATTTTGTGTGGCTGTCTAGGAGGAATACATTAAGATAAACTGTCTGCTACACTGTCATGTGACCCAAGAGGCAAGCTACAGGCACTAAATGGCTAAGGTAGGAAAATGCCAACTGTGTACAAGTGGCATTATTCAAAATTGCAATTTGAAATTCGATTATTCCATAAGAGAGGAATCTACATTACAATTCCAAGACACCAAACATGAACTAGTTACCTGATCCCATTCGGAAGTTAAAGCTCATTAAATGTAGTAAGGTAACTCTAATGGTATCCTATGGGAGAGGTAGGTCTTACAGTACTAAAAACTATTAAAAAATGTAAAGCTTAAAAGTACATGTCCAACCTTTTAAATACACTGCACCCTACCCAATGGGCTGTCCCCAGCCAATGCTAGGGGTGACATCAGTTTTAAAAAGGAAAGTTTGACGCTGGCACAAGGTTTATTTTGGCAGGTCAAAATGGTAGCTTAAAATTGCACTCACAGGCTGCAATGGCAAGTGTGAGGAATTTTTAAAGGGATAGTTAAGTGGGTGGCACAATACGTGGTGTAGGCAAAATTAGAGAGTTTAATTTACAGGTCCTGGCTATATGTACTACCACGTTACTTGGCACCTATAAGTAAATTAAATATGTCAGTTGGAGAAAAGCCAATGTTAGCATGTTTTAATGAGTGAGTGTTGGACTTTTCATCCTTGGGGTGGTCTCCCTTAACTTTTTGCATCTGTTCCCCAGGTTGTTGATGTGTGCTGGACTCTGATTTTGCTGTTTTTGTTACTCAGGGGACCTTACCACTGCTAACCAGTGCTAAAGTGCAAGTGCTCCTTCACAAAATGTGTATGTAATTGGCTTATCCATGATTGGCATATTTGATTCACTAGTGAGTCCCTAGTAAAGTGCACTAGAAGTGCCAGGGCCTGTAAATCAAATGCTACTAGTGGGCCTGCAGCACTGGTTGTGCCACCCACATAAGTAGCTCTGTAATCATGTCTCAGACCTGCCACTGCAGTGTCTGTGTGTGCAGTTTTAACTGTAAATTCGACTTGGCAAGTGTACCCACTTGCCAGGCCTAAACCTTCCCTTTATTACATGTAAGACACCCCTAAGGTAGGCCCTAGGTAGCCCCAAGGGCAGGGCACAGTGTATGGTTAAGGTAGGACATATAGTAATGTGTTTTATATGTCCTGACAGTGAAATATTGCTAAATTCGTTTTTCACTGTTGCAAGGCCTGTCCCCCTAATAGGTTAACATGGGGGGCTACCTTTAAATCTGATTAAAGTGTAGATTCCCTTTGGGAGCGGATGGACATGTCGAGTTTGGGGTCTCTGAGCTCACAATTTAAAAATACATCTTTTAGTAAAGTTGATTTTAAGACTGTATGTTTGAAAATGCTACTTTTAGAAAGTGAGCATTGTCTTGCTTATACCATTTCTGTGACTCTGCCTGTCTGTGGATTCCCTGTCTGGGTCAGTTTGGCAGTCGGGCTGATTGCACCCCACACTAGACCGTGACACAAAGGGAGCTGGGGTATAGACTGCATATCCTGATGAGCCATATGTGCTGGGTGGGAGGGGAGGAGTGATCACTCACACCTGAAAGGGCTGTGCCTGCCCTCACACAATGCAGTCTCCAACCCCCTGGTGAGTGTCTGGGGCCTGGACTAGGGAAGGCAGGATTTCACATTCAAAAGAGACTTTACTTTGAAGTAGGCCTATTTCAAAGGAGAAATTGAGTATAAGAAGGGCACCCAAAACCACAGACTTGAGAAACACTTCTGGAAACAAGAGGAACCTCTGCCTGTAGAAGAGCTGAGGAGCTGAGGAAGAAGAGCTGCCCTGCCTGTGACTGTGCTTTGTGGAGCTATCATGCAGTTGCTGCTTCTGCCAGAATAAGAGGACTAAGACTGGACTTTGTGTGACTTCCATCTTGAGAAGAACTCTCCAAGGGATTTGATTTAGAGCTTGTCTCCTGTTGTTTGAAGTCTCAGGGACAGAAAAGATTTCTCTCTGCCAGAACCTGGAGTCTCTGGAGAGACTCCTGCTCTGCCCTGTGGTGCCCATCCAGTTCCTGGGACCCTGGAAGGCGAAGCTGGCAGCCTAAGAAGAGGAAATCCACGCACAGAGAATCGTGCGGGGAAAAGATTGACGCGACTCCGATCTGCGGCTGAAGAAACGACGCGCCGCCGGCTCCGCAGCTGAAAATCGATGCTCGGCGGAAACGCGACCGAAGAATCGACGCACGGAGCAGGAGAAACGACGCACAGCATAGCTGACAGAGGCTAGGGGATCGCAACCCGTGCTGCATGGTTTTTGGATCATCATGCAGCTGGATTTCTGACGCAAGTACAGCTGGGCGTGTAAAAACAACGCAAGGCCTGCCTAGACCCAAGAGTGCTGACCGGATCGACTAATCGCTCTCCTGTGGAGAGAAGGAGCGATGCGCCCGACCCAACGAAAGGAGAAACGATGCAAGGTCCCGCTCCTGAGTGGAATCGATGCATCGCAAGCCCTTTTTGACGCACACTCACCCGTGTGGGGTTGTTATTGACGCACCCAAGGTACTTTTTCACACTAACACTGTTAGTGTGTGTTTGAAATTACTCAAGGACTCTTTTTGATTTTTAATTGATAACTTGACTTGTGTATTGTGGATTTTTGTAGTTTTGGTCTTGTTTTGTTTAGATAAATATTTTCTAATTTTCTAAACCGGTGGTGTGCCATTTTGTAGTGTTTTCATGAAGTTACTGTGTGTGTTGGTACAAATACTTTACACCTAGCACTCTGAAGTTAAGTCTCATGCTCTGCCAAGCTACCAAGGGGGTAAGCATGGGTTAGCTAAGGGTGATTCTCTTTTACCCTGACTAGAGTGAGGGTCCTTGCTTGAACAGGGGGTAACCTGACTGTCAACCAAAGACCCCATTTCTAACAGTGAGCATATGCACTTTAGCACTGGTTAGCAGTGATAAAGTACACATAGCTCTACAGCACTAAAACAAGATCAGCAAAAAATAAGCAGGATGGCAAAATGTTTGGTGGAAAACCACCCTAACGCACACAGATCTAACAAGTGGAATTTCTTAAAAGATAATTCATTAGATCAGTTGAGTATATTATCAAACCAAATTCCTAAATAAGAAAAGCAGATTACTTTTCACTTGACTTTTCACTATAAAAATTCTAGATTAGGCGACGTAGGCCCCAAAGGCAGCACATAAAACTCAGTAAATTCAGTAAAATTGGTGGATAAGTCTAAGTTGTCCAGCAAATTTATGTAAGACTCCACCTGCATATAAAAGTACTCCTGCTTCCACAGAAGTGACTATTCTTCAGCTCAATGAAAAACAAATATGAATTTTTTGATCCAAAATAACGAAGGGGGGAAATTAAATCACCACTACACTTACAAATCTGTCCTCTCTCAGTCTCCTCAACAAAATATAAACTACTATCAACTCTGCAGTGCCTCCCATTTTTGCAGAGTACACAACATTATTTTCACTATCTTCAGTTCAGGCTTTTAAAACACAGAGAGAACAGAAAATGTGTTGCTGGAAATCATGTCTAACTGTTAGAAACCTTCTTTTTCTTACAATGCCAACCTAACACTAACCAAATGTATCCCTAACACAAAACAACTGTATTCTCTTAACCTGTTTAAGGCAACTTAGTCAAATGCTACTTGTACTCTGCTGGTTTGAAAACACATAAATAACTCCTGATGTAGTCAGGATACCTTCCCAAAATCTCCTGTATTTTATAATTTACTTTAAGTAAAAAAGGGCTTCTTCTTCTGTAAACTTACCAAAGTGGCACTACTCTCTGCAGAAACCACCCCTACGAGCATCTCCACTTGTGTTCCCACATGGCATATCTCTTTGCCTACGCCTATAACATTCCCTGAAGCCCCCATTTTAATTCCACATTATTGGCTCCTCAGGAAGGTAATATCATTACATATATTTCTTAAATATAGCTTTTCTCATATGTATTCACTATTATAAAATATCCCACTTCCAAGTGAGAGTTTCATTTAGATAGTCCCAATAGGTAGAGCATATGCCACATAAGCTGCATCTTTATTCATGCAACTATTTGGTAACCTTGTAATGTAATAGTAACCTAGGGATACAATTATTACTTCTCTATCTAGGGAAACCATGCCAAAGGCCTAATGAAAGCTTCTCAGTTACCTTTACTAAGTCAAGTTAAATATCCTGTCCAAATCTGCAGGGACTGGATGTCTCCTCTCTAATGACACAGAGCACATGGTTGCGTCTACTCAGATTACCTTATAAGAGAGGGGATGGTGGTAGCAGTGTTGCAGTGCTGATAAAGCTCAAATCAACAGCTGACAATCTCATTCTCAGTCAGTTATATTCCCCTTGGAAAAACTGGTGTAGGCAGCACTTTGCTGTTAGCTGTCTTCTGAACCTTCAGACCAATAACAAGCTATTATTTCTTGTTTCTGTTCAACAATACAGTTTGTAAGGGAAAATAACTATAACCAAATCCTCATTCACTTTGAAATCAAAAAGGATCTCACTGGTTATCATTGATGGCATGTCCTGCATGACAAGCCATCAAAGGAATATTCGCCTGCCTCCTTTTCCTGTGTAAGCATAAATGGTCTCTAAAAATATTTGGTGATAAGAATGGGTTAATAGTTACACAACACATTTTAATAAAATGACTTCAGAACTACCAATGAACACAGAGGCATTTGCACTGTTTGGCCACTGATGATGTCTGCAAGCTATCATGCATAAACTAAGAACCAATTTGCTTATCCAGTGCATTCAGTGGCCATAGCAAAGATCTGGAACTCCCTCCCTTGCTCTATCACTAGCCTTCTGGCTAATACTGCGTTTTGAAAAGGGTGAAAGCCTAGCTTTTCACTCTCTAATTGAAGGCATGTTGTTTTTCTGTGATCTTAGAAACTGTATTTATGTGGCCTTTACATCTCTTTGGGGCTTTTCAGTGCTTTAGCGCATTGAAGCCTTTGGATAGTTGTTGCTCTCCTCCAAAGCCATGTCATTTCATTTTGTTTCACCTTGTTTCAACCTGGACACCAACCTCACTCTCAATGAAAATATTGCCAAAAATCAGACAGTTTGGAACTAGCTCCGTCTCCTAAATAAGGTGAAACTGTTTCTTCCAGAGGCTTTAGAATTGCAGTTCAAATCCTCATAGTCTAGTATCCAGATGATACCCTACAGCACAACATCCCAGACTCCACACAGGCACTCCTTAAGGGTATCCTCTTTGTCTCAATCATGGCTTGAAGAAATTTTATTACATCACTCCACATCCAGATGGAATTCTATTAACTCCCCTTGCCAGTCACACAATCGTAAAAATCACCAGCCAGGATACTAGCAAATTGCAAACTAAGAAGTGTATAAAGTAAACATACGGCTGCAGGTCTTCTCCATCTAAGTTTCAGGTGAAAATAGTGCCAAAAAGCAAAAAAGCACCACTTGCGGTTATATGGACATGCTGGTCGGAGTTAGACCAGGGCAAAGTGACCCATTTAGGCTAACTGAGATGGAGTGCGGGTCGGATACAGGGACAGGATTAATTCAGGTGAAGAGTTTATCTTCTCGCACAGTCCAAGTCCATGCGAGCAGCCTCAGCCAGAACTTCGCTTTGGCTGGAGCTGCAAGGAGATCGATATCAGGGTGAAGAGCAGATCGCCACCAGAGCTTTACTTTGGCAGGAAACACAGGCGGGTGCTGTGGACGCAAAAAGCAGGTAACCATCGGAGCTTCACATTGGTAGGAGGTAGGACTGTCGCAGTTGACACCAATCATACAATCAATCAGTAATTGTAAAGTGTGGCTACTCACCAGTGAGGGTCTTAAGGCGATAAAGAGTCCGCTCGCGGTCAAGAAAAGCCCAAAGTTTCTAGATTTTCACCTGTAGCTCAGTCTTTGCAGAATTGAAGTAAAAGAAGTACATTATGATGTCAGCCAATAGTCCAGGACCTGGGGGCTCCTCTAGGAGATCAGGACTTACTCTAGCAGAGGCCAGCAGCAGATATCAGGCAGGTCTAGTTGGGTTAGTCAACTGGGCTGTTTAAGGTAAGCCTCTAGGAGATTGTTGTGTCCCTGTACCTCAAACAGAAGGTCAGTCAATTGACCTTTGGAGTCCCTTCTGGGGTTCCTAGGTTCAAGGCAAGCAGGTCCAGTCTTCCTTCTTGAGACAGCATAACAGTCCAGGAGTGTTCTGATGAGAGGTTTTTGGGAGGTTCCGCATTTATACCAAGTGCCAGCCCATGTATGAGGGCCCCTCTCTTTGTCTACCCTAAACTAATTCTCATCAGTTCTGTCTCTTTCCCTGGGTTTGACTCCAAAGTGTCTGTTGCGTTTGCAGTGACAGAGCAGAGAGCTTCAGAGAGCTTCATAAGGTAGGAAAGAGGTGGGCACAACCATTAGGTTACCCTTTGAAGCCCAGGAACAGCTAAATAAAAGTAGGTTTTTGCCCTGGCAAAAGGTTTATCTTACCAGGCCGTAATGACAGTTTAAAACATCACTGCAGGCTGCAGTGGTAGGCCTGAGACATGTTTTACAGTGCTACGTTAGTGGGTGGCACAGTGAGTGCTGAAGACCACTTGTAGTTTACAGGTTCTGGGTACATGTAGTACCATTTACTAGGGACTTATAAGTAAATTAAATGTGCCAATTAGGTGTATACCAATTTTACCATGTTTAAGGGAGAGAGCACATCCACTTTACCCTGGCTTAGCAGGGGTGAATTACACAGAGTCCTAATGCCAACAAAAACAGGATGAGCAAAAACAGAGTAGTGAAAGCAACAGGTCCAGGGGAACACCATGCCAAGGATGTCAGGCCTGAGATGTATCCTTTGTGCATTCCTTGTGAAAACAAACATCTAATTTTCTTGAGAAGACACTGGGTGGTCTAAAGCCAAAGGCATAATTGATTTCACCCATATTGATTGAAGTTTCTCTATTTGGATTCTATTCAGATTAACTCTACTTTGTAGTGAGGAGCAAAAGATCTTTGATTGCAAATGAAGTACCTGTCATGATGCCCTTAAGAGCAGCATACAATCCCACAAAACAATAATCCTACTGAGGCACAGAAAGATATCTACAGGATTAAATGAACTACCATACAATTGAAAGTCTTTCTTCAGCATTTTTCTCAGCATGTTGACAGGAATATGGTATGCGCCCTTTCCTTCCTTTCAACTTGTTTTTTGGACAGCTGGGAGATAGAAAGCATAGTCACAATCAGCAGTATCATTAGTTGCCCCACTGATGGGTGCATTCATTCAGTTGCCTCATTGATGAGTACCTTGGTTCACCTAGAGTTGGTCATTTTTCAAATATGTATCTTATTGAACCTTGCGTTGTAATACTCTTATGTCCACTCAGCAGTTATGGAGGAGTTCAGAGTTTACCACTGCTAACCAGTGCTAAAGTGCATATGCTCTCTTAAACATGGTAACATTGGTTCATAACCAATTGGCATATGTAATTTACTTATAAGTCCCTAGTAAAGAGCACTACATGTGCCCAGACCTGTAAATGAAATGCTACCAGTGGGCCTCCAGCACTGATTGTGCCACCCACCTAAGTAGCACCTTAACCATGTCCCAGGCCTGCTAGTGCAAGGCCTGTATGTGCAGTTTCACTGCCACTTCGACATAGCATTACAAAGTACTTGCCAAGCCTTAAACTCTCCTTTTTCTAAATGTAAGTCACCGATAAGGTAGGCCCTAAGTAACCCATGAGGCAGGGTGCTATGTAGGTAAAAGGCAGGACATGTGCTTATGTGTTTTATATGTCCTGGTAGTGAAAAACCCCTAAATTCATTTTCCACTACTGTGATGCCTGCTCCTTTCATAGGCTAGCATTAGGACTGCCCTCATATACTTTTTGAGTGGTAGATTCTGATCGGAACGGGCTAACCAGGTCATATTTAGTATGGCCAGAACGATAATAGAAAATCCTGCTTATTGGTGAGGTTGGATTTTATATTACTATTTTAGAAATGCCACTTTTTAGAAAGTGAGCATTTCTCTGCACTTAGAAACCATCTGTGCCTTGCAGCCCATCTCCAATCAACGCCTGGGCTGGTTGACAGATCCCTTGCGCATTACAGTCACACCTGCACTCATCTGCATATTGAATGTGTCTTCCTGGGCTGGAAGGGTGGAGGGCCTTACACTTACATTTCAAAGGCTAGTGGCTGCCCTCACACAATGGACTGCCAAACCCCCTACTGGGACCCTAGCAGACAGGGCTGTACTGAAAGGGGAACTTGTGCACTTCAAAACCACTCCTTTAAGTCTCTCCCACTTCAAAGGCATTTTTGGGTATATAAACTGGGTCTCTGACCCCACCAACTCAGACACTTCTGGACCTACACCTACACCCTGTAAAAAGGAACTGCCTGGCTGCCCAAAGGACTCATCTGGACTGCTATGCTGAAAAGGACTGCTGCCCTGCTGTTGCCCTGCTGCCCTGCTGGCCTCTGATTATGTTGAGAAGGACTCTACCTTCCCCAAAAGTGCTCTTCAAGGGCTTGGATTGAGCTTGCCTCCTGTTTTCTGAAGTCTCAGGGCCAAAAAGACTTCATCTCTTCAGGAAACTCCTTGTACGTCAAAAATTGGTGCACCACCTGCTGGAATCGATGCAAAGCCTGCATTGCGACTGAGAAATTGCCGCACAGCCGATAGAAATGACACAGCCCGACTTCTTGACCGGACATTTGACACAGCACCTGCCTTACAAAGGAAAATTTGACGCATCGCCTACTGGATCGACGCAGCGCCCATGTCCACTTCTAGCGTGTCTAGGATTTGCCCCCGATGGTCCCTGGGAGTCAAAATATCCCTGCATCACAGTGAGGAACCAAGTCTGCATGCCAAAAAATTATGCAAACCCTTTGCATCGTGGAAAGAAATGAGGCATCGTCAGTGCTGCATTGGAAAACCCAACGCAACACCCTGTTTCCACGCATCTCCTCCTCTGCGGTCTCCGTGTGTGATATTTTTGACGCATACCAGGTATTGTGTGTAACAAAGAGACAACTGTTCATTTCTAAGGATTAAGATATTTTTAAACCTTTTAAAAGTGATTTTTCAACTTTTGATTATCGGATCTTTGTCGTGTTGACCTTATTTTATTCAGATAAATATTATCTATTTTTCTAAACCTGTGTGGTGTATTTTTGTGGTGTTTTCACTGTGTTTCTGTATGATTTATTGCACAAATACTTTACACATTGTCTTCCAAGTTAAGCCTGACTGCTCAGTGCCAAGCTACCAGAGGGTGGGCACAGGATAATTTGGATTGTGTGTGACTTACCCTGACTAGGATTGTGGTCCCTACTTGGACAAAGGTGTATACCTCTGCCAACTAGAGACCCCATTTCTAACAGGAATGCTATTCCACGTATTGCAATAATAAAGTGAGAAAGGTAATAGCAGTAATACCTGCTATAAAGGCCTCCACTGCATGTTCTTAATGACCGGATCCTTAATATTAAATGGCCGGCATGCCAAACACCTTGTGCACACTCAGTTTCTCGTAGGATCTATCTTAAACAAGGGCTCACCACCCACTTCCAGAAAAGGCATCTCCCCACTTTGCAAATAAGACTTATCCAAGCAACTCCTTCCCTTAAGACTTGAAGCAGCATGATAACATCATGACACCACATCCCAGGCATTCTCTGTGTAGTCAGGGTCTATGTTCTCGTAAATTCCTTTCCATTTGCACGTCACACCTAGGCTTTCCATGCCTCCATCCACATACCTTTATTCTATACTGAAATGCTAAATCATATCAGTTTGTTGATGGGTTTTAGTTGTACCAACAATTGCATTTCTAATTTTATCCTTAATAATCAGCCAATGCTCACTTGGACACTTAAATGGGCTGTTCTCAAGATAAACACCTGGAAATCCGTTAAATGCAGGGCAAAGATGCAGGTTACAGGGCACATGGGATTGTAATTTCAGGGCTTTGATGAGCTGGCATGTGAGATGACCCTAACTGGGATCTGGTGGGATAACGATTTGGATGTCCAGGCAGAGCTTGAGGGATGAGATGCCTACGTCAGTGCTCGCAGGAGCTGGGCACAGGAATGTTCAGGAAAGGCATAGGAATCTGATTGGTAGGAAAATGCTAAATAACAATAACATAAGCAAGGCCCTCCAGTTTCCTTGGCCCAAAGGTGAGTAGCTTATCAAGTGCAGTTTCAGTGTCTGAAGGAAAAGAAACAAACTGGAATGTATGAGCTCATTGTTCACAAACATGAAAACCTGACAGATCTCCATAACACCAGGACTTCCATAGATTCCATAGACTAATTACATGGCATGTCTTGTGCAGGGCTCCTGTGGCCCTGGGCACAAGATAATCCTATGGCTGGGTGCCGGAGGTTATAAAGGCGTACTCAAATAACTTCGGTTCATCAAAAATCTATCAATCAAAAAGATTCTCCAGAAAGATAAGTTACAGCAAAGTCTCTCGACCTAACTATGGGATTTAGTAGCTATCAGTAACCAGTTATTTATTCGCAATGTCTTTAATAATTACACAATTGCCCTAGTAACAGTAGACCATATGAATTGTTTAATTCATATTTAACTAATTCATTTATTCCAAAGAGCATTGTTATTCACTTCATGATACATTCAGTTATTATCAGCACCAAAAAACAATACTTTTTTCAACATTTCTTATTTAACATTTTTTGGAAAAGGGTGATTTTCCATGTTGCGTTCTAAGTTCAAGTTACACCACTCAAGTGAACCATCCAGGTAACCCAAGAAAAGACTTCTTCTTATACCTGATTATAACTAATCAGGTAGGTTCTCTTTCAACCAAAATGGAGACTGTTTCAGCCCTGTGCCACTTAAGGACTTCTCGGAACATTGTGCATGGAGTTACATTTATCTTACATATAAACTGCCCAACATATGCTCGAGACAAAGTGTCAGCTCCTCCCACCACTCTAGCCCAGGAAAACACATCAGGATATGCAGGGCACACCACAGTTCCCTTTGTGTGACTGTTTAGAGTGAATTCACAAACAGCCCAACTGTCAACCTGACCCATACGTATATTCCAGAACCAGACAGAGGCACAGAACTGTTAAACAAGAAAACGCCCACTTTCTAAAAGTGGCATTTTCAAACTTACAATTTAAAAACCAACTTCACCAAAAGATCTATTTTTAAATTGTGAGTTCAGAGACCCCAAACCCCATATCTCAATTTGCTCCCAATGGGAAATTACACTTAAAAGATATTTCAAGGCAATCCCCATGCTAACCTATGAAATAAACAGGCCTTGCAATAGTGAAAACTGAATTTAACAGTGTGTCACTATCAGCACATGTAAAACACACCAGTACATGTCCTACATTTTAAAGACAATTAATCTGCCCCTGGCGCTGCCTTGGACCTACCTTTGGGATGACCTACATTTAGTAAAAGAGAAAGTTTGGGCCTGGCAAGTGGGAGCAATTTCCAGGTCGAATTGGTAGTTAAAAATGTACACTCAGTAACTGCAGTGGCAGGTCTGAGATATGTTTACAAGCCTACTCAAGTGGGAGGCACAATGAGTGCTACAGGCCAATTGGTGGCATTTGATTTACAGGGCTGGGCACACTTAGTACACATTACTAGGGACTTCTTATTAAATCAGATATGCCAATCTTGGATAAACCAATCACCAATACCATTTAGTCACTGAGCGCTTACACTTTAGTGCTGGTAAGCAGTGGTAAAGTGCCCAGAGTTCTTAGATCAGCAAAACCAAAATTCAGCACAGGATCAAAAGAGAGGAGGTCAGAAGCCAAAAAGACAAGGGAAACTACACCAAGAGCTGACAGGTCTAACACATGTCCCCCCCAGCTGAAAGTGGGGAGAACTACCCAACCTCATGGGAAGAACCTGGACAGACCATCAGCATTGGTGTGTTCTGTGCCAGGGTGATGTTCCTCCGTAATGTCCATTCCCTCTAGAGGGATGGACCACCTCAACAGTTTAGGATTCTCGCCCCTCAACTGCATTAGCCATCTGAGGGGTCTGTGGTCTGTCTGAATCCAAAAGTGAGTCCTAAAGAAATAGGGTCTTAGCTTCTTCAGTGCCCAGATCACAGCAAAAGCTTCTGTTTCTATTGTGCTCAAACTCTGTTCCCTGTGGTAAAATTCTACTAATGAAGGCTACCGGCTGATCTAGGCACTCTTTGTTAAGCTGTGAAAGCACAGCTCCCACAGCAAGGTCTGAGGCATATGTCTGCACAACAAATTCCTTGGAGAAGTCAGGAGCTTTGAGCACACGACCTCCTTCAGGGTGTAAAATGTGGTCTGGCATGCCTCTGTCCAGATCACCGGTCAGGACTGCTTCTTGTAAGTCAGCTCTATCAAGGGGACAACAATGGTGCCATTTCCCTTGACAAATCTCCTGTAGTACCCAGTAAGAGCTAAAAAGGCTTTCAGCTCTGTTTGAGTCTTGAGGGGTGCCCAAGCTAGAATGGTGTCAATCCTGGCTTGTAGGGGAACCATCTGGCCGCTCCCTACCTGGTGTCCCAAGAACACCCCTGCCCTATTTGGCACTTACTTGCCTTAACAGTGAGGCCTGCACTCTGCAGAATCCTCAATACTTCTAGGATGTTTTACAAGTGGTCCTCCGAGCTAGAGAGGAAAAAAGCAATGTCGTCCGGGTAGGTGCCACTGAAGTTCTCCAACCCAGCCAGGACAAGGTTGACCAGCCTTTGGTATGTGAAAGGAGCATTCCTCAACCCAAAGGGCATAACACAGAACTGGTGATGCCCCTCTGGCATTGAGAATGCCATCCTCTCCATGGGCCCCTCGGTTAAAGCAATCTGCCAGTACCCAGGTGTTAGATGAAACGTGCTCAGGAACTTGGCAGCTCCCAACCATTCAATGAGCTCATGAGCTCGGGGGATGGGGTGCACGTTAGCCTTATTGATGGCATTGAGCCCTCAGTAATTAACACAAAACCTCTGTTCAGGTGTGACACTGGGTGGAGCAGCCTTGGGAACCAGAAGCACTGGGCTGGACTAAAGACTATTGGAGTGCTCAATCACCCCTATCTCCAGCACCTTAGAGACTTCCTCTTTGATGCTGTTCCTCACGCTATCACTCACTCTGTAAGACTTGTGCTTAATAGGTAGCTGTTCCAGTGTAAATGTCATGAGTACAACATTGGGTGACTTCTGGGGTGAGCGAGAACAAAGTGGCAAACTGTCCCAATAACTGATGACAGTCCCTCTGCTGCTCTAGAGTGAGGGTAGGTGAGAGGTACACACCCTCTACTGACCCATCCTGCTCTTTGGAAGACAGGAGGTCAGGGAGAGGTTCACTCTCCTCTTCCACCCCATCATCCGTGACCAAGAGCATGGTCAACTCAGACCTCCCTAAACATGATTAGAGGTGGTTCATGTGTAGGCCCCTCAAAGGGTTCCTAGGAGTTTGCATGTCCACCAGGTAGGTGACATTACTCATGCGCTCCTTAACTTCAAATGGCCCAGAACATCAGTCTTGGAAGGCATGGGGCTCTAATGGGGCCATCACCCATACTTTCTGGGCAGGCTGAAAGCCAACCAGGGTGGTATTCTGGCTGTACAAGCATTTCATATCCTCCGGGCTGGTTTTCAGATTCTCCTAGGTGAGCTTCTAGAAGCGGGCTGTCTGGTTCCTGAAGGCTAGCATGTAACTAAACACATCTTGGGGTAATTTCTTGGGAGCTTGGTCGCAGCCCTCCTTCACCAAACTGAGGAGCCCTCTCACAGGGTGCCCATACAGAAGTTCAAAAAGGCTGAAGCCAACCCCCTTCTGTGGCACATCCTTGCAGGCAAACAACAGACATGGTATCAGGACATCCCACTTACGCCTCATGGGTTCTGAGAGACCCATAATCATGCCCTTCAGGGAACAGTTGAACCTTTCAACCAACCCATTGTTTTGGTGGTGGTAAGGCATGATGAACTTGTAGGTAACACCACACGCCTTCCACACGGCCTTAGTGTATAGTGGCACGAAATTGGTACACTGGTCAGATCCCACCTCTGTGAGGAAATCCACATGGGTAAAGATCCCCATAAGTGCCCTGGCCATGGTGGGGGCAGACACTGTCCTCACAGGGATAGCTTCCGGATACCGGGTGGCATAGTCCACCAAGACCAAGATAAACCTGCCCATGGCTGTCTTGGGATCCAGAGGCCCCACAATGTTGATGCTCTCCCACTGAAAAGAAGTACTCAGAACAGGAAATGGTTGAAGAGGAGCTTTGTACCTCCTCCCAAATTTGCCACTCACCTGGAAGGTTTGACAGGTCCTTCAGAATGCATCTGAGTTCTTCCTCATTTAGGGCCAATAAAAGTGGGTGACAAGCCTAGCAAATGTCTTATCCTGCCCCAAATGATCTGCCAGTGGCACATAATGAGCCAGACACAGTAGGAAGGCTCAGAAACACCTGGGTACCACGAGCATATGGGCTGCCCCAGGCTCAGCAACCTTAGACTTGCTATACATGAGATCATTCTCCCAGTATATCAGGTGAGAACCAGAGGTGTCACCAGCTGCCTATGCCACAGCCTGTTTCCAAAGACCTTCAAGGGTGGGGAACACCTTCTGCACTGCGCAGAGCTCCTCCCTGGTGGGGCCTCATTCCTGCTGCCAGTGGGTCAGGTAGGTCCTCCAGTTCGGCCACTTCTTCCCCTGTAGGATCCGGGGCATCTCCCTCAGGTTCAGCCTCCTCCCGGAACGTTGGAATCTCAGGAGGGGGATTCCTGTGCTCCTTGCCCCTCCTCCTCCTGGCAGGCACCTGGGTCACTGTTTCAGTCTCCAGGTTCTTCTGATCACCCTCTCTGGTGGCCATGGACCGTGTGATTATGCACACCCACTCTGGCAATCCTAACAGCTCCAGGTCATTCCTTAGCAGACAGTTAATAGGCATGTTTGGACTCACAACTACTCTCAAGGAACCTGAGATCACCCCCATTCAAAGGGAACCTGAGCTACCAAACATAGCAGCTCACTGCTACAACTTGGTGGACCACAATAGGGATTACCTGCTCTTGAGACACCAAATGACAGTGGACAGTTGTCATACTGACCTCTGTGTTTTGTAGAGTCTCCACCAGCCTTCCATTGATGGTCACCCACTGTCTGTACTTTTTAGTGTAGTCAGACATGAGGGTTCTCTGGACCACCTCAGCCTCACCCAGGGAGACTATGGTTAAATCAGCTGGCTCCTCACCACTAATTGGGGCCAACTCTTCCGCAAGCGCTATACTTCCCCCCCAGTGTCCACTTGGGACACTTAGGACTCCCCCTGAAATGCCTTTCCTGGCCTCAGATGAAGTACTTGAGGTGTCCCTTCCCTGCAGGCTTATCTGACTGAACCAATATTTCTTTTCAACAGTGTTGGACCTGGCTTTTTGACGGGGACATCCCCAAACTTTTTGCCTCCTTCCTCCTATTTTTTTCTGACCTGTTGTTGTTGGCTTTTGACCTCTGAGCACTTTACCACTGCTAACCAGTGCTAAAATGCATATGCTCTCTGTGTAAATTGTACTATGGATTGGTTTATCCATGATTGACTATTTAATTTACTTGTAAGTCCCTGGTAGAGTGCACTACATGTGCCTAGGGCATGTAGATTAAATGCTACTAGTGGGCCGCAGCACTGGTTGTGCCACCCACCTCAGTAGCCCCTTAACCTTGTCTCAGGCCTGCCATTGCAAGGCCTGTGTGTGCAGTTTCACTGCCACTTCGACTTGGCATTTAAAAGTACTTGCCAAGCCTAGAACTCCCCTTTTTCTACATATAAGTCATCCCTAATGTGTGCCCTAGGTAACCCCTAGAGCAGGGTGCTGTGTAGGTAAAAGGCAGGACATGTACCTGTGTAGTTATATGTCCTGGTAGTGTAAAACTCCTAAATTCGTTTTTACACTACTGTGAGGCCTGCTCCCTTCATAGGCTAACATTGGGGCTGCCCTCATACACTGTTGAAGTGGCAGCTGCTGATCTGAAAGGAGCAGGAAAGTCATATTTAGTATGGCCAGAATGGTAATATAAAATCCTGCTGACTGGTGAAGTCGGATTTAATATTACTATTCAAGAAATGCCACTTTTAGAAAGTGAGCATTTCTTTGCACTAAAATCTTGTTGTGCCCTTCAACCCACGTCTGGCTAGGTTTAGTTGACAGCTCCTTGTGCATTCCCTCAGACACACCCCAAACACAGGGTACTCAGCCTCACTTGCATACATCTGCATTTTGAATGGGTCTTCCTGGGCTGGGAGGGTGGAGGGCCTGCCCTCACACAAAGGACTGCCACACCCCCTACTGGGACTCTGGCAGACAGGATTGAACTGAAAGGGGGCTTGGTGCATTTCTTAGACACTCTTTGAAGTCACCCCCACTTCAAAGGCACAACTTAGTATAAAACAGGGCCTCTGCCCTACCTCATCAGACACTTGCTGGAGAAGAAACCTGAACCAGAAACTACATCCTGCCAAGAAGAACTGCCTGGCTGCTCAAAGGACTCACCTGTCTGCTTTTCTACAAAGGACTGCTGCCTTGCTGTTGGCCTGCTGCCTTGCTGAACTGCCTGGCTGCTCAAAGGACTCACCTGTCTGCTTTTCTACAAAGGACTGCTGCCTTGCTGTTGGCCTGCTGCCTTGCTGAACTCTTGTCTGGCTGTAAAAGTGCTCTCCAAGGGCTTGGATAGAGCTTGCCTCCTGTTCCCTGAAGTCTCAGGACCAAAAAGACTTCTTTCACTTGGACGCTCCGTGCGCCAAATTTTTCGACGCACAGCTTGCTCCGCGGCAAGAAAAACGCCGCACACCGACGCTGATCGACGCAATGCCTTCGGGACGATAGAAACTTCGACGCGCAGCCTCGCAAGGACAACGCCGCCCGACTTCCAAGGAGAAATCGACGCGACGCCTACCGTGAGCTCGAAACTTCGACGCACGGCCTCGCAAGGACAACGCCGCCCGACTTCCAAGGAGAAATCGACGCGACGCCTGCCGTAAGATCGAAACTTCGACGCGCAGCCCCGCAGAACGACGCGCAGCCGGAAAACAAGCAGGAGAATCCACGCACAGACCCGGGACATCTGGTAATCCCCGCAATCCACAAGAAGAGACTGTCTGCGCGCCGGAAAATGATGCAGGACTTCCCCGCGTGGAAAAGAACGACGCAAGTCTGTGTGTGCTGAGGAGAAATCGACGCACACACCCTTTTTCCATGTATCTCTTCTCCTGTGGCCCTCTGAGGAGATTTCCCACCAGAAACCAGGTACTTTGTGCTTGAAAGACACTTTATTGCTTTTTAAAGACTTAAGACACTTTATATCACTTTTCAGTGATATCTTTACAAATTCATATTGCAACTTTGATTGTTTGGACCAACAATTACTCAGATAAATATTCTATATTTTTCTAAACACTGTGTGGTGTATTTTTGTGGTGTTATACTATGGTGTTGTATGATTTATTGCACAAATGCTTTACACATTGCCTTCTAAGTTAAGCCTGACTGCTCGTGCCAAGCTACCGGAGGGTGAGCACAGGCTGATTTTGGATTGTGTGTGACTTACCCTGACTAGAGTGAGGGTTCTTGCTTGGACAGAGGGCAACCTGACTGCCAACCAAAAACCCCATTTCTAACAAACAGGGGGCTGGGAATCCTTACCCTGGGAACTAGTTTGGAGATCTTTTGAGAATGCCTTACTTTTATCCTTGTCCCTCCTCCTCCTCCTTCTGTTTGGGACCCAACCCACACTTGGCTGAGTCTCCCACATACAAGTTGTTTTGAACCCTGGTGCTGAGCCAGCGGTTGGCCTCCTTGGCAATCTTCCTGGAGTCAGTAGGCTTGCTGTCAATCAAGTGCTGGCTCAACTCTAAAAAAACAACAACCAGATAAGTGTTCCTAAACAATCAAATTGTACAGTCCCTGATAGTCTGTTATCTCGCTGCCCTTCACCCAACCATCCAATGCTCTGCAAAAAAGAATCAAGATACTCCACCCAAGTTTGAGACCAAAGTTTAGTACTCTACCTAAACTTTACCCTGTAACTCTCTGGGGTGAGACCATACCTCCTGGTCAGGGTGACCTTCATGGCAGGGTACCTCATCCTGTCCTCTTCTTCTAAGGCCAACAAGATTTTCCTCCCTCCACTGAGAAGTAATTCCACAGGCCTTCCCCCCCAATATTTCTCAGGGACCCTATGCATCCTGAGTGCCGCGTCATAACCCCTGATCCACTGCTTTATGACATCCCCCACAACAAAATCCTTCATCACATCCTTGGGTATATGTACCTTCCCATCAGACCGCAATTGAAAACTGCTGCCACCATCTGCACAGGACCTGCTCTTTAGTCCAGTTCCTTCAAGCTCAGCTCTTGAGCTAAAAGCAATTTATTTTCTTCCATGGCAATTTTCTCTTTTTCTGCCTCTTTTTTGAGCCTAGCTTGTTCCAACGTAAGCTCCAACTCATGCTTCAGCTTGAGCTTCTCCAGATCCATTTGGAGTCTCCAAGCCTCCCGCCTGTCCTCCAGCTCTTCTGGGGTCAGACCTCTTAAAGAAAAACTGCTGCTTGCCCTGGAAGGTGCCTTCATCCCAGACATATCTTGATTATCCACAAAATCATCCTGAAGGTGTTGCTCCTCTCCCTCCACAATAACATTCTCCTCCCCATGTGCTCATCAGCCTTTTGCAGTTTTTCCTTTTTAGTGAGGCCTTTATCAGGACATTTGTGCTCCTTGCAGTACTTTTTGAGCTTAAGTGCCAAATAGGTCTCCATCCTCTCCTGCTCAAATACCAACGATGCAGCTCCCACTGATGGATCACCAGACTTGAACATGATTGTGAATCTAACTCAAAAGTTGCAAAAAGAGAAAAAAATCAAACCAGTGTGTTGGGGTGTAATGGGTTGCGAGAAGGGAATAGTGTACACATATCACTGTATGTCAAGTACAAATACAAGTCCTATCCTCCTGATCACCAGTGTTAGAAATTGGGTCTTTAGCTGGTAGTGGTTTGCACTCTGTCCAAGTAGGAATCCTCACTCTAGTCAGGGTAAGGGAGCCACACAGCTAAGATAACCTCTGTTCAACCCCTTGGTAGCTTGGCACGAGCAGTCAGGCTAATCTCAGAGGCAATGTGTAGAGTATTTGTACACACACACACAGTAACACAGTGAACACACCACAAAAACACTCCACACCAGTTTTAGAAAAATAGTCAATATTTATCTGAATAAAACAAGACCAAAAAAGGGTCAGTGGGTAAGGAGTATAACGTCACAAAGTATTGGGCAAAAATGTAATTGATGTCCGCCTGAGTTCTTGGGATGTCTGAGTGTGGCATGCATGCCAAGATATCCCTCTGCGTGCTGACGCGCCACAGCATCTTTATAATCAATGGCACTCAATTGCTGAGTCTGCTCTCTGCATTGGCAGTGAAGTTCTACCAGTTGTGGGTGTGAGGTCGTTACAGTTACCATTTCAATTTTTATGGTGCATATTTGTGCCTCAAGATCCATGACAGAATGCAAAGTGTCATTTTCACACCCCAGGAGGCGTTAATGCAGTGCCCCTTCATGACTACCCTCATGGTTTCACATTCAAGCCCCTAGGCGGTGGTCATACCATCATTGTGTGCAAAGTAAAGGGTAAGTCACATAGGGCCTCATTCCAACCCTGGCGGTCATGGACCGCCTGGGCCCGGGACGGAGGATGCACCGCCAACAGGCTGGCGGTGCATCAAGGCCAATTCTGACTGCGGCGGTAAAGCCGCGGTCAGAAAAGGGAAACCGGCGGTTTCCCGCCGGTTTTCCCCTGACCCAGGGAATCCTCCACGGCCCTGGGGATTCCGACCCCCTTCCCGCCACCCTGTTCCTGGCGGTCTTGACCGCCAGGAACAGGATGGCGGGAACGGGTGTCATGGGGCCCCTGGGGGCCCCCACTGGCATGGGCACTGCAGGGGCCCCCTAACAGGGCCCCATTAGGATTTTCAGTGTCTGCTAAGCAGACACTGAAAATCGCGACGGGTGCCACTGCACCCGTTGCACAAAAGATACTCCGCCGGCTCCATTCGGAGCCGGCCTCATCGTTGCTGGGGCTTTCCCGCTGGGCGGGCGGCCTTTTGGCGGTCGCCCGCCCGCCCAGCGGGAATGTCATAATGACCGCTGCGGTCTTTTGACCGCGGAACGGTCTTCTGGCGGTTCCCGCCAGGCGGGCGGCGGAAGCCGCCCGCGGGGGTCAGAATGACCCCCATAGTGCCTTCATCCGTAGTCTCCACGTCGGAATGGCAGATCAGGTCACACCCCAAGTAAAGACAACCTTAAGTGGATTATGTTCTGAAATTGTCCTACCCAGATATTAGGAGGATTGCATCATGGGCCAGAGATCTAAGTTACAGAGTATATAGTCCAGATGCATATGAATCTGATGGCCCAGAGCATAGTAGAAGTACTCTGAGTCAGTTGGGTGGACTAAACACCAGACATCATAGAGATGAATTATCTCAGTCCACTGTTTAAATTGCTTAGTTGCCTTTATTCCATGGGTACCTGGAAGAGGGGGGGAGGAGGTGCTGATCTGTCTAGGAACGAGTCATACACACAATGAAAATCTGCAGGTTATGTATCAAAGATGGAGTGGATGATGTGTGGAGAAAATCACCCTGGTGAGTGTTGGGTGCATATCTGGAGAGCAAGAAGAGGAAACACCCATCAAAGGGCCCTCCACTAGGGCATATCTCCCATCAGGGGTACCAATCAGTTTTGATTGGTCAGCAGTCCAGCTTTTTTTCAAATATTTCCCTACTTAAAGACAACTTGGCACAGACTCACTGCACCTCCAGGTATCGCCGCGCAGACATTTTACTGCCAATTTTTCAAATACAAGTGGATTTTGTTGGCATCTTTTAAACTTGTTATAGTTAGCTCAGCATTTGCATCATAAGCTACATGTTTTAAGTGGTTTTGCTCTTTACACATAAGAATGTTTTTTAAAATGTTTTGCGCCACTACCTGCACAGGACACTTAGGGGGTCATTCTGACCCTGGCGGTCGTTGACCGCCAGGGTCAACGACCGCGGGAGCACCGCCAACAGGCTGGCGGTGCTCCCAAGGGCATTCTGACCGCGGCGGTATGGCCGCGGTCAGAAAGGGAAAACCGGCGGTCTCCCGCCGGTTTTCCGCTGCCCAGGGGAATCCTCCATGGCGGCACAGCTTGCTGCGCCGCCATGGGGATTCCGACCCCCATACCGCCATCCTGTTCCTGGCGGTTTCGGCCGCCAGGAACAGGATGGCGGTATGGGGTGTCGTGGGGCCCCCATAAGAGGGCCCCACTTTGAATTTCAGTGTCTGCCATGCAGACACTGAAATTCGCGACGGGTGCAACTGCACCCGTCGCACCCTTCCCACTCCGCCGGCTCTATTCAGAGCCGGCATCCTCGTGGGAAGGGGTTTCCCGCTGGGCTGGCGGGCGGCCTTCTGGCGGTGGCCCGCCAGCCCAGCGGGAAACACAGAATAACCGCGGCGGTCTTCTGACCGCGGTGCGGTATTCTGTTGGGGGTACTTTGGCGGGCGGCGGAGTTAGAATGACCCCCTTAGACCCACATTTGTACTTTTTTTGCTCCACATTTGCGTAATTTTTTTACACAAAAGCGTTGCAAACTTAGAAAATACAATTATATTTTGTAACTTTGCGCCACCTTTGCGTCACAAAATGACACTAATGAGGCACAAAAAAGTATAAATATGTGTTTAAGATTCTCCGGTCCACCCCAACCTCGTTTTCCATATTCCTGGGACAACTGGGGCTGCCATTTTTGATGGGTCAGCAGTTTAGTCTTTCTTCAAATATTTTCCAACTTAAAGACAGGCTGGCACGGATGCACAGTGGATGCACCAACGGCAAACACGTCTGTGCGCGTCCGCACCCGACTGCTGCCAGGGACCGCGCATCTTACACTCTATGGTCAAGTGAAACTACTAAACTTCAGTCCTCTAATAATTAACTTAAGGGCTTTAATACCAGAGTCACTCTTCAGAAGAATGCTACCTCACCATGTCATACCATCCTTTAACTGGAATCCAACACCCTGAGTGAATGCAAAACCTGTAGTTTCACGTTTACTACTGATCTTCCGTGGAAGGCTTCTGCTCATTCTGTCCATTTTAAAAGCACATTCCATAAGGAGTGCTTTAATGAATCCTCTTGTTACTTTTTCAGCAAATATTCGCAAACATAAGGGGTATGGATAAATCTGTAACAGACCTATACTGCACTGTATGCTCTTGCTAAACATGCTACTGAAATATGGGATCTAATAACCACTCACCAGCCAGACATATGTTTTCTTAGAAGAACCTGGCTTCACATGTCGTCTATTCTCTGCATACCCATAGCCATGCCTGGACACTCTAACTTGCTAAAACTTGGCAGGGAGACAAAAAAAGGGTCAGAATAGGTATTGCCTTTTGCATCCCAGCTAAAGTTACCCTAATTGGTACTCTCTGTGAGGAATGGATAGGGATCTGCATTTTTAACCTAGAGATGCTATCTGGTGATTTATGGAAAGGTGCTCTAGTATATCACCCCCCTGGTTTAAACATTTTTTTAGCTATAAGCTAACAAACATTATTGTCCCCCTCACCATGTGCTAACTTCCAAAAGGAGATTTTAGCTTTCACGCAGAACTGTGCTCTGACCCAGAAACACAACCACTTCTCTCTGATTTAGAGATGCTGCGGCTTACCCAGCAAATCATTGGCCCCACTCACATTGCCGGGCATACTTTAGATATTTTATTCACAAACATCCCCACTCTAGAAGTAGATCCCCCTTCTTCCTTTATTTGGTCAGACCACTCCTTGATAACCTTCCGGCTACCCATTGAAGAGAAGCAGATTACCAGGAAGAATGACACCCATATAAAATTAGGCCCTGGCAAAAGTCTCAGAATCTTCTTTTGCATCTATTTCACCCATCCTGAATATCTCCAAATCATCTGACATTTCTAGTGCCTTCACAATTTTTCAAGAATCTTTATTGGAGACCTTGGATCAAAATGCCCCTTTTAAAACTAGTCGCTGCAACCACATGAGGCCTCATTCGCCTTGGTACTCTGAAGAACTGAAATGAGAGAAAGTGGCATGTAGGAAACTGGAGAGCAGGTGGCGCACCACTAGATCTCTCAGTGATAAAACTTCTTATAAATCAGTCTTACACTCTTATCATAAAAAACTCAAAGCTGTCCAGAAAATTCCCCTTATCAATAGAATAGACAATGCAGGCAACTCATCTAAAGTTCTAAATGAGTTTATGAAGTCCACGGCCTGCACCTCATCTGTACCGGTCACCCACGAATTCTGTAATATGTTAGCAGACCACTCTGAAAAAAAAATAGCAACTATCTGTAAGAATCTTACCCTTTGCCCTCCCCCTTCCCTTTGGGTTGATTCTTCTATTACCATTACCTCCACCTCACATCCCTTTTCTGGTTTGGAACACTTTGAACACATCACCTCAGACCTTGCCCTGAAAATAATGAGCAGCATTAAATCAGGATCTCCTTCTGATCCTGTCCCGCCTTCACATTATGATGACTCTAGCTAAACACCCTGCTCCCAGACGTCACAGAATTTTCAATCTCTCTCTTGATGTGGCACCCATACCTCAGGCCTGGAAAATGGGACAGGTGATGCCAATCATGAAAAAACCTGATGCAGATTCACTAAACCTGCTAACTATAGACCTATTTCCCTTCTTTCTTACCTCAGTAGAAATCTAGAAAGTCTAGTAAATCAACAGCTATCGAATTGTCTAGAATCCAGTTCCATCCTGGACATCTCCCAGTCAGGCTTTAGAGCCTTTCATATTACAGAAACTGTTGTAATGGCGGTTTTAGACAACATCAGACTTTCCCTTGATGACGGCTCTCCAGCAGTGCTGGTATTTTTTGATCTGTCCGCTGCCTTTGAAAGCATCTCACACCCCATCATGATCCACAGACTTTCTAAGATTGGTGTCACTGGGAAAACATTAGAATGGCTTCATAGCTTCCTCAGCAATAGAACACAGACAGTAAACCTAGGACCATTAAAATCATGTGTCATGGCTATAGATAGGGGGGAACTAGAGGGCGCATTCCTAGGCCCTACACTTTTTAATAAATATGTTTCCCCTTTAGCTAGAGAAGTAAGATCCTGTGGTCTTGAGATGAGGAAAATTGCCTCCTGGATGTCCAAAAACTGCCAGCAGCTGAACAGCGAAAAAACTGAGATCTTGCTGCTCAGCAAAGCATATACCTTCTGGAAGATGACTGATGGCCATCCGAATTGGGTTCTGTGCCTGAACCTAGAAAGGTCCTAAAGAAACTAGCGGCAGATTTAAGAGTCCCTAGCATCACCTTAGCGCTGCTATAGCGTCATTTTTTTTATGCTATGGTGGTGCTAAAATGGCATTTTCCCTGCACCATATTTACGAAGTGGCGCAATGCATGCATTGTGCCACTTTGAAAACCCTTACTCCACATTATGCCTGCGCCAGGCATAATGTATGGAAGGGGGCCTTTTCCCCTTTTACGGGGGCCAAAAAAATGGTGCAAGGAGATTTCCTTGCTCCATTTTCTTCGGCACTTTTAAAGCCTGCTCAGATCATTGAATTACCAGCCTGTCCAGCTAGGAAGGCCGCACCCCTGCATATAGGAGCAGGTCTGTGTGACTTAATGGACTGTCACATTTTGAGCAGCAGGTTGGGACATTTTCAGCAAACCCGGTGATTTTACATTGAGTCTGCCTACTTTAGGTAATGAACTCTGTTTTTATTATTTCGGTTGGCTCCAGCAACCCACTTGGGAAAATATTATAAAATGTGCAGGACTACCTTTACCAGAATGCACTTTTCAACTCACTTTAAAGGCCCACTGGGGCAGAACTGGTATTTAACAGAGTAATCAGGTGCCTGCAAATAAAACCAGCTGAGCAGCCATGCATGTGTTCTTTGAACAAGGGAGGAGATGTCTGGAATGCTTTCAGCATTGGCTGCACCTACTGAGGTGAAACACTACAGACTACGTTTCTCTGCTGATGAAGGGATGAACCCAGAAACACGTGTCCAGAGATGAATAAAAATATAAGGCCAGGAATAATGAAAATGTCAAAAGAATTCACTGTAAGTTGCTGGCTTTGCCATATTCCCTAATACATATCCTGCTGGGAATGCGCTTTCATAGAGAACAACACTTGTTGGTATATGTATATATATATATATATATATATATATATATATATATATATATATATATATATATATATTTCACACAAACGTATTTTGTGTCTCACAAACATATTTTAGTTGTGTTTGTTTGAGGAATAGTTGGTTGAATATTTATTCCTGCTTTCTGTTGTATACATGGTTTTGGTTCCCAGAGGAGCAGTGATTAATTACCTTCATCGCCAAGGGTTCACTGGTGATGCATCACGACTTCACGGAATGGAACCAAAGGATCAACTGCGCATGGTCTCCTCTGCTCCTCACATCAGGACCTCCATCCAAAATGTACACTTTCAGCTGGATAAGGTTGGTCCCTCTATCCAACCCACGCTACATCAGGGTCAGCTTGACATTACAGATTTGAGCCGGCCTAGTGTGACCAGGTAGCCTTGGCTGGTGTTTAAAGCTTCTAAGCACTGTATTTGCAGATATTCATATCTTGACTTCTACATGTTGGATTTTTGTTGTTTTGGTCACACACACCAACAGTGACTACTTTGGTCCTAGTGAAGATCTCCATTTACATTCCTCTATTAGGACTTGAAACCTATGTCAACAACATTTAATAGTTTTTTGACTAATAGTAAGGGATTCATGCCTAACCAGACCAACTCATTCTGACCTCCTCTTGCTGTCTGTACTTCCATCCTTTATAGCCAAAATCATTTAGTAGCTACATTTTATTTCACTGTTTCGTAAATCAATGCTTACTCATTTTTGACACAAGAGCTCTGCGCCTTCACTCCACTATTTCACTGTATCATCTTCAGTTATGCATAATATGAATCCTGGCATATATTATGTGTTATAAGCATGATCTGTAACACTTTTTGCATCGGGATCACTGACAGAATATCGAAAACAAAAATATCTTATTGGCAGAATATTATGTCAAAAACATTGAGAACCAAAATATCGGAAGGTAAGTGCAAATAGGTAAGTATAGATTTACTATTTTTAACTCCACATCTGTATACCTTGAAGATACATATATTATCATGGTACATATATGGAGTTATATACAGGTAAACGTTGCTTACCTATAGAAACTTACCTTCACAATGTTTTTGTTTTCAATATTCTTGATAAAATATTTTGTCACTGTAAGGAGCTGGGTTCTGGTTGCAGTACCCCTCCCCCTCCTTTTTTGCCTAGTTTTTGGATGCAACTTTGACTGAAGTACACTGGGTTCCTGCTAACCTGGTCCCCAGTGCCAGTGTTTTTTCCCTAAAACAAGACACCAGGTCACTTAATCCCCAAGTGACCAGGCCCTTCAGCCCTCTATAAGTCCCTAGTATAGGTACCCAGCACCAACCTCATACAGAGTGCCATTGCAGGCTGCATAACAAGGTCATCCTAAATGTGAAAACACACACTTATGTGCAATGGCCCCTAGAACACTGTTTCTAATATCTGTTAGTCACCCCTATAGTAGGCCTCCAGCCCTAAGACAGGGTGGATTACATTATACGTGAGGGCACGAGCAAAATGCCCCTACTATGTCTTTGTCGATACTTAGACATAGTAAGTGTTCAGGGAAGCCATTTTAAATACAAGTGCCAGACACTGGTCACTATGGGTTCCCCAGCTACATGATGGCTTCTCTGAATCTAGGGATGTTTGGTATCAAACATCTAATATTAATAAACCCTCAATGATTCCAGTGATGGATTTCTTAATAAATGCACCCAGAGGCCACCTTAGAGGTGGCCCCTGAAAAACGTACAAACAACTGGTGCGCTCACTGACCGGTTCTGCCCAGTTGCCACCAACAGACTCAAATCTGCCCTCCCAGGGTGAAAGCCTCCACTTTTGAAAGGTCAGAAAACAAAAGCTTGCCTGGGGTTGGGTGCTGCCCACCCCTCCCCACAGAATGACCTGCATTCCAAGGCAGGTGCTTCAAAGAAGCCCCGGCCTTTGATTTGCAGAAGTGGCCTTTCTCAGAGGAAGATGCCAACCCTTCCTTCTCAGTGTAGGAGGCTGGCCAGGTTTGTAGTGGGTACCAAAGGTACTTACACCTTATACCTGGTCAAGTTATCCCTTATTAGTGAAATGTAGTCAGTGTCTAGAAGCCAGGCTGTCTAGGGGTAGCTGTAGCTGAACAGCCAAGGCTTATCTAGGAGACATGCAAAGCTCATGCAATACCACTGTAGTCACACAGTAGTAGGACTGGGGATCTCTGAAGCGGTGTAGACTGGATTATGCAAGGAGGGCACCATCTGTGCTCTTCAAAGCATTTCCAGAGGCTCTGGGAGGCTACCCCTCCCATGCCTGTAACACCTATTTCCAAAGGGAGAGGGTGTAACACCCCTTTCCCAAGGGAAATACTTTGTTCTGCCTTCCTGGGCTTGAGCTGCTCAAGCAACAGGAGGGCAGAAACCTTTCTGTGAGGTGGCAGCAGCTGGGGCTGCCTTGTAAACCTCAAAAGGATGGCAGTCCTGGGGGTCCACTGTGGAGCTCCCAGAGTGCAAGGAATTGTACAACCAATACTAGATTCAGTATTGGGGTACAATTCCCAGATGTTAGACACCTTACATAGCCATATTCAGAGTTACCATTGTGAAGCTGGACATAGGTATTGACCTATGTCCAGTGCATGCAAAAAATGGCATCCGCTCACTCACGAAGCCTGGGAGAATGGTCCTGGACGATGTGGGGGCACCTCTGCTAGTGCAGAGGTGCCCTCACACACAGGTACTTTACACTCAGCCTTCAAGGTGGGATGGCCTGAGATATAGGTGGCTTATAAGTGACCTGGTGCAGTGTAAGTGGCTGTGAAATGGTGCATGCACCATTTCACGCAGACTGCAATGGCAGTCCTGCAGAAGCCTTTGCATGGGCTCCCTATGGGTGGCAAAAGTAATGCTTTAGCCCATAGGGATCCCCTGGAACCCCAATGCCCTGGCTATCTAAGTGACTTATAAGGGGTGACCAGTATGACAATTTGGGATGAAATACTGGGTTACCATTATGCAGTGACAAAATTGAGAGGAGAGAGAGCATTAGCACTGGGGTCCTGGTTAGCAGGATCCCAGTGACACAGTCAAACACACTGACATCAGGCAGAAATTGGGGGTAGCATGCCATACAAAAGGGTACCTTCCTACACTCAAGGCCCATCTGGCACATGGACAGGTGGGAAAATTAGCTATGTCGGAGGCGTGTCACACTTCCAGATTGAGAACACCCCTAGGGTGGCAAGCCTGAAATGGACACCACTTTAGAAATTCTGCCTTCTTGGATGTGGTGGAACTTGGGAACTCTGTTTAGGGTGATGCCCACTCCCCACAGGAAGAGGTCATCTAGTGAGTGTATTGACCCCAAGGGTAAGTAGCCCAAAGGCTACTACCCTTCACTCACCTTAACGCCCCATAAATTAATATTTTGGGGTACCCCCGATAACAGATCCACAGATTCCCGCTTGACACAAAAGGAGAATTGGACAAGAATCCTGCTTAACCCAAGAACCGAGGAGCACAACTGACTTGGTGCCAACCCTGCCGGCCTGTCTGCTGCACCTAACCCTCGAGGAGCAACTGATCTGTCCTGCCGCTGCAGCCTCCAAGAAACTGGGAGAACTGCCAGTGATGTACAAATTGCCAGGAGGATCTCTCTTAGAGTAGAGGAGCTGCTCTTCTGCACCCACAGGCACCCAAGAAAAGCCCAAGAAGACGGTGAATGCCAAAACCCCGATGGTGGCCATCAGCACTGTACCCAAGCTGCCTTGCTCGTGTTTAAGTGCGCCAACAGTGTCAGTGTGGTACCCAGGTCCTCCAGAAGAGAAGACCACCCTGTGCTTGCCCTCTGAGGACTTCAATAAGACGCCTGCAGACTGTTTCTTCAGCCCTCTGCAACCGCAAGTGAACAAGAGGAAAAACCTGATGCCCCAGGACACCGTTGCACCAGTTGTAGGCGGTTGGCCTTCTATGTAGTGTGCAAAACTAGGTACACTGTACAGGGGGTCCAGACAACCACACATTGGTTAACAGAGCTAAAAACTAGACATCCCAATGCTCTAATTTTTATGGTAGCTTGGTGGAGCAGTTAGGCTAATTTTGGAGGAGTGCAAAGCATTTGTGGTAATCACAGTATCAAACAAGAATTTGCAATGCAATAGGTCTCAAATTTGCTTGAGTTGGACCTATTGATGTTATAAATTAATAAATGGACTTTTCTTGCCACATAAATTGGTCAACCGTGCCTCATAATTTAGTATTTTCCTGCCACATAATTTCAGTGTCTCTGCATATAACTAAAGCAGTTCCATGTACCTTCTTCCTCTATCTACAGTATGGTCGACCTAAAAACGAACGTAATTTGCAATGGCAGGAATGTGATTACTATGTCGAATTGACAAACGTTTAAATAGAATGGCAGGCTTAGAGAATGACAGATGAACCACATGACAAAAACAAACGTGTTCCGTGAGGCTTACAAGGCTTACATCAGTCATAAACATAAAGAAAGTACTGCTGCATGTTTATGTAGGGATGATGCAGGTGACACAGCCATCTTTGATGAGCTAGATATTCAAGAAATGAACACGTACCTCAGGACATCTGCCTGCAAAGATCAAAAGTGTAAAAAAAAAATCAACGTCATTGCTTGAATTTTAATTCTAAGCTGCAAGAAGGAGGAGGGGCCAGCTGCTCCAGAGCAATGTTCAGTGAGGACAGAGTGAGGCTTGGAGGGTGAGCGGCTTAACACAAAGACTTCCTGCAGCCTGCCACCTCCTGTTGAGCAGCCACTGCCACAGTCATATAAACACTGGGGGGAGAAGGCCCTTACGTAGTGAAGCATGGTACCACTCAAAGCACTTCTCTATTTGCTTTGCTGTGTCAGACCTGCCAAGGGTTAGATTATGCGAAAATATCCATCAGATATGCAGTGATTGAGTTTGCGCTGTGTGTGCCGTGGCCGCAAGTGCGAAGGGGAGAGACAAATAATCAAAGTAGTTCACCCATAGCAAAGCAGATCGGCAATTGTGTGATTATCCATCTAACAAGGGCAGTGTGCAAGGCAGTAACAAAACCGCCCCAAGGCAGGACAAACATAAAGCATTTACCAATGACATCAAGTGATTTTTGAAAGGCAAGCACACGAATGAATGAAAGTGATGGCCGTGAGGAGATTGTGGATAAAAGCACACATTTCGTACAACATGTTGAAGGCACTGGAAATGTTGGGAAGGCTACTGGAGTGTGTTATTTAAAGATGTGAAACGTGAATGGTAAGGGAGCCTATGACAATACTACTGTTCAGCCCTTTAAAGATAACATAAAATTCCTTGAATTTCCTTACATTCTCTGAGACAGAGAATGAGAAAGAAACAGTGAGAGACATATTAGTTAGTGTTTGAAAGTTGTGCGTATTCATGATAACCTGATAATCTGAAGTAAGAGGCGAGAGAGGTTTGAGTTATCTATTGAAAGATCGAATTGTTTAAAATGTGTGAGCTGGGTGAACCAGTGAGATGACCCAGATTTGGCAAGCTATACAGATAGAACAAGCATTTGCAATGCAACAAGTCTCGCATTTGCGAGAGGTAGAGCTATTGGTGTTGCAAATGCATAATTGGACTTTTCGTGCCACATAAACTGGTCAACCCTGCCTCATAATTTGATCCCTTCCTGCCACATAATTCCAGTGGCCCTGGATATAACTAAAGCACTTCCATTTACCTTCTTCCTCTTTCTGCAGCAAAAAATGACAATGTTGCCTTTTAGCATCCTAATTTAAATCTGCCATGCTAATTAAAAAAAGAATACCATTTTCACCACCCCACCATCAGAGTTGCTGACTGGCTAACATAATACCCCCAAAAAAGACACAAGACAGCCACAGTGGAGAAATAAACTAGAAGGCTCACCCGAACATATCACGAGTGTCAAACAGTAGTAGTGCAATAATGATGTTTAGTTTAGTGAATCATGATTAATAAAACATAAATAATCATCAGGTAAACCCAATGATACTAGCATTCCGTTTGTATGCACTACTTGGTAAATTTGACTTGGGTTTTAAAAGAAAGCAGTATTCGAAGGCATAAACTAAGAACAAAAAGAGTGATTTTGAACCGCACATTCACCTCGCTTTATAGAATATTAAGATGTGCAAAAATTCTTCACTAGGTGGCACATTCATACGTAAAGCACATGCCCCTTCACACAGAATTCCACGAGATGAATTTGTTTCATTACGTTGGTTTGAATTTTTAAAAAAGTGTTGGCTCGAGTTAATGCTATTAGTGTGGAAATTCCTAACTGGACTTTTCTTGCCATGAATTGAAAATTAAAAGTAAAACAGTTGACATAAGCGAGCTGATTCAAAGCGCAGTGGCCGCCATGAGCATGAGTGCGAAGGAAAGAAACAAAAGAAAAAGATGTTTACTCTCAGTCAAAGTTATCAGCAAAAGTGCAATTATCCATATAACAGGGTCTGTCCCCAAGGCGGTACCAAAACTGCCCCAAGAAAAGACAAACGTAAAACAGTTACCAACTAAAAGAAAGGTTTTCTTAAAGACAACCCCATAAATGAGTGATAGTGATGGGTGTGGTTAAAAGTCCAGATACATACCAACACGTCAGAAAAGCAGCACTTGCGAGCTGCTATGCTCACTCTAAAAATGAGACCACACACTCAAAAGAGTAACTCAAGACATATTTACACAAAATACTTCAGATTTTTAAAAAATGTTTAAGACCAAGATCATCAAAATAGGATAAGTACTTTTTAAGTTATGAATTTTTGAAGTTTTAATAAAAGTAATCTTTTTGTAGGTAATTACGCACTAGAGGAATCAATGGAGAAAATAATTTATAATTGCACATAAAAATCAGGCAATGCGTTTACCAATTTATCCATTTGCATGTATGTCGAGGTCATTGGTGGGCACGATGAATCAGCTGGAGAGGTTCAGGCGGCTCCTGGTTTCAGTGGGAGCAGCTGCAGAATGTCGTCAGAGCTGGTTCCAGGTCACTGCAGGGGACCACTTGGAAATACACTGCACAGGCAGAATTAAAGGTACGCCCGGTGGGTGCCCTTGGAGTGTGCAGGTTGCAAGGGGTGGGGACCCTTAGGGCACACCTGGATCTTTGGTCAAGGGCACAGGGTGGCTGGGTGCAAAGTGAATAGGTGAGCAAGGAGCTGTGTGCAAAGGTGACCTTGGAAGCGGGAGGTAGGTCTATTTGAGGGTTGCTAGCAGGTTAGCAGGGGCACTCTGGTGGGAGGTCCTGGTGGTTTCTGAAGTCTCTTGACTAGGGATTCCTCCTAGTCATTTTACAGTCCATGTCCTTCTTCTTCTGAAGTGAGGTAACCAGTACCTAGGGCTATTGCATGGTTTGGCCACTGGAGGGCGCAGTACCACCAACCTTGGCACACTTGCAGTGTTTATCCCCACAGTCTGTTAAGTGGAGTTTGATCCAGCTGCAGTGTCTGGTTCCTTTGGTCAGCAACCGGTCAGTTAAGGGAACCTTCACTGGGTCTTTGGTTCCTTGTTGCAGTAGAGTGATGCCTTCACTCTGGAGGGAGATCTTTGGCAATTTTCAAAGAGTGGAGGTCTTCTGGGGCTTTGTAGCATCCGTTCAACATCCAAGCAACCCTTCAGCATCAATGGTCGAGTCCTGGGTGCAGCAGGAAGGGATTGGGACCTTTTCTGGGTACAGCAGGACTTCTTGAGCCTTGCTTCTTATTTGTTGCTGGTCTTCTTTTGTCCTTGGACTCTGATTTCCTGGTCTAGGAATGCGCACTAAATGCTGTGTTTAGTGGTTGTTTAGGGGAGTACCTAGTAGTGACCGATGGGTCATCTACCTAAGGGTGGCTATACCCACTAAGTGACCACTTCCTGTGGGCAGAGGTAACTTCCCTAAACCTGGTTGACTATTTTCCTTCCATGCAATATGGAAGAAAATTAAATGTAGGAGTCACCTTGCATGCAACACCTGGGGAGTTGTGTAAACTGGGGATGACCTATCCTCCTGTCCTTTGTGTGGGTTGTCACCGCTGCTCCCACCAAAAGTGGGGGTTTGCAATGGAGGAGGCCATCTGCTGCTAGCAGCAGGCTTGGGGGTCGAGTTTCAAGGGTGGTAAACCCTTTGAAGCTCGCTAGCAGGTCAGTGCACATTCCTTAGGGAGAGCGTGTCAGCACCTCTACCCAGGAAGGGCTTTGTTCTGGGACCCAAAGAAAGAGCAGAATCTCTCACCCCAGGGTTCCAGAATCATGTCTGTTGGTGGAAGGCTGGTTGTGACAGGCTACCAACCATGCCAGGGTAGTTAGCTTGTGCAGGGGGCTACTCTAAGGTGACCGCTGGGTACATTTGGTAATTCATCCAATACTGGTACTAGTTTGGATTTATTATTCTGAATTGTTTGATCCCAAACAACCGAGGCTTTAGAGTAGCCATCATGTAGTTGTGAAACTCATACTGACCAGTGTCCAGCACATGTATTAAAATGGTTGCCCTCTTCACTTACTATGTCCTAGGTTTGGCCAGGACACAGTAGGGGCATATTGCTCATGCATCTATGACCACACATACAATATAGTGCACACTGCCTTAGGGCTAGAAGCCCTGCCAGAGGGGTGACTTACCTATAGTGCAGGCAGTGTGTAGTGGACAGGGCACACAGGCTGTGTGCCATGTTCAGTTTGTCTTTTAGGATTGCATCAGAACACTCGGCATGCAATGGCAGTGTTGGGTGCTTCTGGATGCATGGCCTTAGAGGGTGGCACAATCTGTGCTGCTGACCTCAGGGGCCTACCCTTAGTACCTCATGCCCTGGATACCTAAGTACCATTTACTAGGGACTTATAGTGGTAGCTAAAGGTGTTGCTAATTGTGCCAATGCATCACAACAGTTTTAGGGAAAGAGATCTGGCCCAGGTAACCTGGTTAGCGGGGGTCCTGCGCACTAACAACTTTGATACTACGTCTAATACCAGGCAGGAAGTGGGGTGTTAACCATGTCAAAAGAGGCCTTCTCTTACACCAGTCGGTCCTGGATCGAGAAGAGGAGAACCAAGGGTGTCCCCTTCTCTCCCCACCTCATGAGATCCGGTCAGACTTGTTGGCTTGGTTGGACTGGACCCCCAGTTTCGCATGCAGAGTGTTTCTGTGGGCCTTCTGTAATTGTGAGGAACTCTAGACCTGGACCCGACATCAGAAGACAGCCCTGCAACCGTACTCCATAGTCAGAGAAGGAGTGGACTGACGGTGTCCCCATGTGCCCGAGGACTTCAAGTGTCAAGCCCCCATATGGGATCCCCTGGTCTGTCCTTCCAGTCCATCCCAGCAGCAAATTTGTAACCAGACCAATCCCCCTAGACTTGAATGTGACACCCAACGTCGTAAAAGATGGATGCACTAGAGCTCCCTGAGGTGACCTGTTGGTGTGGCCTTGGACCTTGCCCCAAAAGCCCATTAAGTCCAGGAGATTGTTCCTGTAAGTCACTCTACTCTAAAACAATTGCTTTCTTTTTTTTCCTCCATAGGACTGCATTGCAGCTTCCTGAAAAATGCACTGTCTACTTTTGAAAACTAACAATTCATAACTCCTGATTCTGGTGATCTTGGTACCAAAGTTTACATAAAAATATATGTTATTTTGATAAATTGGTGTCGGATTTCTTTATTGAGTGTGTGTCTCGCTTACTGCATGTGTGTGCCTTACATGCTTAGCACTACTCTTTGATATGCCTAACTGCTCGACCACACTACCCAAAAAGCAAGCATTTGGGATGTATTTGTGCCTCTGTGGATTGCTTGGACTATTTCCACAGTGTACATTTTGGTCCACTATATAAAGAGCCAGCTTCCTACAGTCAAACAACATTTTTGGTTCCGATATTGTGCCTTTGTGGGTACTTGTTGGTCTGAGATTTTTGGAACAATGACAAGTTGCCTTGCAACATTTGACACTGAGATGCTGGGTTGAGAGATTCATTTTACCAAGTCAACATGATCACAGGCTAAATCTGACTCAGTACATTTAGCTAGGACATATGTGCTGCCAACTCCAAAGAAGGAGGAACTGGCATCAAACAAAAAAGGCTAGCATAAGGGTGCACTTCCATACATTGTGTGCTTGCTTAATGGAGCTACAGAAACGGGAAAGATAACTGTCCCAGAACTTTGGCTACGTAAGAATTTTTACTGCACAGCCACTTGTCGCAAGAGTCTAAGACAGTGTGCTGTTTCAAGGTAAATGCCAGCTCCCACATTGAGGGTTGTTTGAGGCACATACAAGGCAGCTAGCAGTGAAATTGACTGTAGAATGACTCTTGTTAGACCTGACAGCCTTAGGGTGGTCACCCATAACTTTTTGCCTGCTTCCTTCCACTTTTTGGACACTGTTTTTGCTGGTTTTTAGACTCTGCACACTTTACCATGCTAATCAGTGCTAAAGTGCAGATACTCTCTCCCTTTAAACATGGTAACGTTGGATCATACCCAATTGGACTATTTAATTTACTTATAAGTCCCTACTAGTTTGTACTATATGTGCCCAGGGACTGTAGATTAAATGCTACTAGTGGGCCTGCAGCACTGATTGTGCCACCCGCTTAAGTAGCCCCTTAACCTTGTCTCAGGCTTGCCATTGCAAGGCCTGTGTGTGCAGTTTCACTGCCAATTCGACTTAACATTTAAAAGTACTTGCCAAGCCTAAAACCCCCCTTTTTCTACATATAGGACACCCCTAAGCTATGCCATAGGGCAGGGTGCTGTGTAGGCAAAAGGGAGGACATGTATCTATGTAGTTTACATGTCCTGGTAGTGAAAAACTCTCAAATTTGTTTTTACACTACTGTGAGGCCTGCTCCCTTCATAGGCTAACAGTAGGGCTGCCCTCATACACTGTTTGAGTGGTAGCTGCTGACCTGAAAGGAGTAGGAGGTCATATTTAGTATGGCCAGAATGATTATATAAAATCCTGCTGACTGGTGAAGTTGGATTTAATATTACTATTTTAGAAATGCCACTTTTAAAAAGTGAGTATTTCTCTGCACCTAAATCTTTCTGTGCCTTACAATCCACATCTGGCTGGGTTTTATTGACAGCTCCTTGTGCATTCACCCAGACACACCCCAAACACAAGATACCCAGCCCCACTTGCATACATCTGCATTTTGAATGGGTCTTCCTGGGCTGGGAGGGTAGAGGGCCTGCTCACACACAAAGGACTGCCACACCCCCTACTGGGACCCTGGCAAACAGGATTGAACTGAAAGGGGACCTGGTGCACTTCTAAGCCACTCTTTGAAGTATCCCCCACTTCAAAGGAACATTTGGGAATATAGACACGGCCTCTGCCCCTTCCAACTCAGACACTTCCTGGAGAAGATAACTGGAACCAGAACCTGCATCCTGCCAAGAAGAACTGCCTGGCTGCCCAAAGGACTCACCTGGCTGCTTTCTGTGAAGGACTGCTGCCTTGCTGTTGCCCTGCTGCCTTGCTGCTCTCTGGCTGTGGTGAAGAAGTGCTCTCCAAGGGCTTGGATAGAGCTTGCCTCCTGTTCCCTGAAGTCTCAGGACCAAAAAGACTTCTCTCTTGCAACTGGACTCCTTGTGCTGCAAAATGTTGACGCATAGCTTGCCCAAACTGATGCACAGCCTGCCCCGGGGTGAGAAATTCACTGCACGCCGAATCGGAACGACACAGCGCGACTTCGCAAGGAGAAGATCGCATGCGTTGCGACCAGAACTTCGACCCACGGCCCACCGGATAAACGCACAGCCGACCTGGGATGATGCAGCCCGACTTCCAGAGGGGAAATCAACGCAGCGCCTGACGTGCAGAAGAAACTTCCACGCAACGCCCACTGGAACGACGCAGCGCTTGTGACTTCGCTCTGCAAGCCCAGGATTCCACGCACAGACCCCGGGATGTCTGAAAACCCCTCAACCCGAAGAGGATCCACGACTGAGCACTGGAAATCGGCACACAGCCGTCCCTGTTTGGAAACTAAACGATGCATCGCCATGTGCGGCCCGAGAAATCGACGCACACCCCTTTGTTTCCACGCTTCTCCTCCTCTGTGGCACTTTGCGGAGATTTTTCACGCGAACCAGGTACTTTGTGCTTGAAAGAGACTTTGTTTGCTTTTAAAAGACTTAAGACACTTTATATCACTTTTCAGTGATATCTCTACATTTACTTTTTACATCTTTGATCGTTTTGACCTGCAAATATCCAGATAAGTATTATGTATTTTTCTAAACACTGTGTGGTGTATTTTTGTAGTGCTATATGATGTTATTGTATGAGTTATTGCTCAAATACTTTACACATTGCCTTCTAAGTTAAGCCTGACTGCTCAGTGCCAAGCTAGTAGAGGGTGGGCACAGGATAATTTGGATTGTGTGTGACCTACCCTGACTAGAGTGAGGGTCCTTGCTTGGACAGGGTGTAACCTGACTGCCAACCAAAGACCCCACTTCTAACAACTCTCAAATACCCGTGGGACACCAGCCCAAAGACAACCACTTCTCTTGTAGGATTGTCTTGGTATCAACATGACAGTTAAACTCTTGTTGAATAGTGAAGTAACACACTCCCAGAAGATTATCAGAAAATGACAGCCAATTAGGCAATTTATGGATGAATGTGATACAGTCACTGGTGCATACGTTATCCTCCCACAAGGATCCTATTAGCAATACCCCAACAATAGCACGGTACTGGGACAGAAAGGAAGACCAGGTGTAACTTCAAAAAAGATGCCACCCGATAATCTGCTTGGTATCTTCCAGTCTTAAAACTGGCAGCCAAATCTGACAGAGGACTTTCGGAGATAGAGAACCAACGTCAAGTGCAACCTTTCTTCAATAATCAAACTAATCCAGGGGATACTCAAAAGGTTTGCTGGATTGGTTTTCTCCTTTCTTTTATAGTGTGTTGATGGCCGTCAAAATCTAATCTCATGTGCTTTACAATAAATAGCTGATGCAGGAGGAAAAATGAATGAGATTCCAACAGCGACACGCCCTAGGAAGGCTGATATGTAATGCTAGCCATTTAGCTGTCTAGAAGAACAATAAGTACTTAGCTCAAAAGCATGATTAATAAACATTGGTAAAGCCAATTAGTTTTGCGATTACAAACTGAGTGTGACGAGGAAGAACTATGGAAGCAACCGAATAGCTGGGGTTGGGATCAACATGGAAAGGGAAGTGTGCAGATGTAAAGAAAAAAGATAGAAGGATGTTAAAGATACTATGCTCTTTGAGAGCAAACAGTTCATACAAGGTATTGATGCAAACAGTTTTTCATTACTGCCAATTAGTCTTATCACACTTCTGCACTTGACACTGCATTTGCACTTTTCAGCAAACAGGATAGTAAAAAATGCCAACTATACATTTGAATTGCTGTCGAGGAAGTGATTTGAATTACATAAATAAAGAACTGCTACTTAAACACATAGGGCCTCATTTTAACCCTGGGGTCAGCCACTGCCAGGGTTAAAGTGCCGTTCGTACCGCCAACAGGCTAGTGGTACGAAATGCCACATTTCGACCGCGGTCACACTGCCGGGACCAGCGGTATACCACCATGGCGTTCCCGGCAGTCACAATCCGCCAGGGCAGCACTGCAAGCAGCGCTGCCCTGGGTATTTTGACTCCCCTTACCACCAGCCTGTCCATGGCGGTAGAAACTGCTGGACCGCCACATTGCCGCCAGCTCCATTAGGAGCCGGCTGCAATGTTACGGCCCAGATCCCCACTGGGCCGTCGGGTGGAAACCCTGTTACTGCCTGCCGGCCCAGCGGGGATGTTGAAATGCGGCCGCTTGGCTGTTCAACCTTGGCGGGCAGCCTCCGCCGCCTGCCAAGGTTGAAATGAGGGCCATGGTGTCTTTTTGTGTGGCCCAGTCGGATTATCCACGGGGTAAAGGCAGGTTTTACAGACATTTATAAAAGAATCCCAAGTTAAACAGCGTACATAAGTGTGTTGACGTGCATGTATTTATATTAGGAGTTATAAGCATGAATAAGCACGTGCAAGCATAACGAGCACAATCCCCAAAGATGTTTGTGAGAGTGTGTATTTTTTCTGGTGGTTCAGAAGTAATTCAAGCGTAAGTCAGAAGTAAGACACATCTACTCCCAAAACAATTCTTATGGGATCTTGCACAATATTAAGAATTGTGGCACAGTGCGTCAAACACAACACAATAGACATAACAACGCACAAACATGCAGTCCAGCTCAGATGCACCATGGACAGTCCATTTTTTAGAAAACAATATTCCAGTGTGTTTATTACACAGAGCACACTAAACCTAGATGCGCTCAGCTTCACTTCTAGTCCGGTTTGAAGCAATGGTATAGATCCAAATCGCCATACTCTCAATCCTCAAAATTACTTGAAACAAGTGCTTCAAACTGGGCAACACGCATGTCAGTTCTCCAATGTGGAATACACCCAAACATTGCAAATGGCAACTGCACAAAGGAAAGGACGGCACCATTATAGTGCATGTGCAACTCAATATATATAAAATAACACAGCACTACCGAAGACAAGGGCAGGAAGGTGCCCGAACTCAGAGCTCCGTGAAGCTATTTTACTGTCAATGCAGCGCTGTACAAGTCTCAGTAGCATAACATAGAATTGCTTGTGTGTCTTGTGTTATAGATGAGCCCATTCTGGGTTTCTCTACACACAGGCAATGATTTTAATGGCTATAGGTCTTGAGTTTTCTTCTCTAAACTAATATTTCATATTTCTATTAGTAATTTTGTGAAGTCTTGACTTCCCTTAGCTCTCTTCTGTCAGGAGTATTATGTAAGCAACAGCCGCCATCCCTAAAAGTGCCAAGTAAGTGCCTTTGGAATATTGGGCTATGAAAGATGGAATGAAGTGTAGAGGCAGATGCTGGATAGGGTTGGGTGGGGTACTTGTGGAGTCTATAAAAAGAGTGGTCCAGACCGCAATACAATAATAAAGTACGGGTTGCCAACATACATGTTAGCAACTCATGACAACTTATGGTGTCAGGAGTTCTGTCGCGTTCCACCATTCCTTCAGGGCTCTTGCATTTACAGTTGTTGTATATTCTACATATGAGAGGATCCTTCACATAGGCAGTGCCATTGACTTCTGCTCCTTATAATTCAAGCTTTCTTCCTGGTGTTATTTAATTTGAGCTGGTACTACATGACTAAGCACTGTCGTAGGCTGTTGCGGTCCTTAATTGAAAAGTCATCTGTGTGTGGGATATCACTATGAATCAAATCAAATCAAATCAAATAAAAAAATGTACCACTAGAGTGCGTTACTCCCGCAATGGTGACTGTACAGCCCTTATCAATGTAGCTAGGGGCGTTAGACAATGTTGCATAATAGCACCTTTTCTTTTTTTAATTTTATATAAATGCCCTTGATAAAGCTTTAATTGGCTGCACAGATTATGTCCCTAGGGTTGGTAATCAGCCGGTCTCAGTATTGTTATATGCGGATGACATGGTTTTATTGGCATGCACAGCTGTTGGTTTCCAAAAAATCTTGGATTTTTTTTTCATTTTATGTCTGGTCCTAAGTTAAAGGTGAATAATGAAAAGTCCTTTGTACAGTCATATGGTCCTGGGAAGCACAAGCATAGGGTTTTTACCCTGGGTGGGATACAAATTGACAAAAATAAGACGTTTAATTATTTAGGCATTTTATTTGATTTGAAGATGAATTGGGACAAGTTAATGGCCTGAGAAAGCAAAAAATGAAGATAACAGGTGAAGTCATATTTAGATTTTCAAGAAAATTAGGGCAAAAGCAGATACAGGACTTAGCCCAGCTGTATAAGAGCAAATGTATAGCCATGGGAAACTACGGCGCCAGGGCATGGGGTTATTCTGGGGTAAGGAATCTTCAGATTGGTGAATACATTTTTTTGTAGGCTTTTAGCTATTCCCAAACCATCTCTAGCTTTATCACCCATATGAACTAGTAGAAGGTCACATCGAAGATAGTGTTGCATTGGCCCCCCCTTGCTCCTTTGGGTGAAAATCTGGAGCACGCCGCAGGCTACCGTCTTCAGACAAGTCCTAGTAGATTGCCTGAGATTGGACAATACAACATTAATCCCATGGCTCACATACACAGAAAAGGTGATCTACAAAATTGGTTGTGGGCATCTGTTTGAAAATCCAGAATTGGTTACATCAAGTTGTAAGGCGAGGGTGATTGATTCTTACTTGTCATACCGTAGGATTTTACGTGTATTAGACAAGTATTCGGTAATAAGATATATGCACGTAGCCACATTATCTACCCTAGAGCCCTATCTAACATGGGCAGTGAAGCCTGCACATAGGTCTTATCTTACCCGTTTAAAGTTGAACCTAGTTCATCATTTGTTTGCCTTCCCAGTGGCAAAGGCATGGCATGCTGTTCTCTCACCGTGCCCATGTGATGGGGTAACAGAGCAATCAACCACGCATTGTATGTTCTTTTGTCCCTTTACTCCTCACCTAGATGGAGATTTGTGCACCCTATTCTTTTGAACAAAGGTCTTTTATCTCATAAAGGGTTGTTCTACCTACAGCGATTATCGTCTGAGTAAATCTGTTCAGCGGTCTTGAATTATTTGGTAGTTACTCTACTCATCAGAAGGAAATATGCACTTTAAAATTGAGAAATAGATATGTCAACAGATCTGGTAACAAATTTGTGAAGATTTGCAATTCTGAATTTTGTATGTAATTTTTGGTATTTTAGCACATGTGTTTATTTATTATGTATATTTAATGGTATTTATTGTAATATGCTGTGTGTGCTTTTATGGTCTTTTTAAACTTGGCCAAATAAAGTTAAATTGAATTGAATTGAATTGAGATCAGAAATGTTACTGACCTCAAAGAGCTTGAACAGCGCAAGGACAATTCATTGGAGTACCCTTTGTTGTGGCACATTTTGTGATAGTATTTTCAACTCATTAGGACCACTTTGACCAAATACAGAAATAAGCAACAAAAAGTTGATTAGTCAGCCTTTGGAAAGCACCACCACTGTGTGGCAACATACGTTGCTTTGTTTTAACAACTTTTGACCAGTTTGAGCTAGGAACATTTTTGTTGTTGATATCAGTGGATTATGCAGAAGATTATGGATTATCTGACAAATGAGGCAAATCCTTAACTAGGAGGAAAATACAGCTGCCACAAGACTGCATAATCATAGTGGTTCTGCCTATTGGTCTTAACAAAAGAGAAAGAGAGGGATTCTGAGTAAACACCCACGTCACCAAGAAGCTAGGGGATATATGTTTCCCACACTTCACTAGAAACACTGCAGTGGCTAGCACATATAGAAGTCACCTTATAGGCTTGTTAGAAACCATGCATACCCCTTCTGGCCTGCCTATTTTGATTCTATTTCCATTGTCCAATTAAATGGAAACAACTGTTTGTGGTAACCAGTAGGTAGTGATAGCTAGGCCCTAGTTTCCATTGGAAGGGTGTTTTTTGTTTTACCAATAACTTTGGCGCTGCTTGACAAATCTTCACAAATTTGCCAAAACGTATACTTCGGTGGGTTCCGCTGTAGTTTTGATCAATCAAGTGGGGGATGAGAAAAAGGGGGGCGGTCCCAAAACACATTTTCCCCATGCATGTTCCCATAGGGATTATGAACACAACTACAGCCCAAACCTCTGGACAGAAAGCTAGCCTTGGCCTAGGGGTCCCTCACAGATCCCGCCAGGACTAAAAAGCATTTCTTTAATCTCAGGAAAATCTGCAGATTTTTGCAAGATTTTAAAAAAAGGCCAGTCTCCTTCCCTTTTTTATATTTTACTACTGGGTGGGCCAGGCCCCAGGGAGCTTTGGGGGATTGATAAAGGAGGGGGGCACACAAGGACCCTCTTCTAGGGCTTCTTTTAGCCATGGGGACCACCATCTCCCCGGGGCTATGATGCAAAAATGCATTATCCAGGGACCATCACCTCTCCCGGGCTAAATCTGAAATTTATGTGGAGAGCCCGTGCATCTACCCTCCCCCACAACCACGGAGACCACCACTTCCCTAGGGCAATTTGTTACAATTGAGGGTGGGTGTGCAGCCCCCTCCACAGACCCGGGGACCACCATCTCACCGCTGCTGATATATAATATGACGAAGGGGGATGAGGGACCACCACCTCCCCAGTGCTAAATGAAAGGTTGGAGGAGGGCCATACATGGCCCTGGGGACTGCCACCCCCCAGGACCATCTCCTGAATTGTCCTGCTATGTCCAGGGGTGCCAACCCCGGGGAAATAGTTGTTTGCTCTGACTTGGCAGGGGCAAACACGCTACTTCCAGCGAGCGAAAGATGTCAAAGTGCCCTGGCCTGATAGATGCAGAGGTTTCCTCTGTTCTCCTACCCACAGAGCATAGAGCAGTGAAACACAGGATGCATGTTTAGCAGCTCCCTGTCTGCAAATGCAATGCCGGCTCCCACAGGAGGTGGGGAGCCGTCTGGGACAGCGGAGGCCTTGAGGTTCCCCACGTGGTACCATTGCATATTGGGTGACCTGGGGGGCACCCAAGAGAGATGGCCGGGTACCAGGGTTGGGGCACCAGGGGACAAAATAGGACAGGGGGTCCCATAAGCCCACATACCCCATTAAATAGCGGAGGGCCTTGGGGGATGGAGTCCCGGCGGCCGAAACCGGCATAGGGAGGGGGACTATGTGGCCCCCCCCAGGAAAGGACAAGAAAGAACCCACTTGGCACAGTCACATACAGATTGTGTTCCAACAGGTCAAAGATGCTTTCAGTTCCACAAAGGATTTTCGATTGTTTTTCAATATGAAATTGTGGACTAAACACACTTGCTTTGCCTTTGCCAAGTCCAAGAGTTAGGATCATTTGTCCTTTCCAGAAATGAAGATTAAACTGGGGCATCTGCCATGGTTTTATTTCTAAGTGCTTCCTATTGATGTTCATGTTCTGGGAAATGAGCATTATGGCCAGAACAGAAGCTCACCTGCTCGTTTAGCCCACAGTTTTGCACGAAATGTCTACTCAACTGGAGTACTTTCCACTTGTTAATTAGGAAGTGCTACCTCATTAGGTAAATGTCCAGTGTGTATTCTACACTACAGCTACCATGAGGAAATGTCTCCAGTGACCTGGTGTGCATTTAGCAATGTAATTGTTCCTCATGCGTCTTTCTCCAGATTTCTGTGATAACAAGGGCCCTTGCCTTTCACTGCTAATTGCCCCAGATATTAAAGCACTCATGACAACTTTTATAATGTCAATAAAAATATCAACGAAACATCAGAAGTCAAATTATTGAACACAAAACTGTGCATTCCATGGTTACAGTAACTTTGAGCCATGAGATATATTTACTTGAATTAACTCTAACTATAACCGCTGAATTTTTCTGTTTTTCTGCAAGTAAATTCAGAACCTAACTATAACGTCCCTGGAACCTTTGATTTTTTTAAGTGTATAATATATATATATATATATATATATATATATATATATATATATATATATATATATATCACCTATTGGTGGTCACCACTAGGTAGTTATAGTTTGGACATAGTTTCTATAGAAAAAGCATTTTTTGACTTACCTATTTCTTTGGCGCTGCTTGACGAATCTTCAGGAAAGTTTCCAAAAAAATTCACCAGTCACATCAGCTGTTGTCTAGAAAGTTTTGGGGTTATCAATCAAGGGAGGGGCTGAGAAAATGGGAGGGTCAAAAAAGAAGGATTTCCTATGTTAATTTTCATAGCGATTTTGAATGGAAGGAATTGCACTAAATTTGGCAGAAAGGTAACTTTTGGTCCAAAAAGAGCTCTTTTTGTAGGGGCAAAAAGTGCATTTTTAATTTTGTTTTACTGTGAGTCACTGCAGATCTGGTGAAAATTAAAATGAAAAAACAACCGGAGCTCCCATGCTTGGTTAACTGTAGCCCCCGGTTAGGCCAATGTCCTGGGAGCATGGCCATATTCATGCAGGGGGCCACCTGCTACCCCAACTGCTGTTAGGACCACCACCTCACCAGGGCTCATTTGATAGAATGTGGGAGATCTGCCCCACCCCCGCCCTGGGAACCACCTCCCCGAGGTTTTAAACAAATACTAGGTAGGTGGCTGCCCAGCCCCCCGCAGCCCAAGGGACCGCCACTTCCCTGGGGCTTTAAGGTAATATTATGTGGGGGTGCTGTGCCCCTCCCACAGCCCCGGGGACTGCCACCTCCCTGGGGCTACAATAAAAAGAGTGGAGGGGGTCTGCTGCGGACTCCTGAGCCCTGGGGACCAGCACATCCCTGGAGCAATGCTCATTGGTGGGGGGCCGTGTGGCCCCCCTTTTGGAGCCACTACTGCCCCTGGGAACTGCCACCCCTATTGCCAGCTCCTGCTATGTCCTGGGTGCACACCCCAGGACATAGCTGTTTGCTGTTGCTTTGTGGGAGCTTTGACAGCTCCCACCAAGCAAAAGCAAGCAAAGTCAGCTTACTGACAGCAGGAGCTGTTAAACAGCTCCCACTGTTAGAAAACGGAGTTCCCATTTGTCTTCCATGCATGCAAATATGCATACGGGGAAGACAGATGAAAACATTGCTCCACCAAGCAGGGAGCTGCTATTAAAAGAAACTCCCTGCTTGTGGGAGCAATGCCGACTCTAGCAGGGAGCCGGCTAGAACCGAGGGGGCCTTGTGGCTCCCCCCACGATCCTGTCACTCTCCATCTCTCTTTCTCTCTCTTCCACTCCATAAAGGGATGGAAGAGAGAGATTGCCATTGCAAAGGTTTCTCCATGCAATTACGTAAAATAGTGAGAGAACACTAAGCAGTCACCTGTGGCATACTGATTAAGGGCACAGACCGTAAGCTGAAAGTTGAGTGTTGCAGTCCAGGTGTGTCTGTGCTCGTTTTCCTACTTCAATTTGTTTTCAACTTTAAAAATTGAAGGATCGTAATGAAAGGTAATCTCACTCGTTTCAATTGACACATATATTCTGCCTTTTAATTTGTGCAGAAATATGTCATTCTACGTACATCATTCACCAAAGCCTAAAAACCTCTCTATATCTCTTCTTCTCACTTTCTTTCTCTCTCATGCTCTCTCAATTTCTTTTTTTCAGTCTTCTCTCCCACTTACACACCTACTCAGACCCTTAACACCCACTCACATACCCATTCTTACACTCACATACCCACTCATGAACCCACTCAGACCCTGTTGCACCCAGTCACAACCCCATTCACACCCTCACACACCCACTCACAGACCAACTCAGACACTCTTGCACCTACTCACAGACCCACTCACGCTCTCACACACTCACCCACATACCCACTGAAACTCTCACACACCCACTCACAGACCCACACAGACACGGACGTACCTACATAGACAATGATGCACCCACTCACACATCCAGACAGAAACTCATGCATCTACTCAGAGACCCACTCATACTCTCACACACACAGACCCACTAAAACCCACACACACCCGCTCATATACACACACACAGGCACTGATGCACCCACTAACACACTGATGCACCCACTCTCACACCCAGACAGACACTCTCACAGCCACTTTCACCCTCAGATACACCATCTCACTCCTATTTTAACACTCAGAGCAAGAGTCTATGGCCAACTCCCGCCACGCACAGCCAAAGGGCCATTCGCAGTGTGGGGTTCGGTGGTTGGGGGTTGGTCGCAGGGTCTGGCTGCAGGCCAGGTGCTGCACAGCGGTGGTTGGATTAACATATCTTGATGACAATTACTTTATGTTAGAAAAACCACAGAAATTCACAGAAAAAGACAAAGGTAACAGAGATGCTATATTTAGGAAACATAATTAAAAAACATAGAAATTCACTTAAAAAAACAAAGGTTACAGGGACATTATAGCTAGGCTCACATTTTAAATGAACAAAACCATAGAAATTCACCTGTTACAGTTATTTCAAGTAACTAGAACTCGTGCCCTAAGGTAACTATAACTCACGTCCTCGCCATGCACTGCTAATTACCCCACAAATTACGGCACTCATAACATCTTTGATAACATCACTGATAATATCAATGTAACATTTACAGTGACATTTTTTATGAAAAAACTGTGCATGGCGGGGGCAGGAGTTATTGTTACCTTAGGGCATGAGTTATAGTTACTTGAGATAGCTATAACTATAACAGGTGAATTTCTATGGTCCCGTACGTTTAAAACGTGAGCCGAAATATAACATCCCTGTAGCCTTTGTTTTTTAAGTATATATATAAGTATATATATATATATATATATGTGTATATATATGTATATATATATAAATATATATAATACAAATGGGAAAAATCTTTTGTTAGTTTGAGGTTAGGAGTGTACTGTGGGTAAGCAGATGTGCATCAAGAACATGTTGTGTTGAAATTGGGTGTCTTCCACACTTTGTGCTAGGTGCAACACGCCATCTTCTATCCTGTTTCTCTATTTTATACCCAACTGAGTCACCACTGCTCCATTCTGCTGCTGACAACTGTAAACAGTAAGCACTATAATGAAGGTGTCAAACTATGCAGCACACAGACACGGAATGTTGGCAAATATTCAACTTGCTCACTTGCCACACTGAAACCCATTGTTCATGCTAACTTGAGTCTACACTAGACTTCTACAATACTACAATGATCCATCATTTGTCACAGGTATTAGCAATACCAGCTCTGATTTTTGGCTATTTGGAACAAAGTTGAACTCTGAGCCCACATTACAAATTCCGGGACTGAACCCCCAAGTGAAAACACAGATTACACGTTCCAAAATTGCAACCATAATCCATCCTGAATTTGAATGCTTTCCTAAAATCTATTTGTTCCAGGTTTCGGTTTCAGAAGTAGCATCAACTCATTATTTAGTTTTAAGTACCTATGTTTTTGCCCTTTTAAAAAAAATATATAATATTGATTCTAGGTCAATTTTCAAAATTATGGGGTAAGGATATACTTCAAATAGCACATTTGATCTACTTCAGTAAAACTTGCCTCAAGTTGCAGACAGTTAATGATGAGTCCTGTGTGGAAGCCTTTCTGCGTGCATTGGACTTCTACAGTGTATATACCCACAACCAAAGTATACATTTGCTACCAGCTCTAACTATTCTAATGATTCATGTCCTTTGGTTTATATCATTATTTCCATTGATTGAATAAGGTCACATGGTTAGTTCATGAGTAGACCAATACGAATATGAGAATAGCAAAAATTAATGTGCATCCCGAAGGCTGAAAAAACCTACATCTTTTAGATAAAGATCCCACAAACCTACTGAATCTCCCATCCAATTATCTAATAATTTCTATGAAGCAGAGGAGGACAATGCCATGTTTTTGCCCCTTTCCCATCAAGACCTCATACATGGTGATTAAATCATAAACTCCTGTCCTTCAGAATATCATTTACAAAGTAATTAAATGCCATCGTGATTGTACCTTTCTTCCCTAAATCTTTCAATAGGATGGTGTCATGTCAGTGATGCTCTGAAAGTAAAACTGCAAATCTGGAATTGGTTCTGAAAGGTAGAGTTTACCTACTAGGCGCTGTCACAAGCCCACACCAAAATATAATTCAACAGTGTCATGAAGGATCTGATGACAAGATGCCTTAGCACAAGGAGCCAGTGAGCCACCTGAACAAATTCAACATTTCAGCCCTTGAATCTTAAAGAAGTCAGAGCAGATCACTGAAACTGAAGAGGAGCCAAAATACACCAGAATATCTCTGAGAAAAAAAGAATGGATCAGATGCCAAAGCCAGCTTAGCTCTCCGTTAATCCAGCAATGGGTTGAGCTGAGATACCAGAAAGGAGACAGTGCAAAAACAGATTTCTGCAGAAGATGCATTAGCCCAAAGTTCGCTATGGATTACAGAGCATTATCGTTGACCCTGAGTCTAAACGTCTCTGCTAGTCAATGCATGTCTACCTCTAGTTAATCTATTAAGGTTTTTGCTGAAGCATAGACTTTTCTCATATTCGAGCACGCATATGGTGACTAAAAATCTCTTACACAGATTTACTTTTGGTAATAACTCATCCTGGGTTATGTCTCACAAGTATAAGTGTAACTTCCAGTTAATACTTAACAAAGATAAATCATTGTGCATTTTTCCTCATTTAACACTTTAATTATCAACACGTACTTTCTGTAAAAAAAAAAGAGATGTGTATGCCTTGGTTTACAATTAAATTAGAGAAACGTCTTTTTGATAGCAGAATTTATTATGTCCCCACCGTTTCAAAAAAGGTACTTTTATAACACAAAATATTTAGAGCCTGTATACAGGACCAACTTTTAATTCCAGAATGGCTGTTCAAGTGAGAAGCAGATAGACAGAATGAGCTCATAACCAACTGGAGGAAGAATGTTGTGAATAAAGGTGGAGGAGAGGCATTTAAAAATGATACGTTTTAGAGAATTAGGCTAGAAGTTTTGTATGGATATTTCACACAGAGGCACGTTTGTTTGCTTTTATTGTCCATGAAGGATACTGGAAGTGCCTAATTTGTAAATAAAAACGTGCCTGAGCCCGAAGCTCTCCACTGAAACAGGCAGCTGCTGTAATTAAACGTGCGAGTACGGAATACTGAGGCAGCGTAATCCTGAAGCCATCTCGGGCCTCCTTAATCCATTTACAGGCTCTCACTGCCCCTTCAGCTGACTCTTCCACCTTTCTGCTTTCTCCATTTTTGACGATTTTTCGTTTTTCTCTTCCTCCGTCTTTCCCATACGTGTCTTTTGCTCGCAGTAAATGCTTGAGGCAGAAAAATAAGTGCATACCCTAAAAAATAAGTGCAGGTGCCCCACAACGGAAACCATAGGCTCAAATGAAGCACTGGATACTAGAATACAGAGTAAAGGTCTTTCATGGGTTAATTTCATTGGAAGGCGACAGGAGGACGTAGGAGTGAAAATGCTCCTGGATGGCAAAACTTCAGTACTGGTGTACCGAAGAAGGGAATTTACACATTGCACTAATAAAGCTGTTTGATGCTATGCCTAAAAATCGTGTAAACTATAAGGAACCAGGCTACACATTGAGAGGACAAGCCTTCTTAACAACAGATGTCTGTTGTGAAGATCATTCTACAGGAGCCTTTGGTGCTGAAATGAATGGAAATAGTTGCCTCAGGGAAAAAAACGAGCATTTGCACATTTAGTAGTTTTGCTTTTTCTATTGTATAACCACTTTTGCTCCACATTTTGTTTTTACAGATTCCTGTTTCTAGAGTATATTTTTAGAGAATGAAAGTGGATAGTTTTAGGTGCTTTCAAAAATGTTTTAAAAAAGTATCTGAAACTCTGTAGGTGTCATCGAGACATACATACGTGACGCTCTTGTTGGTGTAAAAGGTCATTTTATTAGAACAGGATTTAAACACAAACAATACTTTAAAACCTTTAACTGTATATCTTTTAAAGCAGACTTTAACTTTTACAAAACTCCCTCGCCTTCATTTTCTCCTCACATGTCTTCCTTCAATTTTCCTGCCGTATATGCTCCCCTATTCCGCCCATGCCTTCCTTGCCTATAGCCTACCCCTCCCCGCTCTGATGCTTCACCTCCTTGTTTTCCCCCTGGAAGGGTGGACAAGCCCGCACCTGGCTCTCCACCCTCCCCCATCTCCTGCTACCTCTTTACAACTCACCTGTCCTAAATGACTGTTGACCCCCCCTACCTGACATAACTAATATACCTAACTAAAAAAAAACCTTCCTCCCCCTGTCCTCCTAGCTGGGTGGGTGGGTGGTACCTAAATTAAACCTCCTTCCCTCCTAGTCGGCGCGCAAAAGGGCCGACCCCACCCTCCACCCCCCTTATAAACCTAAACTAGAACCCTGCCCCCACTTACCTCCTGTCCAATCTGGCACCTTGCGCGCCACTTCCCCCGTCCCGAATCAACCCGGGGAGAGACTAGACTGCGTCTCTCTCTCCGCGGGTCCCTTCAGTGTTTAAACCTTTCAGAGACACAAAATAAGCTGGAGGCTTTTTGTTAAGTGTTTACAAAATGCATTCAGAATTCTTTTGCACACAAGAAAGCAGATATAAATTAATTTTAGATATCACTGATTGGCACTCTTGTATTTTCCATCTGAAGCTCGACGTTGGAAGCAGAGAAACAATGAGCTGGAGTAATAAAGTGCACACCACCTGCAGGTATGGCACAACATATTCTCGACCTATTCACAAAAGCATTTCCAGACATAAACATACGTTTAGTGCCAAAAATGCGTTCATTTACACCTCTCAGGAAGTCACAGAAGGATTCCTTATAGGTGTTACTGGTTTTACTAGCAGAGCAGAACTACGCGGTAATAAACCCAACGCAAGAGGTTGGGAATGTCTTTTACATTTGTGAGAAACCACAAAGTGTGTATTTCGTTCGCATTTTCTAACTTTCACACTTTCCCACCTTGGAATTCCAGGAAAGAGTGGAAGTGACTCTCCTGGTATGTTGGGAGTGGATTAGCGAATGGATGACTTCCAGATATGGAGAGGTTGCAGAGGAAGAGGTTTTACTACAGAAACATATATTTTTGGGGTAAAAATTACTGGGATGTTGGAAGAGTCCGAGTTGATGGGGCAAGGGTCTCATAATCAGAGTCACAGGTATGCAGATCACTATAATGCTGCAGAACCGCAAAAAACATCACCTTCAAATTATTATGACTCCATATATTGTGCATACAATGTAGCCACAGTATATTAACAATAATTCACACCTTCTCCATGCATTACTTATACCTTTTCACATCATGTCATGCATAACATATTAAATTATAGCATTTACAACAACACTTATGACATTGTAAATCACATCATTTTTTAGAATACAGTGCATGGTAGAATGATGGGTTATAGTTAATTTATTGTGGCTAACAAATTGAATACACTGTGTATGGAGGTATGCCAGTTATATTAATTGGAAGGTGTTGTATACTTTATACCCTAAAGGTAGAACTTTAGAATGTCTACATTTTATGTGGTTTATGATGTGTTTGTATAGAAGGAATAAAACAGTTACAGAATCTGTGTGTAAATTATACATTTCAGGCATAACTTTAGTATTTCTAAAGTTTGTGTACTTTGAGTTTGGTTTGGAAAAAAAGAATACATAAAGTTTTCCTAACTAAAACACAGAAGTAACCTTTGATTTCTTTCAGTGTGTAAGAAAGTCATCCTTTCAGCCATGTTCACCCCAATGTTTTTTGACTGATTCTGGTGGTAACTGACCATGGACCTGAGCTCTGCTAACCAGGTTCATGGCCAGTGCTCTGATTAAAAATATATATGGTACTGTGTATGCTAACAGTTGCCATTAGCAGACCCCTTGTAAGTCCCTAGTATATAATAGGGCAAGGGGGATTGAAACTACTTATAAGCCCCTAGTATATATTAGGACAGGGAGGTTAAGAGGCCCAGCAGATTTCTTGCACTGAAGTGTGCACTGTGTTCATTTTTAAAGGCAACCCAAAGCTAGACATCGCCACTGACCCGACCCCCCTAACCCATGCTGAAGTGGGCCAACTGTGTCAGTGTGGTCCCCAGGCCCACCAGGAGAGAAGCCCACCCTATGCTTGCCCACTGTGGACTTCACCATGGCGCCTGCAGACTGTTTCTGGAGATCTCTGCGATCGCGAGTGAACAAGAGGCAAAACCTGATGCCCTAGGGCACATCTGCACCCATCCGTTCTGGACACAGAAGAGGATAACCTAGGCTGTCCCTACGTTTTCCCACCTTGTGAGACCTGAGCCCACTTGCTAGCCTGGTCATACTGGACCCCCAGTCTATGCCTCTGTAACTGTGAGGAACTCCAGTATTGGACCTAATGTCATAAGACACCCCAGCACCCGCGCCCTGCAGCCTGAGGAGGAGTGGACCGACAGTGTCCCCACATGCCCGAGGACCTCAAGGGTCAGGCCCCGCTGTGGGTTCCCCTGGACTTTCCTTCCAGTCCATCCCTGCAGCGACTTTGTAACCAGACTGATCCCCATAGGCTTGAATGTGACACCCAACGTCATAACAACCTCTGTACCCGGATGCACCAGAGCTCCCAGGGTGGCCTGTTGGTGTGGCCTTGGACCTTGTCCCAAAAGCCCCTTAAGTCCAGGATATTGGTCCCATAAGCCATTGTACTCTACCTGGATAGCTGTCTTTGTTTTCCTCCACAGGATAGCATTACAGCGTTCTGAAAATGTCTACTTTTGAAAAATATAAAAGTTTGTAACTCAAAAAGTACTCACCTGATTCTGGTGATCTTGGTATCAAAGTTTACATTTAAATATGAGTTATGTTGATAAATTGGTGTCAGATTTCTTTCTTGAGTGTGTGTCTCGCTAACTGCATGCGTGAGCCTTACATGCTTAGCACTACTCTCTGATATGTGTAACTGCTCGACCACACTACCCAAAAAGCAAGCATTTTAGATGTCAGTTGTGACTCTGTAAGTTGCTTGGACTCTTTGCACAGTGTACCTCATTTTGGTCCACTATGTACAGAACCACCTTTCTACAGTCACCCAATATTTTTGTTTCTGATATTGTGTCTAAACACCTTTGTGGGTACTTGTTGGTCTGAGATTTTCAGAGCAATTACATGTTGCAGTTGCCTTGCAATGTTTGACACTGAGATGCTGGCTTGACAGATGTATTGTACCAATTTAACGTGATCACAGGCTGAATCTGACTTGGTACATTTTAGAGAGGGCATATGCACTGCCAACTCCAAGGAAGAAGGACCTGGCATCAAACAAAGAAAGCTAGCATAAGGGTGCAATTCCATAAATTGTGTGTTTGCTTAATGGACTTACAGAAACAGGAAAGATAACTGTCCCAGAACTTTGGCTACGTAAGACTTTTTACTGCACAGCCACTTGTCGCAAGAGTCTAAGACAGTGTGCTGTTTCAAGGAAAATGCCAGCTCCCACATCGAGGAGTTTCTGTGGAACATACCAGAGAGCTGGCAGTCAAATTGGCTGTAGAATGACTTTCAAATATCCCTGTGACACCAGCCCAAAGACAGCCACTTCTCTTGTAGGATTGCCTTGGTATCAACATGCTAGTTAAACTCTTGTTGAATAGTGAAGTAACATATTCCAAGAAGATTATCAGAAAATGACCGCCAATTAGGCAATTTATGGATGAATGTGATACAGTCACTTGTGCATACGTTAACCTCCCACAAGGAACCTATTAGGAATATCCCAGCAATAGCACAGTACTGGGATAGAAAGGAATACTGGGTGTTACCTCAAAAAAGATGCTACCCGATAATTTGCTTGTTATCTTCCAGTCTTAAAACTGGCAGGCAAATCTAACAGAGGAGTTTCTGAGACAGAGAACCAACTTCAAGTGCAACCTTTCTTCAATAATCAAACTAATCCAGGGGAGTCTCAAAAGGTTTGCTGGATTGGTTTTCTCCTTTCTTTTATAGTGTGTTCATGGCCGTCACAATCTAATCTCATGTGCTTTACAATAAATAGCTGATGCAGCAGGAAAGATGAATAAGATTCCAACAGCGACGTGCCCTAGGAAGGCTGATATGTAATGCCAGCCATTTAGCTGCCCAGAAGAACAATAAGTAATTGGTTCAAAAGCATGATTAATAAACATTGGAAGCCAATTACTTTTTGCGATTGCAAGCTGAGTGTGACGAGGAACAACGACGGAAGAAAAAAGAGTAAAGGGGCCAGGGTAGGGTCTCACTGAGCCCATAGCCTTGGTCTAGGGGTCCCTCATCGACCCCGCCAAGGCTAAAATGCATTTTCTTTAAATCTGAGGAAAATCCGTGGTTTTGCAGATTCTTCCAAGATTTTTTTTTTAAAAGGGTGGTCTCCCACCCTTTTTAAAAACAATGTTGCCCCCGGGGTGGGCCAGGTCCCGGGGGCGTTAGGGGCTTGATAAAGGAGGGGGGTGCATGAGTTTCTATTAGCCCCGGGGACCACCACCTCTCCAGGGCTATGATGCAAAAATGTGCAGGGCAAAATCATATTTAAAATGGGGGATGCCAGTAAAGCCTCCCCCACAGCCGAGGGACCGCCACCACCCTGGAGCTAAATCTGAAATTTATGCGGGGAGACCCAAGCAGCCTCCCTGCAGACCTGGGGACCACCACCACCCCCTGGGGCAATATATTACAATTAGGAGGGCTGTGTGCCCCCCTAACAGCCCGAGGGCCGCCACCTCACCATTGCTGATGTATAATATGATGAAGGGGGTCCGTTGCAGACCCCCATGAACCTGCAACAGTTAAATGAAAGGCTGGAGGGGGGCTGAGTGGCCTCCCTCGTGGGCCCATACATGGCCCTGGAGACCACCACCCCCAAGGCCTAGCTCCTGCTATGTCTCGGGGTACCCACCCCTGGAACATAGTTGCTTGCTCTGACTTGCTGGAAGCTTTTACAGCTCCCACCATGTCAGAGCAAGCACTCTGCTTCTAGCGGGCAACAGCTGTCAAAGTGCTCTTGCCCAGTGGAAACAGATGAAACTATTGCTTTTACAGACAGGGAGCAGCATGTTTAGAAGCTCCCTGTCTGCGAAAGCAATGCCGGCTCCCACAGGAGGCGGGAGTCATCTGGGACCGTGGGGGCCTTGAGGCTCCTTATGTGGTCTGATCACACACTGGGCACCATGGGGGGGCACCTAGGAGAGATGGCTGGGCACTGGGGGATAGCGTACCTGGGGTCAAAATCAGCCCCGGGGAGGGCAAAGCAGCCCCCCTCCTCTATTTAATAGGGGTGGGCCCCATTGGATGGGGTCCCCATGGCCAAAATAGGCCAGGGAGGGGGGTCTCAAAGCCACCCTCCCCCATTTTATAGTGTTGGGCCCCAGGGGATGGAGTCCCTGGGGCTTAAATCGGACTGGGGAGGGGGACATGTGCCCCCCCAGGAGAGGACAAGAAAGAACCCACTTGTCACAGTCACATACAGATTGCACTCCAATAGATTTAAGATGCATTCTCCTCTACAAATGATATCAGATCGTCTTTCAATATGGAATCACGGAATAAACACATTTGTTTTGCCTTCGCCAAGCCCAGGCGTTAGGATCATTTGTCCTTTCCAGAAGAGCTTCAACTGGTACACCTGCTAGGTATATATTTGTAAGTGCTTCCTTTTGAGGTTTAATTTCTATGAAATGAGCATTATGACAAGACAGAAGCTCACCTGCTTGTTTATCCAACAAGAGATTACAGTTTTCCACAAAATATCTATCAAACTGGAGTACTTTCTTCTGGTTAGTTAGTACATGCTACATCGTTAGGTAAATGTTCAGTGTGTATTCTACTCTACAGCTGCCTAATGGACCACAAGGAAGTGTCTCCTTGTGTGCCTTTGACAATGTGATTGTTCCTCGTGCACCTTTCTCCAGAATTCTGTCATAACATGAATCCTCTTGTAGAGAGGCCAATGAGACTACAAAGAGGCCCTAGAGGGCCCCCCAGTGCATTTCCCATCGGTTTTGATGGCACGTTCTTGATGCTGAGGAATATGAGGACATCACTAGATAAGAGGAAGGACCCTGGTCTGGTGGAGATTTATGTCTTTGTAGTCTTGTTGGCCTCTCTATAGGAGGATTCATGTCATCACAGAATTCTAGAGAAACAGGCAACAGGAACAATCATGTTGCCAAAATGTGGACACAGTCCCTGGTGACATTTCCTTGTGCTCCATTACACAGCTGTAGTATAGAATACATACTGGGCATTTACCCGAGGAGTTAGAAAGAACTCCACTTGGGTAGATATTTCATGCAAAGTTGTGGACTCTTGTTGGATAAAAGGGAAGGTGAGGTTCATTCGTGGCAGAATGACTCACACAGCTACGACACACCCACAGACACTCACACACCCACTCACAAGTGCACTCAGATACTCTCTCAGACACTCATGCACCCACTCACAGACTCACAGACCCACTCAGACACTCATGCACCCACTCACACATTCACTTACACACTCAAGCACCCACTCACAGACCCACTCAGAGACTCACGCACCAACTCACAGACTCACTCAAACACTCATGCACCCACTCACAGACCCACTCAGAGACTCATGCACCCACTCACAGACCCACTAAGACACTCAGGCACCCACTCACAGACCCATGTACACTCACACACTTACTCACAGTCACAGTTAGACACTCATGCACCCACTCACAGACCCACTCAGACATTCACACACCCACTCACATACCCATTCAGACTTTCACACATACACTCACAGACCCACACGGATACTTAAACACCCACTCACAGAGGCACTCTCACACTCACTGTCACACCCAGAGACACCCTCTTACACCTACTCTCACACCCAAACAGACACTCTCACACCCACATAGACACTCTCACACCCAGTCTCACACCTAGAGACACACTCTCACACATATTCTAACACCCAGACAGACGGGCCTTGTGGCCAACTCCAGCTGCACATGGCCAAAGGCTGTGCGCAGCGTGGGGTTGGGTGGTTTAGGGGAGTCAGCTGCAGGGCCATGCATGACTTTGTTTGGATTAATGTATAGTAATGAAAATTACTTTAAGCGAAAAATACCATAGAAATTCACTTTAAAAAACCAAAGGATACATGGACATGGACTATAACTCACACCATTGCCATGCACTGCTAATTACCCCAGATATGACAACATTTGTGACAAATGTTATAACATTAATAAAAATATCAATGAAACATTAGAAGTAAAATTATTGAAATAAAAACTGTGCATGGCGGGGTTGCGAGTTATATTTACCTTCGGGCACGAGTTATAGTTACTTTAGTTAACAATAACTATAACTGCTGAATTTCTATGATTTTGTGTGAGGAAATTCAGAACCTAACTATAAAAACCCTGTAACCTTTGTTAGAGTCAGACCTCTCTATCTGTCCAAGGTGGTCAGGATATCTGTATCCTGACCCCTTATGTGTTTTTGCACTCTCTTTTTCCTACTCCGAACCGATGTGACAAACAAAATGGCGTGTGCAACTTTTCTGTCAGGTTGCACCCAGCCAATCAGTGCCTTGCCTGGATCCGGGAAGGATCCATGTCCCTATATATCTATATTTGTTGGCCTTAAGTTACTCCAAAACTACTGCACGGATTCACACCAAACCACAAAAAGCGTGATCTGCTCTACAAGATCTAGCTTTCTGTCAACCTTGGTGTAATTCCGTTCAGCGGGTTGATCTGTAGGCGTGTCTAAAGGTCCAATGGAAAAATGAATGGGGAAAATGTGTTTTGGGCACCAAAGTTATAAGCAAAACAAAAAATGCTCTGTCTATGGAAAGTAGTTGCATCAAGAACAAGCTCCATTGGAATTGGGTGTCTGCCACACTTTGTGCTAAGTGCAATATGCTGTCTTCTACCCAATTTCACTATTTTCTACCTCACTGATTCACCACTGCTTGGTTCTGCTGCTGACAATTGTAAACAGTAAGCTTTATAATGAAGGTGTCAAACTATGCAGCACACAGACTTGGAATGTTGGCAAATGTTCAGCTTGCTCACTTGCCACACTGAAACTCCTTGTCCATACTTACTTGGGAAAGCGACGCTCTACACTACACTTCCATGCTACTACACTGATCCATCATTTATTGGCAATACCAGGCCTGTTGGTTGGTTATTTGGAACAGAGTAGAAACCACAGTCTACATTACAAATTCCAGGACTGAACACCCAAGTGAAAACACAGACTACATGCTCTTAAATTGAAACCATAATTCATCCTGAAACTGAATGCTTTCCTAAGCTCTATTTGTTCCAGGTTTCAGGAGTAGCATTGACTCATTATTTCATTTTAAGTACGTATGTTTTTGCTTTTTTAACCAATGTATAACATTGGTTTTAGGACAGTTTTCAAAATTATGGAGTAAGGATATATTTCAAATAGTACAGTTTATCTCCTTCAGTAAAACTTGGCTCAAACTGTAGACTGCCAATGGTGGAAGCCTTTCTGCGTGCATTGGTCTTCAACAGTGCATAAACCCACAGCCAAAGCATAAATTTGCTACCAGCTATAACTATTCTAATAATTCATGTCCTTCAGTTCATTTCATTATTTCCATGCATTGAATATGGTCACATGGTTAGGTCCTGGATAGGCCAATAAGAATATGAGAATAGCAAAAATTAATTTGCATCCGGCAGCCTGAAAAAGCCTATATCTTTTAGATAAAGATCATAATCAGTCAATCCTCTTCTCACCCACAAACCTACTGAATCTCCCTAAGCATAGGAGAAAAATGGCATGTTTTACTTCTTTCCCATCAAGACCTGATACATGGTGTCAGATCATAAACTCTTGTCCTCCAGAATGTAATTTACAAAGTAATTGTGAGAAAACAGGGCTGATTGCAGAGGCCCCCTAACTTTTTGCCCCCATTTTCCACTTTTTGCTGGTGTTTTCCTGACTCTGATGGTGCCCTGGGTACTGCTAACCAGTCCCAGGGCCTGTGCTCTGTGTAAAATGGATATGCAAATTAGGCTAATTATAATTGGCTAAGTTAACCTACCTATAAGTCCCTAGTATATGGTAGGGCATGTAGGTTTAGGGACCACAGCATAGGTAGTGCACCCATAGGTGCACTGCTGAGGTGCCCAGTGTCATTTTAAAGGCAGGCCTGCCTTGCTGGCTGCTTTTAAATTAAAGTTATATGCAAATTCGACTTTGGAATTAAAAGTAGTTCCAAAGTCTTAAACTACCTTATTTTTACATATAAGTCACCCCTAAGGTGTGCCCTATGTGCCCCTAGGGCTGGGTGCCATGTAACTATAAGCAGCGACGTTATAAAAATAGTTTTATAAGCCCTGGTGAGGTAAAAACAGCCAAATTCGTTTTTCCCTCATTGTAGTAAATGGCCCTCTTGCCTAGAATGGGGAGACTTTGTTTTAAATTTTAATGTCTCCTTAAATGATGCATACCAAGAATTTGGTATCAAATTAATTGTTGTAATAAATCCCACAACTTCCAGTTGTGGGATTTAATATAACTTGTTCAGGTAAAGAGTTTTAGACTTTACCTAAAAAGTTGCCAATCTCAGCCCTGCATTGTTTTTGCTGCTGTGCTCTGATTGGCCAGCCTGTAGCAGCTTAGCCAAGCTGCTTTGATGAGGTGTGAAGTGGCCTGGCTTCACACAAAGGAATGTGCCTGTGGGAGGGAATCTCCCCTCAGCAGATGGTGAGGCAGGAAGGGGGAGGGCTGCCAAACTGGTCTTCAAAGGCAGAGAAGGACATTTGGAGCAACCAGCAACACCCCCACATCCTGCAACCCCAGAAAACTAGGTGCCCCCTTGATTAGATTAGGAGAGGGCAGGAGAGGGGTGTGTTTATGATTTTTAGCCACACCAGTGGGTGGGCTCAGCCAGATGTAACCTCCAAAAATCAGATTCAGCCATGATGGATTTTTAGAGAATGTTGCCCCCTGGGATGGATTTTTGCCACACTTCCCAGGAAGTGGTCATCGCAGGGGGAAGGACCCTGCACCTGATTGGAGAACCAGGACCCCCCTGCTTTTCACCCAGGAGCAAGGATAAAACTGGCGGACCTGCACCCACAGATCAGATCCCCATCAGATTCCAACAAGGAAGAACTAAAGGAGAAGAAGGACTGCCCTGCTGGACCCCTGGCCTGCACCTGGAACCTGCACTCAGAAGGACTGCACCAGCTGCACACTTGGGCTTCACCACAAGAAGGACTTTGCCTGGCTTCAACTGGTTCAAGGAGGGACTCCCTGTTTGCTACAGGTGAAAAATTGCTAACCAGAGTCCCCTGCACCAACTCCTGAAGAAAGCGACCAGCTGACCACTGCCCAGTGGCCAAAAAGGAGTTTGCGCCAGGTGCATTCTGGGAGTTGTAGTCCGCACCCCCCAAGGACCATCTCAGAACTTCTGGACCCTTGGGGTGAGCTGTGGACCCCAAAAGAACCTTAAAAGGACATCTGGGTGAAGCCCCAGAAGTTTGGAGAATTTTTGTAAAAAAGCTCCATAGAGGGACCGACCCGCCGCGGCAACTCTAGCCGGCTTGCCTCAACCGCGACCCGGCCTGATTTGCTGGTTCGTCCCGGTAAAGAAAAATCTCCGAAAAAGAGACTAAGTCCGAAGGTAAAAAGTTGACCGGGACCTCCCAGCCATCGTATCCGAGAAGGGCTCCATGGACGTCGGATCAAGATCCAGGTTTACCCCGGTCGAAGGATTTTCACCTCGAAAAAACGACTAAGTCCGAAGGTAAAAATCTCCACCGAGGATTCCAGCATCGCGTATCCGGAGAAGGGCTCCAGGAGGTCGGATAGGACTGGCAGGTTCGTCCCGCTGAAGAAAATCTTCAAAATAAAGACTAAGTGTGAAGGTAAACTTTTAACCGAGGCCTCCTGCGACCTGTAGCCGAGCAGGGCTCCATCATGGTCGGCCTGAAACTTTGACTTTGCCCCAGTCGAGGTGCAACCAGATGACCCGATTGGCGCTTTTTGTTTCTAAGCGCTAGAAAAATAATAATTCTTTAAAAATTCATATCTCCGGTTCCCTTTATCCGATTTTATTTGTTTTTGTGTCATTTTAAAGATAAAAATATAAACTATTTTTATAAATTGGTTTTGGATTTTTAAACTGTTTCCTGTGTTTTATTTAATTACTGTTTTGTGATATTTGAATGCTTTACACACTGTCTCCTAAGTTAAGCCTTGACGCTCGTTGCCAAGCTACCAAGGGTTGAGCTGGGGTTAATTTACTGAGACCTAATTGGACCTAGGTGGAGGTTAGTGGCTTGTTGCTAGGTGTAGGTACCTACCTGCCCTTACCAATAACCCATTTTCCAACATTTTTGGAAGCAGCGACGGGATCCTGTACTTGTGTTCAGTATCACGTTACAGTTTTAAGTAAAACAAATTAAAAATCCTTTAAATTGTCCTAGTGCAAAAATTGTTTTTGTAATTTTTTTTAACATTTTTTTTAATTTGGATTAATTTCTATTACTGAATTTTTTAAATTTTTCTAAATTATTGTTTCCAATTTTTGCAAAAAGTTTTTGTTGACACAAAACTAGGGAACCATGGAGCTTGATCTGGCTAGCCTACCCACACTGACAGTAGTCCAGCTTAGGGGGTTGTGTACTGAAAGAGGGTTGCCTGCAACCACTGACCTCAGGAAGCAAGTCCTGATCAAATCCCTGACAGCATGGGCTGAGGCCCAAGAGGTAGACCCAGGGGAAGCTCCAGAGGAGGGAGAAACAGGGGAGGATGCTAGCTCTAACCACTCAGGGGAGGGAGGGCATCTGAGCCTAAGTGAGGATGAGGAAGAACGGTCCTCAGTACATACAGTCACTAGGGGCAGATCCAAAGCTAGTGTTGGGAAGGGGGTCCCTTCAGGAGGAGAGAACCCATCCATCAGGGAAAGAGAGCTGGAGGCCCAGCTAGCATACATAGCTTTGGAGGCAGACAAGCTGGCCCTAGAAAAGAAAAAGTGGGCAAAGAAAGAGAAAAGAGATGGTGGCAGCGACAGAGAAGTTGAGGTGTCCATGGGTGGGGGAGTTTGCCCCAGATTACCCAAGGGGGTGGTTCCTGCTTATGTAGAGGGGGATGATATAGACAAGTGGTTGGAGGCCTTTGAGAGGGCACTCCAAATGAGAAGGGCTAGGCCTCAATACTGGGGTTCCCTTTTGTGGGAGTTGGTCCCCAACTCAGGGAGGGATAGGCTTCTGACCTTAAGGGGGGAGGAGGCAGATTCGTACCCTAGAATGAAGAGGTGCTTAACCAAGAAGTTTGGTCTGACCCCAGAGCAGTATAGAATGAAGTTCAGGGACACCCAGAAGGTCAGTACCCAGTCTTGGGTTGACTTTGTAGACACCTCACTAAAGGCACTAGAGGGCTGGATTATTGGTAACAAAGTAAATACTTATGAAGGGTTATACAATCTGATCATGAAAGAGCACATCTTGACCAATTGTACCCAAGAAAGGTTACGCCAGCATCTAGTGGACTCTAAGCAGACCAACCCTAGAGAGCTAGGGGAGGCAGCTGATGAGTGGTTGAGAACCAGGGTGGTTGTCAAGTCCCAGGGGGGAGACTCCAAGAAGGGGGGGGCAGGTCCCCAAAAACCTAAGGAGGGAGGTGGTAAGCCCACCACAGAGACTCCCTCTGTACCCCAGGACCCTAAGAAGGAGGAGAGTAAATCCCACTCCCACTCTGACAAGCAGAGACAGGGAGACCCAGGGTTAAAAAAGCTCTTGGACAGTAGGGCTTGCTTTGACTGTCAGCAGACAGGTCACTTCAGAGAAGATGCAGCCTGTCCAAAGAAGGTGGTTAGCACTGGGCTGTCCAGTGTAGCCATGGAGGAGGACTCCTCAGATGATGAAGTCCTCCTAGCATTGAGCTGGGAGACAGGACCAGATGGTAAGCTGGTGATCCCTGAGGGTGGAAGTAGGCACTTCCACCCCATTCAAGTGAATGGGATCCCTACCACTGGCCTGAGAGACACCTGTGCTAGTCACACTATAGTGAGTGACCGGTTAGTGACCCCAGACATGTATGTCCCAGGAGAAACAAGGAAAGTCAGGATAGCCACAGGGGAGGTCACCTCCAAACCTGTAGCCATAGTGCCTCTAGAGAGGGAGGGTATCCTTGACTGGTTTAGGGTGGTAGTCAGTGCTGACCTCCCCCTGAATTGTATCCTGGGCAATGACCTCCCAGAGGTGGGTCTGGTCCCAGATGGGGCGGTCGCCCAGGGCGCCCCCCCAAACCAAAGTCCTGGGGAGTCAGTCCCTACAGTTAGGAGACAGGGGTCCCCAAGAAAAGGAAAGAAGAAAAGGAAAGGTAGGCCACTCTTAAAGAGAGTTCAAGGGAGCCAAAGGCCTTCTGCACCAGTAGGGGGGGAGCCCAGAATTGGAACTGGTGAGGCCTCACCTGACCCCAAGGAGGTCCTGAGTAGTCAGGCAGCTGTCCAGATGCAGGGTGTTGCCCCTGCACGGACAGAAGGCAGAGTGGAAGGAGGGTGTCTGCCACATGAGGTGGTAGCCCCCCACTCTAGACAGCAAGGGAGGTGCCAGGACCCCACAATTGCCCCTAAAGCAGCTCAGCCACCTGTCAGTGGAGAGCTTAGGGTGTGGTTCTGGGTACTGACAGCTGTCAGTAGCCTCTGCTGGGTGCTAGCCTTCCTGGCAGCACTGTACTTGGCCTGGGAGGCAGACCCCAGGGCCAATAGCAAAGTAGGCCCCCTGACCCTGTTGGTCATGGTGGGGTTGCTCAAGTGTTGGGTGACCTCTTTGGGTAAGCTAGGTGTTGCCCTAGCAAAGTTAGGAGTAGGGGAGGTGGGCACCTCACTACCCAAGTTGGCAGAGCGAGAGGAGGAAGACCCCCTAGAGGGAAGTTTCCGTTTGAGATGGGTCCTTTCACTGTTGGGATGGCTTCACTACCCAGAGGGAGTGACCGTGACAGGAGGATGTAAGGCAGAGTAGGCCCTGCAAAGGGACAGCCAGTTTTCTTCACTGTCTTCCTCGCCTAACAAGCCAGGAAGACTCTCCCAGGGTTGGGCTGAGTCTCCTGGGCGTGTGGGCTGGGGGGGGCTTGTGTGAGAAAACAGGGCTGATTGCAGAGGCCCCCTAACTTTTTGCCCCCATTTTCCACTTTTTGCTGGTGTTTTCCTGACTCTGATGGTGCCCTGGGTACTGCTAACCAGTCCCAGGGCCTGTGCTCTGTGTAAAATGGATATGCAAATAAGGCTAATTATAATTGGCTAAGTTAACCTACCTATAAGTCCCTAGTATATGGTAGGGCATGTAGGTTTAGGGACCACAGCATAGGTAGTGCACCCATAGGTGCACTGCTGAGGTGCCCAGTGTCATTTTAAAGGCAGGCCTGCCTTGCTGGCTGCTTTTAAATTAAAGTTATATGCAAATTCGACTTTGTAATTAAAAGTAGTTCCAAAGTCTTAAACTACCTTATTTTTACATATAAGTCACCCCTAAGGTGTGCCCTATGTGCCCCTAGGGCTGGGTGCCATGTAACTATAAGCAGGGACTTTATAAAAATAGTTTTATAAGCCCTGGTGAGGTAAAAACAGCCAAATTCGTTTTTCCCTCATTGTAGTAAATGGCCTTCATAGCCTAGAATGGGGAGACTTTGTTTTAAATTTTAAAGTCTCCTTAAATGATGCATACCAAGAATTTGGTATCAAATTAATTGTTGTAATAAATCCCACAACTTCCAGTTGTTGGATTTAATATAACTTGTTCAGGTAAAGAGTTTTAGACTTTACCTAAAAAGTTGCCAATTTCAGCCCTGCATTGTTTTTGCTGCTGTGCTCTGATTGGCCAGCCTGTAGCAGCTTAGCCAAGCTGCCTTGATGAGGTGTGAAGTGGCCTGGCTTCACACAAAGGAATGTGCCTGTGGGAGGGAATCTCCCCTCAGCAGATGGTGAGGCAGGAAGGGGGAGGGCTGCCAAACTGGTCTTCAAAGGCAGAGAAGGACATTTGGAGCGACCAGCAACACCCCCATATCCTGCAACCCCAGACAACTAGGTGCCCCCTTGATTAGATTAGGAGAGGGCAGGAGAGGGATGTGTTTATGATTTTTAGCCACACAAGTGGGTGGGCTCAGCCAGATGTAACCTCCAAAAATCAGATTCAGCCATGATGGATTTTTAGAGAATGTTGCCCCCTGGGATGGATTTTTGCCACACTTCCCAGGAAGTGGTCATCGCAGGGGGAAGGACCCTGCACCTGATTGGAGAACCAGGACTCCCCTGCTTTTCACCCTGGAGCTAGGATAAAACTGGCAGACCTGCACCCACAGATCAGATCCCCATCAGATTCCAACAAGGAAGAACTAAAGGAGAAGAAGGACTGCCCTGCTGGACCCCTGGCCTGCACCTGGAACCTGCACTCAGAAGGACTGCACCAGCTGCACACTTGGGCTTCACCACAAGAAGGACTTTGCCTGGCTTCAACTGGTTCAAGGAGGGGATCCCTGTTTGTTACAGGTGAAAAATTGCTAACCAGAGTCCCCTGCACCAACTCCTGAAGAAAGCGACCAGCTGACCACTGCCCAGTGGCCAAAAAGGAGTTTGCGCCAGGTGCATTCTGGGAGTTGTAGTCCACACCCCCCAAGGACCATCTCAGAACTTCTGGACCCTTGGGGTGAGCTGTGGACCCCAAAAGAACCTTAAAAGGACATCTGGGTGAAGCCCCAGAAGTTTGGAGAAGTTTGGAGAATTTTTGTAAAAAAGCTCCATAGAGGGACCGACCCGCCGCGGCAACTCTAGCCGGCTTGCCTCAACCGCTACCCGGCCTGATTTGCTGGTTCGTCCCGGTAAAGAAAAATCTCAGAAAAAGAGACTAAGTCCGAAGGTAAAAAGTTGACCGGGACCTACCAGCCATCGTATCCGAGAAGGGCTCCATGGACGTCGGATCAAGATCCAGGTTTACCCCGGTCAAAGGATTTTCACCTCGAAAAAACGACTAAGTCCGAAGGTAAAAATCTCCACCGAGGATTCCAGCATCGCGTATCCGGAGAAGGGCTCCAGGAGGTCGGATAGGACTGGCAGGTTCGTCCCGCTGAAGAAAATCTTCAAAATAAAGACTAAGTGTGAAGGTAAACTTTTAACCGAGGCCTCCCGCGACCTGTAGCCGAGCAGGGCTCCATCGCGGTCGGCCTGAAACTTTGACTTTGCCCCGGTCGAGGTGCAACCAGATGACCCGATTGGCGCTTTTTGTTTCTAAGCGCTAGAAAAATAATAATTCTTTAAAAATTCATATCTCCGGTTCCCTTTATCCGATTTTATTCGTTTTTGTGTCATTTTAAAGATAAAAATATAAACTATTTTTATAAATTGGTTTTGGATTTTTAAACTGTTTCCTGTGTTTTATTTAATTACTGTTTTGTGATATTTGAATGCTTTACACACTGTCTCCTAAGTTAAGCCTTGACGCTCGTTGCCAAGCTACCAAGGGTTGAGCTGGGGTTAATTTACTGAGACCTAACTGGACCTAGGTGGAGGTTAGTGGCTTGTTGCTAGGTGTAGGTACCTACCTGCCCTTACCAATAACCCATTTTCCAACAGTAATTAAATGTCATCTTAGATTACCTTTTTCCCTAAATCTTTCAATAGGATTGTGTCAGGTCAGTGATGCTCTGGAAGTAACACTGTAAAGTTCTGAAACCTAGAGTTCACCTACTAGGCACTATCACTAGCCCCCACCAAAATATAATTCAGCAGCGTCATGAAGGATCTGATGACACAATCCCTTAGCACAAGGAGCAAGTGAGCCACCAGAACAAAAGTCACATTTCAGCCCTTTAATCTTGAAGGAGTCAGAGCAGATCACTGAAACTAAAGAGGAGCCAATATACACCAGAATGTCTCTGACAATAAAAGAATGGATAGTCCTCTTCAATTCTGATCAGGTGCCAAAGCCAGCTTAGCTCCCCACAAATCCATCAATGGGTTGAGCTGAGATACCAGAAAGCAGATATGCGGCAAAAACAGATTTCTGAAGAACATGCATTAGCCCAAAGTTCGCTATGGATTACAAAGCATTCTCGCTGACCCTGATCCTAAAGGTCTATGCCAGTTTATTCATGTCTATCGCTAGTTAATCTATTAATTTTTTTGCTGAAGCATTGACTCTTCTCATATTCAAGTGTGCATACTGTTGACTAAAAATCTCTTTCACAGATTAACTCTTGGTAATAGCTCATCCTGGGCTATGTCTCACAAGTATAGATGTAACTTCCAATTAATACTTAACAAAGATAAATCACAGGCATTGTTTCTCATTTAACACATGTAATTATAAACACACACGCTTTTCTGTTAAAAAAAGATGTCTATGCCTTGGTTTACAATTAAATTACAGAAAAGTCTTATTGATAGCAAGATTTATTATGGCCCCACCGTTTGAAAAAGGTATTTTATAACACAAATTATTTAGAGCCTTTATACAGGACCACCTTTTAAAGCTGGAATGGCTGTCTGTTTAATTGAGAAGCAGATATAGAGAATGAGCTATATGACAAACTGGAGGAAGAATGTTGTGACTAAAGGTAGAGGAGAGGCATTTAAAAATGATAGGTTTTAGAGAGCTAGGCTAGATGTTTTGTATAACTGTTTCATACACAAAGCACATTTGTTTTACTTTGATTGTCCATGATGGATACTGGAATATAGAGTAAATGTCTTCTATGGGTTAATTTCTCTGGGAGGTGATAGGAGGAGGTGGGAGTGAAAATGCTCCAGGATGGCAAAACTTTAGTACTGATGTAGCGAAGAGGAAGGGAATTTACACATTGCACTTATAAAGCTGTCTGATACTGTGCCTAAAAATCATATAAATTATAGAAAACAAGGCTATACCATGAGAGGACAAGTTTTCTTAACAACAGATGTCTGTTGTGAAGATCATTCTTGACAATAGATGTCTGTTGTGAAGATCATTCTACGGGAGGATTTGGTGCTGAAATGAATGGAAGTAGTTGCCTCAGGGAAAACAAGCATTTGCAATGCAATGGGTACCGCATTTGCCAGAGTTAGAGCTATTGGTGTTGTAAATTCATAACTGGACTTCTCTTGCCACATAAATTGGTCAACAGTCCCTCATAATTTGGTGTTTTCCTGCCACATAAATCCAATGCCCATGTTGGAAAATGGTCCTCTCTGAAAGGGCACCTGAATTTGTTTTACCTTCCTCCTCCTCTCTTTCTGACCTCATTTTTGATGGCTTTAGGACTCTAGACCCTTTACCACTTCTAACTAGTACTAACGTGCATTTGCTCTCTCCCTAAAAACATGGTAAAATTGGCTCTTACCCAATTGGCATATTTAATTTACTTGTAAGTCCAAAGTAAAATGCACTACAGGTGCCCAAGGCCTGTAAATTAAATGCAACTAGTGGGCCTGCAGCACTGATTGTGCCACCCACATAGGTAGCCCCCTCATCATGTCTCAGGCCTGCCATTGCAAGGCCTGTGTGGGCAGTTTCTCTGCCACTTTGCCTTGGTATTTAAACTGCTTGCCAAACCTTAAACTCCACTTTTTCTACATATAAGTCACCCCTAACGTAGGCCCTAGGTAACCCATAGGGCAGGGTGTTATGTAAGTAAAAGGCAGGACATGTACTTCTGTGTTTTACATGTCCTCGTAGTGAAAAACTCACCTCCAAAAATGCTCTCCAAGGGCTTTGATTGAGCTTGCCTCCTGTTTCTGAAGTCTCAGGGCCAAGAAAGACTTCACCCATTCAGGAAATCATTGTGCATAAGAAAATCAATGCAATGCCTGCAAAAATCAACGCAGTACTTGCATCGTGGCTGGAAAATTGCTGCACCGCCATCCGAAACGATGCAGCGCCAGACTCGCAACTGGAAATCGATGCAGCGCCTGCCTCTCAGCTGAAATTTTGACGCATTGCCTACTGGATCGACACAACACCTGCTCCTTTCTTGCAGCGCATCCAGGATTTTCAACGCATCATCCCTGGGTGTGAAAATATCCCTGCATCACAGTGAGTAACCAACGATGTTCTCCTGGAAATCGACGCATCCCCTTGCAGCGTGGAAAAAAATTACACATCATCTTTGCTGCGCCGGAAAATCCGACGCAGCGCCTTATTTTTCAAAGCTTCTCCTCCTCTGCGGCCCCTGTGCGTCGGTATTTTTGACGCATCCTGGGTACTGTGTGTTACAAGGATACCACAACTGATTCTTAAGGATTGAGACACTTTTAAACCTTTAAAAAGAGATATCTCAACTTGTGCGTATTGAATTTATGTTGTTTTGATCTTATGTTATTCAGATAAATATTATCCATTTTTCAAAACCTGTGTGGTGTATTTTTGTGGTGTTTTCACTGTGTTACTGTATGAGTTATTGCACAAATACTTAACACATTGCCTTCTAAGTTATGCCTGCTTGCTCCGTGCCAATCTACCAGAGGGTGAGTACAGGTTAATTCAGGTTGCGTTGTGACATACCCTGAATAGGATTGTGGTCCCTACTTGGACAAGGGTGTATACCTTTGCCAACTAGAGACTCAATTTTTAACATTGGTGATCAACGGTGAGGACAGGACTTGTGTTTTTGAAATGCCATACAATAGCTACATGTACACTACCAACCCACAGTCAAAGGTCAATTTTATTTGTTTTCTTTTCTGCAATTTTCCCTGATTCACATCTTTTTAAATCCTATACATCATGTCTCTGGCTGGGTCCACATGTGGAGCTCGGGAGTTTGACCTGGCTAACGTGGAGGATTACACAGTCCTGCTGAAGGACTACTGCAAGGATATGGGGGTACCTGCCAGAGGAACGTCCAAGAAAAGAGAGTTTTAAAAGGTACCGAGGGTCTGGGCAGAGTCTTGCACACAAGAGAATAATGAGTTGGGGGAGCCTCAGAAGGGCTCTTCCGAGAAGCTGACACCCCTGCATTTGTTCCTCCTGCAAGACCAGGAAGCAGTGCTCCAGTCATGGCCTGACCACAGAGAAAAGAAGAGAGGAGAGAGAATTCCAGCTGCAGTTGGCAAGATTACAAAATAGAGGCAGAGCAGGGGAGAGCTGAAAGGTGGGCTGAAGCTGAAAGAGCCTTAGCTGAGAAGAAACTTATCTTGGCTCTTAAACTGAGTCTGAAAGAGCTGGAGCTTAAGGCTAGGCAGTCTGAATCCAGCAGTGATGGTGGCAGCATACATGCAGGACCTGCTGGGGACAAGAAGGTTCGTATACCCAAAGATTTGGTCCCAAGTTATGTTGCAGGAGATGACATTGACAAGTGGTTTCCTGGTTATGAAGTTACACTGAGGGTAAATGGGGTTCCTGAAGAGCACTGGAAAGCGGGTCTGTGGAAACACATGCCTATACTTGGGAGGGACACACGTCTGACATTAGAGGCTGGGCACCAGACCAAGTACACTCCCATGAAAGCCATTTTGATTGCCAAATGTGAACTGACCCCAGTGAAGTATCACCAAAGATTCAGGGACAAACACAAGCTCCCCAACCGATCCTAGGTAGACTTTTTTGACTACTCCAGTAGGTTACTGAATTGCTGGGTGCAGGCTAGCAAAGTTAATTATTATGTTGGGTTATACAATTTAATCATGAGAGAGCAACTGCTCAGTATCTCTTTTACAGAGTTGCGCTAGCACCTAGTTGACAATAAGCTGATTGATCCCAGGAAGCTTGCTGAGGAGGAGAACCTCTGGGCTAGCATCAGGGTGTCCAAGAAGGTACTGGGGATTGACCCCAAGAAGGGTGGTTCAGGCTTCCCCCAGCAGAGTGAGGGTGAGGTTAAAGATGACCCAGACAAGTCCCAGAGTAAGGGGAAGGAAAGGGTTCCCATATCCCATCTGAGAAAGAGGGAGGTGGTTCTGGTGGGCAGTGGCCGAGGGCAACCCATTTCCAACACTGCTGCTTTGAGTGCTCCCAGCTAGGACACTGTAGAAAAGAAACCACCCACTGGTGGGAGCCCAACAGGGGTGGCCAATGTGGCCTTAGTTGAAAGTAGTCCCAGGGGCAGGTCATAGACCATGTCATAACTTCCCTCAATTGGGAGATAGACTCAGAGGGTGAGCTTGTGATCCATGGGAGTTGTCACTTCCACCAGGTGGGAGTGAATGGGGTCCCAGTCACTGCTCTGAGGGACAGTGGGGCTAGTCATACCATGATGGTGGTGAGACTAGTTTCTCCTGAGCAGTACACACCAGGGCCAGGTGTTTAGGGGGGAGGTGGCCCATAAGGGTGCACTGGCAGTTCAGTTGTCTGGAACTACCACTCCCTAGGGGAGGCTACAGAAGCCCAGATGTATGGGCAAAGTTTATCATATAAACCCAATAAAAAACCTTTATCAGAAATAAAATGTTGGCGTTAGCCATTAGACTGTAACGCTCAGAACAGCCCCTGGAGAGCACCAATATGAAAATAGCATTTGTAAGAACCATGATCATATAACCACATGAAAACAGAATGAAAACAGAATGGCAGAATGTAATGCAAGGCAAACATATATTTAGCTCCTAGAGGTTGTAGTGCCTTACACAAGTCAGGTCTAACAAACCTAGAGCCAGATGTACTACCCCAAGTTTTGCGACTCACAATTTGCGACTCATTTGTGAGTCGCAAATTGCGAGCCGCAAAACCATATGTACAACAGTGTACTTCACACTGTTTGCGATTCCCAATGGGGTCGCAAATGACCTACCTCATTCATATTCATGAGGTAGGTCACAATTTGCGACCCCATTGGGAATGGCTGTACTCACAGGGATGGTGGTCTGCTGGAGACAGCAAACCAGCATGTCTGTGACTGCTTTTAAAGAAAGCATTTTTTTTAAAAATGCAGTCCGTTATCTTTAAAGGAAAACAGGATGCATATCAAAAACAAAAATGAAAAGTTTTCTTTTCTTTTTTTCAGAGAACAGGCAGTGGCCCGTGGGACCACTACCTGCTATGAAAAAGTATTTTCGTTACCATTCACAAAGGGGAAGGGGTCCCATGGCGACCCCTTCACGTTTGCGAATGGGTTAGCACCAATTTGAAATTGGTGCTAACTGTGATTGTTTTGTGAACGCATTCACAGTCACCAAATAATCCTACATCGCACTGCCACTCACAATTAGGAAGGGAACGCCCCTTCCTAATTGCAACTTGCAAACCATTTTTGCAATTCAGTAAATAGATTACCGAATCGAAAAAAGGGTCTGTACATTGCAAAATGCTTTTTTCTCTTCGCAAATGGCCCAATTCTGTGAATAAGGCTGTTTCCGACAAGAAACAGGCTTTGTACGTGTGGCCCCTAGTGCTATATTAAAGCTCTTAGAACATAAACTACTCTCAGTTGTAAAACAAAAGTTCAAGCAATAAGAGATCTTAAAAATACATTGAATGGTGGGAGGGGATATTATTTTTGGGACCCCACTAACTTAAACCGAAAGAGCATGTTGTGCTGAACATTTTGGTGGTGGTCCCATTGTCCTAGGACCACCACAGGCTGAGTTATGGGCAAACATGTTGTGAAAGAGAATGCTTGCAAAGCATTATAGGTTGAGTTTTCCTGAGTGCAGTGAGTATTGTAGTATTGTCTCTCCCGCTGTGCTGGAGTGCCGCTTTGTGATTTCTGTGATTTTTAGTAAATCATTTATCAATTAAAAGTGGTATTGAGAAAGTTATGGAGTGCGAAGGGGAGAGCCAAAAGAAATTACTCTGATTACGTAACAGTGTGAACAATGTGATCACCGCTCCAATATGGCCAAAGGAGTTCACGCTGTTGGCACTGTGAGGGCCATGACTGCCATGGGGGACGAAGGTGAGTTATAAAAGAAAAAAATTGTTCACCCATGTTAAAGTATATCGGCAGTCATGCAATTGTTCATATAACAGGGTCAGTCTGTAAGGGGGTAACAAAACCACCCCAAGGTGGGACAAACGTAAAGCATTTACCAGTGACATCACAGGGCTTTTGAAAGGCAATCACAGTCACTCATTCAAGGTCTTGATCACGGTGGACAAATGATCCATTTACACATAATTTATAATTTCTCCTATTACACACCATTAAGGGGCATTATGGGATGTGTAGTCACACCAAATTGAAATTCTACCACTAAATAGTGAAAACAACTTAAACTTATTACAAACCCCACTAGCCACTTAAGTAAAACAAGACTAAATATATATTAAAAATATGTATAAAACAATACTATCTGAACTGTACAATTGAGAAACAGCTTTAAAGTGATACAAAGGTAGTGGCCTCTCCTCCCTCTCCCCTTTTCCCCACCTCCCCCCCCCCCTTTTTTTCTAATTAATGTTGTGTGAGACTTTAAAAATTAAAAATTGGTGTCTACAAATGAGAGAAGGTCAAAAAATTGTTTTATAAATATTTTTTATATATATTTAGTCTTGGATCATTTGTCCACCGTGATCAAGACCTTGTTGGTTGAAACGCGTTGGTGGTTTTTGGGTTTCTTGTTTTCTGATGACAAAAATAAAAATCAAACAAAATGATTCCTGTGAGTGCCGTGTACGACTTTGTGTCATTTGGTGGAGAATTGATTACAGGGTTGGCCCGTACCTGACACGAGCACCGACTTAATGGAGCGCGCCCAGACAGGGGCCATTTGGAGAAAGATATATATATATATATATATATATATATATATAAAATCCAAAACAGATGGAACAATATCCACCAAACGGCTGCACTAATCCCTCGGCCGTCTTGTGAGGAGAAAATAAATGTTCGTAAGTAGAATTTCACCAATTTTATTCCAGTTTCCTGCACAGAATGTCAACGTGTTTCGGCAAACGCCTTCTACAAGACAAAAATATACATATCCAAGAAAGAAATGACTCAAACAGATGGTCTCACCAAAGAACAAAAAAATATATCCTCTTCAACGTTTTAGCTTCCGTCTTCCTCAGGTAGTACAATATGCTTTGCTCAGTGGCTGCACAGCTAACACTGCTGGATTTTCAAAAAGCATCAGGAGTGAACATTCCAATTGGACAGTGGAATTAATGCAGTCCTGAGAACTCTTCAGATATGCAGAAATCAAGAGGTATTCTCAGTGATGTTCAGTTCATCTGGATGCAGCGATTTTAAACGGTACATCCAGAAGATGTGCAGTAGTTCTTCCTTTAAGACATGTTGTAAATGGTCCACAATTTTAAAATGATTAGTTACAAGCTGGTCAAGTTTCTTGTTAATTGTTGCTGATTTGTGGTTCCTGCATCGTGTACGGAGGTCAATTCACTGCTTGGCCTACATATTGTTTTTTATAGCTTGGGAATTGGCACTGAATCACATAAATAATGCATGTTGAGCGACATGTAAGATGTTGTCTTATTTCATAGGTACGTCTTGTAGCAGAGCTAGTTACTGATTATGTTTCTAAAAGGTATTCACATGTGCTGCACCTTTTAGAATCACAGCAATGAACTCCTGCATTTGCTACAGATTCCTTAAGTTCAGCTCTCACAATAAGCGATCGTAAATTGGGAGCTCTGCGGTAAGCAATAACTGGCGGCTTTGGAAAAAGCTTTTACAATTTTTCACAAGTGGATAGTAATGGAAAAGTTATTTGCATTATATTTCGGTAGTTAGGAGCTGATGGATGATAATCAACCACAAAGAGAATTCTGTCTCTTTTATTTTTTCTTTTGGTATTCCAAATACTTGTTTGCATGGGTAACAGCAAAGACTTGTCAATTTGTTGCAGTATGATATGTAGAGGATAGCCTCACTTTTTAAATAATGGAACAAGCTTTTGTAGATTGTCTTTACAGGTGTCTTAATTGCTGCAGATGCGTCTTATTCTGAGTGCTTGGCTGTAAATGATGCTGAGTTTAGTGTGGTGTGGGTGACATGAATTCAAGTTTAGATACAAATGAGAATCTGTAGGCTTGTGGTACATATAATTATTTGTCCATGAATAGTGAGTAGCACATCAAGAAAAGAGAGATGGCTCGTCTGTTTAGTATTGCTGCTGGTAGGATGGACACTGTTGATAAAAGCTGCAAATTGTTCCAATGTTGTGCTTCCTGCATTCCATATTATAAATATGTCATCAATGTATTGAAGCCATACCAGTGGTTTGATGCTAGAACTCGCAAGTATGTAGTCCTCCCATTTACCCATGACAATATTTGCATAGGAAAGAGCCATCCGAGTGCCCATAGAAGTTCCTTGTATCTGTATATAGTGTTTACCATTGAAGGTAAAATTGTTGGATTTAAGGATAACTTGCAAAGTTGGTAAGCACATGTGTTGGTGGTTTTTCACTGTTCTTTTACTAAGAGCTTCAGATAATGCCATAAGGCCATCCGCATGTGGTAAATTGGTGTATAATGGTGTAACATCAAATGTAGCAAGAAAGGTGTCATCATCAAATGTGTCATTTTGATTTAATTTTTCAATAATCTGAAGGAAGGGACTATTGTCCTTAACAAATGATGGAAGTTCCTGGACAATATGATCGAGGTGCAGGTCGACAAATAAAGATAGTTTCTCAGTGGCTTTATCATTGCCAGAGATGATGGGGTGGCCAGGATCGTTAATTTTGTGAAATTTGGGAAGCATATAAAATTTCCCATGTATTGATTTGGGATGAACAAGTATATCTGCTGTTGTTTCATCAATGAGGTTGAAGCTCCTGTACTGTGCAACCATGTTCTTAATTTCTTTGTTCAAGTCTTCTGTGGGATCATTTTCTAAAGGTTGGTTTCCATCAATTGCCTCATTCGCTCCTCTATACAATCACATACTTTCATGGCAACCACTGCACCACCTTTGTCTGTCGGTTTTATAATGACACCTGTGGAGAGCTTTTCTTTCCACCAAGATATCACCTTCCAGCCTCTAGAAATCAATTTCATATGTGCTCGGTGATAACAGTGACCTATTCAATTTATAGGAAAAAACTACAACATCGTCTCAGTTGTTTGGAAGACAGACCTGTGCTGAAGGTTCCACATTTCTGCTGCACGTCTCATTAATGTGCTGGAGTATCTCCACCTGCAAATCCTGGTTGCTGTACCATTATCCAAAAATAAAAATGAGGCTCTGCCACCATCAAGTGGTAGCCTATCGTTTTCTTAATATCAAACAGTGCAGCTGCTGGGGATGCCCATACATATCGCTTCACTTGCCATGTGCTGCCAAAAAGCATGGTAAGTGAAGCAATACATATGGGAATGCCCACCATCTGCATTGTTGCACCTCCTTTCACCCTATCTATGAACTATCATGAATATCTTGTTAAGGTACATACATGTGAAGTTAAATACAGTAAAATTATACTTCTATATACACATCCCTTCACAATATTTCTGTATTTGATATTTAGGTCATGCTTTTTTGTACAACAATATTCTGCCCACAATAATCAGGTACAAATCTGTATTTTCTACATTTTTAAAAAGTGTTTGTGTGATAAAGGTGACTTCAAATAGATCCCACATATTTACTAAATCTTTTGCTTTTTTCCTCCTGTCATTTTTAGCATGTGAGCTTTTAGCCCATTTTATTGCAGTTTCGCTTCTTTCTTGATGTTGTTCGGCACCATGAACTCTTTTTTTCATTTCTAATATTGTGCTGTATAATTCAGCACTAATACTGCAGAGAGTACCTTTAATATTTTTATTTCCAACATTTTTGCTCTGGATATTATTTTTCTGATATTCATGCCACCACTTTAAATCCAGTTTACGTGAAATCATGTGACCAAAGCCTGTTATTATTTCACAAAATCTAGCAATCTAACACCTTGCTCCATATTTACATCCTTTACATCCTTCAGTTTACAGGATTACATATTTGTAGCTTTTTTCCAAATTAAATAGGTTCAAAGTTTTTTTAAATGTTTGCAATTTGCCTTAGATTTTTGTGAAGAGAGTATTTTGTTAATGTGCAGCATTATTGAGGGGACAATAATTTTTACTGACTCCACTATGCTCTACAAAAAGTTAAAATATAGATGAAGCAGTTAGGGAGAATATTTTCCTAAGATTTCTTTAGGCTGCTCACAAAGGTACTTTGGAGTACATAAAGTAGTACTTGAGTAGATCTCTTACTCACTCTTATATGCCATCATAAATTGGCAGGAAAACATTTAAAATAGGAATAAAATTAGAATAGTCAGAACATATTCATAGTACAATTAGAACTGCCAGAAAGGATTTTTGGTGTGGGTTCACAAAGGTATGTAAGTGTATGAAATTAAGTGCTCCTGTAGTATTCCTCATACTCAAAAAAGCATTTTGGAATGGGCCTTCATATTTTTTATGAATTAGTCTTGCACAGATCTTGCAAAAGTGGAATCATGTAATCTGAGTTCTTGTGGAATCTAGACTATGCACTTTCATATCTGCAGTGCTGGAACCAAACATTGTGGGTCTGACAAAAATACAGAAAACAGTAGCCTTTGCAGCTATTGAACTCTACACTTAATGATACAGTGGTAAAGCAATCAAATACTGTTATCCGGAGGGTGTATGACAGCACATCTCAGCATTCAGTTAGAATGGTTGCGCACATGTGTATATTGAGACAATGCTCAGTGGTCAATAATTCCAACATAGTATCTCTGCTAACCCCAGAGTTGTGGGTATCAACATACAACTCTCTGTCTATTCATGGCACTGGCATGAATAGGAGGTATTATCTTCAAGCAACTATTTTTCTATCCAAAGAAGATGTTGGATTGCCTGTGCATCTAAATCATTCATCTGCTCTCAAAGAGAATCAAACTCTGCTTACGGGGCTTCCAAGCAGTTAACTCCAAAGGAAGGAAGGTCTTATTTTTACAACAATAGGCATATCTATGTACTGTACAAGGGCATGGTGTGGGTAGGGAGTCCAGTTTTAGAAGCAGTCTCTCTGGGACTAACGGACAACAATAGAGCTTACATGCTATCATGGGGATTGGCACCAAAAGATGCTGAATTGGTTTTAAAATTATTTACTAAGCAATGGGAAATAGTCATACAATTTCTTGCTGCACAATTTTAAAACAGTTTGCAATAGCTTTAAAAAGTTCTCTCTAAAGGCTTTGTAAATCTTCTGATGTTGTGTTGCCCGCTTCTTCTTGTTGGAACCATAAAAAACTGGCATCTAAGTGAAAGGAATTTGATGAAGGATACCCCATCTAGTTTGGCCTCTGTACTCAATATGTCTTGGAGACAATGCTTAAATATAAAGTGTTCCATCTACTCCGCCTCAGAAGTGACTAAAAAAGTTATGAAAAGAAAAATCATGGATGGTGGATATCTCCAGGGCTTTTTTCAGATACCTCCAAATCACATAATTTCAGGTACTGGAGAAAATTCAAATTTTTTACCAAACAAAACTTTCAGGATTGTTTTTTAGATTAAGTAAAAATTGAACTAGATTTTTTTATAAAAAACATTTTACATGTGTTGAAGGTAATTCCCAGCATACTTATCACTCAGAAACAATAAAGAGGGCTGTTCTTTCAGTATCCAATCTGTGATCCGACCCTTAACCGCATAAAGCTTAATTGATGGAGGGTTTTTTATCACTGTTCTGGTAACATTAGTGGCAGACATAGGTTTGCTAGTACTACTACCTCTTAAGGGAGCTCAGTAAGGCGTTGCCTAACAAGAGCCAGTGCACCCATGAGGCCCTATCCCACAAGGATAACAGACCTGAGCCTGTATGAACAATGTCTATTTATTACACCTATGTGTTAGGTGCAACAGCATTGTCATTCTCAGCTTGACTATACATCTCACATACACCTACAATGAGCTAGACATGATGCACTTCAGACTGGTACAACATTTGTCATGTATAGGCACCCCCATCATAATGAATCCACAAGCCTATTGGGTTGTTGAAAAATTGCCAATATCATTTTGTTTGTCTGTATGTCTCCAGTTTAATGCCTGCAGTACAGTAATTTGTTCATGTATGTTTGGCAGTACTATAAAAATTATAAAAGATCTTGCAAAGATATGCACAAAAATCCAAACAATCGAACAGGTTCTCAATAAAATATCACTGATCATCTGCACCCTAAAAGAGGGTGACTGTTGAGAGTGTAGAACATGCAATCTTCTGATAATATTTTTCTGGTTACGTTCTGAAGAAATCCACTGTGACAAAAATAAAAGAGTGTTTGCTCCATAACTAAAATTCAAAAGAACATTGAAAAGCTAAAGAAGAAATGTATCTGGAAGGTCAGAATGTGTTTAAATGCGATTGTTCAAATTCAATTTCAATATATTTTAAAAAACTTACAGGGAACCATGTCATTGATCGACCAGCAAGGAAGTATCCTCCAACTGTTCCTCGACTTGCACGTATAGAAGACTGAAAGACAGAAACATATACTGTCCATTATATATTTTCAAGAGAATGTGAATGAGGTTGCCTGAATCTGCCTTGATCTTAACAAGGGAAAACAAAGTTCATTGGACTTCTAGACCAACTTTACCGTTCACAGTTTTGTAATAATAGTGGGCCTGATTTTAGGTTTAAAGCAATGGGAAATCCTCCAAATTATGGGAAAAAAGTAAAGTAAAGTCAGAAGTGAATCTGGAAGTTGAATTTACTCCACTGTCATATCAGTATGGTCTGGATTCACATTTCCAACATTTCTTACAGAAATTGAAAGCTTTTGTCTCTTTGCAAGTACCTGACTGCAATAGGACAACAAGACAGTTATACCAGTCAAAGTCTTCGGCCATATTGACATCCAAATCAGTCAGCATTATGGTTAAGAAATACACCATAGCTGGATGTTAAAAACAGCTACTTCCTAACGTCTCACACTAAAATTACACTCTTACAAGTATTCACTGAATAGCAATATGTTTTTAAAACCGCAGAAACACAGGATTTGATTTTGTAATGTCCATTTCTTTCAAATGCAGAATAAAATGTGGCTCCGGCACGTAGGTACCCCCCTCGGTATTCCCTTTGGAGTGAGTGTGACTACAAGGGAAACCCCCCCCCCCAGGCACTAGCCAGACCAGATGCAATCCACCCCCGACTCCGGGTTATTATAGACCTACCACACCATGAACTACTTGTTCAGGTAGGCCATTCATTATTCACTTTGAGCACTTCACTTACTGCGTGTGCTCCGACCCTGACGAATGCCCCTGACCTACCAGCACTTTGTGAGGGCAGAAACATGTTGATCATACGTATTTCTTTTTAGACTCTAAGAGACATTATCCTCGAATTAGCCTTTTTCCCCCCCTGTTCTTAGCCTTACCAACATGCACCCCCATTAAAACTAGTAGTAGCAACTGGTGACATGCTTGGTAATTTTATTTTCACCCCTTCTGGATCTCTGTAATTATCCAGTCAGTCTAATTTCAGCACTCCCTCTGGTTCTTTTAACAAAGAGGTTGAGTCCGCCCAAGTAGTATCATCTTACTTGGGTGGGGCTAGGTGGTCAAATGATGAAGCAAGACACTATTATGTGTGTGAGACCACCTATGCCGTAAGAGAACTCTCTCCTCCCCCTGTAGGACAACATAGCACCCCTTTGCTGGGACACTTTCCAACCATGCCTTCCCCGTTTTAGAGCCTCAGGCGACCTAACTGACACCGCCTACTGAGGGAACACTGACTCAGTCCTACCCTCTGTTTCGACTACCCCACACCTTTAATGATTATATAAAATTTAAACATGTCATTAGAGAATTGGGAATCAGAATATACTTTTGAACAAATGCAGAGTACCAGTATGCATAGAAGGAAAGAACACTGTATCTTGAAGTGGGCTTGACCAATGCCTCTAGACTCTGTCATTATAAATACAAAATAGCCCCTAAATACAAGGTGCCCAAAGAATGGGCCTATATTTTTCTATGCCTGGAGTTACTGATACTGGGGGGAACTCTAGGGGTGGAGGAAATGTGTTAACATTGGCTTACCCCATTGGGCATAGTTAATTTACTTGTAAGTCCCTACTAAAGTTGCACTACAAGTGCCAAGACCCTGTAAATTAAATGCCACTAGTGAACCTGCAACAGTGCTTATGCCACCCACCTAAGTAGCCCTTTGAACATGTTTCAGGCCTACCATTTCAGCCTATGTGTGCACATTTAAACTGCAATTTCGACCTGGCAAAATAAAGCTTTTGCCAGGGTCACACCTTTCATTTTAATGCATATGTCACCCCTAGTGTAGGTTCTGGAAATCCCAAAGTGCAGGTTGCAGCATATTTAAAAAGTTAACATATACTTACATGTTCTAGTAGCGAAAAACTCAAATTCGTTTTTCACTGCTGGAAGGCCTACCTCTCTAACAGGATAAGATTGGAGTTGCCTTATTAAACTAAATAAGCTGTTAATTCCAAATGGGAACAGGTAACCAGTTCAATTTATTAGTATCCCTCCAAACGTCAGTGCTGTCTCACACAGTGCGATTAGCTTCACTGTGTTTTTGTTGAAGAATAAATTGAAATTACAATCTGGACAATTTTGCCTCGAAATTGGTACTGGTTTGATCTGTATGGGACCAGCTTCGCCGTGTTTGGTATGAAGAAGACTGGCATTGGTCCTTAAAAAATATGTCCCAGTACTAAACATTTTGACTGGGGTAGGCCTGGTACGTAGATGACTATGTCCTGAAGAGACCTTAACAGGCACATGGAGGTGAAATATTACAAACTCTCCCTTTTGGTTGTTTTATGCAATTTAACTTCAAGAGATTCCTCACTAACATATGCAAAACCTCCTATGACTTTTATTCAGGTCTAAAGTTAGACTTCAGGTCTAAAGTTAGACTTCAGGTCTAATCCTGGGCTTCAGGGTTAAGTTTACCTTTGTGAATTGGACCCAATGTGCTCTTGCTTATTGGGTATGCAACTTTAACTCATTTTATTGTCTCTTAGCCTTTTTGCTGAAGTTCTTTTCAGAACTGACACAGATAAGTGTTTTTCCCTTTTGAGACTGTTATCATTGTGATAGAAATGTACTATACTCTTGTATAAATGCTCTTCAAGATCCCATGAAGTTCTACCAATGGGTAGAAAATATGCATGTCACACTACAAAGTAGTGGCATTGCTGAAGGTGCACTGAAAATTCAATGTGAACGGCTACATGTGGTGTGCAAGAGCTTGCTGCCATTTGAGTTGATTTTGTTGTTGCTCGAGTAGAAAATCTACTTAAATGGCAGCAAATCTACTCAAGGAGCAGCTCTCTGCGTGCTTGTAACTGCCCACATTAGAAAATCGCAGTGAGGGATGCCAATTCTCGCTCGCATTTCTGGAACCACGAAGAGAAAATTCTGCCATTGGCCAGAAACCTTGAAAAATGAGGGTGAAGACACGGATGAATAAAGAAGTGAATAAGTTGAAGCTATGTTTTGAAAAATGGCTCTGTTTTGTGGTTGTAAGGCACAAAATGTTCGGAAGGAAACAAACTGCAGAGGAAGATGTTACTGCATACATTTCAGCATTACGTAGGTTAATTGCTAAGTGTCAATTTGAAAACTTTACACAGATCAGTTTGTGTGTCATTGTAAGGACAAACAAATTAGGCAGAAGTTGCTAACCTTAGAAAATCCTTTGCTTGATGAAACAATCAAAATTGCAAAAAGTACAGAAATTTGACAAATATCAGTAGCAGAACTGGATGATCAACCTCTAATGCAGTCAGTGCTGTAAAAGTGGGACAATTTCATCAACCAGTTACTTATAAGAAAACAATGGAACCATCCAAAGTGGTCTTACCTACCACCAACACTAACCAATGATTCAGGTGTAGAAATCCTCCTGATGGTAAAGGATCCAAATGTCCGGCTGCTAATGTAATATGCAATTACTGTAAAAAAAAGGGAAACTTTGCCAAAGTCTGTCTAGAAGAAAACATCAAAAAACCTATTCCCTATGCGGTTGAATCAGATACTTATTCTGATATAGATTTCAATAGTATGAGTGATTTGGTGATTGCAGTTTGAGATGAGGTTATCTCCACTACAGTAGAAAATACCATAGTAGAGGAGGAACCACATGTTGGTGATCCAAATTTATGTGTGGACCCTGTAGTGAATATTCAAGTAGGGGCCAAAACTTTGTAATTGTTGTTATATTTGGGAGCTTTGTTCACTTTGATCACGCAGCACCTGAGGTGACAAGCCTCTACTACCTCCACACAGGTATTCTGTCTCCTATGATGAATGGAAAATTGAATTAATGGTGCATTTTGAAGGTGTCTTGTAATTCAAAGGAAGACAAGTTAAGGGAAAGGCTAATGTGACTGGGAAAGGCCTTAATATATTAGGATGGTTTCATCGAGGACTTTTTGGAAAGATCCTCAAACCAGAAGCCAAGAAACAGGTTTTGGTTGTGGATTGTGAATATGCTGGACTTGACTGGATCAAAACATTTCCTGCTATGTTTGGTGATGAGTTGTGAAGTATAAGTGGATTCAAGCATATGATAATAGTAAAAGAGTGGGCCATACCAATTAAATTATAAGTTCAGTGGTGTCCCCTTCAGTGTCAGAAATGATCTTGAAAAATAACTCAATACTCTTTGTGAGAAGGGAGTAATTGAGCCAACTGAGTCCTCACTCTGGCTGTCACCTTTGGTTGTCACACATAAGAAGTGTGGTCAACTGCATGTGTGTTTTAGGTAATTAAATAAAGACATTTGGGTGGATGCCAATTCTTTGCCCAAGATCCCATATCTATTTGCTGGCACTGCAGGAGCCGCAGTCTTTTTTAAATTTGATCTCGCAAGTGTCTATCATCAGGCAGAGCTCTATCCAGATTCAAGGCATCTCACTGCTTTTATTTCTCATGTTGACAATTTTCAGTGTCAAAGGATGCCATCTGGTCATCCTTCGGCAGCCTCTGTTTTCCAGAGAATGATGGACAACATGTTAAAGGATATTGAGGGAGTTCTGTTTTTTCAGGATGCTGTGTTGGTGTTTGCCAAGGATGTTGAGTCTCACAATGTTGAATTACAAGAGGTATTGCTGGTGTTCATGGATTACTGTGTCATTTTAAACAATGAAAAGTGCAAGATTTTATGCAGTGAGGTTGAATATTTTGGTCATATAATTTCATAAAAATGGTCTAAAATACAAACCTGGTCTTATAGAGTCCATTGTTGGAGCACCATCTTCTTCTAATAAAGGGGACATTAGGTATTTTCTTGGTCTGTGCGAGTTCTACTCACAATTAATTCCAGAGTTTGCCAATAAAGTTAAATCTATCAGTGAGTTATTGAAAAAAGGTTCTAAATTTGTCTGGTGTGATGAATGTGAATTGGTGTTTCAGCACATCAAAATTTCAAGTAAGTCACAGTGAGGCTCTTAAACCATTTGATCCAAATTTGCCTTGCTGCATCACATTTGATGCCAGACAAGTAGGAATTGGTACACATGGACACAAAGGGATGGTAGGAATGAGAATACCATATGTTTTGCATCCAGAGTAATTTGTGAGGTGGAATTACATTACTCGTAATTGAAAAATACCTTTTGGCATGCTGTTGGGCCATTAAAAAATTCCATACATATGTTTGGGGAAAGCATTTTTAAATTGCTAACTGATCACAGCTCTTCAGTTAATATTATGAGCAGAGGGGGAAGCATATCCTGTTCACCCCGTTTCTTAAAGTTATGCACAAAATTGATGCAATTTCCCTTTGATATTGAACATATCCCTGGTGGGAAGAATTGCAGGGCAGATTTCCTTTCACGTTATCCTTGTGAGACTGATTTTATTGATTATACAAAAGAAAAAGTGACAGACCTTTTGGAGAAGGATGTTGAAGATTGTTTTGTAGGTTCTTTAGGCATTCTGGAATGGAAGGAGGCTATGTCTAAAGACCAAGGGCCTGATTCAGACCCTGGCGGCCGGTGACCGCCAGGGTCACCGGCCACGGGAGCACTGCCGACAGACCGGCGGTGCTCCAAAGGGCATTCTGACCACGGCGGTTCTGCCGCGGCCAGAAAGGGTAAACCGGCGGTCTCCCGCCGGTTTACCGCTGCCCTTGGAATCCCCCATGGCGGTGCAGCTTGCTGCGCCGCCATGGGGGATTCTGACACCCCCTACCGCCATCCTGTTCCTGGCGGTTCGCCCGCCAGGAACAGGATGGCGGTAGGGGGTGCCGCGGGGCCCCTGGGGGCCCCTGCCGTGCCCATGCCAATGGCATAAAATCTGTCACACATGAACAAAAAGGAAAGAGTTGGTTCAGTTATCCTGTCAGAATAGAGAAAATGTGTGGAAATGCTGTCAAAGCCAGTAGTGGACATTGATAGAATATGGCACAAATTGTTAAACTCAAAGATGAATGTGATCAGGGTGGGGATTCTCGTAAAACAAAGTGGGTCAAAAACTCAAGGCAATGCGAGTTTACCTAATGAAGGTGATTGAAAGCATTTAGGGGGTCATTCTGACCCTGGCGGCCGGTGACCGCCAGGGTCACCGACCACGGGAGCACCGCCAACAGGCTGGCGGTGCTCCCAAGGGCATTCTGACCGCGGTGGTTCAGCCGCGGCCAGAAAGGGTAAACCGGCGGTCTCCCGCCGGTTTACCACTGCCCTACAGAATCCTCCATGGCGGCGGAGCGCGCTCCGCCGCCATGGGGATTCTGACACCCCCTACCGCCATCCTGTTCCTGGCGGGTCTCCCGCCAGGAACAGGTTGGCGGTAGGGGGTGCCGCGGGGCCCCTGGGGGCCCTCTGCAGTGCCCATGCCCATGGCATGGGCACTGCAGGGGCCCCCGTAAGAGGGCCCCACAAAGTATTTCAGTGTCTGCAAAGCAGACACTGAAATACGCGACGGGTGCAACTGCACCCGTCGCACCTTCCCACTACGCCGGCTCAATTCTGAGCCGGCGTCCTCGTGGGAAGGTAGATTTGCCCTGGGCTGGCGGGCGGCCGCCCGCCAGCCCAGGGCAAATATCAAAATACCCTCAGCGGTCTTGCGACCGCGGAGCGGTATTTTGACGGGGGAACATTGGCGGGCGGCCTCCGCCGCCCGCCAATGTTAGAATCACCCCCTTAGTGTACAAAAGATGTAGAAGTTCCAGGACCATAATTAAACCAAGCAGGTTTTGCACATAAATATGTACTAGTTTTTTGTTACAGTCATGCAATATTTGCTGTATTTTAGGCACTATTTTATATTTTCTGTAGTGTCTGTAATATGATATTTGTAAATAATTCTAGAACTGTGATAAAATTTATTGTTTTTCAATGTTTTTTGAGAGACAAAAGGAATACGTATAGTACCTTACATTTATTGATGAGAACTCTTCTAAATGTAACTCTGTTCTGTGTATTCTGCAAATAGAATGCTAGTTTATAAGTGAGGTCGAATCTTAGAACAAGGGGTTGACAGTTGTGACAGTTGCTGGCAGCAGAGGGTCCTGCTGTTGGCCCTCTGTCACTGTGTATCTCATTTCTTATTAAATAACTTACCTAAAGCTCTTTAAGTCTACAGAGTAATTACTACATTACACAATGGCAAAATTGAAAAAGATAAGCACTATGGGCATAACCCTTCAGCTGTGCACAGCACTACCACCAACCCTTGATCATTTAACCCACTGTCCATGGCCTTTGGCTGGTCTTCTGTTTTAAGATATGACAAGCCAGTGGTAGAACCTGTCCTGTCTCATCCCCATCCTGGTCAAGCAACATCCCTGCACTCACCTCTTGAGTCACCTGGATCTTCCAGCATTCCAGTCTTACACAAGCTTCATCCCTGCACTCAAATCCTGAGTTGCCCGGAACTATCAGCGCTCTAGTCTTCTAAGCCTTCCTGATGATTCAGTGATCATGGATTCTACAGCGCTTTCAGTGTCTTCCTTCAGAAGCTATGATTCCACCTCCTCCTGAGCTCCTTGCACTAAGCTTCCTGCCGTCTTCAGATTACAGTTAAAGTACAAGGCAAGGCTAGTACCTTCCCTTCAGGTTAATGCACACTAATCCTTATAGTTGTAGTAAGCCTGCCTGTAAGCCTCTTCAAGACTCTAGACTTGGCACCAGTTTCTTCTCAGTAATTTTCCTCCAGCGCTCCTTGACTGTCCTCGCTCCAGACCTTTTCTCCAACTTTGGTGCTTGAACTGTTTTTGCTCAGGGACCAGAGACTTAATCCTGTGTTACTTATTTGAACAGATGTGTCAAGAAGAACTTTCTTTGAGAAATGAATGATATTTTTATGAATCTTATAACCTTCAGCCAGTGTTTCTAGTGTACCTTGGGAGTGCCATTAACTCCAACCTATGTACCTTGTGTAACCTTAGAAACTCCAACCCATGTTTGAGTATTATCTTGGGAGTGTCATTAACTCCAAACTATGTACCCAGTGTAACCTTGGGAGTGCCAGTAAATCCAACCCAGGTTTCAATTACAACCTTGAGGGTGTCAGTAACTCCAACCTTGTTCCCATTAGAACCTTGTTCTGAGTATAACCTTGTTCCGTTTATAACCTTAGTCCAAGTGTAATCTATGCACTGAGTATAACCTTGTTTCTAGTATGAATTGTGTGTGTCCCTGACTCCAATATAGGTTTCGAGTGTAAACTTGGGAGTGTTAGTAATTCCAGTCTATGTTCTGAGTTTACCCCGGGAGTGTCAGAGACACCAATCAGTACTTCAAATTCTTCCTCGAGAGACTCAGAGGATTCTCATCTACTGTAAGTATCTGGTTATTCTACTCTTAAGCCGTGATTTAGAAGAAACCTTGAAGCAATGCATTGAAAGTTATGCAGAGGCTTGCTAGTGTATTGATGTTAAATGCCTCTTCTTGTTGTTTCCAGTGTATTGCGTCCTCAAGAGAGATGCTAGCACTGTAAAAATCCACCTTCGCTTACCCAGAAGGTGCCAGGAGTGACATATCCTGATAAGCAGAGTAGTACTGTCGTTGAGAAGATCCAGTGCTGCAAGTATCTTTTCCTTATTTTTCCCCTTCTCCCTTCCTCCTCTGAAACAGCTGGTTCTAAGTGTACTGGCCCTTGATCTTACATTGTCCTGAGAGGGAGCTGAGGTCTAGCATTGCCTGCAGTGTTGTCGCTGTGGTTGGGACCAGGTGAATGCATGACAACATACCAAGACATGATTTTCACTGATCAAATGCAAAGTTGTATGTCAATTACTTTGAACCGCTTGTTTAGATCCCCAGAAACTAATACTATTTGATGTGAATCATTATTCTATAAATAATTTGAATAAAGCATTGCAATGGGGTAACAGATTTAAGAGTATTAATACACTCAAATAGAGAGAAACATCCTACTTTGATCTCACCTCAATTACTGCCAAACAACAAGCTGTCAGTTCTTCTATACTACAAATTTTAACTAGAAGCAGTTTGAATAGTGTCAGGTTAATGCAAGCACTCCTAATAAACATTATGCACATTTCTGAAATGTCAAAAAAGTACACTTCTTTTCAAGTCAGCTAAAAAAACAATAAAACATGGATACAAGGTCATTTCTTAAAAGTAAAGTATACGTTAATTACATTATTTTAACAATAAAAATGTGATGTCATAAATTATACCAATTTGATTCCATTTATTTTAATTGTTAACAGTTTTAATTATTAAAGATATTTTTATAAAGTACACATAATTTAAATCACCTCTTATCACCAAGCCTAAAACAAATCAAATTCTTCTGATAATGCACAGGTGAAGGAATTTACAGGCAGAACCTTGACATGCATGCCAAGTTCTTGAAAGTCATTGCAACATATATACTTCACTGAAGTTGTGTAAAGGCAGCCCATGTAGCTTCTGGTACCAATCAAAAATAAAGGTAACAACAAGGTCTTCTTTCTCTACAGTAAAGGTCCTCTTTCTCTTATGTGTTGCAGCATGTGTCTCAGATTTTAAAGTGTGTTGCTTTCTATGAGTGAGGTAATCCTTGGGGGAGACGAGGTGTTTAAGAGTGTTAGGTTTTTTTTTGTTTTTTTTTTTTGCTTAATGTAACTGAGTTGAGGGCATTTTGGAATTAGTGAACAGCATTTGTGAGGATATCACTGCCTTGACATAGGTTTAAATCTCTGTGTGAGGATATCTCCATATGGAAATTTCTCTTTGTGAATAGGTTTCCATATGTATTTGAATTGAAAGTATATTGAATATTTCTAAAATTAGCAGGACACAAGGAACCGTTGACCCATTATTACTCCCCAAATCAAATAAGTAAGGGTATCATTTTCTGTTTGGCACAGTGGAGACCACATTCAGAGATGGTGAACTGCACATGGAATGATGGTCGAGCCTTAGCCAGCTCCACCACCATTCCATCTAAAAATACAACCTTTTGAGCACTTACTTATGTACAATTGCAATACATTATGGGGTATATTTACAAGCCCCTAGTGCCTTCCTGCATCACATTAGCATCATTTTTGTTTACGCTAATGTTGTGTTAGAAAGGCTTTTTTGCTGCGCCGTGTTTCCGAATTGGTGCAATGCTTGCATAATGTATGCAAGGGGGGCTTTCCGGGGCTAATAGGCCCGCAAAAAAAGGCGCAGTTAAATCTACAAGATTTCACTGCACCATTTTTAGCATCATTTTTAATGCCTACTCACAGCAGGTGTTAAAATGACACACACATGGGAACCTAAGGGGTCTCCTTGCACTTTGCTGCACTAGCATCAAGATTTTTTTTGTCCTAACGTCCGCCATGGTGCGCTGTATTATAAATACATCACACCCATGGTGTTGTTAGGTGGGGAAGGGGTGTTGCAAGAAAACTTGCACATCAGCACTGATGTGTCAGTTTCTTATCAATATACCCCTATGTTTTATTATTTTTCCCCATGTTGATGTATTGATTTAACACTAAATAAGCACTACAGACTCATTCTGAACCTTTTTGTAATCTCATTTTAGGCAAAAGCAGGGTTTCTGTTTGAATTAAGATTCCAAGTGAACTTTTGGATTCTCATTTCATGGGGAAAAACTGGTAAAATGTGATCTGGTAAAACATCTCAGAATGAGACAAAAACATTTGTGAAATAATTGCGCAAAATACCAATTCCACATATAATACATTCTCAAGGGAAAAATGTATAATGTTATGGTAACATCACGTCCAATAATTTCCACACCTATAGGATAGGTAATAACAGTGTGATATTAGTCTTCAGCCCGTTTATAAAGTGGGTGACTCGGCAAAAAGAGTGATAACTATGCAGAGGCAACGTCTCTCTTCCTCACCTGCAAAATTCATAAATTCAGCAGAGGCCTGAATCAATGTGGTGCATAAGTCAAACAGTTCACTTCAAGCTTTGAAACGGGCAAATTGAACTAGGATAACTGAGCTGGCTTCTGTACCACAGACAAGCCACTCACACATGTTCACTGAGATGGGTAGTAATACTCTGGGCATGCAGGTGGCGCTGGAAGTACAAGAACTCCAAAAGTATATATTTTCTTTCTATGACCTGTATTAAGCATACAGCCTTAATTCCACAACAGAGTACGAGTCAGAGCCTAACCGACAACTGATCCTTGCCAAGCTTGTTGGTAGAAACAAGGTATTAACAAAAAAAAGGTGTGGGGCTCAAAAAACATTGGCAGAAGAGGACCATAGACTTCCACAAATAGATCAAGAACAAAGAATGATTGAGGTGGTGAACAATGACAAACAATAGGAGCACTTCAATGGGATTGACCTCACCAGACCAACTTGATGACTGACTTTGTTGAGTCTATGATCAAAGAGAATGTGTGTGTAACTCACCCCTCTCCTGCCAGCTCCTCTAACGCAGTAGGGCCAGATCGTCACAGTAGGTCTAACACAGAACCTTCTCTACCTTCTATGTATAATCTGTTCCAGGTTGATAGGAAGAGTACACAAAAGACTGCTTGGGGCTAAAATCTCAACTTTAATAACAGAGTTTTGCAAAAAAGTTAAAAGAACATGGACACAATGAACAGCCATCTCAACAATATAGCATCATGTCCTTCCGCTCTCTCTGAGATTCTGTATGCTACATACAATCAGATTGGTTAATAAGAGACCAAAATAAAGAATGTAACCCTTAATATGTTGGATTTAGAGGACAGAATGTTTTGCAAAAGGTTGTGACTTCTTGGTATACTGGACTGCAATGAAGGACATGACCCTAAAGCACATATGATTCATCTCTTTAAAGAAACATTTCTCCAATTTAGTGACTAGACATTGACTGCCAGGTACAAGAGGCACCTTGATTTCCTTTTTGCGAGGCCAGTAATGTCCGAGCTAGCCAGAATTCATGGACTATACTAATTTGGGAAACTATATCCTGTGACAACTTATTTAACAAATTACTCAACTTCAAAATCCAATTAAATCTTGTGGTGTAGAGTTCTTTGTGGGGTCCGGCTTCGACCCTGTGACAGTCCAGCAAAGCTGGCAACTTTGCCAGCTCATGCCGTCAATCCAAAAGGCTGGCATGACAGTCTTGCTGTTAGAATCTGATAATTTGAAGATAACCTACAGTCATCGATTGTCGGGAGTCTGCCAAAGGTCAGGAGATACCGTGGCAAAGCAACATTATCAATATTTCAGGTAATGATTAAAGTCCAAACAAGCACATGAGAAACTAGCTGCAGACAAGCCCTGGACAACATGGCTAGTGTGATTATATTTTCCTTTCCTTTTTTTCATATCTCTCTTTGCTATTTGTTTTCTCATACTTTGGCTGTTTTGGCATGGCAGAATAGGGCAATCAGTCTTGCATCTTTGAGAAGTGGGGGAGAAAGTAAAGCAAAAGCCCTATCAATTCCATTGGAATTATAGGACAAGGGTGGGGAATGAAGGAAGACAGAAGATTGGGGGGAGGAGGGATGGTGAGAAGAAACAGCTGGGTTGGGGTGGTGACTAATCGTGGTCAATGGTGCTGGGTCTGTAACTGGGTGTACGGATATAAAAGTTGAGGAAAGAAATATTGCCAAGCAGCATCATCAATCAAAGATCTATTCATATATAAAGTATACTGCTAATCCATATCATACCAGTATCTAAGATATCCATGTATTGTCAAGGAATATAAATGTTATGAGAAAGCCCTCTAAATTCAGATATCTATGTGAGGAATTGCAAGGTTTTGAGCCCCAAATACTTTACAATTCCTATCTACAAGAAGCACAGCCCCTGACAAATGAAACACATACATTAAAAAGTTAAATAAATATGATACTAGCTGCCTCAGGGTGTAATACAACACCACAAGGTAAGGCATTAAGAGCACAAGGTTGGGGCTGGATGGGAACTAGTGTTAAAACCAATAGTTCTTGGAGATGGCTCTTTGCTAGGATTGAGAAACAGGATAGGTATTTTACAATCTGGTTCCAGCTATGAACACAACATTGGACGCACTGTGGATACACCAGGCTGCATGTCAAGTTCAAATGGAGAAATCTAGAACTGTGCTTGGACAGTTTCTGGCTATTTATGCTCCGGAGGATTAAAAGCAAATTTATCATTCAGAAGAACTTCATTTTACTTTAGTCCCGCCACACTGTACTCTCTTTAGAATATATTTTTTTGATGATTATGCTTTTCTGACACATATTTCTATAAAGCTAAATACTAGAATTATATGTGACCATCATGCCCTTTAACTGTTCATTAACGAGTGTTATTTTTCATTAGAGGAACTATCACAATGTTGGTCTTTTAACTGAAAACTATAACAGGATATCAAATACTAAAAGTACATGTCTAAGTGCCTTTAAAGAATGTATTGAAAACAATGTGTGGCCAATCTCAATCAGGATAGTATGAGGTGCCTTGGAGGCTGCAGACCATAGGCCGATTCTCAGTTACACCACTGAACAAGATAGGATTGAGAAGATTGCAGTTGAACCTTTATGCACACGCTTGCTTCATCAAGAAATATCTCATACCCGCAGTACTAAAGAAAGTTGATCAGAGAACAGAGATAGACACGTTTGAGCAGCTTTTATCAGTACAAAGGATGGTGAACAATTAGATCTGGGCTAAGACAAATCAAAGGGCACGTTTGAAACAGTGTAGGTATTTTGAGAAAAGCAAGGATAAGGGATGAGTACTTGCTATGCAGACCTGGAGAAAGATAAGCAGAAATTCAATTTCTTTCATGAAAAATCTGGAATATGAGGCAAAAAATAGCTCTGAACGCTCCAATCATGTCCTCGAAATAGAAAAAGCAGTCTCACAACTTGCATCGGGGAAGACAGAGGGGTGGAATATGTTACCAATGGAGTTTCATAAGGCCTTGTGTAAGATCTTAGTACCCTTTAATCATAAACCTCATTATTTTGATTGTAATGCTGCAATGTGTATGTCCTGGAAAGAAACATGTAATTCTGGTTTTGCAAAGAAAAACAAAGATTATATCATTTGTGGCTTTTATTGGCATATTTGTCTAATTAACTTCAACACATGTCACTAAGATCATTAACTTTGTTGACCCCTATGCGACACAGATTTATCCCAGCTAGAGATACAATTTCACCTATTTACTAGCTAATATCCATCTTCGATGCACCTAGTGCAACAGCCCAACCCATTGTTATGATCCTGCTTCTTGCTCAAAAGGGGTTCAACAGGACCTCTTGGTGGTTCTTATAGGTGGTCATGACAGTTATAGGCTTTGGCTCTACTTTTCTCAAAACCAGTTGACATGGATAGTCTGCATGGAAGCTTTCTAGAAATACTGCCTATTTGTGAGGGACAAGGCAAGGCTGTCCTCTATCTGCTCAACCTTTTGCTTTGTATCTTGAGCTTTATATCCAGGTGCTTAAAATGTAGCGACTACACTCTCCTTAAAAATTCACAGAACAGAAGTCACATTACTCGCTACACTGATGACATAACAATCCTACCTTCGGATCCTGTCAGAGCCATAGATGCAATTAAGGCAACAGCAAAGATTGGACATATATTGAGGTATAAACTAAGTATAGAGAACACCAAAATTCATAGTAATATAGTTTTAGATAGCACATATCCATGCAGGGGTGGTTGGCGGGGGTGGTGCTCTGTCACACAGTCGAGAGGAGGAGGGAAAGAGGAAAAGAATGAAACACACAAGCATCTCTATAAAAGGAATGGCTGCACCATGAAGCTTCAGATGTGTGTTTTTTCTTTACAGGGCATGTAATTGCGCCTGTGGTGAGCAAGATTCTCACTCGCCCATGATGCACAAGTAAATGTGCTGATGTCAATGAAGAGGTGTTTCCTCTTATCAGTACCAGTGGTTTGCTCTGACCTAGGGTGATTTATTTGTGGCCCAGGGCAAGGCCAACTCAGTGCAATAGGTTTCAGTGGTCCGGGAGCTACACAATCAAGCACAGTCAAGGTAGCAGTGGGTAGTGCAGGCTTAGAGGAAACTAATGGGCTCCACTATCCTTTTGCTTTCTCCTCGCTGTTGGTTGGGCTTTAGAAGGGGCTGGAGAGGAGCCCATCAAGGAGATGGACTCACCATTTCCTCACCAGCCCTTCCAAGCATCCAATTGGCAGCGAGTAGCTGCTCGCCAGAAGTGCAAATTAGCATTACTCACTGCTTCCGCGAATGTCTCGCACATGAAGAGCACCCAGAGAGTCACTGTCTCATGAAATGAATACTCTCATCCTGGCTTCACAGCCTACTGCTGTATGCTATAGCTTCCCATCAAGCTAACAATGCCAGCAGCCTGCAACATGAACCAGAGAAAAGTTAAACTTTAACGTGCCTCTGACCTGCCTTCTGACAGAGGACTCACTTGGTGGCAAAAAGCAATACCAGCAGACACTGCAGCCTCTTGGCTGGGCAGGGGCAGCACCGTATTCTCTTCACCCTCCTTCATTCAGGTTAGTGGTTAGCGACAGGAGGGCTTCTATATATATATATATATATATATATATGTCTATGTTGTAGCAACAGTCTCATCCTGTAAAAGCAGGTTGGGAATGTGTGCACACATACAAAATCAATCAAAAGTAATTATGCCCTGCCACTTTATAATGTCACCAGCCGGCTCTGGATACAAGTTTTGTATATTCAGCTACTCACTTAGCAATTACAATTTTGACTCAAATGTAGAAGATTGAGTTAAATTATGACACACTATTAACAAAAACTCTTGAAGTCATGAAAAAATGGGATAGACTTCACCTGAACCTCATTAAAAAATGTAATCCAATTAAGATGATTATCCTCTCTTTATTTCTATGTTTCTTTTGGGCCTACATCACTTCATATATAATGAGATTACCCATGTTAGCCAAGGCTCATTGTGTGACATACATTAAGAGGACTGAGTCTAGCTTCCAATGCTTCATTTGGCAAATACAAAAAACATGGCAGGTAATTTGCTATCTACAGCCCTTCTTGCCAAGGGGGCATGGCGTTTCCCTCTAGCTCTACTTTTTTTGCTCCTTTTACAGCTAGGCTAACAATCATAACTGGTAGTAATGAATGGCTTCTTTGAGGCCTATAGTCAGTTTACCAGTATTATCAGGCAGAAGACAACACCCTGAAAATAATTTATGACACAGCATACTATAAATAGACATGATTTAAGACCATGGCACTTTACTACAAGATATTGGAAGCAATTAGAATATTGTTTAATATTTCACTTGGTCAAGCCCCGTACAATGATATGGTTCAACTCAAATCTACCAGCATTTTCATAAGATACACATGCATGTAACTAGTATACTGCATCTTTGAAGGTGGCAGGCTAGTTATTCAAAAATGGATTCTTCTTAATTTTTGCTCAGGTGCGGGAGCAATGGAACAAATCCAAACAAGGATGTTTCTGATGTCCTTAATTGAGGAATCCATTTCTCTATCTCCTGACTAATTAGCTCAATCTGGCTCAAAGATTTTGGTGTTTTAATCAATAATCTTAGGTTTGTTGGTATAAGAATTTCATACCAGCTGTTTTCAAATGACTAGGACTATGGTGATCATTATGAACATGGCGGGAAACACCATCGCCCGCTGTGGCGACGGTGAACAGAAACCCGCCATATAAAGATGCAAAAATCTGATTCTGTCAAAAAAGTCCCAGCCACTAGTCACCGCCAGGACCTTGTAGGCAGAAATGTAGGACATCCCACCCCACCAAAGCTGAGCACTCAAACTCCCCGCCTTCCAAATAATGATGCACAAATCACCAAGGCATTTAGTGGAAGTTGAGCGACCATTGGCGGTGCAGACCGCCACGGCCAGCAATGGGACCCAACAGTAAGAACTGCACACATTGGCAAGTTTGAAACCCACACACCTGACACACATCCACTACACTATAAAACACTCACAGACACACCCCACAATCCTTTGCAACGCCATTTGGATAACTGATATTGAGAAGTCCACAAGCAGACACTGAACGCCACAATACACGAATCACACACCCAACCACACAACAGCACCCTCACCTAGATCCACACACCACACCACTCACAACACACACCATGGCACCCCCCAAACACCCACGCTTCACAGAAAGGGAGCTAAGGATCATGGTGGACGAGATACTGAAGGTTGAGCCACAATTATTCGGGGCCCAGGTCCAGCACACACCCATCGCCAGGAAGATGGAGTTATGGTAGGCCATTGCAAACAAGGTCAATGCAGTGGGACAAAATCCACGCACGAGGGACAACATCCGCAAGAGAAGGAACGACCTGCATGGGAAGGTGAGGTCCATGGCATCCCGGCAGAACATTGCAGTCCAGAAGACTGAGGAAGACCAACACCACCCGCCTACACTGACTGGAAGGAAAAGGTACTGGCCATCCTGCACCCTGAGGGCCTCACTAGACTCACTGGAGGAATGGACTTGTGTAAGTCGTCTACAATTACCCCTTATCCACCACACCTGTAATGCATGCACCACCCCACCCCACCCCTCCAACATCCACCAGGACCACTACCCCACCCAGGCCAAAAGCACTACATCCAGTCACCCTGCATGCCCACAAACCCACTAACAGGCCCACATCCCTTCCCCTGTGCATAGCCACCCACCCCTGTAAGGAATCACAAAGGCACTACACCACCCACAATGCACCTCCACATCCTAAGCAAAATGCAATGGCAACCTCACAAAGGCACCCTGCATGGCCCAAAAGTGGAAAACCTGCACAAAACAGCCCAGCCCTGTGCACCCCATCCGATCATGCAACTGTAACAGACATGTCCATTCCCCCCAACAGGCACCACCAGCCATGCCACCATGATGGACAGGACAAGAAGTGGCCGTGCCCCACATGGAGACAGATGCACCACCCAGGACATTGGAGAGAGAACCCTGGACAGTGAGTAACACCCTGGCCCCTCACACAGTCCTGGACTGTCACCATCCAGCAGCCCCACCCAGGACACCACTGACACCCCTACCACCCAGCCAACAACATCAGCCCAGGGCAACCAGCCCCACAACTGTGTATCCAGGCCACAGACTGGTGGAACACATGGACAGAGGCCACAGTCACCCTCTACCAACAGGCAGGAAGATGATGGCCCCAGTACAAGTGGTACCGCCAGACCTGTGCAGGGGACACAGACACAGGGGGGTAGACCCAGTGGGAGGGCATCAGTGACCCAGGGGGGAGGCCACAGGAAGGATGCTGCAGCCCAGGACGGGATCTCTGAGGTCCTGGGAGCATACCACAATACCCAGGACAGATTGACTCAGATTGTTTCCACCCTGGAGCAGAGTAAAAGGCTGCAGAGAGCCCAACATCAAGAGACCATGGAGCAGTAGAAACTACACAATGCCACCATGGCCACCATAGCAGGTGCGCTGCTGCACCTTATCCCAAACCAGCCTGAGATCTCCAAAGACCAGGAAGCCCCTACTACAGGCCAAGATACAGACCGGCCAACAACAGCAGCAGCAACTGGACTTGTGCAACCATCTCAGGACAAACAGGACACCTGCATCTCAACCAGTACAGGCACCCAAATGGTCCCTCGGGCCCTGATATGGCACTGGAACACCTTCCAAGACCAAGGAACCCTCTAAGAAGTGACTCTGGCAAGAACTGTCTTCCAAGTGTGCCACTGAACCAGTGTCCACATTGTGCAATAACAACCTCCAAAACTGTAAATGATAGATGGACATACCACCACTGCCAACAAACACTGAGACTATGTAGCCAATATGGACATCCACCAGTAGCCCACTCCCATCACTGTAAAGTGCACAATGGCACCCATGAACCAAATAAAACACCTGTTCACCAATGTCAATGTCCCGTGTCATTATGTTGAAACAAATAGAAGTGTGGATGCAATTGTCTTTGAAATCATGTATTCATATTTGAATTGCAGGAATGGCACCCCATGCATAATATGTGATTGTGCCAACAGAATTGTCAAACAAGTTGTCCATAATGTCACATGTCCCATGCAAACCTGGTCACAGTGACAATGTCTATAGACCCAACACCCCCATAGAGGATAAGGCACACTGACAGTATGCTGCACAGACAGCAACATCATCAAATAGTGCCACATAGTTACTGGAAGTAAAGTTGGATCAGTTGGTTCCTGGAATGTACATCTTCCCCCTCCTCATCATCACCATCACTCTCATCCCCTCTCTGAGGAAGCTGGTCTGGATATACAGCCCCCTCCTCCTCCAAGAGGGGAATAGATTTCCTCACAGCCACGTTGTGCAGCATGCAGCAAGCCACCACTATTTTTGTACACACCTTTTCAGGCTCATAGGCCAGGGATCCCCCAGAGATATGGAGGCAACGGAATCTAGCCTTCAGGAGACCTATTGTGTGCTCTATAACCCTCCTAGTACGTCCATGGGCCTCATTGTAATTCCTCTCTGCATCTGTCCTAGGATTACTCACTGGTGTCAGGAGCCAACGCATGTTGGGGTAGCCAGAATCAGCTGAGAAACGGGGCAAAACAGACTGTCACTGACAACCCTCAGTTGCAGACAGCCTGGCAGTCTGCTATGTGCCAAAAAGTGTCAGACACACTTACCTATGATCCATCCTCTGTCCCTTTGTAGTTGTTCCATCATGTGTGGCACACTACTGTTCCTCAGCACAAAGGAATCATGGGCTGATCCAGGGAACATGGCATTCACATGTGAGATGTGCTGGTCTACAGTACACACCAATTGAATGTTCATGGAGTAAAAGTTCTTCCTGTTTCTGTACACCTGTTCACTGACTCTTGGGGGATGAGAGCTATGTGGGTGCTATCAATGGCACCTATCACATGGGGACTGTTGGCACAAGCATAGAAGTCTGACTTGATGGCAGGGAGGTCAGCACTTTGGGGAAATCTGACATAGGACTGCATGTGTCATACAAATGCATTCAGAAATCTGGACAGTATAATGGTAAACATTGGCTGTGAAAAACCTGCACCCATGCCCACTGTCACTTGAAACGAGCCCGTGGCTAGGAAATGGAGTTCAGAAAGCACCTGCACTTCAGTAGGGATGGCATGCTGATTCCGATTAGCCGGGCTCAGTGTTGGGTCCAGTAATGCACAAAGTTCATGAATAGTAGCACAGTTGAGTCTGTAATTGATAATGATGTGATGCTCCACCATGGTCGCCAAATCAACAAGATACACCGATGAGGCCCTCCCTCGCCACATGGGTCTGTACCTAGGAGGAGTGGAGAACACATGTGAGGAACACACATAGGCCCTCATTACAACATTGTAAAAAAGCTGCTTAACGCCGTGCAGAAGACCGCCAACACACCGCCGCGGCCGCGGAATTCCGCCACAGCTATTATGACCCACAGTTCGGAATCCGCCAACATTCAGACACCCACACAAGTCCGCCACACCAAAGGTCAGTGATAAACTGGCAAAAACAAAAACCTCCACCGTCACGCCAACAGAAATACGCCCACACTATCACCACCCACGAATACACGTGGCGGTCTTTCAACTGCGGTATTCCATTGGCAGTACACACCGCTGCGCTCAAAATACACACACATTTACAAAACACAGCCACATTGGACAATTCCAACTACACACACCTGACACACATACACACACCACTCCCACACACCCAATACCATATAAAACACACACCCACATCACCCACAAACCCCTAAGACCAAAAGTTCCGAAAGAAGGCCAGAGATAGACAGCACCAGCAAGAACAACAGCATCCACAGGCACACAACACCATCACCCACAGAACTTCCACACACCTCACAAAACACAACACTACATATCAGCACACTTATCACCACACACACCACCCCACACATCACCTACACCACCCCATGGCACGGCAAAGACACCCCAGGTTCTCGGAGGAGGAGCTTAGGGTCATGGTGGAGGAAATCGTCCGGGTAGAGCCACAGCTATTCGGATCCCAGGTGCAGTACACCTCCATAGCTAGGAAGATGGAGCTATGGCGAAGAATCGTGGACAGGGTAAACGCAGTGGGACAGCACCCAAGAAATCTGGAGGACATCAGGAAGAGGTGGAACGACCTACGGGGGAAGGTGCGTTCCGTGGTCTCATGACACCACCTGGCGGTTCAGCGGACTGGCGGCGGACCCCCACCTCCTTCCCCATACCTAACAACATGGGAGGAGCAGGTCTTGGCGATTCTGAATCCTGAGGGCCTCGCAGGAGTAGGTGGAGGAATGGACTCTGGTAAGTCAAATCTTAACTATTACATCCCCTACCCTACCTGCATGCCAGCACATACCGCCACCCTCACCCCCATCACTCTAACTCCTCACAAATGTCCCAACATCACATACCACACATTCTAACACCAAGCCCTGCATGCAACAACAAAGCATGGACACCCATCACCAAAGCATGCCCACTGCACATACCCATACGGCAACCTAAACCATCATCGCACAAGGTCCCACACAGGAATGCTAGCACTGGGGTACACGGTCACCCACCCATTGAACACCATGCCACACACAGATGTAATAACCATCCTTTTATACCCCTGCAGGACCCCTACCCAATATCACCGGACAGGAGGGTCCACACATGTCCACACCACCAACAGAAGAGGCCCACAGTGATGACAGTACCTCTGTCCAACTGGATCTAGATGACCAGCCCGGCCCATTGGGGACCTCGGGACAGTTGGTTCCCCACACCCAGTTACAGGCCATCACACAGCTTCCCCTCTCTGGAAACACCAGCACAGCACCCACCCAGCGGCCCATACCTCCGTCCCCAGGACACGTCAATCAACTGTGTGTCCACCACTACAGGGAACCCAGGCTAACCCACCACCCCAACAACAACAGGGACCTGGGGGCAGTGGTAGTGGGCACACGGTCCAGGGGACGGAGGCCCAGGAACACAGGGGAACTGGGAGGGCTGCTGTGCGATAGGGGGCGGACAGGCCCAGGGAACCCACTCTCCACAAGGCCCTCTCCTCCATCATGGGAGCCTACCACCACTCCCAGGAGACGATGGCAACGGTACTGGCCAAGTTTCAGGAGACCCAGCGCCTGCAGGAGGAACCGTATATGGGCTTCAGGGAGCAATTCAGAACCATCAATTCCACCCTGGGCACCATCGTAGGGGTTCTGAGGGAAGTACTCAACACCAGGAGGGACACTGTGGCACTACAAGGGGCCCCTGACACTAGCCTGGACGATGAACTGCCCACCACATCCGCCGGCGCTAGTGGACAGGAGGCACCGCCACAGGACCACCACACCAGCACCCCACCCCTTGCAGAGGGAGAGCCACCTCGCAAACGGTCCCTGAGATCCAGGACAAAGACAGAGAACGATGCCAAGACCCCCGCCAAGAAATGAGACCACCCTGATTGTCATTCTACTGTCCCACTTTGTCACCCTCTCCATCCTTAAACTGCCCCAGCTCCACTTCCTCTGCCCATAAGTGCAATGCACCTGTGAGACTAATAGACTGGACTCTGCTATGGACATTCCTCCGCCATCACCCCTCACCATTTTACAACCCCCTCCAATATTGAGCACTTAAGTAAACACCCTTAAAGCACAAAACAATCTGCAGTCTGTCTATGATTTCGGAATACTGTATTAGCAATAACTGTGGCAAAAAGCTTTTTCATTGGTAATGTCAACATACCTATGTCACACAGCTCTAGTCCATGAGGAATCAAAGTAGATGTCACACAGTGGGACCCACATCTGTGAAATCCTAAGGAAAAGTGACAACTTAGTGGCCATACACTGGGTGAAAACGACAGACAGTAGAGAGGTAGTAGTGTCTAAGTACATGTAGTAGGCAGGTTTATATTCTTACCTGTGTCTCACTGGAAATATTGCTGGATCACTGAGTCCCTGTTGTCTATGTCTTCTTCCTCTGCTTCCTCGTCTTCACTGTCCTCAGGCTCCACAGCTGCAACAACACCACCATCTGGACCATCCTCCTGCAGAAAAGGCACCTGTCGTCGCAAAGCCAAGTTGTGAAGCATACAGCAGGCCACGATGATCTGGCACACCTTCTTTGGTGATTAGAATAGGCATCCACCTGTCATATGGAGGCACCTGAACCTGGCCTTCAGGAGGCCGAAGGTTCGCTCGATCACCCTCCTGGTTCGCCCATGGGCCTCATTGTAGCGTTCCTCTGCCCTTGTCCTGGGATTCCTCACTGGGGTCAGTAGCCATGACAGGTTGGGGTAACCAGAGTCACCTACAAATGTCGAGGGACAACTGTTAGACACACACTAACCTGGAGGGATAACCCCAGACCCACACAACCATTCCCACTGACTAGCTTCCAGGTGCTCACCTAATAGCCACACACGGTGCCTCTGGAGTTGACCCATCACATAAGGGATGCTGCTATTCTGCAGGATGTAAGCATCATGCACTGAGCCAGGGAACATGGCATTCACATGGGAGATGTACTGGTCTGCCAAACATACCACCTGTACATTCATCGAATAATAACTCTTCCGGTTTCTGTACACCTGTTCACTCCTGTGGGGGGGTACCAAAGCCACATGTGTCCCATCAATGGCACCTATGATGTTGGGGATATGTCCCAGGGCATAGAAATCACCTTTTACTGTAGGCAAATCCTCCACCTGAGGGAAACCGATGTAGCTCCGCATGTGTTTCAGCAGGGCAGAAAACACTCTGGACAACACGTTGGAAAACATAGGCTGGGATATCCCTGATGCTATGGCCACTGTTGTTTGAAATGACCCACTTGCAAGGAAATGGAGCACTGACAGCACCTGCACTTGAGGGGGGATTCCTGTGGGATGGCGGATAGCTGACATCAGGTCTGGCTCCAACTGGGTACACAGTTCCTGGATTGTGGCACGGTCAAGCCTGTATGTGATAATCACACGTCTTTCCTCCATTGTCGACAGGTCCCCCAACGGTCGGTACACCGGAGGATGCCGCCATCTCCTCACATGTCCCAGCGGACGGTGCCTATGAAGGACAACAGCGAGCACAGAGTCAAACAACTCAGAGGTACATGCCCACAGTTTACACAGAACACCATTCATACACAAAAGATGGCCTGTATGTGTGTAGAGTCTAGGCCTAGGTATGTGTGACGCAGTTGAAAATGAAGCCATGTGGGCCCCTGAAATGGCGGCTGCCTGACCTGTAAAGTGGGACAATGGGATGTGAGGTAGCTGCGCTGGCGTTGTACACCGTCGCAGTAGGCGGTCAAAGACAGCGGCACAATGCTGCATTGGTTAAACATTGGACCCTATGGGTCCCAGGAGCCAATGACGATGTACGCCGGCGGTGACGGTACCCGCGGACGTGACTGCCATTTTCTATCTGTTCAATCACTCGATACCTGATCTTCGACAGGAGAGGACCTACACTGCAAGTGCTGCTGTGACCTCGGTCTGGAAGAGACAATGGCTTGAGTGTCTGGGGAAAGGGCCCCTGCCTTCACATCGGAGGAGTTGGAGAAACTCGTGGACGGGGTCCTCCCCCAGTACACGCTACTCTACAGTCCTCCAGACAAACAGGTGAGTACACTGGGAGCATGCTGTATGGGCTATGCCTGTGTGGATAGGGGTGGATGTAAGAAGGAAGGGGGGAGAGTGCGGCGTGCATGAAACGATGGTGAGTGCATGTGCCACATGGCAAGGGTAGGGATGGGGTCCAATCACTTTGACGGTGCAGTTGGTAATTACTTTCTCTTCTCCCTGTACTAATCATGTAGGTCAGCGCCCACCAGAAAAAACATATTTGGCGTGCCATCGCCAAGGACGTCTAGACCCTGGGGGTCTACCACAGACAGAGCACCCACTGCCGGAAAAGATGGGAGGACATTTGTCGCTGGAGCAAGAAGACGGCAAAGGCTCAGCTGGAGATGGCCTCCCAACGTGGGAGTGGTGCCCGTCGCACCATGACCCCCCTGATGTTCAGGATCCTGGTGGTGGCGTACCATGGGTTGGATGGGTGCTTGAGGGCATCACAGCAGCCACAAGGGGGTGAGTACACTCGCATTCTGCTGATTTTGCATGCAGTGGAGGTGTCTGGGTGGGGGAGGTGGGCTGTGGTTTTCCATAGGCCAGGGCGAGTTCTGTAGGCAAGGTCCCTCCGTAAGGCAGGCCATGTGGCACCCCATCGCACCTCTGTAGAGTGCCAACTACACCTAGTCATGCCCCTGTGTCATCCATGTGTGCAGATGTCGTCCATAGCCTATTAGGCCATTTCCCAGGAATTGAACAGTGGAGCCCAAGAGCACGGCGTAGTACAGTGGGCTTCTGTGTCTGTCGCGTCCGCCAACTGTAGCGGTAATGCATGCACTCAACATGTCTTTCTTCTGTTGTCCCCCCCTTTTTGTGGTCTCCCTGTTCTTGTGTGCATTAGCATCATCAGGCGGAGAAGCAGTGGCACCAGAGCACTTGGGGGCTGCATACCACATGGCCATGGAGGGCCACACTACGGAATCGGACTTCATCAGTGGGACGGAGGGCGAGGGGAGCTCCACGGCGGGGACAGGAGCTGAGACCAGTAACACAGACTCGTCCTCTGATGGGAGCTCCCTTGTGGTGGCGGGCCCCTCTGTGCCACCCCCATCTACAGGTACAGCCGCCACCCCACTTCAAGCACCGCCCTCCCAGCAGCCCCTCAGCCTTCGCCCCGTGCCCGCTCACCCAGGACGGTGGGCATCACCTTCGCCCCAGGCACCTTAGGCCCTGCCCCAGTCACCCCTGCTGCCCTCAGTGAGGAGGCCATTGACCTCCTCAGGTCCCCCACTGTTGGGCAGGCTACCATTTTGAATACCATCCAGGGTAAAGAAAGGCAGTTGCAACAAACAAATGCATTCCTGGAGCGCATTCATTCTGGTCAGGTGGCCCTTCACCGAGCTTTTCAGACTCTGGCCTCAGCACTGATGGCAGCCATTGTCCCTGTGTCTAGCCTCCCCCCTCCAACTACCCCTGTACCTCACCCTATCCCAAGCACACCTACAGACCAGCATGCACACATGTCAACACACAAGGGAAGCTCAGGCAAACATAAGCACCACACATCCCACAGGCACTCATGCAAGTATCACACACATGCAGACATAGCAACATCCACTGCCTCCACTGTGTCCCCCTCCTCCTCATCTCCGTCCTCCCTCCCTGTCTCGTCTACACTCACACCTGCATGCACTACCTCTAAAGCCACTACTACCATCACCAGCACACCAACCACCACACCCCGCTCACATGCAGTCACCACCCCCACTACCATTCACACGTCCCCTGTGTCCTCTCCCAGTGTGTCTGTGATGCCCCTCCCAAGATACACAAACGCAGGCACACACCCACCCAACAGCCATCCACCTCACGACAGCCTCCAGCGCATGCACCTTCACCCAAAGTCAGCAAACCAACACCTCCTACAACCACAACCTCTTCCTCCACTCCCAAACCCCCTCCAGCTACCCGTCCCAGTGTGTCCAAAAAACCTTTCTTATCCAACCTTGACCTCTTTCCCACACCTCCCCCACCCCGTCTGTCTCATAGGTCTCGAACTAGTACCTCAGCCACAACATCTCCAGGACCAGTGGTGCCTGTAGTCACCGGAATCTGGAGTGCACCGGCCACCAGGGCAGCCAGTGTGGCACGGAGCCACAGCACAGACAGTCCCCCACCTGTGAAGCATCAGAAGTTGGCCAGTGCCCGGCAGGAGAGGGGGAAGACTCCAGCCACCAAAGCCACTCCCAGGGGTACAGGTGGGAGTGTGGAGACAGCTGCGACACCTTCCAAGGTGGGGAAGGGCCACAAGAAACTCAGCAAGTCTGGGAAGAGCAGCACGGCAGAGAAGACCACCATCATCCCAGCTGCCCAGGAGGCCACCGGCAGCACCAGCCCAGCTGCCCAGAAGGCCACCACCAGCACCAGCCATGCTGCCCAGGAGGCCACCACCAGCACCAGCCCAGCTGCCCAGGAGGCCACGCCAGCACAAGCCCAGCTGCCCAGGAGGCCAGCACCAGCCCCGCTGGGCCATGAAGGACCGCCAGCAAAAGCCCCGCTGGGTCATGAAGGACTGCCAGCAAAAGCCCTGCTGGGCCATGAAGGACCGCCAGCAAAAGCCCCGCTGGGCCATGAAGGACCGCCAGCAGCTGAGTCACTACAGTGGAGAACGCCGCTCCAAGCACCGCTGAACAGGGCACTGCCGTTTCATGCACCGCTAAACAGGGCACCGCCGCCTCAAGAACTGCTGAACAGGGCACCGCTGTCTCATGCACCGCTGAACAGAGCACCGCCATCTCAAGAACCGCTGAACAGAGCACCGCCGCCTCAAGAACCGCTGAACAGGGCACCGCCGTATCATGCTCCGCTGAACAGAGCACCGCCATCTCAAGAACCGATGAACAGGGCACCTCCGTCTCATGCACCACTGAACAGGGCACCGCCGCCTCAAGAACCGCTGGCCCATGAGCGCCAAGGGCACTGACGCTACTGAGTCCGTCACGGGCAGAATAAAGCACTCTGGGCACCATGCCCCCTCCAGAACCAGTGGAGACTGTCATCCACTACCTCTGTCCTTAGCAGGATGAAGTACTCTGGGCACAAAGCCCCCTCCAGAACCAGTGGAGAGATCCATCCACTACCTCTGTCCTTAGCAGGATGAAGCACTCTGGGCACCATGCCCCCTCCAGAACCAGTGGAGAGATCCATCCACTACCTCTGTCCTTAGTAGGATGAAGCACTCTGGGCACCATGCCCCCTCCAGAACCAGTGGAGAGATCCATCCACTACCTCTGTCCTTAGCAGGATGAAGCACTCTGGGCACCATGCCCCCTCCAGAACCAGTGGAGAGATACATCCACTACCTCTGTCCTTAGCAGGATGAAGCACTCTGGGCACCATGCCCCCTCCAGAACCAGTGGAGACTGTTATCCACTTGAGAGACTGTGGCTTTGCACTCCCCAGGATGGAACAGTGGGCAACCCACCCACTGTATAGACTTGAGAGGCTGTGGCTTTGCACTCCCCAGGATGGAACAGTGGGCAACCCACCCACTGTATAGACTTGAGAGACTGTGGCTTTGCACTCCCCAGGATGGAACAGTGGGCATGTGGCCCCCTCGTGGATTTGGCGTTGTGCACTCAAGCGGCTAAGGTGCCCCCCCTTTCCCTCCCCCTGAGGTCCCTGCAGTGTTCTCTCCGTCATGGTCGGGGATCTTGCGTGGGCCTCGCCCATACCGTGTGGGCCCAGTGTTCCACAGACTTAATTGGAGCACTATCTGGTCTACTATGCTTGGTATATATTTTGTACATGGTGTATATATATATATTTTTGCCTCCTTGATTTTAATATATTACATTGGTTACACTCATTTTCTATTGTCTTTGCATTCTTCCGAGGGTTTGGGGGGTGTAACTGTGATGTATCAATATGCATTAGTGTGTGTGTTGTAGTGGGTGAGGGTGGGGGTGGGGGTGTTGCGTGTTGCGTGTGTGCATCCCTGTTTTTTCCCTCCCCTGTGTCGTAGGTGCTGTACTCACCGTGGTCTTCGCCGCCGGCGTTCGTGCTCCTGGTAGAGGAGCAGAAAGACTATCGCAGGGAGAATTTGGAGTTCTGGGTCCATGGTGTCCTCGTTCCTCGTGGGGTGTGTAGAGGTGAGCGTTTTCCCTTCGAAATCCTGTTTCCGCCGTGTTTTTATCCGCGGTGAATCCGCCCCAGAAAAGGTGGCAAATTGGTGGGTTGTAATAGTGTGGGCGGTGCAGTGTCTCCTGCCTGTCTGTTGGCGGTGACCGCTGCGCTGTTTGTTTATACCGCCGTCGCGGTCGGAGTGTTAAAGTGGCTATCTTTGTTGGCGGTTTCCGCCACGGTCGTAATAGTAAATTTGTTACCGCCGGCCTGTTGGCGGTCTTACCGCCACTTTAACACCGTCCGCCAGGGTTGTAATGACCACCTATATGCTATTCCATAATCTACTCTATACCACTGCACTCTACACCACCTCACTTTACGTTATTTCACTGTACACCACTCCACTCCCTTCCATGCTACTCCACTGTATGCCATTACACTATATGCCACTACACTTTGTGCTATTCCACTGTACTCATCTCCACTGTACGGCACTCCATTGTACGGCACTCCACTGTACGCCACTCCACTATACGCTATTCCACTCTGCTGTATGCCTCTCCACTGTATATCATTCCACTCTACACTATTCAACCCATGCAAGTCTTTGCTACTCCAGTCTACGTCACTTCACTCTGAGCTACTGCATTCTATGCTACTCCACGCTATGCTATTTGATTATATACAACTCCACTCTCCTCTATTCCACTGTATGCTCTTCTACTATATACTACTCCACTCAATGCTACTTTACTCTAAACTATTCCACTTTATGCCACCCCTCTCTGTCACTCCACTCTTACCCACTCCACTCTCACTATTCCACTCCACTGTACGCCACTACACTGTATTCTATTCCCCTGTATGCTACTCAAATGTCTGCTACTCCATACTATGCCACTCCACTGTACGCCACTCCCCTGTGCGCCATTCCCTTTATGCTATTCCATTATATGAGACTCCACTTTTCCCTACTCTACGCCACTCCACTCCAAAACACTCCAATGCATGCTATACCACTTCACTCCACTCCACTCTATGCCACTACAGTCAGCACCACTCCACTCCATGCCACTTCACTCTAAACCACTCTACTCTGTGGTATTACATTATGCAACTCCACTCTATGCCATTCCCCTGTACACTACTCACTCTATGCTAATATAATGTATGCCACTCCACTCTATCCCACACAACTTTACACTATTCCACTCTATGCCACTCCATGCTATGCAACTCCACTGTATGATACTCCACTATAGGCCACTGTACAATATTCTTGTGGATGCCACTCCACTCTACCCAACTCCACTTCACTGCACGCCACTCTACTGTATTTCACTCAGCAACAGTCTATGCCCCTCCACTCTACCACTCTATACTCCACTCTACAGTATTCCATTGTACAACAATGTACTCCTTTCAATGCCAGTCTAAAGCACTCAACTTCACCCTATAGCACTTTACTATATTTTACTCTATGAGACACTACTCCACTCTACTCTACCTTTCTGCACTCCATTACTGCACTTTTCCCCATTACACAGTACACTACTTTATACCACTTAACTGTACTACAGTCTATGCCTACTGCACTCTACCATGCTGTACTGCACTCTACTCCACTCAATGGCACTCCACTTTGCAACAATGAAATCCACTCTGTATGAGTCTACTCTACTCTTTTCTACAACACTTTATAACATGTCAGTCCACACCACTGTACAACAAACCCCACTCTACTCTACAACACTTTACTCTATTGTATGCTATGCCAGTCTAATGTGCTGCACTCCACACCATTTTACTCTGGATGATGGTGAGTGGAGGGAGGCAAATATGGCCCCATGCTCATTAGCTACTTTGGGTCACCTTTGCCTCATTCAATTTAATAACCTGCACAAGACATATTTTACTCGTGAAAGATATGGAAAATGAATGAAGCCAATAACTCACAATGCACACACTGAGCTAAATATCATCCTTTACATGACACGATCCTGCACAGTTCTTACACCATTTTGGTCACCAATTGCATGCATACTAATAGCGGTAATGGATAGACCCATCTCCCTTAAACTGAAAACAGCCCTTCTAGGCCTTCTTGAGGAGTAAGGAGACATTAGAGCTAATCACACTTACTGGGTTTGCAATGTCTGAGAAAAGAGACTGCTTGTTGATGGAGGTCAGCTAGATCTCCATCTATTGAGGATCGGCAATGAGATATGGACCAATGTGCTACCCTGGAAGATGAGATATACAAGACTGACCAAAAGAAAGAAAGAGATATACAAAGAATGACCAAATTTAGCATCCCTTTGAGACTATTGCCAATCTTTAGAAACATCTGACACATGAACCCTGTTGCCTACTCTTATTTGTGAACGGGAGAAATCCAGTGGCACAGGAGCAATTTTCAGTTATAGGGATAGGTAAAAATGTAAGTGTTACAGAAAGAACAAGTGTAGCAAACATGCCATACCTATTCAGCAGGTGACAGGTAAGGGTGTAGTATGTAGATACTGATGTAGGTTTGAGCAAACTGCCATAAATATCTTACTGAAACATGGTGTGCTAGAGCACTGTCATTTGCAGACAGCACTTTTCCATAGAAATAGCAACAAAATTTACACTGACAGGCAGTTTTACTAATAAAACTATAGAGTGTATAGACAATAATGTGTGAAAATCGGTTATCAGTAAACATTTAGCATTTGCACTTCATCAAGTAAAGGGTCTTGATTTGTTGTGGTCCTAAAATCCTTGTTTCGATCAACTTCAGACTGAAAAAATGTATTTCATTTGTGCTCTCCTACCTGCTGGTGTGTTCTGCTATATTTGTGCATTTTCTTTACAGGTATTTACATTTTGTTGCATGTTAGAAAAAAATCATACAACCTTTACTTTCACACTCATTGTACCATATAAAAATTATTAGATAGTTCACTTTACAAAATCCTCTAACTTTGCAGACAAAGATAAAAAGACACCAATCTACATGTTAAACCCTTGCATGCTGAGGAGTGAATGGTTCTGTCCTCGGTATTCTGTCCTAGTACCCACCCACTGTGGAATCACTGGCGCTCCCCATTAGTTGCCCATTTCAACCCTCCCACAAGGGATGGCAGTGGAAGAGCTTCTGCTGCTACCACCAACACCCGCAGTGGCGATCTGATGACATTGGCACGGCCACAGCATGCTGATGTCATCAAATGCAACCGACCGTGCTGGTAGCCATTTGCTTTCAGCACTTCTTCGGGAAAGGACCTGGTTGGGGGGGGCATTTCTTTTTTTTTTTAAAGATACAGGGAGAAATGAAGGAGTTTTTATTTAATCCCTGTGCCTATTTTGATTGGATTCCTGCTCCACGATCACAGGTAAGGCCACCCACTAGACGACAGAGATTTTTTTAAATGCATGATAGGGGTTGCGAACCCTTAAGCAACTGTTGCTCCTTAGTGGAAATCATTTATCCATGTTTTGGCTCAGGGGGTAGATCGCCTGTTTTTTTGGCTGATCTTGTCCCCGGTGGGGTGGGGGTCAAAACCCACTAGGCAACAAAATCAACTAGGCAAGGGTTGCTGCCCTGGGGGCAAAATGTTTTTCTTTCTGTGTTTTACCACCCCCTGGGTGCTAGATGACCCTCCTTCTGGCTGATCTGCCCCCAGGGATTTTTAATTATGTATTAGACAGGAGTGACCCCTTGGGCAAGGGTCGCTGCTCTGGGGGGCAACAGGTGTTTTGTATGTTTTGCTAGGGCTAGTTCAGCCATTTTTTTGGCTGATCTGCCCCCCCCCCCCCTCCCTGGGGACAGGGGTTTAAAGCCCACTAGATGCCAGGGATTTTATTTATTAAATTTGCGGGGAGTGTCCCCTTGGGCAAGCCCACTAGGCACCAGGGATGACGCCCTTTAGTAGGGATATAAATTGGTGTACTTTTGGCCATTTTCTACCCTCCGAGGTCAGATTGGCTATATATTTAGGCTAATCTGCCCCCAATGGGAGCATAAAGCCACTGGACACCAGAGAAAGTTTTTGTGTGTGTGAATTGAAGTTCGACTGACAGTCTGCGTATATTGGTGTTTGGCTGGCTGTGTGTGTACAGGCATTTGTCTGGTGGTTTGTGTGGACTAGTGCTTGGCTGGCGGTGTGTGTAGACTGGCGCTTGGCTGGCAGTGTGTGTGAACTGGGGATTTTGCTGGCGGTGTGTGTCAACTGGCTTCTGATTGACAGTGTGTATTGACTGGCTTCTTGCTGGCTATGTGTGTGGTTGGCAATTGGGTGGCGATGAGTAGCGTTTTATCATGTTAGCTGTTTTATTTCCATTCATCATTTGTATTTGTGATTGTAATGTTTTGTTTCTCCTTTTTATTCTATTGCAAAGCTTTTGATTTCCTTTGCTGCGATTACCGCTTGCAGTATCAGCACTGGTAGATCTGCAGGCTGCGCAGTTGCATGTGTTTGGTAAGAAAACAGTTTTTTGTACTGTTTACTCTAAATGAGTACCATTTTCCTCTATGAATGTGTTTTTTGTAAATGGTGTAATAATAGCAGCCAATTTATCTTATTTTTTCTTGTGTGTGAAATTCTGCTTGGATTTGAGCACGATGTGTATTGTGTTGTCTTGTCCGTAATTTTCTTTTGTTTTTCCTTTCTAGTGGAATGTCATTGGTGCTTGCTCTTTCTGTGCAGATTAGGTGCTGGTGAGCCTAGCTGTCCCTGGAAAGTGAGTAGTACCATTTTTGAATATATAGGTCTTTGTGATAAAGCCACACTTTGCTTATTACTTATTTAACACAGTGTTGGCTATTGTTGACTTATTTGTCAAGTTACTTTTATTAGTAAAGATTATGGCTAGCCGCAGGATTATTGCTCAGCAGGTTGTTGGCATGCTTTTCCATTCTTCCTCTAACCATGATTATGAGACTGACTCTGCATCCGAGGCCGAGGAGGCAGTCCAAGATTCTGGCAGTGAATTTTCTGTCCAAGAGGAATTATCTGATGATGAAGTCACTCTCTGTGTTGAGTAAGTGCTTCTTTCAGAGGACACTGAGGCTGAAAGGCTTCCCATTGGAAGTGCTGAACTCTGGGTTGCCCCAAACATGCAGCAGCCTGCAATGCATACCTTTACTGGTGTTGAAGGGTATAAATTGAATACTGAAAAAGTTTTGCCTATACATTTCTTTCAGTTGTTTATGGATGATATCTTTTTGGATCAGATTGCTGACCAGACTAATTTGTATGCTGAACAGTATTTGAGGGACAACAGTGCCATCCTTAAACCCCACTCTAGAGCTAGCCAGTGGACTCCCACAAATCTGGATGAGATGAAGAAATTCTTGGGTTTAACTTTGTTGATGGCTTGATAAAGAAGCCGTCATTGTCTTCATATTGGTCTACTAGTCCCTTGATGGCAATGGCTATATTTTCTGCAACTGTGAGTTGTGATCGTTTTGCTTCTGCTTTGGATGCTGCATTTTGTTGATAATGTTTTTCACCGTTGCCACGAGATCACCCTGACTGGGACCACCTTTTTAAGACTTGACCTGACCTTGATCACATTGTAGATTGATTTTCAGAGATCTATGTTCCAGGGAAAGAAATAGCTGTGGATGAACCTTTTGCCCTGTTCAAGGGCCGTTTGGTTTTTAGGCAGTACGTTTCTAGCAAGAGGGGACCTTATGGAATTAAGATGGGATCCCAGCACTGACCACTCCCCCGTCGGTTATCCACCCACTTTTTGAATTAGTGAGAAAATTATGTTGGAACTTGGTAGAGGACTTTTTAGCAAAAGGTCACCATTTACAAGTAAATGACTTCTACAATGGTGTGCAAATTGTTCAGGGAATTGTTTGATGTGGTCACTGTTGCTTGTGGTACAATCAGCTCTAACCATAAAGGTTACCCAAAAGAGTTTGGGGCATATTTATACTCTGTTTGCGCCGAATTTGCATCAAACTTTTTGACGCACATTCGCCGCAAACCCTGCCCCATATTTATACTTTGACGTCCGATGCAGCGGGCGTCAAAGTTCCACCATGTGCGCCATTTTTTGGAAGGGGGAACCAGCCTTGCGTTAATTATATGCAAGGTAGGCGTTCCCTTCCAAAAAATGACTTTAAGGCCTGTGCCCCATATTTATACTGTGACGTCATTTTGACGCACAGGAGGGGGCAGGCCTTAAAAAACAGCGCCCAGTTTGAGGGGCGCCGTTTTTTAACGCCTGGGTCAGGGCAGGCGTTAAGGGACCTGTGGGCTCAGAAGGAGCCCAGAGGTGCCCTCCCATGCCCCGAGGGACACCCCCTGCCACCCTTGCCCACCCCAGGAGGACACCCAAGGATGGAGGGACCCATCTCAGGGAAGTTAAGGTAAGTTCAGGTAAGTTTTTTTTTTCGTATTTTTTTTTGTGGCATAGGGGGGCCTGATTTGTGCCCCCCTACATGCCACTATGCCCAATGACCATGCCCAGGGGACATAAGTCCCCTGGGCATGGCCATTGGGCAAGGGGGCATGACTCCTGTCTTTGCTAAGACAGGAGTCATTTCAATGGGGGTTGGGCGTCAAAACAAATGGCGCAAATCGGGTTGAGGCCTGAATTTTGCCTCAGACCTGACTTGCCCCATTTTTTGACGCCCAAGCTCCATTTTCCCCTACGCCGGCGCTGCCTGGTGTGAGTCATTTTTTTTGACGCACACCAGTCCGCAGTGCCGGCTAACGTCATTCAATAAATAAGGCGCCCGCATGGTGCTTTGGAATGGCGTTAGCCGGCGGTAAAATTTTTGACGCACAACTGCGTTGGCGCTGTGTGCGTCAAAAAGTATAAATATGGGCCTTTGTTTTTAAAAACCTTGAGAGGGGACAGTGCAGTGTTTTGCGTAGTGGTGGACTTCTAGCTGTGAATTTTACATACAGGAGAGATGTCTACATGCTGACTACCATCCATGATGAAAAGTAGTTCACCTGTGACTGTTTGGGATCAGGTTGCTGCAGTGCACAAACCTGTGTGCTTTTTAGACTACAATAAGCACATGGATGGTGTTGAGGTTGAGGTTTGAGGCTTACAGTGCTGTTTGTAAGGCTTACTTTTGGAATAAGAAATTGGGTATCCATGTATTCCATTTAGCAACATTCATTGCTTTTGTTGTATTCAAGGATTGTTCTTAAGATTCAAATATGCCATTTGTGAAGTTTCAGGAGTCTTTGATAAGTAGCCTTGTTGTAGTTGAACAGGCAGGTGTTCCTAGAGTTGGACTGATTACATTTCTCCCATGCCCAAAAAAATATCCTTGTAGGAGATGTAGAATCTGTATCCCAAGAGGTATGTGAAAGGAGAGTTGTGTGTACTGTCCCCAATGTCCTTCTAGCCCTGAGCTAGGTGTGCCCTCATGTTTTTTTTGTACCACATGCAACAGAGTTATTGGGAGCAACAGTTAGCGTAAAAGTAAAAGTGAACTGACTGGCCTGTATGATTTTATATTTTTATTCAGATTTCACAGTTGGCATTAGTGTGATGTATTTAGTTAGAACTGCTGTGTTTGTAGGTATCGTTTTTCATCCCTGCTTCCAATTGGATTGTGTATTTTGTTTTGTTTAAAAAAACGTGATGGAGGTGTGCATGGACTGGCGTTTGGTTGGCAGTTTATGTGGACAAATGCTTGTCTGACAGTGTAGGAGGCTGACCTGGCTTATAGTGGGTACCTTGTGGTACCTGCACCCTGTGCCAGGTCCAGTTATCCCTTATTAGTAGAATAGAGGTGTTTCTATCAGCTTAGGCTGATAGAAGGTAGCTATGGCAAAGCAGCTTAGGCTGAACTAGGAGACATGCAAAGCTCCTACTATACCACTTATATCAGATAGCACAATATCATAAGAAAACACAATACTCAAAGTTACTAAAAATAATGGTACTTTATTTTTATGACATTATGCCAAAAGTATCTCAGTGAGTACCCTCAGTTAGAAGGTAAGTAATATACAGAAGTTATATGTACACAAACCCAAAACAGGTAAGTAACAGTAAGAAAATTAGTGCAAACAATGTAGAATCACAATAGGATGCAATAGGTAAACATAGGTCTAGGGGTAACACAAACCATATACTCCAAAAGTGGAATGCGAATCACAAATGGATCCCAGACCTATGGGAGCTTGTAGAGGGTCGCTGGGACTGTAAGAAAACAGTCAGGGTGTCTAAGATACCCCACCCCAAGACCCTGAAAAGTAGGAGTAAATTTACCCTACTACCCCAGAAAGACACAATAGTCGTGATAGGGGGATTCTGCAAGAACCACAAACACCAGCAAAACATGGAGATGGATTCCTGGACGTGAGGACCTGCAAAACAAGGGGACCAAGTCCAAGAGTCGTGATAGTGTCCAGGGGAGGCAGGAGCCCAGGAAACCCCTGATGAAGGTGCAAAAGGGCTGCCTCTGGGTGGAAGAAGCCAAAGATTCTGCAACAACAAAAAAGGATAGAGACTTCTCCTTTGGATGGAAGATGTCCCACGGCGTGCTGGATGTTGCAGAAGTGTTTCCTTGCAGAACTACTGCAAACAAGCCTTGCTAGCTGCAAAGGTCACAGTAGAGGTTTTTGGGTACTGCTGGGGACCAGGAGGGACCAGGATGTGGCCCCTTGGAGGAGGAGACATAGGGGGCACTCAGCAACTCAGAGAGCCCCCACAAAAGCAGGCAGCACCTGCAGAAGTACCGGAGCAGGCACTTGGAAGATCTGAGGATAGCTGTCAACTCAGAGTGACAAAGGAGGGTCCCACGATGGCGGAGTCCAATTCAGCGGGTTGAGCACTGCAGGACGGAGTGCTGGGGACCCAGGCTATGCTGTGCACAAAGGAATCCTTGGAAAAGTGCAGAGATCCTGGAGCAGCTGTAAAACACCCAGTACACAGGTTTGTCGTCTGGTGGGGGGAGGCAAGGACTTACCTCCACCAAACTTGGACTGAAGGGCCACTGGACTGTGGAAGACACTTGGACAAAGCTCATGTGTTCCAGAGACCACGGTCGTCAGGATGAGAGGGGACCCAGAGGACCTGTGACGAAGTCTTTTGGTGCCTGTGTTAGTAGGGGGAAGATTCCGTCGACCCACAGGAGATTTCTTTTTGGCTTCCAGTGCAGGGTGAAGGCAGACAGCCCTCAGAGCATGCACCACCAGGAAACAGTTGAGAAATCCGGCAGGATGAGGTGCTACAATGTTGCTGGTAGTCATCTTGCTACTTTGTTGCAGTTTTGCAGGCGTCCTGGGTCAGTCAGTGGTCGATCCTTGGCAGAAGTCAAAGACGGGAGTGCAGAGGAACTCTGGTGAGCTCTTGCATTTGTTATCTGACAAATACCCCAGAGGAGAGACCCTAAATAGCCAGAAAAGGAGGTTTGGCTACCAAGAAAGGAGGATTGGCTACCAAGAGAGGTAAGAGCCTATCAGAGGGGGGTCTCTGACATCACCTGCTGGCACTGGCCACTAAGAGCAGTCCAGTGTGCCCCCAACACCTCTGAATCAAAGATGGCAGAGGTCTGGAACACACTGTAGGAGCTCTGGGCACCTCCCCTGGGAGGTACTGGTCAGGGGTGTGGTCACTCCCCTTTCCTTTGTCCAGTTTCACGCCAGAGCAGGGCTGGGGGATCCCTTAACCGGTGTAGACTGGCTTATGCAGAGATGGGCACCATCTGTGCCCATCAAAGCATTTCCAGAGGCTGGGGAGGCTACTCCTCTCCAGCCCTTCACACCTATTTCCAGAGGGAGAGGATGTAACACCCTCTCTCAGAGGAAATCCTTTGTTCTGCCTTCCTGGGCTGGGGCTGCCCAGACCCCGGGAGGGCAGAATCCTGTCTGAGGGGTTGGCAGCAGCTGCAGTGGAAACCCTGGAAAGGCAGTTTGGCAGCACCCGGGTTCTGTGCTAGAGACGTGGGGGATCATGGAATTGTCCCCCCAATACCAGAATGGTATTGGGGGGACAATTCCATGATCTTAGACATGTTACATGGCCATGCTCGGAGTTACCATTGTGACGCTATACATAGGTAGTGACCTATGTATAGTGCACGTGTGTAATGGTGTCCCCGCACTCACAAATTCTGGGGAATTTACCCTGAACGATGTGGGGGCACCTTGGCTAGTGCCAGGGTGCCCACACGCTAAGTAACTTGGCACCCAACCTTCACCAAGTGAGGGTTAGACATATAGGCGACTTATAAGTTACTTATGTGCAGTGAAAAATGGCTGTGAAATAACGTGGCCGTTATTTCACTCAGGCTGCAGTGGCAGGCCTGTGTAAGAATTGTCTGAGCTCCCTATGGGTGGCAAAAGAAATGCTGCAGCTCATAGGGATCTCCTGGTACCCTAATACCCTGGGTACCTAGGTACCATATACAAGGGAATTATATGGGTGTACCAGTGGGCCAATGGGAATTGGTAAATTTAGTCACTAGCCTGCAGTGACAAATTTCGAAAGCAGAGAGAGCATAAACACTGAGGTTCTGGTTAGCAGAGCCTTAGTGATACAGTTATGCACCACACAGGGAACACATACAGGGCGTACATTATGAGCACTGGGGTTCTGCCTAGCAGGATCCCAGTGACACAAGGGCAAAAACAAACATGCATACAGTGAAAATGGGGTTAACATGCCAGGCAAGATAGTACTTTCCTACAGACAGTGTGTGTCAACTGGTGCATGGTTGGTGGTGTGTATGTGGAATGGCGTTTAGCTGGTGGTGTGCGCAAACTGGTGCTTGGCTGGCAGTGTATGTTCGCTGGCCCTTGGTTGGTGGTGTGCATGCACTGGTGCTTTTCTGGCAGTATGTGTGAGCTGGCATTTGGCTGGTGGTGTGTGAATAGAGACATGCTACTGGTCACTACACACGCTACTAGCCAAACGCCAAACTACACACTCCATCAGCTGCCAGATGGTGTGATTGCTGTGTCAGCCATGTGGGCATATGAAAGTGATGGGCCCTTGAATGGCACTGTCTGTTGATGTTAGTGTTGTAATGTGCTGGACCCATGGCTGGTGGTGTGAATGGTCTTGTGTGTGTCACGTATGAAAGGTATGTGAATCGCCTGTAAAGCAGTTGCTGCCTTGTCACGGCTTTACAGCTCACACGCTGAGAGTCATCAGTTCAGTTTTTTGACTTTTCAATTATCAACAGTGCCTTTCTTTTTTGTGAAATCTCTTGTTGATAAAATTTTATGTTTTGAACCTTCACTCATGCTCATGTCGCTATCCAACCAATATGTGTGTGTACTTGAAGAATAGATGGTTATGAAGTAATATTTGTCTTTTCTGTCTTACTCTGCCAGGATGTACATTGTCTCTAAGGAAAATATACCAACTCTAGATATTTTCATAAACTAGACACCCAGGGGAGTACAGGGTAGTGTGCCACTTGTAGATCCCAGCAAGTTTTCTTACCCACAATGCCCTGCAACCGTCAAATCACACAATGTCCATTCAATTCTGTGCAATATTGTTCCTAATCAGAAGGAACCACAGGATTCCTACCACCCAGCATTTCCCCACTTGTCCCAATAACTATGTTGCCCCACTTGTGTGGTTGGGTATAGTGTCCGCAGCAGGAAATGAGCAAACTAACATCAATGGGAATCCTCAAAAAGGGACACTTCTTGACCTTGGTTTGAATTGTTCTGGTGCATGCATGAGGCCCAGTTACACAAGTGAGGTACCATTTTTATCGAGAGAGTTGGAAAAAGGCCGGGTGGAGGTTTGTGAGTCCCCACAGATTCTAGAACTTTACATAACAAAAATGTTAGGACAATGTGTTTTCTTAGTCAAAGTTTGCGGTTGCAAGGGTTTCTGGGTATTAAACAATGGTGACAGCCACACAAGTCAAGCCACCCTAGATATCCCTTGACGTCTAGTTTTCAACAATATACAGGTTGGCTAGGTTTCCCTAAATGCCAGCTGAGCTAGGATCCAAAATCTAGAGCTAACTACATTGGGAAAAGAGAGTCAGTTTTGGGTTGAAAAATTTGCTGGGCCCATGTTGTGTTTTGGGCCGTTTTCTGTTGTGGGCACTAGGTCTACCTACAAAGTGAGGCACCATTTTGTATCAGGAGACTTGAAGGAATGCCGGGCAGGCAGAAGTTGGTGGCTCCCCATGGATTCTAAAACTTTCCATCACAGAAATGTGAGGAAAATGTGTTTTTTTAGTCAAAGATTGAAGTTTGCAAGGGATTCTGGGTAAGAAAGTGTGGTGCGAGCCATGCAAGTCAGCCCACTCTGGATACTCCTAGGAGTCTCGTTTTAAAAAAAGGTACAGGTTGGCTAGGTTTCCATAGATGCCAGCTGAGCTAGCATCCAAAACCTAGAGCTACCCACACTGGAAAAAGGAGGCCAGTTTTGGGTGGAAAACTGGGCTGCATTAATGTTGCATTTTGGGTCATTTCCTGTTGCTGCCACTAGGTCTACCAATACAAGTGAGGTACCATTTTTATTGAGAGACTTGGGGGAAAGCCGGTGGAAGAAAGTTTGTGGCTCCCCGTAGATTCTAGAACCTCCCATTACAAAAGTTTGAGGAAAATGTTTTTCTTATCCAAAGTTTGAGGTTTGCAAGGGATTCTAGGTAACTAAACGTGGTGAGAGCCACACAAGTCACCCCAACCTGGATACCCCTAGGTGAAAAATGTACAAGTTGACTAGGTTTCCGTAGGTGCCAGCTGAGCTACGATCCAAATCTAGAGCTACCCACATTGGCAAAAGTGGGTCAGGGCCTGATTTCGAGTTTGGCCAACAGGTTACCCCGTCACAAATGTGATGGATATCCCACCCACTATATTAAGAATTTCATAGGCTATAATAGGATTGTAATATAGCAGACGGGATATCCATCACCTGTGTGACGAAGTAAGCCCATCTGCCAAACTCTAAATCAAGCCCTAGGTTTTGAGTTGAAAAATGGGCTGCATCCATGTTGTGTTTTGGGCCGTTTCCTGTTGTGGGCACTAGATCTAACCACAAAAGTGAGGCACCATTTGATCAGGAGACTTGGAGAGATGCTGGGTGGATGGAAGTTTGTGGCTCCCCATGGAATCTAGAACTTTCCATCACAGAAATGTGAGGAAAATATGTTTTTTAGTCAAAGTTTGAGATTTGCAAGGGATTCTGGGTAACAAAACCTGGTGAGATCCATGCAAGTCGGCCCACCTTGGATACACCTAGGAGTCTAGTTTTCAAAAATGTACAGGATGGCTAGGTTTCCTTAGATGCCAGCTGAGCTAGCGTCCAAAATCTAAAGCTACCCACTTTGAAAAAGAGGTTCAGTTTTGGGTGGGAAAATGAGCTCCGTCCATGTTATGTTTTGGGTCGTTTTCTGTCACAGGCACTAGGTCTACTGACACAAGTGAGGTCCAATTTTTATTGGAAGACTTAGGAGAGCATAGAACAGTAGAGCATTTGCTATTATCGATTGGATTTTGCTACATGTGTGCCTTTCAAACGTAAATCAGTGTATAGGAAAGATAAAATTTCGAAACATACCATCTAAATCATAAGCTAGTGCGGTTAATCACAAATTCGACAATGTATAAATTACCTCTGCTCCTAAACTCTATATATTGTGCCCATTTCAGAAATATATACGTTTTCTTGATACCTATTTTTCACTCTGCCTATTTCGCTATAAGAATTGGTCTATACTCAGTACTCAATGAAAATCCATTGTATGGTGCAGCTCAGTTGTCTGCTCTGGGCACCTTGGATTCTTGGAGAACCAATAAACCATATATTTCTCTGCAACAAGAGTTGTCTAACGGACGTGATGGTAAATTGTTTTTGTAAATCTGCCATTGTGATAAAAAAGCTACAGATGAAAATGTCATCAAAAATGCCAGTTTTTTCCTACTAATTTTCAATATGTCTTTATTTCAACAGTTATTTTACTTAAGAAAACCTTGAGGGATCTACACATATGACCCCTTGTTGAATTCAGACGTTTGTCAAATTTCAGAAATGCATAGCTTTTTTAATCACCCAAGGGTTTCACATTGGTTTTCACCACAACCTGGAAGTGGGATGAAGTACAAAAAATATTGAAAATAGACTACCCCTTAGAAAAATGCCAAAACTGTGGTACCAAATTAGGTTTTTTGATTCAGCTCTGCATGTTCCTGAATGCTGGGAAGATGGTGCCCTTAGTGCACTAAATCTTTCATGGATGCCATTTTTAGGAAACAAAACAGGCACTTTTGTCTGGAGCACTTTTCCCCTATTTTTTTAAGAAACTCAAAATGTTGCTATATTCTGCCTATTTTCTACGCCCTCTCAAGGGTAATCCATAAACCCTGGGTGTCTTTAGAAACCCCAGGATGTTGGAAAGAATGATGTAAATTTGGCATGGTTAGCTTATGTGGACAAAAAGTTATGGAGCCCTAAGTGCGAACTACCCCAAATAGCCAAAAAAGGGCTCAGCACAGAGGGGGGAATAGGCCTAGCAGCAAAAGGGTTAAACAACTAAGCAGCAGTTTGCAGAAGACATAGCCTGACATTTGACATCTGTCTTTGTACCCAATAGCAAATGGGACAAAATAAAATTCAAAGACGTTTTTATGGTTCAGTTGTTCCTGATCTGTTGATTTGAGTCTCATGTGTCTGGGGATCGGGGTTGGAACAATGCAACACAAACATCTCCATGTAACCTGCACCCAGATTGGGTATGTGTACACACTGTTGTGCCAATGCCTCTGATACTTGAGGACCAGCGGTTATACTATATTGTTCTTACATTTAGAATGTAAGGTAATCTACATTTGCCTTATAGTTTTGCTTTTCCCTGTTACCAAAACCAATAAAATTGTTATGCAAAAAAACAATTTATGTATCAATACTTTTAAAGATAAAGGTGCCTATCAAGGAAATGTTCTACCTCAGCCCGACCACAGTACAAAAACTCTCCTTTGTCACTGACTGAATGAGAGTGGTTTCTAGATAAGTAAAAAGCAGGCCAACTGCCTGGTGGCACAAGAGTGAGGCTTTCAGTCCTGCAGAATACACTAAGGGCCATATTAATAAGGCACATGGCGAGGGGTGGCAAAGCAAGTGCCTTGCTGCACTGCCTTGTGCCGATGGGAAAGGGTAGAAATGTGCTGTAGCTACAAGATATGGTGCATTTCTATCCTCTCCCCCTGCTCTGCCACACAAATTGCTGTCATGCGCCAACGCAGGCACCCTTTCACCATGGTGCAAAGGTACCTGCATTGTGAGGATGATTGTTTTTGTGCAGGAAGGGACAACTTTCTGCACAAAAACAATCAATGGAGGTGATTCCCTCCTATGTGTGTTGCCGAATGCAGCACACATAGAAAGAAGAAGAAACAGCGATAAATAAAGATATTTCTCCCTGTTGCGTCACTCTTATGGCACTCGTGGGGTGGCTTAGGCTTTTGACATATTCCCAGGTTTACAAAACCTTGGACATCTGGGAATGCATCAAAATGTATGGATTTTGCATGGGAACATCCATGCAACACCCATGGAAATGCCTCACTGATGCAAAGTAAGGCAAAGCAGCGACTTGCGCTGCGTTGCCAAACTCCATATCTACAAGGCCATGAAAAGCCATACAAAGTGGCTTTGTGTGGCTTTGTAGATAAGGGTCAGATAAGGGTCAGCAGCCTGCGCCACCGGTTCGTCACTTTTTATGGGCCCAGTTTTTTGTAAAAATTACCACAGCAAGGCCACAAAAAGAAACTAAAGGGTTACCATTTCGATAATTTGATTAATATTTTATTTACATTTGAGGGCCTCATTTACAAGAATCTGACGCATTGGCTCCAATGCGTCAGATTTCTTGCAGTGCCCCACAACATCCTAACAACGCCATGGATGCACTGTATTTACAATACAGAGCTCCATGGCGCACGTTTTCACACATGAGTCAGAAATTCTGACGCATCTGAGGCACTAAACTCACACATTGATGGACTAGCTTCAAATAAATTATGCTACTCCAGCAACGCCAGGAGGCCCCCATTGAGAAAAGCCCTGTGTCCTTTTTTCTGTCTGCTTTAAGAAGGCAGTAAAATTCTAACACAGTGAAGTCACAGAATGACACAGTGAAATGTTGTAAAGGTCAGTTCTGCATGGCTTTTCCCATGGGGACACCTACCTTGCATACATTAAAGTTGGTGCAGGTATAATGTGACACCAGGGTTTACAATGTGACACATTGGCCCAATGTGTCAGGTTGTAAATCTATAGCAATGTAAAGCACTTCTTGCGCCACCACTGCGCAAAAAAGAAAATGATGCAACAGTGGCACAAAGGCCTTGTAAATGAGGCCCATAGTTTCCTACATAATAAGAAACAAATTGAATTACTTGCATCTGTATATTCCAAAGTCCGTTTTCTTGGGCACTTTTGTACCAATGTTAATAAGCAAGGCCAGCTTAGGGTGCTATATCCGCAGTGGCCGGGGGGCACTGACCTCTTTGGAGGACCGTGTTCAGAAATAATTTACCATTAAAAAGCACCCTCTGCAGAGTTCCTTGTGCGTCCTTCTTTCAGACAACAATAAACATGCCCAGATAACTCTTGTGATTAATGTTCCTGCAACAGAAAAATATCAGTAGTTTTGTCTAGTGGCAGTTTTGACTTGCCATAAAGTAGGGCAGAGGGTTAATATGCCTGCTGCAAACAACAGCTCTGTGTTTTATGTGGATAGCTGAACGGATTAGGAAAGCCAGCCTTTACCAGTGCTTTAAAACACATGAAATGTCTATGAGAGACAGGCTATGGAGAGATGAGGGGCACTTTTGCCTGGTGATAGTGAGAGAATCCAAGGAAGAGGTTATGGACAGGGCAGTGCCAGTAAGGATTGCTGAACCAGGCACCACAAGCGCCAGAGGGCGAAGCTTGGTCAGTAAGATTGGAGGGGCATGAGCATCAGATTTCCCAACAATCACACTGGCACATAATGTTAAAATACATTATTTCATATTACATTACACAAAGGGCAGATGGGAGGGGCATAGGGACATCAGAAAGCGAAAGGAATGTGGATTTGTGGGGTACTACGTGAGAGAAAGCACATTATTTTGCGAATTAACCAACACTTTTGAAGTCTTTCCAAACAGAGAGAGGGAGAGGATGTGTATGTATTTTGGTCTGTATGTGTAACAATTCCTTGTGAAATCCGACCATGCCCGACTAAAAGCACCTGTAACCAACTATTTATTACAAAATAGATTCATTAGGGGTGTGTAGCATCCCAAACACCCCCTTGAAGTTACACCCCTGACGAGCTCAGTTAGCAGCAGTGTCTGGATGAGGGCAAATGAGCATCGCCCTGCCAGTGAAAGTGAAGGGAATCATGAAAAACAAAATGGTAATAAAACAAATGAATTACCATTTTATTGTTTATTCTGGCAAGCAGCCGAGTCTGAGACGACGGGGCTGGCAGCAGGGAGGAACAGTGAGCACAGTTTAAAGTGCGAGAGTCACTTTGGCAAGCTGTCTTGTGACAGCCAGCCTGACATGCGCACTTTAAACACTCAAACCCGAGCTTTGTTAAACAGCTGGGTGGAGAGAATGCACAGGACTCCAGAAGAGCCTGAAGGAGTGTGGAACCAGGGTGCTCCCGCCAGTCCTGATGATGTTCTCATGCTGCCTGAGCAACATGAGAGCAGCGCCAGGATTGGTAGAGGGGACTTGGACGAGGCTTTTGGAGCTTGCTGCCTGTGCTGGAGAAGTCACTGAGTGCCGAGACGCATAAGTAAATCTTTATTTTTGTACTTTAATGTAAATAAATTCACTGACAGGCACTGTGAGAAACGCGCAGTGCCTTCAGCCTCAACTTCAGACCTCTTAATCGTGGTCCGTTATAAACACTGTTTAAAACGGACCACTATTAGTAGCTTTGGCGCTGAAACTAGGGGCACTGCTTTTGTTTTTTACTAGTGCTTGTCAGTGGGTTATATGTTCGCCCCACTGGCTAAAGCAGGCCATCTTAACACCAGCTGTGTATAACTAAAAAAGTAATACTTGACAAATACGGGCACACCGGCTTTTGAGGAGATAGTGGAATGTAAGATGTGACGCTAACCATCAAGACAGGAATGTGAGTGTCAAGTAGTGAAGAGTGCAGTCTAAAACACTTTAAACCTAAAATACATTTTTACATGCCAGGTTAGGAAAAAAAAACTTTATAACAGCTACATTTCTCCACTGTTTACATGCTGTTCTGGTATTGGAGACAATGCTGGGGTTATATGACCCTCCTCCGTTTTACCTGACAGGTTTGGTGACCTCTGCCTAAACAGCCGAGCTTCAAGCAAATACATCCTGCCGGACAGGAAATTACAGCCAGAAAGTGCAGCGGTCAGGCCCAAGGGCTCTATTTTGAGCTGTTCCTAGTGTGTCCAATTAGACTTTCACAAATGCAACGTAACTGTGAACTTACCCATATTCCAACGACCAGAACAAAGACGAAATATGCAGCAACCACGATGATATCCGGAACACCTAAAGTCTTCTTTTCCACGCCGGTGCCGCCGGGCGGGACACTGGGGGTTGCGGTGGCGCTATCCATGGATCGGAATGAAGTGTGAGCTGAGGTGCCTTCCCAGATGGACTTTGAAGCACTTGCGGGTAACTTTCTTCTAATTATTAACCGATTCCTGCACCAAGAAAAATAGTGGTCAAGTAATAAAACAAACATTGATAATTTTAATAATTGCTTTCGTTCAGAGACCGATGAAGGTGATTATATAATGCACATTTCCAATCAGAAATGAAGAACTACGGGTGGCTGTGGGCGCTTGCACAGTTCACACAGAGTCTCCAGCGTGAGTTTATGAATGCCATGTAAAGCCAGAAGTTGCGCTTTGCTTTGCAGCCCGCTGTTGCGTGTACAGACCTCCCCAATCAACGGTAGCTCAAATAATGTGTGATTACTGAATTTACGGCATGTCCCAGTCTAATAGACGGTGGCTGTATCATGTTTAATGGTCCCTGCTTCAAGTCCAAATTTAGACCCGGTGTGTCTTATGCACAGTCCCATCCAGCCATGTTCTTGTACCGCTGTCAATGAATTAGCGCTCCCTGCTCAGTCCACAAGACAGAGCTGCATGAATTCTCCCGAAGTGGTGGTACACGTTTAGTGTTACCTCCATTGTCTGGTTCACTCAGGCCAACGTCTCTGGTGATAACAAACTAGATCTTCATTTCCGCAGGGGCACGTCAGGGAATGGTTCAGTCAGGGACGACATCAAATTATGCATGGAACATCAGTGACCCCCGCTAAATGCTACTGCATCGAGCCACTCCGGCTGGACTGTAGAAAGCAGCAGCAAACACTAAAGCTGAATGAAGTAGGGAAAATTACTACTGTAGTAATGCAGGGTTTGCTGAACATAACAGAGTGAACACCTAAAGTGAGCATTCAAAGTGAATTTTAAGACAGCTTTCTGATCTTTCTGGGCTAACTGGTGCCTTAACTTGTGTAAATACTGCAGCAAAGGGATTTTACCATCTCAGGAACTGGAAAATGAGACTGACTGACAAAGTAATAAAATAGAGAAAGGCCATGTTAAACGTGAATACATGTTATTTCATTTAAAGTCCTATTTAATTATTGTTGGAAATTTGGTAAATGGTTCTGGGGAGTGGAGCCTGTATTCAAGTAGCAACCACAGTCTCTGTCAGGATGAAACACAGCAAACCCCAAATTAACCTGTGCTCAACCCCCTGGTAATTTGTCACAAAAGCAGCCGTGCTCAATTTAGAGGCAATGTATAAAGTATTTATTAGGGATAGGGAGATCTGGTGGAATTTGATGTCGCAGAATTCTGCAGAATTACAATAAAACTCTACATGATTCCGAGGATGTCCTTCAGAGGGCGCAGTGGGCATTTGGCACTAATCTTGTTGTGTTAAATGCATCCTTGTGTCCAAAAAAGGTCACAAGTATGCATTTTGCACTAAGACACACTGCTGCCAAATACCAAATGCACTGCTATGCATACCTCTAAGTGCCCTTACATACTCTGCAGTGATTAATGAATATATAAGGGTGCCAAGCGGCATGAACTGCAGTACAGTCAGTGATTTCTAAACAGGGCCAGAGGAGGGAGCGGTCCCTCCATGTTGAAAAATAAATTCAGCTTGAAGTTTAATCTGCAGTGGTTTCTAATCATAGATTGATTGCGCCCTCTTCCAGCTCTTTTCACAAACCAAACACTGCAGATTAAACCACCATGCAGAATGTATTAGTAATTTGGCATTATAAGATTATTAACAAATTCCTTCGATTCTTCTGGTGGAATTCAAAATTCCACCCAGGCCTAACTTTTAAGCAGCACTTCAAGTGGTAATAATGTGAAAACACATCCAAGAGAAATCCCATACCAATTTAAAGCAAGCATTGGCAAAGCCCGTGTGTCTCAGTTAAACAAGAGCTATTGGCTTTGGTAATGTGTTTTTGCTATGTTGTACATCAGTGTGACTGATGTTCAGCACGGCTAAAAGTTAGTGGCTCAGAGTGTCGTAGAGTGGAGTGGAGGAGTAGAGTGTTGTAGAGTGGAGTAGGGGGAGGAGAGTGTTGTAGAGTTGGTTGAAGGAGAGTAGAGTTCAATGATTCAGTGGCAGAGAGTGTTGTGGCATAGAGTGGCATGGGTGGAATAGGATGGAGCGGGTTGGAGTGGGCTGAGGTAGTGGGGTGGATTGGAGTGGAGTGGGGGATTGGAGTAGGGTGTATTGAATGGGGAGGTAGATTGGAGTGGGGTGATTAGAATGGACTGAACTGAAGTGATAGGACTTGAGAGGAGTGGATTGGATTGGGGTGGGGTGGATTGGGGTGGTTTTGTGGATTGGGGAGTGGATTGGACTTGAGTTGAGTTGGTGGATTGGATTGGGGTGGGGTGGGGGGATTGGAGTGGGTAGAGTGGGTGGATTGGACCAGAGTGGGGTGGACTGGACTAGAGTGGAGTGGTGTCAGAGTCACCAGATCCTCGGGGCCCAACACCTCCATTAACAAGACAGCTCCAATACTCTGATTAGAATTGTCACAGAGTCTAAGAGAGTCCAAGTGGGGGAAAGGGGATTAGGAGGGGTACAGCTGGGAAGGAGACCTGTAGGAAGCAAAAAGGTTAAAACACACAATATCATTGGATTGGAGTGGGGTGGATTGGATTAAGTGGGGTGGACTGATTGGAATGGGGTGGATTGGATTGGTGTGAGGTTGATTGGATCTGTGTGGCCTGGGGTGGGTTGGATTAATGTGGTTTGGGGTGGGGTGGATTAGGGTGGACTGGACAGGAGTGGGGTAGATTAAGGTGGACTGTATTGGATTGGAGTGGAGTGGGTTAAGGTGAATTGGATTGGAGTGGGTTAAGGTGAATTGGATTGGAGTGGGTTGGACTAGAGCAGATTGGATTGAGTGGTGTAAGCTGACTGGGGTACTGTTGATTGGATTGGGGTGGAATGAAGTAGAGTGAGGCGGACTGGAGTAGATTTGGGTGGATTGAAGTACAGTGGGTAGGACTGGAGTAGAGTGGGGTGAATTTGAGTAGAGAGATTTGGATTGGATCAGAGTGGGGTGAGGTGAACTGGAGTAGGGTTGAGTGGATGGGGTGGAGAGGATTAGAAAGGGGCAATTGAAATGGGGTGGGGTGGACTGGATGGGGTTGATTGGGGTTGGGTGGATTGGATTAGAGTGGGGTGGATTGGATTGGATTGGAGTGGGCTGGGTTGGATTGGGATGTGGTAAGGTGGATTGGAGTGGGGTGGATTGGATTGGTGTGGGGTGAAACAGATTGAGTGGGTTGAATTGGCTTGGAGTGGGGTGGAGTGGAGTAGGGTGTAGAAGAATTGAGTGAGGTGAATTGGATTGATTGGGGTGGATTGGGGTGGGGTGGATTGGATGGGGTGGATTGGGGTAGGGTGGTTTGGATTGGGGTGAGCTGGATTGGATTGTAGTGGGGTGGATTGGATTGGAGTATGTTGGATTGAAATGGAGTGGGATGAATTGGATTGGAGTGGGGTTAATTAGATTGCTGTAGAGTGGAGTGGACTAGATTGGTGTGGGCTGGATTGGAGTGGGGTGGATTAAGGTAAACTGGATTGGGCTGGAGTAGATTGGATTTGAATGTGATGTATTTGGGTGAGGTGGGTAGATTGGAGTGGGTGGATTGGATTGGGGTGGGCTGGATTGAAGTGGGGTGGGTTGGATTAGATTGGGTTGGATTGAAGCGGTGTGGGTTGGAATTGAATGTGGAGGTTTGGAGTGCGATGGGTAGGAATGGAGTGGGCTGGGTTGGACTGGAGTAGGGTGGGTTGGATTGGAGTGGGTTGGACTGTGGTGAAATAGAGCGGGGTATGTTGGACTGGAGTGTGGTAGATTGGATTAGGGTGGACTGGATTGGTCTGGTTTGGTGTGGATTGGATTGGTGTGAGGTGGACTGTGGTGAAAATTGGGATGAAGTGGGGTGAATTGGGATGGAGTAGGGTGGATTGGATTGGGGCGAGGTGAACTGGATTGGAGTGGGCGGTTTGGAGTGTGGCAGACTGGAGTGGGGTAGATTGGTCTGGATTGGAGTGGGGCAGAATGTTTTAGGTTGGAGTGGGATAGATTGTTTTGGACTGGAGTTGGACAGATTGTTTTAGATTGGAGTGTGGCAGAATGTTTGGGGTTGGAGTGGGGCAGATTGGAGTGGGGTAGATTGTTTTGGTTTGCAGTGCAGCAAACTGTAGTGGAACAGATTGTTTTGGATTGGAGTATGGCACATTCGTTTGGATTGAAGTGGGTGCAGATTGGCTTGGGGCAGATTGTTTTTGATTGGAGTGGAGCAGACTAGAGTGGGCAGATTATTATGGATTGGAGTGGGGCAGATTATTTTAGATTGAAATGGGGCAGGTTGTTGTGGATTGGAGTGGGGCAAATTTTGGGGATTGGAGTTGGGAAGAATGTTTTAGATTAGAGTGAGACAGATTGGAGGGGGGCGCATTGCTTTGGATTGGAGTGGTCAGATTATTTTGGATAGGAATGGGACAGATTGCTTTGGATAGCAATGACAGATTGTTTTGGTTAGAGAGGCGCAGGTTGGAGTGGGGCAGACTGTTTTGGTTTGTACTGGGACAGATTGTAGTGGGGCAGATTGTTTTGAACTGTAGTGGGGTGGATTCTTTGGATAGTAGTAGCACCGACTGGAGTGGGACATATTGTTTTGGATTGGAGTACGGCGGATGGTTTTGGATTGAAGTGGGATGGATTGGAGTGGGGTAGATTTTTTGCACTGCGGTAGGGCAGACTGCAATGGAGCGTATTGTTTTGGATTGGAGTGAGGCAGATTGGTTTGGATTAGAATGGGGCAGATGGAAGTGGACCACATTGTTTTGGGTTGGAGTGGGGCAGATTGTTTTGGATTGGAGTGGGGTAGATTAGAATGGGCAGATTGTTTTGGATTGGATTAGGGTAGTTTGCTTTGGATTGAAATGGGGCAGGTTGGAGTGGGGAAGATTGCTTTGCATTGGACTGGGGTGGATTGGTTTGTATTGGCGTGAGGCATTTTGTTGTGGATTGAGGTGGGGTAGATTTTTGTGGATTGGAGTGGGGCAGACTGTTTTGGATTGCTGTTTTGGAGTGGAGCAGTTTTTTGGATTGGAGTGGGGCACATTGTTTTGGGTTGGAGTGGGGCAGATTGGAGTGGGGCAGATTGTTGTGGACTGCTGTATTGGAGAGAGGCAGATTGTTATGGACTGAAAAGAGCAGATTGGACTGGGTGGATTGGAATGCAGTGGGGTGTATTGGAATGGAATGTAAAGTGTAGTGGAGTGTACTAGAATTTGACTGATTAAAGTGGGGCTGATTGTTTTGGAGTGGGGCAGATTGTTTTGGATGGAAGTGGGGCAGACTGTAGTGGGGCACGTTGTTTTGGGCTAGAGTGGGGCAGATTGCTTTGGATTGGAGTGGGGTAGATTAGAGTGGAGTAGATTGTTTTTGATTGGAGTTGGGCAGGTTGCTTTGGATTCCAGTGGGGCATGTTGGAGTGGGGCAGATTGGATTGCATTGGGGTGGGGCAAATTGTTTTGGATTGGGGCAGGGCAGAGGATTGTGGATTGAAGTCGGGAAGATTGTTTTGGATTGCTGTTTCGGAGTGGGGCAGTTTTATTGGGATAGGAGTGGGGCAGATTGCTTTGGAATGGAGTGGGGCTGATTGGGGTGTGTTGGGAGGACTGGAGTATGTGGACTGGAATGGATTGGGGTGAGTGGTTTGGATTGGAGTGGGGCGGACTGGATAGGAGTGGGTTGGATTGGGGCCTACAGCACGTTTATGTGTTAAAGTATAATTTAAACAAATACACATAAGAAAGAAACAATGTTGCTTTGCAATATTTAGAACAAGTTAATGATCATCATTTGAGAACAACACCCGCAAGCAAACACAAAACATGAATGCAAAGTGAGAAAAGAAGACTTGGCAAAATAAAAAAAATAAACTATAAAAAATACAACTTTTAAATTTTATTTCTACTGCTGGGCACATTTTTGTTAGTCATTCACCCTCTGTTTGCAGAGCACTAGAAGTTAAAAGAAGAAAACAGTACTTCAATTACATCAGAAGCAGCGGACAACACTGATTAAGATAAATCAATCAGTGCTTGGCCCCTGCTCCACAGACGGGAACGGAAATTATGATATGGCCTCCAGTGATGAATTATGAGGCTGTAAAGAAGAGTGCCACACAAGCCAACAAATGGTAAGCCACGGCAGGCTCCAAGCCCTTTTCTAACTACCACAGCTTCTCACCAGTGATACACATGCACTATTGCAGACTTGACCTTAAAAACTGAAGTAAAATTTAATAAATTATTTGACACCAAAATGACAAAAATCCAGTGTTGAGGATGCACTTCGCCAGTTCCGATGCAGCTGTGAGAAGATGCATCATGCTACAACAGTTCTACTTACAGGGCAACATCTGGGCTGGCAGACCACCTTTAGGCCCACTTCCAATGGTCCAGCACTGGAGTGGCACCACATGAGGGGCAAGACTCACAGCAAGTAGAGTCAAGGTGCTGGGTTCAAGGTAGTTGGAGCCTTTTCTATCCCCGAGGCTCTGATCATGAGGCGAACCAACTAGCTCTTGAAGTCATTCTGGTGGTTGTGGGTTCAAGATGCAGGTTCATCCCTTTTCACTCAGGCAGCAGGGCAACAGGAAAGCAGGGAACTAGAGTAGCAGTCCATCTTGCAGAGCAGCAAAGCAGTCCTTCTGCGTCTTCTACAGATCCAGAAGTGTACTGAAGAGTTGGGTCTGAAGGTTCATTCTTTATAACTGGTGCCGCCTTGATGTATCTGAAGGTTCTGGAGGTTTCTGCTCTTAAGGTGTTTGGAATTTACTGCCTCCCTGCCCTGGCATCAGCTTGTCACAAAAGACTAGTGTCAAATACTTTGTGAGTGTGCCCAGGTAGAGTCCATGTGATGTACATGTTTGGAAAGTGACAGTTTCTCCTCACCATCAAGTAAGAGATTGCACATCCTGCCAACACACTTTATCCTTTGTCTCACTGCACCTAGTTATGTGACCAACGATATAGGCTACTGACACCAAATGGTTGGGACAAAAAATGTCAACTTGCTAAAAGTAGCATTTTCAAAATTGAGACTTAAATCCAACTTTCCCATTAAAGAGGGCTTTGAATTATGATTCTTTAGACACAAAACTCAACATCCCTATCCATTCCCAATTGAAATGTATCAATTATTGAATGTAATGAGTTAATCTAAATGTTATCCTAAGGGAGAGGCAGACCTTGCAGTAATGAAAAATGCATTTTTTACTACCAGGACATGTGAAAGTTAAAAGTACATGTCCAACTTTTTAAACACACTGCCCCCTGCCCTATGAGCTACTTAGGGTCTATACTAGGGATGACTTATATGTATTAAAAAATGAAGCCTTAGATGTGGCAAAAGATTTATTTTGCCATGGTCTCAGCTTCTTCAGTGCCCAGACCACAGCAAATGCCTCCTTCTCAATAGCACTCCACCCGTGCGACCACGGAAGTAACCTACTACTAATGAAGGCTACAGGCTTGTCTAGGCCCTCCTCATTTAACTGTGCTAAGGCAGCCCCTATGCCATGCTTCGAAGCGTCCATCTGCACAATGAACTCAATGCAGAAAACAGGAACCTTGATTACAGGTGCTGAACACATGGCTTCCTTGAAGAAGTGAAAGGCTTTCTGACAGGTCTTAGTCCAGATCACCTTCTTGGGTTGCTTCTCAGATGTCAGCTTAGTTAAGGGGGCAGGAATGGTCCCATATCCCTTAACAAACCTCCTATAATATCCTTTGAGGCCAAGATGGCTCTCACCTCAGGCCAGTATAGTTTCAATCTTGGCCTAGAGGGGCTGCATCTTGCCCCCACCCACCATGTGGCCCAGATACACCACAGTACCCTGCCCTATTTAGCACTTTCTGGCCTTAATAGTGATTCCTGCCTGTTGCAGGGCCTGAAATAGCTCCTGGAGGTGGTACAAGTGTTCCATCCAGCTGGAGATGACAACAGGCATGGTGTCCAGGTATGCAGAAAAGAGGGCCTCCTACCCAGCAAGAACCTTGTCTGTTCACGAATATTTGAAAAATGGCAGAGGCATTCTATGATCCAAACTGTACCACCCTGAACTGCAGGGATGTTGATGTCTCTTTTGCCCTCGCAGTCACAGCAATCTACCTGTACACTGACGTAGGATCAAAGGGACTAAGTAACTTGTCAGCACCCAGACTGTCAATGAGCTCATTGGCTTGCAGGATGGGGTAAGTGTCAGTCTTGTTGATAGAAATGAATCCCCTGTAGTCCACACAGCACCTAAATTATTGAGGGGCACCTGCTGGGGCAGCCTTGGATACCAGCACCAGGGAGCTGGACCATGGATTTATGGATGCCTCATTCACCCCTGATCCCAACCTTTTCCTTGATGCTAGCTCTCACCTTATCCAACAATCTGTAAATCTTGTTCTTCACAGGCATGCTGTTGCTAATATCTATATCATGGGTATACAGATGTGTAAGCCTAAGGGTGAGGGGGAATAAAGGGAAACTGGTGACAGTCATTCTGCTTTTCTGGGGCCAATTAGGGGAGAGGTTCATGCCATCTACTGAACAATTGTGCTCCTGGGTAGACAAGAGGTCAGGAATAGGTTCAACCTCCTCTTCTAGTCTGCCATCTGTCACCAATAGCATGGGACGACTTCTCAAAGTGGTGCTATAAGCATTTTATGTGGAGCACCCTTAAGCAGTTTCTAGGGGTCTTGAGATCCATCAGGTTTTCACTGCTTTACCTTGTGTAGGTCTGTGCAGTGGTCTTGGAAAGCTCTGGGCTCTACAAACTCCATGACCTATACCTTCTAGACAGGTTGAACCTACACCTGAGTGGCCTTCTGGTTGTACCAGAGTTTCATGATCTCTTGACTGGTAACAAGATTATCTTCCACCTTTTTCCAGAGTGTTGCATCTGGTTAAGGAAAGCCAGCATGTAACTGGCTACATTTTAAGGGTGATCATGGAGCTTGCACTCATCCCTCTCTCTCAAGACTGAGACTGAGGGTGGCTATAGAGGTGTTCAAATGGGATAAACCCAACTCCGTTCTGTGGCACCTCCTTGTAGACAAACAGTAGGTATGGCAATAGGATGTCACACTTCACCTTATGGCCCCAGGTAGGGTAATCATGCCCTGCTGGATCTTGTTGAATCTCTTACAAGTCCATTCGTTCATGGGTGGTAGGGTGGGAAGAATGTGTAGGTTATTCCACACACGTCCCACATGGACTTCATGTACCCTAATATGACGTTTGTGTCTCTGTCAGACACTACTTTCTTGGGGAAGCCCATGTGGTAAAGATTTGCATGAGGGCCCTAGCCACCACTCGTTCCATCACTGACTTCAGAGGGATGGCCTCTGGGTACTATATGGCATAGTCCACCAAGCCCAGGAAGAACCTGTTTCCTAAAGGTGTCTTAGGGTCAGTCTCAATGCCAACCCTGTCAACAACAGGCAAGGGATTCAGAGGAGCCTTTAGATTTCTCCCTGCTTTCCTGCTAGCATGTTGCATGGGATAAGACCAACAGAATGTATCTGTTTGGGGCCAATAGAAGTGGAGGACAAGCCTAGCAAAGGTCTTATCCTGACCCTACAGTCCTGCCAGGTGTATACGATGAGCCAACCACACTAGGTATGCTCTGTAACACTGGGGGACCACCAGCACATGGACTGTCCCAGGTCCAGGAACCTTAGGCTCACTGTATAGGAGGTCATTCTCCTCTCCTCCATGGCTGGGTGCTTTCAGCCTCAGCTTTTCCATTGCCAAGGCTCTCTCAGCCTCAGCTTCTCTACCTTGAGCTTGGCCATCTGCAGCCTAACCCTCTTTCTGCGTTCCTATTCTCCAGCTACACTGGGGACATGCCATGTGAAAATACACTGCTTTCCACTCTGGTAGGGAGTTCTAAATCAGTAAATGAGACCTCTCTATCCTCTAAGTGCTGCATTTCAGGGCTAGTATCCAGACCCTGCTCCCGTTCATAGATGTAATTCTCCTCATTCTCATCATCTGTTGCTGTCAGCAACTGGTGGACCTCCATCAAGATACCCTGACCTTTCTGAAGCTTTAACCTCTTGGTGCCCTTCTTGATTTGTAGTCCTCTTATTTTACAGAACTGTTTCCGTTCAGTTATAGTGTAACTTTCCAGGTTGGCCAGCTACAAATTCCATTACTGTGGGTATGCTCACAGATAGTCATGTTTAATGAAAGTGGATTTGGAAAAAGCACAAGAGACAATCAAGGAGAATTAAAAAAAATCTGAAATGGTCCTAATTGTTGTTAACTGGGATTTTTGTGTTGACAAATGCAAGTCTTAAACCCAGTGCTGAACCCTATTGCTGGAAATCGGGGTTTGCTGGTTGAGGGAGTTGGAACCCTACTCAAGTAGCAACCTCCTCACTGTCAGGGTGAAACACAGCAAATCCCAAATTAACCGATGCTGAACCCTCAGCATTTCAAACAGTACTAAAGTGAAAGCTAAACACAAGAAAAATGTCATATAAATTTAGAAACTTGGAGTAAAATGTAATGCATTAGTTGACATCAAAATGGAAATAATCCAATCGGTAGAACTGGAGATGTACATTTTGAAGATTTAAGTGAAAATAGTTCCTAGAACCACAAAGTGACAGCTGTGGTTATCTGTTTATTCAGGACCAGGAAAAAGTTATGAGTTCAGGCCGATTATGAAGGAACATGGACCAGATACGGGGATCAAGTTAGCCATGCAGAACAAAGTACATTGTCCTGGTTGCTTAGGGTTGTGAGATCACGCATCAAAGATGCATCATGCAGTGGTGGGGTCCTGAGGGGCTACGAGGAAACAATGCGGAGTCTATCATCAGTGTATAGGATGCCAATGATGAGCTTACAGTGCGAAAGCAGGTGTCTAAGATGTGACGTGCAACAGCGGTTCTGATGAGAGTGCAGGCTGGGATGTGAAGTCCGATGTCAAGGATGCGTCATGCTGTGGTGACTCCCATGAGGATATGAGGAGAGGCAATCAATCTGCATCAGTTCTGCTTACAAGAGAACAGCTGGGCTGGCAAGTACCTTCAGGCTCACTCAATAAGGTCCAGGAGTTCGGTGGCAGTTGTTGGTGGGCAGGAATCATAGCAAGTGGAGTTCTGGTGCTGGGTTCAGGGTGGTTGGAGTCTTTTCTGTTTCTAAAGGTCTGATCAGGAGGCCAGCCAACAAGCCCTTGGAGTCACTCTGGTGGTCCTATGCTCAAGATGGCGGTCCAGTCCTTTTCGTTCAGGCAGCAGGGGAGCAGCGCAACAGAGTAGAAATCCTTCTTGCAGAGCAGCACAGCAGTCCTTCTGAGTCTGCCACGGGTCTAGAGGTATACTGAAGAGTTAGGTCTGAAGGACCATTATTTATACCTAATGCCAGCTTTGAAGTAGGAGAAGGTTCAGGAATGTTCTACCCCTAGAGGTTTTTGGAACCTCCTGCCTCCATGTCCCAGCCCCAGCTTGTCTGGAGTCACAACAGACTAGTGCCAAACCCTTTGTGAGTGTACCCAGACAGAAACATTGTGATGTGCAAGTTTGGTAGGAGACAGCTCCTCACCCTTATCAAGTTAGAGACTGTCCATCCTGCCAACACCTATTGCCCTTTTTTCAGTGTCTGGGAGCAGTACGCAAAGACCAACTGCCAGTTACACTTTGTCATGGGCATACAACAATTGGTTGGAACAAGAAAATGCCAACTTTTTAAAAGTGGCATTTTCAGAATTCTGAAATCTGACTTTACTATTAAAGAGGGCTTTAAATTATATATTTTTTTTAGACATCAAACTAGTCTCTGTACCTGCTCCCAGTTTAAAGTTATCACATATTTAATGTTAAAAGTTAACCCAATGTTATCCTATGGAGGAGGCCAGCCTTTCAGTAGTGAAAAACAAATGTAGGAGTTTTTCACCTCGAAGAGAAGTAAATATTAAAAGAATATGTCTAATTGTTTTTTAAATATACTGCATTGTGCACTAATAGCTACTTAGGGCCTACCCTGTGGGTGACTTATAGGTATTAAAAAGGAAGAGTTGGGCCTTGTGAAAGGTTCATTTTGCTAGGTTGCAATGGTAGATTAAACTAGACACACTACCTGCAATGGCATACCTGAAACATTTTTAAGAGGCTGCTTAAGTGAGTGGCACAATTAGTCTTGCAGGCCCACTAGTTTCATTTAGAGTACAGACCCTGGGTATATGCAGTACCACCTTACTAGGGACTTACACGTAAATTAAATGTGCCAATTGGATGTAAGACAATTTTATCATGTTTAGAGGAGAGTGCAGACAGACTTTAGCACTGGGTAGCAGGGTTAAAGTGCACAGAGTCCTAAACCCAGCAAAAAACAAGATCAGCAGAAGTGGAGAAATAAGGCAAAATGTCTTGGGAAAGACCCCCCTAAGGTTGTCAGGTCTCTCACATATCATGTCAAGACCTTTGTAGATTCTTAAAATATGAACTGATGGCAATATTTTTTCTCCAGGAAAGGTGGCAATACTTGTTCTACTGTAGTTGTTGTGTTGTATTCTGTTTTTTAACTGCTTTGTTCTTTTGTGCTCTTTTATTTTGAGGCATTGTTGTTCCTTTCATGTTGAAACGTTGTTGTTATATTGCTTTCTGTTACATATTGTGCTATTTTTTGTTCTTTATTGCAAAAATGTCAACAAATGCTGCTACATTTGTAGCCAAAAACAGCACACTTCCTTGAAAGTCCAGCAACAAACATCCATTAAAGCAGCTGTAAAGTGTTTTCCTCTCACTTTTACTGTTCAAATTGTGTACTGATGAAGGGAAAAAAATACCAGCTTTATGGTATTTTCCTAATTTTTATACCGGCACCCAGCACAGACAATAAAATACCAATCATGCTGGTATAAAACTGGTCAGATGGCAACCCTAAGTACAACACAAAGAAAACACAATGCAATAATGCTGTACATAAGTGTCACAGGGGATAACACAAAACTTCAATGCTATAACACAATAAACACAACCAATACACACAATCATTTTTGTCACCCATCACCTCCAGATTCCTCATTTCATAATATGGAGGTAAAATATGCAAGCACTGCCTTAATTACCTCCAAAGACATGTAATAGCAGCAGTCAAAAATGTTTTGACCTCCCCCCGGACATTTGAATTTACATCTTGCGAGATTTGCTTGGCAGGTTTGATTTTTGGGAAAATGCCTTCATTAGGCACAATCGTCTGCATGGTCCTACAATGCCAGGAGGGAGGGAGCATAGGAAACAAGCCATTTTACTCATTCTCTTCCTGTTCTGCTTGGACTGTCAAGGGTCGGGACCTTCAATGATGAAAGGGCCAAAGAACAATGGGCCAAAAAACAACAGAAGCATCCAGCCAGTCACAAAGAGGGAGTTAGAAGTCTGCTTTAGGTCTGCCAATTCCCATGAGAGACCTTTGATTTGTGGTTCGAATTTGAGTTTCCCTGAGGTTGGACCTGCTGTTGCACTTCTGTGGGTTGACTTTCTTGCTGCCTCTTGCAGGGTGTCACCTCCTCTTTTAACTGCCGTCTGCACTGAGCTCAGGTTCTTATAGTATATTTCTTTGGGCTCTGTTTGATGACTTCCTGGCATCCATTATACTCAGTGGCATAGCTTAGTTAGTAACAATCGGAGAGGTGGTGAATTTCAAATTCCCACCTGAAAAAGCAGGTGCTGCAAGATAGAGGGGTGAAGAAACCAAGGTTTGGGATGGACTATTTCCAGGATGAACGAGGTCAGTAATGATTTGCATTAGATGGGCCTCTGCCTGGACTAGTACCGTGGACAAAAACTGATGGGTTGGAATGCTACCCGAGCAATTGCCATTGGTTTGACTATTTGCAAGCATCCATCCCATCACCTTTTGGGTGTTTGATTGCCAGTAGAATGCCTGGAAACTTGAGACTGCCACAGGTTTCCAAAAAATTGACACATTAAAACCTCTTAGGAAAAAATGTGACTAACAAGAAAACAAGAAAAATTGACGTAGACATAGCAGACCTGGCTCGGGCCTCAGACCCAAACATCAAACCAAGAGTGCATTTTAGATGGTGTCACACCTCAAATACACCCAATTAAGTTATGCCCCTCCCCGTCCCACTTGGGCTTGTACTATTCCCTGGCAACCTTGTGATTACATTCAGGTACAATACATTGAAACGGAGACTCTGTCATGGGATCACTTATTTTAAATGAATTTTAACTGCAGATACTCTTTGTCTCTGCTACAAGGTGCTTTGATGGTGGAGTTGTAACATCGATGTGAGCAGAACTCCAAATTTCTAGTCCTCACCTTTTACAATTCATTTTATCAAGTGACTGATGGTCCCATGTACTTAGCCTGAGTCACAAATTGAGGAGGGTGTGCAAGCAAATTAATAGGGCAAGCCAAGACATGGGTCTGACATGGCTGTAGGAGTCTATGCATGAGCTGAGCCATACAAATATGTGGCATGTATATCATGCACCAAACATAAAGTAAAATTATGATACAATCTCTTAAAAATAAGAAGTCTGTTTTGAACAATTAGAAGTGTTTCACCTTAATAAATGAGATTATATCCCTGCATACACAGACATTTATTGAAAGTGATCGTTTTTAGAAACATTCATGGCTCGCCCATAATGAAAATAAGGTAAGTCAATAGCAATGTGAACTAAACCATATATGTCACCAAGATTCATATTACAGATGGAGCAACATTACAGTCTATTAAACCAGACATAATAGTGCTTGTACAGGCCACATCCTCAAGTATTTGAAAGTGCACTCATAAGTGATAGTAAAGAAAAGGGAGGTTCTGTGAAATAAACTATTTGCCTTGGATCACACAATTTGGACAAGCAAGAAATCAGAGAAAAACCAACAGAGAGGTAGCAGACCCAAAACAGGACCCTCAGACCCAACTACCAAGCTAAGATTCAATTATTTGGTGGGAGTCACACAACAAACCCCCTTCCCTGAATTTATGCACCTACCTGACTATGCTCTGACAAGCGGGTGGGCGAGGGTCAAAGATGCAGACAAAGGAAGTTGTTGGGTGACCATGGGAGAAGCAAGGGTAACAGCAGGCATCGAGACCTGCAGGGAGAAAGAGAGCCGCCCATGAATTGGAAGCTGGAACAGCAGCAGATGGGCAGGGAGATGGTGGTGGTTTATTCCAGTGGCGGGTGACACAAATTAAAAGTGGTGGGGCACGGGGGAGAGCAGGGGTGTTATTAATTTTTTTAAAATATTTACCCGTGCTGCCTATTGCCTCACTATTCTCTGCTTCCTGCTTCCTGGTTCCAGCAGTCCCTGGGACAGCATCAGAGACTCCTGGTGCAATCTCTGCCATAGTCTGATGCTATTACCAAGCATGAGAACAGCACAGGGATTGGCCTGAGCAGCCTGATTTACCTCTCACTCAGGCACAGGGAATCTGAGCTGTATCTCCAACAAAATACAGCTGGGTAGGAGAAACCTAATTGCGCATTTCTGCTTGGTTGGCCTAGAACGGCCAACCAAACTGACTTGCGCACTTAAGTGCACACCACTACTCAACTCTTCCTCCCATATCCCGGCCCCACCCTTCCCTGCACAAGCTGGTTCGGCCACCAGCTGAAAAATAAAACAATAAAAAAATATTATTTCAATTTTCAGCTGCTAGCTCTGAGCCAGTGGGGCAATGCTCCTCCGCCATTGCGGAAGAGCAGCTGCTGGTTTAATCTCTTTTTGAGCAGAGATCATGCAGGGTGCCTACTTGTTTGTTGAAAGATGTGACTCAGGAATTAGACACACAGATAGGGTGCCAATATTTTCTTGTTGACATTTCAAACAGAATGTGCAGAAGTGACAGTGAAAAAAAGTCACTGTCAAATGAGATCACCGGGTCATGTTGCAGGAAAACAGAACTCCTCTGAGCTTAACAAATGGCAAAACTCTTTTCACTGTTTACCAGCTGAATACCACTTTGAAAAATAAAATATTTGTTTTTTTGTGTTGTGTGGACATGAAATACAGGATGTTCCTGTTTTAATAGAGCAGTGAGAGTTTCCCCGAATGTCCCCAGTAACAGTGAAATGTCTGTCACATTCTTTATGGTTGTTTTGTGAGCTATTCAGCTTCCAGTGACATAAATGGGTATTTTTCAATGTCTCAAGCCAGCTGGTAGAATGGAAACTAGGGATTTGTCTTTGTCAGAGGTGAAGAGGGCCATTGGCCAATTGCAAGAAGGGAAAATGGACTCCCTGACTGCAGGCTTCGTAGCAAAACATAGCTACAAAGATTAGGCTTCAGTGTGCCTGTCAAGCCTCTTGGCTATGGTGCCACAGCACCTGCTACATGAAGGATAGCTACGTTCCTTGTCTGTGCGTTCACAAAAAGCAAGCTCAGTAAAAGTGGTAGAGCCTGGGAAGATGGGTATACACAACAAACAGAACACCAGGAACATTAGCAACAAAATAGACACGAGTACATCAGGCCATTTATGTTTTGCAAGCATTTAAGTACATGTCAAAAACACATTCAAACTGCACTCAACCATGGTTGACTGCCAATAAACCTTGGATAGCCATGGTTTGAGTTTGAACACACAATTAGTGGGCGCTCATCATGGGTACTGAATTTGCTTTTAGACCATTCCCAAAATATCCACACAATTTTTACCTACTGGATTTCTATTTAGAAGAGACATTTCCTTTCTGTTTGACCTGGCTCTTTTTGCAGGGTTATTCCAAACATTTTGCCTTCCTCCTCCTGTTTTTCTGTCCCTCTATTTGAGTTAGGACTGATGGCACTTTACCACCGCTGATCAGTGTTAAGGTGCATTTGCTCTCTCCTTTAAAACTGGATATGATTGGTTTACACCTGTTTGGCACATTTAACGTACCTGTAAGTCCCTTGTACAGTGGTATCCCATATAGCCAGGGCCTGTAAATTAAATGCCACTAGTGGGTCTGCAGCACTGCTTGTGTCACCCACAGAGGTAGCCTTTCAAACCTGTCTCAGGCGTGCCACTGCAGGGCTGATGTGTGCAGTTTACTGCCACATTGACTTGGCATTTAAAGTTACTTGCCAATCCTGGAACCCCATTTTACTACATATAGGTCCCCCCTAAGGTAGGCCCTAGGTAGCCCTATAGGCAGGGTGCGGTATAGATAAAAGGTAGGACATGTGCCTTCACTGTGTGACATGCCCTAGTAGTAACAAACAGCCTATTTGGTTTCTGCTGTGAGGCCTGCTCCTCTCATAGGGTCGCATTGGGAATTACCTTAAAGGTACTTAAGTGATAATTTCTGATCTGTGAGGAGTAGCATAGGCATGTTTGGTATGTTTGGAATGGTAGTGGGAAATCCTGCTGATTGGTATAGGTGGAGTTTTTATTACTATTGTGGAAATGCCACTTTCAAAAAGTGGGCAATTCACTATGCTTATGACTCTTGTGCTTTGCAGCCTGACTCCAATCCATGCTTGGGTAGAATGACAGCTGGGCTTTGTGCATACCTTCCAGACAGCCATCACACAGGGAGGGTGGCAGTGTGACAGGATTACATCAGCATACTGAATGGTCTTTCTGGGCTGGGAGAGAGGGAGGTGGGGTGCACTTACATTTGGATAGGGTGTGTCCTACCCTACCCCTTCTATATCCCCAACTGATGTCTGGAGCTAGGGCTGGGGTTAAAGGGGGTTATGTGCACTTCTAAGGTTCTTTTGAAGTGCCTCCTACATCAAAGACATTTTGAGTATAAGTACAGGGGCTGTCGCCCGATGTTGTTAGAACACTTCTGGACTGAGGACATTCTGCCAGGAAGAAGAGCTGGATGCTGTAGAAGGGACTGCCACTCTGCCTGTTGCTTTGTTGGGCTGGCCTGCTGCTTGCTGCTTCTGTCCTGGGAGCAAAAGGACTGGACTTGTACATCCTGGTTTCCAAGTTTCTCCAAGGTCTTGAACTGAGCTTGCCTCCTGTTAAGAAGTCTCAGGGACATCAAAGACTTCATCTGTCAGTGCCTGGGATCTTCTGCTGAGAGCCCTGATTAGCCAAGTGGTACGAACTCCAGTCCCTGGGCCCTTGGAAGTGCAAGCTGCTGATCTGAAGGAGAAAATCCACGTGTTGACACATCGCCTTTCCTGTGAGGAAAGAATCAACGCTTCACCTCCCCTGCCACAAATGAACCAACGCATTGTCTCACCTGTGAGAAAAGAATTGATGCATAACAACCCCTGCGCAGTAAGGAACCAATACATCGCTTTGTATTTCTGGCACCTCAACTCCCCTATGGCCTGCATTGTCTTTGTTTTTGATCAATTCCAAGTACTTTGTGCTAAAGTAATACATCCTATGTTTCCTATTAAGACTTGCTTAATCTTTTAAAAAGTGATATCTTGACTTGTTTATGGTGGATTTTTGTCATTGTGGTCTTGTTTTACTCTGATACATATTGGCTATATTTCTAAACTAGGGTGGAATACTTTTGTGTTGTTTTCACTGTGTTACAGTGTGCCTGTGTACAAATACTTTACACATTGCCTCCGACATAAGCCAGACTGCTCGTGCCAAGTTACCAAGTCCTCAAAAGTCCAACAGTATACCACTTTACAAGGGACTTACAAATACATTAAATATGCCAATTGTGAATGCACTCAAGTTATCATGTTTTGTGGAGAAGCAGATGTACTTTAACACTGGTTAGCAGTGGTAAAGTGTTAAGAGTCCTAAGGCCAACAAAAAGATACAACAAAACAGGAGATGCTAGGCAAAATGTCTGGGGTAAGACCAGCCTAAGGATGCCCGGCTTAATAGTGGTGCAATAATTTAAAGCTTAGGTGGCAAGATTTTTAAATGGTTGCACTGCAATGTTTATGCCACAAAAGGCACTTGGTCCACAACCAGTAGAAGTTAGTGTTCAGCATCTTCACCAGTTGTGGAATAAAGAGAGTGAGGTGGAGAGATTGATATTTCTTTGGCAGCTAGGTATTTCTATTTCATATTTATTTTTTCAATTTATTTTCTGCTTTTTTGTATCTATGCCATTTTAGCAACCTAGCACTTTGCAGCTCTCAGTTTCCCTGTACATGTATGAAAATGTAGATCTTGAAATGTTGAGGCTCCATTCTCTTTAAATGGTGGCATCATATCCTACTCCATCTCAAGACACATGCCCTCAACAGGCAACTGCTGGTTTGTCCTGCCCTCAAAAGTAAGCTTTGTTCTGGTTTGGAAGTTTCTCCACTGACAAGTTGGTGCGGATCTTGCATTAATGGATGACGTCAGTAGTGAGTTCACTACCACCGACAGGCTCTCAAGACCAAAGTGAGACCAGCATTTGTCACTATCATTGTTAACTCTTTCACCAGAGGCTAGTATTGTCTACAATTATACTTAAGTTCTGTGATGATTACCTGGTTTACTTTTGTGACTTTTCAGCATCAACAAATTAGTAGAAATTAAGGCTACAGGGGCAAGGGAGTACCAGGAACCCAACATGCCCTTGGTACGTCTCTGCTAGGATCTCCTGAGCAGCACATGGCATGGCCAATCACATGTATTCAAAAGGTTACATGAGCTTAAACAACTCAAGAAACATTTCCAGCAATGCCATCATCAACAGTGGCAATATTAAAAGAACTTGATTGTTCAAAAGCGATATATCAACACTTCCCCTCCCCCCCCGTTGGCACAGAAAGATAGAACATATTACTATGACCGCCTGTGAGAAGAAGTGACTACAAAACATGGTAGGACTGATGACAAACTGTTCTGAGGTTGAACATGGAAGTTTTTGCCAGTGGCCTCATTTTCAAGGCTGAGAGTGTGGCTGGCAGAAGGAGAGCAGGAGAGGGAGCTACACTGGGAGATCAAGCCCAAAGAGAGCAGCCTGGGCTTTGGAGATTGTGGGGGCTGGGTGGCACTGGAGGCACCATGGGGATTCTGGATAGTAGGGCAGGTGTAGCTAACCACCCTTACTGGAGAACAAATACACAACCAGACTTCAACTAAAGGGAAAAAAACAAGACTCCTGTGGCTCAACGAAGAAACATGAACATGGCAGCATATAATGACTTGGACCACACGGTGGGAGATCAAATCTTACAAGGGCACAGAGTCAGAGAGGGGCAAATTAAGCTTACAGAACAAGACGTTAATAATTAAGGACTCCGAATAAATGAACCAAGAGTACCTATGCAATTTAAATGCTTAAAGTAACTATTTGAAGAATTAATGGCACCAGAATTGAAAGACATAAAAACTTAAAACATAGCAGAGTCACAATGTTAAGGCCATCATTACAACCCTGGCGGTCTGCAGACTGCCAGGCTATGGTGGTGGTCAGACCGCCGCCAATGTGGCAGACTGACAGCCACATTATGACCGTGGCGTTACCGGCGGTGCTAGCAGTCCCAATCAGTGCTGTCCTGGGGATTACGACCCCCCTCTTCGCTGGTGTTTACATGGTGGTTGCTGGTGGAGATGGGGTGCAGGGGTCCCCATAGGGGCCCCTGCACTGCCCATGCACTTGGCCAGCCTTGGCCCCATGGCCAGCCCATCGCGCTTTTCACTGTCTGCTTTGACGGTGCACCTGACGCACTGCAACATTGCAGCTGGCTCAATTACGAGCCGTCATCAGTGTTGTAGCCTGTTTCCTGCTGGGCCAGTGGGTGGAAACTCTGCTTCTGCCCGCTGACCCAGCAGGACACTCTTAATAGGGGCCACAGGAAGGAGACCTTTTCCTTCCGCCGAAGTCACAATGGCGGTCCAAGTCTCCTCAGGCTTTCAAAGGAAATCTATCCCAGAGGTACTAACACAAATGCACTATTTCAAAATGAGGAAATACTATCTGTAGCGCACAAACTGTAATAAATAATCTTCGAAGAAGGAAAAAATGCTTTATGTGAAAAAATATTATTGGCCACGATAAATAAAAATAAGGGAATGAAAGAGGTCCTGTCTTATATCTCAGAAAATCCAATACAGAGGTCGATTTCCGTTAAAGCTACTGATCACCTACAAGAGAATGGTGCAACTAATGAGATCAGTCAAAGAAGCAAAAGATGATCTTCTGCTTAGGTCATAAGAGGATGAACTAGATATGAGCAGACAAAATTAATAAAAAAACAAATTTGAATCTGAAAGAAAGAGACAACCATCAGAGAAGACTGAAGGAGATGAACTGAGGCATCAGCGTCAAAAAGGCTCCTTAAATGACTCACTGAAAGAAGTCTAACCAGAACACACATTTCCAGATACATTTGTGTCAGACATAGTTACTTACATAAACATACAAAATTTAAAAACTATGTTTAAAGATGGGCTTTGGATAAAGCGAAGAAGTCTAAATGAACACACGTCTCAGACATATCCTTAAAATGTCATGAAGGCAACATTTTTATACAACAGCAATACATGACCAGCAAGCAGCCATTGTTCTGCCCTACAGCGCAATTTAAATGTAATTCTGAATTACATATCATGGGCAATTCAAAAGTGGAGCTGACCCCCAAAACACCCACTGGCTGTCTTTGAGATTGAGATCACTTTGTTGTTTCTGTAAACCATGAAAGTTGTGGCACATCATCATTAAAGACACAGGCAATGCAACCATGGACAAAATGTATACAAGGTGGCAAAGAAAGACCAAATAAGACACACAAACCAAACTCCATATTGACAGCCCAAAGCACCACAAGCCCCAAATGCCAAATCAAAAACAGAATGAAAAACGTTAGTGTATCGAAGGCATGTTAAAAAACAAATACTATGCAACAGCCCTCAACGCAGAAATCGAAATGACACAACTACCAATCATAACCCGGAATGTTCATGAACTAAATTCACCAATTTAATTTATCTGTTCTAGATAGATGGTGGTCTCTACTCAAAAGACTGCAGGTCATAGAATTTGATCTATAGTCTTACTCCAGAAAAAACACCTACTCAAAGAAGATAGACATAGTCTAAAATTGTTCTGTTTTACTTTACAATTGCCCAGATGCTTCAATAAGCCCAAAGGAGTAGCCATTCAAATAAGGAGAAATCTCCATTTTAATTGGAGTCCCATATAAACATAAGAATGGCACAAAGCTTAGCATTAAAGGACTATGAGCCCAAGCCACCGCACATTAATTCTTCAGGTATGCCCCGAAAGTCAACAGAGAGATGTGTTATGCTACTCTATTTCCCTTAATCACAGACTTCACCAAACAAGATTGTGTTTTTTCCCAAAACTGCTCCCTAGATCACTTTCACAACAAATACTGAGGTCAAACTGTATCCTCAACACTCACACAATCAATTCAAGACTTGCTATCAATAGATGTAGAGAATGAAACATAATAACAAAAAAACAGATTACACTTTTTTCTCTGCAGACCGCAAGTCATATTCAGGAAAAAAAATATTTCTGTTAATGGCGAATTTGGCCTCAATTTAGACTGATATACAAAATAAAGATAAACTTCTTCTCTGACCATGCTACAGTAACTCTGCAAATAGATATGACAACTTCCATAGCTCACCATATGCCACAAAGTAGGATGTAGAAACCTGTGTTACAAAACCTCTTAATAAAAATGTCAATACAAAAACACTAGGAAATTATGTCTGAGAAATTGGCAAAAATTAACTTTCAAGGGTAGTGCTAAGGGATGCTGCATAGTTCTTAGAGAAGAACTAATCTGAAGAGGAGCCACATTCAAAAACTCAACAGGGGAAAAAACTAAACCTAGTTATGCAGTTCAAAAATGTAGAATCTAAGCATAAAATGGAATGTTCATCAGTGACATGCAAGGTTTTCAAGAAAGCAAATGGCCAACTAAAGCAAATCTTAATGACTGAAACAGCCCGTAGAATGACATATTCGAACCGGAAATATTATGAGTTTCAAGTTTATTCACTTAATGATTTGGAATTCCTATGAGGTCCACATAAAGCAGGACAAAATCTATCTAACAGCATATTCTATATAGTCATTATACTACAAGTTCAACAATAGAAATAAAATGCATCTATATCTATATACAATCTATCAAACTGATTTGATTAAGAATAAGGTGCCCTCTTAATAAAGATTACCCCTTAATATATGCAACCATCAATACCGATTTAAAAGACGCCGCAAAAAATGTAAAAATCTGAAAACAGATCATTTCATTTGGGGGATTAAACAGAAGATCAAGAGCTTCCTTTGATGAACATACTATAAATTTCATAAAAAGAGGTTTCAACCATTTTCTCCTCAGTGTCAACAAGCTGGTACACGCAATTAGATCTTGCACATCCATTTGACACCAGTCACAAATTTCCAAAGTGCCATATCATTTGTGAGCTAACTCCTTTAATGGACGTATAATCAGTCTTAATAAAATATACAAGTGCCTCACCTCATGGGGTAGATTCCAGGTTAAATAAGGTTGCAGCTTTCTTAAAATGACAGTATTCATTAAAACTTCAAACCTTCTTTTTCAGCTACAAAGCACTAAGTCTAACTGTAAGCGTTTGCACCATGTGATGTCCTTTAAACACATTTTTAGCTGATGGGGTGATAAAGCAAGAATTGCATCAAAATCTAATTTCAACAATTCTAAAGCATATTTAAAATTTCTAAAAAACAGTACTTTCTCTCTCAAAGTGAAGAAAATCTCTTTATAAATGAGACGCCTTAACAACAATTCATCACTGTGGAATAAACAAATAGCCTCTAGATTACCGCTGCTAACCCTTGAAGAAAGGGGCTCCCAATACCAATCTCTAGTCTTAAGGCCACAGCAGATGCCATAGTATTACTGGAAACTGGACGTCTTAAAATGTACCCTTCAGTTCTGTCTAGAAGCTCGAATCTGCTCTGTTTATAAGTTCTATCGCATGTAACAGAATGGCAGAAATCTTCGCTTGATAGATTGTAAGGAAGTGGGCAAAGTGGCGCCTATCCACTGCCTTATAAAATTCACCTAACCCCGATGTTTAAGAGCAAGCTTTGCCCATATTATTTGATATATGCTCATTATCACTGAGGGAGCTATACATAACTTTCCCCAAAAAAACTATAGGACTTTACTCGCTCTAGCTTCTGAGAGCCCACGCACCATGACAATTTTACTTTATTACAGGTTTTTTTCCCCTAAAAAACATACAACTTGTGATTTCGCATTTATCTTCAAATAATGTTAATTAAGTGCTGCCAAACAATTATTCAGCCCTTTTGGAGTTAGTTCAATGACTACAATGCCATCTGCGTACAATAGACAAATCACTGAACGTCTCCCAATACTTCGTGCAAAACCATGACATTTCGCTATGGCGGTAGGCAGGTCATAAATATACAAAGAAAATAATAACGGGGCCAATAAACACCCCTGTTTTCATTCATTTTTGTTGGGATTTCAGATGAAAGACCCCGGTCACCGCCCATCAATACTTTGCACCATGTGGAGGAGTGCAAAGCTTTAATCAGATGTAACCAATTTGCAGGGACGCCTAGATTGGATAGCTTCTTCCAAAGAATCAAGCCATCCACTTTATCAAAGCCTGTAAAAAAAAAAGCAGCATGAAGATCACCACCCATAATCGTAACATATTTTTAATTTATTAACTGTAATGCTGGGATGTTATCTAGAGTATTATGACCCTGCTAAAACCAGGTTGTTCTAATGGAAGGATCGGATTGCTCTCTGCCCAAGATTTAAGATGCCTTAACAAACTTTTCGCATCAACCTTACCAGTGGCATCTAATAGGGCAATTTGCTGAGATTGGCACCTCATCGGCCAATTACACCAGAGGTTCATAGGTCCCTTAAAAAGACCTCAATCTCAGCTGCTGAAGGAGGACCGTAGCAATCTACATCAGAACTTTGACAAGACACAGAATCCATGTCTCTAGAATTAGTAAAACAGGGAGAGAATATAACCCAGGGGTCTTCAAACTGGGGGACAGGCCCCCCCTACAGAGGCCTCAAGTGATCCTAGGGGGGCACCAGGGTCTGGCAAAAAGAAGCGTTATATTTATCCCAGTGTTTTGTTTTAGTGAGCAGCAGTTAGCCTCTCTGTAAAGTGCCATCGTTTACATCCTTGGTCTTTAATATCCTGGTTGGAAGAGGTGTCAAAAGGGAAAGGACTCAAAATATTCTTCTAATCCCTCACCCTCATGTCTAATAATCACACTGTGGATCCTTTTACATGTTCGTAAGGCCTGCCTGACCAAAATATTATGTCTGGCAATCACTTATTTGTTTGCCACTTTAAATAGGTAACCAAACATAACTGTAATATTTAGATAAGTCTAGACCTATTGAAACCTTGCCAGTTTAATCAGAAAATTATGGAAAGTTTTGAGGGGGGGCCTGATGATTTATTTTTCCACGGGGCAGCATTAAATTGTCCAAAACAGTCGCCCAATATTTGTGCGAGTGCAGCTTCTCTCAAGTCAATCCATTTCCGCTCTGTGGCCTCCTTTCTTAAGCCTGCCTTTAACCTCACTCGTCTCCTCTTTAAAAAAGAAATCGATCTATCCCTTTCCTTCAAAAATACTATAAACTGTAGTCTTGTCAATCTGTTAATTTCCTTATTTAGGAGCAACACTGAGGGACAAATCTTCTTATGAAGAGGCCTAAGATGTTTTAACTGATCTCCTTTGACTATCAAGCCCATGAACTCAGAAAAACAGTGAAGAATGTCCCTACTCCAGTCATCAAGAGTCTGAATGGCCCTTTCAAGGCATTTTCCAAAATTAGTCATTTTTGATGGAAACCAACAAGTTCTTCCTGTATACTTATTAAAGTTAATTCCTTGGCTATTAAATTTCCAGGGCTCTTCCTCCGATAAACTCAACTTTAATGTAAGGGCCAAAATCTTATGATCACTGAATAAGGAGTCAAACATAATGGAACCGCCCCCCCCAGATTAATAAGCATATTGGGCTGGTAGATCCGACTTAAATCTCCTGTTTAAAATCAAATAGCCATGCCCCCTCACAAACTTTAGTAGGTTGTAACCCCTTTTTTCTGTTTTCGAGTTTGATGGGAACAATAAAGGTGGAATATTAAAAAACAATTCCCTCACTGCACCACAAAATAAAGCAATAGAGTGATTGGACACTTTGCAATTGAGGTCACCCATTAACAACACTTCACATTCTCCCTTGTCCCTCTCAATCAATAAGATGAAATTAAACACCTCAGTCAGAATTGTATTATAACTCTTGTCCAGGGGAATGTATATGTTCACCATTAACAGAGGGATTCTTCTGCCATCTTCTAAAAGGGATTAACCTTCAATACTTGGAAGGGGACTTTAGATTTTCATAATCCCATTTTAACAAGTTACACAAAAGAATGGCAATTCTCCCTTTTGCGTGTCCTTTCTAAGTAGGCTGAGCAGTGCAACATAAAACAGTATAACTAGGACACAAAAAATCAGCTGTATACCAGGTTTCCTAAATGCAGATTAGATCGGCATGCAAGGTTCTTAAAAAATCAAGTTTTTCAGTTGAATTCCCAATTCCTGCTGTATTCCAGGAAACCACTGTAAAATTATTGCTAATGACGATGGTGTAGAGCATGCCCCAATGTCCTAGTACCATTTAATGTGCCTGCTAACCAGCTCCATTTCTCCTGGTCATCTTCCACTCAGCGGGCTGAGGGAACTGTATCATTTGGTTCCACATACTTCACCAACCTCTCACTGTTTAAAATTAAAACATTCAAATTTTTCAGAATAGAGGAAGATAACTCAGACAAGGGGCTCAACTGACCCTCCCATGTTGGCAGAAATGGAATGGCCATATAGCCACTGGTAGAATACTTTTCCTCCTATACCGGGATTACATCTATACCTCTACATTGCAACTGATCACAACTTTGTAAATTTAAATTGACAACGATTTTGGAATAGAACCAATCTCTTGTTTTCAACAGTCCTGGGACGTTCACTAAATGTACACCAGAGATAGCTTTACTTTGAATCATTTTTAAAGAATCTATGTCTGTAAAACAAGTTATTAAAAGTGAACGATTCATAATTAAATCAGAGTCAAATAATGCAATAAATTCAAGATGGTGGGTGTCCACAGGAGCAGTTATGGAGTCAAGAGCCCCAGTGAAATGTTTCTCACTCTGCTGTCCCCATGAGTAAGATGTAAATGACTCAATATTTTATTTAGGGGCAGAAACAAAAGCATCAGCGCTCGGATTCAAAAGTGAAGAAGACATCACTCTAGTAAAAAGTCTGTCTCTGAGGGGACAGAGTTCGCCTTTTCCTTGCGTTAAGATGTGTTCAGTCATCTTTTTCGGTGACGAGGTTTCTGGGGTTCCCACTTCCTGGAACCTAATTTTCCTTGGCTTCTTTTTTTAAAGTCTCTGCTCATTCTTCGCACACAACTTTTTACCCTTTTCCCTCCCCTTATTACTGATATTTCTATCATTGCTATCATTGACCACAACAGCAGAAGCCGAATGTTGCTGAGCTCTTTCTCTAAAGTTAGGAAATGGTACCACCTCATGGTCCAATGCTACCCCCTATGGACCACATCTTTCAAAGGAATATCTACTACAAAAGGGGAGGGAGGAGTTCTCAAAAGACTTTTCAAAGAGTATATTGAACTGTCTTGGCAAGAAAGAACCATATCTTAAGCAGCCTTGTGGGATACTTGAGGTTTGCCAGCCTGAGTCCCCTTATCACAGGATGAGAGTTGTTTTGAAAGCACTTCAATTGGACTACTTACTGAGGCCACAAAAGCAGAATTAGTACCTGCACATCCCAGTTTCCCACAGGGCTCATGTGTGGCAGATAAAATGTTCTTGCCTAAAGCAAACTCCTCCTCCCTTGGGCCCAACAGCACTTTCAATATTAATAATAAAATATCCTGCATGTGGTCAGAGTTGCTCACCGATTTTTCTAATAGAGACAAAATTCAGGATAATATTCTCTCCAAACATTTGAAAGACTCACAAAGTATTACATATTGCCCAGGAGGGTTACAAGACAGATTTTCAGGAATGTCGAAATTGGATGTAATGGATGTCTGTGAGACCGAGGATACACAATCTGAAGGAGTACTACTAAAAAGCTTTAGCCCCGGAGTCTGCACCAATGAATGCGTTAATCCAGCCGGTGACGTAGCTATACCACAATCAAGAGAACTCCTTAAATTTGTAAGTGTTGACATCAATATCTGGAGAGTAAAGTCCTCTATTGTATGATCACCTGCGTCCTTACAGCCAATAATTGTGCTAGTCTCTCTAGTAGCGCCCACAGGAGGGGACTTGTCAACTGACAAGACTGGAGAGACACGGTTTCCACCTAGTTCCATTTCCCTAGCTCCTTTTTATCATAGAAATGTAGTCAGTTAACTTTACTTTTTGTATAAAGGGATGGATAGTATTTAAGCTTTTTACCTGGAGCCTACTAACCACCTTATATCTCAGTGGGTTTGATTTTGGTTTTTTTACAAGCTTTCATAAGAACTACCCTCCCCAAGCATAGGTGACGAGCAGTCATATTGGCCTCAACAAACGACTTCAAGCCTCCTAGCAACTCCTCCTGGCAGGAATTAAAAGACAGGCTGCTTCATGGGACTTCCGAGGCTTCAAGGAACTCCTCTAGAACCAAGAGCCAGAAAACAAGCACCAAAGTGGCCAAGGTTGGGGGAGTAGGGCTCAAACAAACAACAGCAACAGCTCCCCAGCAGGTGGAGACATAGCAGTGAAATCCGCTTCAGCCTAGAGCTGCTCCCTCTCCTTGCCGGAGGGGCTACATACACTCCGATGCACAGGGGCTTAGAGGCCGCCTACTGCTGACTCACATTCGGATCTCCACCCACAGCTCTTCCTCCAGCAGTGGTTCCAAACTGTGGCACCTCTGCTCACGCAACAAAAAGTCTCACACAAAGACCAGATCTTCTGCCAATCAATTTTGGTCCTGCTCCAGTAGGAAAAGTCCAGCCTGAAATGCCAGGCCACGTTCCCTTCAGATGGGAACATAAGCAGCCGCAGACTGGTTTCAACCTACTTAGGTCTCATCAGTGACACATGGGTAAATATGGTGTGAGGACAAAGCAAGTCACTTATTAGTAGACACAACCAAAAAACAACAGAGCCAAAACATGTTCACTCACTACACGATCACCAAAACACAGAGTGTGATACAAAAGAAGAAATGGTACACAACTTTCATACTTACTACGCAAAACTATCTGCTTCCCAACAAATACCAGAGGTCATGCTGGACAACTATTTAGAAATGTTTCACTTCCTCTAGCTAGATGTAGAAAAATCCTAGATCACTCTGACAACTGATCACAGAAGACAGAGGAAAGATAGCAATCATTGCCATGCCCAATAACAAAGCTCCATGCAGAGATGCATTTAAGGTCACAATCTATACAGCTTTCAAAAATATTAGTAGCCACTCTACCATCAAATATATTTAACCTATCATTCAAATCCCAGAGAATGTTTCAGATGTAAAGACATAATCAACATTAATATTATTAAAAACCTCAAAAGACAGCCAATCCTGTAACTCCTATCACCAATTGCATTATTAAATCTACATCAGACTTATACAACCTACTCCAGCTTGTGAGCTACTGGTAACTCTCCATCTACCCATAAGTAATTCTCCTGCATGTAGTGCAGCCTACTAAATTAGAAGTTTTGCTTGGTTGAAGTAATACATGTATACAAAAACAGAAAGGTTTGTATTTAAAATAAAAATGTGTGTATTTTCAGAACCCACAAACTGATGATTGGGGGGGGTCTTATTACTAATGTTATTGTCGTGCCAAGGTTATTGCTGCTATGGCTGTTATGAATTATGTATTTAGAGGTATTCTATATTGATAGAAATTCTGTCTCTAACTGGCAGGGGTATGCACCCTGTCCAAGTATGGACCACAATCCTAGTAGCTTGGCACAGAGCAGTCAGGCTTAACTTAAGAGTCAAAGTGTAAGATGTTTATACAACCGTGAAATTGAAGTAGCACACTAGTTTAGAAAATAAAAAATATTTATCTGAGTAAAACAAGACCAAAATGACAAAACTCCAATAAGTAGAACTCAAAATATGTATTTTTAAAGAGTAAACTGTGATGTAGTGCTTAATGATCAATAGCGATAACCGATTACTGGAGGTTGTGCTAAACCGGGGTAAATCCAAGGTTCAGGCTAAATGCAATGGAGGGCAGGCTGGCTACAAGACCCACGCAGGGGCCATTGTAAAAGTACCTTGGATGGAGCAAGGGTTAGCGTAGCAGACTGAATTGGTTTTGATTCACACACTTGGATAGATGCGTCGTCATTGAGCCTTTCAGCCGGGTCCCAAATCAATCTTTTTTTTATGCAGACAATGCGTCATCATCAAACTACACAGTGATGTCTTTGGATCAGTGTTACGTCTTCGTCGAACCTGCAGTCAGGTCTCTCATTGTTGTCAAATTGGCACTGCTTCTGTGCTAAAGGGCATTGCATTGATTTCGAGCAGCGCAACAGCCTTGATGCATCAATCTTTGAAGAAAAACAGCAGTAGAGTCCACACTCAAGGCCCAGGACCCGATTGGCCCTCACAGTGGCAGAGTCCTGCAGATGATGTACAGTTGAAGGAAGTCTTTGATGGCTCTGAGACTTCCAGATTAGGAGACAAATCTGCAAGCCCTTGGAGTCACTAGGTTCTGTAGAAGATGTAGAGAGCTAGGTCCACTCCTTCTCATTCCCAGGCAGGATGCAGCAGACAGCAGGCCAACAGAGCAATGCAGTTCAGCAGAGTGACACTCCCTGCTGGCAGCACATCAGCCCTTCTTCCTGGCAGAATGTCCTCAGATGTGCACTGATTTGGTGGGGTTTAGGGGTCTAGAACGTATACCCAGCCGAGCCTTTGAAGTTTGGGAGACTTCAAAGAGAGGCCTTTGAAGTGCACCAGGTCCTTGCTGTTTCTTCCCTGGCTCCAGATACTCTACAGGGGGTTATGCGGCTGTTTGTGTAGAGACAGGTACAACCCTATTCAGGTGGAAGTGTCAACTCCTCCCTCACATCTAGCCCTGGAAGACCCAGCAGTTTGGTGATAGGCCGCCTGGGTGCAAATGGCACACCCCACCTCCCTTTGTGTGTGAATATCTAGAGGGAATGCACAAATTTCACCTGCCACCCATCTCAGATGTGTATTCAGAAACAGGCAGAGATATAGAATGGTTAAAGAGAGAAACTGCCAACTTCTAAAAGTAGAATTTTCACACTTACAATTTAAAATCCAACTACACCATAAACGTGTGAGTCCAGAGACACCAACGTCCAACTTTCAATCTGTTCCTAATTGGAAGTTACACTTAAAGGCTGATTCAAGGTAACCCCAATGTTAACTTATGGGAGACCTAGGCCTTGCAGTAGTAAAATGAATTTAATAGTTTTTCACTACGAGGACATGCTAACCTTAAAAAATACATCTCCAACTTTTTAAATCATTGCACTGTGCCCTTGGGGCTAACTAGGTCCTACCTTAGGGGAGACATATGTAATAAAATAGAAGGCTTGGCCCTGGCAAGTAGGTGTACTTGCCAGGTCGAAATGGTAGTTTAAAACTGCACACACAGGCTCTGCAGTGGCAGCCCTGAGACGTGTTCGAAAGACTACTGTAGTGGATGGCATAAACAGTGCTGTAGGACCACTAGTTTGGCTAACAACAACAGGCCAGCCCCACTAACCCAGAACCCAGGGCAAATAAACCATATAGAAACCACAATGGCTCCAGGAGATAATATTCATATAATGTAAATTATCAAAAAGAAAGAATAAAACTAAAACAAATGGTGCCCAACACATGATTTTCAAAGCAGTCAAGATTATTATTCAATAGTGATTCTTTTCACAGTACAATATACAAACAAACAACTTTGGCTCCACATATTACACTAAACAAATATTTATGGACAATGTACAGTGTTGACAAAAATCACATACAGGCAAAAGGTCTCTAAATCAATTAAGTGGTCCCCAAATGACGGAACCTGTCACAGTCAATGTTTTATCCCTAATTTTTCCAATGATCCGTCAATGATGTTTCAACCCTTGCAATTTAATGGTCATCATCAGGACAAACAAAATTTGGAGCATAAGAACAAAGATTTGAAAAAAAAATAATAATGATAATGAAGGCACCACATAGACATAAAAATATACTGATTAAGAAACAAATAAGCAACTATATAGCCAAAGGCCAAGTACTTACATTGCTGGCTACAAAGCAAGACTTGTTACTATCCCCAGAACTTCCCAAGGTAATCTGTTCTTAAAAAGAACATCCAGTCCCTAAATCCAAAATTGACACCCACTATATACCACCCTTATTTTCATCAAAAAGACTAATTACAGTACCAAAACCATGAAATTATCACCACAACCAAAACCACAAAGTGCATTAATAAAAACCTGCAATATACCACTATCTAAAAAAGAACACTTCATTCCCAGTGAAATCACACAGTGGTTAAGAGAACTAAATAGAACAAGCAACTGCATAAAAAATGGCACCTACTTGTAGAGTTTGAACCATTTGAAAATAAGAGAGCGTCGGGTCCAAACACCAAAATTCTAATGCACCTCCAGAACTGAAAAAAGAACGGCAAGCTAACAAGACCTCTTTGAGACCATGATTCACCAAAGACACCACGTGGTGCAATTAGGGTCTTTACTCACCGGTACGAAATCCCACAAAGTTGGAAAATCAATGTTTCCTAAAGGAAACATCATAAAAGATTGTAAAACAAGAGAAATCAAATCAATCCACTGTGCCAAATACCTTTAAAATAAGGAGAAACAGTGAAGAAATTACAAAGGCTGATCAAGGAGCACAATTTGGCTCTCCTGAAACTACCAACATGGAAATCACAGTCAGCGTCAAAGCCACCTGGGTGCAGATCTGACACCCGGTCAGACTTTAAAACTGCACAAGTTTCCACAGAAGTAAAATGCAGACCAACCATAGAGGAGATCCAGAAGGATCTGCAAGCTTAGAACTTTCTCACAAATGTGTTGGACTAGAATTCTAACCTCTGTCAACAACTGTCCCAAGGAAAACAAAAAACAATTGCGGTCTTGATGTATCAAAATAAATGGAAACATGGTGCCACGACTGAGGTAAATACCCAGATCTATAGTGCACATAAAACTAAAATGCTAATCTCTGACAGTGTCTGTAGAGTTGTGCCTAGAAACCATTCACTCAAAAAGGGCAGCAAAATAACAATGGGAACAATCGGCAAGCAGAATTGTTGTTATACCACCCACTAAATTAGCCCTTTAAAACATGTCTTATGCCTGCCACTGCAGCTTTCAGTGCAATTTTAAACTGCCATTTTAACCCTGTAAAATCATTTGTTTGCCAGTACTAAACCTTTCTTATTATGGTTTGGGATGACAGCTGAACAATTATGTGAGTATCATCAGGAGAAGGGTTTTGCCTCCAGCTACAAGTTAGGAGTTAGGAGTACATGTTTTGATTGGGCAGAAGTAGTGTGCATCCACAGAAAAAGTACTTGTCCTTCACACAGCTACTATGATACATTGTTTATTTATCCTGTTGCCTGAGCTTGATCTTTCAGGGGCAAACACATGGCACTGTAATGCTGTTAAAGTGTCACCTGGATAATTAGATAATTTATGGCATTTTTCTCCGACAGCAGCACAAATGGGAGGATGGCATTAATTAACCTACATGGAATTTTAGTTTGGGCATGATAGTGCAACTGTCACCTATCTTTTTAAACTACACCAAAATTATTCTACAGTTCTTTACTGACACACAAATGTATATCCATTCCCAAGCTATCTACCTGTAATGCTTCACATCAACATACAACATTTCTTTAAAGCCAGACCTATTAGCATTGTCAATGCTTGGCAATATTTATAAATCACCTAAGGTAGTCCCTAGAGGCTCACAGACACGGGCGTGTTGTATTTAAAAAGTGGGACATGTGTGTTTATGTTTTGCATGTCCTAGCACTGAAAAACTCCTACAGTAATTTTTCGCTATTGTAAGACCTATCTCTCCTATTGATGAACACTCGCTTAGCTGATTACTCTTAATATGTGATAACTTTGGATTGGGAGCCAGTAGATATATGAGGCCTTAATCACAATGAGCCTGCAGTCACAGCAAAAACCCAGCAATTGTGTCAGGGGTCCTGCACTTGTGATGGGGACACCTCAATGGGAGTCTGCAGTATGGAAGTCCCTCTACAAGTGTGAGACCTTTACCATGACTGTAGGGCCTCTACCATGACTGTGGAGGCCCTTTGTGAATCATGTCCACGGTGTTTACACTCAAATGAATAATAATTTAAAATTCTCTTTGATAGTAAAACTAGATTTTTGTCCTAACCATTTGTGCCTTCTGCATATGTCCAGCGTCACATGCTTGTGATTGGCTCTGCTGTTGGGGTTCTTGTTTTCCTGCCAGACAAAGAGTCAAAGGAGACTGGGTGAAAGCAGGATGTGCTGGGATGGAGTTTTGCCCTACCCCAATTACACTTCAAGGGCTTGCCTCTAGCACACACAAAGGATCCTGACACTCATTTTTGTCACCCCAGACTTCTTGGAGCCTTGACAGTGAAAGGGAAATACTTTCCAGAACTGGAAGTGAAGGTATCATGCATAACCCCCACTTCAAAGGCTGGCACCAGGTGTAAATGCTGGACTCTCAGTCCACCTATTCAGGACTGCCCTGCTGCTTAAGGCGTCTCCTGGAGTGGGTCCTTGATCCTCAAAAGGCTCCTTCCCAGGTCCTGGACTTTTGCAAGGCACCAGAGTGCATTCTTCTTCAAGAAAAGGAGAAATCCTGAAGTCTTGGGCTCTTTGCAACTATGAAGCAGCCCATTCTCGCCATGACGCCGACGCCTGTGATAAACACCAAATAAGAAGCGCTGGTGAACCCAACTCTTCACGATACAATGACCACCAGCGACAACTGGCATTATGGGATCTGCACTTCGCGCTACATCAATGATAGCCTGCAGCGACTGCCACCATGAAGATTCAGCAACAACCACCTACAGTGCCTTCCAGCTCTTCATGCTACAGCCTGCGCCACCCAGCTTCCTCTTTGCTCTGCGTCAATGACTATCTGCAATACTTTCCCTGCTCCTTGGGGTCTCCTCTACCATTAACAGAACTCTTTGCGCCGGACTTTGAGAAAGTAGTGTTTTCAGCTGGACTAATCTGGTCCAAGCTCCATCCCGGTTGGCCTGAATATGTGACATTCCCCCGGTCTAGCATGACCAGATGCCAGCGAGTAGTGCTTTATGCTTTTAGGTGCTACTTTAAGCTAAAACATTTAAATTGCATATCCCTGGTTTGATTGAATTTCCATTGTTTTGGTCTCATTTTATGTATTTAAATTAACACATTTTCTCTGAATGTTTTTGTGATTTTTCTTGTGGTGTTTTTTTCACTTTATTGTTGTTTAATTGCTGTATAAGTGATGTGATTTACACTTTGGCTTTAAGTTAAGCCTGTTACCAGAGGGTTAGGCACAAATTAATGTAGTGACTTATGTGGTACACCTTGATAAGGATTCCACCACTTCAACTAATAACCCAGTTTCTTACAGATTGGTTAGACCTGTCAGACTTAGGGTGGTCTTCCTCCAAACCTTTTGCCTTCCTCCTCCTGTTTTTGCTGAATTTGTTTTTGTAGGCCTTCCGACTGCTAACCTGTGATAAAGTGTTTTTGCATTCTCCTTTAAACATAGCAAAATTGACTTACACCCAATTGTCATATTTGATTTACTTTAAGTCCCTTGTACAGTGATATTAGGTGCAGGGTCTATCAATTAAATGTTACTAGGGGGCCTGTGGGACTTCTTGGCCACCTACTAAAGTAGGCCTTGAAATCTGCCTCAAGCAGCCCAAATGTTCAGTTTTAAACTGCCATTTTGACAGGGCAAAATAAACCTTTTGCCAATCCCAAACCTTCCTTTCTAATACATATGACACCCCTAAGGTAATCCCTAAACAGACCATGGAGAATGGTGCAGTGCATTTTAAAAAGTTGGACTTGTACTGTTAACTTTTACATGTCCTGGTAGTGAAACACTCATAAATCTGTTTTTACTACTGCTTGGCCTTCCTCTCCCTTAGGATAACATTGGGTTACCTTATTACATTTCAGAAGTGATACCTTTCAATTGGAAGCAGGTAGGAATATCAGGTTTATTCAATAACGAGTTGTAATCTAAAACCCTCTTTTTTAAGTCACAATTCTGAAAATACCAGTTTTAGTAAGTTGCCATTTCTTGTCCTAACCATTTTGTGCCTGCAACTTGACTAGGTATAGCTGGCAGTCGGTCTTTGTGTATTACTCCTAGACAGTGAGACAAAGAAGGAATAGGTGCTAGCAGGAGGAACCATTTGTCAGGATGAGTGGGAGGAGCTGTCACCTACCAAACTTTCACGTAGCAAATGCACATTACAAAGGGTTCCACACTAGTCTTTTGTGCGCCCAGGAAAGCTATAGTCAGGTCAGGGAGGTAGGAAATTGCAGTCACCTCTGTAGTGGGAGGACTCTAGAAACTTCTCCTACTTCAAAGTGGGCACCAGGAATATACAGTGGACCCTCAGATCCAACTCTTCAGAACACTTATGGACGTGTGGACTTTGTCAGGAAAAGGACTGCCCAGCTTTGAAGCCTCTCCTGCTGCCCAAGCTTTGCTCTGCTGACCAATGACTGCTTTGCTGCTTAAAGCCGCTGTTGCTGCACAATCACTCTTCTGCTGCTGTATGCTGCTCTGTTGAATCCCTTGCCTGTGTGTAACCAAGACTCAAGGTAATCTCCAAGGGTCAATCACCCAACCCCCTCTTCAAGCCTCAGGGATATAACAGTCTTCTTTCACGTCAACTCAACTCGTCACATCTCAAGGTATGTTTTGAGTTCAACGCAGTGCAGCGTAGCTAAAAAACAGTATCAGTTGAACTCAACCCATCTCATCCTCAGCTCCAACACATATCAGCGCAAATCCTCGCAAGCCCTGGTGACTCCTATAATACCAACAAAGGTTGACACCAACACAGGGCCTTTGCGATGCATCTTGTCCTTGCCTTCAATGACACATTGCGGTGCAAGTCATCACAGCCCGGTGATTTCCTCGATGAGGACCCAAGACCGCGTATCTCAAACTCCGATTGAAAGCTTCATCGGCTCTGCTGCTACACAATGCATCTCAACACTAGACTGTGCATCGCAGCACCTTTCTAAGGACTTTGCATCTCAACTCCCAGGCCACAGGGTACTTTGTTGTCAGCAGTCTGAACTCAGTACTGCATACAGCCAGTGCTTTGTCACAGTCGCAATGAAATTGTGACTTGGACCCAGTCTACCACAACCAGATAACCGCGATTGGCACTTTTTGCTCCTTAGCGCTCAACTTTCCAAAGCCTTTTAAATTACCTATCTCCGGTTCTTCTGATTGGATTTTTGATTTTGGGGTCAAATATTTTATTATATTGTACTCTATTTTTGTAAATCTGTGAGGGCTTTTTCTAGTGATGTGTTTTCACTTTATTACTGTTGGTGTGCTGCATAAATACTTTGAACATTGTCACTAAGTTACGCCAGAGAGCTTTGGTGCTAAGCCACTAGAGAACTAAGCACAGGTTAATTTTGCGTTTACTTGTGTTTCACCCTGACAAGAATTGTGGTCGCTTCTTGAGAAGGGCTCACACACACCCTCAACCAACAACCCAATTCCTTACACAGATATATAGTCCATTAAAATTAACTTGGAAAGAACAGAAAGTTGAAGTTGCAATATTGACTCTGTAGTATCACAGTGTGGAAGGTGTTTAGTGCAACTTTCTCTAGTGAGCCATGCTCAGCTTCTACTCCTTCGAGCTCAACCAAAACCACCAATCACGATCTCAGTTAAGCCAATAATGTTGGCAGCAATCATCACAGGGACTGGGGCACTATAAAACAGCCAAATCTTCTCTGTGAGTGTACTTGTGCCCCTGCAGTCTCTGCTCAATGTTTCTTTTTAATTAAGGACTCCACCCTAGGCCATAAAAAAGGACTCCACGCCATCCTTCAGTTTAGGTGGCCTCACTCCCACCTTCCTTCAGTTCTAGGGACTTCTATCCCCTCACCTGTTTTATTGGAGACCTTTCTTCACAGCATTCCACCACCCAACCCGCTTCAATGCTACATAGAGCTCACTTTGCACTGCATGGGCAACACAGTTGTTCCCTGCACAAATACTGAATTTCTACAAATTACTGTAGTGGAAGCATTAAAAGGTGGGTTTTCTCTCCTTTGCTTGGGTGCCAACCTCTGCCTTGTGCTAGACATTAGGCATGCCCCCAAGGTATTTATGTTAGTGTACATTTCTCTATGGTATCAATATGGTTGTGTAACTTGGTCCCTTTATAAATGAAAAAAGCTAGTGAGTGAGATTAGGCCTAATGGCGTTAACCCACATTGAAAAACAAGAACAAAACATAACAGGCCAAGTGCTCACCACCATGTAAACCACAGTCATCCCATTGCCTACTTTTATAACAAATTGTAGTGAAAGAGACAAGACGGAGAGGTGCACAGCTCCCAAGCTACCACAGTTGCTATTGTTTGCTTTCAATGTTTGATTTATGTTATGTGCTTGTGGGTACTTATAAAGCACACATGCACCTGAGGGTTTCATGGTGCCGCTATAATACTAAAAGCTGGGAAAGGCAGCAGAAAAGCCTTGCACCGCAATGGAGAGCCAAAAGACAACTTCGTAAGACTTTTCTAAATATATGATAATTAGATTCTAAATGAACTTCTGCCGGAAGGGAATTTCAAAAAGAGGGAGCCAACCCAGAGAAGTTCATGCCTCCCAACTTCTGTCTTCTGAATGCTGTTCAAAAAACATGTTTTTGAATGTTGTTCAAAAAACATGTTTTTGAATGTTGTTCAAAAACATGTTTTTGAATGTTGTTTAAAAGACTTGTTTTCGTACCTGATTGTATGACAGATATAAGCTAGTCAGGTGCCAACATCAAAGATGTTTAAACGAGTATATTCCTTGTAGAATTCAGAAAAAATATTTACAAAAAAAATGGTGGCCTTCCTGTGATGCCCACTACAGGTAGAATGCTGGTCCTGGCCTAATGGTGGCAATTTCTGGCATATTGTGGGTATCCATAATACGATTGTTCCTATCTCTTACACAATTCTGGTCCTGAAGAATTGTGGCCAGCCTGTGCATTCATGGTACAGTGGTAGCTACTGATTGTAGAACAGTGGTGCTGTTGGTGTGGTGCCAATTAATTGGTGGTATCCAACTATGACATACTCTTCAACCTGGCACAATGGTAGTGCTTCCTGGAATATTACATGTGGCAAAATGATGATTCTTGCCCTATGGTGCTAATCCTGCAATGTTGCTAGAATGCTTTTCACAATGGTGGTTGTTCTTGACATATTGTGGGCATCAATAGCACATATACCTGCTTTAATGCTTGTCATACATTAATATACTACTGAGATATCTACTCTTAAATATCATGATACAAAACTATTATAGAACACATACTGACAGCCAATATACATTTTATATATGTACATATATGTCCAGATGTATTCTATGTAAGTCCAGGTCTGTATATCTTGATGGGATTGTCAAGGTTAACTGGAGTTAAAAATAGTAAACTCTTACTTACATCCATATCATTAGTGTGAGAAAGTACATCTTGCATGATCACCCAATTTTCTGTGGACTGATGCTGCTTTTTGAACTCTGCATATGGCGGGCCTAATATCCAGCCCCCATCGATGTGCTTTGACCCCAAAACATGACAGACTTGGTCAAATCTTAGTTGGCATCTTTAACTTTCTAATAAAGCAATTTTATGTGGTGTAGAAAAAAATGGGAGTGGCAGTGAAAAGTTAACTGTCATAGGCAGACTGCATTATGTTTTGCCACCCACTAGGTAGACACAGTAAAGAGGGGTTCAGGCCTACCTGTGTAGCCTCACTCCTGAAGCTTTTATATCTGCAAGCAAACCTGTAAAAATACCAGTATTTAACAGTAAAGAACCTACAATTAAGTATTTAATGCATGACCTCCACATAGGCCTTGTAGCCCACTAGGGTGACTAATGTTTAAAACGGTACATGCAAGAATTTAGTGTTGGTATGTACTTACAGTGACTAGTCCCCAAAATCTATTTTTGTGTGGGGCCATAGCTACTCCTACGAGGAAAAATAAAGTTCCGATAGAATAATAATTGAACATCAAGGTTTGAATGCGGGAATGAATCGCACATCTTGCCGATTCCAACAAGAATATGCAAATGCCATGAAATGATCGCGCACTCTGTAAGCGTTCTGATCATCAAGGTTTGAATGCGGGAAATGAATCGTGCGTCTTGCCGATTCGAATGCCACCATGCAAATGCCAGGAAATGGTAGCACACAATGATTATCAAGGGTTAAATGCTAGGAATGAATCATACGTCTTGCCGATTCGAATGCCACCAGGCAAAAGCCAAGAAATGGTCGCGCACAATGCTTAATCAAGAGTTAAATGAAAGGAATGATTTGCACGTCTTGCCGATACGAAAGTCAATATGTAAATGTCAAGAAATGGTCACGCACACTGTTGCTGACCCGAATCTCAAAAGTCAAATGCCAAGAATGAATCGTGCGCCTTGCCGATTCGAGTATCAACATGTAAATGCCAGAACCCACAAGCACATTCACACGCACAAGGAAAAATCTTTCAACATGAAAACTAGGCCCAAAAACTCGAATACCTTTGAAAACGGGGTCGGGCCCAGCCCGACCTCCATCTTACCACTCTGTTCAAGGATCACCAATACAATGAAGGGTAAGGCCTGGAAAGGTCAAAGTAGGCCTCCGGAACAGGAGCTCAGGAAGTTGCTGCTGCTCTGCACCGGGACCTCTGAATAGTGAGCACGTGGAGCTGGGCTGGCTCCCCTATATAGAGTCTGGCCCAGACCACAAACCACACCCAGTCATGCTGCAGGAAAAGCTTCTAGAAGGTCGTAGAAAGGGACCACACCCTAACACACTCAGTAAGCCTGCAGCAATACATTGCAAATGAACAGTTATTGCAAACATCTTTAATAGTGTTTTTCAAGGTTTAAGTCTACAATGCAAAAGGTTAACATACTGCATATAGATACAATGCATGAATTAGGTTCTTGCATAAAGGTTGGGTTTTTGCATTTTAGTCGCCCGTGGAGCACGCACTGCCCTAATGTTGACAGTAATCCCCTCTCCCAAGCGCGCTCTAGGGCCTGGTTTGCCTGGGTTAAGATGATGAAAACGTCTCACTAGTCGTGGTCTGATGCGGAAACCCATGAGTTACTTTCAGGACCGTAACCTTTCCAAGAGATCAGATACCACAGGTTACGACCTCGAAGTTTGGAATCCAACACCTGTTTGACTTCGTATTCCACTTCCCCCTGTACTAGAACTGGAGCTGGTTGTGAGTGTACCTTCTGGACTGCTTTTTACAGGAGGGAAGTATGGAACACTGGATGAATACGCAGTGACCGGGGCAACTGCAGTTTATAGGTCACTGGATTAATTTGCTGGAGGACAGTGTAAGGACCTATGAATTTGGGATTAATCATGTGCTTTTTTTAAAGTCTATGGGGGTCATTCCGACCCTGGCGGTAAAAACCGCCAGGGCCGCGAACGACGGAAAGCACCGCCAACAGGCTGGCGGTGCTTCCTGGGCCATTCTGACCGCGGTGGTAAAGCCACGGTCAGAAAACCGGGTCCGGCGGTTTCCCGGCGGATTAACCCCGGTTGGCCCAATCCGCCATGGCGGCGCTGCAAGCAGCACCGCCATGGGGATTCTGACCCACTTCCCGCCAGCCTGTTTCTGGCGGTTTTCACCGCCAGGAACAGGCTGGCGGGAACAGGTTTCCTGGGGCCCCCTAACAGGACCCGCGCGACGGGTGCAACTGCACCCGTCGCACACCTGCAACACCGCCGGCTCCATTCGGAGCCGGCTTCTGTGTTGCAGGCAGCCTTCCCGCTGGGCTGGCGGGCGCTAACAATGTTAGCGCCCGCCGGCCCAGCGGGAAGGTCGGAATGGCCCCAGCGGTCTTTCGACCAAGGAGCGGCCATATGGCGGTTCCCGCCAGGCGGGTGGCAACCGCCACCCGCCGGGGTCGGAATGACCCCCTATATGTCTTGTAGAAATCCACACTTTATCACCTGGTTGGTACTGAGGTCCTTCACAATGTTTCTTGTCGTAGTGCTTTTTGTATTTTTGTTTAGCTTTTTCTAAATGTTGTTGAATCAGTTTCTGGGTTCGATGGAGGTGTTGAATCTTTTCCGACACAGCTGGGATAAGAGAACTTTCTTGAGGAATCATGATGGGCAAAGTGTCAGGATGATAGCCAAACAAATCATAAAAGGGTGTAACACCAGTGGAGGTGTGAAATGAGTTATTGTAGGCTAACTCAGCTAGCCAGAGCATTGATGTCCAGGAATGAAATGCTTTCTCAGCGTAAGCATGCAGATGTTGCTTCAATGTCTGATTCAGTCTCTCAGTTTGACCATCTGTTTGAAGATGATGGCTAGTAGATAATGTGGACGTGACCTAAAGCATTTTGCACCACATTTTTCAGAAATTGGAGGCAAATTGTGACCCTCGATCGGAGAGAATCTTTTTCGGCATCCCGTGATAACGGACCACTCTATTCAGTAAGATGGTTGCCAGTTCACTAGAGGTGGGCAATTTCTTACAGACAATGAAATGTCCATATTTCGTAAGACTATCTACCACCACAAGGATTACTGAGTGTTGTTGAACCACTGGTAGTCCTGTAATGAAGTCTAAAGAAATGTGTTCCCAAGGTCGACATGGAGTTGGGAGCGGATGCAACAAGCCTTTCGGTTTTGAATGACTTGTCTTGATGCGAGCACAGACTTCGCATTTATTCACCATTGTTTTGACATCTTTTGTCAGAGTAGGCCACCAAAAGTAGCGCTGGATTAATTCAAGAGTTTTAGGAATACCTGGATGACCTGCCGTAGGTATAACATGCAACCAATAAAATACTAACTTGCGAAGCTTGGTGGTGGGCACGAACAAACGAGCGTCATGGAAAGGTAGTTCTTGCTTGATTTATCTTTTGGGATCTGCTTGAGCCCATGCCTGCCATTTCTCAATGGTGAAGGAATTACGGATGTCTTCAAAGAAATCTTTGCTTTTATGATGCATAGGACTTTGTCTGGAGCAATGATAGCTCTGGAAGGTTGTACTGTAGGCACTGTGGTAGACTCTTGGGGGGACAAGGCATCCGCTTTGCGACTGTCTTTACCAGGATGAAAAGTTACCACAAAATTGAATTCGGCAAAAAACAACATCCAGCGTAATTGCTGAGGAGTCAAAAGTCTGGCTGAACTCATGAACTGGAGATTACGGTGATCAGTATATACTGTGACAGTGTACTTGGCACCCAATAAATGATGTCCCTATTCTTTAAAGGCGTCACGGATCGCCAGAAGCTCTTTTTCAGCAATGACATAGTTCTGTTCGGCTTCGTTCAGCTTTCGAGACATGTAGGCTACAGGATGAAGTTGGCCAGTGTCTTTATTTCGTTGTGACAAGACTGCACCAATTGCCACATCTGAGGCATTGGCTTCCACTATGAATGGACGATCCTTATCAGGGTGAGTCAAGACTGGGGCAGTGGAAAAATCTTCTTTCAAAGTTGAAAAGGCTTGGTCAGCTTCTGGAGACCATACAAATTTTACTTTCTTTCTCAAAAACGTGGTGATTGGGGCCACTGTTTGAGAGAAATGGTTTATAAACCTGCGATAAATGTTTGCAAACCCCAGGAAACATTGTACATCTCGAACAGTCTTTGGAGTGGGCCAATCAAATACAGCTTGTACTTTCTTTTCTGCCATGACCATACTTTGAGGGGTAAGGATGACCCCTAAAAACTCAACTGCGGTAACATGAAACTCACACTTGGTTAGTTTGCGATATAAATGATGCTTTCGGAGAGCTGTGAGAATTTTCTTGACATGTTGTACATGTTCGGTTTCATTGTCAGAGTAGATCAAAATGTCATCGATATAGACTATTGCAAATATGTCGAGATACTCTCTATGAACGTCATTCAGGAAAAATTGAAATGCTGCTGGAGCATTGCACAGGCCAAAAGGCATGACGGCATATTCAAAGAGACCATATCTTGTCTTGAACGCAGTTTTCCATTCATCGCCTTCTCTCAATCGGACTAAATGGTAAGCACCTCGTAGATCAAGCTTAGTGTAGATTTTAGCTTTTTTCACTTGGTCCAACAAGACAGGAAACAGGGGCAAGGGGTATTTGTTCTTGATTGTGACCTTGTTCAAACCCCTATAGTCAAAACAGAATCGAAGGTCCCCATTCGCCTTAGGGACAAAAAACAAAGGAGAGGCTGCAGGAGACTTGGAACGGCGGATGAAGTCATTCTCTTAGAATTTATCTAGGTACTTTCGTAAGTGTTGATTTTCATGTTCTGACAAGGCGTATACACGACAGCTGGGGAGTATCGCACCCGGAGTTATATCAATTTGGCAGTCATAAGGTCTATGAGGAGGCAAGGTTTCTGCTTCTTTTTCATCGAATACATCTTCATAGGACGAATATTGTCTGGGCAACTTTACTTCTTTCTCCGCTGCAGTGGCTATGTAAGAGTTGCAATTTTTGGCGACTTGAGACATCTGGAAGCATTTTTTATTACATAGGGCAGTAGAGAACACGACTTTCCGTTCTGCCCAGTTAATTTCAGGACTGTGATGAGTTAACCAGGGTAAGCCAAGGATAATTCCATACTGAGGAGCATGGATCATGTCAAAGATGAGTTACTCTTTATGTTTGGTTCTTTGATTATCCCCTCACAGATCACCGACAAGGGGACAGTGTTGAGAGTTACTGGGCCTCCAGTCAAGAGTTTCCATCTACTGCTTGTATTATTTCTGGAGTATTTTTTTCTGTGCCTGGGATCCCCCATGAAAGAACAAATTGGGCATCAACAAAGTTCCCGGTAGCCCCAGAATCTACGAGAGCCTTCTTGAAATAGTTATTTTTCTTTACTTGAACTTTTATGCCCAGCTTGAGATGTCTAGACTGTGAAGGGTCCTTGGTAACACCCAAGAGCAACCCTTCTTTACATCTTGGGTGATTTAGTTTTCCGGCTCGACTTTTGCATTGGCTGCAAGTTTCTGGACAGGACCTTGTTTGCTCTTTGGTTTGATTGGACACTCTTTGGCGAAATGACCCTTGCGCCCGCAATAAAGACATTGTCCTTTCTTTCTATGTAGGTCCTTTTCATCTTTGGTCAAAGGCCTCCTGATTGTTCCGATTTCCATAGGTTCTGGAGTTGTTTCTTTCTGGGTTTTTGATTCTCTATTATCGTAAACACGCCGGGAATATTTCTTAGTCTTTTTGGGTGTTCCCCTTCGTTCTGCTAAACGATAATCCAGTCTCAAAACAAGGTTTATTAGATCTCGACAATCTGTAGGCTGCGGGTCTATTTGAGCAAGGATGTCCTTTAACTCATCCTTGAGTCCTTTGTAGAACAAGGCTGCTTGCTTTTCTTCAGGCCAGGATGTCTCAGCTACCAGCTGATTAAAGTTAGCTAAGTAAGACACTAGATCTTGGTTACTTTGTCGCAAGTCTAATAGTTCACGATCTGCCGACCATGTCACAGTTCTAGGATCAAACACTTGTTCAAACTCGCAAACAGAATTTCTCCAATTGTAAAGCAGGGGACTGTCTTTACGCACAAGAGGGATTGCCCAGGTGGCTGCGTCTCCAGTCAGTAAGATAACAAGAAAGCCACTCTGGATTGGGCATCAGGGAAAGTGTTTGGTCAGCAGGAAAAATGTAATTCCACTTGAACCAAGAAGGATTGCGCTTTCAGGGGATCGCCTGAAAAACGTTCTGGAGTAGCTAAGGGAATAGCTGAGGGAACGTTGAGGGAAATGTTTGTAGGAGGATTACCTCCAGAAGCTTGAGAAGAAGGACCAGGCCAAGACACACCCAAAGGACTTTGGGCCTGATTACAACTTTGGAGGAGGTGTTAATCCGTCCCAAAAGTGACGGTAAAGTGACGGATATGCCACCAGCCGTATTACGAGTTCCATAGGATATAATGGACTCGTAATACGGCTGGTGGTATATCCGTCACTTTACCGTCACTTTTGGGACGGATTAACACCTCCTCCAAAGTTGTAATCAGGCCCTTTGTTCCTTCATTTCTACCCTTTCCTGCAACTGACTCACTCTCTCAGCTAGGCTGGCTGCTATATCCTTTGATGACACTACCTCTGCTTGGAGCTGCGTGATAACCTTGACTAGCTCGCCCAATGTGGCCATGTTGGGAACACACACAAACCAGGAGGATAATAAATTTGTGGGCTCACTATTTTGTCAGGGAGACCAGATCCTCAGGGTCGGCGCACGTTCCCAACATGTCCACCACTAGACAGCTCCAAAACTCTGATAGAAAAATCACAGAGCCTGAGAGAGTCCATGCGGGGGAAAAGGGGATTAGGATGGGAACCGCTGGGAAGAAGACCTGTAGGAAGCAAAAGGTTAAACCACACAATATCAAGATTTTATCACAGTGCTTTTCACTAGACTATGATTCTAAGCATTGTCATACTGTAAACAAGGATAACTTAAGAAAGGACTATAACGAGGCCTCAAGACATCTGGAGACCTGGGAAGGAATCAAGAATGGTTAATACAACTTTTCATATGAACTTTTCATGAATTGTCACATATTGTCTAGGAATATAAGAACCTTCTAGAATTATGTTTCCAGAACAAACATTGTCTTTCTACATGAAGACAAAAAGTAATCTGAACATGCCCTGGAAACCAATAGGAATTGTACTGAGGACTTAATATGCACATATAATGTAATATCTTGAATTTTAACACCTTTGCAGAACATTCAAAAGCCCTGGATAGTTGTGTGCACTTCAGGAAACACTACACATCAAAGTTTTAATTGCCATGAAATGATCGCGCACAATGTAAGCGATCTGAACACCTAGGTTTAAATGCAGGAAATGAATCACGCACACTGTTGATTCCAACAAGTATATGCAAATGCCATGAAATTATTGTGCACACTGTAAGCAATCTGAACATCAAGATTTGAATGCGGGAATGAATCGCGCATCTTGCCGATTCCAACAAGAATATGCAAATGCCATGAAATGATTGCGCACTCTGTAAGCGATCTGAACATCAAGGTTTGAATGCGGGAATGAATTGCGCGTCTTGCCGATTCCAACAAGAATATGGAAATGCCATGAAATGATTGCACACTCAGTAAGCGATCTGAACATCAAGGTTTGAATGCGGGAATGAATCGCGCGTCTTGCCGATTCCAACAAGAATATGGTAATGCCATGAAATGATCGTGCACTCTGTAAGCTATCTGATCTTGCCGATTCCAACAAGAATATGCGAATGCCATGAAATGATCGCGCCCTCTGTAAGCGATCTGAACATCAAGGTTTGAATGCAGGAAATGAATCGCGCGTCTTGCCGATTCGAATGCCACCATGCAAATGCCAGGAAATGGTAGCGCACAATGATTATCAAGGGTTAAATGCTAGGACTGAATCGCGCGTCTTGCCGATTCGAATGCCTCCATGCAAATGCCAAGAAATGGTCGTACACAATGATTATCAAGAGTTAAAGGCAAGGAATGAATTGTGTGCCTTGCTGATTCAAAAGTCAATATGCAAATGTCAAGAAATGGTCGCGCACACTGTTGCCGACCCAAATCTTAAAAGTCAAATCCCAAATATGAATCGTGCGTCTTGCCGGTTCGAGTATCAACATGTAAATGCCAGAACCCACAAGCACATTCACACGCACAAGGAAAAATCTTTTAACATGAAAACTATGCCCAAAAACTCAAATGCCTTTGAAAACGGGGTCGCGGGCCCAGCCCGACCTCTGTCTTACCGCCCTGTTCAAGGATCACCAATACAATGAAGGGCAAGGCCTGGAAAGGTCAAAGTAGGCTTCCAGAACAGGAGCTCAGGAAGTTACTGCTGCTCTGCACCGGGACCTCTGAATGGTGAGCACGTGGAGCTGGGCTGGCTCCCCTATTGAGAGTCTGGCTCAGCCCACAAACCACACCCAGTCATGCTGAAGGGAAAGCTTCTAGAAGTTCCTAGAAAGGGACCACACCCTAACACACTCAGTAAGCCTGCAGCAAAACATTGCAAATAAACAGTTACTGCAAACATCATTAATAGTGTTTTTCAAGGTTTAAGTCTGCAATGCAAAAGGTTAACATACTGCATATAGATACAATGCATGAATTAGGTTCTTGCATAAAGTTTGGGTTTTTGCATTTTAGTCGGCCGTAGAGCGCGCACTGCCCTGATGTTGACACTGTCCCTCCATAGTCCCGCCTCAGTTACTAAACTTAAAGTCCTACTCCAACCATTCCTACATAATCCTTGTTATTTAATGTCACTTAATAAAGAAGCCCCACCAAAACCGGATTTACAGGGAGGGTGACACTCGTATGTAAAACTGGCAAAACTGTCCTTTGCGATGCCCCTCCCATCTTTCCTGTTGTAAGCAGAACATGTTAAAGACTTTTCGGTCACCCTGAGTTTAATCTAAACTCCATTACTTGATAGATTATTCTACCAGGCCTGTGCATACGAGCTGTGCTGCCTGTGAACTCTGCTGCTGCATTGCTGAAGGAATTAGTGTGGGCTTTTTGCCCAAGGCTGTGTTGCGGGTGGCATTTGCCGTGTTTGCGTCTAAGGGATATGTTTGTCCTTGGCTCCTCAGCAAGTCCTCCCTTGTTCGTTTCTGAACTTGCAGACCGCCAGTTCAGTGCTCAGCCCAAACAGGGAACCAAAAGCATCCCTGACAAAAATGCTCAAACCAGCCCCGCTCCCACCCCCTCCACGCTCTTTTCATCCATCCATTCTCTATCTCTCCGCCCTTACCTCTTTCTCTCTTTCTCCATCGCTCTCTTTCTCCTCTTTGCCTCTCCATCTTGGAGGCCCACTGTGCCTGCTGCACCTAACCTTGGGGATTTGGGGCAAAGTAACAGAAACAGCTGGGGCCCTGGCTATCAAAAGCAGCCTCTAATGCAGAGCAAATGATTGCTTCATTCACATTTTCATAATATTATTATATTACAGTTTTTACAATTACTTTAAAAACTTATTTCATGTGCTTATGTGGGACGTCATTTTATGTTCCAACCATGTTTTATGCAGCAGGGTCAGTCTTTATAGTAAAGTGATGCTCAAATTATTACGTTGTTGGGTGCAATAAACAACAGATGTTTCTCTTCCTGTAGGCAAATTGGCCTAATTGTGAATCCCATGGCAAGTAGTCAGGTTTAAGGGCAAAAGGGTGCACTCCTTATTCGGTTATGTGTCTCACTCCCTGTTAAGCAGCCGGCCCTGTTCAGAGTGAGCAGCTCAAACCTTGGCCAGCCTATGGTCTCTCGTACACATTTTAGGGCTTCTAGGCATCGAGATCGGTTTCATTGTATGGAGCTCTACGAAACCACTTCAGCTTTGGAAAGTCATTTATCCTAATGCTGAGCTAGTTCATCTATTTTGTATTCATGCAGTAGGTTTTCAGTTGCAAAATTGGTTTTGGTGATTAGAACTGGGCCCTATTCAAATTCTTTTTAATAAACCTTTAAAGGGGAATAGTTCAGTTTCAAGGACCTTTGCTGCTTATTTAATTCAGGGTTTCTCTCAGCTTCTGCCCTAAGTTGTGCTTTGGGATCAATAAATTGCTTGCCACCAAAGTAGCATCTATATATCGAGTCACCTAATTGCTAACATTGTAACTACAGGAAGAGTTTCATGTAGGTTTACCAGTCTGGCTCAACGGCATTTCACAGCTAATCTCTTTATAAGGTCATACTGGTACACATATGTACACAGCCTTGCCTTTAACAACAGTTTGATGAAGCAGAGTGGAGAAAGTAGGATGTCAGAACAGGTTTGCAAGCCACATTACACTGAAGGGTTATGAATCCTCTGTTCTATTGTAATTGCATTCCGTTGTATTCTCTCATATGGGTATTGTGAGATGTGAAACTGGATTTTGAGTAGTTGGAACATCTGTGCTGACCACCTTAACTGACTCCCTCCCCCATTAGCTCCTTCCCACCTGCCTCATATACTTTAGTGGCCTTGGTCTGCCTTAAAGAGGGGAATGACAGCTGCACTTCCGCACCAACAAGGACCGCCTCTTACCTGCTCCATAACCAAATAATCTCAGAATACGGTACTAGGAGGCTGTTCATGTTCTTAGGGTTGAGCACCAAGTGCTCCATCCCTGGTGTAATCTCTCTGTGGGCTTTTAACCATGCCCATGTCAAGCCCATCAGTTTGGTTGGTTCGTGGGCTTGCCTTAGCTTGATTTCTTTAGTGAAAGGCATGCATACGTCATGCCTCTTCTCAGGGTTTAGCCCACCTTGAGCGCATCGGCCAACTACTGAAAACATACGAGGCTCCATGTTTTCCGTATGGTTTCTGCACCATTTTTTCTCTTTATTTCATAGGCAGCGTGGTCTCGCTGGGCAGTAGTAGAGTGCTTTCCATGACACTGACCCTGTTACATGGATATTTGCACTTTTGCCGGTTACAGGGATAATTGCACTTTTGCCGGTTACATGGATAATTGCACTTTTACCGATAGGTTTCACTGCGAGCAAACTTCTGTTTTCTTTTGTGGGTTTGCTTTGTGCTCATAACGGCCGTCAGCTCACTTATGTGAAACTATTTTACTTTTCAGCTTATGTGGCAAGAAAAGTCCGGTAGGAGTTTTCAATGCTAATAGCTTTAACTCGAGTAAATGTGAGACCCATTGCATTGCAAATGCTTGTTTTAATGAGGTGTGAAACTGCTCCCAGAGTTCAAAGATGGCCTAGCCTTTTAATAGTAGGGCCTGTTAGTGTTGTATGTGATGCCTATCAGCTCAGGAAGGGCAACTGGAGTGGGCTCTGCAATGGCATTATCTTAAAATGGACCAGGATGAGGCTTGTATATTATAGTTAACTGTAAAAGAAGACCTGGGGAAAAGAAGTCTTTGTTCTCTGGGCCATCAGTAGCCAGCTCTATAAAAAAGTCAGAGAGTAGAAATCTTCACCGAGCAAAAGTGCAGAAATTAACCCACCAACAAGAGGCCTTTGTGCATGCAAAATTTTAATTTTCTTGCTCTGAGATTTTCCTGTCAAAACCTAAGGCTTCAGCACAGGGATACTCAAAGTACAGCCCGGTGGCCTCATGCGGCCCTCCTCACCTTTAAGTGTTGTCCCCTGGTTAACAGCAGCACTGGGCTGCTGTTCACTTGACAAAGCAGAAAATTTCAGAAAGCTGTGAAATGGGCATACTTTATTTGCACATTAACTAAGTAGCCTAGACAACCTATCTTTAAGAACACGTTTAGTTTTAAAGACATCTTGCACTAAACATGTAAAAATGTGATAAACAGTCTGCAAACTTCAAAAAAGTGTATTTTATTTAAATGCATGAGCGTTTTACCTTACCAGATCAGATTATATCATTGCATTGAGAGGCATTTATTAGAAGCGATTGTTTTTAAACATCATCTTGGAAACATTCATGCCACCCACATTATGAAAAAAATGCCAAGGTGAACCAAGAAGCAAGTAATTTGTCAGGTGCACCTTGTGTGTATCCTTGGTTGTTATATAATTGGAAAAACATCATAGTTTATTACATAAAAAACATGAGAAGATTTTGTATAGCACACATCCTGAACTTGTGTGTTTCAAGGGGCTCTCATATGTGATAATGAATAAAAAGGAGGCAAATCAAATCAACTGATTGTCTAGGATCACACAGTTTGGTCAAATGAGGAATGCCTAGTTTTCTGGTTTCACATTTTGCAATGCAGCCACCAGATGAGTATCTATTTTTCTCTCATGGTTTGTTGTTCCCACCATGTATTTGCTTTGTGTCCCCGTACACCCACCTTTCATCACCCCAACCCTCACCCTGCTGGCTTCGGTGCAGCCCTCGGGCATGTCACAGACAGTATTTTGTGGCCCCGACGAAATGTTTGTGAGTACCCATGCTTCAGCAGGTCTTCCTCAAGTGACTGAAATCAAAAGTACTTAGCCAGATACAGCCTTGCCCTGCTTTATGATTTCAACTTCCATATTAGATATGAAGGGCCTGATTATGACCTTGGTGTATGGGATACTCCTTTACAAATGTGATTACAAGTTCCATTATATTCTATGTTTGTGAGTATCCCATCTGCCATGGTCGTAATCAGTCCCCAAATCTTTGACCTAGACGACCATAGTATCTATTTTTCTTTCTTTCGAGTTCATTAGTGTCAAAAAGCTCTGGAAGGATGTTTGCACTCACAGCTATTAAGTAGTTAAATAAGTCATTAATTCATTCATACCTCATTTTATTGTAAACAGAAACTAAAAAACCGACCAATAAGCGGTCAGTTTTGTAAAATTCACATCTTTAATTCCTTTTTAGACTGGCTGCGCGTTTTGAACTGAGTAGTCATGCTCAATTAATTCAGTCGTCTTACCTTTAGCCTACTTTTAGCCTTCAATTTCAGGTATTTACCTCAAATGTGCTTAGACTATCTTTCATAGTTGCAAAATGATTGTCCGTCACTGTGTTCCTTTAAAGGGACTGGCTAATGTACAGTTACAACTACGAATCACAGTGCTCTTTTTGTAAATTGACAAATGCCGCTTTGCATCAGCAAAGATAGGATTTTTGCAGAAGGACTGCACACAAATATATTGAATGAAAAATGGCATACGTGTGAATGCGAGCAAATCTAGAAAACCCGAAGGGTAACTAACCACTGCCAAAATGCACAACAAAAAGCCCGTAGACTAAACTAGAGTCAAAAAAAGTTTATCAATGTGTATTCAACAATAATTGAGGGGTGCCAATCAGCGCAATTTATTACTGTCAACATACGTCGTTAATGTGCAGAACAGAATATATAACTGAATTTATTCACAAATTTTACTTCACATTTGCTACACAATGTTTTCAACACTGAGGAAATGTCAAGCTTCTAACGCCTTTACGTCGATGTATTCCAATGAATGTTGGGTGTGCGCTCCTTCCTCGTGGTAACTGTGAACAAAAGCAACATGACTCACTTGAGAAGCAGGGCTATGATAGCTGATAAAAAAAATTCAGTATTCAAAAGGTAAGACAGCAGTCTGTAAGCAAGTTGCCCACGCCTTAATGAAGATAGTGTCATTATAGTGTGAATATGAGGCGTCAAGGGTATTGTGTAAAGCTGAAAACATAACTGGTGGCTTCGCTGCCGAAATACAGTTTGGGATCCAGAAACCGTGAACATGCGAACTAACCAGTTGGTTAAAGCCCAAAATAAAATAAAAGGGGAAAAGGCAAGCAAAAAGAGAAGGCCCAAGAATATATAACGACAAACCAACAAAAAAGAACCAACGAAATGCCGTCATCCCTGTGTGATTGGGAGTACCCTACGTCACCGACAATGCTCAAACTACAGGTTCCATCATGCAACATAACTGTTGTTACCCAAACCGTCCAAAACGCTGCGAATCATAATAGTGTGCAAAATAGTGAGATCACATTAAACTTTATTAAACATCCATGCATGCCGAACAGTCACAACGAAAACCTTAGAAAAATAAACCCAATTACCTGAGCGGCTCACAAAGAGGCACCCAGTGTGCCGAGTGCAGCGACAATGCGAACGTCTAGAAACAAGTGAACGCCGTCAGTGTTTTTTCAAAGTGAAACCGCCCCTATGCCATTTAGACCCCTATTACTGAACAGCACGATTTTCATTACAGCGAATATTAGTGTAGGCATACAACTTCAACACTGAGTCGTAAAACACAGTTGAGACGATTGAAAATAACTTATAAGAAATGTGAAAAACACATATTACAAACAGGTCACTGATTACGTTTGTGTAAATAATTCATGTTTGCAGCTGGATTTCAACAATAAGTCATAGAGGTTATACCTGGCTTCTTTTGGTGTGGTTTCCCCTGACTTTTTGTTATCTGGCCTCCTGTTTTGACTGTGTGCTGAACTTTGTTTTTGCTGGCTTTAGGACTCTGTGCACTTTTTCACTGCTACCCAGTGCTAAAGTGCATGTGCTCTGTGTCTAAAACATGGTAACATTGGCTTCTCCATGATTGGCATACTAGTAAGTCCCTACTAATGTGCACTGTGTGTGCCCAGAGCCTGAAATTAAAAAATGCTACTAGTGGGCCTGCAGCACTGGTTGTGCCCCCACCACTTGACCTGGCAAGCATACCCACTTACCAGGCCCAAACCTTCCCTTTTATTACATGTAAGTTACCCCTAAAGTAGGGTTAGCCCCAAGGGCTGGGCGCAGTGTATTAAAAAAGTTGGACATGTACTTTTAAGTTTAACATGAACAGGTAGTGAAAAACCCTTAAATTTGTTTTTCACTATTGCAAGGACTAACGCTCCCTTAGGCTAACATTGGGGTTACCTTGTAACATCTTTCTGCTGTAACTGACGCAACTGTACCAGCGTGTCACTTGGAACTGATGTGTCCCACTACAGAAACGCTGCTTTTCAACTACCCACACCGAAGCTGCAGACAGCACTCACTGACTGATGCAACAACCCCTACTTACAGCACAGCCACAGCTTGGCCGACACAGCACCGATGCATTGCAACTAGTACTCATTGCTTCTGGACATCGGTGCATCAATGACATTGCCTGATCAGGAAACAACGTATCGCCTGCAAGCGCAACCCATAGCCTCTTCTGGATCAACGAATCAACACCGAGCATCGACACAACAAAGGTACTGTCAGCGGTTATGCATGAATTCTGTACCCGGAATGCGCCCCATCACGTTCGGACTGCACTTTTGGATTTGCCCCGGTCCAGCCCGACCGGATCGTTCAATTTGCAGCTATTGTCTTCTAAGCACTGCATTTTAACCTAACCTTTAAAAATAAAATTAATAACTTGACTTGTGCATATTGGAGTTTTGTTGTTTTGATCTTGTTTGACTTAGGTAAATATTGGCTATTTTTCTAAACTGGTGTGGAGTAATTGTTTTATTTTCACTATATTAATGTGTGTATGCACAAAATATTTTACACATTGCCTCTTGAGTTTAGCCTGATTGATCTCTGCTAAACTACCACAAGGTGAGAACAGGGAAGGTTTTATTGTGTATCTTACCTGCTATGACTAGGATTGTGGTCCCTACTTGGACAGAGTGCAAACCTCTGGCAACCAGAGACCTAATTTCTTACACTGGTGGTATAGAATTGGGAAAGGATTTGCATTTGTGAATTTCATACAGAGACTGGTGTACACTACTTCCACATTGCAGATCATTACATACCAATATACATTATTTTTCTCTTTGGCAACCTTTTTTTTAGTATTTGCAACAACCATGTCCCAATAGGGAGAGCCATCAGCTGCAACTGCAGGTGTGGAGTTTGAGGAGGAGAAATTGGAAACCTACATGGTGTCCCATCTCAAAAGGTTTCTGCAGAGAGTTCAAGTGCTTTTTTAAAAGCCTTACTAAAAAGGAGGAGCTGCAAAAGGCACTGAGGGCCTGGCTGGCAGGCATGGAGGCAGCAGTGCAGTCAGAGGAGGGCAGTATTGTGGATAGCAAGGAGGATATGCATCTGGAGTTAGGGTGAGGATAAGATATTCAGCCCTGAAGGAGACCCTTATCATGAAATATGGGTTGACCCCGGAGATGTGTAGGCAGAAGTTTAGGGACAGTCCTGGGTAGATCAAGTGGCACTGGATAGTTGGGTGAAAGGCAGTAATGTGACAGACTACCAGGGGCTGTACAGTTTGATTCCACAAGAGCACATGCTTATTCTTTGTTTTGCAGAGGTGAGCCAGCACTTGATTGATAGCAAGTGTTCTGATCCCAGGGAGCTTGCTAAGGAGGCGATCTCTGGGTCAGCACCAGGGTTCACAAGAAGGTTTCTGGGGGAAATCCAGCCAAGGGTGGGCAGGGTTCCCAGCAGGAGAAAGAGGGATAGTGGCGCAAATTCAAGAGTCCTCAAAAGGACCCCAAACTAGTTTCCAGGATCATGGTTCCCAACCCCCTACTGAGAAGAAGAAATGGTTCCTGTCAGGTAAAAGTCCAGGGAAGGGACTCCAGAAGTGTTTTGACTGTAGCCAGGAAGAGAACTTCAGAGGGGCTCCTGTGTGTCCTAAGTGAACAGAGCCTCGTCACCGGGGATGGCGAGTGTCCCCCTTGGGGAGGAGTTGTCCCCAGCTAGTGGTGGGGATACAGCAGAGATTACCCTAATGTCCATGGGTCACAGTGAAATGTAGAGAGAACCCTCATTCCTGACAATACTAAAAAGTATAGGCAGCGGGTTACCATTAATGGGCATAGGTTGGAGGCTCTGAGAGACACAGGAGCCAATATGACAGCTGTTCGATGTCATCTGGTGTCTTCAGAGCACTTAGTCCCTAACATGGCCTACCAAGTTGTTGCTGTAGGCAACTGTAACAGCCAATGTTAGGTGGCTCAGGTTCCCTTTGAATAGGGGGATCTCAGGTTCCTTGAGGGTAGCTGTGAGTCCGTTGATGCCTGGGGATTGTCTGCTGGGCAATGACCTTTAGCATACCGCCTGGAAGGAGGTGGAGCTCAGGTCACACTTGGAGATGCTAGGGTTGCTTGAATGGGTGTACCTGACCACACGGTCCATGGCAGCACGCAAGGGTATTCAGAAGGACCTGGAGCCTGAAAGAGTGGTCCAGGTGTCTGCAAAGAAGAGGAAGGGCAAGGGGTGCATGAAACTCGCTCTTGAGATTCCCGTGATCAGGAGGAGGCTGATCTTGAGGGGGACAACCCGAAACCTACAGGGGAAGTTGTGGACAAACTGGGGAACCTGCCTGAGCTGACCAGTTGGCAGCAGGAAAGAGGTCCCTCCAGGGAGGAGTTCTGCGCAGTGCAAAAGTAATGACCTACTCTTGTAGGCCTACGGCAGCAGGCCCAGTCAGCCAGGGAGGAGTTCTGTGCAATGCAGAAGTAGTAACCTACTCTTGTGGACCTTCGGTAGCAGGCCCAGACCCAGGCAGCCGGTAACACCTCTTGCGAGCACCTGATTTATTGTGAGTATGGTCTCCTGTACAGTGACCCCCTTTCTCCTGAACGTGGGGCAGCCTGCGTGCTGATGGTACCCCAGCCCTTGAGAGCCTTTCTATTGGGTCTGGCCCATGATATGCCACTGGCGGGCCATTTGGGGCAGGACAAGACCTTTGACAGACTTGTCACCCCCTTATATTGGCCTCAAAGGAGGAAGGCCTCAGATGTGTACTGCAGGTCTTGTCTTACCTTCCAGACGAGTGGCAAGATGTGGGGAAATGGAGAACCCCTCCTAGAACCCTTTCCTCTCATGAGCACCCCTTTTGAGCAGGTAGGCATTGACATTGTGGAGCCTCTGGATTCCAAGACAGCCATGGAAAACCTTTCTTAAGTACTACCCTTTGGGTGGGTGTCAAATGGGTTGAGGACATTTTAATCACTACATACTTGTTTGGCTCATTAAGTTCATCCATCATTGCGGCGTGGCCAAGATGGCGACCACGTGGGAAGCTTCTTAGAGAGCTCTGCGCAGGGCCCGGTAACCATCCTGATTACAGTTGCTAGCGTGTCCTTTGGTTGCTGTGCGGAGACCCGTAGAACCCAGAGTGGCTCCAACCACACTTTGCCAGCATTGGCAATGCAGAGGACAGCTCAACAGGGCTCTTCGACCCCGGGCGAAAGACACCGAGTGAGCAGCAGTACCGGCCCATGGTCGGCGAGTGGGGTGCGGATCGGCGGAGCCCTGGGAGAGACGGTGGGAGACCACTGCTTGACGGCTTGGTGAGGGTGGTCCGGACCACCACCGGGCAACGAGTGCTGAATGTGAGACCAGGGATTGAGACCACGCTGTTTGCAGAACTACACTGCTGCAGGCCTGAATGCCTGCAGATTGGAGGTGGGCCACAAGAAGAGCTGCAAGAAGAGCTGGCCGTAGTGTATGAATCGCGCTCCTATAAAGGATAGTGCAAACCCATTGGCATCCCCTTTGAGGATTACAGATTTAAGGTGAGAAGGGCCTTGCGACCGCTTTCAGCCGCAGTGACTCACTGGAGTCATATGAACAAAGTGTGGACTGGAAAGCGGCTATAGCCCTCTTGGGGGACTACCTGAATGACAGAGGTGAGACGATCAAACGCAAGTGCATGGAGAGTGCCTGGTGTATCGAGTGAGGCTGCATGAAAAATTAAGGAGATATGGTGGTGCCTGAAGGAGAGATGGTGCCCTAACACGGAGAACCCTCATGACACGTGGGGCATCGCAGACATTGAGCTAATACGGAGGATGTGCACACCTAAATACTTGTAGTCATTTGTTTACCACCTTGCCCTGTTGAGACAGTCTTGATCAGCAGTAACTAGCATTGCTGTGTGTTTTTTTTTAAACCACATAACCCAAGGTAGCCAGGAGCGCTCTGTTAAATAATACGGAGTAACTGTAAGGCGGGGCTAACCCTTCAATACACCCATTGCTGGGGAGAGAGCTACCCTGACGACAACTTGGTTGTGGCGGCATAGTGACGTTTGACCCTCCCTGCAATGCCATGGGAAAAACACATCCCACCAAAGCGGCGGGAGATATGTTGCTGCCAGGGGACAGCTTCACATCAGACCTAACTCCACAAGTGGATCACTTTTGACATCTTGAATCTACACTCAATAGCCACTCCGAGAAATTTGAGAAGGTCCTACACGGTATACTTGACACTAAAACCTCGCTGGAGGCCAAAACTGACTCAGTAGCCCTGGAAGTGAATCTATTAAGAGTGCACCATCTAAGTTGGCAGACAGGGTCACCCAGGCAGAATCAGTCACACAAACTCTGCCACCGACTCTTCAGGCCATGTAAACAAAAATAGCGACTATGCAGTAAGAAATATCTGCTTTACACCGTAGGGTGGAAGGCGTGGAAGGATGCTCACAGCGTAATAACATTCGATTTATTGGTTTCCCTGAAAGAGCAGAGCTTCCTTGTGCCGAACTCTTCCTGGAGGAGTGGCTCCTGCACACAGTGCTGAAAGACAAGATACCTCCTTTGTTCTCCATGGAAAGTGCCCATTGCATCCCAGGACACCCTCCGAAAGCGGGAGAGCCACTGCGCCCTCTCTTCGCCCTCTATTAAATTTCCGTGACCTCATTCTTCAACTGTTCCGCATCCAAAGGTCCCTGGCACTTCAACAATACCACGATCTCAGTCTACACAGACTACACCATGGAAGTGCAGCGCAGAGTTCTTACACAAAAGTTAAACAACGGTTATGAGAATTGCAGATCAAATATTCTCTCCTCTTCCTAACGAACCTTAAAGTTATGGACAAAGAAAAAACACGTTTTCCAAAAAACTGACGATGTGTGGACCTGGATGCATGCCAATAGTGTCACTGCGAAACTTGAAATGGAGGAGGATGCGGATACATGGGTGACACCTAAACCTAGGCGACCTCGCAGAAAGCCCCTACTGATCCGTCCTGACTGTGATCAAGCAGCTGGGGAGCAGGCTTGAGCGGTTGACGTGGTGGCACAGCATCAAACCAATTAATTCACTGTTTTCCATGCTGATATCATGAGGACCTCCGGATCTGAGACTTGTGAATCAGAGGCTTCTTCTGTCTTCAGCGCTGGGGTTCCCCATGTCACCCCTGGCTCTGTAGATGAATTTATCTGACTTGCCGCCTCCCATTTGTTGTGAGCCATTGAACCACTACCACTGCTTCTCCTGTGTGCGTCTCTGTGGTTGACAGGGCCTATTAGCTGATGATGATTTTTTGGAACCCTTCATACAAGGACCCAGGCTTCAACACGGTGCCCTGGAACGCACTTGCAAGTCAAGCCCCCATGCTATGCCCACTTGGACACGTTATTCACTATGTTATCATTGCAACCATTATTTTGCAAATGGTTACGTGTATTGGGCGGCATATCACAAGGTTTCGGCCCTGGTGGGATTGTTACTACATTTGGGGTGTTTTTCAATTTGTATGCTTGTGTTACATTGTTTTACACTGCCTTGTTCGACACAGAGTTGTTGCTTTAAACGTGGGAGACTTACATTGTGGATGAAAAATGGGATGTTTCTCTTGTGCGAGAATAGGGGGATCCTGAGGATCGGGGAGCAATTGGTTGCCCAATAGCTACCTCTCACATATACTACATTAGACATGATACCTAAAACCCTGCCATGGGAGTATACTCCGCCCTATAGAATTATGACATGGAATGTGCGGGGCATGGCATTCCTTATTAAAGGCCATAGAGTGTACTCATATGTTAAATGCAGACAGGTTCACATTGCAATGCTCCAGGAGACACACCTTATGGCTACAGAACTAGATCATTTACGGTCTAGATGGCAAGGACAAGCAGATGGTACTATTACATCTGCCTATGAGAGGGGGGTTCTTAGTTGGGTCCATGAGTCCCCTTTGCACTAATTGCCCAGAAGATAGATACGGAAGGCCCTCATGTTATACTGGAGTGTCAACTGGATGGGACCCCTCTCAATTTAGAAGCAATATATGCAACTAACGCTACTCAAACACACTTTCTAGAGCCTCTTACACCAGCGTTTTTTCGGGACCCACTAACTCCGGCGATATGGGGGGAGACTTTAATTGCATCCTGGATTTACTTCTGGATCGCTCTTATCCCCGCTGTCTTCTGCTACGAGCAGCCGCACCCCCTGCCACTTAAGAAGGTGGAGCACCCATATGGGGCTTTTTGATGTGTGGCATCTGGGCCACCCGCAAGTCTGCGAGTACTCATTCTACTCACCTGTTCATGACCTACATACCAGGATTGATATCCTTTTCGGCACTACCCAGACTGGCCCTCTCTTGAATCGATCGAAGTACCTAGCACAAACGCACTCAGACCATAACCCGCTGGTGGCGACTCTGTTATGGGGCACACAACACCCTGTCATCCCCAACTGGCTCCTCCAATCGGAGGCTCTTTTGGACCCACCATTCCATGATGCACTATTACAGTGCATTAGGCACTTCTGGTTCTGCTTCCTCTCATGCCATGGAAGTTAGCGATCCGTGGTCACTGTGTGGTGGCCACATGGTGGGTTAGGCAGCAGCTGTTGCGTGACCTTTCTGCGGCAGAGCAAGATTTGCATCAAACAGAGGTACAGGTTGCTGGGCAAACTGTATCACCTTCACAGCTTCGCCATTATCGTCTCCGCCACAACGAGGCGGAATCCACCTTGGACCATCATGACTTTTGCACACGGATGGCTTTACAACATGCTCAGGGAGATCGCTTGGGTAGATTGCTTGCTTGGCTCCTTTGGGCAGAACACCACAGTGCCCCGGCTATGGCGATTAGCCTAGCTGATGGTTTGATAGTTACCTCGCAGATGGATATTAATGATGCATTCTGGGATTATTATCAAAACCTCTATGAGAGACCTGCAGCTCCACATCTGAGGTGTGTGAAGAAGTTTATAGGTGGAGTATCCCTTTCCAGGCTTTCCAGTACCCAACAAGAGATTATCGAGGAACCCATTGACATAGAAGAGATCAAGGAGGCCATTTCCTAAATTGCTTGTAACAAAACACCAGGCACAGGTGGCCTACCAGTTGAATAATATGCCACTTGCTCCACTGCTATCACACAACGACTCTTGGAGGTATTCCAAAAGGCATTTGAGAGGGGCTGCTTCTCGGAATCCTTATGTGAGGCCTTAATAGTGGTGCTACCTAAACCGGGCGGGATCCCTTAGATGTTAGGTTGTACCAACCCCTATCTTTACTAAATATGGACTGCAAGACATTCGGGAAGATCTTGACAAATCGATTACTTCCTGTATATCAAAAATGTGTCCACCCTGATCAGTCAGGCTTCATACCGGGTCGACACACCTGAACCATACCTTATGCAGACTGCGTGTGAGAAGTGGAACACAGTGCTGCTGCAACCACTGACTGACATGGAATAGAGTGGGGCCCTACAGACTGTAAAGTGGATAGCTCGAAATGCTAGGTTCAGATTTAAACAATTTAATTACATACATCAAGCCTATCTGGACCTCCATCGCATTGAATGTACGTTTCCCTCACTCAACCCGGGTTGCCCACGCTGTACCGTACCGTACCTTATCACATGGTATGGGACTGTCCAGTTTTACAAACCTCTTGGTGGACAGTTTCCAAAATAGTATCATACTTGACCATGCATGTCCTCCCTGTCACATCTACTTCTTGCCTCTTGGGACTTTGCCCCCGTAAGACAGATAATAAATACCTTCATAGATTTATTGACTTGGCTTTTGTGCTTTTTAAACGAAGGATAGCTATGGCATGGAAATCTCTGGCCCCTCCAGCCATATACCAATGGTTAAAGGACCTGCTAATTTGAACCAGAGCAGAGGCGCATCATATTAGTTGGCTTGGAGCTCGCAAAATTATCTGTAAAGGTGGGGAACGCTCGGACCCTCTAGTATTAATCGTGGAGGCCAAAAATGATTTACATCCCCCTTGATAGGGAAGATGCCCATTAAAATAAGTGTTACTATGGGGGTCATGACCGCCAGGGTCGACGACCACGGAAGCACCGCCAACAGGCTGGTGGTGCTTCCCAGCCCATTCTGACGCCGCGGTCAGAAAAGGGAATCCGGCGGTTTCCCGCCAGATTTCCCCTGCATGGGCTGAATCTCCATGGCGGTGCTGCAAGCAGCGCCGCCATGGAGATTCCGATCCCCTTCCCGCCATCCTGTTTCTGGCGGTTTTTACCGCCAGGAACAGGATGGCGGGAAGGGGTGTCGTGGGGCCCCTGCACTGCCCATGCTACAGGCATGGGCAGTGCAGGGGCCCCCTAACAGGGTCCTATAGAGATTTTCACTAATCGCGACGGGTGCAACTGCACCCGTCGCACCCCTGCAACTCCGCCGGCTCCATTCGGAACCGGCTTCATTGATGCAGGGCCTTTCCCGCTGGGCCGGCGGGCGCTCTTTTGGCGGTCGCCTGCCGGCCCAGCGGGAAAGCCAGAATGGCCTCCGTGGTCTTCTGACTGCGGAGCGGCCATTTGGCGGTTCCCGCCGCCCGCCAATGTCAGAATGAGGGCCTATATTCCTTTATGCACCACATATGATTCCGCTGTACACATCCCCCAAGAACTCTCGTCCCCTGATGCTCCTTCATGTACTACTAATAGCAGAGACTTCTTCCTACTACAACACATATAGGGCCTGATTCTGAAACTGGCGGCCGGTGACCGCCAGGGTCACCGGCCACGGGAGCACCGCCGACAGACCGGCGGTGCTCCGAAGGGCATTCTGACCGCGGCGGTTCTGCCGCGGCCAGAAAGGGTAAACCGGCGGTCTCCCGCCGGTTTACCGCTGCCCTTGGAATCCCCCATGGCGGCGCAGCTTGCTGCGCCGCCATGGGGGATTCTGACACCCCCTACCGCCATCCTGTTCCTGGCGGTTCGCCCGCCAGGAACAGGATGGCGGTAGGGGGTGCCGCGGGGCCCCTGGGGGCCCCTGCCGTGCCCATGCCAATGGCATGGGCACGGCAGGGGCCCCCGTAAGAGGGCCCCACTGTGTATTTCAGTGTCTGCCTAGCAGACACTGAAATACGCGACGGGTGCAAACTGCACCCGTCGCACATGCCCACTCCGCCGGCTCCATTCGGAGCCGGCTTCCTCGTGGGGAGGGGTTTCCCGCTGGGCTGGCGGGCGGCCTTCTGGCGGTCGCCCGCCAGCCCAGCGGGAAAGCCAGAATGGCCTCCGCGGTCTTTTGACCGCGGAGCGGCCATATGGCGGTTCCCTCCAGGCGGGCGGCGACCGCCGCCCGCCGGGGTCAAAATGACCCCCATAATTCCACGAATGTTATATTTTTTACATGCTGGTTATGTTTGCTGTTTGTAAAAGATGTTTATAAGCTTATGTCACGAGGCGTTCTTTGGCAGAACACTGGCTACGTAATGGCTAATTATATGTGAATCAACACTGTTTGTGATGATAATGATTCGCTCAGTGAAACAATGTAAAGTCTCGAATATCATTGATAAACCAATAAATAAATAAAAAGTTCATCTGTCATTCCTTCTCTCTTTGTCTTTGTCCTCTGCAAAGTTTACAATGCGTTATGTGCTGGGGTGAGATGTTTTTAGAGGTTGATTACTGGCCAACAAAAGAGAAATCCTAGGTTGTGAGGAGTCTGCAGTAGAAGCTGAATGTTAGTCTGCCGCTTGTAAACAAGAGTAACTGGTAGACAAGTAGATGCAGTATCACCATATGTAGCTATTCACTCCTCGGATGATGTTGTGTCAGGTTTCTTGAAGACAAGTTTTTATTCAATAAGTGTGAATGTCTCATTATTTTTTTAAATACAGAAAGGTTGGAGATCTTTTGTGTAATTTGAACTGCTTGCTAACCAAGCTCTTTATGTTATCCTCCTTCTCTTTCCAACCTTCAACTCTAAGTGCTACTCGTATAGTGAGTGTCAGTGCATTGATCAGACTTGCTTTCAATATATACCTTATCGCAAATGTTGATTTGAGTGCACACATCAATTCAGTTATTCCAACTCTGGTGTTAATTGCACACTCTAATGATTTGTGTCCACACAATTTTCTTCAAACTGTGCAAAATGTAGTTTTGTGCACTTTAGATCAGGTAAAAAAATGTAGTTAGTATATTGTCCCTCATTCCAATGAGATCCAAAATGTCCATCTGTTACATAAAATTCAGGAGGCAACATATATTTGCTGACTGTGCAATTAACATGAAAGATTGAGTTGTACTGAGGTGCACAGTTTTTTTAGTTTTTTTTTAAACAAACATCAAGGATCTAACATATTACTTTACATTCTTTGACAATGTGGATGATTAGGTCAGACTATGGTGGTTGAAATATCGACCTGCAATATTTTTGAGCCAACTAGTGTTAACGCTAACTTTTTAGAATGAATATTCATGCATTCTGAGTGTTGAATTTGCATAGAAAATGAATTACCTTAGAAAAAATTAATGCACACATTTGAAAGTGTCGCCCACCTGAGTGGCCGTCAATATTCACAAAGTGTACTTATTTACAGCTTATTAATATGAAATGTTGAGCTTATGTTTTCTTAATGTAGTAATATGTCATATTAAGGTTTATGCATTATCTATTAGCTTTATTAATCGTAGGCCTTAACTTAGCAAGGCCTTGGGCCTAGTTGCACAGCCTCATGTCAAGTTGCATTTCTTAAACAACTTATAAAATGGCTGCTTAGAGAATTAAATTGTGATTTTCCACTGTGCTAACCAAGTGTTCACAGCTGAAAGTCTTTCTCAAGAGAACTACTTGCTAGAAGATGATGTCCTAGCTAGGGATACTTTGTATATTGTAGTGTGTGTGTAAGACTCACCTTCCCAGGAGAAGACAATTTATGCATTGGCTGGAGCATAAGCTGCAAGAATATTGCTACCTAACGAGCCAAGCGATGGGAACAGGAGAAGAGGAGCCAGTCATCGACATGTGAACCATGTATTAGTGGAACTTGTAGATTTGGGGTTTTATTTTCTTTGGACTAACAGCAAACATGTGATTGTTTGACCAATAAAGATTTGGGAAGTAGGTTTAGGAAATCTAACTTAGCCGGACTGCACAGACTGGAGGACACCATTTTTCCATTGTCCCCTAAGCCATTATTTTCTTGACCGTCTCAAGAAGAGACATGCTTAACTTTATTGCTTAAAGAGTCTTTGTTTTTTTCTGAACTTTAATGCTGAATCCCAATGCTTTGCTAACTGAACTGATGTCCTATTGATGAAGACTGTAACAGCTTGCTGAACCATATTGAGGACAGGTATATAGACAATGTTACTGATTGTTATGTCTATATGCTTTTGTGTCTACGTACCAACCGCTAATCGTGATAAAGCCATAGCTAGATGTTTTCCAAATTTATGTTGACTAAATTGTTTTGCATGAATTCCAAACATGCTATTGTAATTTGATGTTAGTTGGGTTCTCACTGATTATGCTTGCTACTTGTAATAACAGTTTATGGCCCTCATTCTAACCGCGGCGGGCGGCGGTCACAGCCCGCCTGGGGGGAACCGCCATATGGCCGCTCCGCGGTCGAAAGACCGCTGGGGCCATTCTGACTTTCCTGCTGGGCCGGCGGGCGCTAGCCAATAAAGCGCCCGCCGGTCCAGTGGGAAAGCGGCCTGCAACACTGAAGCCGGCTCCGAATGGAGCCGGCGGTGTTGCAGGTGTGCGATGGGTGCAGTTGCACCCGTCGCGCTTTTCACTGTCTGCTAGGCAGACAGTGAAAAGCATACTGGAGCCCTGTTAGGGGGCCCCTGCACTGCCCATGCCAGTGGCATGGGCAGTTCAGGGGCCCCCAGGGGCCCCAGGACACCCGTTCCTGCCAGCCTGTTCCTGGCGGTAAAAACCGCCAGAAACAGGCTGGCGGGAAGGGGGTCAGAATCCCCATGGCGGCGCTGCTTGCAGCACCGCCATGGAGGATTCGCCCAGCCGGGAGAAATCTGGCGGGAAACCGCCGGACCCGGTTTTCTGACCGCGGCTGTCGGAATGGGCTATGAAGAACCGCCAGCCTGTTGGCGGTGCTTCAGTCGTCCGTGGCCCTGGCGGTCTTGGACCGCCAGGGTCAGAATGACCCCCTATGTCTTTTCTTTGCTGAATTCTAAATGTATGTTATTTCATTTGCGCGGTTATTCTTGCTATTAATTTGTACTGTACTCTTAGAATGTGTAGTGGCTCAAGCTTTTATTAGATTGTGATTCTATTGGCACTTTGGGCAGCCAGTGTTGTTTCTGTATGTTTATCAATTGATTTTGAGACTAAGTTACATGACATTAGCATTATTAATATAGGGAAAACAACATTCCAACTTTTACATAAAGGTGTGGTTATTCATGGCTGCGAGGTCATGGGGTGTGGAAATTACTGACTCCTATTGATTGTTGATGTCATTGATTGTTATTGCTATTGATTTGTATTAGTACGGGGTTACATGGTGGTACCTACTCGAAGCGCAGTAAAAAGGTCCATCGGCCTATTCACATCTCCTTGTAAGTTCACCTAATAAGGTCCAACACGCTAACAGAGATGGTAGCAGAGATTGATGGTATGTCTCCTTAAGAGCCCATCATAAAGGCCGGTACATAGTTTGTCTCCTTCAGAGGCTATCATAAATGCTCGGTATGTGGTTTGTTTCCTTAAAAGCCTATGATAAGCTCCAGAGATAGGTAGAGGGGTATTTGGTCACAGAAACAGTAAGCGAGAAATAACAGGTGCTTCCAGAGACAGTAGTAGGATAAGTGTTAGTATCCTACAAAAAGCAGAGTAATTCATAGATTGGGTGAAATTGTGGATTTTTTTAGGTTCAATGATGCAACGTGGAGAGAAAATGTGCCCCTAAATACTTAAAATGACTTTCCCAGAATCTTGGAACTTGCCAATGTTTGAGGATGTTCTTGGCATTCTAGTGACAGTGTGAATGAAGTAGGTTTTGTGCTTGCACAGCTTATTCAAATCACAGGTGAATTCTGATGTTTGTGATGGTTTAGATAGTTTGCTTACTACAAATGAAGTTGTAGAAGGATTGTGCGTATTTCGAAGTGTGAGAGTAGGGAAGTTGCCGAACTTCACATGTGTGTGGCCCTTTGTGCTAAAAAATTGTCCAAGTGGTTGTTGGTATACGGACCAGGCATGGACTAAGACTCCGGAGTATATTAAAAAGTGTATGAGACATGTGGTTTCTGTTGTAATTTGTCTGGTTTAATTGGTCGATCGGGCGTGGTCAACAAGTCACAGTGTGAGTCAAAGTGAGTGAAATAATTTTTCAACTGAGATCTGGTGAGTCCTATGTGCACTAGGACAGACCCATTTATCAGTTGAGAGTGAAATTTGGTGGTCAAATTTTGCTTGCGAATCAGGGAAATGGAGAAAGAGGGAGTAGCTGTTAGAGCGAAATGCCGTAAGTGAAAAATCTGTAAAGTTTCTGAAGTGAATGTGTTACCCTACCTATAGTAAACAGACAAATTGGGTTTTGATTTTGTTCAGTGCTCTCAATAAAACTGCATTTGTTTAGTGTGAATCTGAGTTTGGAAGGACAAGTCGCAAGACTTTGTCAGCCACAGTACGTGTGAGTGTGACGTCATTGGAGCTGCGCTGGGATAGGTTGGTTAGCGTGAAGGGTCGCGAACGAATTGGCAGACAACCGTGAAGCGCCAATGGTTGACAAGGTGGGTGAAGAGAATTCTGGGATTAAAAGTCACTTCCCGATTTGATTTAGAATAAAATAAAGGTTGCACAAAATGAAATTTTAAATTTGTTTTAAAGAGTGCTTTAAGGGGACATGCGTACATTACAACGTGTACAGGGTATGTTGCACCGCCAGAAGGTACACCAGCTTACACTGTAATCGAAGAAAAGGATGCTGCACTATGTCTTTGGCTGAAACGGAGGTGCAAAGTGACAAAGAAAGATGGGAGCTTAGCGTTTCCTGCCCTCGGAACATTTAACTTGAGGAGCTTAGAGAATCTGAGGAGGGTGCTGTATGATCTGAAACCCCCTTCAAGATCAGCACAGTTTGAGGCCTTTCCAATCTGGGAATTTGTAGCCAGACAGCAACAGCAACAGAAATTTCAGAGGAGGATGAGAAAGGCAGAAAAGACACTATCGGAGGCTAGATGGTGATCAGAGGTTTTGGAGAACCAAGACTTTACAGGGGATTAAATTGTTTTCTGCGATTACACAGGAAAGTGATAGAGAAGGAAGGAAAGCTACCAGGAGACAAACAGAAGCCCTTCCGAAAGTGGGGAGCTGAGATCAAAAGAGTCTAGAGGATCTTTTACGCTTGAGGAAGAGTCAGACGATGATGAGTTTATTTTGCAGTTCTTGAGAAATCATTCCCCATCCGTATGCAGCACAAGAGAGTGGTCTGGTCACCAGTGTAAATCCTTCAGCTGCGCCACAGGTTAATGTGACATTGAGTCCAGTGCAGATTAATCCTAGCATGACACAGAGCCCAATGCACAGCAGTCTTAATGCACCTAATACTCGAGTTGCACAAATTCAGGTGCCACAGCCAAACGTCCAGAGAGTTTACCCTGATGTACCCATTGTGGAAACTGCCCCAAACCTAATAGTGCCAACAGGACAGGTTTTCCTGAAACCGATATTGGTTCAGACAGAGCCAACTCTACTTTTACTGCCCCAAGTGCAGTCACAAGCCATGCCCAGGTACACTCCGATAATAGGGACACAGTCATATATACCTGCACTGATGAGCCAGGATACAGGAATTACCCACTCACAGAACTTGAGTATCAGACCAAGCCCAGATGCTGTATCTGTATCTGTCACCATTGGTCCAAGTGTACCTTCGTTTGCATAAGAGAATAACAGTCCAAGTGGACTGGGAATCCTGAGTCAGAATGCAATGAGGGGAGGACCTAATGAGAATATCCAAGTAGTCTTTCCTGTGGGACAGACCTTTGACAGATCAAGATCATTGCTAGACCTTAGGCCATTCGGAGCCCCCCTTGATCCTGTCATAGGGTTGAACGTTGGTCAGAGCCTGAAATTACTGACACCACAGACTCCAGAGGTAGTTGTGCAACCAATGTCACATGCCCAGGCCAGCAACGTTTAGTTGCAGGGTCTGACTGCCCAGCGATTGACTGAATGGTTAGACAAGCTGAATACCCTGCAGAGTGCTCCTAGAGGAGAAGAGCACTTGAACTATACAAGACTAGGAATGGAAGCGGGTGAGCTCATTGAAGGAGCTATTGGTGTGAACAGATTAGAGTCCTACACTGAAGCAGAGTTGAGATATCTGTGCCCGAAAATTACGAGGGAAGTGAGCAAGGTACATCAAAGGTTAGAAGACTTGGCAGAGACGTACGGAATAGAAATAGAGAAAACAAAACATTTGAAAAGGAGTTACAGGTTAGATTTTGACACAAAAGACTTTGAACGCATGAGATCTGCTGGAATGAAGGCTCACCTTAGGGAGTTAATCTAAAGTGTCCAGACATGGAGAGCGTAAGACAAGTGGGAAAGCAGCTGGCTAAAGAAGAAAGATAAAACGGAAAGGTATTATGCGGATCTGGATGCAAATGTGCAGCGAATAAGGATCCAGTAAAAATCCGACCAATAATAGAGATTCCAGGAGGGAATTTTGTTCATGTCCCTTGTGGCAAAAGTGACATTCTGTCCTTTACAAATGACTATCCTAGGTTGAGAGAGAAACCAGTAGAATGGTTCCAGCAGACAGACAGGTTCGTAAAACTTGCAAAATGTCTGTGGAAGGACTTGAACACTCTATTAAAGATAGTAGTTCCAGCTGATTTGTGGATGTAGTGGAAGAGGAGAATAGATTGACTGACAAGAGAACCAGAGAGACATCAGGCTACAAGTGTGCCATCTCCTGAGGTAATGAAATATTACAAAGTGATTGAATTCCTTCAGATGAGAATTTCGCCCCAAAACATTGACTAGCAGAGAATAGACAGGACAGCTCAGGAAGCAAAAGAGTGATCCATGCTTATTATGAAAGATTGTTGCGGGCGTACAAGCATTACAGTGGTACAGGGACAATTGAGCTGAAAGACATGATTCTTTTTGTGGTCATATTTGTGGAAGGATTGAGACCTGAAATTAGCCAGATGATTAAGAGTCATTTGATTTGCTAGCAAGCAAAGCCGATTGATGAGGTGTTTCAGTATGCAAAGTACTGTAGTGATGAGATTGAATTGAAGCAGAGAAAGCTGAAAGAAAAGGCGATGGTGATGCAGATTAAGTGTCACAAACAGGGATGCAGGGAAATGTTCCACAACAGCAGCAGCAGGGAAATGTGGTGTTTCGGAATCAGATGAGAGGTAGAGGTCGCGGAGGTAATGTAAACTGTAGAACTGACTTGGGTACTGTAGTGGTTCAGAATGATGTGCAGGGAATGAAGAGATTGTTGCCTTGTCACGTTTACAGAGCAGTCGGACATAGGAAGCGGGAGTGTCCGATGATGGTACAGGAAGGTGTTGACATCAATTCATTCCAAAACTTGAGAGGACCAAGAATGAGAGGTCATAATCCAAAAACATTTTAAACCCATGCAGCAGGTGCAAATGCCACGTGTACAGATGCAGTCATTATAACAGCAGGTTGAAATGCTACCTAGTTAGCAAATTCAAATACCTCGAGTCCCAATGGAATGGGAGCAGATGATGCTTCCTCACAGGTCAGAAGTTTAACCAAAGTAATAACACTGTACACCAATTCCCGTTACACAGTGAGAATGGAATAAACAATTATTGGGTGAGCGAGAGTTTGGATGAAGAGAAATGTGTGCATGCAGCTTCCTTAGAGGTAGATCAGAAAGGTCCCTATGTGGAATGAAAAGTCATGGATCACAGAGTTTTCATTCTACGTTGACACAGGAGCTACACGCTCCCCAGTGAGAACTACAGATGTCCAGAACTTGCCCCTTTCAGGAAAGACAGTCTGGATTGTAGGAGTAGCGAATCAGTATTTAATCAACCCAATTACAGAACCAGTCTAGGTTACCATTTGCAACCTTCAAGGATTGCCCAAGATCATAGTCTGTGATTCAAGCCCAGTAATCCTACTGGGGAGAGACATGCTGAGCGAAACCAGATGCTCGATTGCTTGTTCAAATGACGGAATTATTATACAGACGAACAGTGATGATGAGGATGACCCGACTTCAGAGACTGAGTGTGAGACTATAAATGAGGAGTACCCCCTGATTAATTTATCTCCAGTATTCACAGTGAAGGAGCTTCCTCCTGATTTACAGGGAACAGTTAAAGAGAAAGTGTGGGATTTGACAGGAAAAGAGATTGGCCTGATAAAGGGAGTTGAGCCAGTTAAAGTTCTTGTAAACAATTTTCCGTCACATTCCCCAGTATCACATGCCACAGGATATTCTTATAAAGGTTGCTCAAATAATTGCAGAATTTGTAAACCAAGGGGTCTTGAAAGAAGTGTTGAGCGGCCCATATAATTTAACGATAGTGGGATTAAAAAAGCCCTGTGGGAAAGTTTGAATTGTCCAGGACCTGAGAAAAATAAATGACATTGTGATCAAATGTTGCCCTGTGGTGCCAAATCCAGCTGCGATAATGTTTCAGATTCCATGTGATGTTTAATGGTTCACTGTCATAGATTTGTCACAAGCCTTCTTTTCTGTGCCTCTTCATGAGGATAGTCAATTTCTCTTTTGTTTCAAATCCTTGGATCGAGTTTACTGTTGGTGTAGAATTCCTCAAGGGTTTTCAGAGTCACCTTGCATATTCAATCAGATCTTGAATAGAATCTGGAGTCACTGTAATTGCCTTTCTAATCGACATTGGCACAGTACATTGATGACGTGTTGATTGCATCCAAAATGAAGGAAGACTGCAAGTATGATACGATTGCCTTACTGAAACATTTGGGAAAGAATGGTCATAAAGTGTCCCCATTTAAATTACAATACTGTCAGCAACAAGTGAAATACTTGGGTCACAGCCATATTGCAGATGAGACCCCCAGTCACACAGAGAGATGTCAGGATGTTTTAAGGGATGGTAGGCTACTGTCATCAACGGATTCACAATTTTTCAGTCATTTTCAAGCCCTTGCAGAAGCTGACTCACAAAGAGGTCACTGATCCCCTAGTGTTAGATCAGGCTTGTATGAAAGCGTTTTCTGATTTGATAGAGAGTCTGTGTTCCGGCTTTGGATATGCCAAACTACGCAAAGTCTTTCACGTTGTTTTGTCATGAGCGTGATGCATGGTCTTTGTCTATCTTCACGCAGGTCCATGGAGGTGTAGGCCGCCCAGTAGCATATTTTTCAGCTACTTTAGACCCAGTTGCAGCAGCTTTACCAGGCTGTCTGAGTGCAGTTGCAGTGGTTGGACAGAGCCTCACACAGTGTGAAGGCATTGTGATGGGACACCCTTTGGTTATTATGGTCCCTCACGTCATTGAGCTCCTACTTACAAAAACGAAAACCCAGTACCTGACTGGTGCCAGATTAACTCGTTATGAGAGACGTATTTTAGGGTCACCTAATGTGTCATTGAAAAGATGTTCAGTGCTTAACCTAGTAATCTTACTTCCAAATGAAAATGTTGACATTGAAAAAGTGGAAGCCATTGAGCATGATTGCCTTGAAGTAACTGATTTGTGTACAAAACCGAGACCTGACATTAGAGACGCCCAAATGGAATAAAATGTCCAAATTATCTTTGTTGATGGTTCCTGTCTAAGGGACAACACTGAGAGCAGAATATGCTGTGTGCACAATCTGTGGTATACTGGAAGCGTCATGGCTTCGAGGAGTATATTCTGCACAAGTAGCGGAACTGGTAACCCTTACTAGAGCGTGCCATGTTTCTGCCCAGCTTAAAGTTACCATCCATATGGATAGCCAGTATAGAATTGGAATAGTCCATGACTTTGGCCAGTTGAGGTCACAGAAAGGTTTCATGACCTCTTCTGGTTCACCAGTGAGAAATGGTGAGAGAATTAAAGAATTGTTGCAAGCTATCCAAATGCCTGAAAACATTGCCGCAGTGAAATGTAGTGCACATCTGAAATTGAAAGATTTTGTGTCAATGGGAAATGGATATGCGGATCAGGTCTCAAGGTTTTGCACATTGAACTGTACATCGTTCAAAGATAAGTGGGAATTGTTACCTGAAGAAGATGAAACGTGTCCAAGTTTTGCATTGCATGTAATAGATACATTGGAAGAATTGACAACCCTGCAAAATAATGTTGACAGGGAGGAAAAGCGTTCATGGAGCAAAATGAAATGTGTACAGTGACAGGATGAATTGTGGGTTTCAGAAGAAGGTCAATTGGTTATGGCGAACAGTTTGTTGTCTCAAATGGCTAGGTATTATCATGGACAAGCACATGCTGGGAGGGCTGCCATGATTCGCCCCTTTAAACAAAATTGGTTAAATCCGAGGTTTAGACAAGTTGCTGAAACAGTTTGCCATCGTCGTGTCATTTGTCAACAAATGAACGCGGGAAAAGGGACCGTGGTCAATTTGAGTCACATTGGAAGAGCAGGAGGTCAATTCAGCAGAATGCAAATTAATTTTATTGAGATGCCTGTGTGTGGAGGGTTGAGATATGTGTTGGTGATTGTCTGCATCTTCAGTCATTGGTTTGAAGCATACCATACACAAAGAAATGAGAGCCTCACAGTAGCGAAAATACTATTGTTTGGTGAACTGACACCACGTTTTGGGTTTCCAATCTCCTTAGAATCAGATAGGGGAAGTCACTTCAACAATGAAGTAATTAAATTACTATGTGCAGCCTTAAACATTGAGCAGACGTTTCATTGTAGTTACCACGGTGAAGCATCAGGACTAACAGAACAGATGAATAGTACCTTGAAATCAAGAATGGCGAAAATGTGTGCGTCCACAAATCTGAAATGGCCTGATGCACTACCTTTAGTTTTGATGACAATGAGAAACACACCCGACAAGAAGACAGGATTGTCACCACATGAAATACTCATGGGCAGAACAATGAGTTTGCCAGCTTTTCCTGCAAATGCTCTTGTGAACATAACAGATGATATGGTGTTGGACTACTGCAAAGGACTGGCTGATGTGGTTCGTTCTTTCTCTCAGCAGGTGGAAGCCACCACACTGCGACAGATCCAAGATCCAAAACACAACCTGAGAGCTGGTGACTGGGTTGTGGTCCTTTCTAGGTAGTTCTGATCACTACCACAGCTGTGAAGTGTGCTGGAGTTCCGAGCTGGATACACGCCAGCCACATGAGAAAAGTGGCATTTCCTCTGGACAATGAAGAGGAGTTGTTGAGAGTACCAACAATGACCAAACAAGCCTCAGAGCAGGAAAGAGAAGAAAGAGGAACTGAGATTGGATCTGAGCACGCTGAGAACGGTTCAGTCACTCCTGTGAGAGACAAAGGAGAAGACTTCCAGGAGAGTGACAGTGAACCAGTCTCAATTGATGCAACAGGAGAGTCTAGTCAGAGGAGGGCTCTTCCAGAAGTAAATGATTTTGAGAGACGGACAGAGTAAACGCCAGACCCCAAGCGGGAAAGAGTTGAGGCAAATCAAAGCCAGTGTGATCTGACTCCTCCTGAACCAGTTGCAGGTCAGTCAAGAGAAAATCCTGCACAGCAAGAAGAGGTTTCAAGTTCAACACTGAAAAGAGCATTGACAAAAGGTCTACTGAAAGAAGATAAGTGGCCAGAGCCACAAGCAAAGAGAAAGGAAGCAGTCGATGTGACAACAATCGAGGAAGAAATAGATACGACAAGAAGAGAAGACCTAGGTGAAGGAGAATTGAATGGAGATCGAAAGTTGAAAAGAAAGAGAATAGCAAGTCAAAGGTACGCAGGTCCTGAATGGGTGTTTGCAACAACAAGTGAATGGCAAAGATAATTTTTGTCTTTTTGTTTTGATCGAGACATTCCAGGTCAATATTTTGGCACTTGAAGGAAATCAATGAACTGAACTGTTGAGACAAATTTGAGAAAAAGTACAGAGAAAAAGAGACGGTTCAAAGTTACCGAAAAAGACTTTTGAAACATAATTTTGACAAAGATAACCTGATTTGACAAGCTGCTAAACCAATTTTTGACAAATGTCCCAGAAAGTGAGACTGAAAGCTGTAAATAATTGCTGAAAGAAGATTGAAGTTTTTTGTTTTTGATTTTTGCCGCATAGTTTCTAAATTTTCTCTTCTACTACTTCCCGAATTTTTAGAGATCATGAGTAACATTAGCCAGCAGGGTAGGAAGACCAGGTGCTGTAAACATGAGTATTAGTTTGGTAATTGTATGTGTGATATTGTGCATGATATTGATTGTGGGTATGACTGTTCTTGACAAGAGTAAAGCCAACCATGCTTCAACTTTAGAGACAACTACTGCATTAACAGCGATAGAAAAGTTTAGGATAGATGAGAGGTATCTGTACGAACATAATTCACAAGAGGAACTTTATTCTAATGTCTACTATTGCTTATTGAGTATGTTGAGACAAAGGATGCGAAGAATTGTTATATGTGTTCGCAGATTCTTTCATCAATCGAAGAAGGAGTTACCTATCATAGTTTGCTGCTTACTTATGGGATAAGTTGTAGTTTGTTACTAACAAGATTCTATAACCAGGAGTACATCCAATATTTCTATTTTAACCATGATGCTGTGTTTTTCTTTGTCTCTATAATTAGATATCTGAGTAGAGTAGCTAATGGCAATTATATCGTATTGGTGAGAGGTTTCTTTGAACCTACATTAACTTTTGGCACAGCTTATGCGCACAGAAACAACCTGACATGCTTGCTTACACTGTTAGAAAAGAGCTTCTTAGATCAGACAGATGACAGGAGAAAGGCATTAAAGGAGAAGTTAGAAAAGGGTTTAGAGTAAAGGACTTTTAGAAATGATTATGTTTTTAGTGAAATAAAAACACAAGGAACATTAGCTTTGATGCGCAACACGTAGGAAACCTGTGTAGATAGGCCTAAATCTCGCACCAACACTTTATTTGGGGGAATGAGTGAGTGTAGACATGTGTTTTTGTTTCAGTGTAAATGGACATTTATATTGGGATATATAGAGGATGGTATGGCACATGTTGTTTGGGGATAGTTTTCCCAAAGATATTCGAACTTGATGACTTGAAAAGATTTCCAAAAATGACTGAGTTATATCACATTAGAGAAAAGAGAGTCTCCTTCTGGTATAGTGGGAGATATATTTGGAGAAATTATTCCTTAAGTAGGAGTTGTTCTGAATTCGGTAAATATTTAAAGGTTGTCTACTATTGTGGATGACATGTTGACAATTTTTAGGAGCCATGGTCCTAATAGATACAGAATTGGCTGCGGAACGATCTATGACTCTTCAGAAATGCCTTGCCTTGGACATTCTTTTAGCAAAAGATGGCAGAGTTTTCAAAATGCTTAATTCAAGACATTGTTGCTCGTTTATTCCTGATAATAGTAACGAAATTAGAAGCTTGCTTACTAATCTGACTAATGAAAGTACTGATTTGAAAGAATTGAAAGAAATAGGTGTTTGGGAGAAAGTTGGTAAAGGATTTGTTTCAGTGGGATATTGGCTCAGCAACATTGGGAAAGGGATACTATTGAAAATCATATAAGTGATATTAATTATTGTAGTTTGCATAATTGGAGCATGGGGAATAGGTAATTTGTGTAGGAGGATGAAATTGAAGAAAATGAAAAAGGATCAGAGGAGGGAAGAAATGAAAAGGGAAGATTTGTTTAGGAAAAATTTGAAAAAGGAACAAAGATTTGAGGGGTTAGAGATGACAGAATTTTAGAGGAAGCAGAAAATGTGTGTAGGAAGATTTAATGTGATGACACATTTAGGCCCTCATTATGATCTCGGCAGGTTACCCCGCCGAGATCTGCGCCGACGGTCAACAGAAGACCGCCAGTGCGAAGAACCCCCCACCGGCCACATAATGAACTTCCAGCTGCGCTGACGGGTGGAAACAGTGTTTATGCCCCCCGGCCCAGCTGGAAACAGGGCCTAAACATTGACACCGGCTCCAAATGCTGCTGGCATCAATGTGGCAGCGCAGAGGGTGCAGCAGCACCCGTTACGTATTTCACTGCCCGTAATTCGGGCAGTGAAATGCGTGACAGGGCTGTGCATGTGGGCCCCTGCACTGCCCATACCAAGTGCATGGGCAGTGAAGGGGCCCCGAGGGGGCCTGAGTCACTCATTCTGCCAGCCTTTCCCTGGCAATGTAAGCCACCAGGGAAAGGCTGGTGAAATATGACTCATTATCTGGAGGGCAGAGCTGCTGGTGGATCTGAAATGCTGCCACCGCCAGGCTGCCTGGTGGCGGGAGCCTGGCGGGGGCAAAGTTTGAACCGTGGTGGTTCAGCCACATTCAGAATATAGCGGTCTGAACCGCCATGCCGTTGGCGGCAATGACCGCCACCACCGACATGGCGGTCCAGACCACCATGTTCTTTATAAGGGCCTTAGTCATCGGAGAAGGGATTGTTAACGCAGAATTTTACTAATGAATATTCATGTATTCTGAGTGTTGAATTTGTATAGAAAATGAATTAACTGAGAGAAAATTAAAGCACGCATTTGAAAGTCACACCCACCTGAGTGGCCGCCATTGTTCACAAAGTGTACTTATTAATAGCTTATTAATATGAAATGTTGAGTTTATGTTTTAGTAATGTAGTAATATGTCATATTAAGGTTTATGCATTATGTATTAGCTTTATTAATCGTAGGCCTTAACTTAGCAATGTCTTGGGCCTAGTTGCACGGCCTCATGTCAAGCTGCATTTCTTAAACAACTTATAAAATGGCTGCTTAGAGAACTAAATTGTGATTTTCCACTGTGCTGACCAAGTGCTCGTAGCTGAAAGTCTTTCTCATGAGAACTGCTTGCTAGACGATGATGTACTAGCTAGGGATACTTTGTATATTGTGTGTGTAAGACTGACCTTCCCAGGAGAAGAGTGTGGATGCATTGGCTGGAGCATAAGCTGCAACAACATTGATACCTGACAAGCAAAGCGATGGGAACAGGAGAAGAGGAGCCAGTCATCGACACGTGAACCGTGTATAGTGAAACCTGTAGATTTGGGGTTTTATTTTCATTGGAGTAACTGCAAACATACGATTCTTTGACCAATGAGGATGTGGGAAGTAGATTTAGGAAATCTAACTTAGCCAGACTGCACCAAGAGGTCATCATTTTTCCTTTTTCCACTACACCATTATTTTCTTGACCGTCCGGGGAAGAGACATGCTTAAATTTATTGCTTAAGGAGACTTTGCTTTTTCTGTACTTTAATGCTGAATCCTGATGCCTCACTGACTGAACTGATGTTCTGTTGACGAAGACTGTCACAGCTTGCTGAGCCATATTGAGGACAGGTATAAAGACAATGTTACTGATTGTTATGTCTATTTGCTTTTGTTTCTAGGTTACAACCGCTAATTTTGATAGAGCCATAGCTAGATGTTTTCCAAATTTGTGTTGACTAAATTGTTTTGCAGGAAGCCCAAACATGCTATTCTAATCTGATGTTAGTTTGGGTTCTCACTGATGATGCCTGCTACATGTAATCACAGTTTGTGTCTTTTCTTTGCTGAAACTAAATGTATGTTATTTTGTTTGCACAGTTATTCTTGCTATTAATTTGTACTGTACTCTTGGAATGTGTACTGGCTCAAGCTTTGATTAGATTGCGATTCTTTCGCAGCTTTGGTCAGCCAGTGTTGTTTCTGTATGTTTATCAATTGATTTTGAGACTAATTTACATCACATTAGCATTGTTAATATAGGGAAATAAACATTCTAACTTTTACATAAAGGTGTGGTTATTCATGGCTGCGAGGTCATGGGGTGTGGAAATTACTGACTCCTATTGATTGTTATTGCAATTTATTTATATCGGTAAGGGGTTACATGGTGGGAACTACTTGAACGACGCACTAACACTAGCTCTATATCGTCGGGGTAAGTTGATCTGGAGTTAAGAATAGTAAATATTTCCTTCCTCCTATATACTTAAAGTGCAATATAGAGTTAGTCGATATTGTGAAACTGATACTGAAAACCTGATAATGCTGCAGCCATTGCGACAACCAACAGGTCACATAAGCAGGGGTCGCCCCACTGCCCTCGTGCACTTTTATTTCTGTCTGTGCCAATGGGCAGCCGAGGCTTGTCCGTACAGAGCTTTACACTGAGGTTCCTTGCTGGCATTACAGCTCGTCTATTGAAAGATAAACACTGGTTAGCTCCCTTTGTAATGTTGCCTGCATAGTTCACCTTTTCCACATGACTTATTCTATCTGAGCTTGGAAAAATCACGCCTCATTTGAAAATGCATCAAGAAACAGAAACAGCACTATATATTACTGCGAAAAGTTGTATAGACAGCCTGCACACATAAAACAGAAAGTAATGGTATAAAGGTGATATTGTTGCATGGAATCAAACAGTTATTTTCGGCAGGACGTACATTCTCTTAACAATCGGAAATGTTTCAGGCACAATATAGTTCACGATCACCTTTTGCTTTTTTCTGACATATATCTACATATCGCTTACCTTGTACAGTTCGCTCCTTGACTCACATCAGGTCGGTGTCTTGCGCCTGCTTAGGTGTAGCTGCCTGTAACTTACTTTCAGCAGGCGGGCAGAGCTTTAAATAGTAGAAACCACAAAGCAAAACCGATCGCACGTTGTGCAAACCTAGCTGTTCCTTCATACAGTGTGTGCACTAGTTGTTTAATTGTTTAATCAAATGAATCTCAAAACAGAATCGTCACTCAAAGCAGCTTGTACATAATGCAAGGTCATTGACAAGTAGTCTTCCTTCACAGAGCTGCTTGTGATCTGTGGCAGACAGTGGCGTACCAAAGTTCGCCGCAGCCCCCGCGGCGTGGGGGGTGGGCGCTACCTCCAGGGGTCCCCTTCAGCTCAGTACTCTGGCCTGAGAGCTCCTGCGTGAGTACGGAGGAGGGCTGGAGGGGCCCCTCCGTGTACTGTGCAGGGGGCCCCTTCCAGTTTTCTTAAGCCACTGGACAGACATCACTTTGAAAACAATTTATATTACTTCCTAGTAAATATTTTCAGTTTACAAGATGACAGTCATAAGGAACCCCATGTAGGCTGAGCACCAGCGAGCTGCTTTTAGGAGTTAGTCGAAGGAGAAAGTTGGCAAACAACTCCGAGGGAAAGCACCTGATTTTTTTGTAGACATCTACATAACTTGTCACACTAAATCTCCCAGGAGAAGGTGGGGCTCACTTGTTATTCTCACTCAGTACAAATACATCTTCCAAAGCTGATTTTAGCTTCTGGACAAATATGTCAGGGCTTGAAAAGGCATCGCGTTCATGTTCCTTTTTTGCGAGGCAGGTACGATGGAGCAAGGAACCTGGTGTAGCCGGTTTCTTCCTACTTGTAATCCTATTGCAGTCAGTCTGTACCAACTAATTTGGAATAATCTCTAAACCACCAAAATCTCTTGCTAAAATTGAAAATAAAGTATTACACTTACTTGTAAGGCACTACGCTTTGGATGACATAAATGAATACATGTCTCATTATCTATTCTTTGTTTTTATTGTACAGCCCAGATTTAGCTTTGAATCCCTCAACATGGCAACTCGTCAACAAAGAATTAATGGCTCAGAGCGTTGTTCCAGTGTTGGCGAAGTGAAAGCAGAGCAAAGGAGAGCTTTTCCTTGGAGCACAAGGCCCTCCCATTTGGGGAGCTTTGCAACAGCCCCATAGAAAATCAATATTGGAGCAATTCAGTCAAACTCTCCATCATGTGGGCTTCTAAAGGTACAAGAATATGTGTAAGATGTTGTGAAGGAAGACAGAGTAAGGTGGTTTAAGAGTTCTGGATTTCAGATCCATTGTTAGGGTTTTCAGCTAAAAAATTGTAGAATATTGACCGGAGTTCTGAGCCAGTCAGAGTTGGCATGTTTAATGCAATTAATGTTACGGGATCTTACCACGGTGGCTCAGTTCTTATCAATTTGACTCACTGAAATACTTCAAGACTGAAAGTAATTGGAGCTGGAGCTAATTTGTGGTTTGATATCAGAACTGCATTAGGGGAGTAGCTTGGTCAATAAGGCTGGGGGAGGGTGAGCTTCAGATTTTCCAACAATCAGGCTTGAGTATAATGTTTAATTACATTATATGACGAGAAGGGTGCATGGGAGGGGCCTAAGGTGCAGTGGAAAGCGAGAGGAATGTAGCAGGTTGGTAGGGGTACTAAGTGAGGAAAAATACAATATTTTGTAAAATTACCAATAATTTTGATGACTTTGAAAACTGAGAGGGAGAGAGTCTGAGTGTGCGTTTTTGCCTGAACGTATGTAAAAATTCCTGGTGAAATCAGGCTGATGTCTCACCATACCCGAGAGAAAGCATATGTACCCAACTATTTATTTCAAAACTCATTTATTAGGAGGTGTAGCACCCCCACCCCCGAAGCGGCGCCCTAGCTAGCATGTGGTATACCATACTATGGTGAACTAGCTCAGGCACCCTGGGGTGCATGAAGGACAAACCCGCACTCCATCTGTGACAAACTGTGTTGGAGAAATAGAGGCAGTGGGTGCACTGAATTAGCTGCCTGCGTGGAAATACGTGGTGACTGAAACTTCGGGAAGATTACCGAAGTGCAAATGTTATCAAATGAGTAAAAGGTTTTCATGCAAAAGGGCATAGAGGAAAGCAGTCGGCAGAATCAAATTGAAGATGTTGGGCACCACCATGAGGATAATAGAGGTAGCCGCATGCTGCTTGTTGATAATGGAAGAAGTAGAAGCCAATTGGGGGTTAAGTTACCTCAAGAACTGTGGGAAAAGGACTTGCCAATGCTCAATCTTGAAACGGAATGGGAAGTGTTTATGCACACTCTTATAAAACAGCTAAATCCGCCCCTTTCAGGGAAAACCATTCGTTCACATTACACAGTTTACTGGACGCCGCCGAAGCAGCAGGACATCCTAAAGGCTGGCGATGGCAAGTGCTACAAGCGAGGGTCCGGGAAAGCACGAGACTGGCAAATGTTTATGGACTTCCCCATGATTGAAGAATTCTGGAATAATGTGGGTGGAAAATTATCAGAGATTATGCACCAAGAAATTAAGGTGACCTATCCCCGATTATATCTGGCATGACTAACGGGAAAGAGGGTGATTCCTTTAGCAGAGAATAAAACGATTCTGGTGTTTTATTTGTCACAGATTGCGAGTAGGGCAGTCTTTAAGAAGTGGGTTAGGAAGAGCCCCTCCAATGTTCTCAGACTAGTGAGAATACGTGAGATATATTCGGGAGCTGGAGTTAAAATGTCTTATAACATGAAAATGGCTCAGATATGGCAGTCGTGGCAGTGATGGCAGAATTCCCCAGTGATCCTTGATATTCTTGAAGTTAGTCTGTACAATGATTAGAATCCAAACCCCTCAAACTACGCGGGGTTAAAGGTTACAGAAACGCCAATAACAACGATCCCTAACTCAATCGTATAAATATTGGACTGATTACTGTGATCATTCCCCAATGATGCAGGGATAAAGAGAAAGCATTCGAGTTTTTGCTGATATAAGGGCAACAAAATTCAGGCAAGCTGTGCCCGGGAAGAGATTATGGTGACCTTTATAGGGCTTTCTTGAGGTAAATTGGTTCCTAGCACAGTGAGCTCGCTAAGAGAAACTAAACACAGACAGTGAGAAATAAAAAGAGCAAGAAATAATTTGATAGTAAACTTTTGAACATTCAGCTATTCTCACTGCTGACTAAACTGGCTTATTCAGTCCTGAAATTGGCTATTGCACATCAAAGATACGTGGACGTTGTCACAAAAGCAAGATTGCAAGATTAAAACATGCTAGAAAAATCACCACTGTGTGAAAATTAGGCTAAACAGTCCTCAATGTTTCCTGGATGGACTTTTCGACTAGCAACACTTTCTTATAGCCCTATTTGTGAGGACCAAACTGTACAAACAACTGTAGTGTTTTTACGAATACTTCTACCCACCTACAATTGGAGAGGGTTTAATGGTTTGGTTCTTTGTGTCTGTTCGTGGCCCAATGCTCAAAATGTTGTACTAAATTTAGTCTACAATTACTTTGCGAACTGCATCCTGATGTTGTTCATGTTGTAGCCAGAATTAAAAACAGGTGGAGTGCATGCAGCCTTTTAGCGTTAACATTGTGTATTGAGAAATTTCTTATGTCTTTTAATTATGAGATATCTATTTTAATTTATACAGCAAGGTGTATATAATTTCTCGTCCATTGGGTGTTATGACAAAGTAAGGACTACAAAAATATTGTGGTGCTAAAATATCTTTTCAAAAATACCAATAGGCATATTATCGACTTTTCTAAACCCATATGGTGATAATAAAAATATTGAGTACAGAATATCGTCATTCAAGGCATCGTAAAACCACTAGCATTGAATGCAAAAATAGGGTCTCTCAAAATATTGAGTAAACATTAACACAACTATAAACCAACAAAAATATCAATAAACAAAAAATTGATTGCTACATCATTATAACCATAACGACCCAGAAATCCACAAAATAGTATACTTCAGTACAACATAAAAACTAAGGGCCTGATTTAGAGCTTGGTGGAGCGGTTATTCTTTCGTAATGGTGACGGAGATCCCAGCAGCCGAAATCTAAATACCACAGAATACATTTGCATTTAGACTTTGGCAGACAGGATATCTGTTACAGTTGCGATGGAGTAACCCGATGCGCAATGCGCTCGGGCATCAGGAATGGCCACTAGACATCAGGGATTTCTTTTTTTGTCTATTTCATGCTGTGGGGAGTGGCCCATTGGGTAGAGGTCGCTCCCCTAGGGGGGCATAATATTTATCGCCATTTCTGCCCCCCTTGGAGGCAGATCAGCCTCTTATTTTTAGGCCGATGGGGGCAGAAGCCACTTAAAACCAGGGAGTGTTTTTGTAAGTGTTTTTTTATGTGTTGGGGGTGACCCCTTGGGCAAGGGTCGCCCCCAAAGGGAGAAAAACACTGTTGGGCAGTTTTGTCCCCATTGGGGGCAGATCAACCTATTTTTTTCAGGCCCATCTGCCCCAAGGTGGGCAGAAACCACTTAGCGCCAGGGATCGTGTGTGTGTGTTTTGTATGGGGGGTGGCCCCTTGGGCAAGGGTCGCTCTCCAAGGGGGGCCAATATTATTGACATCATTTCTGCCCCCGTTAAGGGCAGATCGACACCAGGGAAAATATCTACATGTTTGCTGGCGGGCTGTTTGTCAACTGGCAAAGTATTTGCATTTGTGATTATAACAGTTTAGTTCTATTTTTTGTTCTAGTTCAAAGCTTTTGCTTCCTTTGCTGTGACCCCTTGCGGTTTTGGCAGTGGTTGACCTTCAGTTTGTGTAGTTGCATGTTTTAGGTAAGAAAAGACAATTGACCTCAAAGGAGTATTGTTGCCACGCATGAATTACATTTTTTTAAGTGGTGTACTAAATTTAGGATTGTGCTTGAAATTGTCATTTGATTTGTGCACAATGATATTTGTTTTGTCTTATGTCTAATTTTATTTTCTATTTTTTGCTTTTTAGTGGGATATCATTAGTGGTTGCTGTGTCTGTGCAGAGTAGTTGCTGGTGAGTCTAGCTTTTTCAGGCATGTGAGTGGTATAGTTTTTGAGTACATAACTCTTTGGGATAAAACCACACTATTACTTATTTTAGAAAGTGTTGGCTGTTGTTGGTAATCCATTTGTTGTTAGAAAGGATCATGGCTAGCCGCAGGGGGACCGCTCAGCAGGTTGTTTGTATGCTTTTTGAGTCACCTTCTGATCAGGATTATGAGAGTGACTCAGCATCTGAGGCAGAGGAGGAAGAGAGAGATTCTGGCAGTGAATTTTCTGTCTGAGAGGAATCTTCTGATGAGGAAGCCACTCTCAGTGCAGATGAAGGGCCTGTTTTACAGGAGGACACTGATGTGCCAATAGTGCAGCAGCCTGGGGCTGAAAGGTTTCCCAATGGAAGACGTGAACTCTGCGTTGCCCCAAACATGGAGCAGCCAGAGTTGCCTGCCTTTACTGGTCTCCAGGGTGTAGATTGAATACAGAAAACTTTTTGCTTGTCAATTTCTTTTGGTTATTCATGGACGATGTATTTTTGGAAGAGATTGTTGAGCAGACTAATTTGTATGCAGAGCAGTATTTGAGGGACAAGGCTGCCAGACTAGAGCTACCCAGTGGATTCCCACAAATCTGGCAGGAGTGAAAATGTTCTTGTGTTTGACTTTTTTGATTGGGGTTTGTTAGACCTGACTTGCCTTAGGGTGGTCACCCCTAACTTTTTGCCTGCCTCCCTCCACTTTTTGGACCCTGTTTTGCTGGCTGTTAGACTCTGCACACTTTACCACTGCTAACTAGTGCTAAAGTGCATATGCTCTCTCCCTTTTTAAACATGGTAACTTTGGATCATACCTGATTGGACTATTTAATTTACTTATAAGTCCCTAGTAATGGGCACTATATGTACCTAGGGCCTGTAGATTAAATGCTACTAGTGGGCCTGCAGCACTGGTTGTGCCACCCACTTAAGTAGCCCCCTTAACCTTGTCTCACGCCTGCCATTGCAAGGCCTGTGTGTGCAGTTTCACTGCCACTTCGACTTGGCATTTAAAAGTACTTGCTAAGCCTAGAACTCCCCTTTTTCTACATATAAGTCACCCCTAATGTGTGCCCTAGGTAACCCCTAGAGCAGGGTGCTGTGTGGGTAAAAGGCAGGACATGTACCTGTGTAGTTGTTAGAAATGGGGTTTTTGGTTGGCAGTCAGGTTACCTTCTGTCCAAGCAAGAACCCTCACTCTAGTCAGGGTAAGTCACACACAATCCAAAATTAGCTGGTGCCCACCCTCTGGTAGCTTGGCACGAGCAGTCAGGCTTAACTTAGAAGGCAATGTGTAAAGTGTTTGTGCAATAAATCATACAATACCACCATATAGCACCTCAAAAATACACCACACAGTGTTTAGAAAAATATATAATATTTATCAGGATAATTGTAGGTCAAAATGAATAAAGTTACAATGTGAATTTGTAGAGATATCACTGAAAAGTGATATAAAGTGTCTTAACCGCTTTGGTGCGGGCGTCGGCCATTGGCCGACGCCCACACACCCTCCCTGGTGCGGGTCACGACCAGTGGCCGACACCAGGAAGGGCATTAATAAATCCTCGGGTGCGTCGCACCCGAGGATTTATTATTATTTTTTTTACTTCCCTGGGGAGACACGGAAGCTACCGTGTCTCCCCCCGCCCCCCACCCGCCCCTTTGTGACGTCAGCGCGCCGCGAGGCGCGCTGACGTTGCAAAGGTGTTTTCCCCATCAAAGCAGGAAGCAGCCTTGCGGCAGCTTCCTGCTTTGATGGGGGAAAACGGCCTTTTACACGTTCGGGAAGGCCGAACAGCTGCGATCGGGGGCCAGGAAACACTTTCAGGAAGGCCTCGTAAGAAAGGGGAGACACTCCCCTTTCTTACGAGGCCTTCCTGAAAGGGTTTCCTGGCCCCCGGTCGCAGCTGTGCTGCGATCGGGGGCCAGGAAACACTTTCAGGTTTCCTGGCCCCCCCGATCGCAGCACAGCTGCGATCGGGGGGGCCAGGAAACACTTTGAAAAGGCCTCGTAAGAAAGGGGAGACTCTCCCCTTTCTTACGAGGCCTTCTGAAATGGTTTCCACAGCACAGCACAGCTGCGATCGGGGGCCAGGAAACCCCACTAGACACCAGGGATTTCACTTTTGGGGGGCGGCCCCCCCGGAAAATGGGCGGCCCCCCCCGGCATAATTTTTTTTTGAAAAAAAAGGTAGGGGCCCCCTGGGGGGGGGAGGGTGGTGCGATCGCGCCCCCCCGGGGATTTTTTTTTTGTGAAAAAAAAAATAATAAAAAAAAAAATGAAATGACAGGGGGTCGCCCGTGGGCAGGGTGACCCCCTGTGGGGGCAATTTTTTTTTATAGATGTTGTAGGGTTTCCCTGGGGGCCATTTTGGCCCCCAAGGAAATCATACAACAACTAAAAAAAAATATATGTATATATCTATATATATCTATGTAGATAGATATATCTAGGTACATGGATATATCTATAGATATATCTATGTAGATATATATATATATAAATATAGAGGTAGATCTGTATCAAAGAGATTTATAAAGCGCGCTACTCACCTGTGAGGGTCTCAAGGCGCTGGGGGGGGTGGGGGTCAGGGGGAGGGAAAGGGGCTGGGAGGTTCACTGTTCAAAAAGCCAGGTTTTGAGGCCCTTCCTGAAAAGAAGTAGGTTTTGGGTCTTGCGAAGGTGGGTTGTGAGTGCGTTCCAGGTTTTGGGTGCAAGGTAGGAGAAGGATCTGCCCCCGGTGGTGGTGTGTTTGATGCGGGGGACAGAGGCGAGAGAGAGGTCAGCTGAGCGGACGTTTCGTGTGGGGGTGTGGAAGGTGACTCTCGTTGAGGTAGGCAGGGCCTGTGTTGTGGAGTGATTTGTGTGCGAGGATGAGGATCTTGAAGGTGATCCTTTTGTCAATGGGGAGCCAGTGGAGGGATTTGAGGTGTGGAGAGATGTGTTCGTGTCGGCGGAGGTCGAGGATGAGTCGTGCTGCTGAGTTCTGGATGCGTGTAGTTTGCGCTTGAGTTTTAGAGTGGTGCCGGCGTAGAGGGCGTTTCCGTAATCAAGCCTGCTGCTGATGAGTGCGTGAGTGACAGTTTTTCTGGTCTCTGTGGGGATCCATTTGAATGTTTTTCAGTATACGGAGTTTGTTGAAGCATGAGGAGGTAAGAGCGTTGATTTGTTGGGTCATCGAGAGGGAGGAGTCTAGGATGATGCTGAGGTTGCGTGCGTGGTTGGCGGGGGTGGGTGCAGGGCCTAGCGTGGTGGGACACCATGGGGGGTCCCAGGTGTTTTTGTGTGGGCCAAAGAGGATTATTTCGGTTTTGCTTGAGTTGAGTTTCAGGTGGTTGGCTGTCACTTTTGTCAATATGTGTGTGGTTTCCCTGGGGGGAAAAGGGTCCGACTTGTCTAGTGGCAGTTTTAGTGCCATAAAGAAGCGCAGAAGGTTTATATGCCTACTGCAAAGAGCACATCTGTATTTTATGTAAATAGCTGAGTACATTAGTAAAGTCTATGGAGAGATGAAGGGCACTTTTGCTGGGTGGTAATGAGGGAATCCGAGGAGGAGGGAGTGGGAGCACCAATAATGATTGTTGGACTGGGCGCAGGAGGTGCTAAAGACTGTGACGAATGGTATGTGACAAGGTGTTTTTTGAGTGTCTTGAAAGTACGTGCTGATTGAGGGAAGAAGCGCAGGTAAGGTGGCCTCTACTGTTGCACGTATCTCACACACACCATCGATTTTGTGACTGTCTACGTAGGCTAGTGTTTTAGAGCAACAGTTTAGCCAATAGCAGAGATGGCATCTTGATGGATGACTGCTGCCTGCACTCGGGTTATAGAGGACCGCTCTGACATAGGATCAGAGACTGAGACATCAGATACTGAGACAGCATCTGAGGGATAGGATAATGGCGCAGACTCTGGGAGTGATTTTTCAGTCAGAGGAGTCCCATTCGAAAACTCCTCTTCCAGTACATTATGAGGGAGGTGATGAGGACAGTCCTGCTGTCCCTTCGCAAGCTGTTCGTGCAACTGGGTAATAGTGGGTTAGGCCAACCCAGAGAGCAGGTGAATGCGGCGGCAAGCAGAGAGAGAGTGCTCTCTTGGGAGCTCACCAATTTAGTTCAGCCCCAAATTCCACCACCCAAATCATATTGTGGAGACATCAAAATTGTCTATGGCAAAACAAACCGGTTTTGTAAGGCAGGCACCTGTGTTTTTGGTCCTGGATTCGGCGGCCATATAGAGAAACACACTAAACCCAAACATTTCTGGAAACTAGACATTCGGGGGAGTCCACAGAGGTGTGACTTGTGTGGATTCCCCAAAGTTTTCTTACCCAGAATACCCTGCAAAGCTGAAATGTTGAAAAAAAACTCTATTTTTCTCGCATTTCTGTCACACAAACTACAGGAATATGCTGGGATCCACAACATTCCTACCACCCAGTGACTCCTCACCTGTCCTGATAAAAACACTACCCCACTTGAGTGCCTACACCTAGTGCCTGTGTCAGGAATGGATCACCCCAGGGTCAACAGCTGCCTCGCGTAAGGACCAACATTGACCGTTGTGTGATCTATTCCTGTCGCAGGCACCAGGCCTAACCACACAAGTGAGGTATAATATTTATCGGGAGACTTGGGGGAACGCTGGGTGGAAGGAAATTTGTGGCTCCTCTCAGATTCCAGAACTTTCTGTCACCGAAATGTGAGGAAAACGTGTTATTTTAGCCACATTTTGAGGTTTGCAAAGGATTCTGGGTAACAGAACCTGGTCCGAGCCCCACAAGTCACCTCATCTTGGATTCCCCTGGGTTTCTAGTTTTCAAAAATGTGCTGGTTTGCTAGGTTTCCCAAGGTGCCGGCTGAGCTAGAGGCCAAAATCCACAGGTAGGCACTGTTTTCTATGAAAAAATTTGATGTGTCCACGTTCTGTTTTGGGGCATTTCCTGTCGCGTGCGCTAGGCCTACCCACACAAGTGAGGTATCAATTTTATCGGGAGACTTTGGGGAACGCCGGTTGGAAAGAAATTTGTGGCTCCTCTCAGATTCCAGAACTTTCTGTCACCGAAATGTGAGGAAAACTTGTTTTTTTAGCCACTTTTTGAGGTTTGCAAAGGATTCTGGGTAACAGAACCTGGTCCGAGCCCCACAAGTCACCCCTCCTTGGATTCCCCTAGGTCTCTAGTTTTCAGAAATGCACAGGTTTGGTAGGTTTCCCTAGGTGCCAGCTGAGCTAGAGGCCAAAATCTACAGGTAGGCACTTCTCAAAAAACACCTCTGTTTTCTTCCAAAAATTTGGATGTGTCCACGTTGCACTTTGGGGCGTTTCCTGTCGCAGGCGCTAGGCCTACCCACACAAGTGAGGTATAATTTTTATCGGGAGACTTGGGGGAACGCTGGGTGGAAGGAAATTTGTGGCTCCTCTCAGATTCCAGAACTTTCTGTCACCGAAATGTGAGGAAAACTTGTTTTTTTAGCCACTTTTTGAGGTTTGCAAAGGATTCTGGGTAACAGAACCTGGTCCGAGCCCCGCAAGTCACCCCTCCTTGGATTCCCCTAGGTCTCTAGTTTTCAGAAATGCACAGGTTTGGTAGATTTCCCTGGGTGCCGGCTGAGCTAGAGGCCAAAAACTACAGGTAGGCACTTCGCAAAAAACACCTCTGTTTTCTTCAAAAAATTTGGATGTGTCAACGATGCGCTTTGGGGCGTTTCCTGTCGCGGGCGCTAGGCCTACCCACATAAGTGAGGTATCATTTTTATCGGGAGACTTGGGGGAACGCTGAGTGGAAGGAAATTTGAGGATCCTCTCAGATTCCAGAACTTTCTGTCACCGAAATGTGAGGAAAACTTGTTTTTTTAGCCACTTTTTGAGGTTTGCAAAGGATTCTGGGCAACAGAACCTGGTCCGAGCCCCGCAAGTTACCCCTCCTTGGATTCCACTAGGTCTCTAGTTTTCAGAAATTCACAGGTTTGGTAGGTTTCCCTAGGTGCCGGCTGAGCTAGAGGCCAAAAACTACAGGTAGGCCCTTCGCAAAAAACACCTCTGTTTTCTTCAAAAAATTTGGATGTGTCAACGTTGCGCTTTGGGGCGTTTCCTGTCGCGGGCGCTAGGCCTACCCACACAAGTGAGGTATCATTTTTATCGGGAGACTTGGGGGAACGCTGGGTGGAAGGAAATTTGAGGATCCTCTCAGATTCGAGAACTTTCTGTCACCGAAATGTGAGGAAAACTTGTTTTTTTAGCCACTTTTTGAGGTTTGCAAAGGATTCTGGGTAACAGAACCTGGTCCGAGCCCCGCAAGTCACCCCTCCTTGGATTCCACTAGGTCTCTAGTTTTCAGAAATGCACAGGTTTGGTAGGTTTCCCTAGGTGCCGGCTGAGCTAGAGGCCAAAATCTACAGGTAGGCACTTCGCAAAAAACACCTCTGTTTTCTTCAAAAAATTTGGATGTGTCAACGTTGCGCTTTGGGGCGTTTCCTGTCGCGGGCGCTAGGCCTACCCACACAAGTGAGGTATCATTTTTATCGGGAGACTTGGGGGAACGCTGGGTGGAAGGAAATTTGAGGATCCTCTCAGATTCCAGAACTTTCTGTCACCGAAATGTTAGGAAAACTTGTTTTTTTAGCCACTTTTTGAGGTTTGCAAAGGATTCTGGGTAACAGAATCTGGTCCGAGCCCCGCAAGTCACCCCTCCTTGGATTCCCCTAGGTCTCTAGTTTTCAGAAATGCACAGGTTTGGTAGGTTTCCCTATGTGCCGGCTGAGCTAGAGGCCAAAATCTACAGGTAGGCACTTTGGAAAAAACAGCTGTGTTTTCTATAAAAAAAATAGGATGTGTCCATGTTGTGTTTTGGGGCATTTCCTGTCGCGGGCACTAGGCCTACCCACACAAGTGAGGTATAATTTTTATCGGTAGACTTGGGGGAACATAGAATAGCAAAACAAGTGTTATTGCCCCTTATCTTTCTCTACATTTTTTCCTTCCAAATATAAGAGAGTGTGTAAAAAAGACGTCTATTTGAGAAATGCCCTGCAATTCACATGCTAGTATGGGCACCTCGGAATTCAGCGATGTGCAAATAACCACTGCTCCTCAAAACCTTATCTTGATCCCATTTTGGAAATGCAAAGGTTTTCTTGATACCTATTTTTCACTCTTCATATTTCAGCAAATGAATTGCTGTATACCCAGTATAGAATGAAAACCAACTGCAGGGTGCAGCTCATTTATTGGCTCTGGGTACCTAGGGTTCTTGATGAACCTACAAGCCCTTTATATCCCCGCAACCAGAAGAGTCCAGCAGACAAAACGGTATATTGCTTTCAGAAATCTTACATCGCAGTCAAAAGTTACAGAGTAAAACATAAAGAAAAATGGCTGTTGTTTTCAGCTCAATTTCAATATTTCTTTATTTCAGCTGTTATTTTCTGTAGGAAAACCTTGTAGGATCTACACAAATGACCCCTTGCTGAATTCAGAATTTTGTCTAGTTTTCAGAAATGGTTATTATTCCGGGATCCAGCATTGGTTTCACACCCATTCCTGTCACTAACTGGAAGGAGGCTGAAAGCACCAAATATAGTAGAAATGGGGTATGTCCCAGTAAAATGCCAAATTTGTGTTGAAAAATTTGGTTTTCTGATTCAAGTCTGCCCGTTCCTGAAAGGTGGGAAGATAGTGATTTCAGCACCAGAAACCCTTTGTTGATGGCATTTTCAGGGAAAAAACCACAAGCCTTCTTCGGCAGCCCTTTTTTCCCATTTTTTTGGAAAAAACAAAATTTTCACTGTATTTTGGCTATTTTCTTGGTCTCCTCCAGGGGAAACCACCAACTCTGGGTACCATTAGAATCCCTAGGATGTTGGAAAAAAAGGAAGCAAATTTGTCGTGGTTAGCTTATGTGGACAAAAAGTTATGAAGCCCTAAGCGCGAACTACCCCAAATAGCCAAAAAAGGGCTCAGCACTGGGGGGGAAAAGGCCCAGCAGCTAAGGGGTTAAGGGGGTTATTCTAACTTTGGAGGAGTGTTAATCCGGCCCAAAAGTGACGGTAAAGTGACGGATATACCACCAGCCGTATTACGAGTTCCATAGGATATAATGGACTTGTAATACGGCTATTGGTAAATCCGTCACTTTTCCGTCACTTTTGGGACGGATTAACACCTCCTCCAAAGTTAGAATAACCCCCTAAGTCTTTAAAAAGCAAACAAAGTCTCTTTCAAGCACAAAGTACCTGGTTTGGAGTGGAAAATCTCCTCAGAGGGCCACAGAAGAAGAGATACGTGGAAAAATGGTGTGTGCATCGATTTCTCCCCAGCACACACGGACTTGCGTCGTTATTTTCAACGCGGGGAAGTCGTGCGTCGTTTTCCGGCGCGCGGACAGTCTCTTTCTCTGGATCGCGGGGATTACCAGATGTCCCGGGTCTGCGCATGGATTTTCCTGCTTGTTTTCCGGCTGCGCGTCATTCTGCGGGGCTGCGCGTCAAAGTTTCGATCTCACTGTAGGCGTCGCGTCGATTTCTCCTCTGGAGGTCGGGCGGCTTCGTTTTTTTCAGAGTAGGCAGTGGTCCATAGGACCACTGCCTGCTCTGAAAAAACATTTTTCTCGGCATGCACAAAGGGGAATGGGTCCCATGGGGACCCCTACTCTTTTGCGAATGAGTTACCACCCACTTCAAGTGGGTGGTAACTGCGAGTTGGTTTGCGACCGCATTCGCGGTCACAAAGCAACTCAGCATGGCGATGCGGTCGCAAATAGGAAGGGAACACCCCTTCCTATTTGCGAGTCGCAGCCTCAAATTGCGAGTCGGTACCAAATCGCAATTTGAGGTTGTGCATTGCGTTAGGCCTTTTGCATGCCACAAACTGCATTTTTCGCAGTTTGCGACATGCAAAAGGCTTCCTACATCTGGCCCTAAATTCCTAGAAGAGGGCACAGTATGGAATTAAGATGTATATGCTGTCTGAAAGTAGTACAGGATATGTTTATAATTTCCAGGTCTACACTGGTAGGGATTCCAGTATTGACTCCTTTGGTTATCTGCCAAGTTTTGGAGTTAGCAAGAAAATTGTGAGGGAACTTGGTAGCTGACTTTTTAACAAAGGTCACCATTTGTACGTAGATAACTTCTACACTGAAATGCACTTGTTCAGGGAATTGTTCAGCGTGGACACTGTTCCTTGTGGCACAATCCGCTTTAACCAGAAAGGCTATCCAAGGGAGTTTGTCTGTAAAAAACTTGAGCGGGACAGTAGAATGCTTTGCAGAATGATGAGCTGCTAGCTGTGAAATTTGCAGACAGAAAGTATGTATATATGCGTGCTACTATCTATGATGAAAGTACTTCACATGTGGCTGTTTGGGGTCAGGTTGCTAAAGTGCGCAAACCTGTGTGCATTTTAGACAACAATAAGCACATGGGTGGTGTTGATAGAGTAGATAAGAGGTTGCAACCTTACACTGCTGTTCATAAGTGTTACGTTTGGTATAAAAAGTTAGCCATGTATTTGTTTCATTTAGCAACTTTTAATGATTTTATTGTGTTCAAGGATTGTTCCCCTGAGTCAAGGATGACATTTTTTAAATTTCAGGAGTCAGTGATAGAGATCCTTTTGGTGGTGGAACAGGAAAGAGTTCTTACGGTAGCAGTGGTGGAGGATTAGGCTAGATCGAAAGATCGCCACATTCCTGATCAGATTCCTCCCACTCCCAAAAAAGACTTTCCCACTAAGAAATGTAGAGTCTGTGCCTGAAGAGGTACCCAGAGGGAGACTTGTATGTACTGCCCTGATTGTCCTTAAAAGCCTGACGTGTGTGTGGCCGGCTGTTCCAGGAATTACCACAGCCAAAAGATTTGTTGGAAACTACTGTGAGTGTAAACTGCGTGTTTTATATTTTCCTATGTTCAGTTTCACGTTTGGCATTACTGTCATATATTTAGTTAGAGCTTTTGTGTTTGTAGTTTTGTACTTTTTTATAGTTAGTTAGTAGTTTCTTGGTTGTTTGAAAAAAAAGGGATGGCGGTGTGCATGGAGTGGCGCTTGGGTGGCGGTGTGCGTAGAGTGGCACTTGGCTGGTGGTGTGCATAGAGTGGCTCTTGGTTGGCAGTGTAAATAGTGACTTGCTGTTGGCCACTGCAACACACTGCTAGCCAAATGCCAGTCTACAGACTTCCATCAGCTGTTGTGATTGCTGTGTCAGACATGTGGGCGTATGAAAGTTATGGGCCCTTGAATGGCGCTGTCTATTGATACAAATGTTGTAATGTTCTGGGATTGCGGTTGGCGGCGTGAATGGTCTTGTGCCTGTCAGATATGAACGGTGTGTGTATGGATTTTAAAGCGGTTGGTGCCTTGCCGCGGCTTTACAGCTCACGAGCTGTGAGTCATTGGTTCGGTTTTTTGGCCTTTCAGTTATTAACAGTGCATTTCATTTTTGTGAAATATCTTGTCAATAAAATTTGATCTACTGAACCATCACTAACCCTTGTGCTAAATCCAACCAGTATGTGTGGTAAAAATGAAAAAACCTGCTCCGCTGTAATCAAGCGTCGAAGCATACCCATGACATACTAGGTGTTTCGGGTGTGACCCCGAAGATGGAGCATGCCACCAACTTAGTTGGTGGGTGAGGGGTCTTTTTACCATAACAATTTTGAAAACTAGATACCTGGAGGAGTCCTGGGAGGTGCAGCTTGTGTGGATCCCCCAACATTTTCTTACCCATACTCCCTGCAAACCTCAAAATTTGCTTAAAAAAAGCACGTTTTCCTCACTTTTCTTTGTAGGATCACTGCGCCAGATCAAATTTCCTACCACCCAGCATTCCCCTCAGTCTCCTAGGTAAAATGATACCTCACTTGTGTGGGTTCCCAAAGCATAGTCAGCCTAAAAATGTATAAAAAACTAAATTGTGCTTACCAACTTGCTGTGCTATCCCCTTAATCTCTACATGCTTTTGGCCTTTTCTTTTTGCAGGGACCTGGCCGACCCACACAAATGAGGTATCATTTTTATCAGCAGACTGAGGGGAACATTGGGTGGTAGGAGATTTGTACCGGCACAGTAATCCTACAAAGAAAAGTGTTGAAAATCTGATTTGTTTAGGTATATTTGAGGTTTGCAAAGGAGTCTGGGTAAGAAAATGTTGGGGGATCCACGCAAGCCACACCTCCCTGGACTCCTCCAGGTGTTTAGTTTTCAAAAATGTCTGGGCTTGGTAGGTTTTCCTAGATGACCACCACAGCTGGGACCAAAAACACAGGTGCCCCAAAACAAACAAAAACAGGTAGTTTTGTAACAGATCATTTTGATGTGTCCACGATGTGTTTTGGGGGATTTACTAATGTGGACTCTGAGTCTGCCCACACCAGTGAGGTACCATGTTTATCGGGAGACTTGGGGGAATGCTGGGTAGAAGGAAGTTTGTGGCTCCCTTCAGATTCCAGAACTTTCTATGACCGAAATGTGAGGAAAAAGTAGTTCTTTTGCCAAATTTTGAGGTTTGTAAAGGATTTTGGGTAATAGATACTGGTGAGAGCCCCACATGTGACCCCTCCTGGATTCTCCTACATGTCTAGTTTGAAAAATGCACAGGTTTGGTAGGTTTTCCCATGTCTCTGCTGAGCTAGAGGCCAAAATCCACAGCTAGGCACTTTGAAAAAACAGGTCAGTTTTCTTTGGGAAAATGTGATGTATCCACATTGAGTTTTGGGGCATTTCCTGTTGCGGGCAAAGGGCTTCCACACAAGTGAGGTATCATTTTTATCGGGAGACTTCGGGGAATGCTGGGTAGAAGGAATTTGTGACTTCCCTCAGATTCCATAACTTTCCATCACCGAAATGTGAGGAAAAGGTGTTGTTTTGCCAAATTGTGAGGTTTGCAAAGGATTCTGGGTAATAGAACCTGGCGAGAGCCCCACAAGTCACCCCATCCTGGATTCCCCTACGTGTCTAGTTTTTAAAAATGCACAGGTTTGGTAGGTTTCCCTAGGTGCCTGCTGAGCTAGAGGCCAAAATCCACAGCTAGGCACTTTGCAAAAAACAGGTCAGTTTTCTTCGGGAAATTGTGATGTGCCCACGTTGTGTTTTGGGGCATTTCCTGTCATGGTCACTAGGGCTCCCCACACAAGTGAGGTACCGTTTTTATCAGGAGACGTGGGGAAACGCTGGGTAGAAGGAAGTCTGTGGCTTCCCTCAGATTCCAGAACTTTCCATCACCAAAATGTGAGAAAAAGTGTTTTTTGCCAAATGGTGAGGTTTGCAAAAGAGACTGGGTAATAGAACCTGGTGAGAGCCCTACAAGTCACCCCATTCTGGATTATCCTATGTGTCTAGTTTTAAAAAATGCACAGGTTTGGTAGGTTTCCTTTAGATGCCGGCTGAGCTACAAGCCAAAATCCACAGCTAGGCACTTTCCAAAAAACATATACATTTTCTTTGGGAAAATGGGATGTGCCCACATTGTGTTTTGGGGCATTTCCTGGCCCGGGCACTAGGCCTACCCACACAAGTGAAGTACCATTTTTATCAGGAGACTTGGGGAGATGCTGGGTGGAAGGAAATTTGTGGCTCCTCTTAGATTCCTGAACTTTCTATCACCAAAATGTGAGAAAAAAGTGTTTTTTTTCCAAATGTTGAGGGTTGGAAAGGATTCTGGGCAACAGAACCTGGTGAGAGCCCCACAAGTCACCCCATCTTGGATTCCCCTAGTTCTCTAGTTTAAAAAAATGGACAGGTTTCTCTAGGTGCTGGCTGAGCTAGAGGCCAAAATCCACAGAAGGCACTTTCCAAAAAACCCATCAGATTTCAATGTAAAAATGTCATGTGTCCATGTTGCATTTCCTGTCGTGGGCATTAGGCCTACCCACACAAGTGGGGTACCATATTTATCGGAAGACTCTGGGAAACACAGAAGATATGATGTTATCGTCCCTTGTCTTTCTCTACATTTTTTCCCTCCAAATGTAAGACATTGTGTAAAAAAGACGTCTGTTTGAGAAATGCCCTGCAATTTACATGCCAGTATGGGTACCCTAGAATTCAGATATGTGCAAATAACCACTGCTTCTCAACACCTTATCTTGTTCCCATTTTCAAAATATAAAGGTTTTCTTGATACGTATTTTTGACTCTTTATATTTTACCAAATAAAATGCTTTATACCCAGTATACAATGAAAACCCATTGCAAGGTGCACCTCATTTATTGGCTCTGGGTACCTAGGGTTCTTGAAGAACCTACAAGCCCTATATATGCCCCCAACCAGAAGAGTCCAGAAGACGTAACGGTATATTGCTTTTGAAAATCTGTCATCGCAGAAAAAAGTTACAGATTAAAACGTGGAGAGAAATAGCTGTTTTTGTACCTCAATTTCAATATTTTTTTATTTCAGCTGTTATTTTCTGTAGGAAAACATTGTAGGATCTACACACATGACCCCTTGCTGAATTCAGAATTGTGTCTACTTTTTAGAAATGCTTAGCTGACTGGGATCCAGCTTTGGTTTTACACCTGTTTCTGTCAGTAACTGGAAGGAAGCTAAAAGCACAAAAAATAGTAAAAATTTCCCAGTAAAGTGCTAAAATTGTGTTGAAAGATGTGATTTTCGGATTCAAATCTGCCTGTTCCTGAAAGCTGGGAAGATGGTGATTGTAGCACAGCAAACCCTTTGTTGATGCCATTTTCAGGGAAAAAAACACATGCTTTCTTCTGTAGCCCTTTTTTCTCATTTTTGGAAAAAAATGAAATTGGTGCTGTATTTTGGCTAATTTCTTGGTCTCCTCCAGGGGTTCCCACAAACACTGGGTACCTCGAGAATCCCAAGGATGTTGGAAAAAAAGGACACAAATTTGGCGTGGATTGCTTATGTGGGCAAAACGTTATGAGGGACTAAGCGCAGACTGCCCCAAATAGCCAAAAAAGGCCTGGCACCTGAGGGGGAAAAAGCCTGGCAGTGAAGGGTATAGATCTAAAAAATATATTTAAAAAAACAAACATCAAACATCAGTAACCATTTACTTTTTTTACTAGTTTTCTACTGTTGTCATCATGGCAGACAAGAAAATTAATCAAAACAACTTCCGGTGAAAGCATCTACCAACAGTCAACTCCCATTCACCCTCCCAAATTCACACCCACCACCGCAGACCACTCAGGTGCACAGTAGGAGGATTTTAGTTCATCAGTCTTGCAGGACCACAGAATATCCAAATTGAGGGATCAAAGAAAGATAGGTCAATACCAATGCTCGCAGGGCTTGTGGGCATGTCCTGCACCTGTAGTCCTTGTTCAGGTATTTGAGAACAGGGCTCCATAGTTCAGTGAAGAGTTGTCATTTGTCTGCATGGTCACAGGCTATTTTCCCATGCCCTAGTAGATGCCAGAGTTTATATAACAAACACTTGAATTTTGGCTTTATTGATTTCCCCCAAACAGAAAGAGTAGTGGTCCGAGCCACCGGGAGGAGGTGTGAAATTCTCTTACCTTCAAGAGAGAGATGGGGGTATAGACCTTTTGATGGTCTGCTGGGTAAAGCCAATTCAAAAAGCCTCGCTATGTCTTTACCTATTGTCTGAGATATGGCAGAGAAGCCCTCTAGGACCTGACCCAATTTTCAGGGTAACCCCAAATGTTTTGCCTTCCTCCTCCTATTTTTCAGACCTTCTTTGTGTCAGCTTTAAGGCTCTGGGCACTTTACCACTGCTAATCAGTGCTAAAGTGCACATGCTCTCCTTTATAAACATGGTATCTCTTTTTATCACACTGTCTGTCTATTATTATTATATATTTAGACAAGATCAAAACCTTATGTAGTCATACAATGCGGCAAGGATTACTATCCTGATGAATGCCAAAGAACCTGAAACACCCTGTCTTTTCGAATTTCAATTTTGCAGAAACATGTTGACACATACTCGAAGAGCTGATTTAATCTAGCCTACTGGGTGACACAAATAAACAGATCTTCGTCTACCTAAAGGCATTTTTAACATTCTTACATTCCTACATTTTCCCCTTTCTTGGACTTGGCCCTTTTTGCAGGGATATCATTTTTTTTTTTACTTCCTCCTCCTATTTTTCTGACCTGCCCTTTGTTGACTGTAGGACTCTGGGCACTTTAGCACTGCTAATCAGTGCTAAAGTGCATGTGCTCTCTCCCCTAAAACATGGTATGATTGGCTTACACCTTACCTTTAATTTACCTGTAAGCCCCTTGTTAAGTGGTATACCATATACCCAGGGCCTGTAAATTAAATGCTACTAATGGACCTACAGCACTGATTGTGTCACCCAAATAAGTAACCTTGCAAACCTTTCTCAGGCCTCCCACTGCAGTGCCAGCATGCACAGTTTACTGCCACTTGGACTTGGCACTTAAAACTACTTGCCAAGCCTTAAACTCAACCTTTTATTCACATAGGTCACCCCTAAGGTAGGTCCTAGGTAGACCAATGGACATGGTGTTGTGTAAGTAAAAGGTAGGACATATACCTTTATATTTTACGTGTTCTCATAGTGACAAAAAGCCCATTTTGTTTTCCACTACAGTGAGGCCTGTTCCTGTCAGAGGTTAGCATTGGGAATTCCCATATACCCTTTAAAGTGGTAATTCCTGATCAGAAAGGAGTAGCTTTGTCATGTTTGGTATGTTTGGACTGCTAATGCTAAAACCTACTTACTGGTTTAGTTGGATTTTACATTACTCTTTTAGAAATGTCACTTTTAGAAAGTGGGCATTTCTCTGTGCTTATTACTCTGTGTGCTTTGCAGCCTGTCTCCAATCCATGTCTGGCCTGGGAGACAACTACTCTTTGTGCATACTGTCTAGACAGCCACCACACAGGAAGGGCTGGGTGTGACAGGGAATACATCTGCATTCATATGTATACTGATAGTTTTCCTGGGCTTGGAGAGGTATAGGTCGTTCACACTTACATGTCAATAGGTTGTGGCCTGCGCTCACACAAAGGCCTGATTTATCCGCTACTGGTTGTCTGGAGCCAGAGCTGGGCTTAAAGTAATTGTTGTGCAGTTCTGAGGGTTCCTTTGAAGTCATCCCTTCATCAAAGATATTATTTAGTATAAATCCTTGGGCTCTGATCTCATGTTTCTAAACACTGTGTGGGGCTTGTAACCAGACACCGCTGGCTCTACATCTGTACATTTCCATGAGGACTGCTGTGCTGCCAGGAGAAACCACGATACTTGTTACTTGCTTTGTTGACCTGCTGCCTCCTAGGCTGCAAGAGGGACTGCCACTTTGGAGGCTGCCTTGATGAGCTGGCCTACTTCCTGCCTTTGTGCCCTACCAGTGCTCTCCAAGGGCTTTTGTATCTTTGCAATCTCAGGGCCATCAAAGATTCCCCCTAAGCACCTCTGCTGCAGGACTCTGTCACTTGTGAATCTGGGAGCGGTGTGCTGACTAAAGAGCTGAGCTGACTTACCCTGACTAAAGTGGTGGGTTCTGCCTGGCTTAGGTGCATATCCTAGCCAACCAGAAACCTCATTTCTACCAAGACCTTATCCCAAAAAGTTCCCAGGTGAGAACAGGATCACATGATGTACACAAGAGAGCCAGTCTCTCCGTAACCTCCCCAGCAAGTGTTGGTGTGGGAAGGATTAATGATGTAGAGTCAGACAGTCAGTGTCAGTGAAATAATGATATATATACGATTTCTGTACCTGTGGGATGGTGAACAAAGTTGTTGGTACGAAGAACTATCTAATGCCATTATTTAGTGTTAAATGTTATGTTGAAGTCTTTCTCCCACTGTAATTGAAAATGAATAACAATATATGGTACTCCCTAAAAATAGTACCTAACTAGAAATGTATACATTGAGATTCAAAACCAAAATGGTTGACATGTAGGAAAATAGAGATAATTTAAGGTCATAAACTCAGAACATGCCAAACACACAAACCGCTGCACAGCTAGCCCATAGCAACAAGGATCTCACTCTGCCTGTGTGCAAGCCCTCCAGCACAATGGGACTTTACTTTAAAGGAGCAAAGGACATGCTTCCAGAAACGAAACAAAGTAAGTTTGCTAACTGACAGTAAAAAATCCTTTTAGCCACTTCAAAATACAATTAACAAAGTTAAGAAGAACAAAAAATAATTCACAGAAATGGAAACCCCTATCACCATATAAGGGTTCTACTACATTAAAGACAGAACTCCAATGAAGAATCCCACTGAAAGTATTGTATATATTGGTCAAATGGCTGTTATGCAACTAACATTGTTGAAACTGCCAAGAACACGAAAGAACATAATCATTCACCTAACATAGCTGAAATACACATTTATAACATAATGTAAACCCTGAAAGTAGAGAGAGAAACAATCCTAAAAAGATTATCAGGCTGTTATATGAAAGTAATAAACATTCTTTCAAGTGTCTTAAGTATGAACAACTCTTAACTAACACCTGTTGTACATTTCTTACTGACACACATGACTTGGGTTGTTGATTGTGCAATGTGAAAAAGTGGATTATTATGTTGGTATGGAGAGAGACCACCTCAATTAATAAGGTTGCTATTCTTGTTAGGTCCAGTAAAGTGTTTAATAATTTAAATCTGAGCTTGATCCCTGGTAGCTATGGCACAGAGCAGACAAACTAAATTTAATGCAATGTGTAAAGCATTTAGAAGGACAAAACATGGTTTAGAAGTTAAAAACAGAACACAATAAAAATGGTGCTTCAGTTTGTAAAAATAGATAACTTGTAGCATCCTCCCAAGCCCGGGTACCAGCCAATGACTATGCTACATATGAAGCTGTAAATCACGCTTCTGTATTCCTCTGTGTGTATCTGTGAACACTAACATTCTAAACCAAGCTTTCATTACCTTCTATTCTAGCGATTACATCACACTGCTATGGAGTCCATTCAGAGCCAAGAGTTCCTCTTTTGATGCTTTATGTTCAGATGCTCCAGAAACTCTTTGAATTCTTTACTGTTAAAGGGTGGGCCAGTATCAGACTTCACAATGGTTGTAGTGCTCTAAATCACAAAGATGCCATCAAGTTTTTCAATGACTCGTTTGTGAGTTGTAGATGAGAGATCTTCAACTAAAGCGAGCCATGAGTATTCTTCAACAATAACCATCAGGTGATGTCCATTGTCGCGTGGGCTGAAAAAATCAATGGTTCTGCTCTCCCATGCATGCTTAGGGAGTTCTGACATGTTCAGAGTATGTTGAATAACATTAGCAGAAATGCAGTGGCATATATAAAAGGCCTTGCATTCTTTTCCAACTCTTTCATCTAAGTAAGGAAACCAAACTCAGTCTCAGAGAGCTTTTTGTGTGGCAACGATACCGCATTGTCCTTCGTGAGCCACTTCAACCACTTGCTATTGTAGACTCTTCGGAATCAGGATTCTCAACCCTCATAGTATGACTCCTTGAGTTATGGACAATTCATCCTTGACATTTTTGTATTTTTAATATTCACCATCATGGGTGAGAGGTCGTTTATGTTGGTTCCACGACAGATGTAATATTGTGTCCGTCAACTCCAACAGGTCACTTTCATGGCTGGTGGCAGTGATATTCTATGCTTACAAAATGGCAGCCGGTGTACTTGACTTGACGTTAAAATTAATGTAGGGTCAGCCATTTTGGATGGAGTACCTTGACCTTATATAGGCACACTCAAAAAGTAGTCAGCAGGATTCCGATCCTTTTCTGCATGATGCACAATTGTATAATCGTATTCTTGCAATCAGAGTCCCTCACATTTGATGCAAGGAGGCATCTTGGCTTTTGGATTGCCAAAAATATTCAGTAGAGCTTGATGATCAGTCACCAGTGTGAAAGGCTTTCCAAAACGAATACATGGAAATGTTCACAAGTTCATGCCATGGCGAAACTTTCTTCCTTAGTCTGTGAGTGAGCACATTCTGTTTGGGACAAACTTCTACTAGTGTAGGCCACAATATGTAATAAAGCATTTGGCCATCCATGGTGCTGTTTAAGGGTGGCGCCTAACCTGACTAGACTGGAATCAACAACAACCTCTGTATGAAGCTTTGAATTGAATATGCCATTTCATATCGTCACCAGTTGTAGCATCCTCCCCTGTCTGGGTACCAGCCAACGACTAGGTCACATGAAGAGCTGTACATCTCATTTCTTCATTCCTCTGTGTGTAACTGTGAACTCTAACATCTTAAATCAAGCTTTTATTACCTTCTAAGCTAGCAATTACGTCACACTGCTATGGAGTCTGTTCGGAGCCCAAACAGTTCAGTTATAAAACATGCAAAACACTATGGCCCTGTTGGACCTGGCTTTTTGACAGCCCTCATTATGAACTTGGCGGCAATCACCGCTGACTGCCGTGCTGACAGTGAACAAAAGTCCACCAGTGGCGGTGGACTGCACACTACCAAAAAATGATGCCAAAACACATTCCGCCCAAAAAATGACAACTGCCACTCACCGCCAGGGCCAACGACAGAGGAAAGGCAGGACACAGCACCCTGCCACCACCATCCCTACACAGCCCCCACCCACCAAACAATGATGCACAAATCAGCGCGGCGGACCGTGGATGTCGATCGACCATTGGCGGTAACGACCACCATGCTCAGAAACGGGACCCGCCAACAACAGAAGCACACATTGGCAAATATGTATAGCACACACCTGACACATCCACGCCACCATAAAACACACACATGCACAACCCACAATCGTTTGCAATGCCAACAGCACCACAGAAATCGACACCACAACACACATACACTCAAACAACCACCACACAAGTCACACACACAAAACCGCCACCACAAATCAAACACAGCATACACACCATCACAGACCACACACACAACCACACAACAGCACCGTTACCAACACACCCACAACACACCACCCTCAACACACACCATGGCACCCCCTAAGCATCCCCACTTCACCGACAGGGAGCTGAGGACCATGGCGTATGAAATACTCAGGGTCGAGCTGCAGCTGTTTGGGGCACAGATGGAACGACCTGCGGGTGAATGTGCGTTCCATGTCATCATGACACAATATCGCCGAACAGAAGCCTGGCGGTGGTCTCCCACCTCCTCCCCCCGAATACACCGACTGGGAAGAGAGGGTCTTGGCTATTCTACACCCAGAGGGCCTCACTGGACTCCCTAGAGGACTGGACTCGAGTAAGTCAACTACACCTTGAATGCATGTATCACCCCATCCCTCTCACTACCACCATGTCACCATCCCCTACCCAGCCCACAACACCCAGACACTACTACCCATGTTCCCTGCATGCCCACAACCCCCCCCACAGATCACTATCCAGACCCCTGTGCACAGTCACCAACTCAGGCATGAAATGGCAGGAGCACTACAACACCCAGAATGCAAAACCCCCTTCACTAAATGCATCCAAAGAACACAAAGGAACCCACCATGCTACCACATGGGAATGGAACCACCAATAACTCCTAAGCATTGCTGCAAGGGACAAGTAAGTTCAGGACACCCACATCTCTATTTTTTCACACACAGGCGCCACCACCTGAAGACGAAGGCCCTACTGCAGAGGGATGCCTGGACACAGAGGAAATCCCTGTGCCATCCCACAGCCCTGGACAGTCACCCTCCAGAAGCCCCACCCAGGACATCACTGATACCCCTACCACTCAGCCACCACCATCAGCTCTGACACAACACCCCCACACCAGTGTATGCAGGCCACAGACTGGCTGCCCACAAGTACAGAGGCCCAAGTCTCCATCCACCCCCAGGCAGGATGATGTAGGGCCCAGTGCAAGTGGAACTGGCAGACCAGTGCAGGGGACACAGGTACAGGGGGCTAGGGCCAGTAGGAGGGAAGCAGTGAGTCAGGGGGATGGCCCAAGGAGGGATGCTGCTGCCCAGGAGGCCATTGCTGAGGTCCTGGGAGCATGCCACCATTTCCAGGACAGGATGGCCCAGATCCTGGCCACACTAGAGGAGAATCAGAGGTTGCATGTAGCACACCATCAGGAGGCCATGGAACAATGGAAACAGTTCAATGCTACCATGGCCGCTATTGCAGAGGTGCTACAGCGCCAGTACCACAGCCAGCCTGAGTACTCCACCCACCTGCAGGCCCTTTCCACTAGCCAGGACAATGCCCTGCCATCCACATCTGCAGCTGCTAGTGGACTGGTGGCACTGCGAGAGGAGTCACAGGACACCAGCACCCATTCCCCTGCAGCCCAGCTTCTCCCTTGGAAATGTGGCCTCAGACCCAGACATTCCTGGGAAACACCAGCCAAGACCAGGCCCACCACCAGGAAGTGACTGAACTGTCTCCCTTGTGTGCCACTGAGCCACCTTGTTGACATGCCACTGCCATATCACCATCTTCCAGTGGCCCCATGGACTATGTTCCTGTGCTACCAACAGCTGTGGAAATGTACCTCAGGATATTGTTCACCATGTGCCCATTCCCTTCCACTGTCCTATCACTCATGGATATTTTAACAGCATAAAATACACGTGTGCACTCAAAATATCTGTCCTTCAATAATATCAAATAATCAAATGGAAATGTGGATATATTAGCCATCATAATGCTGTTTTCATTGCATGAGGGGGTCTAACAGACTGCAGTGTTTGAAGTATGTCACACTGTACATTCCATTGCTGTGACACACATCTCCCCCTTCATTCATGAAGTTTACACATCAATGGTAAGGGACACCACAGCACTTTGCACATGAGTCACCCTGAAACAATGCGCTAGACCCATTGGCATCATAGAACAGTACCTGAGAGTCACTGGAAGTATAGCCGGATTAGCTAGGTCCTGGAGTTGATGCCTTGCCCCTCCTCTTCCTCATCACTCTCATCCATCCTCTGAGGTGGCAGGAGTGGTTGGACAGCATCCTCCTCATCCAGTAGTGAGATAGCTTTCCTCAAAGCCAAGTAGTGCAGCATGAAGCAGGCCACCACTATCTGACACCTTGTCAGGGACACAGCACAGAAATCCTCCAGAGAGATGGAAGCAACAAAATCTTGCCTTCAGGAGTCCCATGGTCCGCTCAATGATCAGTCTAGTGCGACCATGTGCCTCATTATAATGGATTTCTGCATCTGTCCTAGGATTCCTCACAGGTGTCAGGAGCCAGAATCCCTTGGAAAAGAGGGAGTAAGAGGGTTTTAACACACACTATCTACTTGCATACAGCTTGCCTGTCAGCTATCTAACTGATCCAGTGTCATACACACTCACCTATGAGCCATGCTCTGTCCCCCTGTAGCTGTCCCATCATGTGTGGCACACTGCTGTGTCTCAGGACGAAGGAGTCATGGACTGATCCTGGGAACCTTGCATTGACATGAGTAATGGACTGATCAGCAGTACACACCAATTGGACATTCATGGAGTGAAAGCTTTTATAATTTCTAAACACCTGTTCATTTACTCTTGTGGGTATGAGGGCTACGTGGGTACCATCAATGGCACCTATCACACAGGGGATATTTGCAAAAGCATAGAATCCAGATTTGATGGAGGTGAGATCAGCCCTTTGGGGTAACTGGACATAACTTTACAGGTGTTGCACGAAGGAATCGAGAAAATTAGAAAGGATGTTGCTGAACATTGGCTGTGATGCCCCAGCTGCAGTGCCCACTGTAACTTGGAATGGGCCTGTTGCCAGAAAATGTAGCACAGATAGTACCTGCACAGTTGTAGGTATGGCATGGGTATTCCTATTAGCTGGCATCAGAACAGGCTCCATTTGTGCACAGAGTTCCAGGATTGTGGCTTGATTCAAGCGGTACATGATGATGATGTGACGTTCCTTCATGGTGGTCAGATCAACCAGGGGTCTGAAAACAGATGGGGCCCTCCCTCGCCACATGGGTCTGTACCTATGGGGGTGGAAGAGAGACACATTGAGTTGCGACAAACACTTCAGTGACATTGTTCCACCATTCATCTTGTACATGCAACACTATTGTCCCTCACACAGACACAAAGAACATGGTAATCCTGTCAGGGTAATGTCTGGTGAGGTGTGTATGTGTCATTGCATCACAGTGTAGGCACACTTCCCACTATGATTCTATGAGGAGGATCATTGATCATACCAGAACTTGACAAAGGAGAGAGGGAACAGAGCCATGGATTAGGACCCCGGACAGGCTATGAAGGAGTGATGGATGCAAAATGGCAGCCCCCTGACAAACAGGTAGTGTAGTGTAGGAAGTGACTTCATTCCGCAGGCGTTAGTCGTCATGGCGATAGGCGGTGATCACTGCCATGCACCTGTTCATTGGATACCATTGGCATCTATGGGGAAGCAGGACAGATCACGATCACCGCCGGTGGTGACGGTGCACACCGCCACGTTAAATACTGCCATTTTGCTTTGCCCTTGCCATTTGACTCCTGCACCTCGAGAGGGAAGGAACTCTACTGCGTGAGCCGCTGTGTCCTGACTCTGGCCCTCAAGATGCTACATGCTTCAGAGGAATGGGCCCTGGCCTTCACCGCAGAGGAGCTGGACAAGCTGGTGGACGGGATCCTACCCCTGTATGCAAAGCTGTATGGCCAATCAGAGGCTCAGGTAAGTTGCTATTTGACATCCATGAATGTGTGTGAATGTGGCGGATGCCTGTAGGCATTTTTGTTGGCTGTATGGATGCTTAGCCATAATGTGTCTGGCAGTTGTCATCTTTGCTATTGTCAATATGTGTGTCTCCATTGGCCCTGTCAGGTCGAACTGGCATGGCATTTGTGTATGGGGCACCCACACTGACGTCTGTTTCTTTACTCTGCGTGTCCCATGCAGGTCAGGGCCCATCAGAAGAAAGGATTCTGGCAAGCCATCGCCAAGGAAGTGCGGACCCTGGCGGTCTACAACCGGCGGAGCACCTACTGCAGGAAGCAGTGGGAGAACCTGCAGCACTGGGCCAGGGAGACCGGAGAGGCCCAGCTGGGGACGGCCTCCCAACGTGGGAGAGGTGCCTGCCAGACCTTGACCCAACTAATGGCCCGCATACTGGAGGTGGTCTATCCGGATTTGGATGTATGCTTGAAGGCAGCACAGCAGCCACAAGGGGGTGAGTACCAACACTATTGTGATGCTACTGTGCTGAGGGTAGTTAGGTGCCATGGGGTGCATGAAGTGTAGTGCCAGGCCCATAGCCAGGTGTGTCCCTGCTGACCTGCCCCCCTCTATGTCCTTGGGATAGTGTCCTTAGGTAGATATGGCTGGGAATGTAGGCCTGTGAAGGGTCTCTTGTTTGGGCTATTGGTTTAGATGTAATCTCATAGATTAGCAGATTTGTGGTCTTGCCATCGTCTCTCATTGTATCCTATTGCAAAGTGTATCAGAGGCCAGGATGGTCATTTATTGTACTGTGTGATCATGCCTACCAGTCAGGGACACATTCATGTCAAATATTGTGTCGGCTGTGGGTTAGTGCCTGAGATGGGTGGGAGTGTATGTGTGCAAAAAGGTATGTTTAACCTTGACTTGACATACTTATTTCTTGTTTTGTCCCCCCCACCCCTCTGTGCTCTTGTGTCCTTGTGTGCTTTATATTCCCAGGAGGCAGAGTCCACCGACGCCAAGGGGACCAGTGTGTTGGAGGGCGAGGAGTGTACCACGGGGGAGGCAACTACCACTGGAGGTAGTGACTCCAACACCTCCTCCGATAGTAACTCCTTGGTAGTGGCGGACCCTACGGGGCCCACTCATTCTTTATCATCTTCCGCCACCCCCAGACTAGCTCCCCAGCGAGTAGCCCATACCCATCTCACCCAGGAGGGTGGGCGTCTCCTTCACCCCAGGCACCTCATCTCCTGCCCCGTTAATCCTGCTGCCCTCACTGAGGAGGATATTGACCTCCTGAGGAGCATTTCTGTAGGTCAGACAACCATTGTGAATGCCATCCAGGGGCTGGCATCAGAGATGCAGCAATGCAATGCGTTCCTGGAAAGCATTCACTGTGCCTTGTCTGGCCTACTGAGATCTCTTCAGGCTCTGGCCTCCTCTTTGATGGCAGCCAGTGTCCCTGGTCTTTCCGTCCGCCCTCCCACCACGTCCACCCCTTCCAACACCCCACTCCATTCTCCCATCCTAAGCACACGTCCAGACAGCCATGCATCCAAATCAACACCCAAGAAGCAGGCAGACAAATACAAGCACCACACGTCCCACCACAAGCAGGCACACACCCAACATTCCAAGGCAGATACAGCAACATCCACCTCCCCCACTGTGTCCATTCCCCCTCCTCCCAGGACACAGAAAAGTTACCAGACATCAACTCCACACACATGCACCAAACATGGGCATACTGTACAGGCACCTGCATCCAAGCACAGCAGACCTACACCTCATACCACCACTCCCTCCCTCTGTCAGGGTAGAGCCACAGCTGTTTGGAGCACAGGTGCAGCAGATATCCATTGCAAGGAAGATGGAGCTATGGTGGAGAATCGTGGGTAGGGTCAACGCTGTGGGACAGCACCCAAGAACTAGGGATGACATCAGGAAGAGGTGGAATGACCTATGGAGGAAGGTACATTCCACAGCAGCAAGATACCAGCTCGCTGTACAGAGGACTGGCGGTTGACCCCCGCCTCCTCCCCCACAACTCACAGCATGGGAGGAGCAAGTCTTGGCAATACTGCATCCTGAGGGCCTGGCTGGAGTCAGAGGAGGACTGGACTCTGGTAAGTCAAATCTCTACTTTTTCCACCCCCCTACCTGCATGCCATCACATACTCTCACCCTCACTCCCATCACTCCACTACATCCCACACACCCTACCATCACATCTCACTCATCCCAATGCCAAGCCCTGCATGTTGTACCAATGCATGGACACCCCTAACAGCCCTGCATGGACAATCATCACTAAAGCATGCATAGCAGAAAGAACTAACAATCCCACCATATACTAATACACACAAGTGAAAGCTGGCAGGACAAATCCAACCATAGAGGGGAAGCCACAGATGTACAATATGTCAGACACAGAAACCATAACACATCTTTAACATTCCCACGGGTGCCCCAGCCAATGTCACCGGAGAGGAGGTGCCAGCACTATCCAGTCCCCCAACTGAAGAGGCCCACAGTGATGACAGCAACTCTGGTTTTCAGGATCTGGATGACCTACCTGGCCCTTCAGGACCCACTGGACATCCGGTTATCTAGGTCCAGTCACTCACCACCGCAGAGCCTCCCCCATCAGGAAACAGCACCACAGCACCCACCCAGCGTACCCACACCTCTGTCCCTAGGACACGTAAATCAGCAGTGTGTCCACCTCTAGAGGGACCCCAGGCCACATCTCGCCCCCAACACAATCAGGGACCTGGGGTCAGTGGCAGTGGGCACAGGGTTCAGGGGACAGAGGTAAAGGCCAACAGGGACACTGGGAGGACTGCTGTGTGCCCGGGGGAGGACAGGCCCAGGGGAATCGACCCTCCAGGAGGCACTCTCCAAGACCCTGGGAGCCTACCAACATTTTCAGGACACGATGGGCCAGATCCTAGACAACGTGCAGGAGAACAGGCGGCTGCAGGAGGGACAGTACCAGGGTATCAGGGAGGACTTGCAGGCCATCAACAACACACTGATCTCTATAGCAGGGGTGCTGGCAGACATGGCCAACATTATGAGGGAGGCAGTCTCACACCAGTGGGCCCCTGCCACTAGCCAGACATCTGAACACCCTTCTACCTCCACTGCCGCTAGTGTCCTTGAGGCCCCACCACAGGAATCACAGGCCACCAGCACCCCTCCCCCTGCATAAGGTGAACCACCCCGCAAATGTTCCCTGCGATCCAGACAGAAGCCAGAGACACTTGCCAAGACCCCCGCCAGGAAATAAGACTCTCCTGATTGTCACCATTGTGTCCCACTCAGTCACCCTGTCCACCTTGAACTGCCATTGCTCCCCTTCCTATGTCCCCATGGACAGAGCACCTGTGCTACAAACAGACTGGAACAATACCCTGGACTTTCCTCCATCATCACCCTATCCCATTGCTCTTTCCCCCTATATGTTAGCACTTTAATAAACACCCTTGGATCAAATTCTATTTCGAGTATGTCATGTATTTCAAATATGTATTGACTGAAACAGGTACAACCATTGCAAATGAACAGTACATAGAATGAGCATAGATTAATGACCTGTAGCTGGCTGTAGTGATAACACCAGGAGTATATGTCAGGTCACCAACATCTGCAAAATGAATTGCCAGAGGGAACAGTAAGTGGGCATAGAAGTGGGAAATATCAGCATGCCACTGCCACACAGATTACAACCAAAGTCATTGAAATGTAAAGTTACACTGTCCTACCTGTGTGTCATTGGAAGTATTGCCGGGTCACAGATGTTCTGTTGTCCTCATCCTCATCCTCTGCCTCCTCATCCTCACTGTCCACAGGGTCCAATCAATCAATCAGGAATTTCTAAAGCGCACTACTCACCCATGAGAGTCTCAAGGTGCTGAGGAGGGGAGGGGGGGAAAGGGAGCAGAGAGGAGCTGCTGCTGCTCGAACAGCCAGGTCCTGAGAAGTTTCCTGAAGGTAAGGAGGTCTTTGGTCTGGCAGAGGTGCGTGGGAAGAGTGTTCTACGTTTTGACAGTGAGGTGTGAGAATGATCTACAGCCAGATGCAGTTTTGCAGACGCGTGGGACGGTTGTGAAGGCGAGGTCAGTGGAGCGGAGATGCCGGGTTGGGGTTTAGGAGAGTCGTCTGTTGAGGTATTCTGGTCCGGTTTTGTGCAGTGCTTTGTGAGCATGGGTGAGGAGTTTGAAGGTGATTCTCTTGTTGACTGGGAGCCAGTGCATGTTTTTTCAGGTGGTCTGTGATGTGGCAGTGGCGGGGATGTCCAGGATGAGGCGTGCAGATGCGTTCTGAATGCATTGCAGCCTCTTCTGGAGTTCCTGTGTAGAGGGCATTTGCGTAGTACAACTTGCTGCTTACGAGGGCTTGGGTGACTGTTCTTCTGGTTTTGGTGGGTATCCATTTGTAGATCTTTCAGAGCATGCAGAGGGTGTTGAAGCAGGAGGAGGAGATAGCGTTGACTTACTGGGTCATGGAAAGTGAGGGGTCCAAGATGAATCTAAGATTGCGTGTGTGGTCGGTCTACCTCTGGCACACAGGCATCTCCAGTCTCCTCCTCCTGCAGAAAAGGGACTTGGTGTCTGAGGGCCAGGTTATGCAACATGCAGCATGCCACTACTATCTGGCAGACCTTCTTGGGTGAGTGGCACAGGGTCCACCTGTTAGATGGAGGCACCGAAACCTGGCCTTCAGTAGGCCAAAGTTCCTTTCAATGATCCTTCTGGTTCACCCATGTGCCTCTATATAACGTTCTTCTGCCCTTGCCCTGGCATTCCTCACAGGGGTCAGCAGCCATGATAGGTTTGGGTAACCAGGCCACCTGCAAATATTGAGGGACAACATTTAGCCACACACTAACCTATATGGCCCACACCATACCCATACAACAACATCTATTGGGTGGGAACCAGGGCTCACCTATTAGCCACACCCTGTACCTCTGTAGTTGGGCCATCACATTTGGGATGCTGCTATTCCTCAGGACAAAGGCATCATGCACCGACCAAGGATACTTAGCATTAACGTGGGAGATGTACTGTTCCGCCAAGCACACCATTTGAACATTCATAGAGTGAAAACTCTTACGATTCCTGAACACCTGTTCATTCAGCCAGGGGCAAATGCAATATGTGTTCTATCAATTGCCCCAATTATGTTGGGGATATGTCCCATTGCATAAAACTCGGCCTTCCCAATGGCCAAATCCTCAACCTGGGGGAAAACAATGTAGCTGCACGTGTGTTTTATCAGGGCAGACAACAATCTTGTCAGCATGCTTGAGAACATTGGCTGTGACATTCCAGCTGCCTAGCCCACTGTCACTTGGAAAGAACCATTTGCCAGGAAATGGAGTACTGATAGCACTTGCACAAAACGGGGGATCCCAGTGGGGTGACGGATAGGAGATATCAGGTCAGGCTCCGATGGGGCACACAGCTCTGTGATTGTGGCCCTATCAAGTCTATAGGTGAGGCTAATGTGCCTGTCCTCTAGTGTTGCCAAGTCCACCAGGGGTCTGTACACAGGGGTATGTCTCCATCTCCTATTCATCTGCAGTGGTAGGAATCTAAGGGACACAAGAGTGAGGAGCCGGTCACAAACTGAACAATGGAGCTACAACAGTAGTTTGCATTCTGCGAACATGTAATGGGTCAATGTGATTTGTCTAGTATGTGCCTATACCTCTTGTGACGCAGCATTATTCCAGAGGCCTACCCCCCCCGAAATGGTGTCCGCATGTCCTGTGTAGAGGCACAGGTGGATGTGAGGTAATTCCTCTGACGTTGTGCGCAGTTGCGGGAGGCGGTCGAGAACCTCCATTCAACTCCTCATTGGTTAACATTGGGCCCTATGGGGTACAGTGGCCAATGGTGATCTACTCCGGCGGTGATGGTGTGCACCGCCGCGGATGTGACTGCCAGTTTCTATCATATTCCTCACTTGCTACTTGACCTTCCATAGGTGAGGACCTACACTGTATGAGCTGCTGAGACCTGTGTCCGGAACCTACCATGGCCCGTGTGACTGGGGAAAGGGCCCCAGCCTTCACTTCGGAGGAGTTGTAGAGATTGGTGGATGGGGTCCTGCCCCAGTACGGACTGCTGTATGGGCCTCCAGACCAACAGGTGAGTACACTATGGGCACGATGCATGTGGCATGAATGCATGGAGTGGTGTGTGTGAAGGCCTCGTGTAAGGGGGGGTGGGTGGAAGTCCTCTTGGCAGCGTACAGGTAGTGTGCTGGGCTATGTGTGTGCCAATGGTGATGGAAACAGGTATGGTGGGCCATATGTGTAACAGGCTGGAGTCGTTGTCTAATGGTTTTTCCATGTGTGTATTGCCTGTGCAGGTCAGCGCCCATCAAAAGAAGGGTATATGTTGTGCCATCGCCAAGGAGGTGTGGACCCTGGGGGTCTATGGCAGGCAGAGCACCCACTGTCGCAAACGGTGGGAGGACCTCAGACACCCAACAGCCATCCACCTCACAACAGCATGCAGCCCATGCACCTGCACCCAAATCCAGCAGACAGACACCTCCAACAACCACTCCCTCATCTTCCACTCCCATTCCTTCTCCCTCTTCCCGCCCCAATGTCCCTAAAAAACTGTTCCTATCCACCATTGACCTCTTTCCTACTTCTCCCCCCTTCCTGCACATATGGTAAGGGTAGGAAGAACCCAGACAAGCACCTCAGCCACACAGTCCACGGGCCCAGTTCCATCCGCAACCACTCATAGTGGAAAGGAATCCAGGCCACATTTACTGAAGGGGAAGGAGGCAGGAAGAACAAGGAGCCTGCACCAGCAGCCAGGAAGGGCAAGAATCCTGGTTCAGCAGCTGTGACGGAGCCCCCACCACCAAGCATGGTTGTGCATCCATCCAAGGGTGCAGGGGATGTGCAGGAGCCTCCCCCCACAACCAGCGCCACCACAGTGCATCCATCCGAGAGTGCAGGTGATGTGCAGGAGCCTCCCCCACCAGCAGCATCACCACAGTGCATCTATCCGAGGGTGAGGGATGTGCAGGATCCCCCCACCACCAGCACCACCACAGTGCATCAATCCAGGGGTGTAGGGGATGTGCAGGAGCCTCTCACCACCACCAACACAGTGCAGCCATCACCGCCGGCGGATGACATATAATCCTGCGTACACGGGCTGCTGTGCAGCCTGTCCACTCTAGAACCAGTGGGCAAGTCACCCCCTCCTTGGCAGGATGAAGCACACTGGGCACAAAGCCCCCTCCAGAACCAGTGGAGAGATGTACTCCCCAGGACCAAGCAGTGGGCATGGAGCCCCCTCCAGGAGCAGTGGCGTAGTACCATCTTCTGGCTGAAGTGCCCCACCTCCCTTCCCCCTGAGGTGCCTGTGTTTTTTCGATCTGATGCCACTGTAGTGTTCTCTCCGTTTTCAGACAGGTGTCATGTGTGGGCTTCGCCCATGATTTTTGAGACCACTGGTCAATGGACATTTACAAGGGTCAGTGTACGGCCTTCTGTACATACTGTTAATATTTGTATATACTGATTTATTTTTATTCGATTGCTATATCTGAAATGTTAAAAAATTTAACTGTTTAAACTAATTTCCTTTTGTCCTTGCATTCTTCCAGGGGGTGATGGGGTGTACCCGTCATGTTGTTGGATGTGTTAGTGTGTATGGTGTTGTGGGTGAGGGTGGAGGGTGGGGGTGTTGCGTGCCACGTGTGTGTGTAACTCTCTTTTACCTCCCCTTTGTGCTAAGTGCAGTGCTCACCATCATCGTCACCTCCACCTTCTTTCGACTTCCTGGTGTATTAGTAGATACACCAACATGGGGAGGACCTGCATTTCGGGCTCCATGGCGTCCTGGTTGTTCGTGGAGTGTCAGAAGGTGAGTGGTTCCCCTTCAGTGTACTGTTTCCGCCATGCTTTTGATGTCGTTGGTACCACCCCGGAAAAGCTGGCAGATTGGCCTCTCATAATAGGGTGGGCGGTACATTGTCTTCCGCCTGTCTGTTGCTACCGCCATGGCGGTCGTAGTGTTAAAGTGGCTATCTATGTTGACGGTTTCCGGCGTGGTCGGAATCCCATTTTTTTAACGCTGGCCTGTTGGCGGTGTTACTGCCGCTTTAACACCAACCGCCAGGGTTGTAATGAGGGCCATAGGTGGTCATTATGACCCTGGCGGTACTACAACGCCAGGGCCAAAACGACGGGAGCACCGCCAACAGGCTGGCGGTGCCTCCCTGCGTATTTTGACCGCGGCGGTAGCGCCACGGTCGCACCGCCGGTGCCGCCGGTTTTCCGCCACAATGGCCCCGCTGTTTGTAATCCGTCAGGGCAGCGCTGTGCTGCCCAGGGGATTACGAGTCCCCGACCGCCAGCCTTTTTCTGGTGGTCTGAACTGCTAGGAAAAGGCTCGCGGTACGGGGAGTCGTGGGGCCCCTGGGTTCCCCTGCACTGCCCATGCCACTGGCATGGGCAGTGCAGGGGCCCCCTGAGAGGGCCCCATGCGGCTTTTCACTGTCTGCTGTGCAGACAGTGAAAAGCGCGACAGGTGCAACTGCACCCGTCGCACGGCCGCAACACCGCCAGCTCCATTTGGAGCTGGCTCCCATGTTGCGGCCCACATTCCAGCTGGGCCGGCGGGCGGAAACTTGGTTTCCGCCCGACGGCCCAGCGGGGATGTCCAAATGGGCACCGCAGGAGTACTGAAGCCCATAATGTCTTGCATTGCACCACTTTGTAACCCCTTGTGCCACATTATGTCTGCACCAGGCATATTGTATTCAACGGGGGGCATTCCCCCATTAGGGGGGCCGAATAAGTGGCACAAAGAAATCTAAAAGATGTCTTTGTTTAATTTTTTTCAGCATTTTCAACACCTGCTCAGAGCAGGCGTTAAAGGGGGCAAGCCATTGTTTTCTTTGGGCCACACGGAAACAGCATTTAGCCTTCCCATATTGGAACATTTGGAGAACTGAAAGATTGACTAAACCCCAAAGTAAAACTTGGAACTGGGGCAAAGCATCAAAGTTACCACAGCTGTGGAGCACCTTTGAAAGATACAAAATCGGACCTGATTATGCTCAGAGTCAAAACTGAAGGCCTTTGTGGGAACTCGACAATGCCATACCAAACTTCAGCATCCTACCTTACCCCACAGAATTATTTTGCGAACCAGGACAGTGTAAGAGTCCAATGGTAAAAACATTGACTGTTGTATTACATTAGGCTCACCTATCCCATATCAGCTGACCTAACTTGCCATGCTATTTTTTGTGGCACATTTAACCTTCAAAGTTTAAAAATCTATTTCTGCTTTCCATTAACTAATTTGAACTATTTTGTGTATTTGTGTTCTTTATTATATTTTTTAGTTTTTAAATTCGTTTTTTGATTTTCAATTTCTTTTTTCCTTAATTTTCTTGTTAATTGGCTCTGCTTGAACTCAGTACACCATTTTCTGGGGCTATTTGTTTGTTACTTGTGCCATTGCTATCAGTGGTAACCAGAGACCTACGTCAGTATTTTAGATTATGTTGGCAGGGATACCCTTGTTCATAATGAATAACCAAAATGTTGAAATTCCACAGAGGACACTACCTCTTGAATCTTCACTAGTGCAAGTATGGCCCTGTTTGGCAAACATTGTGCTATAGACTTTGGGAGTTGAAGACATATCTATTTACAAACATGCTGTGCACTTTTCAGAGATGGAGCTCATAAAATGGAAAAAAACTATTGAGTAATTTATAGCAATACCATGTGACATGTTCAGGTTCTTCCTTAGCCATTGTAGGGTGCAGAAGTGAGGCTTGAGGCTTGCAATTTGGCCATTCATTTGTATAATGCCAGCATAGTCAGCTAATCCTAATGCAGGTAGACTGGTATTAGCTACCTCTGATTGGCTAGTGAAATACTATTGTTAGAAATGGGGTCTTTGGTTGACAGTCAGGTTCCCCCCTGTTCAAGCAAGGACCCTCACTCTAGTCAGGGTAAAAGAGAATCACCCTCAGCTAACCCCTGCTTACCCCCTTGGTAGCTTGGCAGAGCAGTAGGCTTAACCTCAGAGTGCTAGGTGTAAAGTATTTGTACCAACACACACAGTAACTTAATGAAAACCACTACAAAATGACACAACACCAGTTTAGAAACATAGGAAATATTTATCTAAACAAAACAAGACCAAAACGACAAAAATCCGACACACACAAGTCAAGTTATGAATTTTTAGAGATTAAACTCAAAAATAGCGCTTAGAAACAAAAATGCTTCGATGAGATGTTAACACGGCGTCGTGACGGAGTCGTTCCCAACAAGCCAACACCAGTGGCGCCGGACACGGAGTCGTGTAGACCCCCAAGTACAGTACCTTTGGTGAAGAGTGAAAACAAGCCGATGCGCGAAGTCGGGGATCGCGGCGTCTGTGCGAAACGTTGAATCCGTGCACTTCGAGCGGCGTCGGTCACGATGTGGTGCGGCGACTTCACTGGAGTCGCGGACTTCAGCAGGGCTGCTGCGGCATCTGGCCTGTGAAGAGCGTCGCATTCCAGCAAAGGTCACGGCGTCGGGTGCAGGCGGCGTTACCGGATTCAACAGCGGCGTCGGTCCGGAGTCGTCCAAAGACGATTTCCTTGGATTTCCACCAGCTTTTCTTTCAAGGGCCCAGGGACTGGATAGAGCACCACTTGTCAGAGCAGGAGTCTCTCCAGAGACTCCAGGTGCTGGTAGAGAGAAGTCTTTGCTGTCCCTGAGACTTCAAACAACAGGAGGCAAGCTCTAACTCAAGCCCTTGGAGATTTCTTCACAAGATGGAAGGCACACAAAGTCCAGTCTTTGCCCTCTTACTCTTGCAGAAGCAGCACTGCAGGAAAGCTCCACAAAGCACAGTCACAGGCAGGGCAGCACTTCTTCCTCAGCTATCAGCTCTTCTCCAGGCAGAGGTTCCTCTTGGTTCCAGAAGTGGTTCTAAAGTCTGTAGATTTGGGTGCCCTTCTAATACCCATTTTAGTCTTTGAAGTCACCTTTCTTCAAAGGGGACTCACACCTACTTGTGAAATCCTGCCTTGACCGGGCAAGGCCTCAGACACACAGCAGGGGGTTGGAGCCGGCATTGTCAGAGGCAGGCACAGTCCTTTCAGATGAGAGTGACCACTCCACCCCTCCCTCCTAGCAGAGATGGCTAATCAGGAAATGCAGGTTACACCCCAGCCCCCTTTGTGTCACTGTCTAGTGCGAGGTGAAAAACAACCCAACTGTCAAACTGACCCAGACAGGGAATCCACAAACAAGGCAGAGTCACAGAATGGTTTGAGCAAGAAAATGCTCACTTTCTAAAAGTGGCATTTTCAAACGCACAATCTTAAAATCAACTTTACTAAAAGATGTATTTTTTAATTGTGAGTTCAGGGACCTCAAACTCCACATGTCCATCTACTCTCTAGGGGAATCTACACTTTAAACACATTTAAAGGTAGCCCCCATATTATCCTATGAGAGAGACAGGCCTTGCAACAGTGAAAAACGAAATTGGCAGTATTTCACTGTCAGGACATATAAACCACATTACTATATGTCCTACCTTATCCATACACTGCACCCTGCCCTTGGGGCTACCTAGGGCCTACCTTAGGGGTGCCTTACATGTAAGAAAAGGGAAGGTTTAGGATTAGCAAGTGAGTACACTTGCCAAGTCGAATTTACAGTGTAAAAATACACTTACAGACACTGCAGAGGCAGGTCTGAGACATGATTACATGGTTACTTGTGTGGGTGGTACAACCAGTGCTGCAGGCCCACTAGTAACATTTGATTTTCAGGCCCTGGGCACCTCTAGTGCACTTTACTAGGGACTTAACAGTAAAACAAATATGCCAATCATGGAGAACCAATTACGTACACATTTTAAACAGGAGCACTTGCACTTTAGCACTGGTTAGCAGTGGTAAAGTGCCCAGAGTAACAAAAACAGTAAAATCAGAGTCCAGCACACATCAACAACCTGGGGAACAGAGGCAAAAAGTTAAGGGAGACCATGCCAAGGATAAAAAGTCTAACAACTATCAATTACCCCTTTGACTCCATAATCATAAAACAGACACACCATAAGGGTGTGATATATACCTAACCAGGATGAGAGGCATACTTTTTCTCATGACTGTGGCATGTTGGTGCCAAACCCTTCTGGCATTAGAAAACTTCCAAATCACATGGCACAGAGCTCAGTTTTGCGATGCCTTGACAAAATGGGTGAGAAATCATGAAACATCTCACAAAAATATCAGATCAACGTGAAAGGAAATCTCTACCCCCCTTACTCATCTATTAAAGGTTTGATATGGAAGACAATGCTATGGATGGGCTAAGGGCAGCAATTAGTGCCCTCATCTACTCCATAGATATGCCCACCAGCTAGAACCACTTGTTTTTGGAGGAATGAAAGGAGGATGGGAGATCAGAGATTGTAATATGACATCTCCCAGCAAGGAGCCAGAAGCTATTTGTATTTTGTCTTAGCGCAACAACACCTTCAAACAGCCTCTGGCTCTTTTTGGTGACACAGACAGAGACATAAGTGCCCAGCACAGAGTTATATGTTGTTTGGATTTTTTTATTAGCCTGAGAACAAAGAATCAAATAAGCATTTGACACCTTGGCTCCCAAGGCGCAGGAAACATTCACATTTTGTTTTCAAAAAGAGAATCCAGTTTTGTGTTTTTCTTTTTTTTGTCCTCATTCACCTCAGACTCCAGGTCTTCTCTGAGCCATTCCGATTCATGCCCCTTAGTTTTCAAAGCAGACTTTTAATCCGGGGTGGCCACATCTCTTTCACCATGCCCAGTTTTGGGAGTCACATTACCTTGGTAGCCAAGAGAGCAGAAGGAAGGTGTAATCACTGAACGAGATATAAGCTCCTTGACTTATTGCCCAATGCGACCTGGAGATCCCCAGCCCACCTCATCAAAGGCAGCCAGAACCTCTTCCCCTTAGAGATACCACCAGTCATATCTATTTTTGAAGTGCAACGAAGTGCATCGAGCCATCATGCATAAAGCGGTGAAATTTCCCCTTCCTTTTTTCAACATATATCCTCCCCGGCCAGGAGTACAGAGTAAAAAAACAATGTTCTCATATTATCACTCAGATCTTCTGACCCCTCCATTATCCCAAACATAATTAGAGAAAGGCTTACCTTGATATCCACCCCACCATACTCAAGATGGTCTTACCCACTTCTTCCCAAAATGAACGTATTTCTGGACATTCCATAAACATGTATATGTCCTTTTGCATTCTCAAAGCAACATTTTGTACATTTGGCGACTCCCACTTTCTTCATTTTTGAAATCTTGCATGGTGATAGGTGGGGTCTGTGAATAGAAAAAAGATTGTTTCTTCTTAGTGAAGTAGGTTTGACAACAGCAAATAAAGTGTACATCGCTATTTGCCAAAGATCTTGTAGCTGCTCCCTCGGCAAGCATCCTCCTCAGAGATCTTCAGCCAGCTTGAAATCCCCGTCCAAAGTCTCTAAGATTTCCCTGTACCAAAAGGCTGCTTTTTTCTTCTCTGGGGTCCCCCTTCAATAGTTTGTCCTCTAGAAAGTTCATGGATCCCAGTTTTGCTCGAATACTCTATGACCAACCTTTCAACTGTAAGCACATTAACCTAGACAGTTTCTCTCCATTTCCTTATTTAACTTGTCCCATTGGAGTAATCTATCACCCCGGAAAAGATTTCTCCAGTACTCTATGCCTGCCCTCCACATCGGTAAGGCCAACTTGTCTTCAAAACACTCCGGAGTACCTGGGGAATCCCAGATAGGGGCCAGATAGCTGTAGTATTCTGCCTTCATCACTTATCATATGCTTAACCACCCCTCTGCCTTTCAGTTTTATGTTTTTGAAGAATTTTGGGTCTCCGAGTTTAAACAAGAAGTGAGTTGCCGCTCCTTTGACATCTCCTAACATGGCTTCAAAGAAACACCCAATCTCTGAGGAGTCTGGAGAATTGAACAGCATCCTAGCTTTAGTTGGAAGGCCCAAGCAAAATACCGCAAGTTGGGCAAAGCAAGACCCCCCTTTTCTCTCCTTCTGTGCAGCTTTTTTGATGAAATCCTATGCCCTCTTATAAGCCCATATGAAAGAGTTTATTGCCTGCTGAATCTTCTCTAAACAAGACATATTCATTTCTAAAGGAATTGTATTAAAGATAAAACTAAACTTGGGCAGGAAGCTAATTCTGACAAACATCGTCAAGGGGATATGTACCCACCCATGCATCAGCTTTATGGATTCTATTAGAACTTTCTATAAATTCATCTCTGTGATCTTTTTAACATCCAGCATGATCTTAAGTCCCAAATATCTCATCTCACTTTTAATCAGCGGGTTGTCCCTCCTCTGATTCCAAACCACAAAGTCAGTCTTCCTTACATTATCATGATGTCCCAACACTTTTCCAAAATTTGTAGCAATATCCATCACGACAGGAACAGCTGTTAGCAGATCGGATGAGTACACCATGAGGTCATCAGCATAGAGAGAGAAGATTTTCTCCCATCCAAGAAAGCATAAAGGGGAAACTGAAGGATCCTGTCTGATCCTAGTGGTGAGAGGTTCAATATAAAGATTAAACAATAAGGGGGACAGGGGTACATCCTTGCCTAGTTCCCCTAGAAATATTAAAAGATGAGGTTAAGTTGCCATAAACCAAAACCCTCGCAGGAGGGTCTTGATAGATCTGACTGACCACTCTACAAAAGTTTTCACCCATTATATTGCTTAAGGGTTGTGCTCAGATAGATCCAATTAACTAGATCACAAGCCTTCATTCCGTCCAACACTAAAACCACAAGGAGAACATCATAAGTTGTAGGTCAGTAGCCCCAAACAAACTTTAAGTTTATTCATGGGGGAATCTATCTCTTCCAAACCCCTTCTGATCTAAATGCAGGAGTCCCACCACCACCCTGCTGAACCTATCAGCCAACACCTTGGCAAATAATTTATAATCGCTGAAGTGATTTTGGTCTATATGACTCACAACACACTTGGGGCCTCATTACAACCCTGGCAGTCAAAGACCGCCAGGGTTGTTTTGTCGATTGTACCGCCAACAGGCTGGCGGTACAATCTGCTGTAATCTGGCGGGACCGGCGGTTTCCTGCCATGGTTGTCCTGGCGGTTTTAATCCGCCAGGGCAGCGCTGCACAGGGGATTACGACTCCCCTTCCCAACAGCCTGTCCATGGCGGTAGAGACCGCCATGGAAAGGCTGGTGGGAAGGGGAGTCGCGGGGCCCCTGGGGGCCCCTGCACTGCCCATGCATTTGGCATGGGCAGTGCAGGGGCCCCCAGGCACAGCCCCACCCTGCTTTTCACTGTCTGCACAGCAGACAGTGAAAAGCGCGACGGGTACAGCTGCACCTGTCACACGGCCCCAACACCGCCGCTCCATTAGGAGCCGTCTCCAATGTTACAGCCGACATCCCCGCCGGCACAGCAGGGATGTCGTAATGCGGCCGGCGGGATTGCGGCTGCATAGGCGGCTGCTCGGCTGTCCAACCTTGGCGGGCGACCTCCGCCACCCGCCAAGGTTGTAATGAGGGTCCTGGTCCTTCCCTGGTTTTAGAATCAAGGTGATGGTTGCTTTGTTCCAGGATTGCGGCAAGGGAACTAAATCATCCATCATCTCTTTGAAAAGGGCTGTCATCGCAGGTAATATGGAGTCCCCCAGAACGATATACAATTCCAATGGTATACCATCCGGGTTTGCCGCTTTACCTCCCTAACTTGCTTTTAATGTTGCCCTTATCTCTCAAATGTGTTGGTTCAAATGAGCCTGTTTCCTAGGTGTAAGACTAGGCAGAGTGTCTGTCTTTATCCAGTCTCTCACCTCCCCGTCAGTCACTCACTTCTCTTCAGAGTACAACTCTATGAAGAACCTCTGAAATGCCATCTCTATGTCCGAACTACTCATACGCTTCTCCCCATTTCACTCACACACGATCTCTCTGATAGCATTTCGGACTCGGCCCATCTTCATTTTCCAACTGCTTCCCTGCATTCTCTCCATACTCAAAATTATCAAGCTTATGTTCTTCCTGTTAGAAATTGGGTCTGTATTCGCAGTTTGTGTACACCCTGTCCAAGTAGGGACCCTCACTCTAGTTAGGGTAAGGGAGATACACCGATCAGATAACTCCTGCTCACCCCCTTGGTAGTTTGGCACAAACAGTCAGGCCTATCTCAGAAGCTATGTGCAAAGCATTTGCACATGACACACTGTAACACAGTGAAAACACTACAAATTAACACCACACCAATTTTAGAGAAATAGCCAATATTTATCTGTGTAAAACAAGACCAAAATGAGAAAAATCCAACATACGATAATGAAGGTAGGAATCTTGCAAGAAGTACAGCTCCTTGAAGTCAATAGCTCCATCTGGGGCTATCATGGCATCATGAGCAACAAATCCAACAGTTCAGGCCAACCGCATGTTTGGGGGCCAGCTACCGTGTCAGGAAGACTTGCAAACAATACCTTGGAAATCCAGGGTGTCGTGATCCTTGTGATGAGATCCGGAGAGTGGCATCACTGTCATCATCAGGCGTCGGTGGGAGTCGGATACCGAGGTTGGTGCAGGAGTCACCAGGCCCTTGTAGTCACGTGCATTGCAGATGGAACTCTGGGCTGTTGATAAATTCAGGAGCGCTGCCATTGATGGCATCAGGCCTGCAGTGCGAAGTGTGATGAGGCAACGTGCGGTGTCCACAGGTCATGTGCAGGCAGCGTGTCGGTGACAGTGTCCTGCTGCATTGGTGAGACCAAGCGCTGTGGTGTAGAGCAGGACGATGTGACATGCAGTGACTCCAGGTTGTGGTGCAGGCAGCGGAGTCGTCATTGCAGAAGCACTGCCTTTTGGTAGGGCCAAGGCAGTACGATGTGAGGCAGACTCAGTGCGACGCCGACAGGTCGTGATGCAGGCATGGGGATCTGTTAACAAATCTGGAGTCGATCGTGCTGGCATTGGTGGACCGGGGCTGCGGTGCAGGGTGAGATGGGGCTTCCTGAGATGGAGCGGTGTCCTCAGGCCACATGCAGGCAGCAGCATCGGTGTCTATGTAGAGTGGTGTTGTTGGGGACACCAAGGCTACGGTGTGAGTAAGGCGATGCGGAATGTGGGGCCCACAGATGATGGTGCAAGCATCGGCTTGTTGATGGCATGAGATAGCAGCGTCAGTGACACCAGGGTTGCAGTACAAAGCAGTTTACGGCTCTGTGCAGAGTTGTCAGGTCACAATGCAGTCAGCGGCATCATTGACGGCGTTGTGGTGCTTTTTCTTCTGATGCAGTACACAGTTTCCAGTGCTGTAGAAAGATGAATGTTAGACTTGGCATCCTTGGCGTGGTCTCCCCTAATGTTTTGCCTCTGTTTCCCAGGTTGTTGATGTGTGCTGGACTCTGCTTTTGCTGTTATTGTTACTCTGGGCACTTTGCCACTGCTATCAAGTGCTAAAGTGCAAGTGCTCCTATACAAAATGTGTACGTAATTGGTTCATCCATGATTGGCATATTTGATTTACTGGTAAGTCCCTAGTAAAGTGCACTAGAGGTGCCCAGTGCCTGTAAATCAAATGCTGCTAGTGGGTCTGCAGCACTGTTTGTGCCACCCACCTTAGTAACTCTGTAAACATGGCTTGTCCTGCCACTGCAGTGTCTGTGTGCGCAATTTTAAACTGCCAATTCGACTTGGTAAGTGAACCCACTTGCCAGGCCTAAACCTTTCCTTTTCTTACATCAAGACACCCCTAAGGTAGGCCCTAGGTAGCCCCAAGGGCAGGGCGCAGTGTATGTTTAAGGTAGGACATATACTAATGTGTTTTATATGTCCTAACAGTGAAATACTGCAAAACTCGGTTTTCACTGTTGCAAAGCCTATCCCTTTCATAGGTTGACATGGGGGCTGCCTTTAAATAGGATTAAAGCGTAGATTCCCTTTGGGAGCGGATAGACATGTGAAGTTTGGGGTTTCTGAGCTCACAATTTAAAAATACATATTTTAGTAAAGCTGATTTTAAGATTGTATGTTTGAAAATGCCACTTTTAGAAAGTGAGCATTTTCTTGCTTATACCATTTCTGTGACTCTGCCTGTTTGTGGATTCCCTGTCTGGGTCAGTTTGACAGTTGTGCTGTTTGCATCTCTCTCTAGACAGTGACACAAAGGGAGCTGGGGTGTAACCTGCATATCCTGATGAGCCATCTGTGCTAGGAGGGAGGGGAGGAGTGGTCACTCACACCTGAATGGGCTGTGTCTGCCCTCACACAATGCAGTCTCCAACCCCCTGGTGTGTGTCTGGGGCCTGGCCTGGGCTAGGCAGGATTTCACAAACAAGAGAGACTTTTCTTTGAAGTAGGTGAAATCGACGCAGCATTTGCAGCGTGGCTGAGAGATCGACGCACGCGGCTGGAGACAGAGGCTGGTATCGTCGCAACCCACACAGCGCAGTTTTGCTATCACCGTATGGTAGAATGTTCGACGCAAACCTTGCTGGGCATGGAAAAACAACCAACGACTGCCCGGAACTAAGTGCTGCCTGGAACTGAGTGCTGCCCGGATTGACGCATCACTCCCTTTCGGGGAGGGAAAATGATGCACGTCGGTCAGACCGGAGATGGAGAAACAACACACAAGCTTGCTTGTGGGTGAGAAATCGACACACCCCTTACCTTTTTCGACGCACACTCTCCTGTGCGTGTTCTTTTAACGCAACCCAGGTACTTTTCAACGCTAACAGTGTTTTATCTGTTTACCCAAGGATCTGCGACTATTTTTGCTTTTTAATTGATAATTTGACTTGTGTATATTGGATTCTTGTGGTCTTGTTTTGTGTAGATAAATATTTCCTATTTTTCTAAACCTGTGTTGTGTCGTTTTGTACTGTTTCCATTAAATTACTGTGTGTGTTGGTACAAATACTAGAACTCTGGAGTTAAGCCTGCCTGCTTGTGCCAAGCTATCAAGGGGGTGAGCGGGGGTTTATTGAGGGTGATTCTCCTTTACACTGACTAGAGTGAGGGTCCTTGCTTGGACGGGGGTAACCTGACTGCCAACCAAAGAACCCATTTCTAACAATGAACCCAAAGTCTTTGATCTCTCTGAGACTTCTAAGAGGAGGCAAGCTCTACTTCAAGTCTTTGGAGAAACTTCATAAGCAGGATACTCAGTAAAGACCAGTCTTAGGCTTCTTTAAGGCAGAAGCAGCAACTGCAGGCCAACCCAGCAAAGGACACACAGCAACTGGGCAGTATTCCTCCTCCAGCCCTTCAGCTCTTCTCCTTGGTAGAGGTTCCTCTTGATTCAGAAGTGTTCTAAAAGTCTGGGATTTTGGGTCTGCTACTTATTCCCATTTTTGCCTTTAGCCAAAAGATGCATTTTTAAAATGTGAGTTCAGATACCCCAACTCCAGATCTCTATCTGCTCCCAATGGGAAACTGTACTTAAGAGATATTTAAAGGCTGCCCCCATGTTAACCTATGAGAGAGACAGACCTTGCAATATTGAAAAATGAATTTGGCAGTATTTCACTATCAGAACATGTAAAACAAACCAGAACATGTCCCACCTTTTAAATACACTGTACCCTGCCCATGGGGTTACCTAGGGCCTACCTTAGGGCTGACTTACATGTGGTAAAAGGGAAGGTTTGGGCCTGGTAAGTGGGTACACTTGCAAGGTCGAATTGGCAGTGCAAGACTGCACACACAGACACTGCAGTGGCAGGTCTGAGGCATGTCCACAGGCTACTCATGTGGGTGGCTCAATGAGTACTCCAGGCCCACTAGTAACATTTGATTTACAGGCCCTAGGCACATATAGTGCACTTTACTAGGGACTTACTAGTAAATCAAATATGCCAATCGTGGGTAAACCAATCACCAATACAATTTACACACAGAGCACTTGCAATTTAGCCCTGATCTGCTAAGGTAAAGTTTGCAGAGACAATAAACCAGCAAAAACCAAGTCCAGCATACCATAAAAACAGGAGGTCAGAAGGCAAAAAAACTGGGGAAACATGGCAAACGATGCCAGGTCTAATATGTCCCACCTCTTTGTTATCCTGGCCTGTAATACTTCCCCAATCTGCATCCTCAACTGTCTCAACCTTTTCCCTAGAGAAAGCTTTTCTTCCGCAACTATGGTTGCCATCAGTTGGTTTTCGCACTTAACCATGTCTGTCTCAAAAGACTCATTTCATTCCTATACTTCTCATTTCCAAAGCTTGTGAGGCTCGTGATTTTTACCCTTATAACAGCTTTAAAAGTGTTCCAAAACACAGTTAGGGGAGCTGATCCTAAATTAGCCTGAAAACATTGTTCTGTCTCAATATGGAGTTGGGAAATAACATCTGTGACGGTCTGCACATCTCTTACCACTGTAGACTGCCTGGTTTCTTACTGGTTCCGGACTGGCCAAGACAAGGGCGACCCCTAGTCAAACAGCAACTGGATTCAATAATTGGAGTATTCGAAAAGGATTCTAAAAATCGGAGTTTGAATTTGCTTAGAGATCAACGAAAAGGCTGAAATTTAGAAAAAAAGCCATACTTTGTCTACTGGCTGGTAAGATGATGCAGCCAGACGTCGGCCACCAGCCCTTCTCCTGAATATGGCAGAGTCGCCGAGCAAATGATGTAACCACAAGAACTGGCGGTAGCACACAAGGTATTGTTGGGAAGGTCTTGGGATGGAAGCTGCAGGTGCAAAAAAAAGTTGTCAATCCTGTGTTATTGTATGAAAACTCAGCTAAAAAAAGGAAATCAGACCAGTTGCTTTGTGTGGCATTACAAAAACAACATAAATACTGTTGGAGTTCCTGATTCAAGCGTTCAGTTTGACCATTAGTCTGTGGATGAAATCCCGATGAAAGGGAGACATCTATATTTAATACGGTACAAAAAGCTTTCCAAATACGTGACACATATTGGGTTCCCCAATCTGAAATGATTACTTGTGGAAGGCTGTGTAGACGAAAGATATCTTACATGAAAATATGGCTCATTTCTTTGGCTGTAGGCAATTTCTTTAAGACTGTGAAATACGCCATCTTGGTAAATGAATCAACAGTTATCATAATGGCATGATTCCTTGAAGAAGACGGTAAAGAACATATGACTCTGAAGCGAGGGTGTGCCATGGAGCAGAAGGAACAGGCAAAGGCATCAGTAATCCTGCGGGCTTGGTCGGAGGTATCTTGGTTTGAGCACATATAGGGCATGATGTTATGTAGGACTCGGCATCGAATTTAAGTGTTGGCCACCAAAAAAAATGTAGGAGCAACACTTGTGTCTTCTTGATTTCACAATGTCCAGCCACAGGAGAATCATGGCAGATCTGTAAAGCCTCGGTCTCTACTTTCTTAGTTGGCAAAAATAGAGAGATATGATGATAGAAGTATTCCTGATTCTTTTGTAACTGAGGACTCAAGATATTCCATTCTTCAAGTAGAAGATATTGGTATTCTGTCTTAACACGATCAAGAAAGGAATGGGCAACTCTGAAGATTTGACTGGGTTCTATTATTTTTGGAGAGGAAGTGTTAGAGCTTTCTAGTTAGCGACGAGATAATGCATCAGATACCAGGTTCTGAGATCCAGGAATATAAGTCACTACAAAGTCATCTTGCCTGCCGGCTATTTCGACAATGGACATTTTGGAGACATTGTAAATTTCAGTGATCAGTTCTTGCTTCGAACGGTTCTTTGGTACCCATTAGGAAATGTCTCCGTTCTTTACAGGCAGCCTTGAGAGCAAGTAATTCCCATTCTAACACAGATTAATTGCATTCGGATTAGTCAGTATGTGGGATAAGTAAAAGACAGGATGTTTCAGGCCATCGACCTCTTGTTTCTGAAGTAAGACCGCACCAATAGCTCTCTCGGAAGTGTCAGTGATCACTATAAACTTCTTAGTTGTATCCGGATGCCGTAAGACAGGAGCCTGGGTAAAGGCCCATTTCAGATTTTGAAAGGCCATCTCTGCACTTTCAGTGCAAACAAATCACTTCTTCAGATCTTCTCCTTTGATGGTCTGATTGATAACACTTTGTTGATGGGTAAAGTCTTGTATGAATTGCCGATAGAAGTTGGAGAGACCTGGGAAGCATTGGCTTTCCTTAATAGAAGAGGGAGAGGGCCAATCCAAATGGCTTGTACCTTGTCTGGATCCATAGTCCTATATTTATATATTCAGGAAAGCACCTTGAGAACAATTGCAGTTTACGAATAATGCAGTATTCTGGAAAAACTAGTAATTTTTAAACACATAGAAAGAAGTCTGCAGGATAGAATTTTCAAGAACACGTCTTAGGTCAAGCAAGACCATATATTTTGATAACAACTATAAGTGCTATCTTCTTTATCATCTCTTGGGTGACCAATAGGTAGTCTTTACTCAAGTCACTGGTACTTGATGACTGTTGTGGTTTTAAATGTGAATTGTTAATCCTGAAAGGGGTAAATTGCAATAAACACAATCTCTGAAACAGGTGCTCTACCCTGTCAGCTATCTGGTGGTGGTGTGATGCTATTAGTCATGCATTAGCACACGTGCTCTTCAGGATGCAATTTTCCTCTCCCTTCACTCTGGAGTTTTTCATTCGATGATTGAGCTGTGACCTGTGAGTTTTTATTTTGCAGCACACAAAACCCTGAACACGTCCTGCAGCTTCCTGGCAGCAACCAATAATTTATCTTCTGCATCCTGGGGCTGTTAGATGAGAGGCTATGCAGGAGCAACCTGCCCCACCAGTGCTCATCCACAGATATACTTCCACGGCTGAGTCACACTGGCAGGAATTCGCTGCCTGTAATGGAGACCATCCAAGTTATCCAGGTGTTATACTTCCTGTGCAGGGCACTGTGCAGGTAAAGGTAGTGCGGGCTTCTGTTCTTCAATAAATCAAAATATATCTTTGAGTTACAAAGCCTATTCCCTACCACCAATTACAGTAAATTCTTCCTTGCTTTCCTCTTTTGTTTACTAGCCCACTGCAATTTAAATGAAGGAAATACAAGTATGCCGAAGTTCTTATCTTACGTATTTTACATTCTAAAATTATTTGATGTCCCCCTGCTTCTTCTTAGTAAAGTTAACAAAGAGATTTTAGCTCCATGGGGATAGTCTTTCTTTTATTGCTTCAGATATATTTTAACTCACTGGATGTCAATACTTGTCTACACAGTGTCTACAAACCTACTTGTGTGGGTGATATATATTTTTAGGGGTAGGTGGCACTGGTAAACTCCACCACATGGCTGAGCGGAGAGTTTGCTGACAAACTCTGTATTCCAAGCGGAGTGACAAAACTTTGCAAACTCCTCCGGTGGAGGTTTTTTTACCGCCCACCCCTACCCAGGATGTGGCGTTAAGAACAGGGGAACCAGGATTATGTTTCAGGTTTGGCTCAACATCCTGTGATTCTGGGCAACTCACTCAATCACCCCCTGACTATAAGCAATGAATGCGACTTTATGTAATGTAACTAATGCTCATGTTAAAAGTTCAAATACCTTTTTGATTGAGTTCCCACTATATGAAAAAATGTGCATAGAGCTAAAAATAAAGCCTCAACTTACGGAAAGATAAATAGATACCCATTTATGGGAAGATTTGTACAAAGCTAAACCAGAAAACCGGCTAAATCGTAGCTTCCGGACTTGAATTGTGTGACTATAGGCAAATGTTTTATTTCACCAGCACTCTCTTTTCTTCCTTATCACATAAGAAAGCCCTTTCAACTATGTGAGTTCAGAAAAACAGTTGTATAGAAACCAATTGTGTTTGATTTAATAGACTGTAATGTTGCTTCATAATAATTGGGGTCACATACAGTGTTTATATAACAATTGTCTTGCCTCTTAGAGCTCTGATGGCTTGTGTTTAAAAACTATCACATTAATGAGTACTTCTCAGTGCAGTGCTGTAGTGTAATTTATTAATGTCAAAGCTTCATGTGTTCAGGAAATAACTTTTTCTTGACTTTTGAAGCAGTTTTATCATATTTTACATGATGTTTGTTTTATGGTTTACATAACAAACATTTTCAGGGCTCAACTTGTGCACAGGTTCTCAGATGATAGACAGACCTTTGGCTCGGCTCTGCCTCGTTTTTTCCTGTAAATCTTTTTGCTTGCCCACCTCTAATAAATGAGTGGAGTAGAGATATGCTGACCCTCTAGGCCTGGTGGGGGTTCCTCAGGGATCCCCATGGGCCAAAAATGTTTTTAAAAAGAAAGAATTGCAGTGGATTTGCATAACAAAATTGGACACAAAAGGTGCAGGCTCCTATGCTATTATGAAACTAAACCCAGGGTGGGCCTCACTTTGTGGGTGGCCCAATACATTATTAAGGGGAGGGGGGGTCATGGCCCCCACCCCAAGATGCTGGGAGGCCCCAGGAACCCCTTCTCCTAGGGGCTGCCATGAATAGTAAGGGGAGAGGTTGCTGGCAACATTCCTGAGCCTTAATATGCCAAGGGGGGGGCACATCCCCAGGGAACAATGTTATATTAAAGGGGAGGGGACGTGCAGCTCCTTCTTCAAACCTGAAAAGGCCACAGGGACCTCAACCTCCAGGGCCAAATACAAATAAAAAGGAGAAAAGAGTACAGCCCCCATCCCCGAGTCTCATTAGGCCCTGGGACCCCATCTTTCAGGGTAAATCTAAAATGCTCTCTCATCGAGCCTCTGAAGGCCCTAGGGACCCAATTCCCATGGGACCACTCAATTGCTGTGCCCCAGAGAGTTCACCCCTGCAACATAGTAGTTTTCTTGCCTGCAAGAACATGGGCAGGTAAACATATGTCTGTTTCCCCACACAGCAGTAGCATTTTTAAAGCTCCCACAGGCTGGGAGCAGACATGCCTTCCCTGCTAGCAGAAACATTGGCATGGAAGGCACTCTTGACGGAAGGGAAACTTACATTGCTCCCACCTGCAGAAGCAAATGAAAACAGCTGGTCCTGCCAGGTGGGAGCAATGCTGATACCTGCAGCACCCCGGATGGGTGCATGCAGGGATCTGCCAGGACCGCACGGGCCCTGGGACCTCCCCTGCTGTCCCAATACAAGATTTGGTGGGTGCCCGAGGTGTGGGTGTCCCGGGAGGTCACCCAGCCACACCTATGTAAGGTCCCAGGGAATGGCGTTGTCAGGGCCAGTATTGGCTTCAGGAGGGGGCTGCATGATTCCCCTCCTCCTAAAGGCCCCAGGTGATGGGCTCCCTGGACCTCTTGTAGTATGGGTAGAGGGCTGCATGCTCCTTCACCTTACTATAAAAAAAGATGGGCACCAGTGATAAGTTATAGTTAGGACTATCTTTTTATGAGAAATGGCTTTTTGGTTTGCTAATAACTTTGGACCCTTTTGAAAAATCTTGGGGAAACTTTACAAAAAAGTGTTCCTTTTTTCTCAGCACCTTCATGAAAGATTTGGGGATTATCTGTGAAGCATCCCAAAAAAAGTGGGTCCCAAAACCAAAATCTCTGCCATGGCCAGTCCCAAGCCCAGCTATGAAAGGAGGAGGTTTATGCATGGGGCTAGTTACCCCACCATGTAAAAAATCCCTAGCTACAGAAACATCAAACAAAAGAACAAAAGACATCCCAGCCTTGGGGAGAGACGAATGTCTTTCACAAAAGCTATGACTGTGATGAAAGTCAAAGATCCCTGGAAGTTACAAAGCAAAACCACGTGCTCTCGACCAAGACCATCGGGACATGGAACATGAAGACTATGAATGAGACAGGCAAGACAGCCCAAGCTGCAGTGGACATGAACTGAAAAATACAACTTTGCCCTGCTTGGCATCAGCAAGACCAGATGGACAAAATCTGGAAAGAAAAGACGGCTCCACGAGGAATGATGCTGTATCTTGGACATGAGAATGCCCACACACTCAGGGAGTAGTACTCATGCTAATTCCAGGAGCCATCAGAGCTCTGATTGGATGGGAAGCCCGCTGTCCGAGGATCATTACAGAGACCTTCCACACAAAGAAAAAGAGCATCAAAATGCATGTTGTCCAGTGTAATGCACCTACAAATGACAGGACAGACGAGGAGTAGAAAGAACATCTTTATAACAAACTGCAGTCCATCCTAGCAAAATGCCTTGAGAGAGACATCACCATGCTTCTAAGGGACCTCAATGCCAAGATTGAATGCAACAACTCTGAGTATAAAGAAGTCATGGGCAACTGTGGCCTTGGTGACATGAACAAGAATGGTGAAAGCTCACTGATCTCTGTGCCCTGAACAGTTTGGCGATAGGTGGTAGTGTATTCCTACACAAAAGAATACACAAGGCGACTTAGGTGTCACCAGACAATTCAACCAAATACCATATTGACCATGCTGCATTGCCAAGACATTTTAAAGGTCCCTGTAGGATGTGAGAGTGAGGAGAGGAGCAGACATGATGTCAGAACATACCTTTTTTCTGGCCAGGCTAAAACTAAAGCAGAAGAAAGCATGGATAGAACCAACAACCTAACACCAGCAATATAACCTCACCCTCCTCAAAGATGCACAGAAAAGGAGTGATTGCTCAGTCACCCTCCGTAACAAGTTTTAAGTCATGAGAAAACCAGAGGTTGACAAAGACCCAAAAGAGAGTCAGTTGGAGAACATCAAAGAAACAGTGACATCAACCAGGGTACTGAGTCCCAAAAAATGCAAGCAGAAAGAATGGATCTCCACTGAGACTCTCTGCAAAATGCAAATGAGAAAGGAATTGAAAGCTACAGTCAACACCAGCAGAACAAGTGGAAGCTGAAGGCAAATACACCAAAGCCAATAAGGAAGTAAAGAAAATGAAGAGCAGACAAGCGAAGATTAATTGATGATCTTGCCACAGAAGCCCAGGAAACAGCAAGCCATGGACATTTAAAAGAACTCTACGACATAACAAGGAAACTCTACAGCAGGTAGAGCATGCCAGAAAGATCTGTTAAAGACAAAGCTGCAAACGCAATCATGGGTAACAAAGGCCAACAGCAAAGATGGATGGAGGTCTTTGAATAACTTCTGAACCATCGACTACCACTGCTCATTTAGTTGGCCTTTGCACAACATATAATCAGTAATCTATGTCTGAGGCTATGGAACGCGGTTCATGATATGCTAGCTTGTGTTGCCCATTCAGGAGACAGCTTACATCATCTAGACACATCATTGCATCAGAACTGTATTTCCACTGTGTATGCACTGACCCAAAGTGGGAAAAGGGCATTCCGGTCATGACTATCCTGAGACACAAGCTGTGTTACATGCAGTTCAACTGGCACTGATCTTCCAGTGTTCTGAGAGGATTGGCATCTACACACCAAAGGCTGATTCCTGACACTGTCAACAGGTATGCAGCTGGATCCAATCCCTTAGATCGGGCCAGGCAGAGGGTTAAAACTACGATGACATAGACATAGGGCTAGGTAAGAACCTCTAGCACCTCTAGAACCACATACATCATGGTTGGATTGTTTATTCTCTTTACCATGTTTGTAATGCTGACTACCTTGCTTTGTTTCATCTACTTAATTATAGTAGCTCACTCTCTATATACTAGATTGTGATTGTTTCAATAAATATATTGATAACTTATCTCACATCTTTTTGTCTCACCCTGGTACACATGAGTGAAAACATGAAAGGGATATGATCTGTTTCCATGATTTCTCTGGGGAGTCTTGTGTTCAGGTTGCCATAATCACCTATTATCCCAGTGGGTTTGAAAGGTTTGAGTGAGGCACTATGAGCTAGCCATGAGTTAGGTTTGCAGTTACTGACTTCGTGGACAGACTCAGTCTCTCACACTTTTCAACTCTGCCATCCTGAACACGCAGTCCGATTAACAAATTAGGAACTGCATAACAATAGTTCAAGGAGGACAACTCACAGAAGCCTTCCAAGTGAGAACTGGAGTCAGCCAGGATTGTTTTCTCTTGCCTTTTCTCTTCCTGTTGGACATTGACAGATCATGAAGACATCACAACAAGGAGAAGAAATGGGATCCAGTGGACACCTTGAACACAGGTCAATAGCCTGGACTTTGCAGATGACCTGGCCCCACTCTCCCATACCTATCTTTAGATGCAAGAGAGCAGCCACATCAGCACAACTTGGCCTCCACCTCCAGAGGGTTAGAACCAAGATCCTGAAGGCTGACACAGCCAGTACACTTGCAGTCACTCTTCCATGTGATGGACTGCATGAGGTTGAGGCCTTCATCTACCTGGCCAGTGTCATAGACAAGCAGGGCTGCACAGACGCCAATGTCAAAGCAAGAATCAGCAAAGCTAGGGCTGCCTTCATTCAGCTCAAGAAGATCTGGCACTCCAAGGACCTAACGTCGCAAAATAAGATCAGGCTTTTTAACACCAGTGTAAAAATCTGTCCTTCTGTATGAGCAGAAACTTGGAGGACAACAGTGACCACCCTCTCTGCAGAGTCACCCCTAAACATTATGCCTTTTACCCTCCACTATGTGCTCAATTCTTTTTTGTTGGCCTTAGGGCTCTGTGCACCTTACCACTGCTAACCAATACTAAATTGCTTGTGACCTTTCCTCTAAATATGGTAAATTTTGCTCATTCACAATTGGCATATTTAATTTACTTGTAAGTGCCTTGTAGAGAGGCATACTATATACCCCAGGTAAATTAAATGCTGCCAGTGGGTGTGCAGCACTTATTGTGCCATCCAAATAAGTAGCACCTTACAACATGTCCCAGGTGTGCCTTAGCAGCCTGAATGCAGTTTTAAACTGTCATGTTGACTTGGCATAAAAACCCTCTTGCCAAGCCTTAAACACCCCTTTTATTATGTATGTTACCCTTAAGGTAAGCCCGAGGTATCCCTTAGGGCAAGGTGCTGTGTGATTAAAAGGTTTGACATACACTTTTAAGTTTTACGTGTCCTAGTAGTGAAAACTCTCAAATTTGTTTTCACTCTTGTGAGGCTAATCCTCCTATAGTACATCATTAGGGATTCCTTATTACATTTAATAAGCTGTAAATTCCAGCTGAGAGCTGGTAGTTCTAGCATATTTATTTGGTGTCTTTGGGATTGTAATAAAGAGCCATATTTAATGGTAAAGTCAAGTTGTTTATTATTATAATTTTTAAAATGCCACTTTCAGGAAGTTGGCATTTTTTTACCTTAGGCCTTTTGTGCCTGTAGCTGGCTGGGTCACATGACTGGGTGTATCGGACAGTAAATTCCTTCCAAATAGGCACGCATTAGAGGGATTAGGAGTACCTGAATGAGACATCCTCTGCCAGGATTGGGGATGGAGCTGAGCACAGTCCCACTTACAGCTGAATAGCCTATCCTCTGTCTTCACACAAAGGGCCTAACAACCCCACATTGTCACTGCCTACAGCTTGAAGCGAGGGTGGAGGAGGCAATAAATTCTATGCACTTTAAAGGCACTGTCTAGAAGCCTCTACCATATTCCAGAACCAGGGCACCAGGATATGAAAAGGGGACCTCAGAAACCAACTCATCAATACACTTCTGTACCTGTGGATACCCTGGCAGGAAGAAGAACTAATGTAAGGACTGCCAGTCTACTGGACTGCGACTGTGAAGGACTGCTGCCCTACTGTGCTGCTCTGCTTTACTCTGTCTGGGTGAGAGGAACTGGACTTATACTTCTTGAACCCAGGACATACAGAGTGACTCCAAGGACTAGTCTGCTGGCTTCCTGCTCAGAGCCACAGGGATATAACAGGCTCACAACCACCTGCACCAGTACCCTAATCCAGCTCAAGCAAGCCCCTGACCCCCAAGTGGTTCCCCTCAGGTCCCGGACCCTTTGTGTGGCCTCAGAGAGGCTGAATTAAAGTTTATTTTTCTGACGGAGAGCTGCCAACAGCCACAGTGACGGGCGGCGGGGAAGTGGAGGTTGCTCCACCTCCACCGCCACACCAACAGAACACCGCCCAGCGAATCACGTCCTGTGATTCGCCGTGGCGGTGTTCTGTTGGCGGTGTGGTGTCGGCAGAGCTACCCCCATGGTTCCCGTCCCCTCCCGGAAAATCGACGGAACAGGTAAGTTGATTGTCCATTAGGGGAGGGGGGTGTGGGGGTGTTGTGTGTTGTGTGGGTGCATGGGGGTGTGCATGGGTGTATGTAGAAGGGGTGTGTGAGTGCGTGAATGCTTGCGGGGGTGTTGCGTGTTTTGGGAATGAGTGCGTGTATGTCTGTAGATATGTCTGTATGGATGTGTGCGTGTATGTTTGAATGTGGGTGTGCATGTCTGAGTGTGTGTGTATGTTGGCATGTATGTCGGTGTGTGTGCGTGTATGTGTGTTGGTTGTGCCTGCGTGTCGGGTGTGTATGTGTACGGTAATGTCGGGGGTCGGGGTGGGGAGGGGGGTCCTGCCACCTTTGGGGGGTGGCAGGAGTGGTGGGCGGTATAGGGGCGGGAGTCGGGGTGGTGGTGGGGGGTGGGGGAGACCCCTATCAGTGCCAGGGAAGGAATTCCCTGGCACTGATAGAGCTTACCGCCATGGATTTCATGGCGGTTCCTACAGCTGGAAATCCACGGCGGTAACCCGGGTCAAAATACCGGCGGCGGTATTGTCACGGCCGCCGGGCTGGAGACCCAGGTCTCCAGCCCAGCGGTCGTCTCCGCCCTGGCGGGCGGAGCGGAGAAGCGGCGGATGACCATGGCGGTAACCGCCATGGTCATAATCCTCAAAAAAAGACTGCCAGCATGTTGGCGGTCTTACCGCCGCTTTAACACCATCCGCCAGGGTTGTAATGACCCCCTATGTATATCTGGATATTTGTGTTCATGGGACTCTCACAAGAGGCCTATGATCATGCAACTTCAAAACATAGAGTGACCTGGTTGGTTGCAAGGGTTATTTTTCTCTTCAGCCACATTGATCCTGCCGGACTGAGGGTTGTGTGGGAGCAAGCGCTCTGACTGACTGGCTGCAAAATGTAAAGAAATGTTGCAGCACCCATTATAGGACTTGGGGCTTAGTAGATATAAGGGGGCATGGTAAGAATACCTTCCCCCCATCTCTTGTCCCAGAGGGACCCCCTGGCCAAAAGTATAATTATTTTATGTCTGTGATCCCACAGTACAAGCAGGTAAAAAAATGGTGTCTGACATTGTTTTTGTTAAAATGACCTTGGTGTGGGCCAAGGCCCAGGGGTCAAAACAGCACCCCCATGCTATGTTTGGCTCTGGGCCCCCATTTGTTGGGGCCACATATACTTTTAGAAAGTGAGGGGGTATAGGGCCACTACCCTGAGACACTTTTAGTCCCAGGGACCCCATCGCCTAGGGCCCTTCTGAGGCAGTGTCCCACAGATCTCAACTCCTGATACAATATTAGCTCCCTGTCTGCCAAAGTGTGAGGGGGAAAACTGCATTGATCCCACTGTGAGAGCAGAAATGCTTCCACCAGGCAAGGTCAGAGAATTTTATCCCCTATTCATGCTTTGGTGGACAATGAACTGAAGTTTGCTTCCCTAGTTGGAGCAGCAGAAAAACTGCTCCCACCAGGGCATCAAACAAGAGAAGCTGCATCCTGCCAGCACCAAGAAGTGTGCTGGCAGGGGAACCGATGGGGCCTCTCAACAGCAGGGGTGTTGGTTTACCATCCTTCCCTTTTAAAAATAATAATTAAGCATGGTGTGGGGCTCGGCTGGCAAGAGAAATGTCCATGCTGCTCCGCTCCGTTGCCAGTGCAATAATTTTCCCAAAGAAATATTTGATGGCCAGTGTGCCTCCCCAGTAACCCGTTAAACTCAGGTGAAGGTCGAGATTAGCTGTGTGTGTAAAATTTCACTCTCCCAGCTGAGTTTGTGGAATCCTGGCTCTCCACACTACTCATATCATTGGGAGTTACTGATGATTTCCGCCATCCAGCATGTGGAGAATGTCTTTTCTGTTCACACTCGTAGAAGTTGTTTAGGTGTGTGCTGGCAAGCTCGATGAGATTTGCAGGCCGCTAGCGAGTGGATGTGTGATTTGCTGCCTACTTGTGGGGATTCAGGTCACTGCTGTGCCTTCCCGCGCCATTTTCATGATGCTGGCAAGCGTGAGCAGCTGTTTCTCAAGCAGATTTTGTACTTCAAAAGCGGCTAAATCTCCTTTCGGAGACATTTTCAAGTGAATATTATACTCCAATGCTCCATTCAGGTTGTTTTTCAGTGCAAAGTACAATTTTTCATTTCACTTTTTTTTAACAGGAAGGAAGTGCCCCGGAGACTCCAAATTCCTGTATGAGCCCAGCAGGCTCCTCCCTGTGCTTTGACCATCTCCTGATCACTTTTCACTTGGATTTCAAGACCAAAGGATCACGCTCTACATTTGCAGTTCCTGCTACATATATATCATTGGATTGTAAGGGCTTTGTTTCTATGACATCACAAGTAAGGTGAAAAACTTTTGTATAAGGGTGTTTTTTGTTTGCTAGAGTGCATGCACCATTATTTATTTGGACTTTTATTTGTTTTTAAATTTGATTGTGGTTGTGGTGGGTGGCCAGGAGCTTCAGTAGAGGCCTAGTTAGGATTTTGCATTTAATATTTAATCTTTTGTTAGGGAAAAATGTTACACAGTTCAGTACATGTTCTCCATGTTTGTTAAATGTACACAATTGATTTATTTTACTATGTTGACTAGTCTGCCCACAGGACATCCAGCCACAACTAGTCATGGGTACATGAAACAACAGTTTCTTAGGTATATGTTGTTTCAAAACATAATTAAGGCCATGGATGGTATTGGATTGAAATAAAAATGTATGGTTTACTTTTTTATTTAACATTTTTTCCTGCAAAAAGTTCACGTGGGTGGACTAATATTTGATGCCTAGAGAGGATGTGTGTTGTAGAAAACCTTTTTAGCTCACTTAATTTTTGTTTTCGGCATTGCTGAATTAATGGTAGTGTTTTCTTCATTGTTATTATCATGCCTTCTTTGTCTGGCCAGCATGTATTTGCCATATGCCACCATTTGTCTTTGTTTTCTTTTGTTGTGGCTGGGGGCCATTTTATGTAGTCGGTGTCCCAATGCCTGCATGTGTTCTTTGTTACCCATGCCTCCTTGCTTTTTGTTTGACCATGTGATCGGTAGCCATTTTGTCTAGCCAGTCGGTATGCTTTTTCCATAGGTCTCCATGTGTTCTTTGTTCTCCAGTTACTTCTTGCTTGGTGTTATTTCACCTTGTGGCTGGCGGCCATTTTGTGCAGCCAGCTAGTGTGCTTTTTCCATAGGCCTGCAGGTGTTCTTTGTTTGTACATGCCTCCTTGCTTCTTGTTGTTTGACCGTGCAACTGGTGGCCACTTCGGGTAGGTAGTCAGTGTGCTTTTGATATAGGCCTGCATGTGTTCTTTATTGTCCAATGCCTCCTTGTTAGATGTATTTTTCTCCATGTGGTCAGTAGCCATTTTAGTGTAGGCAGTCAGTGTGCTTTTGCCATTTGCCTGCATGTGTTCTTTTACATCAGTTAAATTAGTATGCTTGAGGATCTTTGTGGTAAATGTATGAAGAATGTTTAATAATAAATTTTTTCAATTTTTCACCTGAGAGTGATGATTGGTGATTCATGTGGTAGCAGACAGTGGGGGAGCTTGTTGAACTAATTAGTAAACTTGATTCAGATGATTTGCAATGTTTGGGGGGCCTGATGGGTGATCATTTTACTTGAATATAATCAGCCCTTTCGCACATATCAAAATCTACTTGCAGGATCCCCTTCTTTTTTCTGGTTCCTTAGAGACCAGTACAGTCACTTTAGTTAACAAACAGAAATCTACAGAAAATACTCAAATTCAGCTTTTCTTCTTGTTCTTCAGCAGCAGTACCCTACAGGTCTATATTACTTTGGTCGGGACTGAATTGGACTGTTTCGTAGATCGTTACTTGTAGTCCACAGAGGATGGACTACGTCAACAGCCAGAAGAAGGAAGTTGTTGACTTCAAAGGCAAACCATGATGATGATGACTCTGAAGACTAGCCAGTTCTCTGGAATGGAGAGTGGTGCGTTGATTTGTGAAAAGCTTCTGAGCGTGTGTGCTGGCTCAAATGTGAAACTCGTCTTATGTGATTGTGGTTGGGGGAGCTGTTGTTTGTAACTGGAGACAGAGTTGTAATGCCACATTATCACATGATGCATGTACTCGGCTAAATGTTATGACAGTTGTGAGATTCATCAGCCAGGTATATGCAGCTACTTGTTCGTGATTGGTTGTAAATTGCTCTCACTTCTCAGTTAATTGATCACACTTGAGCCATAAATGAAATGAATGATTGCAGCAGCCCATGCTCATGCTCTGCCTGTGAATCTTCTTGGTACACTCCTCATGAATGTTTCTTTCTGTCCTTCTCCTTGACTCTACAACATTGTTTCTATTTTACAATCGGCAGGCCTTCTCTTCTTCGGCTTATCTTACAGAACCGGTTCAGCCAGGCAATCAAGAGTAATGGAGATTCCTAGAAGAATGCGGATGCACCACCCAATTTGGCAATAGAGTATCATTTTTCTTTTAACAATCAACATTTTTAGAAGGAGTAGGTTCACTTCACTTCTTCATAATTTGCATTTTTCAAACTTAGATGACAGAACATGTAGCTATGTAATAACAACTTGGTTCTCTGGGGTTGAAAGAGTGTTTGCAATGCATTTAACTGAACTGTGTCACACTCATTTATTCATTTTTTTATTTCACAACAAATTGATGATGATCTGATTTTCATTGTCCTGATTAATATAGTTGTTGTGTTGTGTAGTGTTCGTCATCGTCACAACTTTCCCCAAACTCCCTTACACATCCATTCATCACATCCTTAACTCTTTTCCCACAGGCTGTGTGATTTATTGAGATGTAGTTTTAGTTTATACCACAAATGGATCACACACTTGGTGGGGCAGATGTGGCAAAAACAACACCAACTCACTGCAGGATCTTCTATTACCTGAGCAATAGCCCACACCAGCCCCTTTTACCCACCCACCAATGGTTCCATATTTTAGGTTTAGAAGACCATCATTTGTCAACATCATCATTGGCCTTGTGTTGTGTAAACGCTTAACCTTGTCCACTCCAAACTGTGAATCCACTTTTCCTGATTCGAGGATTTCGTAACTGTAGTTTTAATTAAATTCCATCTTCTGTATTGCTATGAAGAAGTTAGTTTTTGTTATAATATCAGACATTCTTTGTTATGTCATGGTGGCAATTGTCTGGTCTCAGTCTTTGTAAAGCTATGATATAAATATAACCCACTTACTCTGTGTTTTTCTTTCAATTTAGGTGTCTGTGATGGATAGTCCTTTTGATTAATCCTTCAGTTAGAACTCACATAGGCGGGAGTGGAACCTCGCTTGTGATGCCTTCTTTGTTACCGCACTACCACCACCACTAAAAATGCATCTTGGGAAACCCTGCAGTGTGGTTTTGGTAGATTGTGAGAGGCAGCAACTATTACTTCATTTATTCAGGTAAGAGAACTATGGAGTGAAATAAACTAGTTTAGTTAGTAACTAACTTCTACTGCAGATAAATATTTTGTTTATCAAAGTTGTTGTAGGCAATATAGGCAATGACAGCATACCCTCCTAATAGTCAATATACTTACAGAGGGTAGTAGGACAAGGGTATAACTAACTATAACTTACTGGTATACACTTTGATAAGTGGATTAAAAAACAGGCTGCACAAAAAGGCAGCATTAAAAAGTAAAAGTAAGACTCACAAAAATACTTCAGGGACAAAGTATGATAGAATACTTTTTCCCTCTACTTAACACCAAAGCCCACCATCTCCACCCACAATAGGCCCACCCCACTCCCCCAAAAAACTATCCCAACCAATGTCTAAAGTAAGCCTCCAACAAAGAGTCGAAAACAAAGTCCAAAATTACCCCAACTTCCCTTGCCAATTCCCACCCTCTTCACCGCAACAAAAGTCCCTCACAGCAAAACAAAATGAAAAAGGACTCAGAAGAGGGTGATTTCAAGGAAGGTCTGCCATTCTTGGTGTTGGGCCTTGAGGTGCACGTAATACATGGTGTTGGAACTTACAGTTTTGGTGGGAGACACCAATGGTGATATGAGCAGCTGCCAGCTGAAGGCAGCACTGGTGATGTTATACCCAGAGGATGGAGGTGCAGGTGGCTGGCTAGAGAAACTGGGACCTAAGGCAGTGGCAAATGCCTCAGCCTCCTCCTCTAGCCATTGGTATTCATCCCAGATTGCCTCCAACTTCTGCTGCCACAGCTGGGCTGCTATCTCCTGCTGTGTCGTGGTGGTGGTAAACCAGCAGGAGTATCTATATTGAGAAAGAAAACATTTTTTTTTAAATGTAAACAATGCTCTGTGCAAACTCTTGTTTAAAATTATATAGTGGCACAGTAGACCTCTTCTTGCCCTTGGGCGCGGAGATAAAAAAATAGGTTAGTGGTACAGCTAAACCCCCCAAAATATTTTTACAGCAAAAGCAAATGCAGAAACATTGCACTTGTCGAAATCAGATCACCTGTAGTACTAGTATCAAGTTAACCTATTCGTAAGTTCCTAAATATAAGTCATATTCCAAATTTCCTAAACCACATTTGGAACTAAAAGTGCATTACAATGAATGATCTTTGCTTCTTAACCCCCTTTGTTGGGACTACTCAATGTCTCTTTTCAATGCATAGATACATACTACACATCACTGGGAGATAGCTTGAGACGATACAAGCTGCATAGAGAAAGGCACAGTGAATGCTAACTCCCAGATATTATTACTAACACTATCTTAGTGAAAGGACAAAGGAGTTTGCATGGCTTCTTAAAGAATCAGCCTGAGCAAATGCTAACGAGTATGATAGGGTTGTACTGAGCATCTGGCTCGATCAAATTGGATCACATAATATTTGTAAAGATATGTAAATTTAACTTACCTCTAAGTGTGAGCAGCATGCTATTTGAAAAAAATATTAGGATTATCGAACACAACAAATAAATAATTACTCATCAAGCCCTACAACCTCCATGCCCAAGAGGTCCAGTAGGTCTTGCTCCCGGTCGAGTATAATGGCCCAGCGGTGCTCAACTGCAGCTGGTGCACTTTACCCCAGTCCTCCGGTGTACCCTCCCTAATGTCAGCCAACACTTCAGGAGGACGTACCCCCTTCCAGGCCTGCCACCTGCTCTCAGCATGGAGGGGAGGTGACACTTCACATAAACAATCAGTGTACCTCAAAGTAATGGGGAGGGGCTGCACTCCTTGGTGGCTCCAGTAACTGCAAGGTGTACGGCTATCAGCCGCACTGGCACAGCCGCTTCCTCTCTCACCCTGCTCTGCCAGGGCATTGACTGGGTAAAAAAAGAATTAGGAAAAGTAGGAAGGAATTAATAAAAGTAGAAAGAAGGTAGTAAGGAAGTAATGGGAAAACCAAAAAAGATACTAAAAGTAATGATCAAGGACAAAAATATAAAATATACAAACACAAAGACACACACTGATAAAATACAGGTAATTGAGAGGGGGATTAATGGAATGGGAGATTGTATAATGATTTAGAATAGATGGAAAAATCAGGCCCAGCACCATGCACAGAACCGAAAGCCTGTGAAACAACATGGCTGCACCCCAGCGACTGTTTGGTTCACTTTGAGCTCATTTTTCTGAGTGGAATACTCCACTGGCATGAGAAAGCACCATTAACGGGAGGCTAAGCTTTAATTCTGCCTGTTCGCAGAGTTACATGGACTCTTGTGTAGTTTTCTTGGAACTCCTTAGAATTCCACATAGCAAAACTCAGTGAGTTCCACCCAGTTCTATTCGAGATTCCTGTTCTAGACCCTTGGAGTGAAGACACCTGCAATTCAGGTGAAAACCCTGAGCCTCAGCTTGCTGGCTGAGAGGCACCATCTTGGGCCACAGTCGCCCAGATAACCTTGGGAATGATGCACTCTGACCTCAAAGACTATATAAGAGACATCCACAAAAATGTAACAGACAACAACAGGATAGAGGACCATAAACAGATAACGAATCAGCGAGGGGATGAGGTCTATGATAAAGGCTGATGCCTGGTCATTTAGAAGAACATTGCCTAGAACTAGAATTAAAACAGAAAGGCTTATATAATCAATCTCGCTGTAAGAACATTAGAATTAGAGGCCTCTGAAGAAGAGAGGAGGGATCCAACATCCACTACTATAGCTAAAATATGCTTCAGCACACACACAATGACCCAAAAACCTTCTGAAATGGCCGGACAAAAGCGATAGAACCAGCCCTGCGGGTCGACAGAGGGTGCCCATTTTGGAAACTGGATCATTGTTAAGGGCAGATAAGTACCTACACTTAGCAATAGGCCACTATCCACCACTAGGTCCAGTCAGGTCTCAATAAATTGATCCCCCGTTCAACCCTTGGTAGCTTGGCAACGAGAGTTAAGGCTTAACTTAGGAGGCAGGTGTGTAAAGCATTTAAAAATCACAAAACAGTAAATAAGTAAAACACAAAACAGAATAAAAATCCATCACCAATTTATAGCAATAGAGTATATTTGTATCTTTAAAATGACACCAAAACAACTGAAATCAGATAAGGGGAACCGGAGATATGCTTTTGTACAGAATTAATGTTTTCTAGCATGTAGAAACTAAAAGAGCATATCTGGTCATCTGGTTGCACTAGACCCGGGCAAAGTCAAAGTTTGAGGCCGACTGCAATGGAGCCCTGCTTAGCTAAAGCAAGCGGGAGGCCTCGGTCAAAAGTTTACCTTCGAACTTAGGGGCAGATTTAAGAGCCCCTAGAGTCACCTTAGCACCGCCATAGCTTCATTTTTCTGATGCTAAGGTGCCGATAAAGTGGCATTCTCCCCATGCCATATTTACAAAGTGGCGCAATGCATGCATTGCGCCACTTTGTAAACCCTTGCACCACATTAAGCCTGCACCAGGCATAATGTATGCAAGGTGACGTTTTCCCATTAGGGAGGCCAACAAAATGGTGAAAGTAAATCTAAAAGATTTCCTTAAACCATTTTTTTTGTCACTTTTAACGCCTGCTCAGAGTAGGTGTTAAAAGGGGGCTTCAATTATTTATAATGGGCCCCTTTGTACTATGCAGGAGTACTCCTGCAGAGTACATCAATAGCATAAAAAAATGATGCTATTACCCCCTACCCTGCAACAGGGGGAGCTGTATTTTAAATATGTTACACACATGATGGCGATAGGGAGGTGCTAAGGGGTGCAAGGAAAATGGCTCTGCACTGGGTGCAGCGGCACTTCTCTTAAATCTGCCCCTTAGTCATTTTCTTGAACATTTTCTTCAGCGGGACAAAGTCACCAATACGATCCGACCTCCCTGGAGCCCTCTTTGGATAAACGTCTCAGGAGACCTCAGTGAAGAATTCTACCTTCCGACTTAGGCAATTTTTCAGGATGTAAATCTTCGTCCAGGCCAAAGCCTAATCTTGATCCGACATCCGTGGAGCCCTCCTCGGATATGCTACGTGGGAAGTCGCGGTCAATGTTTTACGCTCTGACTTTGGCACTTTTTTGGAGATTTTTCCTTTGGACGGGGGTCCACCCTCCACAGCAAGCCAATTTCGATGCAAGGTTGTCGGATCACCTTTCCAGGAGCTCCTGGTAAAATCCTGGGAGTCTGGGGTCTGGAGCTTTTCAGATGGCCAACCAGAGAAGGATACCACAGAGTTGAAACTGGTAACTTTTAGGAGGAGTTCTAAAACTCACTGAACTAGTTATAATACATCCAATAATGGCAAGTTGTTACATTTGTAATAACAATCAGTTTGAGACCAAACTTGCCATATCTAGCTCCTTTGTAGGGTGTAATAATTAGCCTATAGAGCCTATTCACTACAAAGAGAGAAAACCAAATGTGGCTATTTTTCCTCACCAGGGCTTATAAAACATATTTTATAAGGTCCCTGCTTATAGTTACATTGCATCCATCATTGGGGGCACCTAGGGCACATCTTAGGGGTGACATATGTATAGATAAGGTAGTTTAAGACTTTGGAAGTACTTTTCATTTTAAAGCTGAATTAGCATGTAACTTCAATTTAAAAGCAGCCAGCAAGGCAGGCCTGCCTTTAAAATGACCCTGCAAAAAGAACAGTTGATGGACGGAATGTAGAACAAATCCAACATTCACCCCCAGTCACAGATCTCGGTTTTGTCCATCAATTTTTTTGCTCACCATGCCGTTTCAGTTTAGACCCAGCCATATGCAAATCAGTCTTGACCCTGTTCCCTATGGGAACAGTCTAGCCCGAACTGCCAGGCCAGATCCTCCCTGGACCAGAAACACGCATCCTGGGACCGGTTTCAGGGTATCACCCCTATTCAGCCAGGCTAGCATGAATCTGGTGGCATAGTGAGCACGGGACCCAAGTCTGGGCATACCCTTCCCACTTGGGGGCAACAAATGCAAAAAGAACAGTTGATGGACGGAATGTAGAAAAATTCAAACATTCACCCCCAGTCACAGATCTGGGTTTAATCCATCAGTTTTTTTGATCACCATGCCATTCCAGTTTGGACCCAGCCATATGCAAATCAGTCTTGACCCTGTTCCTCATGGGAACAGTCTAGCCCGAACTGTCAATCCAGGTCCTCCCTGGACCAGAAACAAGCATCCCAGGGCCAGTTGAAAGCAAAAAGTTAGGGGGCTTCCGCAATCAGCCCAGTTTTCTCACAGACCATGACAGACATTCTTACAAGAGTGCACTTCTACAAGGAAAAGGTAGAAATCATGTCCATTAAAGGCTCCTCACCATTCGATCTTTTTGAGGGCCATAGATTAACCATCTATAATGACCTGGCAGTGACTGCAACGGCGGCGAATCTTGGAACCAATCACCGACCACCTCAGCTCACATGGTGTCCACTACCAATTGTGTCAACATTTTCACCTTATTTTCTCTGGGTGGTAGCAAAGCCAAATCTATATAGTGCGCTCAGCATCGGACGGCAAGTGCTGGGTCACCCAGGCAGAATCACAGAACAGTGCGACCCAGAACGCTTCCTGCAGATTAACCCAAGTCAAACAACATAGGAACCCCATCTTGCCACTAACCAGAGAGACTGAATTAGCTTAAAGGTTGGTACTTAGAAAGATGAGAAAATGTGGGCTAAGGGCTTGGCTCCTACAGGCATCGCAGGGATTCAGACACAGACTGACAACAGAGAGGGAGTTCAAGACCAGGAGGCCTAGTGCAGTGGTCCCCACTCCAGCCAGATGGAGATTTGAATTGGGAAAGGAGTGGGAGCACACCAATCTACTCACCATTACTAAAATACCATGGAGTGTTATGTCACAGTTGATTGGTTTTCCTTTCTTTGGAATTTGACCAACTTGTTCATGGAGGGTTTGTTTAGGGCGGGGAGGGGGGGCAGTGGAGACAAATACAGGTAATACATGCAGAATGTAGACCTCAAAGCTCCTGTTTGAATACTTGACACCACCAGGCTCGCAGTCAGTATACAGCCTCACTTTCTGGGAAATTTATGGTTGTTAGTCACGCTTAACATCAAAGGCCTTAACTCACCCGCAATAGGGGTTACCTATAATCTACCTCCTGAGACATTTGAAAGCTGATATCTGTCTCTTTCAAGAATTGCACCTCTGAACAAAGAACACCACACTGATGCACACTAAGTTGTTCCCACATCAGTATTGTGCCTCTAATACCACAGAGAAAGCTGGAGATGTCATTCTATGCACCAAGTTGCTTTTGGGCAAGATCCTACAGGTTTACTCAAATGTGTCTGAATTATTCAATTGGAAATGTGATTGAATTGGGCCCTCATCTTTTAGCCATTTAAAATGTATATGTACCTAATACCCAACAGTAAGCGTTCATAAAGAAAACTATCCCTCAGTCGCTCCACTACACAAACAGGGACCTAATAGTGGGAGTGGATCTCAGTTTAGTAATTGGCAATGCAACTGACAAAACTCCATCTTGTCATGAAAGAATAGGCGCAGCCACTCCAGCGCTCAAAGACTAGTTAAAAGACATGGGTTTGAGAGATGGATAACGAGGCATTCACGAAGGAGACAGAGACTACAACTTCTTTTATATGTCCCATAATTTATATGCACACCTGAACCACTTCCTCCAGGGAGACAGTTCAATAAGTATGGTTACCACCTCAGACATAGGACACATAACAGTTTCCGACCATGCCCTTGTCACTCCTATCATCTCGGTACCACAGGGAATTCATAGACTTTCCACCTAAAGATTGAATTGCTTTCTCCTACATAACCCTATCTCCCAAAAAAAAATCATGGTCAAAATAGAGTACTGCTCACACAGTAACAACTCACCAACGACATCTGTGGCTGCCCTACAGGACACCCTTAAAGCATACGTGAGAGGGACATTTATCTCCATAACCACATGACACAAAAGACTGCACCTCAAAAAATGCTAAGAAACAAAGGAGACACTACAAAAAATACAACACACACACAAAGACTCTCCTTCTAATAAGATCTTGTCAAAGGTCACCACACTTAGAGCACAGCGGAAAGCCCTGGACTGCGCTGTTTACACTGAAGCAGCACATTTGTTTTTCATGTGTCAGGAGGCTATGGACCTGATTTAGATCTTGGTGGTCACACCGACAAGCTATGTCCAAGGTGGACCCAAGAAAACTGCCAAATCGGGGGCATTCCGCTCATCATGTTTAGATGTTAAGCTGAAGACTGCCACAATGGAGTGCTCTTCCTAGCCATCAGACAAGCAGGTTCCTGCTGGCCATATTTAGATGTTACAATTGGACAGACGCTGTACTGGCGGCGGTTTGTTGATGGAGAGAGGTCATCACTGTACTCAATGGACATCAGAAAATGCCAGTGGCCGTGACATCAAGGTAAGTCTCACACACACACACACACACACACACTCTACCCTTGACATACGCTTCCCCCAGCATCACACACAACACAACACACCACACACATACCATTATCCATTGCCATTAACCACAACACAACATCTACATGTTGCAAACACACATATGCGTACATCCATCACACAACATATACATATAGTGACTCAGCACCCATACACGACACAACCAGAACAACCAACACACTTATCTACACAAATACTCACACAAACAAGCACAACTACACATATCACAACAGCAACTGCCACACAACAACATGCATGCAGCAACACAACATACACATCATCCACGCCAGATGCAATTGGCACCCATATTGACACAAACACATCACCCACTACAGCTCCCTCTACCTCACCCAACCAATTGCATCGCGCACACATATACACGTACTGACTCACACACAAAACTCAAGCACAACGTGACAAGTACATGTCCCCTTGCAATGTGCACACATCAGCAGAGTTGACAAGTGTGAATGTATCTTCATTCTGGTACGGACATTCATTTGCCAATGAATACTGATGCCATAATGACAGTTGTGTATGTGTTAAATATATATTGTATAGCAGTGTGTCCCCTTCTGTGTCTGACCCACCTGTGTCCCCGACATATGCATGTCACAGTGATTTAAAAAAACTTACTGTAACATGTATATGTCTGCCGTGGTCCAGGGCCCATGTGCAGTGACCCTCAACTTACACAGCCAATGCGGGTTTCCTACCTTCTTGTCTAGTGCCAGGGGTCATGTTTTCTCTGGCGTTCTATGGAAGCAGCGATGGAGTGTCCTGTCCAGTCATGTCCAGCTGGAAACAGAAATTGAATCGGGGGAAATGGTGAACCTTCATCACCTTTCACCCTCAATCTGCTAAGTCAGAAGTGGAGGTTGGACTGCCACTTTTTGCTTGGTGGTAAGGCACATCCAAATCTACTCGGCCGTAAGTGTGACTAGAGTCCTGCCATCAGCCACTCTTTCCTATAGCACCGTGGTGGCGGATGGAATTCCTTGGTAGAGGCAGCAAGACTTGGGCGAGTTAAAGTCTATGGTACCACCAGCATCTAAATACGGTAGGTGGACTGTCAAGGTAGGGAATGGCTTTTCAGTCAGAAAACCAATGGAGGGATGGTTACTGCTAACATCTAAATCAGGACCTTTTGTTTGTATACATTGTGAGTTCAGTGCTATTTATACATGTTAATATATCATTGTTTCACTACATTGTTTGTTACAGAGCATGTTTTTCTCATCGTGATTCATATTTGCCATGCTTGGGTTATCTAGCACAATTACATGGCAGAGTCACTTGGGGGTTTCCCATCTCAGTTGTTTTGCAGTAAATCACTACGTGGTGGTTCTTATTTTGACAGTTTAGTAATATAATTGGTTTCTTGTTGATCATGAAAACTGTTCATTTTGGTGGAGGGAACTTGTGTCAATATGCTTATAGGTTCATGGTATAAATGTGACACTGCTCTAGGTATAATTGTGGTATTAATGATTTTTTGACCTTTGCAGATATATTGCCTACTGTTTGTTCTGACAGAACTTTTTTTTAACTTTCTACATTACAGCTACCCCAGATAAAGGGTTTATCCCAAAACGCATTGGTTTCTGTCACCATGGATGAATTGTGAACTGTTATATGCTGCAGAAAGAAATCAGAACTGACTTCTTCCATGAATCTTGAACACTGGAATTATTATGTCAGTAATAAAATATGGATGGAATGGACATCAACGTTTGGCCTTGATTAAATTGTACTGGTGACTTTGATTGAAATGCTAAAAAAATATAGTATAATGGCCTATGGGCCGGTTGGTTGGTCATCTTTGGCCTGGTAGACCATTCGGCCACCAGCTTGTAACAATAGTAAATTCTCAAGTCACACCTCAATATATCACAGAGCTTGGGGGAAGAGGGTTGGAGACTGAATGGCTGGGAATGGGGAGTTGGGGAAAGGTGTGACAAAGACAAACACTACATAGCAACAATATTCATCAGGTTGCTGAGTAGCACATCATCATCAAATCTTTTGTGGGAGGAAATGAATGACTGACACAGTTCAATTAAATGCATTGAAATCAGCCCTTCAGGCCCAGAGACCTAAGTTAATATATATCTAAATGGTCAGACACCTATGTTTAAAAAATACAAATTATGGAGGAATGAAGTAAACCCACACAGTTCCAAAAATTATGATTGTTAAAAGAAAAATGATTCTGTATAAATGCCAATTTGTGCAGTGCATCTGCATTCCTCTGGCAATGTCTGTCTTGGATGCCCTACTGAACTGATTCAGTAAGGTAAGCAAAAGGGTTATGGAGCTTTCTCCTTTTTCAAACAGAAGAAGAGAAGGCTTATGAATTGTAAAACAGTGAATTATGATACTGTAGAGTTAAGGAGAAGGTAAGCTTCATAAGGAGTTGGCCAAGAGGCAGAGCAAGATTAACTGAGAACCTTATAACCAATCCCAGACAAGTAGTTACATGTGCCTGGTGGATCAATCACACAACTGTCATAACATTTAGCAAAGTGTGCCCATCATGTAACATCACAGGCCCATCTCTAGTTAGAGCCCCCCGACAACAACCACATAATTTGAGGAGTCATTTGAGCCAGCACACTACTCAGCATTTCCCAAATAAACCCACCTCTCTCCAGTTAAGTCCACAGGGATAAGTAAGCCTCTTTAAGTCATGTTGGTTTCTCTTTGAACTTGAAGTCGATAACTTTTCATCTGGCTGTTGAGGTAGTCCTGGCCTGAGTCTTTCTGACTCCGAGTCCCGATTCCATCCAACTCCCGAGTGCAGAGTTCTAGTCTTCCCCACCCAAATGAAAGTGAACTATAAAGATGAGTGAACTGGAAAGATGAGATTAATGTACACTAATTGGCTGACTGGCAATGCCCCCAGCCACATGGTCAAACAACAACAGCAAGCAAGGGGGCATGGAGAACAAAGAACACATGCAGACCTATGGCACAAGCACACTGTAGGAAACTCCTCCTTTTTGCCCTGGTCACCCCCACACTTTTTGGACAGGTACTGGTGGTTACTGACTCTTAGCTGTGCCCTGGGTACTGCTTACCAGTCCCAGGGCCAGTGCTCTGTGTAAAATGGATATGCAAATTAGGCTAATTTTAATTGGCTAAGTTAACCTACCTATAAGTCCCTAGTATATGGTAGGGCATGTAGGTTTAGGGACCCCAGCATAGGTAGCTGCTGAGGTGCCCAGTGTCATTTTAAAGGCAGGCCTGCCTTGCTGGCTGCTTTTAAATTAAAGTTATATGCAAATTCGACTTTGGAATTAAAGGTAGTTCCAAAGTCTCAAACTGTCTTATTTTTACATATAAGTCACCCCTAAGATGTGCCCTATGTGCCCCTAGGGCTGGGTGCCATGTAACTATAAGCAGGGACTTTATAAAAATAGTTTTATAAGCCCTGGTGAGGTAAAAACAGCCAAATTCGTTTTTCCCTCATTGCAGTAAATGGCCTTCATAGGCTAGAATGGGGAGACTTTATTTTAATTTTTAAAGTCTCCTTAAATGTTGCGTACCAAGAGTTTGGTATCAAATTAATTGTTGTAATAAATCCCACAACTTCCAGTTGTTGGATTTAATATAACTTGTTCAGGTAAAGAGTTTTAAACTTTACCTGAAAAGTTGCCAATTTCAGCCCTGCATTGTTTTTGCTGCTGTGCTCTGATTGGCCAGCCTTGAGCAGCTTGACCAAGCTGCCTTGATGAGGTGTGAAGTGGCATGGCTTCACACAAAGGAATGTGCCTGTGGGAGGGAATCTCCCCTCAGCAGATGGTGAGGCAGGAAGGGGGAGGGCTGCCAAACTGGTCTTCAAAGGCAGAGAAGGACATTTGGAGCAACCAGCAACACCCCCACATCCTGCAACCCCAAACAACTAGGTGCCCCCTTGATTAGATTAGGAGAGGGCAGGAGAGGGGTGTGTTTATGATTTTTAGCCACACCAGTGGGTGGGCTCAGCCAGATGTAACCTCCAAAAATCAGATTCAGCCATGATGGATTTTTAGAGAATGTTGCCTCCTGGGATTGATTTTTGCCACACTTCCCAGGAAGTGGTCATCACAGGGGGAATGACCCTGCACCTGATTGGAGAACCAGGACCCCCCTGCTTTTCACCCAGGAGCAAGGAAAAAACTGGCAGACCTGCACCCACACCTCAGATCCCCATCAGATTCCAACAAGGAAGAACCAAAGGAGAAGAAGGACTGCCCTGCTGGACCCCTGTCCTGGACCTGGAACTTGCACTCAGAAGGACTGCACCAGCTGCCGACTTGGGCTTCACCACAAGAAGGACTTTGCCTGGCTTCAACTGGTTCAAGGAGGGACTCCCTGTTTGCTACAGGTGAAAAATTGCTATCCAGAGTCCCCTGCACCAACTCCTGAAGAAAGCGACCAGCTGACCACTGCCCAGTGGCCAAAAAGGAGTTTGCGCCTGGTGCATTCTGGGAGTTGTAGTCCACACCCCCTAAGGACCATCTCAGAACTTCTGGACCCTTGGGGTGAGCTGTGGACCCCAAAAGAACCTTAAAAGGACATCTGGGAGAAGCCCCAGAAGTTTGGAGAAGTTTGGAGAATTTTTGTAAAAAAGCTCCATAGAGGGACCGACCCGCCGCGGCAACTCTAGCCGGCTTGCCTCAACCGCGACCCGGCCTAATTTGCTGGTTCGTCCCGGTAAAGAAAAATCTCCGAAAAAGAGACTAAGTCCGAAGGTAAAAAGTTGACCGGGACCTCCCAGCCATCGTATCCGAGAAGGGCTACATGGACGTCGGACAAGATCCAGGTTTACCCCGTTCGAAGGATTTTCACCTCGAAAAAACGACTAAGTCCGAAGGTAAAAATCTCCACCGAGGATTCCAGCATCGCGTATCCAGAGAAGGGCTCCAGGAGGTCGGATTGGACTGGCAGGTTCGTCCCGCTGAAGAAAATCTTTGAAAAAAGACTAAGGGGGTAATTCTAACTTTGGAGGAGTGTTAAATCGTCCCAAAAGTGACGGTAAAGTGACGGATATACCACCAGCCGTATTACGAGTTCCATAGGATATAATGGACTCGTAATACGGCTGGTGGTAAATCCATCACTTTTCCGTCACTTTTGGGACGGATTAACACCTCCTCCAAAGTTAGAATAACCCCCTAAGTGTGAAGGTAAACTTTTAACCGAGGCCTCCCGCAGCCTGTAGCCGAGCAGGGCTCCATCGCGGTCAGCCTTAAACTTTGACTTTGCCCCAGTCGAGGTGCAACCAGATGACCCGATTGGCGCTTTTTGTTTCTAGGCGCAAAAAAAAAACAAAATCTTTAAAAATTCATATCTCCGGTTCCCCTTATCCGATTTTATTCGTTTTGGTGTCATTTTAAAGATAAAAATATATTCTATTTTTATAAATTGGTTTTGGATTTTTAAACTGTTTCCTGTGTTTTATTTAATTACTGTTTTGTGATATTTGAATGCTTTACACTCTGTCTCCTAAGTTAAGCCTTGACGCTCGTTGCCAAGCTACCAAGGGTTGAGCTGGGGTTAATTTACTGAGACCTAACTGGACCTTAGTGGAGGTTAGTGGCCTATTGCTAAGTGTAGGTTCCTACCTGCCCTTACCAATAACCCATTTTCCAACATTTTTGGTGAGCAGTGGTGGGATCCTGTACTTGTGTTCAGTATCACGTTACAGTTTTAAGTAAAACAAATTAAAAATTCTTTAAATTGTCCTAGTGCAAAAATTGTTTTTAATTTTTAATTTGGATTAATTTCAATTATTGAATTTTTGTGATTTTTCTAAATTCTTGTTTCCAATTTTTGCAAAACGTTTTTGTTGACACAAAACTAGGGAACCATGGAGCTTGATCTGGCTAGCCTACCCACACTGACAGTAGTCCTGCTTAGGGGGTTGTGTACTGAAAGAGGGTTGCCTGCAACCACTGACCTCAGGAAGCATGTCCTGGTCAAATCCCTGACAGCATGGGCTGAGGCCCAAGAGGTAGACTCAGAAGAAGTTCCAGAGGAGGGAGAAGTAGGGGAGGATGCTAGCTCCAACCACTCAGGGGAGGGAGGGCATCTGAGCCTAAGAGAGGATGAGGAAGACCTGTCCTCATTACATACTGTCACTAGGGGCAGACCCAAAGCTAGTTGGGGGAAGGGGGTCCCTTCAGGAGGAGAGAACCTGTCCCTCAGGGAAAGAGAGCTGGAGGCCCAGCTAGCATTCATAGCTTTGGAGGCAGAGAAGCTGGCCCTAGAAAAGAAAAAGTGGGCAAGGGAAGAGAAAAGAGATGGTGGCAGCGACAAAGAAGCTGAGGTGTCCCTGGGTGGGGGGTTTTGCCCCAGATTACCCAAAGGGGTGGTTCCTGCCTATGTAGAGGGGGATGAGATAGATAAGTGGCTGGGGGCCTTTGAGAGGGCCCTCCAGATGAGGAGAGTCAAGCCTCAGTACTGGGGTTCACTTCTTTGGGAGTTGGTTCCCAACTCTTGGAGGGATAGGCTCCTAACCTTGAGGGGGGAGGAGGCAGACTCATACCCCAGTATGAAAAGATGCTTGACTAAAAAGTTTGGTCTGACCCCAGAGCAGTATAGGCTAAAGTTTAGGGACACCCAAAAGACAAGCACCCAGTCCTGGGTGGACTTTGTGGACATTTCAGTAAAGGCACTAGAGGGCTGGATACAGGGCAACAAGGTAAGTACCTTTGAGGGGCTGTACAATTTGATTATGAGGGAGCACCTTCTAACCAATTGTGTCCAAGAGAAGCTCCGCCAGTATCGAGTTGACTCTAAGTTGAACAACCCCAGAGAGCTGGGGGAGGCAGCAGATGACTGGTTAAGAACTAGGGTTAACCAGAAACCCCCAGGGGGTGATCAGAAAAAGGGAGGACATGGTTCTTCTCAGGGGAAGAACCAAGGGAAAGATGATAAAAAGCCCAAGGAGTCCTCACAAGAGTCCCCAAAAACTTCTCAGGGTGGGGGAGCCCCGAGCCATTCCACTTTTAAGGGGAAAAGGTATCAGGGAAAGAATTATGATCCTGCTAAAGCAGGAAAGTTTCAGGAGCTTGCTAAGGCCGGCAAGTGTTTTGAGTGTCATCAACCTGGACACAAAAGAGGAGATGCTATCTGCTCCAAGAAGCCCCCCACTGGTGGGCAATCCCAGGGGATTGCTAGTGTAGGGTTGGGGGTGGATGTTGGCCCAGGGCTGGGATCAGGGTACATAGAGGTCACCTTAGTATCCGTGGGTGGGGTGGACATTGCAACTATGGCCACCTTACCTCCCAGCATGGAGAGGTATAGGCAGAGGCCTAAAGTCAATGGGACTGAGGTGGAAGCTCTGAGAGATACAGGAGCCAGTGTGACCATGGTCACAGAGAATCTGGTTTCTCCAGAACAGGTCTTACCTGGTGTCTTCCACCAAGTGATTTATGCAGATAGCAGAACCAAACTCCATCCCATGGCCATGGTGAGTCTGGAATGGGGAGGTGTGACTGGCCCTAAGAAGGTAGCTGTAGCTCCTGCCCTCCCAGTAGAGTGTCTGCTGGGAAATGATCTTGAAGCATCTGAATGGTCAGAGGTGGAGAGAAGGGTCCATGCACAGATGCTGGACCTCCCTGAATGGGTGTGTGCTGTGACCAGGTCACAGGCAGCACAACAGGGAAGTGCTGGACACTTGGACCCTGGAACAATGGGCCAAGCCTCCAAGAAGAAGAGAAAGGGCACTGGGTCTGGCTTGCCAGCCCCTACAAGTACAGAGGGTCAGGAGGAATCCAACCCTGAGGGGGAGGATCTGACCTCTGAGGGAGGGACACTTCCCCTGCAAGCTCTGCCTGACTTGGCAGAACTGCAAGGGGCAGGTGGGCCCACCAGAGAAGAGTTGTGCCAGGGACAAAGAGAGTGTCCCACTCTTGAGGGCCTGAGGCAGACTGCTGCCAGGCAAGAACAAGGGGATACCAGTGGGACCCACAAGGTTTACTGGGAGGATGGAGTTCTCTACACTGAGGCAAGGGCCCTCAAACCAGGGGCCACCAGGAGAGTAGTGGTCCCCCAGAAGTATAGAGAATCCCTCCTTACCTTAAGCCATGATATCCCCTTAGCTGGACATTTGGGACAGACCAAGACCTGGAACAGGCTGGTCAACCATTTTTATTGGCCCCAAATGTCAGAAAAAGTCAAGGAGTTTTGCAGCTCCTGTGTCACCTGCCAAGCCAGTGGCAAGACAGGGGGCAAGCCAAAGGCTCCCTTGATACCACTGCCAGTGGTTGGGACTCCCTTTGAGCGGGTGGGGATTGACATTGTTGGTCCCCTAGACCCACCAACTGCCTCAGGTAACAGGTACATTTTGGTGGTTGTGGACCATGCCACCAAGTACCCTGAGGCAATACCCCTCCGGACAGTCACTGCTCCCACAGTGGCTAGGGCCCTACTTGGTGTGTTCACCAGAGTGGGGTTCCCAAAGGAGGTGGTCTCAGATAGGGGCACAAACTTTATGTCAGCCTATCTGAAAGCCATGTGGGATGAGTGTGGTGTTACTTATAAGTTCACCACCCCCTATCATCCACAGACCAATGGTCTGGTGGAAAGATTTAATAAGACCCTGAAGGGCATGATCATGGGTTTGTCTGACAAACTCAGGAGGAGATGGGATGTTCTCCTCCCATGCCTGCTGTTTGCCTACAGAGAGGTGCCACAGAAGGGGGTTGGATTCAGCCCTTTTGAGTTACTGTTTGGGCCCCCTGTAAGAGGCCCATTGTGCTTGGTGAGAGAGTCTTGGGAAAAGCCTCTCAGAGAGTCCAAGGAGAATGTGCTAGATTATGTGCTGGACCTGCGGTCACGCATGGCTGAGTACATGAAGAAGGCAAGCAGAAACCTGTAGGCCAGCCAGGAGCTCATGAAGCTCTGGCATGATCAGAAGGCTACCATGCCTGAGTATCACCCAGGACAGCTGGTGTGGGTTTTGGAGCCCATGGCTCCTAGGGCACTTCAGGCCAAATGGACTGGGCCCTATCCAATTCTGGAGAAAAAGGGTGAGGTCACCTACTTGGTGTACCTTGGCACCCCCAGGAATCCTCATAGGATCCTGCATGTTAACAGGCTGAAACCCCACCAGGACAGGGCAGACATGACCATGCTGATGGTCACTGATGAAGGGAAGGAGGAGGAGAGTGAACCTCTGCCAGACCTCCTGTCCTCAAATGCACAAGATGGGTCAGTGGAGGGAGTGGTACTCTCTCCCAAGTTGACAGACCAGCAACAAAAAGACTGCAAACAAGTTTTGGAACAGTTTGCCAGTCTGTTCTCCCTGACCCCTGGACTCACCAATTGGTGTGTCCATGACGTTAGCACTGGTGACAGCTTGCCTGTCAAGCACAAGCTGTACAGGCTGTCTGACCAGGTCAAGGCCAACATCAAAGCTGAAGTGGCTAAGATGTTGGAGCTCAAGGTAATTGAGCCCTCTGACAGTCCTTGGTCCAGTCCAGTGGTACTGGTGCCCAAACCTAATCCCCAAGGTAGGAAGAAAGAATTGAGATTTTGTGTGGACTACAGAGGTCTAAACGCAGTCACTAGGACTGATGCTCACCCCATACCTAGAGCTGATGAGCTCATTGATAGGTTGGGGGCTGCCAAATTCCTGAGCACGTTTGATCTGACCTCAGGATACTGGCAGATTGCCTTAAGTCCAGGAGCTAAGGAGAGGTCAGCATTGTCCACACCAGAGGGCCACTTTCAGTTCAAGGTGATGCCCTTTGCCCTGAAAAATGCTCCTGCCACCTTCCAACGGTTGGTGAATAGAGTCCTGTCTGGGTAGGAATCTTTCAGTGCAGCTTATCTGGATGATATAGCTGTATTTAGTTCCACCTGGGAGGACCACCTGGTCCACCTGAAGGAAGTGCTTCAGGCCCTGCTTCAAGCAGGCCTGACTATCAAGGCAAGCAAGTGCCAGATAGGGCAAAGCTCAGTTGTGTACCTGGGCCACCTTGTTGGTGGAGGCCATGTACAACCTCTCCAGCCCAAGATCCAGACTATCCTGGATTGGGAGGCTCCTAAAACTCAGACTCAGGTCAGGGCCTTTCTTGGCCTGACTGGGTACTACCGGAGGTTTGTTCAGAATTATGGGACCATAGTGGCCCCTCTGACTGAGCTTACCTCCAAGAAACAGCCCAAGAAGGTCATTTGGACCCCAGAGTGTCAGAAAGCTTTTGACACCCTAAAACAGGCTATGTGTTCAGCACCAGTGTTACTGGCCCCTGACTATAGCAAGGAGTTTGTAGTGCAAAAAGATGCTTCAGAGGAAGGGATTGGGGCAGTGTTAGCACAAGTTAATGAAGAGGGCCAAGATCAACCAGTTGCCTTCATCAGCAGGCGACTACTCCCCAGAGAGAAAAGATGGAGTGCCATTGAGAGGGAGGCCTTTGCTGTGGTCTGGTCCCTGAAGAAGTTGAGGCCTTACTTGTTTGGCACTCACTTCCGTGTACAAACTGCCCACAGACCTCTCAGATGGTTGATGCAGATGAGGGGGGAGAACCCAAAACTGTTAAGGTGGTCCATTTCCCCACAGGGGATGGACTTCACAGTGGAGCACAGACCTGGGACTGCCCATGACAATGCGGATGGCCTTTCCAGGTTTTTCCACTTAGCTGATGAGGACTACCAGGGTGTAGGTTAGTACCCATCACCTTTCATCTGGGGGGGGGGGCAGTGTAGGAAAGTCCTCCTTTTTGCCCTGGTCACCCCCACACTTTTTGGACAGGTACTGGTGGTTACTGACTCTTGGCTGTGCCCTGGGTACTGCTTACCAGTCCCAGGGCCAGTGCTCTGTGTAAAATGGATATGCAAATTAGGCTAATTATAATTGGCTAAGTTAACCTACCTATAAGTCCCTAGTATATGGTAGGGCATGTAGGTTTAGGGACCACAGCATAGGTAGTGCACCCATAGGTGCACTGCTGAGGTGCCCAGTGTCATTTTAAAGGCAGGCCTGCCTTGCTGGCTGCTTTTAAATTAAAGTTATATGCAAATTCGACTTTGGAATTAAAGGTAGTTCCAAAGTCTCAAACTGTCTTATTTTTACATATAAGTCACCCCTAAGATGTGCCCTATGTGCCCCTAGGGCTGGGTGCCATGTAACTATAAGCAGGGACTTTATAAAAATAGTTTCATAAGCCCTGGTGAGGTAAAAACAGCCAAATTCGTTTTTCCCTCATTGCAGTAAATGGCCTTCATAGGCTAGAATGGGGAGACTTTATTTTAATTTTTAAAGTCTCCTTAAATGTTGCGTACCAAGAGTTTGGTATCAAATTAATTGTTGTAATAAATCCCACAACTTCCAGTTGTGGGATTTAATATAACTTGTTCAGGTAAAGAGTTTTAAACTTTACCTGAAAAGTCGCCAATTTCAGCCCTGCATTGTTTTTGCTGCTGTGCTCTGATTGGCCAGCCTTGAGCAGCTTGACCAAGCTGCCTTGATGAGGTGTGAAGTGGCCTGGCTTCACACAAAGGAATGTGCCTGTGGGAGGGAATCTCCCCTCAGCAGATGGTGAGGCAGGAAGGGGGAGGGCTGCCAAACTGGTCTTCAAAGGCAGAGAAGGACATTTGGAGCCACCAGCAACACCCCCACATCCTGCAACCCCAGACAACTAGGTGCCCCCTTGATTAGATTAGGAGTGGGCAGGAGAGGGGTGTGTTTATGATTTTTAGCCACACCAGTGGGTGGGCTCAGCCAGATGTAACCTCCAAAAATCAGATTCAGCCATGATAGATTTTTAGAGAATGTTGCCTCCTGGGATTGATTTTAGCCAAACTTCCCAGGAAGTGGTCATCACAGGGGGAATGACCCTGCACCTGATTGGAGAACCAGGACCCCCCTGCTTTTCACCCAGGAGCAAGGAAAAAACTGGCAGACCTGCACCCACACCTCAGATCCCCATCAGATTCCAACAAGGAAGAACCAAAGGAGAAGAAGGACTGCCCTGCTGGACCCTTGTCCTGCACCTGGAACTTGAACTCAGAAGGACTGCACCAGCTGCCGACTTGGGCTTCACCACAAGAAGGACTTTGCCTGGCTTCAACTGGTTCAAGGAGGGACTCCCTGTTTGCTACAGGTGAAAAATTGCTATCCAGAGTCCCCTGCACCAACTCCTGAAGAAAGCGACCAGCTGACCACTGCCCAGTGGCCAAAAAGGAGTTTGCGCCAGGTGCGTTCTGGGAGTTGTAGTCCGCACCCCCCCAAGGACCATCTCAGAACTTCTGGACCCTTGGGTTGAGCTGTGGACCCCAAAAGAACCTTAAAAGGACATCTGGGAGAAGCCCCAGAAGTTTGGAGAAGTTTGGAGAATTTTTGTAAAAAAGCTCCATAGAGGGACCGACCCGCCGCGGCAACTCTAGCCGGCTTGCCTCAACCGCGACCTGGCCTGATTTGCTGGTTCGTCCTGGTAAAGAAAAATCTCTGAAAAAGAGACTAAGTCCGAAGGTAAAAAGTTGACCGGGACCTCCCAGCCATCGTATCCGAGAAGGGCTCCATGGACGTCGGATCAAGATCCAGGTTTACCCCGGTCGAAGGATTTTCACCTCGAAAAAACGACTAAGTCTGAAGGTAAAAATCTCCACCGAGGATTCCAGCATCGCATATCCGGAGAAGGGCTCCAGGAGGTCGGATTGGACTGGCAGGTTCGTCCCGCTGAAGAAAATCTTTGAAAAAAAGACTAAGTGTGAAGGTAAACTTTTAACCAAGGCCTCCCGCAGCCTGTAGCCGAGCAGGGCTCCATCGCGGTCGGCCTTAAACTTTGACTTTGCCCCGGTCGAGGTGCAACCAGATGACCCGATTGGCGCTTTTTGTTTCTAGGCGCTAAAAAAAAAAAAAATTCTTTAAAAATTCATATCTCCGGTTCCACTTATCCGATTTTATTCATTTTGGTGTCGTTTTAAAGATAAAAATATATTCCTTTTTTATAAATTGGTTTTGGATTTTTAAACTGTTTCCTGTGTGTTGTTTAATTTCTGTTTTGTGATATTTGAATGCTTTACACTCTGTCTCCTAAGTTAAGCCTTGACGCTCGTTGCCAAGCTACCAAGGGTTGAGCTGTGGTTAATTTACTGAGACCTAACTGGACCTTAGTGGAGGTTAGTGGCCTATTGCTAAGTGTAGGTTCCTACCTGCCCTTATCAATAACCCATTTTCCAACACACACTGACTGCCTACACAAAATGCCCACATGCTACAAGGTGAAACAAGAACGAGCAAAGAGGCATGAACAAGAAAGAACATACGTAGGGTTACAGACAGTGGCTACACAAAATGGACACTGGCCCCATGGCAAGGACAACGAAGACAAAATGGTGGCCTATGCAAACATACAAACACAATAGCCAGACAAAGGAAGCATGGTAAACAATGAAGTGAAAAACAAAAAGAACACATTTTTCATGTAACCCAATGCCATCCCTGGCGTTACATCATAGATGTATTAAAACAACATGTACCACAAAAACAGTTGTTTCATATACCCAATGACTGGGGCTGGCTGGATGGCCAGTAGGCACACTAGGCCACATGGTAAAAATGTACTTAACTGTGCAACTTGTTTTCCCTTATGAAAGAGAAAAATATGAATTGGCCCCTCCAGGCAACTCCCGGCCACCACCACAATCACAATAAAATAAAAAAAATTATTAAAAGTAGAAATAAAATATGGGTGTATGCCCTCTATCAAACAGCACCCTTATCCAAAAGATTTTGAACTTAATTTTTGTGATGTCACAACAAAATAAGGCCTGATTTAGAGTTTTGGAGATGGTGTTACCCCCTCACAAATGTGACCGATGTCCTGTCCGCCGTATTACAATTCCTTTTTATTATATGGAACTCGTAATACGGCAGACCGGATATCCGTTACACTTGTGATTAAGTAATTATCCGCCAAACTCTAAATCAGATCCAAAGTCCTTAAAATACAATAGTATATGTGCAGCAGGAATTTCAGACAAAAAGATTTCACCTTTAAATACAAATGGAAAGTGACTAGGCAGTGGAAAAAGCACTGGAAGGAGCCTTCTGGACAGGAAGAGGAAGTTGGAGTCTTGAAGGCCTCTGGGGCACTTCCTTCTTGTTGGAAAAGAAAGTAAAATAAAAATAATGCTTTTCCCACTAAAAAGCAACCTGAACTGTCCATTTGAGTAGAATAACAGCTCCAAAAGGTATTTTTTAGATGATTCTGCTGCTTCCTGTGTGGAAACCCTACTTGAGAAGTAGCTGTGACCACTCATGATCACCAGCATCACAAAAAAACACTGGATGTCTCTGCAGCATCCAGGAATCGTGCTCGCAGGCGGCAAATCCCATTTGCCAGTGTAGCTTACCACACTTCCCGGCGACGAACAGGAATGTAAGGTTTTTATTTTTGTCTGGGACAGGGATGAAAGGCTGTCTTATGTATGGTGTAGGAAGCTGGCTCTGTATATACTATATAAAAATTAGATATAGTGTGCACAGAGTCCAGGGGTTCCCCAGAGGCCTAATAGAGGCCAAAGTAGATAATACTAATTCTCTCCTTTGTGGTAGTGTGGTCAAGCAGTTAAGCTTATCAGTGGGTAGTGCAAAGCATTTGTTGTACACACACAGACAATAGAAGAAGCACACACTCAATGACTTAACTCCAGACCAATGGTTTTTATACAGCAAAAATATCTTTTGTTCATTTATTTCTAGAACTACAGAATTGAAGTTGCAGGTAAGTACGAAAATTAATAAATATTGCACATATGTATCAATACCACTTTGATTGTAATTGGTAAGTTGTACAGTTTCTGGATAAATGGCAATAATCTGTTTTAAACGTTGACAGTGCAATTTCCAGAGCGGTTCCTGGGGGGAAGAAAAGTTAGTACATTTTGCAGGTAAGTACAACACTTGCAGTTCCAGTCTCCAGGGGTTAGGGAGTCCACAGGTAGGGGTTTAAGTTAACCCCAAACACTCACCACCAGCAACACAAAGCCGGCTGGGTGCAGAGATCAAATTTGATGCAAGTTTAGCATGGGCTCCTATGGAGACTGGGGGCACTCAGTTTCAGATTTGCTGGCAGGTAAGTACTCGCGTCTTCAGAGGGCAGACCAAGCTCACACCCTCAGCTGTGCAGGGGCAGCCAGGTGCAGGGTGCAAATATGTGGTCGGGCTCCCAATGCGTTCCTATGAGGGGACCCCAGCGGTCACTTAGATGCTGCAGGCTGGGTCTGGGGAGTTGGTTTGGGAAAACCACAGGCTAGACAAGTAGGAGGGATGCCCGATGAACGTTGCTGCACCAGAGGTCAGGTTCTCCAAGGCCTGGGAGTTGCAGGTGAAGTGTACATTTAGACGTCGGATATCTTTGTCCAGAGCTGTTGTGGTCAAGGGGGTCCTCTGAATTCACACTGCAGACATCGTTGTGAGGGCAGGAGAGGTCTACCCAGGGTGGACACTTGCTCAGAATCACCTGGGGGATACTCTCTAGCCAGCTGGGCCACCTGGACATGGGCCGTGGGCGTCGGATGCAGATTGGTCAGGAGTGGCGGATCCGAGGAAGCTCTGGAGTCCTTAGTTGTAGTTTTGTCTTGGACAGTGCCGCTGTCCATGGGAGATTTTGGTCCTTTGAGATGCAGGCAGTCCTCTGGAGGCTTGGCAGATGTTGCTGGTCCCACAGGATGCGTTGCTTTCTTTTGCAGGTTCTTTGAAGCAGGAGACAGGCTGGTCGGGCTGAGGCTAAGTCAGTTTTCGTCTTCCTTCTTCTCTGCTGGGGTTTCAGCTTAGCAGTCCTATTTTTCTTGTCAGGTCCAAAGGAATCTGGTGAGCGGCGATCAGGGAAGCCCTTACATTCTAGATTTAGAGACATTACAGGGTTAGAAGGCAGTAGCCAACAGCTACTGTCCCTGACAGTGGCTACACCCTTCCTGTGCCCACTCCTTTTGGGGAGGGGGACACATTCCTAACCCTATTGGTCCCTGTCCTCCAAACCAAGATTGAGGATTCTGCAGGGGGGGTCACTTCAGCTCTGGACACCTTAGGGGTGGTCCCAGCTGAAGTGGTCACTCCTCCTTGTTTTTCCTAAGTTTCCAGCTGAACTTGCCACCAAAAGTGGGGCTTTGTCCTGGGGGTGGGCATCTCTACTAGCAGAAGTGGCCTGGGGCTCTGTAAAAGGAGGCCTCAGTTTTTGAAGTTCACCGCCAGGCATTACAGTTCCTGCAGGGAGTGAGGTGTGAAGCACCTCCACCAATAGCAGGCTTTGTTTCTGGCCTCAGAGAATACACAGGCTCTCACCACATGGGGTCAGAAACGTTTCTACTAGTGGCAGGTTGGCATAGACCAGTCAGCCCTACACTAGAGGACTGGTTTAGATACAGGGGACATCTCTAAGATGACCTCTGGGTGCATTGTCAATAAATCCAACACTGGCATCAGTGTGTGTTTATTGTGCTGAGAAATTTGATACCAAACTTCCCAGTGTTCAGTGAAGCCATTATGGAGCTGTGGAGTTCATAATGGCAAATTCCTAGACTATGGCCCTCATTATGATACTGGTGGTAAAGACCGCCTACTGCCGCAGCGACGGCCAGCAAAAGACCATTGCCGCGGCTGCCAGCCATCCGCCGTATTATGACCACAGCCGGATTTCTGCCAGAAGAATGGCGGAAATCCAGCTGTGGCCATGCTGGAGGTTGGCTGTAAGGTGGCTGTGCTGCCAGCAGCAGCGCCACGCTAGTAGACCACCGCTAGCTGTATTATGAGAAATAATACAGCCTGGCGGTGTTCTGCTGACGGACGCTGCTGCTGGAAGCAGCGCCCCATCCTGTCTCCTGCCATAGGACCCCCTAAACACAGGTAAGTATGTGCTCCCTCATGGGAGGGGAGTGTGGGGTGTTGTGTGTGTGAGTGTGTGTGTGTAGGTCTGTCTGTGCGTGTATGCGGGTGTGTGCTGCGTGTTGTATGTGTGTGCATGTCTGAAGGTGTGAGTGCGTGTATGCTGTGTTGTGTGAATGCATGCCTACGTGTATATATGTAAGTGTGTGCAAATGTGTGTGTAAATTGATGTTTGCATGCGTGGATGAATGTGGGAATGGGTGAGCGAATGCGTGTGTGAAGGGAGAGGCGTGTATGAAGGGAGGGTCTGGAGAGGAAGGGTAGGGTGGGGGGATTATGGGGAGGGGTTTGGGGTAGGAGAGACCCCTATCAGTGACAGGGAAGGGATTCCTTGTCACTGATAGTGCCTACCACCATTGTTTTCGTGGCGGTAAGGAAGCCACGAAAACCATGGCGTTAGGCAGGGTCCTTATCCCGCAGGCAGTACAGTGACTGCTGCTGGGCTAGAGATTGATATCTCCCGCCCTGTGGCCATTACTGCTGTGGTGGTCAGTGTGGTACATTGGCAGTTTGGCTTCAGCCAAACCGCAAATGTCATAATATGATGGAAAGTACCGCCAGCATGTTGGCAGTACTTTCCCCCATATTACTGCCGACCGCCAGGGTCATAATGCGGGCCTGTATACTCAATATGGCTACACTGCACTTACAATGTCTAAGAATGGACTTAGACACTGTAGGGGAAAATTGCTCATGGAGCTACGCTCTCACCTGTGGTATGGTGCACCCTGCCTTAGAGCCGTAAGGCCTGCTAGAGTGGCGACTTACCTATGCCACAGGCAGTGGTTTGTGGGCATGGCACCCTCAGAGGGGTGCCATGTTGACTTTGCCTTTTTCTCCCCATCAGCACACACAAGGTGCAAAGGCAGAGTGCATGTGCTTGGTGAAGGTCCCTCAGGGTGGCATTATACATGCTGCAGCCCTTGGTGACCTTTCCTGGCCACAGGGCCCTTGGTATCATAGGTACCTTTTACAAGGGACTTATCTGGGTGTCAGGGGTGTGCCAATTGTGTAAACAATGGTACAGTTTTAGGAAACGAACAGTGGTGCCTGAGTCTGGTTAGCAGAATCCCACCACACTCTCAGTCAAGGCAGCATCGATATCAGGCAAAAAGTGTGGGGAGATAACTGCAACAAGGGCCAGTTTCCTACATATGGCTCCCCCATTACTCCTCTGCCCCTACCTAGCAGTTGAACATAGGGGAAGGTGATTTTGGGGCTGTACATAACAGAAAATTATAGATGGATAAAAAGTTACTTACTGGGATATTTTTCACCTCTGGGTTCTGAGTGACATCATAGACAATTCAAGCTTTGCTCTTGTCTATTTGAGGTCACTCAGAACCCATCACTGAAAAACATCCCTTTAACATACTATTACCCATCTATAATTCTATATATTGACTTGTTGATACCACTAGTTTTCATTAGATGGCTATGATTTACAGCAATTTTAGCCACAATATTGAATTCGGAACATTTTGACTGACTATGAACTATATGCATGTTGATGTTAGATTTAATTTTGGTTATATTTTGTTTAAATGTATTTAGTTTCATGTATCTATGTACTTTGAAATGTGGTTACCTATTTACTATTTCAGTAATCATGTTTTAATTGTTCAGTTCTGGATGGCAAATATGCAGATGACCAAACATCCCTATGAATCATTGTTACACTTTTCAAATTATCCACTCTAATGTGGCGACCAACTTTATGGTAGTAGATGTGCTTCATGAAGTCCTTTGTTTATGTTCAATGCATAGCACAATTATAAAACATTCTGGTTCATTTTTTGTCTCTTACCGGTGATAAAGGCATGTATGTTCAAAGACGGCGAGTAAATTCAACGTTTCTCACTTAGATGTGGAAATAAAACAGATACACTTGCAAGCTCAGAAGCACTTACTCGTCTTTAGACCAGAAGAAGTTTTTGAAAAAATATATATTATTGAAAAAATCACCCACCTACAGGGGATATCTGTCCCCCTTGTAAAGCAGGTCACATGCTGTTTGCACTATTAAAAAGAAAGTGGATGCTTCAAGAAGTCACTAAACCTTTCACTAACACTCTGCCTCAATGAGCAGCGTATTATATTATATGACATATATGTGATAGGGCACAAGGTCCCAGTTTCTGCCCAGTGCCCCAAGTTTGAGCTGTACCACGGGACAAACAGTGACAATGCAGCTCATCATAATGAGACACAGTGAATACTTGAGACAAATTTAGTCAGAATGTTTATTGCTTACTTTTGAATCAAAACAAATAGTGTTACCCCATAATGCTGTCACACTGCTGGCTGCCTAGATGAGACTTCCATCACATACATTTTTCTATTGTGTGCCTATTGTGGTACAGAATTTAAACAAGTAAAAAACTGATCACAGATTGAGAAGTGATCTCTCTCACCAAACTCACCTCCACCCATCGTGAATACAAATCCAGCATGTATATTCCCGTGATCACAAACCAATATAGTGATCCTTATCCAGTCTCCGTCTAAGTTTCAACTTCCAATAGACCGTCGATGTTCTTCTTCGATGTCCTCCAACAATTGCGCTGTAAAAAAAAAAAAAAAAAAAAAAAAAAAATAAAAAAATCCTTCTTCCTCATCTAAGATGGCCGCCACGAAACATTTAGTCCGTTTTCTTCAGCCAGTTGGGCTTGCTTTCTCTTTGAGCAATCTTGGATCGTTTTCCACACTCAAAATGGCCGCAACCAAACATCCAGTCTATTTTCTTCAGTCAATCTGGCTTGTTTTTCTCCTTCCAGTCCTTTTTCAATTGCTCACTGACCTTCTGACGTCGTGAAGCATCCAGAGACCACTTTGATCCTTAGTAAATGCTCAAACAGCTTTCCACAAAGCCCCTACAACCGCAATTTCACACTTTTCTCCGCTAGAACATGCTGCAAGACGCTCGATCCTCTCCCAGCACGTCTCTGTAAGTTATCTCAGTTTTTCTCTTAAATAATCCAAGCTCTTCCTTCTTTGTTGTTGTTGAGGCTGTTCCATCACGGTATTTATTACAGCCTCAACCAACAGCCAGCATATCAACTGTCATGCAGAACATCAGAACAAGCTGGTTCCATGCCCAGTGTTCTGGCATAGAGCCATGTTACATCATTACACCTATCTCATCTGCTGAATACTCACAACCCACTACACCAGCATTTTATCACCTGTTCTCACTTTCTGTTGTATCATATTATAACTGGATCTATATGGTGCTTACCACCCCTGATGAGGCGTTGAAGAAATTTAAGCCAAGAAGCAGGCTACTCCAGAACCCAAGATTAATGGTTAATCCAATGTTTATTGATTATTGTTGGTTAATTGAGCTTCTAAAAAATCAATCCATGCATTTGCTTCAGTTTATTTGTGGTTCATTACATTACTAGGATTTAGGTATGATCATGTGTGAGGCTGTGTGAGTTATTGAAAATGGCATTGAACAGATAGACTTGGGATCAGGTATTGTTAAATTGCAAGGATGTGGATCTAAATAATGGAGAATGGTATCTAGGAAGGGAGTTGCAAGCAATTTGCAAAAGTGCACTAAAGAAGACTAAGGGAGGCAGACGTGACTAAAACTAATCTGTACTCGTAGAGATGGGGTATGCAGAAAATTAGAAATGAAGAGGAGCTCATTCAAAAGAAAGAAACAAAAGAAAACAACTAAGACTCCTAAACCAAGGTCAGATGTTCATGCAGTGCTTTAAAATATTGTGTGCAATGTGCATGGTATTTGTAAAGTGCACTGTTACCTTAAAAAGTGCATTGGTGCTACTACTGGTATCTACCAATCACAACATAATCTTGCGAATATTAACAAGAGAACAGCAAGGTCATCAAGGCTTTGCAAAATGGCAGTAACTTAAACTTAAGGATATGAGTGGCTCACAAATTTCTAGGTTTTATCTGCAATTACTCCAGAAAACACATACCCACTAAGCGAATGCTTGAACTCAGGTATCTAAAGAAGCCAAATATCTGCAGAACATAGAAGGCCTCTGGGACAGCTAGGATTACACTTTTGCTGCAGGCAAAGCTATCCCACCAATGAAATGCTGTGAATACAATGTACATAGAGTTGAAAATCACCTTTTTCTTGAAGGACAGCCACTACAAAGGCCCTCATTATGAACTTGGCGGTGAAGACCGCCATGCAGGTGGCGGCAGAGATTTCCGCCACTGGCATGGCAGTCTCGACCACCATATAATGAAGACAGTGGGGACCGCCACAGGTGGCCTTCCGCCACTGCCAAGCTACCACCGACAGGCAGCCTGACGATGACGGAATTCATCATCCGATAGGGCAGTGCTACAAGCAGCGCTGCCCTGTGGATAAAGAACCCTTGTTCCGCCAGACATTCCCTGGTGGGTTCACCCGCCAGGGAAAGGCTGATGGAAGGGGTGCTCTGGGGCCCCCCTGGGGGCCCCTGCACTGCCCAGTCACTTGGCATGGAAATTGCAGGGGCCCCCGTGCAGTGCCCCATCGCTCAGGTCACTGCCCGATCTGCGCATCAGGTGCTGCTGCACCCGCCACACATCAGCATTGGCAACAACTCCACGTGGAGCCGTCAGCAATGTCCCGGCCCAGCATTCTGACGGACTGGCTGGCGGAAACACGGTTTCCGCCTGCCGGCCCAGCAGAATGTTCACAATTCGCCCGGCGGGGTCTCAAAAGGGCTGGTGGTCTGTGATAACACCGCCAGCATGAACACAGCGGGGATTTCCCCCGTGTCCATAATGACCCCCAAAGTCTTTAGTGCATTGACATAAAAGCATGACTTGGAGTTGTTTAGGTAGACCTAGTGAGGTTCTTAAAACTTGGAGTTACAAGAGTCTAAATGACTCAAAATCATGGCCTGAACTACCTGAAAACAGGAGTGAGTGGGAGAACAAGGTAAAATCTTACATGAACATTTTATAAAAGGAAAATAAGTAGAAGATAGTTTAGCAATCAGCTCCCAAAGTGAGAGGTCCTGATCCAAATAAACACAGAGATCTCTAACATCAAGCACTTGAGGGGGTGCATATCCCAATTCGATAGGCTATAATGTTTTTGGGATTACTCTGGCTATCTTTGTACCCGAGACAATTAAGATTTCTGTTTTTTCTTAGTTTAGTTTGAGAGTAGGGGTGGCCTCAATTTTTAAATGCACAGGCGGACTTGGAGTAATTTAGTAACTCTTTGTTACTCACATAATGCAGAATTACTAATAATTTCTCCTACTCCACCAGCAAAATTAAATCAGCACTGCTTGGTTTTAAACAGAGCTATAAGAGGAAGCAATCCCTCTATGTTTAAATATCACTGCAGATTAAACTTTAATATGCAGTGATTTTTATGGATAGTAGGACTGCTCCCTCTTCCAGCCCTACCACTGCAGTTCCGTGTATACCCCTCGGTGCCCCTACATAAGCATGTAAGGGCGCCGAGGGGTATGCGCTGCATTGTGATGCACTAATGAAACTTTAATAATTGCGTCCACCACTAGTTGAGAGCATTGTTCTTCATCCAGTCAGAAAGGTCATGCGTACAATAACAGAATGCATACAATTATGAAAATGTGTAAAGGTACTGGAAGATTTGGAAGTGTTGTCATCCATTGAGATTAGACATTTGGTTATATCGATGCGAGAAATTGTGTTATTGGTTACATGAGCAGTGACCACTGGTCAAGCAACTGCCACAATTCCTGTCAGTGTGAGGCAAAAGCAAACCCAAAATGAACCTGTGCTTAACCCTGTGGTATCATGGCATGAAAACAGACAGTCAGGTTTAACTTAGAGATATTGTGTAAAGTATTTAGGCAGCACACAAGCAGTAATAAAGTGAAAACACAACACAGGAAAATCCTACACCTATTCAGAAGAATAGAGTCAATTTCAATACTTTTTTTACACCAAAATGACAAGAATTGCATCAGAAGAACCAGACATATGCAATTTTAGGTAAGTAAAGCGGCTAAAAGCACAAAGTGCCACTCACAGCTATCTGGTTGTGCGGACTAGATTCAAATTGAAAGTTCAGGCCTAACATGTCTGTTTTGAAGAAATTAAATAAAGTATTTCCCAGTAATAGATTCTCCCAATACCTGCTCCATTTGGGAGCCAAAGGTAGATGCATTTTTGACACCACACAGTAAGTTATAAAGTTGTGTATGCTTATAAGCTATAATTTATGATTAAGATTAATTTTCAATTTAATTATTCTTGAATAGGTATCTTCATCCAAATGTATGAAATCGGACTGCCATGTATCATAGCTACTTGCTATGGTTATATGTTGTGGATTATTATGGTCACTTACTTTCCATTTTAAGATCTAATAACCTTTAAAGAAGGGAAAGGGGACACTAAAGAATAAAGTAAATTATTTAATAAAAGTAGTTTCGGCTGGGTTATTTGAAGGAAATCTCCCATTCAGAGTTTGGAAGCCCAGATCAAAAAATATGTTCCACATTTTGTAACTTTTTTTTTAGTTCAAAGAATTTTATTACATTTAATATAGAAGAATAACATTAAAGAACATGGTGATACATGATAAAGTTGGCATATTGTAACGTAGTATAGTAGTATGGGGGTACTAAAATTGCAAAGCAGTTTACACTCCTTTTTATGCTGCATGTAAAATACATATATAATGACATAAACATCACATTAATAGATGATAGTACCCTGTATTACAAATAATTGTTTTATCTTCTGGATACGGATATCCATAATAGAGGGCACACATAGTAGAATCCTGTTTATGTCAATGGGAATTAGTACAAATGAGAAAGAAGTATTTACATACAGTTTCATAAAACTAGATGATCATGTAACCAATGCATGTCCAAGTACTGTACCACCAAGGATTGGAACTGGGACACAATTGAACAGGGTAAATTAAGGAAGGGGGGAGGGAAGGATGAGTGAGTGAGATATCTGTTAAGTGTTGATGAGATAGTTTATGATTTGGTATCCTTTTACACATATATATCTAAGGAAAGACATACTGTGTTAGACATTTGTGGTGACATTTGATTTCTAGATTGAAGTGAATGTACTCCTCTAAGATATGTGACCCAAGCCCACCAGGTATGATATGAAAGGGTCTTGAATGATTTCCATTCAGAGAGGATGACTTTAACTGCAATTGTTAGGAGAAGATCAAGTAAGGCCATATCATTAGGGTAAGGTTCAATGTATTTTCAGCAGCCCAAGGTCTGAGACTCAATATTTGAAAGTTTATATTTATAGTTGGTGTAAAAATGTTAGATAGCTTATTTGGTGTTAATCTCCAATACGGTTCTAAAAGAGTATACTCAAAGAACATGTGCGTGTGGGAACCAGGCATCAGATTACAATTCCAGCGTACATCATTGTTACTTAGATGTAATTTATGTAATCTCATTGGCGTCCAGTGTAATATATGAATAGTGAAGAACTTGGACTGTATGAGAGCGGGAAATATTGTGTTTGAAAATTATAATTTACCAATTTTTTGCCAATCTTTTTCGGATATGTGATTAAATACATCCATGTTAAAGTGGTTAGAACATTTGGATAACAAGACTGATGATTGTCGATTTTGTGAGTCCACTAAATATTTGTAAATTTTGGAGGCAATATGACCCAAAGATTTGCATGTCTGAAGTCGAAATGGCAAGTATGGTTGTTTGTGCAGTGTAAGCTTAGACAATTTCACCTTTGTGTTAAATAATTTGTAGAAGTCTAGATTTGATAGGGCATGTACACTAGCTAAAGCCAAAAAGAGATAGGATATTTGTTAATGTCATATAAATCTTTAAGAAATCTAATTCGTTTGGAAGCCCATTCAGCTGAAGTATGCGTTGCATCTTCTTACTCGAGTTTAGAATTATGCCAAAGTGATGCCCATCTGGAATTCTGGAGTGACATTGGGAGTTTGTTATCTAGAAGTTTGAGAACGTTAATGGTGTCTCTAAGTATTCATTTGGGAAGAGGTGGTAGAAATTTTGACATTGTGATAAATGATGTAGGACTAAAGGGAGAATAAATCTCCTATTCAATCTCTAGACATCTGGGAGTGTTAACTGTCATTGGGAGTTGCCATACCGCACCTTGTGCTGCTAAAAAAACAGTTTGATAAAGATCCCAATATTGGAAGTTCAAAATTGTTCTCTAGAAATGTTTCCAAGTCTGAAGGTTCAGAGAAGATCTTTGTTTGGCCTTTTAGGGTAATCTAGAATTTGAATGGATCAGAAAAGGAAATTGGGATCTGCATTGCTATAAGTCGTTTCCTCAGATTTAAGAAGCCTTTACACCAGCTCACCATGTTTCCAGCATAGTCCTGTGATACGGAGATCTTGTGGTCTTCCCATTTGATTGTTCGAGCCTTCCTTATATGAGCTAAAATTTGCTCAGTATGTTGGTAGCATAGAGGTTTAAAGATCATAGGTCTTGGGTTGGTTGTATTTTTGGATTTGTATAGGTTAGAACCCTATGAGCTCTTTCAATTTCAAAATCTTTAGTGAAGGAAATTTGAAATTAGGAAGTCGGCAGCAGATTTGGCAAAGTTTTCTATTCCCTTGGGTAGACAAAAAATATTAAGGTTACTTATTTTGTTTCAATCTTCTTTGTCTGTCAATTCCATTTTAAGTGAAGAGATGGATTGTTCTAGGACCTGAATATGTTTGGCTTGCCAGTTCCTGAAATCTTCCAACACACTTAGGGCCAGATGTAGCAATTTCAGAATTTCCGAATCGCAAATTCTGATGCAGAACGGTGTCTCAGACACCGTCTGCAAATTGCTATGGGGTCGCAAAGACCCACCTCATTAATATTAATGAGGTGGGTCGCATTTTGAGACCCCATAGCGATTCCCTGCACTCACAGGGATGGTGGCCTGCTGGAGACAGCAGATCTCCATGTCTGTGACTTCTTTTTAAATACAGCAGTTTTTTTTTTTTTTGTAATGCAGCCCGTTTGATTTAGTTTTTTCAGAGTAGGCAGTGGTCCATTGGACCACTGCCTGCTCTGAAAAAACACCAGTGTGACACTGGTGGTAACTGCGAATTGCTTTGCGACTGCGTTCGCGGTCACAAAGCAATTTAGCATTGCGGTGCGAGTCGCAAATAGGACTCCTATTTGCGAGTCGCATTCACATTTTGCGAGTCGGTACCGACTCGCAAAATGTGAATGAAAATGCTTCCTACATCTGGCCCTTATTCTTGTTTCGGCATTAGAAATACGGATGGTTAAGTATTTGAGGTCCTTACGAATACCTGTCACCTCTACTTGTAGCAGATCTGTGTTTGTTTTGGTGCTCTGCTCAATCTCATGCACAGAGTTGAGTTTGTGGAGAATGGCCTCAAGAGTTGAGGCAGGCTCAGGGCTCCCTTTCACAGGGGATTCAGGGCCTATAGGTGAATGTTTGGTCTGTTTCAGGTTAGCTTTTGTCTCTCTTTCTTTTGTGTTGGCATCCTTGTTGTCTGCCAGCTAATCGTTTGGCTGATAAGATGAAATAATTGTCGAAAGTAGATGGTTCACCGCAATAATGTGAAAGCATGGCAATATTTTACTTAGAAAGTGCATGGTTGTAGTGATGTGGACTGTCTGCCAGAAATTATATTAGAAGTGTCACTTGGTGGCTACTGTGAGATACATTGGACAGAAAGTCTGAGGGGCAAGACCTATTAGGGAAGCACGTTTTGACAAGTAAGCCCTTCTCCACTGGTAGCCCCCAAAAGGCTAGCCATTATTCCAAGGTTAAAATTCTTTATGTTGATAATTGTGACTGGTAAGATGAAATAAATGTCAAAAGTAGATGGTTGACCACAGTAATCTGGAAGCATGGCAACCGTTTACTTAGAAAGTGCATGGGTGTAGTGATGTGGACTGTCTGCCCGAAATTATATTAGAAGTGTCACTTGGTGGCTACTGTGAGATTCATTGGGCAGAAAGTCTGGTGGGTAAGACCTATTAGAGAAGCACGTTTTGACAAGTAAGCCCTTCTCCACTGGTAGCCCCCAAAAGGCTAGCCATTAATCCAAGGTTAAAATTCTTTATATTGATAATTGTAACTGATAAGCTAAAACCATGTAAAATAATCTATATTATTCTTCGATGGAGAAGAGAAATGTTAAGTACAGAAATTAGCTCTGGTGTATGAGCACAGTTCACAGGTTTGAGTGTGTTGCTGGTACAATACTATGTTCTAAAGTCTGTACATGCAAGGAAAAATATTTTTAAGTTATTTCATATGGACACATGGCCTTGTAGCAGTAAAGTAATGCTGAGGAGAGATAGAATATGCCTGCATACAGGGGCAAGTCATTTTCTGAGGGCCAAACCAGTGCTCTTCCAATTCCTACAGCAGGTGTAAAGTGATTAAATGCAGAAGATCCACATTTTCAGAGAAATCTTACTTGCTATTCTGATTGTGTTTTCTCTGACTTTCTGCATATCAGAGTATTGTATTATGTTTAATGTTTGAAATTACAATCATGAATATGAGTAATAAAAATGATGTTGGTGATATCATCATTTGCTAGTTATTCAATTTCAATAATTAAAATTAATTTTGTATCCTCGATTAATTTTCATCTGCTATTTCAGTGTGGGATTCTACTTAGTGGAACCAAATTGAAGGTGGGTTGTTTTTTTGTTTTGGTTACTATCCTGCTCCTATATTGCTTGCTTTCAGGGTACTCTTAGGGTATTGATTGTTTCTCCAACTCTCTGTACATCGCTGAGGAGAAACCAAGCACCACTATCTTGAAGACTATCACTCAAATAACTTAAAATATGGCCTATCTGAGGCTCTGGATTGAGTCATGCTGCTCTGTCTGTGTTCCGCTTGAATCAGCCTCCATGATTGTGCAAAGGCCATTTATTAGGACAGGATTGCCATAAACACCATAACATATAACAACAATAACCACATGAACTTATTAACATTACAGCTGTGTCTTTTTGTTATCCTCTCTTTCCCCTTCTCACCACATAATGCCTCACGCAGTCTATTGCCATTCATCCCCATCACTTCCTCCCATCGCCATAGTCTTCCTCTCTACCTTTCCAAACATCCTCCAACCACCACTTTATTCGCCTGTTCCAGCCAATCTACCCCCAGATCTCCTTTCACCTGCAATCCTTCTTCCTCCTCCGGAGGGGTGGATCTGCCCGCATCTGACTCTCCCCCTCTGATGTATTGCTCGCCACTCTCCTGCAACCTGTGCTTGACAACCTAGACCCCACCTCCATCCTCATGCTGCAGGGCAGGTGGGTGGTAAAGCTCCATGCACCGCACTGCCCGAGACCCGGAAGAAGATGTCACTTCCTCCTCCGGCTCCCTATAATCCTTTAACCCACGTGACCTCCACCTCCTACCCAGGCCAATCCTGTCGTCCCTCCCTCTTAACACAAAACTTCCTGGGGCAGGACGAGACTGCGTCCACCTCCCCCGGGTCCCTCCATCGTGGGAAAGCATCATGACTCCATGGTTGTGCAAAAGGCCATTTATCAGGACAGGATTGCCATAAACAACATAACACATAACACAAATAACTACTTGAACTTATTAACCTTACAGCTATGTCTTTTTTGTTATCCCCTCTTTCCCCTTCACACCACGTAATGCCTTACCCATTCTATTGCCATTCGTCCCCATCACTTCCTCCATCACCATTGTCTTCCTCTCCACCTTTCCAAACATCCACCAAACACCACTTAATTCACCTGTTCCAGCCAATCTACCCCCATATCTCCTTTCATCTGCACTCCTTCTTCCTCCTCCCAAGGAGTGGATCCGCCCACATCTGACACTCCACCCACCGATGTATCAAAAACCAGAAAAACTTCAATGGTGTTTTTCTTCCCCACCTTTGAATGCCATCACAACTGCAACATCATCATGCGCACTGGCTCTTCCCACACCATGCTTTTTTCATTCCAAAACCTTGCCAACACTTCCCTGAGTTGCATCATGTAGTAACCATAGCCCAAATCTGAAAGGTGGACCCAATCATCCTGAAACAGCACTTCTACCTTTCCTGCATTTCCTCATGAGCCACCACTTTCACTCCAAGGTCACCACAAAAGACCCTCATCGCCCTGTTAACCTTCTTATGAGCCTTATCAATCAGAGCGTATTTAACTGCACCCCTCCAATGCCTGCAAGGCACAAATTCCATCCATACTAGACAAGTCCCATGCACTTTCCGAGTAAGTATCTTCAGATCACGCTGCATGTGTTGCATTAGTGACAATCCTGACAACTGCACCAAATCATTCTCCTCTAGATGAACTAGTAACAAGTCCAGACAGCCTCTCCTTGGCACCAATGATGCCAGAAAAGGCACAACTCCCCATCTCATACCCCTTTCCCCCACCATAGCACCTTATGCCGTCTGCTTGACAGTCCCAAGTTACGTCCATAATTCTGCCGCTCAGCATACTTTGCAACCCAGTGCACAAATGAGTGTCCCACTATCCATGTCATAGCTTTGCTGCTCAACAGGCCTCTCACACATCCTAGGGAAAAAGAAAAAAGGTTACTAACCTCATTCCCCCACACACCCTTTTTCTCCCCACTTCCCCATTCCCATTCACACCGTTACTTCCACAGGTAACGCTCACTGCATCTCGACTTCCATCTCCTGATCTGGTGAATCCTCAACGATCCCCACCATGGGTCCCCCGCCGATGTTGCTGCCCTGAATTTAAAGGACTGGTTCCTGAACGCAGCAGGGTCCCGGCCTGTCGCCGCCACAGCCCTGTGCAGCACAGCCAACAGCTGAAAAGCTTTGACCTTAGTACCATTTTGATGACAAAAAACAGCCCCCTGCCTGCATCCTGGACCATCGTTCACCGAAATCCATTTTCCTCTCCCGTCCTCTCCCCACCTGATCCGTCTTAGACCTTCGCAACCATATGCCAACATGTCTAGCCTCCAAAAGCACCTCATAGCTCCTGATGCCCTTTGCACGACCCTGACCCAAAACCTCAGACACTCTGAGAGCCCCAAAAAACATTTAAATCACACACAACTGGAAAACTGCCACTTCAAACTTGTTATAACAACACCCTTCCAAACATCCCAACACATCCTCTAAAAGCTCAAATGTTACTGCTCCCCTCAACCCCGGCCCAAACCCAGTCCTTCCCTACCCCAACCCTTCAGAACCCTCCCCAACATCTCATCTCCTGCAGGGTCAAAGCTCCACCATAGCTTTCCGTAAAAGGACACAACAGCCAGCTTGCCCACTATTGTCACTGGAGACAGCCCCTTATCCATCAAACTCAACACATACAGCATAACAAATTCTTCCCTGTCATTTCTGTCCATCAATGACGCACACCGCTGTCTCCTAGAACTTCATAAAATCCATCCATGCCAGCTGATAGTTCCTTCGAGTAGAGTAGGCTAAAGACTTCTCCATCAGCCTAAGAACTCTCAAGCCTCCCATTCCCAAACTTCTGCAGGGACCAACATCTTGACCTTCTCCGCTACCGGAGCCATACTGTGAAAATGATGCCATTGTGAACGAGATAATGAGTCTGCAATAATATTGTTCACACCCGACACATGAGTCGCCGTAAAGACAATATTCCTGAGCATGCACAACAGCATAAAGTGCCTCAGCAACCACAGAACTCTCAGGTCGCGAGCCATCTGTCTATTCACCAACTCCACTACTGTCATATTATCCACATGAAACATCACAGTTCTGTTCTGCACCTCATCCCGCCACACCGCCAACGCCACCAGGAGGGGTAAAAACTCCCAAAATACAATACTCTGTCATTGCTGTAACCAAGACTGAGACCAAGGCTCTGCACACCACCTGCCATTCTAAAACAAGCCAAAGCCATGCGCCCCAGCTGCATCAAAGAAAACATGAACCTGCCACACCATTTTCTCTTCTTGAAACCACATAGAAACTCCATTGAAATTACCAATAAAAAAGTGCCAAACACCCAAATCCGCCCTCACCGCCATAGATATCTGAATCCTGTGATGCAGCAACGTTGCACCAGAAAGGGCCAAGCCGCCTGCCAAAAGTCCTACCCCCGGACCACCCTGCAAGCAAAGGTCAAGAAATCCAACAATTTTTTGCATCTTCCGGAGCTCCACATGTCTCTCATCCATCACTTCCTCCAAACAGGCCTGAAACTTCACCACTTCTATCTGGGCAGGCGTGCAATAATGTGAACTAGTTCAATTGCCAGAAAAAAACAGTGTTGTATTAGCACCCTCCGTCTTCTCAGGAGTCAACTGTACCCCAAATTCAGCAGCCATAGCCTCAAACTGACACAGCGCCCTAACGCACTCACCTGCACCCACCTTGCCAACAAACAAAAAGTCATCCAGGTAGTGTGTACCTCTTTTATGTCCCCTGCCCTTCATAAAGACCCGTTGTAAGAAAGAGCTGAATGCCTGAAAAAGTGCACACGAAATGGCGCAACCCATAGGCAATGCCCTGTCAACGTAAATAGCCCCATCAAACTGCATCCCCAACAAAGAAAATCCCCTGGGTGAATAGGTAGTAAACGAAACACAGATTTGATATTGCATTTGCCAAACAAGCCCCTGCCCGCATTGCCATACCAACGCCACTGCATCATCCACTGATGCATATACTACTCTAGTGTCTTCCGAAGCTATGAAGTCATTGACCGATGTCCCCTCTGGCCATGACATGTGGTGTATCAGCCTGTACTCTCCCTCCTGCTTCTTAGGTAAAAACCCTCAATAGAGAAATCATGAGGCCCAACATGGGCAGTCAAAAAAGGGGCCCACAATCCTCCCCTCCTTCACTTCTTAGCACAATTTTTCTCTCACCATCTCCGGTAGTTCCTTGGCTGACCCAAAATGTCAGCCCATCTACAACCCCTAGATCTCCGATACCCCAATCGAAAGCCTTCCTGAAACCCCCTTCTAATCTCAATGCCACATCCACTGCCAGATATCATGTCAGCCATGGCAACATTGCCTCCAGGTTAACTGGCGTAGGAGCCCCTTGGACAAGCAGGTCCCTGATGTCACCTGCCGCTTCCAGCCATCCATTTCTCCGCCGGGCTGGCCAGCGTAAAGCATTGTGTAATGGATGCCTACCCCCGCACTTGGAGCATTCACGTTTGAATCTACACGGATTCCTGTTGCAAAAGCCCTTGTTGTAGTTCTAACATGCCCCAGGGGACCCCCCGGCTGAATTACTTAAGACCCCCGCATTGACTGCACTTTCCAGCCCTGTTAGACGGGACATGGTTGAAAAGACTTCTAAGTAATAGGTAAGCCACTCACTATATGAGTGGATGCCATAGACTACGTGGATGACATCCACTACATCCACAGCTCCGGATCTAAATCACCCCACGGTTTGTCCGTGTTGACACTGACTCATGCACTGAACTCTTCATCATAGCTAAGCCATACAAATCCCTGAAAGTGCATCTGTGTCTTCCTAATAATATCCATAAATTTAAACAAGGCGATCGCCCTGTCAGGATATTTATCACAATACACCCTGGCGTATATTAAAAACACCGAAATCCAGTTTTCCATGTTAATAGGCACTCTCCTCGCTAGCTCCCTTTCTTCCTTTGATCTTTCCTTGGCCTGTATATCTCTGTGAAGAAGCGTAAACACGTCCACATATTTGTGTTTCCAAATCCTATTCTTTGTTTTATCAGATAAATGGGACCCCAGCGGCATAGCCAGCCCCAAATAAGGTAGTAGCTTCCTATGCCCTGCTTCTTCCTTGGCCTCATCAGTCTCGCCTGTGCCACTCGCTGTCAGCTCTGCTGTGCTAACTTTCGCCCCTCCACCTATTTTTCCCCCATTGCCCCTTGCAACCCAAACTCTTTTCCGATAACCCCGTCCCCCACACCAATGGACTTGCAAGACGTTTTTAGCAACCCCACCCCTTTCGCATCCCACACAGTCCAACAATCATCCTTACCTGCTGGGATACTCGCATCCTTCTTCTACAGCCTGGCCGTCAGTCCTACCAGTTTCTTCTGCCCTTCTGTTCCACCAATCTCAGCCCTCGTCTCCTGCAATGTGGCTGCCCATGCCACTTGGGCCTCTTCCTCATGCCCGGGCATGCTTCTCTGACTGTCACCCACCTCCTCCCGCACTTCACCTTCCTCTCATGCATCACTCTCATCATCGTAATCCATTTCCAGTTCATCCTGACACTCAAATGTGTCAACCACCTTTGTGTGTGTGGCCGTGGAAGGACGCAAGGCCCCTTCCCGTGGTGCCCTGACCTTGGGCATAGCAGGACACCCACGTTCCCGCAATGTAGGGATGGCCACATTAAACCCCCCTATTTCTTCAGACCAACATCCAGCACCATCATACTCCCCGTTGGTAACACAATCATCTTATCAGCTTCCACTGTGCTCCTTGAGCCACTGTCCGCCCAGCTGCACCAACTAGGGGTGTTGCCACCAGGAACTGATCCAGAAAACCCTTTTACTCCCTTAACCTGCGACCCATCCTCTCCCTCCTCCGGTACCCACAGCCAATGCCCCCATGAGCAATGACTCTCTACTTCACTCTGATGACCACCTTCCCCACGTTCACCTTCTTAACCTGCTGGACCTGCTCAGCCCCTTGATCCCTATCCCTGCACAACTTCTCTCATAAAGCCTCTGTTAGAAATGGGGTCTCTAGTTGGCAAAGGGATACACCCTTGTCCAAGTAGGGATCAAAAAGCTAGTCACCGTAAGTCACACAGAATCCAAATTATCCTGTACCCACCCTCTGATAGCTTGCCACTGAGCAGTCATGCTTAACTTAGAAGGCAATGTGTAAAACATATAAGATATTTATCTGAGTAAATTAAGGTCAAGAATATCACGATTTGATAAGCACAAGTTGAAATATCACTTTTGCAATGATAAGAAATGTCTTAGGTCTTTAAGAATCAGCAATTGTCTCTTGTGTGCACAAAGTACCTGGTATACATCAAAATTGCATGCACGAAGAGTGCAGAGGAGGAGATGTGTGGAAAAAGGAAGGTGTGCGACAGTTTTTTGGACGCACACAGACGATGCGCCGATTCTTCCCACGCTGCAAGGGCTTTGAGTCAATTTCCATCACGTAGTCTTAGATCCTCCCAGCGATGCAGGGTCTTTTGACACCCAGGAACGATGTGTGGAAATCCAGGATGTGCAGGACGAAGTCACAGGTGCTGCATCGATCTGGTGTGGCGATGCATCGCAGTTTCTATCGCACAGTAAGCGTTGCATTCATTCCTCATGCAGGAGGTCGGGCTGCGTCTTTCTGGCTTGGTGATGAGTCAATCCAGTACGCTATACATTGAAGTTCCAGTCGCAACGCAGGTGCTGCATTGATCTCCACTCGGGGAGCCGGGCTGCATCTTTCTGGTCCAGCTATGCGGTGATTCTTTCACCGCACTGCAGGCTGCGCGTCAATTTCAGCAGGCTGTGAGATGAGTTTTACCACACAAGGAGTTTCCTTGAAGAGTAGAAGCCTTTTTGGACCTGAGACTTCAGGAACAGGAGGCAAGCTCAATCCAAGCCCTTGGAGAGCACTTCTCAGAAGAGCAATTGGCCAGCAAGGCAGCGGTCCTTCACAGCAAAGCAGTACAGGTGAGTCCTTTGGACAGCCAGGGAACTCCTCTTGGCAGGTTGCAGGATCTGTTTCAGAGTGTCTGTCCCAGGAAGTGTATAAGTTGGTAGGGTCAGGGACCCAGTTTATATACCCAAAAGTGCCTTTGAAGTGGGGGGAGACTTCAAAGAGTGGTTTTGAAGTGCACAATGTCCCCTTTCAGTACAGGTCTGTCTGCCATGGTACCAATAGGGGCTTTGGTAGTCCATTTTGTGAGGGCAGGCCACTAGCCTTTGAAATGTAAGTGTCAGGCTCCTCCACCCTTCTAGCCCAGGAAGACCCATTCAGTATGCAGATGAGTGCAGGTCTGACTGAGTATCCTGTGTTTGTGGTTGTCTGGGTGAAATGTACGAGGGAGCTGTCAACCAGCCCAGCCCAGACGTGGATTGGAGACAGGCTGTAAGGCACAGATGGATTTTAAGTGCAGAGAAATGCTCACTTTCTAAAAGTGGCATTTCTGAAATAGTAATATAGAATCCGACCTCATCAATCAGCTGGATTTTGAATTACCATTCTGGCCATACTAAATATGACCTATTTACCCCTTTCTGAGCAGAATCTACCACTCAAACAGTATATGAGAGTAGCCCTAATGTTAGCCTATAAAAAGAGCAGGCCTCACAGTAGTGGAAAACAAATTTAGGGGTTTTCCACTACCAGGACATATAAAACACATAGATAAATGTCCTCCCTTTTACCTACACAGCACCCTGCCCTCTGGGTTACCCAGGGCCTACCTTAGGGGTGACTTATATGTAGAAAAAGGGGAGTTTAAGGCTCGGCAAGCACTTTAAATGCCAAGTTGAAGTGGCAGTGAAACTGCACACACAGTTGGGTGGGTGGCACTATCACTGCTGCAGGCCCACTAGTAGCATTCAATTTACAGGCCCTGGTCGCATCCAGTGCATTTTACTAGGGACTTACAATAAATTAAATGTGTCAATTTGGTTATGAGCCAATGTTACCATGTTTTGGGGAGAGAGCATATGCACTGTGGTGCTCCTTAGCAGTGGTAAAGTACGCAGAGTCCTAAAGCCAGCAAAAATGAGGTCAGAAAGAGAGAGCCTCTTTCTCCTTCACTGACCTACACTGCTCCCTGATCCTGGCTTCCAGATCCATCACCAGCTCACTACCTTGCCTGTTCCCCAGATTACTCTGATCTCCTGCTCTTGCCCACTGTACCCCCACTACCATGGCACCCCTTGGGCCCTGTGACCACCAGGCTCTCACCTCCTCGCCCCTTGCTACCCCCAGGCGTGCCTGCATCTTGCTTGACACCATCTCCTCCCTCCCCGCCTTATTTCTCTTGCCCCTCCTGGCTTGAAGCATGGGCCACTGCCCCCAGCAAACCCATCACATTCCCAACAATATTTAGATCCAGGGGGCCCATCCACCCTGTGCTCTCAAGGTCCCCTGTGCCCTGTCCTAGTCCACTCCTTGAAACCCAATCTACATAATCCTCAGCCCCCCACACGAGAGCCCTTTCTACCCAATCCACTAGGCCCTGCCTCTTCATCAATCTCCCCAGTCCACCCAGCCGACCGAAAGCTTCTACGCCGTCCCACTGCAGGGGTGCTCCCAACCCCAGGGGAAACTGCTTTACCCTTCCCCCCTCTGGCCCTGTTGCCAAGTCTTCCTTTTGGGGGGCTACATGCTGTGACTTCAGCTGCCATGCCACTTAAGGCCGTCTGTGTCGGTCGCTCCATTCTGACCCAGGCCTCCTTTAACACGCTGGGCTGCAGCAAATCTGCATGTCTGGCTGCCCCCAGAGTATGCAGCGTGGCCCGCATCTCCTCATGGTCAGGCCGCAAATCCATTTCCAAGTCCATCCCAGAATTACAGTGCTGAGAGCCTTGCAGACATGTGACCGCGCTCACACTTCACACAGGCCCTAGCGCTCATATCCCATGCTCTCATCTGTGCACACCAATCCCCTCGCTGCCCGAAAGTTGGGGCATGGCTGCCGACCCCACTACAGCCGCAAGCCCTACACTGGCTCCCAGAAAACCACTAACTTGCCACCTCCACGTAGCTCGCAAAAGCTCCGTGCCCTGCCCGAGAGGCGGAAGAGAACGTCACTTCCTCCTCCGGCTCAATATAACCACTTAACCGATGTGACCTCCACCTCCTACCCAGGCCAATCCTGTCCTCCCTCCCACTTCTCACGAATTCCCGGTTGAGGACTAGACTGCATTCGCCTTCCCCGGCCTACTACATAATCACATTTGAACATATTATGTTGAGAGAAACGTCAGCAGCTCATCGGAGCTTACGTGGAAGCTATCATTCTGTCCGTGCGTCGAAACTCTGTGCCCCCCACATTTTGTAACTTTTTGGTTTAATGTCATTCCACCAGCTATCACTGAAAACAGTGTGATCTTCTATGAAACTTCAGACAAATCGTCAGCTGTATGATTCATCCAATGACTGTATAGTAAATTAGCGATTATGATTGTACTGGAAGACTTATGGTCAAGGATGGTCTGTAGCTCATTGAGTACCGCTTGAATACTCGATTTGCTCTTCAATAATGATGGAGAAACGTAAACATTCAATATTATATGCTGGTTTTGCCCTTTTCAACCAAGCTTAATTACAAATACATACTGTTATGTATTAGGGTTATTTATACTCCAGTTGTATTGCTCATAGAGCTCTGCTTTGCTTGAATTTCGAATTAAACTAAATTGGGTAATTTGAAGGGTTCGCTATGCAACATTTCCTGCAAATAGACTATTTGATATGTATCTAGAAAATTGATAAAATCACTCCCACTGTGCCTCAACTGTCTTTCAATGCTAGTGGTGTTCGGAGTTCAAATAAGCACCATGTCAATGTTGACAGAAGTCCCGGCATCCTTTTTCTTAGGTACATATCAATGGAGCATACACCTTTGTTGCATTCCTTTCTTTCACTATCAGGATTTATTCATGCTGAGTCCGGCTTAACCATCTGTTACTTCCAGGTAATATGTGCAGCATATCTTCTCTATCATCGAGCCTTGAAAGATTAGATAAATATGGTTCCAATTTTTCTAGTGCTTGTTGGCTTTTTTGAGACTTTCTTGAAGTTTACCCACATTTTGAAGTTCAACCGTTATATTTTTTAACAATTAAATTTGATCCACAAAGCTCAATGCTTCATTATCTATGGCATCTGCCATCTTTGAAAGAGGTGTACTGATCTCTCCCTCTCCTTCCAACATTGGATACACCGGGGAAGTGGAGGAATCCTTTAAGATCTTTTATCCTTACTAACAATAACTAAGTTGTTATTGTGTCTACTTGTAAACTGGATTCCATTTCAGGAGCAGTTAGAGCATCTATGTCGACTAAATATCATAACAAAGTTGCATCAACTAGGTGTTGAAGTAAGTCTCAGCAAGGCCTACTAGTGCAAGGGGTTCACCCTTCTCTGCACAAAGTCCTCAGACCATATAGGAAGAAGCTGGCACAGAAACTGAAATAAAAGACAAAGGGGGTGATTCTGACTGCGGCGGACGGCGGTCGCCGCCCGCCAAGCGGTTCCCGCCGAAAGACCGCTCCGCGGTCAAAAGACCGCGGCGGTCATTCTGGCTTTCCCACTGGGCTGGCGGGCGACCGCCGAAAGTGCGCCCGCCAGCCCAGCGGGAAACACCCTTCCCACGAGGAAGCCGGCTCAGAATGGAGCCGGCGGAGTGGGAAGGTGCGACGGGTGCAGTTGCACCCTTCGCGAATTTCAGTGTCTGCAAAGCAGACACTGAAATTCATTGTGGGGCCCTCTTACGGGGGCCCCACGACACCCCATACCGCCATCCTGTTCCTGGCGGGTGAACCGCCAGGAACAGGATGGCGGTATGGGCTGTCAGAATCCCCATGGCGGCGCAGCAAGCTGCGCCGTCATGGCGGATTCCCATGGGCAGCGGAAAGTCGGCGGTACACCGCCGGCTTTCCGCTTCTGGCCGCGGCTGTACCGCCGCGGTCGGAATGCCCGGCGGAGCACCGCCAGCCTGTTGGCGGTGCTACCTCCAACCTCCGCCATGGCGGTAATTACCGCCAAGGTCAGAATGACCCCCAAAGTTTATAAACCTCATGAGGTGGTACTACAGTTCAAACAGCACCCTTTGGTAATGTTTGAAGTAGCACACTGAACTAAGAGAGCATGCTCCCTTTATACCCACGCAGGGGCTAAAAGAAGGTGGTACAATTATAGAAGCAAGACTTACATACATCCCTCGTACATTAGCATCAACCCTAGCATGATCATTCGTGCTTCTTCTAGGCCCTGAATATCCTGAGCAATTTCTCATTTGTCCCCGACCACGTGAACACTGCTGAACACGTAGTGTTGGACAATCGGTAGCCCAATGCCCAAATTTCTTACAATCCGCACACTGATCAACAGACAAATTTGAACGAGTGGAACCATAAGATCCACGTCCATCTCTATCACTACCTCTAAAAGGCGGACCATAAGCTTGAGCCAACATAACCTTCGTATTTAATTCTTTAATCTTTTTATCCTCGCTACCTTTTGCTTCTAATTCCTGACATTCATAATACTGACCCATAGTCAAAAGAGAAACTGGAGTAGAGGTAGTCCATGAACTTTCACTAGCTTTTAGACGACTAGCTATTCCTGGTAACAGATTTGCGCCATATTTATCGACAAACAAATGTCTGCCCGTATCATCTGACAATAAATGGCTGCTAAAATCATGAAATACTTATTCAAAGCGTGTAAAGAAATCAAAGACCGATTCATCTGCCTTTTGCTTACAAGACGCTAAAACAGTCCAATCTATCTTTTTAGGGGGAATAATCATTTTTAACTTAACTAATATGGCTGCGGGAAGATCTAGAATCAACTGATATGGCTTTTTCGCAGGTTCCCCATCCCCGTCCATCTGTTCTAATTCTTTCCATGACGCCCCAAAAACTACACGATCATTAATTTTACGAACAGTTCTCCACATATCTGGCGGTAATATCAATCCGAAAAATAAATCAATGTCAGCCAAAGTCATAGTACAAGAACTAATTGCTCCCTCAACTTCCTCATAAAAGGCGGCTGGATTTTTCCGCGGGTCAGGTAATGCTGTTTTAAGTGCCATTACATCTGCCCTATTCCAAGGAGTATACACCTAATTATAAATAAAATAACCCTTAGCATCAACAGAAGTTTTATCATCACTTGTAACCAATCCTTTAGGAGGAACATACAAAGGCGCGGCCTCCTGCATTGGTTTCGCGTGAACTATCAAAGTCTTATCTGTTCCGAAGATGGAAGCTTGCACCTGCCGATCTGAGATGTCCGTGCAACTACGTCCACGCCCCTTTTCTCCTCTCGCAAACGGTCTGCCGCAACACATAATTTCACCAAACGCCTGATTGCATCAGCCACCTGGGAGAAAACAAAAAGACCATCTCGCACTTGCTTACGATCAGCTGCTACATCATCAGGCTCTAACTCATCAGAATATTTCCGAAATAGTTCAATAACTTCTGTGCCAAATGCCTCAGTAAAATATAGCTGCTCCTTTTCCGTCCACCCTTTCATGTTGTCTAAAAGTTCAGAAGCAGAGACAACGCTACGAATTGTTTTCCGAGCAATAGATCTAAGCTCAGACGCACGGACAGCAGGGAACATCGAGCGACTGTCTCATATCTTCTGTTGCTCCGTACCGGAGACCTCAGCTAACTCATGAGGGGCAGAAGGAACGACATACGGAGGTGGAGGGCGATCTAGTAACAAAAAATCATTGTGTGGTTTCTTAAGGATAGGAAAGAGAGGTTGCCTAACGGTTTATTGGCCAGTTACCTGTAAATTACATTCTTTCTCTTCTAGCTCCTTTAAGTCATTTATTTCTCATTTCCAATGCTTTCACATATACATTCTTCCGCTGCTCTTTATCAAATAAGGCTTGCTCATGCTTCACTCGTCCACACACTTCTTTCTCCCACATTCGTACACAGTCAAACATATCTTGCCTAGACTTTCGCTTACACATACATTGTTCCACATACTCAATCTTTCGCAAATCAAATGACCCATGCATAGGCCAACGTGACTCAGGATCCGCACAAGTGTATTTATTCCATAATGTGCTGTACATTATAGAAGAAAGACCATGTTTAACATACATATCTCTATTGGGCGTCCCCTCTGGGGGTGCCGGTTGTGATTCTTCCAGTCTCAAATTGGTACCATTACAAAAGCAACACATCCTATGAAGTGTGCTAAAAACAGGCATGCCAAAAATAGTGCAGAATATGCAATATTATAATCAAAGTAGCACTTAAGGTGCCGTTCAAATCAAAATTAAATCGGAGAAAATTCTCCTCATTACCTGCCTATATAAATTGCAATTTATATATCAATTCAAAGGACACAAATTGACTAGTCACCCAAAACACGAGAGCCACAGTAAGTAGTGCTAAACTTCATTACCAAACAAAAACAAAGGCATCAAAACCCACAGCAAGTGCCCGTAAAACGGCTCTTACCAATCACAGGGTGTCCAGGTTCCAACTGCCAAGTTCTAAAATTGACCAAATGGTCACTGCATGACGAATGAACAAAAAGGATCTCAGTCGAGGACCGGCGCCACCTGGATGGTCAAATCAGAAAGAAGGGAAAAACGCCATGGTTGCCAAGACTAGGCTCTCCTCAGGCATTGATCGTCCGCAGCGAGATCCCAATCCTTCATCGCGACCAATCCGTCGGGCATCCGAGTGGCCGATGAGTCCCTGTTCGGGCGCCAATTTGTTGAAGTAAGTCCCGGCAAGGCCTACTAGTGCAAGGGGTTCACCCTTCTCTGCACAAAGTCCTCAGACCATATAGGAAGAAGTTGGCACATAAACTGAAATAAAATACAAAGTTTATTAAACCTCATGAGGTGGTACTACAGTTCAAACAGCACCCTTCGGTAATGTTTGAAGTAGCACACTGAACTAAGAGAGCATGCTCCCTTTATACCCACGCAGGGGCTAAAAGAAGGTGGTACAATTATAGAAGCAAGACTTACATACATGTAAGGTCATATGGAAATGCACAGTCGACAGGTAGGAGGGACTAACAGTTTTCAAGGACTACCAGCTGCAGACCTTACTGGGCATGTGCGAAAGTGGGAGATGCTAAATATAACTTGTCACTAGGCAGATTTTCAAGAGTAGTTAACAGAAAGGTAGGACAGAGCACATGGTGAGCACATGGCAGCATGTGGCAGAGAAAATGGCTGCCATGAATACAAAATGGATTCCACGAAATGTTCACAATAGTTGCTAAATACAAGATGTCTTCTGCTAATGCTTAATCTAATCGCTGCTAAACTACAACATAGGCAGTTCATCAGTGAGTTGTGATTGATTTAATTGTCTTTCAGACAGCTTGGAAACTTTTCAGTTGAGTTCTCACCTCTTCCTTTTGTTTCTATCAGAGGATCAAGTCCATTAATTAAATCGGAGTCTGAATTAGAGATAAAAGAGTAAACATTTTCGGCTATGAAACTGAATATAGCAGTTGTAAATAATCGGGGTGTGCAGTATCAGCATTATTTTTTGTAATAGCGACACCCAAATTAGAATATAAATGGTTTAAGTTCATTGAAGGGCTTGCTTGGACTGTGGCAGACTTTTCTATAGTGGTAGGTTCTGCGTGAGAGCAATTCTTCCTAAAGCAGTCTCTGATTGAGATTTGTTTTAAAGTTTTGGTAGTCAAGAATTTAATATTTGATTGTATGGGTGAATCCCCAAGTTCTGCCTGTATAATGCTTCAATTATCTGCACTAAGGGTGGTCAGAACTCTTTGCAGAATTCCACGGAGTTACATACAAACTCCGCAAGATTTTGTGGAGTTCCGCCAATAGGTGGAAAATATGCATGTTGCCCTACTTGCACTGAATTTAGCGCCAATAGCTTGAGCAGTCCTGATAAATCAGTTCAAAAGGCTTCATGCAGGGTGCTAGACCATGTGCCCATTTGAGTTGATGTTGCTGTCGCTGGATCCACTCAAAAGGCAGCACATCTACTCGAGAATCAGCCCCCTGACCACCTGCATTAGAAAATCATGGTGGAGGACTTCAAATCTCAATCGCACGCTGTGATTGGAGGAATTTGACCCGGACTACACATTACAAGTTTAACACGGAATCGCCAAATTCTGTCAATTCTTGCAGGGGAATGAAACACTCTGCCCACCTCTAAACTGCAGTCCCTTTCTGTATTATTGATGATTTATTTGGCAAATGCTTTTGCAGCCTTGTTTTTGTCCCTGGTGTTCCCTGTGGCTACCAACACTGACAGACACACCGCAACAAGATGTACAAGACACACAAAACATAAAGAAGCACAAGCCAGTTATAACAAACCATGAGAATAAAGGAACCTTTAGGACGCTCAACCCTTGGCTGGGCTAGCTTTCCAAGATTTATTTCCAAACTGACTTGTAAAGAGTGAAAAAAATGTAAGGTTTCTATGGACAGAAGCTCCTTTCAACCCTTGCACCTTATTAAGACAGGTCAATCATAACCACCAACTCAAGTTCTGAATCCAGTCAGTGTTTTTTTGTTCCTAATTTCTTCCTGCTTTTACCAGCTCATGCAGTTATTCTCTTAAAAAACCCATGGAAGACAGCAAGGTAAAATTTTAAAAACCCAAAGGCCTGTGGTCAGAAGTGAGGCCTGTGTACCCCTGACCATGACTCGAGGGTGACAAGCTGAGCACCAAGGAACCAGGTGGTCAGGGGGCCTGCTGCTCCATCCAAGTCAGCGGCTGCAAGCTGTGCAATAAGCTGCACTGGTGCCACCTCTCCCTGCTGGAAAATGGGGAGCCAATCCTCCTGACCCCTGATGCCTCTACCAACAGCTTCCAGGCGACTGATAAGTAGCAGGTATTTTTGGGACGCTGCAACAGTCCAGCATGCCAGCCACTCCGCTTTTCCATGATAATCAATGTCGGGCATGCGGTAAGCAGTCCAGCTCATTTCTTATCAGTATCAGCACTCAATTAAGCAACCTAGCACTCTTCTGCAGTAAGGGTGCTTCAGGAAGGAAACTAATAGTTGGTCCTTCTTTTGTAGTATCCATATGTCCAGGAATGTACTGAAGTGTGGGTCTGAGGGTCCCCTTTTTATACATGGTTCCTTCTTTGAAGCAGGAGAAGTTTCAAGAGATTTCCCTTTAAACTGCTTGAAGTTTCCTGACTCTCCTGCCCTGCCTCCATGCTGGCTTCATGAACAATGCAGGGGTGACAAATCATTTGTGTGAAGGCAGAGCACAGCCTATTCAGTTGCAAGTTGGGTTGTGCCCAGGTCCGCCCTCAACTTGCCATTTGATGGCCCAACACGGCAAACTAATCCCTGTGCGGCTGTCTGAAAGGAATAAACAAAGTCCAACTATCAGTTACACCCAGTCATGCATCCCAGGAGCAGGCTGCAGGCACCAAATAGGGCAGAAAAATGCCAACTTTTTTAAAGAGGCGTTTTCCAAATTGTAACTAAAATCTGACTTTACTATTAAAGAGGATTTTTTTTAATTAAAATTTCTCATACACCAAACATGAAAAGCCTAACTGTTCCCAAACAAAAGTTAACACTTATTAAATGTAGTAAGTCAATCTAATGTTATGCTACAGAAGAGATCAGCCTTACAGTAGTGAAAAGCAAATTTAGGACTTTTTCTCCACGAGGACATGTAAAACATAAATGTGCATGTCCAACCTTTTAATTACAATGCACTGTGCCCTATGGGTTACATAGGGCCTCCCATAGGGGTGCATATATATTCAATAATATGTGAGTTTAAGGGGTTATATTGTCAAGTCGAATTTGCAGTTTAAAAGTGCATGCAGCCTGTAATGGAAGGCCTGAGGCATGTCCAAAGGGCTACTTAAGTGGGTGTACAATGAGTGCTGCAGGCCCACTAGTAGCCTTTAATTTGCATGCCCGGCCACTGTACAAGGGACTTATAGCTAAACTAAATGTGTAAATCAGGTGTAAGCCAAGTTTATCATGTTTAAAGGAGAGAGCACAAACACTTTAGCACTGGTTCACAGTGTAAAATGCACAAGTCCTAAGATTAACAGAAGCCAAAGCAACAAAAACATTTGGGGTAAAGTCAAAAAGTTTCGGGGTGACCCCGTAGAGAGGACCAAGTCTAGCAATCCACATAACTCATAAATTTACTCCAAAATGAATGTGTCAGTTTGTCAATGCGCACACATAAATATTGAACAGAGTATGGCTGAATGTGGAACTCCATGAGTAAGTGGTTTGAATTCTGAACAACAGAAAGGTCAATAAACTAACTGGGCTTTATTGGTCACAGAGGATTCAATCCAGGACAGAGTCTGACATGAGCATTAATTCACCAAAACATCAGGGGTAGCATACCTTTTGGCATCAATGACATAACCGGATGACGCTGATTTGTTTCCAGGATGGTGCATGTATCACCTGACCTAACAACGTAACACAAAGTTGCACTATGTGCTGCTTTGCACTATTTTATATCAAGGGATGTGCCATGGATTGTGTATGGGAACCACCAAAAGAGGTTTGTTTGAAATCCCTACCTACATACATTGGTGGACAGGAATATCTGAACAAACCTCAAGCCTATTAGAGGCAGGTGTAATGAGGAGATTTTTTTCATTTCTTCTAATTGTTTCCAACTTTGCATGTGTGTTGTATTATACAGCAGACATGCAAAGTGGAAATGGTTTAAGGCATCATTTTTGACCTGGAAGGGATCCTTTGCAGTACAAAACATGTGCCTCATAGAATGCACACACTTTCCACTTTGGCACAAGGTTATGTGTGCTGACACATGACTGCCAAAAATGTATCAGTGCACAGGGAAAGAAAAATGTACCATATCTTCTTAGATATGGCACATTTTTCTCGTCACCTTTGACATAAGGCAGTGTAGCAATGTTGGTGCAGTGTTGCCTTGCATCAAAGAAGAGTACATTTGGGGCTCTGTCTCACACAATCTCACTCACTACCTGTCACTTGACTCTCACACACACACGCTTACACATAAAGGAATATTTTCACACACATATGCTAGCTCTCTCTCTCACTTAAACATGCTGTCCCCACAAACATGCAGATAAGATATACTTAAACATATTTTTTCTTATCACAGTTGCCACCATATGTGCTAAGTGTACTCCATTTTTAGTGCACTACTAGTAAATAAGAGAATATTATTCCCTATTAGTATAATAAAAAAAAAGTGGGACAATAAGAAATATGGAGGCACCCTTGTGTTCTTAATACTGATCTTGCAACACCTTGAGGCCAGGGGTCACAAAGACAGTGATGGGGCTCACAAGGGGCAAGACAAGGGTCACAGCTGCCACCCCTGGAGACATGAAATGACATCCATGGAAGCTTACCCTGGATTAAAGTTCTTTAAAACATAGCAACCGTCATTTATTGAAGAAACTGTTGAATGCTGCCAATAAAACTATGCACACTGTTAGAAATGGGGTCTTTGGTTGGCAGTCAGGTTACCTTCTTTCCAAGCACGAACCCTCACTCCAGTCAGGGTAAGAGAGAATCACCCTCAGCTAACCGCCGCTCACCACCTTGGTAGCTTGCCACGAGCAGGCAGGCTTAACTTCAGAGTGCTAGGTGTAAAGTATTTGAACCAACACACACAGTAACTTAATGAAAACACTACAAAATGACACAACACAGGTTTAGAAAAATAGAGAAAATGTATCTAAACAAAACAAGATCAAAACAACAAAGATCCACAATGCATAAGTCAAGTTATTACTAAAAATGCAAAAAGAGTCTTCATGTGATTTTAAGCACAACGCTAACGCTGTTAGCGTGAAAATGTACCTTGGGTGCATTAAAAATAACCCCACACGAGCGAGTGTGTGTCAAAAAGGGCTTGCGATGCGTCGATTTCACTCACGAGCGAGACCTTGCGTCGTTTCTCCTTTAGTCGGGTCAGCGTGTGTCGTTTCTTCTCTCCACAGGAAAGCGTTGCGTCGATCCGGTCAGCACTCTTGGGTCCGGACAGGCCTTGCATTGTTTTTACACGCCCAGCGGTGTTTGCGTCAGAAATTCAGCCACACGATGGTCCGAAAACCACGCAAGGCAGGTTGCGATCTCATCAGCCTCCATCAGCGATGCTGCGTGTCATTTCCCCAGCTACGGGCATTGATCTTTCGGTCACGTTGCAGGAGAGCGTCGATTTTCTGCTGCTAAGCCAGCGGTGTGTCAATTTTTAGCCGCAGATTGGAGTTTCGTCGATCTTTTCCCCGCACCGTAGTCTGTGCGTGGAGTTCTCACTCTTGGGCTGCCAGCTTCTATTCTCAGGGTTCCAGGAACTGGAAGGGCACCACTTGACAGAGTAGGAGTCTCTCCAGAGACTCCAGGTGCTGGCAGTGAGAAGTCTTTACTGTCCCTGAGACTTCAAACAACAGGAGGCAAGCTCTAAATTAAGCCCTAGGAGAGTTCTTCACGAGAAGGAAGGCAACACAAAGTCCAGTCTTTGTCTCTAGCAAAAGGCAGAAGCAGCAACTGCAGAGGGGCTCCACAAAGCACAGGCAGGGCAGGTCTTCTTCCTCAGCTCTTCAGCTCTTCTCCAGGCAGAGGCTCCTCTTGGTTTCCAGAAGTGTTCTAAAGTCTGTGGTTTTGGGTGCCCTTCTTATACCCATTTTGCCCTTTGACGTAGGCTTATTTAGAAGGAAAGTCTCTCTTGATTGTGAAATCATTCCTTGCCCAGGCCAGGCCCCATACACACACCAGGGGGTTGGAGATTGCATTGTGTGAGGGCAGGCACAGCCCATTCAGGTGTGAGTGACCACTCTTCCCCTCCCTCCTAGACAGATGGCCCATCAGGAAATGTAGACTACACACCAGATCCCTTTGTGTCGCTACCTAGTGAGAGGTGCAATAAGTCCAACTGTCAACCTGACCCAGACAGGGAATCCACAGACAGGCAGAGTCATAGAAATGGTTTAAGCAAGAAAATGCTCACTTTTCTAAAAGTGGCATTTTCAAACACACAATTTTAAAATCAACTTTACTAAAAGATAGATTTTTAAATTGTGAGCTCAGAGACATCCAAACTCCACATGTCTATCTGCTCCCAAAGGGAATTTACACTTTAATCATATTTATAGGCAACCCCCATGTTAACCTATGAGAGGGACAGGCCTTGCAACAGTGAAAAACTAATTTAGCAGTATTTCACTGTTAGGACACATAAAACACATTACTATACGTCCTACCTTAACCATACACTACACCCTGCCGTTGAGGCTACCTAGGGCCTGCCTTAGGGTTGTCTTACATGTAAGAAAAGGGAAGGCTTTAGGCCTGGCAAGTGGGTACACTTGCCAAGTTGAATTTACAGTTTGCAGCTGAACACACGGACACTGCAGTGGCAGGTCTGAGACATGATTACAGAGCTACGTATGTGGATGGCACAACCAGTGCTGCAGGCCCACTAGTAGCATTTGATTTACAGGCCCTGGACACCTCTAGTGCACTCTACTGGAGACTAACTAGTAAATCAAATATGCCAATCATGGATCAGCCAATTACATACATATTTTGTAAAGGAGCACTTGCACTTTAGTACTGGTTAGCGGTGGTAAAGTGCCCACAGTAACAAAAACAGCAAAAACAGAGTCCAGCACACATCAACAACCTGGGAAACAGAGGCAAAAAGTTAAGGGAGACGCACGCAAAGGATGAAAAGTCTAACACACACCATGGTAAATCGAAGGCCCTAGTCTGTAAAGATCATTTAGATTAGTGATTAAAGGAGATTCTGTGCAATGTGGTTGCCTAAATTCTTAATGGGGGGTGTCCAAGATGTTATTAAGTTCTAGAAATCAAGTCAATTGCATGTTGATGGGTTTTTTCTAGAATTTTAACTGGAAAAGGTGACATAGGCTGAAAGATACTTGGAATTGATGGATCAGCTGATTTACTTTTCAAAAATGAGATGACCAGAGCCTCCTTTCAAGTTTACAAATCGAAGTCATCATAAGGAGGCTAATCAGGATTTGGATGGGGTAACAAATCTCCCTCATTCTTGGGGTTACCACTGCCGAAGAATAGGGATTTCAGATAGCCTTTATTTCATATGCTATAAAATCTAGACCATGTATCGCAATGCGCAACTTCTTCAAAACAGCTGCTGCCAGGATTTAAGGTACTTTGTACAGTGGGCCTAACTTAATCCCTGTATCTGGCCGGCACTCCATTCCAGTTGGCCTGAACTTGTGACTTTATCTTGGTCCGACACAGCCAGATAACCACAGTTGGCGCTTTGTGCTTCTAAGCACTGTTTTCACTGACATCTTTAAAATTGCATATCTATGATTCTAATGGCTGGTTTGTGGTATTTGTGGTCTCAAATAACCAACTAGATTTTATTTGTCTAAAGTGGTGTGGGATTTGTCTTGTTTCATGCTTTCTCTTTATTAGTTTTCAGTAATGTATGAATCCACACTGGCTCTAAGTTAAGACTGACTGTTTTGTGCCAAGGTACCACTAGGTATGGGCACAGTTCAATAAGGGTATTGCTCTTGTTTCACCCCCACCAGAATTATGGTTGCTTCTTGAGCAGGGGTTCACCTCCATCAACTAGTAACTCAATTTCCTTCAGTTACTTCTTAGAGCAAATGTGTCAGAGTCACCAGATCCTCGGGGTCTGTGCACGTTCCCAAGACGTCCACCACTGAACAGCTCCAAGACTCTGATAGATAAATCACAGAGACTGAGAGAGTTCAAGAGGGGAAGAGGGGATTAGGAAGGGAACAGCTGGGAAGGAGACCTGTAGTAGGAAAAAGGTTAGAACACACAATAAGAAAATTATATCTCCTGAAATCAATACTAGACTATGATTCTAAGCCTAGTCACTCTGAAAACATGAACAATCTAAGAGTTACGTTTAAAATTACTACGTTTCAAGATGGCCGGATACCTGTAGGGGAATCAAGATGAATTAAATGGAAACTTTCTTATTCAAGTACTTTCCTTTACATGAGAATCAGAAAAACATTCTGACTAAATTTTAAACCAGTCATATAAATCCTGTTTTGAGAATGTATACTAGGACCATACAATATTGCATCTAGAAACTCTGGCCTTCTGTGTACTCTTAAAATGTTTCAACACAAATTGTGCATATTGCAGATATATATATATATATATATATAAACACCATAAAAGGATTGTGCACCATGAAAACACAATATGGATTCAGGAAACAAATCGCATAACTTGTCAACTCGAATATTACATAATAAATATCTTACAATGGTGGCATACAAAAAACAACATGAATTAAACTTGAGGAGAGAATTGTGCGTCTTGCCGATTCGAGTGTCACCATGTAAAATACCAAGAAATGGTAGCACGCAATGAATATCAAAGTCAAATCATCATTAATCGAATCACGCGCCTTGCCATTTCGTAAAACACGATGTAAATGTCAAGAAATAACAGCTCACAATAAATAACAAGATCAAAGTACAATGAAACGAATCACGCTTCTTTTGCCGATTCTTAAGCCACCATGTAAATGTCAAGAAATGGTAGCGCGCAATGAACAACAAAGTTAAATCCTCATGAAATGAGTTGCGCGTCTTGCCAATTCGTAAAACATCATGTAAATGTCAAGAAACAGTAGCGTGCAATGGACAACAATGTTTAAACACCATAAAACTAATTGCGCGTCTTGACGATGCTTAAGCCACCAGGCCAATGTCAAGAAATGGTAGCACACAATGAATAACAAAGTCAAACCTTTATGAAACAAATCACGCGTCTTGCCTATTTGTAAACTACCATATAAATGTCAAGAAATGGTAGCGCGCAAGTAATCTGTTACTCATTTAAGAATTAAACCAAGAATATGAAAAGTCTCAATAACGGTGTTGGGACAGTCCAACCACGTCTTACCGCCTGGAACAATGATCACCAATGAATGATGATGGGCAGAAGACTGGAAGATCCAAATAGGCCGCCGGAACAGGAGCTCAGGAAGAAGCTGCTGCTCTGCACCAGGACCTCTGAACAGTGAGCACTGGGAGTTGGGCTGGCTCTCTTGTATAGAGTCTTGGCCCAGCCCCAGAACCACGCCCAGGCATGTTGCAGGGAAAGTCTCTGGAAGGCCCTGGAAAGGGGCCACACCCTAACACACTCTGAAAACCTGCAGCAATACATTGCAAAGGAACAGTATTTGTAAGCATATTAAAAATAAGTTTTCAGGATTGAACTCTGCAATGCAAAAGGTTAAACCACAACATATCGGCACAATGCATAAATTACGTTGTTTTGAGATTGCTGGGTTTTTGCATTTTTGTCGCCAATAGAGCGTGTACTGCACTGGTGTTGACAGTACTCCCATCTCCTAGACGCGCTCTAGGGCCTGGTTTGCTTGGATTAAGACGATGAAAGTGTCTCACAAGTACTGGAGCATATACATCAGATGCGGAAACCCATGATTTACTTTCAGGACCATACCCTTTCCATGAGATTAAGTACCATAGATTACGCCGTCTCAGTTTAGAATCCAACACTTTCTTGACTTCGTATTCTTCTTCCCCTTGTACTAGAACATGAGCTGGATGAGGGTGGATCTTTTGGACTGCCTTTTTCAAGAGGGAAGTGTGGAACACTGGATGAATCCGTAAGGATCTGGGTAATTGTAGTTTATAGGCCATCGGATTGATTTGCTGAAGGACAGTAAAAGGACCTATGATTTTGGGGTTAAACATGTGCTTCTTCTTGAAGTCTATGTGTTTTGTGGAAAGCCACACTTTGTCACGTGGTTGATATTGCGGTCCCTCACAATGTTTCTTGTCATAATGCCTTTTATATTTTTGTTTGGCTCTTTCTAAATGCTGTTGAATCAGTTTCTGGGCTTGATGTAAATGCTAAATGGTTTCTGATACAGCTGGAGTAAGAGAACTTTCTTGAGGAATTGTGATGGGCAAGGTGTCAGGATGATAGCCAAATAAACCAAAAAAGGGTGTAATGCCAATAGAAGTGTGGAATGAGCTACTGTAAGCTAACTCAGCTAACCAGAGCATAGATGTCCAAGAATGAAGTGCCTTTTCAGCATAGGCACGTAGGTATTGTTTCAAAGTCTGATTTAGTCTCTCCGTTTGACCATCTGTTTGAGGATGGTGACTAGTAGATAGCGTAGATGTCACTTGGAGTGTTTTACACCATGTCTTCCAGAAATTGGAGGAAAATTGTGACCCCCGATCGGAGAGGATAACCTTTAGCAGTCCATGATAACGAACCACTTTGTTCAGTAAAATAGTTACCAATTCACTAGAAGTGGGCAATTTTTTACAGGTGATGAAATGTCCATGTTTCGTGAGACTATCTACTACCACCAGAATTACTGAACGCTGTTGAACCACTGGCAGACCGGTAATAAAGTCTAAAGAAATGTGCTCCCATGGACGACTGGGGGTTGGAAGTGGATGTAACAACCCTTTTGGTTTTCAATGACTTGTTTTAATGCGAGCACAAACTTCACAGTTGTTTACCATTGTTTTTATATCTTTTGTTAGGGTAGGCCACCAAAAATAGCGTTGGATCAGTTCAAGAGTTTTAGGAGTACCTGGGTGATCTGCCGTAGGTATAACATGCAACCAATGAAACACTATCTTACAAAGTTTGGTAGTGGGTATGAACAAACGAGCGTCATGAAAGGGTAAACCTTGCTTTATTGACCTTTTGGGATCTGCTTGGGCCATGTTTGCCATTTTTCAACAGTGAAAGAGTTGCAAATTTCTTCAAAGAAATCTTGAGTTTTTATGATACATAGAACCTTGTCAGGAGCAATGATAGCTCTGGAGGCTTGAAATGCAGGCAACGTGGTAGACTCTTGATGGGACAAGGCGCCAGCCTTGCGATTATCTTTACCAGGCCGGAAGGTTACTACAAAATCAAATTCGGCAAAAAAAAGCATCCAGCGTAATTGCCGAGGGGTCAAAAGTCTGGCGGAACTCATGAATTGAAGATTACGATGATCAGTATATACTGTGACAGTATATTTGGCACCCAACAAATGATGCCTCCATTCTTTAAAGGTGTCACGAATAGCCAGAAGCTCTTTTTCAGCAATGACATAGTTCTGTTTGGCTTCGTTCAACTTCCAAGACATATAAGCTACAGGATGAAGTTTACCAGTGTCTTTATTTCGTTGTGATAAGACGGCTCCTATTGCTATATCTGAAGCATCAGCTTCCACTATGAAAGGTTGATTCCTATCAGGATGAGTCAAGACTGGGGCAGTGGAGAAAGCTTCCTTCAAAGTCGAGAAGGCTTGATCAGCTTCTGGGGCCCATACAAACTTTTCTTTCTTTCTTAGTAGCTTAGTGATTGGAGCCACTGTCTTGGAGAAATGATTTATGAACCTCCGGTAAAAATTTGCAAACCCCAGGAAACATTGTACATCACGAACAGTCTTTGGGGTGGGCCAATCAGATACGGCTTTTATTTTATTTTCTGCCATCACCATACCTTGAGGGGTAGGAATAACCCCTAAAAACTCAACTGTAGTAACATGAAACTCACACTTGGTTACTTTGCAATATAAATGGTGTTTTCCAAGGGCTGCAAGAATTTTCTTGACATGTTGGACATGTTCGTTTTTATTGTCTGAGTAGATCAAAATGTCATTGATGTAGACTATGGCAAATATGTTGAGGTACTCTCTAAGAACGTCATTCAAGAAAAATTGAAATGCTGCTGGAGCATTACACAGACCAAAAGGCATGACGGTGTATTCAAAAAGGCCATATCTTTTCTTGAACGCTGTTTTCCATTCGTCACCCTCTCTCATTCTGACCAAATGATAAGCACCTCGAAGGTCAAGCTTCGTGTAGATTTTTGCTCTCTTTACTTGTTCCAATAAGACCGGAATTAGGGGTAAAGGATATTTATTCTTGATGGTGACTTTGTTCAAACCCCTATAGTCGATGCAAGTTCGAAGTTCTCCATTAGCTTTTGGAACAAAAAACAAAGGCGAAGCTGCAGGAGACTTAGAGGGGCGAATGAAGCCATTCTCCAAAAATTGATCTAGGTATTTTCGTAAATGTTGATTTTTATGTTCTGACAGGGCATATACACGACAGTTGGGAAGTATCGCACCTGGGGCTAGATCAATTTGACAGTCATAAGATCTATGAGGAGGTAGAGTCTCTGCTCCTTTCTCATCAAATACATGTTTGTAAGATGAATACTGTTTGGGCAGCTGAATTTCTTTCTCCGCGGCAGTAGCTATGTAAGAGTTGCAAACGTTTGGTACTTGAATCTTTTGGAGACATTGTTCGTTACATAGAGCAGATGAGAACACGATTTTTCATTCTGCCAAATTGATCTCCGGATTTTGAAGAGTTAACCAGGGCAAGCCGAGGATAATCCCATATTGGGAAGCATGGATCACGTCAAGGATGATTTTCTCTTTATGTTTCTTTCTTTGATTCTTATCTTCACAAATCATCGACAAGGGGATAGTCTGAAGAGTTACCGGACCTCCAATCAAGAGTTTTCCATCGACTGCCTGGATGATTTCTGGGGTCTTCTTTTCAATACATGGGATCCCCCATGCACAAACCAATTGGACATCAACAAAGTTCCCAGTAGTCCCAGAATCGACTAGAGCTTTTTTTAAATAGATCTTTTTCTTGACCTGAACTCTTATTTCCAGTTTAAGATGTTTAGATTGTGAAGGGTCCACGGTGACACCCAAGAGCAACCCTTCTCTGCATCTTGGGTGTTTTAGTTTTCCAACTCGACTGGTGCATTGGCTGCGACCTTCTGAACTGGACTTTGCTTGTTCTTTGGTTTGACTGGACAATCTTTGGCAAAATGACCTTTTTGCCCACAATAAGGACATTGTCCATTTTTTCTGCGTAGGTCCTTTTCATCTTTGGTCAAAGGTCTTCTGATGGTTCCAATTTCCATTGGTTCCGGCGTTCTTTCTTTCAGAGTTCTTGAGTCTCTGTTATCATGAACGTGCCATGAATATTTTTCAATCTTTTTGCGCGTTCCTTTACGTTCTGCTAAACGATGATCAAGTCTTAAGACAAGATTTATTCATTCTTGACAGTCTGTAGGTTGATAGTCGATTTGCGCTAAGATACCTTTTAGTTCCTCTTTGAGCCCCTTGTAAAACAAGACCGCTTGTTTTTCTTCAGGCCAGGATGTCTCGGCAACCAGCCGGTTAAAGTTGGCTAAATACGACACTAGGTCTTGATTCCCTTGGCGTAAATCTAATAATTCATGATACGCTGACTGTGTTACAGTTCTACGATCAAAAACTCTCTCAAATTCACGAACAAAATTTCTTCAGTTGTACAACAAGGGACTATTTTTACGCACAAGAGGAATTGCCCAAGTAGCTGCATCCCCAGACAGATATGATAACAAGAAAGCTACTTTGGACTGGGCATCGGGGAAAGTATTTGGTCTGCAGGTGAGGTGTAGTTCCACTTGAACGAGGAAATATTGCGCTTTCAAAGGGTCACCTGAGAAACGTTCTGGGGGAGCTAAAGGAATTGCAGAAGGAACATTTAGGGAAATCGGATTACTTCCAGAAGCCTGAGAAGAAGTACCTGGCCAAGACACACCTGTGGGACTTTGTCCCTTCTTCTCTACCTTATCTTGCAACTGACTCACTCTCTCTGCCAAGCTAGTTGTCAATTCTTTGGATGATACCACCTCTGCTTGGAGCTGGGTGATAGCCTTGACTAACTCGTCTAACGTGGCCATGCTGAGAACATACACAAGCCAGGAGGATAATAATTTGTGGGCTCACTATTCTGTCAGAGTCACCAGATCCTCGGGGTCTATGCACGTTCCCAACACGTCCACCACTGAACAGCTCCAAGACTCTGATAGATAAATCACAGAGACTGAGAGAGTTCAAGAGGGGAAGAGGGGATTAGGAAGGGAACAGCTGGGAAGGAGACCTGCAGTAAAATAAAAGTTAGAACACAAAATATGAAAATGATATCTCCTGAAATCAATACTAGACTATGATTCTAAGCCTAGTCACTCTGAAAACATGAACAAGCTAAGAGTTACGTTTAAAATTACTACGTTTCAAGATGGCCGGATACCTGTAGGGGAATCAAGATTAATTAAATGAAAACTTTCCTATTCAAGTACTTTCCTTTATATGAGAATCAGAAAAACATTCTGACTAAATTTTAAACCAGTCATATGAATCCTGTATTGAGAATGTATACTAGGACCATACAATATTGCATCTAGAAACTCTGGCCTTCTGTGTGCTCTTAAAATGTTTCAACACAAATTGTGCATATTGCAGAGATATATATATATATATATACATATATATATATATATATATATATATATATATATATAGTAAACACCATAAAAGGATTGTGCACCATGAATAACACAATATGGATTCAGGAAACAAATCACATAACTTGTCAACTCGAATATTACATAATAAATATCTTAGAATAGTGGCATACAATAAACAACATGAAATAAACTTGAGGAGAGAATCGTGCGTGTTGCCGATTCGAGTGTCACCATGTAAAATACCAAGAAATGGTAGCACGCAATGAATATCAAAGTCAAATCATCATTAATCGAAACGCGCGTCTTGCCGATTCGTAAAACACGATGTAAATGTCAAGAAATAACAGCTCACCAGTAAGGACGTGGGAAGTAGTTTTAGGAAATCTAACTTAGTCAGACTGCACTGAGAGGAGATGCGCCATTCGCCCACTTCTTCTTGAGTGTTTAGTTATTCTTTTCTGAACTGTTTGAAGGGACTTTGCTTTTTCTGAACATTAATGCTGAATCCTGACGTCTTGCTGACCAAACTGATGTGCCATTGACGAAGACTATCATAGCTTGCTGAACCATAGGGCCAGATGTACCAAACGGTTTTACCCATTCTGTGTCCATGGGAAAATGTGTTTGTACATATGGCCCATACTGAGGCAAGGTATAAGACGATGTAACTGATTGTTATGTCTATTGTCCCTAGGTAGAAATCGCTATTTTGATAGAGCCATAGTTAGTTGTTTTCCAAATTTGTTTGACTAAATTGTTTTGCATGAAGTCCAAACATGCTATTCTAATCTGATGTTAGTTAGGGTACTCACTGATGAAGTTCACTACATGTAATAATAGTTGATGTCTTTTCTTCACTGAATCTAAATGCATGCCATTTCTTTTGCGTAGTTATTGTTGCTATTAATTTGTACTTTAACCTTAGAATGCGTAGTGGCTCAAGCATTCATTAGATTGTGATTCTTTTGGCAATTTGGTCAGCCAGTATTGTTTTTGTATGTTTATCACTTGATTTTGAGACTAACTTATGTGACATTAGCATTGTTAATATAGGGAAATAAACATTCTAACTATCACATAAAGGTGGGGCTGTTTGTGACCGCTAGGTCATGGTGTATGGTCATTTCTGACTCCTATTGATTATTGATGTCATTGATTATTATTGTTATTGATCTGTATTGGTACGGGTTATATGGTGGGAACTACTCGAAGCACAGTCAAAAGGCCTATACGCGTCTCCTTGTAAGTTTACTTAATAAGGTCTGACGCACTAACAGAGATGGTAGCAGAGATTGATGGTTTGTCTCCTTAAAAGTCCATCATAAAGGCCAGGTACATAGTTTGTCTCCTTAAGAGCCCATCATACAGTCGAGAGATAGGTAGTAGAGTATTTGGTCCCAGAGATTGTAAGTGAGAAATAATAGGTGTCCCCAGAGATGGTAGTAGGGTAAGGGTTAATATCCTTCAAAGAGCAAAATAATTCACAGATTTGGGGAAACTGGTGAAATTTTTGATTTTTCAGACCCAATGGTACAAAGTGAAGAGAAAATGCGCCCCTAGGTACCTAGAAATGACTTTCCCAAAACCCTGGAGCTTGCGAATGATTGTTTGATGACGTTCTTAGTGTTTTAGTGATGGTGCGAATGAAGTAGGTTTAGCGCTTGCACAGCTTATGCACATCGCAGGTGAATTGTGATGTTTGTGAGGGTTTAGGGAGTTTGCTTACTCCAAATGAAGTTGTAGAAGGAGTGTGCGTACCCCGAAGTGTGAGAGCATGGAAGTCTTCGAATATCACATGTGTGTGGCACTTTGTTCTCAGAAATTGTACACGTGGTTGCTGGTATATGGACCCTGCGTGGTCTAAGACTCCGGAGTTTATTGAAAAGTGTATGAGACACTTGGGGCCAGATGTAGCAAACGTTTGCGAGTCGCAAATGGCCCGAATCACTATTTGCGACTCCGCAAAATCGGAAATGGGATGCAAAAATCCCATTTCCGACTCGCAAAAAGTGATGCGAGCCGTTACCGACTCGCAAAAATTGCGACCCCATTTTGCGACCCGCAATTAGGAAGTCGCAGTTTGCGAGTCGCAAACCATATGCAATAGCAACTCGCAAATTGCGACTAGTCGCAAAAAGCCCAATTTGCATGTCCAATTTACCACTAACTCAGAGCAGGTGGTAATCATTACCAAAGTATAAAAGGAGACCCAGAAGGCATCTGGGTTACTCAAGATGGTGGAGATATACCTGATAGGAGTGAGGAGGAGAGCCCACGCAGACCAGCAGAGGAGGAGGAGGAGCCAGAGACAGGAGAAGATTTATAGAACAAGGCAGGCACTCTTCCAGCAAACCGAGGAGGAAATATACGATAAATATAGACTTAGCAGCGCAGCTATACTAGATTTAATAGAATTACTCAAACCACAGCTAGAACGCCAGACTCTGCGCGGCTGCGCCATCCCTACGCATGTGCAAGTGCTATGCTCACTGCACCTCTTGGCGTCGGGGAGCTATCAAGGGGTCATTGCTTTGGCAGGTGGGGTATCCCAAAGTGCACTATCAAGGTTCCTCAGGGCATTCCTAGATGCCTTACTCACACACATGTCCCAATATATATACCTACCCAGGAATGAGGCAGAAATTAACAGCACCAAGTTGGACCTTCTGGCCCCCTGGATTTTTACCTTTATTGTTTTTATATCTAAACTCTATTAACACATACACTTGTTTAATAGTGTTAAATACTGTGGGCTTTTTGGATTTTCTATGATTCCCCCTTCTTTATGTTTTCAGTAGAACACCTCCGATCTATTGAACCGGATAATTTTCACTCCGGCTTTAAATGCTTCCGTAATTGTAGTCCGTTAGTTTTGGTTAGTATCCTCACTAAACTACCATTTTAAGTCCGTTTTCACTTTCCATTAGATGCGAGCCGGCAAACACTTCCGGTCACGCATATCGGGGTTTCCTCTTTAAAACCCCGGTAGAACGCCGTACCTACGTTCTACATGGACACAAGTCTGCGGGGTAGGTCAAATCAGCCTACTGTCAAGGAACTGCAAGTAAGTCTTTTGCCTCGCTCGTACTCGACCTTTCTCTCCCGTTGCTGTATTTTGAGACAACACGTTTTAGGGACTAGCGATCCGCGATGGGCATTCATTTACTATATTTCTTTCCTTGTTGACGCACAGCCAACTAGGATTGGACCGATATATAACAATTATCCTTCTTCCCTGGGCAATTTCTACATGCAAGGACTAAAGATAATATATTTGTCCTAACCTCGTTATTATTTAATGATGTTAGATTGATGGCAAGTTTTTAACCACAACATCTACAATAATCCCCTGGGTCTATTACATTATGATATGAGATTTTTTTTCTTCCTGACTGATAATAGCATTAATGACTTATTTATATTATTCTTTTACTAATCATGGAGTCTCAGCTTGTATCTGTGCAAGATCAAAAAATGGCAACGGGCTTCATGTTTAACAACCATTTGATTTGGCGAATTATGAGCCAAGTATTTGCCGAACTCTTTATGTCATTCTAACCTCTCTTGATTATGAAACACAGAATATCAGTTCCTTTTCCTGACTTGTGATCCTTTAAGAGCGCTATCCTGATATTGGGGATGGTAAGCTGTTTTTTAATATTTTGCTTTCACTAGAGTGAGCCACTGTTATCACACTAACTTCACATGTGCACTAATGTTGTAAGTTTAATTATACAATTTGACCATGATTATATTTTATCTACTTAGGGTGAACCTTTTTTGCACAAGTAGAACTAAGTAAGTGACTACTTATCTTCAGATATTGATGAGTATTTGTTTTGAAAATTTTGGAGTAGATTTTCTTTTTTGGTCCTGAGGAAGCGTCATGGGATCCGGTTGGACCATTCGGACGCGAAACATGTAGACCCGCTATAGAGAGATACTATATAGTGTTTATCCTCTTTTTGAGAGTAGGTGACCATTGTCTATCACCCTTTACTCTCTGATTTGTTTTTAATCTTGGTCTTCATCATATAAAACTGATTAAAACTATGAGCTATAATCATTGATGATGAACCAATTTTAATTTTTCACTCCATTGACATTTGGGTACTCCCAATTAGGCACCCACTCAAAATAAATAAATGTTTTGGATGTGCGACTATTTGAGCACCCCGGTTAAGAGCACCCCCTCTTGGGGAGCCCGTTACGCATTGCAGTACCGGCCTAACGAGGAGCTTTCCCAATGATGAAGCCAGTCATCCATTGTGATGCATGAGGGTTTTGCTCCTGTAGATATTCCGTTCACTCTATAGTTGACTCTCAATAGGAACAGTGTACTTTTAGATTTATAATGCAAATAGAGAAGGCCATCCTGTCCAGCCTTTGGAGCAGCTGGCGGTCCCTGCGCCGCGCACCCTCACTCTGTGTAACCAGGCCAGCCACCAGTTCACGCAATAACAGGGCTAGATCACCAGTGTTGTTGGCAATTACCTCCAGTCGTGCATGAACCTGCTGCATGCTGTTTTCATTGTTCCTTATGAAGCGATGCAGAACCCCACTAATCCGCCCTAACATTTGATTCTGCAGGCGCTGACCACGTAGCAGTTGTGCCTCTGTCAGTGTGGTGGATGGAAGCCCTGACTCTGCCTGCAGCCCTGCTCTCCTCATCCTGCGTCGCCTGCGCAGCGGTGGATGCCCTGTGATGTGTGCTGTGGCACTCCTGGTTGTTGCTGGTGCAGGCTCCGAAACCACTGTTGCAGCAGGTGTTGCCATAGAGGGGATGGTGTTGGTGGTGCAGGTGAGAGTGGTGGCTGCTCCTGTTGTCTCCTCATGGGGCTGGCTGACCAGTGGCACCTGGCTGCTGTGGCTGGTAGTGGTGTCTTGTGGGAGACCTGTGGGACATGGGGAAAACACTGTCAGTGTCTACTATCTGTTGCACACTTCCTAATAATATTTTGCCTATTTAGTGCCTACTTGACTACGTTGCCCATAATGCATCATGCTGGTATCTGCTACTCTGAAATGGAGCTATCTTGGTTGTGCATGCCCCTGTGTACATGGTGGGTGGGGGTATGGCATTGATGGGGGTACAGGCATATCACATGATACTCACCGGTTGATGTTCTGGGCTCAGAGGTGTCCAGTTCTCCAAATCCTGTTATGGACTCCGGCTCCAGGGTCTCCTCCACCCTTTCCTCCAGGGGTGTGGGTGGTGGTATGGAAGATGGTCCCTCTCCTGTGCCTCTCATCTCCCGGAGCCTTTCTGCCACCCTCTCCTTGGACCGGGAGCGGAGGTCGTACCACATCTTCTTTATTTTTATCCACACTTCTGTGGCTGACCCCCAGGGAGTTAACCTTCTCCTGAATTTCCTCCCAAATTCTGTTTTTGGCAGAGTCTGGCACATTGAGGGCTGCCTTCCCAAATAGCTCATCATGGTGCTGACAGCATTCCTCTGTGAGCACCTCCAGCTCCTTCTCTGCAAATTTCAGCTTTCTCTTTCTGGGAGTGTCAGCCATGGTTGCTGTTGCTCTGTTAGCTGTGCAGCAGTTAAAAAGGGTGTGGTCCTCCCTCCTCCCAGGTGTATTTGTAAACTTCCTGGCTGTGATGTCATCATCATGTGCCAGGAAGTGTTTCCAGAGTGTTCTGGAGTGGTTTCTGGAGTGTTCTGCAGCACCTGCATTCAATTTTCAGAACAGTCGCAATTTGCGACACCCGCTCGCAAATTGCGAGTCCGTTTTTTGCGCGGTCGCAAAAAGCGAGCTCGCAAACAGCGGACTCGCTATCTGCGGTGCGACTCCGGGTGCGAGTCGCAATTTGTCCCCGCAAATTCTACCTGCATTCCAGTTAGCGACACGCAAATTGCGAGTCGCACATGCTCGCAAATTGCGAGTCGCTCATTTTTTTGTACCTACATCTGGCCCTTGGTTTTTTGTTGTAATTTGTCTGGTTTAATAGGTTGATCGGGCATGGTCGACAAGTCAAAGTGTGAGTCCAAGTGAGTAAAAGAAGTTTTCAACTGTGATCTGGCAAGTCCTATGTGCACCAAGACAGACCCATTGATCAGTTCAGAGTGAAATTTGTGGTTTGAATTTTGCTTGCAAATCAGAGAAACTGAGAAAGAAGGAGTAGCTGCTAGACCGAAAAGCCGTCAGTGAAAAATCCGTAAAGTATCTGTAGCGAATGTGTTACCCTACCAGTAATGACTGGAGAAATCGGGTTTTGATTTTATTTAGCGCTCTCAATAATTTGCATTAGTTTCTTATGAATCTGAGTTTGGGAGGAGAAGTCACAAGACTTTGTCAGCCACAGGGCGTGTGAGTGTGTTGTCATTGGAGCCGTGCTGGGATAGGTTGATTAGTGAGAAGGGCCTCACACAGATTGGCAGACAACAATGAAGCGCAATTGGTTGAGAAGTGAGTTAAGAGAATTCTGGGATTAAAAATCACTTCCTGATTTGATTTAGGATAACATAAAGGCCGCAAAAATAAAAAAATTCAGAGCTTTAAAGAGTGCTTTAAGGGAGACACGTACATTACAATGAGTATATGGGATAATGCACTGCCCGAAGATACACCAGCTTACATTATGATCGAAGAAAAGGGTGCCACGCCATGTCTTTGGCTAAAACAATGGTGCAAAGTGACAGAAAGATGGGAGTCTACATTTCCTGCCCACAGATCATTTAATTTAAGGAGTTTAGAGAATCTGAGGAGGGTGCTATATGATCTGAAAACCCCTCTGATATCAGCACAGTTTAAGGCATTAGCAATCTGGGAATTAGAAGCCAAACAGCAACAGCAACAGAAATTTGAAAGTAGGAAGCGAAAGGTCAAACAGACACTAGCGGAGGCTAGATGGGACAGCAATCAGGAATTGTGGAGAGCCGAGACTTTACAGGGGATTAAATTGTTTCCAGTGATTACACAGGACAGTGAGAGAGGAAGGAAAGAAAACCATTAGGAAGATGAATGGAAGCCCTTCCGAGAGTAGAGAGTGGAGATCAAAAGATTCTAGAGGATCTTTTACGTTTGAGGAAGAGTCAAACAATGATGAGTTTATTTTGCAGGTATTGAGAAATCATCCCCCAACACATGCAGCACAAGAGAGTGGTCCAAGCACTAGTATAAATCCTTCAGCACCAACACAGGTTAATGTAACAACGAGTCCAGTGCAGATTACTAGTATGACACCGAGCCTAATGCAGAGCAGTCTTAATGCACCTATTACTCCGGTAGCACAAAATCAGGTGCCACAGTCAAATGTCCCTAGAAGTTACCCTGATGTACATGTAGTGGAAATTGCCACAAACTTGATAGTGCCTACAGGACAGGTTTTTCCGAAACCGATATTGGTTCAGACAGAGTCAACTCCACTTTTACTGTCTCACGTGCAGTCACAAGCAGTGCCAAAATACGCGCCGATAATGGGGACACAGTCAGATAGGTCTATACTGATGAGCCAGAATACGGGAACTATGCGCTCACAAAACTTGAGTGTTAGACCAAGTCCAGATGCTGTATCTGTACCTGTCACCATTGGTCCAATTTTACATTTGTTCACACAAGAGAGTAACAGTGCAAATGGAAAGGGAGTCCTGAGTCAGAAGTCAATGAGGGGAGGACTCAATGAGAATATCTGAGTAGTCTCCTTTGGGACAGACCTTTGACGGATCAAAATCATTGCTAGACCTTAGTCAATTTGGAGTTCCTCTGGATACTTTCATAGGGTCGACCGTTAGTTAAAGCCTGAAATTACCGACGCCACAGTCCCCGAATACAGTTGTGCAACAAGTGCCACATGCCCAGGCCAACAATATTTTGCTGCAAGGTTTGCCTGCCCAAAAGTTGACTGAATGGTTAGACAAGCTGATTACCCTGCAGAGTGCTCCTGTGGGAGAGGAGTACTTGAACTATACGAGACTAGGAATGGAAGCGGGTGAGCTCATTGAAGGAACTATGAGTGTGAACAGACTAGATTCCTACACAGAAGTGGAGTTGAGATATGTGTACCCAAAACCTACGAGGGAAGGGAGCAACACGCATCAAAGGTTAGCAGACCTGGCAGAGAAGTACGGCATAGAAATAGAGAAAACAAATCATTTGAAAAGGGTTTACAGGTTAGATTTTGACACAAAATACTTCGTACACATGAGATCTGCAGGAATGAAGGCACACCATAGGGAGTTACTCCAAAGTGTCCAGACATGGGGAGCCTTAGACAAATGGGAAGGCAGATGGGTAAAAAAAGAGATAAAAGAAAAAGGGATTCTGCAGAGCTGACTGCAAATGTGCAGCAGGGCAAGGATCCAGTGAAAACTTACCGATGAGAGAGGTTCCAGGAGGGAATTTTGTCAATGTCCCTTGGAGCAGAAGTGACATTCTGGGGCTCATTCCGAGTCCGGCGGGCGGCGGCACCGCCCGCCGGGCGGAAACCGCCCAAAGACCGCACCGCGGTCAAATGACCGCGGGGGTCATTTTGACTTTCACGCTGGGCCGGCGGGCGATCTCCAGAAGATCGCCCGCTGGCCCAGCGGGAAAGACCCTGCAACGAGGAAGCCGTCTCCGAATGGAGCCTGCAGAGTTGCAGGGGTGCGACGGGTGCAGTAGCACCCGTCGCGATTTTCACTGTCTGCATAGCAGACAGTGAAAATCATGGTGGGGCCCTGTTAGGGGGCCCCTGCACTGCCCATGCCAGTGGCATGGGCAGTGCAGGGGCCCCCAGGGGCCCCACGACACCCGTTCCCGCCATCCTGTTCCTGGCGGGTTTTACCGCCAGGAATATGCTGGCGGGAAGGGGGTCGGAATCCCCATGGCGGCGCTGGGCCAGGGGAAAACCGCCGGGAAACCGCCGGTTCCCCTTTTCTGACCACGGCGGTAGAATAGCCCTGGAAGCACCGCCAGCCTGTTGGCGGTGCTTCTGTTGCCCTCCACCCTGGCGGTTTCAAACCGCCAGGGTCGGAATGAGGGCCTCTGTCTTTTACAAATGACTATCCCAGGTTGAGAGAGAAGCCAGTAGAATGGTGACAGCAGACAGACAGGTTTGTGAAACTTGCCAGATGCCTGTGGAAAGACTTGAACACTCTATTAGAGATAGTAGTTCCTGCTGATGTGGATTGAGTGTAAGAGGAGTTTAGATTGACCAACAAAAGAACCAGAGAGAGATCCAGCTACAGGTGTGCCATTCCTGAGGTAATGAAATATTACTACAAAATGATTGAATTATTGAAAATGAGAATTTCACCCAAAAACATTGACTTGCAGAGAATATACAAGACAGCTCGGAAAGCAAAATAGTTGATATATGGGTATTATGAGAGATTGTTGCAGGCATATAAGCATTACATTGGTACAGAGACAATTGAGCCAAAAGATATGATTCATTTTGTGTTGAGATTTGTGGAAGGATTGAGACCTGAAATTAGCCAGATGTTTAAGAGTCATTTAATTTGCTGGCAAGCAAAGCCGATTGACGAGGTGCTGCAGTATGCAAAGTACTGTAGTGACAAGATTGAGTTGAAGCCGAGAAAGTTGAAAGAAAAGGTGATAGTGATGCAGATTAAAGTGGCACAAACAGGGATGCAGGGAAAATTTTCCACAGCAGCAGCAGCAGGAAAATGTGTTGTTTTAAAATCAGATGAGAGGTGGAGGTCGGGGAGGAATGGGTAAGGGAAACCGTAGCCCTGATTTGGGTACTGTAAACGTTCAGAAAGATGTGCAGGGAATGAAGAGATTGTTTCCTTGTCACGCTTGCGGAGAGGTCGGACATAGGAAGCAGGTCGGATGATGGTACAGGAAGGTGTTGTTCAGCAAGTGACATCAGTTTGTTCCAAAACATGAGAGGACCGAGAATGAGGGGTCATAATCCAAATTTTCATAATAATGTGAATCAAATCCTAAATGTTTAACCCATACAGCAGGTGCAAATGCCACGTGTACAAATGACAGAGTTGCAGCCAATGCAACTGAAGGTTCAAATGGTACCTGGACAGCAAATTCAAATACCTCAAGCCCCAAAGGAGGGTGATGCTTTCTCAAGAGGCCACAGGTCAGAAGTTTAACCAAAGTAGTAACACAGTACACCAATTCCCATTACACAGCGAGAATGGAATAAATGATGATTGGGTGAGCGAGAGTTCGGATGAAGAGGAATGTGTGCTTGCAGCTTCTTTAGAAGTAGATCCGAAAGGCCCATATTTGAAGGGAAAGGTAATGGGTTACAAAGTTTCATTCTTGTTTGACACAGAAGCTACACGATCTACAGTGAGAAATGCAGATGTTCCAAACTTGTCCCTTTCAGGAAAAACAATTCAGATTGTAGGAGTAGCGAATCAGTATTTGACCAAAACAATTACAGAACCAGTTCAGGTTAAAATTGACAACTTCAAAGGATTGCACAAATTCGTAGTCTGTGATTCAATTCCAGTATCCCTATTGAGAAGAGACTTGCTGTGTAAAACCAGGTGCTTGATTATTTGTTCAAATGATGGAATCGAGATACAGATAAATAGTGATGATGAGTAGGACCCAGCTGCAGAGATCGAGTGTGAGACCATAAGAGAGGAGTATCCCCTGATTAATTTCTTTCCAGTGTTCACCGTGAAGGAGTTTCCTCCTGATTTACAGAGAATGGTTAAAAAGAGAGTGTGGCATTTGACAGGGAAAGAGATAGGTCTGATAAAGGGAGCTGAGCCAGTTAAAGTTCCTGTAAAGCAGAACATAATTTTTTCTCAGATTACCTAGTATCACATGCCACAGGACATCCTTATGTTGTTGCTTACATAATTGCAGAACTTGTAAACCAAGGGGTCTTGAAAGAGGTAATGAGCAGCCATGTAATTCACCAATAATGGGATTGAAAAAAGCCCTGTGGGAAAGTTCAAATTGTCCAGGACCTGAGAAAAATAAATGACATTGTGATCATATGTTGCCCTGTGGTGCCAAACCCAGCCGTGATTCTGTTTCAGATTCCATGTGATGCTGAATGGTTCACCGTCATAGACTTGTCACAAGCCTTATTTTCTGTGCCCCTCTTCACGAGGATAGTCAATATCTCTTTTTTTTCAAGTTTTTGGACCGCGTTTACTGTTGGTGTTGAATTCCTCAAGGGTTTTCAGAGTCCCCCTCTTTCTTCAATCAGATCTTGAAAAATATTTTGTAGTGGTTGGAATTGCCTACAGTACATTGAAATTTGCTGATTGTATCCAAAACGAAGGAAGAGTGCAAATATGACACGATTGCCTTACTGAACTATTTGGGAAAGAATACTCATAAAGTGTCTCCACTTAAATTACAATATTGTCAGAAAGAAGTGAAATACTTGGGTCACCAGATGGAGAAGGGATCAAGAAAAATATCCAGAGAAACGGTCACAGCTAGATTTCAGACGAATCCCCCAGCCACCCAGAGAGATGTCAGGATGTTTTTAGGGATGTAGGCTACCGTCGCCAATGGATCCCCAATTTTTCAGTCATTTCCAAACCATTGCGAACCTAACTCATAAAGAAGTCCCTGAAACCCTAATGCTAGATCAGGCTTGCATAAAAGTGTTTTCTGAATTGAGAGTTTGTGTAAAGCTCCGGCTTTAAGAATGCCTGATTACACTATGGGCCTGATTACAAGTTTGGAGGAGGGTGTTAATCCGTCCCCAATGTGATGGATATACCACCCGCCGTATTACGAGTCCATTATATCCTATGGAACTGGTAACACGGTGGGCAGGATATCAGTCACATTTGGGACAGTTTTACACCCTCCTCCAAAGTTGTAATCAGGCCCTATGTCCTTCGTGTTGTTTCGTCATGAGCATGATGCATGTTCTTTGTCTGTCTTGACACAGGTCCATGAGGTGTAAACCGCCCAGTAGCATATTTTTCAGCTACTTTGGACCATGTTGCAGCAGCTTTACCAGACTGTTTGTGTGCAGTTGCAGCAGTTGGACAGAACCTTGCACAGTGTAAATGCGTTGTGATGGGACACCCTTTGACTATTATGGTCCCTTTCTCCATTTGAGTTTTACTTACCAGAACCAAAACCCAGTACTTCACAGATGCCAGATTGACTCGCTATGAGACATGTATCTTAGGGTCACCTAATGTGTCATTGTAAAGATGTACAGTGCTTAACCTGACAACCTTGCTTCTGAATGAAAACATTAAACTTGAAAACTTGGAAGACCTTGAGCATGATTGTCTTGAAGTAACTGATCTGTGCACAAAAACAAGATCTGATTTTAGAGACTCCCGATTAAAAGAAAATGTTTTGTTGATGGTTCCTGTCCAAGAGACAATAATGGAGTACTGAGAGCAGGAAATGCTGTGTGCACAATTTCTGGTATGCTGGAAGCGTCCTGGCTTCAAGGATTATATTTTGCACAAGTAGCAGAACTGGTAGTCCTTACTAGAGTGTGCCATGTTTCTGCCCAGCTTAAAGTTACCATCTATACGGATAGCCAGTATGAATTTGGAATAGTCCATGACTGTGGCCAGTTGTGGTCACAGAGAGATTTCATGGCCTCTTCTGGTTCACCAGTGAGAAATGGTAAGAGAATTCAGGAGTTGTTGCAGGGTATCCAAATGCCTGAAAAGATTGCCATGGTGAAATGCAGTGACCAACTGAAATTGCAGGATTTTGTGCCAATGGGAAATGGAATATGTGGACCAAGTCACAAGATTTTGCGAATTGAACTGTTTATCGTTCAAGGATAAGAGGGAATTGCTACCTGAAGAACATGAAACAAGTCCAAGTTATGCATTACATATGATATATACATTGGAAGAATTGAGAACACTGCAGAATAATGTTGACAGGGAGGCAAAATGATCATGGAGCAAAATAAAATGTGCACAGCATCAGGATGAATTGTGGGTTTCGGAAGAGGATCAATTGGTTTTGCCGAAAGGTTTGTTGTCTTAAATGGCTAGATATTATCATGGTCAGTCACAAGTTGTGAGGGATGCCATGATTTGCCCCTTTAAACAAAATTGGTTCAATCTGAACTTTAGACAAGTTGCTGAAGCAGTTTGCCATCATTGCAACATTTGTCAACAGATGAACATGGGAAAAGGGACAGTGGTTAATTTGAGCCACATTGGAAGAGCAGGAGGTCCATTCAGCAAAATGCTAATGGATTTTATTGCAATGCCATGTATGTAGGTTTGAGATATGTGTTGGTGTTTGTCTGCATCTTTAGTCATTGGATTGAAGCGTACCCTACACGAAGAAATGATAGCCTCATAGTAGTGAAACTACTGCTTAGAGAACTGATACTATGTTTTGGGTTTCTGATCTCTTTAGCATCAGATAGAGGAAGTCACTTCAACAATGAGGTAGTGAAATTACTATGTGCAGCCTTAAACATTGAACAGAAGTTGCACTGTAGTTACTGCCCTGAAGCATCAGGACTAGTAGAACAGATGAATGGCACCTTTAAATCAAGAATGGCAAAGGTGTGTGCGTCCTCGAATCTGAAATACCCAGACGCACTGCTGTTAGTTCTGATGACAATGAGAAACACACCCAACAGGAAGACAGGATTGTCACCGCACGAGATCCTCATGGGCAGAGCAATGAGGTTGCCAGCGGTTCCGGCAAATGCTCTTGTGAACATAACAGATTATATTGTATTGGACTACAGCAAAGGTCTGGCTGATGTGGTTTGCTCTTTCTCTCTGCAGGTGGAATCCACCACACTGCAACCATCCCAAGATCAAGGACACAACCTGAGAGCTGGTGATTGGGTTGTGGTCCAAAAACATGTGGGGAAGAGGTGTTTGGAACCTTTGTAGAAAGGCCCTTTCCATGTAGTTTTGATCACTACCACAGCTGTGAAGTGTCAGGAATCCCCAAGGTGCCTCCTGCATTATCTGTCAGCATCCCCAGGAATTAGGGTTAAATCATATCTCTGTTCTTGGTTAAACCTTCATGTTTCTAAGTAAACATAGGCCCTCATTACAACATTGGCGGTAAATGCCGCCTACCGCCGTGCTGATCGTGACCGCGGCGGTATACCACTACGGGTATTATGACCCACACAGAGAAATCCGCCACTATACAGACAACCACACAAGTCTGCCAGCCAAAAGGTCAGTGATAAACTGGCAGTACCAAAACCCACACCGTTACGTCAACAGATATACTCCCACAGCATCATGACCCACGAATCGCTGCGGCGATTCAACCGTGGTAAACCATTGGCGGTACACACCGCCGCACTCATAATACACACACACTAACAAAACAGCACCACATTGGACAATTCAAACTACACACACCTGACACACATACACACACCACACCAACACACCCACAACACTATAAAACACACACCCACATTACCCACAACCCCTTGCAATGAAAAAATATTGCCAACTGAGAGAGAAAAGACAGGCGCACCCACTGAATCTGTACCACGGAATACCATCACCCATACACCATCCACAGCACACACCCCAACACAGCACCCCACACACCCTCATACATACCACTCACACTACACACATGGCACCCTAAAGACACCCCAGGTTCTCTGAGGAGGAGCTAAGGGTCATGGTGGAGGAAATTATCCGGGTAGAGCCACAGTTATTCGAATCACAGGTGCAGCAGACATCCATTGCTAGGAAGATGGAGCTATAGCAGAGAGTCGTGGACAGGGTCAACGCCGTGGGACAGCACCCCAGGACAAGGGATGACATCAGGAAGAGGTGGAACGACCTACGGGGGAAGGTGCGTTCCGTGGTTGCAAGACACCAGGTAGCTGTACAGAGGACTGGCTGTGGACCACCCCCTCCTCCCCACAACTAACAACATGGAAGGAGCAAGTCTTGGTGATCATGCATACTGAGGGCCTCGCAGGAGTAGCAGGAGGACTGGACTCTGGTAAGTCAAATCTTTACCACTATATCCCCACCCTACCTGAATGCCATCAAAAACTCCTACCCTTACCCTCACCCCATCACTCCACCATCTCACAAATACCCCACTATCACAACCCAGCCATCCCAATACCAAGCCCTGCATGCAACACCAATGCATGCACACCGATCATCACAGCATGCACACTAGTGACAATCACGTAGCCAACAAAATCACAACTCACACAAGCCAAAGCTGCCTTGCTTATAACAACCATAGAGGGAAACATATCCATGCACAAGATGGCACACACAGATACAATAACACTGCATTGACATCCCCACAGGACCCCCACTCAACGTCACCGGAGAGGAGGTGCCACCAACATCTACCCCCCCAAAAGAGGCCCACAGTGATGACAGCAGCTCTGCACGCCTGGATCATGATGACCAACCTGGCCCATCAGGGACCTCTGGACAGTCGGTTATCCTGCCACAGTCTCAACCCACCACAGAGCCTCACCCTCAGGAAACACCAGCACAGAACCCACCCATGGGGCCCATACCTCTGTCACCAGGACACGTCAATTAGCAGTGTGTCCACCACTACAGGGACCCCAGGCAACCCCACAAACCCAAGACAATCAGAGACCTGGGATCAGTGGCAGTGGGCACACTCTTGGGAGGACTGCTGTGAAACAGGGGGAGGACAGGCCCAGAGAACCCACTCTCCATGAGGAGCATACCACCATTCCCAGGAGACCTTGGGCCAGATACTGTACAAGTTGCAGGGTCGCAGCGGCTGCAGGAGGGACAGTACCTGGGGATCAGGGAGGACCTGAAACACACTCAACACCACGAGGGAGGCGGTGGCACACCAAAGAGCCCCTGACACTAGCCACACCGAAGAACAGTCCTTCACCTCCACCGGCGCTAGTGGACAGGAGGCCCCACCACAGGACCAACAGGCCACCAGCACCCCACCACCTGCAGAAGGAAAACTACCCCGAAAACGGTCCCGGTAATCCAGGCAGAAGCCAGAGAACATTGACAAGACACCCGCCAGGATATAAGACTCTCCTGATTGTCACCCTTCTGTCCCACTCTGTCACCCTGTCCACCTGGAACTGTCATTGCTCCACTTCCTATGCCTCCTTGGACAATGCACCTTTGATGCAAATAGACTGGACTCTCCCCTGGACTTTCAGTAACCTAGCCCCTTGCAGTACCCCCTCCACTTATTAGCACCTAAATATACACCCTTGGAACAAATACAAGTATGGAGTCTGTCAATTCATTGAAATATGTATTCATTTAACAAGCTGTAAACATTGCATTTCTAATCTACTGTAATATTAACGTAGGTATAACCTGTAGTGGGCAGCAGTAAACACACCAGGAGCCAGAGTGGTGCACAGAGATCTGAAAATAGAGATGCCAAAGGGTACAGTAAGTGGCCATAGACATAGGGAAATTAGGATGCCATGTTCAATGTCAAACACATAAATGCAATGGCAGGTGAAGTTACAGTGTCTTACCTGTGCGTCACTGGAAGCACGGTTGAATGAGTGTACATCTGTTGTCCACATCTTCTTCTTCTGCCTCCTCTTCGTCACTGTCCACAGGCTCCACCTCTGCCACAAGACCATCTCCAGGCTCATCCATCTTGACTTTCCGCGCGTTAAGGTTTTACCTGGGTGGGGGCTGGGGCTGTGAGTGCCCCTAGGCCAGGGCGAACTGGCAGGGTAGGTCCCTTGTTGGGCAGGCTCTGAAGCACTCCAACCCCAATAGTGTTAGTGGCCATCTACTACTAGGCAGGGTCCTGTTGGTTTCAGGTGGCTTCGGCGACGGAGGGAGCTGCATCCCACATGGGCCTGGAGGCTGACTCGACTGATAGTTAGGGCACCAGTGGGACGGAGGGCGAGGGGAGCACCACAATGGAGACAGGGGGTGTAAGAAAACAGGGCTGATTGCAGAGGCCCCCTAACCTTTTGCCCCCATTTTTCACTTTTTGCTGGTGTTTTACTGACTCTTGGCTGTGCCCTGGGTACTGCTTACCAGTCCCAGGGCCAGTGCTCTGTGTAAAATGGATATGCAAATTAGGCTAATTATAATTGGCTAAGTGAACCTACCTATAAGTCCCTAGTATATGGTAGGGCATGTAGGTTTAGGGACCACAGCATAGGTAGTGCACCCATAGGTGCACTGCTGAGGTGCCCAGTGTCATTTTAAAGGCAGGCCTGCCTTGCTGGCTGCTTCTAAATTAAAGTTATATGCAAATTCGACTTTGGAATTAAAAGTAGTTCCAAAGTCTTAAACTACCTTATTTTTACATATAAGTCACCCCTAAGGTGTGCCCTATGTGCCCCTAGGGCTGGGTGCCAAGTAACTATAAGCAGGGACTTTATAAAAATAGTTTTGTAAGTCCTGGTGAGGTAAAAACAGCCAAATTTGTTTTTCCCTCATTGTAGTAAATGGCCTTCATAGGCTAGAATGGGGATACTTTATTTTCATTTTTAAAGTCTCCTTAAATGATGCATACCAAGAATTTGGTATCAAATTAATTGTTGTAATAAATCCCACAACTTCCAGTTGTGGGATTTGATATAACTTGTTCAGGTAAAGAATGTTAAACTTTACCTGAAAAGTTGCCAATTTCAGCCCTGCATTGTTTTTGCTGCTGTGCTCTGATTGGCCAGCCTCTAGCAGTCTGGCCAGGCTGCTTGATGAGGTGTGAAGTGGCCTGGCTTCACACAAAGGAATGTGCCTGTGGGAGGGAATCTCCCCTCAGCAGATGGTGAGGCAGGAAGGGGGAGGACTGCCAAACTGGTCTTCAAAGGCAGAGAAGGACGTTTGGAGCAACCAGCAACACCCCCACACCCTGCAATCCCAGACAACTAGGTGCCCCCTTGATTAGATTAGGAGAGGGCAGGAGAGGGGTGTGTTTATGACTTTTAGCCACACCACTGGGTGGGCTCAGCCAGATGTAACCTCCAAAAATCAGATTCAGCCATAATGCATTTTTGGAGAATGTTGGCTCCTGGGATTGATTCTTGCCACACTTCCCAGGAAGTGGTCATCACAGGGGGAAGGACCCTGCACCTGATTGGAGAACCAGGACCCCCCTGCTTTTCAACCAGGAGCAAGGATAAAACTGGCAGACCTGCACCCACACCTCAGTTCCCTACCACATCCAACAAGGAAGAACTACAGAAGAAGAAGAACTGCCCTGCTGGACCCCTGGCCTGCACCTGAAACCTGCACTCAGAAGGACTGCACCAGCTGCACACTTGGACTTCACTACAAGAAGGACTTTGCCTGGCTTCAACTGGTTCAAGGAGGGACTCCCTGTTTGCTACAGGTGAAAAATTGCTAACCAGAGTCCCCTGCACCAACTCCTGAAGAAAGCGACCAGCTGACCACTGTCCATTGGCCAAAAAGGAGTTTGCGCCAGGTGCATTCTGGGAGTTGTAATCCACACCCCCAAGGACCATTACAGAACTTCTGGACCCTTGAGGTGAGCTGTGGACCTCAAAAGAACATTAAAAGGACATCAGGGAGAAGCCCCAGAAGTTTGGACAACTCTTGAAAAAAAGGTCCATAGAGGGACCGACCCGCCGCGGCAACTTTAGCCGGCTTGCCTAAACCATGACCCGGCCTGATTTGCTGGTTTGTCCCGGTAAAGAAAATCTCCGAAAAAGTAAAAAGTTGACTGGGACCTCCCAGCCAGCGTATCCGAGGAGGGCTCCAGGGACGTCGGATCAAGATCCAGGTTTACCCCGGTCGAAGGATTTTCAACTCGAAAAAGAGACTAAGGGGGTCATTCTGACCCCGGTGGGGCGGCAGTTGACGCCCGCCTAGCGGGAACCGCCATTTGGCCGCTCCGCGGTCAAAAGACTGCTGGGGCCATTCCGACCTTCCTGCTGGGCCAGCTGGCGCTAACAATGTTAGCGCCCGCCGGCCCAGCGGGAAGGGGGCCTGCAACGCTGAAGCCGGCTCCGAATGGAGCCGGCGGTGTTGCAGGTGTGCGACGGGTGCATTTGCACCCGTCGCGCATTTCACTGTCTGCTAGGTAGACAGTGAAAAGCAGGCTGGGGCCCTGTTAGGGGGCCCCTGCACTGCCCAAGCATGGGCAGTGCAGGGGCCCCCAGGTGCCCCAGGACACCCGTTCCCGCCAGCCTCTTCCTGGTGGTGTAAACCACCAGAAACAGGCTGGCGGGAAGGGGGTCAGAATCCCCTGGGCAGCACTGCTTGCAGCGCTGCACTGGTGAATTCACCCAGCCGGGGGAAATCCGGCGGGGAAACCGCCAGACCCGGTTTTCTGACCGCGGCTTTACCGCCGCGGTCAGAATGGGCTGGGAAGCACCGCCAGCATGTTGGCGGTGCTTCTGTCATTCGCGGCCCTGGCGGTCTTTGACCGCCAGGGTCGGAATGACCCCCTAAGTCCGAAGGTAAAAATCTCCACCGAGGATTCCAGCATCGCGTAACAGGAGAAGGGCTCCAGGAGGTCGGATTGGACTAGCAGGTTCGACCCGCTGAAGAAAATCTTCGAAAAAGAGACTTAGGGCCAGATGTAGCAAAGAGTTTGCGAGTCGCAAATGCCTCTTTGCTATGGGGAAATGCATTTTGCGAGTCGGATTTGACTCGCAAAATGCATTTCCGACTCGCAAATAGGAAGGGGTGTTCCCTTCCTATTTGCGACTCGCAATGCGATGCAATTCCATTTGCGACCGCGAAAGCGGTCGCAAATGGACTCGCAGTTACCATCTACTTGAAGTGGATGGTAACCCAGACGCAAACGGGAAGGGGTCCCCATGGGACCCCTTCCCCTTTGTGTCTGACAAAAAAAAAAAACATTCAGAGCAGGCAGTGGTCCAATGGACCACTACCTGCCCTGAAAAATACCGAAACGAAAGGTTTCGTTATTTTTTTCAACGTGCAGCTCGTTTTCCTTTAATGAAAATGGGTTGCACTTTGAAAAAAAAGACTGCTTTATTTAAAAGCAGTCACGGACATGGTGGTCTGCTGTTCCCAGCAGGCCACCATCCCCGTGAGTGCCCTGACTCGCTATGGGGTCGCAAATTGCGACCCACCTCATTAATATTAATGAGGTGGGTCTTTGCGACCCCATAGCGACTCGCAGAAGGTGTCTGAGACACTGTTCTGCATTCCAAATTGCGAGTTGCAATTTGCGAGTCGCTGGGACTCGCAAATTGCAACTCGCAATTTGGAATCTTGCTACATCTGGCCCTTAGTGTGAAGGTAAACTTTTAACCGAGGCCTCCCGCGGCCTGTAGCCGAGCAGGGCTCCATCGCGGTCAGCCTTAAACTTTGACTTTGCCCCGGTCGAGGTGCAACCAGATGACCCGATTAGTGCTTTTTGTTTCTAGGCACTAAAAAAAAAATATTCTTTACAAATTCAAATCTCCGGTTCCCCTTATCCGATTTTATTCTTTTTGGTGTCATTTTAAAGATAAAAATATAATCTATTTCTATAAATTGGTTTTGGATTTTTAAACTGTTTCCTGTGTTTTATTTAATTACTGTTTTGTGATATTTGAATGCTTTACACTCTGTCTCCTAAGTTAAGCCTTGACGCTTGTTGCCAAGCTACCAAGGGTTGAGCTGGGGTTAATTTACTGAGACCTAACTGGACCTTAGTGGAGGTTAGTGGCCTGTTGCTAAGTGTAGGTACCTACCTGCCTTTACCAATAACCCATTTTCCAACAGGAGGGGACACTACCAACTGTGACTCCTCCTCCGATGGAAGCTGCCTGGCAGTGGCGGACACCTCTGTGCCCACTCCAACAACAGGTACAGCCGCCACCCCTGTACCAGCACCGCCGTCCCAGCCGCCCCTCAGCGTGTTTCCCGTGCCCGCTCACCCAGGAGGGTGGGCATCTTCTTCGCCACAGGCACCTCAGGCACTGCCCCAGTCAGCCCTGCTGCCCTCAATGAGGAGGCTATTGACCTCCTGAGTTCCCTTACTGTTGGGTAGTCAACCATAATGAATGCCATCCAGGGTGTCGAAAGGCATTTGCAACAAACAAATGCATACCTGGAGGGCATTCACACTGGCGTGGCGGCCCAACGGAGAGCATTCCAGGCTCTGGCCTCCACACTGATGGCAGCCATTGTCCCTGTTTCCAGCCTCTCCCCTCCAACTGCTTCTACCCAGTCCCAATCCCCTCAACCCCAACCTATCCCAAGCACACCTTCAGACCAGCAATCACCCAAATCAACACACAGAAGTGGCTCAGGCAAACACAAGCACCACACTTCATCTCACAGGCACTCACACAAGCACCATTCCCATGCAGACAAACCAACATCCACTGCCTCCACTGTGTCCCCCTCCTCGTCATCCACCTCCCTCCCAGTAGTGTCTCCACTCACACCTGCATGCACTACATCCTCATCCACTACCTCTATCACCAGCACGCCTATCAGTACACACCCCTCACTGGCAGTCACCACCCCCACATCCATGCACACGTCCCCTGTGTCCTCTCCCACTGTGTCTGTGACCCCTCCTCCCAAAGTACACAAATGCAAGCACACACCCACCCAACAGGGGTAAGCAGGGGTTAGCTGAGGGTGATTCTCTTTTACCCTGAGTAGAGTGAGGGTCCTTGCTTGAACAGGGGGTAACCTGACTGTCAACCAAAGGCCCCATTTCTAACACGAAGTAAACATTCTAACTTTTACATAAAGGTGTGGTTATATGTGACCGCTTGGTCATGGCATGTGGACATTTCTGGCTCCTATTGACAATTGGTGTCACTGATCATTATTGTTATTGATCTGTATTGGTCCGGGTTATATGGTGGGAACTACTGGAAACGCAGTCAAAAGGTCCATCGGCCTATACGTGTCTCCTTGTAAGTTTACCTAAAAACATCTGACGCACTAACAGCAATGAGTATACATTTAATCCAAAACATGACACGTTAGTTCTGATCAGCACACAAACATTGTAAACAAGGGCTGTTCATTCTTCTGAACATGCAGCCTGTTCCCAAAAGGCTTACATAATTATATATTAGTTGTGGTATATTCACATTGGTATTCAACACAATAAGAAAAGTGACTTCACGACCAAACAAATGACTCAACAATGAAACATATACATTGCATATTCACATAGCTCACATACATCCATATTAACAAAAACAAATGTCAAACATTAATTTTATCAACAGAGGTGATACATCAATGTTCTCCTTATGTGTTATTATTGAGTCACAATGTTCCACTCTTAGTTGGTTATGTGTGAGGATTCAGTTCACTTGGTTACTGTCCTTTGGCGTTTATTGGCCTTTGTGCGTGTGTGCCCTCAAAGCACACTTTGTTAGGCTGATGTGATTCAACCTTCTCAGTGGGTCTGACACATAGGGCCCAGTTTAGATCTCGGAGGTGAGGAATACTCTGTCACAAACCTGACGGAAATCCCGCCCTCTGTATTAGGATCTCATTATTTCTTATGGAGACTGTGATACAGGGGACAGGATATTCGTCACATTTGTGATGGGTATTCCCTCCGCCGAGATCTAAATCAGACCCTTAGTTTGTGAAGGTCTTCATCAGGGCTTTCAAATTTCATGGCGGACACTGCAGATGACAATGATAAGATTCTTATGGCACGTAGAGTGAGGAGGGTTGGATATTCAATGGAAATGGAGGAGGGAGATTATGTTGTTTTAAATTTTGCTAATCCTGGTTTAGTTGACTATTTTTTGGCAAACTTGGATCATTGTAGTATGTCAAGGAACAGGATTCAAATACATCCCCTGAGTCATTTCTACGACCCTGTGCTCTTACCAAATTGCATTGTTATTAATTCAAGTATTCATAGTCCAGACCCAGAAAGGTTTCATTTATAGGTAAATGTACCCTCTAGCAATCGGTTTTCGACTCTTAACCACCTTGACGAGAACGATTGACTAACGGCTTTGGTCCACCCCTGTTCTTCTATCATGGAGAGACCGAAAGCTGGGAACGTCCATGTTGAATGTACCTGGGACACAGAAATGCCTGCAATGGATTTGCCAGTTCCGATAAATACTAAAATGTTAATGTTATGTCCTGTGTCTAGACCACTAACCCTGCTCAGCTGGAATATAGCAGGGCTGCGATCTAAAATTGACAACTCGGATTGGAAGAGCTTTATTTCCTCCTACGACATAATTTGCTTACAGGAGACCTGGTCTAAAGATACGTTCCTTCTGAACGGTTTTACCTCTCTGTGTCAGCCAGCACTAACCTCCCAAATGGGGAGAGCGCGCGGCGGCCTTCTAGTTCTTGTTTCTTTACATCTCCCGCTTTTAAATGTGTCCTTAATCTGGTCTTCCCCTTATTTCATGGTTGTTTTAGTTTATATAAGCAGACAAAAGGACATCCTAATTTTAAACATTTACAATAATATTCCTCGGGGCCTTCTTATGGGTCATTTGGTGGAGGTAACGGACCTCATAGACTCATCTCATGTTTTGCAGAATAGTGACCTAATCATTCTATGGGTGGGCGATTTCAATACTCCTCTGTGTAGCAAGGAACACATGGATCTGTGTGCCTTCCCTGCTTAGGGCAGAGAGTCATTAATTCATTTCAATCATACTATTGAAGGAGACGCCTTGAACCTTTTTACTTGTAAGTTTGATTTGGTTCACGTTATAGAGAAATTGGCTCCTGACGCCTGTAATATACCAACCTTTACAGGGAATTTGAAGGGGAGTATTATTGACTTTATACTTATTGGCTCCTCTAATTTTTATTTAATTCAAGAATTTAAGATTACGCCTCATGTTGCGAGTGATCATAACCCCCTTAGTATTATTTTGGACCTAAAATGTAACCAGGCACCTAAGAATAAAAGCCTGAGAGCTGCTATCGTCTATAACCCAAATTGTGGGCTACGTTTAAAATGGGACAAAATAGATCCTAAAATTTTTAACCAGGAAATTGTAAGAAGTAGGTCTGACTCCATTCATATGTGTTTGTCCCAGCAGTTAGATCCTGACCGTATAGTCCGTGAATTTGAATCTTTAAGCACTAATATTTCACGTGCCCTGGTGGTGGACAGGCCTTTGAAGGGGCCGGTGGCCCACAGATGGTTTGATTCTGTTTGCTCATCCGCCCATAAAAAACTTAAAGACGCTCTTAAAGCAGTTCCTCTCTCCTTTCAATTAGTCAAATTAGCCAGAGCTGACTATAAGGCCGCCCTTGAAAAACGGAAATCAGAAATTAGGTCTAAGGCCTGGGACGAACTTTTGGCTGCGTCTGAGCTGAAGGATACTTCTAAATTCTGGAAAGTAATAAATCACTCCTACTTCTCTGATAACCACTCCAAGGTCGATGACTGTCTTATTGCTGAGGACGTCTGGGTAACTCATTTTAGGAAAGTTTTTTGTTCAGGAATTCATGAGAATCTGCATATAACAGATAATTCTTCTGCACATTCTATTTTAGATTTTAGTACTAAGGCCCCAAATACTACCTTTGATCTCCATGAGGTCTTAAGCGCTATTAACAGATCAAGGCAGGGAAAGGCTCCTGGCCCTGATGGGGTTCCTGCTGATCTTTTTAAATCAGAAATTGACCTTTGGGGCCCGCTAGTTACCAATGTGTTGAATAGTGTGGCAAATAGTAACGTGCCCATCTCATGGAAATCGGCTATTATTGTCCCCATCTTCAAAAAAGGAAACAGACAAGATCCTTCTTGTTACAGACCAATTTCTCTCTCCGATTCGACTGCAAAGATTTTAGGTAGTGTGATCTTGTCCCGGTTAGAAGATTGGGTGACCGAGGATCAGATTTTATCTCCTATTCAATTTGGTTTTAGACCCGGTATAGGCACAGTTGAGCAAGTTTTAAACCTGCAGCTGATACTCAGTAAATATGTGACAGTCAAAAAAGAGTCCATTCACATGGCTTTTATTGATCTAACTAGTGCCTTTGATATGGTCAAAAGGTCAAAGTTATGGCAAATTTTGGGAGCTTTAGGCTGTGATCCGTCCCTATTGGAGCTCATCAAACGCCTACACACAGACCTAATGGTTTCTGTTCAGGTCGGCCCATATGGGCAGAGAACCTCTCCGTCAACAAGGGGAGTAAGACAGGGATGTATCTTAGCCCCCTTTCTTTTTCTGATATACATAAATGGGCTCTATGACTCACTGGTAAAACATGCAAAGGACGTACCGAAGATGGGCCAGAGACTACTGCCAGTTTTATTATATGCTGATGATGCAGTTTTAATTGCTCGTACTGCAAATTGTTTACAGGGACTATTGGATGCATTTTATAATTTTATGTTGAACCTCGATTTGAAAGTAAATTACCCCAAGACTTTTGTTATGACCTGTGGCCCACGTAACACAAAGTCTAAACAATTTATTATGGGAGGACACATTTTAAACAAGGTTAATATTTTTTGTTATCTAGGCATGTATTTGAGTTCTTCTCTGTCCTGGAAGACACACATTAATTTTAAGCTCCAACAGTTGATAAGGAATAATGAAGCGATATTTCGCTTTTCAAACAAATTAGGCCACAGACCCCCTGCACACATGAAAACCCTTTACAACTCTAAATGCGCTGCAGCAGTCCTTTACGGGGCAGGTGTCTGGGGCTATAACAAAATACCCTCTCTCCAGAGCGTTGAAAATAAATTCCTGCGCAGATTATTGTTGGTTCCAAAATGTATCACAAACATCATCTGCCATGAAGAACTTGGCCAGCACTTGTTGGAGGATAGGGTCTCTATGGCTCCCCTACTGCTCTGGATCAGATGTTGGTCAAACCCTATGGCAAAACTTGTCCAAGACGGTATTTCTGATTGTTTACAACTGGAAAATTCAAATAGGATCCCTTGGCTTATATTTCTGCGAAACTCCTTTGAGAACCTAGGGCTTAGGTACATGTTTGATGAACCACATTTGTTAACTACAAACTCTAGGTCTGTTTTGAAGTCTACTTATTCCAATCATATATCAGAGCTGAGATTTTATAGTTCCCTGAAACTGAAATCTTTCGATCCCTATTCTCGGATTGTGACTGTTCCATGCCTTGAACCCTATTTGACTTGGTTCTCAATTTTTATAATAATTTCTCTTTTAACACTTTTTAGACTCAATCTAATTCATTTTAAGGTAGCTTTCCCCGAACCATGTCTTTGGAAAAAGGATTTACCACTTTGTCCCTGTGATTCCAAATCATCTCAGAGTACCTCGCATTTTCTTGTTTTTTGCCCTTTATATGCTGCTCCTAGAGGGACTTTCATTCTACCCATTTTATGACCTCTTAGACCCATTCACTACAAGGAAGCTTTACTATATCTTCAGAGATTGTCAGATTTTCAAATTTGTCATCATGTATTACATTTTGTTACAGCTTCTTTAAGTATTAGGAAAAGGCTTATTCCATTTTAAATTTGTTATATGTATGTATAGTTTATAATTTTAAGCAAATATTTGTATTTTTCCGATTTTGTGATTTTATTCATGTTTAGTATACTTATCTGTTTATGTTAAGGGGTTTTAGATTGGATGTTTATGCAGTGTTTCTAGTGAAGGTTTTTAAGTTTTATCTGTGTTTTATAATATTTATAGATCGCAAATGCGTTCTGGTTCACACTTTTATGGCAATCGCCGAATAAAGTTATTTGACTGACTGACTGACTGACACTGCAGATGAGACAAAAGACAAGAACTGTGTGTCACACCTTAGAGGATTGGCCAGGGGGATGTAATTCTAATGTAATTCAATGAGAGAACACAGATCATTTCAACACGCTCAACGGAAGCATTTATTCATCTATCTATAAATCACAAGTGTCGCCGGAAGGCATCCTAGCACTAGGACCGCAGAAGCAGGAAACGAGAACAAACAGAAATAGCAAGTGAGGGAAACAGATTTTTCATTTGTAGAAGATTTTCCACCTGACATGCTAACTGGCATAGGCAAAATGCTGCTAGCATAGTCCAGACGAGAAAGAATCAAGGCACAGAATACCGAGATTTTTGTGGGAAGAACATGAGAGCATTTCTTATAGCTTTTAAGCTTGAAATACAGCCCGACTGCGTATTCACATCCTCGAACTGACGCCCGATCTAAACTCACGCCAACTATTTTCTGTGCAGTGTACAGTGCAAACCTTCATCTGCAAGGTATCTCAGTACTTCAGCTCTTAGATGTGAGGACCTTCCTTGTGACAGTCGCTCTTTCTAATTTTTTTAGAAATATGCTCTCTGAGCAATTTTCCCCATTTACTTGCAGTGCCTATCAGTGCCATTCTTTGAGTCGTGTTACCGTTGATGTGCCACTACTACGTGGGGTTTACTAAGAATTGAACAATGGGAGCTTAAATGCCACACAGGAAATCTTTTGGCGTGCACGGGAGGGAATCATGGGTAATGTAAGTAAAGTATACATTCGATTGTGACCATACTTTCAAACTGTGCCAGATGCTGCATTGCGTTTCGCTTCAACCAAGGCGAATTAACCCTTCTGCAAGATAACTGAAATTGCCTCTGTTCAGTTGGCTGACTCATTCCTGTCATTTAAGTAACACATTGAAAAAACATTGACTAAGCCAATACGTATGACCTTGGCAAGCTGTGCTATGGGTGAGTTTTTATTGTTTTATTGCAAGGACATGTCAAGAAAAGAAACAACAAAAAAAACATTAAAAAAAAACAGTCGGATACGTGCAATAAAAAAATCTGTACATTTAAAATACACTGACGTGCCTCTTATACTAAAGATGTTTTAAATAACAATGCTTTCACTTGAACCGTGCATGCTGTTAGTTTTGGTGGTGGAGTTGTTATTGTTGTTGTGATTATTATTATTATTATTATTATTATTATTACTAGTAGTAGTATTAGTAGTATCTGTAGAGGTGACAAGACCGAATCAACACAATACCAAACACTTAATCTGATGGCAGATACAATATTGCTTAAAACACTTTATGACTTTAAAAAAGAAAATGGAAAGTACATCTTACTTTGCTTCGGCACCCAAAGTACAGGGATAATGAATAGCTGGTATTTAAAGTTCATATACGAAATAAATAACATTAAAAAAAAACTTTTAAATTTAAATGAACTTGGCCATTAAATAAAAGAAACTATTTTTAAGTGGATGTGAGCAATGTACACAGGCTTTGTGCAGGCACTCAAAGTGAAGCAATCCCTTAGTGAAGAGGGCAGACTTGTGGCCACACATCATGTGCTGTTGTGGGAGAAAAGCACAATGAGAACGACAATTTAGCAAACCAGTTGATAAAGTACTCTGCCCGAAATCCCCTTTAAGCATGCACATGCATTCATGTTTGTTGTTTCTTAAAAAGCAATAACCTATAATCTATAGCTGTCTCAAAGGCCAGACCTAACAAGCATTGACAAAGCCATTAGGTCTCTCCTATAAGAGCTACTGACTTTGTCAACGCCTTTTAGCCATGCTGTACAGGAGTACGGCTGCTTGCAGCATGACTAAAACTCATATTAAACTGGTTGTGGCATTGCCAGCGCTAGTTGCTTTATAGACGTTTTAAAAAAAGGTTTTAGCCATGTGTTCCCCAAAAGCAACATGGGTGGGAAGGAGGAAGACAAGGACTGGCAAGAGAGCATAAGGGAGCACAAGGACAACAGTGGGTGGGCAGTGAGAACACGTGGACATAAAGGGTGGGAGGGGTGTGAACCAGATGGACAATGGAGGGTTGCCAAGATGATCTGGGAGCATCCACACAGAAAAAGGAGATTAAGTGGGAGGGACGGGGGCAATCCCACAGACAGTACACTGAAGAGGTACACGTGGGGAGACAGCCAAAAAAAGTGAACCCTTGCAACGCACTTAAACAAAAAGAAGAAGTAGAATCCATGCTGCAGGGGAGGGACAAACACATGAAGAGGAAGGAAACATACAGAGGATGACAAATAAGAATTAAGCAAACAAGAGTAACAGTGAAGCTGAGCAATGGTAAGCGATGAGCGGTATCTAAGACCCCTGTAAGGTAAAAAGAGGTGTTGCAAAAGACAGCTCATTTATGTTCTTAATTGAGAGGTATAAATGGCCTTTGCGTTAATCGTTTAGGTTGAAAGTGGAACACATTTGCAAAGCGCCAGGCAACTGAAGTTTTCACTCATACATACAAATATACTAAATATATTGTAGTCTAGTGTGCTGAAATACTAATAATATTATTTGTGCACAATTGCATTGATTTTGTATTGTTTATAAATATTTGTATTATAGTTAACAAATACGAAAAACTGCTGGCAAATGTTAACGTTGATATTTGATGGGCATTGGTCTGTCTTTATTATGTTACTATTCTTATGACCTTTCAAGTCCATGGGTCATCCACCACACTCTCAAGGTGAAAGACAAACCGTGTGCCACCCTGTTCACTGAAATTATTCAGTAGCATTGTGTGTGCCGCTCGTAACAGCATTAGTTCCTTGCTCTCACATATTTGTGTGTCACTGATGGCCCGTAAGTGCATTTTTTTCTTACCAATGGTTTCTTGTGTGAAAAAAATTGCCACCATTCTGAAAGGTCCAGTCTTTTATCATTGGTGCCCCCCATATGCCATTGGTGCCCGATTAGGTAAAAAACTATTAGCATTACGTCAGTGTCAGCATTTTTGTATTAATGCCGTACCTATACCATGAGTGACACATGTTAAAAAATACCACTAGTATATAAGCACCAGCATTTTAGCTTTGTTGCCTCCGTCCTATATGCGAAGGTTGTCATCCTTTATGACAAAAATTTCCTTCAATGTAAAACTAAAAAGTTGCCATGGACGTCGCCCATTTAAAGAACTTCCTTTAAGAGTGCCAGTATCAATATTTTACCGTGGGTGAACATTATTCCAAAAGTTGCTTTTAGTATGCCAGCACCAGTATTTTCTCACAGTTGTCTGACCTACTAAGAATTGCCTATTGTATTCCAGTGTCCTTATTTTGACAAAGGTGTATCTGTAAACCGAGCATTATCTTGAGAATGTCAGGGCCCAGATCAGACTCACAAGCATAACACCCCATTCTTACCACGCTACTCCCTCACACTCCTTCTCACAAACTCACTCATTAATTCTCACTCACTCTATAGGCAGCACCTTTGTGACATACATCCATGTTGAGTTTCAGTGAAAGCAAGTCAAGCTGATGCTGCATCCAGATTGATATTGCATCTGAGCGACTGGTTGGTTGATTCCTGCCATTATTATGTTTTGCAGTTCTCCATAGTCTGAGCTTTTCTCGAGAGCATGAGAGTGCTCGACATGAGCACAAGTTTACTTTACACAGTGTTAGCAGAGGCAGTTAGAAAATTTGCCTAAAATCATATGTTGAGACTCGAACGTGATTCGCCATTTTCAAAGTCGGCAGCTCTGGCTTGCAGGCCATTTCTCCTCACAAAAGGGGCTAAAATCAGAAGACATTTTAATGCACAAAACTGTTAAACTCTTGACCAGAAAACCGGTGGAAGTCAGCTTTTAATAGGGTAATCTCATTATCATGAGTGGGCAATGAACATGAAAAATGCAGCTGATACCCGCTAAATGCGGCTGAGTTGACATGTATGAGTACAACAAAAGCGGAAAAATTTGCAAGCAAAGTGCCGACTAATTAAAGGTCACCTATGCAGAAACAACACCATTTGTTATGCTTTGCACAGAATTGAATTAATTTTGTAGAAATGTATCATCTTTAGTGAACGTGCGAAATTGATTATAGCATCTGCACTTAAAGTTGAAAGTTCAAAATTCAGCCATCTCTAGATCTCTTGTTGACATGATGGAGCCCTCTTAAAAGCTCGGTTGCCTGTTTGCCATACCATTATGGCAGCATATGTCATCTTTGCTGCCTCAGAAGAAGCTGCCTTCCATGTTCAGTGCTCTCTGCCTTGACAGCACGGAATTTTTGCTGAAAAATATTCAGTCAAATATACGGTGGCCTTATCATGGTGGTCTGGTGAGTTTCTTTTTGATTTACAGAAACAAACTCACACAGTTGAGTGGTATGAAAAAATTGAGATGGAACCCCTGCCCAATATTATAGTGGGTCTTCCAACATTGCGAAGTTGGCATTCTGGTGGTGAATGGGCTGTGAGCAAACGTTCCAGAGAAGTTTCCCCACATGTGAATGAGATAGAAGAACTAGAAGCCACTGAATTGGAAACATGGGAAACTAGGCGTGAATCCCAGCATTGGCTCAAAATTCTGTGATGCTGTCAAAATCACTTAAGTTCTTGCAAAATGAAGTTCCAGGCACCCTTTGGAGCCATCTTGGTCCACTGTTCCTAAAAGATGGGAAGTCATCAATCAATCAATCAAAAAATGTGTAGAGCGTGCTACTCACCCGTGAGGGTCTCAAGGCGCTGGGGGAGGGGAAACAGGGGGGGCGCAGGGAGGGTCCATGATCGAACAACTATGTCTTGAGATTCTTTCTGAAGACCAGTAGGTCTTTGGTTTTGTGAAGGTCGGTGGGGAGGGAGTTCCAGGTTTTGGGGGAGAGGTAGGAGAAAGACCTGCCTCCTGTGGTGGTGCGTTGGATGCGGGGGACTGTGGCTAGGGTGAGGTCGGCTGATCGGAGGTTGCGTCTGGGAGTGTGGAAGTTAACTCTTTCGTTGAGGTAGGTTGGGCCGGTGTTGTGGAGGGATTTGTGTGTGTGGATTAGGATCTTGAATGTGATTCTTTTGTCTATGGGGAGCCAGTGAAGGGATTTGAGGTGTGGTGAGATTAGTTCATGGCGGGGGAGGCCAAGGACAAGGCGTGCGGCTGTGTTCTGGATTCTTTGGAGTTTGCGTTTGAGTTTGAGTGTGGTGCTGGCGTAGAGGGCGTTACCGTAGTCCAGTCTGCTGCTGATGAGTGCGTGGGTGACAGTCTTTCTGGTTTCTGGGGAAATCCATTTCAAGGATTTTTTTAGAGTGCAGAGTGTGTGGAAGCAGGAGGAGCTTAGTGCATTGATTTGCTGTGTCATGGAGAGGGAGGGGTCGAGGATGATGCCGAGGTTGCGTGCGTGGGTTGCGGTAGTGGGTGCGGGGCCTAGGGCGGTGGGCCACCAGGAGACGTCCCATGTGGTTTTGTTGGGGCCGAAGATGATGATCACGGTTTTGTTTGAGTTGAGCTTGAGGTGGTTAGTGGTCATCCAGTTGGCAGTGTCGAGGAGAGCGGCGTGTAGGTTGGTTTTGGCGGTAGTGGGGTTGCAGGTGAGGGAGAGGATGAGTTGGGTGTCATCTGCATAGGAGAGGATAGTGATTCCGTGTGCTCGGAGGATGTTGGCTAGGGGGATCATGTAGATGTTGAAGAGTGTGGGACTGAGGTAGGACCCTTGGGGGACTCCGCAGGTGATCTTGGTAGTGTTGGAGTGGAAGGGCGGAAGGCGGACTCTCTGGGTCCGGTCGGTGAGGAAGGAGGTGAGCCACTCTAAGGCTTTGTGGTGAATTCCTATGTTGTGGAGGCGTGTGCGGAGTGTGTGGTGGCAGACGGTGTCAAAGGCTGTGGAGAGGTCTAGGAGGATGAGTGCGACGGTCTCGCCTTTGGTCCTGATATCGTCAGTGCATGCGATGAGGGCGGTTTCTGTGCTGTGGTTCTTGCGGAACCCAGATTGTGAGGTGTCAAGAGTGTTGCTTGCTTCGAGGAAGTGGGATAGGCAGGTGTTGACTAATTTCTCTGCAACCTTGGCAGGGAAAGGGAGGAGGGAGATGGGGCGGTAGTTGGAGAGGATCTCCAGATCGGCTTGGGTATTTTTAGGAGAGCGATGATTTCCACGTGCTTCCAGGGTTCAGGGTAGGTGGCGGAGTTGAAGGAGGAGTTGATTATCTTGTAGAGTATGGGGGCGATGGTAGGGCTAGCTTTGTTGTAGATGCGGTGTGGACAGGGGTCGGAGGGGGAACTGGAGTGGATGGAGTTCATGGTTTTTCCGGTTTCCTCGTGTGTGGTGGGGGTCCATGTGGAGAGTGTGGTGGGGGGGTCCTGAGTGGGGGTTGGGTTGGGTGAGTTAGGGGTATGTGTGGTGGGTGGGTGTGGTATGAAGCTGTTGTGGATGTCCAGGATTTTGTGGATAAAGTGGTTGGAAAGGGCGTCACATAGGGGCTGTGTGTGTGTGGGGTCTACGTTGCAGACTTTGGGTTTGGCAAGTTCATTGATGATGGTGAAGAGTTCTTTGCTGTTTTTGGAGTTGTTGTCAAGGCGTGTCTTGTAGTGATCTCTTTTGGCGGTGCGTATGAGTTGGTGATGGGTGCGAATGGTGGTTTTGAGGGTGGAGAAGTTCGTTGTGAAAGGTTCTAGTCTCCATATTTTCTCAGCTTGGCGGCATTTGCGCTTGGAGTCTTGGAGTTCAGGGGTGAACCATGGGGCATTCTTGATGTTGCGGGTGGCGATGTGTTTTCTGAGGGGGGGCTAGTGTGTCTGCGCAGGTAGTAATTCATTTGGAGAGGTTGTGTGCTCCTGTGTTGGGGTCGTTGGTGTGGGGGGGTTATGGGCCAGTTGGGAGTTTAGTCGTTCTGTGGGGATCTTGTCCCACATACGATAGGGTGTGGTGTGTTGATGGTAGTGTGTGGGGCGTTTGGTGAAGGAGAAGTGGACGCAGCGGTGGTCAGTCCAGAGGAGTTCGGTGGTGTGGGTGTAGGCTATGTGTTGGCTTGAGGTGAAAATTGCATAGAGCGTGTGTCCTGCTGAGTGGGTGGGTGCGGTGACCAGTTGTTTGAGTCCGAGGTTGGTGAGGTTGTCTATGAGGGAGGTAGTGTTGTGGTCTTGTGGGTTTTCTAAGTGAAATTTGAAATCACCGAGGATGATGTAGTCTGTGGAGGTGAGGGCGTGCGAGCTGATGCTGTCGGCGATGGTGTTACAGAAGGCGGGGCGTGGTCCGGGTGGTCTGTAGATTAGTGTACCTCTGAGGGTGGAGTTGTTGTTAATGTGGATGAGGAAGTGGATGTGTTCAGTGTTGTCGATAGTGTCTTGGGAGCTGGTGGTGACTTTGATGGTGTCTCTGTGTAGGATGGCGATGCCACCGCCTGGCCTGTTGAGGCGGTCTTTGTGTTGGAGTCTGTATCCCTTGGGGGTGGCTATGGCTATGTCGTGTTCTGAGGAGGAATTGGTCCAGGTTTCCGTGAGGAAGGCGATGTCAGGTGAGTGTGATGTGATGAGGTCCCAGAGTTCTATGGCATGTTTGTGAAGGGAACAGATGTTGAGGAGCAGGCAGTTAAGGTGGTTGTGGTGGGTGGCTTGGTGTGGTGCGTGAGGGTGTTGTTGCGGGGTGTGTTCTGGTTGTGGGCTGGTGTGCTGCGGGGTTGGTTGGTGGGGGCAGGGTGGGTGAGTCTTGTGTTGGGGGTGCTGTGTTTGTTGAAGGTGGGGTCGCTATGGTTGGTGTGTGGTGTGAGGGATGATGAGCAGGAGAAGTGGCAGGTGTAGCAGGTGAAGGGGCCATGAGTGTGTGAGGGGCTAGATGTGGTGCATGTGGGGCGAGGACCTGGGTTGAGAGAGTGGAGGGTGAGGGGGGACTAGGTGTGTCTGAGAGGGCCAGGGGTTTGGCACACCAGCAGTGCGTGTGCGTACTCTGCGCGTGCGCGCCGCGGCTGCCATAAGAGGAGGGGAGGGTGGGAGTGGCAGCTGGGAGGTGGGAGGGCTTGTCCAATGAGAGGGCTGGGGGGAGGGGCCGCAGGGGACGCAGCGGCGGGGATTTTGAGCAAGAAGGCGGTGAGAAGGAGGGGGAGGTGGGAGGGGTTGCAGAGGATGCAGCTGCGGGGATTTTGAGCAAGGAGGCGGTGAGAAGGACGAGGGAGGCGGGAGGGGCCGCAGGGGACGCAGGGGACGCAGCGGTGGGGGTTTTGAGAAAGAAGGCGGTGAGAAGGAGGGGGAGGTGGGAGGGGTCACAGGGGACACAGCAGTGGGGATTTTGAGCAAGGAGGTGGTGAGAAGGAGGGGCGAGGCAGGAGGGGCCGCAGGGGATGCAGCGGCCGGGGAAAAACCAAGAAGGAAATGGGAAAGGAGGTGGCGCAGAAGGCAGAGCGGAGAGCATACAGATATAAGGCCTGACTCCATTTTAGGTAGGCGGTGACTTCTTATTCTCTGTTTCTGCAAAATCATCAATATATCTACCTTTGAAGCAGATGTGACCAGACATTATCATTCCAAGAACTGTGAAAGTGACCAGTCAATTAGATATAGCCAGTAATAAAACACCTGATGCAACATCATTCTGGAACAAGTGAATGCATACCAGACTGGGATTGTAATTATAATTGTAATTATATAGCACTTCTTACTCTTGACAAGGCATTGAATTGGTTTACAGCGAGTAGCACTCGACTCTGGAAGTCAAGGTTAGGTGTTAATCCAGTGGTTAAATGCTGATTATTATGATCAGTCATGCGCTCTCAAGAAAAAAACATTTCATGCACTTACTCCAGTTACTTTGTGATAGATTAGATTATGTTAATACCAGTTAGGTGTAATCCTTATTGGGGGCTAAATGGTTTCAGGTGAATTGCTGGTGAGTTAGATAGGCTGGCAGAGATTAGGAAGCGTTAGGTTGTAATTATAGGGTTTTACAGCAGGAGAGATTGTGATCTATGAAATGAGGTGTCAGCCTTTTGCAGAATTGCAATAGGAGTAGATTAAGGCAGACAGGCATAATACTAAGAAGAGGCTATACTCAGAAATCAAAAGCATGTGGAGGATGGGAGGTAAGAAGAAGGCCTCTGAACGAAAAAAGGAGAGAACTCAAGCAGAAAGGAATCAAGCGGAAGTCAAGTTCAGTTTTTTCATGAATGGTTTTTAGAGTATAGTGGAAGGCAGCTTTCCGAGATAGCAGGCAACCTAAGGATGTAAACTTTAGAAAACAGTGTGAAGATGTAAGCTGTAAGAAGAAAAAAACAGTATACTTAAAGCTCCATATTCAGAGCTGACAGTTTAAACATGCAAATTCAAGTGTACACATCACTTAAACATAAAGGGCCAGATTTATACTTTTTGACGCAAACCTGCTTTAGCGCAGGTTTGCGTCAAAAAGTATAGTGCGGCTAGCACCATTCCAGGATGCCAGCCCGGTGCCATATTAAAGGAATGCCGCAAGCTGGTGCTAAGGCCCGGTTAGCGTCAAAATACATGATGATAACCGGGTAGGAGAGGCGTAGGGAGAACTGGAGGTTGTGCAGGAAAGAATGGCGCTAGTCAGGTTAGAGTCAAAAAATGACACTAACCTGACTAGCGTCATTTTTTTGACGCACATCCCCCCTGGACATGACTCCTCTCTTATTAAAGACAGGAGTCATGCCCCCCAGCCCAATGCCCATGCCCTGGGGACTTATGTCCCCTGGGCATGGCCATTGGGCACAGTGTCACGTAGGGGGGCCCAAGTTAGGTCCCCCAATGGCACTTTGAAAAAATTATAATAAATACCTACCTCGCATTACCTGGGATGGGTCCCTCCATCCTTAGGTGTCCTCCAGGTGTGGGTGCGGGTGGGTGGGGGTATCCCGGGGGGGAGGGAAGGGCACATGTGGCCAGTTTCCATGGTTTCTGACCATGGAAATGAGCCCAAAGGTCCCCTAACGCCTGCCCTGACCCAGGCGTTAAATAATGGTGCTAAGCAGGCTTAGCGCCATTATTTAAGGCCCTCCTCCTCCCGTGCGTGATTTTTGCATGGAAGGATAAATAAGGCGCTAGGGCCTTTGAGTCATTTTTTGCCCGGGAATGCCTACCTTGCATCTCATTGACTCAAAGTAGTTTTTCACAGTATAAAAATGACGCTAACTCCATAACTTTGGTGCTAGACGGGTCTAGCACTATAAATATGGGCCCAAGAGTTTAGCCTGCTGTGTACCAACCCTAGGATAGCCTTTTTAAACATTGTCAGGAGTTTGCTAACCTTGGTACAGGATCTGTACGCTGTGCAATAGGAGATGGCTAAAAAAAAGGTCTCATTTATTGATCTTCCCTCACTATTGTGTATTAAAGGTGTTTTTAAATGTAATGTAATAATTTTTTTACTCCCTCACTAAAAAGACTTATTTGACATTGGCTGAAAGCTTCTCGTCAATACCCAGAGGGAGAGTACAGTTGTTTTGTTACCTGTTCCCATTCTAGGTTGTTTCTACAGTACAGCAAAGTAACTGCTGATATGAAAGGTAATTACAGCTAACATCCCAAGTGTATGTTGTTCATGTGTGAGTATGTGGCGAATGTATTATATGCATTGTACAAATAAAGTAATCAGAATAATAGCAGCATATGAGTTCCATTTTGAAAGCCCCTGGCATGGTCCTGTGCACATGATGGGGCGATTTTGTTTTTCCAGACAGTGGAAGTGTATTGCTGACAGTCCTGAAGCAGGAGACCTAGGGCCTCATTTCGACCCTGTGGGTCATCAGACTGCCAGGGCCGTGGTGGATGTCGGACCACTGCCAAAGCAGCAGTCCGTCCTCCACATTGTGACTGTGGTGGAGCCGCCATGGTTAGACCGCTGCCACAGCCAGGTTGCTGCCAGCCTGGTGGTGCCTGTGCTCTCAATCTGCCAGGGCAGCCCTGCCCTGGGGACTACAAGTCCCCTTTCCGCCAGCCTTTGCATGGCGGTAACCCTGTTGTGCAAAGGCTGGCGGAAAAGGGGTGGCGGGGACCCCATGGGGGCCCCTGCACTGCCCATGCTCTTGGCATGGGCAGTGCAGGGGCTCCCATGGACTGCCCCGTCGCGCTTTTCACTGCCCAAATTATGAACAGTGGAAAGCGCGACGGGTGCCGCAAGTTCAATTATGAGCCAGTATCAATGTTAAGGCCCTGTTCCATGCTGTTTCCCCCCGTCGGCCCAGTGGGCAACTCTTAGTGGGGCCGGCGAGTGGAAGACCGTCGTGGCAGTCTTCTGTGGGAATGAGTATGTCAGGCGGCCTCCGCTGACAGCTAAACTCATAATGAGGGCCCTAGTCACTGAAGTGGAGCAAAGGAGATAGGGTCCTATAGAAATTCAATTAGGTTTTTTTGCTGAGAGGAGTTCCTGAATAATTTTCCTGTAGCACTTCCAATTGGTAGAGAGGTGAAGGGGGAGAATAGACTGCAATGTCTTTTGTGTTAAGGATCCTTTAGATGAGAACAGCCTTTGCCTTTTCGCTGCTCTGTGTCGTCTTGGCTTTCTTAGCTTGGAGCAGCTAGTTCACACCTCTTTGTGCCTCTGTTGCAGGTGCTAAAGGTTGCACACTGCCTTGCTTTCAGGAAAATTAACAAAGTTGAGTTAAATAGAACTTGTAAGCACAGAGCCGCTGATGGTTAGGACAGATGGAACCAGAACTCTGAAACCTCACAAGCAAATGTAACTGCATGCAAATCCTTCAATGCTAATGTATGCCTTCACACTGCCCTCATCCCGTCATTGAGTGAGTGATTCTTCCATGGGTAAGCCACCTCACAACACTCATGATGTTGGTAAGTGCTGTCCCTGCACAACTCTCACCACTGTGTGGAATCTATCCCAAAGCCCATCCATTATGCTGCAACTGCCCTTATGGAGGGTGGAGCCCTGTGCCATTGCTCCCTCTGCGTGACTCTTGCTGCCACTGAGAGGGTGATCCTCCCAGGCAGGTGCTAGTCCTGTGATGGTGCCGTTGCTTAAAGCAAATAAATGTGCCTCCTGCTAAATCTGAGGACTGCACCCTAGTTTTTCACCTAAACTGACTAAATCACAGTGCTGAACACAGTCTCAAATTCACCCGCAAGCCATAGCCTATGCTTCACTGGGTCATGTGTTTCCTTCAGTGTGTGAACACAGAGACTACACAGTGTGCTCCTGTTCACTGTCACATCTTCATAAGTAAAAAAACAAACTTCCAAAAACTCAGGAGTCTGGAGTCTTATTTCCACCATGTGGGTATTGAGCTGGGTGGGCAGCATGGGCACCACAAAGTGGACCCTATTCCAGTCCTTGGGATCCATACCCCATGCTGGGTCTTTTACAGGACTTTAATTGCAAGAGTACAAGCAACTGTGCAAACACCAGAACTTGGCAAGCTGCTCACACACGACGTGAAAAAAACCTGAGATAACTGGTCTTGAAACCTATTGGTGAAATCAAACATTCCTAAGGTGGCATTTCAAATTCCATCTCAGATAAGATACATTATACTCTGAACTACTCTTCACCATCAACGAACTTGCCAAACCCAAAGCCAGCAACATAGATGCCCTTTCCAACCACTTCCTCCACAAAATCCTTGGCATCCACAACAGCTTCATATCACACACACCCACCACACATACCCCTCTCCCACCCAACCCCACCCCTCCTCAAGACCCCCCCACCACACTATCCACATGGACCCCTACCACACATGAAGAAACCAAAAAAAACATGAACTCCATCCACTCCGGTTTCCCTCCGACCCCTGTCCACACCGCATCTACAACAAAGCTAGCCCTACCATCGCCCCCATACTCTACAACATAATCAACTCCTCTTTCGACTCCGCACCTACCCAGACCCCTGGAAGCATGCGGAAAAAACAAGCCGACCCGGAGATCCTTTCCAACTACCGCCCCATCTCCCTCCTCCCGTTTCCCGCCAAGGTTGCAGAGAAATTAGTCAACACTCGCCTATCCCACTTCCTCAAAGCAACCAACACCCTTGACCCCTCACAATCTGGGTTCCGCAAGAACCACAGCACAGAAACCGCCCTCATCGCATGCACTGACGACATCAGGACCAAAGTCAACAAAGGCGAGACCGTCGCACTCATCCTCCTAGACCTCTCCGCAGCTTTTGACACCGTCTGCCACAACACACTCCGCACACGCCTCCACAACATAGGAATCTGCCACAAAGCCTTGGACTGGCTCTCCTCCTTCCTCCTTCCTCACCGACTGAACCCAGAGAGTCCGCCTCCCGCCCTTCCACTCCAACACTACCAAGATCACCTGCGGAGTCCCCCAAGGGTCCTCTCTCAGCGCCACACTCTTCAACATCTACATGATCCCCCTAGCCAACATTCTCCGAGCACACGGAATCACCATCCTCTCATATGCAGATGACACCCAACTCATCCTCTCCCTCACCCGCAACCCCACCACCGCCAAAATCAACCTACACGCCGCTCTCCTAGACACCGCAAACTGGATGACTAACCATCTCAAGCTCAACTCAAACAAAACCGAAGTCATCATCTTCGGCCCCAACAAAACCACATGGGACTCCTCCTGGTGGCCCACCGCCCTAGGCCCCACACCCACCCCCGCAACCCACGCACGAAACTTCGGAATCATCCTCAACCCCGCCCTCTCCATGACACAGCAAATCAATGCTCTAACCTCCTCCTGCTTCCACACACTTCGCACCCTAAAAAAATCCTTCAAATGGATTTCACCAGAGGCCAGAAAGACAGTCACCCACGCGCTCATCAGCAGCAGACTGGACTACGGCAATGCCCTCTATGCCGGCACCACACTCAAACTCAAATGCAAACTCCAAAGAATCCAGAACACAGCCGCGCACCTCGTCCTTGGCCTCCCCCAACATGAACAAATCTCACCACACCTCAAATCCCTACACTGGCTCCCCATAGACAAGAGAATCACATTCAAGATCCTCATCCACGCACACAAATCCCTCCACAACACCGGCCCAACCTACCTCAATGAAAGAGTAAACTTCCACACTCCCACACGCAACCTCCGATCAGCCGACCTTGCCCTAGCCACAGTCCCCCGCATCCAGCACACCACCACAGGAGGCAGGTCTTTCTCCTACCTCGCCCCCAAAACCTGGAACTCCCTCCCCACCGACCTTTGCAAAACCAAAGACCTACTGGTCTTCAGAAAGAACCTCAAGACTTGGCTGTTCGACCAGTGACCCTACCTGGCCCACCCCCCCTCCCTCACAGTTCTCCCCCCCCCCCAGCGCCTTGAGACCCTCACGGGTGAGTACTACTAATTTCTTTGATTAATTGATTGATATAAAAGGACTACAAATTTACCACATGTTAGGAGAGGTTCTTCGCCCCATATTATAGCAATAGAAGATACTGCCAGACTAATCGACGGTCCTGGCTGCCAGAGATCTGGCCACCCTATTGTACTTTCTATTGAAAGCTAATAATGAGTCTGAGCCCTAGCCCAGGAGGAGCCGATGCTAATGCTGAATGCATGTTTTCCGTTCAAAGGGAACAAGGCCTCCCTGACTTCTGATAACTATAGCGTTCTGCTATAACCAACGTATGCAGTGTGCCCATAATTTCTAAGAAAATCCAGCTGCATGTTATTCTACTTTCTGTTGGGGGGAGAGCATTGCAAAATTCCATGGAGTTACAGAAAAACTCTGCAAGATTCTCCGGGATTCTGTCAACCGGTGGAAAATATGCAACCCTTGCTGCAATTTAGCACTAGTAGCTCGAGCAGCACTGAAAATTAGCACAAACTACACAATGAGTTGTGCAGGTGTGCACAGCCATTCAAGTTGATTTTGCTGTCACTCAAAAATCTACTCGAGCAGTAGCAAATCTGCTTTTGTGGCATCTTTCTGACTGCTTGCAAATGCCGGTGACTTCCCACATTAGAAAATTGTGCTGCGAGATGCTAAATCTCACTCAGGCTTGCCAGCTCAAATATTTTGGAGCGTTGTAGGAGAAAAATTCTGCCACACAGTGATTGGTAGGTTTAGGGTGTTAGGTTTTTTAGATGCCATTTTAACCATTGTAGAAATGTTCAATTTATTATTACTATTTTCAACATGCATTTGTGCTATTCTGTGTGGTTATTTTAGACGTCTCAAGCAACAAGGTGCACCTACTGAAATAAACGCCCTTTTTAGTTAAAGTGTTGTTTCTTAGCACATCTTGTGTGCGTGTGTGATTGAAGAGAATGAAAAACTTTTGTTTTTGAGCACCACGTTGTGCCTGGATCCCTGTTTAGGTACTGTTAGTAACCAAAACATTGATGCCACTTCAACTAAGTATTGGGTAGAATTCTGATGGGTTACAAAAACCTGTTTTTCACATTCAAGCGTGGTGCATTGAACTAAGTTCACTTGTACCAGCCATGAGTGGGAAAGCCAGAGACTCCATTTACACAGTATAAGTGCTCAACTTGCTGGGACCTGGATGTTCTGGGAACCCCTTAAGTACTTTCTTTTTGATACTCATACACAAGTGAAACATTATTACATCATTATGGAAAAGTAACTGGTGATGATGGTTACCTCCTACAGGGACTAAGGAAGCACCTATTGTTGTGGGTTTGTTAAGCTTGACTTTTAAAAGTTTAATTCCCATTCTGGATTTACAATTCTTTAATTCTGTTTTATTTTGAATACATTCATATGAAGGCCCATATTGGGATAGTAGCCAATTACAGGAAGGCAGTTACTAAGCATCTCAAGCACTGAAGTGTCCCGATGCAGGTGATGGTGGGGCTTTTCTAATAGCTGCTCTTGCGGCATATGCCTTTGAAATGTTTCACCAATGGGTGGAGAGTGAGGCAATAGGCGCTACCTCCATGTAGTTAAAGGCTTATGGGGCAGCACAACTGCCTGTCCACTTTAGGGCTTATCCAGGTTTTGGAAATCCCTTTGACTTACCAGGAACACCAGAACTCGTTTACTGGTCTGCTTTGGACCCCTGAGCAATAAAGAGGCAGAGTGTCTGTTCCACTTCTTGACGCCTTGGTACATGCTGATGTGATAGAGATTTTAAATTATACAGTCCCCTCATACTGGAGACTCGTACAGTTTGTTGTAAGTACATGAGCTCTAGACCCGCTTTCGCAGCGGGACCAGCAGCTCCGGCACTGTCATTTTAATGAGGTACAGTTCTCATTTCATCATTTGCCTATGAGCTATAAGAACAGTCCTGGCTTGTTCTTAGTGCACATTATGGAGATATTCCAACCAGATCCTGAGGTATTGTATATTAATGATATCTATCTTACAGATGATGACTTGGATGTTCTCTACAAAGTTGTAACACTATTAACATCACCCAATTACAGAATTAACTTAAAAAAATTGAACATTGCCTATCTTACGGTGACCTTACTCGGACACAAGTTATCAAACAAGGCAAAGGGTCTGGCTTCTGATTTCCTTTAGAAGTGTGCTACTGTGCAGCCTCTGTACACAATGAAGAATGTGCAATCCCTCTTGGGATTCCTTAACTTTGGACAAACTTACTTGCTGGATTACACTGAGCAAGTGAAGCTCTTGTATGAATTAATTTCTCCCATGTTTTAATCAAAACAATGGATAAGCCAGCACACTGATATTTTGCATGCTTCACAAACAAACATGCTTGAGACAAAATATTTACAAACTAGGGGCAGTAAAACAAACCTAGTTCTTCGAGTCACACCAAGTCACTCGAAATATACCTATTTGATGTACAATGATGGACAAACAGTTCCTATTGTAAATATGTCTCATTTCTACTCCCCAACAGAAGCATTTTTGCTTCTATTGAAAATGTTCTTGCAGCTGTGCAACTGCCTATCTTGAAAGAGTGCAATTTGGTGCAGGGAAAAATATAATTATGGTTTCTCTTGCACTAGCACTAAAGGTAGCCACAAAGGCAAGCATTTCTAATGCTCACACCCTACACTGGATGTGGGTGCAATGGGGCTCTTCTTTAAATGCAGTGGATATAAAGTGTCAGTATGATCCCACTTTTCGTATACAGGGTGTTCTCCAATATGAACAACATTTTCCTCATACTCTAAAAGCCTTACCCATTTAGTCTTACCAGAGCATATTCCACACAGATGGCTGTGCTCAACCAGCAATAGGAGCAAAATGTAAGTTCTCTGCAGCTTGTGCAGCAGTTCCAGGTGTAGTGAAAGTTGGTGAATTCCATTCACAGTGCACCTACACTATGATATTAGATGACAGCACTGTGCAACATGCAAAGCTTTATGCCCTGGTACTTGCATTGCAAAAGTTTACTACATTAGTTCCCCCACTTATAGTGTCAAATTCATCCTATTGTGTGAAAGGATGCAATGTTGATTTCAATATTAGTGCATAAATGGATTCAAGGACTCAAATGGAAAATCAATTAAATATAAACAACTCTGGGTAAGGGTAGCTGTCTTACAAGATAAGCTTCCATTGATCCATGTGAGTCACACATCAAACCATAGGCATGATGAATTTCATGCTAAAGGGAACTGTGCGGCTGACTTATCTGCCAAAGTTGCCATTCTGACTGTTCGAGTAGCAGGCTTAACCATATCTCAGACAAAGATCGACGTAGATATTTTAACAGCTGTACATATCACCAAACATAGTGAAAAGCCTCCTACAGGCTTTTATCTTAAGTATTTCTACACCCTCAATTCAGATCATACTCCTGTTTTCACACTACAGGAGTGAAATAGAAGTGAGTAACTGACTCTAATTTGACACGCTTTTAGACAAGATCTACTGAATTTTTAATTGAAATGCCTTTTATCCCGTTTTGCACTTTGTTTTAAAATTGTGTCGACTGCATCATTTGCACCTTCCTTAGCTGCTATTCAGTGCAGAAGCTCACTGTACGAATGGTTGGAGGGAGCAAAAGGGGAGCACCACTCTGACCTGTGCGGGGCCTTGACAGGCGGATTTACCTGGGCATTTTTTAGCTTAATTTCAGTGCTCAAGGGCGTTTTGGAGACAGACCTTCCCTGGCAGTGTTTAGAGTCAGTTTGCCTCCCGACAGCACTTGAACAGACACAGGGGGTCATTCTGACCTCCGCGGGCGGCTTCCGCCGCCCACCTGGCGGGAACCTCCAGAAGACCGTACCGCGGTCGAAAGACCGCGGTGGTCATTCTGAGTTTCCCGCTGGGCTGGCAGGCGACCGCCAGAAGGCCGCCCGCCAGCCCAGCGGGAAACCCCCTTCCATGAGGATGCCGGCTCCGAATGGAGCCGGCGGAGTGGAAGGGGTGCGAACGGGTGCAGTTGCACCCGTCGCGATTTTCAGTGTCTGCTTGGCAGACACTGAAAATCTTGGTGGGGCCCTGTTAGGGGGCCCCTGCAGTGCCCATGCCATTGGCATGGGCACTGCAGGGGCCCCCAGGGGCCCCATGACACCCGTTACCGCCAGCCAGGTTCTGGCGGTCAAAACCGCCAGAGCCAGGCTGGCGGTAAGGGGGTCGGAATCCCCATGGCGGCGCTGCCTGCAGCGCCGCCATGGAGGATTCCCTTGGGCAGCGGGAAACCGGCGGGACACCGCCGGTTTCCCGTTTCTGACCGCAGCTGTACCGCCGCAGTCAGAATGCCCATGGGAGCACCGCCAGCCTGTTGGCGGTGCTCCCGTGGTCGTTGGCCGCCAGGGTCAGAATGACCCCGACAATCTTCTGTTGGAAGTCCAGCTCTTTTTTGTCTCCCAATAAGCACTACTTAATGAGGCCGGGTATGCAGCCACGTAGGGGGTGCATGCAGTGGGCTTGCAATGGTGCACTGAAAGCACCCCAAAGCGAGCCTGTCCACTCCCATCCATGGCTGGCCATGTTAGGGAACAGAGGCCCTGATTTATACTTTTTTTAGCACCGCATTTGCGTCATTTTTGGACGCAAAAGCGTCGCAAACTTACAATATACAATTGTATTCTGTAAGTTTGCGCCGCTTTTGCGTCAAAAAATGACGCAAATGCAGTGCTAAAAAAAATTATAAATCAGGGCCAGAGTGTCCAGAAACCCGGAACCCCCATAGGAATTGGCTATGTTACACATCTGTGTATTAAAAAGCCTCATGCAGCCATTTCAAGAAGTATGCCATCATGCCCTGGACTCGGCTTCACTACCAAGTAAGTGTCAATATTGTAACTGTTCATGTGATTGCATCTTTGACAAAATGCCACACAAGGTTCATATCATGAGGAATTTGCAAAGCCTGGCAGGTCCTAAACAGCCCTCAAATGAATGACAAATGAGCCTCATGAATTACCGTTCACCCCCTAAGCACAGGTTTGACCTATTCTCTCTGCTGGAAGAACTAAGCCCAGATGCCTTCTTTCTAACCAAAACTTGGATGAGTGAGGACAGCGGGCCAGATATTGCTGTAGCTCTTCCATCTGGATACACAATCACTAGAAATGATAGACTTGGGGAAAAAAGGGGGCGGTGTGTCCATTATTTACAAAGTCCACTTCCAATGCAAATTGTCTCCCATCTTTATTGCAGGCTGTGAAAATCTGGTTTTCTCATCAAAAGTCACTCATATATTTACCTTCTCAGAGATGCCTGTATACCGACCTCCAGGGCCTGCAGCAACATTTTCCTAGGATTCATCTGAAATTGTTGCAGCGCCTAGTCTTCTGTCAGCTGAATTCATGCTATTAGGGGATCTAAATATCCATTTTGAGGGCATTTAATGCACTCTGGCCATTGTTCTTATACAAGATATATCAGCATTACAGCTCACGCAGTTGGTGACTTTTCCCACTCACTCTAAGGGTCATCTACTGGACCCCATTTTCAAAAATAATATGTCCATGAAGACATCTAACCCTTTGCCAATATTATGGTCTGACCACTTGTCAAAACAGTTCTCTCTATCCCTAAAACAGCAACACTCAAAGTCAGCAGAGTCCCTACAAAACCCCAAAGGCAAAGGTAGAAAATGGATGCTATGAGCTGGCAAACAGTTCTGAACAAGTTTATCCCTAGACTACATGGTGATGTGTGCACACCCTATCTCACATTTAGGGACTAGATAGAATCTACAGCAGAGACCCTGGCTCCCACAGGTGCCGGTAGGCCACCCATGCTAGAATTAGTGCTAGTTGGTTTTCACCTGAAATAAGAGAATTGAAGAAAGACTGTAAAAAGCAGGAGAGAAAATGGAGGCACCAGTATGATGAGGAAAATGAAAAAGCGTACAAGGCACTGGTAAAAAAATATCACCAGGCAATTCAAAGGGCCAAACGGATTGATTTTGCTGACAAGATCAGGCAGGCGACACACCCGCCAAAGAAATATATTTGATTGTCAAATCATTCCTAAACCCCATTTGTTGCAGGGAAGGGTCCGCCTCCTGCCAAGGAGCGATGTGAGCAGCCAGCAAACTACTTTCTGGGTATGGTCAGACAGTTATATGACTCCCAAGCAGTGATACCGGACTCCCTGACGACATTGAATGGTAGCACCACAGTCAGAAAGCTTGCAGCAGAATTCTCATCATTCCTGAGGTTGAGTGAATCCGATATTCTAGAGACAGCAAATACAATAAAAACAGGAGGAAAGGAGGAGAGACAATATCTTTGGCCTTAATGGCCTTATTCAACTTCTCTCTAAAAGCGTCTGTGTTCATGATGCTTGGAAGCGAAGCATGCAATTATCCAACCTCTATTGAAAAAGGCATCCTTGTACCCGGATAACCTGCTAACTATGGACCTATTTCACTGCTTCCAGGGATAATCAAGATCTTAGAGAACCTTTTAAATGGCTTTCTTTCAAATTTTCTGGGAACCAACAATGTGTTGCCCCACACAGAAAGAGGCCTCCACCACGGCTGAAGTACGGAGAGAGCTCTCCTGTTGGCCACTGAGGACATGGAAAAGACTTTAGACCGTGGAGGGCCTACTGCATTAATTCTTATTGATTTGAGTGCAGCTTTCAACACTATCTCACACTCAGTCTTGAGTGGCAGGTTGGAAGCAATAGAGATCGCAGGGAGAGAACTACAATGGCTGTCTTGAGTGACAGGTTGGAAGCAATAGGGATCACAGGGTGAGAACTAAAATGTCCTCTCTCTGATATCATCTGCTCCCATGGATTCACTTATGCAGACAACACACAGATGGTCGTCTCATTGTCAACAATCACCAGTTCCACCTCTAAGAAACTTACTACATACATGGAACTGGTGGCTAGCTGGATAGCTGCAAGCCATTTAAAGCTGAACAGGGACAAAACAGAGGTGTTGGTAGTTGGAAGCAACCCCTCAAAAAGGGACCAACTCCTATCGCCCCCTTGTTTGGGAAAAACTTATATTCCTAAACTTGAAGTCAATAGTCTTGGTGTTGTCCTGGTTAAGGATCTGTCCATGGTTTCTCAGGAACAGAAAGTATCAGGCACATACTTTGGGCTGCTAATCTCTTAGGAAAATGCTCAAATGGCTTCCTTTGGAGTGTCATAGAACAGTGGTTCAAGGCTTAATTCTATCATACCTGGACTATGGCAACTCCTTCTATCTGGGTAGCCCAGCAGAGGTCGTAAAAAAACTGCAGGTTACACAAACCACTGCAGCACACACATTACTAGGCATACCGAGAATGAATTCTGCTCACCCAGCGCTTATGGAAATTCACTGGTTAATGATCAAAAGATTAAACAAACCTTGTCTGCTAGAGTAATAGGTTAAGCCGTCTGATTTGATACCATAATCTGTATGAAGTCAAGAGAGCATTAAATACCTTGCCTAGCTCAGTATTGGTGGAAACAGTCCTTAACAGGTTCTCTTCAGGGTTCCTATGTGTGTGCCTATCCTAGATAATTTTGGGAAGGTAAAGGTGGCATATAAAAAGGTTTGACCTGGAAAGATGTCTGAATGTCACACATAGGGGCATATTTATACTCTGTTTGCGCCAAATGTGCGTCAAAAATTTTGACGCACATTCGGCGCAAACCGTGCACCATATTTAAACTTTGACACCCGCGGGCGTCAGAATTCCTCCGTGTGAGTCATTTTTGGGATGGGGGAAACTGCCTTGCGTTAATGACATGCAAGGTAGGCGTTCCCGCCCAAAAAATGACTTTAAGGCCCGTGCACCTTATTCTCATGTGTCATTTTGTCGCACTTGAGGGGGCAGGCCTTAAAAAATGGCGCACAGCCTGATGTCTGCCATTTTTTAACGCCTGGGCCAGGGCAGGCGTTAAGGGACCTGTGGGCTCACTTCCATGGTCTCTGACCATGGAAGGAGTCCAGAGGTGCCCTTTCCTGCCCCCAGGGACACCCCCTGCCACCCTCACCCACCCCTGGAGGACACCCATGGATGGGGGGACCCATCCCAGGTAAGTACAGGTAAGTTGAGGTAAGTATTTATTTTTATTTTTTTAAAGTGGCCTAGGGGGGCCTAATTTGGGCCCCCCTACATGCCACTGTGCCCAATGACCATGCCCAGGGGACCGAAGTCCCCTGGGCATGGTCATTGGGCAAGGGGGCATGACTCCTGTCTTTGCTAAGACAGGAGTCATTTCAATGGGGGTTGCGCGTCAAAAAATGGTGCAAGTCCGGTTTGAGGCATGATTTTTGCCTCAAACCTGACTTGCACCATTTTTTGACGCACAACCCCCATTTTCCCCTACGCCGGCGCTGCCTGGTTTGAGTCATTTTTTTTACTCTGACCAGTCCGCAGTGCCGGCTAACATCATTCCTTAAATAAGGGGCCTGCATGGTGCGTAGGAATGGCGTTAGCCGGCGATAAGATTTTTGACGCAAACTAGCGCCGGCTGAGACAAGCTGAGACAAGCTGCCTAAAGTGAACCATTGTGAAACCTCCGCCAGTGAAGAAAAGGTTGAAACCATTGCTGATGGGTGGAAAGGTTAAAACTATTGCTAAGTAGGGTATCTAGCTTGTGAAAAGATGCACAATAAGCCAGCTTTTGAGCCATCTTCCAGACAAGCTGTTACAGTCTTTGGTGTTAAAGGCAAAAGAACTATCATTCTGCCTCCTTTGGCTGGTTTGAAGAAAAAACATCAAGGGGGTCATTCTAACCCTGGCGGTCGGTGATAAAGCGGCGGCCAACCCGCCAACAGACAGGAGGTCCAAAAAATGGAATTCTGACCCTGGCGGGAACCGCCAACACAGCCCGCCACATTAACACTCCGACCGCCACGGCGGGACCGACAAACAGCGCAGCGGTCACTGCCAACAGGCAGGCGGCAGACAATGTACCGCCCACCCTATCACAACTCACCAAACCGCCACCTTTTCCGGGGCGGGAGCCCCGCCGATAAAAACACGGCGGAAACAGACTACGAACGGGAAAACGCTCACCTAGACACACTCCACGAGGAAGGAGGACAGCATGGAGCCCGAATTACACATCCTATCGGCTATTGTCTACCTGCTCATCTACCAGGAGTACGAACGCCGGCGCAGACGACAACGGTGAGTACTGCACCTACAACACAGGGGAGGGGGGAGGAGGAAAGCTTACGGGCACACACATACGCGATACACCCACCCGCCCAACCCACGCCCCAATACCTACACACCAATTCAGAGCAACAAGTCGGAGTGACACCCCCCAAACCCCCTGGAAGAATGCAAAGACATAATTCAAATGAAGTTTAAAATTTATGTATAAAATAGGTTCATTTAAGTCATGGTAAATATGCCATATGAAATATACAAAAGTAATAATGAACATAGTGCAAAGTATAAACATAGTCAACAAGTCCTGCACAGTCCGTTCAATATCCATAGTCCGTGGGCCAATGTGTACAAACACATGGGCCAAGCCCACACAGGAGACCGGAAACCATTGGAGAGTACACTGCTGGGGCATCAGATGAGAAAACAACAGGGACCTCAGGGGGAAGGGAAAGGGGGGCACCTCAGCCACATGAGTCCACGATGCCAGATCCACGAGGGGCCTCCATGCCCACTGTACCATCCTGGAGAGTGCAAAGCCACAGTCCATCAGATGGATAACCGACTCCACTGGTATTGGAGGAGGCATGGTGCCCAGAGTGCTTCGTGAACACCTGCTCGACACAGAACCGGCACTGTCAATGGACCAGCGGTGCTTGAGACGGCGGTGCCCAGCGGAGCGGTGCTTGAGATGAAGGGCCCAGCGGAGCGGTGCTTGATAGGAATGGCCCAGCGGAGCGGTGCTTGACAGGAAGGGCCCAGCGGAGCGGTGCTTGACAGGAAGGGCCCAGCGGAGCGGTGCTTGAGACGGCGGTGCCCAGCGGAGCGGTGCTTGAGATGAAGGCCCCAGCGGAGCGGTGCTTGAGATGAAGGGCCCAGCAGAGCGGTGCTTGACAGGAAGGGCCCAGCGGAGCGGTGCTTGAGATGAAGGCCCCAGCGGAGCGGTGCTTGACAGGAAGGGCCCAGCGGAGCGGTGCTTGAGACGGCGGTGCCCAGCGGAGCGGTGCTTGAGAGGAAGGGCCCAGCGGAGCGGTGCTTGAGATGAAGGCCCCAGCGGAGCGGTGCTTGAGATGAAGGGCCCAGCGGAGCGGTGCTTGACAGGAAGGGCCCAGCGGAGCGGTGCTTGAGATGAAGGCCCCAGCGGAGCGGTGCTTGACAGGAAGGGCCCAGCGGAGCGGTGCTTGAGACGGCGGTGCCCAGCGGAGCGGTGCTTGAGAGGAAGGGCCCAGCGGAGCGGTGCTTGAGATGAAGGCCCCAGCGGAGCGGTGCTTGAGATGAAGGCCCCAGCGGAGCGGTGCTTGAGATGAAGGGCCCAGCGGAGCGGTGCTTGACAGAAAGGGCCCAGCGGAGCGGTGCTTGAGATGAAGGCCCCAGCGGAGCGGTGCTTGACAGGAAGGGCCCAGCGGAGCGGTGCTTGACAGGAAGGGCCCAGCGGAGCGGTGCTTGAGACGGCGGTGCCCAGCGGAGCGGTGCTTGAGAGGAAGGGCCCAGGGGAGCGGTGCTTGAGATGAAGGCCCCAGCAGAGCGGTGCTTGAGATGAAGGCCCCAGCGGAGCGGTGCTTGAGATGAAGGGCCCAGCGGAGCGGTGCTTGACAGGAAGGGCCCAGCGGAGCGGTGCTTGAGACGGCGGTGCCCAGCGGAGCGGTGCTTGAGAGGAAGGGCCCAGCGGAGCGGTGCTTGAGATGAAGGCCCCAGCAGAGCGGTGGTTGAGATGAAGGGCCCAGCGGAGCGGTGCTTGACAGGAAGGGCCCATCGGAGCGGTGCTTGAGACGGCGGTGCCCAGCGGAGCGGTGCTTGAGAGGAAGGGCCCAGCGGAGCGGTGCTTGAGATGAAGGCCCCAGCGGAGCGGTGCTTGACAGGAAGGGCCCAGCGGAGTGGTGCTTGACAGGAAGGGCCTAGCGGAGCGGTGCTTGAGACGGCGGTGCCCAGCGGAGCGGTGCTTGAGAGGAAGGGCCCAGCGGAGCAGTGCTTGAGATAAAGGCCCCAGCGGAGCGGTGCTTGAGATGAAGGGCCCAGCGGAGCGGTGCTTGACAGGAAGGGCCCAGCGGAGCAGTGCTTGAGACGGCGGTGCCTAGCGGAGCGGTGCTTGAGAGGAAGGGCCCAGCGGAGAGGTGCTTGAGATGAAGGCCCCAGCGGAGCGGTGCTTGACAGGAAGGGCCCAGCGGAGCGGTACTTGAGACGGCGGGCCCTGGTCAGCGGTGCTCTTCACGGCGGGGCCCTGTTCAGCGGTGCTCTTCACGGCGGGGCCCTGTTCAGCGGTGCCTGTCTTGGCGGGGCCCTCTTCAGCGGTGCTCTTCACGGCGGGGCCCTGTTCAGCGGTGCCTGTCTTGGCGGGGCCCTGTTGAGCGGTGCACTTCACAGCGGGGCTCTGTTCAGCGGTGCCTGTCTTGGCGGGGCCCTCTTCAGCGGTGCTCTTCACGGCGGGGCCCTGTTCAGCGGTGCCTGTCTTGGCGGGGCCCTGTTCAGCGGTGCACTTCACGGCGGGGCCCTGTTCAGCAGTGCCTGTCTTGGCAGGGCCCTCTTCAGCGGTGCTCCTCACGGCGGGGCCCTGTTCAGCGGTGCCTGTCTTGGCGGGGCCCTGTTCAGCGGTGCTCCTCACGGCGGGGCCCTGTTCAGCGGTGCTCCTCACGGCGGGGCCCTGTTCAGCGGTGCCTGTCTTGGCGGGGCCCTGTTCAGCGATGCCTGTCTTGGCGGGGCCCTGTTCAGCGGTGCTCTTCACGGCAGGGCCCTCTTCAGCGGTGCTCTTCACGGCGGGGCCCTGTTCAGCGGTGCCTGTCTTGGCGGGGCCCTCTTCAGCGGTGCTTGTCCTGTCTTTCAAGGGAGCCAGACCTGGCCAAGACTCCCCGCTTAGTAGCCCTCCGACCTTGCGGTAGCGGGGCCCTCCTGTGATGGAGTCTTGTGCCCATGGGTGTCGTCCATCACACCCGGTATGGGGCTGGTGGGGCCCTCCTGGTGCGCTCGGCTGCTGCATGTCTTCTCCGCCCTGCTGCCCTTGCCCTCCTTCGCTGCAGCTCTCGGGCCCTTGCCTCCCTTAGTTGATGTGGCAGGTGACGTGGCAAGGCCACTCTCCGTGGTGGCAGCCGTCTCAGGCTTTTCGCGCCGGCCCTTAAGTTTTCTTGTCCTCTTCCCAGGGGGTGGGCTGGCTGTCCCCTTGCTGCTGGCCGATGTTCCTTCCCTAGGAGCTGGTGGACTCCAATAGCCCTGCACTATGGTGATACTAGATGCAGGGCTGGTGGTGGCTGAGGTGCTCTTTGGACTCTTACCAGATGGAGGGGGTGGGTCAGGTGATGCAAAGAGGTTAATTTTGGAGAGGAAAAGTTTTTTAGGAGCAATGGGAACGGTAGGTGCAGTGGGTATGGGAGTGGAGGAAGAGGATGTGGTTGTAGGAGAGTCAAGTGTGCTGTCTTTGGGTGCAGGTGCTTGGGCTGGAGGCTGTCGTGAGGTGGATGGCTGTTGGGTGGGTGGCTGCCTGCGTTTGTGTGGTTTGGAAGAGGGGGTGACAGACACAGTGGGAGAGGACACAGGGGACGTGTAAATGGCAGTGGGGGTGGTGACTGCACGTGTGCTGACTGTAATGGAGGGTGTGCTGGGGATGGAAGTACTGGCTGATGGTGGTGTGCATGCAGGTGTGAGTGGAGACGTCACAGGGAGGGAGGAGGGAGACGAGGAGGAGGGGGACACAGAGGTGGTAGTGACTGTTGGCATGTCTGCATCTGGATGTTGTTTGTGTGAATGCTTGTGGGATCTGTGGTGCTTATGTCTGGATGAGCTTGCCTTGGGTGTTGAGGTGTGTGCAGGCTGGTCTGATGGTGTGAATGGGATAGGCTGAGGAACAGGAGACTGGGACTGGGTGGAGGGAGTTAGAAGAGGGAGGCTGGAGACAGGGACAATGGCTGCCGTCAGTGCTGAGGCCAGAGCATTGAACGATCGCCGATGGGCAGCCGGACCCGAATTAATGCCCTCCAGGTATGCATTGCTCAGATGCACCTCCCTTTCCACCCCCTGGATGGCATTCAAAAGGGTAGACTGCCCAACAATGAGCGTCCGGAGGAGGTCAATGACCTCCTCACTGAGGGCAGCAGGGGTAACTGGGGTAGGGCCTGAGGTGCCTGGGGCGAAGGAGATGCCTGCCTTGGTGTGCGCTGGGTGGCGGCTGTACCTGTAGTTGCGGTGGGCACGGATGTTGCCGCCACCGCAAGGGAGCTCCCTTCCGAGGACGTGTCGGTGTCGCTGACGTCTCCACGGGTCCCCGTTGTTGAGCTCCCCTCGCCCTCCGTCTCACTGCTGAACTCGGAGTCCGTTGCATGGCCCTCCGGGGCCATGTGAGATGCAGCTCCCTCGTGCGCCGATGCCACTTCTCCTCCGCCTGATGATGCTAATGCACACATGCACAGGAAGAAAAAGAAAATGGGTGGGGGGGAAAAATGAAGACAGGTTGAGTGCATGCATTGGCAACACCGTTGGCGGAGAGGACAGACACAGAAGCCCCCTGAACTACGCTGCACAATCGGGGTACACTACTCAGTTCTTGTGACTAGGCCTACAGGTCTATGGACGACAAATGCACACATGGGTGATGCAGGACCATGGATAGCTGTACTTGGCACCCTACAGAGGTGGGGGGCGGGGGCACAGGGCCATGGCTAACGGAGGGGACTAGCCTACAGAAAGCGCCCTGGCCTAGAGTTACCCACAGCACTCCTCCCCCACCCAGACACCTCCACTGCGCGCAAAGATAGCAGAATGTGCTGATACTCACCCCCTTGTGTCTGCTGTGATGTCCTCACGCGCCCATCCAAATCGGGGTAGGCCACCGCCAGGATCCGGGACATCAGGGGGGTCAATTGGCGGCTGGCACCCCTCCTACGTTGGGAGGCCATCCCCAGCAGAGACTCTGCGGTCTTTCTGGTCCCGCGGCGGATGTCCTCCCACCTCTTTCGGCAGTGGGTGCCCCGTCTGTTGTGGACCCCCAGGGCCCGGACGTCCTTGGCGATGGCACGCCAAATGTCGACCTTCTGATGGGCGCTGACCTATTTGACATGTACAGGGTGGGAAAGGAAATATCATCACTTTTCTGCATGGTAGATGTGAGTGGCCCCCCCTCCCCAACCTTGCCATGTGGCACATGTTCCCATCTGTCGTGCGTTGCACTCCTCATTCGCTCCCCTCCCCACCATCTTACATACACCCCACTCAACACAGGCATAGCCCATTCAGCGTGCACCCTGTGTACTAACCTGTTGGTCTGGAGGACCGTAGAGTAGCGCATACTGGGGGAGGACCCCATCAACAAGTTTTTCCAATTCTTCGGAAGTGAAGGCAGGGGCCCTTTCCCCAGTCGCAGCAGCCATTGTATCTCCCAGACCGAGGTCACAGCAGCACTTGCAGTATAGGTTCTCTCCTGTGGATGATCAGGTCTCGAGTGATTAATCAGATAGAAAATGGCGGTCACGCCCGCAGCGGTGCGTACCGCGGCGGTGCGTACCGCGACCGCCGGTGCACATCGTCATTGGCTCCTGAGACCCATAGGGTTCAATGTTAACCAATGCTGCTTTGCGCCGCGGTCTTCGACCGCCTACCGCCACAGTGTGCCACGCTAGCGCAGTGACCTCACAACCCACTGTCACACTTCACAGGTCAGGCAGCCGCCATTTCAAGGGCCCACATGGCATGATTTCTACTGCGTCACACAGGCCTAGGCCTTGCATTGCCACTCATACAAGCCGTTCCATGCATAGCGATTCGTGTACTGTGCAAGCTGTGTGAACGAACCTGTGGGTTGGTTGACTCTGTGCTCCATGTTGTCCTTCCTAGGCACCGTCCGCTGGGACTTGCGAGGAGAAGGAACAATCCTTGCGTGTACCGACCGCTGGTGGACCTGTCGACAATGGAAGAACGACATATCATACTTACATACCGGCTTGACAGAGAAACTATACATGAACTATGTGCCCAGCTGGAGCCAGAACTGATGTCCCCCATCCGCCAACCCACAGGGATTCCCCCTCTGGTGCAGGTTCTGTCAGTACTCCATTTTTTGGCAAGTGGGTCGTTTCAGACAACAGTGGCCATATCATCTGGGATGTCTCAGCCTATGTTTTCTAAGGTTTTGTCCAGAGTGTTGTCTGCCCTGATGAAATACATGCGGAGCTACATTATTTTCCCTGAGGTGGGCGAATTGGCTACAGTGAAGGGTGATTTCTATGCCCTTGGACATATCCCCAACATCATTGGGGCCATTGATGGGACCCATGTGGCTTTGGTTCCCCCCAAAGACAGTGAGCAGGTGTACCGAAACAGAAAAAGTTATCATTCGATGAATGTCCAGGTGGTCTGTTTGGCTGACCAGTACATCTCCCATGTAAATGCCAAGTTCCCTGGGTCAGTGCATGACGCGTATGTCATGCGAAATAGCAGCATCCCTTATGTGATGGAACAGCTACAGAGACACCGTGTGTGGCTAATTGGTGACTCTGGTTACCCCAACCTGTCGTGGCTACTGACCCCAGTGAGGAATCCCAGGACAAGGGCAGAGGAACGCTACAATGAGGCCCATGGGTGAACTAGGAGGATCAAAGAAAGGACCTTCGGGGTCCTGAAGGCCAGGTTTAGGTGCCTGCATATGACAGGGGGATCCCTAATGTACTCACCAAAGAAGGTGTGCCAGATCATCGTGGCCTGCTGTATGCTTCACAATCTTGCATTGCGACGCCAGGTGCCTTTTCTGCAGGAGGATGGTCCAGATGGTGGTGTTGTTGCAGCTGTGGAGCCTGTGGAGAGTGAAGAAGAGGAAGACGACGAGGACGACACTGACAACAGGGATACAGTCATACAACAATACTTTCAGTCGCACACTGGTAAGAAACAGCCACCCCAATTTACATTTACTTGAGGCCTCATGCGTCTCCACTGTCTGTGTTTCCCCCCAGTTCCTGTTAACTGATTTGTGACTTTCCCTTCCCTTTTCAGAACTGTATGACCCACTGCCTGACTTCAGCTTTGTTTGCCCATGGACTAAAGCTTATTGAAATTGGTATGTTGTCATCACAAAGTAACTGGACAATATTGAACCGTTATGCGTAATACATTTGTTAAGAATACAAGCAGACTCCTGTTTATTTAAGTGGAATAAGTGATTTATTTAAAGTGCTAGATATAGGTAAATGATTGGGAAGCGGGGATGGGTGGGGGTGGAGTAATGTCCATGGCAGAGTCCAGTTCTCAGTCGCACACGTGCATTGTCCATATGCCTGTGGAAGGATGGAGCAGGGGCAGTTCAAGGTTGGACAGGGTGACAATGTGGGACAGTGGGATGACATCAGGGGGTATCTTAGGCTGGCGGGGTCTTGCAATCCTACTCTGTCTTCTTGTGAGATCTCAGGTTCCGCTTGCGGGGTGGTTCTTCTTCTGCAGGAGGTGGGGTTCTGGGGGCCTGTCGTTGTGTGGGGGCCTCCTGTACACTGGCGCCGGCGGAGGTGGTAGGCTGTTCCTGGCCTGGGCTAGTGACAGGGGCCCTTTGGGGTGCCACATGGTCCCGCAATGTGGTGACGATCTGGGTAAGGGCCAGGACGATGGTCCCCATTGCGGAACCGATGTTCCTCAGTTCCTCCCTGAACCCCATGTACCGTTCCTCCTGCAGTTCCTGGATCTCCTGGAACCGGGCCAGTACCGTCGCCATCGTCTCCTGGGAGCGGTGGTATGCTCCCATGATGGTGGAGAGGGCCTCTTGGAGAGTGGGTTCCCTGGGCCTGTCCCCCCCCTGTCGCACAGCAGCCCTCCCAGTTCCCCTGCGTTCCTGGGCCTCTGTCCCCTGGCCGGTGTGCCCACTACCACTGCCCCCAGGTCCCTGTTGTTGTTGGGGTGGTGGGTCAACCTGGGTGCCCTGTAGTGGTGGACATACCGCTGATTTACGTGCCCTGGAGACAGAGGCATGGGCCCGCTGGGTGGGAGCTGTGCTGGTGTTCCCAGAGGGGGTTGGGTCTGGTGTAGCCTGTGGCTGTCTGTGGGGAACCGACTGTCCAGAGGTCCCCGATGGGCCGGGCTGGTCATCTGGCTCCAGGGAGACAGAGCTGCTGTCATCGCTGGGGGCCTCTTCTGGGGGTGGGATGGACATCTCTGGACCCTCCGTGGCGGTGTGGTGGCGTTCGGGTCCTGCAGGGGTATAAAGGTATGGTTATTGCTTCTGTGTGTGGCATTTCGTGTGATGGGTGGGTGTCCGTGTACCCATGTGCAGGCATTTCCTTGTGGGGGCTTTTGTGAGGGTGGCTTGTGGGGGTGATGTGTGTGTGCAGTGGGCATGCTTTGGTGATGGGTGTCCATGCTTTGGGGTCGCATGCAGGGCTTGGTGTTGGGATGGGTGGGTTGTGATGGTGAGGGTGGGGGTATGATTTGGCATGCAGGTGGGGTGGGGGTGGGAAGCAGTAGTGAAGATTTGCCTTACCAGAGTCCATTCCTCCGCCTACTCCAGCGAGGCCCTCAGGATGCAGGATGTGCAAGACTTCCTCCTCCCACGCGGTAAATTCTGGGGGAGTAGGTGGGGGTCCGCCGCCAGTCTTCTGCACCGCAATGTTGTGCCTTGATACCATGGAACGCACCTTCCCCCGTAGGTCGTTCCATCTCTTCCTGATGTCCTCCCGATTGCGTGGATGCTGTCCTACCGCGTTGACCCTGTCCACTATCCTTTGCCATAGCTCCATCTTCCTGGCAATTGTGGTGTGCTGCACCTGTGCCCCGAAGAGCTGGGGCTCTACACGGACTATTTCCTCCACCATGACCCTGAGTTCGGCGTCACTGAACCTGGGGTGTCTTTGGGGTGCCACGGGGTGGTGTGGTTGAGGTGTGGGGTGGTGTTTGTGGTGATGAGTGTGGTGCGTGTGGTGGTGTGTGGTGTTTGGTGCGTGGATTCTGTGTGGGTTATGGTGTTGTGTGCCTCTGTGTTGTGGGATTCTCTATTCTGTGCTCTGTCTCTAGCCTTCATCAATGATTTCGGGTGGTAGGGGCTTGTGGGTGATGTGGGTGTGTGTTTTATATTGTGTTGGGTGTGTGGGAGTGGTGTTAGTATGTGTATCAGGTGTGTGTATTTCGAAGTGACCAATGTGGCTGAGTTTTCCATGGGTGTGTGTATTTTGACCGCAGCGGTGTGTACCGCTAATGGAATACCGCGTTTGAAAGACCGCCGCGTGGATTTGTGGGTCGGAATGGTATGGGCGTATTTCTGTTGGCGTGACGGTGGAGGTTTGGTCAGCGCCATATTTTTTCGCTGACCTTTGGTGTGGCGGATTATTGAGGATGTCGGGTTTTCGGCGGTTTGGCAGTTGCGGGTCAGAATGACCGTGGCGGTTTACCGCAGCGGCGGCGGTGTTATGGCGGTCTTCTGACTGGCGGTAAGCACCTTTTACCGCCGAGGTCAGAATGACCCCCCCAAGTGTCCATCAACCATGTGAAAAAGCACGATGTAGCCCATTCTCTACAGCAAACCATTGCTGACACCAAAAATGATTCAGAGTAGAAGCTTTCAGCCTAGCCCTACTCTGAATGAAATACCTCTTAATGAGAGTAGAAATATCATTAGCTTGAGTTCCCAGCCGTGGACATTTGAACATACTGCATCTCCAACTTTACACAGAGCAATGAACTCCAACAATAAAACTAATGCTGTCATAACTACAGTTGCAAATGTTTAATGCAACTCCATGATCTACTATGAAGTACCACCTGAGCCCGCTTCAGTTGAACTGATGCCTTTTCGAGAAACAACGAAATACGAGAATGACTCTGAATTTGGTTCAAAATAAGCTTTGAACAGATTTCTTTGCACTTATCATTGGTTCCATGACACATACTTGACTCCACATTGGTCCTACATCTGGACTTCTCTAGAAGTGTTTTTAGTCATCATATGGCTGTCAACAATGAGAACTGTTTTACTATTACTGGATGAACACTACATTCTGGAAAAAAACAATTGCACAATGTGCGGTTCGTGAACTACAGCCCAGCCACATATTTCATTTCACAGAGCTTGAAGAAAACTCTACTCTGAAAGCATCACAGCTTATCCTGAGCACGAGGGCATAGCATAGGTAAAAGTTCCATATGAAACCATGGGACCCACTGAGCACTGAGAGACTGCAATTACCTTCTGTTTTGAAGGTCTCTATTAAAGGCCTATTTTGCCTCTGTTTTTATTTTGTCTGAATGGGCTACAGAGGCTGATGAAAGGATGATGTCTGATTTTCAGGCATATGCCACTTTGAATAATGAAGTTCCTTATTTACATTTGATGAATTATGAAGAAAATGTATTGTTATCATCGTTATGCACATTATTACATCCACTGAACTAGTGATCCTAGAGAGATACATAATTACACACAATGGGAGCATTATGAAGTCCCACCTCCCAATAGTCACCCAAATTTCTTAAAGATGTTTTTTTACTTTCAGAGTGACGACATATCACATCCTACAGCCTTCTATTTTTCACAATAGCCAAAATAACTTCAAAAAATCTAATCACAACCAACTAGCTGCTTTACTAACGTTAATTTTCTCAGAACTTGGCAATACGCGGTTATGGGTATTTTTTAAAGTAAATATTGATGAGAAGAGTATTTGAGGACCACATTTTGGCAGATTCAGGGCAATGCAACCTTATTTCAGACACCTACAAAAATTATTGTCTTAAGCAAAACCATCCAGGAGACTACCTGTCTGGGATTAGGTACTGTAAAAGATTTTAAAAGCCTTCCATACCTAAAGTTAATTTAACTCAGTTTAATAATTGGCAATCACAAATGAATATTTCTGAATCAGATATAAATAAAATATTCCAAAATGGAACATTTAATACCACTCAATTCCCTTCTGAAGGTTTATCCCCATGGCCCTGTAATTCTAAGACCTGCATGTGTTGATTTCTTTCCCACATTCCTGGCCCTTAAGGTAATCGACCCAGTCCATAACATAATACACAAACACCTGCAGCAGTTGCCAAATAGAGGGCCAGATTTATGAGTGGGTTGTTACATGCTTGCACCATGCAATGTGGTACATGTGTGTCACAAACCACTAAGACATAATTTTCAATCCATGCAAAGTCACTTTGCGTGGCTTTGAATGGCCTCAACAATATGGAATGAGGCAAGGCAGCACAATTGCTGTGTTGCCTTATTCTGCACCAGGGAGGCATTCCATGGGCATTGCATGGGTGTTCCCTCTGAACTACCATGGTTTTTTAATCATTCCCTGATTTACAAGACCTTGTAAATCTGGGAATGGGCCAAAAAATACACCTCCCCAGGAGAGGCATAACAAGGAGAAATATCCTTATTTCTTCTCATTTTTTCCTCTTTTTAAGAAAGCTCATTCCAGTCTTTTGGCTGTGAAAAAACACTAATACTCAAAGAAAACATTGACTTTTCTGACTTCCTCCTAGGCCCACATCACACTAGAAAAATGATTATTGGCAGCAGGAATGTATGTTACCTATAATGAATGGAACAAATACTGAGAAAAAGAAGCTGCAGAAATAAGTAGACAAATAGATTTAAATAATCTACAGACAGGCTTTAAAGGTATTAACAATAGTATACATGCACTTTCTAAAAGAGTGTATTGATTAAATCACATTCTATATTCATTACATCCCATTTTGTTCTCTTACGTAGAACTCTGCAAAGGAGACTTAGGTCTGTTACAACAAAGTTATGCTCAGTTAAGAGCTATTATGCAATTAAATTGGCCATTCCGAACACTCAGATCAGGCTTCGTGTCTTGGCAGCTCCTAAACAAAACAGCACTTTTTAAACCATATAACGTGACCTTAAAACAGAAAACAATAAAAAAAAGAACCCATATAAACTTTGGTGAGTATAAAAAAATGGTAGAAGCACTATATTCTGTTTGTGATCATCTACCTGCTATCTAGTAGACAGTATTATTTCCTACAGATCACAACTTTTCATTTTAACGACTGTCAGAAACATATATTAGGCTTGTACAAAACATGCACAATTCACATCTGTTTCACTCATGAAAGTGTTATTTCTCCTACATGTGCTTGAATAAGCCCTGTGTTTATTAGTACATCCAGATGTAGAAACCTTAGGACACTCCCTTCTGTGTGATAGAGATACCATTTCAATGTTACGTTGCATTTGAGATTTGTAAAGCATGGCTAATCAGGGTCTCAAGGTGCTGTTTGTGGGTGTGTTGCTCAGTTGAAGAGCCAGGTCTTGAGGTCCTTCCTGAACTGCTTAAGTGATGCGGTCTGCCTGAGCTTTAAAGGTAATGTGTTACATGTCTGGGCTGCTAGAGAGGAGAAGGATCTTCCTCCTGCTGTGCTTTTCTGGAGCTTGGGGACGGCTGCAAGGGCGAGCTGGGAAGAACGGAGATGTCTGTTGGGTACGTGGAAGACTAGGCGGCGGTTGAGGTGCTGGTCCTATGTTGTGCAGTGCTTGTAGATGTGGATCAGGAGTTTGTATGGGATGAGCTTGTTGACTGGGAACCAGTGTAGGTCTCTGAGGTGGGAGGAGATGTGGCTGTGTCTGGGGATGCCCAGGATGAGTCTGGATGCTGTATTCTGGATTCTTTGTAGTCTTGATTGAAGTTTCTTGGTGATGTCGTCATAGAGTGCATTGCCTTAGTCCAGTTTGCTAGTGACGAGTGCGTGGGTGTCTATCTTCCTCGTGTCTGAGGGAATCCACTTGAAAATCTTTTGCAGGAGTTGGAGCGTGTGGAAGCATGATGAAAAGACAGCGTTGACTTGGTGGGTCACGGATAGAGAGGAGTCCATGGAGGACGCCCATGTTGCGTGCATGGTCAGTGGGGCACTAGTTTGATTTATGAGAATTACATAATAGTCATCATCCCATTTCATCGGAATGCTCAGTCATGATGTTCAAAAGTGTTTGCAGTACTCCAATCATTCTCCTTTTTGATGAGAACTGTGATATGTTTAGATCCCTGTCATGCTAAGAGCTCACCTTTTCACTTTTTTGTTTTTTTCACTACATTTGTTGACTTAACATGTTAGCCCATGCGATTTTTTTTTTCTTTTTAAATGGAATATCCCAAATGATCAACAGAAACGGCTTTAATAAAAGCACAGGGAGCAAAGAAACACATACAGCATTAAAGGTTAGAAAATGTATGACCTGGTTCACAAAGGAAGATTACACTTTTGAGTAATTTACAATTTTGAGTTTGTTTAATAGTTTTGGCTATTCACAAAACTAAGCATAAGTTAATACTTAAAACAGTAGTAAGTCCTACACCACTCATGGCCAACCACTGGTACTGCAGCACTCTCCCAGATAGGAAATACTGTTAAAATATGTAACAATAATTTTTGGTAGGAAATGATTCAATTAATCTTGAACAGTCACAGTATATTTCCTATGTACAAGATCTAAAAGCTGAGGTGGGTGAGCTCAAATCGATGCAAGTCACCTTAACATTCATTGTAAAGCAGCCAATTGTCAGTTGAATGCAGACTGGGGGATAATTGGCAGGGTCTTAGCACAAGTAGCTCCTATCCTGCAAGGAAGCCTGTGGAGGATCATACAGCAGTAGATTGCTGCTGGTCTCCTAGGCATCAGCATAGTGGTATAGGTAATCGTATAATGCACTCAGCTGTTAGTGGGCCAAATTCAGTTAATACTGTCATGATGGTTAATGTTCCCAAGTTAAATACATTGACATATAATGAAGGAGAAGAATCCATAAAAAATAAGGTGATTTACTGGATACGACATGTCAGAGGTTCTCACTCTGTTATTCCTGACAATATAATTGGGACTTTCAGGAAAACAGACCATTATTCACACTATGACATGATTGAATTGAGCCTCAGGGACAAGGATATGGTGTATAAATTGGTGGCCTTAGATGCCAGAACATGTACGTTGATTCACTCTAGCATTCAGTTTAAGTATCCTAGACCCTTTTACCACCATGAGACACAGTTTTCATCACATCCAGTGAGTTGTTCTTCATGTTTAAATGAGAATGATTGACTTAGAGTGACATCTGATCCCTCTCCGGATCATCTCAATACAATGGGTTACAACTTGTTTTGTGGAATCTGGCAGGGCTGAAGTCGAAGACCTCTCTTCCCTCTTGCACTCAATTTTTCGATGATTATAATATTTGTCTTTTTCAGGATACATGGGCCTTGGACCCGATTTACATGTCAGACTATCTTAATTTTTGTATCCCTGCACTCCCTAGACAGAGGGTAAGCCCTCTGGTGGCCTAACCACTTGGGTTAAAACAATGTTAAATTGACGCATCCAACAGTTAACTATTGACTCTCTTGATATTCTTGGCATTCAGCTACAATTTGGGCCAAATTTAGGGCCATATTTATACTTTTTGACGCAAAACTGTGCCAACTCAGTTTTGCATCAAACATTTTAACGCTGGCTAACGCCATTTCCTTGCACCACCCGGGCGTCAAATTTATACTTTGACGCTCGGCGGCGCAAACCACTGGTTAGAGTCATTTTTTTTTACTCAAACCAATGCATGACATCGTAAAGAAAAATTACGCTAACGCTGTGAAAATGACTTTCATCCGGTTTACGACGTCGCAAACTGGATACGCGCCATTTTTCGCCACAATAGGGTCAAAAAGTGGCGCAAACACAGCAAAATGTTCAAAGGAGCCCCAAAATGGATCCCAGAAGCCATGAGAGACCCCAGGAAGATGACAACCAACCAGGAACCAGCCAGGAGGAGCCACACAAGACCCAAGAGAGGGAGAAGAAGAAAAGGAAGTGTCGGTTCAGGGCAGAGGAGCATGAAATACTGGTGAAAAAGGTGACGGAATACCAGCACCAACTATTTGTCACCTCTAAATTGCCAATTGGGAGGAGAGAGGCAATTTGGCAACAAAATGTCGATAAGATCAACAGTGTGGCAGAAGTACGGAGAACAGTCACCGAGTGCAAGAAACGCTGGCATGACTGCAAGTGCAGGACTAAGGAAAAGATGGCAAGGAACAGGGAGGCAGCACTGCAGACCGGAGGTGGGAGTCCAGCACCGCAGGAGGCCCTGGACCACATGGAGGAGATGGTGGCAGCTGTCATCCCTGAGGAGATCGTCACAGGGATTCAAGGACAGGACAGCAAAGACTACCAGGATACAACACACAAGCAGGGTAAGTGGCATGGGGAACAAAAATGACTATTTGTTGATTGGAAGCGGGGGGCATTCCTCATACACAATGCATGCTAGCCATGACAATCAGGTAGTGGAAAGGGCAAAGGGGCATGGCACGATGCATGTGCTGGGCAGGGCAAACCTGGGGCACAGCACATCACTACACCAACAACCTTTGCAAGGGGGTACTCGGCCATGCCAAGGATGTTGGAAAAGCAAAGCCACTCCAGGAGGGTAGGGTACAACGTAAAACAGGCCTGCTGTCACACGATAGCTGGTATTGTCGCTACATGAACTAGGGCTCAATTTCCAGTCTCAGGCCATATCTGCAAGTGGTATTTACCAATGACAACAGTTGCCACTACCACCTCTGCTGTGTGTGCAGGTCAACTAGCTAATGACAGTTACGTGCCCATGGATCAAACACACCTCAAATAGAGGGTTCAGGATGAAAACGTTATCAATCCCCTGTAATTAATAAAAATTAGCAAATCCTGTCAAATGCCCATGTCTATAGGCGCTACAAACATCAGGCATTGTATTTAACATTATGAGGTACACAGCAGTAATGTCACACCCATGCTGCACATGTCAGGGTCTACCATGTGCCTGTGTCACAATAGCTGCAATGCCACCATGTAACATTTCAAGTGTCATAGTGCTAAGACAACAGCATTGAGGGGGAGGACATATGTTTCCAGCTAGTGAAACACAACCGCACAGTCAGAAGAGGAAATGGAACACTGTTAGGACCATCAGTGCAATCCAATGTAGCACACATTGTCAAACATCAGCAGTACACACTACTAATGCTGACACCTGTATTGTGCCAGGCCAATGCTATACATAGTATATGCTAGGTCTCAGCAACATATAACTGGATGTGAAATATCAGAGACTGGGTCAGTTCCAGATTGTTAAGTGTGGTGCAAGCGCCATCAGAACACCCATAGCTAGTGCAAGGCCACAACATGTTAATGGAAGTAGACGGAGGGTTGGATAGGACAAGAAGGTGGCAACATACAATTTGGGCAGAACCTACACCTAGAGGATGTGACGCAGACATTTCCCCAAACTGCCCACACTACATGTGACATGCAGGTGGGGCATAGGCCTGGGAGACTGCTAATCTTAATGACAGGAACAATGAACAGGAACCAAGATCACAATGTGCAACTTAGAGGAAGTCAGCCATGTCACATTACAAATGCCACAACACAGACACACTAATCGTACAATATCTCATTGCAGAGGACGATAGCTCTCCTGGGGATATGCCTGTCCTGGACTTCCCTGATGACATGGATGACAAGCTGACAAACATTAGCCAGCAGACCCTCCAAGATGTCCTTGGAAACCTCCAGACCCCACCATCAGTCGCAAGGAGGAGCACAGATACAGCAGCCATCACAGAGGACCCACCCACCACCCCAATTGTACGACCTGCCAGCTCCAACCCAGATGAGGACTCAGAGGACACTTGCACCAGCTTTGAGAGGACTGTAGTTGGAGTACAGCAGGAGCTGGCCAAGGAGGTGCGGGTTGGGATGCAAAATATGGCAGCCAGCCTTGAGGGGGTGCGTTCGTGCATGATGTGATCTGCAGAACAGGCAGTAGCCATGCATGCACAAACATCTATCCTGCAAGAACTTCAACAAAGTGTAAAGGAAATCAGCACTGCAGTAAGGGAGTTGCCACAGCACCTCGCACACCAAACCTTTCACTGCGTGCACGAATGCAATCATGACCCCCTCAGAGCTGACCTGGCTGCCTACCACAGTGATGTAGCAGCTATACTTAAGAACCAGCAGCTCCTCCTTGCTGCAGTCCGTCCCTTAATAGCCCCACAGTTGGCAGCTACCGGGATTTCTGACTCCACATCTTCAAACACTGAAGTGTGTGTTGCCCCTTCAAACCCACCACCACCAAGGGCAGAGGAGATGACACACACATCAGAAGAAGAAGAAGATTTGGAACAGATCACCTTCACCCATAAGAGTACCTGGTAGCAGAAGTCCATGCCAAATGGGTAATTGAATCGTAGGTCCTGTGCTTGTTAACATGCCAGTCTTGCAACAGCTGCTCACATGCACTGTTCTCCAGCCCACTGTTTACCTTGACACTATGCTCTGTGATTGTCTCTTGCTACCTCATTGGCAATTCATGTTCCTCTGCACTGTATGATACTTCATCCCAGCATGTCCAATGACATGTCCCATTGCACCTGTGTAGTATCACAATCGAAGGCGTCACACTAATGGACTCACAATCCTGGACTATGTAAATATTGCACTACAGTACTTTAAAATAAATAGCACTTTCACAACCATTTTGTCTCTGTGTAATGTGACACATCAACTGTGTAGGAGATTAGTGATGTATGTCACATGTCAAGGGCCATATAATGTCAATACAACAGTGTTGAAAGAATGTGGGCTGATAACTATGCACTGGGGTCTGGATTGTATCATCATCTGCACTTCCTGAGGGTTATTTCTGTAGTAAATAACTAACTAGCAGTATAATGCTGTGTTGGACTGAAAAAGTCCACTTCAAGGGATGTTTAAGCAGAAAATCAATGTGTTCAAATTTCACTTCTAGACAATCTTTATGTATGTGACATCTGACTATAAACTTTAATCACACACACACACCATACAGCAGGAATTAATGTGTACAAGTGTATGGACAAATAAGTGACCTGGGAATACAATGTAAGAAATTATAGTTGTGAGTTATGTATACAATACTACATAATATTATACCCTCACTACCTTATCAGGGTTCACATGAACATCAGGCTGCAGGCAGACGTACCACAGTGCCCAAGATTCCAAATCAGGTCTCAAACGATGACAGATTGAAAACACACATCCAAACTTAACAACACATTGGGAATCACAGTAACCTTGAGTGGTGGGTGCAATTGGTGGCAGATACATAGCAAAAGTCGCTTTGGTGTAGCTGCCAATGTGACAGCTCAATTGGAATTTGTCAATAATGGGATTTGGATGCAGGATGGAACACAAATGCAAATACTAAATTGACACTGTTCACCCATGCCAAGGCCCTGATCCCCAAGCATATGACACATACTGTAAAGGAGTACCTAAATATTTATTTAACAGTAAAAAAAGATAATAAAACTAGGGGAAACACCTTAACTAACCTACCCTATCCTAACTACACATTACCCCCAACTGGCCCTAACTACCCTAAGCTAAACGTACTTATCCCATTTAACTAAACACTCTAAACATTAACCCCCCACTCCCCCCTTATATGACGGGACACATGGAGGACATATACTAACCTAAACACATACTATCTTATCCTAAACAATTATATATTTTTTGTGTTTTTTTAAATATTTTTTTAGGATTTTTTTTTTATACACAAAAACCCCAACATCATCTGCAACCCACCCACCCACCCACAAAAAAAACACATGTAAAAATAGAATCCCCTCCACCCCAACCCACTTCTACTAACTAAACTGACAGACTATTCTAACCTAACACTAAACCCACTAAATATAAGAACCAGGAAAGAGGAGTGAGGGGAGGGAATCATGGCTAAGGGTCCAACAGTTAAAAGTTTTCCCTCCGTAGGATCTTTTTTATCCCATGCAGTCTCCAGCTATTGTGGGACACCTCCTGCTGCAGCCTGTCCATCCTGCGCAGCATCCGTTGCATGTCACGTCGCATGTTCATAAATTCCGCATTGTCAATGACTGCAGCAAGGGTGGTCTGTGTGCCACTAGTGGAGGGTTGTGCTGGTGCTGGTACCATGCTTGGAGGGGGAGGTGCAGGGGCTGCTGTCAGTGGTCCAGGAGCGGATGATGTTGAGGGACCTGCAATGGTGGCTGTCATCCTTGGTGCCACTTGGGTCAGAGTGGTGGTTCTGGTGGTGGCGGCTGTTGTGGACACGGTTGGGCCCCCTTGGGCAAATGCCCTCCAGTCCCCTGTGGCTCTCTCATGGCAATAATGCCGTGCCATGTGGCGCAACCCAGACTCCACATCCAGAATGTGGCGGTAACGCATCGCCCTCCTCTGGAATTCTCAGATCTGATTGTCATCCATATTTGCAGCTGTAAAAAAAAATAAAGCCAAACATTAGTTACATCATTGTGTGATACAGCTACTGATGCTATTCTAACACTTCCTCAAAATTAGCTTAAACAGGCCAAATCACAGTACATATCATAGATTGTCCCCGAGGAAGTACATGCCAACGCAGCCTACACATCTCCTATCTAACAGCACAGCAATGCTCAAAAAGGTGTGTACCTACTTAATGATCTATGCATCATTGTTCTGCCATTAGTCACATACCAAAAGCTGCAAGTACTCCACATGTGACAGGCCAACTAATGACTATCTTCAGGATGACAATCAAGGGCCACAATATCTGTGATTTGTAAATGGAATTGCCAGGATGCTATGCAGTTGCTAATCATGATGGGATATCCTAGGTTGGAACAAATTAATTTTTGAATTACATGTCTGTGTTCTACACTGGGATCCTCACACCTAGGTACACATATTTCATAAACCTTACCCTGTGCCTCAGGGGGTGATGGACATGCAACACATATCTTCAAACATCAAGGACAGCCAGGAAGCTGTGGACAGCTGTCCATGGTTTTAGTCAGTCCACCACAGGTAAGGAGGGCGTCCAACTAGGATAGACACAAACATTGGACAATCACATCCACATTTATGTTCCTAATTGCGGACAATTGTCCACATCATTTGATATCACTAATACCTTTCCAAAAACAAGCACATAGATGCAAGCACCCATCTGGGTTTGAGCTGCATGCACACCTATGGCATTCTACTCAAGTGCCACATAAACGTAGCACAACATGTGGAGCTAGATGCTTCTAGGAAGTCAAACATACAGTCCTACATATTCATTAGTTAATAGGGAGGCTCAAGTCTGTGCGTAATACTTCGGCATCCCTGCTCTGTGTGATTCAGGGTATCACTTGCTGATTAAATCATGAAAATGGCTACCTCAAAAACTTCCATTACAACAAATGTAGCAACAAATGTCACCCTGTTCACCTGCCCATGCCTACAGCGCAGCACTAGATTCCCAAATTATGACTCTACGCCACTGATTGTCCAACTCAAATATGGAAAAACATGTCAAACTCCAGTCAAGTCACATATCAGATCATGTGCCAGCACATCATACCTTGCTATGTGTCCGACACACAGGAGTCAATCACACAACAGCTGCAAACACAACACAGAACTAACATATCAACACTTACTGGATATGTCTGGGTCCACAAATCGAGCCACTTCTCCAATTGTATAGGGGGCTGTTCCACCTGTAAAACAAGGAAGATTGAAATGTGCTCAATGTCTGCACACTGTTCAACACTTGCAACAAAAAATTACTGTGTATGACATTATGGGGGTCATTCTGACCTTGGCGGTCTTTTCGCAAGACCGCCGAGTTACCGCCGCGGTGAAGACCGCCGACCGCGGCGGTATGCCGCTGTGCGCATTCTGACCGCTGGGAGCGTTCCGCCGGAAAACCGCCAGCAGCCACACTGGCGGTCGGCGGGAAAGTGGAGACTGGTCAACCTCCACCGCCACGCCAGCAGAACACCGCCCACAGAATTACGACCCACATTTCTGTGTGGCGGTCTTCTGTTGGCGGTCTTCTGTTGGCGGTCACCTCCCCTTGGCTCCTGTCACCTCCCGGAGGACCAACGCACAAGGTAAGTTGATCGTCCGTGAGGGGAGGGGGTGGGGGGGGGTGTTGTGTGATGTGTGCGTGCATGGGGGTGTGCGTGTGAGTGTGTAGAGGGGGTGTGTGAGTGCGTGCATGCGGGCGGGGAGTGCTGCTGTGCCTATGGGCAATGTGTGTAGTTCGGCGGGTGCGCATGTCGGCATGTATGTGTGCGGGTATGTGTCCCCGTTGTGTATGTGTGTGTGTAGGGGGTGTGTATATGTGCATGTTGGGGGTGTGTGCATGTCGGGGTGCGTGTATGTGCATGTCGGGGTGGGGGTGGGGAGGGGGTTCGTACCACCTCTGGGGGGTGGCAGGGGGGTGGAGGGTGTGGGGGGAGGACTCGGGGGGGCAGTGGGGGGTGGGGGAGACCCCTATCAGTGCCAGCGAAGGAATTCCCTGGCCCCGATAGTGCCTACCGCCATGGTTCGCATGGCGGTTCCCGACCGCCAGAAACCGCGGCGGTAAGCAGGGTCATGATACCGTTGGCGGTCTTGGGTCGACCGCCGGACCGGAGTGCGCAGACTCCAGCCCGTCGGTCATGACCGCCGTGGCTGTCGGAGTGGGGAAGTGGCGGTCGGTCGCGGCGGTGACCGCCGCGGTCAGAATGCCATTTTTTATACCGCCGGTCTGTTCGCGGTCCGACCGCCGCCTCTCCGCCGACCGCCAAGGTCAGAATGAGGGCCTATATCTGATAGACCAGCACCTCAGGCATGTAGACACCCCAACAGACGTACCACTGCAACCATGTAGTGACCCTGTCACTCCAGTGAGTGATACACACACATATGCACACATGCAGTGGCCCTAACACTCATGTGGTGATAAACCTGATTACTCAATTGGTTGCAGATTGATTTATAGAGGGTACTCCATTTCTTCATTTGTTGTTATGAGAGACCTGCAAGCCACATTCGTGGTGCACTTCAATACCAGTCACTCGGGTATTGTGGCTTGTGCATCAAGGGACAATCAGTTACTGTGTGATGCTCATGTGGGTTGAGTTTAGCTCATTTCTATGGTCCATTAAATGTTGGCCTGTGTTGTCTGTAGGTTACATATGCCACATTGCTGGTATACCCAGAGCCAGATATGCCCCCTATGACACCATGATGGCAGGGATCCTGTGTGTTACTTGATGACAATCTTACGCTAAACATGGATTTGCCATTTATCTAAATCAAAACAACAAAGAAATATATGCTGACAGTGTCTATTTTGATCATCGGTGACAGAATGCGTGGGCACAGGTGTAGTCATTGCACCTGAAATGTGTCACCCATTGCCCTGTGTACCTATACCTGGTATTGGAAATCACAGTTAGCCACATTCATCATCATACATTAGCCAAGTTGAGTGATCTGCGAGTATACAACAAACTGACACTGTACCCTAATTGAAACATGGTTTAGCAAATGTCGTACTGCTGGTCTGCTGATCTTAGCATACACCCATGTCTGTGATAGCCTTCATACTGGGAAGTTAGCTATTGTACATATGCTGCACTAGATCAGCAGGGGTGTACCAAACGTAAACTAGCAAACTATTTAGTCACCTTATATGTATGATGGAAGCGGGCTGGGGTCCCTTGCCCAACATCATAAAAGTAATAATTTGTGACCATGCATTCACCAAGTTCAGGTATCCCATGATGACCCATTAACATATGAGAATTGCATGGCTATAAAGTGACACAGATGGCAAATGCATCAGCTCTGTTCTAGAAATTGTGCCCAAGGCAAATTAAAACACACAGGAACAATGAACAGAAGGCCAGAGATATTTGTTATCTTCAATTTGTAGCATTTGCTTCATGTTTAACGCTACAGCTATGGAAAGTAGCACCAAACATTTAGATATTATCCCGTGTGCATTACTTTGGCATCCATTTCTAATTTAAATGCTGCACAAACCAAGTCAAAGTATCAGCCTAAGATATTACCAAAGGTTAGGAAGAACTTTGTACGTATGGCCATGAATACAGTTCAGACATGTATTCCAAATAATTGGGGACTACATTCATTCCTTGCTTTAGCTTGTGAAATACATCTCTTTCCTGGTACACTCACAGACCATGAATAAAACATATGTTTGAGCAGCATTACCATCATCTATTGACGTCGAAGCAGCACTAATTGACAAAATCAAGTTATGTTTTGTAAGGTTGTGCAGCTTTTGCGTCAACAAATGACGGTAATGTGTAGCAAATATTGTATAAATCAGGGCCACTGTATATTTAACTTGCATTCCACATGTCCACAAACATTGCATGCAGCAGGTAAACAAATCTGCAACTGTCACTACAGACCATTTAAATGTGCACATTAGTGTGAATTGTACTCACCAACAGGGCCATCACTCACCACACCCAGGTGGTCCAGCAGGTCTTGCTCTCTGGCTACAAGGTCAGCCCAGCGATGCTTGAGTTGGTGGTCATTGCGCTGTGTGTTGGAAATTCTCTTCAGATGCTACAGCATCTTGGACCACCTGAGCCTCCTTGCCTCTGTGTGATACCCCTGTATCACCCTGCCACCAGCCTATAACATCAGGGGGAGGAAGTGGCACACCAGCCAAATGAATGCCCCCAGCTCCTCCTCACCCATCTCCCAGACGTGGCCTACCCAACATGACAGAAATAATAGGGATAGGAAAGGGTACAGAGGAAAATACAGAGAAAGGAGGGAAGAAAATGAAACTTAAATAACCCACAAACAGCCCAACAATATCCACTACACACTCCCAACAGTACAAAGATCAAATTAGACACCAAAAATGACAAAAACACCCTTACACTGAATAACTGAGACAATTACAAAAACAACAGATGACAATTAGAATGGCACACAGGAGACAAAAGCACAATTTGGACAGACAAAACTCTCAGCACAGCCACACAGTCTAGAAGAATCACAGACTGCAAAGTGAAAATAAAAGTATACCCACTGTACCATTTCTATAAATAGGATATCCTATTACATCACTTCCTGTCTCAAATGCGGTGCGTTTTTATTATGATGCGTGAAACATTTATGACGCTTACGGGCTATGCGTCAAACTTTTTTGACGTAAATGCTTCAAAATTCCCCCGCATTCAAAGTTCAATATATTTTTCATTGATAACCAATTTCATGGGGTGCAGTGTAGGAATTACCGCTAGGGACTAATGGATGTAAAATGGCTGTGAGTGTCATTTTTCAACACATATGCGGCAAAATTTGACGCATATGCGTCTTTTTTGACGCGTTTGCGTCAAAATATCTGTCTTTAACTGTGTTTGTGTTATTTCTCTCATTTTTAACATACATCAAAGCTGTAACTGTACAGAGGTAGGCTGTTAGGGCCTGCATTGTGTTTTCCAGTGTTTGGGCACATGTGGCAGACCACACTACTGAGGACCATAATACTCATGTTGTTGTGCCGGATTAGCACTCTTAACTGACGCAACAGCAACCCAAACATTTGGAATATAAATTGGTATTCCCAAGTTTGAGCAGGTGGTGCATCAATAGAGGATAGCAAGGCTATGCAACTTAATACATTCACTCATTGCCTGTGTGTTTATGTCTGTGAATTGGCTATTTCTATTGTTGTTGTGCCTCTGTGTGAACGTCACAAGAAGTGTTTTGAATAATGTGCTTGTATACATGTGTTGTAAATGTGGATAACCATCAGATGCCATTCAGTGTGGTACATCAGTCAGGATATGTGTTTCTCATACACGTAGCATCTAATGCTGTGTGAACTTCCCAGACTTTGGGGACCAAACATCTCCCATGACAAACTATGCACAGGAAAGATAGAGGACGGTTGATAATGGCAATGTTACAAGGGTAAGCCATCACATGTACTGGAATGTTGAATAACACTTCCTGGTCACTTTTTTGTATACTACCCATGAGTCAGGCATTTGAACATGCTAGGTAGATACAGTGTTTGCGACACAGAGTCCCAAAACCAAAAAATGTAATGTTACACCACAGTTTGAGGCATATAAATGACCTATGTTTCTCCTGTGGCAGTGGAGAACCAGCAGACCATGCTGCATGTGTTCACATATTTCCAGTGGTTTATTGCACTAAGGTGTCCAGTTCAAGTGTGTGGCCATGTGTACCCTGTGTCAGTATTGGCCTCCATGTTGTCACAGTTGCGTGCAGGTCTAGTCATGAGTCTGTGGAGCCATTCCCTGCATTAACAGAGTATCCTTCAAAGCAGAATTGACGGAAAGCCAAAGAGAAATTGACGACACACATGGGGATAGTCCAGCTATGGCACTACAGAACTTTTATGAGGCTGACAACAGGGCAACCTTGCTGTGCTCACAAACTTCATGGATCAGTAATATGAAACAGGTTGGTTTCATCACAACATTTGTACACAGGGTGGCCTCTAAAATTCCTACTGTAACAGGGAACATCAGTGACTCTGTGCTGATTAATCTTACAGCTAGTCACCACGCAAGCACCATCAATAGGTTGCGGCCAGTGTGAATCTGTGTGTGGACTGTCAGGGCACAAACATGTTTTGTCCTTTTATACACATTAGCAAAAATTGTTTTTTGTGCTGGAGGCACCGTACCAAATCCATACATACAGCCATAGTACACTGTCACTGTTTCTCAATCATGAATACATGAAACCCGACAAGGGATGTGGGCTGGATTAGGCTATTTGAATACATGTCCCAGAGCAAGATACGATAAGTAAACTGATTACACTATACAATCTATTTGAGGATTAATCGTAGACCTACCAGGCACAATACCCCAGGAGGAAAGAGAGGGCATGGAAAGCAACTATGAGACAAATGTAGCCACAGGGAACCTCTATGGTAACGCAAAGACAGGAACCAGTCAGGCTAACAGGATGCAGGCTCTGTCAGGAACAAACATGAACAAGGCAAATACACAGTGAGCAGACTCTGACGGGGAAAAGCTGGAACAACACTGTGGGAACTAAAAACTGTATTTGTGCTGTAGGCTGCAGTGCTACACAATACCCCAAGGCCTGTGTTACACAAGTGATTTTTACGGCAATGCACAACAAGGATATTCATAAAATGGCAGCTTCTAAGCAGTTCCAGGCAGCAACAGTGGCAGTGCAGGTTCAAATGGCTGATCTGCATGGAAGTGCTCACAGGTGTGTGCAGCTTCAGTCTCTCACAAGTCCTGTAGGTGAGAATCAAGTTCAAAGGGCCAACAGTACCTTCCACATGGGAAGCAATGGACAGGTGATTACAGGTCCTACTGACTACCAGGCAGTGCATTATCGGACCTGAAGTCCATGCAGACTGATGCACTATGACTATGGCATGCCATACTAAAGAAGGAAACACACAGGAGTCAGAATGGGAGTCTGGGTGTGTGTAGATGAAAGTTATGAGGGTACAAATAGTCTATTTACAGAGCCCCCTAGAGAAGGGTGGGGAGAGACTGAAAACATGGCAGTGGCAGGACGTATTATCTGGGATGGCATGCACAGGGCATGTCTTGTGAGCAATGCTTGTTATTCCTGGGGCACTCATGCTATCCATTTTCAGCTTAGATGGACTTCTTGTCACACATGCTCCTTGCAAAGATAGCTGATGTCACACTTACTGCTGTCAAGGGTCTGGTCATACATTCCTGTTAACAATAAAATTGCACATCCACTGCCTCATGTATGAAGCACTTTCTTAACTTATGATTGATGGTGTCTTTGTTGTGTGTCATATGCTACAATGGACCATGTTGGCAATATGGATGTGTGTCATAGCTGTGGCCCTCTGATATTGCCCTTCAAATGTGAAATAGACAGGATATATGTCATCAACACTGTGTGTGATGTTGGGTGTACATTCATACCCATCAAATGTGATGTGGCTTTTTCAGTATCCTAATCTGTATTTCTGTAATGCTCCATGAGGCTAAACTCTGATTATGATTCCTAGGGATCATGTGATGCATAAATAATTACCCAGACCATGATTGAGTGATGAAGTGAGGTGTTTAATGACATATGGTAAGAAAGTGGTGATGGTGACTAGAGTTAAAAGACGTTTTGTACAATGTTTTGTCTCCGATGCAATCCTGCTGCAGTGTTTGGATGGTCCCCCTCATATTGATGGACAGCATCCTCCTCTTCCTCCTCTTCTGGCATTTGTGGGTCTGGTTCATAGAAGGGAATGTTCCTCCTTACACATATGTTGTGCAAGATGGCACAGGTCAAAATGATCTTGCAGACCATTTCAGGTGAATATAAGAGGCTGCCTCCGGTGATGTCGAGGCACCTGAATCTTGACTTCAGGATGGCAAAAGTCCTCTCTACTATGGTGCGTGTCCTCCAATGTGCCTCATTATAGGCACGCATTGATGGTGTGCTTGGGTTGGCAAATGGGGTCATGATCCATGGCTGGATCCCATACCCCTGATCAGCTGAAAGATAAAATGAGTGTAGAAATGTGGATGTTGCTTGCACCATGATTATAACTTTACAAGGCAGTTGTTATCTTGTGTTGTCTGTGACTCTTCTGTGTTTGTGTGGAAACCTAGGCTTCTAGGATGTTCAATCAGCATTGGGTTGTTTATTTATCTAAACTGGTGTTTGGCTGATTGACCGGATATCAGCGGTATTTTTGTAAACTTGCATTTCATTGTGTATCTCCCATGCATTATGTCATGTGAAAGAAGTGTCCATGTGTCTTCACTGGAGGTGACATGATACTTCCACACACTGAATCAATTCCACTGTGGTGGTAACACAGTTGCACTATGTGGCCTGAAAATCACATCCAATTCAACATATGTGATAGCATGTGAAAAACAACAGTGAGGCCCTTTGATTTGGCTTGGTGACAATGTACAACACATCTCCATAAGTTTGCAGCACTGAAGTGTTGACAATTGACAATGCACAAATATCCCATGTGTGACAAGTTCTATGCAAACCTATTTTTGTGCCCTCACCGAGTTGGCTCATGTGCAAACGTGTACCTACACTACTGAACCTGGACCAGGTAAGGTGGCTAACTTGGTTGTGGGGGTGAAGGTTGAATGGTTAGAAGGTCCATATGCCTGTACATCTGTTGTATATATGTGTAATTGTCTCAATCCGTATGTGTAGCAATTTGCACTTTGCAATAATGTCATATCAATATGTGTTCTTAGCACAGTCCACTTCCTTATTGGTAGCTGGCAATGTCACCCCAGGAGTGATGTGAGATGTTGGTACTGCCTCAATGATTCCATGTACCCTTCATTAGAGTCAGCATCATTATGCTATGTGTCTCATGGTGTTTGACCTGCAGCAAAACACATTACACACCCATTACACAGTATGTATTGCTTGGAAGGGTGATTGGGTGTTATTGATGTGATATTGGAAGGTTCACCTTCAAAGTTGTACTGCCAGTTAAGGCCATGTCATTGTCACTGTGTGGCTTTAAATTGGTCCCTTGTGTCTCTGGAGTGGCATCTGTTGTTATTTGCATCTGTCATTTGTTCATAGGTGTGTATCCCATTGGGTCAGGATATCAAACATGACTAGCAGTGTCACAACCTCAGTGTCTTCCTGGCCACGTGTCCATCTAGTGGTGTATGTCCTACAGGGTTGCTGTGCTGTGTGTATATAAGTAGGTTTCTGTGCTTACCAGCAAGTAGGCCATTTCCACATCGTCCATCCTGGAAGTGTTGATTGATGGTGCAGTGGCGGAAGATGAATGAATCATGTGCACTCCCAGGATACTTTGCCACGATGTTGGGGATCAATCCCCGGTGATCCACAATGGCCTGCACATTGATGGAGTGTGTGCGCTTCCTGTTGCGGTATAGATGCTTGGTTGCAGCAGGTGGCACAATCCGTACATGTGTGCAGTCAATGGCACCAAGCACGTGTGGGAAGCAGTTGATTTGGTAGAAGCCCTGTGTGGTCTCCTGCTGCTTCAGCTGTGTGTTGGAGAAGCTGATGTGGCGGGGTGTGAGGGAGATGATGGCATCCAGTACCTTAGGTAGGAAGGCAGAGAATGAGGGCTGTGAGATCCCGGAAACTACGGCACCAGTGGTTGGAAAAGAGCCACTTGCCAACATGTGGAGGACAGCTAGCAGCTTGGTCTCTGTGGAATGATGTGGGGTGTCTGCAAGCTGGGTGCCAACTGTGGCTCAATGTTGTGCAGCAGCTGATGTATGGCTTGCCAGTTTAGTCTGTACCTCTAGATGATATTGTGTTCCCTGAGGCCCTGAAGAGTTGTCCTGGTCTAGAATATCCTCTCCTGCCTTTGGCGTTGCCTTTGGGGCCCTGCTGGTGTGGTGGAAGCTGCTGCTGTTGGTCCTGTGCTCTGCGTCTTCGTGCATGCTGGATGAATAGCACCTCCATGTCTTCCTTTTGGAGCTCTGATGTTGCTTCTGTGTGTTTTCCCTAAGTACTGGTGTGTTTGCCCCATTTTAACGCCTGCCCTGACCCAGTCATTAATTTTTTATGCAAATCGGGCTTTGTGCCATTTTCCGACTCCACCTCCCAGCCGTGCAGGATTTTTGCGTGGTTGCATAAATATGGCGCACGGGTGTTTAAGTCATTTTTTGGACGGGAACGCCTACCTTGCATGTCATTAATGCAAGGCTGTTTCACGCATCCAGAAAATGACACACACAGCGAAATTTTTACGTTCGCGGGGTCGGGCATCAAAGTATAAATATGGTGTTAGGTTTGCGCCAAATTTGCATAAAAAACAATGAGGCAAATCTGGCGCAAGCAGAGTATAAATATGCCCCTTAGTATCAATTATTGTTAATGTTTATGTAAGAGGGGCTGGAGGGGACATGGCATCTCGTACTCATCTTACATGTGAACCTTTTCTTAGGCAGTGTCTCCGTCATTTCCAACTTATTGTGGCTGGTTACTTTATTGTCACCTTTGAGTTCTTGACTTTGATGAGCTCTTTATTACTTATGAGGAGGATATAGCGTGGTCTATCCCTTCCTTGAATATTCCCCCTATACACAGGTGGTTGCAAGTAGCTGTTCAGTTGAAAACCCTAAACATCAAATTTGGGCTTAGTGCTCTTAATGGAAGGACAAGATCAGATTTAAAGGGTTGTCATACATACAATAAAGTGAACCACACAAGCAGAATAGATTAATGCTTAGTCGATCTAAGATTGTGGCCATCTGCTATTGATATGGTGGTAATAGAGAAGACAGAGAGTGACCACAATCCGCTCTCTGTGCAAATACAAGTATTTTGTAATCAAGTCTCTATGGATGCAGGCCTAACCACACAGATGATGGATATAAGTATGACTAATGATAAACGCTATTTGAAATGGCATCGGGTGGCAGCTCGCCCAGATACATTAAGTGCAGTGACTGCTGACCTTAACATCTTATTTGCGTGCATAGAGGAGGGCTACAGTATTTCTAATGATCAATTGATAACATCCCACATTATATTTTTTGAGTATGTAATGGTGCAGTACCTTACGGACAGTAAACCAGGAAGTAATAGAGCCAAAGGGAAACATCCCTGGTTTAATAAGAAATGTTGTTTCTTAAATTTATTGCTGGCTAAAGCAATTAAATCCAAGAATAGAGCTTTAATTTCTATAATCAGGAAGTCTTATAAGGTGGCCATCCACAAAGCTAAGCAAGATAGGGATGATCAGTGGTGGGCAGCATTAAAAGATGCATCACTTGAGAGGGATTGTCTTAAATTCTGGTCACTGGTTGCAGGAGGCCCTGATAAGAGCGCAGTGGATGTAACAACTAATATTGCTCCTGCAGACTGGGTAGACTATTTCAGTCAATTGTATTCTGCAACTTCTATTAGTATGGCCCAGGAGCAATATTTGGTTTCATTTGTTCAGCCCAGACTTCTTCCTAGTCCCTTTTCCATTCAAATGTTTGTACTTTCTGATATTGTGCACTCACTCGACATGGTCAAGCGTGGTAGGGCCTTTGAACTGGATGGTGTCCCGACTAACTTGTTTCTAAGTGATAAGGAATCATGGTCTAGTTACATCCTTATAATAGCTAATGCAATAGCAGCAGGGACCCCATTTTCTGATTCGTGGAAATGTGCTATTGTCGTACCAATACATACAATGGGCAATAGGTCTTTGCCGAGGAATTACAGGCCCATCAATTTGATAGTTTTTCAGCAGAAAGTTTTTTTGTCATTGCTTTCAGCAGAAAGTTTTTTTGTCATTGCTTTTTGGGGAAAATTCAGGATTGGATGTCTGGTTATGACATCCTTAATCCATTACAAGTTGGATTTCATAGGAAAGCTTCCACCATAGATCTAGGGTTTCGTTTTTTTCTTTTGTATTGGATAACGTTTACAGTCAGCCAAGGGAACCTCTATGTAGCTTTGTATATCTAAAGTCAGCTTCTGATCTAGTACCGCAAGCAAAATTGTGGATGGTTCTTTCAGATATGGCAATGCCTCACAATATTCTTTCATTACTTGTACATTTGCATGAGGATAACTATGCACGTGTTAGGTTTGGTAATTAAGGACAGATAACAGATAAGATACCAATTCTCCAAGTGAGTACAGCAAGGCTGTGCACTGACACCTACCATATCTTCACTATTTATCAATGATATTGTTTCTTTTCTGGCCCAGGTAGAGACAGATGCCCCATCTTTAGGAAAAACTAAAGTTCTGGTCTTTTATTCGCTGGTGACACCCTGTTGATCTCTAAGAACTGAGTGGTTTACCAAAACTACTAATACACTTTGATGAGTTCTGTCACACTCGTGGGTTGGAGATGAACAGTTCAAAAACTAAATTGATGTCATTCAATCCCCACGAATCATTCAAAGGCAACATTGTCCTGTGAAGAATTCCACTTGAAATGGTGAAATATTTCACTTATCTAAGTATTACAATCTCAGAGAGTATGTCCTGGAAGCCACATATTGCTAAGCCGTTATTAAATGAAAGCAGATCACAGGTGCCCTGATTATGGAGTTCTCTGCCTTGCACATTAAACCAATTTGACCGGCCCTTCAGATTTATGAGGCTAAGGCCTTGGGATCCGCCCTTTATGGTGTGAAACTATGGGGGTTTTCTGATGTAGAGGAATTATCCAGAGTAGAAAATAAAGTTGTGAGCAACCTGGTGTCCCTTCAACAGAGCACCCTGCTGGTCCTTCTTTTTAAGGACTTGGGTATCAAAGGGATGGGGTCCAAATCTGGATTGCGACCTCTGTTGTATAGGAGGCGCCTTTGGACCACTCCGGGCTAGTCCACTATGTTTGAGCACTCCAGGCTGTGTTAAAATCTGATCACTTCACTAGAGTCCCTTGGCTTAGGAGTGTTAAAGATATGTTGTATTCACTCTGGCTGCATGAGCTATGGGATTGTCCAGAGGCTGCTTTATGTCAATCTATGATTCTTTTTTAAAAAGGCTACTGGACGGAGGTAGTCACTGATGAATTGCGAGGTGCTTCAATGCTGTCATGTGATTTTATTGATTTTAAATGTGAGAGTAGATGTGAGGTATTTTGGGATCAGATTCTGGTACCTAATGAAAGGAAGCTCTACTTTCAGCTCTACTCTCTACTTTCAGTTCCATGTAGAGGCCTTGCCGTTAAGATAATTTACTTGTGAATGGTCGACTGGGGGAGCAACTGCATGTCTTGATTATAATATCCATAATTAAAACTGTTGAGACGGGGCCACTCACCTGAAAAGCAGGATGTCTGCAGGGGCGGTGGTATGCCCCCGACCTCCTGGAACCCCTCTCGGCACTTCCTGGTGGATACAGAAAGCCCGGCAGGTGTTCCAAAAGGAAAGGGGGAGTGGAAGAGAAAGAGACAAAACACTGCCATGTCTTGCCAGTCCATTCAGGCACCCTGTATCTTCGGGGGCAGGTCGTTGTTGACAGGGTGATAGTAGAGTTAGTGCACTCATCTTCCTTGAAACTGAATCTCTCTTTCTGATATGGGCATGGGAGCGGTAGAAGAACACCGGGATGCTCCAGCACTTTTCTTGAATAATAATAACTGTTAGCACAATTTCTAACACTACATTACCAAAAACCCAAGCTGAGTACCAGAACAATAAGTACTGCGACACTAAGGCTGGCTTCACAGAGATTCACTGTTGCACACTACAATTAAAACTGTGGTTGCACTTATTATGCACAAGAAAGACAAACAAGGGCATTAATTATATCACATATAACTTTCCTGCATGCATAGGGTAAAACTAAAAGGAACAAAAACAATTCAAGAAACACAAATGTCTACTCTGGGTTTAAACAGTTAAGGTGGCACAGTTTGATTTGGTTTCACTGCGTGTGTGAAAAACCCTTCAAAAGCAAATTCCTCAAACCTGAAACACAGGCATGAATGACACAATTTAAATCCAAGAGTTATTCTATTACAGAAAGAAAAGTCACGTAAATGCTCTTTTAAAATTGCACTGTCACTGTTTGTAGTGCTTGAGCTCAAGCAGATTTTCTGAAGCACATTTAGGCAAGTAACTACAATAATAATGTAGAATGTTCAGACATGCATTTGTCTCTTCAAGATAAGCACTCTGCCAAAATACGAGGTCTGAAATACACCAGCTGTTCTAGGAAAGCACTGCGCTCAAAGAACAATACTAGTCACTTAGCTGCAGTCTTTTCCGGTGTGCTGAAGGAATGTCTGGTCAGCTGGTACAGGAACGAAGAAAATAATTGCCTCAACAGTTCTGAATGTGAGGATGACAGCAGGGGCTGGACTGCCAAGTCAGATGCTGAGATCAGGAAGCAAAACAAAGCCAAGCAGGGAGGCATGCTTCACTCTGCTATTTACAGCCAATCAGGAAACCAGTTGAGTTTCCACATGTGGATGAGTCACCACACCCAATTAGAAGCACATGTCTACACCACACCCAATTAGAAGCAAATGTCTACACCTGCTGACATTAGCAAACAAGCATTGGTAAAACATGCATTGATAGAACCAATTGTGTAACACAGCACGTTATGTTTACTTAGAAATATGCAGGTTTAACCAAGAACAGAGATATGATTTAACCCTAATCCCTGGGGATGCTGCCAGATAACGCAGGAGGCACCTTGGGGATTCCTGACAAAAACTTATCCCATGTTTTATTTGTTTGCCCAGCTTATGCATCAGCTCTCAGGAAGTGGCGTGCCCCAGCTTGTATCCTAATAGGTGTTCTCAGCTATTTAACTGCCCTTCGTATTCTTAAGATGGACACTTGGCTGGTTTTAGCCATTTCTGTCACCATGTTTCTTGGCGCTATGTGGCTTTTTAGAATTAAAATGTTACTCTTATCAGAAAAGGCCTGATTTTATAAGGTACTTAATGTTGCTTTCTGGATCTATTATTTTGACGAGTTGCCATATCTTTGGTGCCGTTTGCCAAATCTTTATGAAATTTTCCAATAAGAAGTATCCTTGTTGGACATGGAAAGTTTTGAGGTAAACCGTCAAGCAGGGGCCGAGAAAACGGGGGGTCAATAAAAGGGTGTTTGCCTTTGTAAATTACCATAGAGATTTCAAACGTGACCACAGCCCAAACCGCTAGACGGAATTACATCAAACTTGGCAGAAAGGTTGCTCTTGATCCACAAAGCATGTTTTCTGTTACTTTGTATAAATCCATTTAGTAATTATTAACGGTAGAAGAATATAGATGTCTGGGTGGATCATAAGCACAGATCTCATGGTGCGATCTTATTGGCTGTCACCACTTCAACCAGAACGTGCTGGTTGCAATCCTGGGACCAATATACATGATAGCATACATTGAAATGCATTGTAGTGAATGGCAGGTTTAGAGGGTCACAAAAAGGAGAATGTATAAACAGTGATAACTACAGTATAAATCGTGTTTTGCTAAGGTGATGTTACCCTGTGAAAAAGCCTTCTGTCAGGATTTCACGAATCATGTTTGAGAGAAAACTGTTTTCTCATGATTTTTCTATAGATGTTATGGAAGGTGCCCCAGAAGCTAAAATGAAAGCATGTCTTCTGTTAATTCATACTATCTTTTTTTAGTCATATGAGAATGAAGTCTGACATTCTCAGTAAAACATTTACTTCCAACAGGAGCAGCCTGCCAGTTGAATCCCTTGTGTTCTACTGCAACCTCCCAGAGTGTGCTAAAGAACAAATAGAGTGCTAACAGTCTTACATGTGACAGAAGTGTGGCACACCTGAAGCCATCTTGATTGAATCAAACTCTTAAAACTTAAAACATGTAATATAGAAGGAAACAAAATGAGGGGTTTCATTTTGTCATTGAAATAATGGTTAGTGCCATAGAAAGAAAAATTAGGACACGTTTTAAGTGAGTTCTCAAATATCTTCCTGTTCTACATTCTGACATGTAGACTGAAACATGCACTTGCAACACCAGAAGAAGACTGTTAACTATCTGGTGGTCAGACCTTCTCCCCCATCCCCTCCGCAGCCCCAGCCCCTCACAGATGAGTAGTGTGCTTTACAAATTCCTGATTGATTGATTGATTGATTGATCAGCAATTTGCTACAGTGTTCTAATGAGCAACTAGAGTGCTAACATTATGAATTTATACCAAAATGCTCTGACATCTCACAGCCATCTTGATGAAATCAAAGTGGAAAACTGAAAGCATTTTCTACTAAGGATACTGCAGTAAATGAAGGTAGTTTCACAACAAACAAGTCTCCTAAGATGTCCACCTGAAAAAAGAGCCCAAATGTAGCACAAATATTACTCAAATGTAGCCCAAATATAGCGCAATGAAAATGGTGTGCAAACCACATATTTTGTTTTGTATTTTAGCAGTTCTATATGGTGCAGACTTGCTTCGAAGGTATTGGAGTGCTTTACAGGAGCATCAGTTTCATTACACAAGGTCACATTCCTTTTGCGCTTTAGGTATGTGGATATTCAGTGATTTGCCAAGAATCACAGGATGTCGAACTGAAACCAAAACTGGAACCTTGTTACCCATTTGCAAAGTCTGCAGCTCTGACTGTAATGCCACATTCTCTCCTCTAAGTGTAACATGTAATAAAATTATCAACTGGATAAAAAATCAAGATAGCAAATAATTTAAAAGTGCTTTACTGCTACTTGAGAATTCAGAAAATATGTCCTCATTTTAGTTTTGCAGGCCACTAAGAATAATTTCTATGGGAATAAGACCTTCTCATTTTTATAATTTCTCAAGGAAATGCTTTAGGTATTACAGTTTTGATTACATCAAGATGGTGTCACAATTTTGTCATAAATGTAGAATGTTAGCAATCTAATTGTTTCTTAGAATACTGTGGGGAGGCAGATGTCAGAGGAATAGATGCAAATAATTGAGGGCAGGGAGGAGAGTGCAGAGGCAACAAGTTGACCATGCTGAGCAGGCGGGAGGGACAGTGGCAGCACAATGGACCATGGAGGGCAGGGGAAAAGGGAAGCAGGGGCAATAAATCAACCATACAGGGCAGGCAAGAGAGGCTGTGGCAATTTAACAGATCACTGAGGGCAGAAGGAAGAGCTAGAGGCAGTACAACCATACACGCCAACAGACCCGATTCAGACAGGTTACTCCCAATGTTTTTAAGCCCAAAAGGGCTCTATTTTATTTGCCTCCTGCCTTAAATCTCCTCTTTTTCAATGTAGGTCAATTGGGAAAATCAATTCCCTAGCTTTTGTTTTCAAAATTTCCCTCTGACTAAGTTCAAAATGTTGGCAAGTATGGTACATTGGATCACTGAGGGCAGGAGTAGTAGGGTAGGGATATGGACTCAGATAACAGACAGGAGCAGGGAGATGGGCTGGGCACCAAAATGACTTTACAGGGCAGGTGTTGTGGCAGTACAATGCACAGCTCAGGGGAAGCGGGACGGTAGTGCAGCACAATGGACCATGGAAAGCAATAGGGAGGAGACAGCACAATGCACACGAAGTACAGAGAGCAGAGGGAAAAAAAGCAAGGGCAGCAAGCTGACCATTCCAGCCAGACACGAGGGATAGTTGCAGTATAATGGACCATGAAGGGTAAGAGGATGGGGGCACAACAATGGACCATACCAGGCAGGATGGAGGGGATAGGGGCCTGCGCATGGAAAATGGAGGACAGGGAGCAGGGAGGCAGGGCTGGAGCAGCAAGCTGACCACATAGGGCAGGCAAGATGGGCACTGGAAGCACAACACACCATTGATGGCAACAGTGAGACTATGATGGCATACACACAGACAACGGAGGGAACATGGGAGGTGGTCAGAGTCAGCAAGCTGATGAAACAGGGCAGGTGGGAAGGGCTGTGGCAGCACAGAAGGCCATTCATGGCAAGCAGGAGGGTTAGTGGAAGCACAATGGCCACTGTGGGCAAGAGGGAGGGAGCAGGGGCATGTACAAAGACTATAGAGGACAGAGGGGTTGGGTAGGGGCTGGACGCAGACAAAAGAGGACAGGGAAAGGGGCTTCACAACAGACCACACAGTGTAGGCAGGAGGAGCAGTTAGAGCACAAAAGAGCACAGAGGGCAGAAGGGAGTGGCAGAAAAATGGACCATAAAGGTCAGGAGGGAGGAGATAGGGGCATGGAACTTGGACAGACAGGGTGAAGATGGCAGGGAGAGGCAGCAGTCATCTGACCATGCTAAGCAGGTTCGAGGGGCAGTGGCAGCTCAACAGAATATTAGGAGAACACAGGAGGGGCAGTGGCAGGTCCGTGGGACATGGTGGGGAAAAAGGACAGAGCAGGGGTTAGCACACAGACTTTGGATAGCGGGGAAGCTGGGTTGGGGCAGAAAGGTAAGCAGAGGTGCTAAGCAGGAGGGCAATGATGGGGCATAGGATTGTACAGCAGAGGGCCTGAGGAGTGGGCAAGGACATCAAGCTAAATAGAGGCAGATGTGACAGGAAACTAACTGTTCAGGGCAGGCGGGATGGGCAGAGCGATGGCCACACAGGTCTGCAATGAGGAAGCAGGATTATTGACTTGGACAATGGATGGCAAGGAGAAGGGGGCAGGAGCAGCAAGCTCGGGGGCAGCACAATGCCAGACCAGTCCCTGTGTACAACACCCCCCCCACCATGCATTGCTATGGGGACCTTACTTCATAAAAAAAAAAAAAAAATAGAAATTCACTAAAAAAACAAAGGTTTCAGGTATGTTATAGTTACGTTCTGAATTTACACGCTCAAAACCAATTCATGTGTTATAGTTACAGATATTTCAAGTCACTATAACTCATGCCCTCAGGTAACTATAATTTGTACCCTCTATAATGTCCCTGTAATTTCTGTTTTTTTAAAGTGAATTTCTATTTGTTTTTAAATTCTATTTCCTACCTATAACGTCCCTGTAACCTTTGTTTTTTTCAGTCAATTACTATGCGTTTTGTAATGTATAGTAGCCAGGTCCTGTGTCCAACCCCCTATAACTGCCCAACCTTATGCCCTGCATGGCGGTGAGCTTGGTGGCAGGGCATGGGCTGCGGCCAGTCACTGCCGCCAACCCCCCCCTAACCACCCAACCCTAAGAAAGAGGGATCGAGAGAGAAAGAAAGAGTGAGAGAAAGAGAGACAGTGAGAGACTGAGAGAGAGATTGATTTAAGCTTTGATGAATGACATACTTAGAATGACATATTTCCGGACAAACTGAACAAGAAATGTTTTTGTCAATTTAAAAGAGTGAGATCACCTTTCAGTATGTAACTTAAATATTTATAGTTGAAAATAAACTAAAGCAGGAAATGACCATAGACTCACCTAGACTAGAACCTTTAACCTTTAGTGGGTATGTCTGAGACTTTTACCACTGGGACAGAGGTGACTCCTTACCATGCAGGAAGATAATAACATGGTAATAATGTTTAGTGTTCCATCTTCCACAATGCAGAACTCCCAATGTGTAGAATTTTCACCATACAAATTACGTGGCAATATTTGTAAGGGAAAAGGTGCGCCATTACCATACTTGCTGTAATACCAATTGGAAGCAAGGCCTAAATGTTCAACACTCAGAATCATAGGACTTTTGGTTGTGGACAACCACAGCATCCTATAGCCTCTTCAGTCCCACACCCACTTAAACGAAATATTGCCATTCAATATATTATTCTCCAATCCGATATTGTCATTCTGCCTTCTCAAATATAGGGTAGATAAGCAACACAATGCTATTTAATCCAAGCTTTTCCTCTTTCTTTCTGGCCCAGCGGGGCTGGTGCTTGCGGTCCTTTCTGGCCCAGCGGGGCTGGTGCTGGCGGTCCTGTCTGGCCCAGCGGGGTTGGTGCTGGCGGTCCTTTCTGGCCCACCAGGGCTAGTGCTGGCGGTCCTGTCTGGCCCAGCGGGGCTGGTGCTGGCGGTCCTTTCTGGCCCAGCGGGCTGGTCCTGGCAGTCCTTTCTGGCCCAGCGGGTCTCTTGCTGGCAGTCCTGTCTGGCCCAGAGGGGCTGATGGTGGTGGCCTCCTGGGCAGCGGGGCTGGTGCTGGCGGTCCTGTCTGGCCCAGCGGGGCTGATGGCGGTGGCCTCCTGGGCAGCGGGATGATGGCAGTGGCCTCCTGGGAAGCGGGGCTGATGGCGGTCTTCTCCGCCGTGCTGCTCTTCCCAGACTTGCTGAGTTTCTTGTGCCCCTTCCCCACCTTGGAAGGTGTTACAGCTGACTCCACACTCCCACCTGTACCCCTGGGAGCGGCTTTGGTGGCTGGAGTCTTCCCCCTCTCCCACCGGGCACTGGCCAACTTTTGATGCTTGACAGGTGGGGGACTGTCCGTGCTGTGGCTCCTTGCCACACTGGCTGCCCTGCTGCCTGGTGCACTCCAGAATCCGGTGACTACTGGCACCACTGGTCACGGAGATGCTGTGGCTGAGGTGCTAGGTTGGGACCTGGAGAGTCGGGCCCTGGGAGACTGATGGGGTGGGGGAGGTGAGGGAAAGAAGTCAAGGGTGGACAGGAAAAGTTTCTTGGGAACACTGGGACGGGTAGCTGGAGGGGGTTTGGGAGTGGAGGAAGAGGTTGTGGTTGTAGGAGGTGTACGTTTGGTGACTTTGGGTGAAGGTGCACGCGCTGGAGGCTGTCATTAGGTGGATGGCTGTTGGGTGGGTGTGTGCCTACGTTTGTGTACCTTCGGAGGTGGCGTCACAGACACACTGGGAGAGGACACAGGGGACGTGTGAATGGTAGTGGGGGTGGTGACTGCACGTGAGCGGGGTGTGGTGGTGGGTGTGCTGGTGATGGAAGTAGTGGCTGTAGATGTAGTGCATGCAGGTGTGAGTGGAGACAAGACTGGGAGGGAGGAGTGAGACGAGGAGGACACAGTGGAGGCAGTGGATGTTGGTGTGTCTGCATGAGTGCGATGCTTGCGTGAGTGCCTGTGGGATGTGTGGTGCCTATGTTTGCCTGAGCTTCCTTTGTGTGTTGAGGTGTGTGCATGCTGGTCTGATGGTGTGCTTGGGATAGGCTGAGGTACAGGGGATTCGGTCTGGGTGGAGGAAGTTGGAGGGGGGAGGCTAGAGACAGGGACAATGGCTGCCATCAGTGCTGAGGTCAGAGTCTGAAATGCTCGCTGAAGGGCTGCCTGACCAGAATGAATGCCCTCCAGGAATGCATTGGTTTGTTGCAACTGCCTCTTTACGCCCTGGATGGCATTCAAAATGGTAGACTGCCCAACAGTGAGGGACCTGAGGAGGTCAATGGCCTCCTCACTGAGGGCAGCAGGGGTGACTGGGGCAGGGGCTGAGGTGCCTGGGGGGAAGGTGATGCCCACCCTCCTGGGTGAGCGGGCACGGGACAAAGGCTGAGGGGCTGCTGGGAGGGCGGTGCTGGTAGGGGGGGTGGCGGCTGTACCTGTAGATGCGGGGGCACAGATGTGGCCGCCACCACAAGGGAGCTCCCATCAAAGGACGAGTCCGTATCACTGGTGTCAGCTCCTGTCCCCGCCGTGGAGCTCCACTCGCCCTCTGTCCCACTGGTGAATTCAGACTCCGTAGTGTCGCCCTCCAGGGCCATGTGGGATGCAGCTCCCTCCTGCTCAGGTGCCACTGCTCCTCCGCCTGATGATGCTAATGCACACAAAAACAGGGAGACCACAAAAAGGGGGGCGAAGACAGAAGAAAGACATGTTGAGTGCATGCATTACCGCTACCGTTGGCAGACAAGACAGACACAGAAGCCCCCTGCACTACGCTGTGCACTTGGGGTCCACTATTCAATCCTTGGGACATGGCCTACAAGGCTATGGCCGACATCTGCACACATGGATGTCACAGGAGCCTGACTAGGTGTAGTTGGCACTGTACACAGGTGGGGTGGGGTGCCACAGGGTCTGCCAGAAGAAGGGGACCTAACTAGAACACTCGCCCTGGCCTAGGGAAACCCACAGCCCACCTCCCCCACCCAGACACCTCCACTGCGCGCTGAATCAGCTGAATGAGAGTGTACTCACCCCCTTGTGGCTGCTGTGATGCCCTCGAGCGCCCATCCAACTCCGGCTACGCCACCGCCAGGATCCTGAACATCAGGGGGGTCATGGTGCGACGGGCACCCCTCCCACGTTGGGAGGCCATCCCCAGCTGGGCCTCCGCCGTCTTTTTGCTCCAGCGGCAAATGTCCTCCCATCTCTTACAGCAGTGGGTGCTCCGTCCGTGATAGACCCCCAGGGTCCGGACGTCCTTGGCGATGGCACGCCAAATGTCCTTCTTCTGGTGGGCACTGACCTGCATGAATTGTACAGGGGAAAAAGCGAAGTTATTACAAACTGCACAGATAGAAAATGTCGGTCATGTCCGCGGCGGTGCGCACCGTCACCGCCGGCGTACATCGTCATTGGCTCCTGGGGCCCTTAGGGTCCAATGTTAACCAATGCAGAATTGCGCCTCATTCTTCGACCGCCTACAGCGACGGTGTACAACGCCAGCGCAGTTACCTCACATCCCATTGTCCCACTTTACAGGTCAAGCAGCTGCCATTTTAGGGGCCCACATGGCATAATTTTTAACTGCTTCACGCATACCTAGGCCTTGCCTAAACACTCATACATGCAAATTTTGGATTATGAATCGTGTTCTGTGTTAGCTGTGTGTACGTAACTCTGAGTTGGTTGACTCTGTGCTCGGTGTTGTCCTTCATAGGCACCGTCCGCTGGGCCATGTGAGGAGATGGCAGCATCCTCCGGTGTACAGACCGCTGGTGGACCTGTCGATAATGGAGGAAAGACATGTGATCATCGCCTACTGGCTTGATCGTGCCACAATCCTGGAACTGTGTGCCCAGTTGGAGCCAGACCTGATGTCAGCTATCCGCCATCCCACAGGGATCCCCCCTCTAGTGCAGGTGCTGTCAGTACTCCATTTCCTTGCAAGTGGGTCATTTCAATCAACAGTGGCCATAGCATCAGGGATGTCCCAGCATATGTTTCCAACGTGTTGTCCAGAGTGTTGTCTGCCCTGCTGAAACACATGCGGAGCTACATGGTTTTCCCTCAGGTGGAGAATTTGCCTACAGTGAAAGGTGACTTCTATGCCCTGGGACATATCCCCAACATCATAGATGCCATTGATGGGACACATGTCGCTTTGGTACCCCCCGCAGGAGTGAACAGGTGTACAGAAACCGGAAGAGTTATCATTCGATGAATGTGCAGATGGTGTGTTTGGCAGACCAGTACATCTCCCATGTGAATGCCAAATTCCCTGGCTCAGTGCATGACGCTTACATTCTGCAGAATAGCAGCATCCCTTATGTGATGGGTCAACTCCAGAGGCACCGTGTGTGGCTATTAGGTGAGCACCTGGAAGCAAGTCAGTGGGAATGGTTGTCTGGGTCTGGGGATATCCCTACAGGTTAGTGTGTGTCTAACAGTTGTCCCTCGCCATTTGCAGATGACTCTGGTTACCCCAACCTGTCATGGCTACTGACCCCAGTGAGGAATCCCAGGACAAGGGCACAGGAACTCAACAATGAGGCCCATTGGTGAACTAGGAGGATTATAGAGTGGACCTTCCTCCTCCTGAAAGCCAGGTTCAGGTGCCTTCATATGACAGGTGGTTCCCTATTCTACTCACCAAAGAAGTGCCTTTTCTGCAGGAGGATGGTCCAGATGTAGGTGTTGTGGCAGCTGTGGAGCCTGTGGACAGTGAAAACGAGGAAGCAGAAGAAGAGGACATCGACAACAGCAAATCGGTGATCCTGCAATACTTCCAGTGAGACACAGATAAGAATACAAACCTGACTACTAGGGTGCTGCAAAATGGTGAGGGGTGATGGTGGAGGAATGTCCATGGCAGAGTCCAGTCTATTAGTCTCACAGGTGCATTGCCCAAAGGGGCATAGAAAGTGGAGCTGGGGCAGTTTGCGGATGGACAGGGTGACAAAGTGGGACAGAAGGATGACATTCAGGGCGGTCTCTTTTCTTGGCGGGGGTCTTGGCATTGTTCTCTGTCTTTGTCCTGGATCCCAGGGACTGTTTGCGGGGTGGTTCTCCATCTGCAGGGGGTGGGGTGCTGGTGTGGTGGTCCTGTGGCGGTGCCTCCTGTCCACTAGCGCCGGCGGAGGTGGTGGGCAGTTCATCGTCCAGGCTAGTGTCAGGGGCCCCTTGTTGTGCCACAGTGCCCCTCCTGGTGTTGAGGACTTCCTTCAGCACCCCTACGATGGTGCCCAGGGTGGAATTGATGGATCTGAGTTCCTCCCTGAAGCCCACATACTGTTCCTCCTGCAGACGCTGGGTATCCTGAAACTTGGCCAGTACCGTTGCCATCGTTTCCTGGGAATGGTGGTAGGCTCCCATGATGTTGGAGAGGGCCTCGTGGAGAGTGGGTTCCCTGGGCCTGTCCTCCGCCTGTCGCACAGCAGCCCTCCCAGTTCCCCAGTGTTCCTGGGCCTCTGTCCCCTGGACCGTGTGCCCACTGCCACTGCCCCCAGGTCCCTGTTGTTGTTGGGGTGGTGGGTTAGCCTTGGTTCCCTGTAGTGGTGGACACACTGCTGATTGACGTGTCCTGGGGACAGAGGTATGGGCCCGCTGGGTGGGTGCTGTGCTGGTGTTTCCAGAGGGGGGAAGCTCTGTGGTGGCCTGTGCCAGTGTGAGGGGCACCGACTGTTCCGAGGTCCCAGATGGGCCAGGCTGGTCATCTAGATCCTGTTCGACAGAGCTGCTGTCATCACTGTGGGCCTCTTCTGTTGGTGGTGTGGACATGTGTAGACCCTCCTGTCCGGTGACGTTGGGTAGGGCTATAAAAGGATGTTTATTGCATCTGTGTGTGCCATGGTGTGCAATGGGAGGGTGACCGTGTACCCCAGTGCTTGCATTCCTGTGTGGGACCTTGTGTGATGGTGTTTTAGGGGGGTGTATGGGTATGTGCAGTGGCCATGCTTTGGTGATGGGTGTCCATGCTTTGTTGTTGCATGCAGGGCTTGGTGTTGGGATGTGTGGTTTGTGATATCGGGACATTTGTGAGGAGTTGGAGTGATGGGGGTGAGAGCGAGGGTGGGGGTATGTGATAGCATGCAGGTAGGGTGGGGGATATAATAGTTAAGGTTTGACTTACCAGAGTCCATTCCTCGATCTACTCCTGCGAGGCCCTCAGGATGCAGAATCGCCAAGACTTGCTCCTCCCATGTTGTTAGTTGTGGGGGAGGAGGTGGGGGTCCGCCGCCAGTCCGCTGAACCGCAAGGTGGTTTCTTGATACCACGGAACGCACCTTCCCCCGTAGGTCGTTCCACCTCTTCCTGATGTCATCCCTATTTCTTGGGTGCTGTCCCACTGTGTTGACCCTGTCCATTATTCTTCACCATAGCTCCATCTTCCTAGCTATGGAGGTGTGCTGCACCTGTGATCCGAATAGCTGTGGCTCTTCCTGGATGATTTCCTCCACCATGACCCTGAGCTCCTCCTCAGAGAACCTGGGGTGTCTTTGCCGTGCCATGGGGTGGTGTGGGTGATGTGCGGGTTGGTGTGTGTTGTGATGTGTGGGGTGATATTTAGTGGTGTGTAGTGCGAGGTGCGTTTAAGTTATGTGGGTGATGGTATTGTGTGCCTGTGGATGCTTGGTAGTAGTTTGTAGTGTCTCTCTCTGGCCTTCTTTTGGTATTTTGGTCGTAGGGGTTTGTGGGTGATGTGGGTGTGTGTTTTATATTGTATTGGGTTTGTGGGAGTGGTGTGTGTATGTGTATCAGGTGTGTGTATTTCGATTTGTCCAATGTGGCTGTGTTTTGTAAGAGTGTGTGTATTTTGTGTGCGGCGGTGTGTACCGCCAATGGAATACCGCGGTTGAAAGACCGGTGCGTGGATTCGTGGGTCGTGATAGTGTGGGCGTATTTCTGTTGGCGTGACGGTGGAGGTTTTGTTATCGCCAGTTTATCACTGACCTTTGGTGTGGCGGACTTGTGTGGGTGTCTCAATTTTGCGAATTCCGAGCAGTGGGTCATAATGACCGTGGCGGAATTCCACTGCTGCGACCGTGTGTTGGCGGTCTTCTGCACGGCGGTAAGTGGCTTTTGCTGCCAATGTTGTAATGACCCCCAAAGTGTCTATTTAGTTACACTATGAAATCCTTTAAATAAAAAAGAAACACTTTTTGATTATGGTGGGATGCTGGCTTATATCATTTCAGTTTGTGCTATTGTCATCTAATGCATGTGTGGGGAAAACATGGCCCTGTGACTAATCACATCAAAAAATCCAGTGACCCCAGGGCACCAGCAATGTTCTGCTACTGTATCACTATAAACAAGTGTTTGCACTGAGCATTACAATTTGTTTTTTATTTTTGTTCTTTCTTGATATAGCTATTCCTGCTGCTGGTGATCACCCATCCTGGCAGGAGGTAGCCGTCCATCTGCAGCACCAAAGGACTGAGATTGTTGTGGCTGAACACTGCAAGCTGCTGGCCTTAGAGGAGGAGGAAGCACCTGCCTCAAATTCTCCTACTAGCTTGGCCCGCCTCCATCCTGGCCTCACCAATGCCAGTGCTGCCAGCAGCCAGGTTCCTTTGCTACTGCCCAGTGGAACACCACCAAACTTTGCTCATTAAGTGGCCCACCTACACACCAGCATGGATGCCCTCTGAGCCCTTTTTTAATTGGACTTTTTTGGTGGAAGGAAGTGTATTGTGAGCGGAGAGGGTGGGCATTGGGAAGGGAAGTTGGGGAAAGGGTCAGACATGATGGGTCATTTGGGAGCATATGCCTGGGGAGAGCAGTGGGCCTGTTGTGGGTGGAGAGGGTAGGCTTACTTTGTAAAAAAATAAATGTTTTTTTTCCTTCTTTTTAATACATATCTTTTGTAATCTGTCTTTTGTCTTTGCACTGCTTGTTACTGCAGCATTGTGTTCTTTAAGTTGACATAAAGCTGTCCTCTGAAATAGTCATGTACTGTACATCAACTTTTTTCCCTAGACTTTCCCTACCTGAAGTCCTTTTCTATATCTTTATTTGCTAGGTTACTTACTTTACTTACACCCTCTTTTTGCAGTTCGTTTTATCCGATGCCCTGCTACCAGAGTGGGAACAACAGACTTGGGGGGTCATTCTGACCCTGGCGGGAACCGCCAGAAGACCGTACCGCGGTCAAAAGACCGCAGCGGTCATTCTGGGTTTCCCACTGGGCTGGCGGGTGACCGCCGAAAGTCCGCCCGCCAGCCCAGCGGGAAACACCCTTCCCACGAGGACGCCGGCTCAGAATTGAGCCGGCGGAGTGGGAAGGTGCGACGGGTGCAGTTGCACCCGTCGCGAATTTCAGTGTCTGCTAGGCAGACACTGAAATTCTTTTTGGGGCGCTCTTACGGGGGCCCCTGCAGTGCCCATGCCATTGGCGTGGGCACTGCAAGGGCCCCCAGGGGCCCTGCGGCACCCCCTACCGCCATCCTGTTCCCGGCGGGTGAACCGCCGGGAACGGGATGGCGGTAGGGGGTTTCAGAATCCCCATGGTGGCGGAGCGCGCTCCGCCGCCATGGAGGATTCTCAAGGGCAGCGGAAAGTCGGCGGGACACCGCCGACTTTCCGTTTCTGGCCGCGGCTGAACCACCGCGGTCAGAATGCCCAGCGGTGCACCGCCAGCCTGTTGGCGGTGCTACCGCGGTCGTTTGCCCTGGCGGTTTTTACCGCCAGGGTTAGAATGACCCCCTAGGTCTGTTTTACTTACTGCTTGACTAAGTTATCTTTTGCCGCTTTTGCAGCACACAGCCACTTTTAAAAGTTAGTTAATAATATCCTTGTCCTACTACCCTCGGAAGCTATTTGTCAATAGGGGTATGCCTATGCCTACAACATGAACAGATTCAGTAAAAGTTGCTAACTAAACATATTTACTTCTTAGTTCTCTTACTTGAAAAGATAAAGCAATGGCTACCGTCTCTCTTAATCTTCGAAAACCTTATTGTAGGGTTTCTCAGAGGGCCTTCTTAATGGTGGTGGTACCAGTGGGTCAACACAGAAGACATCATGAGTGAGGTCCCACTCCCACTTATTCTGAATGAGGTTAACATCAGCTGTTGGATTATTCAGAAGGATTATCCGTCACTGGCAACTAAAATGAAAGAAAACACAGAGTTAGTGAGTTATTGTAACTTATCAAAGACTGAGACCAGACCATCACCAGACAAAAAATCATTAAAAAAACTTGCAGTAGCAACTGCTAAGCAATGGGAAGCTAGTATTTAATTTATTAAAACAATTAAAACTAAACTTAAAAAGGAGTCAGAAGAAGGTTAAACATTTAGGCAACATAAATCCTAATTCAAAAAGTTAAAATATGTAATACTTTTGGGATTAGTTTACTCTTGCAGTGTGAGTTTACGACTAGCAACCTTTCCACCAGAAACTTTACGAGTAGAAACTTTGCAAGTAGCACATAATCCCTATCACTTTAAAAGGAGTTACTATTACTTACTACTAGTTAGTTGCTACTAAGGTTACTTACTACTCATAAAGTTGCTGGAAGTTCAGTTAAACTGCAAGAGATAACTCACAACGAAATCGTAACTTTACTTTACCTTTTTGATTTAGGCCACATAGTTCACACTAGTACTACCAATTGTTGGGATAGACATTGTTCAACTAGGACTCTGTATCATGATGATGTTGTTGTCCCTTTCTTGCCTGGGCGGGTATGTGAGGCTGGAGTGAGCTACTGTATTGTTCAGGTAAGAGAAGTTACTTCACTGAGTTGGTGTCTCTTTCACCACATCTGCCTCATGAAGTGTGTGATCAATTTATGGTGTAAATTTGTAAGTCACACCTGTTGTACTGTTGGGGGAAGAGGATTGGGGTTTGATGAATGGTTGGGAAGGGGGAGTTGGGGAAAGGTGTGACAAAGGCAAACACAACAATATTCATCATGTCGATTAGCAGCACATCATCATTAAATCTGTTGTTGAAGGAAATAAAGGAATGACACGGTTAAGTTAATAAATGCACTGCAACTATTCCTTCAGACCCAGAGACCCAAGTTATTATCTAATTATTCTGTCATCTAGGTGTGAAAAGTACAAATTAGTGAGAAGTGGACCCACACCATTCTAAGAATTATAGTTGTTGAGAAAAGAAAAATACTGTATGAAAATGCCAAATTGAAAAGTGCATCTGCATTCTTTTTCTTGGAATATCCATCTCGGGTGCATGCTGAACTGGTCCAGTAAGGTGAGCAGGAGCATTATGGAGCTTTTTTGCAGAAGAAGAGAAGGACTATGGATTGCAAAACAGTAAATGTTCATAATGTAGAGTCAAGGAGAAGGTTTTCCTTTGAAGTAGATAGGCATAGCTCATAACTTCCTATTTCTGGCTGTTGAGGTAGTCCCTCCCTTAGTCCTGACTCAGAGCCCCAGCTCCCAATCCAAATGAGACTGAGATAGACAGACTTGTAGTGAGGGTCAGTTGATGAACAAAAAGAACAAATGATTTTGAGCATTTTGTATAGATTTGTTAACTAAACTGACTGTTCTGGTCTCTGAAGAACCCCAAAAAAGTATAGCAAGGAGTGGAACATGTAAGCAAATCTAGTTAAGTGTGAAAGAGGTAGTCACATTCAGGCAGAATCACATATCAGGCCCCAAACATTGCAAATCATTAACAAGTTTACAGATTAGTTGAACAACACCCCCACTGTCTGCCACCACATGAATCATCATCACTCACACCCACTTAAAATTAATCACTCATTGGTGCAATTGTAACCTATTCTAAGCAGGGTGGCACACAATTGTCTATTGCATGTCCTCTTTAGCCATGAAAGCAACAAACATTGGCAGTCTTATGAATTAATTACTTTTACAGAGGCAGCCCAGTTAGTGAATGAAAAAAGGATAGGAATGGGAGGCATTGCCTTCATGTCATATAAGTAAATGAGGAAGCATGCTGGTCCAGCTCATATCCAGTGCAGACATGTGAATAAATGGTGCGAGTGCATAAGCCAGAAACCAAGTATATAAAATTTCTTCTAGCTATTTCATTTTTGTTTTATGCTAAGCAGTTTGACGATAATGAACGTTCTATTATTGTCTACTCAGTCAGGGAAGTTGAGTTTGTCCTCAAACTCAGGGAGTTTGGCCAAAAGATGGTCAGCTAATGCTCTTGAGCCAGACCAGTCACCCTGATGCTGTTTCAGGAAAAGTATAATATTGTGCTATGAAGTGTTGATTCATTTTAATCATGGTCAGTCTCACCACTTTTGAGTCAAGAAAGTGGTCCTTCTGAATATGACAACTGTGTCAGTTGCACCGAAGACACAGTCAGCAGACACATTGGCTACCGGACATGTCAGATACTTGATTGCCAGTCTGTTGAGTTCACACCATTGGTACATCTTTCTATAGCAATACATAAATGGGTTTTGATCCAGATACACCTCTTTTGGTCATCCAGATAGTCATGAACCATCCTCTGAATGGTCACTGGGACCGCCTCTTGTGCAGCCTCTGCTGCTTTCACCTTTGCATTTGACTTCAGCCCTGCCCCTTGAAACCAAGCCATTACAGAGGTTGGGCCCAATTCTTCGGCTGCTGGTAAAGCTGCTGTGAGACAACAGCACTGTCCTCTCTGGAGGTTGAAGGCTGCATGCCAGAACTTCTGCCTGGGACTCTAAGTTCCAGCCATTCTTCTTGCAGGTCTCTTGCTTGCTTAATAATCCAAGTCTTGAAGTTTTAAACATCCCTTTCTGAAAAAGGAATGAATGTAGCCAGTATTTTTTTGTACCGTGGATCAAGTATTGCAGCACAGTTGTACTCTTTGAAGGACACAATCTTTATTTGCAACCTTTGTTTAAAATCCAAGTAAAGGATTAAGTTCTGAACTAAATCATATGCTTCTTTGTTCACAATGGAAAACCTTTGGAACAGCTTTTTTTAACTGGTCCTATATCAGATGCAACAACAGGACCACTTGGCTCATCGTACTGTCCTCTTTGCTTCCTGAGTAAAAACCTCAAAAGGAAGTAGCATTTGTGTCAGGCATTTGACTATCTCCCATCTTCCATCTCCGTAGTCATGCTTTTCCCAGTTGCATCCCCTCCTCTGTGAAAGACATAGGGGGTTATTCTAACTTTGGAGGAGGTGTTAATCCGTCCCAAAAGTGACGGAAAAGTGACGGATTTACCACCAGCCGTATTACGAGTCCATTATATCCTATCGAACTCGTAATACGGCTGGTGGTATATCCGTCACTTTACCGTCACTTTTGGGACGGATTAACACTCCTCCAAAGTTAGAATAACCCCCATAGTCAGTAATTTTTCTGTACTGTTCAAAAATATGCTGCAACTTGTAGTAGGTTGTGTTTCAGTGTGTTGTCACCACCTGTGTGAGGGCTTTAAGCAGTATTCTTTTAGCGTGCTGAAATGAGTGCAGATTCTTCTGCAGATATCCAGTATGTTTTTGACTATGCCTTCTTTTTGAAGAAAGTCTTTGGCAATCAGGTTGATGCAATGCCCTAAACACAGGACCCTGAAATATCCAACATCTGCTATATTACTGTCATTTTCTGTGGCAGTAAATCTAATTCTGAGACCCCTGGGTTGAAGCTATTCAAACGCCTTTGTGTTAAAGTCTTCCAAGATGTTTGCAGCAGTATGGGATTTCTCCATGGTGAACATTTCTATAGTTGCATGCCACCGAATGCCATTTAAACTTTCTTCAGTGCTGAGACCTGCAGATAGCTGTTGTCTAACTCCCACAAAAGAGATTGAGAGTGCAGTGATATACATGTAATCAGTTGTTTGACAACCGGCCCACATGTCTAACATCAGGTAGATAGTGAGAACAGCACTCCACTGTGTAGCTTGGCAAACCAACTGCAGCACATCATGATGGATCACTGGAATAGCAACTCTGGCAAAATAGGTCCTTCGGTTTCAGGCAGATGGATGCCACAAATTCTAAAGATCCCACTCCTTCCATAAAAGAAAAAGGGAGGAGGTCCAGTGATAACATTTTAGCAAATGTCCCCTTTGTACAAATCTGCCATTGGGTGTTTGCATTCGTAGGGCCTCTCCTGCCTAAACATGCCCATAATAGTAGCTTGAATTTTTTTTCTTTTGTGATGTCCCTGACACAGACAACTTATGGAGAGAAGCAAAACAGACAGATGATTGGCGGAATGCTGAACAATGCATACATTCACCGCAGTCACAGATCTGGGTTTAATTCATCGTTTTTTTGCTCACCACATCACCCAAGTTTGGACCCAGCCAGAAGGAAATCAGTCTTGACCCTGCTCCCCAGGGGAACAGTCAAGCCTGAACTGCCAGGCCAGGTCCTCCCTGGACCAGAAACTACATTTAATGAGGGGAGCTCGTTTATTATGATTTAAGACAACAGAATGGAACCACTAATTGATGCAATGGTCAGAATTGGTGTCAGAATTGTGTCAAAATAATGGTCATCATGTTTCTTGCCTCTATTGTCACTACGTATTGGGGGCAATTAATCAGGACCAGTAAACCTAATCTACCTAAAGCCATTTGTGATTTGTGACACTCAAGAGTAGTGGAATATCAGATGCCAGTAATCGTCTTCATAGGCCCTCTAAAACTGACCCCATCAAGGTCTATTGATTGCCACCTTGATAATCTCAGAGTGGTGCTAACAAGCTGATCAAAAAAGGATAACAGCTGTGCTCTTCTCTGTAACTTGCCCCTCTCTGTGATGCCCGATCAACAACAACAAGCAAGAAGGCATGGGTAACAAAGAACACATGCAGGGTTACGGCAGAATCACAATGATTACTACACAAAACGGCCACTGGTCACATGTTCAATCATCAACACACAAGGAGGCATGAACAACAAAGAACCAATGCAGGCCTATTGACACTGACTACACAAAATGGCTGCTAGTCACATGGCACTGAGAACAAAGAAAAATGGAGGTCTATGGCCAACACACACACACACACATATACACACATACACACTGACCAGACAAATAATGGCCACCTAAACAACAAAAAAAGGGGTCATGGTAAACAAAGAAGAAGACACTACCATTAATTCATCAATGTAAAAAACAAAAAGTAGTTCAGCTATGAAAAATTTTCAACAACACACATCCTCCCAAGGAATCAAAATATTACCCCACAAAATACATTTGTTGCAGAAAAAAACACTGGAAATACAAAAAACACATTGTGCATTTAATCCAATGCAAGCCCTGGCCTAAATAATAGATGTTTTAAAACAACATATACCACAGGAACAGTTGTTTCATGTACCCCACATACTGGCTGGATGGCCCATGGGCAGACTAGGTCATAAAACAAATGAATATTCAAATTTCACAAACATGGAGAACAATTACTTAACTGTGCAACCTTTTTCCCCTATAAAAGCTAAAAACTGTAATGCAGTAATACAACAAAAATAGGCCCCTAATGCAAATCCAAGCCACGCAACACAACTACAATCAAATTTAAACTAAATCAAAAGTACAAATGTATACTGTACATTCTATTAAACAACACCCTCATCCACAAGTTTTTTAAAATCTTATTTGCTGTAAATATCACAAAACAAAGTGGCATATTTATGAATGGGTTACGCCATGCTTGAACCAAGCAACATGGTACATCGGTGGCGCAGCCACTTTGCATTGCTTTGAATGGCTTCAAAAATATGGAGTAAGGAAACACAGCACAAATTGTCTTGGGTAGGCATTCCATTGGGATTGCAATTGGTGTTTCCATGCATCTCCCAAGGATTTTGATGCATTCCCACAATTACAAGGATGTGTAAACCTGGGAATGCTCCAAAATCTTATGCCTACCCAGGAGAGGTGTACTGAGGGGAAATACATTTATTTGTCCTCATTCTTCTTCTATCAATGTGTTCTGCATTCTGCTGCACACACAGAAAGAGGAGAAAGACTCTCAATATTGCTTTTGTACAGGAAGATGTCCCTTCCTGCACAAAAACAATCCTGCATGTAATGCAGCACCCTTGCATCATGCTGCAATGAGTACCTGCATTGGCGTCAGGCTGTGAAAAGGGCACCGGCACAGGGAGAAAGGACAGGAATGAGCTGTATTGGATATTGTGGATTCCTGCCCTTTTTCTGTGAAGCAGGGCAGAGCAGCAAGTAGACTTCCTGCATTTCCCTGCACCACAAGAGGTATAAATATGCGCTTAAAAAATCCAATGTTATATATGCAGAAAAAATTACAGACAAATATAGTGATCCTTTTATTTTGAAATTGAATTGAAAATTCACCTTCAGATGGACAAAGCACTGGGAGCAGCCTTCTGTACAGGAAGAGGATGTTGGCGTCTCATTGGGATTTCTTTCCAGTGGAAAAAATAGTAAAATCAAAAAAATGCCTTTTTGCACAAACAACTAGCTGAACCATCTGTTCAAGTAGAATTTTCACTCAAAAAGATAATTTTGAATTGATTTAGCTACTACTTGAGAAACATCCCTGACCACTATCGACCGCAGGCATCACAAAAAGGCACTGGAAGGCTCGTGTTGACCAGAAATCGCATCAGGGGCCGAAAATCTCACTTGTGCTAGCAACCACGCATTGACGGAGCTTCCGTTGTTCTTGTGAACATCATGAGGCTTGAATGGCTGAAAAATACTACCATGTGCTGATTGGAGGAATTTAGCAGAAACTCTGCATTACAAGCTTAGTGTGGAGTTACCAAATTAAAGCAATTCCGCAAGCAGAATTTTAATTCCACCCAGTTCCTGTATTGAAATTCCTCTTTAATGATAAATTGGATATCAAATCACAATTCTGAAAATTACGCTTTTAGAAAGTTGACATTTTCTTGTCCTTGCCTCCTTCTAGTGTCCTGGGTCACATGACTGTCAATGTCTCTGCTGTTGGAATGTGTGCATTCCCTCCAGACGTTGACAAGAAGTGATTTTAGGTGCGGACAGGATGGCCATCCTGGCAGGATGACTTGGGAGGAGCTGCAGCCACCCTACTTGCACTTCAAGGGGTTCCTCCTCACACACACACACACATGCACACACGCACACACACATACACACACATACACACACAAAAACATATCTAACAGCTGTCTGAGCTACAGGGACTCAACAGGCTACAGAGGCCTCCATACAACTTCTCAGCTGACCTGCTGCAACTGGACCTGCTTGAACCTGCTACTGGACCTGCCTGAGCCTGCTGCTGACCTCTGAGATTGTAAGTCCCTGATACCAAAGAGGTGCCTCTCCAGGTCCTGGACCCTTGGCTGGCGCCAGAGAGAATTGCTCTTTGCCTAAGTGAATGTTCCATCAAATCCAGGGAAAGCCACCTGAAGCCCTGCAAAGCTTTGCTGCACAGCTGAAAGCTAAATTTGAACTGACGCTGTGTGACTCAAAGTCTCACTGCACAGTTAAAAGCTTCATAAGAACTGATGCAGAGCAATGCAACGCCCCACAAAACCTCACCACACAGCTGTGAGCTTCATCAGAGCCAACGCTGAGTGATGCAGAGCCCCACAACATTTGCTAGACAGCCAAAAGCTTCATCTGAACCAATGCAAAGAGACAAGAAGCTATGCAAAGCAATGCTCTACAGACCTTGCACCAATGACGTAAGGTACGGCTACCAGTGGGCTGAACTTGGTCCTGTGCCAGGACTGTGCTTCAATCCGGTCGGCCTGAACATATGACTTTGTCCCAGTCCAGGCCTATCAGATAACTACACTTGGCGCTTTGCACATTTTTGCACTATTTTTGCATAAAAACTTTATTATTCAATATGTATGTTCCAATGATTGGGTTTGTTGTTCTGGTATCATTTTATTTACTAATATTTACTCTATTTTTCTACAATGGTGAAAGATTTTGTTGTATTGTGTTTTCACTTTACTACTGGTTGTGTGCCGTATAAATACTTTGGGCCATATTTATACTTTTTGATGCAAAACTGCGCTAACGCAGTTTTGCGTCAAAAAAATTAGCGCCGGCTAACGCCATTCTGAAGCGCCATGCGGGCGCCGTATTTAATCAATGACGTTAGCCGGCGTTAGCCGCCGGCGCTGCCTGGTGTGCGTGGAAAAAAACGACATACACCAGGCAGCGTCGGCGTAGGGGGATATGGGGCTTGGGCGTCAAGTAATGGGGCTAGTCAGGTTGAGGCAATTTTTTCGCCTCAACCCGATTTGCGCCATTTTTTTTCACTCGCAACCCCCATAGAAATGACTCCTGTCTTAGCAAAGACAGGAGTCATGCCCCCTTGCCCAATGGCCATGCCCAGGGGACTTATGTCCCCTGGGCATGGTCATTGGGCATAGTGGCATGTAGGGGGGCACAAATCAGGCCCCCCTATGCCACAAAATAAAATAAAAAAAAACACTTACCTGAACTTACCTTAATGTCCCTGGGATGGGTCCCTCCAGCCTTGGGTGTCCTCCTGGGGTGGGCAAGGGTGACAGGGGGTGTCCCTGGGGGCATGGGAGGGCACCTCTGGGCTCCTTCAGAGCCCACAGGTCCCTTAACGCCTGCCTTTTGCAGGCACTATAAAAACGGCGCAAAAGTGGCCGTATGTCATTTTTTTTGACCCGCCCACTCCCGAGCGTGAATTTTGCCCGGGAGTATAAATCCGACGCACATGCCTCGGAGTCGATTTTTTAGACGGGAACGCCTACCTTGCATATAATTAACGCAAATTAGGTGTCCACGCAAAAAAATGATGCTAACTCCATGGACTTTGGTGCTAGACGCGTCTAACGCCAAAGTATAAATATGGAGTTAGTTTTGCGTCGAAATTGCGTAAAAAAAAACTACGCAATTCCGGCGCAAACGGAGTATAAATATGCCCCTTTATGCTTTTAAGTTAAGCCTGACTGCTTTTTTTATCAACCTACCGGATGGGTAGGCATAGGTAAATTTAATGACTTTTGTGCTGGACCCTGGCAAGAATTGTGGTTGATGCCTCAGTGAAACTTCCACCACCCTCAACCAATGACCCAATTTCGTTCAACTTGCTTCATTTTTTTAAAAGTAACATAGTTGGACGTAAACATACTCAAAAATGTAAATTAATGAAAAATATGTTACCTTTGTGAATTAAATCTGATAAACTACACAGAGTCATTCACTGCAAAATACAAGCATTCTTCTTTTTATGGAATTATTTAGCATATATGAAGTTGTGTGCTGATTCAGATTAGAGACTATGGGCCAATTTAGTATTTATTGAACAGGATGCTTAAATACACATATGTTGAGTACCCTGTCTGACAAATCCTCAGTCAGCCCTATTTAGAGCCAGACGGACCATCAATTTTTCAGTAGCAATGCCCTAATTTGGTCTGTAGATGGAAGAAACATTACATGCCCATGATTCAGACTCCTGGAGGCGGACTTAATTCACATGTTTTGTAGCTGCCCCAAATTTTAATGAGTTTGAAGTGAGGTCACCAAATTTTGTGATTCTTATCTAAGAATTAAAATTACCTTAACCCCTTAGCTTATCATATTGGGGGTACACCGCAAAGTGGTTCCCAGCCCTGCTCAGTGGTTTACATTTAAAGCTATGGTTGTGGTACGGATATGCATTGCTTCGGCCTGGTTGGAGAAATGACTCCCTTCTTTTCACCAGTGGTTGGCCAGACTGTTACAAAGGTTCATTTTGGAAATGGCCCTGTATTTAAAGAGAGATAAAACAGCCAACCGAAAGGGGAGACAGATATGGGAACCCTTGTTAGATTGGTGAGGGAGACATTCCAAGGACACTTCCCACCATCCGGACGCTGATAGCTAGAGGGGTGTTAGAAATGGGGTCTCTGCTTGGCAATCAGTTTACATTCTGTCTAAGCAGGGACCCTTACTCTAGTCAGGGTAAGGGAGATACACAGCTCAGATAACCCCTGCTCTCCCCCTTGGTAGCTTGGCACAAGCAGTCAGGCTTATCTCAGAGGCAACGTGCAAAGTATTTGTGCAAACACACACAGTAACACAGTGAAAACACAACAAAAGGACTCAACACCAGTTTAGAATAAAAGGCAATATTTATCTAAATCAAACAAGAACATAATGACAAAAATCCAAAATACACAAGCAATGTTTTGATTAAACTTGAATATAGCGCTTAGAAACAAAGATGCTTCAGTTTAGAGTTATTGCGGCGTTGTGATGGAGTCGTTCCCAACGATTTGATGCCAATGGCGCTGGTCACGGAGTCACACGGACCCCCAGGTACAGTACCATTGGTAACGAAGAAACAAGCTGGTGCACAGAGTCAGGGAGGAGAGGCATCACTGGATCCAGTGCGACGTTGGTTCCTTACTGCAGAGCAGGGGAGGTGATGCAGTGTTGGTGCGCAGCATCCGTCCCTGACCATCAGGCGGGTCAAGACATGTTAGGTGAACTCATGGGGTTGTGATCATGCCAGGGGTCTGCTGACGCTGCGGCCGAGTCAGGTGTCACATACATCGGTGTAACTACACTTCGGAATACACGAAGTCGCAGAACTTCAGCGAGGCTTTGCCAGCCTCGGGCCTGCGGAGTCGGTCGGGGTCATTGCACTCCAGCGGGACCACGGCTCAGGTTTCAGGCAGCGGTGCAGAGTTGTGCAGCATCTCTGGTTCTGGAGTCGTCTTCTTGTTTTCTCATCAGAATTCACTTCCAAGGGCCAAAAACTGGATTAACACTACTTGTCAAGTCAGGGTCCTCCGTAGGAGTATCCAGGTGCTGGTAGGTGAAGTCTTTGATGTCCTTAAGACTTTTTAACAGGAAGCAAGCTCAGTCCATGCCCTTGGAGAAACTTCACAATGAGGATTTCAGGAAGTAAAGTCCAGTCCTTTCCCTCATAAGGCAGAGGTAGCAGCAGCAGTCCAGCACAGCAAAGCAACAGGCAGAGTGGCATATCCTCCTCAAGCATTAAGCTCTTCTCCTTGGCAGAGGTTCCTCTTGACCCAGAAGTAATCTGAAAATCTGGGGTTTCGGGTCCACTACCTTTTCCCAGTTCTGCCTTTGAAGTAGGCAAACTTCAAAGGAAAGTCTCTGGTGTTCACAAGATCCTACCTTGCCCAGGCCTGGCCACAGGCACACACCAGGGGGTTGGAGACTGCTTTGTGTGAGGACAGGCACAGTCCTTTCAGGTGTGTCAGTTCCTAACTCCCCTCTTTAGCCCAGGACACTCAGGATATGTAGGCTACACCCCACCTCTCTTTGTGTCACTGTCTAGAGAGAATTCACAACAGCCCAACTGTCAGTCTAACCCAAACGTGGAATACACAGGCAGACAAAGGTAACAAAATGCCCACTTTAAAACTGCACACACAGACACTGATACAGTGGCAGGTCTGAGACATGTTTACATGGCTACTCGTGAAGGTGGCACAATCAGTGTAGCAGACCCACTAGTAGCATTTGATTTACAGGCCCTGGGCACCTCTAGTGCACTTTACTAGGTACTTACTAGTAAATCAAATATGCCAATCATGGATAATCAATCACCAATACAATTCAGACAGAGAGCACTTGCACTTTAGCACTGTTTAGCAGTGGTAAAGTGCCCAGAGTACCAAAACCAGCGAATACGCATTGTAGCAAAGGGTCCAAAAACAGGAGGTTAGAAGCAAAAAGTACAGGGGAACCACAACAAGAGCTACCAGGTCTAACAAGGAGTAAAATCTTTCTTGGGTGCAATGGTGTCAGCAATTGCTATATTAAGTTATAGACCAATGATTTTTGTTTTTGATACGTTTTTTCCTGATCACTGTCATTCCAAGAGCCGGGTTTGCAAACTATCTATAAACCATACAGTTCTAGGTTTTGCTGTTTCGGCTGCGATTCCCTTGGGTGGTTTGCTAGACACTGGTTATATGTTCCTAATTTATTGAAGTTTTATTTTTGTTTCCTTAATTATGTATATGATTAAATGAGACCCCCTTGAGATATAAGAGTATTTATAAATTTCTATTATGTTTTTTTATTCTTGACCTCTCTTTTAAGATGTGAGGATTTATGAATTTCTATTTCTCGTGCATTGTATTCTCTGCCACGTTGACGATATTGGTTGTTTTTTTCGTTACTTTGGTGGTACTCTCATCTTGTGTTATTTTTATGCTTAAAATTTGCAATAAAAATAATTAAAAAAATGAAAGCATACTCCAACAGCCTGATGGAGTGCTGGCTATTGGAGTAAGGGCATCACTCTGCCCATCCTATTAAAGGTTGATGGGCTAATTTCCTGTTTCTCTGTCCGTCACCATGAAGGAAATCTGGTGGTGATGAACAGCAGAAAAAAAATCCTGACCCTCCCACCTAAAGAAAAAACTACTAGGTTGTTGGGTCGTTAGCTGTTGTCTTTCAAGAACTAAACCTTTGCTGGACAGCCATCAAAGCCAAACTTTTGGGATGTTCAGAGGAACTAATGTGACAAAAGTGACCTCTAAATCTGATGGGCACTGGTCATCAGAGTGGTGGACATAATGTCCTTTGCCACCCTCTCAGACAGTGGACAGCTGCCAAACTCCAAATCAGGCCCTTGTCTTCAAGGTCACATTCCACTTGACTTTATGAGCAAGATGGATGCTACCAGATTATTGCATTTTAAACTATGCCATATTGTAAAGGTCAGTATATGTCATAATCTGTGGTCAGCACTCATCTGTGTGTGCCAACAAGCGTGGAGATGTGCTCCTCTGATCTTCAGTTGCAGTATTCATTATATTACAGCAGTTAAACTAAGGGCCTAATTACGAGTCAGGCAGTCACTGGACTGTCAGACTCGCGGTGGCCACATTATGACTCTGGCGGTCCCACCACCAGGATACCACCGTCTCTGCTGAGATCAGTGATCCTGACGGGCTGACGGGCGGGTGTAGCACACAGCGCCGCCCTGCTGATTACTACCTTTCACCACCAAGAAAAAGCTGGCAGAGAACAGGTGCAGGGAGCCACAGGGGAGCCCCTGCACTGTCCATGTCCATGGCATGGACAGTGCAGGGGTCCCCCTGCCCAGCACCTTGATAATGCACACTGTCTGCTGTGCCCCCTGTGTGGGGAAGCACTGCCTCTGGCTCAATGCTGAGCCAACGACAATGCTGCTGCCCCTTTCCCACTGGACTGACTGGCAGAAACTTTAGTTTCCGCCCATCAGCCCGGCAGGAAAGTCATAATGGGACCGGCGCGGAGGTCACCACTACTATGGCGGCCACCCTGTCGGGAGTTTGGCAGACGGGTTTTCCCTTCCACCAAACTCGTTATCAGGGCCTAAGTCTTGAGAATCATGCATATCATAGACTTGATTTCTAGCTCCCTGAAGGCAGTTATTTGTATAAGAAAGTGTACAATTCAAGTTACTCCATGCATTATTCACTGTTACGATCATATCAACAACAGTGCCAGATCATGCACTTGATAATGTAATTTAATGCTATTAATAGAATACATATTTTATGTTAGAATGTAAAATCCAAAAGAAAAAAAAAACTAAAATTATATATATATATATATATATATATATATATATATATATATATAGGAGTTTTGCGATATATATATATATATATATATATATATATATATATATATATATATATATATATATATATATATGCATATATATCCATATTGCAAAATGCCTTTTTATTAGTACTGAAGAAAGGAAAGCCGGCACTCCAAACGATGTCAATCAATAAACATTTATTTCAAATCGGCTGACGCGTTTCAACCGTTGCGGTCTTCCTCATAGCCGGAAATCAATACCAATGCCCCACCACCCTTAGAAACTATATTCTACAGCTTCATAGACACAGAAGAGAAACTACCCCTCTTTCAACATGGATGGTATAAAATGCTAATTTACCAGCTATGCACTATTAAACCAAAACATCACCCAATTTCAACATACATCAACAGAAATTGGAGTCTGATGACTCTGAGGGTTAAAAGTATTCTCAAGAAACATTGGCATGTTCTTGACACAGATGATAACCTTAGAAAACATCTTAGTGCAGTCCTACAAGTTACATTTAGGAGAAGTCAGTCTTTGAAAGATGTACTCCTAGAAAACAGAATGTGGGTTTCTTCTGTTGTGGGAAATGTAAAGCTTGCAAAACCAGTTGTGACACAATGGAATATGTGATCCCTAATACCAAGAGACTGTTTTCAATTCAAAAGTTGATGACGTGCAACACTGAGTTTTGTGTCTATTGTCTTGTATGTCTGTGTAATTTGATGAATGTGGGTGGTATTGTAGACAAGGCAAAAAAGCAGATCTTGGAGCATTTGAGGGCCATAAAGCATAATAATTCCCCAATACCCTGTGGCGTGACATTTTGCTAATGTTCACTATAGCAACACTGAGTGCATGAGATTCTTTGTGATTGATACCACATTTCCAATGTACGGGGTGGTGACAGAGAGAAATCCCTAAGGAAATTGGAGTTTAGGTACATCCTGGACTTCGATACAGGATCCCCTTGAGGGCTGAAGCGTGATGAAGAATTGGCATATCATCTGAAGTAGTTTGACATAATAATTGTTTCTGTTTAGCTGGAGATGAATGTTTTGAATTGATTTTAGCAGTGTTTTAGATGTCTTATCTGTTTATTTGATTTTTTGTTTACCTTATTTCACAGATCTCCACGAGGTGATTGGGCACACATGTTAATCTAATCGCGATGCACACTGTGGTATGTTATTGTTTCAATGTTATGCATATTGCTTGCTATTTATAGATGAGATGGGTGCATTTGCTCAAGTGCCTTTGTTCTTGCAAATGAGCCACATCAGCGATACTTCACTTTATCCATTTCATTAATGGGGCTTTATGAGGTTGGGACTGCATGTTTTCCATCTAAAAAGTATGGTGATTTACTATTCTCATTTATTTTAGGCATGCCTTTTTATGCAGCTTCCATTACCCTATTGGGGTTTATTATACATGGTGTATTTTTTGATGTCATCGATACTGTATTGAGGAATAATTACTTATGAGCTGCAAACAATTTGCTAACTTGACGAGTTCGGTATCGCTCATCCGGACTGTTGACCTTTCTTTGTTACATATTTATAACATAGGTTTTTGCTTTATTAGGATATGTATTGAGATGGCATGGTTTCAACACTTAATACCAATATTTTACTGTGTGCTGACACTTTAAGATGGCACCGGTCTGTGTTTTTTTCAGGCTATTAATTTATTTTGTCTATCTTCAATGTTCATGAATATTTTTGTTTATGTCCCTCATCTATGTTATTCACATATTTATGGTGGGATGGGCGAATCGCCATTTTACCCATGATCAATGCCGAGTAGACCAAATCCCATTGGGGAGAAGCCTCCATTAAAGCACTTGTAAGCAACCATTGCTGTGTCCAGGCGTATCTGGTATCTGTAACTATCGGATACTGTGCATTGATGTGTATGGGGGCTCCCGGACCCCTGCTTGGGCTGTTATAGTGAGCTCGGAAGCATCGGCGATTCTTGGTAACTGTCTCATATATATATACACGTGACCAAGGCTGCTAGACAGCCGAAATGCGTTGTGTGTTTAATAAATATCGATGTTTCCTTGGATTCCTGAGAGCGCGTCACTTATTGACTTTTGCTGGATTTGGAATATATATATATATATATATATATATATATATATATATATATATATATATATATATATATATATATGTGTGTGTGTGTATATATATATATATATATATATATATATATATATATATATATATATATATATATTATGAAGACAAGTGTTGAAGTTTAGTAATAATAGATATGCTAAGCATTAGACTTTGGAAGGGTTACATTTACTATTCCCACTCCAGTCTGTGCAGCAGTAGGGAAGATGTAAGACTTTGGAGGGGTTACATTTAATATTCCCACTCCAGTCTGTGCAACATTAGGGACAGTGTTGGAATTAGGAAGGGTTAGATTTACTATTCCCACTCCACTCTTTGAAACAGTTGGAAACTGTGGGACTTCTGAGGAGTAAAATGTACTATTCCTACTCCAGTCTGTGCAACAGTAGGGAATGCATTGGACTTCAGAGGACTAAAATGTATTATACCCACTCCAGTCTGTGCAACTGTAGAAACTGATTTGGACTTCAGAGGGGTAAAATTTACTATTTCCACTAACGTCTGTGCAACAGTAGGGAAAGTGCTATACTCCTAAGTGGTTAAACTTACCTTTTCTCACTGCAGTCTGTGCAACAGTTGGGGAAGTGTTGGACTTTGGAGGGATTACGTTTTCTATTCCCACTCCAGTCTGTGCAATAGTAAGAAAAGTACTCTACTTCAAACACATAACGTATTTAAATAGCCCTATTAATCTGCAACAAATATTAATTTGAACATTATTAATTGACCGCCAACAATATATATATAAAAATAGAAAACAATTAAACAATTTACATGATTTTAAACAATGTAATAATTACTTATCAATTTAAAAACATGTAATTTATTTTTTACTTAGTAATCTTTGCACACCATACACCCACAAAACTAGCATCCCACACTTAAAATATAACTAAAATAAATAAGTATAACACAATTAGAATAACTGATAATCAATAAAATAATTATTAATGAATGAATTAATTGTTAAGTCACCATGACTTGATTACTTTCCCACCCTATACCCCTACAAACCCAGCAGCCAGCACCAAATATGTAAATATGAAATTATTACACTTTTTGAATAAGTATTAATCAGTTAAATAATTAATAACACATGTATAATTAATTGTTAATTCATGATTAGTTTATTAGTTTATCACCCTATACCCCTACAAACCCAACAGCCCACATCTAATATATTACTTTAAAGATATAAATATTAAACATTTTCAATAATTAATAATCAATTAAATAATAAATAATGATGATTAATCAATTGTTAATTAAATATTACTTAATTAACTTCCCACCCTATACACCTTACAAAAACAGCAGCCCGCTAATAAATTACTATTAGCAATTAAATTAAAAATTATAAATCACTTTAAATTACATACTGTATTTTAAAATATGATTAACAATTATACAAACAATAATAACACATAAACACAATAATAAAAATAATTAAAAAACAATATATTTAAAAATTATATGTAAGAAAGTCCTCCTTTTTGCCCTGGTCACCCCAAACATATTAGACAGATACTGGTGGTTACTGGTGGTTACTGACTTTAGTATGTGTCCTGGGTACTGCTAATCAGTCACAGGGCCCGTGCTCTGTGTAAAAAGGAATATGCAAATTAGGCTAATTTTAATTGGCTGTATCAACCTACCTGTACGTCCCTAGTATATGGTCGGGCATGTAGGTGTAGGGACCCCAACATAGATAGTGAGGCGCCCAGTGTAATTTTAAAGGGAGGCCTGCCTTGCTGGCTGCTTTAAAATTAAAGTTACCTTAAGCTAACATTGGGAGACTTTGGGTCAGATGTAGGAAGCAGTTTGCACGTCGCAAACAGCGAATTTCGCTGTTTGCGACGTACAAAATGCACTCTGCAACGCACAAAACCCGTTTTGCGATTCGGTAACCTGGATACTGAATTGAAAAACGGGTTTGCGAGTCGCAATTAGGAAGGGGTGTCCCCTTCCTAATTGCGAGTCGCAGTGCAATGCAGGATTGCTTTGTGACCGCAAATGCGGTCGCAAACCAATCACACTTTGCACCCCGTTGTGAATGGAACATTTCATTTTTCGTTTTTGTAATGCATCTTGTTTTCCCTGAAGGAAAACGGGCTGAATTAAAAAAAAAAAAGACTGCTTTATCAAAAAGCAGTCACAGACATGGTGGTCTGCTGTCCACAGCAGGCCACCATCCCTGTGAATGCCGCCACTCGCAAGGGGGTCGCAAATTGCGACCCACCTCATGAATATTAATGAGGTGGGCCTTTGCGACCCCCTTGCGAGTCGCAGATGGTGTCAGGGACACCATCCAACATTCCGCTCTGACTCGCAATTTGCGGGTCGCAATTCGGAAGTTTACTACATCTGGCCCTATATTTTTAATTAATAACATCTCAGAAGGAGGCAGATATTTCCAGTTTAGTATCAAATTTATTGTTATAATAAATCCAGCAACTTGACTTTGTTGAATTTAATATAACTAGCCCAGGAAAATAGATTTCAAACACTACCTGAAAGTTGCCAGTTTCAGCTCCGTATTGCCCTACTCTGTTTGGCCAGCCTTTGGAAGCCTGGCCAGGCTGCCTTGATGAAGTGTGAACTGGCCTGGGCTGCCTCAGCAGATGGTGAAAGAGGATGGGGGGAGAGCAGCCAAACTGGACTTCAAAGGAAGTCATGCAAGTGGACCTCCCCCATTTCCTGCAAACCTAGACAGCCAGCTGCCACCCTCATTAGATTAGGAGAGGGCAAGATGATGAAGGTCCTGGTGTCTGTCAGAGGACAGCTGTGTGCCAGGGGGAGGCCAGGCCCAGGGAACTGACTGCCCAGGAGGCACTCACAAATGTCCTGGGGGCATACCAACAATCCCAGGACAGAATGGGTCAGGTGATCAACATCATGCAGTAGAACCAGCGGCTGCAGGGGGAACACCACCAGAAATTCATGCAACAATTGCAGGCCTTTAATACCACCATGGCCTCCATTACAGGGGTGCTGGGTGACATGGCGAACATCATGCGTGATTACACAAAACACCTCCAGGCCCCTCCCAATAGCCAGTGTACTGACCAGCCCTCCAAATCTGCTGCAGCTAGTGGACAGGAGGCCCTGCCACAGAACACCAGCACCCCCCGCAACAGGTGAACCACCCCATAAACGTTCCCTGTGACCCAGACAGACACCAGAGACAGTTGCCAAGACCAAAACCACTGCCAGAAAATGAGCCCCTCCAGAATGTCCCCCTTGTGCTCCATTGATTCACCTTGTTCATTTTCGACTGCCATTGCTCCTCTTCCTATGGCCCCATGGACACTGGACCTGTGCTACAAACAGACTGGGCCACTACATTGGATTTTTCCCAAGCATCACCCCACTCCACTGCACTTTTCATTGTTTTTTTGTTATTCAAATAAACACCCTTGAACACAACTTGAGTAATAGTGCTTTATCAGAAAATGTGCAATGGATTGAACTGTATTGAACTGCAGTATCCTGTGCAATTTTCCTGTAAAGTGTGAATCAATCCAACAAATGTGTCTCAGCAGTCTGTAGACATCATATCAGTACATTGTTGTGACCACACTAACATCTCCAATAAGGGAAGGCATAGAAGACAGTCAATTGTGATGCAAAGGTAGTGACTGGCACAACACAACAGTCACACAGCATTGTACTAAATTGGAGACATGTATAGATCAACAGTCTTACCTGAGTGTCATTGGAAGTATTGCTGAATGATATGTGTCCTATTATCCACATCCTCCTCCTCTTCCTCCTCCTCACTGTCCTCAGTGTCCACTGCTGCCACAGGTGCATTGTCACTCCCTCCTCCTGCAGATAGGACACATGGCATCTGAGGGCCAAATTGTGCAGCATGCAGCAGACCACCACAATCTGGCAGACCTTCTTAGGGGAGTAGCATAGGGATCCACTTGTTAAATGGAGGCACCTGAACCTTGCTTTCAGGAAAACGAAAGTGCGTTCCACAATCCTCCTGGTACGCCAATGTGCATCATTGTACCGGTTTTCAGCCCCTGTTCTCGGATTCCTAAGCAAGGACAGGTTTAGGTAGACAGAGTCACCTGGATGAAGTGAGGGACACACATTAGCAATACACAATGCCATGGGGCATGACTCAATCAATCCATCAATCAATCAAAAAAATGTATAGAGCGTGCTACTCACCCGTGAGGGTCTCAATGCGCTGGGGGAGGGTTAAGGGGGGGGCAAGGAGGGTCACTGTTCGAACAACCATGTCTTGAGGTTCTTTCTGAAGAGCAGGAGGTCTTTGGTTTTGCAGAGGTTGGTGGGGAGGGAGTTCCAGGTTTTGGGGGCGAGGTAGGAGAAGGACCTGCCTCCTGTGGTGGTGCCTTGGATGCGGGGGACTGTGGCTAGGGCGAGGTCGGCTGATCGGAGGTTGCGGTGGGAGTGTGGAAGTTCACTCTGTCGTTGAGGTAGGTTGGGCCGGTGTTGTGGAGGGATTTGTGTGTGTGGATGAGGATCTTGAATGTGATTCTCTTGTCTATGGGGAGCCAGTGAAGGGATTTGAGGTGTGGTGAGATTCGTTTGTGGCGGGGGAGGCCAAGGACGAGGCGTGCAGCTGTGTTCTGGATTCTCTGGACTTTGCTTTTGAGTTTGAGTGTGGTGCCGGCGTAGAGGGCGTTACCGTAGTCTAGTCTGCTGCTGATGAGTGCATGGGTGACTATCTTACTGGTCTCTGGGGGAATCCATTTGAAGGAGTTTTTTAGAGTGCAGAGTGTGTGTACGCAGGAGGTGGTTAGAGCATTGATTTGCTGTGTCTTGAAGAGGGAGGGGTCCAGGATGATGCTGAGGTTGCGTGCGTGGTTTACGGGGCCTAGGGCGATGGGCCACCAGGAGTCATCCCATATGGTTTTGTTGGGGCCGAAAATGATGATCTCGGTTTTGTTGGAGTTAAGCTTGAGGTGGTTAGTTGTCATCCAGTTGGCGGTGTTGAGGAGAGCAGCATGTAGGTTGGTTTTGGTGGTGGTGCGGTTGCGGGTGAGGGAGAGGATGAGTTGGGTGTCATCTGCGTAGGAGAGGATAGTGATTCTGTGTGATCGGAGGATATTGGCTAGGGGGATCATGTAAATGTTGAAGAGTGTGGGGCTGAGGGAGGACCCTTGGGGGACTCCGCAGATGATCTTGGTAGCGGTGGAGTGGAAAGGTGAAAGGCGGACTCTCTGGGTCCGGTCGGTGAGGAAGGAGGTGAGCCAGTCTAAGGCTTTGTGGCGAATTCCTATGTTGTGGAGGTGTGTGCGGAGTGTGTGGTGGCAGACAGTGTCAAAGGCTGCGGAGAGGTCTAGGAAGATGAGTGCGACGGTCTTTCCGGAGTGATTTCCGCGTGCTTCCAGGGGTCTGGGTAGGTGGCGGATTCGAAAGAGGAGTTGATTATGTCGCGGAGTATGGGGGGATGGTTGGGCTGACTTTGTTGTAGATGCGATGTGGGCATGGGTCAGAGGGGGATCCGGAGTGGATGGAGTTCATGGTTTTTTCAGTTTCTTTGTGTGTGGTGGGGGCCCAGGTTGTGAGTGTGGTGGGGGGTCATGAGTGGGGGTTGAGTTGGGTGAGTGAGGGGTGTGGGTGGTGGGTGTGTGTGGTATGAAGCTGTTGTGGATGTCCAGGATTTGTGGTGGAAGTGGTTGGAGAGGGTGTCACATAGGGGCTGTGTGTGTGAGGGGTCTATGTTGCTGGCTTTGGGTTTGGCTAGTTCATTAATGATGGTGAAGAGTTCTTTACTGTTTTGAGAGTTGTTGTCAAGGCGTGTCTTGTAGTGATCTCTTTTGGCGGTGCGTATGAGTTGGTGATGGGTGCGAATGGTGGCTTTGAGGGTGGAGAAGTTGGTTGTAGAAGGTTCTTGTCGCCATATTTTCTCCGCTTGGCAGCATTTGCGCTTGGAGTCTTGGAGTTCGAGGTGAACCATGGGGCGTTCTTGATGTTGCGGGTGGCGATGTGTTTTCTGAGGGGGGCTAGTGTGTCTGCACAGGTAGTGATCCATTTTGAGAGGTTGTGTGCTCCTGTGTTGGGGTCATTGGTGTGGGGGGAGGTTGTGAGCTAGTTGGGAGTTCAGGCGTTCTGTGGGGATCTTGTCCCACATGCGGGAGGGTGTGGTGTGTTGATGGTGGTGTGTGGGAGGTTTGGTGAAGGAGAAGTGGACGCAGTGGTGGTCAGTCCAGAGGAGTTTGGTGGTGTGGGTGTAGTCTGTGTTGGCTTGAGGTGAAAATTGCATCAAGCGTGTGTCCTGCTGAGTGGGTGGGTGCGGTGACCAGTTGTTTGAGTCCGAGGTTGGTGAGGTTGTCTATGAGGGAGGTAGAGTTGTGGTCTTGTAGGTTCTCCAAATGAAAGTTGAAATCACCACGGAGGATGTAGTCTGTGAAGGTGAGGGCGTGCAAGCTGATGGTGTCGGCGATGTTGTCGCAGAAGGCGGGGCGTGGTCCTGGTGGTCTGTAGATTAGTTTACCTCTGAGGGTGCATGTGTTCTGTGTTGTCGATAGTGTCTTGGTAGCTTGTGGTGACTTTGATGGTGTCCCTGTGTGGGATAGCGATGCAACCACCTGGCCTGTTGAGGCGGTCTTTGTGTTGGAGTTTGTATCCCTTGGGGGTGGTGATGGCTATGTCGGGTTCCGAGGAGGGGTTGGTCCAGGTTTCCGTGAGGAAGGCGATGTCAGGTGAGTGTGATGTGATGAGGTCCCAGAGTTCTATGGCATGTTTGTGAAGGGAGTGGGTGTTGAGGAGCAGGCAGTTGAGGTGGTTGTGGTGGGTGGTGTTGGTGTGGTGCATGAGGGTGTTGTTGTGGTTGTGGGGTAGTGTGCTGCGGGGCTGGTTGGTGGGGGCAGAGCAGGTGTGTGTTGCGTTGGGGGTGTTGTGTGTGTTGTCGGGGGTCGCTATGGTTGGTGTGAGGCATGAGGAGCAGGAGAAATGACAGGTGAGGCAGGTGAAGTGTGTGTGGGGCTGGAAAGGGTGCAGGTGGGGCGAGGGCCTGGGTTGAGTGAGTGGAGGGTGAGGGGGGAATAGGTTTGTCTGAGAGGGCCAGGGGGACTGGCGCTGGGCGTGGTCTTGGTGCAGACAGGATTGCCTTTGGTGCGCCATTGGCGCGCCAGTGGCGCACCTGCTGCGCGTGTCCGCTGTGCTTCCGCGTCTGGGGATTTTACTAAAAGCAAAAGGAAAGGACGGTGAGGAGGAGGGGGGAGGTGGGAGGGGCTGCAGGGGACGCAGCGGCTGGGGATTTTACTAAAAGCAAAAGGAAAGGACGGTGAGGAGATGGCGATGGGCGGCGGAGCGGGGAGCGACCTGCCTGCTGAAGCAGGGTCAAGGGTTCCTCCTTGTTACCGCGCTGCGGCTGCCATAAATGGAGGGGAGGGAAGGAGTGGCAGCTGGGAGCAGGGAGGGCTGGACGAATGGGAAAGCTGGGGGGGTGGGGCCGCAGGGGACGCAGCGCCTGGAGATTTTACTAAAAGCAAAAGGAAAGGACGGTGAGGAGGAGGGGGGAGGCGGGAGGGGCCGCAAGGGACGCAGCGGCTGGGGATTTTACTAAAAGCAAAAGGAAAGGACGGTGAGGAGGTGGCGCTGGGTGGCGGAGCGGGGGCCGACCTGCCTGCTGAAGCAGGGTCAAGGGTTGCTCCTCGTTACCGCGTTGCGGCTGCCATAAATGGAGGGGAGGGAGGGAGTGGCAGCTGGGAGGAGGGAAGACTGGACGAAGGGGAAAGCTGGGGGGTGGGGCCGCAGGGGACGCAGCGGCTGGGGATTTTACTAAAAGCAAAAGGAATGGACGGTGAGGAGGTGGCGCTGGGCAGCGGAGCGAGGAGCGACCTGCCTGCTGACTCCAGTAGGCATACACTGTCATACATTGGGTGGGGACTCAAGCTCACCTATAAGCCACGCTTTGTGCCTCTGTATTCGTGCCATCACCTGTGGGATGCTGGTATTCCTCAAGCGCATAGGCATCATCCACAGATCCAGGATAATTGGCAGTGATGTGGGAGATGCACTGGTCAGCAAGGCACACCATCTATACATTGAGAGTGTTTAATCTTCCTATTCCTGTACACCTGCTCGTTTGCCCTGGAAGGGACTAAGGCAATATGGGTCCCGTCAATGGCCCCAATCACATGACGTATGTGTCCCATTGCATAGAATCCAGTCTTCGCATTGGGCAAATCATCAACGTGGGGGAAGGTGATGTAGCTGCTCATGTGTTTGAGCAAGGCAGCCAAAACCCTTACAAGCACAATCGAGAACATTGGATGTGAAATTCCTGCAGCCAAGCCCACAGTCACCTGGAAACAACCAGTTGCCAGGAAATGGAGCACTGACAGTACCTGCACAAGAGGGTGAATTGCTCTGGTGCTACGGATAGCAGGTATCAGATCAGGCTTCAATTGTGTACACAGTTCTGTGATTGTGGCCCTGTCCAGACGATAGGTGAGTATGATTTGCCGGTCCTCCAGTGTAGCCAAGTCCACAAGGGGTCTGTACATGGGTGCTTGCCTCCTCCTCCAATTCCTCCACAGTGGTTGGTATCTAAGTGAGCCAAAAGTGAAATGGGTGTGACAACAGGGCCTATGGACACACAACACCACAGTACACAGAGCATGTATGTATCTAGGACACTAGGATTGTCTAGGTGTGTAAAGTCGACACCAATGATGCACATAAATTCAAAACATAAGTACTAGCAGTAGGAAATGGCAACCACCTGTCCTGTTTGCAGGGACAGGTGGAAGTGAACTCACTCTGCCGGCGTTAGGCATCATGGCGGAAGGCGGTCTGCACCTCCGTGCTATTCCTCATTGGCTAACATGGGGCTCTATGGAGTACAGGAACCAATGATGATCAACGCCGGTGGTGAAGGTGTTCACTGCCGCAGATGTGACCGCATTTTTTTTCTACCACTTCACTTGATTCCTGACTTTCCACTCAATGACATCTCCACTGCGTGCTCTGCTGTGACCTGTGTCTGGAACCTGCCATGGCTCGTGCTACAGGGGAAAGGGCCCCAGCCTTCGCATCAGATGAGTTGGAGAAGCTTGTGAATGGGGTCCTACCCCTGTATGAGCAGTTGTATGGGCCTCCAGACCAACATGTGAGTACATCCTGGGTACGTTGCATGCGACATGGCTGCATGTATATGTATGTGTGCTAGCAGTGTGTCATTTGGGGTGGTATGGCTGCAGGCAATGTGAATGCAGAGTACGGGTAATGTGTGTGTTTGATGAGGGGCAAATACAGTATGTAAGCCATTTGTGTGACAGGCTGGATTGTATGGTTCATGATGTCCTTCTTTCTGTGTTTCCTCTGCAGGTCAGCGCCCATCAGAAGAAGGGGTTGTGGTGTGCCATCGCCAAGGACCTACGGACCCTGGGGTTCCATAGCTAGCGGAGCACCCAAAGCAGGAAACAGACAGAGGAACTGAGACACTGAGCCCAGAAGACCGCAGAGGCCCAGCTGGAGACAGCCTCCCAATGAGGGAGGGGTGCCCATCAGAGGCTGACCCTCCTAATGGCCTGCATACTAGCGGTGGCCAATCCTGAGTTGGATGGGTGCTTGAGGACAGCACAGCAGCCACAAGGGGGTGAGTACAGACTGTGTGGTATTTTGCATATGTTGCCTGACATGGGGTTTGGGTACAAGGTTCTAGTCAGTGGGTGCCCCAATATGCCGGTTTAGGCATTACTGCATGGTCCTGCTTAGCTATGTAGGGTGGTATGCATTTTTGGTAATGCTAGGTAGCTAGCATACCATCGCAGACAGGGCTTAGTTGGTCCCAGTAGGTGTGAAGATGGTAGTGTTTGGGTTCCTTCCTGCTGCAGTACCTAGACATGGTTTGTCACTGTTGTCCAGAATGCCCAATGTTAGTTCCAGGGAGTGGCTGTGATGTGTATGCCATCTGTGCTGTTGGTGCTGTGATTGACCCTGTGCTCCCTTTCTTTCTCCCCCACCCTCTCTCCTTTTGTCATCCCGTCCATGTCTGCGTAGCATCATCTGGCGAAGGAGCAGGGGCACCAGCGAGTGATAGAGCTACAGCCCACAGGACCCAGGAGGCAGAGTCCACCAACGCCGAGGGGACCAGTTGGATGGAGGGAGAGGGGTGCACCACGGGGGAGACTGGAACAACGACTACAGAATCTGATTCCTCCTCTGATGGAAGCTCCCTGGTGGTGGCGGACCCCTCTGAGACCACCCCAGCTACAAGATCTTCTGCCACCCCCGTACCAGAACCCCCCTCCCAGTAGCTCCCCACCCAGTTGCTGGTGCCCACTCACCCAGGAGGGAGGGAGTCTCCTTCACCCCAGGCACCTCATGCCCTGACCCAGTCAGCCCTGCTGCCCTCAGTGAGGAGGCTATTGACATCCTGAGATCCATCTCTGTAGGGCAGTCAACCATAGTGAATGCCATCCAGGGGCTGGAATCCCAGATGCAGCAATGCAATGCCTTCTTGGAGGGCATTCATGGTGGCTTGGCAGCCCTACACAGATCAGGCTCTGGCCTCCTCTCTGATGGCAGCCAGTGTCCTTGTTTCTTCCGTCCCCCCTCCAACTACCTGTTCCCACAGGCCTCTCCCTCAGCCCATCCCAAGCACACAATCTGAAAAGCACACACACAGAACAACATCCAGGACTCGCACAGACAAACACAGGCACCACACCTCACTCCACAAGCACACATGCACATACAACAACCAGATGCACACACAACAACAGCCACTGCCTTCACTGTCTCCGCCTCCTCATCCTCCCTCAGAGTCACATCAGCACTCACACCTGCATGCACTGCATCATCAGTCCCAGATCCTGCCACCTGTACAGCTGTGCCCATAGTCACCACAACAGCAGACATGCAGACATGCACCCCACACACCACATGTGCAGTCACCACCACCACCATCATCACCACCTCATGCAGCACACCCACCTCAGTTGCAGAAACCACCACGACATACATCCACACGTCCTTGTTTGTCCTCCCCCACCCTGTCTGCCCCCCTCCAAAGACATATAATCGCTCCCACTCAGACATCCAACAGCCATCCACCTCACACACGCATTCTGTCCATGCACCTGCACCCAAGTCCAGCAAACCTCCTCCTACAACCACTCCCTCTACCTCCACTCCCTTTCCTCCTTCCACACTCCACCCCACTGGTCCTAAGAAGCTTTTCCTTTCCTTGACCTCTTCCCTATCCCACCCCCCCATCCTGCCCGTAAGAGGAACGTACCTCCCCAGCACAGTCCCTCCAGCTCTCATTTGACTCCTGTTCCTCCCCCTAAGATTTCTCCCGCCACTAAAGGGAACAAAAGTGGCACTCCGGCCCCCCGTTCAAAGGCCACTCCTCTGCCCCTATCCAGAAGGGCAATGACACACCCCCTCCCAAACCTAAGCCGAAGGACCCCCTCCAAGAACCCACTCCACTGTCTCCTGAGGTGCCTGTCTGCCATCTCCATGATGCCCCTGCCGAGTGGAGTGTCTGGGCTGTCAGGAGTTAAGTTGGGCCCTGGACGTTACCCTGTGGCCTTTAAAACTTTGGACTGGCCAATAGCACTTTCTGTACATGTATATATCCCTTTTAGCAATTGAGTTCACAGTTCCCACCTAATTACAGTGGTTAGACAACAGGTATGTGTCCTGGCTTTCTTTGTTCCTGGGATATGTTGCTGTTGATTTATTCTGCAGATTGTTTTGAGAGTGTGGCATGTGTGTTTGGTGTGTGTTGTGCGTGTGTCACTTTCCCCTCCCTTCCTTCTGTCCTATGAGGCTGTACTCACCGTTGTCGTCTTCATCGGCGTTGCTACTCCTGGACGGCCATCACGTGGTACAGCATCGGGAAGACTTCCAGTTCGGGTTCCATGGCAGTCGCGGACTCCTCTGTGTCCCTGGAGGTGAGTGTCTCTTTTTATATGATGTGTTTCTGCCAGGCTTTAGGGGGCAATGTGAACATCCAGGAAATGCTGGCGGTCTGCTATGTCTGTAGGAGGCTGGCCTAGTTTGAAGTGGGTACCAGAGGTACTTACACCTTATACTAGGTCCAGTTATCCCTTCTAAGTGAAATGTAGTCAGTGTCTAGAAGCCAGGCTGTCCAGGGGTAGCTGTAGCTGAGCAGCCAAGGCTGAACTAGGAGACATGCAAAGCTCTTGCAATACCACTGTAGTCACACAGTACTCACACACATGAAAGAAAATACTCAGGGTTACAAAAATAAAGGTACTTTATTTTGGTGACACAAATGCCAAAAATACCTTAGAGACTGTTAGAAATGGGGTCTTTGGTTGGCAGTCAGGTTACCCCCTGTCCAAGCAAGGACCCTCACTCTGGTCAGGGTAAAAGAGAATCCCCCTCAGCTAACCCCTGCTTATCTCCTTGGTAGCTTGGCACGAGCAGTAGGCTTAACTTCAGAGTGCTAGGTGTAAAGTATTTGGACCAAAACACACAGTAACTCAATGAAAACACTACAAAATGACACAACTCAGGTTTAGAAAAATAGAGAATGTTTATCTAAACAAAACAAGACCAAAACGACAAAAATCCACAGTACACAAGTTAAGTTATCACAAAAAATGCAAAAAGGGTCTTCATGTAATTTTGAACACAACGCTAACGCTGTTAGCATGAAAATGTACCTTGGGTGCATCAAAAATAACCCACACGGGTGAGGGTGCGTCAAAAAGGGCTTGCAATGTGTTGATTTCCCTCACAAGCGAGACCGTGCGTTGTTTCTCCTTTCGCCTGGTCAGCGTGTGCCATTTCTCTCTCTGCAGGAGAGCGATGCGTCGATCTGGTCAGCACTCTCAGGTCCGGGCACGCCTTGCGTTGTTTTTACATACCCAGAGGTGTTTGGACCCAGAAATCCAGCCGCACGATGATCCAAAAACCATGCAGCGCGTGTTGCAATCTCACCAGCCTTCGCAAGCAATGCTGCACGTCGTTTCTCCAGCCACGGCGTCAATCTTCTGGTTGCGTTGAAGGCGAGCATCAATTTTCAGCCACAAAACCGGCGGCGCATTGATTTTTCAGCCGCAGATCAGAGTTCCGTTTATCTTTTCCCCGCACGGTGGTTGGTGCGTGGATTTCTCACTCTTAGGCTGCCAGCTTCTCCTTTCAGCGTCCCAGGAACTGGATGGGCAACACTTGGCAGAGTAGGAGTCTCAGCAGAGTCTCCAGGTGCTGGCAGAGAGAAGTCTTTGCTGTCCCTGAGACTTCAAACAACAGGAGGAAAGCTCTAAATCAAGTCCTTGGAGAGTTCTTCACAAGATGGAAGGCACACAAAGTCCAGTCTTTGTCCTCTTACACTGTCAGAAGCAGCAACTGCAGGATAGCTGTACAAAGCACAGTCACAGGCAGGGCAGCTCTTCTTCCTCAACTCTTCAGCTCTTCTCCAGGCAGAGATTTCTCTTGGTTTCCAGAAGTGTTTTAAAGTCTGTGGTTTTGGGTGCCCTTCTTATACCCATTTTGCCCTTTGAAGTAGTCTTACTTCAAAGGAATGTCTCTCTTGTTTGTGAAATCCTGCCTTGCCCAGGCCAGGCCCCAGACACACACCAGAGGGTTGGAGACTGCATTGTGTGAGGGCAGGCACAGCCCTTTCAGGTGTGAGTGAGCACTCTTCCCCTCCCTCCTAGCACAGGTGGCTCATCAGGAAATTCAGACTACACCCCAGCTCTCTTTGTGTCACTGTCTAGTGAGAGGTGCGACCAGCCCAACTGTCAAACTGAACCAGACAGGGAATCCACAAACAGGCAGAGTCACAGAAATGGTTTAAGCAAGAAAATGCTCACTTTCTAAAAGTGGCATTTTCAAACAGACAATCTTAAAATCAACTCTACTAAAAGATGTATTTTTAAATTGTGAGCTCAGAGACCCCAAACTCCACATATCTATCTGCTCCCAAATCGAATCTACACTTTAATCATATTTAAAGGTAGCCCCCATGTTAACCTATGAGAGGGACAGGTCTTGCAACAGTGAAAAACGAATTTAGCAATATTTCACTGTCAGGACATATAAAACACATTAATATATGTCCTACCTTAATCATACACTGCACCCTGCCCTTGGGACTACATAAAGCCTACCTTAGGGGTGTCTTACATGTAAGAAAAGGGAAGGTTTAGGCCTGGCAGGTGGGTACACTTGCCAAGTCGAATTTACAGTTAAAACTGCACACACAGACACTGCAGTGGCAGGTCTGAGACATGATTACAGAGCTACTTATGTGGGTGACACAACCAATGCTGCTGGCCCACTAGTAGCATTTGATTTACAGGCCCTGGGCACCTTTAGTGCACTTTACTAGGGACTTAGTAGTAAATCACATATGCCAATCATGGATAAGCCAACTACATACTCATTTTGTATAGGAGCACTTGCACTTTAGCACTGGTTAGCAGTGGTAAAGTGCCCAGAGTAACAAAAACAGAGTCCAGCACACATCAACAACCTGGTAAACAGAGGCAAAAAGTTAAGGGACAGCACGCCAAGGATGAAAAGTCTAACAGAGACTACACTCTCTTAGGAGGTATTATACACAATATATACACTAGAATCCAAAAACAGGTAGAAAACAGTGCAAATAGTGAAAATCACAATAGGTTGCAGTGAACCTAGGGGGAACACAAACCACATACTAAAATAGTGGAATGTGGATGTCAGTTTCCCACCTATGCAAGTGTAGTGTGTAGAGGGACGCTAGGAGTGTAAGAACACACCAAAGGTAAGTAATAGAACCCACCCCAGAGCCCAGGAAAGCAGGAGTAAATCAAAGTAGGTTTCCTGAAACACAAAAGAAGGCATGGTAGAAGATTATGCAAGAACCAGAAGAGACTGCAAGACACCAATGATGGATTCCTGGATCTGAAGACCTGTGGAAGAAGGGGACAAAGTCCAAGAAGCACTCAAGCGTTGAGGGAGAACAGAGAGGTGCCTGCTGAAGCAAGGAAGTGACTTTGTCACTCCACGGGAGATTCCTTTGGTTCTTCTGGTGCAGGTTGAAGACAAGCAGCCCTCGGAGGATGCACAACCTGGAAACTGTTGCAGTTGCTGGTAGGAGCTGAAGATACTATGTTGCAGAATTCTTCTTTGCTTCTTTGTTGCAAGTTGTGGAGTTCCTGGGGGGTTCAGCTGCGGTTCTGTCGGTAGAAGATGAAGCCTACACCAGAAGAACCGAAGGAATCTCCCGTGGAGTGACGGAGTCTCTGCTCTGCTTCAGCAGGCACCTCTCTGCAGCGACGACTGGTGGCGTGGGTCCCCTCTCCAGATGATAAGCGTGGATCCAGCAACACGGGTGGTGGACTAAAGTGATCCTGACAGTCCCAACGTCCGGCTATCCAACTTTGGTGGAGGTAAGAGCTCATCTCCCCACGCAAAACAGTACCTCCATTTACTGCGTGACTTGCAGTTGCCAAGGCTTCTGTGCAACCTTCCATAAATTTCTTCATGCACAGCTTAGGCCCCCAGCACTCCATCTAGTGACGCACAGCTATCTGAGTGGTTATCCGGTGGTGTGGGATCCCTTTGTGTTGTGCTGCATTGGCCTCCATTTGCACCTCCTTTGCCCCGTGCTGTGGGACTCCTGTGCGTGCTGCCTGGTCTTCTGAGGGCTCTCTGAGTTGCTGAGAGCACCCTCTGTCTCTCACTCCTGGGTAGAGGCCACCAGGACCCTTCTGGTCCCGGGCATTTTCCGCTAACTGCGTGTTTTTCGCGTGCAAGGCTTGTTGGCGGAATACAGCGACGCAAACCAGACTGCAATCATCCGTCCGGTGTGGGACATCTTCTGCACCAACCTGGAACCCGTATCTGTCTTCTTGGGTGCATAACTGATTTTGTCTTCTCACCGGTGGTTCTTCTTTTGCACTTTCATCCGGGTTAGCAGGGGCTCATGTTCTCCTTGGACTCTTCAGCGCTTCTTGGACTTGGTCCCCTTCTTCTGCAGTCTTCAGGTCCAGGAATCCATTGTTGGTGCCTTGCAGTCTCTTCTGGTTCTTGCATAATCTTCTATCACGACTTCTTGTGTGTTCTAAGAAACCTGCTGTGATTTGCTCCTGTCTTCCTGGGCTATGGGGTGGGATCTATTACTTACCTTTGGTGTTTTCCTACACTCCCAGCACCCCTCTACACACTACACTTCCCTCGGTGGAAAACCGACTTTCGCATTCCACTATTTTAGTATGTGGTTTGTGTTCCCCCTAGGTTCACTGCAACCTATTGTGATTTTCACTATTTGCACTGTTTTCTACCTGTTTTTGGATTCTAGTGTATATATTGTGTATAATACCTCCTAAGAGAGTGTAGTCTCTGTTAGACTTTTCATCCTTGGCGTGCTGTCCCTTAACTTTTTGCCTCTGTTTCCCAGGTTGTTGATGTGTGCTGGACTCTGTTTTTGTTACTCTGGGCACTTTACCACTTTAGTGTATATGTTGTGTATATTACTTTTCTCCTGAGGGAGTATAGTTTCTAAGGTATTTTTGGCATTGTGTCACTAAAAATAAGGTAACTTCATTTTTGTAACACTGAGGCCTGTATTTATACTCCGTTTGCGCCGAATTAGCGTCGTTTTTTTCGACGCAAATTCGGCGCAAAACTAACGCCATATTTATACTTTGGCGTTAGACGCGTCTAGCGCCAAAGTATGGGCAAATAGCGTAATTTTTTTGCGTGAGCGCCTTCCTTGCGTTAATGAGATGCAAGGAAGGCGTTCCCGTCTAAAAAAATGACGGCGACGCAAATGCGTCGTATTTATACGCCCGGGAGGTGGCGGGTCAAAAAACCCCGCATTTGCGCCACTATTTAACGCCTGGGTCAGGGTAGGCGTTAAGGGGCCTGTGGGCTCAAAATGAGCCCACAGGTGCCCTCCCCTGCCCCCAGGGACCCCCCCTGCCACCCCTGCCCACCCCAGGAGGACACCCAAGGATGGAGGGACCCACCCCAGGGACATTCAGGTAAGTTCAGGTAAGTATAATTTTTTATATTTTTTAATTTTTTTTGGGTGGCATAGGGGGGCCTCATTTGTGCCCCCCTACATGCCACTATGCCCAATGACCATGCCCAGGGGACATAAGTCCCCTGGGCATGGCCATTGGGCAAGGGGGCATGACTCCTGTCTTTACTAAGACAGGAGTCATTTAAATGGCGTCTGGGCGTCGAAAATAATGGCGCAAATCGGGTTGAGGCGATTTTTTTGCCTCAACCTGACTTGCCCCATTTTAAGACGCCCTAACGCCATTTTCCCCCTACGCCGGCGCTGCCTGGTCTACGTGTTTTTTTTCCACGCACACCAGGCAGCGCCGGTCTGCTAGCGCCGGCTAACGCCATTCCATAAATACGGCGCCCGCATGGCGCTTCAGAATGGCGTTAGACGGCGCTAAATGTTTTGACGCTAAACTGCGTTAGCGCAGTTTAGCGTCAAAAAGTATAAATATGGGCCTGAATATTTTCTTTCATGTGTGTGAGTACTGTGTGACTAAAGTGGTATTGCAAGAGCTTTGCATGTCTCCTAGATCAGACTTGGCTGCTCAGTTACAGCTACCCCTAGACAGCCTGGCTTCTAGACACTGACTACATTTCACTACTAAGGGATAACTGGACCTGGTATAAGGTGTAAGTACCTTTGGTACCCACTACAAACAAGGCCAGCCTCCTTCAGAGATGAAAAGCTGAAATCCCAGCAAGCCTATATAGCTTTAGAGGCAGAAAAGTTGGCCCTAGAGATAAAAAATTGGGCAAGAGCAAAAGAAAGAGATGGTGGCAGCGAAGAAGACTCTGAGATGTCTAGGGGTGGTGGCTTTTGTCCCAGTTTACCCAAGGGGGTGGCCCCTGTGTACCAGGAGGGGGATGACATAGACAAGTGGTTGGAAGCCTTTGAAAGGGCTCCCAGATGAGAAGGGTTAATCCTCAATATTGGGGTTCACTCCTATGGGAATTTGTCCAATATCTGAGAGTAATAAGCTCCTAACCCTAAGGGGGGGGGGGAAATAGATTCCTATCCCAGTGAAGACATGTTTAACCAAGAAGTTTGGTCTGAACCCAGTGCAACACAAACTCAAGTTCAGGGACACCCAGAATACGACTACCCAGTCCTGGGTTGATTTGGAGGATGTCTCAGTAAAGGCACTAGGCTGGGCTGGATACAGGGCAACAAGGTAAGTACCTTTGAGGGGCTATGGAATTTGATTATGAGTGAGCACCATCTAACTAATTGTGTCCAAGAGAGGTTGTGTCAGTATCTAGTTGACTCTAAGTTGAGCAACCCCAGAGAGCTGGGGGAAGCCCCAAATGACTGGTTGAGAACCAGAGATAAACAAAAACCCAAGGGTGTGATCAGAAAAGGTGAGGACAGGGTTCTTCTCAAGGGAAGAACCAAGGAAGAGAAGATAAAAAGTCCAAGGAGTCCTCACAAGAGTTCCCAAAACTACACAGGGAGGGGGATTCCAAAGACATGCCACTTCTAAGGGGAAGGGGAACTAGGGGATGCATTATGATCCTGTTGAGGTAGAGAGGTTTCAATAACTTGCTAAGGCCGGCAAGTGTTTTGAGTGCCATCAGCCTGAACACAAAAGAGGGGATGCAGTCTGCTCAAAGAAGCCCCCCACAGGTGGACAGACCCATGGGATTGCTAGTATAGGTGAGGGGGTGGAAGTTGGCCCAGGGTTGGGATCAGGGTACAGAAAGGTCACCTTAGTGTCTGTGGGTGGGGTGGACATTGCAGCCATGGACACCTTTCCTCCCAGCATAGAGAGGTATATGTAGAGGCCTAAAGTCAATAGGACTGAGGTGGAGACTCTGAGAGATACAGGAGCCATTATGACTATGGTCACAGAAAAACTGGCTTCTCCAGAGCAGGTCTTACCTGGTGTATTCCACCAAGTGACATATGCAGATAGTAGAACCAAGCTCTATTCAATGGCAATGGTGAGCTTAGAATGGGGAGGTGTGACTGGCCCTAAAAAGGTAGTTGTAGCTCCTTCCCTGCCAGTAAAGTGTCTGCTAGGAAATGATCTGGAAGCATCTGAGTGGTCAGAGGTGGAAAGAAGGGTCCATGCACATATGACGTTCCTCCATGAAAGGGTGTGTGCTGTGACCAGGTCACAGGCAGCACAGCAGGGAAGCTCTGGACGCTTGGACCTAGGAACAACGGGCCAAGCCCCCAAGAGCAAAAGAAAAGGCGCAGAGTCTGGCTTGCCGGCCCCAAAAAGTGGAGAGGTTCAGGAGGAATCCAATTCTGAGGGGGAGTATCTGTCCTCTGAGGGAGGGACTCCACCCCTGCTAGCTGTCCCTGACCTGGCTGAATTGCAAAGGGCAGGAAAGGCACACCAGAGAAGAGTTGTGCCAAGGACAAAGGGGGTGTCTCATCCTTGAGGGCCTGAGGCAGACTGCCTCCAGGCAAGAACAAGGGGATGTCAGTGGACCTCACAAGGTTTATTGGGAGGATGGAGTTCTCTATACTGAGGCAAGGGAACCCAAACTAGTGGCAACCAGGAGAGTGGTGGTCTCCCTCCCAGAAGTTCAGGGAATTCCTTCTTACTTTAAGCCATGATATCCCCTTAGCAGGACATTTGGGGCAGACCAAGACCTGGACCATGCTGGGCAATCTCCTTTATTAGCCCCATATGTCATAGAAATTAAAGGAGTTTTGGAGCTCATGTGTCATCTGTCAGACCAGCGGCAAGACAGGGAGCAAGCCAAAGGCTCCCTTGATGCCACTACCAATGGTTGGGACTCCTTTTGAGGGGGTGATGATTGACATAGTTGGTCCCCTACACCCATCAACTGCCTCAGGCAACCAATACATTTTGGTGGAAGTGGACCATGCCACCATGTATCCAGAGACTATACCCCTCTGGACAGTCACTGCTCCCACAGTGGCTACGGCCCTGCTTGGTGTTTTCAGCAGAGTAGAATTCCCAAAGGAGGTGGTCTCAAATAGGGGCACAAACTTTCTGTCTGCCTAGCTGAAGACAATGTGGGATGAATGTGGTGGTACTTATAAGTTCACCACCCCATATCATCCCCAGCCTAATGGTCTGCTGGAGAAATTTAACAAGACCCTGAAGGGCAGGATCATGGGTTTGTCTGACAAAGAGGATATACGATGTTCTCCTCTCACGTCTGCTTTTTGCATACAGGGAGGTAAACCAAAAAGGAGTTGGATTCAGCCCCTTTGAGTTACTGTTTGGGCACCCTGTAAGAGGCCCATTGTGTTTAGTGAGGGAGTCCTGGGAGAAGACTCTCAAAGAGTCAAAACAGAATGTGCTGGATTATGTGCTGCACCTGCAATTGCGTATGGCTGAGTACACAAAGAAGGCAAGCAGCAACCTGTAGGCCAGCCATGATCTCATGAAGCTTTGGCATGACCAGAAGACTACCATGCCTGAGTATCGCTCAGGTCAATTGGTGTGGGTTTTGGAGCTTTTGGCTCCTAGGGCCCTCTATGCCAAGTGGACTGGGCCTTACCCCATCTGGAGAAAAAGGGGGAGTTCACCTACCCGGTAGACCTTGGCACCCCCAGATATCCTCATAGGATCCTGCTTGTGAACAAACTGAAACCCCACCAAGACAGGGAAGCCATGACCATGCTGATGGTCACAGATGAGGAGGAGAGTGAACCTCTGCCAGACCTCCTCTCCAACAATGTACAAGATGGGTCAGTGGAAGGAGTAGTATTCTCTCCCATGTTGACAGCCCTGCAGTAGAAAGACTGAAGGCTAGTCTTGGAGCAGTTTGCTGGACTGTTCTCTCTGATCCCTGGACTCACCAATTGGTGTGTCCATGACATTGACACTGGTGACAGCTTATCTGTCAAAAAAAGTTGTACAGGTTGTCAGACCAGGTCAAACCCAACATCAAAGCTGAGGTAGCTAAGATGTTGGAGTTAAAGGTAATTGAGCCCTGTGATAGTCCTTGGGCCAGTCCAGTGGTACTGGTACCCAAACCTAATCCCCAAGGTGGGAAAAAAGAGCTAGGATTCTGTGTAGACTACAGAGGTTTAAATGCAGTCACTAAGGCTGACTCTCACCCCATACCTAGAGCTGATGAGCTCATTGATAGCCTGCAGTGAGCACAATGTCGTAGATATGTTTCACAGCTTGTGACGCACCTTTGATTTCACTTTATTAATCATCTATGAGCCTTAAAGTGGCAGCTGCCTGAACTACTTTACTGGACAGTATTCAATGACCTAACTCCGCCAGCGGAAGTTGTCATGGTGGTAGGCGGATACAACAGTGGTGGACATTGCCATTGGAACTCATTGTGGTCTTTGGTGGTCTTGCGCTAATGGTGATGTCTGCCGACGGTGATGGTGTCTTACATGGCGGACACTAAGGGGCATATTTATACTCCGTCTGCGCCGAATGTGCGTCAAAATTTTTGACTCTCAATCGGCGCAAACCTTGACCCATATTTAAACTTTGACGCCCGAGCACGCGGACGCCAAAATCCCGCCATTTGCGTCATTTTCTGGATGCGGGAAACCGCCTTGCGTTAATCATATGCAAGGTAGGCGTTCCCGTCCAAAAAAAGCCGTAAACGGCCGTGCGTCGTATTTATTCTTCCAGGCAAAAATCCAGCATGGCCGGGAGACGGAGGCGGAAAATGACGCACAGCCTGATTTGCGTAAAAAATTAACACCTGGGTCAGGGCAGGTGTTAAAATGGGGCAAACACACCTGTATTTAATCGGAACACACAGAAGCAGCAGCAGAGCAGCAAAAGGGAGATATGGAGGTGCTTCTCATCCAGCGTGCACGCAGACGCAGAGCCCAGCAACAACAACAGCAGCTACCACAACACCAGCAGGGACCCCAAAGGCAGCGCAAAGGCAGGAGACGATATTCCGCACCAGGGCAACCCTTCATGGCCTCAGGGAACATGACATCATCCAGAGGTACAGGTTGAATTGGCAGGCCATTCAGCAGCTGCTGCGCAACATTGAGCCACAGTTGGCACCCACCTTGCTGACACCCCGCACCATCCCAACAGAAACCAAGCTGCTAGCTGTACTTCACATGTTGGCAAGTGGCTCCTTTCAAAGCACTGGCTCCCTGGTTGCCGGGATATCACAGCCATCATTCTCTGCCTTCTTGGCCAAAGTACTGGATGCCATCATTGGACTCACACCCTGCCACATCTGCTTCCAAAACACACAGCAGAAGCAGCAGGAGAAAAAAAAGGGGTTTTACCTCATTAATGGATTCCCACATGTCCTTGGTGCCATTGACTGCACACATGTACGCCTTGTGCCACCTGCTGCAACTGAACACCTCTACCGCATTAGGAAGCACACACACTCCATCAATTTGCAGGCCATTGTCGATCACCAAGGATTGATCACCAACAGTGTGGCAAATTATCCTGGGAGTGTACATGACTCATTCATCTTCCGTCACTCTACCATCAATCAACACTTTCAGGATGGACGATATGGCAATGGACTACTTGTTGGTAAGTACAGAAACCTACTTATATACACACTGCACAGCAACCCTCTAGGACACACAACACATACACCATGACAGCAACATGTGGACAGGAACACACTGAGGTTGTGACACCACTAGCCATGTTTGATAGGTCTGCAGTGAACCTGTCACACATCTGAAATTAGTGTACAGTCAAATCTTAAAACGTCAATGATCACAACGTATGGAGAGGTTTAGCTAATTGTCACCTTGCAAAATGTAAGCGTCTCACTGATGTCTAAATTAATTCATTGCATATGTCTAAAGGTATGTGATGTCCAGGGTACATAGATGCTAACATGTTACCACCACTGTCAATTTGAATCTGTGTATGGAACTATCATCTCACCCCCAGTGAAGACACAGGGACACCTGTATCACAAGTCACAATGCTAGGGAGTGCACACTGCACTGCAAATCCCAAAACATACTGCTGACAACCGGTCAGCAGGCAAACACTCATTCAGCCAAGGAAACAACCCAATGCAGATGGTACATCCTAGAAGCCTATGAAGCAACACAATAACACAAAAGAGTCACAGACAACACAAGACAACTACTGCCATGCAAGGTGATATGAATGGTGAAAGCTACATCAACATGATCCCAATCATTTTCTTTTTCAGCTGATCAGGGGTATGGGATCCAGCCATGGATTATGACACCATTTGGCAACCCAAGCACTGCAGCAGAGCGTGCCTACAATGAGGCACATAGGAGGACACGCACCATAGTGGAGAGGACCTTTGGCATCCTCAAGTCGAGATTCAGGTGCCTCGACATCACTGGTGGCAACCTCCTATATTCACCAGAAATGGTCTGTGAGATCATTTTAACATGTGCCATCCTGCACAACATTTGTATACGAAGGAACATTCATTCCCCTATTAGAACCAGAGCCACAAATGCCTGAAGAGGAGGATGCTGGCCTGCAACATGAGGGGGAACAACAAAACACAGCTGCTGGATTGTGTAGGCACCAACATATTGTCAACAATTTCTTTTAAAACAACTCACCATCACCACTGTAGCAACATATGTAAATAAACACTGATAATAATCACCATATCATGGTCTGGGTAATCATTTTTGCTCACCTTTATCTCTAACTATCAGAATAACAGTGTAGCCTCATGGAGCATTGCTGATATACCAATTAGGACACAGAACATTACAAAGCAATTGTGATGCATATTACACAACAGTCACATACACACACACTGTATATAACAATTATCCTGTACATTTCACCTTTGAAGGGCAATAGCAGAGGACCACACCTATTTCACACATACATGTTGGCAACATGGTTCATCGCAGCATATGGCACACAACTAAAACACCATCAGTCTATAAGGGAAACAAAATGCCTCATACATGAGGCAGTGGATGTGCTATTGCATTGGTAACAGGAATGTATGACCAGAGCCTTGACAGCAGTAAGTCGTACAGCACCTATCTTTGCAAGGACTATCTGTGACTAGAGTTCCATATAAGCAGAACATAGACAGCACAAGTGCCACACCTATGACAAGCATTGCGCACATGACATTCCATGTACATGTCATCCCATTTCCTAACTCCTGACACACCCATGCTCCTGGTCTCACCCCACCTGTCTGAAAAGGTCCCTGGAATGGTAATATGTGTCCCCAGATATTCCCTCCTCTCCACACACAGACTAACAATAGTAATCCAGTGTGCTTCACCCTTTCCTATGGTATGCCATTGCCATAGTACATCTGACTGCATGGACATCAGGTCAATTAATACACTGGCTTGTAGTTTCTAAGCCCTGTTATCACCTGTAGATTGCTTCCCATGTGAAAGGTACTGTTGGCCATTTGAACTCAAATCTCACCTACAGGACTTGTGATAAACTGATGCAGCACACACCTGTGAGCACCTCCATGCAGACCACCCATTTGAACATGCACTGCCCTTGCAGATGCTTGGACAGCATAGAATTTGCCATTTTGTCGAATACACTGTTATGCATTGTTAGAAAATAAGCCGTGTAACACAGCCCTTGGGTTTATGTGTCACCTTCCAAAACACAGGACAAACACAGTTTCCCATGTCAACTGTCTTGTTCTTCCTCCGACTAGTGTAAGTCAGACCACTGAGTATGTACCTTGTGAAATTGCTGGATCCTGATTGGCCCTGCATCCTGTCAGCCTGACTGTGCGTTACCCTAAAGGTTCCTTGTGGCTACATATGTACCACACTTGCTTTCCCAAACTTCACATTCCTCAGGGGGTATTTTGTCAGGTGCTTCCTCAATGCATACCCAAATACATTGTATAGCATCATCTGCTGTTTAATTGTACCATAATTGTAAAATTGTCTTGGAATACCAAAATCATGGCCTATCCCTTGGCTGGGTCTCATGTATGCATGAACGACAAAGTGTGAAAGTGTACCAGGGCCGTATGCAGGGATTGGGTATGGTGCCTCCAGCAGAACCAGCAACCTCTGATAATGTGCATGAAATGTCCACACATGTTAGGACCCTGACAGTTCACACGCTGAATCAGATTGCTCACAACATATTGATGGCCTGTGCGTGCTGAATCAAGATTAATCAACACAGAGGCTATGATGTTCCCAGATGCAGTGGGAACTTTACAGGCCAACCTGTGTACAAATGTTGTAATGACACCTGCCGGAACATGACTCCTGAGATATGATCTCACTCAGCACAAAAGGTTGCCCTGTTGACAGTTTCATAACACGTCTGCAGTGACAGGGTGGGACCATCCCCATGTAGGTTCTCATGTCCTCATCGACTTTACTTCCATTGATCTCCGAAGGATACTTAGTAGATACAGGAATAGCCGCCACTGACTCATGATGAGACCTGGATGTAACTGTGACAACATATACCCCTAAAAATATACAGGATCAACATTGGACCACACACATGAACCAGACACCTCTGTGCAATTGATCATTAAAAATATGTGGCCACATGCTGCCTCATCTGCTGGTCCACCACTACCACAGGAGAGTTGTGTCTCAGTCATATGACCACAACTGTGGGATGATGTTACAGTTGTGGGTCACCTTTGGCTTTCCGTGTCAATAACATGGCACCCACTTAGTTGGTACATGTGCCTGACTCACGGTGTGTTCACCAACAAGTGCCTAGGAAGCAGTTTCCAAATTTCCAGGACATGTGATGGGCAACTTTTGGACCATTGACATGAGCAAGCGTCTGCCATCTATCCGGTGCATGCTTTGTCATTTGTGGTGTCTACGTTACCCAAAATCTTGGAAGTGCACACAACAGATGTTGCTACATATATGACTGACACATGTCCTCTCTCATTTCCACACTGACTTGCATCTCAGGTTTGGACACATTGACTTCACATTCATACAAGCATATTTTCAATAATGCATCTTGTGATGCACACACACTGGGTCAACAACTACATTAGTAGCCAATGCACACATATTGAGCCATAGGCATTGAGGTATTGTGCTTATGTGCGTCACCTTGCTATCCTCTCCTGACGCCAAACATGCCCAATTTGTGCTATACATATATGTAGGCCACACATATGGCCATCTAGTGCGTCAGCCAAGAGTGAAAATCCTGTCAAGGAAGTAGTGGATCATGGTCCGCAGCAGTATGATGTCTCACATGTGCCCATACACCGTCAAGACCAAAGTGGGTGCAATCAACCTATCTCAGTTGTGTCACAAATGTTACATAACATTAAAATGATAAAATTACCCAAACCCAGTTAATGCCCTGAAATTTTGACGAATACTCGTAAAAAAATGACGCACAAGCGTAAAAAAATTATGCTTATGCCCAAAAAACGACGCATAATGCCCTGAAAACACCATTGACTCTTCCACACTGTACCTCAGAAAATTGGTTAAATGTTAGACTATTTCCAAATATATGGATGCAGGCTCATTTTTACTCCTGTGCGTCAAAAAAGATGACGCCCAAACTGTATGCGTCAAAATTTGTTGACGCATAACGATAAAAATGGCAGTAATTTTATGCAGGAAGTGATGTAATAGGATATCCTGTTTACAGATTATGTACAGTGGGTGTACTTTCACTTTCACTTTGCAGTCTGTGATTCTTCTAGACTCTGTGGCTGTATTCAGAGTTTTGTCTAGTCAAATTGTGCTTTTGTCTCCTGTGTGGTCCATTGCATGTCAGTTTGTGAATAAAATATTGTTGTTGTATCCTGTCTGAGTGTTTATTGTGTACTATTGTCCAGTATTGTATTGTGTTTGTTGTTTTTGGGGGTCTGTTGTGGGTAGTGATAGTTTGGGGATATTTGGGCTCTTTTAGTTGTTTAGTTTACTTTTTCTTATTCTAGTTTCCCCCTATTCTCCTTTGTTCTCCTTTATCCCCTATTACCCTTTTTTGTGCTAAGATGTTGGGTAGGCCACGCCTTGGTAAGATGGGTGAGGGGGAGCTTGGGGGTTTCATATGGCTGGTGTGCCATTTCCTCCCCCTTATGATTGAGGCAGGTGGGCGGCTGATACAGGGGTATCACATCGAGGCACGGAGGCTCCGGTGGGGAAAGGTTCTGCATCACTTGCAACGTGTCTATCGGACCCCGAGGAATGACCACCAGCTGAAGCACCGCTGGGCTGACCTCATCTCCAGGGAGCAAGATCTGCTGGACCACCTGGGACTTGTGATTGGTGGCCCTGTTGGTGAGTAAAAATCATGTAAATGTGCACGATTAAATGCTCTGTAGCGACATCAGATGATTTGTACAATATCTGCCGGCAATGTTGTTGAGTGTGTGGAATGCTTTGGAAACATACAGGGTCATTGATGGACTATGTTAAGGACCACAATTGCTAGCTGTCAGGAAGCAAGTGCTCTGCAATCTTACTGAATACTTTTGCTTAATGTAAGTTGGTGCCGCCTTTGTGTCAAACAGCAACACAAATCAGGAGCCAATTATGTATATATAGGTCACATTTGCCTGTGAGGTATAGATTTTCAAAATCATTACCAACATTTGATGATGCAACAGCTAGACTGACTTTCGAAACACCACAAGATGCTGAAAATTAGTACAGGCTTCACGTCAATTGATGATAGCAATGTGGCCCAAACATATGTCTCATGTGTGTCTGGTGAGTGTGTAAGGCAAGCGATCACAGAAGTTCTATAAATGTTAGGGATCATTGTAGTCCTTCGGCATTTCGGATACATGTCAGATCTGGATTTGGAGACATAGGGAAAAAGTGCAAGGTGCCCTCAGCTAGCATCTTAGACTGGTATTTGGTGTTTGTTGTTCCACCTTTCGTTTACGGATGGCTGGCCAAAGGTATGCACATGGGTTCATATCTCTATGGTTGGTGCAACTCATCATACATGGGCCACATCAAATGAAGAAACTGTAACAACATGAGGGCTTACAACTGTCCCTGCTCCTCTGTACATTGTACCTGTGTGTCAGTCATGAATTTGTCATGGCCACAATGGCTGGTTGAATGGTAATGCACTCCTCAAGGAAAGTGGCTTTGGATGTCTCTCTTGGATAGACATGATGAGACGAATACACTCAATTTTTATGTCTGCTCACTAATGAAGGAGCATGTTTGCCACCACATGATATTTAGGGCCACTGCATGTGTGCAGATATGTGTGTAAATTTCACTGGAGACCCATGGTATGTACATGTTAGCCGTGCTATATCGGATGCAGTATCATCATGTCTGAGTGGCTTTACTTAATTATGTAATCTTACACATAGTATTTGTCTTTGGAATTGTTGGACAGTGCACAGAATTTGAGCACATTTCTCCCTTCCATGCCTTGCAGGTGGACCCGCACCCTACACTGTGGGTGAGGTGGCTTCATTCGAGGACCCCGACAACTCCAGTATGTGTTGATATGTCTGTTATGTGTTGTGTTTGCTGGTGATGTGTGATGGACTCCTGTGTGTTGAACAAATAGCAAGGTGTGATGCGCTGGCCCATCATTTGTCTTGTTCCATTAGTGGGACTTCATTTTCTCACCATTTTAGAGTTGGCCAATGCTTATCCTATTGTCTTATTTAGGGATTCTAGGTCAGTAATGTAGGTCCCGCAATGTGAATGGGGATGAATCATGTGGATAACACTTGTATCAGCAAGAGTTGCACTGGACCTAATCTGTGAGTTAGTCAGCCTGTCAGACCCACATTCTTCCAGATTGGGGCTGCAAAATGCTTACCAACAGACTTCTGCTTCCCTATTCACTAATGTACTGATTAAACTGTAGGTTGAACGTCCTAGCAGCATGTAGCTCCACATGTAGTGCTACGAGTATGTGGCACTTGAGTGCTATGGCCTAGGTGTGCATGCAAATCATGGCCAGGGGTGTTCTTGCATCTCTGTGTTAGTTGTAAGTCATGGCTTACTGGAAGTATATGATGTGGACAAAGGTCTGTATTGCCAGACATGTGTGGCGCGGGGATTGGTCAAGTGTTTGCTGTCTCCTATTTGTAGATACACCTTACCTGTGGTGTGTGTGTTGAGCCAAACACATGTCCTGCTTTCATAAGCTTCCTGGGTGCCCATGTTGTTTGAAATTGTTAGTTGTTTCTCCACCCTCCTACCCTCAAACACAGGCATGGCTTTGTGAATAGTGTACCTAGGACTGATGATACAAGTTTGGTACACAGACATGTAAATCAGTGAATCTTTTGTCTGAACCTAGTATGCACACTCATGTTTAGCACATGAGAACTATACTAGCAAGTCCATTTACAACTTGCAGATCATGTGGCCCTAGATTATCATCCCGTATAATTACATTTGTAGCCCTGGCATTGGCGGAGGATGTGCTGCATGATTGTTAGCTGACAACTGGCACAACTCTGATGGCAAAACATGCCAGTTGTTACCCATCTTGTAGGGTTTGGATGTGCTATGTGTGATACGACCTTTGTAGGCTGGCCTGCCATGTACTTCCCCAGGGACATTCAATGATCTGTGTGATGATATGAGCTGTTACAAGTACAGTAGATGTATTGTCTGATTTACTTCTTGTGCCATTTCACACAATGCAGTTCCTAATGTATTTTTTTTCATTTGTCTTCACAGCTGCTAATATGACACCCATCCAGGTGCGGGAATTCCAAAGGTGGGCAATGCAGTACCAGCATATACTTCAGGTAGAGTCGAGGTACCGAAGAATGGCCCGCAGATACTGAAACCAACGGGCCTCCGGAGCCTGGAGGGCATTCCCACAGGGTGGCCCTTCTTTGCCCACCACAGCCACCACCAGCACCACCACCACTACCACCCAGGTGGCATACCAACAGCTGTGACCATTGTGGCAACAACATCGGCAAGTGCTCCAGGCCCTAGCACAGGACCACCTGCAGGGCAGCCCACAGACATTGACCCTACATGGCCCCACACTTCCTCAGCTGGCACACAGACCACCCCAGCTGCAGCTATTGACCCTGCTGCTTGTGTGGACATGCAGCGTAAAATGGACCGTGTCCTCAGAAAAATGAGTCGCCTGCGGCAGAATGTTCGCCATATTAACCGGCGGGTGCGGTCCATTAAGCGGATCCTCCGGAGGGCCAACCTCTAGACGTTTTGATGGACATGATTCGGACATGATTCCCTCCCCTCCCTCCTCTTTCCTTATTCTTATACTTTGTGGGTTTAGGGGGCTTAGTGTTAGGTTAGTATAGGCTGTTAGTTTAGTTATTTTTAGTGGGTGGGGGGTCCTGATTGTTTCTACTGCTTCTTTTTAGTGTGTGTTGGGCAATGTTGGGGTTCTCCTGTGTTTTGAAAAAAAAAAAAAACTAACAAAAAAATAGAAAAAGTTATAAAATAAAAATTTACAAAAAAATATATATTTGTTTAGTATAGGATAGTATGTATTTAGGTCGGTATCTGTTGTCCTCCATGTGTCCCGTCTCATAAGGGGGGTGGGGGGCTGTTGTTTAGAACGTTTCGTTACATGTGATAAGTAAGTTTAGCTTAGGTTAGTTAGGGACAGTTGTGGGTAATGAGTAGTTAGGGTGGATTAGGGTAGGTAAGGCTTTTCCTCTAGTTTTCACTTCTGTTTTTATAGTTTAATAAATATGTAGTAAACTCTTTACAGTATGTGTGAAATGCTTGTAGATCAGGGCCTTGGCATGAGTCTACTTGATTTCTTTTTTATTACATTTGTGTCATATGCTACAAACAAATCACAAATTAGCTGTAACATTGGCAGCTACCCCAGAGCTACCTTGGAAAGATTTGACCATTCATTGCAACCACTAATCACAGTTACTATGGATCCCAACGTGTTTTTTTCAATAAGTATGTTTTCAGTGTCACATACTGTGCGTCCAGATTTGGTATTGGGGACACTCTGTTATGTCTGACTGCAGTGTGATGTTCAAGGAAACCCTTATAAGGTGAGTGGTAGTAAGCACTCTTGTAGTATAGTCTTCATGACTCACATAGATCATTTGTTACACTCTTCAGCATGATTACTTATTTGGATGTAACTCATACACCTCCATTCATGCAGTTTGGTGACTGTTCGCTTAGATTTGTGGGCAATGTTATATGTGTTAGTTTTGCATGGAGGCAACATTTTGATGGCACTATTTATGGCTTAGATATCCCTTGAGGAAGCATTATTCTGTCCAACACAGCATTACGGTGTATAGTTTCTCTATTCATCAGATCTTACCCTCAGGAGGGCAGAGTATGGTAGAATCCAGGCCACTGTGCATAGTTAGCAGACTACATTATTTCAGGACAGTTGTATTGACAAGCTATTTAATTTGACAGGAGGCAATATTCAGTGATCTACTGCACGGTTGATGTGTCACATTACACAGAGACAAAGTGGTTGTGGAAGTGCTATTTATTGAAAAGTGCTGTAGTACTATATGTACATTGTCCATGATTGTGAGTCCATTATAGTGACATCTTCCATTGTGATCCTACACAAGTGCTACAGGAAAATGCATTTGACATGCTGGGGTGATGTGTCAGACAGTGCAGAGGGACAGGATTTGCCAATAAGTAAGTGAGAGACAATCACAAGGCAGGCTGACAAGATAGACAGTGGTTTGCAGAACAGTCATTGAGTACAGTTGTTGCAAGACTGGCATGTTACAAAGAGCAGGACCTTGGTAATAGATGGCCATGTGGCAGGGACTAGTGCTTCCGGGTACTTATATGTGTGGAGGTGATCTGTTCCATGTCTTCTTCTTCTGATGTGTGTGTTGCCTCCTCTGTCCTTGGTGGTGGGGGCTGTGAAGGGGCAACACACACCTCAGTGTTTGAAGACGTCGAGTCAAACATCCCGGTAACTGCTATCTGTGGGGATCTTAAGGGCAGTGCTGCTGCAAGGAGGATCTGCTGGTTCTTAAGAATAGCAGCCACATCACGATGGTAGGCAGCCAGGTTGGCCCTGAGGGGGTCATGATTGCATTTGTGCATGCAGTGGAAGGTTTGGGGTGCGAGGTGTTGTGGCAACTCCCTTACTGCAGTGGTGAATTCCTTTACAGTTTGTTGTAGTCCTTGCAGGATGGATGTTAGCGCTTGCATGGCTGCTGCCTGATCTGCAGATGACATCATGCCCGAACGCACCCCCTCTAAGCTGGCTGCCATAGTTTGCATCCCCACCTGCACCTCATTGGCCAGCTCCCGCTGTACTCCGACTACAGTTCTCTCAAAGCTGGTGCCTGTGTCATCTGAGTCCTTAGCTGTATTGGAGCTGGCAGGTCTTACAATTGGGGTTGTGGGTGGGTCCTCTGTGATGGCTGCTTGTTTTGTGCTCCTCCTTGTGACTCAAGATGGGGTCTGGAGGGTTCCAAGGACATCTTGGAGGGTCTGGTGGCTGATGTTTGTCAGCTCATCATCCATGTCATCAGGTTAGTCCTGGACAGGCATATCCGCAGGAGATCCATCGTCCTCTGCAACGAAATAGGGTACAATTAGTGTATCTGTGTTGTGGCATTTGTGATGTGACATGACTGCCTTGGGATGATTTTCACATTGTGATCTTGTTTCCTGTTCATTGATCCAGTCTTTCAGATTGGCATTCTCCCAGTCCTATGCCCCACCTGCACGTCACATGTATTGTGGTACGTTTTTTGACTTGTCGGCATCATCTCCTCTAGGTGTTGGTTTAGGCCAAATAGTGAATTGCCACCTTCTTGTCCTACTCAACCCTCCGTCTACATCCATTCTCGTGGTGAGACCTTTCACTGGCTCTGGGTGCTCTGATGGCACTAGCAGCACACTTAACAATCTGGACCTGCCCCAGTCTCTGATCTTTCACATCCACGTATATGTAGTTGAAATGTAGCGTATCCTATGCATAGCATTGTTATGGCACGATATGGATGTTAGCATTGGTAATGTGTACAGCTGATGTTGGGGAACGTGTGGAGATTGGATTGCCCTGATAGTCGTAACAGTGTCCTATTTCCTCCTCTGACTGTGCAGGTGTATTTCAGTGACCAGTTACATGTATCCTCCCCCTCAATGTTGTTGTCTGAGCAGTATGACATTTGGGATGTTGCATTGTGACCCAGGCACAGGATGGACACTGGCATATGCTGCATGGGTGTGACCTTAGTGCTGTGTAGCTCCTAATGTTGATGACATTGGCTGATGTTTGTGGCAACTATGGGCATTCACAATTGACAGGACTGGAACATTTGTCTTGTTTCAGGGGATTGTTAAAGTTGTCATCCTCAACCCACTAATTTAGGTGTGTATGATCCATGGGGACTTTACTGCCATTGGCTACTTGAGCTGCACACACAGCGGAGGTGGTAGTGACAACTGTTGTCACTGTTACATTCCAGTTGTCGATTGACAGAGGTTGTTAATTGGTCCCTAGTTAATGTAGGGGGTATAGTGGCTGACGTGTGACAGGATGTCAGTTTGACGTTGTGCCCTTCCCTCCTGGCGTGGCTTTACCTATGCTACATCGTTGGCATGGCAGCATACCCCCATGGAACTGTGGTTGCTGTTGTGTTATGGTGTGCCCCAGCTTCTCTCTGTACAAGCCATGCCCCCATGCTGTACCCCTTTACCCATGCCACTCCATGTATATGATGACTTCCATGCATTTTGTAGTCGGTATCCCCCCCCCGGTTGTAGTTGACATTAGTGCATTTTAATCCCCATGCAACTTACCCTGCATGTGTGTTGTCTCCTGTATATGATGACTTACATGCATTTTGTAGTCGGTATCCCCCCCCGGTTGTAGTTGACATTAGTGCATTTTAATCCCCATGCGACTTACCCTGCATGTGTGTTGTCTCCTGGTAGTCTGCGCTGTCCTGTCCTTGAATCCCTGTGACGATCTCCTCAGGGATGACGGCTGTGACCATCTCCTCCATGTGGTCCAGGGGCTCCTGGTGTGCTGGACTCCCACCTCCAGTCTGCAGTGCTGCCTTCCTGTTCCTGGCCATCTTTTCCTTGGTCCTGCACTTGCAGGCATGCCAGCGTTTCTTGCACTCAATGACTGTTCTGCGTAATTCTGCCACACTGTTAATCTTGTCAACAACTTGTTGCCATATTGCCTCTCTCCTACTGATTGGCAACTTTGAAGTGACAAACAGTTGGTGCTGGTGTTCCGTCACCTCTTTCACCAGGATTTCCTGCTCCTCTGCACTGAAGCGACACTTTCTTTTCTTCTTCTCCCTGTCCTGGTTCTTGTGTGGGTCCTCCTGGCTGGTTCCTGGTGTGTTGTCAACTTCCTGGGATCTGTACAGCCATCTGGACTCCATTTTGGCTCTCCTCTGCTTAAATGGCTGTGTTTGCGGGTAATTTTGATGCTATTGCGTAACAAAACGCGGCATATCCGGTTTGTGGTGTTGTAAATCGACCCACAGTCATTTCTGCCACGTTAACCCCCCCGCCCCTATCTTCCTATCTTTCTTCCTTACTCCCCGCCACCTTTAAACCCCATCCCCTATCTTTTCCCCTCTCCCCTCTACCTGACCCCCCCACCCTCCGCTTTCCCGCCGCCACCTCCTGCTCGCCCCCGCCCCCCCTGCTCCCATTCGTCGCCCCCAGCTGACCCCGTCTCCCCCCTCCTCCCTCTTATGGCGCCACTGCGCGACAGAGTTAGCGACCCTTGACCCAAGGGTAGGTCGCTCCCCCTGCCGCTGCAGCTCCACCAGCCCAGGCTCCTGAAACCTCCAAGCAAGTCCTGCGAAACTACAGTAAGTACTCCCCCCGCCCAGCCCCTCGCTCTGCCCCACGCTACTCACCTCTTCTCCTGCTTCTTTCTTCATCTTTGATCTTCCTCTGTGCTCTCCATCTGTATTCTTCATCTGTGTTCTTCTTTCTTCCCTGCACCCCGTCCTGCGTGTTCTTTCTTCTGTCTTCATCTGTGTTCTTCTTCTGTGCTCTTCTTTCTTACCTGCACCCCGTCCTGCGTGTTCTTTCTTCTTCTTTGTCCTTCTTCTGTGCTCTTCATCTGTGTTCTTCTTCTGTGCTCTTCTTCTGTGTATTTCCTCTGTGTTTCTTCCTTCTCTTCTGCACCGCGACCTGTGTGTGCTTTCTTCTTTCTTCATCTGTGTTCTTCGTATCCTCTGCTTCTCAGGTCTCTCCTCTTCTGCCTGACTCCTCTTCCTTGACTCTTCGCTCCTCTTCTTCTTTACCTTTCTTCTTGGCTCTTCTCTCTTCGGTTCTTCTGCTCCTGACTCCTTGCTCCTCTTCTTCTTTACCCTCTTCTTGGCTCTTCTCTCTTCGTTTCTTCTGCTCCTGACTCTTCTCTCTGACCTGCCTCACTCCCCTCCACCTCTGTAACCCCCCCTCCCCTATCTTCCTATCTTTCTTCCTTACTCCTGCCACCTTTAACCCCCCCTCCCCTATCTTTTCCCCCCTCCCCTCTACTTGTCCCTCCGCTTTCCCGCCACCACCTCCTGCTCGCCCCCGCCCCCCTGCTCCCATTCGTCGCCCCCCTCCCGCCCGCCGCCCCCAGCTGACCCCTCCTCCCCCCCTTCTCCCTCTTATGGCGGCCGCTGCGCGACAGAGTTAGCGACCCTTGACCCAAGGGTAGGTCGCTCCCCCTGCCGCTGCAGCTCCACCAGTCCAGGCTCCTGAAACCTCCAAGCAAGTCCTGCGAAACTACAATAAGTACTCCCCCCGCCCAGCCCCTCGCCCTGCCCCGCGCTACTCACCTCTTCTCCTGGCTCTTTCTTCATCTTTGATCTTCCTCTGTGCTCTCCATCTGTATTCTTCATCTGTGTTCTTCTTTCTTCCCAGCACCCCGTCCTGCGTGTTCTTTCTGCTGTCTTCATCTGTGTTCTTCTTCTGTGCTCTTCTTTCTTCCCTGCACCCCGTCCTGCATGTTCTTTCTTCTTCTTTGTCCTTCTTCTGTGCTCTTCATCTGTATTCTTCATCTGTGTTCTTCTTCTGTGCTCTTCTTCTGTGTATTTCCTCTGTGTTTCTTCCTTCTCTTCTGCACCGCGACCTGCGTGTGCTTTCTTCTTTCTTCATCTGTGTTCTTTATCTGTGTTCTTCGTATCCTCTGCTTCTCAGGTCTCTTCTCTTCTGCCTGACTCCTCTTCCTTGACTCTTCGCTCCTCTTCTTCTTTACCATTCTTCTTGGCTCTTCTCTCTTCGGTTCTTCTGCTCCTGACTGCTTGCTCCTCTTCTTCTTTACCTTCTTCTTGGCTCTTCTCTCTTCGGTTCTTCTGCTCCTGACTCCTGGCTCCTCTTCTTCTTTACCCTCTTCTTGGCTCTTCTCTCTTCGTTTATTCTGCTCCTGACTCTTCTCTCTGACCTGCCTCACTCCCCTCCACCTCTGTAACCCCCCCTCCCCTATCTTCCTATCTTTCTTCCTTACTCCCCGCCCCCTTTAACCCCCCTCCCGTATCTCTTACCCCCTCCCCTCTACCTGACCCCCCCACCCTCCGCTTTCCCGCCGCCACCTCCTGCTCGACCCGCCCCCCCAGCTCCCATTCGTCGCCCCCCTCCCGCCCCCGCTGACCCCTCCTCCCCCCCCTCCTCCCTCTTATGGCGGCCGCTGCGCGACAGAGTTAGCGACCCTTGACCCAAGGGTAGGTCACACCCCCTGCCGCTGCATCTCCACCAGCCCAGGCTCCTGAAACCTCCAAGCAAGTCCTTAGAAACTACAGTAAGTACTCCCCCCACCCAGCCCCTCGCCCTGCCCCGCGCTACTCACCTCTTCTCCTGCTTCTTTCTTCATCTTTGATCTTCCTCTGTGCTCTCCATCTGTATTCTTCATCTGTGTTCTTCTTTCTTCCCTGCACCCCGTCCTGCGTGTTCTTTCTTTTTCTTTGTCCTTCTTCTGTGCTCTTCATCTGTATTCTTCATCTGTGTTCTTCCTCTGTGCTCTTCTTCTGTGTATTTCCTCTATGTTTCTTCCTTCTCTTCTGCACCGCGACCTGCGTGTGCTTTCTTCTTTATTCATCTGTGTTCTTTATCTGTGTTCTTCGTATCCTCTGCTTCTCAGGTCTCTCCTCTTCTGCCTGACTCCTCTTCCTTGACTCTTCGCTCCTCTTCTCCTTTAGCTTTCTTCTTGGCTCTTCTCTCTTCGGTTCTTCTGCTCCTGACTTCTTACTCCTCTTCTTCTTTACCTTCTTCTTGGCTCTTCTCTCTTCGGTTCTTCTGCTCCTGACTCCTGGCTCCTCTTCTTCTTTACCCTCTTCTTGGCTCTTCTCTCTTCGTTTATTCTGCTCTTGACTCTTCTCTCTGACCTGCCTCACTCCCCTCCACCTCTGTAACCCCCCCTCCCCTATCTTCCTATCTTTCTTCCTTACTCCCCGCCACATTTAACCCCCCCTCCACTATCTTTTCCCCCCTCCCCTCTACCTGACCCCCCCACCCTCTGCTTTCCCGCCGCCACCTCCTGCTCGCCCCCGCCCCCCGCTCCCATTCGTCGCCCCCCTGCTGCCCCCCGCCCCCAGATGACCCCTCCTCCCTCTTATGGCGCCCGCTGCGCGACAGAATTAGCGACCCTTGACCCAAGGGTAGGTCGCGCCCCCTGCCGCTGCAGCTCCACCAGCCCAGGCTCCTGAAACCTCCCAGCAAGTCCTGCGAAACTACAGTAAGTACTCCCCCCGCCCAGCCCCTCGCCCTGCCCCGCGCTACTCACCTCTTCTCCTGCTTCTTTCTTCATCTTTGATCTTCCTCTGTGCTCTCCATCTGTATTCTTCATCTGTGTTCTTCTTTCTTCCCTGCACCCCGTCCTGCGTGTTCTTTCTTCTGTCTTCATCTGTGTTCTTCTTCTGTGCTCTTCTTTCTTCCCTGCACCCCGTCCTGCGTGTTCTTTCTTCTTCTTTGCCCTTCTTCTGTGCTCTTCATCTGTATTCTTCATCTGTGTTCTTCTTCTGTGCTCTTCTTCTGTGTATTTCCTCTGTGTTTCTTCCTTATCTTCTGCACCGCGACCTGCGTGTGCTTTCCTCTTTCTTCATCTGTGTTCTTCATCTGTGTTCTTCGTATACTCTGCTTCTCAGGTCTCTCCTCTTCTGCCTGACTCCTCTTCCTTGACTCTTCGCTCCTCTTCTTCTTTACCTTTCTTCTTGGCTCTTCTCTCTTTGTTTCTTCTGCTCCTGACTTCTTGCTCCTCTTCTTCTTTACCTTCTTCTTGGCTCTTCTCTCTTCGGTTCTTCTGCTCCTGACTCTTGGCTCCTCTTCTTCTTTACCCTCTTCTTGGCTCTTCTCTCTTCGTTTATTCTGCGCCTGACTCTTCTCTCTGACCTGCCTCACTCCCCTCCACCTCTGTAACCCCCCCTCCCCTATCTTCCTATCTTTCTTCCTTATTCCCCGCCACCTTTAACCCCCCCTCCCCTATCTTTTCCCCCCTCCCCTCTACCTGACCCCCCCACCCTCCGCTTTCCCGCCGCCACCTCCTGCTCGCCCCCGCCCCCGCTCCCATTCGTCGCCCCCCTCCTGTCCCCCGCCACCGCCCCCAGCTGACCCCTCCTCCCTCTTATGGCGGCCGCTGCGCGACAGAATTAGCGACCCTTGACCCAAGGGTAGGTCGCGCCCCCTGCCGCTGCAGCTCCACCAGCCCAGGCTCCTGAAACCTCCAAGCAAGTCCTGCAAAACTACAGTAAGTACTCCCCCCGCCCAGCCCCTCGCCCTGCCCCGCGCTACTCACCTCTTCTCCTGCTTCTTTCTTCATCTTTGATCTTCCTCTGTGCTCTCCATCTGTATTCTTCATCTGTGTTCTTCTTTCTTCCCTGCACCCCGTCCTGCGTGTTCTTTCTTCTGTCTTCATCTGTGTTCTTCTTCTGTGCTCTTCTTTCTTCCCTGCACCCCGTCCTGCGTGTTCTTTCTTCTTCTTTGCCCTTCTTCTGTGCTCTTCATCTGTATTCTTCATCTGTGTTCTTCTTCTGTGCTCTTCTTCTGTGTATTTCCTCTGTGTTTCTTCCTTCTCTTCTGCACCGCGACCTGCGTGTGCTTTCCTCTTTCTTCATCTGTGTTCTTCATCTGTGTTCTTCGTATCCTCTGCTTCTCAGGTCTCTCCTATTCTGCCTGACTCCTCTTCCTTGACTCTTCGCTCCTCTTCTTCTTTACCTTTCTTCTTGGCTCTTCTCTCTTCGGTTCTTCTGCTCCTGACTTCTTGCTCCTCTTCTTCTTTACCTTCTTCTTGGCTCTTCTCTCTTCGGTTCTTCTGCTCCTGACTCTTGGCTCCTCTTCTTCTTTACCCTCTTCTTGGCTCTTCTCTCTTTGTTTATTCTGCGCCTGACTCTTCTCTCTGACCTGCCTCACTCCCCTCCACCTCTGTAACCCCCCCTCCCCTATCTTCCTATCTTTCTTCCTTACTCCCCGCCACCTTTAACCCCCCCTCCCCTATCTTTTCCCCCCTCCCCTCTACCTGACCCCCCCACCCTCCGCTTTCCCGCCGCCACCTCCTGCTCGCCCCCGCCCCCGCTCCCATTCGTCGCCCCCCTCCTGTCCCCCGCCACCGCCCCCAGCTGACCCCTCCTCCCTCTTATGGCGGCCGCTGCGCGACAGAATTAGCGACCCTTGACCCAAGGGTAGGTCGCGCCCCCTGCCGCTGCAGCTCCACCAGCCCAGGCTCCTGAAACCTCCAAGCAAGTCCTGCAAAACTACAGTAAGTACTCCCCCCGCCCAGCCCCTCGCCCTGCCCCGCGCTACTCACCTCTTCTCCTGCTTCTTTCTTCATCTTTGATCTTCCTCTGTGCTCTCCATCTGTATTCTTCATCTGTGTTCTTCTTTCTTCCCTGCACCCCGTCCTGCGTGTTCTTTCTTCTGTCTTCATCTGTGTTCTTCTTCTGTGCTCTTCTTTCTTCCCTGCACCCCGTCCTGCGTGTTCTTTCTTCTTCTTTGCCCTTCTTCTGTGCTCTTCATCTGTATTCTTCATCTGTGTTCTTCTTCTGTGCTCTTCTTCTGTGTATTTCCTCTGTGTTTCTTCCTTCTCTTCTGCACCGCGACCTGCGTGTGCTTTCCTCTTTCTTCATCTGTGTTCTTCATCTGTGTTCTTCGTATCCTCTGCTTCTCAGGTCTCTCCTATTCTGCCTGACTCCTCTTCCTTGACTCTTCGCTCCTCTTCTTCTTTACCTTTCTTCTTGGCTCTTCTCTCTTCGGTTCTTCTGCTCCTGACTTCTTGCTCCTCTTCTTCTTTACCTTCTTCTTGGCTCTTCTCTCTTCGGTTCTTCTGCTCCTGACTCTTGGCTCCTCTTCTTCTTTACCCTCTTCTTGGCTCTTCTCTCTTTGTTTATTCTGCGCCTGACTCTTCTCTCTGACCTGCCTCACTCCCCTCCACCTCTGTAACCCCCCCTCCCCTATCTTCCTATCTTTCTTCCTTACTCCCCGCCACCTTTAACCCCCCCTCCCCTATCTTTTCCCCCCTCCCCTCTACCTGACCCCCCCACCCTCCGCTTTCCCGCCGCCACCTCCTGCTCGCCCCCGCCCCCGCTCCCATTCGTCGCCCCCCTCCTGTCCCCCGCCACCGCCCCCAGCTGACCCCTCCTCCCTCTTATGGCGGCCGCTGCGCGACAGAATTAGCGACCCTTGACCCAAGGGTAGGTCGCGCCCCCTGCCGCTGCAGCTCCACCAGCCCAGGCTCCTGAAACCTCCAAGCAAGTCCTGCAAAACTACAGTAAGTACTCCCCCCGCCCAGCCCCTCGCCCTGCCCCGCGCTACTCACCTCTTCTCCTGCTTCTTTCTTCATCTTTGATCTTCCTCTGTGCTCTCCATCTGTATTCTTCATCTGTGTTCTTCTTTCTTCCCTGCACCCCGTCCTGCGTGTTCTTTCTTCTGTCTTCATCTGTGTTCTTCTTCTGTGCTCTTCTTTCTTCCCTGCACCCCGTCCTGCGTGTTCTTTCTTCTTCTTTGCCCTTCTTCTGTGCTCTTCATCTGTATTCTTCATCTGTGTTCTTCTTCTGTGCTCTTCTTCTGTGTATTTCCTCTGTGTTTCTTCCTTCTCTTCTGCACCGCGACCTGCGTGTGCTTTCCTCTTTCTTCATCTGTGTTCTTCGTATCCTCTGCTTCTCAGGTCTCTCCTATTCTGCCTGACTCCTCTTCCTTGACTCTTCGCTCCTCTTCTTCTTTACCTTTCTTCTTGGCTCTTCTCTCTTCGGTTCTTCTACTCCTGACTCCTTGCTCCTCTTCTTCTTTACCTTCTTCTTGGCTCTTCTCTCTTCGGTTCTTCTGCTCCTGACTCCTGGCTCCTCTTCTTCTTTACCCTCTTCTTGGCTCTTCTCTCTTTGTTTCTTCTGCTCCTGACTCTTCTCTCTGACCTGCCTCACTCCCCTCCACCTCTGTAACCCCCCCTCCCCTATCTTCCTATCTTTCTTCCTTACTCCCTGCCACCTTTACCCCCCCTCCCCTATCTTTTCCCCCTCCCCTCTACCTGACCCCCCCACCCTCCGCTTTCCCGCCGCCACCTCCTGCTCGCCCCCGCCCCCCCGCTCCCATTCGTCGCCCCTCTCCCACCCCCCGTCCCCAGCTGACCCCTCCTCCCTCTTATGGCGGCCGCTGCGCAACAGAGTTAGCGACCCTTGGCCCAAGGGTAGGTCGCTCCCCCTGCCGCTGCAGCTCCACCAGCCCAGGCTCCTGAAACCTCCAAGCAAGTCCTGCGAAACTACAATAAGTACTCACCCCGCCCAGCCCCTCGCCCTGCCCCGCACTACTCACCTCTTCTCCTGCTTCTTTCTTCAGGTCTCTCCTCTTCTGCCTGACTCCTCTTGCTTGACTCTTCGCTCCTCTTCTTCTTTACCTTTCTTCTTGGCTCTTCTCTCTTCGGTTCTTCTGCTCCTGACTCCTGGCTCCTCTTCTTCTTTACCCTCTTCTTGGCTCTTCTCTCTTCGGTTCTTCTGCTCCTGACTCCTGGCTCCTCTTCTTCTTTACCCTCTTCTTGGCTCTTCTCTCTTCGTTTCTTCTGCTTCTGACTTTTCTCTCTGACCTGCCTCACTCCCCTCCACCTCTGTAACCCCCCCTCGCCTACCTTCCTATCTTTCTTCCTTACTCCCCACCACCTTTAACCCCCTCCCCTATCTTTTCCCCCTCCCCCCTACCTGACCCCCCCACCCTCTGCTTTCCCGCCGCCACCTACTGCTCGCCCCGCCCCCCTGCTCCCATTCGTCGCCCCCCTCACCCCTGCCACCAGCTGACCCATCCTCCCCCCCTCTTGCCTCTTATGGCGGCCGCTGCGCGGCCATGCCGCTGGCGCGCCAAAGGCAAGCCCATCTGCGCCCGTCCGCACCTGGACTGCGCCCAGCGCCACGACCCCTGGCCCACAGCACTCCCAAATCCTGCAGCACCGCTACGACCCCACCACCCTCCACGCCCTCAACCCAGGGCGCTCCAGCACCTGCTTCCAAGCCAACCCGAAACGTACCCACGGACCCTTCGTATGTCGCAACTGCAAACTCACCTTCCACCGCCAAACTACCACGCCCGCCAGCCCATGCGCAAACAACCACCTCAAATGCATCCTGATCAACGCACGTTCCGTCCACAAGCACGCCGCTGAACTATGGGACCTCCTGGACTCCACCGGTCGTCGCCTTCATCACTGAGACCTGGATGAACGCCTCCTCGGCCCCGACATCGCCATAGGCATCCCCGACGGCTACAAGATTTCCAGGAGAGACCGCACCAACCAAGTAGATGGAGGTATCGCCATCTTCTTCAAGGACTCCATCAACGTCACCACCTCCAACGAAGACACCCCCCTCGCCGCCGAACACCTGCACTTCCAGATCCACACCGACAACAGGACCACCCTCAGAGGAACTCTCATCTGCCGACCCCCTGGACCACGCACCCTCTTCAGCGACTCTATCACTGAGTTCATCTCCCCGCACGCCCTTGCCTCGCCGGACTACATCCTCCTCGGTGACCCCAACTTCCACCTGGAACAGAACAACGATCCCAACACCACCGCCCTGCTCGACAACCTCGGTCTCAAGCAACTGGTGAACACCCCCACCCAAGTAGCTGGACACACGCTCGAACCCATCTTCTCCACCAGCAACCACGTATCCTTCAGCCACTCCTCCGCTATACACTGGACCGACCACATATGTGTCCACTTCACCTTCCAACACGAGACTCGCCACATCCGCACACAACCCATCCCACGCCGACAGTGAAACAAAATCCCAGAGGAACAGCTTCTCTCCACTCTCAGCGACAACCAACCCACCTTCTCCTCCGACCCCATATACGCAGCCCTCAGCCTCACGAATTAGATCACCAACTGCGCAGACAACCTCGCTCCCCTCAGACGCCTCCCAAGACAGACCAACACCAAAAAACCTCTCTGGTTCACTGACACCCTTAAGGAATAAAAAAAAAACTGCTGCACCCTCGAGAAAGCCTGGCGCAAGGACCACACCGCAGATAACATGACTGCCCTCAAGAACGCTACCCGCGAACACCACCAACTGATCCGCGCCGCCAAAAGAAATTCCTTCACAGACAGACTGGACAAAAACAGCCACAACAGCAGAGAACTCTTCAACATCGTCAAAGAGCTCTCCAACCCTAAAGCCAACGCCATCACGCCCTCACAAGACCTCTGCAACTCCCTTGCCACCTTCTTCCATCGTAAGATCACCGACCTACACAACAGCTTCGGACACCAGACCCAGCCAACCACCACAGAACCTACAACCCCAACCATCACCCTCAACGCCTGGACTCACATCAACACGGAAGAGACCAAAGCCACCATGAACTGCATCCACTCCGGTGCCCCCTCGGACCCCTGCCCACACTCCATCTTCAACAAAGCCGACGACATCATCGCCCCACACCTCCAGACCATCATCAACAGCTCGTTTTCTTCTGCTACCTTCCCCGAGAGCTGGAAACACGCTGAGGTCAACGCCCTACTAAAGAAACCTACGGCAGACCCAAGTGACCTGAAGAACTTCCGCCCCATCTCGCTCCTCCCCTTCCCGGCCAAAGTCATAGAGAAGACCGTCAACAAGCAACTTACCAACTTCCTTGAAGACAACAACCTACTCGACCCCTCTCAGTCCGGATTCCGAGCAAATCACAGCACAGAAACCGCCCTCATCTCAGTCACAGACGACATCAGAACCCTGATGGACAACGGAGAAACAGTCGCCCTCATCCTCCTCGACCTCTCGGCTGCCTTCGACACCGTCTGCCACCGCACCCTAATAACCCACCTCCGCTCCATCGGGATCCAAGGACAGGCCCTGGACTGGATCACCTCCTTCCTCTCCAACCGCTCCCAAAGAGTATACCTCCCACCTTTCCGCTCAGACCCCACCGAGATCATCTGCGGCGTCCCACAAGGCTCCTTGCTCAGTCCGACTCTCTTCAATGTCTACATGAGCCCCTACGCCGACATCGTACGCAAACACAGCATCATCATCACCTCCTACGCCGACAACACTCAGCTGATACTTTCCCTCACCAAGGACCCCACCAGCACCAAGACTAACCTGCAAGATGGAATGAAAGACGTTGCAGATTGGATGAAACTCAGCCGTCTGAAACTAAACTCAGACAAAACGGAAGTCCTCATCCTCGGAAACACTCCGACCGCCTGGGACGACTCCTGGTGGCCCACGGCCCTTGGCACCGCACCAACCCCCTCAGACCACGCACGCAACCTCGGATTCATCCTGGACCCACTTCTCACCATGACCAAACAAGTCAACGCCGTATCATCCTCCTGCTTCCTCACCCTCCGCATGCTCCGAAAGATCTTCCGTTGGATCCCTGCCGACACCAGAAAGACCGTGACCCACGCCCTCATCACGAGCCGCCTGGACTACGGTAACACCTTATACGCAGGAACCACCGCTAAACTCCAGAAACGTCTGCAGCGAATTCAAAACGCCTCCGCCCGCCTCATCCTCGACATACCTCGCAACAGCCACATCTCCGCCCACCTGAGACACCTACACTGGCTTCCCGTCAGCAAAAGGATCACCTTCCGGCTCCTCACCCACGCACACAAAGCCCTCCACAACAAGGGACCCGAATACCTCAACCGCCGCCTCAGTTTCAACACACCCACCCGTCATCTTCGCTCCGCCAAGCTCGCTCTCGCCGCCGTCCCTCGCATCCGCCGCACCACGGCGGATGGGAGGTCCTTCTCCTACCTGGCGGCCAAGACATGGAACTCCCTCCCCACCAACCTCAGGACCACCCAGAACCACTCCGCATTCCGGAGACGACTCAAGACCTGGCTCTTCGAGCAGCAGTAACCCCTTCCCCCGAGCACCTTGAGACCCGCACGGGTGAGTAGCGCGCTTTATAAATGTTTATGATTTGATTTGATTTGATTTGGTTAACGTAATTTTCCTTTACGACGTGACGCTGCAGTGTGCGTAAAAAAAAAATTACTTACACCTGTGGTTTGCGCCACCAAGTGCCAAAGTATAAATTTGACGCCCGCACAGCGCACCAAAATGGCGTTAGCCGGCGGTAATATTTTTGACACAAAACTGCATCGGTGCAGTTTTGCGTCAAAAAGTATAAATATGGGCCTAAGTTCCTGAGTACATTTGACTTGACCTAAGGATACTGGCAGATTGCCTTAAGCCCAGGACCTAAGGAGAGGTCAGCATTTTCTACCCCAGAGGGCTACTTTCAGTTCAAGGTGATGCCCTTTGGTTTGAAACATACCCCTGCCACCATCCAATGGTTGCTGAACAGAGTCTTGTCTGGATTAGAATATTTTAATGCAGCTTATCTGGATAATATAGCTGTATTCAGTTTCACCTGGGAGGATCACCTGGTCCACCTGAAGGAAGTGCTTCAGGCCCTGTTTCAGGCAGGCCAGACTATCAAGGGAAGCAAATGCCAGATAGGGCAGAGTTCAGTGGTGTACCTGGGCCACCTTGTAGGTGGATGCCTTGTGCAGCCTCTCCAGTCCAAGATCCAGACCATCCTAGATTGAGAGGCTCCTAAAACCCAGACTCAGGTCAGGGCCTTTCTTGGACTGACGGGGTATTGCAGGAGGTTTGTTCAGAATTATGGGACCATTGTGGTCCCTCTGACAGAATTCGCCTAAAAAAAGCAGCCCAAGAAGATCATTTGGACCCCAGAGTGTCAGAAAATCTTTAACACACTGAAGACAGCTTTCTGCTCACACCAGTTTTGCTGGCTCCTGACTACTACAAAGTGTATATAGTGCAAACAGATGCTTCAGAGGAAGGTATTGAGGCAGTGTTAGCACAAGACAATGAAGAGAGCCAGGATCAGCTGGTTGTCTTTGTCAGCAGGTGGCTACTCCCCAGAGAGTGAACATGAAGTGTCATTGAGAGGGAGGCCTTTACTGTGGTCTGGTCCCTGAAAAAGTTGAGGCCATACCTGTTTGGCACTCACTTCTGTGTTCAAACTGACCACTGACCTCTCAAATGGCTCATGCAGATGAGGGGGAAGAACTCAAAACTGTTAAGGTGGTCCATTTCCCTACAGGGAATGGACTTTACAGTGGAGCATAGACCTAGGACTGCCCATGTCAATGCAGATGGCCTTTCCAGACTTTACCACTTAGCTGATGAGGACTACCAGGGTGCAGGTTATTACCCATCGCCTTTCATGTGGGGGGAAGTGTAGGAAAGTCCTCCTTTTTGCCCTGGGCACCCCCAAACTTTTTGGACAGATACTGGTGGTTACTGACTGTTGGCGGTGCCCTGGGTACTACTTACCAGTCCCAGTGCTCTGTTTAAAATGGAATATGCAAATTAGGCTAATTATAATTGGCTGTATCAACCTACCTATAAGTCCCTTGAATATGGTAGGGCATGTAGGTTTAGGGACCCCAGAATAGGTAGTGCACTCATGGATGCACTACTAAGGTGCCCAGTGTCATTTAAAGGCAGGCCTGCTTTGTTGGCTGCTTTTAAATTAAAGTTACCTTCAAATTCAACTTTGGAATTAAAAGTACTTCCGAAGTCCTAAATTACCTTATTTTTACATATAAGTCACCCTTAAGGTGTGCCTGCCCCCCAGGGTTGGGTGCAGTGCAACTGTAGGCAGGGGCCTTATAAAATATGTTTTATAAGCTCTGGTGGGGGAAAATAGATACATTCATGTTCCCTCATTGTAGTGAATGGGCTCCATAGACTAACATGGGAAGACTTTATTTTTAATTAATAAAGTCTCAGAAGGAGCTACATATTTCAAGTTTGGTATCAAACTTATTGCTATAAAAATCCAACATCTTGCCATTGTTGAATTTAATATAACTAACTCAGGGAAAGAGTTTTAGAACTCTACCTGAAAGTTGCAAGTTTCAGCTCTGTAGTGCCCTTCTCTGATTGGTCAGTTTCTGGCAGTCTGGCCAGGCTGCCTTGATGAGATGTGAAGTGGCCTGGGCTGAACAAAAAGGGAGTGCCTGGGGGAAGGGAACTGCCTCAGGAGATGGTGAGACAGGATGGGGGGAGAGCAGCCAAACTGGACTTCAAAGGAGGGAATGACATTTGGTCCTGCAAGTGGACCTCCCCCATTTCATGCAAAGCCAGCTGCCCCCTGATTAGATTAGGAGAGGGCTTTAGAGGGGTGTGTTAACGGAACTTAGCCACACCATTGGGTGGGCTCAGCCAGACCTAACCTCCAAGATTGAATTTCTGCCATATTGGACTTTTGAGGAATGTTGCTCCCTGGGATTGAGTTTTCCCACACTTCCCAGGAAGTGGTCATCCAAAAGGGTGGCTGCCTGCACATGATTGGTCAAGAGGCCCCCACTGCTTTCCATCCCAGAAGCAAGGATAAATATGGCAGAGCTTCACCAACACCTTAGATCCCTACCAGGAAAAAGATAAGAAGAAGAAGGACTACACTGCTGGACCCATGACCTGCACCTAGACACCACACTCTGAAGGACTGCACCAGCTGTACACTTGGGCTTCTCTACAAAAAATCTTGCCTGGCTTCAACTGGTTCAAGAAGGGACTCCCTGTTTGCTAAGGTAGAAAATAGCTGACCAGAGTCCCATGCATCACAACCTGAAGAAACTGACCACTGTCTAGTGGTCATTTTTGGATTTGACCTAGGTGCATCCTGGGAGTTGGAGTCCTAACCCTCAAGAAGCAACTGAGAGCTTCTGGCACCTTGGGGTGAGATGTGAAGTCCTAAAGGACCTCCAAAGTCCTTCTAGAAGAAGATCCAGAAGTTTGGAAAAGATTGGAGAACTTTTGGAAAAAGCTCCATAAGGGGAACCGACCTGACGTTGTAAATCAACCGCGACCCAGCGTGACTTGCAGGTTCATCCCGCTGGAAAGCTCCAGAGCCCCAGACTTACCAGGTTTCACTTGGGCCTCCTGGAATGGCAATCCGATGATGCCAACTCGAAATCGGCTTGCTGTGGAGGGTCTTCCCATCCCACGTCAGAGAGAAAAAGCTCCAAAAAAGTGACAACGTCTGAATGTAAAAAGCTGACTGAAGCTTCCCACGCAGCGTATCCAAAGAAGGCTCCAGGGAGGTCAGTTCCAATTTCAAGTTCGGCTTGGACGAAGATTTCTGGCACAAAAAATTGTCTAAGGCAGAATTCTTCAATGAGGCCTCCTGCAATGCATATCCGAAGACCGCTCAAGGGAGGTCAGATCCAATCTGCGACTCCGACTCTTGGTGAGAACTTCATCCTTGAAAAAAGACTAAGGGCCTCATTACAAGTTTGTCAGTCTTTTGGAAAGACCCCTGTTGTGGCGACCACCAGAAGGCAGCCATGTTGGTGGTCATATAACCACGACTCATACTGTGAAGTCTGCCAAAACAGCCAATAATCCAAAACCATCAGGACACTGGAAGGCAGGAAAGAGGCAGTCCCACCACCAGCCCTGCTAGCCCGCCAAAAAATCTCCGGACCTATTACAACCCAGGAATCACAATAGCGTTTTTTCCATGTCGGAAGACCAATGGCGATGTGAACCGCAGCGGTTGGCGATCACCACTGTAAGACATCACACCACACTACACCACATTGGATAGTTTGAAAACTCCTCACCTGCCATACATCCACACATCCGACACACCTACACACTGTAGTATAAAACATACCCCTTCACACCCCCCAATCCTTTGCAAGCAGAACGCTAAACACAACTCAAATAAGTTTGCACTCAAAATTCAGAATCCGTAGATTAGGCACCCCTGCACACTTCACATAGCACACATCACACACCTGCACAACACACCCAACACAGCATTTAGTACCCCACACATTAGACACCACTGGTCATCCACTCACACCACAGCACCCACACTATATCACCAGTTTTTCCCCTTTTTATTTTCATCTTTACCATCTTGTGCACCACTACCATGTCCCCACATAAACATACCTGTTTCACAGATGATGAATTGAGGGTCATGGTGGGTGAAATCATCAGAGTAGAGCCACATCTATTTGAAGCACAAGTCCAGCAAACATCTATCACCAGGAAAAAGGAGATGTGGCAAAGAATAGTCGACAGGATGAATTCTGTAGACAATTATCCACGCACAAGGGAGGACATCAGAAGAGGTGGAACGACATCAGGGGGAAGGTGTGTTCCATGGCTGCCAGACACCAGCTGGGGGTCCTCAAGACTGGTGGTGGGCCCCCACCTCTTCCCCCTACTTTCACATCATGGGAGAAGGTCTTGGACATTCTGCATCCTGAAGGCTTGACAGGAATTCCCTGGGGGAGTAGAGTTGGGTAAGTGACTACACCATGCTTGCCCCCTTGATGCCCCTACCTGTGGAGGTTACTTGGCAGCCAGAAATCAAGATGGGGCACCATTCTTCACGTGTGGTGCAAGTCTTTGTATATATGGTCTGGCCAATGGCATTGGACTTTTACATTTCTCCTTTGATATTTTAATATATTTTGACCAACCAATTGTTGGTGAACTGGTTACATCTTTGTCCTGAATTTCATTTCCTAGGTTTTAGTTGTTCCTGGCTGACATTGGTTGTGTGCCAGTTTGTGTGTGTATGTGGTGCTTGTGCTTCCTGTATTGTTTGAACAGTATTTTAGGGTGTGCTGTGCTTTTCTTCCGCAGGGTTAGAGTGTGTGTTGTGTGATGGGTATCTGTATATTGCTGACATGTTGTTGACATAATATTGTGTTGTGTTTGTGTCGAAATGTGTTTGTTGTTGTAGTATGTGGCTTTGTGGGCTTTGACTTTGTGAGTCTTCATGTATTGTGCATTGTGTGATGGGTATGATGTGCTGCTTGTTTGTGTGATGTTTGTGTTGATTGCTAAGTTGCAGGATGGTGTAATTGTGTGTGTTCGTTCACAATTGGTTGTACATTGTGTTGAATGTGTTATGAGTCAATGGCCAGTGTCGGTTGTGAGTGCTTGACAATGTGTTTATGATTGTGCAGTTGTGGTGTAGCTGTGACATGTTGGTATGTTGTATGGGATTGTGTGAGGCTAGGCCTGTGCTGGGTTGCCGTGTGTAACTGTGTGTTTTTGACATATGGTGTGTGTGTGCTGGCTGCAGTGTACATGCTGTGTATATGTGGGTGTGTTTGTTGCTTTATGTGAGTGTGCGTGTCACTATACTGTTACGTGTGAGTATGGCCCTCGCATCCCCTCCCTATAGTATCTTATGTAAGTATACAAAATTTGCCAATATACAAATGTAACAGGTGAATGTGTGTACTTACGGTTGCTATTGGCGGTGGCGGCGGTGAGAATTCCATTGTCTTTCAGCGAGCAGAAGCAGTGGGATGACATCTGGTTGTGGTTCCATGGCAGCTCCGGACAAGTATGGCTTCCTGGAGGTGAGTGTCTCCTTTTATACAGCAAATATTGATAGTCCAACGCGGTGGAAATGTTGGAGGTGTGCAACCTTCTAATGAGTCCGCTGGAAACATGGTCTTCGCCGGAATGTTGGTGGTTGCATTCATCCACTGTGGTTTGACCGCACTGGTGGTGCCGGTGGTGCTTTGGCTGTATTCTGTTTGCTTTAACACCAATATCATAATTTGGCAATCTTCGCCACCAGCCTGTTGGACACAGCCGGAGAGAACACAGCAGGGGCATCATTTTGCAAGTGGGAAGGCACCTCGGGGTGCAGCTCAGCTGAATATGGGAACGTTCCCACTGGTTCTGGATGGGGCAACATGCCCATTGCCTTGTCCTGGGGAGTGCAAGGCCACAGTCTCTCAAGGGGTGACTCCCCCACTGGGTCTGGAGGAGGCAGCCCGCACAGTAGCCCCTGGAGGGTGGCCTACATAGCGTCCGCCGGCAGTAACGGCTGCACTGTGGTGGTTGTTGGAGGAGTCTCCTGGAAAGCCCCTGCACTTACTGATGGCTGCATTGTGGTGGTGGTTGGAGGAGGCTCCTGGGCAGCCCCGGCACTCACTGATGGATGCACATCTACAGCTGGCGGTGAGGGCCCTGTGACAGCTGGTGGTGGTGGCGGTGTTAGCCTGATGGCTTCCGCTGGTGTAGAGTGCCTCATCTCCTCCCGTCCATGGGTCGGGGATCCCTTACCCTTCCTGTCAGGGGTGGATGGGCTCTTCCCCTCTCTGCCTGGTGGTGCAGGTTCCTTCCCCTTCTTCACAGCTGGTGCTGGCTCCTTCCCCTTCTTCACAGCTGGTGCAGGCCACTTCCCTTTCTTCACAGCTGGTGCAGGACTCTTCCCTTTCTTCCCTGGTGGTGCTGGCTCCTTCCCCTTCAGTGTTGTAGGTCTGGTATCCTTACCACCACGAGTAGATGGTTCTACCAATGTCCCCGTGGACTGTTTGGCTGAGGTGCTGTGCTGTGTCCTCGATACCCTGCCCATACATGCAGGACGGGGGAGGGGTAGGGAAGAGGTCAAATTGGGAAAGGAAAAGCGTTTTAGGGACAGTGGGGCAGGAGGAGGGAGAGGTAATGGGAGTGGAGGATGAGGTAGTGGTTATTAGAGGTGTATGTCTGCTGGATTTGGGTGCAGGTGCATGGGCTGTATGCTGATGTGAGGTGGTTGGCTGTTGGGTGTCTGAGTGCTTGTGTTTGTGTCCTTTAGGAGGGGGAGGACAGACACAGTGGGAGAGGACACAGGGGACGAGTGCATGGCTGTTGTGGAGGTGTCTGCCAGTGAGGTGTGTGTTCTGCTTGGTGTGGTGATGCTGAAAGTGGATGTAGATGTAGTGCATGCAGGTGTGAGTGTGGACGTGACTGGGAGGGACGTGAAGGAGGAGGAGGGGGAGGGGGAGACAGTGGAGGCTGTGGATGTTGTGTCTGCAACGGTATGGTGTTTGTCTTAGTGCCTGTGGGATGAAATATGGTGTTTCTATTTACCTGTGCCACTCTTGTTTGTTGCCTTGTGTGCATGCTGATCTGTCTGTGTGCTTGGGATGGGTTGGGGTTGAGAAGAATGGGACTGGGAAGTGGAAGTTGGAGGGGGGACGGTAGAAACAGGGACAATGGGTGCCATCAGAGAGGAGGCCAGAGCCTGAATCGATCTCTGTTGGGCCACCAATCCACCATGAATGCCCTCCAGGAATGCATTGCATTGCTGCATCTGAGATGCTAGCCCCTGCATGGCATTCACAATGGTTGACTGCCCTACAGAGATGGATTTCAGGAGGTCAATAGCCTCCTCACTCAGGGCAGCAGGGCTCACTGGAGCATGGCCTGAGGTGCCTGGGGCGAAGGAGATGCCCACCCTCCTGGGTGAGCGGGCACGGGCAACTCCCTGAAGGGCTGCTGGGAGGGTAGTGCTGGTAGGGGGTGGCGGCTGTACCCGCAGCTGGGGTGGTCACAGCGGTGTCCACCACCACCAGGGAGCTCCCATCGGAGGAGGTATCATAGTCTATGTTGTCCCCTCCAGTCTCTGCCGTGGTGCTCCCCTCACCCTCCATCCCACTTGTTCCCTCTGCGTCAGTGGACTCTGCCTCCAGGGTCCTGTGGATGCAGCTTCCTTTGTCGCCAGTGCCCCTGCTCCTCCGCCAGATGATGCTAATGCACAAAAGGACAAGATGACAAAACAAGAAAGGGGGGAGTGAGACAAAGGATACACTGGGTCAATGACTGCACCAACACCACCGTTGGTGTGCACAGCACCCTCACACACAGGGAACAGGCCTACGCACTATGCATTGAACTGCCAGCGAAATGCCTAGTCACCAAGGCATGAGGAGGAGCACACACCGCCAATGGCATAACACCTGGGACCCACGCAGCCCTGCCTAGAAGTGACTACTAACAAGCTAGGTTACCTGTATTTACCATGCAACAATCACCCTTCAGAGGACCCACGCTGCAATGTCTGGCCTGACCTTAGGGGCACCCACTAACAAACAACCACTACCCAGATACCACCCCACCAGCCATAAGTTGTAATGATACCCACTGTACTCACTCCCTTGTGGCTGCTGTGATTCCCTCAAGCGCCCATCCAGCTCAGGGTAGGCCACCGCCAGTATGCAGGCCATCAGGGGGGTCAGGGTCCAACGGGCACTCCTTCCTCGTTGGGAGGCCATCGGGCAACGGTAGGTTCCAGACACAGGTCACAGCAGCACATGCAGTGTAGGTCTTGTCCTGTGGAAGGTCAGGAAACAAGTGAGGAATGATTGAGAAAATGGCAGTCACATCTGCGGCTGTACACCATCACCGCCGGAGTACATCCCCATTGGCCACTGTACCCCATAGGGCCCAATATTATCCAATGAGGAATTGCACGGCGGTTCACGACTGCCTACCACCATGATGCACAACGTCGGTGGAATTACCTCACTTCCACCTGTCCCTCAACACAGGACAGGCGGTCGCCATTTCAGGGAGGGTGAACAGGCCTATCGATAATTGCTGCGTCACAGGATAAATAGGCACATACTTTGAAAATGACACTGTCCAAATACATGATTGCACGATGTGGACTGCTGTTGTGGTATAGTTTTTCATATTGTGACAGCCTACTCACTTTTTTGCCCCTTAGATACCTACCGCTGCGGATGAATAGGAGATGGAGACATACCCCTGTGTACAGACCCCTGGTGGACTTAGATACACTGGAGGACAGGCACATGATACTCAACTTTAGACTGGACAGGGCCACAATCACAGAGCTGTGCGCCCAGTTGGAGCCTGACCTGATCTCAGCTATCCGTCATCCGACTAGGATCCCCCCTCTTCTGCAGGTTCTATCAGTGCTCCATTTCCTGGCAACAGATTCTTTCCAAGTGACAGAGGGCTTGGCAGCAGGAATGTAACAGCCAATGTTCTCAATCGTGCTGGCAAGAGTCTTGTCTGCCCTGGTGAAACACATGTGCAGCTACATAGCTTTCCCCCATGTGGAAGATTTGGCCACAGTGAAGGCCGGATTTTATGCAATGGAACATATCCCCAATATCATTGGTGTGACTGACGGAACACATATTGCATTTGTCCCCCCCTGCAGAATGAACAGGTGTACAGGAATCGTAAGAGTTCCCACTCCAGGAATGTGTAGATGGTGTGCCTGGGGGACCAGTACATCTCCCAAGTCAATGCTAAATATCAAGGGTCGGTGCATGATGCCTTTGTTCTGAGGAATAGCAGCATCCCAAATGTGATGGGCCAACTACAGAGGCACAGGGTGTGGCTTATAGGTGAGCCTTGGTCCCCACCCAGTGTGTGTTAGTGTACGCCTCTACTGTTAGACAAATAGGATAGTGTGTGGCTAAATGTTGTTCCTTAATGCCTGCAGGTGACTCTGGTACCCAAACCTATTGTGGCTGCTGACCCCTGTGAGGAATGCCAGGACAAGGGCTGAAGAACATTATAATGAGGCACATGGGCTTACCAGAAGGAGCACTGAGAGGACCTTCGGCCTCCTGAAGGGCAGGTTCAGGTGCCTCCATCTGACAGTGGTGCTACTCACCCGAAAAGGTCTGCCAGATAGTAGTGGCATGCTGCATGTTGCACAACCTGGCCCTCAGACGCCATACACCTTTCCTGAAGGAGGAGGAGACTGGAGATGCCCCTGTGACAGCAGTGGACCCTGAGGACAGTGAGGATGAGGAGGCATAGGATAAGGTTGTAGACAACAGAACATTGGTGATCAGTCAGTACTTCCAATAACACACAGGTGAGACAGCGCAACTTCACATTTCTATGACTATTGTATTCTGTGTGGAAGTGGCATGCTGGCATTACCCACTTGCTACCTCTACTTACTGTCACCTATGGATTATCATTTTACAGATGTTGGTGATATGCCAATAATGGCCTTATCTGATCACTACAGCCAGCAACAGGTCATTCATTCTATGCTCTCACTATGTACAGTTCATTTGCAATGAATGTAGCTGTTTCACTCAATACAAATTTGCTATACATGAAATACTAGTAGTCAAGTTTTATCCAAGGGTGATTATTGAGGTGCTAAGAAACTGAGGGTAAAGTGTAATGGAATGGGGTGATGATGGAGGAAAGTCCAGGGTATTGTTCCAGTCTGTTTGCAGCACAGGTGCAGTGTCCAAGGGTACATAGGAAGGGGAGCAAGGCAGTTCAAGGTGGACAAGGTGACTGAGTGGGACACAAGGGGGACAATCAGGAGAGTCTCATTTCCTGGCGGGGTCTTTGCAATTGTCTCTGGCTTCTGTCTGGGTTGCAGGGAACGTTTGCGGGGTGGTTCACCTTTTGCAGGGGAAGGGATGCTGGTGGCCTGTGGGTCCTGTGGTGCGGCTTCCTGGCCACTAGCGGCAGTGGAAGTGGAGGGCTGTTCAGTTGACTGGCTAGTGGTAGGGGCCCGCTGCTGTGCTGCTGGCTCCTTCATGATGTTGCCCATGTCTGCCAGTACCCCTGCTATGGAGATCAGGGTGTTGTTAATGGCCTGCAAGTCCTCCCTGATCCTCTGATACTGTCCCTCCTGCAGGTGCCTGTTCTCCTGCACGTTGTCTAGGATCTGGCCAATCGTATCCTGGGACTGTTGGAAGACTCCCAGGATCTCGCAGAGTGCCTCCTTGAGAGCCGGTTCCCTGCTCCTGTCCTCCCCCTGGCGCACAGCAGTCCTCTCAGTGTCCCTGTTGGCCTGTGCCTCTGTCCCCTGAATGGTGTGCCCACTGCCACTGACCCCAGGTCCCTGATTGTCTTAGGGGTAGGGTGTGGACTGGGGTCCCTGTACAGGTGGGCACACTGCTGATTGATGTGTCCTGGGGACAGAGGTGTGGGTACGCTGGGTGGGTGCTGTGGTGTTGGTTCCGGATGGGGGAGGCTCTGTGGTGGTCTGTGAGTGGGCTGGGTGACCGGCTGCCCAGTGGTCCCTAATGGGCCAGAGTTCTTTACACATGGGTCAGACTCAGTCCCCCACACCGTTATCGATCCTGCTACCTAGAAATCCAGTAGTCTCATTTAGAATAATGAGAGTCCACGCGACATGGCGCCGCCAACGTTTGGTCTGGCTCTAATGATTAGGTCCGACTGACTCTCTTGGTCTCATATATATTTTGACTCCTCGGTTCCGTATACGGAGACGTCCGTGGGGCTGAGGGTTTCCGCCGCCACGGCATAGGTGCTTCCTATTGCTTAGTGGTCGGTTGTTCAAGCTTGAACTTTGAAAGGAAAAAACCCCAATATTGGTGTGCCTTCTCTGACCTGCAGCCGTTTTTTATAAAATGGCGAATCCTAATGTAGTGAACATAGCAATTAATATGCGACATCCGCTCACGGGACATCTATTGACACATGGACTGACAGTCCAGGGGGGTCCAGTCACTTTTGTGGTGGACGCCCATGCAGCATATAGAACGGAACTTTTTTATTCTTGGGTCGCTTTTCCAGCAGTGGATGGGGGAACAAATACTTTTCACGAATACACAGTTGCGAATGTCCCTGGACAATACAGGGCTTACGCTTATTTAGAAATACCTCTATCTTATCAAGAACACCATAATTGGCTTGATGGCGCCCTCCCACACACAATAGCACAAGTAAGGTTAGGTCCACTGAGTAATGATGGTCCTACCTGGCCTTTATTGGCTACATATACACCACATCCTGCGGTTGCTCAATTGGCAGTGGTTGAAGTTCGTCGTTTATATACAGAATTAACGGCTACATATAGACGATTAGTTCAGTTTGTGATGCAGACATTAAACACGAATGCAGCGCGTGCTGCTCCAGCGCACCCACAGGCGGTGGTTCCGGGTCTTAATCCCATAATGGTTACAATGGGCTACGTCTTTGACAGCCACTGATGTAGATTATGTATTTGACCCAAAACTGCAGACTCAAGAATTTCTTCAATACGAAATAGAATACCCTGTTCCTGCTGGTACATTGCCTATTGTCCAATATGAAGTGGTCATGTATACCGATGGCTCTGCGCAACCGGCGGTTGGGACTAAACAACAGTATTCTGCTGCATGTGCGGTGGTGAGCGGCACTATGGAGGGGGAAATGTTCTGCCCCCGACATACTTATACTAAAACCTTGGGAGATTGCACGGCACAGCTGGCTGAGCTCAAAGCTCTATTGTTAGCGTTGGAGCATGCGGATCCGCCACTTTTAACATTGCTGGTCTGTGACTCCTACTACTGTGTGCAGTCTTTCAACGAATATTTACACTATTGGAGGACGAATGGGTTCAGAGATTCTAAAGGCAACACCATTAAGCATAAAATGTTGTGGGGTAAGGTTGCGGATCTGAAGGAAACGCTTCCTAATGTCCATGTTGTGCATACACTTGGACACCAGCGCGTTGGAATACACGTTGCTGGGAATACTTTGGCTGATGAAGCCGCGAAATCGGCAGTGGCTGTCGCCACTGTGGCCGCAGTGACTTGTTCGAATTCAAAACCAGACACAGAAATATCGGCTGCCATAAAAGCTACTGCTGATGGCACGCCCTTTCCTAAAGGATTTCCTTCAAAATATAGTTACTGCTTGAATGGTGCGCTAAATGCTACTGTACTAAAATTGAGAGACCTCGATTGATTTCTGCAGCACATGAGGGGGTGGCTTCTGCACATGCTGGGGTGGCTGCCACAATTTCACTTTTACAGGCCCGTTACTGGTGGCCTGGTCTCTATAAAGAGACGAAGCAGTATGTCCTTTGTTGTAACATTTGTCAACAAATTAAGGCATCGTCGGCTAGACGCCCGCAGCAGACGCCCCTTCTGATTTCAAACAAACCATTACAGTGTGTGTACTTGGATCACTGTGGTCCGCTGACGCCAGATAGTGCATACAAGTATATATTGGTTGCTGTAGATTCGTGCTCCAGATTTGTATGGGTATGGCCACAACGCTCGGCTGACGCTCGCACTGTTATTAAAGATTTGCGCATCTTTGTCGATATATTTGCAGTTGCGGCTTTTCATTCGGACCAGGGCCCTGCTTTTGCCTCTAAGGCATTCAGGGACACCATGGCTTCGTTGGGGGTCCAACTCCAATTCTCGTCTCCATTTCATCCCGAGGGAAATTCTGTCGTGGAGCGTTTAAATCGTGATTTAAAGCAGTCCTTAACGGCCAGAGTTATAGGTACGGGTCGTGGTTGGCTAGCCCACCTATATGGAGTACAGAGAGCACTTAATAACTTGCCTAGAAGGTCACTGGGGGGTCGTACTTCATATGAGTGCCTGTTTGGAACACGAATGTATGTTCCTGATCTAGATGGTCCTGGTGTGGAGGCGGCAGATACGCCCTTTGACATAAATGATCGTGTCACTGTTTTGCAGGATTTACAACAATTCCGTGAAGATAACTCTTCTGCCAATGCTACCTCCTCAGGAATTAAGGATGAGCCAGTAACACCTACTGGTTGGATACCCAGGATTGGGGATCTAGTGCGTGAAAAGGTCGCAGTTAAAAAAGAATTTGGTCCTTCTTATCGAGAACCTGTCCCTGTGTTGGGGGTAGCGGCTCAAGAACTGTGATTTTACCGCCGCTGCGAGGGGCCAAAGGAAATCGCTTTGTTTCCATTGATAATGTCAAGTTACAACATGTGGCTGATTCTGCACAGCAGACCAAGAGGGACACCCAGTAGTTCCGGAATCCCTCTCACTACTGGGGACGAGGTCCCGCTGCAGGTGATTTTCACCGACACTGTTTCCTCTCCGAGCTTGGGGAGGGTGGATAATGATCTTGCGATTGTTCCACCGACGGCGATTAATATGGAATCTTGTGATCAAATTGCTGTACGTTCTACTGACGTTTCAGAACATGTGGTTTATAGCGTGCCACGGCGAGAGCCTCCGTCTGCTTCTTCGTTCACAGTTGCACCTTTTGCTAGAACTGCTTCTGGCTGCTTCAACGACGCTGATAATGATGGGTCCGGCTCCTCGTCTTCGATGTCTTCTGTCCACGGTCCACGACGGCTGCTGGGATGGCTTAAACGAACATATTTAGTTTTTCCTTGGAACTATTTTTGGCTGTTTTTGGCCGTGATGACTATTTTATTATGGTTGGGATTTGTGGTTACTTTTTTTCTGATAATACATGGTCATTTTCTTCCTGATCGATCTGACATTGAGCACGTGGAGACTGTGTTGAAACCACATTTTTCGTCTCATATGGTTCGAAGAGACTTGTCCACAGTGAACATTTCTGCTATACCAGTTCCGGATGGAATTGTGTGGGATAAAGTAATGTTTGATATATATGGTCCCACTGAATTGATTCAAATACCGTATGTCCTCAAATTATCAATGAATGATATTGTTATACCTGGCATTGTTTCTGATGATTGGGATGTGAAGACAGTAGATTCTATGCTAACGGATTTGCAATATTATACTGTCTATGACGATGAAGATGCTTACCAGTTTAGAGATAATCATGGTGACATGTTTTGTTACAACTATTATGGACACCACTTTATTCATAAAGCTAGTAGCCCTAAGTCCATGTTTAATTATGTGCAATGGGAACATTGCTCGACTCCTCCACAAGGGAGTTCAAAAACGTATTGTGACAAATTTGCATATTTTACTGGGCATGATCCGCGTAATGCTAGGTCCTACTATTTTAAAGTTACACCGTATTCTAATAAGCAAATGTTATTGACTGATACTAAATTACTGTATTCTAATTTGTTTGTATCTAAACTGTCGGTCGAAGGGTATGAATACTGGTTGAAAACTGTTGACTTGAAAAGTGTTTGGGGTACGAAAAATTGGCAAATGCGAGGCAGGGACACGTTATTTAGAGCATTTATTATCCCTGTGCAGATGATTTTCCTCAATGACACAGTACAACAGACTAGCTGTTTGGGCTTAGCGACGATTAAGGAGTTAACTTTGCCTAGTATACCTGTCCCTTCTAAATTAAAAAATTGGCAGCACTATGTGAATGCTACTTTCAGTGACTTTACACATTGGGTCCAGAATGGTACACTTAACACTTCATCGTTACATCCAGGCGGGTGGTTATTATGGCCTGTAGACACTAATATGTGTCATCAACGTTTTGTCACCTCTTCAGGGGGGTTCAGGACTAGTAGGGCAGACCCTCGTTATGTTTCACCAGAACTTGCTGATATTATAACTACATACAGTGTGGGGAAGCTTTGTCAGCAATGGTTGAAGTCCTCCACGCTGGATGCAGTTAAGTCACATCTCATGTTACTGTCTAATAATACTGATTTACAAGATTTTTTGTCAGGTCCCAGAGTACCACGGAAGAAAAGGTTCTTATACGAGGTTTATAATGAGATTTGGAAGCTTTCACAACAAGAGGCTGCAGCCCGGTTGAGGCAGATTGATCAAGAAAATCTGATGCAGACTTTGTCTGTTGTTGATAATGGTATGCATACCCTTTCTGAACGTGTTTACACGATTGACAGCATTGTGTCCTCTGCTATTGACATTATTAAATCGGACATGTCTTCTTTATATCATGGGCAGAGTCAGACGCGGTCCATCATGCAGCTGGGTTGGACTCTTCAGACCTTGAAGGCGGGTCGCGTTCCATGGCAGCACGTTCGTGCCAGGGAGATCTTTATCTCTTTTAATTTGACTCGTCAACAACAACTGATGGCTAAAAAGGAAGCGACATATGTTATGTTAAATATTGAAAAATTAGAGAAACTGCCTTTCACGGTAGCTGAGATTCCGTCAGCTGAATGGTTGATCGATGGGGTTATTAATTTGCCTATCTCTACTTTGCAATTTACTTCGTGTTTGAAGCATATTCCGGTGGGTAGATATGAACTATTGGGAGACAGTTACATACACGAGGTGTGGGACCTTCCCTTTCAGTACAGATGTGTTAATGGTTTGAAGGAGGTTTTTCTTAGCGGCAGCGAATGCGAAGCTTCTGTCAGCCATTCAATGGTTTGTAAACAGCTGTCCTTGCATGGGGCGTGTAATGCTTCGATTGCTAACTTAGCTTGTTAACTGAAGGGAGTTCCAGTCCCGGTTATTAAAAACACTTTCCAGGTGCTTTCTAACGGCAGTTACATTGTTCTTAACAGCGAACGCTGCTGTGGCATGCGTGCCGGAATAGTTTACATCGTCGTTGTCAACAAGGCCGTTACGTGCTGCGGGAATGTGTTGTTTCCCCCCACTCAAATTAGGGAGGTAGCGGACATCTGGCCTCATATTGCTACTTCCAAGGTTGATTTCGACAAGTTGAGTCGGCTAAAAGCTTTATTGTTTCAAAAGCATGTGGCCCTTACATCTGCTAGCGAGACCTACGCACTTCAGGTGGCAAGGTCATCGGCGGAGATACAGTCCCTTTTGAATACTAACTTTCCGACTCACTTCGGTGAACTTGTGGGACGTATATTTAATGCATCCAGCACTGCTGGTATTGCACATTTTTTCAAAGTAGTTGGTGTTGGTTTTGCTCATACCTTCTCTTCCATATTCGGTTTGATACCCTCGGCTATACATTCTATTTTCGGAAGCATTTTTGGGGGTTTCCCGATTACTTTGGCTTTATTGGCTGGAGTCTTGCTGTTATTGCTATTTTTTCGCAATGGCTGTCCCGTCACGACGAGATCCTGTACTGCTGCTCCCATCAGCGCAGCTGTGTCGTGAACGCATGATGCAGCATTTTGGAGCAACACTCCTGGGACATTTGGAGTGCGACTGGTCTCTGTCATTCAGACCGGTTTTGGATTGTGTGCAACCCGTGTTTCGGTGCCTTTGGTGCTCGTTTGAACATGCACTGGCTCTCTGTCTCTCATTGCAGCGCCCTCCAATGGTCGATGCTGATCTGTTGATGTTCCCGATGAGGGCTCATTCCCAGACTTGTGCACTACGGATGCGCTTGCTTCGTGAGGCAGTTTATGAGATTCCCTTCCTGGAGGAAGATGGTAGTGTCTCTTTCATAGGCCCTGCACGGGGTGCCGCCCTGAATGGTTTTGGGGCTTTGGATCACACCTGCTCCATGGTACTTTGTGGCGTGGATCTTCCGATATTGACATATATCGAAGTGGAGGAACTCCTACGTTCTATTGCTTCTGTCTGATGATTGGATTTTTACAAAATTGACACTATATTGAATTTGGTTGTGCTCACATGTTACCTAAATTTATGACTTTGTTGTCTTCTCACCTTGTCGAAATACTTGTTTTAGATATTGTTTATATATAGGGCATCCTTTTATGTTATTGGAACCACTTGCTACCGACAAGGGGAGGGTGTAGTGTGGTTAGTTTTACGTATTCATTGCGCTTTAGCTTCAGGCTTTAGGCCTTTGTGCATTTTGCCCTGAATATATTTTATTCATTTGCTAATAGCTTAGAGCCTCTGTGCACTTTGCTCTACATGCTTTTTATTAGGCTTCATACTGTTATTATTCAAATAGCCAGTTCTACGGTGTTGTTTTTTATTCACATCACACTGTTTTGCCTACTCTGCACTGGAGTTCTCCATAACATATTTACTCTGTGCTTCAGTCAAGGATACAGTCTGGTACATTGCCGATAGACGTGGTAAGAGTTTAGACTCGGCATTCCTGCGTAGGGACATTTTGTGATCTCGCTGACATGTTAGTTATAAAATCACTTCCTTGTCCCAGTACACGCAAGAGGGAGATTCCGACCAGGGAACCACAACTTGACGCTGACTGCCTCGTTGCAGATGCTGAACCAAGATCACAGGTCTTTGCTCAGGTATGAGGGCTGATATCCCCATAGTGATTATAATAGGCAAGCTAGAAGCTTAACGTGCTGTGCTCTAGATAGAACAAGCAGAGGGAGAGTAGAAACTGTTTGACAATATGATAGCTTTGTTTTTATGTTTTACTCTCCTGGTAACTATTACAATCCTACTGTGTTGTATCGTTCTGGTTATTGCGGCTCACGCCTTAATATCTAAAATACAGTCGTTTTATTAAAACATTATATAAAACTTAAACTGTCTTTCTCATTTGTATATGAGATCATATTGGAAATAAGAGAGTTGGTTTGGATCTGAGTAACTACGACTTCCCTGAGAAGTTCCAAAGATGTCATGCGCTCGGCTGCCAAATCATTCCTTCCACATGGGAGAAATGAGGCACTGCTAGTTAGCCGGAGCAAAAACCGGATTTAGGGTGACAGAGTTCTTTACACGTGGGTCAGACTCAGTCCCCCACACCCTTATCGATCCTGCTACCTAGAAATCCAGTAGTCTCATTTAGAATAATGAGAGCCCACGCGACATGTAGGTCCTCCAGATCCTGAAGTCCAGAGTTACTGTCATCACTGGGGGCCTCTTCTGTTGGGGGACTGGATAGTGGTGGCACCTCCTCTCCACTGACATTGGCTTGGGTGCCTGTGGGGATGTATTATGCTTCAAGTGTCTGACATTTGTACTTCCCTAGCTTCCCCTCTATGGTTGGGGTTGCCCTGCCAGGTTTTGCTTGTGTATGGTGATGTATTTTTGTTATGTTAGTTTCCCTATGCTGTGCAAGCTTTAGTGATGGGTGTCCATGCAGGGCTGGGTGGGGTGTCCATGCATTGGTATGGAATACAGGGCTTGGCATTGGGGTTAGTGAGATGCCTAGGTACAGTGTGTGTGATGGAGTGGAGTGATGGGAGTGAGGGTGTGGGTGTGAGATGGCATGCAGGTATTGGGGGGTGATGGGTAATAAATATTGACTTACCAGTGTCCAGTCCTCTGGCAACTCCAGCGACTCACTCAGGATGCAGTTTTTCCAGTACCTGCTCCTTCCATGCTGTGAGCTGTGGGGGAGGATGTGGGGGAGGATGTGGGGGTCCACCGCCAGTCCTCTGGATGGTGAGCTGGTGTCTTGCTGCTATGTAACGTACCTTCCCCCGTAGGTCGTTCCACCTCTTCCTGATGTCGTCCCTTGTTCTTGGGTGCTGTCCCATGGTGTTCACCCTATCCATGATTCTCCATCATAGCTCCATCTTCCTTGCTATAGATATCTGCTATACCTGTGCTCCAAACAGCTGTGGCTCTACCCTGACAATTTCCTCCTCCATGACCCTTAACTCCTCCTCAGTGAAACGGGGGTGCCTTTGTGGTGCCAGGGGTGTTGTGTGATGTTTGTTGATGAGGGTGTGTTGGGTGATGTGGTGGGGTGTGTGATGTTGAGTGTGTGAGGGGTGTATGGCTGTAAGTGGTGTGTGTCTAGTTGTCTTGGCGCTCTTTTTCTCAGTCTCCTGGTGGCAATTGTTGTTGGTAAAGGTTTGTGGGTAATGTGGATGTGTGTTTTAAAGTGGTGTGTGTGTGTGGTGTGTATATGAGTGTCAGGAGTGTGTTTTTAGTATTGGCCAATGTGGTGCTGTTTTCAATGTGGGTATCCATTCTGAGTGCAGCGGTATGTACCGCCAATGGTTTACCACCATGGTGATTCGTGGGTCATAATGTGATGGGCGGTGATTTGTTGGAGTAACGGTATGGGTTTTGGGACCGCCAGTTTATCAGAGACCTTTGGGCTGGCAGATTTGTGTATGTGGCTGTATTCCGTTGGATTGGTGTGTGCCATAATATGGTGAACAGATATCCACCACCGCAGCGGTATGTTGGCAGCCGTCAGCATGGCGGTAAGCGGAATTTACTGCCAGTGTCATAATGAGGGCCTTAATCTCCAGTTCTCCTTATCAGATTTTATTTGTTTTGGTGTCAAATTAAATATAAAAATATAATCTATTTCTATAATGTGGTTTTGGATTTTTATACAGTTTCCCTATATTTTATTTTATTACTGTTTTTTTTATTTCTGAATGCTTTACACACTTTCGGCTTCATTACGACTTTGGCAGTTTAATGATAAGACCGCAGTGGTGGCGGCCACCAAAAGACCGCCATGGTGGCAGTCATACAGACTGCCATAGTATGAGTTACACAGCCAAGCCAGCTAATAAGCAGCCATAATCACGACACCGCCAGGACTCCGGAGGGTGGGAAAGAGGTGGTCCCACCACCAGCACTGCCAACACACCAAAAAACCCTTTAAACCTATTACGACCCAGAAACCACAATGGCGGTTCTTCCATGGCAGAAGACCAATGGCGATGCGAGCCGCTGCGGTCGGCGGTCTACACAGTAATAAACTACACCACATTGGACAGATCAAAATCCACCTGACACACCTACAAACTGCACTATAAAACACACCCCTTCAGACATCACAATCCTTTGCAAGAAAAACGCCACACACAGAAGACAGAGCCAGAAACAGAGATGTACTGTACTATAGATTAGGAACCTCTATGCACTTCACATAGCCCTCATCCCACACCTGCGCAATACTCCCAACACACAAATTAGCACCCAGCGCATTAAAAACGATCCACCACTCTCTCACAACACAGCACCCACACCTCAAAATCCCTTTCTTGTCATTCCTTATCATATCGTCAAGCACTACCATGTCCCCACAAAAACATCCCTGTTTCATAGATAATGAACTGAGAGTCATAGTGGACAAAATCATCAAAGTGGAGCCACACCTATTTGGAGCACAAGTCCAACAAATCTCCATCACCAGGAAAATGGTGAGGTGGCAAAGAATAGTTGACAGGGTGAATTCTGTAGGAAGCTATCCATGCAAAGGGGAGGACATCAGGAAGAGCTGGAACGACCTCAGGGGAAGGTCCTTTTCAAGGCTGCCAGGCACCAGTTAGTGGTCCTCAAGACTGGTGGTGGGCCCCCAGCTCCGCCCCCAACTTTCATATCATAGGAGGTGAAGGTCTTGGGCATCCTGCTTCCTGAGGGCTTAACAGGGATACCTGGGGGTTGGAGTCGGGTAAGTCACGATAACAATAATGTCACAAAAAATGCACTGTCTTGCATGCCCACTGATCATCTTTTGACATCTTAACAGACAACCCACCCACCACCCCTGTTTCCAACTGTCAGAATACCCATGTCCGGCATCCCACATGTCAACTAAACTAACCTGGGGGCACAGTGTTTGTGTATAGCGTGGGTAGTACAGGGTCTGACAGCACTATACCTCCCAGCAGGCACTGTTCCTCCTTAAAGAAAATCAGAACAGTGTACTACAACTTAAATTGCCGTGCAAGTTAATGTAAAAATCAATTGCACCTACGTCAATGCTCCACAATTACAGCAATGCAATGGGCATCTGCCAGTACAATACCACCATCTCACAACTGTGTCAACTGCTAAACTGCCCTTTAAACATCCAATAATCTATTGAAATGAACTCAGGTGGGACACACACACATAAATGAAGTGTGATGTACTTGGAGTAAACTCATACAGAGACCCAGGTATCATGGTCACCCCTAATCTGATGGCCAAGTCAGTTTCCACTGTACATTGTGCAGCTGTCTGTTGACTCAATAATGAATTACACCGAAGAGGGAGGTAACATAACAAATGTACAGCCACACAGCAGGCAAGATATGAGTCTATCAACACACATCCAGCTATCAAGATACTCTGACATCCTGTAGCAAGGTGCATAAAATAGGAATTGTATTTATCCCATATACCTGTTCCCCTGAATTGGAAGCAGGTGTCACTGTCATTTCGGGGGAACAAGCTATGCCTTTCTGTATGTGGCTTATAGCAGTTCTACCTGTCAAATTTTGATAACACATATTGCAATACAATCTGTAACTCTCTGTTCCACTTCTTCAACAAGTCACATACCCATTGTTACCTTGGAAAGGACACCTGAGATAGCCACTTCCGTTCTGGATGAAGCCCTTAGTGAGAAAAACACCCCTGGATGTGAGGAGATTGATGATGACTCTGGCCCCTCTGGGACACCTGGTCAGTCAACAACTGTGAGCCTCACCCTGCCTACATCTACTCATCCCAGTCCTGTTGCATGTAGATCTCAGGCAACCATTTGCCCCCAAACCTGTGATTCAAGGACAGTTTCTACCATTATGTGCCCCCAGTACAGGTACCTGAATCACCACTAGAAAACCCAGACAATAAAGGATCTGGCACCAGTGGGAGTGGCAAATTGTGGCAAAGGCACAGGCATGTGGGGGTATGGTGCGTGGGAAGGATGGTATGGGCCAGTGGCGTGAGGCTCCTAGGGATACAGCTGGCAGGACAGCATCTCCAAAGTCTTGGGAGCTTTCCAACAGACCCAAGGTGTGATGGGCCAGGTACTTGCCATGATGAGGGAGATAAAGCAGCTGCAGAGGGACAACCACCAGGAAGTCATGCAAAAGTGGGAGGCCCACAATGCCTTCATGGACTCGCTAACAGGGGTGCTGAGAGACATCAATACCACCCTGAGTAGATTATGTCAACAACAGCTGACACCTTCCATTAGCCATGTAACATCAGCCACTTCTACATCTGTGGCAGCCAGTGGAATGGAGGCCCTGCCAGGGATAGAACGTGCATCAGACACCCCTGCCTTTGTAGCTGAATAACCCCCCTGCAAATGTCGACATCCACCAAAACATCTAGGAGGAGCAGATGCCAAGATAACAAACACTGCCAGGAAGTGAACCTCAAGTGGTTGGTTCCCGTTGTGTGTCACATCAACACGCTTTTGACTGTTTTACAACCAATCTCAATTTTCCAGTAGTACATGAATACTGGACTTGTGACTCCAAATGGTGTAGCTGCTACCCTGATGATTACATCCACCATCCACCAAACAGACTACTTGGACATTTATGGCGTGGAAGTTCTTCCCGTTCCTATACAACTGTTCATTGCTATTTGGGGAAACCAAGGCTACATGGGTGCCATCAATGGCTCCTACCACATGTGGGATGTGTGCCAAAGCATAAAAGTCAGCCTTGACATGAGCCAAATCTTCACGTTGAGGAAATCTGATGTAGCTGTCCAGGTGTTTCAACAATGCAGACAGTACAGACTTCAAGACCAGACTGAACATAGGCTGAGACATCCCATGAGTTAGGGTCATGGTAGTTTGAAAGGAGCCTGTGGCCAGGAAGTGCAACACTGACATAACTTGTACAATGGGTGGAATGCTATTGGGGTGACAAATGGCAGGCATCAGATCTGGCTCTAACTGACGACAGAGATCCATGATTGTCTGCCTATCCAGGCCGTCAATCTGGATGACATGTCAATTCTCTATGGTCTGCATGTCTGCTAGTGGACGGTACACTGGAGGTTCTCTGACTCTATGTGAGAGAAAACAAGATTGCATGTCTATCACTCATTGCGTCCATTGTAAATGTGTAAATCCAAATGTCACACAGAATGCTCGGACATGCCATACAACATACTTAAAACATGGTACATTGTACATACCAAGTGATTTAATGGTTGCTGCAATTTCATCCCCTTACATCACTCATGATTTGGAAAACAGGATACGCATGTCATAAAACATATCTGTGATCATGACATTCTAACCATGTTTCACATCTAAAAGGCTCAATTACTATCTATCTATTTGCCATGAGGATGCAGACTATGCCACTAATGAAACATTGCTCTCATTTCGTAACTATCACAATTTGTCTGTTCATACTACATATTCATACATGGTTGCTCAGAGCCAGCCCTGAAAATTATGCGGTATGTGTGTTTCCGACCTTGTGAGGTAGCTATAAATAACTTTCCCTACTATCTAAAGACATTAAAATGGCAGCTGCCTGAAATACTGTAGTGCACATTAGGGAATGACCTGCGACCGCCGTAGGAAGTCGTCATGGCAGTAGGCAGATACTATTGCAGTGGATATTGCCATTGGAACACATCGCTGCTGTTGGCAGTCTTTGGGCCAATAGCGATATCCGCTGGTGGTGACAGTGCCTTACATGGCAGACGTGACCACCATCTCATACTTCATCTCTCCCTTGACTCCTGACATTGCTGCCAGCAAGATCTCCACAACCTGAGCTGCTGTGTACTGCCTTTGGGAGCAATTATGCCATGTCCTACAGGTGATAGGGCCCCTGCCTTCTCAGTTGAGGAGCAGGAGAAGCTTGTGGAGGAGGTTCTACACCTGTATGGACAGCTCTATGGTATACCAGAGGAAGGGGTAAGTGCACCGTGTGGACATTAGTTTTATTAGCTCATCTACCCTTTGTAATACTAAGCAAAATTGATGGGCAATGTTGCTAGTTGTGTCCTCAAAGTCTATAAAGGTACAGTTGTGATAGTATGTGTGGGTACATGGGCATGTACTTATGTATGCTGACATTTTGTGAGTCCTGAGACATCCTGTGTGACGTATGTTCCCTGCCCACCTTCTGACTGTTGTACATGAGTAGTGGAGTTGGTATACCAAATTTCTCCAGGAATACCATGTTTACAAGTGTGTTTGCTGTCTAGTCATATGTAAGAATCTGACAGCTGTTGCTGGGTATGAATGACGTCTGCCGATTTCTACCTCACAAATGGCCTGAGTGCATATGGTCAACTATCAGTGGAGGGGATGTAGAAGACAGTATGGGGGTCATTAAGAGTTTGTTGGTCTGCCGCCAAACTCCCACGGTCAGGTTGCCGCCAGTGTGGCCACCTTCCCGTGGGCCTCATTAGGAGTTCCCTGCTCGGTCAGTGGGCGGAAGCAATGTTTCCCCCTGCTGGCGCAGCACGGAACAGCCTACAACATTGAGCCAGCGGCAATGTTGAGGTGCGTAGGGTGCAACAGCACCTGTTACGCTTTTCACTGAGCGCGACAGGGCTGTCCATGGGGGCCCCTGCACTGCCCATGCCAAATGCATGGACAGTGCAGGGGCCCTCATAGGGTCCCCTGCACCCCATCTCCACCAGCTTCTACATGGCAGTGCAACTGCCATGTAAAAGCTGGTGGAGTGGGGGGTTGTAATCTCACAGGCGGTGCTTCATGCAGCACGTCCGGATTAGGACCGCTAGGACGGCCAGCCCCTCCAGTGGAGGGAAACTGGCAGTCCGACCGTGTCCCAATCACCACAGTCATAATGTGGTGGTCTGACTGCTGCCAAAGTGGTCAATCTACCCCTTGAGCAGTGGTCAGATCCCCACCATGGCCCTTGGGGTCTGAAGCCTGCCAGGGTCATAATTAGGGCATATGTGTTAGGCTTATTGAACTAACTTGTTATTCACCCTGCTTTTTTTGGTGTGTGCCTTTGGACATGACATTCTTTTCTTGTCTATGTCATCCATGCAGGTCAACGCCTATCAGAAGAAGGGGATTTGGCATGCCATTGCCAAGAAAGTGCGGACCCTGGGAGTCCACAGCAAGCAGAGCATGCACTGTAGGAGGAGGTGGGAGGAACTGAGATGCTGGGACCGAAAGACCACAGAGGCCCAGCTGGGGATGTTGTCCCAATGAGGACGGGGTGCCTGAAGGACCCTGACTCCCCTAATGGCCTGCTCTGAGTTGGATGGGCATTTGAAGGCAGCACAGGAGCCGCAAGGGGGTAAGACCAGGCTTATCACAAGTTCACCCCTTTACCTGGGTCCTGTCTGATGTAACAGATTGTTAGGTCAGACAATATGGTAAGTGAAAAGTGTCACGAACTCCTGTGAACACATTGATGTACAGTAGCCATCTATAGCACATGCACAACCTCAGTGCTTATGCTCTTTCTGCTTTTAAATTTGTCACTGTAGGCTAGTGACTTCATTTACCAATTTTAATCGGCACACTGGACCCCTCCTTATAAGTCCCGAGTATATGGTACCTAGGTACCCAGGGCATTGGGGTTCCAGGAGATCCATATGGGCTGCAGCATTTCTTTTGCCACCATAGGGAGCTCAGATAAACCCTTACACAGGCCTGCCATTGCAGCCTGCGTGAAATAACGCACACGTTATTTCACAGCCATTTTCACTGCACTTACGTAACTTATAAGTCACCTATATGTCTAACCTTCACTTGCCAAAGGTTAGGTGCAAAGTTACTAGGTATGCGGGCACCCTTGCACTAGCAAAGGTGCCCCCACATAGTTCAGGGCCATTTCCCGGGACTTTTGTGAGTGCGGGGACGTCATTACACGCGTGCTCTACATATAGGTCAATACCTATTGTCAGGAATCCCCAAGGTGCCTCCTGCGTTATCTGTCAGCATCTCCAGGGATTAGGGTTGAATCATATCTCTGTTCTTGGTTAAAGCTTCATGTTTCTAAGTAAACATAATGTGCTGTGTTACCTAATTGGTTTTCTCAATGCTTCTTTTACCAATGCTTGTTTGCTAATGTGAGCAGGTGTAGACATGTGCTTCTAATTGGGTGTGGTGTAGACATGTTCTTCTAATTGGGTGTGGTGACTCATCCACATGTGGAAACTCAACTGCTTTCCTGATTGGCTATAAATAGCAGAGTGAAGTATGCCTCCTTGCTTGGATTTGTTTTGCTTCCTGATCTCAGCATCTGATTTGGCAGTCCAGCCCCTGCTGTTATCATCGTATTCAGGACTTTTGAGGCAATTCTTTTCTTTGTTCCTGTACCAGCTGACACCAGGCATTCCTCCAGTACTCCGGAAAAGACTGCAGCTAAGTGACTCGTATTCTCCAGGGAGTTTGTTCTTTGAGCGCCGTGCTTTCCTAGAGCAGCTGGTGTATTTCAGACCTCATATTTTGGTGGAGTGCTTATCTTGAAGAGACAAATGCATTTCTGAACATTATACATTATTATTGTAGTTACTTGCCTAAATGTGCTTCAGGACATCTGCTTGAGCTCAAGTACTACAAAAAGTGACAGTGCAATTTTAAAAGAGCATTTACGTGACTTTTCTTTCTCTAATAGCATAACTCTTAGATTTAAATTGTGTCATTCATGCCTGTGTTTCAGGTTTGAGGAATTTGCTTTTGAAGGGTTTTTCACATACACAGTGAAACCAAACCAAACTGTGCCACCCTAACTGTTTAAACCCAGAGTGGACATTTGTATTTCTTGAATTGTTTTTGTTCCTTTTAGTTTAACCCTATGCATGCAGGAAAGTTATATGTGATATAATTAATGCCCTTGTTTGTCTTTCTTGTGCAACCACAGTTCTAATTGTAGTGTGCAGCAGTGAATCTCTGTGAAGCCAGCCCTAGTGTCGCAATACTTATTGTTATGGCACTCAATTTGGGTTTTTGGTAATGTAGTGTTAGTAATTGTGCCAACAGTTATTATTATCCAAGAAAAGTGCTGGAGCATCCCAGTGTTCTTCTACCACTCCCGCACCCATATCAGAAAGAGAGATTCAGTTTCAATGAAGTTGAGTGCACTAACTGTACTATCACTCTGTCAACAAAGACCTGCCCCCCGAAGATACAGGGTGCCTGGCTGGACCGGCAAGACATGGCAGTGTTTTGTCTCTTTCTCTTCCATTCCCCCTTTCCCTTTGAGACACATGCCGGGGTTTCTGTGTCCACCAGGATGTGCCGAGAGGTGTTCCAGGAGGTCAGGGAGCATTCCATCCCCCCTGCAGACATCCTGCTTTTCAGGTGAGTGGCCCGTCTCGACACCTATATGTAGCTTCACAATGGTAACTCCGAATATGGCCATGTAACATGTCTAAGATCATGGAATTGTCCCCCCATTCCAAATCTGGTATTGGGGTGCCAATTCCATGCATCCTTTGGGCTCCACCATGGACCCCCAGTACTGCCAAACCAGCTCTCTAAGGTGGTCATTACAACCCTGGCAGACGGTGTTAAAGCGGAAGGTAAAACCGCCAACAGGCCGGCAGTAAAAAAAATTGAATTATGACCGTGGCGGGAACCGCCAACAAAGACAGCCACTTTAACACTCCTACCGCCACGGCGGTACAGACAAACAGCGCGGCGGTCACCGCCAACAGACAGGCGGGAGACTATGTACCGCCCACAGTATCACAACCTACCAATCCGCCACCTTTTCCGGGGCGTATTCACCGCAGATAAAAACACGGCAGAAAAAGCCATTTCAAAGGGAAAACGCTCACCTCTACACACTCCACGAGGAACGACGACACCATGGAGCCAGAACTCCATATTCTGCCAGCAATAGTCTTCCTGCTCCTATACGAGGATCATCAACGCCAGCGGCGGAGAGCACGGTGAGTACTGCACCTATGACATAGGGGAGGGGGGAGGCAAAAAACAGGGACACACACAACCAACATCCCAACCCCCACCACGACCCTCACCCACAACAACACACACACCAATGCATATCTATACATTACAGTAACACCCCACAACCCCCTCAGAAGAATGCAAACACAAAATGAAATGAGTTGAACCATTGTAATATATCAAAATACAGTAAGCAAATATATACATATATACACTATCAACAAAATATACACCATGATTAGTAGTGCAGGTGATGCACCATTCATTGTCCGTGAACCATTGGGCCCAAAATGCATGGGCGAGGCCCACACAAGATACCTGATCAAAACAGAGAGAACACTGCTGGGGCATCAGATAGAAATACAACAGGCACCTCAGGGGGAAGGGGGGGGGCACCTCAGCCGGATGAGTGCACCACGCCAGATCCACGAGGGGGCTCCATGCCCATTGATGTCTACTGGGGAGTGCAAAGCCACAGTCTCTCAAGTCTCTGCAGTGGGTGGGTTGCCCACTGTACCATCCTGGGGAGTGCAAAGCCACAGTCTCTCAAGTCTCTGCAGTGGGTGGGTTGCCCACAGTACCATCCTGGGGAGTGCAAAGCCACAGTCTCTCAAGTCTCTGCAGTGGGTGGGTTGCCCACTGTACCATCCTGGGGAGTGAAAAGCCACAGTCTCTCAAGTCTCTCAACTCTCTACAGTGGGTGGGTTGCCCACTGTACCATCCCGGGGAGTGCAAAGCCACAGTCTCTCAAGTCTCTACAGTGGGTGGTTTGCCCACTGTTCAATTCTGGGGAGTGCAAAGCCACAGTCTCACAAGTCTCTACAGTGGGGGGTTTGCCCACTGCTATATCCTGGGGAGTGCAAAGCCACAGTCTCTCAAGTGGATAACAGTCTCCACTAGTTCTGGAGGGGGCATTGTGCCCAGAGTGCAGCACACACCCCGTGACGGTCCAAGTTGCGTCACTGCCCCTGCTCCAAATGGGGTAGCGGTGCATTCCATGGCGGTCTTTGCCCTGTTCAGCGGTCCCTGGCCTGTCCAGCGGTGCTTGCGTTGCCAGTGTCAGACCTGTTCAGCGGTGCATTCCATGGCGGTCTTTGCCCTGTTCAACGGTCCCTGCCTGTTTAGCGGTGCTTGCGTTGCCAGTGTCAGACCTGTTCAGCGGTGCATTCCATTGCGGTCTTTGCCCTGTTCAGCGGTCCCTGGCCTGTTCAGCGGTGCTTGCTTCATTGCCCAGCAGGGCTGTGGCTGGCGGTCCTTCATGGGTCAGCTGGGCTGTGGCTTGCGGGGCCCTCCTGGCCAGCTGCGCAGTGGCTGGCGGTAGCCTCCTGGGCAGTGACTCTGGGGCTGGCGGTGGCCTCCTGGCCAGTGACTCTGGGGCTGGCGGTGGCCTCCTGGCCAGCTGGGCTGTGGCTGGCGGTGGCCTCCTGGGCAGTGACTCTGGGTCTGGCGGTGGCCTCCTGGCCAGTGGCGATGGGGCTGGCGGTGGCCTCCTGGGCAGTGACTCTGGCGGTGGCCTCCTGGTCAGTGACGATGGGGCTGGCCTCCTGGGCAGTGACTCTGGCGGTGGCCTCCTGGCCAGTGACGATGGGGCTGGCCTCCTGGGCAGTGACTCTGGCGGTGGCCTCCTGGCCAGTGACGATGGGGCTGGCGGTGGCCTCCTGGGCAGCGGGGATGATGGCGGTCCTCTCTGCCGTGCTGCTCCTCCCAGACTTTGGAGATTTCTTCTGCCCCTTCCCCACCTTGGGAGGAGTCACAGCTGAGTCGACACTCCCCCCGGGACCCTTGTGAGCGGCTTTGCTGGCTGGAGTCTTCCCCCTCTCCCGCCGGGCACTGTCCAACTTCTGGTGCTTCACAGGGGGGGACTGGCTGTGCTGTGGCTCCGTGCCACACTGGCTGTCCTGGTGGCCGGTGCACTCCACATACCTGTAACAACAGGCACCACTGGTCCCGGAGATTTTTTGGCTGAGGTGCTAGTACGGGACCTATGAGTTGGACGGGGGGGCGGTGGTGGGAAATAGGTTAAGGGGGGCCAGGAAAAGTTTTTGGAAGAAACTGGGACGGGTAGATGGAGGGGTTTTGGGAGTGGAGGAAGAGGTGGTGGTTGTAGGAGGTGTAAAGTTTGTGGATTTGGGTGCAGGTGCATGGGCTGGAGGCTGTCGTGAGGTGGATGGCTGTTGGGTGGGTGTGTGCCTGCATTTGTGTATCTTGGGAGGGGGCGTCACAGACACACTGGGAGAGGACACAGGGGACGTGTAAATGGGAGTGGGGGTGGTGAGTGCACGTAAGCGGGGTGTGGTGGTGGGTGTGCTGGTGCGGGACGTAGTGGCTGTAGTGGTAGTGCATGCAGGTGTGAGTGTAGACGAGACTGGGAGGGAGGAGGGAGACGAGTAGGAGGGGGACACAGTGGAGGCAGTGGATGTTGGTGTGTCTGTATGTGTGTGATGCTTGTGTGAGTGCCTGTGAGATGTGTGGTGCTTATGTTTGCCTGAGCTTCCCTTGTGTGTTGACATGTGTGCATGCTGGTCTGTAGGTGTGCTTGGGATAGGCTGAGGTACAGGGGATTGGGTCGGGGTGGAAGAAGTTGGAGAAGGGAGGCTAGACACAGGGACAAAGGCTGCCATCAGTGCTGAGGCCAGAGTTTGCAGGGTTCGATGAAGGGCAGCCTGACCAGAATGAATGCCCTCCAGGAATGCACTTGTGTGTTGCAATTCCCTTTCTACACCCTGGATGGCATTCAAAATGGTAGACTGCCCAACAGTGAGGGACCTGAGGAGGTCAATGGCCTCCTCACTGAGGGCAGCAGAGGTGACTGGGGCAGGGGCTGAGGTGCCTGGGGCGAAGGTGATGCCCACCCTCCTGGGTGAGCGGGCATGGGGCGAAGGCTGAGGGGCTGCTGGGAGGGCGTTACTGGTAGGGGGGGTGGCGGCTGTACCTGTAGAAGGGGGGCACCGATTTTGCCGCCACCACAAGGGAGCTCCCATCGGAGGACGAGTCCGTGTCGCTGGTTGCAGATCCTGTGACCGCCGTGGTGCTCCCCTCGCCCTCCGTCCCACTGGTGTATTCTGAGTCCGTGGTGTGGGTCTCCATGGCCATGTGGGATGCAGCTCCCTCGTGCTCCGGTGCCACTGTACCTCCACCTGATGATGCTGATGCACACAAGAACAGGGAGACCACAAAAAGGGGGGGACGACAGAAGAAAGACAGGTTAAGTGCATGGCTTACCGCTACCGTTGGCAGACAATACAGACACAGCAGCCCCCTGCACTACGTCGCGCTGTTGGGCTCTACAGATGCAATTCCTGGGAAATGACCTACATGGCTATGGTCGACATCTGCACACATAGATGACACAGGGGCATGAATACCTGTACTTGGCACTCTACAGATGTGGGGTGGGGTGCCACATGGCCTGCATTACGGAGGGGCCTAGCCTACGGAACTCGCCCTGGCCTAGGGAAACCCACAGCCCTCCTCCCCCACCTAGGCACCTTCACTGCGCGCAAAGTCCGCTGAATGATAGTGTACTCACCCCCTTGTGTCTGCTGTGATGCCCACAAGCGCCCATCCAACTCAGGGTAGGCCACCGCCAGGATCCTGAACATCAGTGGGTCCTGGTTCGACGGGCACCCCTCCCACGTTGGGAGGCCATCCCCAGCTGAGCCTCCGCCGTCTCCTTGCTTCAGCAGTGAATGTCCTCCCATCTTTTACAACAGTGGGTGCTCCATCTGTGGTGGACCCCCAGGGTCCGGACGTACTTGGCGATGGCACGCCAAATATCCTTCTTCTGGTGGGCGCTGACTTACATGACATGTACAGGGGAAGAAGAGAAATCATTAACTACTGCACCGTCTAAGTGATTGGCCCCCATCCCTACCCTTGCCATGTGTCACATGCATTCACAGTCCTTCATGCACGCAGAACTGTGCCCCCTTCCTTCTTACAACCAGCCCTCTCCACACAGGCATAGCCCATACAACATGCTCCCTGTGTACTTACCTGTTGGTCTGGAGGACCGTAGAGTAGCGTGTACTGGGGGAGGACCCCGTCCACGAGCTTCTCCAACTCCTCTGCAGTGAAGGCAGGGGCCCTTTCCCCAGACGCACAAGCCATTGTCTCTTCCAGACCGAGGTCACAGCAGCACTTGCAGTGTAGGTCCCCTCCTGTCGAAGATCAGGTATTGAGTGATTGAACAGATAGAAAATGGCGGTCACATCCACGGCGGTCACGTCCGCGGCAGTGCGTACCATCACCGCCGGCGTACATCGTCATTGGCTCCTGGGACCCATAGGGTCCAATGTTAACCAATGCAGCATTGCGCCGCGGTCTTCGACCGCCTACCGCGACGGTGTACAACGCCAGCGCAATTACCTCACATCCCATTGTCCCACTTTAGAGGTCAGGCAGCCACCATTTCAGGGGCCCACATGCCCTAATTACCAACTGCGTCACACAGACCTAGGCCTTGTCGCAGAACACAAATACAGGCCACATTTTGTGTATGAATGGTGTTCTGTGTAGACTGTGGGTACATACCTCTGAGTTGTTTGACTCTGTGGTCGCTGTTGTCATTCCTAGGCACCGTCTGCTGGGACATGTGAGGAAATGGCGGAATCCTCCGTTGTACCGACCGCTGGTGGACCTGTCAACAATGGAGGAAAGACATTTGATCATCACGTACAGGTTTGACCGTGCCACAATCCAGGAACTGTGTATCCAGTTGGAGGCAGACCTGATGTCAGCAATCCGCCATCCCACAGGGATCCCCCCTCAAGTGCAGGTGCTATCAGTGCTCCATTTCCTTGCAAGTGGGTCATTTCAAACAACAGTGGCCATGGCATCAGGGATGTCCCAGCCTATGATTTCAAACGTGTTGTCCAGAGTGTTGTCTGCCCTGCTGAAACACATGCGGAGCTACATCGTTTTCCCTCAGGTGGAGGGTTTGCCTACAGTGAAAGGTGACTTCTCTGTCCTTGGACATATCCCTAACATCATAGGTGCCATTGATGGGACCCATGTAGCTCTGGTTCCCCCCCACAGGAGTGAACAGGTGTACAGGAACCGGAAGAGTTATCATTCGATGAATGTACAGATGGTATGTTTGGCAGACCAGTACATCTCCCAGGTAAATGCTATGTTCCCTGGCTCTGTGCATGACGCCTACATCCTGCGGAATAGCAGCATCCCTTATGTGATGGGTCAGCTCCAGAGGCACCGGGTGTGGCTATTAGGGGACTCTGATTACCCCAACCTGTCATGGCTACTGACCCCAGTGAGGAATCCCAGGACCAGGGCAGAGGAACGCTACAATGAGGCACATGGGCGGACTAGGAGGGTGATCGAACGCACCTTCGGCCTCCTGAAGGCCAGGTTCAGGTGCCTGCATATGACAGGTGGATCCCTATTCTACTCACCAAAGAAGGTGTGCCAGATCATCGTGGCCTGCTGTATGCTTCACAACTTGGCTTTGCGACGACAGGTGCCTTTTCTGCAGGAGGATGGTCCAGATGACGGTGTTGTGGCAGCTGTGGAGCCTGTGGACAGTGATGAGGAGGAAGCAGAGGAAGAAGACATTGACAACAGGGACTCAGTTATCCAGCAATATTTCCAGTGACACACAGGTGAGAACACATTCCTGCCTACTACAAGTACTTTCATACTTCTACCTCTATCCTGTCTGTCGATTTCAACCAGTATATGGTAACTGAGTTGTTCATTTCCCTTACGGTTTCACAGGTGTGGTTTACAATGTGTGTCATCTGCTAAGATTCCTCATGGACTTGAGATGTGTGACATAGGTATGTTGACATTACATTTGAAAACGCATTTTGTCACTGTCATTGCTAATACACATTTTCTAAATCACAGACTGACTCCAGATTGTGTTGTGCTTCAAGGGTGTTTATTTAAGTGCTAAATATTGGAGGGGGGTTGTAACATGGTGAGGGGTGATGGTGGAGGAATGTCCATGGCAGAGTCCAGTCTATTAGTCTCACAGGTGCATTGCCCATATGGGCAGAGGAAGTGGAGCTTGGGCAGTTTCAATATGGACAGGATTACAAAGTGGGACAGTGGGATGACAATCAGGGTGGTCTCATTTCTTGGCGGGGGTCTTGGCATCGTGCTCTGTCTTGTTCCTGGATCTCAGGGACTGCTTGCGGGGTGGTTCTCCGTCTGCAGGGGGTGGGGTGCTGGTGTGGTGGTCCTGTGGCGGTGCCTCCTGTCCACTAGCGCCGGCGGAGGTGGTGGGCAGTTCATGGTCCATGCTAGTGTCAGGGGCCCCTTGGAGTGCCACAGTGTCCCTCCTGGTGTTCAGTATTTCCTTCAGCACCCCTACGATGGTGCCCAGGGTGGAGCTGATGGTTCTGAGTTCCTCCCTGAACCCCAAATGCTGTTCTTCCTGCATGCACTGGGTCTCCTGAAACTTGGCCAGGACCGCTGCCATCGTCTCCTGGGAGTGATGGTATGCTCCCATGATGGAGTAGAGGGCCTCGTGGAGAGTGGGTTCTCTAGGCCTGTCCGCCCCCTGTCGCACAGCAGCCCTCCCAGTTCCCCTGTGTTCCTGGGCCTCCGTCCCCTAGTCCGTGTGCCCACTACCACTGCCCCCAGGTCCCTGTTGTTGTTGGGGTGGTGGGTTATCCTGGGTTCCCTGTAGTGGTGGACACACTGCTGATTGACGTGTCCTGGGGACGGAGGTATGGGCCCGCTGGGTGGGTGCTGTGCTGGTGTTACCAGAGGGTGGAAGCTCTGTGGTGGCCTGTGACTGGGTGTGGGAAACCAACTGTCCCGAGGCCCACAATGGTCCAGGCTGGTCATCTGGATCCAGTTGGACAGAGCTGCTGTCATCACTGTGGGCCTCTTCTGTGGGTGGGGTGGAGATGTCTGGACCCTCCTGTCTGGTGACGTTGGGTAGTGGTCCTGCAGGTGTGTAAAAGCATGATTATTGCATCTGTGTGTGTCATGGTGTGCAATGGGTGGGTGACCCTGTACCCCAGTGCTAGCATTCCTGTGTGGGGGCTTGTGTGATGATGGTTGAGGGGGGTGTTTTGGGTATGTGCAGTGGGCATGCTTTAGTGATGGGTGTCCATGCTTTGGTGTTTCATGCAGGTCTTGGTTTTGGGATGTGTGGTTTGTGTTATTAGTACATTAATGAGGAGTTGGAGTGGTAGGGGAGGGGGCGAGGGCGGGGGTCTGTGATGGCATGCAGGTAGGGTGGGGGATGAAGTAGTTAAAGGTTTGAGTTACCAGAGTCCATTCCTCCACCTACTCCAGCGAGGCCCTCAGGATGCAGAATCTCCAAGACCTGCTCCTCCCATGTTGTTAGTTGTGGGGGAGTAGGTGGGGGTCCGCCGCCAGTCCGCTGTACAGCGCTGTGGTGTCTTGAGACCATGGAACGCACCTTCCCCCGTAGGTCGTTCCACCTCTTCCTGATGTCGTCCCGATTTCTTGGGTGTTGTCCCACTGTGTTGACCCTGTCGACTATTCTTCGCCATAGCTCCATCTTCCTTGCAATTGAGGTGTGCTGCACCTGTGCTCCAAATAGCTGTGGCTCTACCCGGACGATTTCCTCCACCATGACCCTGAGCTCCTCCTCCGAGAACCTGGGGTGTCTTTGCCGTACCATGGGGTGGTGTCGGTGATGTGTGGGGTGGTGTATGTGGTGATAAGTGTGGTGATAAGTAGTGGTGTGTGGTGTTTTGTGCGTGGAAGTAGTGTGGGTGATGGTCTGGTGTGCCTGTGGATGCTTAGTAGTAGTTTGTAGTGTCTCTCTCTCTGGCCTTCTTTCTGTAATTGTGGTCGTAGGGGTTTGTGTGTGATGTGGGTGTGTGTTTTATATTGTATTGGGTGTGTGGGAGTGGTGTGTGTATGTGTATCAGGTGTGTGTATTTCGAATTGTCCAATGTGGCGGTGTTTTGTAGAAGTGTGTGTATTTTGAGCGCGGCGGTGTGTACTGCCAATGGGATACCGCGGTTGAAAGACCCCCGCGTGGGTTCGTGGATCGTGATAGTGTGGGCGTATTTCTTTTGGCGTGACGGTGTCGGTTTTGTTTTCGCCAGTTTATCACTGACCTTTGGTGTGGCGGACTTGTGTGGGTGTCTGAATTTTGTCGGATTCCGAGATGTGGGTCATAATAGCTGTGGTGGAATTCCGCGGCCGCGGCGGTGTGTTGGCGGCCTTCTGCACGGCGGTAAGTGACTTTTACCGCCAATGTTGTAATGCGGGCCTAAGGCTTGCACTGCAGCTACAGCTGCTGCCACCTCACAGACAGGGCTCTGCCCTCCTGGGGTCTGAGCAGCTCAGTCCCAGAAAGGCAGAACAAAGCATTTCCTCTGAGAGCAGGGTGTTACACCCTCTCCCTTTGGAAATAGGTGTTACAAGCTGGGGAGGGGTAGCCTCCCTTGCCTCTGGAAATGCTTTGATGGGCACAGATGGTGCCCTCCTTGCATAAGCCAGTCTACAATGGTTCAGGGACCCCTTGTCCCCTGCTCTGGTGCGAAACTGGACAAAGGAAAGGGAAATGACCACTCCCCTGTCCATCACCACCATATGGTGGTGCCCAGAGCTTCTCAAGTGTGTCCCAGACTTCAGCCATCTTGCTTTGCAAGGTGTGGGGGCACTCTGGAGGGCTCTGAGTGGCCAGTGCCAGCAGGTGACATCAGAGTCCCCTCTTGATATGTCCATACCTGATAAGATAGCCAATCCCCCTCTCAGGGCTATTTAGGGTTTCTCCTATGGGTTCTCTTCAGATTATGCTTGCAAGTTTACTTCAGGAATCCTCTGCAGCTACTACTTCATCCTCTGACCTCGGATCAACTGCAGCCTGCTCCAGGAACCGCTGTAACAGCAACAAAGTATCCACAAGGGATACTTTTCTTCTGCAACTTCAGCTCCAGCCAGCAACTGCAAGTTTCCATGGTGTGCACGCTCTGGGGACTCCCTGTCTTCATCCTGCACCGGAAGGACTGAAGAAATCTCCCCTGGGGTGACAGAGTCACCCCCCTGCTCACGCAGACATCTTCCAAGATCACGACCGGTACCCTTGGACTCCTCTCACAGCAACGAGCCTGCTCCTAAGGACACAGAGGATGGACCCCATCAATATGTACTGTCCTGAGGTCCTGCTGACGCAATTTGGAGGAGGTAGGATCTTGCCTTCCCTGGGAGCGACAGTACCCATGTACTGTGTCTTCTTCACCTCCTGAGGCCTCTGTGCACTATTTGCAAAATTCCTTTGTGCACAGCCTGGTCCAGGTACCCAGCACTCCATCTTGCGACGCTCAACTCGCTGAATTGTTCTCCGGTGGCGTGGGACCTTCCTTTGTTGTGCTGCACCAACCGCGTTTTGCACCTCCTTTGTCCTCGTGTCCTGGGACTCCCGTGGGTGCTGTCTGACATCTTGAGGGCTCTTTAAAGTGCTGAGAGCCCCCTCTTCCTCCTCACACAGGGTCGAGCGCCCCAGGTCCCTCCTGAGTCCAGCCAGCGCCATTTTGATGCAAAACGCACTTTTGTCGTTACCAAGGCTTGTTGGTGACTTCCAACACAAAATCACATCTGCATCCATCTTCACTTTGTGGGACATCCTTTGCATCACACAGGAACCCACTGGCATCTTTCTAGGGTGCATTTCTGCAGTCTTTATCCAACCGCAGACTCTTCTTTTGCACCCTCTTCTGGGTTGGCAGGGGCTCCTCCCCTTCCTGGAACTTCTTTTGACTTCTGGACTTGGTCCCCTTCTTTTGCAGGTCTTCAGGTCCAGAAATCCAGCAATTGTTGTTTGCAGACTTGGTTGGTTACTGCAATATCCCAATCACAAGGTGTAGTGTGTCCTGCTTTTCTGGGATCTGGGGTGTGGAAATGTATTTACTTTTACTGTATTCTCACTCTCCCAGCGATTCTGCACACACTACACTTGTCTAGGGGGGAATTTGTGATTCGCATTCCACTTTCTTAGATTATGGTTTTATCCCATTGCATTCTGTAACATTTCCTATTGTTTGCACTGTCCTATGACTAATTACTTGTCTAATATTGGTGTCTAGTGTATATATTGTGTATAATACTTACCTCCAGAAGGAGTATTGCCTCTAAGATATTTTTGGTACTGTGTCACCCAAATAAACTACCTTTATTTTTGGTAACACTGAGTATTGTCTTTACTTGTGTAACTATGAGTAGAATTGCATGAGCTTTGCATGTCTCCTAGTTCAGCCTAAGCTGCTCTGCTATAGCTACCTCTATCAGCCTAAGCTGCTAGAACACTACTATTTCAGTAATAAGGGATAACTGTACCTGGTATAAGGTGTAAGTACCCAAGGTACCCACTAGAAACCAGGCCAGCCTCCTACAATCCCCCTTGGTAAGTGAGATATGGACATTAACTTTTGTGATGTTCCATCTGAGTAGACAACATGCATGTTGGAAACCCTTGAGGTTTTGCAACAGTTCCATTGGATCGCATATTTTTGTGTCAGAGCTAGGAATGTAAGTACCATGCAAATTAATTGTAAGAGGAAAGTGGCTACATAGCATTGTCTCTGGGCATACTGTTGTAGGCATGATACATAGGCAAGAGTAGTTTATTCACAGTTACATTTATAACAGTTGTTTGCCAACATCATGTGCAAATTGGAAGGTTCTGTCATGATTCTACATTGTGAAGAGCATACTTCCTGTTGTTATGAAGTATATGTCTACTGAGTACTGGCTGTTTGGGAACCAATTATTTACATTGAAACACATGTGGTGCAGGTGTGTAGTTCACATACACATGGGAGTGGTATAGTATGTGTATTCAGTATTTTGGCTTGCATCATGGTGGGTGTACATGTCATGTTATCATCACATGTGCTTTGGTTCTAAGATTTCTCCACAGACCGATGTAACGCTAGTCATGTTTGATGTGTGGATAGTAATGTTACCACCCAGTCAGTGGCACTTGATGGAATGATTAGTTGAATAATTAAAGCTGATTGTCACCTTCCTGCACATGACAGTGGTCCCCTTCCAAGTAGCATTTGATTGATAACTTGTTATTGTACGTGAGACATTAGTCTTAGCTTACTTGGACATTACATGACTGATAAATTATGTTTTCTGGAGACCAATGATCTAGATGCATTTGTCAACAATGTATTTACAATCCTTTACACACCACTATTGGTACATGTGTGTGTAACATGTGTTCTGACTCTTTCACCTCAGAAATTTCACGTATGCCAATTAGTGGAGTTACATGTCTGCATATGTCATTTGTGAATGTTGGTAACTATTTGAAGTGAAGTAGGTATGGCTTGTCTACACCAGGCTGGCTTGACTTTGCTATACAGCATGTTTCATTGCCTGTGACTTGACATCAGGGTTAAATATTTGTATGTGTTGAGTTTGAGTATTTGATTATGAGAAAACAATGTCACATTTCTGAACAACAGATTGATAGGTGCTTGGCTATGTATGTTGTGATTAGGGAACCTGCATCATGTGGCAAAGTTACCTTGTCATGGAATGGTGATAGGTCTACTGATATCATGGTATTGTAGGTGAGAGTTATGTAGCGTAGCTGGTGTGTAACAATGTTCATATAGAGGTAGATACATTGGCCCTCATTCTGACCTTGGCGGTCTTTTCGCAAGACCGCCGAGTTACCGCCGCGGTGAAGACCGCCGACCGCGGCGGTATGCCGCTGTGCGCATTCTGACCGCTGGGAGCGTTCCGCCGGAAAACCGCCAGCAGCCACACTGGCGGTCGGCGGGAAAGTGGAGACTGGTCAACCTCCACCGCCACGCCAGCAGAACACCGCCCACAGAATTACGACCCACATTTCTGTGTGGCGGTCTTCTGTTGGCGGTCTTCTGTTGGCGGTCACCTCCCCATGGCTCCCGTCGCCTCCCGGAGGACCAACGCACAAGGTAAGTTGACCGTCCGTGAGGGGAGGGGGTGGGGGGGTGTTGTGTGATGTGGGCGTGCATGGGGGTGTGCGTGTGAGTGTGTAGAGGGGGTGTGTGAGTGCGTGTATGCGGGCGGGGGGTGCTGCTGTGTCTATGGGTAATGTGTGCTGTTCGACAGGTGCGCATGTCTGCATGTATGTGTGCGGGTATGTGTCCCCGTTGTGTATGTGTGTGTAGGGGGTGTGTATATGTGCATGTTGGGGGTGTGTGCATGTCGGGGTGCATGTATGTGCATGTTGGGGTGGGGGTGGGGAGGGGGTTCGTACCACCTCTGGGGGGTGGCAGGGGGGTGGAGGGTGTGGGGGGAGGACTCGGGTGGGTAGTGGGGGGTGGGGGAGACCCCTATCAGTGCCAGGGAAGGAATTCCCTGGCCCCGATAGTGCTTACCGCCATGGTTCGCACGGCGGTTCCCGCCCGCAAGAAACCGCGGCGGTAGGCAGGGTCATAATACCCTTGGCGGTCTTGGGACGACCGTCGGGCCGGAGTGCGCAAACTCCAGCCCCGCGGTCATGACCGCCGTGGCGGTCGGAGTGGAGAAGTGGCGGTCGGTCGCGGCGGGGACCGCCGCGGTCAGAATGCCATTTTTAATACCGCCGGTCTGTTCGCGGTCCGACCGCCGTCTCTCCGCCGACCGCCAGGGTCAGAATGAGGGCCATTGTACCTTGTTGTGACATGATGTTGGCACTTACCTAGATACTAGCTGGGGTGCTGGTGAAGGGGATGTTATGATACTTATGTGCAAAGTATGATGGAAGTGTTATCTTCTGAATGTGATGACCTTATTTTACTATCTGTTTTTCAGCATCAGCACCAGCAGGCGACGGAGACAGGGCACAGCCGAGTAGGGAAGCTTCTGGCCATGGGACCTCTAGTCACGACACAACAGACACTGAGGGACCCAGTGGCCCAGGTGAGGAGAGTGCACGAGGAGAACGGACTCAATACATCTTCTTCGGTATCCTCCTCCAGTGGCCACTCCCTAATGGTGGTGGACCAATCTGAGGCCAGCCCAGCACCATCTCTGTCCGCCACCCCCCTTTCTATCACTGCCCTCCCTGTAGCTCCCCATCCAGATGGCCATGCCCACCCATCCAAGAGGATGGGCATCTCCTTTGCTGCAAGCACCTCTGCCCCACCCCTGTTCCCCCTGCTGCCCTCAGTGAGGAGGCTATGGAACTCCTGAGGTCGACCTTTGTGGGTCAGTTGACCATCATGAATGCCATCCAGGGACTGGCAACTCAAATCCAACAGAGCAATGCACTCCTGGATGGCTTTCATGGTGCACTGGATGGCCTACAGAGATCTTCAGGCTCTAGCCTCCACGCTAACAGCAGCCAGTCACCCTTTGTCTACCGTCCCCCTTCCACCTTCCTCTTTCTAATAGGAATCTCCCTTCCCTGACCCACCCAAAGCACACAAACACACTCACATGCATCCACCTCAACAGACAAAGGAAGCACACACACACATAAGCACCACAAGACACTACCTGCATGCATACAAGCAACATCCACCTGCAGACACAGCAACAGTCATGACCTGCCCTGATACCCCACTTCACCTGCAGACACCATACCAACATTCACTGATACAGCCCCACACCTATGCTACCCACAGACCGCAGCCCAGCAGACCCTCAGACATCCACCCCAGTCACCACACCCGCAGATACCAAAACCACTGAGAGTCAGGGGTCAAGTAGGGGCACCATACACTGCCTTTGGGTATGTATTTTATGCAAAATGGACTGGCCTATGGCTATTGACAAACTTATTGCTTTATATCTTTTATCCATATATTTATGTATATAACAAAACCCAATTAGTTGTTGGTGTTTCTGGTTACATCTTTGTCCTGCATTTCTTTTCCTGGATTTGAGTTGATCCTGGCTGACATTCGTGGTGTGCCCATATTTGTGTGTGTGTACAGCTAGATGCTTCCTGTATTGTTTGATCAGTCTGTGAGGTTGTGTGCATTGCTTTTGTCCCCCAGGGTGTATGCTGTGTGATAGGCATGTGTATATAACATAAAGGTTGTTGGCATTGTATTGTTTTGTGTTTTTGTTGATTTGTGTTTGTTGTTGTGTTGTGTGGCTTTGTGTGTTTGGAGTGTTTGAGTCTGCGTGTATTGTGCATGGTATCACAGGTCTGATATGATGTTTGTGTGTAATGTGTGTGTCGATTGCTAGGTTGTGTGATGGTGTAATTGTTTGTGTTCCATCACAGATGGTTGTATATTGTGTTGTATGTGTGTCGAGTCCATGGCCACTGTCGGTTGTGTGTGCTTGACCAGTGTTTATAATAGTGGGATTGGTGTGTTTTGTTGCGAGTTTGTATGTTGTATGGGATTGCGTGAGGCTGGGCCTGTGCTGTGGTGCCGTGCGTAACTGTGTGTTGTTGAGGTATGGTGTGTGTTCTGGCTGCAGTATGCATGCTGTGTACGTTTGTGTGTATTTGTTGCTGTATGTGAGTGTGTATGTGTCACTGTACTGTTATGTGTGAGTGTAGCCCTCGCACCCCCTTCCCTTTGCTATGTAACATAACTGTATGGATTTTAACATTTCACAGATGTTACAGCTGAGTGTGTGTACTTACAGTTGGTGTCATCCTCGTTGGCGATGATTCTGTTGTCTTTCTGCAAGCAGGAGCAGCGGTATGACGTTTAGTTGTCATTCTATGGTGGGTCCGGATGAGTATGGCTTGTTGGAGGTGAGTGTCCCCTTTTATAAAGTTAGTTTCCGCCTTGTGTTCCATGGTGGTCTAACCACGGGGTAAATGTTGGTGGTGTTCAACCTCGTAATGAGTCAGATGGAAACATGGTCTCTGCCGGACTGTTGGTGGCTCCAATCAATTGCAGCGGTCTGGAAACACTGGCAGAGCTAGTGGTGCTTTGGCTGTACTCCAATTGCATCACTGTCAATGTCATAATTTGGCGGTCTTCTCTGTCAGCCTGTTGTAGGTCGGTCCGCCACCACCAACATGGCGGTCTATGAACCGCCAAACTCGTATTCAGCCCCTTTGTCTCCTAAGTTAAGTCTAACTGAAAAGTGCCAAGCTACCAGAGGTGGAGCTGGGGTTAATTTATTGAGACCTGACTGGACCTAGTGGGGGCTAGTGGCCTATTGTGTGTGTGTAGGTACTTACCTGTCCTTATCAATAATCCACTTTCCAACACTATGGCCCTCATTCTAGTCTGGCGGTCAGTGTACCACTGCGGTGGAGTTGGTGGATGCCCCGTTGCGGGCCCGGAGGTTGAGATTGACATATAACAAGTACTGGGAAGGCACCTGCAGAACACAGCCAAGTCACTGTTCGGCCCGCCACAGCGGAAGGGCTAGTGTGCCAGGCAGCAGCTTACTTCAGCTTGGCAGTCAAGCAGCATGCCATGACCATATTACAAGGTTGCACTCTACCAGGATTTCCGGGGCGGAACCACCGCCACCAAAAGTCTGGTGGAAACTAACAATATAAAAGGGAACACCTACCTTCAGGAACACAGGCACATCCGTAGGCACCATGCAACTCCTCCCAATCCTCTACCTTGCCCTACAACTCCCGGACCAGCGACCACGACACCAACAGTAAGTACACCAGCTTAGCACACACTGGAGGGAACGACGTTAGTATACACACACATACAAGACACACACAACACGGGAAGCAGTGCACACACACACACACACACACACGCAAACAAAAACCCATACTTACACTAACACACACACATACACATACGCATACACGCTAATACTCACAACCACCACACATACATGTGGAAGGCACGCCAGGACAAAGTAGGTACCATCGACACCAACGGTGTGGTGGCATAGATATATTAGAAAAGTGAAAATTCTGAATGAAACTAGTCCACAGTGCCCAGAGCACACTGGGTACAAGCTGACGCCCCAACATGACTCCTGACAGCAAAGTGCAGGCCTCCACAGAGTAGGGGCATCTCTGGGGTATGCAGGTACCTCAGGGGTGAGGGGGTAGGGGTGGGGGGATCTAGACTTGGAGGGGGGGTCCTTTCCTCTGGGCTTGGGGGGGTCCTTATGGGTGGACTTGGATGGTGGGTCCTTGGGCTTGCCCTTGGAGGGGGGGTTAGCCAGGGAGGTGGTTTGGGATTGGCCTTGGACGTGGACAACAGGGATTGTTTACTGTTTGGAATAAACTGTCAGCTATTTCGAGCACAAGGAGAAGAGCTAGGAGATTGTGTCTACAAAAGAACACCATCCTGGCACTAGTTCTTAAGGAAGAATCAAATGCTTTACAAAGCTTCGGGGAGTCTTGCTTGAGAGTCTTTCAGTTGAGATGCAATCTGGTGTCATGCTGATCTGTATCTGTATCTGTGACCTAGGTGAAGTTTCTTTCCATCTAAGCGGTCGAGTGACAGTAGCATTAGGTTCTGAAACACATAAAGGACAGGCTCCATTTTAATGGTAATCTCCACTTCAGTTAGTTAGCCTGTCCAGTTTGTTTGTATCCATCCTATGTAATGGAGGCTGCCATCTTTGACAATTGAGGCTGCCATTTTAACTCAAATTAGGTAGAATCATCATGTCTGCCTTTGACACAGATGTTGTCTGTGCCTATCTTTCCAAGAACTGGGAACGTGCCAAGTCATTCAGATATAAACATAAACAAAACCCCTGGTGCAACATCAGTCTGGTGCACGTGCCCTTTTCAAGGTAATATAACATCTTTAGCCAAAATAATGTAGTCTGAATTGACATCCTCTCAACTTATATTTTCATAAGGAAATACTCAGGGTGCACTCCTTGATGTACATGATCTATGTCAGACATTTCTAGACTTATGTCAGAAATTCCAGTTTCTAATAGGATTCAGTATATAAGGACTGTCACTCGACCGCTTAGATGGAAAGAAACTTCACCTAGGTCACAGATACAGATACAGATCAGCATGACACCAGATTGCATCTCAACTGAAAGACTCTCAAGCAAGACTCCCCGAAGCTTTGTAAAGCATTTGATTCTTCCTTAAGAACTAGTGCCAGGATGGTGTTCTTTTGTAGACACAATCTCCTAGCTCTTCTCCTTGTGCTCGAAATAGCTGACAGTTTATTCCAAACAGTAAACAATCCCTGTTGTCCAGGTATGTGCACCACCTTTGAAACCCAGGCTTGTTATTTGGTCATCTGCTAGAACTAGCATAGTGCTCAGAGATAGCACAATGAGGGGTGTGAGGGCTATAAATGCTGCGATTTTCCCTCTTTTCACTGTTATTGAAAAGCTTAGCTGCTTTTTATTATCTTATGTGGTAATATCAATATTATGTACACTAGATCATGGTGTTTTAAAATAACTATTTAAAAAATATGTTGAAATAAATATTCAATTTTGTAGTGATCTTGAGTGTGTAAATCAAAAATGAATGACTTCTGGATTACCACTGCTCCCTATTAGTAACCCAAAAGCAGTGACTCAACCTCATTTATATATTGGGTGGGGTTCTGCTGGACTACAACAACCTGTCTTTCATATTTAGAGCTGATGCATTGGACTTGGGGCCAGATTTATACTTTTTGGCTCAAAACTGCACAAATTCAGTTTTGAGTCAAAAATGTTAGCAATGGCTAGCGTCATTTCTTAATGCCACCCATGCGTCATATTTATACTTTGACGCACGGCGGCACTAAGAGCAGGTTAGAGTCATTTTTCCTGATGCTAACCATTGCGCCTTGTCGTAAGGCAAAATGACGTTAACGCAGGAAAAATGACTAATTTCGGTTTGCGACATGGAAAAACATCGCAAAACGGCTGTGTGCCATTTTTTACTGCAATAGCGTCAAAAAGAGACGCAAACGCAGCAAACACTGTCAAGGAGCCCCAAAATGGATCCCAGAAGCCAGGAGAGACCCCAGGGAGACCCCAATCAACCAGGAACCAGCCAGGAGGACACAGACAAAACCCAAGGGAGAGACAAGCATAAGAGAAAGTGTTGCTTCATTGCAGAGGAGCATGAAATCCTGGTCAGAGAGGTGACGGAGCACCAGCATCAACTATTCATCACCTCTAAATTGCCAATTGGAAGGAGAGAGGCAACTTGGCAACAAATTGTGGACAAGATCAACAGTGTGGCAGAGGTCAGAACTGTCACCGAGTGTAAGAAACGCTGGCATGACTGCAAGCGCAAGACAAAAGAGAAAATGGCTGGGAAGGCAGTACTCCAGACCGGAGGTGGGAGTCCGGCCCCGCAAGAGGACCTAGACGAGATGGAGGGGATGGTTGCAGCTGTCATCCAGGAGTAAATCGTCGCAGGAATCGCAGGACAGCACAGACTACCAGGAAACAACACATATGCAGGGTAAGTTGCATGGGGAACAAAAATACCTAAATGTCAGATGCAAGAAGGGGAGGTACATACCTACTACACAATGCATGTCAGCCCTGAAAATCAGGCAGCAGAAAGGGCAAAGGGGCACAGCATGGGTGCATGGGCTATGCAGGGGCATCCAGAGACACAGCACAACACACCAACAACCATTGCATGGAGGTACACCGCCATGCCAAGGCTGCTGGAAATGCTGAAGCAGACCAGGAGGGTAGGGTCTAACGTAAAATTGGGCTGCTGTCACAGGACAGCTGGTATTGTCAGAATGTAATCTAGAGGACAATTCCCAGTCTCAGGCCATTGACTCAAGCGACATTTACCATTGACAACACTTGTCACTACTACCTGTGCTGTGTGTGCTGGTCAATTACGAAATGGCAGTTAGGTGCCCATGGCACAAACACACTCAAAATGATGGATCAGTATGACTACGTGATCAATCCCCATCAATCCCTATCCAAGTGCAACTCCTGTCAACTGCTCATGTCCACAGACTCAATCAACATCAGGCACTGTCACATACATTATGAAGTACACAGTAGTAATCTCACACCCATGCTGTCCATTCCAGGGTGCCTGTGTCACAATAGCTGCAATGCCACCATGCAACATCTCAGGTGTCATAGTGCTAAGACAACTGCATTGAGGGGGAAGACATATGTGTGTAGCTAGGCAAACACACCCGCACAGTCATAAGAGGAAATGGAACTCTGCCAGGCCCATCAGTGCAATGCAACGTAGCACACATACGCAAACATCAACATGAGAAACTACCAATGATGACACCTGTATTTTTTCATGGAAATGCAATACATGGTATGGTGCTAGGTCACAGCACCGTATAGGTGTATGTGAAAAATGATAGACTGGGACAGGGCCATATTGCTATGTGTGGTGCATGTGGCATCAGCACACCAACAATCACTGCAAGACCTCACCATGCTAATAGAAGCAGAGGGAGGGTTGATTAGGACAAGAAGGTGGCAAGCCACAATTTGGACATAAACCACACCTAGAAGATGTGACGCAGACAAATCCCCCAAATGTCCACACTACATGTGACATGCAGGTGCGGCATAGGCCTGAGAGACTGCAAACATTGATCACAGGAACAATGCATGGGAACCAAGATTACAATGTACCACCAATAGGAAGTCAATGACGTCACATTACAACTGGCACAACACAGACACACTAATTGTACAATATCTCTTTGCAGAGGACAATGGCTCTCCTGTGGATCTGTCTGTCCTGGACTACCCTGATGACATGGATGTCCAGCTGACAACCATCAGCCAGGAAACACTCCAAGATGTCCAGGGAACCCTCCAGACACAACCCTCAGTCGCAAGGAGGAGCACACATGTAGCAGCCATCCCAGAGAACCCACCCACCACCCCAATAGTACGACCTGCCAGCACAAACACAGCTGAGGACTCTGATGACACTGGGACCACCTTTGAGAGGACAGTTGTGGGAGTACAGTGGGAGCTGGCCAAGGAGGTGTGGGTGGGGATGCAAACTATGGCAGGCAGCATTGAGGGGATGCACATGTGCATGATTACATCTGCAGTACAGCCAGCAGCCATACTAGTCACACAATCACTACTGCAAGGAGTCCAACAGTGTGTGAGGGACCTCACCACTGCTGTGAGGGAGTTGCCACAACACCTGCCCTCCCAATCTTGCAGCTGCATGCATGACAACAAGCTGGACTCCCTCAGGGCAGACATGGCTGCCTACCACAGGGATGTTGCTGCATACTCAATAATCAGTAGCTCCTCCTTGCCGTAGTTTGCCATATCTAGTTCCACAGATGGCAGCTGCCGGGAATTTGAAGTCTACTTCTCCAACCACTAAGGTGTGTGTTGCCCTCTAAAACCCACCACCACCTAGGGCAGAGGAGATGACACACACATCAGAGTATGAAGATGTGGAACAGATCATCTTCACCCATCGGATTACCCAGTAGCACCAGCCCATGCCACCTGGGCACTGATTTTCCTTTGTCCTGTGCTTGACATCATGCCAGTGTTGCTACAGTTGGTGACATGTGCTCTTCACCGACACACTGTTAACCTTACCACTATGGACTGCAATTGTCTCTCACTACCCAATTGGCAAGTCATATTCCTCTGTACTGAATGACACTTCATCTCAGCATGTCCAATGACATGTCCCTCAACCTTGCACTCGTGTTGCGTCACAATATTATGCCTTGCACTAATGGGGTCACAAACCTGGACTATGTAAATATTGCACATACAGCACCTACACACAAATACAGCACTTTAAAATAAACAGCACCTACACAACCACTTTGTCTCTGTGTAATGTAACACATCTACTTTGCTGGAGATTTGTGATGCATGTAACAGGTCAATGATCACAGAGTGCCAGTACCAGAGTGCAGAAATAATGTGGGCAGATATTTACGTACCAGGGCCAGGACTTCTAAATCTTCTGTGCTGCTTTTGCCTCATTTATGAAGTAAAAGCAGCACAAACTTACAAAATATCATTGTAAATTGTAATTTTGCACTGCTGTTGCATTAAAAAATGAAGCAAATGCAGTGTAATAATAGCATATTTCAGGCCCAAGGTATCTACAAGATGAAACTCAGTGCTGAGCACATCCCCTACTAGAAAGTCATTGTGTATGTGACATTTGCTTCAAAACATACATGCCACACCCACAACATACAGCAGAAATGGCTGTGTAAGAGTGTTTGGCCAAGAAACGTCAGCTGGGAGTACAATTAAAACACTTAGGCGTGAATTTTGTATACTTGACCTCATCAGAAATTGACACTACTCAGTTTAGCAGTGTTCACATGAACATCAGGCTACAGGCAGACGTCCCACAGTGCCCAACATTCCAGCACAGGACCCAGACTATGACAGCTTTAAAATCACACCTACCTGTCCAATAGATGGGAACCATAGTCACGTTGAGTGGTGGGTACAATGGATGGCAGATGCATAGAGATTTAGCTTTGTTGTAGCTGCCAATGTGAAAGCTCAGTTTGAAGTGGGAATTAACATGTCAAGAGTGGGACGTGGATGCAGGACGGAATACACAGGCCAACAGAAAATTGGCACTGTATACTCATGCAAAGACCCAGATCCCCAAGCATATGACACATGCCGTAAAGGGTACCTAAAACGTTAATAACTATGTACAAAAGAGAACTTAAAACTATGTCACACACCTATACTAACCTTATTTATCCTAACTATACATTACCCACAACAGGCCCTAACTACCCTCTGCTAAGTTTACTTACCACATTTAACAACACACTCTAAACATTTGCCCCCCACCCCCATTATATGACGGGACACATGTAGGACAACATATACTAACCTAAACAGATACTAACTAATACTAAACAAATATATATTTTTTTATATATTTTTTTGTATTTAGTTTTTATTTTCTTCTTTTCTTTCTTTTTTTTATTAGAATACACAAAAGCCCCAACATTAACCCCCACCCACCCACAAACTAACATGTAATATTATGAAACTCCCCCAACTACTTATCCTATCTAAACTACTACCCTACTCTAACCTATCACTTAACCCCCTGACCCCACTAAAAAACTGGATAAGGGAAGAGGAGGGAGGGGACGGAACTAGAAGTGAGGTAAGGCAGGAGTTTACAGGTTTGCTCTCTTCAGAGTTTTCTTGATGGATTTCAGCCTACAGCTATTTCTGTCCATGTCCCGCTGGAGAGTGTCAAGCTTTTTGGCAGCCATGTCCAAGGCAGCTGATGTGGTGGTCTGTGTACCAGACATAGTTGCTCCTGCAGGTGTTGTGGTCGGTGGTGCTGGAATGGGAGGTGCAGCAGGTGTGGTGGGTGTTGGTCCCGAGTTTGAGGGTGCAGCAGGTGGGGCTGATGATTGGTGGCCGCTGTGCTACTGGCTGCAGTTATGGTGGTGGCTCCACCAGTTGTGGCCAATGACGGTCCCCCTAGGCTGAAATCCCGCCATTCTCTTGTGGCTTTCTCTATCCGATAGCGTCTTGCCATCCTCCGGAACCCAGACTTAACATCTAAGATGTGCCTGTACCTCACTGCCCGCCTCTGGAAATCCCTGATCTCCGCGGCATTCATGTTTGCAGCTGTGAAAAGGAGACAGGCAACCATCAGTGTCATCATTGTGTGATGCATGTACAGATGATAATCTAACACTCTTCCTTAAATTGCACATGCAGTCCAAATCACAGTACAGATGATATATTGTCCCTGAGGACTGACATGGCAATGCTGCCTAACCATAAAGAATTTAACAGCACAGCAAAGTACAAGAGGTGTACCAAATAAAGTGATCTGTGCATTGATGTAGTGCAATGTGCCACAATGCAAATGCAGCAAGTACTTAACATGGGCCAGGCCGACTAATCCTTATCATCTGAGTCAACTTCAAGGCACCCAAGACCAGTGATTTGTACATGTAATTGGCAGGATGGTATGCCGTTGCTAATCATAAGGGGTCAGTGTTGTTTGGGACACATGCATGCTTGAACATGATGACTACACTGTGACCTTCACATCTACCTACATATATGTTCTTCCCCTACCCCTGTGCCTCAGGGAGGATGGGCATGCAATACATCATCACAACTGTCAAAACAACCACAAAGCCATGTCCACCTGTACATGGATTTAGTGAGTGGAACACATGTGAGGAGGGCTGCCAGCTAGGAATAAGGTATCCATTGGTCAATCACATCTACATTCATGTTTCCATTTGTGGACAACCATCAACACCTGATCTGCCAACACATTTCGAAAATCATCCACATTGATGACAGCACATGTCTGGCCTTGACCTGCATGCATGCCTATTACATACCACATAAGTGTCACATTAATGGAGAACAAAATATGGGGCTAGATGCTGGGGGACAGTTACCCATACATTCCTACATGTACATTACAATACAGGGATGCGCAAATTTGTGTGGAAAACTGATGCATCACTGTCCTGTGAAAATGAGGGTATGACTTGCTGACAAAATTCTGTCTCTGGAGCACTTCCAAATCAAATGTGGGCCTACATTTGGCTACTAATCACCTTGTCCAAATGCTGCTTCCTATTGCGCAGCACAAGACTCCGAAGATATGACTCTCTGCCTGTGAATATCTAACCCTTGCATGGAAAACTATGTCAACCTCCAGTCAAGTAATATATCAGATCACATGGTATCTTGCAATGAGTGCAACACACAAGAGTCACTCACACAACAGCTGCAATCACTTCATAGTACATTTTCACGTTTACTGGATACGTTTGGGTCCTCAAATCGAGCCACTTCCCCGATGGTATGAGGGGCCGGTCCACCTGTAAGACATCAAAGGGAAATATATTCGATGCACAGCCTACATGTGCTGCAAAATTCCACGCATTACCGGGAAACTCCTATTTTAATGGACATCCGCATGCATGGGGTGCGCTGGTGGAATTAACACCAAGGGCCAATGTATGTTTAGTTAGCGTTTGCATTGTTTTTTGACGCATTTGCATCAAAATTTCAGATTCAAACTGTGTTTGCATGATTTTTATTTATTTAACATGCATGCAGCCTGTATCAAGATGAAGATAGGATGGTATGGCCTGCAGTGTGTGGTATAGTGGTTGGCCACATGTGGTAGAGCATGCAACTGTGGCCCACATCTTTGGGCACCATTTCCTTCATTTTCTGATGCAAAATATAATTGTATTTTAAAGTTTGCGCTGATTTTGCATCAATAAATGACGGCAATGCAGCGCTACAAAAGTAGAAATCATGGCCTGTGTGTTTTGTGTGTGAATGAACTGTTACAACAATATGTGTGCTTCTGATGGAACAGCATTCAATACATTTGACGTAATTCTCATGTATGAATGTGTTACACATGGGTATCTACATCAGATGGCAATCATTGATGTACAACAGTCATGGTATGTGTTTGTAAAAAGTGTTGACTCATTTGATGTGTGTAGTTGTTTGACTTTGGGGAAATTACATTTCCCACGACAAACAAAAAACACAGGGATGATTGAGAATGGCTGATGAGGGCTATGTCGGATATGTGACCCCTCACATGTCATTTATTGTTGGCTAGGACTTCATGGTGACTTGTGTGTGAACTACCCATATGTCGGCCATTTGTACATGTTTGGTAGGTACAGTGTTTTCGACACTGTGCCTTAATTCCACTCATAAAATTGTTATGTACACATCAGTTTGACTAATGAAAATTACCTATGTTACTCATGCTGCTGTGGTGGACCTGCAGCCCTGGCTGAATATGTTCACATATTTTCAGATGTGCATTCCACAAAAGTGTCCTGTTCAAGTGTGTGGGCATGTGTACCTTGTGTCAGTATTGGGCTCCATGGTGTTACGGTTTCGTGCAGGTCTAGTCAGGAGTCTGTTGGGGCAACCCTTGAGTTCACAGAGTATCTTGCAAGGAAAAATTGTCCCAAAGCAGAAGATCAACTGAAGGCACACAAGAGATATGACAGCTATGGTAAGGCAGATAATACAGAAGAGTGAATACAGAGCAACCTTAGTGTGGACAAATATGGAACAGGTCAGTAATGGACAAACACGCAGGGCTTATCACTAAGATTGTACACAGGGTAAGGCTCAAAACTTCCTACAGCAACAGGGAACGTCAGTGCCTCTGTGCAGATTAATCTCACAGCTAGTCACCACGCAAGCCCCAGAGAAAGGTGGCATCAGAAGTGAATCTGTGTCTGGACCCTTAGAGCACAAACAAGGATTGTCCTTACATACACAAGACTAGCCCTTGTTTGTCGGGCTGGAGACACAGTAACAAATCCTGGATTACAGCCATAGCACACTGTCACTGTTAGGCCCTAATGACTACATGCAACACTAGACAAAGGATGGGGGCTGGATTAGCCTCCTGGAAACCTGGTGACAGAACAAATACAAAGTTAAACAGTTCTATACAGGTGAGGACTGATAGTACACTTACCAGACATGATACCCCAAGAGAAAACAGAAGGCAAGGGAACCAACTAGGAGGCACAGCCAGGCACAGTGAACAGGCTCTGGTTGACGCAATGACTGAAACAGGTCTGGGTAACAGAAAGCAGGTCTCTGGCAGAAACAAACATGAACAAGGCTGAGAAACGGAGCAGAGTCTGACTGGAACAAGCAGGAACAGCACTGTCTAAACAGAGAGCAGGTTCATGCGTAATCAAGACTGTAACACAATCCAACAAGGGCTCTGGTACACAAATGAATGGTACTCCAATGCACAACGAGGAGCTTCAGGGAAGGGCAGCTTCTCAGCTGTTACAGGCATCAGCAAGGCCAGGGCAAAGTCACATGGCTGGGCTGCAAGAGAGAGAGCTCACAGGTGTGTGCAGCATTGGATGCTCACAAGTCCTGGAAAAGAGAAGAATCCAGAATAAAGGGACTTTTCCCATTGTAAGCAATGGACAGAAGATTACATGTCTTATCTGACTAACAGGCAGTGCATTATGGGACCTGAAGTTCATGCAGGCTAATGTAGCTCTTCTATAGCATGCCATATGGAAAAGGGAAGCAAACAGGAGTCAGAATGGGAGTCTGGGTGAGTGTTAATGATGATTCCCAGGGTACAGATAGTCCATTTACAGCGCCCCCTAGAGATGGGAGGGCAGAGACTTAACACATGGCAGTGGCAGGACTTATTACCAGGGATGGACTGTGCAGGGCATGTGTTGCGACCATTGCTTGTCATACCTGGGACACTCATGCTATCAATTTTCAGAAATTATGCACCTCTTGTCACACAAGCTCCTTGCAGAGATAGCAAATGTCACATTTACTAATGTCAGGGGTCTGTTCATGCATTCCTGTTACCACTGATATTTGACATCCACTGCCTCATGTATGAGGCGCTTCTTTACCTTATGATTGGAGATGTCCTAGTTGTGTGTCATGTGCTACAGTAGACCATGTTGGCAACGTGAATGTGTGTCATATGCTGTGGTCCTATGATTTTGCCCTTCATATGTAAAATTCAAAAGATGTTATTTTTTTATATGTGTGTGATGTTTGCTGTATAATCATACGCATCACATGTGATGTTGCATCAGAAGTAGTCAGATTTGCCTTTGTGACATGCTCCCTGGGGTAATACTCACATTCCTAAAGAACGTGTGATGGAGAAATAAGTAACCAGAGCAGGATTGTGTGATAAACTGGGGTGTTTAATTACAAATCCTAACAATGTGTTTAGAGTGACTATTGGTGAAAAAAGTTTTGAACAATATGCTGTCTGCGGTGCATTCCTGCAGCTGTGTTTGGATGTTTCCCCTCATTTTCCCTGGCACCATCCTCCTCCACTTTCTCCTCCTCAGGCAGTTCTTGCTCGGGTTCATATAGGGGGATGTTCCTCCTAACACAAATGTTGTGCAGGATGGCACAAGTCAATATGATCTTGCAGACCATTTCTGGGGCATATAAGAGGCTGCCTCCTGTGATGTCCAGGCACCTGAATCTTGACTTCAGGATGCCAAAGGTCCGTTCCACAATGGTGCATGTCCTCTGATGTGCCTCATTATAGGCACGCTCGGCTGCTGTGCTTGGGTTGGGGAATGGGGTCATGATCCATGGTTGGATCCCGTAACCCTGATCAGCTTAAAAAGAAAATAGGCGTAAGTATTTTGTTAGCGCTTTCACCAGGAATGTCATGTAGCATGGCAGTTGATATCTTGTGTCATCTGTGACTTATATGTGTTTGCGGCATTGTGTGAGATCCTGGGCTTCTGTGAGCTTTTTTCTGCATTGGGTTGTTTGCCTTGACAACTTATGTTTGGCTCATTGACCGGGTATCCATGATTTTGTTTCCAAACTGCTGGTCAGTATGTATGTACCATGCATTGTGTAGTAAGCAACATGTTTTAGTGTGCTTTCACTGGAGGGGACGTGCTACTTCCACACACACAATAGATTCAGATGTGGTGGTCACATGGTTGCACTACATGGCCTGGACATCCCATCCACTTAGGCATATGTCATTGCAGATGAAATCCAAAAGTGAGGCCCTTTGATTAGGCTTGGTGACAATGCACAACACATCTCGTTAAGTTGGCAGCACTGAGGTGTTCAGTATTGACAATGCACAATTGTCCCATGTGTGACTTGGTTCTATGCAGACCTTTGTAGTTCCCTCTGCCACTGGCTCATGTGCAACCCCGCACCTACACTACCCAACGTGCTCCAGGTAACCTAACTAACTGCCTTGTGGAGGTGGATGTATTTGTGCAGGAAGGGCCATCTCCCTGTACACCTGTTATTTTAATGGACAACTGGCTCTTTCAATGTGTGCAGCAGTATGTAGTTTGCATTAGTGGCACATCAATATGTGTTCATAGCACAGTCCACTTCCTTATTGCTACCTGGCAATGGCACCCCAAGAGTGATGTATGATGTTGGGACTGCCTTAGTATTTCCGTGTCACCTACATGTGAGCCAGCATCTTCATGCAATGTGTCTCATGGTGTTTAACTTGCAGCAACACACATTGCACACCCCTTCCACAGTACTTATTGCTTGGGAGGGTGTGGGATTGACTATGTGGCCTAATGTAATAGTAAATGATTCATCTTCCAAGTTGTACTTCCAGTGCAGGCCATGTCATTGTCACTGTGTGCTTTGACATTGGTCCCATGTAGCTCTAGAGTGGCATCTATTGTTATTGGCAGCCCTCATTTGTCCAAAGGTGTGTATCCGATTGTGTCAAGGTGTACAACATAACTACCTGTGTCACACCTCAGTGTCTTCCTGCCCACGTGTCAATGTAGTGGTGTATGTATTGTGTGTCCTACAGGGTTGCAGTGCCGTGTGTGTATATTGCTAGGTTCATGGACTTACCGACAAGAAGGACATTGCCATATCGTCCATCCTGGAAGTGCTGATTAATGGTGCTGTGGTGAAAGATGAAGGAATCATGTACACTCTCAGGATACTTGGCTAAGATTTTGGTAAACAATCCCTGGTGGTCAACTATGGCCTGCACATTTATTTAGTGGGTGTGCTTTCTGTTCCGGTATAGATGCTCTGTTGCAGCAGGTAGTACAATCCAGACATGGGTGCAGTCAATTGCACCAAGCACATGTGGGAAGCCACATATTTGGTAAAACCCCTGTTTGATCTCCTGCTGCTTCTGCTGGGTGTTGGGAAAGCCGATGTGGCGGGGTGTGAGGGAGATGATGGCATCTAGGACCTTGGGAAGGAAGGCAGAGAATGAGGGCTGTGATACCCCACCGACCAGGGCACACGTTATTTGGAAGGAGACACTTGCCAACATGTGCAGGACAGCTAGCAGCATAGTCACTGGTGGTAGATTGTGTGGTGTCTGCAGGCTGGCTGTTATATGTGGCTCAATTTGGCGCAGCAGCTGGTGTATGGCTTGCCAGTTGAGTCTATGCCTCTGGATGATATCCTGTTCCCTGAGGGCCTGGAGGGTTGTCCTGGTCCTGAAGACACTCTCCTGCCTTCTGGGTTGCCTTTGGGGGCCACGTTGAGGTGGTGGTGGCTGCTGCTTTTGGTACTGTGCTCTGCGTCGTCTGGCATGCTGCATCAGTAGCACCTCCATGTTGACCTTATTGAGCAATGATTTTGCTTGTGTGTGTTTTCTTTAAGTAGTGGTGTGTTTGCCTCATTTTAACACCTGCCCTCACCCAGGCATTAAACTTTGACGCAAATCAGGTTTTGCTTCATTTTTCGTGTCCGCCTCCCACCCGTGCGTCATTTTTGCCCAGATGCATAAATATGGCGCTAGTGTGTTTGAGTCATTTTTTGGGGTGGGAACGCCTACCTTGCATCTCATTGCCGCAAGGCGGTTTCACGCATCCTTAAAACGACGCAAACTCCATATTGTTGATGCTAGACATGTCTAGCGTCAAAATATAAATATAGAGTAAAGTTTGCGCCAGATTGGCATGAAAAAAATGACGCTAATCCGGCGCAAACAGAGAATAAATCTGGGCCTAAGTTCGCTTACATCACCTGTCGGTGTGAAAACAAACCTTGTAGAGCAGAGCCAGTGACTCTATTTATGCCACAAGGACAGGAATTTACTTTTTTTCAAAGGAAGCATCACAGGAAGAAATAATTAGAAATGGTAAAATTTTATGCATGGTAAAAGAGGAGTTGTTAATCACTAAAGTATGTTTACACCAGCATGCAGGCTGAGGCACAAGGGCCGTTCAAAGCAGTAATTTAGTTTCAAACCTTAACTTGCTCTCTCCTCAGTTAAATAATTCTGCAGGACTTTCTTAAAATGAAATTACTGAGTCATTCATCACAGCAATTGAGAGGCAAAATGTTCTTGATTCTAAAACATGGAAGTTACTGAAACCTGATTACTGTTTGTGCTTTGTTTTCATCTAGGTGATGCCATTTCATTTTTTTAATTGCTTTCCTGAAAGAATGCATATGTCTATGAAATGAACACTAAAGGAAGCTGATGAATAGTTATAAAGTTAATGTTGTTTACACAGAGCTACATCACGCCCTAGGGCAAGTTGCAGAACATTTCCTTTTTTCTGGATCTATTATCTTTTGAAACTTCCTTTGTTATTGGGGTAGCTCTTCATTACTATTAAAGGTATGGCTTGTTTCTGCTGCCACTCCTGCTATACAAGGTTTGTGTTTAAACATTTTAAATTTGTAATATTGAAGCAGATATGCATTAATAGGAACATCTACATTTGCTATTCTATTGTAGGAGCATTATTAAAAAGACATTGGATATCATGCTGAGCTAGATAAGCTATTCTGATAAGTATTTTGACTAAGGGGCATATTTATACTTTTTGATGCAAAACTGCACTAACGCAGTTTTGCATCAAAAAGTTTAGCACCGGCTTGTGCCACTCCTGAGCGCCAGACGGGTGCCATATTTATAGAATGGCGCAAGCCGGCACTAAGCCTGGGCTAGCCCCAACAAAAATTACACTAGCCGGGTGGTGGTGGCGGTACGGGGGAAGGGAATTTCTCCTAAAAAAATGATGTTAGGCAGGTTAAAGGCAAAAAAATGCCTCTAACCTGCCTAGCATCATTTCCTGAGGCAAAACCATCCACACCACATGACTCCTGTCTTATAAAAGACAGGAGTTATGCCCACCACCCCAGCGGCCAGCACAGGGGACCAAGGTCCCCTGGGCATGGCCATTGCACCCAGTGACATGCAGGGGGACCTATGTCAGGGCCACCAATGGCACTTTAACTTTCTTAAAAAAATACTTACCTATACTTACCCTACTTACCTGACATGGAGTCCCCCATCCTCTGGTGTCCCTCTGGTGTGGGTGGCGGTGTTCCTGGGGCTTGGGGTGGGCACCTGTGGGCCCAGTCCATGGTGTTTAACCATGGAAATGGGTCCACAGGACCCCTATCGCCTGGTCTGGCCTAGGCATTAAATAATGGTGCAAAGCACCTCCCACCCATGCATCAATTTAGCACGGGGATAAATATGGGGCTATGGGGTTAGCACCATTTTTTTAGATGGGAACGCCTACCTTGCATCTCATTGATGCAAGGTAGGTGGTGGCATCCAATAAATGGTGCTAACTCCAATATTTTGACGCTGGACCTGACTCCCCTTTTTTGGTTGAATGTAAACGGCAACTGGGAGCTGACGATCTTTGGGCAAGTACCTCCCCCATTCCCTGTTCAAATTAGGTGTGAAAAAATCCATTCAGCTATACTCGTATCACTCGTATCGCTCCCTCCTAGCTCAACAAATTGCATGCCTGTTCAGTAATTAAATCTTTTAAGCCAGGTATGCCTTCTAGCTTTCTTTCCTGTTCCTAGGGGTTTCAGTTGAAAAGGGCCTTTATGGCCTTAACGATGGGCGATTGGGGTTTTCTGAAACACCAACCCCCATGGCAGTTAACCCCCGGGGAAGGTGTGTCGTGTAGAGGCTGCAACAACACAGATGAAACTATTGATCATGTAGTCTGTCTGTGCCCAGCTTTACTAAAGGAGCGTAGATTTCTGCTTCGGAGCAAATGGAACGAACTGGGAATCCGCTCCTGTTGACAGGCTATCATCCAGTCCCTGAACCCAGCCAATGCAACATTGAATGTGTTACTGACCAAATTTATTCAAATTGCCCAATCTAAATTCAGTGACACTGCGAGCAATGGATAAGCATAATTGGAATCTTTTCCCGCTCTTGCCCTACTGCCTGTAATTGGTGAGGTCCTGGAGTTTTAATGGCTCATGTTGGTATATATTTTTTCCATTTAATGTACTCTGCACTTTAGGGCCCGTGTCTTACGTATTTTGTTTTTTTTATGTACTACATGGGGTTTTGGGCTTGGTGGCTTGTTTTGTTTTATTTTTATACTTCATTGTGGTTTTATACTACCAGGCAGTAATGTCTGTCTTTTTTTTAATATGTCATGTATGTTTAAATCATGGTGTGTTTTAGCATAATTTTAGCCTTCGATTGTATTTGTACTCTCTGACAGTTTTTTTTCACTTGTATTGGATTTTATTATCTATACAATAAATTATTTATTCATTCAAGGAAAATACACCGTATTCATATGTATCTTATTTTGGCCTGGACAAAGTTTTAATTACGCAGGAGTAGTCAGAGTAAGTTCGGTAATTTGGTGCTACTCTTGTGATACAAAATTACTGAAATTTACAGAAAGTTTATGCCCACTTGCATAACTTACAGTAACTTGGGCCTAAAATGCCTTCTGCAAGACCACACAAACAGAGCACCAATGGCTACTGTCATTTGCTGTTCCTGTTCTATTGCACTTGGCAATATTTTTGTGCCTTAATAAAAAAGCACTAATTGCAGGGTTATGCTCATCATGTAATTTTGAGTAATCTTGCTTAATTTTGCTGGAGTTTTGTGTAAATACGCTACAGCAAATTTCTTGAGTTACGCCCGCCCCTAATCTCATTATGAAATTAAGGCACCATAAAATCAGATTACAACCTAACCTAAATTTTAATACACTGAACCGCACTGGGGTGTCCCCTAGTTAAATTGTGTAATCTGAGTGAGTTTCAGAAGACTAATGAAGAAGAAGGAAGGCATTTACATTTTTTCATGATACTCTTGGGGATGCAAATCTGATGAGAAACATTACATTAACAAAGGTCATTTATGTCTTTCACATCTAAAAAGTCAGAGAGTTACCAGAAACCAGGGAGAGTTGGTTTTACTGAGACTGCCACATACTGTATCATAGTATGTAATAAAATGCAATATTATTGACCAAATACTAAAATAACTATTTTATATTGTAGATATCAACACCTTCTAACTGCAGGATCTAGGGCTAGATTTACAAAAAGTGGTTCTACACCCAATGCAGCACCCCTTATCTTGCGCTCCTTAGCGCCCCCTAATGTCACTATGTGTGTGGCGTATCTGGCCGTAGTTAGGGAACTAGCGTCAACATTTTTGACGCTAGTTCAGAGTTTGGCAGCACTAGCGTAAAAAATGTTGACGCAAATCCTGCAAAGCTCATTGAGGCCCATCATGAATAATCGTGTACCTCCTTTTAACACCACCTCCTCTGAGCAGGCATTAAAAGTGCTCTTAGATTTCTTTGTGCCATTTTTTCAGCCCCCCAATGGGGGAGCGCCCCCTTTGAAAACATTATGCTTGGCACATGCATGATGTAGCGCAAAGGGTTACAAAGTGGTGCAATGTATGCATCGGTTTTGGCCATCTCACGCCACATTAACGTCAAAAAAGTTACGCAAATGTGTTGTTACATGGCACAAGGGACTCTTAAATCTCCCCTCTAGTGTCTCTGTTTCTCTCACTTGTCCAATTCCCATTTCCCCATATCTACCGTGACCCAGAATAAATATTCTTTGTATTGTCATCAGTGGGTACAGGCTACAGGGAAGTGTGGATGCTAGCATTGCTGCTTTGGGATCTTGGTTGCCAAGTTACTACAAATGTGGCAGTCTAGATTTATTATACTTAATTCCTCATATATATGTACATTGTATTTCCAAGGTACTTAGATATGAAAGAAGTAGGAAAAGATGATTTAAGCTGTGGGATGGGTGTGTAAGTAATTTTCTTGGGTGTGATTATAAAAGGTGCCTGTGTTGGGCCAAGAATGTCTCTACTGTGGATAGAAATGCAATTTCCCAGAGCTTGTAAGGAAAGTAGGCAGGCTTAACATTGCCCATTGATTCCTCGTGACATGCTTCTTCAAGGACTGGGCAATATCTTCAGGTGCAGAAGAGGATGAAAGGGTAGCAGGATATGGGTGCAGCCTAGACAAAGGTCTGAGGTATGAGAAGTACACATTTTGTGATACACATAAGTAAAGACAAGAAGGACTGCATGCCGTATTACTCCACAGGACTCTTCATGGTCCTTAGCATCCATGTGGGCAGTCGTGATACGTAGTTGCTGCTGCCGGGATTTATTGCTGGAATTCTGTTAATTGGTATTCTTTGAAGTTGACGTAAAACATCTTAGAACCAGTCGAGTATCTTGCAAGGAATCAGCTTGGTATTGTGTTTTTCAAGGAATCATTCACTGGGATTACAAACTCCATCGCATATGCTTGTTTCTATTACAATTACAAACTTATCACATTTGTTGTTGTCACTAAGAGTCATCTCTAGGATTCTGAACTTTATTGCATTATTTATGTCACAATGAGTTACCTGTGAAACTAAAGCTATTTACTTTGTCAATTACAATGTTGCTGTAGTGCAGAATAAGCCCCTCTGTGCATTCAGGTGTGTTATGACATCCAGTATCTATCTGTCTCTCTTTCTTTCTCTCACTTTCTCTCTCTCACTTATTCCCGTCCCCTTTCTCAAAGCCTACTCCATAACTCTACAATAGTAGTGTAGATGTGGTTGTGTGTTTGCCAAAGTGTGGACCCTACCATTGCTCCTGCAGGATTCAAATTCCTAGGTTAATATGTGCTTGTGTACTTAAAACAGTGAATCAGAAAGTGAAGTGAGGAATTATCTTTGTGTATTGTTGAGACCCACAAATGTACTGAATGATGCTGCATTAGTTGCTTGAATAAAAGTAGTTAAGGGAGAGTTTACTGCCTCAGTATGTTTGTGATGCGTATATGTAGGTAGTACAGGTTACATCTTGGGGTCCATATGGTCACATATTGATTTTAAGGGAGAGAGAAGCAAATGGAAAATGAATGTTGCAAAGGATGGGGCACCAAGGGCCTTATTACCAGTCTGTTGGTCCTGGGACCGAAGACTCACGATGGTCGTCGGGCCCTTGTGAAAGCAGCGGTCCAGCCTCCATATTATGACCATGGCAGAGCAGCCACGGCCAGACCACTGGCACTGCCAGGTTGCCACCAGTCGACAGCCTGGTGGTCTCGGCGGTCGTAATCCACTAGGGCAGCGCTGCAAGCAGTGCTGCCCTCCGGATTACAAATCCCCTTTTCATGGCGGTCGGACTACCATGCAAAGGCTGGCGGCAGGGGGGTGTCGGGGGCCACATGGGGGCCCCTGCACTGTCCATGCATTTTGCATGGACAGTGCAGGAGCCCCCATGGATAGCCCTGTCGCACTTTTCACTGCCCGTGTTATGGACAGTGAAAAGTGCGACAGGTGCTATCGCAACTGATGCACCTCAACATTGCTGCCAGCTCATTTATATGTTAGAATAGATAGTGAAGGATGGATTAATATAGCCAGTGAAGTCGTTACGGTAGCTATTAATAGGTATAACTAAATAGGTATCATGGGAAAAAATTGGCAAATAAACATCTAATAACACAAACCTTGCATACACTACATTGTTTTCCTTAAATCAATACTCTATTAGTGTTCTAGGCATTAAATAAAATAAAAATCCATGGTGTAAACTTGTACTTGCATTTAATTATATTAAAACAAATGAGACAGTTTCATTTAATAATAGAACTGACTAAAAGAAATCTCACGTTTTTGATAACTACTATTCAGTATGTTGTAGGTTATCCAGAAGTGTTTTTCTCACATATTTCTCTGCTGCTGCATTTGAATATGGAACATTCAAAACCTACATAACACGTAGCATTAGCTTTTTGTGCATACAGGGGGCCAGATTTTTGACTGGTTCTATTTGATGTTCCTGGTGGTAAATTAATGTAAAAAATTTACACCATATTATCAAAGTTTGATTCTGGTGGTGATAATGTGTGATAATAACATACGTGCATATTGGATGTAAAGAATGAGTCACATTATTTCTGCTGTGGAAATTTAGCAAACAAGTCAACAAAGTAAAGAAAATGCAGGTCTTCGGCAATCATGCAAAGCTGATGTTTGTTTCCATTCTTCCTGTGCTCCCATGATAGATTTTTACTTGAACGAAGTCTGAATTACGCAGCATAGCATAATGGCATAATCGTATGGATTTCGAATAACAGTCCTAGCATGAAAATCTGGAAATTACCTGAAATTCAACTGCTATAAATAAACTTTTGTTCTGGCCTAGTGATAACGTGTTCTCTTGTTTTTTGTATTGCTGTGTATTTACAATGTTTGTTTTTGTGTTGACCTGCAGTTTCTGTGTTATGTTCTGTTTTGATTTGTGTTGTGATTTGCTCTGTTTGTTCTAATTGTGTCATGTTGCTTTGTGTGTGCTATGTGTCATAGCCTTTTGTTTATTTTAGATTTGGCAAAAATGTTGTCAAAAACAACATGTGCTTTGAAAGTTCCTGTGACATCAGCCATTTACATAACTAGGGGTAGGGATGGAAGGGATGGCATGATTTATTAACATTCGTGCCCTGGGTATGTATTAAAAAGTGATGCAAACAAGCCCAAAGTGTTTATTTAGTTTTGCACTGAAATGATTCTTGAAAATAAGGTAAAGAGCAACCAAGAGGGCACATTCTTCCATATCCTGTGGGATGTACGAGTCCTGGAGGAAGGGCATGAAGAGAAAGTCCTAGGTTTTGTCTTTGAAGGTTCCCATAGATGCAAAATTAGTCCTCCTGACAATATCGGGAGGGAAGCCGTGGCCCATATATTAGAGGATCTGGTTGGTGGTGGCTGTGAGGGTGACCAAGTGCAATATAGCAAGAGCATGGATGTTGCCCCAAGAAATGAAGATTGTGAGTCAGACCTCGAATGGTGCCAGATGGTGGAACTGGTAGTGTACCAGAGCAGGAGCTGCCACATGAAATTGGAGAAAGTATGGGCGGGGTGCTGGCGTGACTTTAGAAGTTACTAACAGGGGTTAATGTTGCTGGGAGAAAAGGGTAGACCTTTCCTGTTGAGCCAATGTTGGTGAAAGCAACATAAAATGTAAAAGGCCATAAAAGCGTCATTATTGATGCACAGCCACATTGATCAGATCTTGATTGCTATGTATGCCATATGATACTCTGGCCCATATTTATACTTTTTTAGCGCCGCATTTGCGCCGCTTTTTGACGCAAAAACGGGGCAAACTTACAAAATACAATTGTATTTTGCAAGTTTGCGCTGATTTTGCGTCAAAAAATGATGCAAATGCGGCGCAAAAAAAGTATAAATACGGGCCTCTGTGTCCGTTTCCTGACATGCTGTATGATGAGCAATATTTCAATAAAGAGAGTTAAAAAAAAAGAAAATAAGGCAAAGCAGTGCTTTATGCTAGTTTGCATTACTTTGCGTCAAGTGATGTTTTATGAGTAGTACAGGGGCTTTGTGAATAAAAAAAGTTTTTATTTCTGACTTTGCACGTGTGCTGCACTGCACAGCATACATCCAGAGAGGGAAATGTTTTACAGTGTGTCTATGTAGAGCATTGTTCACTGTAAGGATACTCTTCCAGACACAACTATGGTGTTTTGCATTATTTTGTGTCAAGGGGATGTCCCATGGGTGTTACATGCGCTTTCCCACACTTCCACCTATATTTATTGACTCTATGCCCTATCTAGTAACAATGGTAGACTGGGCTTTGTGCCAAAAAATAAGACCTTGAGGAAGGTGATAACAAGGAGAAATGTTTTCATTTATCCTTGCTTTTCACACATTGCATATTTTCTACACTGTACAATTTTGAAAGTTAGTCTAAGCACAGAATTTCATACCGAAAGGGAACCTTTGCTGTTCGAAACAGATGCTAGACATAACACACACACCTTTGCACTATCGTGCAAAGGTTTGTACATGATACTGCACAACTTATTTGTGCACCAAAGCTGACTAGGAGAGCAGCAAAGCTTTATATTAGTAGGTATGAGTTTGCAATGCTGTCTCACCGTAGCTCAACACAGTGCAGCAACTATACCTGCTGTGTTGCACATAACTAAAAAAGAATACATCTGCCTCATTGTGTGATATGGCCCATGTTAACTCACTGAAGAACAGTGTTTAATAACAGTGTTTAATTGCTGCCATGATAGAATAGAAAATAAATTATTAAATTGAAATTATATTATGGCTGGGTGGAGGTTCTAAACTAATGGTAATGCAAAATGAATGTAATATATGTAACAGGTTACGAAAACGATGTTTAATAAAAGGTTTTATAGCAAGTATGTTAATGAAAAAGATGTTAACACATAGGACATACTATATGACTGATGATTATCTGAGATTTTGTGTGGGTTTGAGATGTTTTTCGTGAACGGGTAGTACTGGAGATTATTACTGATAATTGATGGGAAAAAAGCACACACTGCAGTCATTACTAAGAATGGCATTTTTCAATTTGTCTGGTTTTCTTTTGGTTTGTCTTCAGCCTTCTCTGACCTCCAGAACACAAGACAGTTTCAGTTTTACACTGTGTTGTGTTACTTAGGATGGCATTTTAACATTTTATTAAATGGGGCAAGAGAAGAGAACTACATTTTGGTTATACATTAACCCCGTAGCTGCTGGGCCTCCCCCCAATGCAGAGCTCTTTTTCGGCTATTTGGGGTAGTTCACGCTTAGGCCTTCATAAATTTTGTCCACATAAGCTATCCACGCCAACTTTGCGCAGTTTATTTTCAACATCCTAGGGATTCTAAAGGTACCCAGAGTTTGTGGGTTCCCCTGGAGGAGACCAAGAAATAAAAAATAGCAATGGCCATTTTCACATCTGTGAATTTGGGGGTCCACATACTAGCATATGAATTACAGGGCATTTCTCAAATACACTTCTTCTTAACACACTGTCTTAAATTTGGAAGCAGAAAATGTAGAGAAAGGCAATGGGCAGTAACACTTGTTCTTCTATTCTGTATTCCCCCATGTCTCCCGATAAAAATGGTACCTCACTTGTGTGGGTAGGCCTAGTGCCCGCGACAGGAATTTCCCCATGTTTGACCAGGCCCTTTTACAGGGTCATTCCCCAGACTTTTTGCCTTTTGCCTCCTTATTTTTCTGACCTTTGTTGGCTGACATTATGACTCTGAGCACTTTTTCCACTGCTAACCAGTGCTAAAGTGCATGTGCTCTCCCATGTAAAATTGATTGAATATGATTGGCGTATACCTAATTGGCATATTTAATTTACCTATAAGTCCCTTGTAAAGTGGTATCCCTATACCCAGGGCCTGTAAATTAAATGCTACTATTGGACCTGCAGCGCTGCTTGCGCCACCCACTGAAGTAGCCTTTCAAACCTATCTCAGGCCTGATAGCGCGGGACCTGTGTGCGCAGTTTTCTGCCACAGGGACCTGGCATCTAAATTTACTTGCCAGGCCCAGAACTCCCCTTTTACTACATGTAAGTCACCCCTAAGATACGCCCTAGCTAGCCCCATGGGCAGAGTGCCATGTATGTAGAAGGCAGGACATGTGTCAGGTTGCGTGGCCTGTCCTGGTAGTGACAAACAGCCTAACTTGGTGTCTCACTGCTGTGAGTGCTGCCTTCTCGTAGGATTGCATTAGAAATGCCCTGCCTTATGTGTAAGGGGTATGGTCTGATTTATGAGGGATAGCATAGGCATGTTTGGTATGGTTGTGATAGTGATAAGAAATTCTGTTTACTGGTGTAGGTGTATTTTTTATTACTATTATAGAAATGCCACTTCTAGAAAGTGCACATTTATCTGTGGTTATGACTCTTGTGTTTTTGCAGCTTGCCTCCAATCCACGTCTGGCAGTCTGACAGTTGGGGCTTTGTGCATACTTTTCAGACAGCCTGTACACAGGGAAGGTGGAGGTGTCACAGAAGTGCAGCTACATATTGTATAGTCTTCCTAGTCTGAGAGAAGGGAGAGGCGGGGCACATCTGCATTTGTAAAGGCTGTGCCCTGGCTTCGCACAATAAGGTCTGTTTACCCCCACTGATGTTTGGAGCCTATGCTGGAGGAGAGAAGAGGCACTCCCAGAACCAGTTGCAACTGGTTGGAACCCCCTCTCCTCCTCATTGTAAGAGACACTCCAAAGTTAGCATAAGAAGAGGGGGATTTTCCCCACAATTTGGACATTCTTGAACCTTGAAGAAGCTTACCTGAAGCTGGACACTGGACGCTGCTGAATGGACTCACCAGGACCCACCTTAGACTGCTGCTGCTGTGCTGACCTGTGACCTGCCTGGTCACTAGGAGGAACTGCCACCATCTGCATCCCTTGTGCTGGCCTGTAGCTGGGCCCACCAGCCCTATAATTCTTTTTGTTTTTGCTTGTTTCCAGGGGCAGGTTGCCGTGGCCCCTGACCCCTGCAACAATCCCCAACACAAGAGGGACTTCATTTGACTGCTTTGGGGGCATAGCGCCGAGTGGAGCGCTTTGTCTGTGGCACCCTAGCACTTCGTCAGCCCGCTTCTTGTGGGTTCTTCCAAATTCACGCTGAGTAGCACGTCACAGAGGGAAATCACCACCTCAACCCGGATTCCTGGATTGTGTCTAAAACACACATGACCCTGTGCCCCCGGGGCACGAGACGAGGAAGACTGGAGCAGTGGTGCTCCTACTGGTGCCCCCGGGGGACGTGTGTGTTAAGAAGCGCCCCCAGGGCACCCATGGACTCGCCTTTCTCGGGGCTCACCACACAGACTGGCACCACTTTGGGTGCACTTTAACTGCGCGGCTCGGGAGGAGCTCAGGAGCAGCACGCGCACCACGTGGGGTGCCACTGGTCCCGGAGCAGAGTGAAGCGCCAGACTCTGAAAAGCTCGCGGTGCACACCTTCTCCTTTCCCTATTGAAGGGAGAGGATCCCAGCCTCAGAGGTTCTTCCTCCCGGGAGGCAGTTCATCTGGTTACCAAAACGCAGGGCGTGGGGAGCGTAAAGGGAGTTCCTTTCCCACCGGCCACTGCTTTAGGGGCACGATCGTCCCGAAACTTATTTGGCATTGTTTTGTGGCCCCCCTTTGGGTGGTAGGGCCCGTGGAGACCCGGGGGGGCCCCACAGAGATCGCAAGCCCCAGGAGGGGCCTGTTAGGGAACGAGAGAGGGTGTTGACCGGCCTTCTGCCCTAGGAATAACGTGTGGCCCCTGTTGAGTGCATAGGAGCGCCGGGGGGCCCTACCTCGACCTTCCAGGCACTAGGCGTGCCTTGTTCTACAAAATAAGGTACTCTTAAGATAGGTATTTTCTTTATGTCTTGCCATACGTTCTCTAATGTTCCTTTTATGGATATTTATGATGTGTTCATGACAAGTACATATATTTCTTTAGTGTAGTCCTGACTACTGCTATTGTTGCAGAATCCTGAGTACTTATGTGTTATAATGTGACAACTACTTATTCTTGCAGATTATTAGTAACCTGTGGAACGTTCTGACAACTGCTAAGGTAGCAGGGTATTACTGACATGTAATGTGGGTCTAATAATGTTTAGTGCAATGCAGTTTATTTTGACATAGCTCAGTGTTGTGTTTACTTTGTGTACATATTGCATCACATGTGTTGTGTGTGTTGTGAAAACGCTTTATACATTGCCTCCGAGTTAGGCCTGACTGCTCGTGCCAAGCTACCTAGCCAACCAGAAACCCCATTTCTAACACCCCAAAACGCAACATGGACACATCACATTTTCCAAAAGAAAACGGACCTTTTATTTGTAAAGTGCCTAGCTGTGGATATTGGCCTCTAGCTATTCAAGAAGTTGACTGCGAGTAGTTTGTTGGAGCGCAATGCAATACTCTGGGATTTCTGGAGCTTCTTTCAAACAAGCTCCTACGGGAATCATTTGCGGTTACAACGAACTGTACCGCAGGCTACAGTGCCAGCTTTGTAGAGCTCACTGAACAGCTCTACTCCTGTATAGAAATTGCCACATAAAGGATATAACCTTTGTAAAGAAGTGGCTGGACAAGTTCCCATACAATCTTACCTGTGACCCCTAACGTGGGAGGGCAACCTACAGGGTTTAGGGTACAGTCCTTACCTGTATACACTCTCAAGCTGCACACATAGCCAGAAGAGCTCTCACACAGCATGTACAGCATTATGCCATAGCGAGCTCTTTTGCTCGCAATGTACTGTCTGAACAGCAGCCGTCCTTTGTGCAGGATCAAGGACTCATCAACCTCTATATTCTTATATATAAATATATATATAGAATTGTCTCTCGTTAAATACATATATATATAGATATATATATATGTATCAAGAGAGACTGACTTTCTACATCACTTTTTTTTGATGCATGTATGCATGTGTGCTTTCCCTGGGGACGATCGTGGCAAAGCACACATGTATAAAAAATAAAAATTGCCCATTGGGGGTCAGACCTCAAAATTTTCTTTTAAAAAAAATATATTCCCTGGGGTATGACCGCCCCCCAGGGAAAACCATTGCCACAAAATTACCCACAGGGGTCGGCCCGTGTACGAAGGGCTGACCCCGTCATTTTGTCAAAAAAAATAAAAATACACGTATTTCATTGTGCGATCGCCTCCCAGAAGAACCTCATTTATTTATGCCTCCAAGGGGGCCTCCCCCCCAATCAAGATCCCTGGTGCCTAGGGGCGTTTCCTGGCCATGGATCACAGCCATGCTGTGATCCATGTCCAGGAAACGGTTCCAGGAAGGCATTGATGGAAAGAGGAGACTCTTCCCTTTCCATCAATTCCTCCCTGGGATATGGGGAGGCAGTTTTGCCCATTTTTTTGCCACCGGAGTAGGGAGAGGATGCTTACCTCTGCTGCTCTGGTGGGGAAAAATGAAACATCAGTGAGCCTCATGGGGTGCTGACGTCACAGAGGGATGGGTGGGAGGACAAGGGGGAGATGCAGAAGTTACTCCGCGTCTCCCGGGGTAATAAAAAAATAAAAAAATCCTACGGTGGAGGATTTTTTAACCCCCTCCCTGGTGTCGGCCACTGGTCGTGACCCGCACCAGGGAGGCAGTATCGCACTGTAGGGGTTAAGTATATGGTTAAACTTCATTAAAAAATAGGTGCTTATTTATGATACATGAAGATTTTTAGCAGGGTCCTACAACACAGGTCAATATAACTGCCAAGTTTTCATTTTGATTATGTGTGATGTTCCCAGTTATTAGGTTTGCTTATGTGTGACATTGTAAGGCCATATGGGTGACAGTTTGATCAGTGGCAGCCAACACAAAATAAAAGTGGTGGGGCAGGTGGAGGGGGCATGAGTGCTGTGTGGGGGGAGCATGAATGGGTGTTTTAATGATAAAAAAAAATGAAACACTTACCTGGTGCTGCCGGCCACCTCCCACTCCTCTGTTTCCTAGCCTTAGCAGTCTATGGGACAGCATCAGAGACTCCCTGTGCAATCCCTGAGCTGCTCTCATGCTATTACCAAGCATGAGAGCAGTGCGGGGATTGTTCTGAGTGGGCTTGTTTACCACTCGCTCAGGCAGAGGGAGTCTGTGCTGTTTCTCCAACCTGGCTGTGCAATACAGCTGAGTTGGAGAAACCTAATTGCACATGTCTGTTTGGCCAGCCTAGAATGTCAGCCAAACAAACTTGCACTCTAAAGTGCCCTCCACTCCTCCTCTTCCTTCCCATGGCCCAGCCCGGCCTGCCCCTCCCTGCACATGCTGGCTTAGCCAGCAGCTAAAAAATAAAACAATAATAAAATGTCGTTTTATTATTCAGAGGCTGGCTCTGAGCCAGTAGGGCAATGCTCCTCCGACATTGCGGAAGAGTCGCCCCTGAGTTTGAGTGGCACTTTATTGTGAATTTAATTAGGTAGTTATAACCATGAAATGAGGCAAATGTGGGAAGCTCTTTGTGGTATCTTGTTGATTCTGATCCACGCGCTGTGTGTGCGCTGTGCGTAGCTCGCAGCGCGTGGAGCAGAACAGACAGAGAGGAATACGCTTGCGGTGGGGACAGCGGCCGTTGGAAGTCTCCCTCCCGGTTTTATAGCAATAAATCCTGTTTTAAAGTACCCCGGTGAGCCTCCTCAAATCTCTTCACTGGTGACGAGGGTGTGTGGCTCTGCTGACCGGGATGAGAGACGAGAAGAGTCATGCTGATTTATTGACGCAATCTTCCGGTGAGGCAACGGCTGTGTAATCTTTTCATCAGCTGTTTTTAAAGGAGACTCGGAACAGCTGTTTATTCAAGTTCACATGGAAAATCAATTTCTTCCCAGTGAGAGACTGCTACATTCGTGGTGTGGGAGTGTTGCTTAGCAACAGTATCAAGTTTCTTTTGAAGGCTTCTTTAACAGCAAATGGTGGTGTGCTGGTTGCCTAGCAACTGTAGGAAGCTTACTTCGGTGTTTTCAAGCCTGTATTAATTTGTTTGCAACCGAAAATACTATAACTTTAGGGGCATATTTATACTCCGTTTGCGCCGAATTAGCGTCGTTTTTTTCGACGCAAATTCGGCGCAAAACTAACGCCATATTTATACTTTGGCGTTAGACGCGTCTAGCGCCAAAGTATGAGTAAAGAGCGTCATTTTTTTGCGTGAACGCCTTCCTTGCGTTAATGAGATGCAAGGAAGGCGTTCCCGTCTAAAAAAATGACGGCGACGCAAATGCGTCGTATTTATACTCCCGGGCAAAAATCACGCCCGGGAGGTGGCGGGTCAAAAAACCCCGCATTTGCGCCACTATTTAACGCCTGGGTCAGGGTAGGCGTTAAGGGGCCTGTGGGCTCAAAATGAGCCCACAGGTGCCCTCCCCTGCCCCCAGGGACCCTCCCTGCCACCCCTGCCCACCCCAGGAGGACACCCAAGGATGGAGGGACCCACCCCAGGGACATTCAGGTAAGTTCAGGTAAGTATAATTTTTTATATTTTTTAATTTTTTTTGTGTGGCATAGGGGGGCCTTATTTGTGCCCCCCTACATGCCACTATGCCCAATGACCATGCCCAGGGGACATAAGTCCCCTGGGCATGGCCATTGGGCAAGGGGGCATGACTCCTGTCTTTACTAAGACAGGAGTCATTTAAATGGCGTCTGGGCGTCGAAAATAATGGCGCAAATCGGGTTGAGGCGATTTTTTTGCCTCAACCTGACTTGCCCCATTTTAAGACGCCCTAACGCCATTTTCCCCCTACGCCGGCGCTGCCTGGTCTACGTGGTTTTTTTCCACGCACACCAGGCAGCGCCGGTCTGCTTGCGCCGGCTAGCGCGTTAGACGGCGCTAAATTTTTTGACGCTAAACTGCGTTAGCGCAGTTTAGCGTCAAAAAGTATAAATATGGGCCTTAGTGTTTTTATATTTTGGGACAATTATTATATAAGAAAATAAGATATATATATATATATATATATATATATATATTTTTTTTTAACAGTAATAATAACAATGGAAGGTTTTACAGCGCCAAGTTTTTTTTTTTAACACTCCTGGGGAACCTGTCATATCCTGGGAAGACTGGAAAGAGGGTTTTGAAGCATATGTCTTGGCTGTGGGTGGAGATATATTCACTGCATCCAGGAAACTGGCCATGTTGAAACACTGTTTGGGGGCAGAAGGAAGGCGCATTTTGAGACATTTACCATATCCTTATGAGGATGAAGACCAGAATGAGGATGAGTACGAGGTTGCCATGGAACAGTTGAACTCCAATTTTGGAAAAAAAAAAAGAAATGTTGTTGTGGAGCGTTTTAAATTTTTAAAAAGAAGCCAATAGCCTGGAGAGTCGGTTGAAAGCTATGTAGCAAGTTTGAGAATTTTGGCTGCAACTTGCGACTATGGTCATTTTCAGGATGAAATGCTGAGAGACCAACTGGTTTTGAAAGTTAATGATAAAAGAACTCAAGAAAAATTGTTAAATACAGAAGATTTGACTTTACAAAAAGCCATTGACTTCATCAAAAGAATTGAAATAACGAGTGATGGCTTAAAGGAACTATCTACTGCGTCGGGAACTGTGAATGCGGTTATTGGAAGAGACTATAAGTTCAAAAAGGAGGATTTAACTGGAACTTCAGCGAAGATGAACGGAAGAAGAGATACTATATGTTATAAATGTGGTTTCAAGGGACACATAGCGTCTGATGTTTGCTGTCCTGCTGCTGGCCAAGTGTGCAGGAGGTGCAAGTCCAAAGGACATTTCGCGAGAGTGTGCAAAGGGAAGCAAATGAGCGCAATGAGCGCAAGGAGGGATAGAGGTGCAATCAATTCTGTGGGTAGCGATAGTGAAGATATTGACTCTCAACAATTTATTTTGCAGGTGATGGATATTGGGAGTGTGAATTCAAATGGTCCGCACTGTGTAATTAACAATGATGGAGTAGATGTACACGTGATGGCTGACTCAGGGGCGAGATATACTTTGATTGGGAAAGAAAATATGTCTAGTTTTCCTGCGCATGATATTAAACCTCCAGATGTGCATTTGCTAGCGTATGGTAACAAACCTATTGAGCTTGTGGGGTATATGGATGCCTCTTTAGAATTTCAAGGGACAGTAATCAAGTCAAAGGTATATTTTGTAGAGGAAGGTACCAATTTGTTAGGTTGGCCGCAGCAAAAGGACCTTGGCATAATTCTTGATCCTAATCACCCCGATCAAGTGTTGAGGTCGAGGTCCAGCGTACACGTGGTGCAAAAGGCCAATTTTGTAGAAGAATTTCCCCAAGTGTTTAACAATAAGTTAGGAAAGTTAAAGGGGTTCATGCATAGAATTATTGTGAAGCGGGATGCTGTACCAAAGGCGCATAAACCCCGTCCTGTGCCTATTGCAATGAGGGAACAATTAAGACGTGAATTATCTAAGTTGTCTGAGCAAGATGTGATAGAAGAGATCGAGGCATCGGAATGGTTGGCGCCAGTGGTGATTGCTAAGAAGGCTAATGGAGACATGCGTTTGTGTGTGGATTTGCGTGATCTTAATGCTGCTATATGGGTAGTTAGACATCCTCTGCCCAATATTGGTGAAATGTTATCCACAGTGAAAGGGGCAAGTGTATTTTCTACCTTGGATTTATCATCAGCGTATCACCAAATTGAGTTACATTCTGAGTCACATGCATTAACCTCTTTCATCACTCCAGAGGGGGCGTACAGATTTAAGCGCATGCCTTTTGGTTTGGCGTCAGCATCATGAGTATTTCAACGGGCAATGCATCATTTACTTAGAGATGTACCTGCTGTTACTTATTTTCAAGATGATATCTTGGTGTTTGGCGGAGACCAGAATGAACATGATGGTGCCATGAGAAAGGTGTTGAGAGTTTTAAGAGATAGTGGGCTGACGATCAAATTGGAGAAGTGCAGGTTCAGTGTGCCTGAAGTGGAATACTTGGGTCACTCTATTAACAAAGATGATATTTCGCCTAAATTGAATTTAGTAGAGGCAATTGAAGGCGCGCCATCTCCCGCGTGTAAGGATCAATTGAGATCATTTTTAGGTCTTGCGGAGTACTATTCTAAATTTATCTCCAAGTTTGCCGACAAGACGGTAAACATGAGGAGGTTATTGTGCGTGAAGGAACAATTTGTATGATGTGAGAATTGTGAGAGAGAGTTTTGTTTGTTGAAGAAACAAATTGCTTCAGCTCTTAAACCGTTTGACACTAGGGATGAGATCATAATTAATACTGACGCCAGCTCCGTGGGACTGGGAGCCGTATTAATGCAAAGAAGAGCTGGAAAGGAAGTAACAATAGCGTATGCTTCTAGACGGTTGAGTTCATCGGAAATGAATTATTCCACCATCGAAAAGGAAGCATTGGCATGTTGGTGGGGTGTTAACCATTTCCGTAAGTTTGTGTGGGGTTTGAAATTTGAGATTCGTACTGATCATCGTCCGTTAGTAGAAGTATTTTCGACCAAGGGTGCAGGTAGGGCCACACCTAGAATAGCTCGTTGTGTGGCCCGAATGTTGGAGTACAACTATGAGTTGGTGTATTTTCCCGGGAAAAAAAATGTGTTGGCTGATTGTCTATCAAGGCTTCCAGTAAAGTCTGTGTTGGGTGGTATGGGTGAATCTGAACCTGATGAACTTATAGCCTCAGTGGACGTGGATGTAGGATGTGTGACAGAAGGCAGGATCTCACATGAAGAGTGGGTGACTGAAGTTCAAAATGATGGCGTGTTACAAGAAGTGATGGGTTATTGTCGTCAAGGATGGCCAAATAGAGGGAGTGTTTCTTGCGAGGCTGAGTATTTTCGACAAGTGGGCGTAGAGTTGTGTATGGAGAACGGAGTTGTGTTCAGGGGTGAGCAGTTGGTTGTTCCAACTGTTTTGCGGGAACGGGTGTTAAAACTGGCTCACGAGGGTCATCTTGGGATGAGCGCCACTAAAAGGTGGGTCAGATCTGAGTATTGGTGGCCAGGCCTGGATAGGGAGGTGGAACATCATGTGAGGGAGTGTGTGTTATGTGCGTGGAGCGACAAATCTCAAAAGTTGGTGAAAAGTGATCTTGTTGTGTCTGATAAATCGGACGGGCCGTGGAAGAAAATAGCCATTGACATTATGGGTCCGTTGAACATTTTAGGAAGTGTGCCTAAATATGCTTTGGTGGTTGTGGACTATTTTTCCAGGTGGCCGGTTGTGAAATTTGTAGAAAAAATAAACACAATGTGTGTTGTGGAGTTCTTGGTGGATTTATTTGACTCAGAAGGGATTCCTGAGACAATAGTTTCTGATAATGGTGTGCAATTCGTATCGAGTGTCAGGAAGGATTTCTTATGTAAATTTGACAGAGAGCACATCAGAGCGTCGGTTTATTACCCACAGAGTAATGGTTTGGTGGAGAGATGGAACAGGACGCTGAAAGAGGGGTTGCAATTAGCGATTTATAATGGTGTGAATTGGCGTAAGGCAGTGAAGGATCTGGTTTGGTCTTACCGTACTACTCCCCATAGTTTGACGGGAAAGTCACCTTTTGAGGTCATGAGAGGTAGAAAACCGAGAGCATTGTTGTCAAAGGGCGTGGGGAGAAAGCAATTTGAGATGAGTGAAATACCCGGTGATTACAAGGTTGGAGATTGGGTGTGAGTGGAGAAGGGTGCATGGACAGCTAAAGGGGAATCTAAATTTTCAGAGCCTTTGGAGGTGAGGGAAGTGTTCAAGTATACCTTGTTGCTGAGCGATGGGAATGTGTGGAACCGGAGAAAAATTATAAAGGTTCCTGCACAGTTTAATCAGGAAAAGTTGTGGAGGGTGGAAAACTGTTTGGGAAGCAAAGTTGGTAAGGGTACTACCAATACTAATGAAACACCTTTGAATAAAAATGGGCGTGTAGGTGTGAAGGTGAGAGACAAGTCGATGTTGAGAAAGCCTAAGAGGTTTGTTGACTTTGTCTCTGCTTAAAGTAAACTTTGTAGTATCATCAATATGTTGCACTGCATAAGGAAATGCTTCTCATTCATGTTCATTGTATCGATGCATTACACAAATTAATTACATAATTATTCTTATTAGATTGTGTTTATGTATTCTATGATGTGATGTTTACTGTATGTATTAATCACACATATCTTCGTTTTAAGTGATGTTGATGCATTTTATGTGTGGTTGTTCATTTTATTTGAAGGAAGGGGGATGTGTGGTATCTTGTTGATTCTGATCCACGCGCTGTGTGTGCGCCGTGCGTAGCTCGCTGCGCGTGGAGCAGAACAGACAGAGAGAGGAATACGGAGTGTGGTGGGGACAGCGGCCGTTGGAAGTCTCCCTCCCGGTTTTATAGCAATAAATCCTGTTTTAAAGTACACCGGTGAGCCTCCTCAAATCTTTTCACTCTTGCTCAGCACATTAAAATTGGCTTAAAGCAGACCAGAAAGCAAGTGATATGTGAAAAGCATGAACAGAATATTTCAGTCATCCAAGGACAGGATGACTTGACAGCTATATCATGTGTCATGGCTTGCCACTTTACTGTCATGCTCCTTATGCATCAGAACACAAACAGTCATGAACACAGAAATACAGGCAAACAAAATTCTAAATACTGTAAACTGCTCTTTTAGTTTTGAAATGTGCAGGTCCTGTAAACACCATTTTTATTAGGAAACCACTGTAATCGAGTCAGTTTACATTTTCTGCATAGTTATGTCCACAAGAAAAAAATTAACTAAATGTGGCAAAAAAACATGAACTACTTCTCAGGATCCTGAAGAGGGTAGAGTGTCACTAAACTATTTTTCATTTTTTTTTTTATTAAAGTAGGTTACAAGATCACAAGTTTTGAGTCATAACTGAAGACAATGTGTCAGATTACTTTGGAGCCTCACAAGCTGAAAACTACTAGACTGCTGCAACTCACACACAGGCGCCTCGGGACTAATTTCAATTCAGCTGCTATGTGGCAGGTAGCAGTGCTCTTTTTTTCTGCTACAGCACAAGCAACTGGGTTGAAACAGGTCTGACAAAAGACGCTGTACTCACCTGAGGCTTGGGTCTGATCACAGCCTGTGTACTGGGTTTTTAAAATGTGTGGAGCTCGATCCACAATGCTGTGAGTGCCGACGAGAGACCATTGATCTAAATGGTTTAAATGAAAAGTGTTGAATTTTTGTTTTAAGATGGAGTTGTGTTCCTCAATATCTTTTCAGAAGATTAATATGTAATCTTGAAAATAAACTATATTGTTCATACCTTGAAACGCATCAGGTACCATTCATTGAATAATGCTTGCAGCCGAAGATAGTCTGAACGGTATGCACGTAAATTGACAGGTTCCTTCCGTTGCTATAAATGAAGTCATGGGTTTCGATTCTTCATGGACCTTAATCTGGTGATGAGCATTTTTTAAAATAGAGTTTGGAAAAATATGTCCCTCCTTTTAATGGAGAACAAGCTCATTAATATTTGGCAGTGGAAAGTGTCAGCCACAATCATCTGATTCAATGACCTCAAATCCACACAGAACCTTAACCAACCATCTTTTTGCATGTAATTACAACAGGGCACACCCTATTGGAAGCTTTCACAGGTTCTATGATTCCATCTCGTAACATTTCACATATTATTTCTTTCACTCCCTCCCTGACAATAACTGGGACTCTTTCCAATTTGTGCTGGACTGGAATTGCACTTTTTTGTAAATTATTTTGTTCACGTATCCCTTCAAAGTCCCCAATTTGTTATCAAATGCTTGTCTTATTGAGTCCAAACTATTATTCACCAATTTTTCTTCTACCACCATAACCTGAGGGGGTGCCCTGGTATCTACACTAATGTGTAGATCATATTGTTATGCCCATTTCAAGATTGAGCAACCATCTTCTGCTATATATACTTTTCACTGAATGTTTCTGCTACCAAAATCTAGGTTAGCATGTAGGTAGCCCAAGATATTAATAGTCTCCCCTTGGTATCCTGTTGGAGCAATGTCCTTGGGTTGTAGTAGTGTATCCTTTCATAACCATTCATACATCATTTTTTGTACTATGGTGTAATAAAACAAGCTTTACAACGTATGTTGGATTTGGATCTAACTCTTTGTAAAGACAAATGTTGTTTTCTGGCTGAATAAATCGAATATTTGGGGTACACATTGTCGGCAGAAGGGGTCAAGCCAAGGAAAAAACAGGTTGAAAACCATTGAATTAGCCCTAAGACCTAAAGACAAAGAACAATTAATGTCCTTTATGGGCCTCATTGAAAACTATTTGCAATTTGGCCAATGGTTTGCGGGCAAAACTGAGGTTTTGAGACAGCTATTAAAAAAAGTCACACTTACAAGTAGGAACAAGAGCACATGAATAGTTTTAACAACATCAGGAAAGAAATTGGTGAGGCTGAAATCCTGGTACCTTTTGATATGAAGCAAAAATCAACTATAACTATAGATGCTAGTGCAACGAGTGTGAGAGCAATACTCTCACAAAAATACACAGATGGGGAGAAAACGGTTGCATTCACATCAAGGACATTAACTGAAGCCGAAAGACATTACTCGGTTATCGAGAAGGAAGCCTTGACAGCGGCATGTGGAGTAAAACTATTACCATACATACATATTGGGCACATAATTAGTGCTGAAAACAGACCATAAACGTTTAATCAAGGTACTTCTTCCTGGTGGAACTGGCAAATATTCAGACAGATAAGTGAGGCTTGCTGCTAAACTTCAAGAGCACCGTTATATTATCGAATAAATTCAAGGTTGGCGCAACATTCAGGCTGATTGTTTGTCTTGTTTAGCCATCAATTATGAAATGCAAAATGAGCCCGATGATTGAAGTGATGACTGAGATAATGAACCAGTGGCCTCTGTACAAGATGCAGTGTTGGTGCTGGTTCGTTTACCATGGAGGAGTGGTTTCAGGCAATGGATAAGGATGACACTTTAAAAGAAGTCTTGAAAATGGTGGTCCAAGGAAGTAAAACAGAGAGTGGTGTTGACGTGTTAGTACATCCTTTTATCAATATTCTTGATGAGATGACCATATGTGGGAATAACATTTTGATGTGGGGAGATAGATTTGTGCCTCCTATAGGCTTAAGAACAAAATGGATAAACATGGCATATGAAGGACACTTACGGCAGAGTTTAATTCAACGTTGTCTCAAAGCTCAATTTTGGTGGCCTGGCATGGTTACTCAAGTCACTAGATGGGTGGAGAAACGCAAAGTATGTAAGGAGGGGAAAAAAGACTTAAAGTAGAGAAGAAATCCATAATGGGGCACATTGTTAATCCAGGAGAAGCATGGCACATGGTGTGCATAGATTTCATTGGTTCTATGTCTGGCTTGAGTGACAAATGAAAATTTGCCTTGGTGGTTGTGGATGTGTTTTCCAAATGGTTAAGTGTAGTCTTTTTGAAATAAATTACCATGGAAGTCAATTTTAAGACCCTAAAGGAAATATGTTTAGAAGAGGGAGTGCCTTCCAACCTTTTACTGACAATGGCACACTGTTAAAATCTTTTACAATGAAAACCTTTCTTCAACAACATGGCATTAAACATTATTGCACCTCATTTTACAATCCACAGGAGAATGCATTGTAGACAGAGCCAATAGACTGATCCAAGGTGTCATACGAATGGCATATGCAGCGGGACATGATAATATAAAAGCAGTAGAAGATTTAGTACAGACTTACTGCATTATAAACCAAGAAATCACATTAAAGTCTCCCTTTGAATTGATGAGAGGCAGAGTTCCAGGTTCCAAGATGGTTCCCTCTTGGATGAAAGAGTGGATAGCAAAGTGTGGGGTGCAAGAACCTAAACTGGTGGATGGATGCCCAAATTCTAAAAATGACATTAAAGAAGGGGATTGGGTTAAGGTAAAGCAAGGACGAGTCATGAAAGGTCTATCAAGATTTAAAGGTCCACACAAAGCAGTACATGTATTCCAGTACTACATGGTGCTTAATAATGGTGAGCGGTGGAATCATTGCAGATTAGCACTATATCAAAATGGAGGTGAATGTGAAGTGGAGGAGCGTTGTGATTACAGTGGATTTATGTTGATGAATGATAGTGAATTTAAATCCACTGTTACAGAAAGGGGACTACATACCAATCCCAGAATGGACACCAGAGAAGAAAATAGCAATGTATTTGACAGACTTGGTCACAGAGAAAGGAACATAAGAGAGCACAGACCACCAGTGCATTTGAAAGACTACATTCGCTAGGAATAATATGTATCAAGGCCACATGTGGGTGACTGAATTAATAAATGTTACTTTGCATTTCTGTTAGCAACTTTATGCACTTTTCACTGCATTGGAAAGTGAGTTACAATTTGAGATGTTAACTTTTGTTTTATATTGAATGGAAGGAGAAGTGTTATATTCTTGTTAAATTAAGATGCGTGATTCATGGCTCGTGCCTCCACTGTAGTAGAATTCTGCAGTTGTAGAATTCTACATAGTTCTGCAGTGGAGTGAACATTCTAGTTTGGATAGTTGACTGGTGGTCATCTGGGAAGAGTCTGCTCTGAGCCGTTGTTCTCAATAAATGCTTTTATATTTATAACTCTACAACGTGTCCAATGACAAATTATTTACAACTAAAAACATAAATAAGCAAATGCATGGAAATCCCAGGCAGCACCTAGAAACCAGTCTCCACTCCTGGACCTTCGGCCACAGCTCATGATTCCCTTGGGTAGGAAGTACACGCACAGCAAGAGTGCTAACTGCTACTTTGCTGATTCTACCCCCACAAAGTAAGCTGCCTGTAGTGTCTACTCTGACTGCTGGGATTTAGCTTAATATGTGTGACTGAGCATTTTAGGGCCAGATTTAAAGAAAAGCGGCAACGCCGTGCTACGTCACTTTAGAAACTCAGGGATGTGCCGTATTTAAGGGAATACGGCGCACTTCTGCGTATCCCCCTGCGCTGGCACTAAATTTAGCTGCCAGCGCCAACGCAGGCACCCTTGCACCATCAGGCAAGGATGTCTGTGTTGAGGGGTGTGATTGTTTATGTGCGGGAAGGTGTCCCTTCCTGCACATAAACAATCACTAATGGCACTTTGGCACTTGTGTGTGTGCTGCACAATGCAGCACATGCAGAAGGGCCAAAGCATCATTTTGAAATGATTGTTTATGTGCAGGAAGGGAAACCTTCCCGCACATAAACCTAATTTCTGGCATTTTGCTTTTTCTATGGGTGCAGCAGAATGCAGCAAGCATAGAAAAAGCAAAAAACGAGGAGGAATAAAAGTATTCCTCCTTATTGCTCCCTGCTAACACCACCCCTAGGGGTGGCATTAGATTTTGGCACTGCCTCAGATTTACGAAATTTCATAAATCTGAGGCAGCATCAAAATGCAATGGGTGTTGCTGTGGCAGGCCCACAGCAACACCAATTGCACTCCCCTTCCACGCACAGTGCTCCGTGGGAAGGGGCCGTATTTACAAGGTGGCATTAAGCTACCTTGTAAATATGGCGCTGTGCTCAGCGCCACAGGAGCATCACAAAAAGTGATGCTCCTGTGGCGCTAGGTGCCTATAAATACGTCCGTTAGTGTGGTGATATGAGTAACAGGACAAAAAAGTAAGAGTTTTGTATTTGACAGGGCTGGGCAAATTTCTATGGTATGCATATAAGATACATTTCATTCAGCACATAAAAATAAATTAAACTCAGTGGTTTCCCCAGCAGCCTGAGGTGGGACGAGCCTTCCGGTCCTCTGGTGAACTCCAACAATTTAGGTGATGCCATCTCAGCGTAAGGAGTCAACCTAAATGACATTGTACTAGAAGCAACCAAAGGCAACCTAAACCAAGTAATAAATATGAGATATGGTCCTCCATGTTCATGGTTAGATACTATTGCATGTGTATTGAGAACTCACGGGAATAGGCCATTTTTAGCTGTGTTGCAATGATAGAGGCAAATACATTACAACACATATAAAAAAATTCAATATAATAAACCATATGTTTTCCACAATTAATAAAGTGTTTTACTAAAATATGATAACTTCTCACAAGAAAAAAGACAGGCAATTGAAGAATGCCCACACTCCAGTCATGAATTTCATGTAATGATATCAGTATTTTGAATGGCATATTTGACAGTGCATATGAAACTCTTGCGGTGCATCCGTTTTCCAAATGCTCATAATAAGGGATCCAACTACTATCATGGTGGCAAAGACCAATTCACTACACCCCAAGTGAAGAGATTTTGGGTGATATGCAAAGGAAAAATTAGGAAAAAGGGTTTTCAATACCAGGGCATGTAAAACGTAAAAGTACATGTCCAACATACCAAATACATTACACCCAGCCTGTGGGCAGTTTAGGGCCTATCCTAGTGGTGAATTATATGTATCAAAAAGGAAGGCTTAGACCTGACAAAAGGGCTATTTTGCTAGGTGGAAATGGCAGTTTAAAACTGCATACATACACTGCAAGGGCAAGATTGAGATATGTTTAAAAGGGCTACTTAAATGGGTGGTACAATCAGTGCTGCAGGCCCACTACTAGCATTTAATTTACAGGCCCTGGGTACATGTAGTACCACTTGACAAGGGATTTACAACTATTTTATATATGCTAATCGGGTGTTAGTGAGTGTTGCTATGTTTGAAGGAGAGATCACAAGCACTTTAGCACTGACTAGTAGTGGTAAAGTGTGCAGAGTCGTAAAGCCAGAAAAATAAAAGTCAGCAAAAACAAGAGGCTGGAAGTCAAAGTGTTGGGAAAAAAACCACGCCAAGGATGTCGGGTCCAACATTCAGAAATACAAAATTAATAGCTCTGAGGTGCAGGTAACATTCTTTCTGTGAGACAGGACCATGGTTTTCCCTGCCATGGAGCTGAAGAACTTAGAGAGGGAAAGAGATTGATGGTCTCCCTGCCTAAATACATGTGGACAGCCACCATTGCAGTGGTCCCTTGGTGGATGTGTAGAATGCACTGCTGGTGCTCTTGTAGTACCTGTCCTGGATCTGGGAGAATCTTACACTGCTGTTGTTTAAAAATCTTTTTCACAATGCAATAGCCACAATCGCTATAACTTTCAATGCTTGTTTGATGTAGTTCCTTACAAGTCTCAACCAGTACTGCCTTTGCAAGAACGTGCTATGAGAAATAAACATTTCTTTATTTGACTCTCCTTGTCTCTTTAGAATTTCATTTCAGTAGGGTTCTGATAAGGAACAATTTACAGGTGTGATCACAGTATTTTGCAAAATATCATGTGTCAATAGAAGTAATAACTACCAGAAGAAAGGACTAAAACAAGAAAGGCTACGTTTTAATAAGGCTTTGCATTACCCCTGCATCACGCAAAGTGATGCGAGGTATCACAAGCTCTTAAGTCAGAATGAATAAGCCACACTATGCCACCTTGTATGGCTCTACATGGCTTTGTAATCTAGAGTAATGCAAGGCAGTGTCTGACACTGCCTTACATTACTGTGCTTTTGGAAGGCATTGCAAAGGTGGAGTATGGTGAAATTCCCATGTATCCATCCATGGACTTTGGTACAGTCCTGGGTTTACTAAGAATAGTAAACCTGGAAAATTTTCAAATTGGCATGCCATCCCAACAGACGCGTACTGAGGAGAAATATGTTTATTTCTCCTCGTCATTTCCTCTTTTTACATTCACTTCATAGTGAACCACACATCGAAAGAGGTCAATGATTCAGAATTTTGTCTTTGTGCACGAACAATCCTGCCTATAATGCAGGCACCATTGCACCATGGCTCAAGGGTGCCAGCGTTGGCACTAGGTTGCACACAGTGTGCCAGCACAGAGAGAAAGCAGGAATGTGCCATATCTTGGAAAATGTGGTGTATTCCTGCTCTATCCATTTGATGCAGCACAACAAGGTCTCTTGCTGCGTTGATTTGTGGCAAATATTAGCAGATATAGCCTTAAATGCCAATTTCACTCAACAGTAAGGAGGAACAGTAAGAACATGTGAAGTAGAAACGCTAACATTTCAAATATCCAGTAGATGGCAGCATAATCAAGCTGATTATTTTTTGCAAGTTATGATTTGTGCTTTATTGAAACAGCATGAGCGCATTTGTAACCAGTCTTTAGACTCCTAAGGTTAATTTTACCCTTTTACACGGTGTTCTCACACATGGTTTTTAAAAGTGTAATGCATTGCATTGATACGTCCTTTGTTTACACACACAAGCAAGTCACGGAATTCAAAGGCATTATTACCGAAACCACATTAACTATACACAGTGTGATTTTGATATGTTTAGATGTTTCTATAGTGCTGACAAGATCCAGTATGATTTCGAGGGCTTTCTTAAATTTATGCATATGATACATTCACAAACGTTAAATGTACAGCGGTACAGAACAAGTGTATGACAGATTAGAGCTGTAGAGGAGAGTGCAGTGTAGGAAATTCCGAGCACAGATTTGTTGGTACAGGGGTCCAAGCTAGCTATCTGACACTGAGCTTCAGTGGAGCCATGAACAGTATGACAATATAGTGAGCAGAAGTAAATTGTGCTGAGGGTGTGGACAAGAGTCACTCAGCGTGATGTGAATAATTTCGGGAGTAAGTATGTATGTATGTGAAATTTATATAGCGCAAACCCAGTTGAAAGACAACGGAGCACTGTGTTATATCATGCAGATTTGCAGAGTGCACTATCACCATAGTGGGTATCCTGGCACTGAGCATATGTGAGTCTAAACACACCCAGGGCCGTGGGACTACTTAAAAAGGGAGGGGGCATATTTATACTCTGTTTGCGCAGGATTTGCGTCATTTTGTTTTAACGCAAATCCGGCGCAAACTTAACTCCATATTTACACTTTGGCCCTAGCCCTGTCTAGCGCCAAATTTATGGAGTTTGAGTCATTTTTGTACAGTGGAAACCTACCTTGCGTTAATGAGATGCAAGGTAGGCGTTCCAGGGCAAAAAATGACTCTAAGGCCTTTGCGCCTTATTTAAACTCCTGTGCAAAAATTACGCACGGGAGGGGGAGGGCCTTAAAAAATTACTCTAAACCAGTTTAGAGTAATTTTTTAACACCTGGGTCAGGGCAGGCGTTAAGGGACCTGTGGGCTCATTTCCATGGTCTCTGACCATGGAAGGAGTCCACAGGTGCCCTTCCCAGCCCCCAGGGACGCCCCCTGCCACCCTTGCCCACCCCTGGAGGACACCCATGGATGGGAAGACCCATCTACGGTAAGTAGAGGTAAGTATTTTGTTTTATTTTGTAAAGTGGCATAGGGGGCCTAAGTTGGGCCCCACTACATGCTATTTTGCCCAATGGCGATGCCCATGGTAAAGAAGTCCCCTGGGCATGGCCATTTGGCAGGGGGGCATGACTCCTGTCTTTGATAAGACAGGAGTCGTTTCCATGGGGGTTGTGCGTCAAAAAATGACGCTAGTCAGGTTTGAGTCAATATTTTTAACCCTAACCTGACTTGCACCATTCTTTTACGCACAACCCCCATTCTTCCCTACACCTCCACTGCCCGGTTAGAGTAATTTATTTTGACGCTAACCAGGCCGCAGCGCCGGCTAATGTCATTCCATAAATAAGGCACCCGGCTGGCACGTTGGAATGGTGTTAGCCGGCGGTAAACTTTTTGACGCAAATCAGCGCTGGTGCTGATTTGCGTCAAAAAGTATAAATATGGGCCTAGGTCTTCAGCTTCTTGAGGAAATGAAGAAGTTTGAAGCAGGCTCTTTTGTGTAGTGGCAGGTCGTCCATGCTTTAGGAGCTAGGCAAGAGAAGGCTTTACCCATTGATCGATCTCGTTTTCCATATGCATGGGATTTGCGTATGTATGAATCCGGATGAACAGAGGTGTCTGGAAGGTTTTTAAAAGCAGATGGACAACACAGGGGTACGCCGTATTCAATTAAATACGGCGCATCCCTGTGTTCTGAAAATGATGGAGCGCGGTGCTGCCAATTTTCCTTTAAATATGGGCCAGGGTATCTTGTCTGTGAGGGAAAGAATGAGTTGAGTGTCATCAGCATAAGAAAGAACATTGATATTGTGAGAGCGGATGATGCTGGATCACTGGTGGGATGGTAGGAGGGAGATCAGTCTGTAGTTTGTAAGCGCTGAAATGTCCACAGAGGTTTCTTCAGCAAAGGGAGGATATTTGCATGTTTTCAAGCATCTGGCATGATTGTGAAACAGTTAGAGACTTTCAGAATACGTGTGACTGAGGGGTTGCAGTCGTCTTCACAGGAGGGAGACTAGCAGGCCTTGGCCCTCAGTCCTGGTCACAGGCAGAAGTCTAGCAGAGCTTCCAGTCCTCACACAGCATGTCTGGCTGCTTGGCAGATGACAATTTTTGGGGTCTCAAACTCCCCTTCTTCAAGTCCATTTCCAGATACCAAATTTGATTTAGGGTTGAATCTTTGGAGTTTATGTTGGGGTCCTGATTTTTGTGAAGCGCCCACTCCCTTCATCTTGCAAAAGCAGCTGGAGAAGAAGTGTTTCCAAAGCTGATAGACCGACAACACAGGCCATTGGACTGACTAGAGTTCACACCTGGATGTCAACCATAGTGATATGTTCCTCAAAAGGTTAGCCCAGGTCCTCCAACTCCACACTTTATAATTCTCTCATCAGCTCCATCTCCTTTCTGAGATGTGCACAGGCCCCTTCCTTGTGACCTTGCACTGAAACAAAGAGCACCCTTTGAAGTGTATGGAAGAAACGTAGCTCTCCGTTCCCCCCCTCCCCTCCCCAGTATGTGTCCCACTCAGCTTATAAGAATGCAGCAATACACAAATCTGTCTAGGGGGATCTCTGTACCTCCTCTCCACATTTCACCATGCAGGTCTCTCATAATGGAACACAGGGCCCTTCAGGTTTTTTACCATCCACAGGAACACATACACTCAGGAATTTATTTATGAGAGGTGTGCGCTGTCACAGTATCACTTTTTGTGATGCTCTGATGGTGCAAACCTCTCAACCATATCTATGAGGCCACAAAAAGCCACTTTGCAGGGCTTTGTGTGGCATCATAGATACGGAGTAAGGCAAAATAGCGCAAGTCACTGCATTTCCTTACTCTGGGCCAGGGAGGCATTCCAGGAGCATTGTGTTGGATTTTCCCATGCAGCACCCATGGATTTTGATGCTGAACCTGATTTATTCAATCATGTAATCTTGGGGAAGTGCCAAAATCTTACACCTCCCTAGGGGGGCATTCTGCCGCACAGATAGAAAGAGGAAATGCCTCTAGAGATTGTTTTTGTGCAGGAAGCTGTCCCTTCCTTAACAAAAACAATCCTGCATGCAACGCGGACACCTTTGCACCATGGTGCAAGGGTGCCTGCATTAGCGCAAGGCAGCCAAAATGGTGCCAGCTTAGGTTGAAAGGGCAGGAATGCACCATATTTATTTCATGAATACGGTGCCGAAGACTTGCAGTGCTGCCCTACGCCAATTCCCCATAAATAAGTCCCTCATTGTTATTATACAGCATAGATGCGCCTCACAGTACTGAACCCTCCATGTATTGTACTACTCATAGGCACAAATACATCCAGCACTTGCATTTAACATGCACACACCACCCAACACTGTATCCTTTATGTATTGCACCACTCATCGGCACACTTTTAACATGCACCCTTCATGTATTATAAAAACTTATAGGCACACATACATCCAGCATATGCATTTAACATTCACACACTGCATCCTTCATGTATTGTACCACTCCTAGGTACACATCCACCCAGAACATGCATTTTTCTGCACACACTGCACAGCACTACATTATTCAGGTATTGTACCCCCCTTAGGCACATGTGCATCCAACACATGTATTCACCATGCACAAATTGCTCAGTACTGCATTGCCTCTGTATTGTACCCTTCCAAGGCACACATATATCCAGCGCAGCTACTTCTGCGCTGCACCACACTTCACACCAATCTAATGAAGGCCAAGGGTGAGTGGAGCACTCTGCAGTGGAACATTAAAATTGAGTAAGCCTGTAGTCCTAACTTCAATGACACAGGTTAAAAAGAATCTGTTCACACCTAGTGAGCACTGCATGGTGTGGTGCCACCACCACACCTGTGCTACTTAACTCCTGGTGAAGGCAGTAGCCTTCCACCACTATCAGAGTAGCACTTTCGGCATCTCTCCCAGTTCAACAGTACTGCAATCCATGAGAGACACTTATCTCATGGCATGGGCACACAGGACCACAATACAGTTGGAAACTCTGCAGGGGTGCACATCCTTCACCATGCAGAGGACTTTTCTGTACCAACAACTAGGACTTTGCAAAAACAAAGAACTTCCACTGAAGCCCCCAGGGACATATTATTCAGTACAAGAACTAAGCAATAGCTTGTGGTAAGAATCGCCCCTATGGGGAAGGGGTAGTGGGAGCAGAGAGAGGGAGTAGATGTTCTTGACCACCTTGATTGTATGCACTCCTTGGGAAGTTGTTTTATTTTTTCTGTCCTCAGTTTTCTCTAGTATTCTAATAGTGTTTTAGGTTTCTCAGGATTCTCCCTTAACAAGGAAAAAGTGCAAACATTAATCATGAAATTACTTCCCAAACACACTTTTTTTTTTGTATTTTTATTTACATTTTACTTACATACATTGTTAAATCCGTTTTGTTATTATTAAGTGGAAATCTTGCTCATACGTGTGAAACATATTTACATTTAGGTGTTATTAGGCATTCTAAAGCTAAATACTGAATTGAGCCTGGGTTCAGAATGTCTCTTGAGCATTGTAACATCGAGTAGTGTGTAAAGTGTCAGTTTAATGCCATTTAGAACTATGTACACTATGGTGACAAGGGGATATGGGATATCTACCATATGGTAGGGGATCCAGTGGGACTTAGCTCGTTGAGTTCTACATTTTTCCTGAGCACTCCAATTCCCAAGTGTTTAGGGGTGTCTTCTTAACATAAGAGCCATACTCAGTCTTGTGCAGGAACGGCTGTGTCAAGATGCTGTTCGTCTCACTCTCACTTATAATTTACAGTGTGTGGGATAGGACCTACTTCGATAGTCAGGTTTTAGCGTCTCATCCTCATTGTACATGCCTTCACCCAAGATTTTAGGCTATAGGTTTTCAGGTTATCTCTGGGGGGGTTTCCATTACACGTACTTTGTGTTCCCATCTGTCCAGTATCTCCTCCCAAAAAGAGGCAATAGGTTTCTGACGTATTCCCCTCAGCTCCTCCCTTCTCAGAACCTGTAATTCAGCCCTGGACCATGTCGCAACATCCCGTCTCCAGACCCCTAAAGGGGGACACTCAGGGGACCTCCATCTCAGGGCGATTTGTCTCCTATAAAGCACCAATGCCAGATCTAAGAATCGAGCATTCACTGTTGTAGCGGCTATTCCAGGGTAGAGGCCCAACAAGCACAGCGATGGAGTCAAGGCCAGGTCTACACCGAGCAGTGTTTCTAACTCGCTCATCACCACCCCCCAAGACCGCTGGAGCTCCGGGCAATGCCACAGCATGTGATCCATCTCTGCATCAGGCTCATTACACCTGGGGCACGTTCTGGGGTCACCCCTGTAAATGAGATTTAACCTATGCGGAGTGAGGTAAGTCCTATGTAAGTAATTATATTATTTGCATCGTAGGTGTGTGTTCCGTGATTCCATCTTAGGGTATTCTAGTGTTCGCCTCCATGCAGTTTCCAACAGATCCTCGCCTATCGACCTTTCCCATCTCTCCCTTAGCGATCGTAGGCGGACCATGGTGCATTCAACCTGAGCCTTGTAGAACTTGGAAATCAGGTGGGTCTTTTCACCTAATGTCAAGAGGAGGTGCAAGATCTTATGTATCTCGGGTTCTGCATTAACCGTGTCCCATAGTTTCTTAATACGGTGTGTCAAATATTGGTATAGCAGGAACTGCCCAGCCGGTACACCATACCTATCAGTCATGTCAGTAAAAGGTCTCATTACACCGACTTGGAATAAGTCACTGATAGTCTCTACCCTGGCCCTCATCCAGATTCTTAGCCTGCGACCGATTAATGAACCATCCGTAGAATCCTGCACCAGTACTGATGAGGGCAGGGCCGGGGAGTAAGCTGCTCCCACCCCCACTCGCCGTGAGCAACGCTTCCAGCATACTGTTGCAACCTGCATCAGGACGCTTTCCTTTCTGCGTACCCTTCCTCGAGTAATCATGTGTATCAATATCCTATCCCTATCATGTATGCCCATAATAGTGCATCTATCCAAGAGACCCTCTCCGATGAACCACCTAGCGATCCACTGCAGCTGACAGGCTAGAAAGTAAAGTTCGAAATCTGGGACACCCAGGCCCCCCGAGAGTGGTGGTCTGAAAAGGACAAGGAGCGAGGTACGTCTGCGACCTCCGTCCCAAATAAGGTCCCTAATTAGTGCGTTTAATTTGTGAAACCATGCCGAGGGCACTGACACCGGCAAATTAGCAAAATAGTAGAGGAGGCGTGGGAGCATGACCATCTTGGACAGGGATATCCTAGCCGATATGGTTAATCTAAGTGACCTCCAGAATCCCACAGAGGATCGAAGCGAATGCGGAAGTCCTTCAAATCATGGAACACCTATATGCCAAGGTATTTAAAGGTGGGGGAGCCCATACCACATCCTCAGGGCATGAGGAGGGTCGTCCCTCGTTCGCCCTCATGGGAAAGACAAAAGTCTTACCTCTATTCAAACAGAGTTTCCCAAACCCACTTGTCTCCAGCCAAGGCTCGCTGCGTTCACAAGGGCATGGTGGGGCGGGTGTGGCATACGGTTGTGGAGGTGGGGGATTACATTTTAATAAAAAAATTGAAAGATAAAAAAATAAAACTTTCCTGATCCTCTTTCTCCCGTCAATGAAGGCACAGTCTTCCAGCTGAGAGCAGCATCAAGATCAACTGGGAGTGCTCAGCCAGGGCACTCCCAGACAGACTGGGAGCCTGTGCCTTCTCTCTCCAGCCCGGCAACACAGTGCAGGCTGGAGAGAGCAAACTGCGCATGTGTGTGTTTCCGGCCCGAGACCGCTGGTCAAACACACATGCTCTCTGAGGGGAGTGCACTATGCACTCCCCTCATCCTCATCATCCCCAATCCCCAACCCCTTTAACAAACAAAACTATAATAAACATGGTTTATTATCATTTTGTTTCTTAAAGGATTTGCAGGGGCTGCTGCTGGCGCTGGGGCAACGCTCCTCCACTCTAACGGAGGAGCCACTGATGCTTGTCTCAGAGATTGATACACCTGTCTTTTACTAAACATGCTTTAACTGGTTTGTTATTTCATAGAGAACATTCCATTCTTTTCATACTTTCTAGTGCTTCTTATTCTATTAACTCTTACATCCAAACCTATTCAATCACAGTTATTTACCTTAATGAACTCAAAAAGCACATTACCAGAGATGTAGTTATTTTCAAAACAGCATGCACTATTGATGCGTCACTTTCTTGTAAATATGGCCCATAGTAAGCTGCAAACAAACAATTGTCGAAATATACACTTTTAATATATCAGTTTTTTAGAGTCAATAAAGAATATTTTAGTAGTTTTGAAGTATTTCTTATAAGTGAATGAATATACATTTTAATAAAAAGGCATAAGGTTGCAGCATGAAGTGTGTACTGAATCTTTCACTAGTCTGTTCGTCTCTGTTTTATGAAAAATGTTGTAAGTTGGAAAAATACTGTCTGGAAGCCTGCAAAAGTTAGAAAAGAACATTCACTCTGTGACAGTAACTAAGATTCTCACCGTCATCTATCTCATGTACTCTTGGCTATCACACTGTTCTGAAACAATCTATGGACTATGTTTCTCTCTCAGGCACAACACAATATTTGAGGTGGAATAAATGCCTCTGCTGCATCTAATAGCTTTGTACCCAGACAGTTCTCACAAAATTCCCTACACTCAAACCTACTCGTCTTACCTATGCAGTTAAGTCAGTGCAGCTACTCTAATATATCGCCCCAATCTTTCTATAACTTAGTTGTATAATACTCTTTAACCACCAGTGTCTCTCAGCTCTGACAGCAGCAGTGGCAGAAGAAGAAGTGGTCCAAAGCAAAGGCCACAGTGGTTCACTCTCTATCTTCTAGCTCTTCTCTATTCTTTCCCTAGGACACCTTTTTCTAATTATAGTGATTGATACTTTTATTAACAAAATTATACATTTTCTTGAGATGTTGCAGAATTAAACAATGCTTCTTTTGACAAGCAGCAGGGATTGGATACTCGTACTTCCTTTCTCATGCATTCCTACACCTCTGCAAGAACAATTTTACATACATAAGTGTAACGCCTACTTGATTCCCATTATTCATATAATCTTAATGTTTCAATCACACAAGCAGTTATTATTTACTAAATAAACATCAGCTCATGCCAAAACAGTTTAGTAGGTGGGTAAGGCTGTAAGAAATACTAGTTCTATTATTATAGGACAAGTTTGTGTCATCTTTCAAGTCAAGAAGAAGTTATAGAAGAACCATTTAATAAAAACATGTGCCAGCCCAGCAAGTTTTACAAATCATGCAGCACAGGTTACACAAAGTTCAGTGCACGGGTTACATAAAGTTTTAAACATTTAAGCAATGACAGTTTTAGGGCCTAGCAATTCATTCTCATGTTAGTGATTAGAATTATGGCCTTATCACTTACCAAACACAATGCTGACCCAAAGGTCCTGTCTAAATACTGGCCTATTCCTTTATATCTGGTGCCAGTAAAAATATTGGAAAAACTGGTAAATTTCAAACTGGTCAATTTTGTAGAATCATATAACCTTTTTCACTGTTTTCAAGCTGGTAACAGACCTAGACAATCCTTGAAATACATGAATCCCTTAAGCCAATTTTTGATAGTGGAAAATGCTATGTTGATTCGTTTAGATATATCATTGGCCTTTGATATGATTTGTCATGATATTACCCTTCAATGTCTGGTAGAGATAGGGATTCATGGTTGATTTGCCTTCAGTCTTTTTTAAAAAACAGAAAGCAAGTTATCTCACATAGGTGGCTTTTAGATCAAAGGAGAAATTGCTTAAATATGGTGTTCCCGGGAGCATGTCACTCAGTCTAACCTTATTGAATGTGTATATGTCCACCGTTATTACTCTTATCAAATAATTTGGTATCTCCAACATGTCTTACCCAGATGATACACAACTGATTCTCGATCAGAGAGGGTTGACTAGAGCTCAGTTGGTTACCTGTTGCTAAACGGATTGTTTTCAAAGCTTTAGCTATTTTGTACAGGGCCTATTATCAAATTTTCCCAAATTCCTCTCTGATCATTTTGTTCCCTGCTTTCCACACAAACGCTGAGATCTGCCTGTGATAATCTGCTATCTTTTCAGAGGTTCATGTTACAAACCTGAGGGTGACAGATCTATGGCCCAGATTTAAGAAGGCCTAGCTTCTCCTTGCGCCACATTAGCATCATTTTATATGACTTTAATGTGGCTCAACGAGGCCAAATTCACAGCATCAGATTTACAAAGTGGAGCAATGCTGGCATTGTGCCACTTTGTAACCCCTTGCGCCACATTATGCCTGCACCAGTAGGGGGACTGCAAAAATGGTGAAGTGGAATCTACGAGATTCCTCTGTGCCATTTTTAGCGGCTATTGTTAACGCCTGCACAGAGCAGGCATTAAAGGGGGCACACCATTATTCTTAATGGGCCCATATGTACCTTGCAGGATTAGCGCCAACATTTGTGGCGCTAATCCTGCAAGTTACTACAATGTACTAAAAAATGATGACACTATTGTCTCTAACCTGTGCCATGGTGTGCTGTATGTTTAATACAACGCAAACATGGTGGTGCTAGGGGGCGCTAAGGGGTTTTAACTGTGTGTGCGCCTGTATACTATGCATGAATGCAAAACATTTCACTCCCACTTGGCCAATGGGACCCTTTTTCTTCAACCCTGGACCTTCTGGGCCTTGTTTTCCTGATGCCCTATCCCTAATGTTTAAGCATCCACTGTGGATGATAACAATTTCAAGAAAATGAATGAACTTGCAATTTGTTGCACATGAACCACCTCAGGAGGCATCTTGATGCTAGCAACACTGAAAACAAAAGAAAAAAACAGCCATGTTATCTGAAGTTTCTAAAAGTAGCAAGGTTGGCAGAGAGTGAGCAAAAGATTGTTCCTGCCTTTGCCCTGATAACAGATATAGGCCCAAAAGTTAAGAAAAGTGGCACTGTACATACTGCAGCGCCACTTTTCTTGCGCTCCTTAGTGCCCCTCCTAACGCCACCATGTGTGTGCCGTATTTAAAATATGGCATACCATGGCAGTAGTTAAGGGGCTAGCGTCAGAATTTTTTACACTAGTCCGGAGCTTTGCAGGATTAACATAAAAAATATTGATGCTAATCCTGCGAAGCCCATTGAGGCCCATTGTAATCTATGGTGTGCCTCTTTTTAACGCGTGCTCTGAGCAGGCTTTAAAAGTGCTGAAAAAAATGACGCAAAGATATCTGTTACATTTCTTTGCGCCATTTTTTGGAGCCCCTAACGGGAGAACGCCCCCTCTGCATACATTATGCCTGGCGCAGGCATAGTATAGCGCAAAGGGTTGCAAAGTGGCACAATGCATGCATTACGCCATTTTTTAAATATGGTGCTGCATTTTCGGCCTTCTAACTCCACATTAGCGTCTAAAAATGTCGCTAATGTGGGGCTAGAGCCCTCTTAAATCTGGGCCAACATTTTGGAAAATTCTCCTGTAAATCACTATTCAGACAATGGCCAGCAGATGGCACCAGTGATCAATTTATCACTGTAATAGCTGCACGATGTGAAACAATATTTATTTTCAACTAAAACTAAGTTGTGGATGGGATCCATGAGTGAATTTACAATTAAGATTTTCCATGCAAATCAATTACTTCTGATAGTCGTTTAATATAATATTTGATCCTTGTTAACAATTAGACCCTCTCTGCATCCTTTGGACTGATATTGCCACATGGACGTGTTGCTTTAAAAATATTCTTTCTGGTATGGGAACATGCTATGTATGTTCCACAGGCCTCCTACTATAAAAATAAATAAATAATAATAATAATAATAATAATAATAATAAGATTTTCACATAGACACGCACATTAAACACTACTAAGATCTATTTAAAATGGTCCTTTTTATCAACCTTGGAAAGATGAAATGTAGAATCAACCTTGGTAAGATTCAAATCTGTGAACTAGAGGTCACACACAGATTCCAGCAATGGATGCTTAACTCCAGAGGCAGGACCAATAGGTAGAGTTGCAGGCCTAATCCTCAAAGCCATACGCACAGTAAAGCTCAAAGCATTTGATACAAAAGAATATAGCCCAGATTTAAGAGGGCCTAGCACCTCCATGCTACCACTTTAGCATTATTTGTTTTACACTAATGTGGCCTAACAAGGCCAAAATCGCCACGCCAAATATGCAAAGTGGCATAATGCATGCATTGCACCACTTTGTACTCCATTGCGCCACATTATGCCTGCGCCAGGCATAATGTATGCAAGGGGGAGTTCTCCCATTAGGGGGGGGGGGGGCGAACAAATGGCTCAAAGAAATCGAAAAGATTTCTTTGTACCATTTTTTGAGGCATTTTTAACGTCTGCTCAGAGCAGGTGTTAAAAGGGGGCACACCATTGGTTTCAACGGGCCCCTATGTACGTTTCAGGGTTAGTTCCAAAATGTTGGTGCTAACCCTGAACAGTACATCAATAGCATCAAAAATGTTGATGCCATTGCCCCCTGCCCTGTGCCGTGGTGCGCCGTATTTTAAATACAGCGCACACATGGTGGCAGTAGAGGAGCACAAAGGGGCACAGGAAAAGTAGCGCTGCACTGGATGCAGTGCCACTTTTTTAAAAATCTTCCCCAAAGCCTTTTCTGGGTGGAGGTGTTACACCTCCTCCCCCAGGCAGGCATCCTGCACCAGCGGTGAGCTGCTGCTAGCAGCAGAAGGCTGCCCAACAGTTTTTTCCCCTCTTTGAGTGGGAAAACTGGCAGGAAAACTTAGCCAGAGTTGGAGGAGTGTCCCCCTAAGCCTACACCACCCCTCAGGTCTGTCAGGCAAGGTGACCACTCCATTAATTTTTCTTAATCTTGATTGGCAGGAAAATAGCCAGTCAGGATTAGGGATGTGTCCTCTTCCAACACGAAGTGGTTACATAGTGGGTGTAGTTACCCTAAGGTAAGGGGCTCATTGGCCACTACCAGTTACTCCCCCAAACGCCCACTGTAGGAGGCTGGACTGGCTTGTAGTGAGTACCAAGGGGTACTTGCACCTTGCACCAGGCCCAGTTATCCCTTATTAGTGTATAGGGTGTCTAGCAGCTTAGGCTGATAGATAATGGTAGCTTAGCAGAGCAGCTTAGGCTGAACTAGGAGACGTGTGCAGCTACTACAGTACCACTTAGTGTCATATGCACAATATCATAAGAAAACACAATACACAGTTATACTAAAAATAAAGGCACTTTATTTTTATGACAATATGCCAAAGTATCTTAGAGTGTACCCTCAGTGAGAGGATAGGAAATATACACAAGATATATATACACAATAGCAAAAATATGCAGTATGGTCTTAGAAAACAGTGCAAACAATGTATAGTTACAATAGGATGCAATGGGGAAACATAGGGATAGGGGCAACACAAACCATATGCTCCAGAAGTGGAATGCGAACCACGAATGGACCCGAAACCTATGTGACCTTGTAGAGGGTCGCTGGGACTATTAGAAAATAGTGAGAGTTAGAAAAATAACCCTCCCCAAGACCCTGAAAAGTGAGTGCAAAGTGCACTAAAGTTCCCCTAAGGACAAAAGAGTCGTGTTAGAGGAATAATGCAGGAAAGACACAAACCAGCAATGCAACACTGTGGATTTCCAATCTAGGGTACCTGTGGAACAAGGGGACCAAGTCCAAAAGTCACAAGCAAGTCGGAGATGGGCAGATGCCCAGGAAATGCCAGCTGCGGGTGCAAAGAAGCTTCGACTGGACAGAAGAAGCTGAGGTTTCTGCAGGAACGAAAAGGGCTAGAGACTTCCCCTTTGGTGGACGGATCCCTCTCGCCTTGGAGAGTCGTGCAGAAGTGATTTCCCGCCGGAAGGACGCCAACAAGCCTTGCTACACGCAAATCGTGCGTTTGGCGTTTTTGGACGCTGCTGGGGCCCAGGAGGGACCAGGAGGTCGCAAATTGGACCTGCAGAGAGAGGAGACGTCGAGCAAGACAAAGAGCCCTCACTGAAGCAGGTAGCACCCAGAAAAACGCCAGAAACAGGCACTACGAGGATGCGTGAAACGGTGCTCGCCGAAGTTGCACAAAGGAGTCCCACGTCGCCGGAGACCAACTTAGAAAGTCGTGCAATGCAGGTTAGAGTGCCGTGGACCCAGGCTTGGCTGTGCACGAAGGATTTCCGCCGGAAGTGCACAGGGGCCGGAGTAGCTGCAAAGTCGCGGTTCCCAGCAATGCAGCCCAGCGAGGTGAGGCAAGGACTTACCTCCACCAAACTTGGGCTGAAGAGTCACTGGACTGTGGGGGTCACTTGGACAGCGTCGCTGGATTCGAGGGACCTCTCTCGTCATGCTGAGAGGAGACCCAAGGGACCGGTAATGCAGCTTTTTGGTGCCTGCGGTTGCAGGGGGAAGATTCCGTCGACCCACGGGAGATTTCTTCGGAGCTTCTGGTGCAGAGAGGAGGCAGGCTACCCCCACAGCATGCACAAGCAGGAAAACAGTCGAGAAGGCGGCAGGATCAGCGTTACAGAGTTGCAGTAGTCGTCTTTGCTACTATGTTGCAGGTTTGCAGGCTTCCAGCGCGGTCAGCGGTCGTTTCCTTATCAGAAGGTGAAGAGAGAGATGCAGAGGAACTCGGCTGAGCTCATGCATTCGTTATCTAAAGTTTCCCCAGAGACAGAGACCCTAAATAGCCAGAAAAGAGGGTTTGGCTACTTAGGAGAGAGGATAGGCTACTAACACCTGAAGGAGCCTATCAGCAGGAGTCTCTGACGTCACCTGGTGGCACTGGCCACTCAGAGCAGTCCAGTGTGTCAGCAGCACCTCTGTTTCCAAGATGGCAGAGGTCTGGAGCACACTGGAGGAGCTCTGGACACCTCCCAGGGGAGGTGCAGGTCAGGGGAGTGGTCACTCCCCTTTCCTTTGTCCAGTTTCACGCCAGAGCAGGGGCTAAGGGGTCCCTGAACCGGTGTAGACTGGCTTATGCAGAATTGGGCACATCTGTGCCCAAGAAAGCATTTCCAGAGGCTGGGGGAGGCTACTCCTCCCCTGCCTTCACACCATTTTCCAAAGGGAGAGGGTGTCACACCCTCTCTCAGAGGAAGTTCTTTGTTCTGCCATCCTGGGCCAGGCCTGGCTGGACCCCAGGAGGGCAGATGCCTGTCTGAGGGGTTGGCAGCAGCAGCAGCTGCAGTGAAACCCCAGGAAGGGCAGTTTGGCAGTACCAGGGTCTGTGCTACAGACCACTGGGATCATGGAATTGTACCAACAATGCCAGGATGGCATAGAGGGGGCAATTCCATGATCATAGACATGTTACATGGCCATATTCGGAGTTACCATGGTGAAGCTACATATAGGTAGTGACCTATATGTAGTGCACGCGTGTAATGGTGTCCCCGCACTCACAAAGTTCAGGGAATTGGCTCTGAACAATGTGGGGGCACCTTGGCTAGTGCCAGGGTGCCCTCACACTAAGTAACTTTGCACCTAACCTTTACCAGGTAAAGGTTAGACATATAGGTGACTTATAAGTTACTTAAGTGCAGTGTAAAATGGCTGTGAAATAACGTGGACGTTATTTCACTCAGGCTGCAGTGGCAGGCCTGTGTAAGAATTGTCAGAGCTCCCTATGGGTGGCAAAAGAAATGCTGCAGCCCATAGGGATCTCCTGGAACCCCAATACCCTGGGTACCTCAGTACCATATACTAGGGAATTATAAGGGTGTTCCAGTAAGCCAATGTAAATTGGTAAAAATGGTCACTAGCCTGTTAGTGACAATTTGAAAGTAATGAGAGAGCATAACCACTGAGGTTCTGGTTAGCAGAGCCTCAGTGAGACAGTTAGGCACCACACAGGGAACATATACATGCACACCTATGAGCACTGGGGCCCTGTGTGACAGGGTCCCAGTGACACATACATATAGGCCACAAACCTATGAGCACTGGGGTCCTGACCAGCAGGATCCCAGTGACACACAACAACCATACTGAAACCATAGTGTTTTCACTATGAGCACTGAGGCCTGGCTATCAGGATCCCAGTGAGACAGTGAAAACAGTGACAAACACCCTGACATACACTCCCAAACAGGCCAAAAGTGGGGGGTAACAAGGCTAGAAAGAGGCTACCTTCTCACACAACCCCCCCCAAACGAAGGACAATAAGGCTAACCTTGGCCAGTTGAGACTTTATTGTCTAAGTGGTGATAAGTAGAGAGTAGCTCTGCAATAGACTGGTTACTCCCTTTATCATCCACTATATGGTTACTTCCCTGTGGGGATGTAAACCACCCTGTTTGAAGTTTTTTAGCTAAGCAACAATGTGAAGATGTATTTTCAGAGTTTCTATCAGTAAGTTTTAGTTTAGAGCAGTGGGAATTGTCCACTGAACCTATTTGTAGTGATGGAAATGCCAGACAGGGATGCTGTCTCAGAAAAGCCATAGCTGGGCAAAAACTTTGTCCATATGGCTGGAAGAGAGAACAGGGATGCTGTTTCTCTTGGGTTGGAGCAGGGCAGGGATGCTGTCCTATCAGCTCCACACTAGGGCAGGGATGCTGTCCTAAGTGTTGTGAGGCAGTGCAGAGTTTCTGCACTAAAGTTTCTCTGGGAGGGTTGGAGGGATGCTCCATGTTAACTAAAATGGTGCTCTTTTTCTCACCAATGTTAGTTATCCCACAGAGAGGTACTTCCACCTCAGGGAGTCCAGCTTTGCCAGCTGATGATTCCCTTGGAACAGGTGCCACCCCAGGAGAGGTTTCTCCCACCACAGGAATAGTATCCTGAATGGTAGGGTGGTTAGGGGATACTGTGATACCCTTTTTACCTGTTGATGGAGAGGGATCCTGAGTTTTCAGGCTTTCTCTCCTTTGCTTTTTCATTTCACTTGAAATGAGAGGGAACAATTCCTCAGGGATGCCCAGCATGGCTGCATGGGCATAAAACTCTACATCAGCCCAACCTGAGGCCTCTAGGTCATTACCTAAGAGACAGTCTACAGGTAAGCTAGGTGATACCACCACCTGCTTAGGGCCAGTAACTCCACCCCAACTAAACTGAATTATAGCTAAGGGAAGAAACTTAGTGGAGTTATGGACATCAATAATCTTATACTGTTGTCCAATGATGTGTTGTTCAGGAGGCACTAGGTTTTCAGTCACCAAAGTGAAACTGGCACCTGTGTCCCTGTAGGCCAAGGCCTCAACACCATTTATTGAAACTGTCTGCCTGTACTTATCCATTGTAAGGGGACAAGCAGCCAGTGTGGCAAGGCCAATGCCACTAGGTGTGACAGAAACTGTCTTGGGACTGATGACATCAGTTTTCACTATGGACCCATAAGTGAACCCAACTACACCCTTTGCTTGACTGTTGCCAGCAGTCCCACCACTAGTACCACTACTGCTAGGGGCACTAGAGCTTGATGTATTAGTGGTGGTAGGCTCAGGGGGTTTACCTGGACAGGACTTATCCCCTGGCCTATGGCCTCTGTTTTTACACACAAAGCACCAAGGCTTTTTAATGTGTGCAGGTTGGGAAGAAGAGGAAGAATTTGTTTTATCCCCACCCTCTGAAGAGTGTTTAAGATTTGAAGTGGGATCTTTGGTTTTACCCTTATCCCCATGCTTATCTTGAGATTTTTCACCATCTTTCTTCTTATTGCCATCTTTGTCACCCCCTGTATGAACTTTTCTGTTCACCCTTGTTCTGACCCATTTGTCTGCCTTCTTTCCCAATTCTTGGGGAGAGGTCAGATCAGAGTCTACCAGGTACTGGTGCAACAAATCAGACACACAATTATTAAGTATATGCTCTCTCAGGATTGTGTTATACAGGCTTTCATAATCAGTAACTTTACTGCCATGTAACCACCCCTCCAAGGCCTTCACTGCCTGGTCAATGAAATCAACCCAGTCTTGTGAAGACTCCTTTTTGGTCTCTCTGAACTTTATCCTGTACTGTTCAGTGGTTAAGCCATAACCATCCAGGAGTGCATTCTTAAGAACTTGGAAATTATTGGCATCATTTTCTTTTACAGTAAGGAGCCTATCCCTACCTTTTCCACTAAATGATAGCCATAGGATAGCAGCCCACTGCTTTTGAGGGACATCCTGTACAGCACAGGCCCTCTCAAGTGCAGCAAACCACTTGTTAATGTCATCCCCCTCCTTATAAGGGGGAACTATCTTGTGCAGATTCCTGGAATCATGCTCTTTTGCAGGATGACTATGGGGAATACTGCTGCTGCCACCATGGGTATCTAAACCCAACTTCTGTCTTTCCTTCTCTAATTCTAAAGACTGTCTATCCAAATCCAGCTGTTGCTTTTTGAGCTTCAGTCTGGTTTGTTCCACTCTCAATCTATTGAGCTCCCTTTCTAACAATCTGTCATCAGGGTGGGTGGGAGGGACATTTCTAGATACAGAGGTATGATGGGAATGAACAGAAGGAGACCTGTCCCTTACAGAGGGCACCCTAACAGCTTGGCTACCAGTATAATGTGTGAGCACACCATCAGTATGGTGTGATTCAACCTCTGTACCAACTATGCTAGACTGTCTAGCAATGGGCAGGCTGAGAAGTTTCTTTCCTGAACCTTTTCCTGGGGGAGTCCCTGGATCAGATTGAGAACCATTAGCTACTTTTTCACCAGATTTGGCACTCATGGCCTTATCCTGTACTCTAAGCATATTAATTAACAGTTCTAAGGAAGGATTCTTCCCTACACTCAAACCTCTCTCTATGCAGAGACTCCTTGCTCCTTTCCAGCTAAGGTGATCATATGCAAGTTTGGACAGTTCAACATTTTTTCCTGTGCCAGACATTTTTTAGAGAGAGTTAAAGTGATAGAAAAAGAGAAAAAAGTTTTCAGAACTTTTTGGAAAGACAGAAAAAACTTTTTAAACTTTTAAGAACTTTTTGAAAGTTTAGAAGTACTTTTCAGCACTTAGAAAAGAGTGAAAAGAGGAAATGCAAAACTTTTTGGCTATGTGTATATACACTGACCTTGTTTTGTATATTTTTCTCTTATGAAAAGTACAATGACAAGAGTGGTAAGTAGTCTCAAGCACTTATCCCACCACTGCACAACCAATGTAGGAGGCTGGACTGGCTTGTAGTGAGTACCAAGGGGTACTTGCACCTTGCACCAGGCCCAGTTATCCCTTATTAGTGTATAGGGTGTCTAGCAGCTTAGGCTGATAGATAATGGTAGCTTAGCAGAGCAGCTTAGGCTGAACTAGGAGACGTGTGAAGCTACTACAGTACCACTTAGTGTCATATGCACAATATCATAAGAAAACACAATACACAGTTATACTAAAAATAAAGGTACTTTATTTTTATGACAATATGCCAAAGTATCTTAGAGTGTACCCTCAGTGAGAGGATAGGAAATATACACAAGATATATATACACAATAGCAAAAATATGCAGTATAGTCTTAGAAAACAGTGCAAACAATGTATAGTTACAATAGGATGCAATGGGGAAACATAGGGATAGGGGCAACACAAACCATATACTCCAGAAGTGGAATGCGAACCACGAATGGACCCCAAACCTATGTGACCTTGTAGAGGGTCGCTGGGACTATTAGAAAATACTGAGAGTTAGAAAAATAACCCTCCCCAAGACCCTGAAAAGTGAGTGCAAAGTGCACTAAAGTTCCCCTAAGGACAAAAGAGTTGTGTTAGAGGAATAATGCAGGAAAGACACAAACCAGCAATGCAACACTGTGTATTTCCAATCTAGGGTACCTGTGGAACAAGGGGACCAAGTCCAAAAGTCACAAGCAAGTCGGAGATGGGCAGATGCCCAGGAAATGCCAGCTGCGGGTGCAAAGAAGCTTCGACTGGACAGAAGAAGCTGAGGTTTCTGCAGGAACGAAAAGGGCTAGAGACTTCTCCTTTGGTGGACGGATCCCTCTCGCCTTGGAGAGTCGTGCAGAAGTGTTTTCCCGCTGGAAGGACGCCAACAAGCCTTGCTACACGCAAATCGTGCGTTTGGCGTTTTTGGACGCTGCTGGGGCCCAGGAGAGACCAGGAGGTCGCAAATTGAACCTGCAGAGAGAGGGGACATCGAGCAAGACAAAGAGCCCTCACTGAAGCAGATAGCACCCGGAAAAGTGCCAGAAACAGGCACTACGAGGATGTGTGAAACGGTGCTCGCCGAAGTTGCACAAAGGAGTCCCACGTCGCCGGAGACCAACTTAGAAAGTCGTGCAATGCAGGTTAGAGTGCCGTGGACCCAGGCTTGGCTGTGCACGAAGGATTTCCGCCGGAAGTGCACAGGGGCCGGAGTAGCTGCAAAGTCGCGGTTCCCAGCAATGCAGCCCAGCGAGGTGAGGCAAGGACTTACCTCCACCAAACTTGGGCTGAAGAGTCACTGGACTGTGGGGGTCACTTGGACAGCGTCGCTGGATTCGAAGGACCTCTCTCGTCGTGCTGAGAGGAGACCCAAGGGACTGGTAATGCAGCTTTTTGGTGCCTGCGGTTGCAGGGGGAAGATTCCGTCGACCCACGGGAGATTTCTTCGGAGCTTCTGGTGCAGAGAGGAGGCAGGCTACCCCCACAGCCTGCACAAGCAGGAAAACAGTCGAGAAGGCGGCAGGATCAGCGTTACAGAGTTGCAGTAGTCGTCTTTGCTACTATGTTGCAGGTTTGCAGGCTTCCAGCGCGGTCAGCGGTCATTTCCTTATCAGAAGGTGAAGAGAGAGATGCAGAGGAACTCGGCTGAGCTCATGCATTCGTTATCTAAAGTTTCCCCAGAGACAGAGACCCTAAATAGCCAGAAAAGAGGGTTTGGCTACTTAGGAGAGAGGATAGGCTACTAACACCTGAAGGAGCCTATCAGCAGGAGTCTCTGACGTCACCTGGTGGCACTGGCCACTCAGAGCAGTCCAGTGTGCCAGCAGCACCTCTGTTTCCAAGATGGCAGAGGTCTGGAGCACACTGGAGGAGCTCTGGACACCTCCCAGGGGAGGTGCAGGTCAGGGGAGTGGTCACTCCCCTTTCCTTTGTCCAGTTTCGCGCCAGAGCAGGGGCTAAGGGGTCCCTGAACCGGTGTAGACTGGCTTATGCAGAATTGGGCACATCTGTGCCCAAGAAAGCATTTCCAGAGGCTGGGGGAGGCTACTCCTCCCCTGCCTTCACACCATTTTCCAAAGGGAGAGGGTGTCACACCCTCTCTCAGAGGAAGTTCTTTGTTCTGCTATCCTGGGCCAGGCCTGGCTGGACCCCAGGAGGGCAGATGCCTGTCTGAGGGGTTGGCAGCAGCAGCAGCTGCAGTGAAACCCCAGGAAGGGCAGTTTGGCAGTACCAGGGTCTGTGCTACAGACCACTGGGATCATGGAATTGTACCAACAATGCCAGGATGGCATAGAGGGGGCAATTCCATGATCATAGACATGTTACATGGCCATATTCGGAGTTACCATGGTGAAGCTACATATAGGTAGTGACCTATATGTAGTGCACGCGTGTAATGGTGTCCCCGCACTCACAAAGTTCAGGGAATTGGCTCTGAACAATGTGGGGGCACCTTGGCTAGTGCCAGGGTGCCCTCACACTAAGTAACTTTGCACCTAACCTTTACCAGGTAAAGGTTAGACATATAGGTGACTTATAAGTTACTTAAGTGCAGTGTAAAATGGCTGTGAAATAACGTGGACGTTATTTCACTCAGGCTGCAGTGGCAGGCCTGTGTAAGAATTGTCAGAGCTCCCTATGGGTGGCAAAAGAAATGCTGCAGCCCATAGGGATCTCCTGGAACCCCAATACCCTGGGTACCTCAGTACCATATACTAGGGAATTATAAGGGTGTTCCAGTAAGCCAATGTAAATTGGTAAAAATGGTCACTAGCCTGTTAGTGACAATTTGAAAGTAATGAGAGAGCATAACCACTGAGGTTCTGGTTAGCAGAGCCTCAGTGAGACAGTTAGGCACCACACAGGGAACATATACATGCACACCTATGAGCACTGGGGCCCTGTGTGACAGGGTCCCAGTGACACATACATATAGGCCACAAACCTATGAGCACTGGGGTCCTGACCAGCAGGATCCCAGTGACACATAACAACCATACTGAAACCATAGTGTTTTCACTATGAGCACTGAGGCCTGGCTATCAGGATCCCAGTGAGACAGTGAAAACAGTGACAAACACCCTGACATACACTCCCAAACAGGCCAAAAGTGGGGGTAACAAGGATAGAAAGAGGCTACCTTCTCACACCCACTAAATGCAGTATTAAGTGAGCATCCCTAGACCTGAAGATTGGATTCGACAGACACAAGAAGACCAGGAACAAAGAAGACCGTAGGCACGAAAACAGAAGTCCTGCTGCATGAAGAAAAAGGTGCCAAATCCTGTCTGCTGCTCCTAGGACTCGACAATCACCGATGAGGTGTCGCCTGGAAACCTGAAGGACTCTAAACCCCCCCCCCCCCACCAGAGCAGATGGCTGCCCAACAGTTTATTTCCCTCTTTGAGTGTGAAAACCGGCAGGAATACTTAGGAAGAGTTGGAGGAGTGCCCCCCTCAGCCTACACCACCCCTCATGTGTGGCAGGCACGGTGACCACTCCATTAATTTTCCTCCATCTTGGATGGCAGGAAAATAGCCAATCAGGATTAGGGATGTGACCTCTTCCAACACAAAGTGGTCACATAGTGGGTGTAGTTACCCTAAGGTAGGGGGCCCATTGGCCGCTACCAGTTACTCCCCCAAACGCCCACTAAATGCAGTATTAAGTGGGCATCCCTAGACCTGAAGATTGGATTGGACAGACACAAGAAGACCAGGAACAAAGAAGACCCGAGGCACGAAAACAGAAGTCCTTCTGCATGAAGAAAAAGGTGCCAAATCCTGTCTGCTGCTCCTAGGACTCGACAATCACCGATGAGGTAAGAACACAAAGGCCAGGGCACACCAAACGTATGATGTTCATGTAGTATATCCAAGTGGTGATTCAAGAATTCAGTCAAAATCCAGGTAAGTAGGTGACACAAGAAATTTATTGAAGGTGAAAGCAAATGGTCACAGTTCCAGTCAGATGATCATGTATGATATATGTCCAAGACAGCAAAACAGCCGACACGTGTTTTGTCTTCCAGACTTTGTCAAGGCTTTAGCTATGTGGACATGTTAGGATGAAGATAAATGCATTGGAGTCCCGAAGGTTCATATGCAAGAAGAATGGCTAGTGTAAGACTTATACTTGGCACCGACGCGATCGGCATGGCATCATTACATTTTTTCCAAGGCTTATCATAGCCCTTGTTGCTACCAGTACTTGCACTTGATTGGCTCATCAGGAGCCGTACACCATGCGTGCCCACAGAGTGGGCATAGGTCTACTGAACACTCCTCAGATAATGCACATGAAGCAGTGGTAGCAGCGTACCATGTTTTGTGAACATTTAGGCCCAGATTTTAGAGGGCCTAGCGCCATCCTAATGACACATTAGCGTCATTTCTTTTTACGCTAATGTGGGGTTAGGTGGCCCAAAACACCACTTTGAACCCTCTTGTGCCACATTATGCCTGCGCCAGGCATAATCTATGCAAGTGGGTGTTCCTCCACTAGGGGGGCTGAAAAAATGGTGCTAAGACATCTAAGAGATTTGTTTGCATCATTTTTATTGCCATTTTTAACACCTGCTCAGATCAGGTGTTAAAAGGAGGCTCCCATTGCTTTCAATAGGCCTCTTGGTGCTTTGCAGGATTAGCGTCAACATTTTTGATGCTAATCCTACAAAGCGGCAAACTAGCGTAAAAAATTATGACACGAGTTCCCTAACTACCGCCATGGTGCGCCGTATTTTAAATACTGCCCACACATGGTGATGTTAGGGTGGCACTAAGAGGCCCAAGAAAAGGTGCAGTGCCACTTTTCATAAATCTGCCCCTTAGTGTGATCAGACTTTTTTTCGCAGTTTTAAAATGAGTATGGTCTACTGACCACTTTTGTGTAAAGTTCCCCTGCTATATGAATTGTGCAATCTTGCACTGACATCCCATGTGCATGTTGAGTGTGTGTGTGTGTGTTTGTGTGTGTGTGCCATGAATGTGTAATCCATGTCTGATAATAGGACTATGTATGCATGGGTGTGTTATGAGTCTATATTTTATTTTCCGTGCCCCTGGTTTAGCATGGTACAAGATGGAAGATGAGAACAGCTTCCCCAGACAATGGTACTGGATTGCCTCCAATACTATGGTTGGTGGATGGAGACCCAGACAGTGGGGTCATGAGTAGAATTGCTGGTTTTGTTGTATCAGGTGTGAATGAGTCTAGCAAGGGTCTCTTTTTTGTCTGACTGTGATTGCCAGTTCAGAAAGGCTGATGGTGGCCAGGTATAGTGATCTCACACTTCACTTTACCCTTATTTGAGATACTCCTGCTTAGAGCCAGCCCCGTCGTTACCAGCTGCAAGAGCCATCACATTGCACGAAAGCTGTGACTAAGGAAAAGTTATTAAATGACATTTGAAAGAGACCCAACTAAAAACCCTTCTGAAGCCTTAGACACGGGAACGACATCCCTACCATGGAAATTGTACATAAAAGTGGGATCCCCAATATTTTCTAGTCCCGCATTCTTTTTGGCTAATGAAGGGAGTGCTCTGCAGAGTACACAGAAAACTGCTGTGTAAGTAGGGCTGGGGTCTTCTTGGCAGCCGGTCCCCCAGAGAATCTAAGGTCTGCCTAAAGGCCTAGAAATGTGCCAGCTTGCATGCCTGTCTGCCTGCCTAATAAGGGGATGTGAATGACTGGCTCTGCAGGTGGAAAGATGCCCCAGGAGGCCAACACCAGCATGTTCAAGTGTAGGGAGCACCAAAAGAAAGTAGACTAACATTGAGAATGGAGTAAGGAGCAGCTCATGCTGTGAGGTAGTCTCTCAGCCTCTCTGAGAACTTCCCATGTGAACTGCACCAAGGCTTTCATAAGACCAAGTACCACCATCTTCCACTAATCCACTGTAGGCAATTTGCCATGGGCCTGAAAGACCAATGCTGCCAACTTCACACAGTGGAGCCACGTGGCAATTGAAGCAAAAAGGTCTCATGAGCTTGAAGGAAACACAGTTGAAGAGACAACATAGTGCAAGATGTCAGCCCGGAGACTGCAACTGCTAATCATGAGCATCTGTGTGCATTAAATAATGGAAGCCTCCAGTGCCCAAGATGAGTGCTATTGTGCACATGTATCATGCTCAGTTTCAGAACCTTGTTCCAATGTGAGGTCAATGTCTTGACCCCAGAAGTAAGGCACCCACCAAGAGCTTGGGTATGCAAACTGCACCTGATGCTATAACATGCAGCGCCAACCAGCAGGTAAAAGTGGGGTCTAGTCTGCAACAGGAATAAGAGGCCAAAACACTTGGAAGAGTTTGTCATCTGGATTCAAGACTTTGGGGGTCATTCTGACCCTGGCGGCCGGTGACCGCCAGGGTCACCGACCACGGGAGCACCGCCAACAGGCTGGCGGTGCTCCCAAGGGCATTCTGACCGCTGCCCCATTGAATCCTCCATGGCGGCGGAGCGCGCTCCGCCGCCATGGGGATTCAGACACCCCCTACCGCCATCCTGTTCATGGCGGGAAACCCGCCATGAACAGGATGGCGGTAGGGGGTGCCGCGGGGCCCCCGTAAGAGGGCCCCACAAAGTATTTCAGTGTCTGCTTTGCAGACACTGAAATACGCGACGGGTGCAACTGCACCCGTCGCACCCCTGCAACTACGCCGGCTCAATTCTGAGCCGGCGTCCACGTTGCAGGGGCATTTCCGCTGGGCCGGCGGGCGCTCTTTTGGAGAGCGCCCGCCGGCCCAGCGGAAATGTTTGAATGGCCGCCGCGGTCTTTTGACCGCGGTGCGGTCATTTGTCGGCGGTACCTTGGCGGACGGCCTCCGCCGTCCGCCAAGGTCTGAATGACCCCCTTTGTTGCCAAGTAAATGTGAAGTGTAAGAAACTTTGAACCTAGTTGTTGAGAAGGGATTGCAAAGTAATCTGCACCTGTTCCTAATCAGTGGATATGCCCAGAGTATGTTGGGGACTGTACTCATGACATCTATAACTCAGTGGGGAGACAGAATGCCAGAAGAGGAGTATAGTGTCTTGCTGAAAATCACAACTGAAGTGACAATTGTGCAATTGCAATCCAAATGAACTGGCTAGTATTCATTTCGGCTGTGGGAGTAAACTATTTTCTTCTAACTCAAATATACATTCTAGTCTGGTCAATGCAATATTTTGCCTGTTGGTTAACTCTTGGGTTCTGGGCTCTCACATTACCTCCCTGAGAAGCCATGGAGTGCTTACCCTCGCTACCCTGACAGTCACATATGGACAGGGTGGTACATGGCCAAGTTTTCAGTCCCCTGCCAGGACGGACACCAGTGACAAATGCCAGTGGGGTCCAGTAGCTCTTTTCAACCTTGTGCCCCCTGAACATGGTTGGATATCCATGAGTTTTGAAATATAGCACTTGTGCTAATGATTCAATCAATTGTTTCCCAAACTTTCAAGAAACAGTGTCCAGAATCTAGTGTGTGCAATAATACAGACTCCTTCTCTGGTCTTCATGCTTTGCTAATCATGGGAGGATTGTGCCAGTTGAGATAAAAAAATAATTTCAAGATAGGTAGCAATTTAATATTAGTCCCAGTTGAGAAGGTGTAAAAAAGCTTTTCAAAGGAGGGGAAACCAGCATTACCATAACCTTTTCAAGAAAAACAAGCATATTTGCCATATTAGTCTTATGCTAGGACTAAACAAAACATCAGAACCAACTATCATATCTAGTTTGGCACTCAGGTCATGTATACATAGCTTTTCACCATGCAGGGAACGTTCCTGTCACAACAATGTAAAAGATGTTAAATCATCTACTTCAGTAAATGGCACATTGCCCTCTATTTACACTTCTATAGCCCTTGTGGCTGTATGGGTTATCAGCCAATGCTGAGATGACACAGCCAAAGCTAATATATGTCCTTTCCTAGTTACAGTTAGGTTACAGCAACACTTCTGTGATTATCAATATTAGAACAGGTAGAATTGGGGATAGAGAAATGCCACTTTTCTCCAACAAAGTTTTAAGCTTTGTGCATACAAATATCTGAGTTTTACCTTGGTACTCTGCCATTGGGCATTCATATCCTCAACACTTCAGTTACTCAGAAAACAAGTTTCCCCTCCAGGCAAGGGCAAGCAATCTAGCAGGGAATACATAAAAATAAAATTTTTGATCCTATTGGAGGAATTTTGGCCAGATCTTGGACGCCAGACCTGGAGGAAATGAAACAAGATGGAGTTAGAAACAACTCCTAAAATGTTTATACAACAATCATCAGTGTTTATTTTGAGAATAATTAAGAAGAGAGTTGTAAACCATCCTTGGCTGGTGAGCAAACTGTGGTACTTATAGCCAAAGGAGTAGCTATAAAAATAAAACGCCCCCCCCCCCCACTTTGAACAACAATGCACTGACAGACTGTGCAAGGTGAGCGTTGCAAGCCATTTCAAGGAAGGTCAGAATGGTGTTCCTCTGAGGAAAAGAATGTGCTAAGTGATGCATTTACAGAATAAGGGACATATTTATACTCAGTTTGCACTGAATTAGTGTAATTTTGCTGTTGTTAATACAGCACAAACTCAACGTCATATTTATATTTTGATGCTAGACCCGTCTAGTGTCAAAATATTGGTGTTAACGTCATTTTTCGGATTCGTGAAACGTCCTTGCGTCAATGAGATGCAAGGTAGGTGTTTCCATCCAATAAATAACTCAAACCACCAGCGCCATATTTATCCACCTGGGCAAAAATGACGCACGGGTGGAGGAGGACCCAAAAAATTACATTAACACCGATCTGCGTCAAAATTTAACGTCTGGTCAGGGGAGGTGTTAAAATGAGGCAATCTCATCACTACTTCAGGAGAACACACAGAAGCACACAACATACCACCTGTGACAAAGCTGCTAGCTGCCTTGCACATGCTGGCAAGTCGCTCATTCCAAACAACGGGTGCCCTGGTTGTTGGTGTCTCACAATCGTCGTTCTCTGCATTCCTGCCAAAGGTGTTAGACGCTATTGTCTCCCTGACGACCTGCCACATGAGCTTCCCCAACACCCAGCAAAAGCAGCAGGAAAACAAACAGGGGTTCTACAAATCCATGACTTCCCACATGTGCTCGGTGCAATGGACTGCACCCATGTCCGGCTCGTACCACCTGCAGCAACCAAGCACTTATACCGGAATCACAAGCACATGCATTCCATTAATGTGCAGGCCATAGTGGACTACCAGGGACTATTCATAAACATTTTGGCCAAGTATCCTGGTGTTGTGTAGCCATTTTAGCTATAGTTTTATATATGTTATTTTAGCATACTAGGCCTGTCACTGTGCACTTTAACTTAGATATATTTTGTTCGGCTTTGTTTTATTATTTTAACATTGGCCACATTTGCGGTCTTGTTTTATTTTCTTTATCTATTTGTTCTTCGCCTAGGTCAGCACTGCGTTCTTAAACAAGACATTTCTTTCACTCTGTGCTTTTCTCAAGGCTCCAGTAAGATAGGTTGCCGGCAAAAGTTGTATGCTTTGTCTCCAATGTTGACAGAAACATACACACTCTTACATGGAGATCCTTTCTTGGAACATTAGCTGTTTTATTATAAAAACACTACTTTGACCCTTGCCCAGTAGAGGGAGATTCCAGCCAGAAGACCATGACTGTATGCTGATTGCTGATTTCTGATTGCTTCACTGCAGCTGCTTATGTAGACTACAGGCCTCTTGCTCATGTATGAGGGATGATGTTTTCCCAGGAAAATGGTGATTCTGCCACCCAAATCCAGTAGTCTCATTATGATAATGAGAACCTACGCAACATGGCGCTGCCAATGTTTGGTCAGGCACTAGTTTTCGGGTCCTCCTGAGTATCGCTGTCTCACTACATGCAAAGACACCTCAGTACTATTTACAGAGACGTCAGTGGTATTGGAGATATTTCCTCCTCAGCTAAGTAGGGAGTACCTAACTAGCGCTGTAGGTTGTTCAAGCTTGAACTCTAAAAGGATAATCCCCATTTGGTGTGCTTACCTCTAAACAAGATTTACCATTTACCATGGCGAACCCGCAACGGGTAGCAATTGCAGTTAATATGCGACCTCCCCTTATTGCACATTTATTTGCACATTGTCTCACAGCCCAGGGGGGTCCAGTTAATTTGTTGTTGAAATTCATGCAGGATACAGAACAGACATTTTCTATTCTTGGGTCACATTTCCAGCAGTTGATGGGAACACAAATTTATTTCACCATGATACACATGCAAACATAACTGCACAATATAGAGCATATGCATATTTAGAAATACCTCTATCTTATCAAGACTATAATAATTGGCTTGATGGCGCCCTACCACATTCAGTCCTACACGTTAGGTTAGGTCCTCTAAGTAATGATGGTCCTACTTGGCCTTTATTTGCCACATATACACCGCACCCTGATGTAGCAACCTTGACGATAGCTGAGGTTCTGTCAACACCAGAGCAGTACGCGCTCTATTGGCGACAAAAATGCAAAAAACTAGCACTCTCAAAACAACGTAATTTATGCATTGTGCTGATATGTTGTGGTTTAACCTTTTGCATTGTAGAGTTCAATCCTGAAAACTTATTTTTAATATGCTTACAAATACTGTTCCTTTGCAATGTATTACTGCAGGTTTTCAGAGTGTGTTAGGGTGTGGTCCCTTTCCAGGGCCTTCCAGAGACTTTCCCTGCAACATGCCTGGGCGTGGTTCTGGGCTGGGCTAAGACATTATAAAAGAGAGCCAGCCCAACTCCCAGTGCTCACTATTCAGAGGTCCCGGTGCAGAGCAGCAGCTTCTTCCTGAGCTCCTGTCCCGGCGACCTATTTTGATCTTCCAGTCTTCTGCCCTTCATCCTTCATTGGTGATCATTGTTCCAGGCGTTAAGACGGTGGTTGGACTATCCCGACACCGTTATTTAGAATTTTTATATTCTTGGTTTAATTCTTAAAAGAGTAACAGATTACTTGCGTGCTACGATTTCTTGACATTTATATGGTAGTTTACAAATAGGCAAGAAGCGTGATTTGTTTCATAAAGGTCTGACTTTGTTATTCATTGCGTGCTACCATTTCTTGACATTGGCATGGTGGCTTAAGAATCGGCAAGACGCGCAGTTCGTTTTATGGTGTTTAAACATTGTTGTCCATTGAGCACTACTATTTCTTGACATTTACATGATGTTTTACGAATTGGCAAGACGCACAACTCGTTTCATGAGGATTTAACTTTGTTGTTTATTGCGCACTACCATTTCTTGACATTTACATGGTGGCTTAAGAATCGGCAAAAGAAGCGCGATTCGTTTCATTGTACTTTGATCTTGTTATTTATTGTGAGCTGTTATTTCTTGACATTTACATCGTGTTTTACGAATCGGCAAGACGCGCGATTCGATTAATGATGATTTGACTTGATGTTCATTGCGTGCTACCATTTCTTGGTATTTTACATGGTGACACTCGAATCGGCAAGACGCACAATTCTCTCCTCAAGTTTAATTCATGTTGTTTATTGTATGCCACTATTCTAAGATATTTATTATATAATATTCGAGTTGACAAGTTATATGATTTGTTTCCTGAATCCATATTGTGTTATTCATGGTTCACAATCCTTTTATGGTGTTTACTATATATATATATATATATATATATATATATACACATATATATATCTGCAATATGCACAATTTGTGTTGAAACATTTTAAGAATACACAGAAGGCCAGAGTTTCTAGATGCAATATTGTTTGGTCCTAGTATACATTCTCAAAACAGGATTTATATGACTGGTTTAAAATTTAGTCAGAATGTTTTTCTGATTCTCATGTAAAGGAAAGTACTTGAATAAGAAAGTTTTAATTTAATTCATCTCATCTTGATTCCCCTACAGGTATTCGGCCATCTTGAAACTTTGTCATTTTAAACTTAACTCTTAGATTGTTAATGTTTTCAGAGTGACTAGGCTTAGAATCATAGTCTAGTATTGATTTCAGGAGATATCATTTTCTTATTGTGTGTTCTAACCTTTTTCTTACTACAGGTCTCCTTCCCAGCTGTCCCCTTCCTAATCCTGTCTTCCCCTCTTGAACTCTCTCAGTCTCTGTGATTTATCTATCAGAGTCTTGGAGCTGTTCAGTGGTGGACGTGTTGGGAACGTACACAGACCCCGAGGATCTGGTGACTCTGACAGAATAGTGAGCCCACAAATTATTATCCTCCTGGCTTGTGTATGTTCTCAGCATGGCCACGCTAGACGAGTTAGTCAAAGCTATCACCCAGCTCCAAGCAGAGGTGGTATCATGCAAAGAATTGACAACTAGCTTAGCAGAGAGAGTGACTCAGTTGCAAGATAAGGTAGAGAAGAAGGAACAAAGTCCCACAGGTGTGTCTTGGCCAGGTACTTCTTCTCAGGCTTCTGGAAGTAATCCTATTTCTCTAAATGTTCCTTCTGCAATTCCTTTAGCTCCCCCAGAACGTTTCTCAGGTGACCCTTTGAAAGCACAATCTTTCCTGGTTCAAGTGGAACTACACTTCACCTGCAGACCAAATACTTTCCCCGATGCACAGTCCAAAGTAGCTTTCTTGTTATCATATCTGTCTGGGGATGCAGCTACTTGGGCAATTCCCCTTGTGCGTAAAAATAGTCCCTTGTTGTACAACTGGAGAAAATTTGTTCGTGAATTTGAGAGAGTTTTTGATCGTAGAACTGTAACACAGTCAGCAGATCGTGAATTATTAGATTTACGCCAAGGGAAGTTGGTATTTAGCCAACTTTAACCGGTTGGTTGCCGAGACATCCTGTCCTGAAGAAAGACAAGCGGTCTTGTTTTACAAGGGACTCAAAGAGGAACTAAAAGATATCTTAGCGCAAATCGACCCACAACCTACAGACTGTCAAGAATTAATAAATCTTGTCTTGAGACTTGATCATCGTTTAGCAGGAACGTAAAGGAACGCGCAAAAAGATTGAAAAATATTCATGACGCGTTCATGATAACAGAGACTCAAGAACTCCGAAAGAAAGAACGCCGGAACCGATGGAAATTGGAACCATCAGAAGACCTTTGACCAAAGATGAATAGGACCTACGCAGAAAAAATGGACAATGTCTTTATTGTGGGTGAAAAGGTCATTTTGCCAAAGATTGTCCAATCAAACCAAAGAACAAGCAAGGTCCAGTTCAGAAGGTCGCAGCCAATGCACCAGTCGAGTTGGAAAACTAAAACACCCAAGATGCAGAGAAGGGTTGCTCTTGGGTGTCACCGTGGACCCTTCACAATCTAGACATCTTAAACTGGAAATAAGAGTTCAGGTCAAGAAAAAGATCTATTTCAAAAAGGCTCTAGTCGATTCTGGGGCTACTGGGAACTTTGTTGATGTCCAATTGGTTCGTGCGTAGGGGATCCCATGTATTGAAAAGAAGATCCCAGAAATCATCCAGGCAGTCGAAGGAAAGCTCTTGACTGGAGGTCCGGTAACTCTTCAGACTATCCCCTTGTCGATGATTTGTGAAGATAAGAATCAAAGAAAGAAACATAAAGAGAAAATCATCCTTGATGTGATCCATGGTCCCCAATATGGGATTATCCTCGGCTTGCCATGGTTAACTCATCACAATCCGGAGATCAATTGGGCAGAACGAAAAATCGTGTTCTCATCTGCGCTATGTAACGAACAATGTCTCCAAAAGATTCAAGTACCAAAAGTTTGCAACTCTTACATAGCTACTGCCGCGGAGAAAGAAATTCAGCTGCCCAAACAGTATTCATCTTACAAAGATGTATTTGATGAGAAAGGAGCAGAGACTCTACCTCCTCATAGATCTTATGACTGTCAAATTGATCTAGCCCCAGGTGCGATACTTCCCAACTGTCGTGTATATGACCTGTCAGAACATGAAAATCAACATTTAGGAAAATACCTAGATCAATTTTTGGAGAATGGCTTCATTCGCCCCTCTAAGTCTCCTGCAGCTTCGCCTTTGTTTTTTGTTTCAAAAGCTAATGGAGAACCTCAAACTTGCATCGACTATAGGGGTTTGAACAAAGTCACCATCAAGAATAAATATCCTTTACTCCTAATTCCGGTCTTATTGGAACAAGTAAAGAGAGCAAAAATCTACACAAAGCTTGACCTTCGAGGTGCTTATCATTTGGTCAGAATGAGAGAGGGTGACGAATGGAAAACAGCGTTCAATACAAGATAAGGCCTCTTTGAATACACCGTCATGCCTTTTGGTCTGTGTAATGCTCCAGGAGCATTTCAATTTTTCTTGAATGACGTTCTTAGAGATTACCTCAACATATTTGCCATAGTCTACATCGATGACATTTTGATCTACTCAGACAGTGAAAACGAACATGTCCAACATGTCAAGAAAATTCTTGCAGCCCTTCGAAAACACCATTTATACTGCAAACTAACCAAGTGTGAGTTTCATGTTACCACAGTTGGGTTTTTAGGGGTTATTCTTACCCCTCAAGGTATGGTGATGGCAGAAAAGAAAGTAAAAGCTGTATCTGATTGGCCCACCCCAAAGACTTTTCGTGATGTACAATGTTTCCTGGGATTTGCAAATTTTTACCGGAGGTTCATATATCATTTCTCCCAGACAGTGGCTCCAATCACTAAGCTACTAAGAAAGAAAAAAAAAATTGTATGGTCCCCAGAAGTTGATCAAGCCTTCTCAACTTTGAAGGAAGCTTTCTCCACTGCCCCAGTCTTGACTCATCCTGATGCGAATCAACCTTTCATAGTGGAAGCTGATGCTTCAGATGTAGCAATAGGAGCCATCTTATCACAACGAAATAAAGACACTGGTCAACTTCATCCTGTAGCTTATATGTCTCGGAAGTTGAACGAAGCCGAACAGAACTATGTCATTGCTGAAAAAGAGCTTCTGGCGATTCGTGACGCCTTTAAAGAATGGAGACATCATTTGTTGGGTGCCAAATACACTGTCACAGTATATACTGAGCATCGTAATCTTCAATTCATGAGTTCCGCCAGACTTTTGACCCCTCGGCAATTACGCTGGATGCTTTTTTTGCCGAATTTGATTTTGTAGTAACCTTCCGGCCTGGTAAAGATAATCGCAAGGCTGACACCTTTTCCCATCAAGAGTCTACCACGTTGCCTGCATTTCAAGCCTCCAGAGCTATCATTGCTCCTGACAAGGTTCTATGTATCATAAAAACTGAAGATTTCTTTGAAGAAATTCGCAACTCTTTCACTGTTGAAAAATGGCAAACATGGGCCCAAGCAGATCCCAAAAGGTCAATCAAGCAAGGTTTACCCTTTCATGACGCTCGTTTGTTCGTACCCACTACTAAACTTCACAAGATAGTGTTTCATTGGTTGCATGTTATACCTACGGCAGGTCACCCAGGTACCCCTAAAACTCTTGAACTGATCCAACGCTATTTTTGGTGGCCTACCCTAACAAAAGATATAAAAGCAATGGTGAAGTTTGTGCTCACATTAAAACAAGTCATTCAAAACCAAAAGGGTTGTTACATCCACTTCCAACCCCAAGTCGTGCATGGGAGCACATTTCTTTAGCTTTTATTACCGGTCTGCCAGTGGTTCAACAGCATTCAGTAATTCTGGTGGTAGTAGATAGTCTCACGAAATATGGACATTTCATCGCCTGTAAAAAATTGCCCACTTCTAGTGAATTGGCTACTATTTTACTGAACAGAGTGGTTTGTTATCATGGACTGCCAAAGGTTATCCTCTCCGATCAGGGGTCACAATTTTCCTCCAATTTCTAGAAGACATGGTGCAAAACACTCCAAGTGACATCTACGCTATCTACTAGTCACCATCCTCAAACAGATGGTCAACCGGAGAGACTAAATCAGACTTTGAAACAATACCTACGTGCCTACGCTGAAAAGGCACTTCATTCTTGGACATCTATGCTCTGGTTAGCTGAGTTAGCTTACAATAACTCATTCCACACTTCTATTGACGTTACCCCCTTTTTTGTTTTATTTGGCTATCATCCTGACACCTTGCCCATCACAATTCCTCAAGAAAGTTCTCTTACTCCAGCTGTGTCAGAAACCATTCAGCATTTACATCAAAGCCAGAAACTGATTCAACAACATTTAGAAAAAGCCAAACAAAAATATAAAAGGCATTATGACAAGAAACATTGTGAGGGACCGCAATATCAACCAGGTGACAAAGTGTGGCTTTCCACAAAACATATAGACTTCAAGAAGAAGCACATGTTTAACCCCAAATTCATAGGTCCTTATACTGTCCTTCAGCAAATCAATCCGGTGACCTATAAACTACAATTGCCCAGATCCTTACGGATTCATCCAGTGTTCCACACTTCCCTCTTGAAAAAGGCAGTCCAAAAGGTCCACCCTCATCCAGCTCCTGTTCCAGTACGAGGGGAAGAAGAATACGAAGTCAAGAAAGTGTTGGATTCTGAACTGAGAGGGTGTAATCTATGGTACTTAATCTCATGGAAAGGTTATGGTCCTGAAAGTAATTCATGGGTTTCCGCATCCGATGTTCATGCTCCAGTACTTGTGAGACGCATTCATCGTCTTAATCCAAGTAAACCAGGCCCTAGAGCGCATCTATGAGAGGGGAGTACTGTCAACACCAGAGAAGTACGCGCTCTATTGGCGACAAAAATGCAAAAACCCAGCAATCTCAAAACAACGTAATTTATGCATTGTGCTGATATGTTGTGGTTTAACCTTTAGCATTGCAGAGTTCAATCCTGAAAACTTATTTTTAATATGCTTACAAATACTGTTCCTTTGCAATGTATTGCTGCAGGTTTTCAGAGTGTGTTAGGGTTTGGTCCCTTTCCAGGGCCTTCCAGAGACTTTCCCTGCAACATGCCTGGGTGTGGTTCTGGGCTGGGCCAAGACTCTGTAAAAGAGAGCCAGCCCAACTCCCAGTGCTCACTATTCAGAGGTCCCGGTGCAGAGCAGCAGCTTCTTCCTGAGCTCCTGTCCCGGCGACCTATTTGGATCTTCCAGTCTTCTGCCCTTCATCCTTCATTGGTGATCATTGTTCCAGGAGGTAAGACGGTGGTTGGACTATCCCGACACCGTTATTTAGAATTTTCATATTCTTGGTTTAATTCTTAAAAGAGTAACAGATTACTTGCGTGCTACCATTTCTTGACATTTATATGGTAGTTTACAAATAGGCAAGATGCGCGATTTGTTTCATAAAGGTCTGACTTTGTTATTCATTGTGTGCTACCATTTCTTGACATTGGCATGGTGGCTTAAGAATCGGCAAGACGCGCAATTCGTTTTATGGTGTTTAAACATTGTTGTCCATTGCGCGCTACTATTTCTTGACATTTACATGATGTTTTACGAATTGGCAAGACGCGCAACTCGTTTCATGAGGATTTAACTTTGTTGTTTATTGCGCGCTACCATTTCTTGACATTTACATGGTGGCTTAAGAATCGGCAAAAGAAGCGCGATTCGTTTCATTGTACTTTGATCTTGTTATTTATTGTGAGCTGTTATTTCTTGACATTTACATCGTGTTTTACGAATCGGCAAGACGCGCAATTCGATTAATGATTATTTGACTTTGATATTCATTGCGTGCTACCATTTCTTGGTATTTTACATGGTGACACTCGAATCAGCAAGACGCACGATTCTCTCCTCGAGTTTAATTCATGTTGTTTATTGTATGCCACTATTCTAAGATGTTTATTATATAATATTCGAGTTGACAAGTTATGTGATTTGTTTCCTGAATCCATATTGTGTTATTCATGGTGCACAATCCTTTTATGGTGTTTACTATATATATATATATATATATATATATATATATATATATGCAATATGCGCAATTTGTGTTGAAACATTTTAAGAATACACAGAAGGCCAGAGTTTCTAGATGCAATATTGTATGGTCTTAGTATACATTCTCAAAACAGGATTTATATGACTGGTTTAAAATTTAGTCAGAATGTTTTTCTGACTCTCATGTAAAGGAAAGTACTTGAATAAGAAAGTTTTCATTTAATTAATCTCATCTTGATTCCCCTACAGGTATTCAGCCATCTTGAAACTTAGTCATTTTAAACTTAACTCTTAGGTTGTTAATGTTTTCAGAGTGACTAGGCTTAGAATCATAGTCCAGTATTGATTTCAAGAGATATGATTTTCTTATTGTGTGTTCTAATCTTTTTCTTACTACAGGTCTCCTTCCCAGCTGTTCCCTTCCTAATCCCCTCTTCCCCTCTTGAACTCTCTGTGATTTATCTATCAGAGTCTTGGAGCTGTTCAGTGGTGGACGTGTTGGGAACGTGCACAGACCCCGAGGATCTGGTGACTCTGACAGGTTTTCCGCTTATATGCTGAACTTACGGCAATATACAGACTATTAGTACAGTTTGTAATGCAAACATTAAATGCAAACCCAGCACGTGCTGCCCCAGTGCAACCACATGCAGCAACATATTAATCCTGCAACTGTACATTCGATTATGGGTAAGGTACCCGCCAAAAGGGAAGAGATTCCGTTTTGGTTAGCTCAAAAAATAAATGCACTGGAAGCAGTATTGCCCCATACTGGACCTCAGGAGAAGCATAGAGTATTAACTATGTGCTTGCCATTTGGGATGGTTCCCACAGTAGATGACTGCAATACTTGGGACACGGTATTTGCCACGCTCTATACTACTGCACATGGTACACCGACACTTGCCAATCTATTGGAAGTGCTAAAACAAATTCAAGATGACTATGGGGCTGCCACGGCCCTAGACTTGGGGATGCAACTTATGGGAAATTTTGCCACTGTATCTTCAATTATATTACGTACCCTTAAAGGGGAAGCAGTTGCACTCACAGTGTGTATGCGGCTCCGGGACGTTCCTCCACAGGATCAAGAGCGCGAGCTGCCAAAGATTATCGTGGAGACCTACTCTAGTATTGGTCAAGATAGTCTGGGGGCCAGACGCACAAAACCACAGTTTCAGGGTAAATCTAATAGAGATTCTACCAAGCAAGCACCTGAGGGTTCTAAAAAATGCTGGGATAAAAAACAACAAACACCTAAAAAAGAAAGGGGAGAATCACCGCACTGGGAGACCCCTCCGAATAAATATAATATCAGAAATAGAGATAATATAAAAACGCCTGACAGATATCAATATACTGATACACGCCAATCTCATTCTTTTCAGGACTAACCGGAAAAACGCAGTGAGAGAGGTGGGCAGTCAGAGCGAAGAACTGAGTATGTGAAACCGAGAGAGGAATCACAACGCTCCACAGAAGTTTCTGTTAAAAAAAAAGAGACACTTCCCCAACACAAACCCCAATTTAAAAATAAAAAAGTTGCACCAGTTTCAATTTGTAATGCCACTCAAGAAGAGGGCTCTATTGAAAAACAAGACGTGGGCGCTAGCTCTGCTAGACAGTGCAGCAGAGGTCACACTTTTTCACCAGAATCTGCAAGAGCATCTGGAGGTGGAAGCAACTGACGACTTCTTACAAGTTGAAACTGCAGACATGCGTGTCTCCACACCTGACAGGGTGTACAAAGTAACAATACAGTTAGAAGGAGATATTGAACACACAATTGACGCAATCTTTTGGGACCGCATCGTTAACATTTATGATATTTTACTGGCCGAAAAAGATTGAACACCTGAATTTGTCCATACTTGCCCATATGGGGAACATGTTATCAAACCTTCTTTCTCGCCTCTTGTTCCCGATGAGCTTGCAGAATCCTACGCCATTGATTGGGCATTGGCGCAGGCACCCGTGGTATATCTCAACCATGTAGGGTGGGACAAAGATTCCCCCTATCATGTGATTCCAATTAAGAATCAACCCCAACCTAAATCCCAACCTCAACCCCAATACTCAATAAAACATGATGCTAAAGCACCTGAGAGGGAAATCCTCACACAACTAGAGTACCAGGTCGCAATTGAACCCTGTGTCTCACCAATGAATAATCCTTTATTCCCTGTAGCTAAACCGGACCATTCATACAGAATAGTCTTAGACTACAGACACTTAAATAGTCACACATGCACATATGCTATACATATACATATGCTATACAAAACTCACATAGCACGGCACTTAGTGCGCAAAAAATACAAAACAACATTGGATATTTCCAATGGCTTCTTCTGCCAAAATATAGCGCCTGAGAGTAGAGACATAGCAAGTTTCAGTGCACTAGGTTCCAAGAAAAAATTCTGTTGTTTATCACAGGGGTATAAGAACAGTCTAGGACTGTTCGCGGCTCGTGTAACTTCAATATTGCACGACATTGACCCTGAAGCATTGCCCTATGTAGATGATATCTACCTTACAGACGATGAATTACTGCAACATCTAAGATGGGTAGCCAGCATTGTTATAGGATTTGCCAAATTTGGCTACAAATTCAACTTTAAAAAACCAAAAATAGCCTTCCTTAGTGTCCTGTTTTTGGGATACTAATTATCAAGTGAAGGGAAAAGCCTAGGGCCACATTTCTTAGAAAAATGCACATAGTTACAACCTCCAAATACCATTAAAAAACTCCAATCATTATTGGGCTTTGTAAATTTTGGCAGAACATACATTCCAGATTATGCATCACTCATCAAACCCTTATATGACTTGATATTTCCTGACTTTTCCATAAAATTCTGGACAGTCGAACACACACGCATCCTCAGAGCATTGCAACAAGACATGCTTGCAGCACAACACCTACACACAAGGGACAATGGTCATCAGAGTAATTGCTGGAGCCATTGGTTTCACCTATGTAACATTCAATGAGGGTGAGACAGTCCCAATTTCATATAAATCACATTTGTACTCAACAGCAGAACAACGTTTTGCTCCCACTGAGAACATTCTCACTGCAGTTCAGATGGCTGTCATTAAAGAAAGACCATTATCCCAGGGAAAACGCATTATTGTTGTATCTCCAATCCCAGCACATGAGGCTCTTACCAAAGCTATTGTTCCAAACGCTAAACCATTACACAACTAGCAGAGCTAAAGGCTCTGGTGATGGCACTGGAACATACAGATCCTGACCAGTTAACGCTGATTGTCTGTGATTCGTACTATTGTGTCCAGTCCTTTAATGAATATCTGCATTACTGGCGCCAGAATGGGTTCAGAGATTCTAAAGGTAACACCATCAAACACAGACTTCGGTGGGGGACAGTAGCGGATCTGAAGGAAACACTACCAAATGTCCATGCTGTACATACACTTGGACACCAGCGTGTTGGAATACACGTTGCTGGAAATACACTGGCTGAAGAAGCAGCCAAATCAGCAGTAGCTCCGGCTTCTGTTGCTGCAGTAACTTGTTCTAGAACGAAACCAGACTATGAAATACTGGCTGCCATGAAAGCCTCGACTGACGGCACATCTTTACCTAAAGGATATTCCATTAGATATTCCTACCGGATGGGAGGCTTCCTTGACGCAGAAGTAAAAATACCAGGCTTGGGAGTTTGAGTAATTCCCAATAAAGACCTAAGACCATAGTTGATCAAAGCAGTGCATGAGGGAGTTGCCTCTGCTAATGCTGGTGTGGCGGCTACAATATCATTATTGCAGGCTCATTATTGGTGGCCAGGTCTTTACAAACAGACCAAGCAGTATGTCCTTTATTGTGATATATGCCAACAAATTAAGGGGTCCACCGTCAAACGCCCACCACAGACACCCTTACTAATTTCTAACAAACCATTACAATGTGTGTACTTGGACCATTGCGATCCCCTGACACTTGACAGTGCATACAAATACATCTTAGTCGCTGTTGACTCCTGCTCCAGATGTCTATGGGTGTGGCCACAATGCCCAGCTGATGCTCGGACTGTTATTAAAGATTTGCAAGTCTTTATCGGCACATATGCAGTTGCGGCTTTCCACTCAGACCAGGGCCCTGCTTTCGCCTCAAAGGCATTCAGGGACACCATGGCTTCATTAGGGGTCCAACTCCATTACTCGTCTCCATTTCATCCAGAGGGAAATAGTGTCATGGAGCGACGAAACCGAGATTTAAAGCAATCCTTAACAGCCAGAGTATTAGGTACGGGTCGTAGTTGGCTTAATCACCTGTATGGAGTCCAGAGAGCACTTAATAATGTGCCTAGAAAGTCCCTGGGGGGTCGTACTTCGTCCAAGTGCCTGTTTGGAACTCAAATGTATGTTCCAGATCTTGATGGTCCTGACGTGGAGGCGACAGAAACACCTTTTGACATAAATGAACATGTCACTGTCTTGCAGGAATTACAACAGTTCCGTGAAGACAACGCTTCTGCCAGTGCCGCCTCCTTAGGAATTAAGGATGTACCAATAACATCTACCGGCTGGATTCCGAAAGTTGGGGATCTAGTACATGAAAAAGTTGCTGTGAAAAAGGAGTTTGGTCCTTCCTATCGGGCACAGGTTCTAGTCCTTGGGATACACAGTACCAGAACTGTTATTATACTACTGCTGCCTGGTTCTAAAGAAATCAGCTTTGTCTCCATCGACAATGTAAAGTTACACCATGTGACCGATCCTGCAGAGCAGACCAAAAGGAACAACCAGTAGTACCCGAATCCCTCTCACTACTGGTCAAGATGTCACTCTACAAGTTTTCAGCAGCAACGCTGACACCTCTCTGAGCTTGGTGAGAGTGGAAAATGATCTTTCATTAGTTCCATTAGAATCTCTTACAAAAAGCAATACAGAAAATGGTGACCGATCACTCTTAAATTCTACACAGACGGATGGAATCGCCTATTACAAACCCTCGCAGGAGACCACTGATGGTTCTCCTCTTAAAAATACATCTCCAGTTTTTTAACAAACTGCTTCTGGATACTTTGCCAACATCACTGATATTTTCTTGGACTCGTCTGCCTCTTCTGCATCCGAACTATCAAAAACACGTAATTGATACTTTGGCTCAAAACAACTGACTATGTTTTCCCATGGAACTATCTGTGGCTTTTCTTGACAATATTAGCTTTCCTCCTTTCGATTGGCTTTGTCATTACTTTCTTTCTGATAATATATGGTCATTACCTTCCTGAACAATCTACAGATGAACTGGAGGATGAGGTCCTAAAACCCCATTTTTTTTCTCACAAGGTCCGCAGAGACATGTCTTTCGTGAACATTTCCGCTATACCAATTCCTGATGGGATTGTTTGGGATAAATTCACATTTGATATATACGCCCCGACGGAGGTCATTTAAATACCACGGCCCGTATTTATACTTTTTTTAGCGCCGTATTTGCGCCGCTTTTTGGCGCAAAACGGCGCAAACCTACAAAATACAATGGTATTTTGCAAGTTTGCGCCGTTTTTGCATCAAAAAACGACGCAAATGCGGCGCAAAAAAAGTATAAATACGGGCCCACATGTGTTAAACTTTCTATGAATGATATAATAATACCCAGAGTTGTTTCTGGTGACTGGGATGTGAAAACAGTTGATTCTATGATGACTGAGTTGCAGTATTTCACTGTATTTGAAAGTGAGGGTGTTTATCAATTCAAAGAAAATTATGGTGACATGTTCTGCTATAATTATTATGGACACCATTTCATTCACAGAGCAAGTACCCCGAAAACTATCTTTAATTATACACAATGGGAACATTGTCCAACTCCTCCACAAGGAAGCTCTAAAATATATTATGGAAAATGCACATATTTTCTGGGCCCAATGTTAAAAATGCTGAGTCATATTATTTCAAATTGCCATTTATGGAAAATGTACATATATTATTGACAGATACAAAATTCATTTATTCAGATTCCTTTGTTTCCCGGTTGGCCATAGAATGCTATGAATATTGGTTGAAGTTGATTAACTTAAAAAGTGTAGGGGGAACAAAAAATTGGCACATAAGGGGAAAGGAAGCTTTATTTAGAGCATGCCTGGTACCTGTTCAAATGTTATATTTAAATGAAACTGTACAACAGACAAGCTGTTTAGGCTTAGCAAAAATTAAGGATTTGAATGCGCCCAGTATTCCTGCTCCCACAAAATTATACAAATAGCAAAAGTTTATCAGTGCTACAGAAGATCAGCTCGATGAATGGGTTCAAAATAGCACATTTAGGCCCATATTTATACTTTTTTAGCACCGCATTTGCGTCATTATATGACGCAAAAGTGGCGCAAACTTGCAATATACAATTGTATTTTGTCAGTTTGTGCCGTTTTTGCATCAAAAAGCTGTGTGAATGCGGCCCAAAAAATATATAAATAAGGGGTAATGTTTCACTTTCACATTCTGGTGGGTGGTTATTGTGGACAAGATATACCAATGGGAGTCATAAATGTTTTGTAAACTCCACGGGGGAGTTTAGAACAAGTAGGCCTGACCCTCGCTATGTGTCATCTGAACACGCGGGTATAGTGACGACATACAGTGTAGGGAAACTATGCCAGCAATGTTTGAAGAGTTCCTCACTAGATGCTGTTAAAGAACACCTCAGTCTCCTTTCTAATAATACTGATTTACAGGATTTCCTGTTAGGCCCCAGAAAACAACGCAGAAAGCGCTTCTTATATGCAGTTTATAATGAAATTTTGAAGCTTTCTCAACAAGAAGCTGCTGCCCAGTTAAAGCAAATAGACCAGGAAAATTTACAGAAGGCATTAACTGTTGTAGATAATGGGATTAATACCCTGTCCGACCGGATATACACCTTATAAAACATAATTTCCTCTGCAGTAGACATAATACAGAGCAACATGTCCTCCTTACACCATGGACAGAGTCAACTAAGGTCCATTATGCAGTTAGGTTGGACACTACAAACACTGAAGGCAGGTCGCGTTCCCTGGCAACACGTTAGCGCAAGGGACATATTTGCCACATTTAATTTAACGCAACAACAACAACTAATGGCTAAGAAAGAACGACTAATGTCATGTTAAATATTGAGAAATAAGAAAAGTTGCCTTTTACTGTGGCTGAAATACCATCTTTTGAATGGTTAAATCATGGAGTCTCCAATCTGCCTATTTCAACACTTCAATTCACATCCTGCCTAAAACACATTCCAGTGGGAAGATGTGAGAAGTTAGGTGAGGTGTGGGAGCTACCTTTCTTGTACAAATGTCTCTGTGGCATGAAGGAGGTCATTCTTAGCGGTAGTGAATGCATGACCTCTGTCAGCCATTTGATGGTTTGTAAACAGCTGTCCTTGCACGGGGCGTGTAACGCTTCAGCAGCACACTTGGCTTGTTATCTGAAGGGAGTTCCAGTCCCTTTGATTAGACATGCATTCCAGGTGCTCTCGAATGCCCCCTATGTGCTCCTTAATAGTGAGAGCTATTGTGGGATGCAAGCTGGAATAGTTTATGTCGTTCCGGTCTCCAAAATTGTTACATGCTGTGGGAATGTACTTTTTCCACCTACACAACAGAGGGAAGTAGCTGAGATTTGGCCCGATATTGATACTTCAAATGTGAATTTTGACAAGTTGAGCAGACTCAAGGCTTTTTTGTTTCAAAAACATGTGGCGCTGACATCTGCACCCGAGACCTATGCGCCTTAGGTTGCAAAGTCATCCTCAGAGATACAGTCCCTTTTAAGTACTAACTTTCATAGACACTTTGGTGAGCTTGTGGGATGGATATTTAACGCGTCCAGTACTACTGGAATCGCAAATTTCTTTAAGACTGTTGGTTCTGGTTTCATTCACACCTTCTCCTCTGTATTTGGCTTAATACCTTCAGCCATCCACTCAGTATTCTCCAGTATTTTCGGGGGATTTCCGATAACTTTGGCTATAATAAGTGGCATCTTGCTATTGATACTTTTTCTGCGCAATGGCTGTCCTATTACAACAAGGAGGACTGAAAGCGCTTCCACCAGCGCAGCTGTGCCATGAACGCATGATGCAGTACTTTGGAGCACCACTCCTGGAGCAATTGGAGTGCGACTGGTCTCTGTCATTCAGGCAGGTTTTGCATTGTGTGCAGCCCGTGTTTCGGTGCCTCTGGGGCCCTTTCGAATGTGCACTGAAAGTTTGTCTTTCTATGCAGCCCTTGCTTTCATTGGATGCTGATCTGTTGATGTTCTCGCTGAGGGCTCATTACCAGGCATGCGCTTTGAGGGTGCGTTTGCTATGGGAAGCTGTTTATGAGTTGCCCTTTGTGGATTATGCAGCTATAAACTCACTGTTGGGCTCACCACGGAATGCTGCTGCCTCAGCTGGAGCTCAGGCTTTTGAACACAATTGCTCCTTGGTTTTCCTTGGCGATGAACTTCCTACTTTACCACCTGCCGAAGTGGAAGATTTCCTATCTTCAATTATCCCGGATTCGATTGGCGATGTTAAAAATGACTCTGACTTTTGAAATTCGGCTTTTCTTGATGCCACAATTAACATTTTAAATTGTCTTTTTAATTCATACTCAAGTGTCTTTTAACTTGTCATTATTGACATTCCTATATATATGCCTTAGGATGATTTTGGTAGCTTTTACATATATAATTAGGCTTTGAACCACCTTTGAACCGGCAAGGGTAGGGTGTTGTGTAGCCATTTTAGCATACTAGGCCTGTCGCTGTGCACTTTAACATAGATATATTTTATTCGGCTTTGTTTTATTATTTTAACATTAGCCACATTTGCGGTCTTGTTTTATTTTCTCTATCTAGCTGTTCTTCATCTAGGTCAGCACTGCATTATTAAACAAGACATTTCTTTCACTCTGTGCTTTTCTCAAGGTTGCAGTAAGATAGGTTGCCGGCTTAAGTGGTACACTTTGGGGGTCATTCTGACCTCGACGGGAAAAGTCGCTTACCGCAGGCCATAACACTGCCGCGGCGGCGGTAAACCGCAACGGTTATTCTGACCCGCAACTGCCAAACCGCCAAAAACCCGATATCCACAAAAATCTGCCACACCAAAGGACAGCGAAAAAATGGCGCTGACCAAACCTCCACCGTCACGCCAACAGAAAAACGCCCATACCATTCCGACCCACAAATCCACGCGGCGGTCTTTCAAACTCGGTATTCCATTGGCGGTACACACCGCCGCGGTCAAAATACACACACACATAGAAAACTCAACAACATTGGTCAGTTCGAAATACGCACACCTGATACACATACTAATACCACTCCCACACACCCAACACAATATAAAGCACACACCCACATCACCCACAAGCCCCTACGACCCGAAATCATTGATGAAGGCGAGAGACAGAGCACAGAATAGAGAATCCCACAACACAGAGGCACATAACACCATCACCCACACAGAATCCACGCACCAAACACCACACACCACCACACGCACCACACCCAGCACCACAAACGCCACCCCACACCTCAACCACACCACCCCATGGCACCCCAAAGACACCCCAGGTTCAGTGACGCCGAACTCAGGGTCATGGTGGAGGAAATAGTCCGTGTAGAGCCCCAGCTCTTCGGGGCACAGGTGCAGCACACCACAATTGCCAGGAAGATGGAGCTATGGCAAAGGATAGTGGACAGGGTTAACGCGGTGGGACAGCATCCACGCAATCGGGAGGACATCAGGAAGAGATGGAACGACCTACGGGGGAAGGTGCGTTCCATGGTATCAAGGCACAACATTGCGGTGCAGAAGACTGGCGGCGGACCCCCACCTACTCCCCCAGAATTTACCGCGTGGGAGGAGGAAGTCTTGCACATCCTGCATCCTGAGGGCCTCGCAGGAGTAGCCGGAGGAATGGACTCTGGTAAGGCAAATCTTCACTACTGCTTCCCACCCCCACCCCACCTGCATGCCAAATCATACCTCCACCCTCCCCCCCTCCCCCATCACACCAACCCCTAGCAAAAGGCTCACCATCACAACCCACCCATCCCAACACCTAGGCCTGCATGCGACCACAAAGCATGGACACCCATCACCAAAGCATGCCCACTGCACACACACATCACCCCCACAAGCCACCCTCACAAAAGCCCCCACAAGGAAATGCCTGCACATGGGTACACGGACACCCACCCATCACACGAAATGCCACACACAGAAGCAATAACCATACCTTTATACCCCTGCAGGACCCGAACGCCACCACACCGCCACGGAGGGTCCAGAGATGTCCATCCCACCCCCAGAAGAGGCCCCCAGCGATGACAGCAGCTCTGTCTCCCTGGAGCCAGACGACCAGCCCGGCCCATCGGGGACCTCTGGACAGTCGGTTCCCCACAGACAGCCACAGGCTACACCAGACCCAACCCCCTCTGGGAACACCAGCACAGCTCCCACCCAGCGGGCCCATGCCTCTGTCTCCAGGACACGTAAATCAGCAGTGTGTCCACCACTACAGGGCACCCAGGTTGACCCACCACCCCAACAACAACAGGGACCTGGGGGCAGTGGTAGTGGGCACACCGTCCAGGGGACAGAGGCCCAGGAACACAGGGGAACTGGGAGAGCTGCTGTGCGACAGGGGGGGGGACAGGCCCAGGGAACCGACTCTCCAAGAGGCCCTCTCCACCATCATGGTAGCATACCACCGCTCCCAGGAGACGATGGCGACGGTACTGGCCCGGTTCCAGGAGATCCAGGAACTGCAGGAGGAACGGTACATGGGGTTCAGGGAGGAACTGAGGAACATCGGTTCCGCAATGGGGACCATCGTCCTGGCCCTTACCCAGATCGTCACCACATTGCGGGACCATGTGGCACCCCAAAGGGCCCCTGTCACTAGCCCAGGCCAGGAACAGGCTACCACCTCCGCCGGCGCTAGTGGACAGGAGACCCCCACACAATGACAGGCCACCAGAAACCCCACCTCCTGCAGAAGATGAACCACCCGGCAAGCGGAACCTGAGATACCACAAGAAGACAGAGTAGGATTGCAAGACCCCCGCCAGCCTAAGATACCCCATGATGTCATCCCACTGTCCCACATTGTCACCCTATCCAACCTTGAACTGCCCTTGCTCCATCCTTCCACAGGCATATGGACAATGCACCTGTGCGACTGAGAACTGGACTCTGCCATGGACATTACTCCACCCCCACCCATCCCCGCTTCCCAATCATTTACCTATATGTAGCACTTAAAATAAATCACTTATTCCACTTAAAAAAACAGGAGTCTGCTTGTATTCTTAACAAATGTATTACACATAACGGTGCAATAATGTCCAGTTACTTTGTGATGACAACATACCAATTTCAATAAGCTTTAGTCCATGGGCAAACAAAGCAGAAGTCAGGCAGTGGGTCATACAGCTCTGAAAAGGGAAGGGAAAGTCACAAATCAGTGAACAGGAACTGGGGGGAAACACAGACAGTGGAGACGCATGAGGCCTCAAGTAAATGTAAATTAGGGTGGCTGTTCCTTACCTGTGTGCTACTGAAAGTATTGTTGTATGACTGTATCCCTGTTGTCCGTGTCGTCCCCGTCGTCTTTCTCCTCTTCACTCTCCACAGGCTCCACAGCTGCAACAATACCACCATCTGGACCATCCTCCTGCAGAAAAGGCACCTGGCGTCGCAATGCAAGATTGTGAAGCATACAGCAGGCCACGATGATCTGGCACACCTTCTTTGGTTAGTACATGAGGGATCCCCCTGTCATATGCAGGCACCTAAACCTGGCCTTCAGGACCCCGAAGGTCCTTTCTATGATCCTCCTAGATCGCCCATGGGCCTCATTGTACCGTTCCTCTGCCCTGGTCCGGGCATTCCTCACTGGGGTCAGTAGCCACGACAGGTTGGGGTAACCAGAGTCACCAATTAGCCACACACGGTGTCTCTGTAGCTGTTCCATCACATAAGGGATGCTGCTATTTCGCATGACATACGCGTCATGCACTGACCCAGGGAACTTGGCATTTACATGGGAGATGTACTGGTCAGCTAAACAGACCACCTGGACATTCATCGAATGATAACTTTTTCTGTTTCGGTACACCTGCTCACTGTCTTTGGGGGGAACCAAAGCCACATGGGTCCCATCAATGGCACCAATGATGTTGGGGATATGTCCAAGGGCATAGAAATCACCCTTCACTGTAGCCAATTCGCCCACCTCAGGGAAAATAATGTAGCTCTGCATGTATTTCATCAGGGCAGACAACACTCTGGACAAAACCTTAGAAAACATAGGCTGAGACATCCCAGATGACATGGCCACTGTTGTCTGAAAAGACCCACTTGCCAAAAAATGGAGTACTGACAGAACCTGCACCAGAGGGGGAATCCCCGTGGGTTGGCGGATGGGGGACATCAGGTCTGGCTCCAGCTGGGCACATAGTTCATGTATAGTTGCTCTGTCAAGCCGGTATGTAAGTATGATATGTCGTTCTTCCATTGTCGACAGGTCCACCAGCGGGCGGTACACGGGAGGATTCATCATTCTCCTCGCAAGTCCCAGCGGACGGTGCCTAGGAAGGACAACATGGAGCACAGAGTCAAGCAACCCACAGGTACGTTCACACAGCTTGCACAGTACACGAATCGCTATGCATGGAACGGCTTGTATGAGTGGCTATGCAAGGCCTAGGCCTGTGTGACGCAGTAGAAATAATGCCATGTGGGCCCTTGAAATGGCGGCTGCCTGACCTGTGAAGTGTGACAGTGGGATGTGAGGTCACTGCGCTGGTGTGGCACACCGTGGCGGTAGGCGGTCGAAGACCGCGGTGCAAAGCAGCATTGGTTAACATTGAACCGTATGGGTCTCAGGAGCCAATGACGATGTGCGCCGGCGGTCGCGGTACGCACCGCCGCGGTAAGCGCCGCTGCAGGCGTGACCACCATTTTCTATATGATTAATCACTCGAGACCTGATCATCCACAGGAGAGGACCTATACTGCAAGTGCTGCTGTGACCTCGGTCTGGGAGATACAATGGCTGCTGCGACTGGGGAAAGGGCCCCTGCCTTTACTGCCGAAGAATTGGAGGAACTTGTTGATGGGGTCCTCCCCCAGTATGCGCTACTCTACGGTCCTCCAGACCAACAGGTTAGTACACAGAGTGCACGTTGAATGGGCTATGCCTGAGTTGAGTGGGGTGTATGTAAGATGGTGGGGAGGGGAGCGAATGAGGACTGCAACGCACGAAAGATGTGAGCATGTGCCACATGGCAAGGTTGGGGAGGGGGGGGCCACTCACATTGACCAGGCAGAAAACTGATGCCATTTCTTTTACCACCCTGTACATGTCACATAGGTCAGCGCCCATCAGAAGATCGACATTTGGCGTGCCATCGCCAAGGACGTCCGGGCCCTGGGGGTCCACAACAGACGGGGCACCCACTGCCGAAAGAGGTGGGAGGACATCCGCCGCGGGACCAGAAAGACCGCAGAGTCTCTGCTGGGGATGGCCTCCCAACGTAGGAGGGCTGCCAGCCGCCAATTGACCCCCCTGATGTCCCGGATCCTGGCGGTGGCCTACCCCGATTTGGATCGGCGCGTGAGGAAATCACAGCAGACACAAGGGGGTGAGTATCAGCACATTCTGCTATCTTTGCGCGCAGGGAAGGTGTCTGGGTGGGGGAGGAGGGCTGTGGCTATCTCCAGGCCAGGGCGCATTCTGTAGGCTAGGCCCCTCCGTTAGACACGGCCCTGTGCCCCCGCCCCGCACCTCTGTAGGGTGGCAAGTACAGCTATCCATGGTCCGGCCTCACCCATGTGTGCATTTGGCGTCCATAGACCCGTAGGACTAGTCACAATAACTGAGTAGTGTATCCCCATTGCGCGGCCTAGTTCAGGGGGCTTCTGTGTCTGTCCTCTCCGACAACGGTATTGCCAATGCATGCACTCAACCTGTCTTCATTTCTCCACCCCCCCCATTTTCTTTGTCTTCCTGTTCATGTGTGCATTAGCATCATCTGGCGGAGGAGAAGTGTCATTGGAGCACGAGGGAGCTACATCTCACATGGCCCCGGAGGGCCATACGACAGACTCCGAGTACACCAGTGAGATGGAGGGCGAGTGGAGCTCCACAACGGGGACCCATGGAGACGTCAGCGACACCGACACGTCCTCGGAAGGGAGCTCCCTAGCGGTGGCGGCAACATCCGTGCCCACCGCCACAACAGGTGCAGCCGCCACCCAGCGCACCTGCCCCGCCCTCCCAGCAGCTCCTCAGCCTTCGCTCTGTGCCCGCTCGCCCAGGAAGGCGGGCATCTCCTTCGCCCCAGGCACCTCAGGCCCTGCCCCAGTTACCCCTGCTGTCCTCAGTGAGGAGGTCATTGACCTCCTCAGGACACTCATTGTTGGGCAGTCTACCCTCTTGAATGCCATCCAGGGTGTAGAAAGGGAGGTGCATCGGAGCAATGCATACCTGGAGGGCATTCATTCGGGTCAGTCTGCCCATCAGCGATCGTTCAACGCTCTGGCCTCAGCACTGACGGCAGCCATTGTCCCTGTCTCCAGCCTCCCTCTTCTGACTCCCTCCACCCAGTCCCAGTCTTAGTCTCCTGTTCCTCTGCCTATCCCATCCACACCATCAGACCAGCCTGCACACACCTCTACACCCAAGGGCAGCTCATCCAGACATAAGCACCACAGATCACACAAGCATTCACCCAAGCAACATCCGGATGAAGACAATCCAACAGTCACTACCACCTCTGTGTCCCCCACCTCCTCATCTCCCCCCTCCCTCCCTGTGACGTCTCCACTCACACCTGCATGCACACCACCATCAGCCAGTACTTCCATCACCAGCACACCCTCCATTACAGTCCGCACACGTGCAGTCACCACCCCCACTGCCATTTACACGTCCCCTGTGTCCTCTCCCAGTGTGTCTGTCACCCCCTCTTCCAAAGCACACAAACGCAGGCAGCCACCCACCCAACAGCCATCCACCTCACGACAGCCTCTGTCACAAGCACCTGCACACAAAGACAGCACACTTGACTCTCCTACAACCACATCCTCTTCCTCCACTCCCAAACCCACTACACCTACCCGTCCCTGTCCTCCCCAAGTCCTTTTCCTTTCCAACCTTGAACTCGTTCCAATCACTGACCCACCCCCTCCATCTGGTAAGACCAAAAAAAGCACCTCAGCCACCACCAGTCCTGCATCTACTGTGACCATAGTGCAGGGCTATTGGAGTCCACCAGATCCTAGGGCAGGAACATCGGCCAGCAGCAAGGGGACAGCCAGCCCCCCCCCTGGGAAGAGGACAAAGGCCCGGCGCGACAAGCCTGAGACGGCTGCCACCAAGGACAGCAGCCTTGCCCCGTCACCTGCCACATCATCCAAGGGAGGCAAGGGCCACAGAGCTCCAGCGAAGGAGGGCAAGGGCAGCAGGGCGGAGAAGTCAGGCAGCAGTCGAGCTGCCCAGGAGGGCCCCACCAGACCCATCCCGGGTGTGACGGACGACACCCACGGGCCCAGGACTCCATCACAGGAGGGCGCCGCGACCGCAAGTTCGGATGGTGAATGAGCGGGAAGCCTTGCCCAGGTCTGGCTCCCTAGACACACAGGACAAGAACCGCTGAACAGGGCCCCGCCGGGGCAAGAACCGCTGAACAGGGCCCCGCCGGGAGGAGCACCGCTGAACAGGGCCCCGCCGGGAGGAGCACCGCTGAACAGGGCCCTGCCGGGGCAAGAACCGCTGAACAGGGCCCCGCCGGGGCAAGAACCGCTGAACAGGGCCCCGCCGGGAGGAGCACCACTGAACAGGGCCCCGCCGGGGCAAGAACCGCTGAACAGGGCCCCGCCGGGAGGAGCACCGCTGAACAGGGCCGCGCCGGGAGGAGCACCGCTGAACAGGGCCCCGCCGGGGCAAGAACCGCTGAACAGGGCCCGCCGGGGCAAGAACCGCTGAACAGGGCCCCGCCGGGAGGAGCACCGCTGAACAGGGCCCCGCCGGGACAAGTACCGCTGAACGGGCCCCGCCATCTCAAGCACCGCTCCGCTGGGCCCTTCCTGTCAAGCACCGCTCCACTGGGCCCTTCATCTCAAGCACCGCTCCGCTGGGCCCTTCCTGTCAAGCACCGCTCCGCTGGGCCCTTCATCTCAAACACCGCTCCGCTGGGCCCCGCCGTCTCAAGCACCGCTCCACTGGGCCCTTCATCTCAAGCACCGCTCCGCTGGGCCCTTCATCTCAAGCACCGCTCCGCTGGGCCCTTCCTGTCAAGCACCGCTCCACTGGGCCCTTCATCTCAAGCACCACTCCGCTGTGCCCTTCCTGTCAAGCACCGCTCTGCTGGGCCCCGCCGTCTCAAGCACCGCTCCGCTGGGCCCTTCCTGTCAAGCACCGCTCCGCTGGGCCCTTCCTGTCAAGCACCGCTGGCCCATTGACAGTGCCGGTTCTGTGTTGAGCAGGGCTTCAGGGAGCACTCGGGCACCATGCCTCCTCCAATCACAGTGGAGTCGGTAATCCATCTGATGGACTGTGGCTTTGCATCCCCCAGGATGGGACAGTGGTCATGGAGGCCCCTCTTGGATCTGGCGTCGTGGACTCATGTGGCTGAGGTGCCCCCCTTCCCTTCCCCCTGAGGTGCCTGTAGTTTTATCATCTGATGCCCCTGCAGTGTTCTCTCCAATGGTATCTGGTCTCCTGTGTGGGCTTTGCCCATGTGTTTGTGCACATTGGCCCACGGACTATGGAATTTTGACGGAATGTGCCGGACTTTTTGCCTATGGATATCTTGTTGACTATGTTCATTCCTTATTTTTGTATCTTTTATATGGCATATTTGCCATTCCTTCAATGGAGCTATTTATACATATATTTTATCGAACATTTTAATTGTGTCTTTGCATTATTCCGGGGGGTTTGTGTGGTGTCACTCTGACTTGTTGCTCGGCATTGGGGTGTAGGTATTTGTGGTGGGGGGGTGGGTGTATGGCGCATGTGGGTGCCCGTAAGCTTTCCTCCTCCCCCCTCCCCTGTGTCGTAGGTGCAGTACTCACCGTTGTCGTCTGCGCCGGCGTTCGTACTCCTGGTAGATGAGCAGGTAGACAATAGCTGGTAGGATGTGTAATTCGGGCTCCATGCTGTCCTCCTTCCTCGTGGAGTGTGTATAGGTGAGCGTTTTCCCGTTCGTAGTCTGTTTCCGCCGTGTTTTTATCGGCGAGGCTCCCGCCCCGGAAAAGGTGGCGGATTGGTGAGTTGTGATAGGGTGGGCGGTACATTGTCTGCCGCCTGCCTGTTGGCGGTGACCGCCGCGCTGTTTGTCGGTCCCGCCGTGGCGGTCGGAGTGTTAATGTGGCGGCCTGTGTTGGCGGTTCCCGCCAGACTTAGAATACCATTTTTTTGACCGCCGGCCTGTTTGCGGGTTGGCCGCTGCTTTACCACCGACCGCCAGGGTCAGAATGACCGCCTTTGTCTCCAATGTTCACAGAAACATACACACTCTTATGTGGGATGTGGGTATCCTTTCTTGGAACATCAGCTGTTTTATTATAAAAATACTACTTTGACCCCTGTACGTTAAAGGGAGATTCCAGCCAGATGACCACAACTGTATGCTGATTACTGATTGCTTCACTGCAGCTGCTTATGTAGATGACAGGCCTCTTGCTCAGGAATGAGGGATGACGTCTTCCCAGGGGGAACTCAAAGGACAGAATTAGAGCTTAACATGCTGTGCTCTAACATAGAATAGGTAGGAACTATCTCTAAAAACTCTAGTGACAATTCTTGTGTTTTACTCTCCTTGTCACAATCTTAATTTTATTGTGTTTCATCGTCCTAGTTATTGCAATTCATGCTTTATTATCTAAGATGCAGTTACTTCAATAAAACCCTACTGAACTATACTCTGCCTCTGATCGTCCTTGCATATGTGAGACTAATGTAACTGAGAGAAACGGATGAAATCTGGGTAACTGGTATTCCCCTGAGGAGTCATTTATGTCATGTGCCCAGTTGCTCTAGTCATCTCTACTCTTTGGTGGAGATGAGGCACTGCTAGTTAGCCGCTTAGTCCAACAAACAAACCCTGATTAGTCAAACAGGTGTCACATGCTGCGGGATCAGACTTAGTCCCCCGCAGTACAGGTGATTCTGCCGCCCGAATCCAGAAGTCTCATTATGATAATGAGAACCTACGCGACACTGGGAGTGTCCATGATGCCTTCATATTCCGGCACAGCAGGATCAATGAACAATTCCAGGATGGACAATATGGAAATAGCCTATGTGTGGGTAAGTCAACAAACCTAGCAATATACACACAACACACCAACCCTGTCGGACACACAAGACATACACCACTACATTAATACATGGCCAGGGTAACACAGATGTGCAGGTATCAACACATATGCAGCATGCTGTAGTACAGCACAATCAGTGCACACCACAAACACATACACCCACATGTACGTAACACACCCACAAATTGACAGGCACACCACATGAAGGACAGGTGCAGACATGTACCCTTTGCTAACAGAAGAACTACACAGACCACTACAAGTGCCCACAGGTTGCCTACTATGTACACTTCACACACAGTACACCAAACAAAGAATAGCACAGCCATGTCAATGGCATACACCATGCCCATGTCATGTAAGTTCCATACAGGCACAGATCCCTCAAGTCATGCCGTGCAATTCATTGCCAGAACAAACATCAAATACCAGACAACTGCTGCCTATACCAACTACATCTCATCAACACATACCTGACTTACCTGTAGTTTGTAGCTACATCTGTCTGACGCATTGGCTCACACACATAGTAATTCAAGATCAATGACCATCACATACCATGTGTCATATGTGTGATAAGTGGTACCACACCTACTGTAGTGCCACCTCACATGCAACACTTATTGACCCACAACACTATCATGTCTGTACTAGATACAATAAATGGCCCATCCTGGGGCAGAGTCGCTGTCAGACAGTAGCCAGATCATGGATGCCATAGTGGGACCCTGTGGGAGAAAACAGGACATCACTGACCTCACATGCACTTTGCCAAGAGACACATTTGCTAAGTAGCTGAGCTCCATCCCATAGCCTTCACTATGCATGTGCTGACAGTATACATTCTGATTCATGTGTTGGAAGATAGGAGAGACACTGGTAGTTATGTTGATCATCCTGTAACAATTGGATACACACCCTTAGACACTTTATGGCTGCCACAAACATGATCTGCCACTCTGGATCACCAAGGAACCTATGTTAAAACTCACAGTGCCAAGGTCATGGCCTGCACTGTATGTACAACATGGCAGTTGACCATTTTATAATGACTTGAAGCCACATTGTAAATCGGCTACCCTCCCATGCTGTATGTAGTGTGGAAGGGGTGTGCAATGTGTGTTGCTGCAGGTCTGTCACCACATGATGATGCTGACTCAGATGTAGGTGTCACCTACAACCCGAGGCAGTGCCAACAACAAACACCACCCCAGGGGTGCTGTTTGCAGGTTGCAATAAGAAAGTAGACTGTGCTTTGAACACAGATGATTGTGCCACCAATGCATTCTGCATACTGCTGCACACACAGAAAGAGCCAACTGGCCATCAAAACAGCATATGTATAGGGCAGTGTCCCTTCCTGCACAGATACATCCACCTCCACAAGGCAGCTAGCCAAGTACCCTGGTGCAAGGTAGGTTGTGTAGGTGCACGGCTGCATATGAGCAACTGGCGCAGGGGACAACAAAGGGTTGCCTAGTAACATGTCACACATGGGGCATTCTTGCATAGTCTAAATGTTGCAGGACAGTGCAGCCAATTTTGGAGACGTGTTGTGCATTGTCACTTACCAATTTCAAAGGCCCTATGTGTTGCACATCATCTGCAATAACACATGTCAAATGGATGGGTTGTCCAGACTCTGTAGTGCTATCATGTTGCCACCACATCTGATCCCATTGTGTTGTGAAGATGTGCCATGTCCCCTCTAGTGATAGCACACTGATACAAAGGTGCACTACACAACGCATGGTACATACGTACTGACCATCAGTTTGGAATCCAAATCATATGTCCCAGGTCCTTGAGCCAAACACAAGATTGTCATGTCCAACAACCCAGTGCTGAGGAGACATTACACAAGCATAGAAACTCACAGCATACCACAAACACATATGAGTCACAACCAACTCAAAATATCAACTGCCATGCTACATGACAAACCTGTTGCAAGCTTTAACAACAACTTACTCCTTTAATCCTTTGCAGTGGATCAAGGTTATGGCATACAGCCATGGACAATGACCACATTTCCCAACCCAAGCACAGCAGCAGAGCATGCATATAATGAGGGATATCAAAGGACACGGACTATTGTGAAGAGGACATTTGGCATCCTGAAGTCCAGATTCAGGTGCCTGGACATCACAGGAGGCAGCCTCCTTTATGCCCTACACATCGTCTGCAAGATCATAATGACATGTGCTATCATGTACAACATATGTGTGTGGTTGAATGTCCCCTTATATCAGCAGGTTCATGACCTGCCTGAGGAGGAGGAGGAGGATGGTGGTGAAGAAAATGAGGGGGACAGCAAAACACAGCAGCTGGGATAAACCGCAGACTGCACATCTTCACTCAATAATCACGTAACTCACCTTGTACATTTTGTCAATAAACACCTCACTTATTCACACAATCCAGCTTTGGTCTCTTCATTCTCCACAACATATACCTCAGGATTGTGAGTCTAACCTCAGGGAGCATGTTACAAACACTAATCTGAAAAATACTGTAGCAACATCACATGTGATGCGTAAAATTGAACTGCTACCATCACACACATCACAAATAGCCTCATCATTTCAATGTGACAACTGAAGGACACAATCTATGGACCACAACATATTAATTATATCCATGTTGCCAACTGGTACAACAATAGCTCATCACACACAACTACAACATGTCCAAATAAGAGGTAAACAAGGGCACCACAAATGAGGCAGTGGATGTCAAAATTTGGTGAGACTGTAATGTTTGAACAGACCACTGTCACAACTCAGTGTGATTGTTGCAATGGCTGCATGGAGTATGTGTGACAAGGGGGGGGCATCATTAATGACAATGGTCACCATGATTAGCCCAGGTATGACAAACAATTGGAGAAGTTGGGCCTGCACAGTACATCCAGGGAAATCAGTGCTGCCACTGCCATTGGGCCCAATCCTGACACAGGGTACACATGACCTCACACTTTGCACGGACACATCTGTGGAATGCACATCAGAATGGATGAGAACATATGCAGCTAGGGCTGCAGGTCCACCACACAAAAACAAGAACCATTGCTAAATGTAATGAGTTGAATCTGACATTTGTGTTCAAAACATGATATGGGTGGAATGTACACGTCAGACATATGTGTAGTCCACACACAAGTCACCATAAACTCACGATCAACATATGGAGACAGTTGTCGGGTAACATTTCCTAGATAGTATTCATCAGACATCATCAACAATGCCCAAGCTGTGTATGTCGTCTTAAATGTTATCCTCTGTAAGACAACTGCACACATCACATAAGTAAACACAATTCGCAATCACATACCATAACTGTTGCATAGTACTGACTGTCATGCATAAGTGGACACACTGTTGTCACACATGCATACATATGCACGACGTGCAAATATTTGCATGCTATTGACTCTGTAACACACATCAGTGTAACAGACCAATCACACCCAAATATTGTGGCCATACACAATATGCCACACTGCAGCACAGCCCATTCCATTTGTATGTTGATGCAGGGTGCATCCATAGACAATGGAACAATATCACGCAATTAGGAGTAGAGTCAAAAACATTTACGGAAATGCTTTGAAAACATCCACAAACGCAAAATATATGACCCATTGGCCCTTAGTGTGAATTCCACCTTCGCACTCATCTCAATGCTGATTTTCTGTTAATTCGACGCATAAAGCTACTGCGTAAAAAAAAGACTCACGTTGGTCATGCATCTGAAATACTCACGCAAATATCACATGTGTCAAATAAATACAGGCATAACAGAAAACGTGACGCACGGGGACAGGAAGTGATGTAATAGGAAATCCTGTTTACAGGCATGGTACAGTGGGTGTACTTTCACTTTCTCTTTCCAGTCTGTGCCTCTATTGACTGTGTGGTTGTGTTCTGGAGTTGGCGGTGTGTTCTTGCTCAGTAATGTATCTTGTGGTGTCCCTCCTGTTGTGTTTTTTGTATTTTTTACTGTACTTTGTCCCAGTGTTTGTAAATTTGTGTGTTTTTTTGTGTCTATCATTGTACTTGTACTGTGGGGTGTCTGTCCGGGATATTTGATAAGTTGGGTTAGTTGGGATAAATTTTGGGACCTTAAGTTTCCTTTCGGTTCATTTTGCTCATATTCATTATTGTCGTCAACCTGTACCTGATAGATATGTGTGGTAGGGGGAGATTGACAAGGATGGGGTAGGGGGAGCTGGGAGGCTTTGTGTGGCTGGTAGCCCAATCCCTGCCATTAATGTTGGAGATGGGGGGACTGTGTGATGCAAGGCTACCGGACGGTGGCGAGGCGGCTGCGGTGGGGTAAGGTGCTCCACCACCTGAAGAGGGTGTTTCGCAGCAGCTGCAACGAGCACCAGATCAAGCATCGCTGGGCGGATCCGGTGGTCAGGGAGCAGGGTCTGCTTGACCAACTTTGTGTGGTGATCGGTGGCCCTGTTGGTGTGTCTTCCATTGGCATCCTATTTACTGTTCACCGCTCTTGAAAGACAATAGTATATGTGTTGGAGTGCTGCATGCAGTGTTTGTGGACAGGTTGCATGCAATCAGAATGAAGTCTAACTGTGTCAGTCTAGACATGGAGTTCACATGTACTATCATTTTACCAATGCAGGTCAGATGTTTGTAAGTCATGCACAACTATCACTAAGTCACACATTTCAGGGGTCATGGCAACATCTTTGCCCCAGCATAGTGTCATCTATGACAAGCCAAGACACCACCAGCATACCATATTTAAATGGATTGTGGCAACAAAGTAGGGCAAACCATGTATAGAGCTACATTGTCATCATTTCACACACATGATCCTTACCATTATGTTAGCAAAGGGGGCATACCCACCTTAGGGGGCACTGGCAATGGGGCATTTGATACCATCAGACAACTTTGCCACATCAGTCATGGATTACTCAATGCATGATCATTGCGGACTAAAAATTGAGCCGCATGTCCATCACAAAGTGCCTCTGTGTGCCTTGCAGGACAAGCCAGAACACCTGAGTCAGTTGTCTTGCAGAGCACCAGGGTAGTGTCATGTATTTGTCACCCAACTCCCCCTCATACAATGGAGTTCCATCTTCTATAGATTGGCCACATATGGTTGTTGCAGGGTGTGGCACTACATGAGTCTCAGGCCCAGTGTAAGTGTGCAGGTGTGTGTCTCTCACTCACCTGAGTGTCAGTGTCATCGTGAGTTTGCAGTGGTGTGTCTGTTGCCCTGTCTTACACCAAGATAACTATCTCACTTCTCTAAAATAGTACACACTGTAATATGTTGTCCACTAGTAGTGACAGTGATATGACACTAACCATGATTTTCCATCCACGTCTTACAGGAGGACCTGCTCCCTACACCATCAGCGAAGTGGCAAGATTTGAGGACCCAGGTGCATCCAGTAAGTATGATAATGTCTGTCCTGTGTAGTGATTGAGGGTTTTGTGTGAGTGAGTCATGTGTGTGGCACAGAATGCTAGAAGTGATGAGCTGTCAAATGATCGGATATCAAAGTAGGCTGGATGGTGACACTGTGTCCCATTTAAGGGTTCCCCATGCAGGAGCAGAGAGTCATATCTTGTGAGGCTTGTGGTGCTCAATGGGCAGCATCGTGTAGACAAGGTGATGACAAGCCACATGTAGGCCCATATGTGACTAGGAAGTGCACCGCTGTGAGAAATTTGCCACTGGGACACACCATCATTCTCACAACACAGTGATGCACCATTTTGAACACAAATTGCTGCATCCCTGTATTGTAATGTATATGTAGGACTAGGTGGGCAATTGTTCCCCAGCATGGTGCCACATATTTTGTACTCCATTTATGTGACACTTATGTGGAATGTAGTAGGCGTGCATGCAGGTCAAGGCCAGACGTGTGCATGGATATGGGTGTCTAAAGAATAGTATTGGCTGATCAGGTATGGGTGGGTGTCTACACCTGGAGACATGAATGTAGATGTCATAGACCTATAGATACCAGATTCCTAGTTGGCAGCCCTCCTAAAATATGGTCCACTCCCTGACTCCATGTATGAGTGGGCATGCCTTGGTGGATGACCTGGACAGTTGAGATGATGGATTGCATGGCCATCCCCCTTGAGGCACAGGGGGACAGGAACAACAAATTTGTAGGTAGATGTGATGCTCACAGTGTAGGTGACAGTCATTTTGATCAGGCTTGCCTGTGTATCTATAAACACTGATCTCTTATGGGTATCAGCTGCATCCCATACTCCTAATAACATATTCTAGTTACTGGTGATAATATGGTTGAGAATTGACACAGATGATGAGGAATATTGGCCCTGATCTATGTGAAGTTGACGCTGCCTTTGCATTGTTACACATGGCACAAAATCGATGCACACCTAATTTGGTTTGGTTCCTAATCTTGTTGTGCATCGCTTTGGTGTCAATGAAATGATGCTAAGGCAGTGTTGCCATTGTATTTATCAGGGCCATTTTTTATCCAGAATGTTAGTTAGAGTGCATGTGCAATTAGATGTAGAGTTTAAGCTAATAATCTGTACACACTCCACACAATGCTGGCACTGATGGTTGCCTGTCTCAATTTAACAGCTGCCAACATGAACAATGAGGAACTGCGGGCATTTCAAAAGAGAGCAGTCCACTATAGGCACATCCTGGCAGTGGAATCTGGGTTCCGGAGGATGGCATTCCGCTATCACAGGGAGCGAGCCACCGGGGAATGGTGGGCATTCACTGTCCAAACAGAGAGGACCAAGCACCACAGCTGTGCAGGGGGCACAGCTGCCACCATCACTACAACCCCAGCTGCTACACCCTCAACATCTCTGCCACAGCCCACCCCACCTGCCACCATGGACATGAATGCAATAAAGGAGCTACAGAGGGATGTGACACTGGTCCTTAAAAAGTTGGACAGTCTGGAGAAGGAGGTAGAGAACAACAGCAAGAGACTGAAGTTCATCAAAAGGAAACTCATGAGGGCCAATCTGTAATTGGCTTAATGACTGACACCCCTGGTTCGGTCCCCTCCCTCCTCATTTGTTTTACTGTTTCATAGTGGGTTTTAGTGTCAGGTTAGATTAGGTTAGTAGTTTAGTTAGGATAAGTAGGTTTGGGGTGGGGTTTTCTACTTTGTGGGTTGGTGGGTGAAATGTTGGGGCATTTATGTGTTGTATAAAAAACAATATATATAATAAAAAAGTAAAAACCAAATACCAAAAAAATATATATTTGTTTAGATATAGGTAGTATATGTGTAGTTTAGTATATGTTGTCCTGCATCTGACTCGTGATATAAGGGAGGTGGGGGGGCAAATGTTTAGAGTGTTGTTAAATGTGTTAGTTAAGTTTAGCATAGGGTAGTTAGGGTCAGTTGTTGGTTATGTATAGTTAGGATAGGTTAGGTTAGGTTAGGATAGGTGTTCTTCAATCTTTTTAGTTTAGTTTAATTCTTATTACAAATCTTTGGGTACTCCCTTACTTCATGTGTCATATGCTTGGGTCTCAGGGTCTTCCCCTGAGTGTACAGTGAAAATTGTGTGTTGGACTAGGGATTCCGTCTTGCTTCCAGATCCCTCTCTTGACATGTTCATCACCTTCTTACAACTGAGCTGTCATATTGGCAGCTACAACAGATCTATTTGTCTATGCATCTGCCATCCAGTGTACCCACCACTCAAGGTGACTTTTTAACCATGTATTGGACAGGTAGGTGTGGTAATTCAGCTGTCATTGTTTGGGTCCTGTGTCGGAATGTTAGGCACTGTGGGACATCTGACAACAGCCTACATTTCATATCTATACTGCTAAATTGACCAGTGCCACTTACAGATGAGGTTAAGTCCCTCTGTTTCACACCAATGTGTTCACTATGTACTCCCAGCTGGAGATATTGCTGTAGAACTGTTTCACGGCCATTCCTGCCGTATGTAGAGGGTGAAGCATACTTGTGTTCAACAATTTTGACATACTCAGTGAATTGCTTGTGGGGGATGAGAACAACATCGACGTTCATCATGTAGGTACCTTGTGCGTAGATATGTGCCCCCATTCCTGCACTCTTGTACTGACACTCTAAAGACATGCTACACACATCACAATTCCTAAGGGTAGTAGATGTGTCACAATACACAAAGACATGATGGTTGTGTAGGAGGTGCTTACAAGTGTCGTAGTGCAATATTTACAATGTCCAGGTCTGTGACCCCATTAGTGAAATCCACACAATTGTGACACAACACAAGTCCAGGGTTGAGGGACATGTCATGGGACATGCTTGGGTAAAGTGTCTTTCAGTGCAGGGGAACATAAAATTGCCAATTAAAAAGTGAGAGACAATTGCAGTCTATTGCAGAAAGGTCAACAGTGTGTCGGTGAAGAGTGCATATCTCCAACTGTGCTAACACTGACATGATGTCAAGCACAGGACAAAGGAAAACACTGCCCATGTGGCATGGGCTGGTGCTACCGGGATCTCCTGCGGGTGAAGATGATCTGTGCCACATCTTCATCCTCCAATGTGTGTGGTGTCTCCTCTGCTCTTGATGGTGTTAGTGGGGAAGTAGAGGGAGCCACACACACTTCAATGGTTGGAGATGTGGACTCCCAATTCCCGGATGTTGCCATCTGTGGAACTACATATGGCATCACTGCAGCAAGGAGGAAATGCTGATTCTTGAGTATAGCAGCAACATCCCTGTGGTAGGCAGCCATGTCTGCCCTGAGGGAGACCATTTCCAGGTGCATGAAGTCCATCTTGTTCTCAAGCATGCTGATGGCAGTTTGGGAGGGCAGCTGTTGTGGCCTCTCCCTCATGGCAGCAGCTATGTCCCTCAGACACTGCTGGACTCCATGCATTGGGAAGTGTGTGCCTCGGTTGGCTGCAGTCTGTTCAGTAGCCATATCGATGCACGTGCGTATACACTCTAGGCTGGCTGCCATAGTTTGACTCCCCACCGCACCTCCTTGGCCAGCCCCCACTGGACTCCTACTACTGTCCTCTCAAAGCTGGTCCCTGGGTCCTCTGAGTCCTCAGCTGTGTCGTTGCTGGCAGGTCGTACTATTGGGGTGTTAAGTTGGCCCATGTGGGATGGCTGCTACATCAATACTCCTCCTTTTGACTGGAGGTGGTGTCTGGAGGTTTACAAGGACTTCTTGGAGGGTCTCTTAGCTGATGGTTGTCAGCTGGTCATCCAGGTCATCAGGTGCTCCAGGACAGGCAGATCTGCAGGAGTGCCTCATCCTCTGCAATGAGATGGTGTAAAATCAGTCTATCTGTGTTGTGGCAGTTGATATGTCATGCCACTGATTTGCTATTTGAGGCTCATTGTCATCTTAGTTCCAAAACATTGTTCCTGTACATCATGGCTGCAGTCTACAGCCCTATGCCCCACCTGCATGTCACATGAAGGGAAGCCCAGTTGGCGCAATTGGCTGCGTCATATCTTCTAGGTGTGATGTCTATCCTTTTTGTGGCTTGACACCATCTTGTCATTGTCAACACTCCCTATGCATCCATTTGCATGGTTAGGCCTTGCAATGAGTGTTGCTGTGCTCATGACACAGCACCACACATGGCAATTTTCCCCTGTCCCAGTCTTACATGTTTCACATACACCCATGTAGTGCTTAGACCTTGCACCTCCCCAGGGATGGCATTGCCAGGACACTATGCTCTTGTTAACATTGATGGCTCCTCATGTTGATGTTTGTGTATGTGTGCTACATTACATAGCACTCATGGACCTAGCAGAGTTCAATTTCATTTTCTGTCTGTGCAGGTGTTTTTGCCTTCCTACACACCTATGTCCTCCCCCTCAATGCAGCCCTCCTTGCACTATGATACATGAGTGCAGCACGGTGGCATTATAGCTAATTTGACACAATAACAGGGTTAGACACAGAGATGCCCAGCATGGGTATGAAATTTCTGCTGTGTACATCATTATGTATGTGACAGTGCCTGATGGGAAATGAGTCTATGGACATAGCCAGTTAACGGGAGTTGGACTTAGGTCAGGGCCTGAATCTAGTTTGAAGTGATTCTGCATGTAGTCATACGGGTCCCTCATTTCAAGTACGTCAGTCCTATGGGCACCTGACTGCCGCTGTCTATTTGACCACCCCTAACAGCACAGGTGGTAGTGGCAACTGTAGTCAATGTGGAATGCCTCATGGGACAATGGTCTGGCACTTGCAGGTTTCCAGCAGTGCACAGACTGGCAATGCCAACTGTCCTGTGACACCAGACGAGTATTATGTCCAACGCAACCCTCCAGGTCTGTTTCCACATTCCCACCAGCCTTTGCATTGCAGTGAAACCCCCATGAAAAGGTTGTTGGTGATGTGGTGCGGTGTGCCCCTGGGTGCCCCTGGGTGCCCCTGCACAGGCCATTCACTTGGCATGGGCAGTGCAGGGGGTCCCATGCCCTGGCCCTTTGCCCTTTCCACTGCCTGATTTGCAGGGCTGAGTGCAGCGTGTCCTGTCACACCCTATGCACCCAGAGTCTATTTGATCCATCAAGAATGTTGTACTAAGTGCCCCACAGAGCTACCATGAGCAGACAGATTTCCAGCTGCCATCCCAACGTGTGACTCATACTGGCAACCACAAAGGATACACTGCACTGTCAGTCTTACAAACACCAGACTTGCCCATGCACCATCCCCCACCCATCGATGTGGAATTATACGCCATTATGTTCAGTCATACCCCATGTGTTGTATGTGTGTGTTTATTTCCCCATTTATATGTGACCCACATGGTTGTGTCATAGTAGTTGTGGGCTCAGCCTGTGACTGTTGTGACCTACTGTTTGCTATCTGTGGTACATATTTTCTGTAGTAGCACATTTCAGTTCAGCACCAAGATGTGTGGTTCAACACTACTGCAGTTTAGTTGGTCTGGGTAGTGGCATGTTACCAATGATACAGGACCAGCCTGCTATTTCCCCAGCGCCTTTTCAGTTCATTGTTCTCTGCACCCAGGGGGCACCCTGACTGCATGATGGAGTGGTGGCTGCCTCATGTGGATGTGTTGTCAATGTGCGGTGTGGTGGTGCTACCGGCACACGTCTGGGTACTGTTGGAACAGTTGCAATGACTTGTGTGGTGTGAGATCCCCACACATGCATTTGGGCAATGAGGCAAGTCATTGCAAGGTGTCATTGCAAGGGACACCACCATGACGTTACCCCAGGAATGGTATTGACTGACTATCTAGTCTCAGACGTCTTGGTCATGTTGGTAGTGTTGATATGACTATATGCAAGGGATGTTGTGATGACACAACCAGTGGCACAGTAATTATACATGCCATCCATCCCATGTGCTGCATATGTACATGTAGGTATTTAGGCCTTGTGTTCAACATATGTCCAGGTTGTGTATGTGTTATGGTGCATGGCACTACCAAGGTGTAGGTACATGTGTAGATTACGTCAGCATGGTGCAACTTGCTTAATGTGCATTGTGTCCCTCTGCACTCCTTTGACATGCATTGTGTGAGTCCTATGTGCCTCCCCCTTCTTGCACTTGATATTTTAGCATAAATTTCCCCCATGCAGTCTGCGCTGTCCTGTCCTGCGATTCCTGTGACGATTTCCTCCGGGATGACCGCTGCAGCCATCTCCTCCATCTCGTCCAAGTCCTCTTGTGGTGCTGGACACCCACCTCTAGTTTGCAGTGCTGCCTTCCTGTTCCTTGCCCTTTTTCCCTTTGTCCTTCACTTGCAGTCATGCCACCGTTTCTTGCACTCAGTTATGGTTCTCCAGACCTCTGCCACACTGTTAATCTTATCCACTATCTGCTGCCAAATAGCCTCTCTCCTTTCAGTTGGCAATTTACAGGTGACAAAGAGTTGAGTTGATGCTCCATCACCTCTCTCACCAGTATTTCATGCTCCTCTGCACTGAAATGACACTTTCTCTTTTTCTTCTGCCTCCCCTGGTTCTTGCCTTTGTCCTCCTGACTGGTTCCTGGTTGGTTGGGGTCTCCCTGGGGTCTCTGCTGGCTTTCTAGGTCCATTTTGCCTCTCCTTTGAACTGTTTTCTCTGTTTGCATCTCTATTTGACGCTATTGCAGGCAAAAATGGTGCATTTCCGTTTTGCAACGTGTCTACATGTCGTAAAGCCGATTAGAGTCATGTTTCCTCTGTTAAAGTAATTTTGCCTTATGACAAGGTGCAATGGTTAACGTCGTGAAAAATTACACTAACATAATTTGAGCGCCACCCATTGTCATAGTATAAATATGATGCCCGGGTGGTGTTACAAAATGGCGCTAGTCAGTGCTAAACTTTTTGACGCAAAACTGCGTTAGCGCAGTTTTGCGTCAAAAAGTATAAATCAGGTCCTACGTTTGTAAGAATCTGGCCAGCAAGAGGCATTTTCATTAATTCTCAAATCACTGACAGAATATTGGAAGCACAAATACCATGTGGACGGAAGATCGTGTCGAAAATGACGACGACCTAAATGTCGAGAAGATAAGGTAAGTAGAAATAAGTAAGTGTAGATTTACTATTCTTAACTCCACATCTACGTACCTTGAAGATATATATATCATCAAGGTACATATATGAGGAGTTATATGTAGTAAAACTCTGCTTACATATAGAAACTTTCCTTCACAATATTTTTGCCCTCAATATTCTTAACATAATATTTTGTCCACACTATGGTGGTCATTATGAAAGTGGCGGTAAACACCGCTCCACCGACAATGGCGGTAACTACCCCCACAGGCTGGCGGTCCGGACCGCCATATAATAATGCACAGTAGAATCAGCCAGCGGGCCAGGCACACACCAACAGTATGGGAGAGCCGCCATCGACGGCGGTAGGCCTTTTCAGGGCCATTTTCAGCCCTGTTCTGCTGCGGGTATAATGATGTCAAGGACCGCCATGTGTGCCGCGACGGTCATCACGGCCAGGTAAGGCATGGCGGTCCCCATTGCAAGTATAGGGGGAACTGGGAGGCAACACCATAGGCACCTCCCATTCCCACAGTTATCACACCCATGACTCAAACCTCGTCCCCTACAACAAACTGCATGCCCCTTCACACTTACACAGCAAATTAAACATATTTCATTTTTACCAACACGACACGGTTCCACAACTCCCATGCAGACACCCCATTTAATCACCCAGACACCCCAGACACACATAGGGACACCCACACTCACCCAAGGACCCCGCTTGCCTTACATTCTTCGGGGTCCGCGATGATGGCTACTGGGGTCCCATGTTGTGTATGGGCAGTCCCACACCGCCGACGTTTTTCCACTGTCGTCCACACCGCCCAGCTGAATTCCTCATCATTATATGTCGGTATGCATAACGCCGCCACTGGCGGTCTTTTGTTGGCCGTCAGCACTGCGGTCGGTGGTGTTTACCGCCTTGGTCATAATGACCACCTATATCTTTTCTGCATGCCATAATTCTTTGCTTTCGTCTTTATTCCTTTCATTCATCCAGTTATTTATTTTTGTTGTCATTCCTTCTTCTCTTTCTTTTGCTGTATTTACATCATTCTTTTTTTTCACTCTCCTTTCAATACTTGGCTCTTTCTTTATCTCTATTCAGTTTGTCTTGCCTGCTTGCTATCTTTCTGTCCCTTTTTAAATTCTTAATTAACTTTCTTTCTTTCTTTCTTTCTTTCTTTCTTTCTTTCTTTCTTTCTTTCTTTCAACTGTCCCTTCTGTCTTCCTATTCCAAATTCATTATTTTTACTTTCTTATTGTCTTCCTGTCATCCTGCTCTCCTCTTTTTCATTATTCTGCCCCTTCTTTATTTCTTTCTACTATTCTCTTCTTTTTCCCCATTGCCTTTCCTTCCTGCCACCTTCCTTCCTTCGTCTTCAATTCCTTTTATCCATATTTGTATTCTTTATTGTTATATTCTGTTTACAAGCTTTTCTTGAATTTTTCTGTTGCCAACTTCTGTTTTTTATAATTGTATTTCTTCCTTTTAATCTTACTGTTCTTGTTTACATCCTTTGTTCATTCATTCTTCTCATTCTATCTGCCTTTCCTACTATTTCTCTTTCATTCCTCCTTTCCTGCTGTCTTTCCTTCTTTCCTTTCATTGATGGTCCTGTCTTTAGTTCTTTTAATCCTGCCTACTTTGTATCTGACAATATTTTATACTTCTTAGCAACCTTATGTACTGACTTCTTTTTCCGTCGTTCAGTTTGTTGGTCTCCCACTTTTCTTTATGCTATTTTCATAATTTCCCCCAATATTTACTGTCTTCTATCTTGTAACCTGGGGTCACAAATCAAATTCTATTTTAGACCACCTAGAGCAAGTCATTCTAAATCCTGCTGAAGCTGGTAGGCTGAGTGATTTACTGCGCCCTTGCTTAGAGTACACATTTAGGCCCATATTTATACTTGGTTTGCGCTGAATTAGCGTCATTTTTTTTACTCTAAATCAGCACAAACCTAATTCCATATTTATACTTTGATGCTAGACACGTCTAGCACCAAAGTTATGGAGTTAATGTCGTTTTCTGGACTTGAACACCTACCTTGCGTCAATGAGATGCAAGGTAGGTGTTGCCGTCCAGAAAAGGAAGATATGGCCTTTGCGCCATATTTATCCACCCATGCTAAAATCCAGCACTGGGTGATGAGGGCCTTAATTAATTAAGTAAAGCTTGCACCCACACCAGGAGGACAACTAAGGATGGTGGACCCATCCCAGGTAAGGCCTGGTAAGTATATATATATTTTTTATTTTACCCCGCTCGGAGGCCCTGACTTGGGGCACCCTGCACGGTGCTGGCCCCAAAGGCCATGCCCAGGGGACTTTTGTCCCCTGGGCATGGCCATTGGGGTGGTGGCCATGGCTCCTGTCTTTACTAAGAAAGGAGCCATGCCCATGGGGGTTGTCTGCCAGAAAATGGCACAACACTGCCTAGAGGCAGTTTTTCTGCCTCTGAATAGTGTAGCGCCATAATTCAGCGCACAAGCCCCAGTTTCCCCTACGCCTCCCTTGCCCTGTTAGCGTCCATTCCAAGGACGCTGACAGGGCATTAGTGCCATTCCATAAATATGGTGCCCGGCTGGCATCTTGAAATGGGTGTAGTCTGCGCTATACTTTTTCACGCAAAAACAAATAAAAAGTGTAAAAGTCATATTGAACATGCAATGGAATAATATAACTCATCCAGTTCAAACAACATGATATCGAAATAATTCTCAAAGGCACAAACATAGGAATAGAGGGGATATTCATTAAATAAGAAGCAAGAAAGTGAAATAGGCAACAAAGCCACCCAGTCATGAGTAATAGGCTGACATTAGGTTTACTCTAAATATATTTATTGTATTGGAAACACTAGCGGCCTAGTTTAGCATTTGACGATTCATACTCAGTCTGTCAGGGTGAGAACATTACCTCTGCAATTCTGATGGACTACCGTCCATCAAATTTAGAGATGACTGCCAGACCAGAGGCCATGCCTGTACACTGAAAGGAACCTCTGACACAACAGTTCATTTCAATGCTCAAAAGTTTTGGTTTAGGGCCATTCACCAAACTTGTAAAAGTGTTTGTTTTTCTGATACAACGAGCCCAAAGCAGGAGTTTGCTTCAGGAAAAAGACTGAGGACTGTCACACACTGGGAGTTTCTTCCAGGGTGTGGGGATCAATATTTTTTCTGCCACTCACAGCCAAGTCTTTCCTGGTGGTGGTAGACAGGAAAAAAAGCAATGCACTGTTTATCTGAAATAAGGCAGGCCATGTATTGGCCAAGTTCCGACAGCTCTTATTCCATCCGGCAGTTGACAGAAAACTTAAAGTCCATCTACTCCTAAATTAGGTGGGTGGAACTAGGGTTTGGTTTACCCTGTCTGCCAAACTCAAAATCAGGCCCTATATCTCTGTAGACCTAATAATGTGGTGGGTAAAGCAATTTGGACAATAGTATTTAATCTGCATTATAATTATCTCAGTAATAAAACATAAATGTAACATTGCAATATGCAGTACAGGACATTGAATAATACTGTCCATGGACCATATGAAAAGCATCTTCTCCCAAAAATTCCAGGACAAAATTCCAAACCATGATTTATCCAGTCAGGCTCTATGAACTCCCTTAACAGTATTAATAAACTTACCATAATAATTTATTATACATCATATCATATTGAGGGGCACTATGTAAAGATTCTGTAATATCAATAAAGACCTGCCTAAATATTCTTGTACTTGAGGGAGAATTGTAATACATCTAGTATCGCAAAACTATTTCAAAGTCCTAAGATTGTTTTTGAATCAGAATCTTAAGTCAAACACAACAGCCAAACATATTTAGGCCCATATTTATACTATGTTTGCGCCGGATTTGCGTCATTTTTATTGATGCAAATTCGGCGCAAACTTAACTCCATATTTATACTTTGGGGCTAGACCCGTCTAGCGCCAAAGTTATGGAGTTTGAGTCATTTTTTATACGTGAAAACCTACCTTGCGCTAATGACATGCAAGGTAGGCGTTCTCGTGCAAAAAATGACTCTAAGGCATGTGCACCTTATTTATCCTCAGGTGTAAAAATTACACACAGGAGGAGGCAGGCCTTAAAAAATGGCGCCCAGCCTGGGTCAGGGCAGGCGTTAAGGGACCTGTGGGCTCATTTCCATGGTGGGAGACCATGGAAGTAGTCCACAGGTGCCCTTCCCTGCATCCAGGGACACCCCCTGCCACCCTCACCCACCCCTGGAGGACACCCATGGATGGGGGGACCCATCCATGGTGAGTGCAGGTAAGTGCAGGTAAGTATAATTTTTTTTATTTTTAAGTGGCAGAGGGGAGTCTAACTTGGGCCCCCTTACATGCCACTGTCTCCTGGGCATGGCCATTGGGCAGGGGGACATGACTCCTGTCTTTGTTAAGACAGGAGTCATTTCCATGGGGGTAGTGCGTCAAAAAATTGCGCAAGTCAGGTTAGAGCCAATATTTTTGACTCTAACCTGACTTGCAACATCTTTGGCGTACAACCCCCAGACTTCCCTTTGCCTGCACTGACTGGTTAGTCAATTATTTTGACGCTAACCATGCCAAAGCACCGGCTAACATCATTCCATAAACAAGGCGCCCAGCTGGCGCATTGGAATGACGTTAGCCGGCGGTAAACTTTTTGACGCAAATCTGCCCAAGCGCTGATTTGCGCCAAAAAGTATAAATATGGGCCTAAGTATTGTTAACGATCACATTTCGATGCAAAATGTTTCTCAGTTCCTGCGCATAAATGATCATCGCTGCAACGCAGGCACCCTTGCACCATGGCGCAAGGTTGCGTGCGTTGGCACTAGGCAGCAGTTTGTGCTCCAGCACAGAGGAAAGTACAGAGATGCATCTAATTTCTGTAAATATGACGCATCCCTGAACTTTCAAAATGATGCACCAAGGTGCAACAAACTGGCTTGCAGTGCCACGCTTTGTCATTTCTTTGGAAAATGTCTTCACAATAATATATTACATTGGAAGATTTTACTTCTTTCATGAAGGAAACTTCTGGCCACCTTCAGTGACAAGCAATCAAAATCACAGGAAATGTAGTTTGTAAACCCAAGACCCCCAAATGGACTACATATGTCCATGGCTAATTTGTCCCATGGTTTGTCAGGAAACCCCAAATGTGCTAAAGATGATTCCATAAATGTATGTGTCCTGTCACTGCTTCCACAGGCAAAACAACTGGGCACAAACCTGTCAATTTCCCTTTCCATACCCAACCACCAAAAATCCATATGAGTTCTTGACTTCATGGAAGAAATTCCAACATGACCTTCATGCAATAAGGACAGATGTCTGTTGTATAAACTCACCAGTATCATAAATCTATCACATCAGCTTATCACTTCAAGATAGACAACTCACTCCACATGTTTGTAGTCTCCCAAACCAGTTCCAGAATGTACTGCTCCTTCATAATTACTCTGACAAGAAGTTGCATGTATTCATCCTCCGGTAGCTTCTTTCCATTCTCCCTTAGAAATTGCACCCCTACACCAAACCTCAGTGTCTGCTACCATTCATTCATCACCATCCATGGACTCATGCACTTACAAGGGTAATGAGATGCACCAAAGAATTGTGGTCCATTTGTATTTCAAATCTTGTGCCACAAACATACATCATGAAGTATTGCACTCTCCACCACCAAGCCAGTGCTTCTTTTTCCACAGTGTAGTAAGTATGTTCATCCCCTTTTAAGGACCTTAAAGCAGAAGCTTCCACCCACTGATTGCGCACATAGAGCACCCAATACATCTGCATTTGCATCAGTGAAAATAATAGCTTTAATGTTTACTTCAAATACTTGCAAAACCACTGACCTAGCTATATTTATGTTTTTCTTCTCAAATCCTTGTTGACAATCCTGTGTCCATTCATACTGGACCCCCTACTTCATTAAAACTGTTGGTGGTTGAACGTTCAGCAAAATGATCCCCACATTTAGCCCAAGATTGGGCTCCCAAGATGGAGCACAACTGATCCTCATCCATTAGGGAAGGTTCTTATTCTATAATTTTGACCAGTCTCAGTTTAGGTTTAACACCATCATTTGAAAGTGTATGTACCAAATATTCCACTTGAGGAACATTCGGTATACTTACGGTAAGTCCATTATCTTCCAATCACACTGTGATCTCACGGAATACACTATCAATGTTCTTCCTCATTCAATCCCCACACCAATACATCATCTTGAAAAAATAATACATTTTTTTAGATCCCCTAGCGGTCTTTGCATAACACGTTAGAATACAACTGATACTAATGGTAATCCAAAAGGTACACATAACAAGCGGTATGTTCCCTCTGATGTTATAAAAGGCGTAAGATGTTTAGATTCAGGATGTAAGTACACCTCTTGGTAAGCAATGGTTCTTGGTGAGCAATGCAAAGATCTAATGAGGTCCCTAGGCAGCGATCCTTGCTGTTGACTCTCCTTAAACATGCTCAGCACATGGAGGGCTAACTTCAGGGCCATCAATTTGTACAGTTCAATCGGCACTCCATTAGGGCTGACAGCCTTGCCAGAGTTAAGTAATGTATTTCATCTTTCATAATCCCCTCCTCAAGGAGATCTCATTCGAGTTTGCAAGACTCAGTAGACGGATGTTGGTCACTAACACGATGGACTCTTCCGCCGTGGCATTCACACCTGGGGAGAATATATGGGTGTAGTATGCAGCAAAAGTGTCTGCCACACTTTGTTTATCCCTCACCACTATTCCCTGCCCTGTCTTCACTTCTAACACCCATCGGCTGGCTTGTTCCCTCTTGTCAAACCAGGCTAAAAGCTTGCCTGCCTTGTTTCCTACTTCATATAAGCAGTGCTGCATGACTCTATGACTCGTCTTGGCAGCACCTGTTGCCACATCTCTGCATTCTTTCTGTGTTAGCAGAAGGGCATGCTTGGCTTCTGTGCTGCCACGCTAAGTAGGTCCCTACTCTAGCTTTTGGATTTCTTGTTCAAGTACCTCAAATTTGGCCCTTTTATGCCTCTTGTGCCCCACAATCAGTGAGAGGATCTGCTCTTCAATTACCATCTTATATGCCAATCATAGGATCTGAGACGAATCAACTGAAAAGTAATGCTCTGTTGCTTCCAGCAGACCCTCCCTAATTCACCTTATCATACCAGGGATTAAGCAATATCTCTTGGTTTTCAGGACTTATGTGAGGACCAAACACCACACATATTGGGGAGTGATCTGTGATGCCTCTGGGCAGGTGACAGACCTCTGAGTAATGATGACGTTGGTGTGTAAAGCTGAAAAGATAATAGATTTGGGAAAGGCTGCCAAGCGCACCTGAGTGGAATGTGTATTGGTACTCTCTGCGATTGTGGACCTGCCATATGTCCGTCAGATCGAGCATTGTAAGGAATCAGCAAGTGGGCAGCGAGAAGACCTCACCAGTTTGTGGGGCCAGCAGTCCCTCTCTTTGCATAGCGTCAGATTGAAGTCCCATCCCATAAGTAATTTTCTATCTGGCAGTCGGAGTAGCAAGGTGCTTAGTTCAGGGAACGTGATGTCATGGGGACATGACGGGGGCATAAACCGAGCATACATTATTCATCACTCCCTCCCAGGTCCTGGCTTGGTGAATGGTAATTGGGAGTAACTTTCTTATTAAAATACCCACCCCCCTTGAGCCTGTAGTGTAGCCCCATGGGCTACCATGTTGTAACCTCATCTATTTAGTTCTCAATATATGTTACCCATCATGTTGGTCTCTTGTAGTAGGATGATATCTGGTGCATAACATTTGACATACTGCAATATTACCACCTCTTAATTTTGTCCCCCCGTCCATTTACAGGCCTGGATGCAGCTCACAGAGTTTTGCTGTGAGGAGTTCCTTATAGTTCCCAAAAACTCGGCTCGGCCGCCCATTCGCACTGCTTTCTAATGCCAGCAGTGAGTCCCATGCTGCAAAATGAATGTGAATGGCAGCACACGGTCACATGCACACAACCATTTTGTTTTACTGGCTTTTCTTTGTTCTGTGGTTGGTGCTGGACCTGTTTTCCATCCACACTAGGGGCCAGATTTACAAGGCCCTAGTGACTCCTTGCGCCAAACTAGCGTGTTTTTTTCACGCTAATGTGGCTTAAGGAGGCAAGTTTCGCCACGCCATATTTACAAAGTGGTACAATGCCTGCATTGCCCAACTTTGCGAGCCCTTGCGCCACAATATGCCTCCGTCATGCATAATTTATGCAAGGGGGGCATTCCGGCATTAGTAGGCCTGCAAAATGGCATGGTGAAATCTACAAGAATTCACTGCACCATTTTGCCGTAATTTTTAAAGCCTGCTCAAAGCAGGCATTAAAGTGACTCACCCATTTTAATCAATGGACCTCCTTCCGCTTTACTGCATTAGCATCAAAAATGTCGATTCTGTTGCAGCAAAGTGCCACAAAAGTGCCAAAAATGTTGACACTATTTGCCTAATGTGTGCCATAGTGCGCTGTATTGTAAATACAGCGCATCCATGGTGTCGTTAGGTGGGGCAGGGGCGACGCAAGAAAACTGGTGCATCAGCACTGATGCACCAGTTTCTTGTAAATATGCCTCTAAATCTTGTCAATCCACCCCATCTCACTCTTCCACCCCTCTTTCAAATGTATTTTATTAGTGTGTCTTTGTGTCTGTGTATTTTATGTTTTTGTCTTCTTTTATTGTTCTTTGATCATTTTTGTACTTTTTTTGGTCTTCCCTTTACTTCCTTATTTCATCCTTTCTTTTATTAATTCCTTCCTTTTTCCTATTTCTTATTTTTTCCCCCACTCAGCGCCATGGCAGAGCAGAATGAGACTGTGCAAGGCGGGGCCAGTGCAGCTAGTATCGGCACACCTTGTGGCCGCCAAGGGATGCAGTCTGTGCCATTTTTTTTGCAAGCGGAGATGGCTGCACTTGTTTTTATGTGCAGTATCACCTCCCCTCCATGTAGGCAGCAGGCCCAGGAATGGATACGACTTGCAGGAGTGTTGGCTGCTGTGGGGGAGGGTGCACCATTGTGTGCAGAGGAGGACTGGAGTTAAGTGCACCCAGCAGCAGTTCATGCACCGCTGGGCCAACATCCTCAGCAGGGAGCAGGACCTTTTTGGACTGATGGGTGTCCAGGTTGTGGGACTTGGTGAGTAATTATTTGTTGTGTTCTACAATGCTAAACATTTTTTCAGATAGCATGCTGCTCACACTCACAGGTATGTGATCCAATTTGAGCAAGCCAGGTCCTGGGAATTACCTAATTATACTTGTTGGCTCTCTCTTGCTCTGATTATTAAAAAAGTCATGCACACTCCTCTGTCCTGTCACTAAGATAGTGGTAGTAGTAATATCAGTGAGTTAGTGTTCTCTGTGTGTTTCTTTATGTAGCTTGTACAGTCCCAAGCAACATCCCAGTGATGTGTAGTATTTAGCTATGCACTGAAAAGGTAGGCTGAGTTGGACCATCAAAGTGGGTAGATAAGCAAAGACCATTTGTGGCAATCCATTAGTAGTTCCAAATGTAGTTTAGAAAATTTGGAACTCTAATGTGAAGATTGCAGACCCAAGCAAGCTGTTCTACACGTTTGTTGAGAAGGTTTTCTTTTCCTTGCTCATGCTCAAACAGTAAAATGAGAGAGTGGCCATGGTCACAGTGGACCATCTCAATGTTGTGTTGTATGTATTATTCAGTATACCAGCAGTTTCAATGAAAGTGCAGCATGGCAGGAAAGTAGTATGAGCACTGTTCCATTGCATTTGCCACCCAAGACCATATGTACTTCATTGACCAATTTATTCCACCCCTTCATTGTCCTTCAGATGACTCACAGGCATCTTTGCTCTGACCCTCCATTATGAAATTTTTATTTGGCTTGACTACCTGGCTTTTCTAGCACTATAAACCAACACAATGCTCAAAAGTGATATGTTCAGTAGAAGAGAAGATATTGCTAACCGAACTGTAGTGATACATTGTGGTTGTATTTTGTTAAAAAAAATAATAATAATAAGGGGGGCATACCTGGCATCTAAAATGTGTAATTTATTTCTAGCCACACAGACCACCAGTGCTGTGGCCAGCGGTAGCGCCAGTTTACCACAAGTGGAGGCGGTTGGAGAGGGAGTCCCAGCAGAGGCAGGGACGAGTGGTTGCAAGACACATTGCTTGTTTACTGACAATTACTAGTATACTCACTGTGTTGGTTAAGCGAGGCAGATCCCACCCATCATCATTCTTCTCCTCCCTGCCCATAGCATTTCACGACCCATGACCTAACTGCAGCACGGTTCAATTCAGCACTGCGGTCTTGGCTGTACAAAGTGCGCCTGCTTCAGTTAATGCATCATTTACGTTTTCAATGCATTGCAAACCACAAACAAGGTGTGTTTCTCTTCCCTCCCACTGCCCACTCAGTCACTTCCTAGTATTTCACTCCTTTATTTTTTCCTAAGCTCTCAGCATGCCTCACATTTTTCTGGCCATGCGATTCATATATTTAATGGCTTCTATAATGGATTGTAATTGATGTTTTCTCTTTTGACATTTGTCAGCTTCAGTGGCTGATTAAGACAAAGTTTAGGCACATGATGATGATCAGTGACACCCCACTATTCTATAGTGAAATCTCTATCTACCCAACCTAATGCCTCTAATTTACCCTGCAATACAGTAAGTTAAGTTTCCTTTCCTTACTGACAAGAAAATGTGTTTGTTGGGAATAATTTGTGTTTGAGGACAAGACTAGGGAGTAACTCTGGATTAATAGCCTGAAAGGGATACGTGTGACAAACATGTCCAATAAAATCTACATATCCTGTTCCTTTCCCTGTGCTGTAGTGCATCGTTTTTCCTCACCCTCTACTTGCGGCAGACAGGATATCCGCAGGTTATACATGACATGTGTAGCGTAGTATTATCATTCATCTGCCTCTTTGAAGTCACAGTAGAATTGAAAGCCATTTATACAAGAGTGGGCCATTGGAATCAAAGTAAGATAGTTGTCCATTACAGCTGACCCAGCTGGAAACTAAAGAGAGTAGCAAATTAGTATTCAACACGCTAACTGGCATGCCTCTATTAATTTAGCACAACAAGAATACTAGTGGATGATTCCTTACTCATTAATGAGAATTATTTCTTTTTATTTTACACACAAAGTGTCCATTTAATTTTTAGGAAATCCTTTAAAAGAGAAAAAAACATTACTTTTTTAATCTGATGCTGTTCTGCCTTAATTCTTCTCAGCCAGTCAGTGCTTTTAAGTGGGGCACGTGGGGGTAAAATGGCCCTGTGACTCCCCTAACCACATTAATTTCCAATGGCCCTAGGGGAACAGAAATATATTGCTACTGTGCCACTATATAAGTTTAAACAAGTGTTTGCATAGAGCATTGTTTACAATGTATCTTTTTTTTCTTTATTGATATAGCTACTCCTGCTGGTCCACACCACCACAGAAATGGCAGGAGATAGCAGCCCAGCTGTAGAGGCAGAGATTAGAGGCCACCCTTGCACAGTACCGACAGCTGGAGGAGGAGGAGGCTGAGGCACATGCTGCTGCCCTGGGCCCCACTTCTTCCAGTCACCTGCCTGTACCTCCACCCCGTCAGGCAACAACATCACCAGTGCTGCCGGCAGCTGGCAGCCACGTGCACCACCACTGCTGCTCTCCTCCCACCCACACTGTCTGTTCCAATGTCATGTGCTTTATAGCTGCCGCAGTAAGGCAGACAGATGGCATGTCTTGAGGCCCTGCAGGGAGAATTGCAGGCCTTCCTCAAAAATGCCCTCTCCTGAGCCCTTTTTTAATTTTTTGTTTTAGCGGAAGGGACTTTTGTTGTGGGTAAATAGGGCAGGAATTGGGCAGAGCAATTACTTTGGGACTTTGTTTTTTCATTGGACATTTAGGCCCAGATTTATACTTATTTGTGATGAATTTGCATCAATTTCTTTTACGCAAATTCAGCGCAAACCTAACTCCAAATTGATATTTTTGAATTAAACCCGCCCAGTGCCAAAGTTTTGGAGTTAAAGTCATTTTTTGCTTGCGGGAAACTACGTTTGCTCAATGAGATACAAGGTAGGCGTTCCTGGGCAAAAAATGACGATATGGACTTAGCGCCATATCTATCCCCTGTGCTAAAATCAAACACGGGTGGAGGGGGTCTTAAGGTGCTAAGCTTGCTTAGCACCATTGCTTAATGCCTGGGTCAGGGCAGGCGTTAGGGGACCTGTGAACCTATTTCCATGGTCAGAGACCATGGAATGGGTCCACAGGTGCCCTTCCCTAGCCTGATGGGACACCCCCACCCACACTAGCGGGACGCCAGAGGGTGAAGGGACCCCATCCTCTGGTGAGTAAGGTAAGTACAGGTAAGTATTTTTATTTGTTTTAAAGTGTCATAGGGAGCCTAACTTGAACCCCCCCCTACATGGCACTGGGCCCAATGGCCATACCCACGGGGCATATGTCCCCTGGGCATGGCCATTGGGGTGGTGGGCATGACTCCTGTTCTTACTAAGACAGGAGTCATGTCCATGCGGGTTTTACGTAAATAAATGACGCTAGTCTGGTTAGATGCATTTTTATTCCTCTGCCCATACTAGCGCTGTTGGACTTTTTTTCCCTTACGCAGGGTCATCCCCAGTCTTTTTGCCTCCTTCCTCCTGGTTGTTCTGACCTCTCGCTGTTGGCTCTAGGACTCTGAGCAGTTTATCACTGCTGACCAGTGCTAAAGTGCAGGTGCTCTCCCATCTAAAGTTGGTATGATTGGCTTATACCTCATTGGCATATTTAATTTACCTATAAGTCCCTTGTACAGTGGTATCTCTATACCCAGGGCCTGTAAATTAAATACTACTAGTGGGCCTGCAGCACTGCTTGTGCCACCCACCGAAGTAGACTTTCAAACCTGTCTCAGGCCTGCTTGCGCAGGACCTGTGTGCACAGTTTTCTGACACAGGGACCTGGCATCTAAATTTACTTGCCAGGCCCAGAACTTCCCTTTTACTACATGTAAGTCACCCCTAATGTACGCCCTAGCAAGCCCTATGAGCAGGGTGTCATGTATGTAGAAAGGCAGGACATGTGCCAGGTTGCGCGGGCTGTCCTGGTAGTGACAAACAGCCTAACTTGGTGTCTCACTGCTGTGAGTGCTGCCTTCTCATAGGATTGCATTAGAAATGCCCAGCCTTATGTGTAAGGGGTATTGTCTGATTTATGAGGGGTAGCGTAGGTGTGTTTGGTATGGTTGTGATGGTGATAATAAATGCTGCTTACTGGTGTGGGTGTATTTTTTATTACTATCACAGAAATGCCACTTCTAGAAAGTGCACATTTATCTGTGCTTATGACTCTGGTGTTTTGCTGCTTGAGTCCAATCCACGTCTGGGCAGAGTGACAGTTGGGGCGTTGTGCATACTTTTCAGACAGCCTAAACAAAGGGAAGGTGGAGGTGTCACAGAGGTGCATCTGCATACTGAATAGTCTTCCTGGGCTGAGAGAAGGGAGAGGTGCGGCACAACTACATTTGTAAAGGCTGTGCCCTGGCCTCACACAATAGGGTTGTTAACCCCTCACTGATGTCTGGAGACTGTGCTGAAAAGAGAGAGAGGGGGCACTCCCAGAAACAGTTGTAACTGGCTGGAACCTCCTCTCCCTACCATTGCAAAACATTGTAAGGACTGAGTATAAATATAGGGGAATTTTCCCCACAATCTGGAGACTCTTTGAACATCATGAAACTGGACACAGAAATGCTGGAATGACTCACCAGGGACTGCCATGGACTGCTGCTGCTGCTGTGCTGACCTGTTACCTGCTTGGTCACTGTAAAGGACTTGCCACTTGCTGCCTTTCCCTTGTGCTGGCCTGTTGCTGGGCCCCTCCACCTGTGGGCTTTTTTCTGGAACTCTTGCTCCCCAGGGGCAGGGTGCTATGGCCCCTGACCCCTGCCTTTACCTTGAAGCTCGAGGGGTGCTTCACCTTGCCCAGGAGCTGAGCGCTTGGGAAAGCGCTCCATTAGGGGGTTTTCTTAGCGCTTGGAAGCGCTCCCCCTTGCTGGTATCTTGCGCAGTTGGAAGCGCTATATCTTTGGCTAAGAGAAATCACCGCCGCGACCCAGGCTGTGTGGTTGCAAGCGCCGGAGTCGCGCTGCCTTTCCGTGCCCCTGGTGCACCAGAAGAATCCTTTTTTTTGGTATACTTGGAGCTCGAGCGCTCCTGTCGTGCCCCCGGGGTGAAGCGTGCTCCGTGGAGCGCCCCCGGGGCACTGGCAGGCACCGACTTTGGTGCCTGCATCTTCTTCTATGGTCGGGCGGGCCGCATGTAAAAATTGTTCACCGGGTGGGGGGAAGGAAACCTCATTGGAGGTTCCCTCCGGCCCCAACGAGGCTGTCCTGCTTCTTCTTGGACCACGGGCGGGGCGAAAGCCTCACCAGAGGCCCCCTGCACCGCTGGTCCTTGGATATGGCCCTTGTGTGGTCCAGTTTGGGATCTTTTGGCTCCCCCCTTCGTGGAGAGCCAGTCAAGTCCTGGAGGTGCCCTACAAGGTTCGAGGGTCCCAGGAGCGGCCCGCCCTTGAATCGGAGGGGGTGCGTGGCACCCCCTTCCTCCATAAAAGTATTGGGTGACATTGGCCCCCCATGTGAGGGCCAGTGGAGGCCCAGGGGGCCCAGGGGGACCCCAGTGATCGCAGGCTCCAGGAGGGGCCCATCAGTAGTGCAGAGGGGGTGCGTGCCGCCCCTCTCTTCCCAAAATTTTAAGGAGGCCCCCCCATTACACAGAGGAGCACCGGGGCCCCTTTCTGCTTTGTCTTCTATGCACTGGAGGTGCCTTTATCATCAACCAGGAATTTCTAAGGGACAATGTATATACCAAAAGTTCTTATTAGAGACTTTATTGTATTATATGTTGCCTACCTGTTTTATGATGTTTTTATACATGTGTGCAAATGTTCCTTTTATGAACATGCTTACTAATATGTTTTTCTAACTTGTCATATGTTTTCTAGTGTTCCTACTATGGCCATTTTATGATATTCTTATGACAAGTGCTCTGGTGTTATGGTTTTCCCTGACTATTGCTTATGTTGCAGAATACTGAGTAACCTGTGTCTTATGTGTAACTACTGCTAGTTTGCAGAGTAACTAATGTGTAACGTTCTGACAACTGCTAAGGTAGCAGGATAATACTGATATGTGATGTTTGGTCTAATAATTGCATTGTGTACAATACAGTATATTTTCATATAATCTGGTGTTGTGTTTCCTTTGTGGTGGGGATATTGCGTCACGTGTGTTGTGTGTGTTGTGCAAACGCTTTACACATTGCCTCTGGGATAGGCCTGATTGCTCGTGCCAAGCTACCAAGGGGGTGAGCAGGGGTTATCTTGGACGTGTAACTCCCTTGCCCTGACTAGAGTGGGTAAGTTCTGCCTGGCTGAAGTGCATACCCTAGTCAACCAGAAACCCCATTTCTAACAAGCGCCATCCTTTGACGCACAACCTCCTGTTTCCCCTATGTCTCCCCTACCCGTCTAGCATCCTTTTTTATGACGCTAGCGGGGCCATACCGTCGGCTACTGTCATTCCCTAAATATGACGTCCGGCTGGCGTTTTGGAATGGCGCTGGCCGACGGTATACTTTTTCACGCAAAACTGCGCTAACGCAGTTTTGCGTGAAAATGTATAAATATGTCCCTTACTTTTGGACATTGGTTAGGGTGATATTGTTTGGGGATAGGGTTGGGACAAGTGTGGGTGGAGAAGGTGGGTTTACTTTGATTCTTGTTGATTAAAGTGAACATTTCTATCATACTTTATACCTGAAGAAGTTTTTTGTGCTTTACTTTTAATTTGCACTGCCAGTTTTTTCAATCTGCTTCTCAAAGTGTATACCAGTTAGTCATAACGAGTTATACCCTTGTTCTACTTCCCTCTGTAATGACTAATTAGTGAGGTATGCTGCCACGCCTTATATTGGCTACAGCAACCTAAACCTAGATAAATAATTACTTATCTGAAGCAGAAGTTAGTTATTCTCTAACTAAATTAGTTCACTTCACTCCATAGCTCTCTTACCTGAATAGATAAAGTGATGGCTGATACCTTTCTCAATCTTCTAAATCATTACTGGAGGGTTTCCCAAGTTTCCTTCTTAATAGTGGTGGTAGTGCACTAACAGGGAAGGCATCACAAGTGCAGGTCCCACTCCCACCTAGGTGCGCTCCAACTATAGGACTAATCTAAGGATTATCCATCACAGACAACCCAATTGAAAGAAAAACACAGTTAGTGGTTATATATTTATATCATAGCTTTGGAAGAACTGAGACCAGACTACTACCACCAGGACACAACAAAGTATACCTGAGATTATAACAAAAACTAGCAATAGTAATTTCTTCTGAGCAATGAGGAGCATGGAATTTAATTAAAACTAAAGTCATGAAATCCTTCTTTTTCTTGCTGAAGATCTGGAAGGCAGTCATTCCAAAATAGGAGGTACTTGCTCAGCATGAATATAGGAAGCGGACTATCTATGTGGTGCACTAAAATGAAGCACACCGTGCAGAGAGTCCAGTGGATCCCCAAAGGCTTGCAGAGGCAGAAATAAATAGGTCTAGTGCTCTATTTGTGGTAGTGTAGGCAAGCAGGTAGGCTTATAAAGGAGTCGTGTTTAGCATTTGTTGTACTCACAGAGGCAATAAATGAGACACACACTCAAAGAATAAATCTGAAACCAAATTAGAAAAATAACGTTTGCTTTTACATATTCTTTGAACCAGAGAACGTTGCTGTAAGGTAAGCAGTTTTTAAAGTCTTCCCTATCAACCTATGGGAGGAAAACAAGAATGCAGTTTTGCAAGTAGGTACACAAATTACACATCTAGTCTTCGGGGTTTTAGGTCAACACCAGGCAAGGTTCAAATCCATATGAAGAGTGCACCCACAGTGGCACAGGGGCAGCCGGGAGCAAAGGTCAAATTTGGAGTCTAGTGCCCAATGTTAACCAATGGAGACTGGAGGTGAACAAAGATGTGCTGCTCTCAAGTGAGTAAAAGCGGTGTCAGAGGCAGGTGTCCTGAGGTTGAGGCAAGCATCAGGGAGGTCACAAGGCAGCCTGAAACTTAGACCCTCAGTGGCATGGAGGCAGCTAGGTGCCGAGTGCCAACACAGCTTTGGGTGCCCAATGTGAACTAATGAGATGGGGGTAACCAAAAAAGCGCTGCTCACAGGTCAGTAACTCAAGGCCAGAGGGTCGATCTCCTGGAGTTCAGGTAAGTACAAGGCGGGCCACAAGGCAGCACCAAAATTACACCGCCAGCGGGCACCCAATGTAAATCAATAGGGGAGATCAGTCCTGGGAAAAAAGGCTGCAGGCTCTGGCCAGGGGGCTGAGAGAAGAAACCCACAGCTGCCTAGGTAAGTTCAGATGCCAGGGGTAGTAGGAACACCAATGGTTGAGCTCCCCAAGGCCAAGGGGCTTTGGGTGCAGGGGTGTCTCTTGGCATCAGAAACAGCTTACCAGGCAGGCCACGGTTAGGGGGAGTCTTTGGATTGAGTCTGCAGGCTTTGCGGCACGGTCTGGCAAGAGTCAGCCCACAGTGGTCTCTGATTCAGAATCACTGGGGAACTTTCACAGGACCAGTGGTTCACTTGGACTTGGGCTGTGGGTGTTGGGTGCAGAGCTGGATACAGAAGTGGTTCTGCTGTTCCTCAGGCAGACTTATTCTTCTTTGAAGTTGGTATCTTTTGGACAAGTCCGCTGTCCACAGGAGATCTTGGTCTTTATTGAAGACACGCAATACTCCAAAGGCTTTGGTGGTCGCTCAGCTCAGGGCAAGTCGTCTTTTGGTGCAGGTTCTTCGAGGGATGCAGAAAGGCCGGTAGGGTTGGGGCCAAGGCAGTTGGTGTCTTCAGCCTTCGCTGCTGGTGCGACTCTGTGGTGTCCAGCTCTTCTTAGGTCGACAGGAATCTGAGTTCTAGGGTCCAGGGGTGACACCTAAATACTGAATTTAGGGGCATTACAGGGAGTGCCAGGTGGAAGCCAATGGCCTATTCATCTTTAGGGTAAATATACCCTTCTTATGATCACTTCTTTTTGGAAGTGGGCATAGCCCTAACACTATTGGCCTAATTCCTTCCACACAAGATGGAGGAATTTGAAAAGTAGTGTCCAATTCAGCTTGTTCACCTTAGAGATGGGACTTGCAAGAAGTGGGCACTTCTCCTAATTTAGCTACTTTTCCAACCTGTGCTGCCACCAATAGTGGGGTCAGGACGGTGGGGTTGGTCATCTCCACCATCTGGAGAGACCTGGGACACATTATAAAGGCAGCATGGCATTTGAAGCTTTCCGTCCGCAAAATGTCCATCTGGGGCACGGTGGTAGCACCTCTAAGAGGGCATGCTTTTGTGCTGAGCCATCGAGAGCATTAGCCAGAACTCTGTCTAAGGTGACTGCACTGGTTTTGAATAGTCAGTGCCCATGCTAGGAGTTGGTAGTTTTTCAGGGGGCACCTCTAGGGGCCCTCTGAATTCATGTATTAACAAATCCATCACTGGATTCAGTCAGGGTTTATTAATATGAGATGTTTGATACCAAGCATCCTTATTTTCTGTGAAGCCATAATGCTGCTGGGAAACCCGTAAGTACCAGTGTCCAGCACATGAACTTAAAATGGCTTCCCTGTTCACTTACTATGTCGGAGAATTCCACAACAACATAGGAGTGGCATATCTGCTCATGCAGTTATGCCCTCACATGTAATATAATGCATGCTGCCTCTAGGACTGGAAGGCTTTCCAGAGGGGTGACTTACAAATATTGAATGAAGTGTAAAGGGAGACAAGGCACACACGTTCAGTGCCATGTTTTGCTTTCAATCAATCAATCAATCAGTACATGTAGAGAGCGGCTTATCATCCGTAGGGTCTCAAGGCGCTGTGGTGGGCATGCTGATCATTCGAAGAGCCAGGTCTTGAGATCCTTCCTGAATTGCTCCAGTGATGCTGCCTGTCTGAGTTTCAGATTGAGTGTGTTCTATGTTTGGACTGCGAGGTAGGAGAAGTATATACCTCGAGCTGTGCTTTTCTTGTTTCTGGGTATGGCGGCGAGGGCGAGATGGGTGGTTCGGAGTTACCTGACGGGGTGTAGAAGGTCAGGCGGTGGTTGAGGTAGTCTGGTCTGATGTTGTGAAGTGCCTAATAGGTGTGAGTCAACAGTTTGAAGGTGATGCGTTTGTCTACCTGGAGCCAATGAAGGTCTTTGAGGTGGGCTGAGATGTGGTTGTGGCGGGGGATATCCAGGATGAGTCTGGCTAATGTGTTCTGGATTCAGGCTGATGGCTTTTCATTCTTATTCTATATGTTGTGTTTATATGTATATATGTTTATGTGTATAATAAGACATTTTCTTTTGTATTAAAATTTCTATCTGCATGGATATACTTCCTTTTTTTTGGTTAGCTTTACATTGGTACATGTATTTTTCTTTGGTTAGTTATTGTCTGTTTACACTTTTCAGGAAAGGGAGAAAATTTAATTAGCATTTCAGTTAGAATTCATTAGGATCTCTTATGTCATCTTATTAAGATATTATATTATCTTCAAAGTATAGACACTGTCTTGTTGATGTGCCCCACTGATTTGTTTTTTCATTATTAGAACGGGTCTACTTCTGTAAACCCGGTATTACATATCAAGGCAACAATGTGTGTCAGTGTATGAGCACCCATAAGTTTATTCTTATAAATTTAGAATGTGCATTTATTTCAAGTAATGAGTTGCCTTTTGTTGTTGAATGTGTTCTGGATTCTATGTAGTCTTTCTTGTAGCTTCTTTGTGATGCCGGCATAGAGAGCGTTGCCTAGTCCAATTTTCTGCTGACCAGGGCGTGGCTGACCATCCTTCTAGTCTCTGTGGGGATCCATTTGAAGATCTTTCGAAGGAGCTGCAAGATGTGGAAGCAGGCCGAAGAGACGGCATTGACTTGACGGGTCATGGAAAGCACTGAGTCCAGGATGATGCCCAGGAAGCATGTGTGGTTGGTGGGGGTGGTGGCGTTTCCCAGGGTGGCTGGCCACCAGGAGTCATCCCAGGAAGAGGGGGTGGAGCCAAGTCCAAGGATCTCTGCCTTTTCCAAGTTGAGCCTGAGGCAACTGGCTTCCATCCAGATGGTGAAAATTCTCATGCTGTTGTGGAAATTTCTCTTGGCTGTTGATGGGTCATTCGTCAGGGAGAGGATCAGCTGGGTGTCATCGGCATAAGAGACAAAGTTTAGTCCATGTTGTCTGACGATCTTAGTGAGTAGGGCCATGTAGATGTTGAAGAGGGTCGGGCTTAGTGAGGATCTCTGGGGTACTCTGCAGCATGTATCTTTGAGTGCCAAAGTGTATGGTGGGAGTTTGACACTCTGGGTTCTTCCGGTCAGGAAGGATTGAATCCATTCCAGTGTTTTGCCTTGGAGGCTGGTGTCATGGAGTGTGGTGCAGAGGGTGGAGTGGGAGACTGTGTTGAACACGGCAGAGAGGTCGAGGAGGCGCGGATAATGTCTGTGGCTGCAAGGAGGGCTGTCTCAGTGCTGTGATTGCTCCTGAATCTGAATTGTGAAGGGTCCAGAATGTGCTTTGATTTGAGAAACTCTGTCAGTTGCATGATGATGGCCTTTTCTGTTACCTTGGCTGGGAAGGGGAGCAGCGAGATGGATCTATAGTTTTCCATCTCCCTTGTGTCGGCGGAGGGTTTCTTTAGGAGCGGGTTGATCTCTGCATGTTTCCAGTCAGATGGGAAGGTGGTGGCTTTCAGGGAGTGGCTGATAGTTGGGCACAGGTCAGATGTGATGGTGGGGCTGGCCAGATTGAAGAAGTGGTATGGGCACAGGTCAGAGGGTGGCCTTGAATGGATGGAGTTCATGAGTTTCTGGGAGTCTTCTGTGGAGATAGGGGTCCAGTGGTTCAGGGTCTGCAGCGTGAAGTCCTTGGTGATGCTTGTGGGTGGTGGGGGCGGTGTTTTCATTTTGGTTCTGCACCAAGACACACAACCTGCGAAAGCAGCACTGGGTGCAATCAGTGAGAGGGTCCCTGAGGTTGGCACAATTCGTGCTGCAGCCCTCAGGGGCCTTCCATTAGTATCCCATGTCCAAGGTACCACGGGCACCATTTACCCGGGACATACAGTGGTAGCTAAAGGTTTTCCAATTGGGAAAAATGACTGTGCAGTTTTGGGGAAAGAGATCTGGTACTGGCGACCTGTTTAGAAGGTACCCAGTACACTTTCAGTCGAAATTGCACCAGAAACCAGGCAAAAAGTGGTTGGGTTACCTTGTCAAAAAGGCACTTTCCTACAAGGAACTCAACCTCCTGTTCTGCTCCTACTTCAGGAACATTTGCTAGTACTGGCTGTGGCATTTGTCCACTTTGCTCAGTTTCCTGCAACGTCTGGGTACTACTTTGCAAAAGAGGCAAATCCAATTCAACATCATTGCTCATTGGCATTGTAATGATTGCAGTGGTTGCCTCACTCACAGACATGGGCTTGGGCTTAGATTTGGGTTGTGCAAATGATGCATGCCTGGTGTTCCCAGCTGGCTTCCCACAGGAAAAAGGTTGAGGTTGTCACAACAGTGGTGGAAAGCAGCTTCTTTTCACTGGCCACTTTTTTGGCAGCACCTTTCTGTGGGGCCCTCTTGAAGCTGTCAGTTGGTATTGTCAGTGGCACTGAGCTGCTATAGAGAAAGAGATTGGAGAACTCACATCACATGTGTGGTAACATCACTTTGTACAGGCCTTCTGTCTGTGAATATTGTGGGTGATGTTGCTTGTACACCTCAAAGCAAACAAGCACGAAAAATATTTACTGAAATGTGGAATTGTTGCAGTTTGAATTAGTAAAGACAAAGACAATATCATTAAGTGTGGTTTGTTACTTAGGTTCTTATCCTAAATAATTAACAACAATATATCCAACCATTCCAAAGTCAAACATCACCACCGTAACATAAAATTTAATTTCCAATCAAGATAACAAGATACAGAAGTAACTATGGGGCATATTTATACTCTGTTTGCGCCGGAATTGCGTCGTTTTTTTTGACGCAATTCCGACGCAAAACTAACTCCATATTTATACTTTGGCGTTAGACCCATCTAGCGCCAAAGATCTTGGAGTTTGCGTCATTTTTTTGCGTGGACACCTACCTTGCGTTAATGATATGCAAGGTAGGCGTTCCCGCCTAAAAAATGACTCCGAGGCATGTGCGCCGTATTTACACTCCTGGGCAAAAATGACGCCCGGGAGTGGGCGGGTCAAAATAAATGACGTCCAGCCGTTTTAGCGTCATTTTTTAACGCCTGGTCAGGGCAGGCGTTAAGGGACCTGTGGGCTCGGAAGGAGCCCAGAGGTGCCCTCCCATGCCCCCAGGGACACCCCCTGCCACCCTTGCCCACCCCAGGAGGACACCCAAGGATGGAGGGACCCATCCCAGGGAACTTAAGGTAAGTTCAGGTAAGTATTTTTTATTTTATTTTTTCGTGGCACAGGGGGGCCTGATTTGTGCCCCCCTACATGCCACTATGCCCAATGACCATGCCCAGGGGACAGAAGTCCCCTGGGCATGGCCATTGGGCAAGGGGGCACGACTCCTGTCTTTGCTAAGACAGGAGTCATTTCAATGGGGGTTGGGAGTCAAAAGAAATGGCGCTAATCGGGTTGAGGCGAAAATTTTGCCTCAGCCTGACTTGCCCCATTTTTTGGCGCCCAAGCTCCATTTTCCCCTACGCCGGCGCTGCCTGGTGTAAGTCATTTTTTTTTACGCACACCAGGCAGCTCCGCCGGCTAACGTCATTCCATAAATACGGCGCCCGCATGGCGCTTTGGAATGGAGTTAGCCGGCGTTAAATTTTTTGACGCACAACTGCGTTGGCACAGTTGTGCGCCAAAAAGTATAAATACGGCCCTATGTGTTTTATGTGCATCTATTCTAAGGGTAACACCTGTGTCAGTCAGGGAGGTGCATGGGAAAATTGAATAATCCTTAAATAATGAAGACTATTTTGCACCTACGGCAGGCAAGAGGATCCAGGGGGAAATTGAATAATCCTTAAAAAGAAATGATGCTACTGTGTGTGCATCTACTATGGCAGGCAGGAGGTTCAGGGGAAAATGGAATAATTCTTAAAAAATGAACGCTCTTGTGCAGCTGTTCATCTATGGCAGTCAGGGAGTGGATGGATGAAGGCAAAATGAAATAAAAAAGAAAAATTAAAATTAAAAAATTAAAATAAAGAGTAAGTAAAGAAAAATTAATTGCTGGTGTACTACAGGACTACGAAAAACTAATTGGGAGGCAAGGAGGTGCAGGTGAAAAATGCAAAAAAATGCATAAAAAACTGTTCAGCATAATCATAATTTACATATACTACAATGATCCTCAAGCATAATATTAACTGATATCAGGGAAAAGAAAAACAATTCACAAAAACAAAAAAGCCATAGCCCTCTCCTGTAAATCTCCCTAAAAAATAGCTTTGAAAACTGGAATAAAGGGTGGCTGCACAAAATGGCCATGGGGCAAATGGTCAACCAACAACAACAGCAAGCAATAAGGCATGGAGAACAAAGAACGCATGCAAGCCTATGGCAAAGCAACCAGGCTGGCTACATAAAATGTTTGCCTACTAGATGGTAAAACAACAGCAAGCAAGGAGGTATGGAGAACAAAAAACACTTGCAAGCCTATAGCAAAGCACACTGGCTGGCTACACAAAATGGTCGCTGGCCACATGTTCAAACAGCAACAGTAAACAAGGAGGCATGTGGAACAAAGAACACATGCAAGACTATTGCAAAATCACACTGACTAACTATTTAAAATGGCTGCCGGTCACATAGCCAAACAACAACAGCAAGCAAGGAGGCATGGAGAACAAAGAAAACATGCCAGCCTATGGCAAAAACACATTGACTAGCTGCACAAAATGGTTGCCGGCCAGATAGCCAAACAACAACAGCAATTAAGGAGGCATGGAGAACAAAGAACACATTCAGGACTTTGGGGACTGACTACACAAAATGGCCCCTGGCCATATGGCATGGAGAAAAAAAGATGAGTGGTGGCATATGACAAACATTCTCTCACATACACACTGGCCACACAAAGTAGGCATGGTAACACTGAAGAAAAAAAAAACGACCCTTTATTCAGCAGTACAAAAACAAAAATTAACTGAGTTAAACAATTTTGACCACAACACACATCCTCCAATTGCATCAAATACTACTCACCTATACACTTTTTGCAAACAAAATGTGAAAAACAAAAAATAACCTACATTCTTAATTTAATTCAATGCCATCTCTGCCCTAAATTATATATTTTTGATTAAAAACAGCATATACAACAAAAACAGTTCTTTTACGCACTAATGACTAGAATAGGACCTACTGACTGGATAGCCCATTGACAGACTAGGCCACATAGTAAAATAAACGAAGATTGCAAATGTGATGAACATGGAGAAAATGTACTGATCTGTGCAACATTTTCGTTTACAAAAGATGAAAAATGAAATGCAAAACATTAAGTAGGCCCCTACTGAAACTCCAAGCCACCCACCACAATCAAATTTAAAAATCAAATAAATGTACAAAGAGATACTGGTGCATGCCCTATCACACAAACAACAGTACCCTTATACAATAGATTTTGAACTTACATGTGCCATCATAAAAACAAAGGCCCATATTTATACTTTTTTAGTGCTGCGTTTGCGCCGCTTTTTGACTAGAAAATGGTGCAAACTTGCAAAATACAATTGTATTTTGCAAGTTTGCGCCGCTTTGGCGTCAAAAAATGACGCAAATGCGGCGCTAAAAATGTATAAATACGGGTCAAAGTCCTTAAATCCAAAGGTGTATATGAAGCAGACAAAGAGAGCGATCCTTCCACCACAAAATCCAAGTGAACAGTGGCAAGAAGATGGACAAAGCACTGGAAGGAGACTGCTGGAAAAGAAAAGGAAGTTGGAGTCTCTGGGGCACTTCCTTCCTCTTGAAAAAAAAGTAAAATAAAGAAAAGGCTTCTCACACTTAAAAACAACTTGAACGGTCTGTTGAAGATGAACATCCACTTGAAAATGTATTTTCGAGTAAATTTAAATGCTTCTTGAGTAGAGAATCTGCTTGAGGTGCAGTTGTGGCTGCTCGCAGTTGCTTGTGCTTGCCAGCAGCACAAAAAGGCACCAGAAGAAGGCAGCATCTTGGTCAGAAGCTGTGCTAGCAGGCGTGAAATCTCATGCGCGCCAACAAGCAGGTAAAAAGTATTGTGCCACTTGCCAGCACAAGCCAAAACAAGTCTTGTGCGTGACAATGAAAAAAAATCACCATCCATCGGAAGGGGGAATTCATTGGGAACTCAGCATTACATGCAGAGCACTGAGGGGCATATTTATACTCTGTTTGCGCCGAATGTGCGTCAAAAATTTTGACGCACAATCGGCGCAAACCCTGCTCCATATTTATACTTTGACGCCCGACCCCGCGGGCGTTAAAATTCCACCATGTGCGTCATTTTTTGGAAGGGGGAACCAGCCTTGCGTTAATTATATGCAAGGTAGGCGTTCCCTTCCAAAAAATGGCTTTAAGGCCTGTGCCCCTTATTTATACTCTGGTGTCATTTTGACGCACAGGAGGGAGTTGGGCCTTAAAAAACGGCGCACAGCCGGATGTACGCCATTTTTTAACGCCTGGGTCAGGGCAGGCGTTAAGGGACCTGTGGGCTCGGAAGGAGCCCAGAGGTGCCCTCTCCTGCCCCTAGGGACACCCCCTGCCACCCTTGCCCACCCCAGGAGGACACCCAAGGATGGAGGGACCCATCCCAGGGAAGTAAAGGTAAGTTCGGGTAAGTAATTTTTTCCAATTTTTTTTTTGTGGCATAGGGGTCCTGATTTGGGCCCCCCTACATGCCACTATGCCCAATGGCCATGCCCAGGGGACATAAGTCCCCTGGGCATGGCCACTGGGCAAGGGGGCATGACTCCTGTCTTTGCTAAGACAGGAGTCATGTCAATGGAGGTTGGGCGTCAAAAGAAATGGCGCAAATCCGGTTTGAGGCCTGAATTTTGCCTCAGACCTAACTTGCACCATTTTTTGACGCACAACCCCCATTTTCCCATACGCCGGCGCTGCCTGGTGTGAGTCATTTTTTTCAAGGCACAACAATACGCAGCGCCGGCTAACGTCATTCCATTAATAAGGAGCCCGCATGGGGCGTTGGAATGGCGTTAGCCAGCGGTAAAATTTTTGACGCACAACTGCGTTGGCGCAGTTGTGCATCAAAAAGTATAAATATGGGCCTGAGTTCTCGAATTCTGCCAACTCTCTGAGCAGAGCGACTTTTTCCATCCACCCCTAATTCCAAGACAACAGTTTCATAGCTGTTGTCTCAGTCTTTTCTCCCATTGGTATATTTGGGTTGGAGGCTCCTCTGGCCTGCCAATCTTACTGTCCAGCCCGGGGAATCAAATAAAGGTATACGGTTGGCTGTTAATATCAAATCTCAGTGTCAGCTCACCAAAAAACAAAATAACTTCCCATAAGAAACAATAATTGAAATCATAACCCCTGATCATCCCCCCTCCCCGCCTCTTTGTACAGCAGACTTAAAATTGTCCGCTCCCAACATTGCAAAGTGCCTGTTGCCCCAAACCAGTACTTAAACAATAGGTGACAGTGGGGACTACCAACAACTTCCCCATCCGCCCTCCTTCCCATGGTCATGTGTTACCAAGAGACATCTGTCGCTGCTGGAAGATGCATCCTATGGGTAGGTGCTTACTGCACTCGCACACTGTAATAATGATTCTCTTTGTTTCTGTTGGCCTCATCCCACGCTGTCAAACCAATCGTTCTGTAGCTCCTGTTGGGTCTTCACCTGTGAGGCCTGTTGTTGTGTTTATGTTGGTCACGTCTTGCCTCTTCTGTATCCACCCCACGGTCTAATTTGGCATGGCTGCATTGCTGTTGGTGGGACTGATTCACTGTTTGTGCCCCTTCAGCCGGCTTCCAGCCATAGAACAATTCCCATGCCGCCTCCGGGGTAGCAAAATGCCAAGTTTTCCCATCTGCCACTACTTGCAACTGTTCCAGAAACAACATAGATATTTCAGTTCTCGCTCCCTCAAGACTCTTTTCGCCTCAGCAAAGTTATGGTGCAGTCTCTGGACTCGGAGTGTGATGACAGTGGAGCATGATCAGTTGCCTCAAGGACTACATCCTGATCCCTTAGCTTGAAAATGCGGGCTATTATCATTCAAGGTGGTGCACCCGGGCTAGGTGGGGTGCCTGTACCACTTAACAGAAAAGTAGTTTGACAGGCCTCAAGCTGTAGGACCTTGACTATGAGGTCTTCCACAAAGAGGTCCACTGCTGGCCCCTCCGTCTTCTCAGGGACCCAGACCACACAAATGTTATTCCTCATCGAGCATCCTTCAAAGTCCTCCAACTTTGCCTGAATGACATCCACAGTAGTGTGCAGTTCCTTGACCTGTTTCTTCAGAGTTACTGTCTCAGCCATGAGGGTTGTGACTGAATCTTCTCCTTCCTTCATTCTTGCATTCATATTTCAGTGGTCCTTCCTGACTAGTGTGGCATCTGTTGAGACAGTATAAATTTTTTTCTCCAGGGACCCCAGGACCCCCTGGATTGCCACCAGGATGCCTTTGAATGAGAGCGGCTCACTGTCTTGCAGGGGCTGGTTTATGGGGCCATATACTCCCTCCAACCCTGCTATGCAAGCCACGTCGCAGGGGAGAGCAAATTTGTCCAGCTTTGTTTGGTGTGTCACTCAAGCGCCCCTGCCCAAGGTCATCTCAGTTGAACACTTGTTTCGCTGCTGTTAAAGGTGCCACAGTGGTAGGGGCCACTGACAACCAAGGATCATTCCTGAATATGATCCCCCGCGATCTGTTAGTTTTCCCCACTGTCCATCCCCCAGATGTCCAGGCACTCCTCCAAGGGCAAACGTGATATACTGCTCCTCAGGAGCCAAGACTCAAATGCTCAGTGCCATTGGGCAAAGTCTATTGTGAGGACCTCTTGAACCTGGGTTGGTTACCCTTGTTTTATCTTAGTTTTACAATTCATGATTTATTCACATTTTATTTATTTTAGTAAGGCTGCTTTTTAGCAATTGTCTTTTACACATTTTATTAGTTTGCTTTTATTCTAGGAAAAGCGAAGAGCATGCTGCTCATTTAGTTTGCCTCTGCACAAAATGTAATCAGTACTTTCTGTCAAAGGCTAAGGAACGTAGTAGATGATATGCTAGCTTGTGTTGCCCATTCAGGAGACAGCTTCTTTCACCTAGACAAAGCATTGTATCAGAACTGTACTTTCAACTTGGTATGGTTTATGATATAAACAATGCACTGACCCAGGGGCAGAAGGCATTAAGGCCACGATTATCTTGGGATGCACACTGTGTGACATGCAGCTTGGCTGGTGCTGATCTGCAAGTTTCCCGCGAGGATTGCCATCGACACCATAGGCTGATTCCTGACATTTTTTCCACCTTTGGGGCTAGGGCTACTCCCTTAGATCGGGCCAGGCAGAGGGTTACAACCACTATGTTCTCAGAGTAGACATACGGTTTGGTAGGAAGCTCTAGTACATCTTGAACCACAAACATCATGGTTGCATTGTTTATCTTTTTTGCCATGTTCGCAATGCTGATTATACTGCTTTGTTTCATCTGCCTAATTATCGCAACTCACTTCTTATATGCTAGATTGCAATTGTTTTAATAAAATTGCCTCTTTTTGTCTTGCCTTTGCATGCATGAGTAGCATTACAAAAAGGGTACAATCTGTTTCCATGGCTTTCATGGGGTGTCGGAGTGTATGTTGCCATATTGACCTTTTATCCTGGTTGTTTTGGAGGTTTGGGTGAGGGACTGTGAGCTAGCTAGGAGTTAGGCCGGCAGTTGCTAATTGCGTGGATAGACACAGGAGTATATTTATGAGTGGGTTCAGCCATGCTTCCACCATGCAAAGTGGTACATGTGTGGAACAAACCACTGTCATATTTTTGAAGCCACACAAAGCCACTTTGTGTGGTTTTGAATGGCTTCAAAAATATGGAGTAAGGCAACTCAGCACAAATCGCTGCATTGTCTTACTTTGCCCTGGGTATGCGTTCCATGGGCATTGCTGGTGAGTGTTCCCACACAACTCCCATGGATTTTGATGCATTCCCAGATTTACAAGGACTTGTATACTTAGGAATGTGCCAAAATCTTATGCCGACCCAGGAGAGGCATAACAAGGAGAAATATATTTATTTCTCCTTGTTTTTCCTCTTTTAATGGGTGCTGCATTCTGCAGCACACATCGAAAGAGGGAGATGCCTGTCAGGATTGTTGTTGTGCAGGAAGGTGCCCCTACTTGCACAAAAACAAGTCATGCCTGTGACACAGGCACCCTTGCCCCATTGTGCAAGGGTGCCTGCGCAGCCACTAGGCAGCCAAAAGGGTGCCTGTGCAGGTGGCAAGGACAGGAATGTGTTGTTTTGGATAAATACGGCACATTCCTGCCCTTTCCCTGTGATGCAGGGCAGTGCAGCAAGGTAGCTTCTGGTTTCAACTGGTGGGGCCCCATTAGCAATATAGATGTGGGCAATACACACACTGCATACATCTGCCTCTGCGGATTCCAATCCTAGGTCCACCCCTCTGGAGCACTCGCTGCGTCCCTCACCGAAGTGCAACAACTGTATCATCTTCCTCTTATCCCACTGGGGGGATCGGATGTAAAGGGCCCCTTTTGCCAGTCAGAGTAATCTACACTTAGTTGGGGTCCAAATGTTCTGGCTCCTCGATATCAGCACTGCTTATCTGCCCTTGTTGCCACTCCTCGTAAAGTCACTGTGGGAGGCCGATAATATCACAGTGTCCTTCAGGAATTCAGGTGCCCAGCCTATGTTGCCCCATATGATTTCCGGGCCTATAGTCCGGGCTGCCGATTTCTGCCCCTTAATGACTGTCGCTCATTTGAGGCTCCACAGAGACAACATCTCTTTTGGCTACCACTCTGGCTACTTTGTTAAGTTCACCTGCAAACTGACGCTCGTGGGCAGGGTACTCTACTTACCACAACTGCTCAGTGCTGCAACGCCAACCCTGCCATCTTACACAGGGCCACGGGTTCTCATGTCGCGCCAAGCATCTCCTTGTGATGCCATTTGCCACCTACAGCGGCACATTCTAAAAGGGCTCTATGGTGTCCCCGCAGCCTCCGGCACCCAAATCTGATTTAATAGATTCTGCTGGAAATGGATCAAAGAAGGGATTTGGGAGGATCAAGTGGGTGAAGGATAAGAGCCACTTTAGCAAGCGGCCATCTTGCTTAGCAGTCATCCCTGGCCCCCAAAGTTAGCAGGATTATTGTGCCATACTTATGAAGGCTTACAATGATATTTCTTGTGTGTGACTACCTTCAGAACATTATTAGCCTCAACCTGGGCAACATTGCTTGTTTATTCCATAAGGCTGGAGCCATTAGAGGCCAGTTTTAGCAGGCCCGGTGCCACGGCTGTCACTTCTGCAACTTTTCCAGGTAATTATAGTAGCAACAGCTGATGTGCAAGTGAGAGAGAGAAGAAGACAGATAGTAGGAGAGAGAGAGAGAGAGTTGAGAAAGGAGGAAGGGAGTGAAGCTGGTACCACCATTTTTGCTTGGGCTGTTTTGGGTTCACAGTCCAGCCCTGGCCTCAAATCTTCACACATTTTATGTCTGGCTGTGATCATGAAAAGAAGTTCCTCTCCCATTAGTCTTCAAGGTATAAAAAACAGGTTATATTTGCATTCTCTCCTTCAGTTATTATAGAATGGTATTCAATCAGAGTTTACTGATTTGGCAACGAATTACCTTTTATATATCTACCTCATGCTGTTCAAGGTAACTCAGGGGAGTTCATGATAATGTAGGAGTTCTTTCCCATGCATGTCAGGCTCATCATTGAGCAGACTCTAAGCATCTTAGGGGTCAGTGTAGCACATTAGTTCCTACTACAATAAACAGGGAGCATGTTTCATGTAATACCCCCAGAGACAGGCTGTGATCTGTAAGGCTTCAAGTGGAAGTTGGTGATTTATTAATATGAGGCCACCTCCGCAGGGAAAACTGAATGACAACGGTCTACAGGCCAAAGCCTGAAATAGAAGGAAAGTCCCCCTTTCAGCTGTTTTCAACTGTGCAACAATCAGACAAGGCCTCTTTACTTAATTGGTAATTTAAAATACTCTTTAAGCTGGGCAGCAAAGACAGACCGAATTATTTTAGATATAAATGCTAAGTAATGATTGGTCTTTAGTTAAAAGGAATGTTGGAGTTCAGATCTATTTTTGCCCATGTAGGAGGCCTCCATCATCTGTTTAAATCATCAAGATGGCTGTCTGTTTGATGAGGAGCATTCAATGTGCGGTACATATGGATAGGAGATTACATGTTTTTACTGGTAGAATGCCTAATTTCTAACCCAAGGGGCACAAGCTGTCAACAACCTTCATTACATCAGCTAAAGATACTAAATCAAAATAGTACTGTAGTTATGTCAAGATCATGTTACAAAGTAGTGACTAGATTTTATATTTTCCTATTTAAATCTACGATTGGTTTTCTTATATTAGTCACTTAGAGAATCACAGAATTCTTGGGAGATATGTTCTTTTGTATTACCTCAGATTTCATGATAACTTCCTGATAGAATATAAATGACTCTTATGAGGTGTTGCCATCTAAGTTGATCTAAGGTTTCTACAAAATAGCCTTAATCATATGAGTAGCATTTTTATGTATCTATCAAATGCTTTACAGCTAGCTCAGTTGCCAACCTAGAATTGTGCTCAATATGCTCAAGCTGCTGTCTTCTACATATCAAGTGTATCAACATAATTGGAGAACCAAGGAGTTGGTCAAACTCTAGAGCAATCAGCCTCTTCCTCTTAATGGTAATTAACATATTCATTTTAGTAAGTTGTTGTCAGGTTTGGTGTGAGGCTCATTTTCCCTCTATGTATAGTAGAGAGTCTCATCGAGCTGAAAAGAAGAAACATTTTATCTGTTTCTGCGAAGACACTGCAGGATGAGAGGAAAGAATAGAAGTATAATGTACTGACATATCTGTCTACTCAAATATCTATATGATGAAGGGTGTACCTTACCATTAAGAAAAGTTAAAGAAGTGTACCAGTTGTGCTGTGATGAATGCAAAGTACATCTTTAGTAATGGCACTGTCAGAGAAATAAAGCCTTTTTTGGAAATCTTTTGCGAGTTGACCCATGTTTCTATGATACCACTTCTACTACTACATTAAGTCATTATATCATTGTATCATATTGTTCTTTCTTTTACTCCTTGTATTACCTATGAAAGAATTGATAGACATTGTCTTGCCATTAATGTTTATGTAAATAAACATTGTAGCAGTTCCTAGGCCAAATAATCAGGACAACTATGTTCTTTCTTCTATCTTTTGTATTTTGTTCTGTCTTGGCAGCCTGAGATAAACATAAGTGGCCCCATCTCTCTTCATCTCCTGAGAGAAGAGGACCAGCTCCAAGAGGGATTAGAAGGTAAGAGACAAGGCAGAACCGGAAAAAGTGACTCTCAGTGGAGATGGGCTCAGAATATGTCTTCTCAGCAGGAGGCTAGAACATTCAGTGGGGGAGAGAGTAACGGAGGCTGCTCTACTCCCATTAAATGACGGAGTAGGTGCAGGTTGTGCTAAAGCAATTACTGGTAGAAGCATTGTAGCCGGTCAAGAAGCAACAGTTCCCAGAGATAAGTGTCAGAAGCCTCAGCCTACTTCCTGGGATTCCTGAGATATCTCGCCGAGATTGATATTTATTCACTTCATTCTTAAGTTTACTGTCGTCCAGAAAAGTGAGTGAATTCGGAAAATAAAACCAAGGTGCTGCATTGTAGGTTATGCATTCACACAAGGATTGTGATATTGTAGAATAAATGGGAATAGGGCTACTGTGATGAGAATCATTGAAGGAAAGAACATGTGGAAAGGCAGAGATCCTCTTTACAGTGGTCACAGGGCAAACAAGGAAAATCTGTCTTGGCTTTGTGGACACTCAGCAGATGTTGATTCACCTAGTTCCAGATGTGTGTCCGAAAGACTGCTGCTTCTAGGTATCCTCTCAATTACTCTTCATGAACAAAATGAATCTGAGTGTGTCTCCTCACATTTGGAAGCCTAATTATTTTGGCCAGTGGGGATAGGTAGGAAATAAATCGTATTAGTGAATGGATGAGCACTGGGAGACCCTGTAGATTACTTGGATAAATTAGATACATTGGAGTTTTAATCAGCAGAAGGGTACGTTCTTATCTTGAGGTTGCAAATCATTTCAAGACTTTGGGGGTCATTACAACATTGGCGGTAAAAGCCGCTTACCGCCATGCAGAAGACCGCCAAAACACTGCTGCGGCCGTGGAATTCCGCCACAGCTATTATGACCCACATCTCGAAATCCGCCAAAAATCAGACACCCACACTACTCCGCCACACCAAAGGTCAGTGATAAACTGGCGAAAACAAAACCTCCACCGTCACGCCAATGGAAATACGCCCACGCTATCACGACCCACGAATCCACGCAGCGGTCTTTCAACCGCGGTAGTCCATTGGCGGTACACACCGCCGCGCTCAAAATACACACACTTCTACAAAACACTGCCACATTGGACAATTTGAAATACACACACATGATACACATACACAATCCACTCCCACACACCCATTACAATATAAAACACACACCCACATCACCCACAAACCCCTATGACCACTATTACAGAGAGAAGGCCAGAGAGAGACACCACCATCCACAAAGTAGCATCCACAGGCACTCAACACCATCACCCACACAACTTCCACACACAAAACATCACACACCACTACATATCACCACACTTATCACCACAGACACCACCCCACACATCACCCACACCACCCCATGGCACGGCAAAGACACCCCAGGTTCTCGGAGGAGGAGCTCAGGGTCATGGTGGAGGAAATCGTCCGGGTAGAGCCACAGCTATTTGGATCACAGGTGCAGCACACCTCAATTGCAAGGAAGATGGAGCTATGGCGAAGAATAGTCGACGGAGTCAACGCAGTGGGACAGCACCCAAGAAATCGTGACAACATCAGGAAGAGGTGGAACGACTTACGGGGGAAGGTGCGTTCCGTGGTCTCCAGACACCACCTGGCGGTACAGCGGACTGGCGGCAGACACCCACCTCCTCGCCCACAACTAACGACATGGGAGGAGCAGGTCTTGGCGATTCTGCATCCTGAGGGCCTCGCAGGAGTCGGTGGAGGAATGGACTCAGGTAAGTCAAACCTTTAACTACCATATCCCCCACCCTACCTGCATGCTATCACAGACCCCCACCCTCGCCCCCTGACCCTATCACTCCAACTCCTCACAAATGTACTAATAACACAAACCACACATCCCAACACCAAGCCCTGAATGCAACAACAAAGCATGGACACCCATCACTAAAGCATGCCCACTGCACATACCCATAACACCCCCCTAAAACATCATCACACAAGCCCCCACACAGGAATGCTAGCACTGGGGTACACGGTCACCCACCCATTGCACACCAGGCCACACACAGATGCAATAATCATGCTTTTACACCCCTGCAGGACGACTACCCAACATCACCAGACAGGAGGGTCCAGACATCTCCACCCCACCCACAGAAGAGGCCCACAGTGATGACAGCAGCTCTGTCCAACTGGATCCAGATGACCAGCACGGACCATCGTGGGCCTCGGGACAGTCGGTTCCCCTCACACAGACACAGGCCACCACAGACCTTCCACCCTCTGGTAACACGAGCACAGCACCCACCCAGCGGGCCCATACCTCCGTCCCCAGGACACGTCAATCAGCTGGGTGTCCACCACTACAGGGAACCCAGGATAACCCACAACCCCAACAACAACAGGGACCTGGGGGCAGTGGCATTGGGCACACAGTCCAGGGGACGGAGGCCCAGGAACACAAGGGAACTGGGAGGGCTGTTGTGTGACAGGGGGCGGACAGGCCAAGGGAACCCACTCTCCATGAGGCCCTCTCCTCTATCATGCGAGCCTACCACCACTCCCAGGAGACGATGGCAACGGTCCTGGCCAAGTTTCATGAGACCCAGTGCATGCAGGAGGAACAGTATTTGGGGTTCAGGGAGGAACTCAGAACCATCAGCTCCGCCCTGGGCACCATAGTAGGGGTGCTGAAGGAAATACTTAATACCAGGAGGGACACTGTGGCACTCCAAGGGGCCCCTGACACTAGCATGGACGATGAACTGCCCACCACCTCCGCCGGCGCTAGTGGACAGGACGCCCCGCCACAGGACCACTACACCAGCACCCCACCCCCTGCAGACGGAGAACCACCCCGCAAGCGGTCCCTGAGATCCAGGAACAAGACAGAGCACGATGCCAAGACACCCGCCAAGAAATTAGACCACCCTGATTGTCAAACCAATGTCCCACTTTGTAACCCTGTCTATATTGGAACTGCCCCAGCTCCACTTCCCATGCCCATATGGGCAATGCACATGTGAGACTAATAGACTGGACTCTTCCATGAACATTCCTCCACCATCCCCCCTCACCATTTTACAACCCCCTCCAATATTGAGCACTTCAATAAACACCCTTGAAGCACAAAACAATCTGGAGTCAGTCTGTGATTTCGAAATTGTGTACTAGCAATTACAGTGACAAAATATTTTTTCAAATGTAATGTCAACATACCTATGTCACACAGCTCTAGTCCATGAGGAATCTAAGCAGATGACACACGTTGGAAACCACACCTGTGAAACCGCAAGGGAAAATGACAACTCAGTGACCATACACTGGGTGAAATCGACAGGCAGGATAGAGGTAGAAGTGTTAACGTACTTGTAGTAGGCAGGAATGTATTCTCACCTGTGTGTCACTGGAAATATTGCTGGATGACTGAGTCCCTGTTGTCAATGTCTTCTTCCTCTGCTTCCTCCTCATCACTGTCCACAGGCTCCACAGCTGCCACAACACCGCCATCTGGACCATCCTCCTGCAGAAAAGGCACCTGTCGTCGCAAAGCCAAGTTGTGAAGCATACAGCAGGCCACGATGATCTGGCACACCTTCTATGGTGAGTAGAATAGGGATCTACCTGTCATATGGAGGCACCTGAACCTGGCCTTCAGGAGGCCGAAGATCCGCTCGATCACCCTCCTAGTCTGCCCATGGGCCTCATTGTAGCGTTCCTCTGCCCTGGTCCTGGGATTCCTCACTGGGGTCAGTAGCCATGACAGGTTGGGGTAACCAGAGTCCCCTAATAGCCACACCCGGTGCCTCTGGAGTTGACCCATCACATAAGGGATGCTGCTATTCCACAGGATGTAGGCGTCATGCACAGAGCCAGGGAACACAGCATTTACCTGGGAGATGTACTGGTCTGCCAAACATACCATCTGTACATTCATGGAATGATAACTCTTCTGGTTCCTGTACACCTGTTCACTCCTGTGGGGGGGGACCAAAGCTACATGGGTCCCATCAATGGCACCTTTGATGTTGGGGATATGTCCCATGGCATAGAAGTCACCTTTCACTGTAGGCAAGTCCTCCACCTGAGGGAAAACGATATAGCTCCACATGTGTTTCAGCAGGGCAGACAACACTCTGGACAACACGTTGGAAAACATAGGCTGGGACATCCCTGATGCCATGGCCACAGTTGTTTGAAAAGACCCACTTGCAAGGAAATGGAGCACTGATAGCACCTGCACTTGAGGGGGGATTCCTGTGGGATGGCGGACTGCTGACATCAGGTCAGGCTCCAACTGTGTACACAGTTCCTGGATTGTGGCACGGTCAAACCTGTAGGTGATAATCAAACTTCTTTCCTCCATTGTCGACAGTTCCACCAGCGGTCGGTACACCGGAGGATTCCGCCATCTCCTTACATGTCCCAGCGGACGGTGCCTATGAAGGACAACAGCGACCACAGAGTCAAACAACTCAGAGGTATGTACCCACAGTCTACACAGAGCGCCATTCATACACAAAATGTGGCCTGTATGTGTGTTGTGAGACAAGGCCTAGGTATGTGTGACGCAGTTGGTAATTAGGCCATGTGGGCCCCTGAAATGGCGGCTGCCTGACCTGTAAAGTGGGACAATGGGATGTGAGGTAACTGCGCTGGCGTTGTACACCGTCACAGTAGGCGGTCGAAGACCGCGGCGCAATGCTGCATTGGTTAACATTGGACCCTATGGGTCCCAGGAGCCAATGACGATGTACGCCGGGGGTGATGGTACGCACCGCCACGGACGTGACTGCCGCGGACGTGACCGCCATTTTCTGACTGTTGAATTACTCGATACCTGATCTTCGACAGGAGAGGACCTACACTGCAAGTGCTGCTGTGACCTTGGTCTGGATGAGACAATGGCTTGTGCGTCTGGGGAAAGGGCCCCTGCCTTCCCTGCAGAGGAGTTGGATAAGCTCGTCGACGGGGTCCTCCCCCAGTACACGCTACTCTACGGTCCTCCAGACCAACAGGTAAGTACACAGGGAGCATGTTGTATGGGCTATGCCTGTGTTGAGAGGGCTGGTTACAAGAAGGAAGGGGGCACAGTTCTGCGTGCATGAAAGACTGTGAATGCATGTGCCACATGGCAAGGGTAGGGATGTGGGCCACTCACTTTGACGTGCAGTTGGTAATGACTTTTCTTCTTCCCCTGTACATTTCATGTGGGTCAGCGCCCACCAGAAGAAGGATATTTGGTGTGCCATCGCCAAGGACGTCCAGACCCTGGGGGTCCACCACAGACGGAGCACCCACTGCCGGAAAAGATGGGAGGACATTCGCCGCTGGAGCAAGAAGACGGCGGAGGCTCAGCTGGGGATGGCCTCCCAACGTGGGAGGGGTACCCGTCGAACCATGACCCCCCTGATGTTCCAGATCCTGGCGGTGGCCTACCCGCAGTTGGATGGGCGCTTGAGGGCATCACAGCAGACACAAGGGGGTGAGTACACTATCATTCAGCGGACTTTGCGCGCAGTGAAGGTGTCTGGGTGGGGGAGGAGGGCTGTTGGTTCCCCTAGGCCAGGGCGAGTTCCGTAGGCTAAGCCCATTCTTAAGGCATGGCCCTGTGGCCCCCCAGCCCACCTCTGCAGAGTGCCAAGTACAGGTATTCATTCCCCTGTGTCATCTATGTGTGCAGATGTCGTCCATAGCCTTGTAGGCCATTTCCCAGGAATTGCACTGTAGAGCCCAACAGTGCAACGTAGTGCAGGGGGCTGCTGTGTCTGTATTGTCCGGCAATGGTAGCGGTAAGCCGTGCACTCAACCTGTCTTTCTTCTGTCGTCCCCCCCCTTTTTGTGGTCTCCCTGTTCTTGTGTGCATTAGCATCATCAGGCGGAGGTACAGTGGCACCGAAGCACGAGGGAGCTGCATCCCACATGGGCATGGAGGCCCACACTACGGACTCAGAATACACCAGTGGGACGGAGGGCGAGGGGAGCACCACGGCGGTCACAGGATCTGCAACCAGCGACATGGACTCATCCTCCGATGGGAGCTCCCTTGTGGTGGCGGCAACATCTGTGCCCCCCACTTCTAGAGGTACAGCCGCCACCCCCCCTACCAGCACCACCCTCCCAGCAGCCCCTCTGCCTTCGCCCCGTGCCCGCTCACCCAGGAGAGTGGGCATCACCTTCGCCCCAGGCACCTCAGCCCCTGCCCCTGTCACCTCTGCTGCCCTCAGTGAGGAGGCCATTGACCTCCTCAGGTCCCTCACTGTTGGGCAGTCTACCATTTTGAATGCCATCCAGGGTGTAGAAAGGGAGTTGCAACACACAAATGCATTCCTGGAGGGCATTCATTCTGGTCAGGCTGCCCTTCATCGAACCGTTCAAACTCTGGCTTCAGCACTGATGACAGCCATTGTCCCTGTGTCTAGCCTCCCCCCTCCAACTTCCTCCACCCAGACCCAATCCCCTGTACCTCTGCCTATCCCAAGCACACCATCAGACCAGCCTGCACACACCTCACCACACAAGGGAAGCTCAGGCAAACATAAGCACCACACATCCCACAGGCACTCACGCAAGCATCACACACATACAGACACACCAACATCCACTGCCTCCACTGTGTCCCCCTCCTCCTCGTCTCCCTCCCAGTCTCGTCTACACTCACACCTGCATGCACTACCACTACAGCCACTACGTCCCACACCAGCAGACCCACCACCACACCACGCTCACGTGCACTCACCACCCCCACTACCATTTACACGTCCCCTGTGTCCTCTCCCAGTGTGTCTGTGACGCCCCCTCCGAAGATACACAAACCCAGGCACACACCCACCCAACAGCCATCCACCTCACGACAGCCTCCAGCCCATGCACCTGCACCCAAATCCACAAAAGTTACACCTCCTACAACCACCACCTCTTCCTCCACTCCCAAACCCCCTCCAGCTACCCGTCCCAGTGTCTCAAAAAAACTTTTCCTGTCCACCCTTAACCTATTTCACCCCCCGTCCAACTCATAGGTCCCGTTCTAGCACCTCAGCCAAAAAATCTCCGGGACCAGTGGTGCCTGTTGTTACAGGTATGTGGAGTGCACCGGCCACCAGGGTAGCCAGTGTGGCACGAGCCACAGCACAGCCAGTCCCCCCCCCTGTGAAGCACCAGAAGTTGGACAGTGCCCGGCGGGAGAGGGGGAAGACTCCAGCCATCCAAGCCGCTCACAGGGGTCCCGGGGGGAGTGTGGACTCAGCTGTGACTCCTCCCAAGGTGGGGAAGGGGCAGAAGAAATCTCCAAAGTCTGGGAGGAGCAGCACGGCGGAGAAGACCGCCATCATCCCCGCTGCCCAGGGGGCCACCGCCAGCCCCATCGTCACTGCCCAGGAGACCACCGCCAGAGTCACTGCCCAGGAGGCCACTGCCGGAGTCACTGCCCAGGAGGCCACCGCCAGCCCCATCGTCACTGCCCAGGAGGCCACCGCCAGAGTCACTGCCCAGGAGGCCACCACCAGAGTCACTGCCCAGGAGGCCACTACCAGAGTCACTGCCCAGGAGGCCACCGCCAGCCCCATCGTCACTGCCCAGGAGGACACCGCCAGAGTCACTGCCCAGGAGGCCACCGCCAGAGTCACTGCCCAGGAGGCCTCCGCCAGCCCCATCGTCACTGCCCAGGAGGCCACCGCCAGCCCCATCGTCACTGCCCAGGAGGCCACCGCCAGAGTCACTGCCCAGGAGGCCACTGCCAGCCCCATCGTCACTGCCCAGGAGGCCACCGCCAGCGTCACTGCCCAGGAGGCCACCACCAGAGTCACTGCCCAGGAGGCCACCACCATAGTGACTGCCCAGGAGGCCACCGCCAGCCCCATCGTCACTGCCGAGGAGGCCACCGCCAGAGTCACTGCCCAGGAGGCCACCGCCAGAGTCACTGCCCAGGAGGCCACCGGCAGCCCCATCGTCACTGCCCAAGAGGCTACCGCCAGCCCCATCGTCACTGCCCAGGAGGCCACCGCCAGCCCCATCGTCACTGCCCAGGAGGCCACCACCAGCCCCATCGTCACTGCCCAGGACGCCGCCGCCAGCCCCATCGTCACTGCCCAGGAGGCCACCACCAGCCCCATCGTCACTGCCCAGGACGCCACCGCCAGCCCCATCGTCACTGCCCAGGAGGCCACCGCCAGCCCCATCGTCACTGCCCAGGAGGCCACCGCAAGCCACAGCCCAGCTGACCCATGAAGGACCGCCAGCCACAGCCCAGCTGGGCAATGACGGACCGCCTTGGCAAGGACTGCTGAACAGGTCAGACACTGGCAACTCAAGCACCGCTGAACAGGCCAAGGACCGCTGAACAGGGCAAAGACTGCCATGGCAAGGACCGCTGAACAGGGCAAAGACCGCCATGGAAAGCACCGCTGAACAGGTCAGACACTGGCAACTCAAGCACCGCTGAACAGGCCAAGGATCGCTGAACAGGGCAAAGACCGCCATGACAAGGACCGCTGAACAGGTCAGACACTGGCAACTCAAGCACCGCTGAACAGGCCAAGGACCGCTGAACAGGGCAAAGACCGCCATGGCAAGGAACGCTGAACAGGGCAAAGACCGCCATGAAAAGCACCGCTGAACAGGTCAGACACTGGCAACTCAAGCACCGCTGAACAGGCCAAGGACCGCTGAACAGGGCAAAGACCGCCATGGCAAGGACCGCTGAACAGGGCAAAGACCGCCATGAAAAGCACCACTGAACAGGTCAGACACTGGCAACTCAAGCACCGCTGAACAGGCCAAGGACCGCTGAACAGGGCAAAGACCGCCATGGCAAGGACCGCTGAACAGGGCAAAGACCGCCATGAAAAGCACCACTGAACAGGTCAGACACTGGCAACTCAAGCACCGCTGAACAGGCCAAGGACCGCTGAACAGGGCAAAGACCGCCATGGAAAGCACTGCTAGCCCATTTGCGGCAGCGGCAGTGATGCAACTGGGACCGTCACGGGGTGAGTGCTGCTCTCTGGGCACCAGTCCCCCTCCAGAACCAGTGGAGACCTGCATCCACTCCCTCTGTCCTGCACAGGATGAAGCACTCTGGGCACCAGTCCCCCCCCAGAACCAGTGGAGACATGCATCCACTCTGTCTGTCCTGCACAGGATGAAGCACTCTGGGCACCAGGCCCCCTCCAGAACCAGTGGAGACATGCATCCACTCCGTCTCTCCTGCACAGGATGAAGCACTCTGGGCACCAGGCCCCCTCCAGAACCAGTGGAGACATGCATCCACTCCGTCTGTCCTGCACAGGATGAAGCACTCTGGGCACCAGGCCCCCTCCAGAACCAGTGGAGACATGCATCCACTCCATCTGTCCTGCACAGGATGAAGCACTCTGGGCACCAGTCCCCCTCCAGAACACGTGGAGACATGCATCCACTTGTGAGACTGTGGCTTTGCACTCCCCAGGATGGAACAGTGGGCAAACCACCCACTGTAGAGACTTGAGAGACTGTGGCTTTGCCCTCCCCAGGATGGAACAGTGAGCAAACCACCCACTGTAGAGACTTGTGAGACTGTGGCTTTGCACTCCCCAGGATGGTACAGTGGGCAACCCACCCACTGTAGAGACTTGTGAGACTGTGGCTTTGCAGTCCCCAGGATGGTACAGTGGGCAAACCACCCACTGTAGAGACTTGAGAGACTGTGGCTTTGCACTCCCCAGGATGGTACAGTGGGCAACCCACCCACTGTAGAGACTTGTGAGACTGTGGCTTTGCACTCCCCAGGATGGTACAGTGGGCAACCCACCCACTGTAGAGACTTGAGAGACTGTGGCTTTGCACTCCCCAGGATGGAACAGTGGGCAAACCACCCACTGTATAGACTTGAGAGACTCTGGCTTTGCACTCCCCAGGATGGAACAGTGGGCAACCCACCCACTGTAGAGACTTGAGAGACTGTGGCTTTCCACTCTCCAGGATACATCAATGGGCATGGAGCCCCCTCGTGGATCTGGCGTGGTGCACTCATCCGGCTGAGGTACCCCCCCTTCCCTTCCCCCTGAGGTGCCTGTTGTATTTCTATCTGATGCCCCTGCAGTGTTCTCTCTGTCATGTTCGGGTATGTTGTGTGGGCCTCGCCCATGCATTTTGGGCCCAGTGGTCCACGGACTATGAATGGTGCAAAACCTGCACTACTAATCGTGGTGTATATTTTGTTTATTGTGTATATATATATATGTATATATTTGCTTACTGTATTTTGATATATTACAATGGTTCCACTCATTTCATTTTATCTTTGCATTCTTCCGGGGGGTTTGGGGGGTGTTACTGTAATGTATAGATAAGCATTGGTGTGTGTGTTGTAGTGGGTGAGGGTCGGGGTGGGGGTTGGGGTGTTGAGTGTGTGTGTCCCTGTGTTTTTGCCTCCCCCCTCCCCTATGTCATAGGTGCAGTACTCACCGTGGTCTTCGCTGCCGGCGTTGATGCTCCTCGTAGAAGAGCAGGAAGACTAGCACTGGGAGAATATGAAGTTCCGGCTCCATGGTGCCCTCCTTCCTCGTGGAGTGTGTAGAGGTGAGCGTTTTCCCTTCAAAATTCCTGTTTCCGCTGTGTTTTTATCCGCGTGAATCCGCCCCGGAAAAGATGGCGGATTGGTAGTTTGTGATACTGTGGGTGGTACATTGTCTCCCGCCTGTCTGTTGGCGGTGACCGCCGCGCTGTTTGTTTGTACCGCCGTGGCGGTCGGAGTGTTAAAGTGGATGTCTTTGTTGGCGGTTTCCGCCACGGTCATAATTGCAAAAATTTTGTAATGACCACCCTTCTGTGCAGATTCGATGTAGCTCCCATGAACATAATGCAACACATTAGTGAAAGATCGAACTGAACAAGACTTTTCTCCTTTAACTGTGCTAGGGGCAAACCACCTGCACTTTTAAGGGGGGCGGGGATCCCTCTGCAGCCATGTGGAGTAAGTGATTTCTCCTGCCTATAGGTTGATGCTCTTGGGGGTCTATAAGAGCCCCATATTGCATCCATGTGGATGCCCTTGGGGTACTCAGTGACTCGTTGCAACCTGCTTGTGGTGAACATTAGATGAACCTCCTAATGGTCTCTTTATCTCTGCACCCACATCAATAATACTGCATGGGTGGAGAGGCAAAGTGTTTTCCTCATTTGCATGTGACCACACCCCCATGCAAATACGCGAATGCCACTTTACAATATCACTGGTGCTACATGTTTTCCAGTGATATCTGTTTTTCAGAAAGCACAAGCATCTGCGGCTCCTTCAATAATACCAAAGTGCCCAGAAGGGCAGAATCCAAACATACATCGCTGTTGCGCACCCAGGCCATTTTAATTATTAGGGTCCCTAGTGTTTATTACGAAACAAATCCAGCCATCATCTTGGGAAGAAGTTAATTTGGAAAACATTCAGAAAACTATAGTGAATACCAATTTGGTGCATTATGCCAGGATTAGTGTGCATCTTTCCACGTTCACCAGGAAGACCCAAAATAGCTCTGCAGGGAAAATAGTCCTAGGTCAGACACAGGGTTCCTTAAAAGGGTCTGATCATGGTATGTATGAGCTTTTGTACAAACTTGTTTGCTAGAAAGGATGTGCTATTTAGTTCAGTGATGAACAGTACGATGACTGATAGATCAAGGTAATTGACAGAATCAGTATAGAGTTCCGGTGTTTTCACATAAGGCAAATCGTATAACACATCAGTTTCCAGAGGCCGTCAGAGACCTGATCTTTCAGATTGCTTTTAAACGTTTTCTGTTATATTGTTTAAGTGGCACTGCTTTAATCAAAACGTGCTCCTTCTGCAATTAATAGATAAACACTGTTATGGTGAACAAATAAGTGAAAGCAATACCCACCATCTAATTTTTTAACAACTTCTGAATACTAAAATGAGATCCTTTGAAAGATACTTAGGAAACTCTAAGCTAGTGGGTGATAGAGTTCAGGGAATATCTATAAAAAGACATCAGTTTAAGGCTCTGCTAAGGGTGGCTGTTAGCTTAGATCCAATGGACCAACACTAGGAAGGTTAAAGATAATGAGCAAGTGGTCATGCCAGAGGATGAAGCAATCTTGATGTCTGGCACGAAAGAAAAAGATCAGCACTGTGGCCGTTTCCAGGGGTTGATTTATCAACCAATTGAGTGCCACCCATAATGTCCATATCTGCAAATGCTCTTTGAGTCACCGTAGATAATCCTCTCAAAAATGCACTATTTCAGTCTATCCATGCCAAACTGAAAAAAATACAAAATCCTTATAATGTACCTCTCATGTTATTACAGATTTGAATTAATAAAACACCATCCAAGCCACCCTTCAATACATAAAATCAGCTCCTAACTAGGCCTGGGTGAAATTCAAATGATGCTGGTGAAATTTGTGTTACTTTGGGAATTTCGCAATACAAATGTAATGCGAAATTCCACAAATTATTCCATTTTACCACGTCGCATAATTACACGCAATATGATGAACAATTTTACAGCGAAGGTGCTGTGCCACTCGAACAGAATGACATGTCCCAACAATAAAGTAAAAAATAAGAAAAGGGGCAAAGGGTAGGAATACCCTTACACCTAGCTCTGGTCCTCGGGTCCTTCTGGGACTCCATAAGGGGAAGAAAGCATTTTTTTAAATTTTCACCACACCATAACATTGTAGTGGATCTGCAGATTTTTTTTTTAAAAAGTGCGGTCTCCTGTGATTGTTCTTTTTTGAGCTCCTAGGTGGACCATGTCCCGGGGGCATGGTTTAATTGTTAAAGAAAAGGGGAGGGGGGAGCATGTCATCACACTTTCCAAGGACAGTTTTACCCCGGGGACCATCGGTTTATTTCCATAATAAGGCCTTTAAAGACTGTAAAGACCCTTGTAAGTTAAAAAAGAGGAGGCTGCGCAGACCACCCTCCTAGTTCCTAATTGGCCTGGGGACTGCCACCTCCCCAGAGCACAAAAGTACTCAAGAAAAGGGAAGGGCGCCCTGCAGACCCCCTCCTGGGCCATATTTGGCCCAAGGACCACTACCTCCCCGGGGCATGGCCAAATGTAAAGTGGGAGGGGGACCACACAGCCCCGCTCTCAGGCAATTTACGGCCCGGGGGAGCAACATCACCCTGAAGCCAGCCTGTGCAAGTTGAATGGAGGGGGACCACGGGCCTCCCTTCTAGAGCCACTAATTGTACTTGGGACCCTGCCCCCCCAGGACCACTTCCATATCTCCAGTGATGCCCACCCTCAGGAGACAGCAGTTTGCTTTCACTTGGAAAGAGCTTTAAAAGCTCTCACTAAGTGACTGTAATTTGAAAGTTTACTGCCAGCGGGCAGGAGAAGGAAAACTGCTCCTTCCTGCTAGAGTAGACTTTTCATCTGTTTTCCAGCCTGCTGTCAAGCAGGCAGGAAAACAGATGAAAGGATTGCTCCCACACGCACAGAGCCACATGTTTAGATGCCCCATGTGTGCAGGAGCAATACTGGCTCTTACTGGAGGTGGAGAGCTGGCTAGGACTGCAGGGGCTTTGAGACCCCCCGCGGTCCCTGGACCGTTCTGGCACCAATGCTCATTTCACAGAAATGACAGAAATGAAACCTCAACAGGAAGCACTTACAAATATAAACACACCAGGTGCCCCAGCTGATTTTTTGCTTCTGTAAAGAAGAAATCCTTCCAACTTCTTGCCCTAAACCAATGCAAAGCAAGGGTCTTTTCACACCAATTCCTCCTTGAGGAGCGATCTGAAATACTTGATGGTGGTGAATGCATTCTTGCGCTGTTGGATGGCAATCTCTTCTTTAGTGACTGTGAAGAGTGTGATCTTTCCTTTGGTCCTCTTCTGGCGAAAGCAGAGTCCCTTGTTCATCCTTTCATTACTAAGAGTATATAAATGCGCAAAATTACCTTGAAGGTCCATCCGTTTGGCCCCTCCTCCTATACATTAGTAGTACGCAACTGCATTCCCACCTTTTTCCAGCTTGTTGAAGTGTTCGGGATGCAGAGAAATGCAAGCACATCTCCATCAAATAAAGAAGCACTTACTTCGTATATTTATGAGGAAGTACTCTTGTTTGGTGGAGATTCAACTCTTTGTTGTTTTACCATTTTCTCTATACAAGGATTCATGTTGGCACAGATTTCAGTGTGAAGACTAGGGGTGGGTAAAACTCACAGAGTCCTACTCCATGGAATTCTGTGGAGTTACATAAGAACTCTGCACGATTCCATGGAGTTCTGTGGCAGAGCAGAGTATTTACACTTTCGGTGCACATTCATTCAAGGCCCCACACTTACGGAGAGTGCAGGCCTTAAGGAGGGGGAGTGGTGGAGGCTGGGAGAGATTGTTCAAGTCGGGTTCAGGTCAGCAAGCTGCCTGCATTGTAGTTGCTCGAATCTCACTGAGCTGTGCCATTATCATTGAGCCCTCACTTCCACACACACACACAAAACACAGATTTACTTTTGTGTGTCTAACCAATGGAATAATGAGCATTTGTGAAACACCTGACAAGTGTGGTGACTAAGGCCCGCATTTACAAAACCTCAAGGCAATGCAGTGCAGCAACCAAAAAGGCTGTGCTACGTTGCATGACAGGGAGGGAGCAGGAGAGCACCATATATACAGACATATGACACTCTCTTCCACTCTCCCTAGCGCCGGTGCTGATTTCAGCTGCAGTGTGCCACACACACTTTTTTGCCATAGTGCAAGGGTGTGTGAGTGAGTCTAGCATAGGTTTTGAACTGAAAGGGTAGCCTTCCAGTACAAAATACTAGGCTTAGACACACTTTAAAACTTTTCCTATTTTGTATGTATGCTGCACAGTGCAACACGTTTTGCGCTAGAGAGTAAAATAGGTAAAAACATTGTGTGCTGGTGAGTGTCACTTTTGTGATGCTAACCCAGCGCAAAATATTTGTAAATTTTCCCCCATGTTTTGGAAAAGCTTGCAGGGCTGTGATGTAGGCTGAGATCTATTTTACCTGGATGCTATATTACCCACCGACTCTACATCATCTGTTTAAAAAATATAGATTGTTGCGAGGAGGAGGGGTGTGGGGTGGGAACAGGGAGCTTTTCTGCAGACATGGGGCCTTTCTAATGTTCTTCCAGAGTCATTACCTCCTGTGACTGTCCTTGTTACTGCCGTCATTCAACCTCCTACAAAATGAAGATTTAAAGTGTTGTGTGATCACGGGCCATTAGCACCGAGGAAATCAAAAGGGTTCTTAAAGCACAGTGCAGTGACCTTGAAATATCGGGCGTGTACTTGCACAAGAGTGTAACGTGTCACCAGGTGTTTGGCAGCAGCGGTGGGTTGCAATTATAAATAAGATAAACACAGAACAGGTGTGTGATCTAGAACTGACACTGTAAATTGACTTTAATGCCATGCACGTCAAACATGCTGACGCACATAAAGGGCACAGAGTGGCTATGTCAGTGTCACAGACTCTTTGGCAGGGGCAGCACCATAGAATCCTGGCTCCCAGCTCCGTGGCCCAACCAGGGAACTGCGCTGTTTGTGTATAAACAATAATTGATGTGGCACAATGGCGATCTCAGCAAATGCTGCTGAACTGAAGTTCTACAGTCGCCATGTGTCTTTCACAGCTCAAGCTGCCATTCACCACACACAGAGCTCCACAAACAAACCGCTAAGTTCCGAGCCATAAATCCAGCGCCTGAGATTTATCACTAAGGGGAATGCAGTGTGTTCTTCAGTAAGTGCCTACTCGGAGGACCTTCGACAGGTAGCCGTTGGGTTAATGTATGTACTATTGGGTAGATCTGTGTGCACCTTGGAAGGTCAGAGGTTTGTATGGCAGTGGGGCAGTGGGGCAAGTTGGTAGTTTTTTTTTATACCTCTGACCTAGTTTGTGGAAAACTGGCAACCTCCACACCCCAGTGGAAAAATTAAAACACCAGAGCAATAACTATAACACCTTTACTGGATAGGTTTTTACAAAGCAGTCAACCTTTACTCTAGGGCCCATATTTTTACTGCTTTTGTGCCAGATTAGCGTAATTTTTTTTACACTAATTTGGCGCAAACTCAACACCATATTTATACTTTTACGCTAGATCCATCTTACATCAAAATATCCCAGTGTGCGCCATTTTCTGGATGCGTGAAACCGCCTTGCGTCAATGAGATGCAAGGTAGGCGTTCCCGTCTAAAAAATGACAAACTCCTGTGCGCCATATTTATCCAACCCCCCAAAAATGGCGCACATCTGGTAGGTGGAGCAGGAAAATGACGCAAATCCCGATTTGCGCCAAAATTTAACACCTGGGTCAGGGCAGACGTTAAAATGGGGCAAACATACCACTACTTAAGGAAAACTCACACAAGCAACATCATAGCTCAAAAAGGAAGACATGGAGGTGATACTCATGCAGCATGCACAAAGTAGAGCACAGGAGCAACAGCAGCAGCTACCACCACACCAACATTGCCCCCAAAGGCAACGCAGAAGGCAGGAGAGGATATTCAGGACCAGGCCATCCCTTCAGGGCCTTAGGGAACATGACATCATCCAGAGGTACAGACTAAATTGGCAAGCAATACACCAGCTGCTGCACCACATTGAGCCACAGTTGGCACCCAGCTTGCAGACACCCCACATCATTCCACCGGAGACCAAGCTGCTAGCTGTCCTGCACATGTTGGCAAGTGGCTCTTTTGAAACCACTGGTGCCCTGGTCGCCGGGATCTCACAGCCCTCATTCCCTGCCTTCCTTCCCAAGGTACATGATGCCATCATTTCACTCACACACCCCACATCTACTTCCCCAACACACAGCAGAAGCAGCAGGAGACCAAACAGGGGTTCTAACAAATTCATGGCTTCCCGCACTTGCTTGGTGCCATTGACTGCACACTCGTTCAAATTGTGCCACCTGCTGCAACCGAGCACCTATACCGCAACAGGAAGCACACACACTCCATCAATGTGCAGGCTATTGTGGATCACCGTGGATTGATCACCAACATCATGGCAAAGTATCCTGGGAGTGTACATGATTCATTCATCTTTCGCCACAGCACCATCAATCAGCACTTCCAGGATGGACGATATGGCAATGGCCTACTTGTTGGTAAGTACAGAAACCTAGTTATTTACACACAGCACAGCAAACCTGTAGGGCACACAACACATACACCACTACATTGACAGGTAGCCAGGAAGACACTGAGGTGTGCCACTGGTAGTCATGTTTGATGTCCTGACCCAATGGGATACACACCCATGGACAAATTACAGATGCAAATAACAAGATATGGCACTCTAGAGCCACATGGGACCAAATTAACACCACACAGTGACAATGACATAGCCTTAACTGGCAGTACGACTTGGAAGCTGAACGTTTCAATATCACATCAATAACACTCAATCCCACACCCTTCAAGCAATACGTCCTGTGTGAGGGGTGTGTAATGTGTTTTGCTGCAGGTCAAACACCATGAGACACATAGCATGATGACACTGACTCTAATGAAGGTGACATGGAATTATTGAGGCAGTACCAACATCTCACATCACTCCTGGGGTGACATTGCCAGCTAGCAATAAGGAAGTGGACTGTGCTATGAAAACATGTGGATGTGACACTAATGCAAAGTGCACACTGCTACACATACGGATTGAGACAATTCCCCATACACATGACAGATGTACAGGATGATGGACCTTCCAACACTAAAACCTTCACCCCCACAACCAAGTTAGCCAGCTTACCTGGAGCAAGTTAAGTAGTGTAGGTACACGTTTGCACATAAGCCAACTTGGTGAGGGCACAAAAATAGATTTGCATAGAACTTGTCACACATGGGATAATTGTGCATTGTCAATTGTGGACACTTCAGTGCTGCCAACCTCTGGAGATGTGTTGTGCATTGTCACCTAGCCAAATTAAAGGGCCTCACTGTTGCATTTCACCTGCATTTATATATGTCAAATTGGATGGGATGTTCAGGCCATATGGTGCAACCATGATACCACCACAGTGGAATCGATTGTGTGTGTGAGAGTATCATGTCCCCTCCAGTGAAGGCACACGGACACTTCTTTCACATTACATAACGCATGGGAGATACACATTGAACTGCAAGTTTCTAAATATACCACTGATATCATGTCAATCATCCAAACACCAGTTTTGATAGTTAAACAAGCCAATGCAGAAATAACATCATAGAAGCCTAGGATCCCACACAATACCACAAACACAGATGAGTCACAGATGACACAAGATAACAACTGCCATGCAAAGTGACAATCACAGTGCAACCAGTAACCAAATACTTACCCTCATTTTCTCTTTCAGCTGATCAGGGTTACAGGATCCAGCCATCGATCATGACCCCAATTGCCAACCCAAGAGCAGCAGCAGAGTGTGCCTATAATGAGGCACATCATAGGACACGCACCATAGTTGAGAGGACGTTTGGCATCCTGAAGTCGAGATTCAGGTGCCTGGACATCACCGGAGGCAGCCTCCTATATTCCCCTGAAAAGGTCTGCAAGATCATTTTGACCTGTGCCATCCTGCACAACATTTGTGTGAGGAGGAACATTCCCCTCTATGAACCGGATTAACAAATGCCGGAAGAGGAGGATGCTGTCTGTGAAAATGAGGGGGAACATCCAAACACAGCTGCAGGGTTGCTTTGGAGACAACACATCGTACAAAACTTCTTCTAACCATAGTCACCATCACCACTTTGTCATCATATGTAATTAAAAACCTCACTTCATCACTCAATCATGCTCTGGATAATTATTTATGCATCACATGATCTCGAGGGATCATAATCAGAGTTTTGCCTCATGGAGCACTGCAGAAATACAAATTTGCATACTGAAAAAGCCACATCACATTTGATGGGTATGAATGTACAGTAAACATCACACACAGTGTTAAAGACATATATTCTGTCTATTTCACATTTGAACGGCAATATCAGAGGACCACATCTATGAGACACATCCATGTTGCCAACATGGTCCATTGCAGCATATGACACACAACTAAGACACCATTAATCATAAGGTAAAAAAGTGCTTCATACATGAGGCAGTGGATGTGCTATTGCATTGGTAACAGGAATGTATGACCAGACCCTTGACAGCAGTAAGTGTGACATCAGCTCTCTCTGCAAGGAGCATGTGTGACAAGAAGTGCATCAAACCTGAAAATGGATAGCACAAGTGCACCTGGTATGATAAGCATTGCTCACAAGACATGCCATGCGCAGTCCATCCTAGGTAATAAGTCCTGCCACTGCCATGTTTTAAGTCTCTGCCCACCCTTCTCTAGGGAGCCCTGTAAATGGACTATCTGTACCCTGAAAATCTTCATCTACACACACCCAGACTCCCATTCTGACTCCTGTGTGCTTCCCTCTTCAGTATGGCATGCCATAGTCATAGTTCATCAGTCTGCATAGACTCCAGGTCCGATAATGCACTGCCTGGTAGTCAGTAGGACCTGTAATCAGCTGCCCATTGCTTCCCATGTGAAAGGTCCAGTTGGCCCTCGGAACTTGATTCTCAACTCCAGGACTTGTGAGAGACTGAAGGTGGACACACCTGTGAGCACTTCCATGCAGACCAGCCATTTGAACCTGCCGTGCCCTTGCTGCTGCCTGGAACTGCTTAGAACCTGCCATTTTCTGAATCTCCTTGTTGTGCATTGGCGTACAAACCACTTATGTACCAAAGCCCTTGGGGGATTGTGTAACGTTGCAGACCACAGCACAAACTGTTTTTAGTTACCACAGTGTTGTTCCTGCTTGTCCCAGTCTGCTCACTGTGTATTTGCCTTGTTCATGTTTGTTCCTGACAGAGCCTGCATCCTGTTAGCCAGACTGGTTCCAGTCTTTGCATTAACCATAGACGTTCCCTGTGGCTACATTTGTCTCATAGTTGCTTTCCATGCCCTCTCTTTTCTCCTGGGGTATTGTGTCTGGTAGGTCTACGATGAATCCTCAAATGTATAGTATAGTTTAATCAATTTACTTATCGTATTCTGTTTTGGGACATGTATTGGAATGGCCTAATCCAGCCCCCATCCCTTGTCTGGTTTTGCATGTATTAATTAGTGCCAAACAGTGACAGTGTGCTATGGTTGTATGCATGGATTCGGTACGGTGCCTACAGCACCACAAACTAGGGTAGCTAATGTGTATGTAAGGACAAAACATGTTTGTGCCCTGATGGTCCACACACAGATTCACTTCTGCCGCCACCTTTTGATGGGGATTGCGTGGTGACTAGCTGTGAGATTAATCAGCACAGAGGCACTGATGTTCCCTGTTGCAGTGGGAATTTTAGAGCCCACCCTGTGTACAAATGTGATGAAACCTGCCTGTTTCCTATTACTGATCCATAATGTATTTGAGCACACCAAGGTTGCTCTTTCTTCAGCCTTATAAAAGTTCTGCAGTGCCATAGTTGGACTATCCCCATGTGTGTCGTTAGTTGATCTTTGGCTTTTGGTCAATTCTGCTTTGAAGGATACTCTGTTAATTCAAGGAATGGCTCCACAGACTCATGACTAGACCTGCATGTAACTGTGACAACATGGAGGCTAATACTGGCACAGGATACACATGGCCACACACTTGAACTGGACACCTTTGTGCAATGAACCACTCGAAATATGTGAACACATGCAGCATGGTTTGCTGGTCCTCCACAGCCACAGGAGAAACACAGGTCAATTTCATGACTCAAACTGTGGTGTACATAACTATTTTAGGATTGGATTTGAGACTCTGTGTCACAAACACTATACCTACCTAGCATGTTCAAATGATGGACTAATGGGTAGTGTACACACAACTGACCATGAAGTGGTATCCAACATTTCATTACATGTGATGGGTAACATATCTGACATAGCCATTATCAACCGTCCTCTATCTATCCTGTGTATAGTTCGTCATGGGAAATGTTTTGTCCCCAAAGTCAAGGAAGTACACACAGCATAAGACACAACAGATATAACAAACACATATCATGACTGATGTACCTCAATGAATGGCATCTGATGGTTATACACAATTATAACACATTCATACATGCACATTAAGCCAAACTTTTCTCGTGACGTTCCCACAGAGGCACAACAACAATTTGAAGAGCCAATTCACAGACATAAACACACAGGCCATGAGTCAATTTGTTTAGTTGCATAGCCTTGCTGTCCTGTACTGATGCAACACCTGCTCAAACTAGGAAATACCAATTTTATTCCAACATTTTGTGTTGCTGTTGCGTCAGTTAAGATAGCTAATCCTACACAACAACATGAGTATAATGGGCTGCAGTAGTATGGTCTGCCACATGTGCCCAAACACTAGAACACACACTGCAGGTCATACCCTTCTATCGTTGTATAGTTATAGGCTGCATGCATGTAAGAAATTGAAAAATCACACAAACACAGTTTAAGACAGATTGTTTGACCAAACGCGTAAAAAAAGACACATATGCGTCAAAATATAACGCATATGTGTTAAAAAATGACGCTCACACACATTATACATCGATTGGCCCCTAGCGTTGATTCCAACACCGCACCCCAGGAAATCGGTTAAACATTTAAAATGTATTGATCCTTGAATGCGGGGGAATTTTCATGCATATGCGCCAAAAAATATGAACACAAACCCCGTAAGCGTCATAAAATTACACGCAATATCAACAAAAATTCCCTGCAATTGAGACAGGAAGTGATGTAATAGGATATCCTGTTTACAGAAATGGTACAGTGGGTGTACTTTCACTTTGCAGTTTGTGATTATTCTAGACTGTGTGGCTGTGTCTTGAGTTGTCTCTGTGACTATTGTGCTTTTGTCTCCTGTGTGCTATTGCTATTGTATTCTGATGTTTTGTAAGCGTCTCTGTTAATCTGTGTAAGTGTTTTTTGTCATTTATTGTGATTAGATTTGTCTTTGTACTGTTGGGAGTGTGTTTGTGGGTATTGTTAGTTGGGGTATTGTTGGGCTGTCTGTGGGTTAGTTATGTTTCCTCTTCATACCTCCTTTCCCTGTTTTTCCCTCTTTACCCTTTCCTATCCTATTTTGTTTTGAGATGTTGGGAAGGCCACGTCTGGGGCGAATGGGTGAGGAGGAGCTAGGGGCTTTTGTGTGGCTGGTGTGCCACTTCCTCCCCCTGATGTTGGAGGCTGGGGGCCGGGTGATACAGGGGTATCACACGGAGGCAAGGAGGCTCAGGTGGGCAAAGGTGCTGTTCCACCTAAGAAGAATCTTCAACAGCCAGGGAAACGACCACCAATTGAAACATCGCTGGGCTGACCTGGTGGCCCGACAGCAGGACCTGCTGGACCACCTGGGTGTGGTGATTGATGGCCCTATTGGTGAGTGCAAATTTGACTAATGTGTACATTAAAATGCTCTGGAGTGACATTAGCTGATTTTGTGACATGCTGCATGCAATGTTTGTGGACATGTGGAATGCAAGTTGAACTAACTGTGGCCCTGATTCATACAAATTTTGCAGCCGTCATTTGTTGATGCAAAAGCTGCACAAACTTACAAAAGACAACTTAATCTTAGTGATGCTTTGGTGTCAGTAGATGATGGTAATGCGGCACAAACAAAATTATGATTCAGGGCCTGTGAGTGTACCAGGAATGGGATGTACTTCACATGCTATTACAAGGAATCAATGTATTCCCCAGTTTTTTAAACCATGTCTGAACAGTACTCATGGCTATACGTACAAAGCTCTTCCTAACCTCTGCTAATACCTCAGGCTGATATGTCTACTTCATTTGTGCAGCATTTGCATTATTTCTGGATAGAAAAGTATAGCACACTTGCTACAATCACATTTTTTGTGCCAATTTCTATAGCTGTAGCGTAAACAAATGAAGCAAATGCAACACAAAAAAGGAAAAAACATCTGGCCCTAAGCTCTTTGTTTCTGTGTGATTACATCTGGACAGATAATCTTTCACATGGCCAAACCCAATTGTGACAGGATCTACCAGATTGCAGTAGCACAAAACAGGTTCATCTCATGCCTTTTCGGAGTAGGCGTTGAAATCCTACAATTGAGTAGCATGGCCCAACAACATTTTTGCCTTGGGCGCAATTGCTGTTTCTGAGCTAGTGCAGTTACCATCTGTGTCACTTTATAGCCAAACAATTTTGTAAAGTGAATGGCTCATCATGGGATCCATGCTCTTTGTGAATGCATGTTCACAAACTATTTATTAGCATGATGTTGTGCAAGGGACCACTGACTGCTTCCATTATACCATTTAAGTGACAAAATAGGTTGCTATTTTACTTTTGGTACACCCCTGCTGATATAGTGCAGCATATGTACAATTATTAACTTCTCAGTCTGAAGGCTATCACAGACATGGTGGTATGCAAAGATCAGCAGGCCAGCATTCCTGTGAGTGCTGCCATTCCCAAGGTGCTTTCAAATAGAGACCTACCTCATCAAGATTGCAGAAGTAGGACATTTGCTAACCCAAGCTTTAATTAGCGGACAATGTCAGTTCGGTTGTATTACCATAATGTCACCCAACTTGGCAATTCTAAGTTAATGAATGTAGCAAAGTGTGATTTAAAATACCTGATATAGGTACACAGGGCCCAGAGTAACACATTTCGGCCCATAATTATACTTTTTTTGCGCCACTTTTGCATCATTTTTTTACGCAAAATCGACGCAAACTTACAAAATACAATTGTATTTAGTAAGTTTGACCTGCTTTTACGTCAAAAAATGACACAAATGCAGCACCCAAAAAGTATAAAAATGGGCCTTCATGTGTAATGACTACAACTGTGCCCATGCATTCTGTTACGGATTATCAAATTACACACTGTCAGCATGCATTTTTGTTGTTGTTTTGAAACAGATAAATGGCCAATCCATGTTTAGCGTAACATTGTCATCAAGTAACACACAGGATCCCTGCTATCATGTTGTCATAGGGGGCATATACAGCTCTGGGTACACTGCCAATGTGGCAAATGCAACCTGCATACAACACTGGCACACATATAATGGACCATTGAAAGCACAATAATCCTGAATGCAAATCAACCCACATGAGCATCACACAGTAACTCATTGTTCCTTGATGTACAAGCCACAATACCTGAGTCACTGGTATTGCAGTGCACCAGGAATGTGGCATTGCATGTCTCTCATAATTACAAATGATGAAATGGAGTACCCTCTAGAATATATTAAGCACAAAATTGAGTAATCATGTTTGGCACCGCATGATTGTTAGGGCCAGTGCATGTGTGAATATGTGTGTCTATCACTCACTGGAGTGACAGTGTCAATGCATGTTTGCAGTGGTATGTCTGTTGGTGTGTCTACATGCCTGATGTGCAGCTCTATCATATAAAATGTAACACAGAGTAATTTGTTGTTCCAAGTTTTGTACAGTGAGCAGACATTGAGCACATATCACCCTTCCATGTTTTACAGGTGGACCAGCCCCCTATACAATTGGTGAAGTGGCTCGATTTACGGACCCAGACATATCCAGTAAGTGTTAATATGTTTGTCCTGTGTTGTGTTTGCAGCTGTTGTGTGATTGACTCCTGTGTGTTGGACTCAGTCAGTCAGTCAAATAACTTTATTCGGCAATTGCCATAAAAGTACAAACCAAAACACATTTCCCAATCTATAAATAATATAAAATAAAGCTTAAAACCATTACCGAAAGCACCAGATGAACATCCAATCTGAAACCCCTTGACATACATAGATAAATATACTAGACATGATTAAAAATCACAAAGTCAGAAAAGTACAAATGTTAGCGTTAAAATGGTATACTATACGTACATAAAATATTTAAAAAGGAGTAGGCCTTTTCCTAATACTTAAAGAAGCTGTGACAAAGTCTAATACATGGTGACAAATTTGGATATTAGGCAATCTCTGAAGGTATAGCAGGGCTTCCTTATAGTGAATGGGTCTAAAAAGACGTAACGTGGGTAAAATAAAGGCCCCTCTAGGAGCAGCATATAAAGGGCAAAAAAGAAAAAAGTGCAAAGTGCTCTGAGTTGATTTGGAGTCACAGGGACAAAGTGGTAAGTCCTTTTTCCAGAAACATGGTTCGGGGAAAGCTACCTTAAAATGAATTAGATTAAGTCTAAAAAGTGTTAAAAAGGAAATTATTCTAAAACTTGAAAACCAAGACAAATAGGGTTCAAGGCATGGAACAGTCACAATCCGAGAGTAGGAATCGAAAGATTTCAATTTCAGGGAACTATGAAATCTCAGCTCTGATATGTGCTTGGAGTAAGTAGACTTCAAAACAGACCTAGAGTTTGTGGTTAACAAATGGGGATCATCAAACATATATCTAAGCCCTAGGTTCTCAAAGGAGTTTTGCAGAAACATAAGCCAGGGAATCCTATTTGAGTTTTCCAATTGTAGACAATCAGAGATACAGTCTTGGACCAAACTTGCCATAGGGTTTGACCAACATCTGATCCACAGCAGTAGGGGAGCCATAAAGACCCTGTCCTCCAAAAAGCACTGACCCAGTTCTTCATGGCAGATTATGTTTGCAGTACATTTTGGAACCAACAATAATCTGCGCAGGAATTTATTTTCTACACTCTGAAGAGACGGTATTTTATTATAGCCCCAGACGCCTGCCCCATACAGGACTGATGCACTGCATTTGGAATTATAAAGAGTTTTCAACTGAGCAGGGGGTCTGTGACCTAGTTTATTTGAAAAGCGAAAAATTGCTTCATTGTTCCTTATCAACTGTTGGAGCTTAAAATTTATGTGTGTCTTCTAGGACAAAGAAGAACTCATGTACATGCCTAGATAACAAAATTCTTTGACCTTATTAAGAGTGTGCCCTCCCATAGTAAATAGTTTAGACTTTGTATTGCGTGGGCCACAAGTCATAACAAAAGTCTTGGGGTAATTAACTTTCAGATCAAGATTCAACATAAAATCGTAAAATACATCCAGTAGTCCCTGTAAACCGTTTGCAGTACGGGCAATTAAAACTGCATCGTCAGCATATAATAAAACTGGAAGTTGTCTCTGGCCCATCTTCGGTATGTCCTTTGCATGTTTTAAAAGTGAATCATAGAGCCCGTTAACATAAATCAGAAAGAGAAAAGGGGCTAAGATACATCCCTGCCTTACACCCCTAGTTGATGGGATGGGGGAGGTTCTCTGCCCATGTGAGCCGACCTGAACAGAAATTGTTAGGTCTGTGTGTAGGCGTTTAATAAGCTCCAATAGAGGCGGATCGCAGCCGAAGGCTTCCAAAATTTGCCATAACTTTGACCTATTAACCATATCAAAGGCACTGGTTAGATCAATGAAAGCCATGTGAATAGACTCTTTTTTGACTGTCACATATTTGCTGAGTATCAGCTGCAAGTTTAAAACTTGCTCAACTGTGCCTACACCAGGTCTAAAACCAAATTGGATAGGGGATAAAATCTGGGCCTCGGACACCCAATCTTCTAACCGGGACAAGATCACGCTACCTAGAATCTTTGCCGTCGAATCAATAAGAGAGATTGGTCTGTAACAGGAAGGATCTTGTCTATTACCTTTTTTGAAGATAGGAACAATAATGGCCGATTTCCATGAAAGGGGCACGTTACTGTTTACCACACTATTCAACACATTTGTAACTAACGGACCCCAAAGATCAATTTCTGATTTAAAAAGATCAGCGGGAACCCCATCGGGGCCGGGAGCTTTTCCCTGCCTTGATCTATTAATAGCATTTTTGACCTCGTGGAGGTCAAAAATAATGTTTGGGGCCTTAGTTTTGGAATCTAAAATAAAAAGTGCAGAAGGATTTACATGCAAATTCTCATAGGTTCCTGAACAGAAGACTTTCCTAAAATGAGTTAACCAGACGTCCTCAGCAATAAGACAGTCATCGGCCAAAGAGTGGTGACCAGAAAAGTAGGAGTGATTAATCACTTTCCAGAATTTAGAAGTGTCCTTCTGCTCAGATGCAGCCAAAAGTTCACCCCAGGCCCTAGACCTAATTTCTGATTTCCGTTTGTCAATGGCAGCCTTATAATCAGCTCTGGCTATTTTAACTAATTGACGGGAGAAAGGAACTGCTTTAAGTGCATCTTTGAGTTTTTTGTGGGCAGATGAGCACGCAGAGTCGAACCATCTGTGGGCCGCTGGCCCCTTCGCAGGCCTGTCCACCGCCAAGGCGCATGAAATGTCAGTGCTTAAAGATTCAAATTCACGCACTATGCGGTCAGAATCTAACTGCTGGGAGAGACACATATGAATCGAGTCAGACCTACTTCTTACAATTTCCTGGTTAAAAAGTTTTGGATCTATTTTGTCCCATTTTAAACGTATGCCACAATTTGTATTATAAACAGTAGCAGCGCTCAAGCTTTTATTCTTGGATGCCTGGATAATTTTTAGGTCCAATATAATGCTAAGGGGGTTATGATCGCTCGCACAGTGGGGCGTAATCTTAAATTCTTGAATTACATAAAAATCAGAGGAGCTGATAAGTATGAAATCGATAATACTCCCCCTCAAATTCCCTGTAAAGGTTGGTGTATTGCAGGCGTCGGGGGCCAATTTCTCGGTGACATGAACCAAATCAAATTTACAAGTAAAAAGGTTTAAGGCATCTCCTTCAGATGTGTGGTTAAAATGAATTACTGACTCTCTGCCCTCAGCAGGAAAGGCACACAGGTCCATGTGTTCTTTGCTGCACAAAGGAGTGTTAAAATCGCCCACCCATATAATAATTAGATCACTATTCTGCAAAGCATGTGAAGAATCTATATAGTCCGTTACCTCTTCCAGATGACCCGTAAGGAGGCCCCGAGGGATATTGTTATAAAAGTTTAAAATAAGGATATCCTTTTGGCCACAAATAGAGACCAGGACAGCCATAAAATAAAGAGAAGACCAGATTAAAGACACTTTTAAAAGCGGAAGATGTACGGAAACAAGAACTAAAAGGCCGCCACTAGCTCTCCCCTTCTGGGAGGTTAATGCCGGCTGACACAGAGAGGTGAAACCATTCAGGAGGAACGTATCTTTGGACCAGGTCTCCTGTAGACAGATTATATCGTAGGAGGAAATAAAGCTCTTCCAGTCCGAATTGTCAGATTTGGATCGCAGCCCTGCTATGTTCCAGCTAAGCAGAGTTAATGGTCTAGACGCAGGACATGACATTAGAACTTTAGTATTTATAGGAGCTTTCAGATCCAATTCAGGCTTTCCTGTGTCCCAGGTACATTCAGCGTGGACATTCCCAGCCTTCGGTCTCTCCTTGTTAGAAGAACAGGGGTGGATCACCGATAGTCGATCGTTCACGTCAAGGTGACTAAGAGTCGAGAACCGGTTGCTAGAGGGTACATTAACCTGTAAATGAAGCCTTTCAGGGTCTGGTCTGTGAATACTAGAATTAGTGACAGTGCGGTTTGGTAGGAGCACAGGGTCGTAAAAATGATACAGGGGATGTATTTGAATCCTGTTAGTTGACATATTACAGTAGTCCAAATTGGTCAAAAAATTGTCTACTGAACGAGGATTAGCAAAATTTAAAACGACATAGTCTCCCTCCTCCAATACCTTGGAATGTCCTACCCTCCTCACTCTTCGGGCCATGAGAATCTTATCATTGTGAAAACAATTAGGTTTGAAATTGAAGTTCAACCAGTGACCAGCTTTTCTAATTAGGGAGTGGGTATCTTCTTGTTTGGAGCACTCCAGAGGAGGAACATTTGAGAGAACCAGAACGTACGGGTTGCAGGCAGGTGGTAAATGTAAAAAGTCTGCATGGTTAGTGAGTTTAGTTGGACCTTTGTCATGCATCCTAGAGGAATAAACTTTCCTTATCGGCCCTAATGCAGGGTTGTCAACGAAAGATCCTTGTCCAGAGACGGTTCGTGGATCAAGCAAAAAATTACTTACTCCTTGGGGTACCAAAATAGGGGGAGGAGTAGATTGATGAGCTGGTTCGGGGCTATGATGTATACCCGTGCATAGAGAACCTGGTTTTAAAAAACTAGATAAAAACCTGGTCACGTCATTACAAAAGCAATCGAGCTTCCTAGCGATCAAAGTGGTAATTTTTGCCTCAAGAGTTGCGCAAAAGGATTTGAGTGTCAAGTCAATAAAACTAGAAAGATCTTCAGGAGCATCCTTACTCGGAGGGCATTCGGGGAAGGAGACCAGGGAGATTGGGGGTTGGTCACTTTGGGCCGGGGAGGTAGGTAGATTCTTTTTGGAGCCCGGGGCCTTTTTTGTATTTTTGGGCTTTTTCCCGGCTCTCCTCTTCTTCAAAGGGGGAGAATCGGCCTGAGAACAAGAGCTTTCAAGAGGAGGAATAGCTAAAAGGGGAGAAGAATTGATTCGGTCGGTAGTGGGGAGTGTATCGGCGCCCAACTGACTGGTATTCAGAGGCGAGATCAGTGATGAAGGACCAGTTCTTCGAAAAGTGGAAATATGAACGGTAGGTTCCAAGGGGGGGTGTTGAACAGTACTTTGGACAGCCCCAATCCTTTCTTCTACATGTTCAAGTTCAGATTCAATGGCCCCCATCACGGAAGATAAATAACTAGTAATGGAGGACTGAAGGGAGCTGGACCAGGCTTCCCCCTTCTGAACATTAGACTTTCTTTTCCCCATATTTGATAACAAACTCACACAGTATCTGACACAGCACCCCCGATAGAGTTACCGCAGGCAGAAGGAGTAGACGTTAGGGGGGGGGCCCAGCCCGGCCTCTTCTGGTTGATGACGGGCGAAGGACGGGCCCGCCCTTGGCCCGGGCTTTGCCCGGGCGCCGCCCGCGCACGTCCCGCGCAGCGGGAGCGCGATAGAAATATAAAGGGCTCCTCCTCCACTCACGGCGCTTCCCGCGACGGCGGGAGCGCGAATGCAAAATTAAAGGGCTCCTGCCCCACCTCCAGTCACAGCGCTTCCCGCGACGGCGGGAGCGCGATAGAAATATAAAGGGCTCCTGCCCCTCCTCCACTCACGGCGCTTCCCGCGACGGCGGGAGCGCGAATGCAAAATTAAAGGGCTCCTGCCCCACCTCCAGTCACAGCGATTCCCACGACGGCGGGAGCGCGATAGAAATATAAAGGGCTCCTGCCCCTCCTCCACTCACGGCGCTTCCCGCGACGGTGGGAGCGCGAATGCAAAATTAAAGGGCTCCTGCCCCACCTCCAGTCACAGAGCTTCCCGCGACGGCGGGAGCGCGATAGAAATATAAAGGGCTCCTGCCCCTCCTCCACTCACGCCGCTTCCCGCGACGGCGGGAGCGCGAATGCAAAATTAAAGGGCTCCTGCCCCACCTCCAGTCACAGCGCGTGTGTTGGACTCATTGCAAGGTATGATGTGCTGGCACGTGATCTGATATGTGACTTGACTGGAGGTTGACATTTTGTTCCATGTTAGAATTAGACATTCTGCGGCGGAGAGCCATATATTGGGAGTAGAGTGCTGCGCTATTGGCATGGGCAGATGAACTAGGTGATTTGTGGCTACATGTATGCCAATAATTAATTTGGAGGTGGCCAGTGTCATAATTTAGTCAGCAAGTCATACCCTGATTCACACAGACCAGTGATGCATACGTTTTACTCACAGACTTGAGCATCCCTGTTAAGTAATGAACATGTAGGACTCTATGGGTGACTTTCCGGCAGCATCTAGCTCCATATGTTGTACTCCATTTATGTGGCACTTGAGTGAAATGTCATAGGCGTGCATGCAGATCAAGGCCAGATGGGTGCTTGCATCAATGTGCTTGATTTTGGAAATGTGTCAGTGAGATCTAATGATGTTGTCAATTGTCCGCAATTAGAAAAATAAATGTAGATGTTATTGTCCAATGGTTGACTTAATCCTAGTTGGCAGCCCTCCTTACCTGTGGTGGACTGACTGAACCCATGGACAGCTGTCCAAAGCTTTGTGGTTGCCCTTGATGTTTGAAGGTATGTGTTGCATGTCCATCCCCCCTGAGGCACAGGGTTAGGTCTAAAAAATATGTGTACCTAGGTGTGATGAATCCAGTGTAGATGACAGACATGAAATTCAAGCATTCATGTGTTCCAAACTACAATGCCCCCTCATGATTACCAACTGCATACCGTCCTGGCAGTTCCATATACAAATCACAGGTCTTGTGTGCCTTGATTGTGATCCTGAAGATAGTTATTAGTAGGCCTGGCACACGTTGAGTACTTGCAGCATTTGTTATGAGACTAATAGCAGTACAAAGATGCACAGATCATTTAATTATGTGCACACCTTGTTGTGCATTGCTGTGCTGTTAGATAGTTGATGGGTAGGCTGCGTTGGCATGTCATTCCTCAGGGACATTCTATCATCATGACCCTTGGGTATGTCGCTTCCCCACCGCTGCAGCTCCACCTGCTTAGTCCTCAGCCTCGTTGTTCTTTCGTTTTTCTTTTTCCCGCCGCTGCCTCCCGTGCGGCCCGCCCCCCCTGCTCCCATTTGTTGCCCTACCCTCCTGCCTCCCGCCTTCCAGCTGACCCCTCCTCCCCTCCTACCTTCTTATGGCGGCCGCTGCGCGGTCGGAGACAGCGACCCTTGACCCTTGGGTAGGTCGCTTCCCCACCGCTGCAGCTCCGTCTGCTTAGTCCTCAGCCCCGTTGTTCTTTCGTTTTTCTTTTTCCCGCCGCTGCCTCCCGTGCGGCCCGCCCCCCCTGCTCCCATTTGTTGCCCTACCCTCCCGCCTCCCTACTCCCACCTCCCGCCTTCCAGCTGACCCCACCTCCCCTCCTACCTTCTTATGGTGGCCGCTGGCGCGCCGAAGGCGCGCCAAAGGCAATCCCGTCTGTTCCCATCCGCGCCTGGACCACGCCCAGCGCCAGAACCCCTGGCCCCCAACGCACACTAAGCACCCGACTGAGATACGATTCCACCTCCCTCAAAGCCCTCAACACCGGACGAACAGCCACCTGCTACCAAGCCAGCCCAAAGCGAACCCATGGACCCTTCACCTGTCAAGCCTGCAAATACACATGCCTCCGAACCTGCAGACCACCCACCGGCCCTCGCAACAACAACAACAACCACCTCAAGTGCATCCTCCTCAACACACGCTCCGTCCACAAGCACGCCATCGAACTATGGGACCTCCTGGACACAACAGCACCAGACGTCGTCTTCATCACAGAAACCTGGATGAACTCTTCCTCGGCCCCAGACATCGCCATAGCCATCCCCGACGGCTACAAGGTCGCCCGGAAGGACTGCGTCAACCAAACCGGAGGAGGAATCGCCATCATCTACAGGAACACCATCAACATCACCACCACCACCGAAGACACACCCCTCGCCGCCGAACACGTACACTTCCAGATTCACACCGACCCCAAAACCACCCTCAGAGGAACACTCATCTACAGACCCCCGGGCCCACGCGCTCAAATCAGCGAAACCATCGAAGACTTCATCAGCCCGCACGCCCTAGCCTCACCAGAATACATCCTCCTTGGGGACCTGAACTTCCACCTGGAGAAAAACAACGTCAACAACACCACCACCCTGCTCGACAACCTCGCCAACCTCGAACTCAAGCAACTGGTGAGCACCCCCACCCACATCGCTGGCCACACACTCGACCCCATCTTCTCCGCCAGCAACCACGTCTCCTTCAGCCACTTCTCCGGACTACACTGGACAGACCACAGATGCGTCCACTTCACCTTCAAACGGGAAACTCACCACCATCGCACACAACAAATCCCCCGCAGATGCTGGAGCAAAATCACCACAGACCAGCTCCTCTCAACACTGAACCAGAACCCACCAGCCAACATCACTGACGTTAACAATGCAGCCCACAGCCTCACACAGTGGATCACCAACTGTGCCGACAACCTCGCACCACTTAAAAACCCCCCAGACAGGACCAGCAACAGGAAAACCCCATGGTTCACGGACGCCGTCAAAGAATCTAAGAAATCCTGCCGAACCCTCGAAAAAATCTGGCGCAACGAACGAACCACAGAAAACATGACAGCCCTCAAGATCGCCACCCGTGAACACCACCAGCTGATCCGCTCCACCAAAAGGACATCATTCAAAGAGCGACTAGACAACAACACCCACAACAGCAAGGAACTCTTCAACATCGTCAAAGAGCTCTCCAACCCCAGCGCCAGCTCCAACGACATCACACCGTCACAAGAACTCTGCAACTCCCTCGCCACGTTCTTCCACCGAAAGATTGCAGATCTACACGACAGCTTCGGACCCCATACCCCGCCTCCTACCACCGAACCAGCAGCCCCCACCACTACCCTCAGCTCCTGGACCCCTATCAGCTCAGAAGAGACCAGAAGCATCATGAACACCATCCACTCCGGCTCCTCCTCGGACCCTTGCCTCCATCACATCTTCAACAAAGCCAACACCATCATCGCACCCCATCTCCAGAACATCATCAACAGATCGTTCGCATCAGCCACCTTCCCCGAGAGCTGGAAACACGCAGAAATCAACGCCCTCCTGAAAAAACCCACGGCAGACCCCAATGACCTGAAGAACTTCCACCCCATCTCTCTTCTTCCCTTCCCGGCCAAGGTCATCGAAAAGACCGTCAATAAGCAGCTGACCGCTTTCCTCGAGGCTAACAACTCGCTCGACCCATCCCAATCTGGATTTTGAGCCAAACACAGCACAAAAACCGCCCTCATCGCAGTCACCGACGACATCAGGACCCTGATGGACAATGGAGAAACTGCAGCCCTCATCCTCCTGGACCTCTCGGCAGCCTTCGATACCGTGTGCCATCGCACCCTAATAACCGCACCACTGGAATCCTAGGAAAGGCCCTGGACTGGGTCATCTCGTTCCTCTCCAACAGAACCCAGACAGTCCACCTCCCTCACTTCCGCTCAGAACCCACCAAGATCATCTGCGGCGTACCCCAAGGATCATCGCTCAGCCCCACCCTCTTCAATATCTACATGAGCCCCCTCGCCGCCATCGCACGCAAACACAACATCAACATCATCTCCTACGCCGACGACACCTAGCTGATACTCTCCCTCACCAAAGACCCAGCCACCGCCAAAACCAACCTACAGGAAGGAATGAAAGACGTCGCAGAATGGATGAACCTCAGCCGCCTAAAACTGAACTCAGACAAGACGGAGGTCCTCATCCTCAGACAATCCCCATCCGCCTGGGACGACTCCTGGTGGCCCACGGCGCTGGGCACCGCACCAACCGCCTCAGACCACGCACGCAACCTCGGGTTCATCCTGGACTCCCTCCTCTTGATGACCAAGCAAGTCAACGCCGTCTCGTCATCATGCTTCAACACCCTACGCATGCTCCGGATGATCTTCCGATGGATCCCCGCCGAAACCAGAAAGACGGTTACCCATGCCCTCGTCACAAGCCGACTGGACTACGGAAACACCCTATACCCAGGAACCACCGCCAAGCTTCAGAAACGACTACAATGCATACAGAACGCCTCCGCACGCCTCATCCTCGACATTCCTCGCCACAGCCACATATCCGCCCACCTGAAACACCTGCACTGGCTCCCCATCAACAAGAGGATCACCTTCAGGCTCCTCACCCACGCACACAAAGCACTCCACGACATGGGCCCCGAATACCTCAACAGCTGCCTCTCTTTCTACACGCACACCCGTCAGCTCCGCTCAGCCAGCCTCGCCCTCGCCACCGTCCCACGGATCCCCTGAACCACCGCCGGAGGAAGATCATTTGCCTACCTGGCAGCCAAAGCATGGAACTCCCTCCCCGCACACCTAAGAACTAACCAGGACCATCTCACCTTCAGGAAACTCCTCAAGACATGGCTCTTTGAGCAGCAGTAACACCACCCCCCCCCCTCTCCAGCGCCTTGAGACCCCCTCGGGTGAGTAGCGTGCTCTATAAATGGACTGATTGATTGATTGATTGATCATCTGTACTGTGATTTGGACTGTATGTGCTATTTTTGATAAAGTGTTAGAATGCCATCTGTAGATGTATCACACAATGATGTCACTAAGGTTTGGCATTCTCTATTTTTACAGCTGCCAACATGAATGCCCAGGAGATACAGGAATTTCAGAGGCGGGCAGTGCGTTACTGCCACATACTTGATGTGGAGGCTGGGTTCCGCAATATGGCACATAGATATCGCCATGAGAGAGCTGCAGGGGTATGGAGGGCATTTGTCCAAGGGGGGACAGCATTGCCCACAACTGCCACCACCACCACAGCTCAGACCACAGTGGCCCCAGGGATGACAGCCACTGTAGCAGGTCCCTCGACTTCATCAGCCCAGGACCCACAAGGAGCGCCTCCTGCACCTCCCCCGCCAACCACGGCACCGGCACCAGCGGCAGCATCTACAAATGGTACACAGACAACCCCAGCTGCTGTAGTGGACAATCAAGATCTACAGACACTAAAACGTGACATGCAACGAATCTTGCGCAGGATGGACAGGCTGCAGCAGGAGGTGTCCCGCAATAGCAGGAGACTGCAGAGTATTAAGAAGATCCTGCAGAGGGCCAATTTGTGACTTTTGGATCCTCACCCATGATTCCTTCCCCTCCCTCCTCTTTCCTCGTTCTTTTCTTTAGTGGGTTTAGGGGGCTTAGTGTTAGGTTAGAGTAGGCTGTTAGTTTAGTTAGTATAAGTGGGTTGGGGGTGGAGGGTGTTATATAATTACATGTTTTTTGTGGGTGGGTGGGGGATGATGTTGAGGTTTATGTGTATAAAATCTTTTTTTTTTTTAATACAAAAAAATATATATTTGTTTAGGATAAGTTAGTATGTGTTTAGGTTAGTATATGTTGTCCTACATGTGTCCCATCATATAAGTGGAGTGAGGAGGTTGATGGTTAGAGTGTTTAGTTAAATGTGGGAAGTACGTTTAGCTTAGGGTAGTTAGGGCCAGTTGTGGGTAATGTATAGTTAGAATAGGTTAGGTTAGTTAAGGTGTTTCCCCTAGTTTACATTTCCTTTATTACTGTAAAATAAAGTTGTAGGTACTCCTTTACAGTATGTGTCATATGCTTGGGGATCAGGGCCTTTACATGGGTGTACAGTGACAATTTAATATTTGCATTTGTGTTCCATCCTGCATCAGAATCCCATTATTGACATGGTTATTCCCAATTCCAAATGAGCTGTCACATTGGCAGCTACAACAAAGCTACTTCTCTATGCATCTGCCATCCATTGCACCCACCACTCAAGGTAACTATGGTTCCCAATGTGTTGTAAAGGTTGGTGTGTTTTTAAATCTGTCATCGTTTGACCCGTCTATTGAATTCTTGGCCACTGTGGGATGTCTGCCTGCAGCCTGATGTTCATGTGAACCCTGATAAGCTGAGTGATGTTATAATCTAATTAGGTTCTGTATACATAACTCATACCTATCATTTATTACATTGTACTCCCAGGTTACATATTTGTCTATACACTTGTACACATCCATTCCTGCTGTATGGTGTGTGTGTGTGATTAATGTTTATAGTCAGATGTCACATACATAAAGATTGTCTTGAAGGGAAAGTTGGTCACATTGAGTTTCATCTTATACATACTTTGGAGCTGACTTTTTCAGTTCTACACAGCATTATACTGTTTGTTATCTTTTAACTTCAGAAATAAGCCTAAGGAAGCACAGAAGATGATAAATTCCAGACCTCAGTACATAGTTATCAGCTCACATTCTATCTCCACTGTTGTATTGACAGTCTATAGCCATTGACATGTTACATACATCACAAATCTCCTACACAGTTGATGTGTCACATTACACAGAGACAAAGTGGTTGTGTAAGTGCTATTTATTTTAAAGTGCTGTAGTGCTATATTTACATAGTCCAGGATTTTAAGTCCATTAATGTGATGCCTTCTATTGTGATGCAACACAAGTGCAATGGTGAGGGACATGTCATTGGACATGCTGTGGTGAAGTGTCATTCAGTGCAGAGGAGCATGAATTGCCAATGAGGTAGTGAGAGACAATTGCAATGCATAGTGGTAAGGTAAACAGTGTGCTGGAGAACAGTGCATGTTACCAAATGTAGCAAGACTGGCATGTTAACAAGCAGAGGACCTAGGAAATCAGTGTCCATGTCGCATGGACTTGTGCTACTGGGTACTCCTACGGGTGAAGGTGACCTGTTCCACGTCTTCATCTTCTGATGTGTGTGTCGTCTCCTTTGCCCTTGGTGGTGGTGGGTTTGAAGGGGCAACACACACTTCAGTGTTTGAAGACGTGGAGTCAGAATTCCCGCTAGCTGCCAACTGTGGGGCTATTAAGGGAATTACTGCAGCAAGGAGGAGCTGCTGGTTCTTGAGTATAGCAGCTACATCATTGTGGTAGGCAGCCAGGTCGGCCCTGAGGGGGTCATGATTGCATTTTTGCACGTAGTGAAAGGTTTGGGATGCCAGGTGTTGTGGCAACTCCCTAACTGCTGTAGTGAAATCCCTCACACCTTGTTGTAGTCCTTGCAGGAGGGGTTGTAGCGCTTGCATGGCTGCTGACTGTTCTGCAGATGACATCATGCACATGCGCGCCCCCTCAAGGCTGGCTGCCATATTTTGCATCCCCACCCACACCTCCTTGGCCAGCTCCCGCTGTACTCCCACTACTGTCCTCTCAAATGTGGTACCAGTGTCCTCAGAGTCCTCAGCTGGGCAGGAGCTGGCATGTCGTACTATTGGGGTGGTTCCTCTGTGACAGCTGCTGCATCTGTACTCCTCCTTGCGACTGAAGGTGGGGTCTGCAGGGTTCCAAGGACATTTTGGAGGGTCTGCTGGCTAATGTTTGTTAGCTCGTCATCCATGTCATCAGGGAAGTCAAGGACAGGCATACCCACAGGAGAGCCATCGTCCTCTGCAAAGAGATATTGTACAATTAGTGTGTCTGTGTTGTGGCAGTTTTAATGTGATGTCACTGACTTCCTATTAGTGAGACATTGTAATCTTGGTTCCTGTTCATTGTTCCTGTCATGAATATTAGCATTCTCAAAGGCCTATTCCCCACCTGCATGTCACATGTCGTGTGGGCATGACGGCTGCTGCATCTGTACTCCTCCTTGCGACTGAAGGTGGGGTCTGGAGGGTTCCAAGGACATTTTGGAGGGTCTGCTGGCTAATGTTTGTTAGCTCGTCATCCATGTCATCAGGGAAGTCAAGGACAGGCATATCCACAGGAGAGCCATCGTCCTCTGCAAAGAGATATTGTACAATTAGTGTGTCTGTGTTGTGGCAGTTTTAATGTGATGTCACTGACTTCCTATTAGTGAGACATTGTAATCTTGGTTCCTGTTCATTGTTCCTGTCATGAATATTAGCATTCTCAAAGGCCTATTCCCCACCTGCATGTCACATGTCGTGTGGGCAGTTTGCAGAATTGTCTGCGTCACATCCTCTAGGTGTAGGTTCTGTCCAATTTGTCTGTTGCCATCTTCTTGTCCTACTCAACCCTCCCTCTACTTCCATTAGCATGGTGAGTTCTTGCAATGGCTGTGGGTGTTCTGATGCCACTTGCACCACACTTAACAATATGGGTCTGACCCAGTCTCTGATATTTCACATACACCTATACGTTGCTGAAACCAAGCGCATACTATGTGTAGCATTGGCATGGCACGATAAAGGTGTCAGCATTGGTAGTGTGTCATGTTGATATTGGCGAATGTGCGCTACATTGGATTGCACTGATGGGCCTGGCAGTGTTCCATTTCCACTTATGACTGTGCGGTGTGTTTAACAAGCTAGACACATATGTCCTCCCCCTCAATGCTGTTGTCTTAGCAGTATGACGGTTGAGATGTTGCAAGGTGACATTGCAGCTATTGTAACACAGGCACAGGGTAGACCCTGGAATATGCAGCATGGGTATGACATTACTGCTGTGTACTTCATAATATAAGTAACAATAACATGATGTTTATTGCGCCTATAGACATGAGCATTTGACAGGATTTGCACTTTGTTAGGAATCACAGGGGATTGATAATGTTGTCATCCTGAACCCTCTATTTGGGTGTGTTTGATCCATGGGCACCTAACTGCCATTTGCTACTTGACCAGCACACACACCACAGGTGGTAGTGGCAACTGTTGTCAATGGTACATGCCACTTGCGGATATGGCCTGAGACTGGAAATTGAGACCTAGTTCATGCTGTGACAATACCAGCTGTCCTGTGACAGCAGGCCAGTTTTATGTTCTACCCTACCCTCCTGGACTGGCTTTGCCTTTCCAACAGCCTTGGCATGGAAGAGTACCCCCATGCGAAGGTTGTTGGTGTAGTGTTACGCTGTGCCCCTGATTTCCCCTGCACAGCCCATGCACCCGTGCCAATTTGCCTTTTCCACTGCCTGATTTCCATGGCTGACATGCATTGTGTAGTAGGTATGTACCTCCCCCTGCTTGCAGTTGACATTTAGGCATTTTTGTCCCCCATGCAACTTACCCTGCATCTGTGCTGTTTCTTGGTAGTCTGCACTGTCCTGTCCTTGAATTCTACGTTGGCCCAGTTTTGCGTCACAAAGTATAAATATGGCCCTAAATGTTTACATACACTGTGCCTTATCTTGCCGCTGAGAGCACCTGGCCTCGGTGTCTTGGTACATGGCCCACACCAGCTTGGCCATGTACTTGTGGCTGTTGACGTCCCACAGCACTAGCATAGCCCGGCGCAGGGTAAGCTCTATTGCAAAAATTTGACACAGGCTGCTGCCAGCATCTGTCACCAGGCACAATTCACCTGCCATACTCTTTTTCCATAGCTGCACTGCCTGGCGCCAGTTTTAAACAAATGGTAAACTTCCACATGCAATGGATAGCAGAATTGTTGCCAAATTAGGCACTCTAAGTGGAGTACAGAATGGGCAAAGCCCCAACAACTCTGCCGGTGGAGCAGTTTACTGCACACCCCTAATGATGGCGATCGCAGGCACAATCACAGTGGGAGAATTACACATTGTTATTGGTGACATTACCTCATGGTCCTTTGGACATGTACACTGTGCACCATACATTTACTCAACAAGGTAGCACTTAGTAATTAGTCAGTAGAAAGTACTCCAGTTGGGTAGACATTTTGTGCCAAATTGTAGACTCTTTGTGGGTAAATAAGCAGGTGAAGATCCATTCTGGCACCAAGGCTTATTTTACAGAAATTAAACCTCAACAGGAAGCACTTTCAAATAAAGACATGGCAGATGCCTCAGTCGAAGCTCCACAGTTGTAAAGGACAAATCCTCCCAACTTCTTGAAGTCATCAAATGTAAAGCATGGATGTTTTCTCTGCCTTGGGGGGTTAGCTGTCCAGGTCCTGTGACCAACCCCTGCCATGCACAGCTGAAGGCTGTACCTGGCACGGGGTTAGATGCCTGTGGGGGATGGCCACAGGCTAGGCCCTGTGGCCAACCCACGCCATGCACGGCGGAACACTGTGGTTTATGGCTGCATGCAGGTGTTTGGCCAACCGTTGCTGCATTAAAATAACTACAGAAATTCACAGAAAAAAAACAAAGGTTACAGGAACTTTATAGTTAGATATTAGAATTTAAAAAAAACGTAAAAATTCACTTCATTTAGCTGTTAGAGTTATTTCAAGTAACTATAACTTGTGTCCTAAGTTAACGATAATTTGCGCCCTTGCCATGCACAGCTAATTACCCCACATGTTACATCATCGATGAATCCTTCTATGGCATCATTGATATTATCACTGGAACATTTTCTCACTTCCAGTCATTTCAAATATTGAAATTTGCTAGTGACTTAGCTATAGTCACTTTGGATCTGTTTACACAATTAAAAAAACAACATTAATTCATTTTGGGAAATATTCTATCACCTGAATGGCGACAAGATGCAAATTCTTACTGATAATGTCTTACACGTTCATTCTTTTTTTTTCTTTTATTACCAGGATAAAGAAACACCAAAACAAGATACATTGTCACTTTCAGAAAACGAAACAAAACAAAATCAGCCAAATGTATCTAAGAAATAATCCCCCCATATCAGAGAGAACTTTTTAACACTACCTATTCTGCTAGCATATCTCATCTCCTGTAGTCTAACTTGCACCATTTTACAATGCCATTCTTGACTATGAGGAAACAGCTCGGAATGCCAATTTCTCAGCAGAAGCGACCTAGCAACCGCAGTGGCTATGAATACGAGCTTCTCCCATCTAGAAGAGAGCCTTGCCTCGGGATTGTAGCCAAAGCTCATTAACCGAATGCTGGGAGATAGGGATACCAACGCTATAGTTGTTAACATCGCAAAAACTCCCTCCCAATATCCCTGTATACATCGGCATGTCGCAATCATATGGATCCAACCTGGCGCTCCTACTTCCTTGCAGCGAAAACACATATCAGGATAGCCAGTCCCCATGCGAGATAGGGCCTGCGGGGTTCGATACAATAACCATTTACTAAAAAATATCATTGGGTGCCAGTTAGCCCCTCGAAGCACAGAGAAATTCAGGCGATTAATGGTCTCCCAGTAATCACTTGAAACCTCTAGGCCCTCCTGACGAGCCCATTTCGTCTGAGCTTTTGTCCCAAGATCTACTTTGACCCTTTCTGCCAGAAGCCTTCTCCATGACCCTGCATTCCTTACCCAGGAGGGCCGACCAATTCTGTTACCAATGGCTGGATGTTAACAATAGAATTAATGTCTAAATCCCTAAAAAAATTTAACAAAATATTATTAGATCCGACCAACAAAAAATCATTTTTAACAGTAATCAGGATATTTAATGGAGTTTCCCAGTTGCCTTAGCACAAAGATCTCCAATCTTACTGAATCCAACGAGCTCCCACCTCTTTACTAAGTCTTCATTAAGCTGAGCCCCGGAGTGCAGAAAAATCTGTGAAAGTGGAGTGTCAAAATGTAAAGAAGGGATTGAATATTTTCTAAAGAAGTCTGATCTTCACTTGAAAAACCATTTAAAAATCTTATAACAAACTTTTTTAGGTGATTTCGCCAAGAGTGCTGGGTTCCGAATATTGTGCTCCCTACATATTAATACCCGAAAATCAATAAAAAACCTGGAGCCCGCGAAATGATCCAAATTAAAGCTGGCATAATAATGTGCAAAAAATGCATGATAATAATCTTTGAAATTTGGCAAGACCAGTCCCCCCTTTTCTTTATCGGCATACAGTATACTTAAAGTGGCTCGGGCCTTACGGTTCTGCCAAATAAATGGTCGAAATAGGGATTCCAGTTTTCTAAAAAAAAATTGCGTTAGAACACACGGAATAGCCGCAAACAAGAAATTGAAAAGTGGTAAAATTGACATTTTAATTAACGAGATTTGGCCTAATATAGAGAGGGGGAGAGACCCCCAACGAGTCAGCAGTCTGAGTTTTCTTAAGGAGCAAAATTCAAATCGTAGAGATCTCCTATATTGGCCGAGAAATAAATCCCTAAATATCTCTTTGGATTGGCATTTACACAACCTCTTAATTCAGGAAGAAGATAAATAGGAGAAGTGCCACAAAGAATAATATCAGTCTTACTCATATTGATCTTATAGCCACCAATTTGCTGAAATTCATTAAATAGATTAAAGGCCGCTTCCTGAGAAGAACGTTCTGTGTCTAAAAACAAAATGATATTGTCTGCGTAAAGTTTAATCTTTCCCATTGACTTTAATGGAGGTTGAATCTGACTATGTTGTCTAATTTTAATAGCGAGAGGCTCAATAAAAAGGGCAAATAAAATGGGGGATAAAGGACATCCCTGTCTAGTCCCTCGTTGTATTTGAAGTTGTCCGACACACTTCGAGTTTATAATGATATTGGCCTCAGAGTTTGAGTACAACCTTTGAATTAGTGCGATGACCTGAGAAGGTACCTTGTAGCTAGACAAGACTGAGAAAAGTGTGTCCCAGGCAACCAAGTCAAATGCTTTATCCGCATCCAGCAGAAGAATAATGGCAGGGACTTTATTAGTAGCAAAATAATCGAGAGCCTCAGCTAAATAATGTGTGTTTGTAGCCAGTTGTTGGCCAGCCACAAGCCCATTTTGATCGGGATGCACCAGTTTATTAACTACCCCATTAAACCTATTAGCCAATAGTTTTGTCATTATTTTATAGTCTGACAGCGAAATTGGACGATATGCATTTGGATCATCCCTGTCCTTGTTTTTCTTAGGGAAGCTAACCACATTTCCTGAATGCCAAGTCTTAGGGATCTGTTCGCCCCGCAGCAGGCTGTTAAATAAGACCAAAAAATCCCACTGGAACATTTTCAATCAAATTATTGATTAGAAAACTGTGCACGTTGGGGGTGCGAAAAGCAAGGCTCTGATTGGCTGGCTGCAACCTGACAGGAAAGTCGCAGTTGCCATTTTCTTTCTTTCTTGGGCCAGGGAAGGGAAAAAAAGGGTAAAGAAACATGAGGGGTCAGGAAACAAGTATCCTCACACAATTGAACACATGGAGGGGTTGAATCAGGGACCCCTTATGGGTAAGAAAATGCCCTTCTTATTTATTTTTTTTGGGCCGATCCACAAATTAGTGGATCCATGGTAGGGTTCAAAATGACCCCCAGTGTAAGTCTGCGATGGTTCAATGAATCCAAAGGAGACTTAACAAAAAAAAAAAACATTCACACAAACCCACCCTCTCCCCATGCACAGCCAAAGGCTGTGTGTAGTGTGGGTAGGGTACATGTGGAGGGATTGGCTGCATGCCCTGTGGCCAAACCCCACAGTGCATGGCCAAAGGCCATGCACATCAGTGGTTGTAATAACGTACAGTAATTATATATTACTTTACATTAAAAAACACCATGGTAATTCACTGAGAAAACCAAAGTTGTCTGGGACGTTATAGTTAGGTTGATGTTTTACCCATACAAAATCATAGAAATTCAGCAGCTATAGCTATACTTATAGTTAGCGGAAGAAATTATAACTTGAGTTGTTAAGTAACTTTAGGCAACGCATTATAGTTTCTTAACATAAGTATAACTATGAGTATAACTATACCTGCTGAATTTCACAAAATTTTCAAAACTAGTTTCCCACTCATTTCAGCTGCTCTCTTGAAAGTTTAAGGGTAATTCATCAATCAGGGACAAAATAAAATGGAGGTTCCAAAACGTGTTTTCCCCATGCAATTTCCCATAGGGAGTTGAGACAAGACTACCACCCAGTCTGCTAGATGGAATTACACCAAATTTGGTCCAGAATGGTTTCTTTTTATGATTTGGTGTAAATATGTTCACCAGTTTGGGTGTGATTAAAGAAAACAGATTTATGTATATCTAGAGATGTGGATCCACGAGATGGATTCACAGCTTCATGTGCCAACAGCAATTCTTTGATTGTTTGGCTCCAACCTGAAAGGAAAGTTGCAGCCCCCATTTTGTCTATCAACACTTGATCGGCGAGGAGGGGAGGGGGTAAAGATGAAATAGGATATAAAGGGTTGGGAAAGAGATATCCTGACCCCATAGGACTGATGGAGGGGGTCTGTGAGAGAAGGAAATAGCCCCAAAATGTTATTTGGGGGGTGAAGGAGATCTGCGGACTCAGCATGCCCCTCCCCTGAACCTGCAATAGGTTGGCAGATCCAGACCCCAATAAAAAAATATATATATATTCACTCACACAGCCATTCTCACACACCCACTCACAGACCCACAAATCCACTACCACACTCATACACTTACACACCCATCTAAACACCCAGACAGCCACTCACAGACCATTTCACACACTCACACTTCTACTCACAGTCCCACAAAACTACTACCATAGCTAATCAAAGACCTACACAGCTACTCACAGAGTCATTCACACACTCACACACCCACAGACCCACAAAACGACTACCACACCCACTCAGAGATCCACACAGCTACTCGCACATACACTTACAGATTCACACAGGCACTCACAAACCCATTCAATCCCTTGTATTAAATGTGTTGTTGTTTTGTATTGAATGTGTGCTTTTGGATGGAACTGGATCCACCAATCCTTCACAGATACACCTGCAATTTGACCGTTAAAACCCTTATTTCTCCAGGGATCCGCAGTGGATCCGCAGATCCGAGTGAGAAATTAGGAAAAAGGTTTTGAAAGCAAAAATAATCAGTGTTTGATAAAAGGGTTTGCTCTGAAAAGAGTCTTTGTGTTTATGGTGTGTAGATGATAATTACACATAGAACAGGATGCAGTGTTTTAAGTTGTTGAGGAAGACATGTTGCATGCGTTGGTGAAATGGACTCTGTCTTGTCGATATATTGGTAAATATAGCCCATGTTCTGGTCTCAAAGAAAGGGATTTGTCTATCTGTGGACAAAATTAATTTGACCACTACCATTATGTCTTTGGCAAATGTTGGAGAACACCAAGGTAGTCTCTGGGAAAAGTGACATTTATCTTCCAAAGGTATCTTTAATTAGGAGTTCCAGTCCTACCCCAATAATTGTGCCTAGGTCATTGCTGCACAGTGCACAATCATATGTTCTGGATGTTGGCAATCCACAATACTTTAACCAAAGGCAGCAATTTAGGCCACCAATTTAACCCTCTCTGGTCAACCTTTCTGGCCTAAAACACAAAACTATGGCTCACAATCCAGGCTCTGACCATTTTGGAGACACGCCGGATTAGCACACAGGAAAAGGCTGCCGCAGAATGAAGCAGTTTTGAAAATGAAAGGCAGATATAATGGAGGACAGCAAGTAAAATATGAAAAAGCCTATTTGATTCGATGGTGGAGATGTTAAGGGAACTAACATTAGGCAGTGACTTCATGAAAAAGTAACTAACTACTGGATTTGGAAAAGTAAAAAAATGTATGTTGTTGTGATATACTTGGAATTGCAAACAGTCAACCACACCTGCTGCAGTTAATGTGAAGCTAGTATGCTGTTGATAGGAGTTCTTGTAAACTTTTGACCTACCGGTAGGCAGACACTATTGGAAACATGGTTACTATGGAAATGGAGCTAAAAGAGTGTGGGGAGAAGAGAACAAAAGAGATTGCATTGTGAAACAGAGAAACAAACTGGTATATAAAACTGCACTGTAGGAAGTGTATATCTTGTAATCGACAATATTTTACAAAATAAAATATAAATAAAAAACATTGACAGCAGATTGCTGAATGCTTTTAAAGGCTGTAGGGTGGATCTGCAGATCCACAGCAGATCACATGGGGGCTGTGCTGAGCTCTGCGGTGGATCCACAAAAAACTTACCTAATTGGGCTTCTTTGCAAGAAACATGGAAAAGGTTAAAAATAGTCCCCATTTAGAAATGCTATAACAAAAATAAAAGATGAATAAAAGGCTGTGATTTGCTAAGTATAACAGTATGAGTGAGAGCACATTGGGAAAGGTAGCCATTATTGGTACTTTTCTATTAAGGGTGGAGGTGGATTGCCATTTTTCTGATTTGCGATGTGCAGTGGAAAACAGATGTTAACAGATAATAAAATGAAATTTGGAAGACAACAAAGAGATTCTACAGGTATGTTAATTAGGTTGTACTACAGTAAAAGGTAAAAAAGAAGGGAGGTTAGATGAGAACACTAAATAAAAATATAGGGCTTCATTGACAAGAATTTGATGCATCAGCTCAGATGCGTCTGATTTCTTGCGCTGCCCTGCACCCCCCCTAACAACACCATGGTAGTACTGTATTTACTGTACAGAGCTCCATGTTGCACATTTTCCACAGATGTGTCAGAAATTCTGACGCATCTGTGGCACTAAAGTCACGCATTTCCGGACCTGCTCTGAGGAGATGTTAAATCTTTGACGTAGTGAAGGTGCAGAACTGCACCAGTTTTGCACGGCATTTAACGGTGGAATGACTACCTTGCATACATTAAACCTGGCACAGATATAATGTGGTGCAAGGCTTTACAAACTGGCACAATGGTTCCATTGTGCTAGTTTATAAATGTGGCGCACTGTAGGGGACTGCTTATTGCCACCGCTGTGTCAAAAAAAATGATGCAACAATGGTGCTAGGGGCTTGTAAATAAGCCCCATACTGAGCAGTAAAGGAGGAAGAGGAATTGCTATTCTGAAAATATAGTTATTGTATTAAGCCAGGGTGTATGAATGTGTTTGCAATTAGATGTGGCTGCTTGCTTATAGCATGTAATTTAATAGTATGTAATCTGCAACCACTCATAGCGTCAGGCAGGCACGTACACACCCACTTACCCTCCTACAAAAGCACTTATGTACCCACCAGTCATATACACAGACAGTCACTGATTCACTCAGCTACCCACCCATTTACCACCTATTTATCCACCTACATAGTCATTCACACACCCATGCAGATGCTGTCACACCAATACACACACCTATATAGCCATTGATGTACCCAGAACTCAGACAGTCAGTTACACACTCACTTACACACCCTACAACCAGTTATAAACCCAGTCACCCAGCTGTACAGGCACTCACATACCTATTTACAAAACTATATAGCCACTCACTTATGCAGTCAAAAAGCGTCCGAGGCACATACACATCCGCTCACACACCCACACAGCACATATGTTTCCACCACTAACAGAGCCACTTGCACACACAGGTACACCCCCAAATACCAAATAACACATCTAGTCACACACCCACATAGTTACACCACCATAGACACACCCATAGAGGAACAGATACATTCACTCACATTTCCACCCAATCACTTACACACCCAGTCACCCACCCATATAGCCACTCATATTCCCATTTCTACACCCATACTCAGACACTAACACAGCCTGGTATGCACTGACATGACCACTTATTAAGCTACTCATTTGCTTATAGTATGTAATCGAATAGTATATAATGTAAAGTTAAATGTATTCTGTAATTGCTTTTCAGATTATCTACTGGTGTTTAAAGAGGAATCGAATCTGGGAAGGCAAGGTGAAATTAATTAACAATTGTATTTGTTGACAGTATCCAAAAACTGGGCAACAGATGACATTTTTTAGTGTAACTCGCATAGGCATTTGCTACAATGAGTGACCATGTGTCCCACTTTTGGTGAAACAGCAGGGATAGTAACCATCTGGTCAAGATGCAAGGTCCCACAGATGGTCCAGCTGCTGAGGATGATGTACTACCTTCCCTCTCTGTTATCATCTTGTGATATGTCCTTCTATGTATGGTTTTCTGGTGATTCCAAATAGAGGATGTGCCATGGGAATACTTCTTCAACATGCCTCTTGACTGTTTTTTGTTACATATATTTCATTGGATTTTTTTTTTAAATAACTTTCTTTTCTCCTGAAAGGATGGAGAAATATTTTTAAATGTTGGAAAAATTCATTGGAGGCGGTAAGTCTTCTTATTCGTCCTGCTTATCCCCTTATCTTCTATCTTCAGCAGAAGACATCTTAACTTCGAAACTCTGTTCTTTTGAAGGTAAGCTTCAAAAGAAAAACATTGGCGCTGTGGTTTTGAGTCTGTCTCCAGAGAGATGTGAAACCCAAATAACTGATTTAGAGTGTGGTCTGCAATGTGGATGGGTGGGAACTGTGGCCCAGATTTATACTCTGTTTACGCTGAATTAGTGTCATTTTTTTATGCCAATTCATCGCAAACTTAACTCCATATTTATATTTTGATGCTTGACTAGTCTACTGTCAAAATATTGGAGTTAAAGTTATTTTTGGGGTGCGTGAACCCACCTTGCGTCAATGAAATGCAGGATGGGCGTTCCCATCCAAAAAATGACTCTAAGGCCCTAGCGCCTTATTTATCTTCCAATACAAAATGGTGCACGGGAGGGAGGCGGGCCTAAATAATGGTGCTAAGTCTGCTTAGCACCATTATTGAACGCCTAAGTCAGGGCGGGGTTTGGGGGACCTGTGGACCCATTGCCATGGTGGTACACCATGGAATAAGTCTACAGGTGCCCTCCTCAGGCCCAGGTACCCCTCGACCCGCACCAGAGGGACACCAGAGGACGTTGGACCCCATCCCAGGTAAGTAAAGGTAGGTAGAGGTAAGTGTTTTTCAATTTTTTTAAAAGTGCCATTGGGGGTCCTGAAATGCCCCCCCCCCTACATGGCACTGGGTGCAATGGCCATGCCCAGGGGACCCTTGTCCCCTGTGCTGGCCATTGGGGTGGTGGGCATGAAACATGTCTTTTATAAGGCAGGAGTCATGTGGTATGCTAGGTTTGCGCCAAGAAATGACGCTAGGCTGGTTAGAGTAATCTTTTTTTACTCTAACCAGCCTAATGTAATTTTTTAGTGCAAAACTCCTGTCTCCCATGCCGCCACCCCTACCCGGCTCACGTAATTTTCCCTGACATCAGCCCACCCTTTGTGCCAGATTGCACTGTTTCATAAATAAGACGCCCGGCGTCTTGGAATGGTGCTAGCCGGCAGTAAACTTTTTAACGCAAAACTGCATTATCACAGTTTTGTATGAAAAAGTATAAATCTGGGCCTTAGTTCATCCGATGAGCAGTTGAGGTTTCGACGTGTTCCTGGAAAAGCAACAAATTTGTGGTGGCATGGTGGCAGATCCATGGATCCATAAAAAGAATTTAAAAAAAAAAGACTTGCTGTATTGCATTTATAGACAGTTTACACGTTGCCTTACATTGATATATTGATTGTTACTTTTAAGATGTATACAAGAATAAGTTTGTTAATAAAATGTATTTATAAACTTGTGAAAATGCTTATTACTACATTGAACATGTGGGTGAAATTGTACTGCAACTCATTAAAAAAAATTGTGAAATTCACTAAATAACAAAAGGTTACATAGATGTTATAATTAGGAACCAGAATTAAAAAAGCCTTAGAAATTCACTGAAGAAAAACAAAGGTCACAGGGATGTTATGGTTAGGAAATATAATTAATAAAAACCTTAGAAACTCATTGCAAAAAACAAAGGTTATAGGGATGTTTTAGTTAGGCTCAGATTTCACACACACAAAACCATAGAAATTCAGCAGTCGTTGTTACCTGAGCTAACTATAACTTACGCCCCTGAAATGCAATGCTAATGACATCACATATTACATAACTAATGACATGGTCAAATGACATCACTGTTATGTTTGACAAACAGAATTTAGGAGACTGCCATTTCAAAGCTCCATGCTGCTATGCTTTCCAGATTACGCAGATTGTCAAAGTTGGGACTATATCATGATGCACAACACATGTCTCAACTAGCCTATCATCCGTGAGGCAAACTGGATAACCCTGACTGGATAAAGATTCAGTGGCACATAAAGGGAAATGCAAAAGGTGCCCAAGTGCTATATAGATGGCGAGATTCACAATCTGGTAAACAACCCAACTCAATCCTGATGAATTCCATCAAAATCTGGTTGGCAAACCACAAGGCACTGACGAAGAAACACCAACTGCACATGGAAGCACTTATCCGGCTTCATGATGTTCTCCACATTGATGGCAAAATGCTTAATTGGCGTCTTTGGAAGAGTAAGAGCATTTACTTGTTAGGTCATCCAGTTCAACATGGAGCTTTCAGATCATTCTATAGTCTAAGAGCAGACAATTCCCTGGACAGTCCCCAATATTGGTTCTAAACTCAACTCATACACTGCCTGTCCAGCAGATGTATCTTGCAAGATCGGGCAACTAGAAGAAACTGATATTTGGCCTATATGAAATCTACACAGAAGCTCTATCCTCCCAATCTACCAGTAAACTGTTGGACTCCCAAAGGCAAACTCAACTGCAAAAATGTATGTATCCGAGACCATGACAAAGGCTTTTGAGACACCCACCTTAAATTGAGTTATTTCAAAATCCTCCATGATTGGCATGGTTTCCCTCTTAAATTACATAAAACCGGAATGTGCCATGATCCTCTATGCTGGGGATGTGGCCACCCACTAGGGGACACGCTATGCATATTATGGTCCTGTCCTGTTCAACAAGCATGGTGGAAGGTGATCTGGAATCATTTGCCAAAAATGAACAGCCTTGTCCGAACCCCCACTTGTGAACGTGCAATAGTGCATGGCACCGCCGAACTGGAAGACATGAATAACTACAATGGTTAGACACAGCCTTAGCGGTGGGTGGCAAAATTGTGTACTTTGGTACACTGGAAGTCTGTAACTCCTCAGACGTTTCAGGAAGGATCTGAATGCACGGCCTGAACTGCAAGCTTTGAAAATGTGATATATAACCCAAATGACCATATCCTTAAAGCTATTTGGGACCCGTTTTTTAAACAATACGAGAATTCTCCTAACCACCGTGTTTTGATTATGGTATGTCATAGCAGCTTGTAGGACTAATCCAGGAATGAGAGCTCATAGTATATATTTGTGTACCTTTAACATATTGACATGAATTTTCTCTCACCTCTTTCTCCCCTCCCATTCCCTTCAACCCTATTCAAAACATAAACTTCCATACATAACAGTCATTTAATCCCTCGCTAGTATTATCGCATTATTAGACACTATGGCTCAGATTATTTGATGGCTTTCAATTCTTATCCATATATATGTTATAATGTGGAATTTCCTAATAAACAATTTAGAAACTGAAAAAAAGTATTGGAATATTTCATGTTTGCCCATTTCGAAACTGAGAATTTTCAGTCAGTTTATGGGAAATGTTTGCTGTAGCATGGAACATTTAGTCCATTTTTTTCCAGAATTTTCACATGGGGTGAAACCTTACAAATGTCTTTGCATGAAGTTTGTCTCTCTCATTCCAGTTGGATATACATTGTTATATCCGTTCATTTTGAAGGTTTCATTCACCTCCTGTTATCATTTTAGAGGGATATGATTACTGTTACCCAAATGTGAAGGTTCCAACAAAGCTTGTAAAGGACCTACTAGCTATTGGGTTAAGTCCCCATGCCCTATCATCGCATAATCCGAGAACCCATTTTTACATCCACTGGATGCTTTATCTGTCTAGCTTTATGATACCGGTCTACATAACTCTGAGTCTACTCCACCACGGGTCACCAGAGATTGTGTGAAGGTACCCCTTTATGTGCCTTTTCACATGGCCTATATTCAGATCTCAATAGCAACAGGTGCCTGAACAAAGGGCTATCTGTGGGGTTTGAACATAATACACATCAGATAAATCTGCATCCCTCCCTTGCCTCCATTTCTGATTGCACGGAGAAAAGACTGGGAACTCATTCTTCGAATATATTGGACAGTCCCTTCAGTTCCAAAACCAGAAACCCCATTACTGAACAGTGGCTTCATCCCTAGCTGAATATAGATTAAGGCACACCAGAACCACTAAGCCAGTCGAGCTTTGTCCTTTCAAAAGTCTGCTTGCCCTTGCATTCAGAGGCATGTGGAGCATTTGCAGGCAATGGGTTGCTGTGGCTCTGTAGGTCAAGACTAGACCTAGAACTTCAGAGTCACAGTAGCCAGTGTATTTATCAGGAATGAAAAGGAAACGGACTGCTCTGAGCTTAGTAAGTCCTGTTTGTAGAACAAATCCAATGACCAACTGCAGGACGTGAGGACCTTCCAGTGATGAAAGAGCAAGACAAAGACAGAGGATTTTCTACCCTACGGTCCACTGCAGCAACAAACAAAGAACATTGGCATTCAGGACAAAGATCTGTAGGAAAGCACAAAAGCGCAATACCATTCTTTGTCATTACCCAGTTAACTTGTGCACCAGGCTCTTGCGGGCTAACATTTTGCAATCTGTGCTCATGTCCTAATGGTATGCAAGATTAGGAGCAACAAATGCAGTTCCTCAGTGTCCCCACCATCTCCCCAGGAGAACCACTTGTACCTCTGTGGGTCCCAGTATCTCCAGCCCATTTTCTCAAACAAATACTAATGTAAACCCATTTGGTCCTGAATCTTTAGAGGGTGATTATGTGTGTTCAGTCATGATGGTTTCAAGACTATTGGTTATATCTACCAAGCCCAAACAGAGCCTTATTTATCATTCCTTCTTTTTTCAATGGGTCTCTGCCCTTAAATCCTAGACTATCTCAAATATCCTGGTTGTTCCAGGGATAGTTGCCACAGGAGGACAATTAGGTTAACTACCATGGATGTGACTTACTCTTTTGACACATTGCTTCCTAATGTTTGTGGAGAATGTATGCATGTGGTACATTAGGAAATACTTTTTTAGTAATAGTAACATTTTTGACCAACACGCATAGATATTTCTGTAAACTATAACAAAGTGAGCCGCCTTGATTGGTTTTGGGTGTCAGTTTTGATTTCAGATAGATTTGGCAATTTCCAAAGTTAGGCTCTGCTGATTTGTACCTGGCATCTAAGCTATTTAGGTAAGATTTGGCTGGCAATGCCGATGAACAGTGATTAGACATTTCCTTTAGTGGCATTCTCACTAAGTAGCATGATCTGTGGAATAGTTCCATAATAAAATAAGCTTCTGCTAAAAAGATTACATACTGTGATCTGGAATAATTAGTGAGACTTACCTTTGCCCTCACCTGAAATGTTGTGTAATTGTTTTAATGCATCTAAGTGGGAAATGAAATAGTGCCCCAGGGGTACTACAGAGACAACTCTGATTAGAATTATTTTTGCTTCTTCTTGCCTTCGGCTATAAATCTCAATGTTATTGTTTTGTAGGGCGTATATGCTTAAATGCCCTGCTATGACAAATAGTGATATCTCAACCCCAGAAAGTATTAGTACATTTGATGCGCTGCTCTGTCCTTCTATCATGCAATTAAAGTGTTTTACTGTCCATGAAATGTGAATGTGATTAGATGCCGACCTTTGCATTACATTAGCTAAGGTTTTTAGATTTCATTGGATAACATAAGGCTTTGTTAGGTGCTTCTGGATCCTGAGGCATTGTTGGTGGCATGCTGACAGAACACAGGGCCTCATTTACTATCTTTGGTCAGGGCAGCACTGCAAGCCTTCTTGAAAAGGATAGGAATGTGCCATATTTACAAAATAAGGTGCATTCCTGTCCTCTTTCACAGCCCTAGTGCACATTTGACTGCCATGTGCCAACACAAGCACCGTTGCACCATGGTGCAAGGGTGCCTGTGTTGTAGGGATGATTGTTTTTTGTGCAGGGAGGGATGCCTTCCTGCACAAAAACAATCAGTAGAGGTGATTTCCTCTTACTGCAGCCCATGTTTCCAAGAAAATGATGCAGCACGGTGCTGCAGGCCAGCTTGTGGCCCCACGCCATTAGCAAAGTGCAGGGATGTATCATATTTTCAGCAAATGATGCATCATTGTACTTTCCTCTATGTTGGTGCACAACTGGCTGTCTAGCACCATCACAGGCACCTTTGCACCATGGTGCAAGGGTGCCTGTGTTCCAAGGGTGATTCTTTATGTGCAGGAAGGGACACCTTCCTGCACATAAACAATCAATAACAGTGTATTCCTCCTTCTATGTGTTCTGCAGGTATTTCTTCTCATTGAACTACTTTTATACCACCCCTGGGTAGCATAGGGAATCTGAAGCATTCCCAGGTTTATGAAACTTTGTAAATCTTGGAATGCATCAGATTGCATGGGTGTTGCTTGGTAACACCTACAGCAACACCCATGGAATACCCCTTTCATGCCTTGTAAATATGTCTGGGCACACTGCACCGCCGGAGTGTCAGAATAGTCATGCTCTGGCGGTGTTATTGTGCTGCAGGGGTGTTGTAAATATGCCCCTTTGCGCAGCACACGCAGGCCCTCGTTACAACCCTGGCGGTCGGTGTTAAAGCGGCGGTAAACAAAAATTGAATCATGACAACGGCGGAAACCACCAACACAGACAGCTACTTTAACACTCCGACCCCCACGGCGGTAGCAACAAACACAGCGGCGGTAACCACCAACAGACCGGCAGAAAACAATGTACCGCCCACCCCATTACAACCCGCCCATCCGCCAGCTTTTCCGGGGCGGTACCAACGCCATCAAAAGCACGGGGAAAACACTACTTTGAAGGGAAACCACTCACCTCTCGACACTCAAGGAAGAACCAGGACGCCATGGAGCCCGAGCTGCAGGTTCTCCTCATGCTGGTGTACCTTCTCATATACCAGGAGTACCAATGGAGGTGGCGACGACCACGGTGAGTACTGCACCTAGCACATAGGGGAAGGGGAGGAAAAAGAGAGTTACACACATGCAACACGCAACACCCCCACCCTCACCACAACCCTCACCCCCAACACCATACACACAAACACATGCAACATCACATATACACCCCGTAAACCTCTGGAATAACGCAAGGACAAAAGGAATGGAGTCAAAATGAGTGTTATATTAGATATAGTCAGAAATACGTCAATATTTAAAAAACAGTATTTACAAACTATACAATATGTACAAAAGGCGGGACAGTGTCCACTCACAAATGTCCGTGGCCCACTGGGCCTAAACACATAGGCCAAGCCCACACTTGACTCCTGCCTCAATATGGAGAGAACACTGCAGGGGCATCAGGTCGAAATCACACAGGCACCTCAGGGGGAAGGGGGGGCACCTCAGCTGGAAGATGGGACGCCACTGCTCCTGGAGGGGGATCCATGCCCACAGCGATGTCCTGGGGAGTGCAAGGCCACAGTCTCTCAAGTCTCACAAGTGGGTGATTTGCCCACTGCTTGGTCCTAGGGAGTGCAAAGCCACAGTCTCTCAAGTGGATGCCTTTCTCCACTGGTTCTGGAGGGGGCTTTGTGCCCAGTGTGCTTCATTCTGCCAAGGATGGGGAGAGTTGATGCCTTTCTCCACTGGTTCTGGAGGGGGCATTGTGCCCAGTGTGCTTCATCCTGCCAAGGATGGGGTGAGTGGATTCCTTTCTCCACTGGTTCTGGAGGGGGCTTTGTGCCCAGTGATGCAGCACTTAGCGGATGCCAGGTCACAGCCCCTCACCGGGTGTCAGAGCCACAAGAATTGCAGTGACCAGGAAACATGATAGTCCATGGAGTCAGGGCTACAGTCCATCCACCTGTGGCTACGGCTGCACAGTGGTGGTAGTGCCGGTGCTGGTGGGGGTGCAGCCAGTGGTGGGGGAGGCTCCAGCCCTTCTCCTGCTGCCTCAGACGGCTGCCCTCAGGGGCAGCTGCTGCTGGCAGTGGTGCTACTGTCAGAGGTACAGGTGCGGTGCTTGCAGCGGGCCTTGCGGCGGTGCTTGTGGCGGTGCAGGTGGCGGTGCAGGTGGCGGTGCTGGCGGTTGTGCTGGTAGCCACCAGGCCTTCACCTGCAGGCTCAGGCGGCTGAAGTCCCTTGGCTGGTGGTTTGTGCCCCTTCCTGCCCTTGGCAGATGGTGGTGGCACCTTGGGGTTGGCAGCTGGAGTCTTTGAGGTGGCTTTGCTGGGTGGTTGTGGCTCCTTCCCCTTCCTGGATGCTGTACCCTTCTTAACCTTGCCAGGTGACGGAATGTTCTTTGCTTTGGCAGGGGTTGGTGCCACACTGGCTGGGCTGACGGGTGCCCCCTTTGAACCTCTGACAGCTGCAGGAACCACAGCGGATGTGGATTTGGTGGCTGAGGTGCTGGGCTGGGTTCTGGACACCCTGGCCAGAGGGGACAGACGGGGGGGGAGGGGTAGGGAAGAGGTCAATGTTTGCCAGGAAAAGCTTCTTAGGGACATTGGGGCGGGAAGAGGGTGAAGGTTTGGGAGTGGAGGTAGAGGGAGTGGTTGTAGGAAGTGTCAGTCTGCTGTGTTTGGGTGAAGGTGCATGGGCTGGATGCTGTTGTGAGGTGGATGGCTGTTGGTTGGGTGTGTGCTTGCATTTGTGTAATTTGGGAGGAGGGGTCACAGACACAGTGGGAGAGGACACAGGGGACGTGTGCATGGATGTGGGGGTGGTCACTGCCAGTGATGGGCATGTAGTGATGGGAGTGCTGGTGATTGAGGTAGCGGATGAGGATGCAGTGCATGCAGGTGTGAGTGGAGACGCTACTGGGAGGGAGGTGGATGATGAGGAGGAGGGGGACACAGTGGAGGCAGTGGATGTTGGTATGTCTGCATGGTGATGGTGCTTGTGTGAGTGCCTGTGAGATGAAGTGTGGTGCTTGTGTTTGCCTGAGCCACTTCTGTGTGTTGATTTGGGTGAATGCTGGGCTGAAGGTGTGCTTGGGATAGGCTGGGGTTGAGAGGATTGGGACTGGGCAGAGGAAGTTGGAGGGGGGGGAGGCTAGAGACAGGGACAATGGCTGCCATCAGTGCTGAGGCCAGAGCCTGAAATGCTCTCTGTTGGGCCGCCACACCAGAATGAATGCCCTTCAGGTATGCATTTGTTTGTTGCAAATTCCTCTCGACACCCTGGATGACATTCAGAATGCCAACAGTGAGGGATCGCAGGAGGTCAATAGCCTCCTCACTAAGGGCAGCAGGGCTGACTGGGGCAGGGCATGAGGTGCCTAGGGCGAAGGAGATGCCCACCCTTCTGGGTGAGCGGGCACGGGAAACACTCTGAGGGGCTGCTTGGGGGTGCCGTGCTGGTAGGGGGGGTGGTGGCTGTACCTGTTGTTGTGGTGGGCACAGAGGTGTTCGCCACCACCAGGGAGCTTCCAACGGAGGAGGGGTCGCTGTCTGTGGTGTCCCCTCCTGTCCCTGTCATGGTGCTCCCCTCGCCCCCCCGTCCCACTGGTGCCCTCACATTTGATGGATTCGGCCTCCAGGCCCATGTGGGATGCAGCTCCCTCCGTTGCCGGTGACTCTGCTCCTCCACCAGATGATGCTAATGCACACAAGGACAGGTTGACAAAACAAAAAGGGGGGGATAGAGAAAGGATACACTTGGTCAATGCCAATGACAATACTACCGTTGGCGTACACAACACACAGGGAGCAGCCCTATGCACTAGGCCATGCACTACCAGTCACAAAGATAGTCACCAGCCTATGGGGTACATTCCCTAACAAAATTAGCTGCACACCTGAAACCCACAGGACCCTGCCCAGTAGTAGATGGCCACTAACACTGGGGCAGGAATGAGTCACAGTGTCCTTTCCTCGGGATCTGCACGTTGCTGAACAAAAGGCCCACCTCCCGGCGTCACCAACTCAGAAAGCTATTATAGCACAGAGTTATGATGAAGCCAGGTGGGGGGAAGGGAAATAGGGTAGGGAACTGCAGGGAGAGAGATCTGAAAAGAAAAGGTTAGAACAAATATGCATATACTCATGCAATAGCAATATAACTCAGCAATAGACTCTTGATCAAAGGCGTCTCTGTGATATCAGATTGAGACCCCTTTTGAGATGAGGGCAAAGCCCCTTCTTTGAATCATGGAACAAGAACAAACTACAACCTCAGAACCAAGAGATGGCAAGAGCTTTAGACTATGATCATACTCTGAATATCAAATCTGTAACAACTATGCATTCGTAATATAAACTTTTGATCATAGCCTAGAAATTCTCAAAGAATTAAAATATGCTTTTCACATATCAATCAATCAATCAATCATTGGATTTATAAAGCGCACTACGTACCCGTGAGGGTTTCAAGGCGCTGGAGGTGGGGGGGAGAGCTGGTGTTACTGGTCGAAGAGCCAGGTCTTGAGGAGTCTTCTGATGGTGAGTAGGTCTTGAGTCTGTCGCAGGTTGGTGGGGAGGGTGTTCCAGGTTTTGGCGGCGAGGTATGAGAAGGATCTTCCACCGGAGGTCTTTCTTCGGATGTGGGGTACGACGGCGAGGTTAGAGGAGCGGAGCTGACGGGTGGGGGTGTAGAAGCTGAGTCTGTTGTTTAGGTAGGCTGGTCCGGAGTCGTGGAGCGCTTTGTGAGCGTGGGTAAGAAGCTTGAAAGGGATCCTTTTGTCCACGGGGAGCCAGTGAAGGTTTCTCAGGTGGTAGGAGATGTGGCTGTAGCGGGGTACGTTGAGGATCAGTCGGGCGGAGGCGTTTTGGATGCATTGGAGGCGTAGTAGGTCTTTCGCTGGGATGCCTGTGTAGAGTGCGTTGCCATAGTCCAGCCTGCTGCTGACGAGGGCCTGTGTCACTGTTATTCTTGTTTCTATCGGGATCCACTTGTAGATTCTGCGGAGCATGCGGAGTGTGTTGTAGCAGGAGGAGGAAACTGTGTTGACCTGTTTAGACAAGGTGAGGGAGGACTCGAGGATGAAGCCCAGGTTGCGAGCATGGTTGGTCGGTGTCGGTAGGGTTCCTAGTGCGGTGGGCCACCAGGAGTCATCCCAGGCGGAGGGGGTGGATCCGAGGATGAGGACCTCCGTCTTGTCCGAGTTCAGTTTCAGACGGCTGATTCTCATCCATTCGGCGATAGATTTCATCCCCTCATGGAGGTTGGTTTTGGCGGTGCGCGGGTCTTTGGTGAGTGAGATGATGAGCTGGGTGTCGTCGGCGTAGGTGAGAATGTTGAGGTTGTGTTGTCGGGCCACTTGTGCGAGGGGAGCCATGTAGATGTTGAACAGCGTCGGGCTGAGGGATGAGCCTTGGGGGACGCCGCAGATGATGTCGGTGGCTTCGGAGCGGAAGGGGGGAGGCGGACTCTCTGGGTTCTGCCAGAGAGGAATGAGACAATCCAGTCGAGGGCTTTTCCTTGAATTCCAGTTTCGTGGAGGCGTGATTCCAGGGTGCGGTGGCAGACTGTGTCGAAGGTGGCGGATAGGTCCAGGAGGATGAGGGCTGATGTTTTGCCGTTGTCCATTTGGCGCCTGATGTCGTCTGTGGCGGTGAGAAGGGCGGTTTCGGTGCTGTGGTTTCGTCTGAAGCCGGACTGGGAGGGGTCTAGGATGCCGTTGTCTTCAAGGTGGCTGGTTAGTTGTGTGTTGACGTTTTTTTCAATCACCTTTGCTGGAAAGGGGAGCAGGGAGATGGGTCGGAAGTTCTTGAGGTCGTTGGGGTCTGCTTTGGGTTTCTTGAGGAGGGCGCAGATTTCGGCGTGTTTCCATTTTTCAGGGAATGTCACTGTTTCGAAGGAGATGTTGATGACCTTCCGTAGTTGGGGGGCGATGGTGGCGTCGGCTTTGATGTATACGTGGTGGGGGCAGGGGTCTGACGGAGATCCTGAGTGGATGGAGTTCATGATCTTGCGTGTCTCTGTGTCGCTCACGTTGGTCCAGGAGGTCAGGTGGTTTGCACAGGTGGAGTGTTCGGGGGTGAGGTCTGGCGTGGGAGTGGCGTCAAAACTGTTGTGGATGTCGATGATCTTCCGGTGGAAGAAGGTGGACAGTGCGTTGCAGAGTTCTTAGGATGGAGGGATGTCATTGACGTTGGCGCTGGGGTTTGAGAGTTCTTTCGCGTGCGTTGTTGTCCAGGCGGTCCTTGAAGTGGGATCGTTTGGCTTGTCTGATGAGTTGGTGGTGCTTGCGGTGGCGTCCTTGTGGGTTGTGAGGCGTTTGAGGAGCCATTCCTTTTTCATCTTCCGGCAGTCGCGTTTGGAATTTAGCAGCTCATCAGTGAACCAGGTGGCTTTTCTTCTGGCTTGGTTGTCGGTGGTTTTTTTGAGTGGTGCAAGGGTGTTGGCGCAGTCTTTGATCCACAGGGTGAGGTTGTTGGCGGCGGTTTCTGGGTCGGTGGAGTCGGGGGTGGGTTCTGGATGAGGGCGTTGGTAAGCTGGTCTTCTGTAACTTTGTTCCAGCATCGGCGGGGTGGTTGTTGGGTGCGATGGTGCTTGGTATGTTTTTTGTAGGTGAAGTGGATGCAGTGGTGGTCGGTCCAGTGGAGTATGGTGGTATGGTTGAAGGTGATGTGGGTGCTTGAGGAGAAGATGGGATCAAGCGTGTGGCCGGCGATGTGGGTTGGTGTGTTGACGAGTTCTCCGAGGCCGTGGTTGGCGAGGTTGTCGATCAGAGTAGTGGAGTTGGTGTCGTTGTTGTTCTCCAGGTGGAAATGTAGGTCCCCGAGGAGGATGTAATCCGTTGAAGTGAGTGCGTGGGTACTGGTGAGGTCGGTGAGGGATTCGCTGAATGGTGCTCGTGGTCCGGGGGATCTGTAGATGAGCGTTCCTCTGAGAGTGGTGTTGGGGTCGGTGTGGATGCGGAAGTGTAGGTGTTCGGCGGTTTTGAGGGAGTCGTCGGTGTGGGTGTCGACTTTAAGGGAGGATTTGTGGGCGATGGCTATGCCTCCTCCGATTCCGTTGTTTTGGTCCCTACGGATGATCTTGTAGCCGTCCGGGATGGCTATTGCGATGTCGGGCGCCAAGGAGTCGTTCCACCAGGTTTCAGTCAGGAAGGCTACGTCTGGGGCGGTGGAGTCGAGCAGGTCCCAGAGCTTGATGGTGTGCTTGCGTGCGGAGCGGGTGTTAAGGAGTATGCAGTGGAGGTGGTTAGTTTCGGTCTTTGTCAGTTTCGTTGTTCTGTCGCAGGTGAATCTACAGGTGCGACATGCGAAGGGACCGGGGGTGTTCCTTGGTGAGGACTGGGAGCATGCTGTGGTGCGGCTGGGGTGGAGGAGGTTGACTTGGTCGGCCGTGTAGCGGCGTCTGGAGGTGCTGGGGTCTGGCGGAGCAGGGGGGGGGTGCTGGGCACGGTCAAAGCGTGGAGGAGCGCTGACGGGCTTGCCTTCGGCGCGCCAGTGCCACGGCTGCCATAAGAGGAGGGGAGGGTGGGAGTGGCAGCTGGGAGGCGGGAGGGCTTATCCTATGAGAGGGCTGGGGGGTGGGGCCGCAGGGGATGCAGCGGCGGGAAAAGGAAAACGGTGAGAGAACGAGGGGGGAGGCGGGAGGGGCTGCAGGGGACGCAGCGGCGGGAAAAGGGAAAAGGAAAATGGTGAGAGAACGAGGGGAGAGGCGGAAGGGGCAGCAGGGGACGCAGCGGCGGGGAAGCAAAAAGCAGTAAAGAACGGGAAAGGTGGTAGCGCGGAAGGCAGAGCGGGGAGCGACCTACCTGCAAGCAGGGTCAAAGATTGCTCCCTGCTATCGTGCCGCGGCTGCCATAAGAGGAGGGGAGGGTGGGAGTGGCAGCTGGGAGGCAGGAGGGCTTATCCTATGAGAGGGCTGGGGGGTGGGGCCGTAGGGGGCGCAGCGGCGGGAAAAGGAAAACGGTGAGAGAACGAGGGGGGAGGTGGGAGGGGCAGCAGCGGCAGGAAAAGGGAGAAGGAAAACGGTGAGAGAACGAGGGGGGAGGCGGGAGGGGCCGCAGGTGACGCAGCGGCGGGAAAAGGGAGAAGGAAAACGGTGACAGAACGAGGGGGGAGGCGGGAGGGGACGCAGCGGCGGGGAAGTAAAAAGCAGTAAAGAACGGGAAAGGTGGTAGCGCGGAAGGCGGAGCGGGGAGCGACCTACCTGCAAACATTATTATGCTTTCCAAAAAAAACAATGAAATCTATAATTTGCTTATCTCCAAACTGCTTTCACATTCACAACTATAGGCTGGAAAGTTTTGGTCATTGAACTTGAGGCGCGTTTTTCCTTATGCCAGATAGCACTTTCACTTGTTTCATCTGAAGCGCTACGCTAGTTATGCTAAGGGGCGCCTTACTCATGTGGCCTGAATTACTTTGAATGTTGTGCCCAGGGCGTTTTACTCATGTGGACTGAAGCACTTTGATTACCGCGCCAAGGCCGCTTTACTCGTGTGGACTGAAGCGCTTTGATTGCCATGCCAAGGGCGCTTTCCTCAAGTGGACTGAAGCGCTTTGATTGCCGTGCCAAGGGCGCTTTCCTCATGTGGACTGAAGTGCTTTGATTGCCGTCCCAAGGGCGCTTTCCTCAAGTGGACTGAAGCACTTTGATTGCCGTGCCAAGGGCTCTTTCCTCAAGTGGACTGAAGCACTTTGATTGCCGACCCAAGGGTGCTTTCCTCAAGTGGACTGAAGCACTTTGATTGCCGTGCCAAGGGCGCTCTGCTCATGCAGACTGAAGCGCTTTGATTGCCGTGCCAAGGGCGCTTTACTCATGTGGACTGAAGCACTTAGATTGCTGTGGCAAGAGCGCTTTACTCATGCGGACTGAAGCGATTTGATTGCTGTGCCAAGAGCGCTTTACTCATGTGGACTGATGCGCTTGGATTGCCGTGCCAAGGGTGCTCTCCTCAAGTGGACTGAAGCACTTTGATTGCTGTGCCAAGGGCGCTTTCCTGAAGTGGACTGAAATGATTTGATTGCCGTGCCAAGGGCGCTTTGCTCATGTGGACTGAAGTGCTTTGATTGCTTGTGCCAAGAGTGCTTTACTCATGTGGACTGAAGCGCTTTGCTCGTTGTGCTAAGGGGCCCTTTACTTCTGTGCTCCGAAGCGCATTAATCGTCGCGCCAAGGCTGCTTCACTCTGAAAACTGAGAATGTTTTGCTCGTTGTGCTAAGGGGCGCGTTACCTTTTGGAAGTTACAACTCCCTTCAAGATTGGGTTCATCAAGACCTTACCGCTACGAGTTCGACCTACTCGTATCTGAATTCACCATGGAAACAAGGATACTCCGATTGCCGTCCATCTGCCATGCAGGAAATCTGCTCTTCTTCAGAGGAACCCCCACGGGGTCTGACTGCATCGAAGTCTTCAAAATAGTGAGCAACGTGCTTGGGTGTGGCTGGGCTTTATAGGCCTGCCACACCCCAAGATGGCTGCTGCCTCTAAAAACATGGGAATTGTAGTCCCTTCATAGAATAGCACTGATAAGTGCATCTTGTCCACTAATGTCCTGAACTTGCAGCTACATGAGTTTTACCACAGGGCAGACGAGGTTGATGGCCACTTTTGGAACAAGAGGCGATAACAAGTGGTTCGCATAAAGCACAGAAAATCCACGCAGCGGAGTTTCAGGCGGGACCTGGACCGTGCACAGCCTTATTCCTGACAGAGTGCTTCAGAGTCTGCCCAACATGGGACCTACCCTGCCATGTTCGCCCTGGCCTAGGGGCACCCACAGAATACATCCCCCACCCAGGTAACCCTTAACACGCGCAAAGTCATGATTCTGAATCTGTACTCACCTCCTTGTGGCTGGTGTGATGCCTTCAAACACCCATCCAACTCCGGATAGGCCACCGCCAAGATGCGGAACATCGGAGGGTCAGGGTCTGACGGGCACCCCTTCCTCGTTGGGAGGCCAGACCCTGCTGGGACTCCGCCGTCTTCCTTGTCCAGCGGCGCAGGTCCTCCCACCGTTTGCGGCAGTGTGTGCTCCGCCTGTCAAAGACCCCCAGAGTCCGCACCTCCTTGGCGATGGCACGCCAAATACCCTTTCTCTGATGGGCGCTGACCTGCATGAAAAAGACAGCAGAAAAGGGATTACTCATCCCGTCCGGACCATCACACTCATAGCCCACCAGGTCCCTCCCGTCCCCTAACACACTTACATTGACCACCATGCATGCAGCACTCTGCTCAGGACACCTCACCCCCCTACATGTGGCTTACACACACAGCACTCCATACATTCATGGCCCACGCATCATGCTCACAGTGTACTCACCTGTTTGTCTGGAGGACCATAGAGTAAAGTGTAATGGGGTAGGCCCCCTTCCACCAGTCTCTCCAACTCCTCCGCAGTGAAGGCAAGGGCCCTTCACCCAGACACATGAGCTATTGTCGCTTCCAGACACAGGTCACAGCAGCACTTGCAGTGTAGGTCCTCTCCTCTTGAGGGTCAGTTAGCAAGTGAGTGAATAGATAGAAAATGGCGGTCATGTCCGCGGTGGTGCGTACCATCACCGCAGGTGTACATCGCCATTGGCTCCTGGAACCCATAGGGCCCAATGATAACCAATGCGAAGTTGCGCCACGTTGTCGACCGCCTACCGCAACGGCGCACAACGCTAGCAGAATTACCTCATTTCCACTTGTCCCTCCTCACAGGTCAGGCAGCCGCCATTTCAGGGGGGCACAGGCCATGGCATCTAACTGCGTCACAGCAGACATTGGCACAACAACTGACTCTCGGGTTCGCATACTGGTACTGTAAATGAAGAGATGCCTCTTTATTTCAATGGATGTGTGAATATGACCCTCTGCTCACCGTTTTCCTCCCTAGGCTTTAACCTCTGAGGATGAATATAAGATGGAGACATCCTCCAGTGTAGAGACCCCTGGTGGACCTTGCGACAATGGAGGACTGACACATTATCCTAACCTGCAGACTTGATCAGGCCACAAACCAAGAACTGTGTAGCCAATTAGAGCCATACCTGATGTCAGCAATTCGCCAGCCCGTAGGTATCCCCCCTCTACTGCAGGTCCTGACAGTGCTCCATTTCCTGGAAAGTGGTTCCTTCCAAACAACAGTGACCATGGCATCAGGGATGTCCCACCCAATGTTCTCCAACGTGTTGACCATAGTGTTGTCTGCCCTGCTGAAACACATGTACAGCTACATCGTATTCCCCTAGGTGGAGGATTTGCCCACATTGAAATCTGACTTTTATGCCCTGGGACATATCCCCAACATCATTGGTGCCATTGATGAAACACATGTAGCATTTGTCCCCCCACCCCCGGAGAAATGAACAAGTGTTCAGGAATAGAAAAAGCTATCATGCTCTGAATGTGCAGATGGTGTGTTTGGCGGACCAGTACATCTCCCACGGTAATGCCAAGATTCCTGGCTCTGTGCATGACGCCTTTATCTTGAGGAATAGCAGCATTACATATGTGATGGCTCAACTCCAGAGGCACAGGGTGTGGCTAATAGGTGAGCCCAAGGTCCCCAAACAGTATATGTTGGTGTATGGGGTTGGCCCTAAGGGTGAGGGTCTGGCTAACAGGTATCCCTCGATATTTGCAGGTGACTCTGGTTACCCCAACCTCTCATGGCTACTGACCCCAGTGAGGAATGCCAGGATAAGGGCAGAGGAACATTACAATGAGGCACATGGGCAAACAAGGAGGATAATTGAGAGAACCTTCGGCCTCCTGAAGGCCAGGTTCAGGTGCCTCCATCTGACAGGTGGATCCCTGTACTACTCACCCAAGAAGGTGTGCCAGATCATTGTTGCATGTTGCACATACTGGCCTTGAGACGCCAGGTGCCTTTTCTGCAGGAGGAGGAGGCTGGAGATGGTCTTGTGGCAGCGATGGATCCTGTGGACAGTGAGGAAGAGGAGGCAGAGGATGAAGATGTGGACAACAGACGTGCTCTCATACAGCAATACTTCCAGTGAGACACAGGTAAGACACTGTAACTTCACCTTACATTTCAGTTTTCCGTTGAACATTGAAAATGGTAGCATGTTTTCCCTATTTCTATGCCCAGTTACTGTACCCTTTGGCATCTCTATTTTCAGATCTCTGTGCCCCACTCTGGCTCCTGGTGTGTTTACTGCTGCCCACCACAGGTCATACCAATGTATATATAAATGTATATATGAATTGCAATGTTTACAAACTGTTGAACTAATACATATTTCAATATCATGATAGACTCCAGAATTGTATTTGTTTCAAGGGTGTTTATTTATGTGCAAATAAGTGGAGGGGGTATTGCAATGGGCTGGGTTGATGATGGAGGAAAGTCCATGGTAGAGTCCAGTTTATTGGTATCACAGGTGCATTGTCCAATAGGGCCTAGGAAGGGGAGCAATGGCAGTTCAAGGTGGACAGGGTGACAGAGTGGGACAGAAGGGTGACAATCAGGAGAGTCTTATATCCTGGCGGGGGTCTTGGCAATGTTCTCTGGCTTGTGCCTGGATCGCAGGGACCGTTTGCGGGGTGGTTCTCCTTCTGCAGGGGGCGGGGTGCTGGTGGCCTGTTGTACCAGTGGTGGTGCCTCCTGTCCACTAGCAGCAGGGAAGGTGGAGGGCTGTTCTTCGGTGTGGCTAGTGTCAGGGGCCCGTTGGTGTGCCACTGCCTCCCTCATGGTGTTGGGCATGTCAGCCAGCACCCCTGCAATGGTGACCAGGATGGTCTGGATGTGTTTGAGGTCCTCCCTGATCCCCAGGTGCGGTCCCTCCTGCAGCCGCTGGGTCTCCTGCAACTTGGCCAGTATCTGGCCCAAGGTCTCCTGGGAATGATGGTATGCCCCCAGGATCCCTGCAAGTGCCTCGTGGAGAGTGGGTTCCGTGGGCCTGTCCTACAGCAGTCCTCCCAGCTTCCCTGTTGTCCTGTGCCTCTGTCCCCTGAACTGTGTGCCCACTGCACGGACCCCAGGTCCCTGATTGCCTTGGGTTTGTGGGGTTGCCTGGAGTCCCTGTAGTGGTGGACACACTGCTGATTGACGTGTTCTGGGGATAGTGATATGGGCCCACTGGGTGGGTGCTGTGCTGGTGTTTCCTGAGGGGGAGGCTCTGTGGTTTTCTGTAACTGTGGCAGGGTAACCGACTGTCCAGAGCTCCCTGATGGGCCATGTTGGTCATCCTGATCCAGGCGTGCAGAGCTGCTGTCATCACTGTGGGCCTCTTCTGTGGGGGGACTTGATGTTGGTGGCACGTCCTCTCTGGTGACGTTGAGTGGGGGTCCTGTGGAGATGTAAATACAGTGTTATTGAATCGTTGTGTACCATCTTGTGTTTCTCTCTAATGGGCATGCTTTAGTGATGGGTGTCCATACAGTTCTGTGATGGGTGTCCATGCAATGGTGTTGCATGCAGGGCTTGGTATTGGAATGGGTGGGTTGTGATGGTGGGGGATATGTGAGGTGGTGGAGTGCTGGGTGTGAGGGCAGGTGGAGGAGTTTGTGATGGTATTGAGGTAGGGTGGGGGATATAATATTAAAGATTTGACTTACCAGAGTCCAGTCCTCCTGCTACTCCTGCGAGGCCCTCAGGATGCATTATTGCCAAGACTCTCTCCTCCCATGTTGTTAGTTGTGGGGGAGGAGGTGGGGGTCCACCGCCAGTCCTCTGTACAGCTATCTGGTGTCTGGATACCACGGAACGCACCTTCCTCCGTAGGTCGTTCCACCTCTTCCTGATGTCATCCCTTGTTCTGGGGTGCTGTCCCACGGCGTTGACCCTGTCCACGATTCTCCGCCATAGCTCCATCTTCCTTGCAATGGACGTCTGCTGCCCTGTGATCTGAATAGCTGTGGCTCTACCTGGATGATTTCCTCCACCATGACCCTTAGCTCCTCCTCTGAAAACCTGGGGTGTCTTTGGGGTGCCATGGATGTGGGGTGAGTAGTATGTGTGAGGATGTGTGGGGTAATGTGTTGTGGTGTGTGATGTGAGGTGCGTGGATGGTGTATGGGTGATGGTGTTGTGTGGCTCAGATGGAGTGGGTGCTCCTTGCGTGTCTCTCTCTCTCTGTTAGCAATTTTAGGTTTTTTTCCCTAAAAAGTGTTGTGGGTAATGTGGGTATGTGTTTTATAGTGGTGTGGGTGTGTGGGTGTGGTGTTGGTATGTGTGTCAGGTGTGTGTAGTTTGAATAGTCCAATGTGGTGTAGTTTTGTAAGTGTGTGTGCATTTTGAGCACGGCGGTGTGTACTGCCAATGGTTTACCGTGGTTGAAAGACCACCGAGCTGATTCGTGGGTCATGATACTGTGGGCGTATTTCTGTTGGCGTAACGGTGTGGGTTTTGGTACCGCCAGGTTATCACTGACCTTTGGTCTGGCGGACTTGTGTGGGTGTCTGTATAGTGGCGGATTTCTTTGTGTGGGTCATAATACCCGTAGTGGTATACTGCCGCGGTCGCGGTATGTTGGCAGCCTTCAGCACGGCAGTAGGTGGCATTTACCGCCAAGGTTGTAATGAGGGCAATAGTAAGAGGAAATAACAATGAGAGATAATGATATTTCTCATTGTTTCTCCTCCCGTACACCTCACATGGGAGGCCTAGGCTTTTGACGCATTCCCAGGTTTACAGTATGTTGTAAATCTGGGAATGTGTCAAATGCCATGGGTGTTACATGGGAAGACTCACTGTAACACCCATGGAACGCCTCCCTATCACACTTGCACTGCGTTGCCTCACTCCATATCTACAAGGCCATTAAAAGACATGCAGGGTGGCTTTACATGGCCTTGTAGCTATGGCTCTGAAGTGTTCCCTGCCAAACCTTCTTTAAAAGTGACTGACATTCCAGCTGCGCACAGGGGCTTGTATATAAGCTCTGCAGTTTCGTAAATTAACTAACTCACTCACTCATTCACTCTTGGGTGCAGTCACTCATATAACTTGACTTCACTCATTTACTACCTCCATAGTGTACTCTTTTACTCACTCACTCAATCACTTGCTCACTTTCAAGCTCACTCATTCACTGATTCACTCACTCATCCATTGTAAAACATAAGTGAATGTAAGTGTTAAATAGATGCCATCATTACTGTAACTTGTTACAACATTTCGGACCTGCTCACAGTAAATAGGACTTCTATTTATGGCTTAAATGGGCCAACCAGTGTTGAGAAAAAAGTACTAATTTTACTGAGTCCTGCATTATGAAAAACACCACCAATGGGCATTGTAGCTTGTTGCCCTATCTGATGATTGCGTTTTAAGATATATTGTGACATCATTCACTGAATGGCCACTTTATTTTGTGCCCTGCCATGAGGAGAATCTACCCAAACTTGATTGACATAGTCAGCCCCAATCAGAAACCATAGACCATGATAATTTACTAGTAAATAAGGCTGCCAGCCCCATTCCGTAGGCTTACTTCCAAATAGTTGTTTACTAACACTCACCTCATAACATAAGATTGGTTGTCCCTTCGTGGGATTAATTATGTATGGTGGATACTACATTGCAAGAGCAAAATAGAAATAAAATCCCTGCCATAAGTACAACCCATATATTAAATATCATAAAGCAGAAATGAGTAAGGAATATTACCTAGTAAAAATATAAGCTAGGATTGTGTCTAGTTGTATCTTCTATGGCAATATTTAGTAACTGCAGGCATACACCCACATTGCCTCTTGTATATAAAGATGAGAATAGCTCAGTCAATCCAAAACCTTAGAAGGCAGGAACAAAATTAAGAAAATAAGACATAAATTAAAGAGGAGCAGAAATGAGTCACATGGGAGACAAGCAAAGAAAACTGAGGAGGCAAAAACGAAACAAGGGGATAGGGCATAAAAGAGGGAACAGGGAACAAACCACAGGAAGATAGAAGTGGCAAAATATCAAAAATCAAGATAGACGCAGAAAACCAGATTAGAGGAGGAGGACATCAGAAATCTGTGACAGAATAAGATGCCAATGGAATAATGGCAAATGTTCGAGGACGAGAAGGAGAAGTTCACCAAAGAAGTAAAAACTTTCAGTTTTTCAGTTGCCGTGGATGGTCAAGCAGTATATGGAATGGGATTTCTGGTAACCTCTTGCAACAAACGCGCTTGTAGAATCTGGTAAACCATCCCACATAGGTATCTTGAGGCTCTGAACAGTGATCAGTAACAACTGTATATCCACAGTTTCACTGTATCACATGTGAAGTCCGTCATTGAGAAACCTCATATCTTCAGCTCTGATCAGGCGTTGAAAGTGGCGTACAAAATGACACAAGGAAATCTCATAGATTTATTTGTGTCATTTTTTTGCCGCCCCTCCCTCCCCCCGCACCCCCCCAATAAACGGGAGAACACCCCTCTTTGGATACATTATTCCTGGCGCAGGCATAATGAAGCACAAAGGGTTACAGAGTAGTGCAATTGGCCTAACTCCAAAATAATGACGTTAATGTGGCGCATGGTGGCGCTATGGGATTATAAATAGGCCCCTTACCACAAATGTACTCTCTCACTTTCACGCAAAGCAGCGCAGCAAGGTCTCTTGCTATGTTGTATTTCGTGAAAATGTAATAAATCTAGACCTGAGTTGTAGGCAACATTCAAGAGGTTTGTATTCTGGACTGCATGCGGGGTGATGTCGCTCTTGTGTTTGGGTTCAGGGTATTCTGTGGCCTAAGACCGTGTGGAAGTGGTGACTCTTGCTTGTTTTGATACCCGGACTTTATACCTTTTGGCTCTACAGCTGTTGACTATTTGATCGGATAAGCCGGGAGAGGAGAGAACCATGCGTGCAAATGCACGTGTTTACGAGTTAGAAGGAACCACAAAGCAGCATCAGGCGCCTGTAAGTGGCGCGATGTAATGGCCACTCTATTCAAGCAAGCTGTGAACAGGAGCATGGAAATTATCTTGTTTTGCTATGTTTTAAAGTTGCTTAATTAAACTTGACGAGTATTTGCTCATTTTGAGAACTTGTATTATTTTGTTGGTGTGTTAAACGTGAAAAAACTCGCCTTTTCCCTCTCTACGTTGTAATCTGTAAAGTAAGAAACAGTCACGAAGCAAATTAATTATTATGAAAATAATGGTCTTTGTTTATTTTTTATGACAGCGCCGCCCAGCAGTCCTCAATCCCCACCCGCGATTTAGAGAAAGGTGGAGAACCCACGTCATATGTTTCCCTTTCACTGATGGACGTGTGATGCCTTTGGGAAGCAAGGAACAGCAGGGAAAGCCTCGATGGCTGAGCAAGAAAAACAAACACACCCCTGTCAGAGTACTCAGATTTATAAACAACTCCTTACTCTGGCATTGCAAGTTCCAGAGCCACATTGTACTAAATGACTGGACTTTCTGTGAAAGCATTCCCTGCCCTCCGTATCTTTCAGTCTTGCTTCCTGTTGGACTGCTAGGAAACTACGCTAATTAGTGTTTCGGATTGCATCTTTCGCTCTTTAATCCTGGACCACTGGCTTTCGAAATACAAATCAACAATTTACCAAGGAGTGCAGATGGCCATATATTTGTGCAAAGTGTTACGAGAGTTGTTCCACGGAATCTCTGTATTAAGTAATTGCTAATTAGCCGTCTGTGCGACAGTACAAAGTTTTTCTTCTTCTCATGTCCAGTTTGCTGTACTGAGATAAGTTCGAATTTGAACTTTCCGCTATAGTAAAACATGCGTGAATGTTCATTTGTTAGTACAGTTATACATAATATATGGCATTTCACCACATTTATTTTCACTGCCACGGCATATACTACCCAGTGGCCCAGGGGGCTTTTTTACCCTTGGGCCAACTTGCTCACATGCGAGCAAGGCTTTGACAGGCTGCCAGCAATACGAAGAACAATGTTGTTGCCAGCAATTACAGGACTCCGGGACTTGGACCCCGACCTGCATTTTTTTAAGGATACCTGAACCCCATAGCCCTTGTGGGAGTGTCCTAAATTTAGACCCCTGGTCCAAAAAGTTTAAAAATTAGACATTTTGCTGCAATCCCACGTGACCCCTGCAGGATTGTGACAAAAATAATAAAAAGAAAATGGAGGCCTGACATTTTTTAACCAATATTTGGGGATGAAGGTGTGACTGGGGCCACGCTCACCAAGCCCATTTTGAGCCTCAGGGACCCCATCTGCTGAGAGCGAACTTTTAAAAAATAATGTAGGGGATGAACAGTCTTCCTCCCTGAGGATTTAGCGGCGCTGGAGACCCCATCCCCCTGGCAAAAACTATTTGGTTTTAGGTGAGGGGGCATGCAGACCCCCTTCAGAGTCCAAATCCCCCTTCTAAAACCCCCTCCACCTGGGCTAAACGATGAATAGAGGGAAAGGGGAGTATGGCATCCCTCCTCGAGCCTTATAAACAAATTCTATCATCTACCGTCCAAAAATCACCGATTTAATCAAATGTATATTTTAGTAATTCACACAATGCAATGTTTAATAACAGTGATGTTTATAAAATAATTTAATAACATTTTAATTTAAAAAAAAAATCAAAATGTCTGGAATATCTGAGTCTTTCATTCATCATAGTTTTTATGACTGCATTTTGTAGGATGAAAAATGTTAAAAGAAGACACGTAGAGTTTATTTTTAAAATAAAACCAACATTTCTCAGAATCTTTCTTTTAACATTTTCAGCCCATAAAGTGAAATCATAAAAACAACCAAAGAAGGCCTTGCGCTCCAACTGAAGAGCATAGAGCTCCACCTAGGAGTGATTACAAAAAATAAGGCCAGTTCTCCTCTGGGTCATGGATTTAATGACTCAGGAGATTATTTTTTTGTTTTTTGTTTTTTAGGTGGCTCAGGTCTGCTGAATTCGCTGAAGCTCCCAACAACACAAACAAGAAATTGCAACGCAATGGATCTTGCGTTTTCTCATGTTAGAGCTATTAGCGCTGTAAATTCCTAACTGGACTTTTCTTGCCACATAAATTGAAAATTAAAAGTAAAACAGTTGACATATGCAAGTCCCACCTTAAATTCTTTGCTAGGACTAACCGGAGCAAGATAATGCCTTCAGCTTTATATCAGCCGTGTCGGCGCTCTTTTAAAACTACTGATGCAAATGCCGGATGGAGTGTCTTGGTAAACTGCTACTGCTAGGTGGACAGTAAAACCCCGAGGCCTGCTAGAGCCCAGCTTAGTTATTGGCTCCCTGCATGAATGTCTAGAAAAGATCACAGCTGGGATGAAAGGCAAACTGGAGGAGGGGCCGTCACACGCTGTAACAGGCGGAAGTGTGATGTAGTGTGAAGGCCAACAAAAATGTTCACTTAGTGAAATTGCCTTTGATGGAACTAACCACACAAAGGAGGGACATTTCACAAAATGCACCAATAAAAATGAAGCATTTAAAACTAGCACAATAAAGAATGAATAGCAAGAATGAGTGTGGTTAAAAGCCCACAGAGAGATTACATAAGGCCAGAGTGCTTGCGCACTCGACCCTAAAAAGCTTAATGGTGACCCTGTCACTTCCAGGGACATCATCAAGCCAAAAATATATAAATAGCCCTCACAGGGCATTATGGGTGCTCCTTCAAGGAGCAGTGAAGAATAAATGAGTGGATCCTGAATGCCCTTATTTAAAAAAAATATATTGTTGTGGGTGTTAGGTGTCCACCCAGAACACGTATATCTTCAATATCAGTGAGGGGGTGAGGGATGATGCCACTGGGTCACCGCAGCCCCAGCCGGCTCCCCTGCCGACTCCCAATCTGGCACACCTCAAGTCTGATGGCGTGAGCAAGTGTATTTTTTTTATTAAGTGGGTGACTTGGTGACCCGGTGCCCTCCAGGGGCACTTACACTGCAGGGGTCATTTTGGACTCTAGAGGGAGTTCGGGGGCCTCTGCTGACCAATCAGCTCCCATTGTGGGTGCATGCCATTCTACATTTATGGTGGGTCCACACTGTGTTGTCGTTGGGGGATGCAGGGAGAGCTCCAAGGCACCAGTCGACTACCCAGCTAGCACTATACTGTATGCTAGTGGGTGCCAGCACCTTTCCTTTGCTCCAAATCAGGCGACAGCAGCGTTTTTGTATTGCTCCCACTAGGCGTAAGCAACTTGCTGGCAGGGTATGCTTGGACTCTCCCAGGCAAGGAACCAGTGTCCTAGCAGTAGACTCCTTGGGACACTATCAAATATTGGGCTCTGGGGGATGGGGTCCCTCAAGCCGATGCTGACATGGGGAGGGGGCACGCAGCCTTCTCCATTTTATTTGTTAGTTGGCCTGGGGGTAGGATTCCCAGGGTTTAAAGAGGCTCAGGAGTTGGCCCATGGGCCCCCTCCCCTTTACATATACACTTTGGCCAAAGGGGATAGGTCTCCTGGGCCATATAGTGGCTTTGAGAGGGGGTCTGATTGGGCTCTTTTTTGTTAACAGGATTAGAGATCAACAGATCCTCCACAGATCCATAGTCTTGAAAAAAAAGGCTTTTGGCCCAAGGAACACCACACTAAGCCTAGGGAGGAGAAGTTGTGCCTATCCTCCTCCCCGTGCAGGATTTAAAAAAAAAACTTTTTGTAAGGATAGCTGACTATGGGACATATTTAAGAACCCCTAGCATCTCCTTGTGCTACATTAGCGTCATTTATTTTGAAGCTGATGTGGACAACGAGGCCAAAATCCATATTTACAAAGTGTCACAATGCTTGCATTGCACCACTTTCTAACCCTGTGTGCTACATTATGCCTGCACGAGGTGTAATGTATGCAAAGTGGGCGTTCCCCTTTTAGGGGGGCTGAAAAAATAGCGCAAGGAAATCTAACAGATTTCCTTGCATCATTTTTTTCGGCACTTTTAACGCCTGCGTGCTCAGAGCAGGTGTTAAAATGGAGCACACCATTGTTTACAATGGGCCCCTATGTACTCTTCAGGAGTAGCGACAGCATTTTGGCACTACTCCTGCAGAGTGCATCAGTAGCATCATAAAAATGATGCTATTGCCCCCTACCCTCCACCGTGGTGCACCGTACTTTAAATACGGCGCACACATGGTGGCGATATGGGGGCAGTTAAGGGCACAAGAAAAGTGGCACTGCACTTGGTGCAGCGATACTTATCAAAAATCTGCCTCTAAGTCACCAAGTACTAAAATGGCTGCAACCACATCTTTGTTCATGTGGTAGCAGCCAATCAGATCATATCTAGAGATTTAATGAATACATGGATCGTCCGCAGCATGAAATATCTATAAATGTTTAATCTTAATTTTTCAAAACCTACTGAACAGATTTACACCAACTCACAAACAGAACATGTTCTGGACCAAGATTTAGATTCCAGCCAAATTTGACCTAATTGTGTTACATATGCCTAAGTTTGTTATTGAAAAATTAATAGGGGAGACTTGCTTTGGGATCCCCTTTTTTCTCGTCCCCCGCTTGATGGATCACCCCAAAATTTTCCAGGAAGGAGCAGAGGTGGGTGAGGCTTTTTTTGGAAGAGAATATTGTATGTACCAAAGTTATAGGCAAACCAAACAAGCATTTGCAATGCAACGGGTCTCGTAGTACACCGAGTTAGAGCTATTAGCTTTGTAAACTCCTAATTGAACTTTTCTTGCCACATTAAATGGAAAAAAACAAAAATGAGAGTGATCGTGCTGTGTAAAACACAGCGTGATCGCGCTGCGAGATAAAGAGAAAATGTAGTCCAGAAACCATACGGAAATCATGGAGCCTCGTATGATTTCAGTAGTTTACCGGTACTCTCGAAGAGGGCTAAACACCAGAAAAGGTATGAAGTATACATGCCTTTCACGAATGAAAACAAGTGGATTTTAAAAGGCAAGCCATGAACATTGCTCTAATTTACATGCTACTGATTGGCCAGCACGTTGTCTGCTTTCATTTCCTGCTCTGTTCTTTGCCATCCATGCTGTCATGTTGCCTTGGGATTTATGACATCTTCTTTCTTTGTCGCATCCCTGAAAGGTGTGTAAGATGCAGGGGCAGCAGGCACACCACAGAGGTAGGAGGCTCTAGTACAGCAGGCACTGGCTGCTGCCAGGCCACAAATTCTTCGCCCTCACATGGGAGTTACCTTGGATCAGCTCCAAAGAGCTACCCCATGGTTCACCCCTTCGGTAGAGTTTGCCACTTTAAAAGCCACACTGCAGGCCCTATGAAGTCGCCAGCTTTTCCCTTGCCCTTATCCTCCTTGGAAGGATAAACACCTAAGTCATCAAGCACTGCAGTTTTCAAAGCTTTTCTCGCTGCAGTAACAGAAAGCTACCCTTCCAAAAATTGGGTGTGTCATGCCTTCTTTTAACATGAAAAATGCAAAAACCCGAGTCCAAGAGTAATTCATTCATTCAGGCCAGGGCATGGCACCAGGAATCCTTGGGTGTTGTCTGCCTAGGACACCAGGCATAATACCATTTCAACACACAGTATAATAGTCAGACTTAGATAATGGTGCAATCTAGCATGAACTAGACCCAGAAGTATTGGAGTGCTTCACATGAACACCACTTACACTGCACAGGAACACTTTCATTGTTAAACGTGTTGCACAGCGGCACGAGCAGCTGTGGCTTAAAATTTAAAAAAAAGCCCTATGAAGAAGTCAACACTAGCCATGTCATAGCGCTTTATTAAAATAAGCCATGTTGTACAGCAGCTCCCACTGCTGCATAACATGTCTAACTAAACATTGACAAACTCACTAGGATGCGCAAGGCGAAACCTTTTGGCTTCGCCAATGCTTGTTTGGATGTTAGGGATGGCTTATGTTTAAACCTTTTTAATTTTTACACAAAAGGTATCCACACCATATTCCCATCCTTTTTTCCAGCATCATAGGGATTCTAAAGATACCCAGGGATTGTAGATTCCTCGGGAAAGAACCAAGAAAATTCCCAAAATAAACCTAAACCATTGTTTTTGTGGGAAAATGGGTCGCAGTGCAACAGAGCATATTTCTTTCTGAAAATGACATGAACAAAATGTTTGCTGTGCTAGAATCACCATCTTCCTAGTTTCAGTAGCAAGCAATTTGAATAAAAAACATTTTTTTTATCAAATATTTTGCTTTTTTGAAAGAGGTAGTTAACTTTTCCTAATCTTTGTTGTTTTAGCCTACTTGTCATTTGTGGTGGAAACAGGTGTGAAACCATGAATATTTTTTCAAATTTGTTTTTATTATTTATCAACAGCAATAATGGTGACAATGAAAAAACATACATGGCATAATCGAATGCCAGGTCCCGAATGCCCGGCAATCGCCCCACAGGGGAAGCTCCCAACTCTCTGAGTGAGATATTAGTCCCAAAAGACATCATTGATATTATCCCATGTGACTATCAATGAGCCATCTCCGCATCTGAAAGCTTCAATTGGAATGCGCTGCTGGTCCTACTCAACCAGCCACGCCAACCGGTCTCCCTAGGCATGCACCATGGTCAGATGGTGCTTATTGTAGTACCTGCCAAAGCATGTTTCTGCCTCACTATGTTGTTGGCGGAGTTGCCGAAGGCACTCTACCCCCGTCATGTGATTAACCACTTCTATCTCTAAGGGGCGCAGCTCCCTCTCCATTGACATCAATTGTTCCTGCAGTATGTGGTGAACCCCCTATGGCAGCCGTGCAATGGCCCTGAGCAATTACTTTGTGCACATCCCAATCCAGAGCCCTGGATGGTGTGTACCCCCTTGTTGAGGTCAAAATAATTAGTGATGCACTTCGACCGATCCCTGAATGGGGGATCAAGCAGTGCTTCAGACTGTAGCAATCAGGTGTGAATCCTTGGGCATGGCTGCCCCATTACAACGCTATTTGCAATCAATAAATCAATTACTTATAAAGTGTGGCTCATCACCCTTGAGAGTAGTCAGGCACTGGGTTGCTGGGCTTAGTCAAAGAGCTCGGTCATGGGTCTCTTTCTGAAGTCTGGCACCGAGGGTGATGTTCCCAGGGGGAGGAGGTAGTTCCAGGATTTGGCGGAAAGGATGGTGAAGGAGCAGCCTATGCTGAGGCTATGACAGATTCATGGTGTCTGTGTGAGAGTGAGAGAGGCAGAGCAAAGGTTTCTGCATGGTTAATGGAAGTTCAGGTGGTAGTTCATGTATGATGGTCCTTGGTCTTGGAGAGTTTTGTAGGCATGTGTAAGTATCTTGAATTGGCATCTTTTCTGCATGGGTAACCAATGGAGGTTTCTCAGGGATTCATTGAAATGGGTCCATTTGGGCAGCTTGAACATGAATCTGCCTGCTGAGTTTTGTACTGTATGGTAGGGAGCCTTCTCATGAATTTGGTGGTGATTTCTGCGTACAGTGTCTTGCCGTAGACAAGCCGGATGGTGATTAAGGCTTGCATGACTGTTTTTCTCATGCTGATTGGGATCCATTTGAAAGTGGAGAGTGTGGAAAGAGGTGGAGGAGATTGTCAGAATCTGTCATTTCATGGTGAGTTTGCTGTCCAGGATGATGTTGCGGGTGCGGTCATTTGGTGCGGGAGTGGGTCTGAGTTCGGCGGGCCATCAAGTATCATTCCAGAGGTAGACGTGATTGCCAAAGATCAGCACTTCAGTCTTGTCAGTGTTGAGCTTCCAACAGTTGTCCTTCATCTAGTCCTTGACATTCTTCATGCAGCTGAGGTGTGGAAGTTGGTCTTAGCAGTGGTGGGGTCTGCTGAGAATGAGAGGATGAGCTGGGTCTCATCAGCATAGGAAATAATGTTAAGATGGTGGGTTCTGACTTTGTTGGCAAGAGGCGTCTTGTAGTTGTTGAAGAGGTGGAGCTGAAGGATGAACCTTGACATGTGATGCAGATGGTTTTCCTAGGTTCTGAAGTGAAGGGAAATAGTCAAATTCTCTGGATTTGTCCAGTTCGGAATTATGCAATCCACTTGAGTGCATCACCTCTGTTGGACTTTTTTGCTTATGCAGGGTCATCCCCAATCTTTTTGCCTCCTGCCTCCTATTTTTTCTGACCTGTTGCTGTTGGCTTTTGAACTCTGAGCACTTTACCACTGCTAAACCGTGCTAAAGTGCATATGGTCTCTGTGTAAATTGTATGGTTGATTGGTTTATCCATGATTGGCATAGTTGATTTACTAGTAAGTCCCTAGTAAGGTGCACTATAGGTGCCAGGGCCTGTAAATCTAATGCTACTAGTGGGCCTGCAACACTGGTTGTGCCACCCACATAAGTAGCTCTGTAATCATGTCTCAGACCTGACACTGCAGTGTCTGTGTGTGTAGTTTTAACTGTAAATTCGACTTGGCAAGTGTACCCACTTGCTAGGCCTAAATCTTCCCTTTTCTTACATGTAAGGCACCCCTAAGGTAGGCCCTAGGTAGCCCCAAGGGCAGGGTACAGTGTATGGTTAAGGTAGGACATATAGTAATGTGTTTTATATGTCCTGACAGTGAAATATTGCTAAATTCGATTTTCACTGTTGCAAGGCCTGTCCCTTTCATAAGTTAACATGGGGGCTACCTTTAAATCTGATTAAAGTGTAGATTGCCTTTGGGAGCGGATGGACATGTGGAGTTTGGAGTCTCTGAGCTCACAATTTAAAAATACATCTTTTAGTAAAGTTGATTTTAAGATTGTGGGGGTCATTCCGACCCTGGCGGTCGGTGTTAAAGCGGCGGCCAACCCGCCAACAGGCAGGCGGTCAAAAAAATGGAATTCTGACCCTGACAGGAACCGCCAACAGAGACCGCCACTTTAACACTCCGACCGCCACGACAGAACAAACAAACAGCGCGGCGGTCACCGCCAACAGACAGGCGGCAGACAATGTACCGCCCACCCTATCACGACCCACCAATCCGCCACCTTTTCCGGGGCGGGAGCCCCGCCGATAAAAACACGGCGGAAACAGACCACGAACGGGAAAATGGTCACCTCTATACACTCCACGAGGAATCTGGACAGCATGGAACCCGAATTAAACATCCTACCAGCGATTGTCTACCTGCTCCTCTACCAGGAGCACGAACGCCGCCGCAGGAGACAACGGTGAGTACTGCACCTACGACACAGGGGAGGAGAAAAGAGTACGGGCACACACATACGTGACCCCCCCCCCCAATCCCCACACACCAATGCAGAGCAACAAGTCTGATTTACACCCCCCAAACCCCCTGGAATAATTCAAAGACAAAATAAAATGATCATTAAAATTGAAGTATATTAAAGCATATTTGAACTTAAGTGAAATATGAGATTTTTAAAACAAATAAATCACAACATGAACAATGTATACATAGTCCAAAAGTCTGGCACATATTGGCTACATTCCATTGTCCGTGGGCCAATGTGCATAGACACATGGGCAAAGCCCACACACGAGACCCGATTCCATTGGAGAGAACACTGCTGGGGCATCAGATAATAAAACCACAGGCACCTCAGAGGGAAGGGAAGGGGGGGCACCTCAGCCACAGGAGTCCACAACGCCAGATCAACGAGGGGCCTCCATGCCCACTGTACCATCCTGGGGAGTGCAAAGCCACAGTCTCTCAAGTCTCTACAGTGGGTGGATTGCCCACTGTACCATCCTGGGGAGTGCAAAGCCACAGTCTCTCAAGTCTCTACAGTGGGTGGATTGGCCACTGTACCATCCTGGGGAGTGCAAAGCCACAGTCTCACAAGTCTCTACAGTGGGTGGATTGCCCACTGTACCATCCTGGGGAGTGCAAAGCCACAGTCTCACAAGTCTCTACAGTGGGTGGATTGCCCACTGTACCATCCTGGGGAGTGCAAAGCCACAGTCCATCTGGTGGATTACAGACTCCACTGGTTATGGAGGAGGCATGGTGCCCAGAGTGCTCCGTGAAGCCCTGCCCGACACAGATCCGGCCCTGCCAATGGGCCAGCGCTGCTTGAGATGAAGGGCCCAGCGGAGCGGTGCTTGAGATGAAGGGCCCAGCGGAGCGGTGCTTGAGATGAAGGGCCCAGCGGAGCGGTGCTTGACAGGAAGGGCCCAGAGGAGCGGTGCAGAGACGGCGGTGCCCAGCGGAGCGGTGCTTGAGATGAAGAGCCCAGCGGAGCGGTGCTTGAGATGAAGGGCCCAGCGGAGCGGTGCTGAGACGGCGGTGCCCAGCGGAGCGGTGCTTGAGATGAATGGCCCAGCGGAGCGGTGCTTGACAGGAAGGGCCCAGCGGAGCGGTGCTTGAGATGAAGGGCCCAGCGGAGCGGTGCTTGACAGGAAGGGCCCAGCGGAGCGGTGCTTGAGATGAAGGGCCCAGCGGAGCGGTGCTTGAGATGAAGGGCCCAGCGGAGCGGTGCTTGACAGGAAGGGCCCAGCGGAGCGGTGCTTGAGATGAAGGGCCCAGCGGAGCGGTGCTTGAGATGAAGGGCCCAGCGGAGCGGTGCAGAGAGACGGCGGGCCCTGTTCAGTGGTGCTTCTCATGGCGGGCCCTGTTCATCGGTGCTTCTCACGGCGGGGCCCTGTTCAGCGGTGCTTCTCACGGTGGGCCCTGTTCAGCGGTGCTTCTCACGGCGTGCCCTGTTCAGCGGTGCTTCTCACGGCAGGGCCCTGTTCAGCGGTGCTTCTCACGGCGGACACCGTTCAGCGGTGCTTCTCACGGCGGGCCCCGTTCAGCGGTGCTTCTCACGGCGGGCCCCTGTTCAGCGGTGCTTTTCACGGCGGGCCCTGTTCAGCGGTGCTTCTCACGGCGGGCCCGTTCAGCGGTGCTTCTCACGGCGGGCCCCGTTCAGCGGTGCTTCTCACGGCGGGCCCCGTTCAGCGTTGCTTCTCACGGCGGGGCCCGTTCAGCGTTGCTTCTCACGGCGGGGCCCGTTCAGCGGTGCTTCTCACGGCGGGCCCCTGTTCAGCGGTGCTTCTCACGGCAGGCCCTGTTCAGCGGTGCTTCTCTTGTGTTCCTAGGGAACCAGATCTGGGCAATCATTCCCGCTCAGTCGCCATCGACCTATCGCTTGCGGGGCCCTCCTGTGCTGGACTCCTGGGCCCGTGGGTGTCCTCCGTCACACCCCAAATGGGGCTGGTGGGGCCCTCCTGGGCAGCTCGCCTGCTGCCGGACTTCTTCGCCTTGCTGCCCTTGCCCTCCTTGGAAGAATCTCTGGGGCCCTTGCCTCCCTTGGAAGAATCTCTGGGGCCCTTGCCCTCCTTGGTAGAATCTCTGGGGCCCTTGCCTCCCTTGGTGGATGTGCCAGGTGACGATGCAAGGCTGGTGTCCTTGGGGGCAGCCGTCTCAGGCCTGTGGCGCCGGCCCTTCCCTTTTTTGCTTCTTTTCCCAGGGGGTGGGCTGGCTGTCCCCTTGCTGCTGGCCGATGTTCCTGCACTAGGAGCTGGTGGACTCCAATAGCCCTGAACGATGGTCCGAGTAGGTGCAGGGCTTGTGGTGGCTGAGGTGCTGGTTGGAGTCTTACGAGATGGAGGGGGTGGGTCAGTTGTTGGAAAGAGGTCAAGGTTGGAAAGAAAAAACAATTTAGAAAGACAGGGACGGGTAGTTGTAGTGGGTATGGGAGTGGAGGAAGAGGATGTGGTTGTAGGAGAGTCAAGTGTGCTGTCTTTGGGTGCAGGTGTTTGTGACGGAGGCTGTCGTGAGGTGGATGGCTGTTGGGTGGGTGGCTGCCTGCGTTTGTGTGGTTTGGAAGAGGGGGTGACAGACACACTGGGAGAGGACACAGGGGACGTGTAAATGGTAGTGGGGGTGGTGACTGCACGTGTGCGGACTGTTCTGGTGGGTGTGGTGGTGATGGACGTACTGGCTGATGGTGGTGTGCATGCAGGTGTGAGTGGAGACGTCACAGGGAGGGAGGAGGGAGACGAGGAGGAGGGGGACACAGTGGAGGCAGTGGGTGTTGCTGTGTCTGCATGTGGATGTTGCTTGGGTGAATGCTTGTGTGATCTGTGGTGCTTATGTCTGGATGAGCTGCTCTTGGGTGTTGATGTGTGTGCAGGCTGGTCTGTAGGTGTGTCTGGGATAGGCAGAGGAACAGGGGAGTGGGACTGGGTTGAGGAGGTTGGAGGGGGGAGGCTAGAGACAGGGACTATTGCTGCCGTCAGTGCTGAGGCCAGAGCGTTGAACGATCGCTGATGGGCAGCCTGACCCGAATGAATGCCCTCCAGGTATGCATTGCTCTGATGCACCTCCCTTTCTACCCCCTGGATGGCATTCAAAAGGGTAGACTGCCCAACAATGACCGTCTGAAGGAGGTCAATGATCTCCGCACTGAGGGCAGCAGGGGTAACTGGGGCAGGACCTGAGGTGCCAGGGACGAAGGAGATGCCCGGCTTCCTGGCCGAGCGGGCACAGGGCGAAAGCTGAGGGGCTGCTGGGAGGGCGGAGCTGGTGCGCTGGGTGGCGGCTGTACCTGTTGTTGCGATGGGCACGGATGTTGCCGCCACCACAAGGGAGCTCCCTTCCGAGGACGTGTCGGTGTCGCTGACGTCTCCACGGGTCCCCGTTGTGGAGCCCCCTTGCCCTCTGTCTCACTGGTTAACTTGGAGTCGGTTGTAGGGCCCTCCGGGGCCATGTGAGATGCAGCTCCCTCGTGCGCCGATGCCACTTCTCCTCCGCCTGATGATGCTAATGCACACATGAACAGGAAAACCAAAAAAAGGGGGGGGGAAGAAAGGAAGACATGTTGAGTGCATGCATTGGCAGCACTGTTGGCGGAGAGGACAGACACAGAAGCCCCCTGCACTACGCCGCGCACTCGGGGTACACTACTCAATGATAGTGACTTGGCCTACAAGTCTATGGACGACAAATGCACACATAGGTGAGCCCGGGCCATGGATAGCTGTACTTAGCACCCTACAGAGGTGGGGGGCGGGGGCACAGGGCCATGTCTAACGGAGGGGCCTAGCCTACAGAAACCGCCCTGCCCTAGAGCTAGCCACAGCCCTCCTCCCCCACCCAGACGCCTCCACTGTGCGCTAATATAGCGGAATGTGCTGATACTCACCCCCTTGTGTCTGCTGTGATGTCCTCACGCGCCCATCCAAATCGGGGTAGGCCACCGCCAGGATCCGGGACATCAGGGGGACCAATTGACGACTGGCACCCCTCCTACGTTGGGAGGCCATCCCCAGCAGAGCCTCGGCGGTCTTTCTGCTCCCGCGGCGGATGTCCTCCCACCTCTTGCGGCAGTGGTGCCCCGTCTGATGTGGACCCCCAGGGCCCGGACGTCTTTGGCGATGGCACGCCAAATGTCGATCTTCTGATGGGCGCTGACCTATGTGACATGTACAGGGTTGAAAAATAAATATCATCAATTTTCTGCATGGTCGATGTGCGCGCCCCCCCCCCCAACCTTGCCATGTGGCACATGCTCTCATCTGTCGTGCGTTGCACTCCTCATTCGCTCCCCTCCCCACCATCTTACATCCACCCCACTCAACACAGGCATAGCCCATACTACGTGCTCCCAGTGTACTTACATGGTGGTCTGGAGGACCGTAGAGTAGCGCATACTGGGGGAGGACCCCATCAACAAGTTTATCCAATTCCTCAGATGTGAAGGCAGGGGCCCTTTCCCCAGTCGCAGCAGCCATTGTCTCTTCCAGACCGAGTTCACAGCAGCACTTGCAGTATAGGTCCTCTCCTGTGGATGATCAGGTCTCGAGTGATTAAGCAAGTAGAAAATGGCAGTCACGCCCGCGGCGGTGCGTACCGCGGCGGTGCGTACTGCGACCGCCGGCGCACATCGTCATTGGCTCCTGAGACCCATAGGGTTCAATGTTAACCGATGCTGCTTTGCGCCGCGGTCTTCGACCGCCTACCGCCATGGTGTGCCACGCCAGCGCATTGACCTCACATCCCATTGTCACACTTCACAGGTCAGGCAGCCGCCATTTCAAGGGCCCACATGGCTTAAGGGGTACTGCGTCACACAGGCCTAGGCCTTGCATTGCCACTCATACAAGCCATTCAATGCATAGCGAATCGTGTTTTGTGCAAGGTGTGGTTACGTACCTGTGGGTTGCTTGACTCTGTGCTCCATGTTGTCCTTTCCAGGCACCGTCCGCTGGGACTTGCGAGGAGATGGAGGAATGTTCCCGTGTACAGACCGCTGGTGGACCTGTCGACAATGGAAGAACGACATGTCATACTGACATACAGACTTGACCGAGCCACTATACATGAACTGTGTGCCCAGCTGGAGCCAGACCTGATGTCCCCCATCCGCCAACCCACAGGGATTCCCCTTCTGGTGCAGGTGCTGTCAGTACTCCATTTTTTGGCAAGTGGATCATTCCAAACAACAGTGGCCATATCATCAGGGATGTCTCAGCCTATGTTTTCTAAGGTTTTGTCCAGAGTGTTGTCTGCCCTGATGAAATACATGCGGAGCTACATTGTTTTCCCTGAGGTGGGAGATTTGGCTACAGTGAAGGGTGATTTCTATGCCCTTGGACATATCCCCAACATCATTGGTGCCATTGATGGGACCCATGTGGCCTTGGTTCCCCCCAGTGGAAGTGAACAGGTGTACAGGAACAGAAAAAGTTATCATTCGATGAATGTCCAGGTGGTCTGTTTGGCTGACCAGTACATCTCCCATGTAAATGCCAAGTTCCCTGGGTCAGTGTATGACGCGTGCATAATGCGAAATAACAGCATCCCTTATGTGATGGAACAGCTACAGAGACACCGTGTGTGGCTAATAGGTGACTCTGGTTACCCCAACCTGTCGTGGCTACTGACCCCAGTGAGGAATCCCAGGACAAGGGCAGAGGAACGTTACAATGAGGCCCATGGGCGAACTAGGAGGATTATAGAAAGAACCTTCAGCCTCCTGAAGGCCAGGTTTAGGTGCCTGCATATGACAGGGAGATCCCTAATGTACTCACCAAAGAAGGTGTGCCATATCATCGTGGTGTGCTGTATGTTTCACAACCTGGCTTTGCGACGCCAGGTGCCTTTCGTGCAGGAGGATGGTCCAGATGGTGGTGTTGTAGCAGCTGTGGAGCCTGTGGAGAGTGAAGAGGAGGAGGATGATGGGGACGACACAGACAACAGGGACACAGTGATACAACAGTATTTTCTGTAGCACACAGGTACGAATCAACCACGCCATTTTACATTTACTTAAAGTCTCCTGCCTCTCTACTGTCTGAGTTCCCCCCCAGTTCCTGTTAACTGAGTTGTGACTTTCCCTTCCGTTTTCAGAGCTGTGGGCCCCACTGCGTGACCTCTGCTTTGTTTGCCCATGGACTACAGCTGTGTGACAGTGGTACATTGTCATCACAATGTAACTGAACATTTTGGCACCGTTTTGTCTAATACATTTGTTGAAAATACAAGCAAACTCCAGTTTTTTTTAGTGCAAGAAGTGATTTAATTCAAGTGCTAAATTTAAGGAACATGATTGTAAAACGGGGATGGGTGGTGGTGGAGTAATGTCCATGGCAGAGTCCAGTTCTCAGTCGCACAGGTGCATTGTCCATATGCCTGTGGAAGGATGGAGCAGGGGCAGTTCAAGGTTGGACAGGGTGACAATGTGGGACAGTGGGATGACATCAGGGGGTATCGTTTGCTGGCGGGGGTCTTGCAATCCTACTCTGTCTTCTTGTGAGATCTCAGGTTCCGCTTGCGGGGTGGTTCTTCTTCTGCAGGAGGTGGGGTTCTGGTGGCCTGTCGTTGTGTGGGGGCCTCCTGTCCACTAGCGCCGGCGGAGGTGGTAGGCTGTTCCTGATCCAGGCTAGTGACAGGGGCCCTTTGTGGTGCCACATGGTCCCGCAATGTGGTGACTATCTGGGTTAGGGCCAGGACGATGGTCCCCATTGCGGAACTAATGTTCCTCAGTTCCTCTCTGAACCCCATGTACTGTTGCTCCTGCATGACCTGGATCTCCTGGAACCTGGCCAGTACCGTCGCCATCGTCTCCTGGGAGTGGTGGTATGCTCCCATGATGGAGGAGAGGGCCTCTTGGAGAGTCGGTTCCCTGGGCCTGTCTCCCCCCTGTCGCACAGCAGCCCTCCCAGTTCCCCTGTTTCCCTGGGCCTCTGTCCCCTGGACGGTGTGCCCACTACCACTGCCCCCAGGTCCCTGTTGTTGTTGGGGTGGTGGGTCAACCTGGGTGCCCTGTAGTGGTGGACACACCGCTGATTGATGTGTCCTGGAGACAGAGGCATGGGCCCGCTGGGTGGGAGCTGTGCTGGTGTTTCCAGAGGGGGTTAGGTCTGGTGTAGCCTGTGGCTGTCTGTGGGGAACCGATTGTCCCGAGGTCCCCGATGGGCCGGGCTGGTCATCAGGGTACAGGGAGACAGAGCTGCTGTCATCACTGGGGGCCTCTTCTGGGGGTGGGATGGACATCTCTGACCCTCCGTGGCGGTGTGGTGGCGTTCGGGTCCTGCAGGGGTATAAGAGTATGGTTATTGCTTCTGTGTGTGGCATTTTGTGTAATGGGTGGGTGGCCGTGTCCCCCAGTGCTGGCATTCCCTTGTGGGGGCTTTTGTGACGGTGGCTTGTGGGGGTGATGGGTGTGTGCAGTGGGCATGCTTTAGGGATGGGTGTCCATGCTTTGGGGATGCACGCAGGGCTAGGTTTTGGGATGTGATGGTGAGCCATTTGCAAGGAGTTGGTGTGATAAGGGTGGGGGTGAGGGTGGGGGTATGATTTGGCATGCAGGTGGGGTGGGGGTAATGGAGTAGTGAAGATTTGCCTTACCAGAGTCCATTCCTCCGCCTACTCCTGCGAGGCCCTCAGGATGCAGGATGTGCAAGACTTCCTCCTCCCATGCTGTGAATTCTGGGGGAGTAGGTGGGGGTCCGCCGCCAGTCCGCTGTACCGCGATGTTGTGCCTTGATACCATGGAACGCACATTCCCCCGTAGGTCGTTCCACCGCTTCCTGATGTCGTCCCGATTGCATGGATGCTGTCCCACAGCGTTGACCCTGTCCACTATTCTGCTCCATAGCTCCATCTTCCTGGCAATGGTGGTGTGCTGCACCTGTGCCCCGAAGAGCTGGGGCTCTACACGAACTATTTCCTCCACCATGACCCTGAGTTCTGCGTCAGAGAACCTGGGGTGTCTTTGGGGTGCCATGGGGTGGTGTGGATGAGGTGAGGGGTGACGTATGTGTTGTAGAGTGTGGTGAGTGTGGTGGTGTATGGTGTTTTGTGCGTGGATGTGGTGTGGGTGATGTTGTGATTTGCCTCTGTGTGATGGTGTACTCTATGCTGTGCTCTCTCTGTCCTTCAGTCGCAATTGTAGTCGTAGGGGTTTGTGGGTGATGTGGGTGTGTGTTTTATATTTAATTGGGTGTGTGGGAGTGGTGTGTGTATGTGTCTCAGGTGTGTGTATTTTGAATTATCCAATGTGGTAGTGTTTTGTAAAGGTGTGTGTATTTTGACCGCGGCGGTGTGTACCGCCAATGGAATACCGCGGTTGAAAGACCGCTGCAGGGATTTGTGGGTCGGAATGGTATGGGCGTATTTCTGTTGGCGTGACGGTGGAGGTTTGGTCATCGCCAGTTTCCCGCTGACCTTTGGTGTGGCGGACTTTTGTGGATGTCGGGTTTTTGGCGGTTTGCCAGTTGCGGGTCAGAATGACCCTGGCGGTTTACCGCGGCCGCGGCGGTGTTATGGCGGCCTTCTGGCCGGCGGAAAACGCCTTTTACCGCCGAGGTCAGAATGACCCCCTGTGTGTTTGAAAATGCCACTTTTAGAAAGTGAGCATTTTCTTGCTTATACCATTTCTGTGACTCTGCCTGTTTGTGTATTCCCTGTCTGGGTCAGTTCGACAGTTGGGCTGGTTGCACCGCACACTAGACAGGGACACAAAAGGAGCTGGGGTGTTATCATGCATTTCCTGATGAGCCATCTGTGCTAGGAGGGTGGGGAGGAGTGGTCACTTACACCTGAAAGGGCTGTGCCTGTCCTCACACAATGCAGTCTCCAACCCCCTGGTGAGTGTCTGGGGCCTGGCCCGGGCAAGGCAGGATTTCACATTCACAAGAGACTTTATTTTGAAGTAGGCCTACTTCAAAGGAGAAATTGGGTATAAGAAGGGCACCCAAAACCACAGACTTTAGATCACTTCTGGACATCAAGAGGAGCCTCTGCCTAGAGAAGAGCTGAAGAGCTGAGGAGAAGTGCTGCCCTGCCTGTGACTGTGCTTTGTGGAGCTATCCTCCAGTTGCTGCTTCTGCCAGAGTAAGAGGGCAAAGACTGGACTTTGTGTGCCTTCCATCTTGTGAAGAAATCTCCAAGGGCTTGATTTAGAGCTTGCCTCCTGTTGTTTGAAGTCTCAGGGACAGCAAAGACTTCTCTCTGCCAGCACCTGGAGTCTCTGGAAAGACTCCTGCTCTGAAAAGTGGTGCCCTATCCAGTCCCTGGGCCCTTGAAAGGAAAGCTGGTGGAAATCCAAGAAAATAGACTTCGGACGACTTCGGACCAACGCCGCTGCTGAATCCGGTGACGCCGCCTGCAACCGACTCTGTGATCTTCGCTGGAACGCGACGACCTTCGCAGGCCCGACGCTGCTGCAGCCCTGCTAAAGTCCGTGACTCCGTGGAAGTCACCACACCACGTCGTGACCGACGCCGCTCAAAGTGCGCGGATTCAACATTTCGCACAGATGCCGCGATCCCCGACTTCGCGCATCGACTTGTTTTCACTCTTCACCAAAGGTACTGTACTTGTTGGTCTATGCGACTCCGTGTTGGGCGGCGCTGGTGTCGGTTTGTTGAGAATGACTCCGTCACGACGCCATGTTAACACCTCATCGAAGCATTTTGTGTTTCTAAGCGCTATTTTTTAGTTTAATCTTTAAACGTTCATGACTTCTGTATGTCGGATTTTTGTCGTTTTGGTCTTGTTTTGTTTAGATAAATATTTCCTATTTTTCTAAACTGGTGTTCTGTCATTTTGTAGTGTTTTCATTACGTTACTGTGTGTGTTGGTACAAATACTTTACACCTTGCACTCTGAAGTTAAGCCTACTGCTCTGCCAAGCTACTAAGGGGGTAAGCAGGGGTTAGCTGAGGGTGATTCTATTTTACCCTGACTAGAGTGAGGGTGCTTGCTTGAAAAGGGGCTAACCTGACTGTCAACCAAAGACCCCATTTCTAACAACCTCTGATCCCGATCCGGTGCAGTCTCTTGATGAGTGTGTGGTGGGATACAGCGTTGAAATCTGTGGAGCTGTCCTGGAGGATCAGGGCCTCCAATTCTCCTCAGTCAAGCAGGATGCGGACGTCGTCAGGGGCGGTGATCAGGGTAGTCTTGGTGCTGTGGTTGGGGCAGAAACCAGATTGGGTGGTGTCTAGCAGGTTATTTTTCTCCAGGTATTCGGTGATCTGTTGGCTGTTGGCCTTTTCCAGTACTGGCTGGGAAAGGCAGTAGCGTGACGTGGCAGTAGTTTTTGAGTTTGCAGGAGTTGGCAGATGGGTTCTTGAGGTGAGGTCTGACTTTGGCATGCATCTGTAAAGCTGGCTGTGGTGATGGATGCATTGAGGAATGTGGTGAGTTGGTGGCATATCTTGTTGCTTCCAAAGTTGAAGAGGTGATGGGGGCAGGTGCCAGTGGGTGCTCCTGAGTGACTGGAGTTCTTGATATCTGTGGTGTTCAGTGTGGTGAGCTGTCCCATGTGGGGAGTTTCTGAGTGGGGGAGGCTTTCTTCGGGCTGAGGAGGCTGACGAGATTGGTGGTTTGGGGTTCAAAGTTCCTGCAGATGGTGGATATCTTATTGTGGAAGTGATCTGGTACAGCATTGAAGAGTTCCCTTGATGGAGGAGTTATGTTCTTGGTGGCTGTTGGAGAGGAGAACTCTGTGATGATTCCTAAGAGTTCTGTGGTGTGGTTGGCACATGCCTAGAAGCAGTTTGAAACAGACCATGGTCCAACAGAGTGCGGGACAGATATTCTAATCAGATAACCTGCGTCCCCAGCCAGTCAGTACATAAAATGAAATGTAGTCTGGTGTGGATGTTGTAAATCAAACGAGTATTTAGGTCTCCCTGGTACCCCAGGAACCATGCAGAATATAGTCGCCTTTGGGTCAGCCAATTATGCAAGTGTTGCATTGTTCTGATACATGATGCATAGCGTAAAGGAGAGGGAGAACGGTCACAGTTCACATACAGCACACAGCTATAGTCCCCACCACAAAGGCCGGCACAAGGGATATTGGAAAAGAGAAGGGGTAAATGTGTCAAAGAAGTCTGACTGATTGAAGTTAGGTGCAGAACCCCCTACAAGTGTTATCTGGGTCCTATCTAGTTGTCCCTCCATTATCATATATCTTCCTCTGGTATCTGCACTGTGGGTATCCACTATGTAGGAGACACCTGGAGTGATCCATATAAGCATTTCTCATGCATACGCAGACGAGGATGTGCCATAGACCTGTCCCCGCCACTTTGTTAGGACCGTTTGGAGTTCTGTGAGTGTTAGGTACGTTTCTTGCAACATGGCAATATATGTATGACGGCGCTTGAGGTGGGCATAAATGTGGTATTGTTTAGCAAGTGTTGCCATACTACACACATTCCATGTTATCACATTGTATAGTGGAGCAAGACTATCTATACAACACAATACACTTATAGAGTGCCCAGCTACCTCTGAAAAGGCATTCCATTGCTAGCGAAAAGAAACACCATCAAGAGATCTGCTGATGAGGAATCTAAGTGACATCATGGCAGTGGTCAAAAAGTAAAGTTGTTAGGCTTTTTCTGAAAGCAGCATTCATTGGACTTCTTTTTAGCTCATCCGTGAGAGCATTTCACAGCTTTGAAGCTTGAAACATGATCTACTACCTACTCTGGGCTTGTGGATACATGGCACTTGGAGAAGTTTCAGGTTACTGGATCTTAGCCGCCTCTCCTGGGTGTAAGGTTTAAAACGACGCTGGAGATATAGAGGGCCCTTATGGTTATAGGCAATATTAATGCGAAAATGAGAGCCTTGAACTGAACTGAACCTCTTTTTCACTGGGAGCCAGTGCAGAAGCCGAAGATGACCGAATACTGCTGCCGAGAGGGAATCTTAAGAATAAGATGGGCAGCCATGTTCGGAATGATTTGAAGATGCTGGAATAGAAATGTGGGGCTCATAGGTCAAGTTATAGTCAAATTTTACTCCCAGAATCCGGAAAAGATTTGGTGCCAAAGAAAAGAAAAGAATCTCAATCTATCTGAGTTCAATTTTAAGCAACTAGAGTTTATCCAATCAACTACTGCTTCAAGGCAAAGTTTAAAGGATCATAAGGTTGAGGGACCATTTTCCTTGAAAGCAAGGAGAAGTTGAGTGTCATCTGCATAAGATGCAACTCTCAGGCCCCAAACCTTCACCAGCTTTGCCAGTGCTTCCGAATAGATATTGATGAGAGTGGGGCTCAGGGCAGAGCCCTGAGGCACACCACACTCCAAAGGTTTAGGGGTAGAGGTAAAAGGAGAAAGGAAAACAACCTGAGAACGATCAGTGATGAATGATTTAAGCTATAACAAGGCTTGATCTCTACTACCAAACCTTTCTAGTCTCTCAAACAAAATAGTATAAGAGACCATATCGAATGCATAAGACAGGTCGGGTAACATGACCATAACTGGAGTGGTTAAATCCAGGTTCTCTCTAATAAATTCTGAAACTTCTATCAATGCAGACTCAGTGCTATAACCTGACCGAAACCCAGATTGAGAGTACTGCAAAAGCTAATTGACCTCCAGGAAGTACTGTATCTGCATATTCACCCTTTTTTCAAGTAACTTGACCACTGTCACAAGGAGAGAGATGGAAGACATCACAACCCTCCCCCTCACTGATATGCATGCCAAATCTGCCTGACTGCGTATATAGGTTCCATAAAACAAACATAAAAAAACAAAAACAACATAGCAATTGCCCCCGGACCAAATCAGGTTATATTAGAGTCCCCGGCCATACACCCCTTACAAGTAACCAATAACTAAGCAAACTGCCAATGGGTGAGTGAAACATGCCCACTTCAGAATTTCTGTAGCGTGTGGAAGAACTAGTGCCCCGTTTTCCCTTAGTGTGGGCCCGACTAGGAGGGATTATTATCCAGCCTGCTCAAATCTCAGAGGTTTACCTTGGTGATGCCCATCCTTGCTGGCAGTCTGCTGGCATGCACCCTTGGGGCCTATGTGGATATGCACTACAAGTCGTCTGCTGACCGTGGGGTGAGTTTTGAGCCCCTACGGACACCAGCTGTCGAGGACCCAGAGCCACCTGTGTCCGAGCCAGATTCCAAGGGCTGCTCCATTCCCAGAAGGGCAAAGGTGTTCATGTTGTGAGGCCTCTTTCACCGCCCTTGTTTGCACCCACCTGGTCTCGAGTAGGGCGGGCCTTAACAGTTCTCTGGTTCCATCATGTAGATCAGGGCACCAGCCATTCTCCAGCGGACAAGGTCTCAGAGGCAGTCTGAGCCAGTCCCTTGGCATGGAGCCAGGGGCACACATCCTCTGGAATGGGGAAGACATGGGTCGTCTAGCCTTGATCACAAATGTTTTGCTGAGAATAAAAGGACATATTTAAGGTTCAACTCCTGGAGGTGTTGGTTGACCCTCACATAGGATCTACGGAGACACTGCACTTCGGCAGTAAAGTCAGGGTATTCTGTGATCACAGCATTCTCATGCTGCCAAGGGCCCTTCATAAGAGCTGCCCTCACCGCTCCAAAGTGCTCCACTATTTGCGCTATGTCTCCCTTAGCACATTTCCCGTGTTGCGATGGGGCTGCGCGGCCATGACCCCGTACCAGGTCTCACCCTTGGGTAGCTCTCTGCACCTCCAGGGCCACAAAATAGGGGCAGCACTTGGATGGCTCCCCTGCAGTGTGTGTCCTCCTGCAAGGTGGGCAGCCTCACCAACAAATACCGATAAGTTGTGGCTGGATGGAGATGATAAGTGGACAGTTATTCGCGGGTTGGCCTCTGAGCTCATTAAGGTGCAGCCGATGCAGCTGCCAACTTTGTCACGCCCCCTATGAAACCATGAATCATTCCAGAAAGCTATACTTTTCAGAAAAGTAGATCAACTTCAGAATTCAAGAAGAGGTCTTGAAAATGAGTAAAAAAAACAATTTTTCATCCACCACTTCTTGTCAGGATGCCTCATTTACAGAAGCAATATACCGGAATCTGCACAAATCCACAAAATGCCTACCATGTAGCATTCCCCACTTGTTCTGATAAAAATGGATTCCCACTTGTATGGCTGGGCTTAGTAGCCACAACTAGCTAAGTAGCCGTTTTATCAGAACAAGTGATGGAACAATGGATGGTAAGAACTTTGTGGATTCCGGTAGATTCAGGAAGATGCCTGGGTTTGGTGGGTTTTCCCAGGTGGAGTCGAATATATGTCAGAAAAGTGCAGCCATTCAACAGGTCAAGTTGAACTATATTGGGATTTAGCCCTACTCTGCTGGCCCATATAAATAAACAACAATCAAAAGAATAAAAATATCCTCTTGCTTGCTAATGGCATAGGGATGCTTTAGGCCCCATGGAAGAAAAAAGACTTGTTGAGGTTTTAGGGGTGAGTGTTGAACCTGATGTCAGGATGGGCCAGAATCGACCTTATTATTTTATTTAAAAAAATATTCCTGGCATCCAGTGGGCATTGGGACTCCTCTCTGCAGTGCAAACCCCATATCTGCTCCTGAAGGGAAGAAAGACTGGTTTGACCCTTTAGGGTCAGGGTATGGGCCAATACCAGGATAATACACCTGCACCCCTTTCAATTGCCCAAAGGTAAAATACCTGAGGGCAGACTTAAGAAAAGTGGTGCTACACATAGTGCATTGCCACTTTCCTTGTGCCCCTTAAGGCCCCCCTACCACCACCATGTGTGAGCTGTATTTAAAATACGGCGCACCATGGTGCAGGGTAGGGGGCATTGGCTTCATTTTTTTAATGCTATTGATGTACCCTGCAGTAGTAGGGCTAAAATTTGGGCGCTACTCCTGCAGAGTACATAGGGGCCCATTATCAATAATGGAAGCCCCCTTTTAATGCCTGCTCTGAGCAGGCATAAGCACTGATAAAAAATGGCACAAGGAAATCTCTTGGATTTCCTTGTGCCATTTTTTGGCCCCCTAACGGGGGAATGCCCTCCTTGCATACATTATATCCGGCGCAGGCATAATGTGGCACAAGGGTTTACAATGTGGCACAATGCATGCATTGCGCCACTTTGTAAATATGGCACCAGGAAAATACCACTTTAGCACCACCTTAGTGTCAAAAACATTATGCTATGGCAGAGCTAAGGTGGCGCTAGGGCCTCTTAAATCTGGCCCCTGGTGTCTAGTGATTTTTCTAACTCCCATGGGAGGCAGATTAGAGGCAACCTCCCCAATCCGGACGAACCTCATATTTGCTTTCGGTAGGGTACAATTGCTCTATTGTCCCTTTAGGGATGTGGGAGTGGACCACGGCCAGTCTTTTGTTTGCTTTTATCATATTTTGAACTCCCTGATGTCTCGTGGATTTTCTGACCCCCAGAAGCAAAATTTGGGGACAACCTGTTCTTTGCCTTCCAGGGGCAGCAGAAAGACTGGCTTTCCCTTATTAGGGTGGGGCAATTGTCCAATAGCATGCTGGGATGCCCACACCCATCACAATCATCTCTCCAGGGGGGAAGAAGACTGTTAGGCCCATTTTAGGGTGATGGCATGGCCTGCACATGGTGGGCCATCCCACCTGTTCATTTTTCTTTAGTTATCCCTGGTGAGCAATGGGCTTTCCTCTTTTCCCTGGAGGGGCAGGGCAGATTGAGGGAAAATCACCCATGATGCCCATGATGCCCCCTAGGTGCAAAGAAAGACTATTCTGCTCTGTATTTGGGGTGATGTTGAGCTAGATGTATCATTATTTCCAATAGCGATTACCAAATTCCAACTTTTTGCAAATCACAATTAAGTAATCGCTATTGGAATGTATGAAACTCCAGGAGTTACATATAGCGATTTGCACGCCTCGCAAATTGACCTACCTCATCAATATTCATGAGGTAGGTCACAATTTGCAACCCATTGTGAACAACTACAATCACAGGGATGGTGACCTGCTGGGCTCAGCAGACCACCATGTCTGTGATTGCTTTTCAATAAAGCAATCTTTTTTTTTAAATACAGCAGCTTTCCTTAAAGGAAAATGGGATACGTTTAAAAAATTAAACGTTTTTTTTCCATTTTTTAAGAGTAGGAAATGGTCAGTGGGACCACTGCCTGCTCCTAAAAAATGTTTTTGCATGCATTCACAAAGTGGAAGGGGTCCCTTGGGGACCCCGTCCCCTTTGCGAATGGGTTACCACCAATTTGAAATTGGTGGTAACTGCGATAGTTTTGCGACCGCATTCACGGTCACCAAACAGTCATACATATCTCTGCGATTCGGTATTAGGAAGGGACGCCTTTGACACACTCCTTACTAATACCGAATTGGTATGTAGTCGCAAATTCAGTTTACCGAATCGCAAATTGGATTTAATACATACCAAAATGCATTTTTGCAATCGCAAAAATGTTTGATACATCTGGCCCCTCAAGAGCCTGGGTATTGTGAGCTGCCCATATTCCTCTCTTTTATAATTTTTTTTTTTTAACTCTGGTGTTTAGTGAGCTTGAGTTAAATCCCCCAGGCTGCTCCATGGGGTGGGGGGTAGAAAGACTGCTCTGCTTTTTTTTGGGAGGGTCATGGCCCTGTGCAGCATAGGCTGTGTCAGCCCCTTTTGATATTGAGCTCTGGTGTTGATTGGGCTTTTTGTCTTCCTTTGAAGAAGAGCCGATTGAGGCAAACCCCCAAATCTGTTGACCATTGGAGGCAGAGAGATTATACAAATTTTTGGGGTAGGGACATGGCGCTGCCCTTGGTGGGCCCTCCTGCTGCCTTGTGTTATACAAATCCCTGGTTGGTATGTAGTGGGTTTTCTGTCCCCCTGGGATGGAAATCACACCTGCCTGTCACCATAGGCATCAGAAAGACTGATGGTGTTAGAAGTGATGACGTGAGCACAGGCCCAGTCCCAAGGGGCCTCTCTCACTACAACAATCCCTGGCATCTTGAGAGAGTGTCAGGTAATCACATCCTACTGTGAAGTCCTGGCGCTCTGAAATGAATGAGAGGTGTAGTGTGAAAGCTGAGTTTTCAGCTTTCAAACAGCACGTCCATTTCAGAAAAATTCCCTTTGAGTATGGAATGGGTCAATTTTAGGCCCCCTCCACACTCATAGGGAAATCAGGAAGTGGTTTCCTTTATTCCAGATTGCCTACGACATGACTTCATCACCAACACAGTTGAGTCATTGACACAAGAGTCAAAATCCAATGGGCCAGAGTGGGAGAGTCTCCTGCTCCGGCCCAGGGGGTGTGATAAGGTGAGGGCACTGGAGCACCACACAGCAGCTAAATCTGTGTTGGTCGGCCTATGAGTGTGACCTCCACGTCAATAGTGCCCAACTGGGATCGCAACAGATGTAAAGGTCACATCAGTAATGCACAAGGATTTAGAAGTAGGGTTCTTACTTGTTAAAAAGGGCTATTTTGACAGGATCACTGTCAGATTTTAAAACTGCAGGAGTCAGACTACAGAGTTAGGCCCCAAACCATTTCCATTTTCAGTCAAGCGGATGGCCCAACATGTGCTGTACTCCACAGATGGCATTTAACTTTTCTTTGCCATTGGCATATTTTACTTACTAGGAAATTAAATAAGCCATTTAGGAGCATGTACATTTTACCATGGTATATCAATCAGAGCACAGTCACAGGGGATTACGCAACACTGCTGTAGTGTACAGAGATAAAAACACAGCAGGATCAGGCAAAAAAAAAAACGGGGGTGACAATGGAAAAATAGACAGTTTCTCAAAAACGGTTATGCACTGCATGTTAATTTCGGCGATAAGAACACATGAGGTAAACATATTCAGGGCCTGATTTATGAAAAGTTTGTGCCGCCTTTACGTCATTTTTTGATGGTGCAAACTTAAAAAATATAAATATATATTATAAAAAATGACGCAAAGGCGGCACTTATTTTTCATAAATCAGGCCCTCAGTGTCTCTGTTTATCTGTTGTCCCATTTCAACTTCCTTTGATCTGCTGTCAACCAGCATATTCTCTGTGTGGTTGTCAGTAGGGTCAGAGTAGAGTGGATATTAACATTGCTCCTGCTTGATCTGGATTGCCACGTTAGAGCAACTGTGGTGGTGGGTGAGCAGAGAGTTCTAACTTTTTTGCTTTCTCTTTGAGGGAGCTGGAGAACATAGTGCAGCTTTTTTTTTTAGATTGTTAGTAACAACCATTTGAAGGAGGTTTAGCTTATTGACAATTTCAAACAGCATTTTAGGGCAGGTGTTTGCTTGTTAATGTCCATTTTGACCGACATGGATTTGGTGTTGAAAGTGTACTTTTGTGGGCTTTTTTTCTCTCAAAACATAGGGGGTCATTCTGACCCTGGCGGTCGGTGATAAAGCGGCGGCCAACCCGCCAACAGGCCGGCGGTCAAAAAAATGCAATTCTGACCCTGGCGGGAACCGCCAACACAGCCCGCCGCATTAACACTCCGACCGCCACGGCGGAACAAACAAACAGCGCGGCGGTCACCGCCAACAGCCAGGCGGCAGACAATGTACCGCCCACCCTATCACGACCCACCAATCCGCCACCTTTTCCGGGGCGGGAGCACCGCCGATAAAAACACGGCGGAAACAGACATTTCCAATGGAAAACGCTCACCTCGAGACACCACGCGGAATCCGGACAGCATGGAACCCGAATTGAACATCATACCTGCTCTCGTCTACCTGCTCATCTACCACGAGTACGAACTCCGGCGCAGACGTCAACGGTGAGTACTGCACCTACGACACACGGGAGGTGGGAGGAAGAAAGGTTATGGGCATACACATATGCGACCCCCCCACCCCCCCAATATGTACACACCAATGCAGAGCAGGAAGTCACAGTGACACCACACAAAGACCCTTTAAAAATACAATGACACAACCAAATTTGGAATAAATTTTCATGTACAAAAAAAGCACCTGGAAATAATTGAGCAACCGTGAAAAATATTTACAAAAACCAAAAAGATATACACATCAGTGTATCACTGAAGTAACAAGTCCTGCACATCCTACGAATCTAACATGTCCGTGGGCCAAGGTTCTGCGAAACAAGGGTAAAGCCCACACACGAGACCTGAGTCCTTTGGAGAGAACACTGCAGGGGCATCCGATGTCAAAACTACAGGCACCTCAGAGGGAAGGGAAGGGGGGGGCACCACAGCCACATGAGTCCACGACGCCAGATCCACGAGGAGCCACCATGCCCACTGTACCATCCTGGGGAGTGCAAAGCCACAGTCTCTCAAGTCTCTGCAGTGGGTGGGTTGCCCACTGGACCATCCTGGGGAGTGCAAAGCCACAGTCTCTCAATGTCTCTACAGTGGGTGGGTTGCCCACTGTACCATCCTGGGGAGTGCAAAGCCACAGTCTCTCAAGTCTCTGCAGTGGGTGGGTTGCCCACTGGACCATCCTGGGGAGTGCAAAGCCACAGTCTCTCAATGTCTCTACAGTGGGTGGGTTGCCCACTGTACCATCCTGGGGAGTGCAAAGCCACAGTCTCTCAAGTCTCTGCAGTGGGTGGGTTGCCCACTGGACCATCCTGGGGAGTGCAAAGCCACAGTCTCTCAAGTCTCTACAGTGGGTGGATTGCCCACTGTGCCATCCTGGGGAGTGCAAAGCCACAGTCTCTCAGGTGGATTACAGAGTCCACTGGTCAAGGAGGAGGCATGGTGGGCACAGTGAACCATAAACAGTGCCTGAGACGGCGGGACCCAGCGCAGCGGTGCATGACATGGCGATGTCCAGCGGAGCGGTGCTTGACAGGAAGGGTCCAGCGGAGCGGTGCTTGACAGGAAGGGCCCAGCGGAGCGGTGCTTGACAGGAAGGGTCCAGCGGAGCGGTGCTTGACAGGAAGGGCCCAGCGGAGCGTTGCTTGACAGGAAGGGCCCAGCGGAGCGGTGCTTGACAGGAAGGGCCCAGCGGAGCGGTGCTTGACAGGAAGGGCCCAGCGGAGCGGTGCTTGACAGGAAGGGTCCAGCGGAGCGGTGCTTGACAGGAAGGGCCCAGCGGAGCGGTGCTTGACAGGAAGGGTCCAGCGGAGCGGTGCTTGACAGGAAGGGCCCAGCGGAGCGGTGCTTGACAGGAAGGGCCCAGCGGAGCGGTGCTTGAGACGGTGGGGCCCTGTTCAGCGGTACCTGTCTTCACGGCGGGGCCCTGTTCAGCGGTGCTCTTCTGCACGGCGGGGCCCTGTTCAGCGGTACCTGTCTTCACGGCGGGGCCCTGTTCAGCGGTGCTCTTCTGCACGGCGGGGCCCTGTTCAGCGGTGCTCTTCTGCACGGCGGGGCCCTGTTCAGCGGTACCTGTCTTCACGGCGGGGCCCTGTTCAGCGGTACCTGTCTTCACGGCGGGGCCCTGTTCAGCGGTACCTGTCTTCACGCGGGGCCCTGTTCAGCGGTGCTCTTCTGCACGGCGGGGCCCTGTTCAGCGGTGCTCTTCTGCACGGCGGGGCCCTGTTCAGCGGTACCTGTCTTCACGGCGGGGCCCTGTTCAGCGGTACCTGTCTTCACGGCGGGGCCCTGTTCAGCGGTGCTCTTCTGCACGGCGGGGCCCTGTTCAGCGGTACCTGTCTTCGCGGCGGGGCCCTGTTCAGCGGTGCTCTTCTGCACGGCGGGGCCCTGTTCAGCGGTACCTGTCTTCACGGCGGGGCCCTGTTCAGCGGTGCTCTTCTGCACGGCGGGGCCCTGTTCAGCGGTGCTCTTCTGCACGGCGGGGCCCTGTTCAGCGGTACCTGTCTTCACGGCGGGGCCCTGTTCAGCGGTGCTCTTCTGCACGGCGGGACCCTGTTCAGCGGTGCTCTTGCAGTATGTCAAGGGAGTCATACCTGGCCTGGACACCCTGCTCAGTCGCCCTCCGACCGTGCTGTGTCAGGCCCCTTCGGGGAGTGAGTCCTAGGCCCTTTGGTGTCGTCCCTTGCAGCCGGGATGGGGCTTGTGGGGCCCTCCTGCTCCGCGCTCCTGGTGGTTGTCCTCTCTGCCCTGCTGTCCTTCCGCTCCTTAGATGGGGCTCTCGGGCCCTTGCCTCCCCTGGCTGCTGTGGCCGGTGAAGTGGCCGGAGTCACCTCCTTGGGGGCAGCCGTCTCTGTCCGCTCACGGCGGCCCTTCAATTTCCGGGTCCTCTTGCCTGGGGGGGGGCTGGCTGTCCCCTTGCTGCTCACCGAAGTGTTACTGCCGCCAAAGGGTGGACTCCACATGCCATGCACCACTTGCACTGTAGTAGTTGGGCTGGTGGTGGCTGAGGTGCCCTTGGGACTTTTCCCAGTTGGAGGGGGTGGGTCGGGGGAGGGAAAGAGGTCAAAACTGGCGAGGTAATTTTTCTTGGGACCAAGGTAAGGGGTAGGAGTATTGGTGAGAGAAGTGGAGGAAGAGGATGTGGTTGTATGAGAGCCAGGTGTGCTGTCCTTGGGTGCAGGTGACTGGGACGTAGGCTGTGGTGAGGTGGTTGGCTGTTGTTTGGGTGTCTGCCTGCGTTTATGTGTCTTGGAAGAGGGGGTGACAGACACAGTGGGAGAGGACACTGGGGACGTGTAAATGCCAGTGGGGGTGGTGACTGCAGGTGTGCGGACTGTAGTGGAGGGTTTGCTGTTGGTGGAAGAACTGGCTGATGTTGGGGTGCATGCAGGTGTGAGTGTAGACGTCACAGGGAGGGAGGAGGGAGACGAGGAGGACGGGGACACAGAGGTGGTAGTGACTGTTGATATGTCTGCATCTGTGTGTTGCTTGGGTGAATGCTTGTGTTTTCTGTGGTGCTTATGTTTGGATGAGCTGGCCTTGGGTGTTGAGGTGTGTGCAGGCTGGTCTGATGGTGTGGATGGGATAGGTTGAGGTACAGGAGACAGAGAAAGGGTGGAGACAGATAGAAGAGGGAGACTGGAGACAGGGACAATGGCTGCCGTCAGTGCTGAGGCCAGAGCAGTGAACGCTCGTTGATGGGCAGCCTGACCCGAATGAATGCCCTCCAGGTAGGCATTGCTCCGATGCACCTCCCTTTCCACCCCCTGGATGGCATTCAGAAGGGTAGTCTGCCCAACAATGACCGTCCTCACCAGGTCAATGAGCTCCGCACTGAGGGCAGCAGGGGTAACAGAGGCAGGGGCTGAGGTGCCTGGGGCGAAGGAGACGCGCGCCTTCCTGGCCACGGAGCGAAGACTGAGGGGCTGCTGGGAGGGCGGTGCTGGTGCGCTGGGTGGCGGCTGTACCTGTTGTTGCGGGGGGCACAGATGGTGCCGCCCCCGCTAGGGAGCTCCCAAACGAGGACGTGTCCGTATCGCTGGTGTCTCCACCGGCCCCCGTTGTGGTGCTCCCCTCGCCCTCCGGATCACTGGTGCCCTCGGTGTCTGTGTCAGTGCCCACCGGGGCCTGGTGACCTGCAGCTCCCTCCTGCTCCGACGCCAAATCTCCTTCGCCTGATGATGCTAAAACACAAGAAGACAAAGATTTAGGGTGGGGGGAGAAATTAAACAAAGTTGAGTGCATGCCTTAGCAATACCCTTTGCGGAGAGGACAGACACAGGTGCCTCGTGCAGTAAGTCGCGAACTTGGGGTACACTACTCAGTACTTCTGACTAGGCAAACAGGTCTAGGGACAACACACGCGCACATGTGTGATGCTGGAGCATGGGTAGCTGCACTTGGCACCCTACAGAGGTGGGGGGCGGGGGCACAGGGCCATGCCTAAGGGAGCGGACTACACTACAGAGAGCGCCCGGGCCTAATGTCACCCACAGCCCTCCTCCCCCACCCAGACGCCTCCAATGCGCATACAGATAGGAGAATGTACGGATACTCACCCCCTTGTGTCTGCTGTGCTGTCCTCAAGCGCCCATCCAAATTAGGGTAGGCCACCGCCAGGATCCGGGACATCAGGGGGGTCATGGTGCGACTGGCACCCCTCCTAGGTCGGGAGGCCATCCCCAGCAGTGTTTCTGCGGTCTTCCTCGTTCCGCGGCGGATGTCCTCCCACCTCTTGCGGCAGTGGGTGCCCCATCTGTTGTGGACCCCCAAGTTCCGGACTTCCTCTGCGAAGGCACGCCAAATATCGATTTTCTGGTGGGCGCTCACCTGTTTGACATGTACAGGGTGGGAAAGAGAAACCGTCACATATCTGCATGTTTGGAGTACATGCCCCCCCCTCCCCAACCTTGTCATGGTTCCCATTCTCTCATCAGTCGTGCGTTGCACTCCCCATTCCCTCCACACCCCACCAACTTACATCCCCCCCCTCCACACAGGCATAACCCATTCAATGTGCACTGAGTGTACTCACCTGTTGGTCTGGAGGACCGTAGAGTTGCGCATACTGGGGGAGGACCCCGTCCACGAGCTTCTCCAACTCTTCTGAACTGAAGGCGGGGGCCCTTTCACCAGTAGCAGCAGCCATTGTCACTTCCAGACCGAGTTCACAGCAGCACTTGCAGTATAGGTCCTCTCCTGTGGATGATCAGGTCTCGAATGATTGAGCAGATAGAAAATGGCGGTCACGCCCGCGGCGGTGCGTACCGCGGCGGTGCGTCCCGCGACCGCCGGCGCACATCGTCATTGGCTCCTGAAACCCATAGGCTTCAATGTTAACCAATGCGTCTTCGCACAGCGGTCTTCGACCGCCTACCGCCACGGTGTGCCCCGCCAGCGCAGTGACCTCACATCCCATTGTCCCACTTCACAGGTCAGGCATCGGCCATTTCAAGGGCCCACATGGCTTAATTTCTAATGCGTCACACAGGCCTAGGCCTTGCAATGGCACACATACAAACATATCAAACCATACATTTACCTGTACTGTGCAAGCTGTGTTGTACGTACCTGTGAGTGGATTGACTCTGTACTCCATATTCTCCTTCCTAGGCACCGTCCGCTGGGACTAGCGATGAGAAGGAGGAATCCTCGCGTGTACCGGCCGCTGGTGGACCTGTCCACAATGGAAGAACGCAACATAATACTACGATACCGACTTGACCGAGCCTCCATCCATGAACTGTGTGCCCAGCTGGAGCCAGCCCTGATGTCCCCCATCCGCCAACCCACAGGAATTCCCCCTCTAGTGCAGGTTCTGTCTGTCCTCCATTTCTTTGCAACTGGCTCATTCCAGACAACAGTGGCCATGTCATCTGGGATGTCTCAGCCTATGTTTTCCAAGATCTTATCCAGAGTGTTGTCTGCCCTGATGAAACTCATGCGGAGCTACATCATTTTCCCAGAGGAGGGTGATTTGCCTACAGTGAAAGCTGATTTCTATGCCCTTGGACACATCCCCAACATCATTGGTGCAATTGATGGGACCCATGTGGCTTTAGTCCCCCCAAATGACGATGAACAGGTGTACAGGAACAGGAAGAATTACCATTCAATGAATATCCAGGTGGTCTGTTTGGCTGACCAGTACATCTCCCATGTAAATGCCAAGTTCCCAGGGTCAGTGCATGACGCGTATGTTATGCGAAATAGCAGCATTCCCTATGTGATGGAACAGATACAGAGACAGCGTGTGTGGCTAATAGGTGACTCTGGTTACCCCAACCTGCCGTGGCTATTGACCCCAGTGAGGAATCCCAGGACCAGGGCAGAGGAACGGTACAATGAGGCCCATGGGCGTACTAGGAGGGTGATTGAGCGAACCTTTGGGCTCCTGAAGGCCAGGTTTAGGTGCCTGCATATGACAGGTGGATCCCTAATGTACTCACCAAAGAAGGTGTGCCATATCATCGTGGCGTGCTGTATGCTCCACAACCTGGCTTTGCGACGCCAGGTGCCTTTCCTGCAGGAGGATGGTCCAGATGGTGGTGTTGTAGAAGCCGTGGAGCCTGTGGAGAGTGAAGAGGAGGAAGACTCTGAGGACGACACAGACAATAGGGACAGAGTGATACAACAGTATTTCCAGTAACACACAGGTAAGAATCACCCACGCCATTTCACAATTGCTTATAGCCTCCTGCATCTGTACTTTCTGTAGTTCCCCACAGATGTTTTTCATTAATTTTTGCCTTTCCCTTCCCTTCTCAGTGCTGTCTGACTCAGTACCTGACTTCTGCTTGGTTCGCCCATGAAATACAGCGTATTGACATTGGTATGTTGTCATGACTAATTGACAGAACAGAAATTGAACAGTAATATGTAATACATTTGTTAATAATACAGCATGACTCAAAACAGATTTTTGTGCAAAATGTGATTTATTTACAGTGCTAGATATCGGTACATGTGATTCTAAGGGTGATGGGTGGGGGTGGAGGAATATCCATGGCAGAGTCCAGTTCTCAGTCTCACAGGTGCATTGTCCTTTTGCCTGTGGAAGGATGGAGCATAGGCAGTTCATGGTTGGACAGGGTGGCTATGTGGGACAGTGGGAAGACTTGAGGGGGTATGTCCTGCTGGCGGGGGTCTTGACATCCTACTCTGTCTTTTTTTTTGGTCTCAGGCTCCTCTTACGGGGTGGTTGTTCTTCAGCAGGAGGTGGGGTTCTGGGGGGCTGTCGAGGTGTTGGGACCTCCTGTCCACTAGCGCCGGCGTAGGTGGTAGGCTGTTCCTGGTCCGGGCTAGTGACAGGGGCCCTGTGTGGTGCACCATGGTCCCGCAACGCGTCCTCTATACTGTGGAGGGCCAGGACGATGGTCCCCATTGCGGTCCCGATGATTCTCAGCTCCTCCCTGAACCCCATGTAGCGTTCCTCCTGCTGTGCCTGGATCTCAGTGAACCTGGCCAGTACCGTCGCCATCGTTTCTTGGGAGTGGTGGTATGCCCCCATGAGGGTGGTGAGGGCCTCTTGGAGAGTGGGTTCCCTGGGCCTCTCCTCCCCCCCCTGTCGCACAGCAGCCCTCCGAGCTGCCCGGTTTCCCCCGGCCTCTGTCCCCTGGACGGTGTGCCCGCTACCACTGCCCCCAGGTCCCTGTTGGTGTTGGGGTGTTGGGTTAGCCTGGGTGCCCTGTAGTGGCAGACACACCGCTGATTGAGCTGTCCTAGAGACAGAGGCATGGGCCCGCTGGGTGGGAGCTGTGCTGGTGTTGGCAGAGGGGGTCGGGTCTGGTGTGGCCTGTGGCTGCCTGAGGGGAACCGACTGCCCAGAGGTCCCCGATGGTCCGGGCTGGTCATCAGGTTCACTGTCGACAGAGCTGCTATCCTCAGTGTGGGCCTGTTCCGGTGGTGGGATGGACACTTCTGGACCCTCCTGGCTGGTGTGTTGTCGTTCGGGTCCTGCATGGGGTAAGAGAGTTTGGTTATTGTTTCTGTGTGTGCAATAGCGTGCGTGTTATGGGTGCCCTTGTCCCCCAGTGCAGGCATTCCCTTGAGGGAGGTGTTGTGAGGGTAGTTAGGGGGGGGGGTGTTAGTGCAGTGGTCATGCTTAGGTGATGGGTGCCCATGATTTGTGTTGGCATGCAGGAGTTGGTGTTGGGATGGGTGGGTTGTGCTGGTGAGACATTGTCAGGGAGGATGTGTGCTGGGGGGTTGGGGATGAGGGTGGGGGTGTGGGTTGGCATGCTGGTGGGGTGGGGGGGATATAGTAGTTGAGATTGGACTTACCAGAGTCTATTCCTCCGGCTACTCCTGCGAGGCCCTGAGGATGCAGGATGTTCAAGACGTCTTGCTCCCACGATGTGAATTCGGGAGGGGTGGGTGGGGGTCCACCGCCAGTCTTCTGGACCGCGATGTTGTGCCTGGAGACCATTGATCGGACCTTCCCCCGTAGGTCGTTCCATCTTTTGCGTATGTCCTCCCTATTCCTGGGATGCTGTCCCACCGCGTTGACCCTGTCCACGATCCGCTGCCATAGCTCCGCCTTCCTAGCTATACTGGTGTGCTGCACCTGCGAGCCGAAGAGCTGGGGTTCCACTCTTAGGATTTCCTCCACCATGACCCGGAGTTCTTGGTCCGAAAAGCGTGGGTGCCTTTGGGGTGCCATGGGGTGGTGTGGGTGAGGTGTGGGGTGGTGTATGTGATGATAAGTATGTTGGTGAGTGGTGCTTTGTGCTACTATGTGGTGTGTGTGATGGTGTAGTGTGCCTCAGTGTGTCTTGCTTTGGATTGTCTGCTGTGTCTCTCTCTCCTTCTCTCAGTAATTATGGTCGCAGGGGTTTGTGGGTGATGTGGGTGTGTGTTTTATAGTTGGTTGATTGTGTGGGAGTGGTGTGTGTATGTGTATCAGGTGTGTGTATTTCAAATTGTCCAATGTGGCTGTGTTTTGGTGCTGTGTGTGTATTCTGACCGCGGCGGTGTGTAGCGCCAATGGAATACCGCGTTTGAATGACCGCCGTGTGGATTCGTGGGTCGTAATGGCATGGGCGTATTTCTGTTGGCGTGACGGTGGAGGTTTGGTCATCTCCAGTTTATCGCTGCCCGCTGATGTGGCGGCCTGCAGTGGAGGACGGAATTTTGGAGGTTTGGCCGTTGTGGGTCAGAATGAACGTGGCGGTTAACCGCGGCCGCGGCGGTGTTATGGCGGTCAGAATGACCCCCATAGTTTTTCCAGGTCCGAACACTACATATACTGCATGGCTCTAACATCTTTTCTTTGTTCATTAAGGGGCATATTTATACTCCGTTTGCGCCGGTATTGCGTCGTTTTTTTGTACGCAATTCCGACGCAAAACTAACTCCATATTTATACTTTGGCGTTAGACGCGTCTAGCGCCAAAGTCCATGGAGTTTGCCTCCTTTTTTAGCGTGGACACCTACTTTGCGTTAATTATATGCAAGGTAGGCGTTCCCGTCTAAAAAATCGACTCCGAGGCATGTGCGTCGGATTTATACTCCCGGGCAAAATTCACGCCCGGGAGTGGGCGGGTCAAAAAAAATGACGTACGGCCGCTTTTGCGCCGTTTTTTAGCGCCTGCAAAAGGCAGGCGTTAAGGGACCTGTGGGCTCTGAAGGAGCCCAGAGGTGCCCTCCCATGCCCCCAGGGACACCCCCTGTCACCTTTGCCCACCCCAGGAGGACACCCAAGGCTGGAGGGACCCATCCCAGGGACATTTAGGTAAGTTCAGGTAAGTGTTTTTTTTTCTTTTTTTTGTGGCATAGGGGGGCCTGATTTGTGCCCCCCTACATGCCACTATGCCCAATGACCATGCCCAGGGGACATAAGTCCCCTGGGCATGGCCATTGGGCAAGGGGGCATGACTCCTGTCTTTGCTAAGACAGGAGTCATTTCTATGGGGGTTGGGCGTCGTAAAAAATGGCGCAAGTCGGGTTGAGGCGAAAAAATTGCCTCAACCTGACTTGCCCCATTTCTTGACGCCCAAGCCCCATTTCCCCCTACGCCGGCGCTGCCTGGTGTATGTCGTTTTTTTTAACGCACACCAGACGGCGCCGGCGGCTAACGCCGGCTAACGTCATTCAATAAATACGGCGCCCGCATGGCGCTTCAGAATGGCGTTAGCCGGTCCAAATTTTTTTGACGCAAAACTGCGTTAGCGCAGTTTTGCGTCAAAAAGTATAAATATGGGCCTTAGTGCCTTTGAGTATAACTGCACCATTGTTAGACCTGACAGCATTAAGGTGGACTTCTTCCAATGTTTTGCCTGCCTCCCTCTATTTTTCTGATCTCCTTTTTGCTGGTTTTAGGGCTCTGCACACTTTACCACTGCTGACCAGTGCTACAGTGATTGTGCTCTCTCCTCTAAACATGTTACCATTGGCTCCTACCCATTTGACATATTTAATTTACCTGTAAGTTTCTTGTGAAGTGCACTAGGTGTGCCCAGAGCCTGTAAATTAAATGCTACTAGTGGGCCTGCAGCACTGATTGTTCCACCCACATAAGTAGCCCCTTAACCATGTCTCGGATCTACCATTGCTAGGCATGTGTGTGCAGTTCCACTTCCATTTTGACTACTTGCTAAGCCTTAAATTCCCTTTTTCTTCCATATAAGTCACCCCTAAGGTAGGCCCTAGATAACCCATAAGGCAGGGCGCTATGTAAGTAAAAGACAGGACATGTACTTATAAGTTTTACATGTCCTGGTAGTGAAAAACTCCCAAGGTCATTGTTCACTACTGTGAAGCCTGCTCCTCTCATAGGCCAGCATTAGAGATTCCTTTATATGCTTTTAAGTGGTATTTCCTGATCTGAGAGGAATAGACTTGTCATATTTGGTATGGTTAGAATGGTAGTGTGAAATCCTACTTACTGGTGAAGTTAGATTCTACATTACTATTGAAGAAATGGCCCTTTTAGAAAGTAAGTATTTCTCTGCACTTACTACCATCGGTGCCTTACAGTCTGTCTCCAATCCACGTCTGTGCTAGTTGATAGCTTCCCTTGTGCATCCCACCTAGACAGCCATAAACACAGGACACTCAGCTGCATCTGCATTCATCTGAATACGGGTGCGTTCCCCTGGACAGGAAGGGTGGAATGGCTCTTAGTTACACTTCAAAGGTTAATGGCCTGCCCTCACACAAAGGATTGATACCCCCCCTCCACAGGGCACCTTGCAGATAAGGCTGGGTTGAAAGGGGAACTTGTGCACTTCAAAACTAGTCTTTGAAGTTTCCTCCACCTCAAAGGCACTTTTGGGTATGTGTACTATGTCTGCGGCCCCACCAAACCAAACACTTCTGGACCTACAACTGGATTATGTCAGAGGGACTACCTGGTTGCCCAAAGGACTCATCTGGACTGCTCTGCTGAAGAGACTGCTGGCCTGTTTGTTGCCCTGCTGCCTGCTGACCCCTGACTCTGCTGGAAGGACTTTGTCTTCCTCCTCAAGTGCTCTCCAAGGGCTTAGATTGAGATTGACTCATGTTCTGAGGTCTCAGGGCTATCAAAGCCTTCAGCAAAGAGAAGAAAATCCAGCACATGCAAAAGTCAACTCAATATCTGCTGGATCAACGGCACGCGTACCTCGCAGATCAAAATCAACACAGCGCCTGTGGGCTCTGCTCAACGCATCCTGGGTTTTCCATGCATTGTCTCTGGGCATCAAAATATCCTTGCATCGAAGTGAGGAAACAAGGCTGAGCTCTTGGAAACCTATGCATCACTTTGCAGCATGGAAAGAAACGACAAATCGCTTTTACTGCTCTGGAAAAATCAACACATCACTTTACTTTTCGATGCATCCACTGATTCTTAAGGATTGAGACTCATTGAAACCTTTAAAAACTGCTAGCTTGAATTGTTATATTGGAGTTTTGTAATTTTGGTCTTATTTTATGCATATAAATAGTATCTATTTTCCTAAATTGGTGTGGAGTACTTTTTGGTGTGTTTTCATGATGTTACTGTATGAGTTATTGCAGAAAATACTTTACACATTGCCTTTTAAGTTAAGCCTGCCTGCTCTGTGCCAAGATACCAGAGGATGAGCACAGGATAATTTAGGTTGTGTTGTGCCTTACCTTGACTAGGGTTGTTGTCCCAACTTAGACAGGGTGCATACCTCTGCCAACTAGAGACCCAATTTCTAATGTTGGTGATCAGCGGTTAGGATAGGACTTGTGTTTGTGCAGTGCCATACAATAGCTACGTGTATACTGCATACCCACATTTAAAGAAAGGGTTCTTTGATCACAAGACAGGGAGGTTTGTACCCCAATGTGCAGAGTGCTCCAGGTATGGACACTCTAAGGGAGACTCAAAATGTCCCAAGAGAACACAGCCCCCCACTGGTGGGCAGACACCTTGGTTAGCCAGTGTAACACTCAGGTAGGAGATAGTGCCAGATAGTTTTGGAGAACAAACAGAGGTAACCGTAGTGTCCCTGGGGCATGCAGACATGGTGCCAAAAGCCCACATGCCTGCCAATCCTTCCAGGTATAGGCAGTGGATCAGCATTAATGGGCAACGGGTGGAGGCTTTGCATGGCACAGAAGCCAGCATGACAACTGGTAAGCGTCAACTGGTGTCAGCAGAGCATATCCTACCGAACAGATTCCTCCAAGTCATAGTCACCAACAATTATGAGAGCCATCTACAAGTGGCTCTGGTTCCCTTTGAGTGGGAGGGTCTTTGATGCTCTGAAAGTAGCTCTGAGCCTTTCCATGCCTGTAGGTTGTCTGTTAGGCAATGACCTCAAGCACACTACCTGCAGGGAGGTAGAGCTCAGGTCACTTGGAGGTGATGGGATTGCCTAAGTGGGTCTGTATGACCACACAGTCCATGTCTTCCCGGGAAGGGAGTCAAGGGCTTCTGGAGCCTGGAACAATGGCCCAGACAGCTGCCAAGTAGAGAGGCAAGGGTTGTGGGAAACTGGTCACTGAAGTTCCCATGATGGAGGTTGATGGGGTCCCTGAGGAGGAGGCCCCTAAGCCAAACAGAGAGCACATTGCCGCTCTACGTGACCTACCTGAGCTTGCTGGCTGACAAGTTGAGGGTGGGCCTACCAGGGAGGAATTCTGCGAAGTGCAGAAAGAGTGTCCCACTCTTGAGGGCTTAAGGCGACAGGCCTTAGCCCATGCAGCAGGTGAAGCCTCTGGGGATCATCTAATATACTGAGAGAATGATTTCCTATTTAGTGAGCCTAAGGCTCCGGGTACTGGGGCAGCATGTGTGCTGGTGGTCCCCAAGTGTTACTGGGTTATTGGGTTTGGCTCACGACATACCCCTGGCAGGACATTTAGGGCAAGACAAGACCTTTGCCAGGCTTGCTGCCCACTTCTATTGTCTCAGAATAAACAAAGCCTCATTCTTCAGGTCCTGTCCCACCTTCCAGGCCAGTGGGAAGTCAAGGAAAAAGCTGAAAGCTACTCTGATCCCACTTTTCATCATTGACACCCCCTTTGAAAGGGTGGGCATCAACGTCATCGGTCCATTGGACCCCAACACAGTCTTAAGCAACAGGTTCATCCTGGTCTTAGTGGAGCATGCCACATGCTACCCAAAGGCAATCCCTCTGCGGACGGTGAATGCACCTGTGGTGACCAGAACTTTGATGGAGATCTTTACACATCTGGGGTTCCCCAAAGAGTGTCTGACAGATGCACTAACTTCATGTCTGCATACATGAAGTCCACGTAGGATGCATGTGGTGTAACTTATAGGTTCACCACAGCCTCTCACCCTCAATCGAATGGTCTAGTTGAAAGATTCAATAATACCTTAAAGGGCATCATTGCAGGTCTATTTGAGGCCATGAGGCGTAAGTGGGATGTCCTCTTGCCATGCCTTCTCTTCGCCTACAGAAAGGTGCCACAGAAAGGAGTAGGCTTCAGTCCCCTTGAACTCCTCCATGGCTACCCTTTTAGGGGACCTCTAAGTATTGTCAAGAAGGGGTGGGCGGAAGCTCCAAGGAAACCCCCTCAGGATGTGGTTAGCTACACGTTGGCCCTCCTCACCCAGATGCACAGCTTCTGGAAAAAGGCCAAAAGCAACCTCGACGTCAGTCAAGAAGTAATAAAACATTGGTATGACAAGAAGGCCACTTTGATGGAGTTTCAACCTGGTGGCAAGTATGGGCCATGGAGCCAAAGCTCACCAGGACTGCTGGACTAGCCCATACGAGATCAAGGAGCATAATGGGGATGCCACTTACCTAATGGACCTCCAGACCCCTAGGAACCCCCTAAGGGTGCTCCACATAAACAGACTGAAGCCTCACTTTGAGAGGTCCGAAGTGAGCATGCTCCTTGTGACACATGAGGGCATGGAGGAGGAGAGCAAGCCTCTCCTTGACCTCCACTCTACACAGGAACACGGTGGGTCGGTCAGTTGAGAGTGCTAAACTCTCTGCCACCCTGACACGAGAGCAACAAGGTTACTGTTACCAGTTCCTAGGACAGTTTGCCTCACTGTTCTCCCTCACCCCTGGACTTACATATTTGTGCATTCATGATATTGACATGGGGGATAGTTCTGCTGTAAAAAAAAAAAACATTTAGAGGTTGTCAGAGAAGGTGAAAGCCTGCATCCAGGAGGAAGTCTCCAAGATACTAGCTTTAGTGGCGATTGAACCCTCTAGCAGTCCTTGGTCAAGCCCTGCAGTGTTGGTTAAAAAGGCTGCCCCACCGGGCGCCAAACCAGAACTTCAGTTCTGTGTGGACTACAGAGGACTCAGTTCCATCACCAAGACTGATGGACATCCCATTCCCAGAGCTGATGAGCTCATTGACAGGATAGGCACTGCCAAATCTCTCTGTACTTTTGATTTACCATCAGGGTACTGGGAGAACGCCTTGACTGAGGAAGCAAAAGAGAGGTCAGTATTCTCAACTCCTGAGGGTCATTATGTGGGAGGCTGGCCTGGCTTGTAGTGGGTACCAGAGGTACTTACACCTTGTGCCAGCTCCAGTTATCCCTTATTAGTGTGAAAGAGGTGTTTCTAGCAGCTAAGGCTGATAGAAGGTTGCTATGGCAAAGCAGCTTAGGCTGAACTAGGAGACATGTAAAGCTCCTACTAAGTCATATGCACAATATCATAAGAAAACACAATACACAGAAGTACTAAAAATAAAGGTACTTTATTTTTATGACAATATGCCAAAAGTATCTCAGTGAGTACCCTCAGTATGAGGATAAGTTATATACACAAGATATATGTACACAAACCAAAATTAGGTAAGTAATAGCAAGAAAAGTAATGCAAACAGTGTAGAATTACAATAGATTGCAATAGGAGCACATAGGTATAGCGGCAACACAAACCATATACTCCAAAAGTGGAATGCGAACCACGAATGGACCCCAAACCTATGCGAGCTTGTAGAGGGTCGCTAGGACTGTAAGAAAACAGTGAGGGTTAGAAAAATAGCCCACCCCAAGACCCTGAAAGGTAGGTGTAAAGTGCACCTACTACCCCCAGAGAGCACAGAAGTTGTGATAGGGGGATTCTGCAGGAAGAACAAACACCAGCAATGCAACAACAGTGGATTTCTGGACCTGAGTACCTGTAAGACAAGGGGACCAAGTCCAATAGTCGCGACAGTGTTGAGAGAGGGCAGGAGCCCAGGAAATGCCAGCTGAGGGTGCAAGGAAGCTGCCACCGGTTGGAAGAAGCTTGGAGTTCTGCAAGAAAGAAGAGGACTAGGAACTTCTCCTTTGGAGGACAGATGTCCCACGTCGCGATGAAGCTTGCAGAGGTATTCCCATGCAGAAAGACCACAAACAAGCCTTGCAAGCTGCAAGAGTCACAGTAGAGGTTTTTGGGTGCTGCTGTGGCCCAAGAGGGACCAGGATGTCGCCACTTGGAGGAGGAGACAGAGGGGGCACCCAGCAACTCAGGGAGCCCTCACAGAAGCAGGCAGCACCCGCAGAAGTACCTGAACAGGCACTTGGAAGAAGAGTGAACCAGAGTCCATGCAAAGTCACAAAAGGGAGTCCCACGATGCCTGAGAACAACTCAGAAGGTTGTGCACTGCAGGTTAGAGTGTCGGGACCCAGGCTTGGCTGTGCACAAAGGAAATCCTGGAAGAGTGCACAGGAGCCGGAGCAGCTGCAAATCATGCAGTACCCAGCAATGCAGTCTAGGGTGGGGAGGCAAGGACTTACTTCCACCAAACTTGGACTGAAGAGTCACTGGACTAGGGGAGTCACTTGGATAGAGTTGCTGAGTTCCAGGGACCACGCTCGTCGTGCTGAGAGGGGACCCAGAGGACCAGTGATGCAGTCTTTTGGTGTCAGCGGTTGCAGGGGGAAGATTCAGTCGACCCACGGGAGATTTCTTCAGAGCTCCTGGTGAAGAGAGGAGGCAGGCTACCCCCAGAGCATGCACCACCTGGAAACAGTCGAGAAAGCCGGCAGGATGAAGCGATACAAGGTTGCTAGTAGTCGTCTTGCTACTTTGTTGCAGTTTTTCAGGCGTCCTGAGCAGTCAGCGGTCGATCCTTTGGTAGAAGATGAAGAGGGAGATGCAGAGGAACTCTGATGAGCTCTTGCATTCGTTATCTGAAGAATTCCCCAAAGCAGAGACCCTAAATAGCCAGAAAAGGAGGTTTATCTACCAAGGAAGGAGGATTGGCTACCAAGAGAGGTAAGAGCCTATCAGAAGGAGCCTCTGACGTCACCTGCTGGCACTGGCCACTCAGAGCAGTCCAGTGTGCCACAGACACCTCTGTTTCCAAGATGGCAGAGGTCTGGGACACACTGGAGGAGCTCTGTTCACCTCCCCTGGGAGGTGCAGGTCAGGGGAGTGGTCACTCCCCTTTTCTTTGTCCAGTTTTGCGCCAGAGCAGGGCTGGGGGATCCCTAAACTGGTGTAGACTGGCTTATGCAGAGATGGGCACCATCTGTGCCCATCAAAGCATTTCCAGAGGCTGGGGGAGGCTACTCCTCCCCAGCCTTCACACCTATTTCCAAAGGGAGAGGGTGTTACACCCTCTCTCAGAGGAAATCCTTTGTCCTGCCTTCCTGGGCCAGGGCTGCCTGGACCCCAGGAGGGCAGAAACCTGTCTGAGGGCTTGGCAGCAGCAGCAGCTGCAGTGGAGACCCCGGAAAGGCAGTTTGGCAGTACCCGGGTACTATGCTAGAGACCCGGGGGATCATGGAATTGTCCCCCCAATGCCAGAATGGCATTGGGGTGACAATTCCATGATCTTAGACATGTTACATGGCCATGTTCGGAGTTACCATTGTGACGCTCTACATAGGTAGTGACCTATGTACAGTGCACGCGTGTAATGGTGTCCCCGCGCTCACAAAGTCCAGGGAATTTGCCCTGAACGATGTGGGGGCACCTTGGCTAGTGCCAGGGTGCCCACACACAAATAACTTTGCACCCAACCTTCACCAGGTGAAGGTTAGACATATAGGTGACTTATAAGTTACTTAAGTGCAGTGGTAAATGGCTGTGAAATAACGTGGACGTTATTTCACTCAGGCTGCACTGGCAGACCTGTGTGAGAATTGTCAGAGCTCCCTATGGGTGGCAAAAGAAATGCTGCAGCCCATAGGGATCTCCTGGAACCCCAAGACCCTGGGTACCTCAGTACCATATACTAGGGAATTAAATGGGTGTACCAGTATGCCAATGTGAATTGGTAAATTTAGTCACTAGCCTGTTAGTGACAAATTTGGAAAGCAGAGAGAGCATAACCACTGAGGTTCTGGTTAGCAGAGCCTCAGTGAGACAGTTAGGCATCACACAGGGAACACATACAGGGCACATACTTATGAGTGTAGAATATAAGGTTGAAGTTGATAAGGAAGAACCAGCCTACAGTAAATAGTGTCTCCATTTAAATCATCCCTTCTGCTGCAATAAGATAAACTAAAACACAGCCCTTCTTGTTTCTGGGTGTTGAACGGATTTGAATTAGAGGATTATTGAGTAAAAACTACGACAACTGGGAGACAGTGGGATCTCCCAGGTCTCCCCACTGCAAAATTATGACACCAATATAGCCTGTATTTATAAATCATATGTCCTTCCTGATGTTCGTTGTTACCCAACTCATGGTACTCTTTTAATCGACCTGGGAAGGATGAAGGGCTGTGCAGACCCCCTGGGATTTAAAATTGTAATCATGAGATCAACCAGGTAATCCTGCAGGGGATGCATTAGTCCAACCAGCCACAAGACCCTGAAATATACATAGAAGAAATTTTTTATTTTTTTCCAGTTAAAGCTGTTAAAAGTGAAGTTTTATTGTTGGCAAAGTATATGTGATGCCTATGTAGATGATGAGTAGTTTTGAGGGCCTGGAATCCACACTTTATGTTTCTACCAATACAAATGGAAAGCGGGGGAATTAAATGTTTTTCAGACTCTTGTATTCTATTGGATCTCAGTAGCTAACTTCTACCTGACCAGCGTTTCCAATCATATCAAGGTGTATAGATTACTCACGCAGGATGAACAGGTCCATCACTGGGTGAGGAATCATTCTTCCTGTTTTCTGTCAAGAATATTTAGTCAAAAAAGTAAAATGCTAAAACGTCTCAAGCCAATGTTTCACAGCATGTCTGCAGAAAGCAGTCGATGAGGGGTTGGAGTATACGGTTCAGAAAATGTTTATTGAGTCAAGGTGACCATCTTTACCACAACAGCTTTACACTTGTTTGCCTGGCGTCCCTAATGATGGGTATATTGAAAACACCGTGAGGTCAACTAGTACCCTGTTGCAAATGCTTATTTTCGGCGAGACCAGGAGTAAGACTGCTAATACAAAGCTCTTTACTACTACGACGTCTTGACAGGTCAAAGGGTTTGGAGGTAGAGTCCGTGTTACAAGATTTGAGTTGTAGATTAACTTGGGGTACTTTCATAAGTGAGAGTGTTTTGACATCTAACTTGCAGTAAAGCGAGTTGAAGGAATTGTAAAACCCTGCTTTAGGTGGGTATCCACCGCACTGAACAGAGACAGAATGACTGAACTCCTGCATTGCAGCAGAGTGGTGGGATGTAATAAACTGCACACTGTTATGAGAGGGGTTCCGTACACCACTGATATTATTGGCCAACAGACTGAAGAGTGGCTAAATTATGGCATTTAAGAATTCAGTGAAAGTTCTGAACCAAAGGAAGATTTTTTAACCTTCTTTGTTGAGGCTTTGATGACATTATTATTGTCTATAATTATTTGTATGACTGAATGAGTGGAATGTTCACCTGGATGGGCAGAACTCCAGGAAGAGGTTCCGAGAAGCCTCTCTTTGTTTTTGATGACTCTAATGGCAGTCACTTCCACTCTTTGCATTTTATTATACAACGAAGATGAACTTGCGCACTCAAGGACATCCTAAGGATTTTGGGGGCACTAGGCCGAACACATTTTGGGGGCCCAGTTCAGAACAGCTTTCAATTTATAATTCAATTTCAGCTTTTTCATGTGCTCTTTGGCCAGGTCAATGACACTACACAGGCACACTAGTCTAGATTCTAAGGGGCAAAGTTACGAGATGTTTGCATCATGCCTGCACCACGCATTGTGGTACATGTATGACGCAAACCTATAAGTCATACTTTTGAAGTCATTCAAAGCTACTTTGCAAGGCTTTGAGTGGCTCCAAAAATTTGGAGTAATGCAACGCAGTGCAAATCACTGTGTTACTTTACTTTGTGCATGGGAGGCAATCCATAGGCGTTTTGTCGGTATTGTCAGGCAACCCCCATGTTTTTTAAGCATTTCTGGATTTACCAAACCTAGAAAACCTGGGAATGCACCAAAAAGAAATGCTTTCTCAGGAGAGGCGTAACAAAGAGAAATATCTTTATTTCCCCTCTTAACTTCCTCTTTCTATGTGTGCTGCATTCTCCAGCACACATAGATAGAGAAATATGCCTCTAAGGACCGTTTTGGTGCAGGAAGGTGCCCCTTTCTGCACAAAAACAATCCTGTCTCCAATGGCAGCACCCTTGCACCATGCAGAAGTGCCTACATGGGTGGTAGGCAGCCCATTGTGTTCCAGTGCAGGGGAAAGGACAGGAATGCTCCATATGCCTTAAATATGGCTCACTTCTGCCCTTTCCCAGTGACGCTGTGCTTGCTGTGCTGCACAGCACTGTGCCACTTTAGCATAAATATGGCCTAAATGTGTTTCTATCGAATATTCAGGGAGAATGATATGTTTTTCAATATTGTAATGCAGCAGAAGCTCGCTAATATTATTGCAAATAATCTCTGCCATTTCTCATATGTAAGGTCCTGTTTGAGCTAAAATGATCTTTTTTATGGATGTTGTATGGTGTTGAAAAACAAAAACACAAAATTTCTCTGCTAAATGTCTGCAATAGACTCCCACACACAGCCTGCATTAAAAATAAACTAAAGGAAAATAGTAGCTAAAACAACCTATGTTTAAAACTCATTCAAGGGCATCAGGGCTGGACTGTGTGGATAACAAACCCCGATCTATCAGGGGCCCCCTTAGAGGCTAGGGCCCTGGGGCAGAGCCCACGTTACCCCTGCCTTAAAACGTCTCTGTGCACATTGCATCATCTACCCGGGTTCAAAGAGACAAGCCATCAAGAGACAAACCTCAGTGCTCAGGCTCTCAGACTCCGAACAACCTGAGACATCCTCGCCAGGGTGAGCTAAACTATCTTTGCTTTAGAAAACACCCGAAACCTATACTCATTTTAATTTGTCTATCAACTGAACACTTGCCACAGCGACTGAAACATGTTAGGTCAATGATCAGTCATTTCCTCTTGCTCACTCCTAAATTACTGTAGCTGTTCTTTTTACTTCAACATGCACTTGGTTCTCAACCCATTAGTCTGCAGTGGCCACTGAAGATTGGTGGTTGCTCAGCAGCAGAGGAAGGGAATGTCACTCATTACGTCTCCAGACCCATTATCAACCCATCCACCATTCCAAAAGTTGCCTGGACAGGGCAATTTTTTCACAAAAGAATTGCTTCCCCCAACATGTCAAGGTGTAATTTGGCTTGTCACGCTGGAATTTTAGTCCTGGCCAGAAGAAAACAAGTCGGACATTGCATTAAAATGTCTTCACTAAGCTGTTCCGGCCTTTAAAGTATATTGGGGCTTATTTGCAAGCTCCTTGCGCCGCTGGTGCGTAACTTTTTCCATGGTAAAAAGTGACACATTGGCGGTGCGAGGGTCTTGTAAATAAGCCCCCTATGTGTTCCAGCAGGGTGTTTCCAATGGTGAAGACTTCTGTGGCTCCAAAGTCAGACACACAGCACATCCCCTGCCTCAAAATGAGATGCAGGAACAGAGGAGCGGCTGTCAGGGCATCCGCCAATTTTAATAAAAAACTTGTTAACAGCACTGGTCACGAATTTTGCGGTAATTGCTGGAAGATAACTATGGACCCAGTATTAATGGTACTGTGTGATATCTCTACACCATTATCATGTCAGAGCCCATCTAGTGTACGGCCAGGATAAGGGAACAGTGCATACAACCCCACCCCCTTTGTGAACTGTGAGAGCATCAGCAGGTGCCATTCTGATTTGTACCTGCAGCCCCGCCCCAAACCTGCACTCGATTTTGCTGCAGGTATATTTCACCCAGTAAAATCGAGCCCATTGTTTCCGCACCCTAATTGGGGTGCGGGATTAACAGGCCACATGTAGTCAGATAAAGCGGTATCCCGTGCAAAGGATACGATTTCACCATATTTGAAATCTAGCTATATTTATTTCACTTTTAAGTCAACCAGATATTAATATATTGGCTTAAATGCTATTGTCTGCCTGTTAAAAAAATATTCGCAGCAAACAATTTGCATATAATAACATTTTCGGTGCATTTAACTTGAGACCTTGAGAACCTATAAAGCCATATGATTTAATTGCTCGCAAAATTGAATACGAATTCCGTCAGTGGTTTGTTATTTCCATAAAATCATTTTTGTACAAGCAGATGTTCATTCTTGGGTCCACCCACACAGTGACTATTTGTCATGGATATAGAATGCATTTGAAAATATAATCAGGAATTAAGTCAGATTACCTCTTAGGAAACCATGTTAGCTTGCAATTAATCAAACTATTATTTTAAAAGTCCTGCATTATAATGCCTTTCATATGCTTCCCTCGCCATTCTCCCGTCCTTCCCCCACTTTCAAACCTCGATTTAACTTTTGTGTCCTCATTTCCACTCATGCAATTGTTCATTATCTAGGAATTTCGTCACTCGGATAAACCAATCCGCTATAAAAAACACTTCAGTTTTGTGAGACTGAGGACACTGGGTTGTGCATCTGCTATAATCGCACTAGGTAGGATCAGGCAATTTTTAAACAATCATGATCCAGCAGATTAGAAACAAGCAAAATATCGGAAACGTAGACACCAAAACCCGTAAAACCCTGTCTACTCCTTTTCAGCAGCTTTTATGAATCCACGCCCCCCTGAAGTTTGACATCAAACGCTCTTATCCTCAAGGTCATAATCATTTTGCAATTTTACAAAAGCGAACAAGTGAGAGAATCTACTCACTGACTTTATTATGCTATAGTAAAGCGCATTATTTAAACTTTATTGATTTTAGATTTATTGTCAAACGGCACTAACCACCCACCGGTTGCCTCGCAGCACTGTGCTGTTAGCAAAGAAGAAAGTTAGAAAGTACTTTGCAGAACCTGGTGTTGGTCAAGACAGTCTGTTCCTTAAGGATTATGCCGTTATCATCATATATGTCCAAAAAAAGGTGACAAGCATTAAAACATGTCCTGGATGTTAATAGAAGAGAATGCATGGTAGTACTAGTAATCTTATCAGCCTTCGGATGTTATGATAAGATGACGTGTGATTTTGCTATACCGGTTTCCAGTAGCAAAATATTTCCAAGTAGATGGCATCTCAGTGCTTTAGGATGACTAATCTATTGATCTGGATTTTCGCCACGGTGAGGGCACTTTGGAGTTGTGAGGTTGCCAAGATGAGACAATGTACACCAGATTAATATCCACAAATCTGAAAATGCCACACAGTTGTATGAGGTATCACAAAAACAGAAGTTGTCTATTTACTCATCTTTACCTTCGCAAACATTGTCCACACTACCTTAGCTCAGGTATTCCAGAGGAAGAAAATAAGGCCCTTATTTTTACTTTTTGGTGCAAAACTACACTAAAGCAGTTTTGCACCAAAATGTTTAGCACCGGCTTGCACCATTTCTGTGCACCAGCCGGGCACCATATTTATGGAACAGTGCAAGCTGGTGTAAAGGGTAGGCTACAGTAAAATAAAAATGACTTTAGTCGGGTGGGGCTGGCGGTATAGAAGAAGGGGGTTTTGCACAAAAAAATGACTTTAGACAAGTTAGAGTAAAAAAAATGACTCTAACCAGATTAGCATCATATTATGGTGCTAAAGGCAGGACTCATGCCCACCACCCCAACGGCCAGCACCGGGGACAAAGGTCCCCTGGGCGTGGCCATTGAACCCTGTGCCATGTATGGGGGCCCATTACAGGGCCCCCTATGGCACTTTAAAAAATACAATCATAACTATTTGCAAATTTTGGTGCATTTTTTTATTTTAAAGCAAGAGGGGTCTCTTGTGCTTGCTTTTATTTTTGCCCCTGGGTGGGCCAGGTCCTGGGGCATTGCCAAACTATAGGAGGGGGATGCATGTGGTCCTCCACCTATGGTTTATGAACCACAGCCCCAGGGCAACCACCTCCCTGGGACACTCCCAATTATGAATACAGGTGGGCCCGCCGGACCCACTCAGACCGTGGGGACCACCACCACCCTGGCACAAAAGTGCTTTAATGAATGTGGTGGGGGCCTGTGTGCCCCCCTCTGCCCCAGGCCCCACCAGCTCCCTGGGGCTAAAAATAATAATATACCACCTGCCCTGGGATCCACCACCTCCCCAGAGCAATAGACTACTAACTATGTGGGGGGTGCATGACCCTCCGCAGCCCCCACATAGATCCACCAACTCCCCAGGGCAATAGGTATAATATATGGGGGGAACATGAACACCCCCACACTGGATCACCACCTCCCCAGGTCTTAAAGTAAATAGTATGTAGGAATCCGCACGGTCCCCTCACACCCCAGGAACCACCATCCCACAGGGCAAAATATTTAAATTATAATAGAGGGGCCCGTGGACTCCTCGTGCCCTTAAGACTGCCACCTCCCACCTCCTGAAGCTTAAAGTAAATAGAATGCGGGGGCTGTGCACCGCTGGAACCATGATCTACCCAGAGCAAAATACTTTAATTATAATAGGGGGGTTTCCCAGACTCTGACTACCACCTCCCCTGGGCTACTAAATGAAATAAGGAGGAGGTCTGCTGCAGAACCCGGGTGACCACCACCTCCCTGGGGCAAATTTCAAATAGTAGAGGGGGGACCACAGCCCCCCTTATGGAGACATAGATCACCCTCGGAACCTCCACCCCCCAGGGCCGGCTCCTGCTACCTCCAGAGGTGCCCACCCTCAGGAGGTAGCTGTTTGCTTTTGCTTGTGACAGCTCCCACCAAGAAAAAGCAAACATAATTCTGCTCTCAGCAAGTGAGAGCTGTCCAACAGCTTCAGCTTGCAGAAAGAGGCGTTTTCATGTGCGCAGGGAAACAGATGAAAAAGTTGCTCTTACAAGCAGGGAGCTGCTACTTAAAGCAGCTCCCTGCTTGCTGGAGCAATGTCAGCTCCTGCAGGAGTCGGAGCTGGCTGGGACCGAGGGGGCGTTAAGGCTTTCCCCGTGATCCTCCCAAATTAAAAATAAAAATCACGATGGGACTGTAGTTTCCACCTTGAAAATTATCTGATGAAGATGCTCGAGGAACAATCACATTTACAAAGTTACAAACACACAAGGTCAATGGATACATTTCCTTGCCGTCCTGTATACAGATGTAGTGTAGGAGATGTACTGTACACCTACCCAAGGAGGTAGCACTCACGAAATAGCCAGTAGAAAGTATTTCAGTTGGGTAGACATTTTGCAGTAAACAGTGGCCTCTTCTTTGATAAATATGCATGGCAGGATTTATTCTGGCACAATGTTCATTTTACAGAAATTAAACCTCAGTGGCAAGCACTTTCACATACAAACAAAGTAGGTGCCCACATTGAAGCTCCACTTCTGGAATCCACTGGAATCTCCAAAATTCCTGCCACCCAGCATTGTCCCTCCTGTGGTGATCAAAATGCTGCCCCACTTGTGTGGCTGAGTTAAGAGCTGCAACAGGAACGGATCCAACCAAGAACAATGGGAGCCTTTGCATGGAGACTCCTATAGATCTCGGTTAGATTGGTTCCTGGCACAAGGCACAGTCTCACATGTGGGGCAAAGTTTTTATCAGCACAAGTGGGGCAATGCTGGGTGGTTGCAATCTTGTGGATTGCTGTAGATTCTCGAAGTTTCCATCACAGAAATGTAAGGGAAAATGCACGACTTCAGACAAAGTTGGAAGTTTGCAAGGCATTGTGGGTAAGAAGACATCCTGGAATCTCCTGGTTGCCTACTTTTCAAAAATATCTTTGGCTGCTAGGTTTCCATGGGTGGCAGCCAAGCACATTTCCAAATCCCACCACTTCCCCTATTGTTGATCTCTCCAGGTAGTACTTTAGGGCCTTTTGTGTCAAGTTTGCTTGGACCACCCACACAAGTGAGGCCCCATTTTTGACAGGAGACTTGGGGGAATGCTGTGTGGTAGGGCATTTATGGCTCCCCCAGATTCCAGAAGTTTTCCTCACAGAAATGTGAGGAAAATGTGTGTATTTAGTCATTATTTAAGTTTTGCAGTGTATTGTGGATAAGAAATTGATGTGTGGTGCATGTGAAGCACACCACTCTGGACCCCCCCCAAATGTCCCATTTTTAGAAGTGGCTGGGTCTGGTAGGTTTTTCCAGGTTGCAGCCTACACAAGCCCAAAAAGTGCAGCAGTTCAGCTCTGCCAGTGGGTGGCAGAAAGACTTTGTCCCCATTTATTTGGCGTGGGGCATGACCATGCCATTGGTGGGCAGCCCTCACCCCACTTTTAACAAAAAAAAATCTGTAGTGTCTAGAGGGCTGCCTGGGCCCAGGGGGGTAGATCAGGGGCTATTGTCCCCATCTGCCCCCACTACGGGGCAGAAAGACTGAAATTAAAAGTATTGCCCCTCAGAGAGCAAAAGCCATTGCCCAAGGGGCTGGTGACCCACCCATCGTCACTCATGGATGGGTCCCTTTTTGGGGCTATCCTTCCTGTGGCGATCCTCAATCAGGAATCCAGTGGACAGAGGTACATTTGGAAAGGGGAGATTCTCCCCTTTTCCAAAGGTAAGGGAAAAACAAACTTGGAAAATGGACAAACAAAGCACACTAAGTCTGAGCTTTCTTGCTTTTGTCCTTCATGCTGAGCTTTGAACTTCCCACATACCAGAGCTAGTTCATAACTGCCCTGGTTTGTATGAGGCCTGCTAGGGAGAGGCATGTCATGTGGCAAGGGCATGATAATATTTGACGTCCTACCAGGCTGTGACCTGCCTCTTTGAAAAAAGCACATCAAACACCCTCCAGTCTTATCCTTGCTCTGAATGTTCAGTGGGTTTCTAAGGTTGATTAACTCTGACAAGGTACACTCTTTGAAGGCAGGCAAAGCTTTCCTCCATATTGTCAGGTTGCCCATCCTCACAGAGGAAGCCAAGCTGCCTTTGGAATTGTACATCACCAAGGAAGAAATTGTGGTATCCTTCTAGTACAATGTTAAGCATGATGTAAACAGACTTTCTATAGGGTTTGACAGTACCGGTTTAGATCTGGAGTAGAGAGGGTGTAGAGCAGTTGCCTACTGGCTGAGGTGCATTACCTTGAACTTCAAATAATCTATTTGAACCAAAATCCTGTGACTGTCTGCAGCTTCATTACATTTTTCAACAACTTATAAGAAAACATATGGAGTCACATCAACATCAAGAAGAGGTATAAAGAAATCTTTGTATTGCTGATCAATAACTACAATATTGTCTTTTAAGCCCCATTGGGATTACAGACTTTGGGGCATATTTATACACTGTTTGCGCCGAATGTGCGTCAAACATTTTGGCGCATGTTAGAAATGGGGTCTTTGGTTGACTGTCAGGTTACCCCCTGTTCAAGCAAGGACCCTCACTCTAGTCAGGGTAAAAGAGAATCACCCACAGCTAACCCCTGTTTACCCCCTTGGTAGCTTGGCAGAGCAGTAGGCTTAACTTCAGAGTGCTAGGTGTAAAGTATTTGTACCAACACACACAGTAACTTAATGAAAACACTACAAAATGACACAACACCAGTTGAGAAAAATAGGAAATATTTACCTGGGACCGGATCTCGGGCACCTTGGGCCTCAACCTATCCCCATTCCGTCTCCTCTGAGACTGGACATGGAGTCCCTCACCCATCCCACTACACTGGGACCTACCTGGGACACTACAATCCTTCCCTACCTCACCTGGTTGGGAAATACCTAGACCACTCCTCTCAGGAGCACCCCCAAATGCCTCTTTAGACTCTCTGGTACTCACCCAGAAGTCTGCCTCCATTGTAAACTCCCTGGGGTCAGAGAACTCACACTCCACCTGGTGTTGGCGTAGCTCAGGAAAATAAGGACTAGACATATGCTCTCCAGTAATTACATCATACAGCCCCTCACATGAATTAACCAAACTACCCTTCACCCAACCATCTAGTCACTCTGCTTTGAAAAAGCACCCCACATCCTCCTCCTGAGACTGGTGAGACATTACCTGACTGTCCCTGACACTCAACCCACACTCCTCTGGGATGTCTTCACACTCCATAACCAGGATTCTTACCTGGGGGGAACCCCTCTCCCTGTCACTCTCACCTAGAGTCAGTACAGCGTCCCTCCCACCAGTAGGAATACGACTCCCCATGCCAGTTCCCCAATCCACCTCAGGGACCCTGTGCATCCCTGGAGCTACCTCATACCCCTGAACCTCCTGGCGTGTATTAACTCGCTACTTCAAGTAGGGCACCAGATGTCTGGGCATGTGCACTTCTTCAGCAGCACTGGATATAAAATTGTTGCTGCCACCATTTCAGCTGGACTCAGCCCTTAAGACTTTCAGCTCCTTCAGTTGATGCTCATAAGCCCAAATCCTCTTTTTGATCTCTACATCCCTCCTCCTTTCTTCCAACTCCTTCTCCCTTTGTATCCTCAACTCTTTGAACTTCAACCGACGAGCCCTCTCTGCCTGTCTGTCCTGTAACTCTTCAGGAGTCAGACCCTTGGATGACACCCTGCTACCCCTCCTGGGGACCCTCCCCCCAGGCGTAACAGGTACCTCCACTACACCACTGTGTATCCTCTGCACTTCCCCACCCACATCCTCCTCCTCTGTGTGCCCTCCAGCCTCCTTGACTGTCACCCAGGCCCTCTGTGCCTTTTGCAGCTCCCCCTCCCTGCTGGTGCTCTCTGTGAGACAGTCAAGATCATTAGGGAACTGTTTCAATTGAGCAACTGAGTACTCCTTCAGTTTCTCTATTTTAAACACAGCTCCAGCTGTTGCATCTCCAGATTGAGACATGATGGTCACAAGTGCAAAGTTCCAAAGGCAGAAAATAAGTTCCCAATGAAGTAAAAAGAATCAGTCAAGGGATCAGCAAAATCATGGAAGTAGTACAAAAAGGAGTCCTTAAGAGAAAAAGCAAAAGATCACCAAACAAGTAGTATGTGGTCACGTAGTCCAAATCCCAACCGCTGATCACCAAGGTTAGAAATGGGGTCTTTGGTTGACAGTCAGGTTACCCCCTGTTCAAGCAAGGACCCTCACTCTAGTCAGGGTAAAAGAGAATCACCCTCAGCTAACCCCTGCTTACCCCCTTGGTAGCTTGGCAGAGCAATAGGCTTAACTTCAGAGTGCTAGGTGTAAAGAATTTGTACCAACACACACAGTAACTTAATGAAAACACTACAAAATGACACAGCACCAGTTTAGAAAAATAGGAAATATTTATCTAAACAAAAGAAGACCAAAACAACAAAAATCCACAATACACAAGTCAAGTTATCAATACAAATGCAAAAAGAGTCCTTAAGTAGTTTTAAACACACACTAGCGCTGCTAATGTGAAAATGTACCTGGTGCGCGACAAAAATAACCCCACACGGACGGGTGTGCGTCAAAAATAACTCCGCATGGTGGTATGTGAGTCGAAAATCCAGCCGCACGATGATCCGGGAGTCCTGCAGCACAGGTTGTGATCTCCTAGCCTCCATCAGCGATGCTGCGCGTCGTTTCTCCTGCTCCGTGCGTCGATTCTTTGGTCACGTTTCCTGCGAGCGTCATTTCTCAGCTAAAGAGCCGGCGGCGCGTCGTTTTTCAGCCGCAGATCGAATTTGCGTCAATCTTTTCCCCGCACTGCGCTCTGTGAGTGGATTTTCTTGTCTTTAGGCTGCCAGCTTCTCCTTTCGGGGTCCCAGGAACTGGATGGGCAGCACAGGGCAGAGTAGGAGTCTCTCCAGAGACTCTAGGTGCTGGCAGAGAGAAGTCTTTGCTGTCCCTGAGACTTCAAACAACAGGAGGCAAGCTCTAGATCAATCCCTTGGAGATTTCTTCTCAAGATGGAAGGCACACAAAGTCCAGTCTTTGCCCTCTTACTCTGGCAGAAGCAGCAACTGCAGGATAGCTCCACAAAGCACAGTCACAGGCAGGGCAGCTCTTCTTCCTCAGTTATTCAGCTCCAGACAGAGGTTCCTCTTGGTTCCAGAAATGTTTCTAAAGTCTGTGGTTTTGGGTGCCCTTCTTATACCCATTTTCTTCTTTGAAGTAGGCCTACTTCAAAGTAAAGTCTCTTTTGAATGTGAAATCCTACCTTGCCCAGGCCAGGCCCCCGACACTCACCAGGGGTCGGAGACGGCATGGTGTGAGGACAAGCACAGCCCTTTCAGGTGTAAGTGACCACTCCTCCCCTCCCTCCTAGCACAGATGGCTCATCAGGAAATGCAGACTACACCCCAGTTCCTTTTGTGTCACCGTCTAGTGTGAGGTGCAACCAGCCCAACTGTCAAACTTACCCAGACAGGGAATCCACAAACAGACAGAGTCACAGAAATGGTATAAGCAAGAAAATGCTCACTTTCTAAAAGTGGCATTTTTCAAACGCACAATCTTAAAATCAACTTTACTGAAAGATGTATTTTTGAATTGTGAGCTCAGCGACCCCAAACTCCACATGTCCATCCGCTCCCAAAGGGAATCTACACTTTAATCAGATTTAAAGGTAGACCCCATGTTAACCTATGAGAGGGACAGGCCTTGCAACAGTGAAAAACTAATTTAGCAATATTTCACTATCACCACATTACTATATGTCCTACCTTAACCATACACGGCACCCTGCCCTTGGGGCTACCTATGGCCTACCTTAGGGGTGTCTGACATGTAAGAAAAGGGAAGGTTTAGGCCTGGCAAGTGGGTACACTAGCCAAGTCGAATTTACAGTTAAAACTGCACACACAGACACTGCAGTTGCAGGTCTGAGATATGATTACAGAGCTACTTATGTGGGTGGCACAACCAGTGCTGCAGGCCCACTAGTAGCATTTGATTTACAAGCCCTGGCACCTCTAGTGTACTTTACTAGGGACTTACTAGTAAATCAAATATGCCAATCATGGATAAACCAATTACATACAATTTACACAGAGAGTATATGCACTTTAGCACTGGTTAGCAGTGGTAAAGTGCTCAGAGTTCAAAAGCCAACCGCAACAGGTCAGAAAAATAGGAGGCAGGAGGCAAAAAGATTGGGGATGACCCTGCAAAAGCAAAAACGTCCAACAACGCACATTCGGCACAAACCATGCACCATATTTAAACTTTGACGCCCGAGACCGCGGATGTCAAAATTCTTTGGATGCGGGAAACTGCCTTGCGTTAATGACATGCAAGTTAGGCGTTCCCGCCCAAAAAATTACTTTAAGGCCTGTGCGCCTTATTTACACTCCTGCGTCATTTTGATGCACAGGAGGAGGCGGGCCTGATGTGTGCCATTTTTTAACGCCTGGGTGAGGGCAGGCGTTAAGGGACCTGTGGGCTCACTTCCATGTTCTCTGACTATGGAAGGAGTCCAGAGGTGCCCTTCCCTGCCCCCAGGGACACCCCCTGCCACTCTCGCCCACCCCTGGAGGACACCCATGGATGGGGGACCCATCCCAGGTAAGTACAGGTAAATTGAGGTAAGTATTTTTTTAAATTAGAGGCATGGGGGTGCCTAATTTGGGCCTCCCTACATGCCACTGTGCCCAATGACAGAAGTCCCCTGGGCATGGCCATTGGGCAAGGGGGCATGACTCCTGTCTTTGCTAAGACAGGAGTCACTTCAATGGGGGTTGTGCGTCAAAAAATGATACAAGTCCAATTTGAGGCATGATTTTTGCCTCAAACCTGACTTGCACCATTTTTTGACACACAACCCCCATTTTCTCCTATGCCAGCGCTGCCTGGTTTGAGTCATTTTTTTTTTACTCAGACCAGTCCGCAGCGCCGGCTAACGTTATTCCTTAAATAAGGCATCCACATGACGCGTAGGAATGGTGTTAGCCGGAGGTTACATTTTGACACAAACCAGCGCCTGCACTGGTTTGCGTCAAAAAGTATAAATATGGGCCTTTGTTGTCTCTTTGGAGTCAGTTCTGCGCAGAAGGGTTGTGTCGTTGTTAACACATTTTAGTGTGTAACACTGTTTGTCAACATTGGATGATGACTGTTGCTTCACTGAGTTGATATTCCCTTGTGTCCTGCTCGTTGGTATTGGTTTAATGATGCTAAATTTACTAAGTTAATATTACCTAGTGCCACGTTTAAGCTCTTGCTTTGATTAGCATGATATTTACGCAAATAAAATAATTTGCCCACAACTCGACATAACCTGCTCATAGAGCGTGTTGTGTTTCAAATTCAAATTACCTTCAGTTGAAGTGATTTCTGCACGGCAGCAATTGTATCTGCAGCCCCAACACTCATTTCAAAGACCTCCTGGAGCTTCAGGAAGTATCCCGCAGCTATTCGGTGCTCGTGCCATATTGACATAGCAATATATAAACGTAATCCCATGTACGACGCCATATAATTTTGGGCATAATTTGGACTTGATCCAACTCTGCAAGCACTGGAACAAATGCAGGCGCTCTCTTGTGAGGGCACTGTTTCACTGGAACTTTTCCTCATAATGTTTACATTGTTCAATACACTTCAACATTTTTAAACATTTTCTACTTCACAGTGTTGAATAGGTTCATTCATCATGCAGACTGTTACTACTCCAACTTTCTTTTTATCAAGCCAAGGTGATCTTGTATTACGTTGGGGGAAATGGGAAAAAAGTATTTTGCACATTTCGCGAGGGTCTGTGAAACGTCTTTGAGCTCAGAAAGAAAACCGTCTCTGTTGAGGCACTGTTTAGATCCTGAGAGTGAAGGGATATTTGAATATTTACCTGACTTACCATTTGTTGATGCCATAGGATTAAATGAGTTTTTTCCAAACGTTTCAATAGTAATGAAACAATTATCATTTTGGAAAGTGTACGCAAATCAATGGTGCAATTATCAAAGGATACATAACTGAATTGAAAAAATTTGCATCTAAATGTAATTTTTTTCAACAGCAATGAGGAACGACTGAGCGATCAGTTTATGGTAGCGCTTAGATTGGAGAAGACATAGGGGCATATTTATACTCCGTCTGCGCCGAATGTGCGTCAACATTTTTGACGCACATTCAGCGCATACGTTGCCCCGTATTTAAACTTTGACGCCTGAGCCCGCGGATGACAAAATTCTGCTGTGTGCGTCATTTTTTGGATGTGGCAACCCGCCTTGCGTTAATCATATGCAAGGTAGGCGTTCCCGTCCAAAAAATGACTTAAACGGCCGTGCGTCGTATTTATGCTTTCGGGCAAAAATGACGCACGGCTGAGAGGCGGAGCCAGAAAATGACATACAGCCCGATTTGCGTAAAAAAATAACGCCTGGGTCAGGGCAGGCGTTAAAATGGGGCAAACACACCTGTATTTAATCAGAACACACAGAAGCAACAGCAGAGCAGCAGAGCAGCAACAGGGAGACATGGAGGTGATTCTAATCCAGCGTGCACGCAGACGCAGAGCCCAGCAGCAACAACAGCAGCTACAACAACACCAGCAGGGACCCCAAAGGCAGCGCAGAAGGCAGGAGAGGATATTCCGCCCCAGAACAACCCTTCATGGCCTCAGGGAACACAATATCATCCAGAGGTACAGGTTGAACTGGCAGGCCATTCAGCAGCTGCTGCACAACATTGAACCGCAGTTGGCACCCACTTTGCTGACACCCTGCACCATCCCAACAGAAACCAAGCTGCTTGCCGTACTTCACATGCTGGCAAGTGGCTCTTTTCAAACAACTGGTGCCATGGTTGCCGGAATATCACAACCATCATTCTCCGCCTTTTTGCCCAAAGTACTGGATGCCATCATTGGACTTATACCCCACCACATCTGCTTCCCCAACACACTGCAGAAGCAGCAGGAAACAAAACAGGGGTTCTACCTCATCAGTGGCTTCCCACATGTCCTTGGTGCAATCGACTGCACACATGTACGCCTTGTGCCACCTACTGCACATGCTGGCAAGTGGCTCTTTTCAAACAACTGGTGCCCTGGTTGCCGGAATATCACAACCATCATTCTCCGCCTTTTTGCCCAAAGTACTGGATGCCATCATTGGACTTATACCCCACCACATCTGCTTCCCCAACACACTGCAGAAGCAGCAGGAAACAAAACAGGGGTTCTACCTCATCAGTGGCTTCCCACATGTCCTTGGTGCAATCGACTGCACACATGTACGCCTTGTGCCACCTGCTGCAACTGAACACCTCTACCGCAACAGGAAGCACACACATTCCATCAACGTGCAGGCCATTGTCGATCACCAGGGATTGATCACCAACATCGTGGCTAAATATCCTGGGAGTGTACATGACTCCTTCATCTTCTGTCACTGCACCATCGATGAACACTTCCAGGATGGACGGTATGGTAATGGACTACTTGTTGGTAAGTACAAAAACCTACTTATATACACACTTCACAGCAACCCTCTAGGACACACAGCACATACACCACAACAGCAGCATGTGAACAGGAACACACTGAGGTCGCCATGTTTCTTAGGTCTGCAGTGAACCTGTCACACATCTGAAATTACTGTACAGCCTAATGTTAAGATGTCAAAGATCACAAAATGTGGAGTGGGTTGCCTAAATGTCACCTTGCAAATTGTAAGTGTCCCAATGACGTTTACATTAATCCATTGCAAAAGTCTAAAGGTATGGAATGTCCAGGGTACATTGATTAGAACGTGTTAACAACACTGTCAATTTTAACCTGTATATGGAACTATCATCTCACCCCCAGTGAAGACACAGGGACACCTGTATCACAAGTCACAATGCTAGGGAGGGCACACTGTACTGCAAATCGCAAAACATACTGCTGACAAACGATCAGCAGCCAAACACTTGTTCAGCCAAGGAAACAACACAATGCAGATGGTACATCCTACAAGCTTAGGATGCTACATTATAACACAAAAGAGTCACAGACAACACAAGACAACTACTGCCATGCAAGGTAATTTCAATAGGGCCAGCTACATCAACATGATCCCATTCATTTTCTCTTGCAGCTGATCAGGGGTATGGCATCCAGCAATGGATTATGACACCTATTGGCAACCCGAGTACTGCTGCAGAGCATGCCTACAACGACGCACATAGGAGGACACGCAGCATAGTCGAGAGGACCTTCGGCATCCTCAAGTCAAGGTTCGGGTGCCTCAACATCACTGGTGGTAGCCTCCTATATTCCCCAGAGATGGTCTGTAAGATCATCCTAACATGTGCTATTCTGCACAACATTTGCATCAAAAGGAACATTCCCCTCCTGGAACCAGAGCCACACATGCCTGAAGAGGAGGAAGAGGATGATGCTGGCCTGCAACACGAGGGGGAACTACAGAACACGGCCGCTGGTATACGCAGGCGGCAACATATCGTCAACAATTTCTTTGAAATATAATCACCTTCACCACTTTAGTTAACTAATTTAATTAAACACCTATAATAATCACCATATCATGGTCTGGCTATTCATTATTGCACACCTTCATCTCTACTTATCAGAATAAGAGTGTTGCCTCATGGAGCATTGCTGAGATACTGATTAGGACTCTGAAAATCCCAGAGCTAATGTGATGCGTAACATACAATGGTCACATACACACAAACTGTAAATTGCATATATCATGTACATTTCTCCTTTGAAGGCCAATAGCAGACGACCACACCTATTTCACACATACATGTTGAAATCAAGGTCCAATGCAGCATATGGCACATAACTAAGACACCATCACTCAATAAGGGGAAAACAAGCCTCATACATGAGGCAGTCGATGTGCTTTAGCATCAGTAACAGGAATGTCTGACCAGACCTTTGACGGCAGTAAGTCCAACTGCATCCAATATTTGCAAGCACTATCTGTGACCAGAGTTCCATAGAAGCAGAACATAGACAGCGCTAGTGCCACACATATGAGCAGCATTGCACACAGGACATTCCATGTCAGCCCATTTCCTGACTCCTGACACACCCATACACCTGGTCACAACCCACCTGTCTGAAGAGGTCCCTGGAATACTAAGATGTTTACCCTGATATTACCTCCTCTACACACACAGACTAACAATAGCAATCCAGTGTTCTACACCCTTTCCTATGGTATGCCATTGTCATGGAACATCTGACTGCATGGACGTCAGGTTAATTTATACACTGTCTTCTAGTTGCAAAGCCCTGTTAGCACCTGTAGATTTCTTCCTTTGTGAAAATGTCTGTTGGCCCTTAGAATGCAAATCTCACCTACAGGACTGGTGAGAAACAGATGCAGCCCACACCTGTGATCACCTCCATGCACACCACCCATTTAAAAAAGCACTGCCCCTGCTGATGCCTGGAACAGCATAGGAGTTGCCATTTTGTCAAATACACTGTTAAGCATTGATACTAATTAAGCTGTGTAACACAGCACTTGGGTTCATTTGTCACCTTCAAAAACACAGGACATACACAGTTTGACATGTCAACTGTCTAGTTCGTCCTCCAAACAGTCTGAGTCAGACCACTGATTATGTAACTTGTCAAATTGCTGGATCCTGAATCACCCTGCATTCTGTCAGCCTGACTGGCATCTGTCTGTGCGTCACACTAAAGTATCCCTGTGTCTACATATGTACCACACTTGCGTTAGCAAACCTCTCATTCATCAGGGGGTATTTCGGCATGTGCTTCTTCAATGCATACCCAAATACATTGTATAGCATCATCTGCATTTTAACTGTACCATTTGAGTAAAATCCTCTGGGAAAAGCAAAATTCATGGCCCATCCCTTGTCTGGGTCTAATTTATCCATGAAGGACAAAGTTTGACAGTGTCCCAGGGCCGTATGCAGGGATTGGGTACGGGGCCTTCAGCAGAACCAGCAACCTCTGATAATGTCCATGAAAAATACACACATGTCAGGACCATGACAGTTCACACACAGAATCACAGTGCTCACAACATATTGATGGGCCGTGTGTGGTTAATAGCTGCGAGACTAATCAGCACAGAGGCAATGATGTTCCCAGATGCAGTGGGAATTGCAGAGGCTAACCTGTGTACAAATGTTATAATGACACCTGCCAGACCATGACACCTGAGACATTATCTCACTCAGCACACCAAGGTTGCCCTGTTGACTGTCTCATTTCACGTCTTTAGTGACAGGGTGGGACCATCCCCATGTAGGTTCACATGTCCTCATCCACTTTACTCACATTGATCAACCAAGGATACTCAGTAGATACAGGAATAGTTGGCACTTACTCATGATGAGTCCTGTACCGAACTGTGACAAATTACACCCCAAACTATATACAGAATCATAATTGGACCACACACATGAACAAGACACCTATGTGCAATTGATCACTGGAAATATGTGGACACGTGCTGTCTTGTATGCTGGTCCACCACAGCCACTTGATAGTTGCGGCTCACTTCTATGGCCTCAACTGTGGTGTCATCATACATTTGAGATTCACATTTGTCTGTCTTGGCAAACAACATGGTACCTACTTCCTCAATGCATGTGTATGAATCACTGTGGGATTCACCAACTAGTGCCTAGGAAGCTGTTACCAAAACTCTAGGACATAGGATGTTGAAAATGTGGACCATTGACATGAACAAGCGTCTGCCATCTATCTGGTGCATGCTTTGTCACATGTGGTGTCTACGTTACCCTAAATCTTGGAAGTCCACATTACGGATGTTGCTACATGCATGACTAACACATGCCCTCTCTCACTTCCACAATGACTTGCATCTAAGGATTGGACACATGGACGTCACATTCATACAAGCATATGTGCAATAATGCTTCATGTGATACACACACACTTGGTCAACAAATACATTAGTTGCCAAAGCACACACTTTGAGCCAAAGGCATTTAGGTATTGTACATATGTGCGTCACATTGCTATCCTCTCCTTATGCCAAACATGCCCAATATGTGCAACACATATATGTAGGCCACACTTATGACCATCTATTGCGTCAGCCAACTGTAAAAATACTGTGAAGGGAGTAGCGGATCATGGTCCGATGAAGTATGATGTCACACATGTCAACATACACCATCAACACCATAGTGTGTTCAATCAGCCTATCTCTGATGTGTCCCAAATGTAACATAACAAAAAAACAGGAAAATTGCCCAAAACCAGTTAATGCACTGAAATTTAGACGTTCCTAGCGGTATGCGTCATTTTTTGCCCACCAATACTGTATTTGCGTCATTTTTTTTACGCACAGGAGTGAAAATTAGCCCGCATCCAGATATTTGTACAGGCTATGTACTATTATTTGGATGCGGGCTAACTTTCACTCCTGTGCGTCAAAAAAATGACGCAAATACAGTTTTGGTAGACCAAAAATGATGCATAACGCGAAAAAGGGCGGACATTTCATACAGGAAGTGATGTAATAGGATATCCTGTTTACAGATCATGTACAGTGGGTGTACTTTCACTTTCACTTTGCAGTCTATGATTCTTCTAGACTGTGTGGCTGTGTAGAGAGTGGTGTCCTGAGATTTTGTGCTTTTTTGTCCTGTGTGCTATCTGTATTGTCAATTTGTGAAATAAATATTGTTGTTGTATACTGTACGACTGTGTTTTGTCTACATTTGTCCAGTATTCTAGTGTTTTTGTTGTTTGTGGGAGTCTGTTGTGGGTAGTGTTAGTTTGGGGATAGTTGGGCTCTTTTAGTAGTTAAGTTTACTTTTCATCTGTATTTGTACCCCTACTTTCCCCCTTTTCCCCTTTCTATTTCTTTTACCCCTATTCCCTTTCACATTTCCACTATGTCTGGTAGGCCACGTCTTGGCAGGATGGGTGAAGAGGAGTTGGGGGGGTTCATATGGCTTGTGTGCCATTTCTTGCCACTCATGATCGAGGCAGGGTGATACAGGGGTATCCAACAGAGGCGTGCAGAATATGGTGGGGAAAGGTGCTGCATCACCTGCAGCGTGTGTATGTCAGCCAGAGGACTGACCACCAGCTGAAGCACCGGTGGGCTGACCTCATCACCAGGGAGCAGGATCTCTTGGACCACCTGGGAATCGTGATTGGTGGCACTGTTGGTGAATACTAATCATGTAAATGTGCACGATTAAATGCTCTGTAGTGACATAAGAGGATTTGTACTATGTCTGCCAGCTAACTTGCTGACTGTGTGTAATGCTGGGGAAACATACAGGGATAATTGATGCACTATGGTAAGGATCACAATTGCTAGCTGTCAGGTAGCACGTGCTCAGAACACTTACAGGATACTTTTCCATTAAGTAAATTGGTGCGGCCTTTGTGTCAGACAACCAAACAAAATAGGAGCCAATCATGTCTATATAAGGTACTACTGACAGAGAAGTAAAGATGTACCAACATTTTGGCTAACTTTGTTGACGCAATAGCTAGACTGACTTTAGAATCACTACATGATTCAGAAAATGAGTGCTGCCTTCACGTCAATTGATGATAGCAAAGTGGCTCAGACATATGTCTCATGTGAGTCTGGTGAGTGTGGAAGGAAAGCGTTCACGGACGTACTATAAATGTTTGGGATTATTGTGTTCCTTGATCTTTTTGGATACATGTCAGATCTGGATTTGAAAACATTGTGAAAAGGTGTAAGGTGCCCTCAGCTAACATCTTAGAATGTTTGTTGGAGTTAGTTGTGCCACATTCCAAATATGGATGGCAGTCCAAAGGTATGCACTTGGCTTCACATCTCCATGGTTGATGCAAATCTCCATAGCTGGGCCACATCAATTGAATCAAATGTAACAACAGGAGGGCTCACAAAAGTCCCTGCCCTTCCCTCTGTACATTGTACCTATGTGTAATAAATGTGTCATGGCCACAAGGCATGTTTGACTGGTAATGCAGGCCTCAAGTAACCAGGCTTTGGATGTCTCTCTTGGCTGCACATTATGAGACGATTACACTCCATATTTTTGTTCAGGTCACCAATTACGGGGCATGTTTGCAACCACATGATAGTTAGGGCCAATGTATGTGTGCAGATTTATGTGTAACTGCCACAGGAGACCCATGCTATGTACAAGTTGGCCGTGATATATCAGATGCAGTATCATCATGTCTGAATGGCTGCCATTTCCTTATTCAGCCTACACATTGTATATGTTTATGAAATTGTTGCTCTGTGCACAGATTTTGAGCACATTTCTTCCTTCCATGCCTTACAGGTGGACCGGCACCCTACACTGTGGGAGAGGTGGCGACATTTGAGGACCCCAACCACTCCAGTAAGTGTTGATATGTCTGTTATGTGTTGTGTTTGCTGGTTATGGACTTGTGTGTGTTGAACGCATAGCAAGGTGTGGTGCGTTGGGCAAGCTTTTCTCTTGTTCCATGAGTGGTATTTCAGTTTCTCAAATGTTTTGAGTTGGCCAATGCGTATCCAATGGTATTATCTAGGGATTGTAGGCCATTCCTGTAGGCCCCAGTGTGAGTACTGGGGTTAGTCATTTGGATGACACTTGTATCAACAAGAGTCGCACTGGAATTCAGCTCCGATTTAGTCAGCCTGTCAGACCCACATTCTCCAAGATTGGTACAGCAAATTGCTTTCCAATAGACTTCTGCTTCCCTATTTACCAACGTACTTATGAAACTGTAGATAGAACCTCCTAGCAGCATGTACTTCCACATGCAGTGCTACAAGTATGTGGAACTTGAGTGCAATGGCCTAGGTGTGCATGTTAATCATGCTCATAGGTGTTCTTGCAACTCTGTGTCTGATGTAAGTCAGGCCTTACTGGAAGTATATGTTGTGTACCAAGTTCTGCATTTCCTGACATGTGTGGCCCTATGATTGGTCTAGGGTTTTCTGACTCCTAATTGTTGATAGACCTTACCTGTGGTGTGTGTGTAGAGCCAAACACATGTGGAGTTTTCTATACACTCCTCGGTGTACATGTTGTTGGAAATTGATAGTTGTTATCCACCCCCCCAACCTCAAACACTGGCATGGGTTTGTGAATGGGGTACCTAGTACTGATGCTACCAGTATGTTACACATACATGTGAATAAGTGACTGTTTGGTAGGAACCTAGTATACACACTCAGGTATGGCACTTGGTACTAGACTGGCAAGTCCAGTTACAAATTGCAGACCATGTGGCTTTAGTTTTACATTCCGTACACTGACCTTTGTAGCCCAGGTCTTGGCGGAGGATATGCAGCATAATTCTAAGCTGATAACAGGCAGAACTCAGATGGCAAGTCAAAGCCAGTTGTAACCCATCTTGTAGGTTATGGATGTGCTATGTGTGATGTGACCTTTGTAGGCTGGCCTGCCATGTACTTCCTCAGGGACATTCAATGATCTGTATTGTGATATGAGCTGTTACAAGTACTGTTGATGTATAGTCTGATTTACTTCTTGTGTCATTTCACACAATGCAGTTACTAATGTAGAAAATTAGCATTTGTCTTCACAGCTGCAAACATGACTCCAGACCAGGTCCGTGAATTCCAGCGCTGGGCCATGAGATACCAGCACATCCTGCTGGTGGAGTCAGGGTTCAGGAGGATGGCCCGGCGATATCACCATGAACGGGCCTCCGGGGCATGGAGAGCCTTCCCACAGGGTGGGCCTACTTTGCCCACCACCAGCACAACCACCACTTCAAGCCAGGTGCCCCCCCCCAACAGCTGGGACTGTTGTGCCTACATCTGCTGGACTTCCAGGCCCCAGCATTGCTACAGGTGCAGGACAGCCCACTGGGCCTGCCACCACACACACACAGACCTCCTCCACCGGTACCCAGACTGCCACAGCTCCATCTGTTGACCCTGCAGCCTTCCACAACATGGAACGGAAGATGGACCGTGTGCTGCGCAAGTTGAGCCACCTGAGCCGGGATGTGCGCCACATTAACCAGCGTGTTAAGTCAATCAAGAGGACCCTCCGCAGGGCCAACCTCTAGACTGTATTTGATATGGAAATGATTCCCTCCCCTCCCTCCTCTTTCCTTTTTCTTATAGTTAGTGGGCTTAGGGGGCTTAGTGTTAGGTTAGTATAGGCTGTTAGTTTAATTAGTGTTAGTGGGCGGGTGGTCCTGATTCTTTCTATTTTTACTTATTAAGTGTGTGTGTGGGTGGGTGGGGGGCTATGTTGGGGTTCTTGTGTGTAAAAAAAATAAATACCCAAAAATATATATTTGTTTAGGATAGTATAGTATGTGTTTAGGTTAGTATGTGTTGTCCTCCATGTGTCCCGTCTCATAAGGGGGGTGGGGGGTAGATGTTTAGAACGTTTCATTACATGTGATAAGTAAGTGTAGCTTGGGTTAGTTAGGGACAGTTGTGGGTAATGAGTAGTCATGGTATATTAGGGTAGGTAAGATTTTTCCCTCAGTTTCCTCTTCTGTGATTAGCATTTAATAAATATTTGGTTAACCCTTAACATTATGTGTTAAATGGTACTTGATCCTGGGTTTGGATTTAGTGTACATAAATTTTGTACTATTACATTTGTGTCCTATGCTACAAACAAATCCCAACTGAGCTGTACGATTGGCAGCTACCCCAGAGCTACCTTGCAAAGTGTCCACCCTTTGTTGCAACCACCAATCACAGTTAATATGGATGTTGATAAGTGTGTTTTCAAAGTCACAAACAGTGCTCCCAGACTTGGTATTGGGGGAACAGTTTTAGGTCTGACTGCAGTGTGATGATCAAGGACACCCTTATAAGATGAGTTCTCATTGTCACTCTTGTATTCTTGTCTTCATAACTCTCATACGTCATTTGTGACACAGTTCAGCATGATTACCTATTTGTATGTGAACTCAGACACCTTCATTTATGCAGTTTTTGTAGTGTTTGCTTAGATTAGTGTGCACTGTTATATGTGTTATTATTGCATGGTGGCAACATTTTGCGGCCACTATTTGATGACTTAGATATCCCTTGAGGAAGCATTATTCTGTCCAACACAGCATGATGGTGTACGGTTTCTCACTTTATCAGATCTTACCCTCAGGAAGGGCCAAGTATGATGCAATCATGGGTACTGTGCTGATTTCTCTGACTACATAATATCAGGACAGTTGTATTGACAAGCTACGTAATTTGACAGTAGGCACATTTCAGTTATCTACTGCACAGTTGATATGTCACATTACCCAGAGACAGATTTGTTGTGTAAGTGCTATTTATTGAAAAGTGCTGTGGTGCTATCTGTACATTGTCCATGATTGTGAGTCCATTATAGTGACATCTTACATTGTGATCCTACACAAGGGTTTACTGAAATGCTTTTGACATGCTGGGGTTGATGTTTCAGACAGTGCAGAGGGACAGAATTTGCCAATGAGTAGGAGAGAGACAATCACTGGGCTGGGTGACAAGATAGACAGTGGTTTTCAGAACAGTGCTTGAGTACAGTTGTTGCAAGACTGGCATGTTACAAAACGCAGGACCTGGGTAATAGTTGGCCATGTGGCAGGGACTAGTGCTTCCGGGTACTTTTCCTTGTGAATGTGATCTGTTCCATGTCTTCTTCTTCTGATGTGTGTGTTGCCTCCTCTGTCCTTGTTGTTGGTGGTTGTGAAGGGGCAACACACACCTCAGTGTGTATAGACATGGAGTCAGACATCCCGGTCACTGCTCCCTGTGAAGGTCTTAAGGGCAGTACTGCAGCAAGGATGATCTGCTGGTTCTTGAGAATAGCAGCCACATCACAATGGTAGGCAGCCAGGTCGGCCCTGAGGGGTTCAATGTTGCATTCGTGCACGCGTTGACAGGATTGATGTTGTAGGTGTTGGGTCAACTGTATTACAGCTGTGCTGATTTCCTTCTGGTTTTTTTGCTGTTCCTGCAAGATAGAAGTTAGGGCTTGCATAGCTGCTGCCTGATTTGCAGATGACATCATGCACAAACGCACCCCCTCTAGACTGGCTGCCATATTTTGCATCCCCACCCGCACCTCCTTGGCCACCTCCCGCTGTACTCCGACTACAGTTCTCTCAAAGCTGGTGGCAGTGTCGTCAGAACCCTCAGCTGTATTGGAGCTGGCAGGTCTTACAATTGGTGTGGTGGGTGGATCCTCTGTGATGGCTGCTTGTTCTGTGCTCCTCCTTGTGACTGAAGGTGGGGTCTGGAGGGTTTCAAGGACCTTTTGGATAGTCTCCTGGGGAATGTTTATCAGCTCGTCATCCATGTCATCAGGGTAATCTGGGACAGGCATATCCGCAGGAGATCCATCTTCCTCTGCAATGAAACAGGGTACAATTAGTGTGTCTGTGTTGTGGCAATTTTGATGTGACATGCCTGCCTTGTTATTAATTCACTTTGTGATCTTGTTTCGAGTTCATTGCTCCAGTCCTTCAGATGGGCAATCTTCCAGGCCTATGGCTCACCTGCATGTCACATGTATGTTATTGAGTTATTAGACTTCTCAGCATCATCTCCTCTAGTCTTGTTTTAGGCCAAATAATGATTTGCCACCTTCTTGTCCTACTCAAGCCTCCATCTACATCCATTCTTATGGTGAGACCTTTCACTGGCTGTGGGTGTTCTGATGGCCCTGGCAGCACACTTAACAATCTGGACCTGCCCCAATCTCTGATCTTTCACATCCACTTAAATGTATTTGACATGTGGCATATCCTATGCATAGCAATGTTAGGACACGATATGGATGTGGGCATTGGTAATGTGTACAGCTGATGTTGGGGAATGTGTGTTACATTGGATTGCTCTGATAATCGTATCAGTGTCCTATTTCATCCTCTGACTGTGCAGGTGTATGTCAGTGACCAGTTACATGTGCCCCCCCTCAATGCTGTTGTCTGAGCAGTATGACATTTGGGATATTGCATTGTTACCCAGGCACAGGATGGACCCTGACATATGCAGCATGGGTGTGTCCTTAGTGCTGTGTAGCTCCTATTGATGTTTACATTGGCTGATGTTTGCGACAACTATGGGCATTGACATTTGACAGTACTGGGGTCTTTGTCTTGTTTCTGGGGATTGTTAAAGTTGTCATCCTAACCCCCTAATTTAGGTGTGTATGATCCATGGGGAGGTTACTGCCATTGGCTACTTGAGCTGCACACAGAGCGGAGGTGGTAGTGGCAACTGTTGTCGCAGTTACATTCCAGTTGTTGGTATGGCTAGAGGTTGTTAATTGGGCCCTAGTTAATGTAGGGGGTATAGTGGCTGACGTGTGCCGGGATGTCAGATTGACGTTGTGGCCTTCCCTCCTGGCGTGGCTTTCCCTTTGCTCCATCGTTGGCATGACAGCATGCCCCCATGGGACTGTTGTTGGTGTAGTGCAATGGTGTGCCCCAGCTTCTGTTTGTGCAGGCCATGCCCCATGCCTTGCCCCTTTACCCATGCCACTCCATATATATGATGACTTACATGCATTGTGTAGTCGGTATTCCCCCCCCCCCGGTTGCAGTTAACATTAGTGCATTTTAGTTTCCTATGCAACTTACCCTGCATGTGCGTTGTCTCCTGGTAGTTTGCGCTGTCCTGTCCTTGAATCCCTGTGACGATCTCCTCAGGGATGACAGCTGCGACCATCTCCTCCATGTGTTCCAGGGCCTCCTGGTGTGCTGGACTCCCACCTCCAGTCTGCAGTGCTGCCTTCCTGTTCCTGGCCATCTTTTCCTTGGTCCTGCGCTTGCAGTCATGCCAGCGTTTCTTGCACTCAATGACAGTTTCGCGTACTTCAGCCACACTGTTAATCTTGTCGACAATTTGTTGCCATATAGCCTCTCTTCTACTGATTGGCAACTTTGAGGTGACAAACAGTTGGTGCTGGTGTTCCGTCACCTCTTTAACCAGAATTTCCTGTTCCTCTGCACTGAAGCAACACTTTCTTTTCTTCTTAAAAGTGTCCTGGTTCTAGTGTGGGTCCTCCTGGCTGGTTCCTGGTCTGTTGTCATCTTCCTGGGGTCTGTAGTGGCATCTGGGATCCATGTTGGCTCTCCTCTGGTGAAATGGCAGCGTTCGCGTTTTTTTTTATGCTATTGCGTAAAAAAACAGCGCATATTCGGTTTGCAGGGTTCTAAATCGACCCACAGTCATTTCCGCTGCGTTAACGTCATTTTGCTTTACGACTTGACGCTGCGGTGTGCGTCAAAAATAATGACTCCCACCTGTGGTTTGCGCCGCCGTGCATCTAAGTACAAATTTGACGCCCGCACTGCGCACCAAAATGGCGTTAGCCGGCAGTAATATTTTTGACGCAAAACTGCACTGACGCAGTTTTGCGTCAAAAAGTATAAACATGGGCCATAATCTCTCTCTCATTTAGGTTGTGGCCATGAGTAAGTCATGTCAATACCATTGAGTCAGTGTACAGTAAATAAGAAAAGACGAGAATCATAATTCACCTCATAATCTTGATCTCAAGAACAGTGGTGATAGACTGCAAAAGGTGAAATATAAGAAAGTAGAGAAAAACTCAGGGAAGGCATATCAAAAGCTTTCAAGAAACCTGTATCGGGTGTGGTATATATGGGCATATGGCAAATTCACAAGTTCGCCCAGGGTGGAACGCAGTATGCAAGATATGGGGTAAGGAGGGACACTTCAAAAAAACCTGCAAATCCAGTTCTGGGAGATTATTTACAATAGTTAGGAAGAGACAAATGTCAATGAGTTAGTGTTACAAGTCTTAGGGCGTAACAATATGCATTCTGTTTGATTCTGGAGCAAAAATAACTTTGATACCTAAAGAAGTATTTTAAAAGAAATTTAGAGGGAAAGTAAAAGTATTCAAACCTGATATTTTGCCCGAGGGATATGGTGGTGAACCTATCAAATTGATGGGCTATTTTGTTAGGTGATATTTATTTTGAAGGAAGATATACTTCAGGGAACATTCACATCTCTGTGATAAGCTACTTTCATCAGAGAGATTTAATGGTTTACCTAGACCCTAATGAAACACCTACCGTCAGATTGAAAGGAAGAGATGAAATAGTGCAGATACATGAGTATCAGTCTGAGTATGAGAAATATTTTCCTGAAGTTTTTCAAGAGAAGTTGGGATGTCTCAAAGGTTAGGCCCATAAAATAAAGTTAAAAAAAATATGTACCTCATGTTGAAGGTGAGAAATGAATTGATGATTGTAAGAGAAGAAATGCTCGGTGAACTCAAAAACTTTTACAAAAGTGGAATAATAGATTAGCTAGAAGTGACTGAACAGCTAAGTTTGGTAGTTATGACATGTAAATCAAGCAGAGAAGCCAGATTGTGTATTAATTTGAGGGAACTAAACAAAAATGTAGATTATTACCCTCCTCCTAATATTTCAGAAATGTTGTCTATGATTAAGGGGGCAGCCTTTTTCTAGAGTTTTGACTTAACTTCAGCTCACCATCAAGTAAAGTTACATCATAAGTCAGAGCATTTAACAGCTTTTATTACACCAAAGGGAACATTTAAATTAAGAATGCCATTTGGTTTGATATCTGTTGTGTCTGCTTTCTACAGACTAATGGAAAATGTGTTGGAAGAAATACCGGGGTAAAGATATAGCAATATTGTGCGTTAATTAGGGCAGGAGGGTGGATGAGCATGATCAGAGACTGTGTGAGGTATTATCATATTTAAAGAAATTGGGTCTCACTTTAAAAGGTGAGAAATACAAATTTCACATTTCTGAAATAGAGTATCTTGCACACAAAATCACCTCAAAAGTCAGTGAACCTAAATGAGAATTGGTCAGGGCAATAAATGACATACCGAATCCTAATACCAAAGATGCAAATATTACTATGAACTCATTCTGAACTTTTCTGATAAGTGCAAGAAAATTATGTGTTTGATGAAGAAAGATGTCTTGTTTCATTGCACTGCTGAGTATGAGAATGAATTCAATACTTTAAAACAAAGATTAGGAAAAACACCCAGGGGCATATTTATACTCTGTTTGCGCCAAATGTGCGTCAAACTTTTTTACACACATTCGGCACAAACAGTGCACCATATTTAAAGTCTGATGCCCGAGCCCGCGGATGTCAAAATTACTCTGTGTGAGTCATTTTTTGGATGCGGGAAACTGCCTTGCGTTAATGACATGGAAAGTAGGCGTTTCCGCCAAATAAATGACTTTAAGGCCTGTGCGCCTTATTTATACTCCTGAGTCATTTTGATGCACAGGAGAGGGCGCGCCTTAAAAAACGGCGCACAGCCTAATGTGCGCCGTTTTTTAACGCCTGGTTCAGGGCAGGCGTTAAGGGACCTGTGGGCTCACTTCCATGGTCTCTGACCATGGAAGGAGTCCAGAGATGCCCTTCCCTGCTCCCAGGGACACTCCCTGCCACCTTTGCCCACCCCTGGAGGACACCCATGGATGTGGGGACCCATCCCAGGTAAGTACAGGTAAGTAGAGGTAAGTATTTATTTTTATTTTTTTAAACTGGCATGGGGGCCTAATTTGGGCCCCCCTACATGCCACTGTGCCCAATGACCAAGCCCAGGGGACAGAAGTCCCCTGGGCATGGCCATTGGGCAATGGGGCATGACTCCTGTCTTTGCTAAGGCAGGAGTCATGTCTTTGGGGGTTGTGCGTCATAAAATGGCACAAGTCCGGTTTGAGGCATGATTTGTGCCTCAAACCTGACTTGTACCATTTTTTGATGCACACCCCCATTTTCCCCTACGCCGGCGCTGCCTGGTTTGAGTCATTATTTTTTACTCTGACCAGTCCGCAGCGTCGGCTAATGTCATTCCTTAAATAAGGCGCCGGCACTGCGCGTAGGAATGGCGTTAGCCAGCGGTAACATTTTTGACGCAAACCGGCGCTGGTTTGCGTCAAAAAGTATAAATATGGGCCCTAGTATGCTAAGTTTTGAACCTGGGGATGACACTGTGATTATGACTGAATGCAATTTCCAAGGGTGTTGGTGCTGTCCTTTTACAAAACTCCAGTGGTACTTAGCAAGCCAAACTGTTTATTTCAAGGGGCCTGAGGGATACAGAGTTAAATTATTCAGTGGGTTTCTCAGTTTGTATCACTCTGAAAAGCTGCACGCTTTGAAGGCAGAGGAAGCTTTTCTCCATAGTGTCAGGTTGCCCGTTTTTACAGGGGAAGCCAAGCTGTCATTGAAATTAAAGATTACCGAAGACAAAATCACCGGTCATCAAGAAAAATGCCCTGCAATGATACACAGGGTGAAGAATTCTTTTCTGTTGCATTTTAATAGTGTAGGCTCCTTAGTAATTAATAGGGGTGGAGGTAACTTGCATAGTTCAGTGTAGCATTATCATGCAGAATTACTTTAAAATTCTGCAAGATGGTGATCGAATTACGTGAGAAGAGTAATTCTGGATTTAGCGCTATTTCTTAGTGCACAAATACCCCCTTGAGTCCAAAATGGTCACAAGGATGAATTGTGTGCTGAGAAATAGCGAGTGGCCACTCGCCCTCTCTAAATGTGACTTTGTGGTAGGATTTTTCCCCAACTTACAACCAACATTCAACTCCATTTTCTTAGTGGCTGCTAGCTAAATGTGCTCTTGCATTAGGATTAGAAGTTACAAATACACAAGGAGGAGTATTCAAATAATTATCAGTATTTGTGCATCAAAGAGTAATGCAGAATTACCAAAATTGCTTCAATAATTCAAGAGTAATTGAAATTTCACCCAGGCCTACAAATTTCTCAGGTGTTACATAGGATGTTCAAGAAAGATGGTGAAGAGCGTTTGTTAATCCCATTATGAGCCAGGCCATTAGTTACACTACTACTGAATCCTGGCAAATATCCTTTACATTATGACAGCTACTGCCCAATCTTGCTTATGAAAACAATTTGAAAATCCTGGTGAAGATTCTTACAAATAAGTGACAGAAGAAAAGTCCTGCCCTGGCCCATAAATTTTAGTTCAGAATTGTACATAAGCACACATGTTGATATCACTTATGAACCCTTTCCTACATTACCTAGCAAGTAACAAATGACAGAACAAAAAAGGTTGTAAGCTCACTCTAGACAAAGAAGATGTTTGACTGCTTTGAGCGAGAATAATTATTCAGCACAATGGGGAGGGCAAATGAAGGCCAACACTTAAATAAAAGGTTTAGATGCCTACACTCAACCAACTGTGGGAATATCTATGATTTTTGTAGTCATAAACATTTCAGGTCCTGCGAGCCACCAGGCAAGGAGACCCCTTTAAATCTGCTTTTCATTCTGATAGCACTTGATCCACCTTAACATCTATTCAACAGTCTGTGGACATTGCAGTAATTACATCTCTAGAAGGGAAGACTGAGGACTTTCTTTATGACAATGAAATACCGCAAACACTGTCAATCACCAGATCTTTGTTCCTACATTTTGATGCTGCTTACAAAATACTTTTCATGCTTTTAGGGTACAAAATTAACTGGGGAAAATAGGAGGCTCTTCTCTTATCCTGACACTCTATTGAAGCAGCTATTGAGGGCCATGGCCTCCAATGGAGAAAGGTCAACCTCAAGTACATGGGCATCTTTTCCAATAGAGGTAGAGGCAGCCTGGTATTGAACAGCCTAGCCCTGTGAAACAGACCTACAGACAGATTGAGGTAGATGGTATGCTCTTGACTTGTCCTTATGGTTTAGAGTGCAAGCAATGAAAATGGTTATAGCCCAAAGCTAGAATTAAATTTTTGGACTGTTGTTCGAGTTAAAACCATTGACGGTTCTTAGGGAGTTCTTAAATATATTAGCTTTAATATTTGTTGTTAGATTATTCATATTGGTGAACAAGAGGCCACATCTCAATGCTCTAAACCTTCAGGCTTCTAAAACTTCAGGTGAAGGATCAAGAAATAAACCCTTGAATCCTTCATTTGGAATTCACTTCTATCTTTGAGGAAGAAAACACACTGAGTGACAACTATGCAGCATTCCTCAGCCAACTAAAGCAAGGCATCTAAATGTCTAGCAAATAAACTTACACATTCATCTCCTGGAAAAAAAACAGGGAATTTATTTTACAATAAAAGAAGAGGAAAAGAAGAATAAATAGGTACATTCCTTCTAATCCAGATTAATCCTGTTACTTATATAATTTAAGATGGGTTCAGCGCCTCTACCATTTGTGAGGAACTAATTAAAAAAATCAGCAAACATTACCTGAACTAGTTATTAGCAAGTATCATTCTACAATTTTACATTATGTATGGCTCTAAATAAAAAGTTTCCCTGCACATACTGAATGTTATGGATTAGCTGCATGTGGGAGAAGAAACAATATGGTAGTCATGCTCAACAAGGCCTCACCATTTTCACCATTCCCACTACTACCTATACTTTTAAAATAACATTTACATGGGAACCTGGTCCCAGCCCCATTAAGAAATTAATTTGAAGTCCTGCTGCCCTCTTCCATTGCCCGCAAGTGCACATCACTCCCTACCCAGCCCAACACACTTTCTGCTCCCCATGAGAAGGCACCAAGATGACAGTTCTTTCTGGCTCGCAACTGCTAGGCCCCCCCCCACCACCCGCTGATCGTTTATTTTAATATTTAGGGCACTTAGGCCCTCATTATGACCCTGGCGGTGTTGCACAGCCAGGGCCAACGGGGGCGGGAGCACCGCCGACAGGCCAGCGGTGCTCCCTTGGGCATTCTGACCGCGGCGCTTTGGCCGCGGTCAGAAATGGAAAACCGGCGGTCTCCCGCCGGTTTTCCGTTGATGGGGGATTCTGACACCCCCTACCGCCATCCTGTTCCTGGCGGTTCGCCCGCCAGGAACAGGATGGCAGTAGGGGGTGTCGCGGGGCCCCAATGGCATGGGCACTGCAGGGGCCCCCGTAAGAGGGCCCCGCTAGTATTTCACTGTCTGCATAGCAGACAGTGAAATACGCGACGGGTGCAGTAGCACCCGTCGCACCTTCCCACTCCGCCGGCTCGCTTACGAGCCGGCTTCATGGTGGGAAGGTCGTTTTCCCCCTGGGCTGGCGGGCGGCCTTTCGGCGGCCGCCCGCCAGCCCAGGGGAAAAGTCAAAATACCCGCCGCGGTCTTGCGACCGCGGTACGGTATTTTGACGGCGGGACTTTGGCGGGCGGCCTCCGCCGCCCGCCAAGGTCCGAATGAGGGCCTTAGTCCTTAAGCCTTCATAATTGTTTCCCTTATTTTTCCCATAGGTTGAGTATTCTAAACCTATCTAGGATTTGTGGATTCCTCTAGAGAGAGCCAAAAAAGTAGTCCAACTATAGCAACATTTAACAAAAATAGTAGAATTAATCAGTGGAACTAAGTGGACTGTTTTCATTCTAAAAATGACATCAACAAAATGATTAGTCTGCCAAGATCACTGACCTCCCAGCTTTCAGGACCAGCCAGAGTTGTAAAAAAATACCTAAACAGTTTTGTATTTGTCTAAGTACTATTTAATTTGTCCTTATTGTTATGGTTTCTGCCTACTTTGTGGCTGTAACAGGTATGAAAGCCCTGGTTGTTCCTGGAAAACTCTATAGTACTGAAAACAGACAAAATTCCAAATCATGAAAGTTTCATTGCTGTAGATCTTTCTTGGTTTTCCCAAAGAATTCAGTAAGATTAAAAATAATAAAATCATTATAATAAATAGGAGAAAACAGAAAAAGGGTAACAATGTTTTGTTCTCTAATTTTTCATTCCATTGACCAATTTACAAAAGTAATATATAGTTATGTCAGTCGTCTTTGGTTGCAGGGATTGTATAGTGTTTATTGTTTGTCCAAAAACATAAAATACGTGGAGCTAATTACTGAGATGGAATGAAGCTTGTATTGATTTTGTGCTATGTACCCATCATTCTTACGTTCATATGGTAAAATCTATTAAAGGAAAAATGGATATGAAAGACTTTTATATATTTTTAAAATATGCCAAGGTATTGAACTTGTCTATAGTGGTTATTGGTACAACTCTGAACTTGAAATTACCTATGCTATCAAGTGATACAGAGGGCATTTTGCAAAATGGCGGCTTGCATAGTGGCTTACATTTGCATGTCGAAAATAGAGAAAAATCCACTAGAGATTTACACATTTTCTACTATTCTGTGTTCCCAAACTTCCCATAATGAAAATAGTACCTGACTTGTGTAGATGGCTCTATCACCCACAACAGGAATAGGCCCATAATGGAACAAGGAAATATCAAGATTTTGGGACTGATTTACGCACTTTACTCAATCACAAAAGTGGCAGGTATCCCATCAGCAGTATTACAATTCCCATAGAATATAATATGATTATAATACTGTAGACAAGATATCTGTCCTGTTTGTGATGGTGTAACCTCACCACCCCAAACTCTAAATCAGGCCCTTTGCTTTGTAAATTGGTCATTTTGACAATGTATTTGGTTGTCGTATTTGGGCATGGGCTCAGCAATCACTAGAGAAAACCCACCAAACACATTCCTTTGTGAAAACAAGAAACCCAAGGGAGCAGAATGTGGTGTAAGTTGGATCCCACTATGTTTTTGTATGCAAAATTCCCTGCAAACATCAAACCTTGGCTAAAATTACATGTTTTCCTCCTAATTCTGTGATAGAATGTTTTGGAAACTGCAGAGGTTTAGACAATTCCTACAACTCAGCATTCCCATACTTCATCTGATAAAAAATGGCTGCCGACTTGTGTTGCTCGACCTATTGCCTGCAAAAGTAAAGGCCCCAAAATGCAACATGGAAGCATCGACAATTCACCTTGTAAATTGACCCATTCTGACAGTGTAGCTAGTTGCAGATTTTTGATCCGGGCTCAGTCACCACCCACAGAACCCTGACAAACACAGACTGTAACAAAGTGCCCCTTTGGCATGATCATCCCCCTTTTTGGCTCATTCCACTGTTTTTTTGACTCTTTATACCAAGACATGGCTGTCCAGCCACCAGTCCATATGCACTGACCCGTAAAACATGGTTAAATGCACTAAATCCTAATTGGCTTACTTAACTTTCTTATGAGGATATAGTACATGTTGCAGAAAATACACATGTGGCATAGAAATGTATATGTCACTTGTGGTCTGCAGCACTTATTGGGCCATCCAGTAGTGTGATGAGGAAAACATGGCTTCAGGTTTAGCATTGTAGTGTAACTGCTGTAGCTTAAACCTGTAGCCCAAAATCTCAAAATATCCAGTTTTGACAGAGAAAACGCCTTCAATTTAAGTCACCCCTATGTCTTATAGCCCACAAGGTAGGATACACAGTATCTCAAATTAAAAGTGGGGCATATAAGCATCATGTACACATTTAACATTACCCTATAATTGCATTGACAAGCCCTCAAAATCTATTTTTCCAGTGAAAGACCCTGGCTGTTTTATGGGAAACTAGATCATGGATTAAAATATTAACTAGGTATCTTAGGTTTGCTACCAGCTGGAAAAATAAATAATACATTCTTTTAAATTTTTATTAAAAACTCAATTAAATGTTGATATTTAGGAGTGTATGATAAACTCCTCTTCGCCGTCAGATTTGATGTAGTTTTAGCAACTCCACCTTACACATGTAATGTGGAGTTCTGGACAAATTCTGCTGACCGCTACATGGCAGAGTTTTTTCTCACGCGTGGCTCGCCAACAATAAGTTGGCGAGCAAAAGCATGAATTGGTGCCCACTAGTGCCATTTTCAGATACTAGGAGAGCACCTTGTGATGTTTTCCCAATGTGAGTGGTAGAGGGTGGTCGTGACAGTTCGCATTGAGACAGCTGCAGCTCGTGTAGAAAATCTACTGGATCGGGCAGCAAAAGCAACTCAAGCAGCGGAGCACTTTGAACCATATGGAACAAGCTTCTGGCATTAAAACATCAGCGTGGGCAGCTCAACATGACAATTTCTGCCAGCTCGCAGAACTCCATGGAATCTCGTGGAGTTTTCATGAAACTCTGCAGAATTCCACAAAGTAACACATCACAAGTTCTGCCCACCCCTAGTCATGTTCAATTTAAAATTTATATTTAGGAAAAGTGACCTGAAGCTCCTGGAGGCTAATCTGCATTAGCTGCCCAGCACTTGTCAATCAAGTACTTGACCTTAATGAGGTGTGAAAATATCTTCCAGAACAGTACCTGTGACCTGTGAGTGGGGAGTTGTTCTCTTCCACTGGCTGGAAGGCCAGCTGAGTTGTTTACCTATTTAACTGCAAAGGCCCTATCACAAATAAATGCAAGGTGACACCTGAAAAGGTTCAGCCTTTGTCCCCATAGTCAGCCTGGCACCAAACGCATTGGGGAAGATACCCCCATAAGCAGTTTTGAGTGACCACAGAGGCAGAGAATACTCAATAGCCTGGCCACACCTCTGGGTGGGCACACTGGCTCTACACAAAGGGAAAAGGGTATGCCCATTTTGGATTTGGGGAATAAGGTGCATTGAGGGAATAGTTGCAGTTGGTCAAACAGGAACTGCTGCAAAAGTAGGTAGGGTTGCCCCTGGGAACTTTTAACCAATTGGTTACTAGTTGGTATCAGGTATAAATGTGGCACCCTAAGGCATCCTCCTTTGAACATTTTCTGGTGCTGTGGAGAAACAGAAGAAGGCCTGCACCTGCTGTATGAGACCTTTGAGGGGACCTGAAGAACTGGACCTGCTCCCACTTGTACCCAGGACAATGAAGTGGCCTCCATGGGTCAACAGGCAGAACTTGTGTGTGGCTCCAGGGCCACAGCAAGCTGCAGGAGGCCTTTTTCTCTGAAGCGCCCAAGTGACCCGTAGCAACTGGGCCTGGACTTGACCTTGCAATTGGCCTTTGCCTGACAACTTGAGAATCTCTCAGTGCCTTCCCTGAGGTACCATGGGGGCTTTGAAGTGTTCTCTTCTTGTTGTTCTTGGCACAAGAAGAAAATTTGGAAATGTTTGAAAACTTTTCCTCCAGAGTTCCTATGGGACCATCTAGAAAAAGTATCCCACCAGCAGCTCCACAGCGTTGAATTAAATGTGAACTTTGTCCTGCTCAAATATCCCCACACCCCTGTAAAAATGACTAAGGGCCAAAATGTTTCAAAACTTTTCCTCTAGAGCTTCTATGGGACCAGCCAGAAGAAGTATCCCTCCAGCAGTTCCACAGCGTTGGATTCAATTTAAGCTTTGTCTTGCTCATAAATCCCCGCACCCCAGTAAAAATGACTATGGGCCTGATTTAGCGTTGAGCAGACATGCACGCTGTCACAAACGTGATGGATATTTAACTCCCTTATTACAACTACCATACCATTTAATGCACTTATGGTAAGTAGGGCTGTGTGTAACTTGAGTAAGTGCCTGTATCATAGTTACCACAAAATTGCATGTAATTACTCTTAATTATGCAAGAAGACTAATACAGCATTTACTGCTATGTTCTTGTCGCAAGATGCACCCTGGTGTCCGAAATGGGCTGGAGGATCCATGTGTGCTAGGAAAATAGCACTAAATGCAATGGGACATGAGCAGTAACAGCCAGCAGCTGCTCATGCTCTCTAAGTTTAATGTTGCTGTGCTCCTGATGTAGCATTTGTGCCCCAAATTATTCTTAATTACTTAAACTAGTGTAATTCCATAATTTCAGTAATGTGAAATTTCTGAAATTATTTAGGATTACATCGGTGTAATTAAAATTACTACCAAGCTTAGTAATAAGGAAGATAGGATACCTATCATGTTAGTGATAGAGTAACCATTCTGCCAAACTCTAAATCAGACCCTAAGTCCCATTCTGCGTTGAGAATTAGTAAATTTGCAGCAACAAATCTCCAGAGTTCCAGAGCACCAGCTGGATCAGCCTGCTTCAAGTATCTGGCCTTCTGTTCCATGGTGGAAGCTATAGTTTCACCTGTGCTCCCCTCTGGGAAGACGTTTCTTCTCAAAAAGTGACAAAGTCCCATCCTATTTTGGGACTTATGATAATTGTCAATGTTGTTCTCCAAAAAAGTGAAAATGTCCTTTTCTCAACTTAGACCCTTTTCAAACTTTTTTATGTTCATACTAGTACTGGGATCAATCCACTCCAGTCCCGATTATGAGTTTGGTGGATGGGAACATTCATCCACCAAACTCCTGACAGGGTGGTTTCCACCGTTCTGGCTACCTCCCTGCTAGCCTCATTAAGACTTTCATGCTGGGCTGACCAGCGGAAACCCAGCAGGAAAGTGCCAGCAGCATTGTCGACGGCTCGTACTCGATCCGACGGCAGTGCTGCCGCCCACAAGGTGCACCTGCATCCTCACAATACGCACTGTCAAGACAGTGCACATTGAGAGGGTGCTGGGCAGGGCAGTACGGGGGCTCCCCTGTGATGCCCTGTGCCTCATAAAGTGGCTGCCCGCCAAACTCGTAATGTGTCGGTCGGACCACCACAACAGCGGTGGTCCGACCGCCAAAGACCACCGCACCAGTAATTAGGCCCATCCAGTCGGCCTTAAATCATGCCTAATTCCTCGTCTACCATGATGATTGGTAAACTTGGTGCTTTTTAGTGCTATTTTAACTTAAATCTTTAAAAACATTATGGGCCAGATGTATGAAAACATGAGCTTGCGAATCGCAAATAGCGATTTTTAAGAAATCAATATTTCCGAGTCGCAATTGGCCATGTAACAAAATTGCGATTCGGAATTAGCGATTTCTTAAAAATCGCTATTTGTGGTTTGCGAGGCCCATTTACCGAATCGCAATTTGCATTCTTGCAATTTGTGATGTTTTTGCGATTGGGTAAAAAATCGCAAATTGCGAGAAAGTTCGAGAATGCACACCTGGAGGAGCCTGATGAAATCACCAGCAGGAAATGAGTCATCCCAGGCAGTTTCAGGTGCCACACCCAAACCAGCATCCTGAGAGAGAGCAGCCCAGCCACACAGAGCAGCACTCAGCAGGAGCAGAAACACCTGAGCCAGGATGGAGACCCCAGGACCATCACAGGAGAAGGCAGAAAGGAAGCACAAGCTTAAATTAAGTGAAAAGGAGGTTGAGGTCCTGACTGAAGAGTGGGTGAGGAGCCATGACCGCCTGTTCGGGAAATCTTCACTCCAGGTTCCTGAGAGCGAAAAAAGAAGATTATGGCTGGACAGTCAAGCAAAAATCTGCACCATTGGAGTGGCACAGCGTTCCATAGAGGAGATAAAAAAAAGGTGGTACGACCTGCGCTCCCGTGCAAAGGAGAGGGTGGCAAGGAGACTTGCGGAAGCCTGGGGTACAGGTGACGGACCACCAACCGAAGCACCATCCACACCATTGGAGGACCTGGTGGAATCCACACTCCTCCCTGAAGCTGTGACAGGGGTCACAAACATCGACACCTCCGGTACACCGAGTACCAGCCAAGGTAAGTGCAATGTTGTTTGTGAACCCGATATGTGTATGCACAAAAGCCCCTTAGGAATTAGCATGTAATGTGAAGCAATGTGTGAAGTAGTCCAGTCCACATCTTAGAAGCAGCACAACAATGCATTATGGGAGTTGCGGTCCACAAACTAGTACAGACAGTAGCATAACAATGTAATGAAGTATAGTGACACCCAAGGTAACACAACACACACAACACCATGTAGAGCAGTACCTGTACCTTTATTGCCATTTTCTGACAGATAATGTAACATAGAGAACTGACATGCTGCATATTGTTGTTGCAGGTGGGCCAGGCCCAGCAGCCACACACAGTCCATGTGTAGGGGAGACGGACACCCATCAGCCCTCGGACACCAACACCAGTGGGTCCCTCCACATCTCCACTGTCCGCCGCAGGCCCAGGGCACTACCACTGCCAGAGTTCAGCGGCGACTCGGATGTGCAGCAGGAAGGGCCAAGCACACCGTCTGCACCAGACAGACGCAGACAGATTCTGAAGGGCAGGCGTCAGCCAGCACCATGCAGGATTGCAACAGAGTCCCAGCAGCAACCTCATGAGGCAGGTGAGGGTCCGTCCTTGTTCGGGGGCCTTGAGGCTGCTATGTTGCAGCAGCAGCGCCTGCAAAACAAGTGCATACTTAGTTTGGACCAGAACCTGCGACTGCACAACTGACACATGATGGGCCTGCATCGGCAACTGGACACACTAAATAGCAACATTTAACAGCTGCGTTAGGGACAGGTGCAGGCTTCTGAGGACACCAGGGACCTAACTAGTGCAGTCTGTGACCTCTGCCAGGAGCTGCGCCATGAAAGGGTTAGCCGGCGCAGACAGGAACACAGATTCCGGACAATGTTTGGCATCTGCTGCTGGTCCTCCAACAGGATGGCGAACTCAACAGCCCTAATCGCCCATCACGCAGTGGCGGCACAAGTGGAGGCTGCACATACCAGCAGGGACGTTGTCCAGGGACTTGTGCACATCACAAATGTGATTGAACATGTAATGGGACAGAGATCTGCCACTCCCAGTGAGGTAGCCTTGGGGGACACTGAGGACAGTTCAAGCCTCAGTAGTGTTGCCGTACCAGCAGCAGACACCAGACGGCACAGTGCCAGGCGCAGCACTGCCACTGAAGGTGACAATCAAAAATTGTAAAAATTGTAAATTAGCACTTGTATAGCGCACTACTCACCTGTTAGGGTCTCAAGGCGCTGTACTCATACCGCTATGGAACCCCTCCTGGCTTTTCCCTGTGAGGCGCCCACTCCTGAGCACCCCCAGGGTGAAGCCAGGCATCCAAGCGCTGTTGGGGCCGTTGTGGAGATTAAGCAAGCTATTGCCCAGAGTTGCAGAGTGGGACCCATGAATTAGATTAGGCACCGAGGCGAGAATTATCTGGTCAAGGGGAATTGAGCCCAAGACCTGCCGAAGCGGGACTTGAACCCTGGTCTTGAGCCAGATCTCTGCTTCAGGGTCTGCCGCTCTAACCATTGAGCCACACTTCTCCACTCAAGGTGAGTGGTGTGCGTGGGAGGAGAAAGTGACTCTTGCCGCCATTACACTGCTGTTGCCACTATGACGGAATAGTGCGTGACTCTGTTCATTTGTTAATTTGCGTTTCTAACATCACCTGTTTACTTTATTTATCACTCATTCATTACCTGACGTAAGGTAATAAATTTATATCACTACAGGTACAGTTGTCAGTGGATTTTTGTCATTCATACTCACGTCTGAAATGGTTGTGTGTGATGTCGGCACGCCTTTGCCTTCCCTTTGCTGCACTGGTCCTGTCTGCTGGCTGTAGAGGTGGTATGGGATCGTCATCCTCATCTGATTCAGTGTCACTGATTTCTATAGATATGCCCCTGGTTGTAGCTATATTGTGCAAGATTGCACAAGTAGCCACTATTCTACATGTGGTCTCTGGACTGTACTGTAGTGCCCCTCCACTTTTGTGGAGGCAACGGAAGTGACTCTTCAGCAGTTCAAATGTGCGCTCCACCACGTTGCGGGTTGCCCTGTGAGCTGCATTGTATCTCCGTTCTGCTGGTGTTGTGGGATTGAGGTAGGGCGTCATCATGTAGGTGCGCACTGCGTAGGCACTGTCTCCTGGAAGGGACAGAAGGTGTGATGAGTAACTGAGCCATCTGACATGGGTTCACCATCTATGCACCAGTGTACAGAGTGACATTACCTAGTAGATATCCTTCACCAAACTCCCCAGCTAGCAGTCTTGTGTGAATGCCGCTGTGGCGAAAGATGTACGAATCATGTGTGCTCCCTGGGTACCTGGCCACGAGATCAGTTATGATAAAGGAGGCATCACCTGAATATTCATGGAATGTTGGTATTTACGGTTTCGGTACACATACTCTGTGGCTGATGGTGGACAGATTCCCACATGTGTGCCATCTATGGCACCTAGGACGTGGGGGAACTGTGCTATCTGGTAAAACTCTGTTTTTGTCTGCTGTATTTCCTGTGGGGTGTGGGGGAATCTGATGTACTGTTGGAGTTTGCTTAGCATGGCGTTGATAAATGCATTATCAAATCTGGAGAGGGTACTCTGTGAAAAAACCCCAGCCGCTGCTATGACCCCATGATAGCTCCCTGACGCGAGTAGGTGTAGGGAGCATAATACCTGCACATGGGTGGGTATGCTGTGAGTCCTTAGTGTTCTGCGCTGCAGTATGGGTTGTAGCTCAGCTATCAGATCCAGTATCATGGCTGAGTTCAACCTATACCTCTCAAATATTTCCTCCTCTGTCAGGTCAAATAGTGTAATGCACACTCTGAAAATGCGCGCCTGTTTCCTCCTCCCTCTCCTCAAACCTGCCAAGATCCTCATCCTCCTCGCCATACCGTAGAGTGCAGCCATTGTGGAAAAGAGTCTGAGGCATTCTGGGCCTCTTTATATAGGTTGCACCTGGTTACCATCTGGTTTCACTTAGTGGTATTTTGCATGTGCAAAATGCCATTCTGCGAAAATTTGCAAATTGCGATTTTTTGATGCATCTATTTGCCACTTGGAATTTGCGAATCGCATTTTGCGCCTCGCAATTTCCTACTGGAAATACCGAATCGCAAAATGCGACTCGCAAAACCAGGTCGCAACGCAATAAATCGCTATTTTTACAATTTCTTATTTTTGGTCTGCGAATGCCTTTCATGCATCGCAGACCACGTTTTTGGACTCGCAAACGGCCGATTTTTGCGATTCGCACCGTTTGCGTGTGCAAAAACTTTTCATACATCTGGCCCTATATCCCTAGTTTTCTTTATTGGATGTTTTAATTTTGGTGTCATTTTGATTATTAATTTTTTGTCCGTTTTTTATAATTGGGTTGTGTCTTTGATGTTTTAACTGTTTTGGTACTTCTAAATGATTTATGTATTTTATTTAAGTTAAGCCTGTCTGTTCTGTGCCATGGCTACCAGGGGCTGAGCTTGCTTTAAAATTACTGAAACCTTTGACTGGACCTAGTACGTTTTTGACTTTATTACTTGTGGTGGATTCCCATACATCTCACGCAATAATCCACCCTGTTACACAGACATTTCTGGAAACGAGACACCCAGGGAAGTCCAAAGTGGGGTGCCTTGCATAGAATTTATCACAGTTTCTTACCTGGAAACATTAAACTTTGGTTAAAAGCACAGGTTGTTATTCACACTTCTGTAGGGATCCCCAAAAGTTCTACCACCCAACACTCCCACTTTTCTCCTCATAAAATGGTCCCCTTCCTGTGTGGCTGTACCTCGAGCTTACAACAGCAACAGGCCCAAACTTAAACAGTGTGAACTTTCTGTGTAATCAATGAGGTCTTTGTAGTTACAGTTTTTGTGTGTTCCTGTGACGTGTTATTTCCACCCACTCAAGAGGGGGAGTTTTTCAAACAGGAGAAGTGTGGCAATACAGTGTGACCCATACTTTGATTTTCACAGGACATTCTGGATAAGAACATGTGCTAGGATCCACGCAAACCACACCATCATGAATTCTGCTGTGTTTCTAGTCTTCAAGAATTCTGTGGTTGCCATTTGATCCAAAGCCCACAATGTGCAGTCCTTCAGTATGGCAAGTGAGAGGTATTTGTGATTCACCCCATCTGTGCTAGGGGCATAGGGATGCTCTAGACCCCTTTGGATAGACAGAAAAACTGTTGGAACTTTAGGGATCAGGGTACAACCTGATGCCACGATGGACAGGGCTCCATCCCACTTGTTTTCAAATATATTCCTGCCATCCAGTGGGCTGTCTGCTCCCTCTGGTGGCAGATTGGGGTAAATCCTACCTTTCTCCCTGAGTGGGTCAGAACAAGTGTTGGCCCTCTAGGGGTGAAGTAAGGCCTGATGCCTGGGCAGACCACCACTACCACACTCATTCTTTTTAATGAATCCCTTGTTATTAGTGATTGACCTCCCCAATATGTCCCCGAGGAGGGGCAGAAAGACTGTAGGGCCCTGGGATAATGCCCAGTGCTTCGGCAGTCCTCCACCAAACAGTTATTTCAAAAAATCTCTGGCACTAGTGGGATTTCTTACATCCTAAGGAGTCCGAATCATCCTCCCCCTGGGGCAAAGAGGCTGGTTTGTATGGAGGGGAGCACTTGCCTATGGTTTGAGGAGGGGACTCCCCATTCCCAGTTGTCGAAGGGATGGTTATCTGGTTGTGAGACAACATCCTGCAACATTTCCTAAGCAAAGATTCACTATGAAGATGAGCTGTATTAAAGGAGACATTCAACATTCTCCCTTTTGAGATGATTTGACCCATGCTTGTTGGGCAATCAACTGGAAAGCTGCCAATCCCTATAGGTGAAGATTGCTTTCGGTTTCACTGTGTGATATTTTTGAATACTGATCGTCACACAATGAAAATAAATATTAATCTTAGGACTCAAGGGAAGTTCTTCCCTAGCACCAAAAGATTATTTAAAAAAAAGAAAGCCCTTGGGGTGCAAGCACTAGAAGAATGTTCATCGAATAAGCAGACAGAAAACGGAGATGTTCATGTTCTCCACACTGCGAACGTGATGTGGAGCATGCAAACGATTCGTCCTCAGCAACTATGTGGTCAAGAACTGCTCCTCAGCATGACCTTAAACCCCCCGTTATGTGCTCGTTGAGACCTGCTATGACAGGGAAGGCAGCGTCTGACACGCTCTCTGGCCTGCTGGGACATAGGAGAGGTAGGAAAGAGGGCGAACTATCAACTGTCATTCCACTGCCTCTCAGGGGCCCCTAGGTACACCCAGGGTGTTGTGCATCAGGGTACATCAGAGTGTAGGCTTCGCAGCCAGTGTTTCATCTGCTCTGGTGTCAGAGAAGGTTCGAAATCCCTATTATGGATAGTTACTGAAATATAACAATTGATATTTCGAATATATAAATAATGCAGACTGCTAATGCTTCATTCAGATTAATTAGGTCCATGAACGTGGATTCACAAAAATTCCAGGGGTAGCAGAAATGACATTACACACTCTTTGACCTCGTATGCCACATTATGGACCCCAAACCCCAGCAATAGCCCATCACAACTTCACATTTTCTGGGGAGGGCCTATGTCAAGGACATAAATGTACAGAATGTAAACACTAGAGGTCTGCTTATATTCTATCTCTGTGATGACGACCCTCGAGGCCAGGGGTACCAAGTGCATAACCAAGGGTGCAAAAAGGTAAAGTGTGAGTAGTGTCTACTAGTATTTCAGACAGCTATGAACATGCTTACCCTGGACAAGGTGATAAAGCTGACTCTTGCAAAGGCAGCATCAGTGATGAAGATGTGATCATCTCATTTTTTGTAGTCATATGGAATTAATTGATAATTCAGCATTTCAGATACCACCAACTTGCTTCATTAAAATATGCAGGCTTGAGATTTCACAATTAGAGTAGGAATAAACATGCGGTGTACCATAATGTGATTCATCTGATAGGAGTTGTGGCTTCTAATTTTGTGGTAAGTCTGAAATCATCATGAAGTTTTTAATTGGCTTCATTTCAAATCACCAATCATGACATTTAGTTTCAAGCAGTCTTTTAATCACCATAAATGTTGTACGGGACTTTGAGAAACAATTACATGATATCCTCATGGATGTGCATTTAAGACCTCTGAGGGCCATTATTCATTTTGACAGAAAAAGGGAGAACAGGGTGTATTTCTGGAATGTTTGAAATCTATTACAACATTTTCAGGTGTAGAATAAAAACTGTCTGTGGATATGTTCATATCGTTATGAATTTATATATATTCAGCTGTTAAAAATCTTTGAATGATTGATACTCAATACTCTTGTCCATCTGTAAATTACACTTGAGGCAGGTGTAACTCACATAATTCTATGTAGCATAATCATGTGGGATTACCTACGAATACGAGAGTGGAGTAATTAAGCATTTAGCAGTGTTTCTTAGTGCAATAGTGCCCCCTACCGTTTAAAAGGGACTTGAGGATGCATTTTTGCAGTAAGAAATGGCTCTAGATGCAGCAGAACACGACTAGGGAGCATGAGCTGCGCTCACGCTGGGTAAATGTGCTCTTGGAATAGGATTGTTCCCCAAATTACTCTCGGCATTTAGCGCGATTTACCTAGCGTAAAATGCACCCTCAGGTCCAAAATTGACGCCCACTCGCGCTTACCAAATGTGCTCTTGTTGTAAGATTTTTTCCCCTCAAATTATGCAAGAAGGATTAATCGCATAATTATTGGTAATTCCGCCCAGGCCTAAATTTCACCAAATACCTAGCAGACATGGGTCTCAAACACTAGTGGCTTACCAGCAAATAACTGGAGACTGATGTACAAACAGGCAGGTCACAAGAAGTAAGTGCAAATTAGAGAGCAACTTTATGTGACCTATTGAGGCATTATCTCTGAACCAACAATTGCTTTTTTGGTGAAAGCCACAAAAACAACCTGCGTAATGATTTGAACTATTTCCCACCTCCAGTGAATGGCTATAAACACAGGGATGGTGACTTGCAAGGGCCAGCAAACTTCTTTTCCTGCATTCACATTTATAAAAGGATGGGAAAAAAACAAAACTTTCCCTTAAATAGAAACATCTACATAGCAAAAAAATGTTTCCTGTTTGGAAAGGCATCGGGGTGGTTATGTAGTGGTCCCTTGGACTACAGTGTTCGCCCTCCAAAACCATCCAAACAGATTCCCTAAAGAAGAGTTTTCCCTTTGCAAATCGCATACTATACCAAATCCCAAATCCCAAATCAGATGTCAGTATCTGTTCAATCGCAGTTAGCAGGGGACTTCCATTCCATGCTCTCCTCCAAATAATGGGGGTCATTACAACATTGGTGGTAAAAGCCGCTTACCGCCGTGCAGAAGGCTGCCAATGCACCGCCGCGGCCGCGGAATTCCGCCACAGCTATTATGACTCACAGCACGGAATCCGCCGAAATCAGACACCCACCAAGTCCGCCACACGAAAGGTCAGTGATAAACTGGCGAAAACAATTCCTCCACCATCACGCCAACAGAAACACGCCCATGCTATCACGACCCACGAATCCACGCGGCGGTCTTTCAACAGCGGTATTCCATTGGCGGTACACACCGCCGCGCTCACAATACACACACATCTCCAAAACACCGCCACATTGGACAATTCAAAATACACACACCTGATACACATAAAAACACCACTCCCACACACCCAACACAATATAAAACACACACCCACATCACCCACAAACCCCTACAACCAAAAACTATAGACGAAGGCGACAGACAGAGACCACGGCAATAGACAACCCCACCACACAGAGGCACACAACACCATCACCCATACAACATCCACGCTCAAAACACCCCACACCACCACACATCACCACACTCATCAACACATACACCACCCCACACATCACCTACACCACCCCATGGCACGCCAAAGACAACCCAGGTTTTCCGAGGAGGAGCTCAGGGTCATGGTGGAGGAAATCGTACGGATAGAGCCACAGCTCTTTGGATCACAGGTGCAGCACACCTCCATAGCCAGGAAGATGGAGCTATGGCGAAGAATCGCCGACAGGGTCAACGCTGTGGGACAGCATCCAAGAAATCGGGAGGACATCAGGAAGACGTGGAACGACCTATGGGGGAAGGTGCGTTCAGTGGTCTCCAGGCACAACATCGCGATTCAGCGGACTGGTGGCGGACCCCCACCTCCTCCCCCACAACTAACAACATGGGAGGAGCAGGTCTTGACCATCATGCATCCAGAGGGCCTCGTGGAGGAATGGACACTGGTAAGTCAAATCTTAACTATCATATCCCCCACCCTACCTGCATGCTATCACACACCCCCACCCGCACCCCCTCCCCTTTCACTCCAACTCCTCACTAATGTACTAATAACAAAACCACACATCCCAACACCAAGCCCTGCATGACACAACTAAGCATGGACACCCATCACTAAAGCATGCTCACTGCACATACCCATAACACCCCCCCCAACCATCATCACACAAGCCCCCACACAGGAATGCTTGCACTGGGGTAAACGCACACCCACCCATTGCACACCATGACACACACACATGCAATAATCATGCTCTTAAACCCCTGCAGGACCACTACGTAACGTCAACACAGGAGGGTCCAGACATCTCCACTCCACCCACAGAAGAGGCCCACAGTGATGACAGCAGCTCTGACCAACTGGATCCAGATGACCAGCCCAGACCATCGTGGGCCTCGGGACAGTCGGTTCCCCTTGCACAGGCACAGCCCAACACTGACCTTCCACCCTCTGGAAACACCAGCACAGCACCCACCCAGCGGGCCCATACCTCCGTCCCCAGGACACGTCAATCAGCTGTGTGTCCACCACTACAGGGAACCCAGGATAGCCCACCACCCCAACAACAACAGGGACCTGGGGGCAGTGGTAGTGGGCACACGGTCCAGGGGACGGAGGCACAGGAACACAGGGGAACTGGGAGGGCTGCTGTGCGACAGGGGGCGGACAGGCCAAGGGAATCCACTCTCCACAAGGCCCTCTCCTCCATCATGGGAGCATACCACCACTCCCAGGAGACGATGGGTACGGTCCTGACCAAGTTTTAGGAGACCCAGCACATGCAGGATGAACAGTATTTGGGGTTCAGGGAGGAACTCAGAACCATCAGCTCCGCCCTGGGCACCATCGTAGGGTTGCTGAAGGACAAACAAAAGACCATGAGGGACACCTTGGCACTCCAAGAGGCCCATGACACTAGCCTGGACGATGAACTGCCCACCACCTCCACCGGCGCTAGTGGACAGGACGCCCGCCACAGGACCAACACACCAGCACCCCACCCCCTGCAGACGGACAACCACCCCGCAAGCGGTCCCTGAGATCCAGGAACAGGACAGAGCAAGATGGCAAGACCCCCGCCAGGAAATGAGACCACCCAGACTATCCCACCCAGACTATCCCACTTTGTTACCCTGTCCAGATTGGAACTGCCCCAGCTCCACTTCCTAAGCCCATATGGGCAGTGCACCTGTGAGACTAATAGACTGGACTCTGCCATGGACATTCCTCCACCATCACCTATCACCATTTTGCCACCCCCTCCAATAATTAACACTTCAATAAACACCCTTGAACCACAAAACAATCTGGAGTCAGTCCATGATTTTGAAAATGTGTATTAGCAATGACAGTGACAAAATGCGTTTTCAAATGTAATGCCAACGTACCTATGTCACACATCACAAGTCCATGAAGGATGCAAGCAGATGACACACGTTGTTAACCACACCTGTGAAACCGTAATGGAAATGTACAACTCAGTTACCAAATACTGCTTCTAATTGACAGACAGGATAGAGGTAGAAGTGTGAAAGTGAATGTAATAGTAAAAAAATTGTTCTCATCTGTGTGTCAGTGGAAATATTGCTGTATGACTGACTCCCTGTTGTCTATGTCTTCTTCCTCAGCTTCCTCCTCATCACTGTCCACAGGCTCCACAACTGCCACAACACCGTCATCTGGACCATCCTCCTGCAGAAAAGGCACCTGGAGTCGCAAAGCAAGATTGTGAAGCATCGAGCAGGCGATGATGATCTGGCACACCTTCTTTGGTGAGTAGAATAGGGAACCACCTGTCACATGGAGGCACCTGAACCTGGCCTTCAGGAGGCCGAAGGTGCGTTCGATCACCCTCCTAGTCCGCCCATGGGCCTCATTGTAGCGTTCCTCTGCCCTGGTCCTGGGATTCCTCACTGGGGTCAGTAGCCATGACAGGTTGTGGTAACCAGAGTCCCCTAATAGCCACACACGGTGCCTCTGGAGTTGACCCATCACATACGGGATGCTGCTATTCCGCAGGATGTAGGAGTCATGCACAGAGCCAGGGAACATAGCATTTACCTGCGAGATGTACTGGTCTGCCAAACATACCATCTGTACATTCATCGAATGATAACTCTTCCGGTTCCTGTACACCTGTTCACTCCTGCGGGGAGAACCAGAGCTACATGGGTGCCATCAGTAGCACCAATGATGTTGGGGATATGCCCCAGGGCATAGAAGTCACCTTTAACTGTAGCCAAATCCTCCACCTGAGGGAAAACTATGTATCTCCTCACGTGTTTCAGCAGGGCAGACAACACTCTGGACAACACGTTGGAAAACATAGGCTGGGACATCCCTGATGCCATGGCCACTGTTGTTTGAAAGGAACCACTTGCAAGGAAATGGAGCACTGATAGCACCTGCACTTCAGGGGGTATTCCTGTGGGATGGCGGATTGGTGAGATAAGGTCTGGCTCCAACAGGGTACACAGTTCCTGGATTGTGGCCCGGTCAAACCTGTAGGTGATGATCAAATGTCGCTCCTCCATTGTTAACAGGTCCACCAGCGGTCGGTACACCGGAGGATTCCGCCATCTCCTCAAATGTCCCAGCTGACGGTGCCTAAGAAGGACAACAGCGACCACAGAGTCAACAAATTCTCAGGTATGTACCCACAGCTACACAGAACACGACACCAAATACAAAACTCTTCCTGTATGTGTGTTGAGTGTAGGCCTAGGTATGTGTGACGCAGTATTAAATGAAGCCATGTGGGCCCCTGAAATGGCGGCTGCCTGACCTCTAAACTGGGACAATGGGATGTGCGGTAACTGCGCTGGCGTTGTACACCGTCGCGGTAGGCGGTCGTAGACCATGGCGCAATGCTGCATTGGTTAACATTGGACCCTATGGGTCCCAGGAGCCAATGATGAAGTGCACCGGCGGTGATGATACGCACCGCCGCGGACGTCACCACCGCGGATGTGACCGCCATTTTCTATCAGTTCAATCACTCGATACCTGATCTTCGACAGGCCAGGATCTACACTGCAAGTGCTGCTGTGACCTCGGTCTGGAAGAGACAATGGCTGCTGCATCTGGGGAAAGGGCCCCTGCCTTCACTGCTCAGATGTTGGAGAAGCTCGTGGACGGGGTCCTCCCCCAGTACACGCTACTCTACGGTCCCCCAGACCAACAGGTAAGTACACAGGGAGCACGTTGTGTGGGCTATGCTGGGTGGAGAGGGCTGGATGTCAGTAGGAAGGGGGCAGAGTTCTGCGACCATGAAGGAGTGTGAATGCATGTGCCACATGGCAAGGGTAGGGATGGGGGCCACTCACTTCGACGGTGCAGTTGGTAATGACTTCCCTTCTTCCCCATTACATGTCATGTAGGTCAGCGCCCACCAGAAGAAGGACATTTGGCGTGCCATCGCCAAAGACGTCCAGACCCTGGGGCTCCACCAGAGACGGGGCACCCACTGCCGTAAAAGATGGGAGGACATTCGCCGCTGGAGCAAGAAGACGGCGGAGGCTCAGCTGGGGATGGCCTCCCAACGTGGGAGGGGTGCCCGTCGCACCATGACCCCCCTGATGTTCCGGATCCTGGCGGTGGCCTACCCTGAGTTGGATGGGCGCTTGAGGGCATCACAGCAGACACAAGGGGGTGAGTACACTCTCATTCTGCGGACTTTGCGTGCAGTGGAGGGGTCTGGGTGGGGGAGGAGGGCTGTGGGTTTCCCTAGGCCAGGGTGAGTTACGTAGGCTAGGCCCCTTCGTAAGGCATGGCCCTGTGGCCCGCCAACCCACCTCTGTAGAGTGCCAAGTACAGCTATTCATGCCCCTGTGTCATCTACGTGGACAGATGACACTCATAGCCATGTAGGCCATATCCCAGGAATTGCATCTGTAGAGGCCAAGAGCACAGCGTAGTGCAGGGGGCTGCTGTGTCTGTATTGTGCGCCAACGGTAGCGGTAAGCCATGCACTCATCCTGTCTTTCTTCTGTTTCCCCACCCCTTTTTGTGCTCTCCCTGTTCTTTTGTGCATCAGCATCATCAGGCGGAGGTACAGTGGCACCAGAGCACGAGGGAGCTGCATCCCACATGGCCATGGAGGGCCACACCACAGACTCTGAATACATCAGTGGGACGGAGGGCGAGGGGAGCTTCACGTCGGTCACCGGATCACCAAACAGTGACACGGACTCGTCCGCCAATGAGAGCTCCCTTGTGGTGGCGGCACCATCTGTGCCCCCCACTTCTACAGGTACAGCCGCCACCCCCCCTCCCAGCAGCCCCTCAGCCTTCGCTCCGTGCCCGCTCACCCAGGAGGGTTGGCATCACCTTCGCCCCAGGCACCTCAGCCCCTGAGATCACTCACTGTTGGGCAGTCTACCATTGTGAATGCCATCCAGGGTGTAGAAAGGGAGTTGCAACACACTAATGCATTCCTGGAGGGCATTCATTCTGGTCAGGCTGCCCATCATCGAACCATGTAATCTCTGGCCTCAGCACTGATGGCAACCATTGTCCCTGTGTCTAGCCTCCCCCCTCCAACTTCCTCCACCCAGACCCAATCCCCTGTACCCCAGCCTATCCCAACCACACCATCAGACAAGCATGCACACACCTCAACACACAAAAGTAGCTCAGGCAAACATAGGCACCACACATCCCACAGGCACTCACACAAGCATCACCCACATACAGACACACCAACATCCACTGCCTCCACTGTGTCCCCCTCCTCGTCGTCTCCCTCCTCCCTCCCAGTGTCGTCTACACTCTCACCTGCATGCACTACATCTACAGGCACTAGGATTCGCACCAGAACACCCAGCACCACACCCGCTCACCTTCACTCACCACCCCCACTACCATTTACACGTCCCCTGTGTCCACTCCCAGTGTGTCTGTGACGCCCCCTCCCAAAGTACACAAACGCGGGCACCCACACACCCAACATCCATCCACCTCACAACAGTCTCCAGTACCTGCACCCAAATCACCTAAAGTTACACCTCCTACAACCACCTCCTCTTCCTCCACTCCCAGACCCCCTCCAGCTGCCCATCCCAGTGTTCGTCAGAAACTCTTCCTCAGCAACATTGACCTTTTTCCCACCACCCCCATCCCCACCCCTCCAATTCATAGGTCCAGTAGTAGCACCTCAGCCAAAAAAAGTCCGGTACCAGTGGTGCGTGTTAAAGGTCTGTGGAGTGCACCGGCCACCAGGACAGCCAGTGTGAAATGGAGCCAAAGCACTGCCAGTCCACCCCCTGTAAAGCACCTTAAGTTGGAAAGTGCCCGACGGGAGAGGGTGAAGACTCCTGCCGGCAAAACAGCTCACAAGGGTCCCGGGGGGAGTGCTGAGTCAGCTGTGACTCCTCCCAAGGTGGTGAAGGGGCAGAAGAGGTCTCCAAAGTCTGGTAAGAGCAGCACGGCGGAGAAGGCCGCCATCCTCCCCGCCGGCCGGGACGCCACCGCCAGCACAATCGTCACTGGTCCGGAGACGACCGCCAGAGTCAGTGCCCTGGAGGGCAGCAGTATCGTCACTGGTCCGGAGACCACTGCCAGAGTCAGTGCCCTGGAGGGCAGCAGTATCGTCACTGGTCCGGAGACCACCGCCAGCGTCAGTGCCCTGGAGGGCCCCGGCAGCCACAGCCCCGCTGGGCACTGAGGGACCGTCATGCCACACACCGCTACACAGGTCAGAGACAGCAAAGTCAAGCACCGCTGAACAGGGCAAAGCACCGCTGAACAGGGCAAAGACCGCCATGGCAAAGCACCGCTGAACAGGTCAGAGACAGCAAAGTCAAGCACCGCTGAACAGGGCAAAGACCGCTATGGTGAAGACCGCTGAACAGGGCAAAGACCGCCATGGTGAAGACCGCTGAACAGGGCAAAGACCGCCAAATCAAGCATCGTTAGCCCATGTGCAGCTGGGACAGTGACGGAACTGGGACCGTCACGGGGAGCGTGATGCACTCTGGGCACCATTCCCCCTCCAGAACCAGTGGGGACCTGCATCCACTCTGTCTGTCCTTCACAGGATGAAGCACTCTGGGCACCATTCCCCCTCCAGAACCAGTGGAGACCTGCATCCACTCTGTCTGTCCTTCACAGGATGAAGCACTCTGGGCACCAAGCCCCCTCCAGAACCAGTGGAGACCTGCATCTACTCTGTCTGTCCTTCACAGGATGAAGCACTCTGGGCACCAGTCCCCCTCCAGAACCAGTGGAGACTGTTATCCACTTGAGAGACTGTGGCTTTGACTCCCCAGGATAAAGCAGTGGGCAAACCCACCCACTGTAGATACTTGAGAGACTGTGGCTTTGCACTCCCCAGGATAAAGCAGTAGGCAAACCACCCACTGGAGTGACTTGAGAGACTGTGGCTTTGCACTCCCCAGGATTGATCAGTGGGCAATCCACCCACTGGAGAGAATTGAGAGACTGTGGCTTTGCACTCCCCAGGATAAAGCAGTGGGCAAACCACCCACTGGAGTGACTTGAGAGACTGTGGCTTTGCACTCCCCAGGATTGATCACTGGGCAAACCACCCACTGGAGAGACTTGAGAGAAAGTGGCTTTGCACTCCCCAGGATAAAGCAGTGGGCAAACCACCCACTGGAGTGACTTGAGAGACTGTGGCTTTGCACTCCCCAGGATTGATCAGTGGGCAAACCACCCACTGGAGTGACTTGAGAGACTGTGGCTTTGCACTCCCCAGGATTGATCAGTGGGCAAACCACCCACTGGAGAGACTTGAGAGACTGTTGCTTTGCACTCCCCAGGATAAAGCAGTGGGCAAACCACCCACTGGAGTGACTTGAGAGACTGTGGCTTTGCACTCCCCAGGATTGATCAGTAGGCAAACCACCCACTGGAGAGACTTGAGAGACTGTGGCTTTGCACTCCCCAGGATGGTACAGTGGGCAACCCACCCACAGTAGAGACTTGAGAGACTGTGGCTTTGCACTCCCCAGGATTGATCACTGGGCAAACCACCCACTGGAGAGACTTGAGAGACAGTGGCTTTGCACTCCCCAGGATAAAGCAGTGGGCAAACCACCCACTGGAGTGACTTGAGAGACCGTGGCTTTGCACTCCCCAGGATTGATCAGTGGGCAAACCACCCACTGGAGTGACTTGAGAGACTGTGGCTTTGCACTCCCCATGATTGATCAGTGGGCAAACCACCCACTGGAGAGACTTGAGAGACTGTTGCTTTGCACTCCCCAGGATAAAGCAGTGGGCAAACCACCCACTGGAGTGACTTGAGAGACTGTGGCTTTGCACTCCCCAGGATTGATCAGTGGGCAAACCACCCACTGGAGAGACTTGAGAGACTGTGGCTTTGCACTCCCCAGGATGGTACAGTGGGCAACCCACCCACAGTAGAGACTTGAGAGACTGTGGCTGTGCACTCCCCAGGATAAAGCAGTGGGTAAACCAGCCACTAGAGTGACTTGAGAGACTGTGGCTTTGCACTCCCCAGGATTGATCAGTGGGCAAACCACCCACTGGAGAGACTTGAGAGACTGTTGCTTTGCACTCCCCAGGATTGATCAGTGGGCAAACCACCCACTGGAGTGACTTGAGAGACTGTGGCTTTGCACTCCCCAGGATTGATCAGTGGGCAAACCACCCACTGGAGAGACTTGAGAGACTGTTGCTTTGCACTCCCCAGGATAAAGCAGTGGGCAAACCACCCACTGGAGTGACTTGAGAGACTGTGGCTTTGCACTCCCCAGGATTGATCAGTGGGCAAACCACCCACTGGAGAGACTTGAGAGACTGTGGCTTTGCACTCCCCAGGATGGTACAGTGGGCAACCCACCCACAGTAGAGACTTGAGAGACTGTGGCTGTGCACTCCCCAGGATAAAGCAGTGGGTAAACAAGCCACTAGAGTGACTTGAGAGACTGTGGCTTTGCACTCTCCAGGATAAAGCAGTGGGCAACCCACCCATTGTAGAGACTTGAGAGACTGTGGCTTTGCACTCCCCAGGATACATCAATGGGCATGGAGCCCCGTCGTGGATCTGGCGTGGTGCTGTAATCCGGCTGAGGTGCCTTCCCCTTCCCTTCCCCCTGAGGTGCCTGTTGTATTTCTATCGGATGCCCCTGCAGTGTTCGCTCCGTTTGTGGACAGGTATCTAGTGTGGGCCTCGCCCATGCATTGTGGGCCCAGTGGTGCACGGACATTGATATGTACATACCTGCAGTACTAATCGTGATGTATGATTTTTAGCATTTTTATAAATATCTGTATATATTTGGTTACTGTATTTTGATACATTACAATGTTTCAACTGATTTCCTTTTGTCTTTGCATTCTTCCGGGGGGGTTGTGGGTTGTTACTGTGGTGTTTGGAAATGCATTGGTGTGTGTGTTGTAGTGGGTGAGGGTCGGGTTGGGGGTGGGGGTGTTGCGTGTGTGTGTCCCTGACTTTTGCCTCCCCCCTCCCCTATGTCGTAGGTGCAGTACTCACCGTTGTCTTCGGCGCCTACGTTGCTGGTGTTCATAGAGGAGCAGGAAGACAAGCGCAGGGAGTATTTGTAGTTCCGGGTCCATGGTGGCCTCCTTCCTCATGGAGTGTGTTGAGGTGAGCGTTATCCCATTGTAAGAGCTGTTTCCGCCGTGTTTTTATCCACGGTGAATCCGCCCCGGAAAAGGTGGCGGATTGGCGGGTTGTGATACTGTGGGCGGTACATTGTCTTCCGCCTGTATGTTGGCGGTGACCGCCGCGCTGCTTGTCTGTACCGCCATGGCGGTCGGAGTGTTAAAGTGGCTGTCTATGTTGGCGGTTTCCACCACGGTCATAATTCCCTTTTTTTGTCCGCTGCGCTGTTTGCGGTATTACCGCAGCTTTAACACCGTCCGCCAGGGTTGTAATGACCTCCAATATCTTGAAAAGAGTTAGGCAATACACTTATTAAATAAGAAATACTTTTTTTTACTATTAATAGGTGTTTTGTATATTGAAAAAATAAGATTTTCAGTCACAAACACTGTGATTTTGCAAGCTGCATGCTTTGTGAAAGAAAATCCTTTTGAATAGGAGACCCTAAATTAGTAAAGATATGCTTTTATCAGAAAGGAGTATGTTGGTTATACTGCCTCAATAGGGATGAAAAGTTGTCTAGATTTTCATGGGCAGTTTGTATAATTCTCCCAGAAGTTCTGAAGGTCGTGCAAAATAGTGATATTTCCGCTATCATTAATTGTTTATGAAAATGTAGATTTTCCTAGTTTTAATGACGGAAAGTCTTAATTTTATTAAAGACACGGATGCGAGTATTATGCGTTTCTTTTCTTGCTTTAATTAAACAGCAGCAAGTGAAGAAAACTACAAATCCCAGAAGCAAAGAGAAAATAAGCCAATGGGAAACAAGGTGTAGTACATTTACAACAACCAATCAGCACAAATGTATGCTATTATTACGTAACTTGACTGCGAACAGCCCTCTTTTCTTGCGCTTAAGAATCAGCTAGTACGAAATAAAGGAAAAATAGAAGCCAAAATAAGAGCTGCCATAATAAAGGATAACAAGTCCGAACAAAAGTTCATAAGTCCAGGAAACTGAAGATGAAGAGAAGCACACTGATGGTCCGCCAATCCAAGGAGTGGAGAAGGAGAAAGGCGAGACGCTGGTGGAGCATCCAAACCATGAGGTGATGTTCTACGTGGCAGGTTGAACAGATGATGTTGACACTGAAGGGATGGGAGAAAAAGAAAACAGACAACAGTTACTAAAATAAGAGGTGGGATAATACTCGCCTCCGTGTCTTTAATAAAATTAAGACTTTCCGTCATTAAAACTAGGAAAATCTACATTTTATGACAAGACCGGAGGCTCCTATTATGCTTGTTTAAAGCAAATTAATTACATTCGTAGAAACATTATCAACAGATTTACAATAAAAAACTCCAAACACATTATCATTAGACCAATCTGCAAATCTAAGAACGTCCTCAAGACGGGAACCCGTCCAAAAGGCTTTAGATGCCATAGCACCTCTTGAAGAGTGTGCGCCAAACCTGGAGGTGTCGATCCCTGCCAGTGACATAATCCATTTAACCCAGCGGGCTAAAGTAGCTGAAGACACAGGTTTATAAGGCTTCCTGAAAGAAATAAGGAGTTGGGGAGTTGAGGGCGTTCTTAGATGAGCAGTCATCTGTTCGTAAACTTTCAAACATTGTGAGACACATAGTTTGGGGTGATCCAGAAAATATGGGTAAAAAACAGATTGCAGTTTTGTTTTTGTTCTACGAGACACAGTAAATAACACACCAGGAGTAAATTGTCTAGAGGAAATATCTAAAGCTTTGACATCCTAAAGACATTTAATAGAAATAAGACACAACAGCATAGTAAGTTTGGCTGATAACATCTTCAAAGTAAGGGAAGAATTATCGGGCCATGAGAGAAAGAAATGAAAAACTACATTAACATCCCACAAGAGTCTATATTTAGGTAATGGTGGATTAGAAAATTGTACTCCCTTTAAAAGACGGCAAATAAGCGAGTGTTCACCCACCGTCTTTTCATTGACGAACACATGATTTGAAGAGATGGCTGATCTGTACAAATTAATAGTACGGAAGGCTTTGCCCTTACTAGCCTCGGCGGCAAGAAAATTCACGATAAAAGTGACATCTGCTGAAAGGGAATCGATGTGTTTTCCCATACACCAGCTGTGCCATAAAGACCACGCTGACTTGTAGGCCTTTCTTGTCCCAGGTGCCCAGGACTGTCTGATATATTCCAAAGCTTGTGACGGAATGACAGGGAAATGTTGGCAATTCCCGAAATTTTCCATGCCGAAAGAGAAAGAAGGTTGTCCAAAACAAGTTTGTGAGGACGTTGTAGAGGGTCCAAGAGGAGATCTGGAAAAGGAGGAATGAGGAAAGGAAAATTTATGGAAAGTTCCAAAAGCGTCGGAAACCAAATCTGTGATTGCCAGAATGGAGCAATGAGAACTAAAGTGGCTTGTTGACGTCGAACTTGGGCTAACACCCTGCTTATCATAACAAAGGGGGGAAAAGCGTAAGAGAGAGACTTGGACCAGTCTTGAAGAAATGCATCGGAGGCCAATGCCAAAGGATCCGGACGCCAACTGTAAAATTGAGGAAGCTGCGAATTGAGGTGAGATGTGAACAAATTGATCGTCAAGGGGCCCCATTTGTTCTGTACTAATTGGAAGATCGCAGGATGGAGTTTCCAGTTGCTTGAGTCGCGGAGATGACGAGAATGCCAGTCGGCGATGGAGTTGAGGGTTCCTGGAAGATACTCTGCATGAACCAATATTTGGTTTGCAAGGCAGAATTCCCAAAAACCTTTTGCTAATGCTGCTAGAGGTTTGGATCTTGTGCCTCCGAGATGATTTATGTAGCGAACTGCAGAAATATTGTCCATTCTGAGTAGATTAGCACAACGAACTTTGTTCTTTGCCAGGCTTCTGATTGCAAAGGAGCCTGCAAGCATCTCTAAACAATTGATATGCAATCTGGACTCCTCTAACAACCATGTACCTCCAGTCGAGATTGGACCACAACGGGCCCCCCAGCCTGATAGGCTTGCATCTGTCTCTAACACAAGATCTGAGGCTGCAAAGATAGTTCTTCCGTTCCAGGCATCTATCCACCATCGCACCTCTGTACGAGAATCGTGATCTAGAGGTATAATGTCTGCGTACGAAAGTCCTTTGCGTAAATGTTGAATCTTTAATCGCTGAAGGGCCCGGTAATGTAAGGGACCTGGAAATATGGCCTGTATGGAAGAGGAAAGAAGACCGACGACGAGGGTGAGGGTTCTTAGGGAAATGGAAGAGTGACGTAATACCTGAAGAATCTCTGACTTTATAGATTTTATTTTTGCAGAAGGAAGAAGCAGAGTGGCCGAAACTGAATTGATTTGGAAACCTAAGAATTCTATAATTTGGGTAGGAAGAAGAAGAGATTTTTCTTTGTTGATGATGAAACCCAAGTCTGATAGAAGAAAACAGGTTACGTTTAGGTGAGTCATAAGAGATTGCGGCGATTGGCTCATCAGGAGAATATCATCCAGATAAATGAGCAGTCTTACGCCCTGAGCCCTGAGGCGCTCTACCACTGGTTTCATGAGCTTGGTGAAACACCATGAGAGACCGTAAGGTAGAGATGGAAAGTGAAAGAATTGGTTGTGCCACTGGAATTGGAGAAACTTCCTGTGTTCTGGGTGGATTGGGACGACCAGATATGCGTCCTGTAAATCCAACCAAACCATCCAGTCATTCTGGAGAAGAGATTCTCTGAGATTGAGGATAGTTTCCATCTTGAAATGGCGGTAAACAACAAACTGGTTGAAGAACTAGAGGTTGATAACCGGTCGCATTTTCTTGTTCTTCTTTTGTACCAGAAGAATCTAGATGTGTAACTGCTATGGCTTGTTTTTGCAGAAGGGAATGAACTTCCGAAGAAATAAGAGCGGACGCATCTGTAGAGAAACGTGGAGGAAGGGGAATAAGAACTTGAACTGGGGTTGAGTAGAATTCTATCGTATAACCTTGAATTCTGTTTAGAACCCAAGGATCTGAGGTGATTGATAACCAATTCGGGAAAAAATGACAAAGACGACCGCCCACGGGGATATGACAAAAGGATGGATTTACCTGTTTGATTGGGAGTCCTGGAATTCCTGTAGCCTCTGGAGCAAAAGCCTCTGGCTCTTTGGGGATAAACCTGTGGCCTGAATTCATGCAATGATGAGTTGTAGGCGCCACGGGAGCCTTGATTGTATGATGCGCGGACGGCAAAGTGGCTCCTGCCTCTGCCGGCCCTGGCAAAAAGCCGCTGATTGAACATTTTATTTAAGGACTGTTGAGCCTTGTCCAGAGAGGTAAAAGTAGCTGCATATTTGCCCAGCTCTTTGATAAAGGAGTCGCCAAAGAGTAAAACCCTCCATTTTAGCTTGAGGTTGAATTGTTGCCAGATTGACAAGTTTTGGGTCTGATTTGAGCAGAAGTCCTGTGCGCCTTTCCTGTGAAAGAGCAGCATTAGCATTCCCGAGGAGGCAGACAGTCCTCTGAACCCATAAGGAAAGTTCTTCTGGATCAATAAAAGAGCCATCGATTCTGGCCGACTCAGCCATATCCAAAATTCGAGTGAGTGGGCCAATGACATCCAACAGTTTATCCTGGCAAGAGGACCAGGCTTTATCAATTCCTTTCCGAGGAGCTTTGCCGAATTTGGTGAATTTTTTTTAAATGGGTTGGTCGATGGAAGGCGTAATGGAAGATTTGTGGGAAAGAGAAGGACGTGGACACTCCGATTTGAGCTTGGCTCGTATTTGTTTATCCAATGGACAGAATAGCTTGGCAGACACATAATCACCTTCATGAGAGGCTGGAAACCATTCAGTAGAATTGGGATGTAGAATGAAGGAGGGATCAAACATCGGTAAACCCTCGCAATCTAGGAGCGGTTTGGGAGTAAAAGACTCAGAGGAGGATAATTTAGGTTTCTTTGAAATAGGGGAAGAATGAAAATCATCCTGGTCAGAGGGGTAAACGTCTAAATCTGCATCAGGCATATCATCGTCAGTGTCTGGTATGATAGAAATTATCAAAGGAGACATAGGTGGTCATTACAACCCTGGCGGTCGGTGTTAAAGCGGCGGTAAAACCACCAACAGGCAGATGAAAAAAATGGAATCACGACCGTGGCGGAAACCGCCAACAAAGACAGCCACTTTAACACTCCAACAGCCATGGCGGTACAAACAAACACTGCGGCGGTAACTGCCAACAGACAGGCGGAAGACAAGGTACCGCCCACAGTATTACAACAGGACAATCCCCCACCTTTTCCGGGGCGGTTTCACCGCAAACAAAAACACGGCGGAAACAGGACTTGGAAGGGAAAACGCTCACCTCTACACACCCCATGAGGAACCAGGATGCCATGGAGCCGGAACTCCATATTCTCCCTGTTTTTGTCTTCCTACTCCTCTACCAGGAGCACGAACGCCGGCGGCGAAGACCACTGTGAGTACTGCACCTACGACACAGGGGAGGGGGGAGGGAAAAGAGAGTGACACACACACGCAATACCCCCACCCCAACCCCCACCATCACCCACTACAACACACAAAGGGGCTGATTCTAAGTCTGGCGGGCGGCGGAGGCCGCCCGCCAGACTTCCCCCTCCTAATACCGCTCCGCGGTCGGAAGACCGCTGAGGGTATTCTGGGTTTTGCACTGGGCTGGCGGGTGACTGCCAAAAGGCCACCCGCCAGCCCAGTGCAAAACTACCTTCCCACGAGGACGCCGGCTCCGAATGGAGCCGGCGGAGTGGGAAGGTGCGACGGGTGCAGTGGCACCCGTCGCGAATTTCACTGTCTGCAATGCAGACAGTGAAATTCTTTGTGGGGCCCTCTTACGGGGGCCCCTGCAGGGCCCATGCCATTGGCATGGGCACTGCAGGGGCCCCCAGGGGCCCCACGACAACCCATACCGCCATCCTGTTCCTGGCGGGCGAACCGCCAGGAACAGGATGGCGGTATGGGCTGTCAGAATCATGGAGGATTCAAATGGGCAGCGGAAAACCGGCGGGAGACCGCCGGTTTTCCACTTCTGACCGCGGTCAAACCGCCACGGTCAGAATGCCCAGCGGGGCACCGCCAGCCTGTTGGTGGTGCCCCCGTCATTTTATCCCTGGCGGTCTTGGACCGCCAGGGTTAGAATGACCCCCAAAATAATACATGTTGATACATTACAGTTACAACCCCCCCGGAAGAATGCAAAGACAAAAGGAAATGATTTGAACGATTTGATCTATTAAAATCCAGTACTCAAAAATATATCTACACTATAAACAAATATATACACCAATAATACAAGTCCAGGTATTGCATCATTAAAGTCTGTGGACCACTGGGCCCAAAATGCATGGGCGAGGCCCACACTCGATACCCGATCAAAACGGAGAGAACACTGCAGGGGCATCCGATAGAAATACAACAGACACCTCAGGGGGAAGGTTAAGGGGGACACCTCAGCCGGATGAGTGCACGACGCCAGATCCACGAGGGGGCTCCATGCCCACTGCTGTATCCTGGGGAGTGCAAAGCCACAGTCTCTCAAGTCTCTCAAGTGGTTGTTTGCCCACTGCTGTATCCTGGGGAGTGCAAAGCCACAGTCTCTCAAGTGGATAACAGTCTCCACTGGTTCTGGAGGGGGCTTTGTGCCCAGAGTGCTTCATCCTGGCAAGGACAGAGGTAGTGGATAACAGTCTCCACTGGTTCTGGAGGGGGCTTTGTGCCCAGAGTGCTTCATCCTGCCAAGGACAGAGGTATTGGATGCCTTTTTCCACTGGTTCTGGAGGGGGCTTGGTGCCCAGAGTGCTTCATCCTGGCAAGGACAGAGGTAGTGGATAACAGTCTCCACTGGTTCTGGAGGGGGCTTTGTGCCCATAGTGCTTCATCCTGCCAAGGACAGAGGTAGTGGATGCCTTTTTCCACTGGTTCTGGAGGGGGCTTGATGCCCAGAGTGCTTCATCCTGCCAAGGACAGAGGTAGTGGATAACAGTCTCCACTGGTTCTGGAGGGTGCTATGTGCCCAGAGTGCTTCATCCTGCTCATGGCGGCCTCAGTAGTGGCGGTGCTTGTGGCGCTCATTGGCCTGCGGTGCTGGTGGGTGGCTCAGTGAGCGTGCTGCTGGCGGCAGTGTCCTGGGCAGCGGTGCTGGTGGCGGAGGTGTCCTTGGCAGCAGGGCTGGTGGCGGAGGTGTCCTTGGCAGTGGTGTTGGTGGCGGCGGTGTCCTGGGCAGCGGTGCTGGTGGCGGCGGTGTCCTTGGCAGCGGTGCTGGTGGCGGAGGTGTCCTTGGCAGCAGGGTTGGTGATGAAGGTGTCCTTTGCAGCCGTGCTGGTGGTGGGGATGGCGGTGTCCTTGGCAGTGGTGCTGGTGGCGGCGGTGCTGGTGGTGGCGGTGTCCTTGGCAGCAGGGCTGGTGGCGGAGGAGTCCTTGGCAGCGGGTCTGGTGGCGGCGGTGTCCTTGGCAGTGGTGCTGGTGGCGGCGGTGTCCTTGGCAGCGGTGCTGGTGGTGGCGGGGTTCTGGGCAGCGGTACTGGTGGCGGCGGTGTCCTGGGCAGCGGGGCTGGCAGCAGTGTCCTGGGCAGCTGTGCTGGTGGCGGCGGTGTCCTGGGCAGCGGGGCTGGTGGAGGCGGTGTCCTGGGCAGCAGTGCCGATAGCGGTCTTGTCCGCCGTGCAGGATGGCAGCGACTTCCCTTTCTTTCTGTGCCCCTTCCCCTCCTTGGATGGTGGCACAGCTTTGTTCCCAATCCCAAGTGTAGTCCTGGGAGGACCCTTGGTGGCAGGTGTTTTACCCTTCTCCCTCCAGGCAGTGGCCAACTTCTTATGCTTCTGAGGTGTGGAACTGTCTGTGGTCTGGCTCCTTGGTACACTGGCTGCCCTGCTGCTTGGCACACTCCAGAACCCTGTTACTGCTGGCACCACTGTTCCCGCTGATGTGGTGGCTGAGGTGCTGGGTTGGGACCTGGAAAGGCATGCCCTAGGGGACTGAAGGGGTGGGGGAGGTGAGGGGAAGAGGTCAAGGTTGGACAGGAAAAGTTTTTTTAGACACACTGGGACGGGTAGATGGAGGTGGTTTGGGAGTGGAGGAAGAGGTAGTGGTTGTAGGAGGTGTATGTTTGCTGACTTTGGGTGAAGGTGCATGGGCTGGAGGCTGCCGTAAGGTGGATGGCTGTTGGGTGGGTGTGTGACTGCGTTTGTGTACCTTGGGAGGTGGACTCACAGACACACTGGGAGAGGACACAAGGGATGTGTGAATGGTAGTGGGGGTGGTGACTGAACGTGAGCGGTGTGTGGTGATGGGTGTGCTGGTGATGGACGTAGTGGATGAAGATGTAGTGCATGCAGGTGTGAGTGGAGACGTGACAGGGAGGGAGGAGGGAGATGAGGAGGAGGGGGACACAGTGGAGGCAGTGGCTGTTGGTATGTCTGCATGGGTATGATGCTTGTGTGAGTGCCTGTGGGATGTGTGGTGCTTATCTTTGCCAGAGCTTCCCTTGTGTGTTGAGTTGTGTGCATGCTGGTCTGATGGTGTGCTTGGGATAGGCTGAGGTACAGGGGTTTGGGTCTGGGTGGAGGAAGTTGGAGGGGGAGGCTGGACACAGGGACAATGGCTGCCATCAGTGCTGAGGCCAGAGTCTGAAAAGCTCGCTGTTGGGCTGCCTGACCAGAATTAATGCCCTCCAGGTATGCATTTGTCTGTTGCAACTGACTCTCTACACCCTGGATGGAATTCAGAATGGTAGACTGCCCAACAGTGAGGGATCTGAGGAGGTCAATGGCCTCCTCACTGAGGGCAGCAGGGCTGACAGGGGCAGTGGCTGAGGTGCCTGGGGTGAAGGAGATGCCCACCCTCCTGGGTGAGCAGCCTTGGGGCACACGCTGAGGGGCTGCTGGGAAGGCGGTGCTGGTAGGGGGGGTGGTGGCTGTACCTGTAGATGTGGGGGGCACAGAGGGTCCCGCCACCGCAAGGAAGCTCCAATCAGAGGAGGAGTCCGTGTCGCCGGTCTCAGCTCCTGTCCCTGCCGTGGAGCTCCCCTCGCCCTCCGTCCCACTGGTGGCTTCAGACTCCGTTGTCTTGCCCTCCAGGGCCATGTGGGATGCAGCTCCCTCCTGCTCCGGTGCCACTGCTCCTCCGCCTGATGATGCTATTGCACACAAGAACAGGGAGACCAAAAAAAGGGGGGGAAAGACAGAAGAAAGACATGTTGAGTGCATGCAATACTGCTACCGTTGACGGACACTACAGACACAGAAGACCTCTGCACTACGCTGTGCACTTAGAGTTCCCTAATTAATCACAGGGACATGGGGTACAAGGCCTATGCCCGATTGATGCACACATGGAAGTCACACAAGCCTGAATAGGTGTAGTTGCCTCTGAACACTGGGGGGGTGGGGTGCCACATGGCCTGCCTTACGAAGGGACCTTGCCAACTAAGCTCGCCCTGGCATAGGGGAACCCGCAGCCCACCTCCTCCACCCAGACCCCTCGTAATGCGTGCTGAATCAGCTGAATGAGAGTGTACTCACACCCTTGTGGCTGCTGTGATGCTCTCAAGTGCCCATCCAACTCCGGATACGCCACCGCCAGGATCCAAAACAACAGGGGGGTCATGGTGCGACGGGCACCCCTCCCATGTTGAGAGGCCATCCCAAGCTGGGCCTACGTCGTCTTCTTGCTCCAGCGGCGAATGTTCTCCCATCTTTTCCGGCAGTGGGTGCTCCGTCTGTGGTGGACCCCCAGGGTCCGGACTTCCTTGGTGATGGCACACCAAATATCCTTCTTCTGGTGGCCGCTGACCTAGAGGAATGGTACAGGGGAAAAGGAGAAGATATAACCGTCCGGACCGTCACAGTCATTGGCCCGCGCTCCTACCCTTGTTTCCGGCATGCCTCATTATCCCCCCCATCTTCCATCCACACCACTCCACAAAGGCATTGCCCATACCGCATGCTCACAGTGTACTTATCTGTTTGTCTGGAGGACCGTAGAGTAGCGTGTACTGGGGGAAGACCCCATCCACTAGTTTCTCCAACTGCTCCGTGGTGAAGGCAGGGGCCCTTTCCCCAGACACATGAGCCATTGTCTCTTCCAGACTGAGGTAACAGCAGCACTTGAAGTGTAGGTCCTCTCCTGTCAAAGATCAGGTATCGAGGGGCATATTTATACTCCGTTTGCGCCGGAATTGCGTTGTTTTTTTTTACGCAATTTTGACGCAAAACTAACTCTATATTTATACTTTGGCATTAGACGCGTCTAGCGCCAAAGTCCATGGAGTTTGCGTCATTTTTTAGCGTGGACACCTACTTTGCGTAAATGAGATGCAAGGTAGGCGTTCACGTCTAAAAAATCGACTCCGAGGCATGTGCGTCGGATTTATACTCCCGTGCAAAAATCACGCCCGGGAGTGGGCGGGTCAAAAAAAATGACATACGGCCGCATTTGGGCCGTTTTTTAGCGCCTGCAAAAGGCAGGCGTTAAGGGACCTGTGGGCTCTGAAGGAGCCCAGAGGTGCCGTCCCATGCCCCAGGGACCCCCCCGTCACCCTTGCCCACCCCAGGAGGACACCCAAGGCTGGAGGGACCCATCCCAGGGACATTAATGTAAGTTCAGGTAAGTGTTTTTTTTTTGTTTGTTTTTTGTGGCATAAGGGGGCCTGATTTGTGCCCCCCTACATGCTGCTATGCCCAATGACCATGCCCAGGGGACAGAAGTCCCCTGGGCATGGCCATTGGGCAAGGGGGCATGACTCCTGTCTTTGCTAAGACAGGAGTCATTTCTATGGGGGTTGGGAGTGGAAAAAAATGGCGCAAATCGGGTTGAGACGAAAAAATTGCCTCAACCTGCCTTGCCCCATTTCTTGACGCCCAAGCTCCATTTTCCCCTACGCCGGCGCTGCCTGGTGTACGTCGTTTTTTTTAACGCACACCAGACGGCGCAGGCGGCTAACGCCGGCTAACGTCATTCAATATTTACGCCGCCCGCATGGCGCTTCAGAATGGCGTTAGCCGGCGCTAATTTTTTTGACGCAAAACTGCGTTAGCGCAGTTTTGCGTCAAAAAGTATAAATATGGGCCCAAGTGAGTGAACAGATAGAAATGGCGGTCACGTCCGCTGCGGTGCATACCGTCACTGCTGGCGTACATCGTCATTGGCTCCTGGGACCCATAGGGTCCAATGTTAACCAATGCAGGATTGCGCTGCGGTCTTCAACCGCCTACAGCGACGGTGTACAATGCCAGCGCAGTTACCTCATATCCCCTTGTCCCACATTACAGGTCAGGCAGCCGCCATTTCAGGGGGCCACATGGCATTAATTTTAAATGCGTCACACATTTCTAGGCCTTGCATACACATTACGACAGGGACATAGCGGATTGAAAAATGTGTGCAATAAAGTAGTGTTTTCGTACCTCAGTGTTGGCAGACCCTCTGATCGCTGTTCTCCATAGAGCACGTCCGCTGGGGCAGCTGAGGAGATGGCGGCATCCTCCGGTGTACAGACCGCTGGTGGACCTGTCGACAATGGAAGAGCGACATGTAATTCTCACCTACAGACTGGACCGTGCCACAATCCTGGAACTGTGTGCCCAGTTGGATCTGGACCTGATGTCAGCTATCCGCCATCCCACAGGTATCCCCCCTCTAGTGTAGGTGCTGTCAGTACTCCATTTCCTGGCAAGTGGGTCTTTTCAGACGACAGTGGCCATAGCATCAGGGATGTCCCTGCCTATGTTTTCCAACGTGTTGTCCAGAGTGTTGTCTGCCCTGCTGAAACACATGCGCAGATACATCGTTTTCCCTCAGGTGGAGGATTTGCCAACAGTGAAAGGTGACTTCTATGCCCTGGGACATATCCCCAACATCATATGTGCCATTGATGGGACACATGTGGCCTTGGTCCCACCCCCGCAGGAGTGAACAGGTGTACAGAAACCAGAAGAGTTACCATTTTATGAATGTGCAGATGGTGTGTTTGTCCGACCAGTACATCTCCCATGTGAACGCCCAATTTCCTGGCTCAGTGCATGACGATTACATTCTGAGGAATAGCAGCATCCCGTATGTGATGGGGCAACTCCAGAGGCACTGTGTGTGGCTATTAGGTGAGGACATGGACCCTTTACAGTGTGAATAGTTGTCTGGGTCTGGAGTGGTCCCTAAGGGTTAGTGTGTGTCTAACAGTTGTCCCTTGACATTTGCAGGTGATCTGGCTACCCCAACCTGTCATGGCTACTGACCCCAGTGAAAAATCCCAGGACAAGGGCAGAGGAACACTACAATGAGGCACAAGGGCAAACTAGGAGGGTTATAGAGAGGACCTTTGGCCTCCTGAAGGCTAGGTTCAGGTGCCTTCATATGACAGGTGGTTCCCTATTCTACTCACCAAGAAGGTGTGCCAGATCATCGTGGCCTGCTGTATGGTTCACAACTTGGCTTTGCGATGACAGGTGCCTTTTCTGCAGGAGGAGGGTCCAGATGGAGGTCTTGTGGCAGCTGTGGAGCCTGTGGACAGTGAAGACGAGGAAGCAGAAGAAGAGGATATCGACAACAGAAACACAGTGATTCATCAATACTTCCAGTGAGACACAGGTAAGAAGACATCACTGCCTGCTACATCTGATACACTTGTTCTACCTCTCATCTGTCTGTCACTTTCACCCAGTGTATGGAGCCTGAGTTGTCACTTTCCCTTTCGATTTCACAGATGTGGGTCCCACTGTGTGACATCTGCTTTGTTTCCTCATGTACTAGAGCTGTGTGACATAGGTATGTTGACAATACAATGGATATATCATTTTTCCACAGTTATTGCAAATACACATTTTCAAAAGCACAGACTGACTTCAGATAGTTTTGTGATTTAAGGGTGTTTATTTAAGTGCTAAATAGTGGAGGGGGTTGTAAAATGGTCAGGGGTGATGGTGGAGGAATGTCCATGGCAGAGTCCAGTTTATTAGTCTCACAGGTGCATTGTCCAAAGGGGCATAGAAAGTGGTGCTGGGGCAGTTGATGGATGGACAGGGTGACAAAGTGGGACAAAAGGATGACACTCAGGGTGGTCTCATTTCTTGGCGGGGGTCTTGGCATTGTTCTCTGTCTTTGTCCTGGATCTCAGGGACCGCTTGCGGGGTGGTTCTCCATCTGCAGGGTGTGGGGTGCTGGTTACATGGTCCTGTGGCGGTGCCTCCTGTCCACTACAGCCGGCGGAGGTGGTGGGCAGTTCATCGTCCAGGCTAGTGTCAGGGGCCCCTTCTTGTGCCACAGTGTCCCTCCTGGTGTTGACGAGTTCCTTCAGCACCCCTACAATGGTGCCCAGGGTGGAATTGATGGCTTTGAGTTCTTCCCTGAACCCCAAATACTGTTCCTCCTGCAGCCGCTGGGTATCCTGAAACTTGGCCAGTACCGTTGCCATCGTCTCCTGGGAATGGTGGTAGGCTCCCATGATGTTGGAGAGGGCCTCGTTGAGAGTGGGTTCCCTGGGCCTCTCCTCCCCCTGTCGCACAGCAGCCCTCCCAGTTCCCCTGTGTTCCTGGGCCTCTGTCCCCTGAACCTTGTGTCCAATGCCACTGCCCCCAGGTCCCTGCTGTTGTTGTTGTGTTGGTGGGTTAGCCTGGGTTCCGTGTAGTGATTGACACACTGCTGGTTGACGTGTCCTGGGGACAGAGGGATGGGCCCACTGGGTGGGTGCTGTGCTGGTGTTTCCAGAGAGGGGAGGCTCTGTTGTGGCTTGTGCCAGTGTGAGGGGAACCGACTGTCCTGAGGTCCCAGATGGGCCGGGCTGGTCATCTACATCCAGTTGGACAGAGCTGCAGTCATCACTGTGGTCCTCTTCTGTGGGGGGAGTGGACATGTCTGGAACCTCCTGTCCGGTGACGTTGGGTAGGGGTCCTGCAGGGGTGTAAAGGCATAATTATTGCATCTGTGAGTGCCATGGTGTGCAATGGGTGGGAGACCCTGTACCCCAGTGCTTGGATTCTTGTGTAGGACCTTGTGTGATAATTGTTTAGGGGTGTGTTTGGGTATGTGCAGTGGCCATGCATTGGTGATGGGTGTCCATGCTTTGTTGTTGCATGCAGGTCTTGGTGTTGGGATGGGTGGGTTGTTATAGAGGGACATATCTCAGGAGTTGGAGTGATGGGGTGAGGGCGAGGGTGGGGGTATGTGATAGCATGCAGGTAGGGTGGGGGATGAAGTAGTGAAAGCTTTGCCTTACCAGAGTCCATTCCTCCAGCTACTCCTGCGAGGCTCTCACGATGCAGTATAGCCAAGACCTGCTCCTCCCATGTTGTTAGTTGTGGGGGAGGAGGTGGGGGTCCGCCGCCAGACCTCTGAACCGCGATGTGTTGTCTTGAGACCACAGAATGTACCTTCCCCCGTAGGTCGTTCCACCTCTTCCTGATGTCATCCCGTGTTCTTGGGTGCTGTCCCACTGCGTTGACCCTGTCCATGATTCTGCACCATAGCTCCATCGTCCTAGCTATGGTGGTGTGCTGCACCTGTGATCCGAATAGCTGTGGCTCTACCCGGATGATTTCCTCCACCATGACCATGACCTCCTCCTCAGAAATCCTGGGGTGCTTTTGCAGTGCCGTGGGGTGGTGTGGGTGATGTGTGAGGTGGTGTGTGTTGTGATGTGTGGGGTGATGCTTAGGGGTGTGTGGTGTTTTGTGCATGGATGTGTATGTGTGATGGTGTTGTGTGCCTCTGTATGGTGGGGTTGTCTTTGCTGTACTGTCTCTCTGGCCTTTGTCTAAATCTCTGGTCGTAAGGGTTTGTGGGTGATGTGGGTGTGTGTTTTATATTGTATTGAGTGTGTGGGAGTGGTGTGTGTATGTGTATCAGGTGTGTGTATTTGGAATTGTCCAATGTGTCAGTGTTTTGTAAATGTGTGTGTATTTTGAGCGCGGCAGTGTGTACCACCAATGGAATACCGTGGTTGAAAGACCGCGTGGATTCGTGGGTTGTGATAGTGTGGACGTATTCCTGTTGGCGTGACGGTGGAGGTTTTGTTATCGCCAGTTTATCACTGACCTTTGGTGTGGCGGACTTGTGTGAGTGTCTGGATTTTGGCGGATTCCGAGCTGTGGGTCGTAATGGGTGTGGCGGAATTCCTCTGCCGCAGCGGTGTGTTGGTGGTCTTCTGCACGGCGGTAAGCGGCATTTACAGCCAATGTTGTAATGACCCCCATAATGTGTTTTTTGTTTTAGGATTACGTTTTTGAGAAGGATTTAAAGCATCTGGATTTTTATTCTCCTTAGTTGGAGCCTTTTGAGGAACCGTGTCCTCTGCCATGGGTGAGGAAACCTCACAAATCTTTAGCACCAATTTTTTTGCACTTTTTGACTGAGAAATAGGTGAAAGGTGCTGTCTGCATTCCCCCGCAGACTGGCCCAAAATGGTCTTATTAAACATTTTTAAAACTGAAGAGTCCAGATTCTTTGACAACTTATTCATGGAGCTGTTCACTGCCTGTTGAACAGAGTTCTGAATAAACACATTAATGTCCTGTTTTATTGCAGATACTTCATCAGGGTCAACCTGAAGGGAAGTAGAGCTGCTAGATTCCATACTGCCTAATATAACCAGGAGCAACAACAGTTGACAGAAAAACTGGGCGTTACAGGGTTAATTTTTAAGGGAAACAGAAGACCCGCCCCTGGGCGTGTGCAAAAATGTCAGGAGGAATGTAGGAAATGCTTTGTGAGGAAAACGAGCCATCTCCGGTAAGCAAACTTAATTGTTTGAATCCTTTGTTCCTGAAGCGCGGGTCGAAATGACGGCCCGTCGCCTGAGGAACGGTTGAAGCCGTTTGTTGAGAGAGCGCGCGCGAGGCAATGCACGGGGAGGAATATGAAAGAGGAATATACATATGCGGCAACTTGCCGCCTAATATAGAAGGAAGGTACAACATAGCAAAATAAACAGCGCGCGTAAGCGCGAAAATGTTTTAAGAAAAAACACACATTACATAATGAAAATATTAAATATTAACAGTAGTATAAGATGAAAGTACTTAACTTGGCTGAAGGCAGCAAGAAAAGAGGGCTGTTCTCAGTCAAGTTACGTAATAATAGCATACGTTTATGCTGATTGGTTGTTGTAAATGTACTACACCTTGTTTCCCATTGGCTCGTTTTCTCTTCGCTTCTGGGATTTGTAGTTTTCTTCACTTGCTGCTGTTTAAAGCAAGAAAAGAAACGCATAATAGGAGCCTCCGGTCTTGTCATAAAATCAAGACTGTTGCAAGCACTTTTTCATGGCTGCTATTTAGTATTAGTTATTTGTGCCCAAGCTGTTCGGTAATTACAAGTGTAATGCTGTTTTCATTAAAAAAAAAACAGACCCAGACAAGAACCAGGAGAGGGAGAAGAAGAAAAGGAAGTGTTGGTTCAGTGCAGAGGAGCATGAAATACTGGTGAAAGAGGTGTCGGAACATCAGCATCAACTTTTTGTCACCTCAAAATTGCCAATTGGGAGTAGAGAGGCAATTTGGCAACAAATTGTGGACAAGATAAACAGTGTGGTAGAAGTACAGAGAACAGTCACTGAGTGCAAGAAACACTGGCATGACTGCAAGCGAAGGACCAAGGAAAAGATGGCAAGGAACAGGAAGGCCACACTGCAGACTGGAGGTGGGAGTTCAGCGCTGCAGGAGTCCCTGGACCACAGGGAGGAGATGATGGCAGCCGTGATCCCAAAGGAGATCGTCACAGGGATTCAAGGACAGGACAACGCAGACTACCAGGAAACCACACAGATGCAGGGTAAGTTGCATGGGGGACAAAAATGCCTAAATGTTAACTGTAAGCGGGGGGCATACCTACTACACAATGCATGTCAGCCATGAAAATCAGGTAGTGGAAAGGGCAAAGGGGCACGCCATGGGTGCATGTGCTGTGCAGGGGAAACCAGGGGCACAGCACAACACTACACCAACAACCTTTGCATGGGGGTACTCTGCCATGCCAAGGATGTTAGAAAGGCAAAGCCAGTCCAGGAGGGTAGGGTAGAAGGTAAAACTGGCCTGCTGTCACACGACAGCTGGTTTTGTCGCAACATGAAAAAGGGCTCAATTTCCAGTCTCAGACCATATCCGCAAGTGGTATTAACCAGTGACAACAGTTGCCACTACCACCTGTGCTGTGTGTGCAGGTCAAGTAGCTCACGGCAGTTACGTGCCCATGGATCAAACACACCGAAATTAGAGGGTTCAGGATGACGCGTTATCAATCCCCTGTAATTCCTAACAAAGTGCAAATCCTGTCAAATGCTCATGTCTATAGGCGCTATAAACATCAGCTAATGTTACTTACATTATGAAGTACACAGCAGTAATGTCATACCCATGCTGCACATTTCAGGGTCTACCCCGTGCCTGTGTTACAATAACTGCAATGCCTCCTTGCAACATCCCAACTGGCATACTGCTAAGAATACAGCATTGAGGGGAAGGACATTTGTGTCTAGCTAGCTAAACACACCTCCACCCTCATAAGAGGAATTGGAACACTGCCAGGACCATCACTGCAAGCCAATGTAGCACACAGTCCCCAACATCAACATTACACACTACCAATGCTGACACCTGTATCGTGCCATGAAAATGCTATACATAGTATATGCTAGGTCTCAGCAACATATAGGTGTATGTGAAATATCTGAGACTCGGTCAGTTCCATATTGTTAAGTGTGGTGCAAGTGGCATCAGAACACCCACAGCCATTGCAAGGCCTCACCATGCTAATGGATGTAGACGGAGGGTTGAGTAGGACAAGACGGTGGCAACATACAATTTGGACAGAACCTACACCTAGAGGATGTGATGCACACAATTCCCCAAACTGCCCACACTACATGTGACATGCAGGTGGGGCATAGGCCTGGGAGAATGCTAATATTCATGACATGAACAATGAACAGGAACCAAGATTAAAATGTTTCACTAATAGGAAGTCAGTAACGTCACATTACAACTGCCACAACACAGACACACTAATTGTAAAACATCTCATTGCGGAGGACAATGTCTCTCCTGGGGATATGACAAACATTAGCCAGCAGACCCTCCAAGATGTCCTTGGAACCCTCCAGACCCCACCTTCAGTTGCAAGGAGGAGTACAGATACAGAACCCATCACAGAGGACCCACCCACCACCCCAATAGTATGACCTGCCAGCTCCAACCCAGCTGAGGACTCTGCTGACAATGGTACCACCTTTGAGAGGACAGTAGTGGGAGTACAGCGGGAGCTGGCCAAGGAAGTGCGGGTGGGGATGCAAAATATGGCAGCCAGCCTTATGGGGATGTGCACGTGCATGATGTCATCTGCAGAACAGGCAGCAGCCATGCAAGCGCTACCATCCATTCTGCAAGGACCAAACCTTTCACTGCGTGCATGAATGCAATCATAAACCCCTCAGGGCTGACCTGGCTGCCTACCACAGTGATGTAGCTGCTATACTCAAGAACCAGCAGCTCCTCCTTGCTGCAGTAATGCCCTTAATAGCCCCACAGTTGGCAGCTACCGGGAATTCTAACTCCACGTCTTCAAACACTGAAGTGTGTGTTGCCCCTTCAAACCCACCACCACCAAGGGCAGAGGAGATGACACACACATTAGAAGATGAAGACGTGGAACAAATCACCTTCACCCGTAGGAGTACCCGGTACCACAAGTCCATGCCACATGGGCACTGATATCCTAGGTCCTGTGCTTGTTAACATGCCAGTCTTACAACACTTGGTCACATACACTGTTCTCCAGAACACTGTTTACCTTGACACAATGCTCTGTAATTGTCTCTCATTACCTCATTGGCAATTCATGTTCCTCTGCACTGTGTGGCACTTCACCCCAGCATGTCCAATGACATGTCCCATTACACTTGTGTTGCATCACATTAGAAGGCGTCACACTAATGGACTCACAATCCTGAACTATGTAAATATTGCACTACAGCACTTTAAAATAAATAGCACTTACACAACCACTTTGTCTCTGTGTATTGTGACACATCAACTGTGTAGGAGATTAGTGATGTATGTCACATGTCAATGGCCATAAAATGTCAATACTACAGTGCAGGAAGAATGTGGGCTGATAACTATGCACTGGAGTCTGGATTTTATCATCATCTGTGTTTCCTTAGGCTTATTTCTGAAGTGAAATGAAAACAAACAGTATAATGCTGTGTAGGACAGAAAAATTCAGCTTCAAGGTATGTATAAGCTGAAACTCAATGTGGCCAACATTACCTTCAAAGACAATCTTTATGTATGTGACATCTGACTATAAACTTTCATCACACACACACCATACAGCAGGAATGGATGTGTACAAGTGTATGACAAATATGTAACCTGGGAGTACAATGTAAGAAATGATAGGTGTGATTTATGTATACAATACTACATAAGATTATAACATCACTCAGCTTATCAGGGTTCACATGAACATCAGGCAGCAGGCAGACATCCCACAGTGCCAAAGAATCCAATTCAGGACTCAAACGATGACAGATTGAAAAACACATCCAACCTTCACAACACATTGGGAACTATAGTAACCTTGAGTGGTGGGTGCAATGGATGGCAGATGAATAGAGAAGTAGCTTTGGTGTATCTGCCAATGTGACAGCTCATTAGGAATTGGGAATAACCATGCCAATAATGGGATTCTGGTGCAGGATGGAGCAGAAATGCAAATACTACATTGACACTGTACACCCATGCCAAGGCCCTGATCCCCAAGCATATGACACAAACTGTAAAGGAGTACCTAAAACCTCATTTCACAGTATTAAAGGAAACTTAAACTAGGGGAAACACCTTAACCAACCTAACCTATCCTAACTACACATTACCCACAACTGGCCCTAACTACCCTAAGCTAAACTTACTTATCACATTTAACTAAACACTCTAAACATCAACCCCCCACTCCTCTTATATTATGGGACAATTAGGGCAACATATACTAACATATCCTAAACAAATATATATTTTTGGGTTTTTATTTTTTTAAACTTTTTTATACACATAAACCCCAACATCATCGCCCACCCACCCACAAAAAAATTGCAATAATATAACCCCCTCCTTCCCCGACCCACTTATACTAACTAAACAAACAGCCTACTCTAACCTAACACTAAGCCCCCTAAACCCACTAAAGATAAAAACCAGGAAAGAGGAAAGAGGGGCGGGAATCATGGGTGAGGATCCAAAAGTCACAAATTGGCCCTCCACAGGATCTTCTTAATACCCCGCAGTCTCCTGCTATTGCAGGACACCTCCTGCTGCAGCTTGTCCATCCTGCGCAGCATCCGTTGCATGTCACGTCTCAGAGTCTGAAACTCCACATTGTCTATCACAGCAGCTGGGGTTGTTTGTGTTCCACTTGTTGATGCCACTGCTGGTGCCAATGCAGTGGTTGGAGAGGGAGGTGCAGGAGGTGCTGCTTGTGGGCCTGAAGCAGATGAGGTTGAGGGACCTGCTACAGTGGCTGTCATCCTTTGGCCGACTTTGGTCTGAGCTGTATTGGTGGTGGTGGCTGTTGTGGGCAAGGCTGGCCCCCCTTGGGCAAATGGCCTCCAGACCCCTGTGGCTCTCTCATGGCAATAACAGCGTGCAATGTTGCAGAACCCAGCCTCCACATCTAGTATGTGGCGGTAACGCATTGCCCACCTCTGGGATTCCCTGATCTCATGGGCATTCATGTAGGCAGCTGTCAAAATGGAGAAAGCCAAACATTAGTGACATCATTGTGTGATACATCTACAGATGATATTCTATCACTTCCTCAAAAATAGCACATACAGTCCAAATCACAGTACAGATCATAGAATGTCCCTGAGGAATGACATGCCAATGCAGCCTACACATCTACTATTTAACAGCACAGCAATGTACAAGTTGTGTACCTAATTAAATGATCTGTGCATCATTGTACTGCTATTAGTCACAAATGCTGCAAGTACTCCACATGTTTCAGGCCAACTAATGGCTATCTTCTGCATGACAATCAAGACCTGTGATTTGTAAATGGAATTGCCTGGACGGTATGCAGTTGCTAATCATAAGGGTGCATCGGAGCTTGAAACGAATGTTTGAATTACATGTCTGTCTTCTACACTGGGATCCTCACACCTAGGTACACATATTTCCTAACCCTGTGCCTCAGGGGGTGATGGACATGCAACACATACATTCCAACATCAAGGATAGCCAGGAAGCTTTGGACAGCTGTCCATGGGTTTAGTCAGTCCACCACAGGTAAGGAGGGCTGCCAACTAGGATTGAGTCAAACACTGGACAATCACATCCACATTTATGTTTCTAAATGTGGACAATTGTCAACATCATTAGATCTCACTGATACCTTTCCAAAAACAAGTACATTGATGCAAGCACCCATCTGGCCTTGACCTGCATGCATGCCTATGACATTTCACTCACGTGCCACATAAACAGGGCACAACATGTGGAGCTAGATGCTGCCAGGAAGTCAAACATACAGTCCTACATGTTCATTAGTTAACAGGGATACTCAAGTCTGTGGGTAAGACTTCGGCATCACTGGTCTGTGTGAATCAGGGTATGCCTTGCTGACTAAATCATGAAACTGGCCACCTTCAAATTATTCATTGACATACATGTAGCCAAAAATCACCATGTTCACCTGCCCATGCCTATAGCGCAGCCCTCGACTCCCAATATATGACTCTCCGCCACAGAATGTCCAACTCAAACATGGAACAAAATGTCAACCTCCCGTCAAGTCACATATCAGATCATGTGCCAGTACATCATACCTTGCAATGAGTCCATCACACAGGAGTCAACACATAACAGCTGCAAACACAACACTGGACAAACATATCAACACTTACTGGATACGTCTGGGTCCACAAATCGAGCCACTTCACCAATTGTATAGGGGGCGGTTCCACCTGTAAAACATGGAAGGGTGAAATGTGCTCAGTGTCTGCTCCCTGTACAAAACTTGTGTGTGACATTTTGTATGATAGAGTGGCACATCAGGCATGTAGACACCCCAACAGACATATTACTGCAAACATGCATTAACACTGTCACTCCAGTGAGTGATGAATCATGTTGTGCCAAACATGATTACTCAATTTTGTGCTGAATTATTTCTACAGAGTACTCCATTTCATCATTTGTTATTATGAGAGACATGCAAAGCCACATTCCTGGTGCACCAAAATACCAGTGACTCAGGTATTGTGGCTTGTGCATCAAGGGACAATGAGTTACTGTGTGATGCTCATGTGGGTTGAGTTTTGTTCAGGAATTAGTGTGCTTTCAATGGTCCATTATATGTGTGCCTGTGTTGTATGTAGGTTACATATTGACAGTGTACCAAGAGCCGTATATTCCGCCTATGACACCATGATGGAAGGGATCCTGTGTGTTACTTGATGACAATGTTACGCTAAACATGTATTGGCCATTTATCTAACTCAAAACAACAACAAAATATATGCTGACAGTGTCTAATTTGATCATCCTTGACAGAATGCATGGGCACTGGTGTAGTCATTGCACCTGAAATGTGCTCCTCTGGGCGCTGTGTACCAGGTATTGTAGATCACAGTATGCCACTTTCATTAACTTACATTTGCCAAGTTGGGTGTTCTGTGGTTATACAACCGAACTGACACTGTCCGCTAATTGAAACATGGTTTAACAAATGTCCTACTTTTGCAATCTTGATGAGGTAGGTCTTTATTTGTAACCACCTTGGGAATGGCGACACTCACAGGAATGCTGGCCTGCTGATCTTAGCATATCACCATGTCTGTGATAGCCTTTATATTGAGAACTTAACAATTGTACATATGCTGCACTAGATCAGCAGGGGTGTACCAAACGTAACCTAGCAAACTATTTTGTCACTTTAACCATATGATGGAAGCAGTCAGTGGTCCCTTGCACAACATCATACAAATAAATAATTTCTGACCATGCATTCACAAAGTTTAGGGATCCCATGAAGACCCATTAACTTTAGAAAATTGTTTGGCTATAAAGTGACACAGATGGCAAATGCACCAGCTCTGTACCAGCAATTGTGCCCAAGGCAAGAATGTTGGCCGATGCTACTCAATGATAGAATTTCTACGCCTACTCAGAAAAGCCACAAGATGAACCTGTGTACTGCTCCTGCAATCTGGTAGAATCCGGGCACAATTACTTTTGGTCATGTGAAAGATTGTCTGTCCAGACGTAAGCATACAGAAACAATGAACTTAGGGCCAGATGTTCTTTTTTTTTATGTGTAACATTTGCTTCATTTGTTTACGCTACAGTTGTGGAAAGTAGCACAAAAAATATAGATATTATCAAGTGTGCATTACATTGGCATCCATAATTAATTTAAATGCTGCACAAACCAAGTCGAAATATCAGCCTAAGATATTACCAGAGGTTAGGAAGATCTTTGTACGTATGGCCATGAATACCGTGCAGACATGCATTAAAAAATTTGGGGACTACTTTGGTTACTTGCATTAGCATGTGAAATACATCTCATTGCTGGTACACTGACAGGCCCTGAATAATACTTTTGTTTGTGGCGCACTATCATCATCTATTAACGTCAAAGCAGCACTAATTTACAAGATAAAGTTATCTTTTGTAAGTTTGTGCAGCTTTTGCGTCAACAAATGACGGTAATGCGTAGCAAAAATAGTATAAATCAGGGTCACTGTTTGTTCAACTTGCATTCCACTTGTCCACAAACATTGCATGAAGCATGTCACAAAATCTGCTACTGTCACTACAGAGCATTTACCTGTACACATTATTCTAATTTGTACTCACCAACAGGGCCACCAATCACCACACCCAGGTGGTCCAGCAGGTCTTGCTCTTGGGCCACCAGGTCAGCCCAGTGATGTTTCAGTTGGTGATCATTGCGCTGGCTATTGAACAGTCTTTTTAGGCGGTACAGCTCCTTTGCCCACCAGAGCCTCCTAGCCTCCGTGTGATACCCCTGTATCACCCTGCCACCAGCCTCCAACATCAGGGGGAGGAAGTGGCACACCAGCCACACAAAGGCCCCCAGCTCCTACTCACCCATTCTCCCAGACGTGGCCTACCCAACCTATCCAAAAGATTGGTTAGGAAAGGTAAAGAGGGAACAACAGAGAAAGGAGGTATACAAAGGAAAGTTAAAGAACCCACAAACAGCCCAACAATACCACAACTAACAATACCCACTAACACACTCCCAACAGTACAAAGACAAATCTAATCTAAAAAAATGACAAAAAGACACTTACACTGATTTACACAGACACTTACAAAAACAACAGATGACAATGGCAATAGCACACAGGAGACAAAAGCACAATATTGACAGACACATCTCTATACACAGCCACACAGTCTAGAAGAATCACAGACTGCAAAGTGAAAGTGAAAGTACACCCACTGTACAATTTCTGTAAACAGGATATCCTATTACATCACTTCCTGTCTCAAATGCGGTGCGTTTTTATTCTAATACTTGAAATTTTATGAGGCTTACGGGCTTTGCGTCAATATTTTGTGACGCATATGCCTAAAAATGACCCTGCATTCAAGGATCATTACATTTTTAATGGATAACTGATTTCATGGGGTGCAGTGTTGGAAATAACGCTAGGGACCAATCGATATATTATGGGTGTGAGCATCATTTTTTAATGCATATGCGTCATATTTTGATGCATATGTGTCGTTTTTGACGTTTTTGCGTTAAAAAATCGGTCTATAACTGTGGTTGTGTCTTTTTTCTGTTTTTAACATACATGAAGGCTATAACTATACAAAGATAGGATGTTATGACCTGCTGTGTGTGTTCTAGTGTTTGGGCACATGTGGCAGACCACACTACTGTGGACCATAATACTCATGTTGTTGTGCACGATTACCTATCTTAACTGACGCAACAGCAACACAAACTATTGGAATAAAATTAGTATTTCCCAGTTTGAGCAGGTGTTGCATCAATAGAGGATAGAAAGGCTACGCAACAAAAAAATTCACTCATGGCCTGTGTGTTTATGTCTGTGAATTGGCTATTTCAATTGTTGTTGTGCCTCTGTGTGAACGTCACAAGAAGTGTTTTGCATACTGTGCTTGTATGAATGTGTTGTAATTGTGAATATCCATCAGATGCCATTCATTGAGGTACATCAGTCATAATATGTGTTTGTTATATCTGTTGCGTCTTATGCTGTGTGAACTTCCCTGACTTTGAGGACAAAACATCTCCATGACAAAGGATAAATAGTGGATGGTTGATAAAGGCAATGTCTGAAATGTAACCCATTGAATATAATGAAATGTTGGATACCACTTCATGGTCACTTGTGTATACTACCCATGAGTCAGGCACTTGAACATGCTAGATAGGTACAGTGTTTGTGACACAGAGTCTTAAATCCAATCCAAAAATATTTTGGTACACCACAGTTAGAGTCAGGTACATGACCTATGTTTCTCCTGTGGCTGTATGAGGACCAGCAGACCATGCTGCATGTGTTCACATATTTTCAGTGGTTCATTGCAGAAAGGTGTCCAGTTCAAGTGTGTGGCCATGTGTACCCTGTGTCAGTATTGGCCTCCATGTTGTCATAGTTATGTGCAGATCTAGTCATGAGTCTGTGGAGCCATTCCCTCAATTAACAGAGTATCCTTCAAAGCAGATTTGACCTAACGCCAAAGATCAACTAATGACACACATGGTGATAGTCCAGCTATGGCACTGCAGATCTTTAATAAGGCTGACGACAGGGCAACCTTGGTGTGCTCAAAAACTTTATGGATGAGTAATAGGTAACAGGCAGCTTTCATCACAACATGTGTACACAGGGTGGTCTTGAAAATTCCAACTGCAACAGGGAATATCAGTCCCTCTGTGCTAATAATCTCACAGCTAGTCACCATGCAAGCACCATCAAAAGGTGGCAGCAGAAGTGATCCTGTGTGTGGACCGTCAGGACACAAACATGTTTTGTCCTCACATACACATTGGCAAGCCTTGTTTGTTGTGCTGGAGGCACCATACCAAATCCATGCATACAGCCATAGCACACTGTCAGTGTTTGGCAAAAATAATTACAAGCAAAACCAGACAAGGGATGGGGGCTGGATTAGGCCATTTCCCAGAATTGATTACGATGAGTAACATGGTTAAAATATACTATCTATTTGAGGATTCATTGTAGACCTACCACACACAATAACCCACGAGGCAAGAGAGGGCATGGAAAGCAACTATGAGACAAATGTAGCCACAGGAAACCTCTATGTTTAACGCAAGGACTGGAACCAGTCTGGCTAACAGGATGCAGGCTCTGTCAGGAACAAACATGAACAAGGCAAATACACAGTGAGCAGACTCTGACTGAGACAAGTAGGAACAACTTTGTGGGAACTAAAAACTGTTTGTGCTGTGGTCTGCAACGTTACACAATCCCACAAGGGCTCTGGTACATAAATGATTTGTACGCAAATGCACAAGAAGGAAATTCTGAAAATGGCAGCTTCTAAGCAGTTCCAGGCAGCAGCAAGGGCATGGCAGGTTCAAATGGCTGGTCTGCATGGTAGTGCTCACAGGTGTGTGCAGCTTCAGTCTCTCACAAGTCCTGGAGTTGAGAATCAAGTTCAAAGGGCCAAGTGGACCTTTCACATGGGAAGCAATGGACAGCTGATTACAGGTCTTACCGACTACCAGGTAGAGCATTATTTGACCTGAAGTCCATGCAGACTGATGAACTACAACTATGGCATGCCATCCTGAAGTGGGAAGCACAGAGGAGTCAGAATGGGGGTCTAGGTGTGTGTAGCTGAGGTATCTCAGGGTACAGATAGTCCATTTACAGGGCTCCCTAGAGAAGGGTAGGGAGAGACTTAAAACATGGCAGTGGCAGGACTTATTACCTGGCATTGACTGCGCAGGGCATGTTTTGTGAGCAATGCTTGTCATACCTAGGGCACTCGTGCTATCCATTTTCAGCTTAGATGGACTTCTTGTCACACATTCTCCTTGCAGAGATAGCTGATGTCACACTTACTACTGTCAGGGGTCTGGTCATACATTCCTGTTACCAATGCAATAGCACATCCACTGCCTCATGTATGAGACACTTTTTTTCCCTTATGATTGATGGTGTCTTAGGTGTGTGTCATGTGCTGCAATGGAGCATGTTGGCAACATGGATGTGTCTCATATCTGGGGTCCTCTGATATTGCCCTTCACATGTGAAATAGTCAGGCTATATGTAATTTACACTGTGTGTGATGTTTACTGTACATTCATACCCATCAAATGTGATGTGACTTTTTTAGTATCCTAATGTGTATTTCTGCAATGCTCCATGGGGCTAAACTCTGATTATGATTGCTAGGGATCATGTGATGCATACAAAATTACCTAGAGAATGATTGAGTGATGAAGTTAGGTGTTTAATGACATATGATAACAAAGTAGTGATGGAGACTATAGTTAGAAGAAGTTTTGTACAATGTGTTGTCTGCGACACAATCCTTCAGCAGTGTTTGGATGTTCCCCCCTCATTTTCATGGACAGCATCCTCCTCTTCCTCCTCTTCAGGCATTTCTGGGTCTGGTTCATTGAGGGGAATTTTCCTCCTTACACAAATATTGTGCAGGATGGCACAGGTCAAAATGATCTTGCAGACCATTTCAGGTGAATCTGGACTTCAGGATTCCAAAAGTCCTCTCAACTATGGTGCATGACCTACAATGTGCCTCATTATAGGCACGCTCTGCTGCTGTGCTTGGGTTTGCAAATGGGGTCATGATCCATGGCTGGATCCCGTAACCCAGATCAGCTGAGAGTGAAAATGAGGGTGAATATTTGGTTGTTGGTTGCACCTGGATTATCACTTTGCAAGGCAGTTGTTATCTTGTGTCGTCTGTGACTCATCTGTGTTTGTGGTATTGTGTGGGATCCTAGGCTTCTAAGATGTTCTTTCTGCATTGGGTTGTTTAATTATCAAAACTGGTGTTTGGCTGATTGACCTGATATCAGCGGTATATTTCTGAACCTGCAGTTCAGTGTGTATCTCTCATGCATTAAGTCATGTGAAAGAAGTGTCCATGTGCCTTCACTGGAGGTGACTTGATACTTCCACAGACACAATCGATTCCACTGTGGTGGTAACATGGTTGTACTATTTGGGCTGAACATCCCATCAAATTTGACATATATAATTGCATGTGAAATGCAGTAGTGAGGCCCTATGATTTGGCTAGGTGACAATGTACAACACATCTCCATAAGTTGGCAGCACTGAAGTGTTCACAATTGGCAATGCACAATTAACCCATGTGTGACAAGTTCTATGCAAACCTATTTTTGTGCCCTCACCGAGTTGCCTCATGTGCAAACATGTACCTACACTACTGAATTTGCTCCAGGTAAGCTGGCTAAATTGGTTGTGTGGGTGAAGGTTTTAGTGTCAGAAGGTCCATGTGCCTGTACATCTGTTATGTATATGGGGAATTGTCTCAATCTGTATGTGTAGCAGTGTGCACTTTGCATTAGTGTCACATCCACATGTTTTCATAGCACAGTCCACTTCCTTATTGCTAGCGAGCAACGTCACCCCAGGAGTGATGTGAGATGTTGGTACTGCCTCAATGATTCCATGCCACCTTCATTAGAGTCAGCATCATCATGCTATGTGTCTCATGGTGTTTGACCTGCAGCAAAACACATTACACACCCCTTCCACAGTACATATTGCTTGGAAGGGTGTGTGATTGAGTGTTATTGATTTGATATTGGAAGATTCATCTTCCAAGTTGTACTGCCAGTTAAGGCCATGTCATTGTCACTGTGTGGTTTTAAATTGGTCCCTTGTGGCTCTGGAGTGGCATCCCTTGTTATTTGCATCTGTCATTAGTCCATAGGTGTGTATTCCATTGGGTCAGGATATCAAACTTGACTACCAGTGTCACAACCTCAGTGTCTTCCTGGCCATGTGTCAAAGTAGTGGTGTATGTGTTGTGTGTCCTACAGGGTTGCTGTGCTGTGTGTATATAACTAGGTTTCTGTACTTACCAGCAAGTAGGCCATTGCCATATCATCCATCCTGGAAGTGCTGATTGATGGTGTTGTGGCAGAATATGAGTTAACGCATGTACACTCCCAGGATACTTTTCCACGATGTTGGTGATCAATCCACGGTGATCCACAATGACCTGCACATTAATGTAGTGTGTGCTTCCTGTTGTGGTATAGATCCATTGCAGCAGGTAGCACAATCCGTACATGTGTGCAGTCAGTGGCACCAAGCACGTGCGGGAAGCCATTGATTTGATAGAACCCCTGTTTGGTCTCCTGCTGCTTCTGCTGTGTGTTGGGGAAGCTGATGTGGCGGGTGTGAGGGAGATGATGGCATCAAGTACCTTGGGAAGGAAGGCAGAGATTGAGGGCTGTGAGATCCCAGCAACCAGGGCACCAGTGGTTTGAAAAGAGCCAATTGTCAACATGTGCAGGACAGCTAGCAGCTTGGTCTCTGGTGGAATGATGTGGGGTGTCTGCAAGTTGGGTCCCAACTGTGGCTCAATGTGGCGCAGCAGCTGCTGTATGGCTTGCCAGTTTAATGTGTACCTCTGGATGATATGTGGCCCTGAAGGGTTGTCCTGGTCCTGAATATCGTCTCCTGCCTTCTGTGTTGCCTTTTGGGTCCCTGTTGGTGTGGTGGAAGCTGCTGCTGTTGCTCCTGTGCTCTGCGTCTTTATGCATGCTGGATGAACAGCACCTCCATGTCTTCCTTTTTGGGCTCTGATGTTGCTTGTGTGAGTTTTCCTTAAGTAGTGGTGTGGTTGCCCCATCTTAACGCCTGCCCTGACCCAGGTGTTAAATTTTGATGCAAATCGGGATTTGCCCCATTTTCCGGCTCCGCCTCCCAGCCGTGCACCATTTTTGCGCTGTTGGATAAATAAGTCATTTTTTAGATAGGAACGCCTAGGTTGCATCTCATTGACGCAAGGCGGTTTCAAGCATTCAGAAAATGACGCACACTTGGATATTTTGATTTTAGACAGGTCTAGCATCAAAGTATAAATATGGTGTTAGCTTTGCGCCGAATTTGCATTAAAAAAAATTACGCAAATCCTTTGCAAACGGAGTATAAATATGGGCTTAAGAAACGTATGCATCCACTTCCAAACTGCTTTAAAGTATCTGTAGGAAATGATTTCTGATCACTCACTCACAAGAAAAACACAAACAGCGTCATACAAAATGCTCCCCAGTCACTTAAAAATGTAAAATTAAGAAAGAGTAGTAACTGGCATTTAAAGGGTCTGCAGAGGGTACAGAGGGATAAGCCCAGCAAGTCATAGACATTGAAATCAAAATAAAGTCCATGTGGCAGACTTAAATTAATTCTCGGTTGATGGCCATTTGGTAACTCTCTGTTGTACATAAAAAAATGCATCAGCTCCATCGGCGCTAAATGAGCAATATCCATTATTATCTAAGTGCATCTAAATTGACACCAGGTCTGTAATACATATTGGGACATTGGCGCCCTTCACCCAACAATGCAAGTGCTGTCAGAACAGAGTGTAACAGTGCTCCGATTAAAAAAACGTGTCCTCAGTGCAGGTGCCAACAGAGTTTGCTGAGGAGGGTCCATTATAGAAGGAAGAGCTGCACTCCAAACGGTGGCTCTCCTTTCACTAGAGGCAAACTGGCATCTGTTTGAAGAGTGGGGAATGTGTCTGCCTTCTGGAACGTTCAGTCTCTGTTACTGCCCCAACCACAGAGGGATGCCAGGGGGTTTTCTCTTAGTCCACCCTCAGCTGCACTGACTGGGCTGTATCTCTGAGAGTCCTTTGCCTCTGCGCCCGCATCTGTAATAAGGCTTAGGCACAAATGCAAAGTGTTCTCTCATTTTCATAGGACCACTCCCCATGCCAATTATTTAATGCCAATTTGTGATTACGCCAGCATAAAATGTATGCCATGATCTAAATTATAGAATGTGGAGAACAAACAATTGTGTTCCTAACTATGGGTCACAGGTGCAACAGCATGCTGTTCTTAGTGACCCTCTCCCCTCAGCATTACAATGATCAAACTTTTGCGACAGGAGTACTCGCGGGAGAGAAAACAGAATACTAAAGTATCTAAGAAAGAACTGATGGCAAGCTATTTCACATATCAGCTGTTGAGTGGGGCTTTTTTAGGAGCTTATACGAGTTCCAAAAATGGCCTTGTGCAACCCTAGCCATATCTATGCCCTTTATTTACCACTTTCAGTATATGATATTTGCTGATTTTGCCCACTTTGCATGTTATTGCTATTGATAATTTAGCACCTGTATTGTGCCCAATCTATAATTGCTGTGACATACACCTTGTATGATTTTTTCAGGCACTAATGTCTTTGGGATCAACATTCATGTGATATTACTTCCTGTGATGTCATTACCTGGTCAAAGTGAGTTTGATATAACTTAACTATCCATATGACTTTGGTGAAATAATGTTGACAGCTACAATATAGAATTCCAGCTTAACTGATGAATCAACACAGCAAGAGGATTTGCAGTGCTTTTAATAGTGAAAATAATGCACCTTACTTGGGTGCGCCTTTCACCCGCAAAGGCCTTTTTAGTAGAATTGATAATGGTTGTAACATTTTAACAATTGCCGGGTATAATTTTGTTTACAGTTTTGCTACTATCTATCTTAAGCAATGTCATATGCTGTGCATTCAATAATTTGTGAACCATAGTAATGCATTACTCTCAAAGTGATAACCTAAATTCACTCATATTGATACACATTGGACCTGATACAGCAGCTGTGGCTTGCACTTACCTGCAAGCAGATGCTGCTGATTCCTTTTTGCAGTGGTGGGGTGATCAGCGGGGCACTCTAAGAAGGACCTTAGGTGCATCCACAAAGCTCTCAATTGTGGTCCGTTTTAAAGCAAAAAAAAGTACTCACCTATTCCAGTCTTCACAGGTACCACAGTTCCACAGCAAGTGGTCTCTGAGCCAACCCCCCTAACCAATCTAGATGCTGCTCTCACACACACACACACACACACACACACACTAGGCGTCCGTACTGGAAGACGCCGCTTTTCTCAATAGATATCTGCCGTCCCAGCAAACTGGGGATTTTGAACATAGATTGGATATTAGTCACGCTGGAAGTTCATATTGGATTGGTATTAATTGATAAATACTTGCCTTTAAATTGTGGTTGATTTATAAGCCCTGAAGAAGTCGTAAGGGATTTAAACATTTCCCAAGACGAAACACGTGTTGGCTGGATGTACAATCTACCTTTGATGTTCTGAACTTGTGAATAAATCTTTGGATTCATCAATGGACTCTGGAATTTGCTCTATGAGACATGGACCTTTATGATATTGTCTATTTATCATATTAATTTATACATGGTTCTTTAAGAGGGGACCCTCACTGTGTATTGTATTTGTTGTGAGGTTGTGTATACCTTAAGGGTAGGGTGTTTCCCTTGTGTGGTTCCCCTGTCACAACACATAGGGTACAGTGACATCCTTAGCGCCATATCTCCTCACCGTGCACCCCATTAACTTTTTCTAGATGCTGCTCTCATACTGTTAACCAGCATGGGAGAAATGCCAGGACTGGTTGCAGTGGGCAGGGTCAGCGCTCCTACAGGCACTGGAGGTCTGTGCCTACTCTCCACCCAGCTCATGCGAAGAGGTTTAAAGTGAGCATGTTTGACTGACCATCGCAAGACAGACGGCCAAAATTACATGTGCACTTCAAACAAAAAGTGTGCATCACCCCCCTGCTGCCAGTCAGAAGTGATGGCCCTCCTAAGCTCTTGGTTCAGTCTGGGTGGTTGCACTGAATAATAGAACAGTAATACAATTATTTTATCACTGTTTTATTTATTCATTTTTGCTTTGCTAGCAGCTAGGTGAGAGAGGCTTCTCTGCCCTAATGGAGGCACCAACTCTGCCTGCAAGACCAAATCTCAAGAAGCGATGTGGAGAGGAGAGCAGGAGCCACACAATGGAAAGGGATTGGCTAGACAAATAGGAGGGTGCAGGCAGTGGGGAAGGCAGGATCATGGAAGACTGATGGGTGGAGCCAGCAACCCCTGGGGATCTAACAAATAAGAGAAAACTGACATTGTTAGAGCACAAAGACATAAAAAGAAACAGGAGCATTGGAAGAGGACTCAGGGGAGTGGGAACAACATGAGTGACAAAGTCTTGCATCGCTGCCTTGTTCACAGTGATAAATAATATTATGTGTTATAGTAAAATGAGATATAAGTGGGTGCTAAAAGGTTCCCACTGACCTGGTCAGTAAACTTCTCTGCCTCCCGTGGCTCCACCTCTAATTAGAGCCCTTGTTCCTCTGAACTCCTGACCTCTTTCAGGAATGCGAGGCCCTCCTCCACCCGCAGGCTTCTGCTCAGCTGTGCTCTCTCTTCCGTGTCTGCCCCCTTTGTGCTCCTTTTGCCGTTCCCTCTACACAGTGCTCCTTTTGCCTTTTGCTTTACACTCTTTCTTCGCTTTTCCCTCACCTCACTCCGCTCTCTCTCTCTCACTCTCGCTCTCACCCCCTCTTTTTCCCCACCACTGCTGCCCTTGCGGCCCCGCCAGCCTCCTCCTTACCACACTGCACTCCCGTCGCTTATGCCCGCACCCTTTTTTTGAGCCATTTTTGTCCCCACTCCCACCTCCCAGCTGTCCTTTCCTCCCCCCAACGTACTTAATGGCGGCAGCTGCGCAGTAGGACGAGCAATACCACTGACCTGGTCAGTGAACTGCTCTGCCTCCCGTAGCTCCACCTGTAAGTAGAGCCCTCATTCCTCTGAACTCCTGACCTCTTTGAGGAGTTCAAGGTCCTCCTCTACCCGCAGGCTTCTGCCTGCGCCTCATCTCTGGTGTCTAGATCTCTGGTGTCTAGTGGGAGAGCTCCGCTTTCCTACAGGGCTGCCCTCTGCCTCGCTTCTCATTTTCTCTGCTCCACTTTCTGTGTGCTCTCTCTTCCGTGTCTGCCCCTTTGTGCTCCTTTTGCCGTTCGCTCTCCACAGTGCTCCTTTTGCCTTTTTTTTTACACTATTTCTTTGCTTTTCCCTCACCTCACTCCCCCCTCTCTCTCTCCCTCACCGCTGCTGCCCGGTGGCCCCACCCCCCTCCTCTCTCTCATGCTGTACTCCTGCCGCTGCTGCCCCTGTGGTCCCACCCCCTTTTTTTACTTCGTTTTTGCTTCCGCTGCCGCCTCCCATCTGTCCTCTCCTCCCCCCTCCCTACTCAATGGTGGCAGCGCACAGCAGGAACGCCGGTCAGAAGACCGCCATAACACCGCCGCGGCCGCGGGAAACCGCCATGGTCATTCTGACCCGCAACAGGCAAACTGCCAAAAACCCGACATCCACAAAAGTCCACCACACCAACGGCCAGCGAAAAACTGGCGATGACCAAACCTCCACCGTCACGCTAACAGAAATACGCCCATTCTATTCCGACCCACGATTCCACGCGGTGGTCTTTCAACCGCGGTATTCCATTGGCGGTACACACCGCCGCGGTCAAAATACACACACAGCTCCAAAACACTGCCACATTGGACATTTTGAAATACACACACCTGATACACATACAAACACCACTCCCACACACCCAACACAATATAAAACACACACCCACATCACCCACAAACCCCTACGACCACCATTTATTGACTAAGGCCAGAGAGAGACACCACCAGCTAGTACAGAGCATTCACAGGCACATTACACCATCACTCACACAACATCCATGCACAAAACACCACACACCACCACACTCACCATACTCATCACCACAAACACCACCCCACACCTCATCCACACCACCCCATGGCACCCCAAAGACACCCCAGGTTTTCAGACGCTGAACTCAGGGTCATGGTGGAGGAAATAGTTCGGGTAGAGCCCCAGCTCTTCGGGACACAGGTGCAGCACATCACCATTGCCAGGAAGATGGAGCTATGGCAAAGAATAGTGGACAGGGTCAACGCTGTGGGTCAGCATCCACGAAATCGGGACGACATCAGGAAGCGGTGGAACGACCTACGGGGGAAGGTGCGTTCCATGGTATCCAGACACAACATCGCGGTGCAGAAGACTGGCGGCGGACCCCCACCTCAACCCCCAGAATTTACAACATGGGAGGAACAGGTCTTGGCGATCCTGCATCCTGAGGGCCTCGCAGGAGTAGGCGGAGGAATGGACTCTGGTAAGTCTAATCTCAACTACTTCATCCCCCCCCACCCACCGGCATGCCAAATCATACCCCCACCCTCCCCCCCCACCCCCATCACACATCCTCCTTGCTAATGTCCCACCATCACAACCCACCCATCCCAACACCAAGCCCTGCATGCGACCACAAACCATGGACACCCATCACCTAAGCATGCCCACTGCACATACCCATCTCCCCCGAAACCACCGTCACAACAGCCCCCACAAGGGAATGCCAGCACTGGGGTACACGGGCAGCCACCCATTGCACGCTATGGCACACACAGAAGCAATAACCATACTCTTATACCCCTGCAGGACCCGAACGCCACAACACCACCCAGGAGGGTCCAGAAATGTCCATTCTACCCCCAGAAGAGGCCCACAGTGATGACAGCAGCTCTGTCTCCCTGGACCCAGATGACCAGCCCGGCCCATCGGGGACCTCGGGACAGTCGGTTCCCCTCAGACAGCCACAGGCCACAGCAGACCTACCCCCCTCTGGGAACACCAGCACAGCACCCACCCAGCGGGCCCATGCCTCTGTCTCCAGGACACGTCAAGCAGCGGTGTGTCCACCACTACAGGGCACCCAGGTTAACCCACCACCCCAACAACAACAGGGACCTGGGGGCAGTGGTAGTGGGCACACGGTCCAGGGGACAGAGGCCCAGGGAAACAGGGGAACTGGGAGGGCTACTGTGCGACAGGGGGGGGACAGGCCCAGGGAACCCACTCTCCACGACGCCCTATCCTCCATCATGGGAGCATATCACCGCTCCCAGGAGACGATGGCGACGGTCCTGGCCAGGTTCCAGGAGATCCAGGTACTGCAGGAGGAACAGTTTATGGGGTTCAGGGAAGAACTCAGAAACATCAGTTCCGGAATGGGCACCATCGTTGTGGCTCTCAATCAGATTGTCAGCACATTGCGGGACCATGTGGCACCACAAAGGGCCCCTGTCACTAGCATGGACCAAGAACAGGCTACCACCTCCGCCGGCGCTAGTGGACAGGGGGCCCCGACACAAGAACAATAGGCCACCAGAACCCCACCCCCTGCAGAAGGAGATCCACCCGCAAGCGGGGCCTGAGATCTAGGAAGAAGACAGAGTAGGATGCCAAGACCCCCGCCAGGAAAGGATACCCCCTGATTGTCATCCCACTGTCCCACATTGTCACCCTGTCCAACCTTAAACTGCCCCAGCTCCACCTTCCACAGGCATATGGACAATGCACCTGTGAGACTGAAAATCTGGACTCTGCCATGGACATTCCTCCACCATCACCCATCACCGAATTGCAACCATTACCCAAAATTGAGCACTTTAATAAACACACTTAATGCACAAAAATAATCTGGAGTCTGCCTGTATTTTTGAACAAATGTATTACACAGAACCGTGCCAAAATGTCAAGTTACATTGTGATGACAACATACCACTGTCACACAGCTGTAGTCCATGGGGAAACAAAGCAGAGGTCACGGAGTGGGGCCCACATGTCTGAAATTGGAAGGGAAAGTCACAACTCAGTTAACATACACTGGGGGGAAACTCAGACAGTAGAGAGGCAGGAGACTTTAAGAAAATGTAAAATGCCGGTGTTGATTCTTACCTGTCTGTCATTGAAAATACTGCTGTACTACTGTGTCCCTGTTGTCTGTGTCGTCCTCTTCGTCTTCCTCCTCTTCACTCTCCGTAGGCTCCACAGCTGCCACAACCCCACCATCTGGACCATCCTCCTGCAGGAAAGGCACCTGGCGTCGCAAAGCCAGGTTGTGAAGCATACAGCAGGCCACGATGATATGGCACACCTTCTTTGATGAGTACATTAGGGATCCACCTGTCATATGGAGGCACCTAAACCTGGCCTTCAGGAGGCCGAAGGTCCGCTCGATCACCCTCCTAGTACGCCCATGGGCCTCATTGTACAGTTCCTCTGCCCTTGTCCTGGGATTCCTCACTGGGGTCAGTAGCCATGATAGGTTGGGATAACCAGAGTCACCAATTAGCCACACACGGTGTCTCTGAAGTAGTTCCATCACGTAAGGGATGCTGCTATTTTGCATGATGTATGCGTCATGCACTGACCCAGGGAACTTGGCATTTACATGGGAGATGTACTGGTCAGCCAAACAGACCACCTGGACATTCATGGAATGATAACTTTTTCTGTTCCTGTACACCTGTTCCCTCGTGCTAGGGGGGACCAAAGCAACATGTGTCCCATCAATTGCACCAATGATGTTGGGAATATGTCCAAGCGCATAGAAATCAGCCTTCACTGTAGCCAAATCGCCCACCTCAGGAAAAACAATGTAGCTCCGCATGTATTTCAGCAGGGCAGACAACACTCTGGACAACACCTTGGAAAACATAGGCTGAGACATCCCTGATGAAATGGCCACTGTTGTTTGAAATGACCCACTTGCCAAAAAATGGAGTACTGACAGAACCTGCACTAGAGGGGGGATCCCTGTGGGTTGGCGGATGGGTGACATCAGGTCTGGCTCCAGCTGGGCACACAGTTCCTGTATAGTGGCTCTGTCAAGCCTGTATGTCAGTATGACATGTCTTTCTTCCATTGTCGACAGGTCCACCAGTGGTCTGTACACGGGAAGATTCCTCCATCTCCTCGCAAGTCCCAGTGGACGGTGCCTAGGAAGGACAACATGGAGCACAGAGTCAATCAACCCACAGCTACGTTCCCACAGCTTGCACAGTACACGATTCTCAATGCATTGAATGGCTTGTATGAGTGTTGATGCAAGGCCTAGGCATGTGTGACGCAGTAGAAATTAAGATATGGGGGCCCTTGAAATGGCGGCTGCCTGACCTGTGAAGTGCGACAGTGGGATGTGAGGTCAATGCGCTGGCGTGGCACACCGTGGCGATAGGCGGTCGAAGACCGTGGCGCAAAGCCGCATTGGTTAACATTGAACCCTATGGGTTTCAGGAGCCAATGACGATGTGCGCCGGCGGTCGCGGTACGCCCCGTCGCGGTACGCACCGCCGCGGGCGTGACCGCCATTTTCTATCTGCTTAATCACTCGATACCTGATCATCCACAGGAGAGGACCTATACTGCAAGTGCTGCTGTGACCTCGGTCTGGAAGAGACAATGGCTGCTGCGACTGGGGAAAGGGCCCCTGCCTTCACTTCTGAAGAATTGGAGAAACTCGTGGATGGGGTCCTCCTCCAGTATGCGCTACTCTACGGTCCTCCGGACCAACAGGTAAGTACACTGGGACCATGCTTTGTGGCCAATGCCTGGGTTGAGTAGGGTGAATGAAAGATGGTGGGGAGGGTAGCGAATGAGGCATGCATCAAACGACAGATGAGAGCATGTGCCACATGGCAAGGGTGGGGATGGGGGGCCACTCACATCGAGCATGCAGAAGGTGATGATTTTGTATTTTCTCCCCCTGTACATGTCACATCGGTCAGCGCCCATCCGAAAATCGACATTTGGCGTGCCATCGCCAAGGACGTCCGGACCCTGGGGATCCACAACAGACGGGCACCCACTGCCGGAAGAGGTGGGAGGACATCCGCCGCGGGAGCAGGAAGACCATGGAGGCTCTGCTGGGGATGGCCTCCCAACGTAGGAGGGGTGCCAGTCGTACCTTGACCCCCCTGATGTACCGGATCCTGGTGGTGGCCTACCCCGATTTGGATGGGCGCGTGAGGACATCACAGCAGACACAAGGGGGTGAGTACAAGCACATTCTGCTGATTTTGCGCACATTGGAGGTGTCTGGGTGGGGGAGGAGGGCTGTGGATATGCCTAGGCCAGGGCGATTTCTGTAGGCTAGGCCCCTCCGTTAGGCATGGCCCTGTGTCCCCGCCCCCCACCTCTGTAGGTTGCCTAGTACATCTATTCATGGCCCTGTGTCACCTATGTGTGGAGTTGTCGTCCATTGGCTTGTAGGCCATGTCCCACGGATTGAGTAGTGTACTCCAAGTGCGCGGCGTAGTGCAGGGGGCTTCTGTGTCTGTCCTCTCCGCCAACGGTGTCGCCAATGCATGCACTCAACATGTATTTGTTTCTCCACCCCCCCTTTTTTGGTGGTCTTCCTGTTCATGTGTGCATTAGCATCATCAGGCGGAGGAGAAGTGGCATCGGAGCACGAGGGAGCTGCATCTCACATGGCCATGGAGGGCCATGCAACTGACTCTGATTTCACCAGTGAGACGGAGGGCGAGGGGAGCTCCACAGCGGGGACATTTGGTGACACCAGCGACACAGACACGTCCTCGGAAGGGAGCTCCCTTATGGTGGCGGCAACATCCGTGCCCACCGCAACAACAGGTACAGCCGCCACCCAGCGCACCAGCTCCGCCCTCCCAACAGCCCCTCAGCCTTCGCCCCGTGCCCGCTCACCCAGGAAGGTGGGCATCTCCTTTGCCCCAGGCACCTCAGGCCCTGCCCCAGTTACCCCTGCTGCCCTCAGTGAGGAGGTCATTGACCTCCTGAGGACGCTCATTGTTGGGCAGTCTACCCTTTTGAATGCCATCCAGGGTGTAGAAAGGGAGGTGCACCGGAGTAATGCATACCTGGAGGGCATTCATTTGGGTCAGGCTGCCCATCAGCGATCGTTCAACGCTCTGGCCTCAGCACTGACGGCAGCCATTGTCCCTGTCTCCTGCCTCCCTCCTCCAACTTCCTCAACCCAGTCCCACTGTACCTCTGCCTATCCCAGACACACCTACAGACCAGCCTGCACACACCTCAACACCCAAGGGAAGCTCATCCAGACATAAGCACCACACATCACACAAGCATTCACCCAAGCAACATCCACATGCAGACATGCCAACAGCCACTGCCTCCTCTGTGTCCCCCTCCTCCTCGTCTCCCTCCTCCCTCCCTGTGACGTCTCCACTCACACTTGCATGCACCACATCTTCAGCCACTACGTCCATCACCAGTACACCCACCAGTACACTCCTCACACGTGCAGTCACCACCCCCACTACCATTTACACGTCCCCTGTGTCCTCTCCCACTGTGTCTGTCACCCCCTCTTCCAAACCACACAAACGCAGGCAGCCACCCACCCAACAGCCATCCACCTCACGACAGCCTCCAGCACAAGCACCTGCACCTAAAGACACCAGACTTCACTCTCCTACAACCACATCCTCTTCCTCCACTCCCATACCCACTCCAACTACCTGTCCCTGTCTTTCTAAATTGATTTTCCTTTCCAACCTTGACCTCTTTCCAACAACTGACCCACCCCCTCCATCTCATAAGACTCCAATCAGCCACCACAAAACCTGGACCTACAAAGACAATAGTCCAAGGATTTTGGAGTCCACCACCTTCAAGGCCAGCTACTTCGGCTAGGAGTAAAGAGACGGCCAGCCCACCCCCTGAAAAAAAAGCGAAGAAAGCCAGTGCCCGGCGCGACAGGCCAAAGATAGCAGGCTCCAAAAGCACTACCCTGGCTCCGTCAGGGAGTGGGGTGCCAACTGGCACACCGCCAAAGGGAGGAAAGGGCCACAGACGAGCAGGGAAGGGTGGCAAGGGCAGCACGCCCGACAAGTCGGGCAGCAGGCAAGCTGCCCAGGAGGGCCTCACCAGCCCCATTCCAGGTGTGCAGGAGGACACCCACGGGCCCGGGACGGCAGCACAGGAGGGCCCCGCAAGCGAGAAGACAGATGTGCACGAAGGGCCCGGCAGCCACATGTCAGGTGGCGAGTGAAATCCATGTAATGGCCGGATCTGGTGACCTGGACACACATGTCAAGCACCGCTGAACAGGGCCCTTCAAGTCAAGAACCGCTGAACAGGGCCCTTCAAGTCAAGAACCGCTGAACAGGGCACCGCCGTCTCTGCACCGCTCCGCTGGGCCCTTCATGTCAAGCACTGCTCCGCTGGGCCCTTCATCTCAAGCACCGCTCCGCTGGGCACCGCCGTCTCTGCACCGCTCCGCTGGACCCTTCAACTTAAGCATCGCTCCGCTGGGCACCGCCGTCTCTGCACTGCTCCGCTGGGCCCTTCATGTCAAGCACCGCTCCGCTGGGCCCTTCATCTCAAGCACCGCTCCGCTGGGCACCGCCGTCTCTGCACCGCTCCGCTGGTCCCTTCATGTCAAGCACCGCTCCGCTGGGGCCTTCATCTCAAGCACCGCTCCGCTGGGCACCGCCGTCTCTGCACCGCTCCGCTGGGCCCTTCAACTCAAGCACCGCTCCGCTGGGCACCGCCGTCTCTGCACCGCTCCGCTGGGCCCTTCATGTCAAGCACCGCTCCGCTGGGCCCTTCATCTCAAGCACCGCTCCGCTGGGCACCACCGTCTCTGCACCGCTCCGCTGGGCCCTTCAACTCAAGCACCGCTCCGCTGGGCACCGCCGTCTCTGCACCGCTCCGCTGGGCCCTTCATGTCAAGCACCGCTCCGCTGGGCCCTTCATCTCAAGCACCGCTCCGCTGGGCACCGTCGTCTTTGCACCGCTCCGCTGGGCCCTTCAACTCAAGCACCGCTCCGCTGGGCACCGCCGTCTCTGCACCGCTCCGCTGGGCCCTTCATGTCAAGCACCGCTCCGCTGGGCCCTTCATCTCAAGCACCGCTCCGCTGGGCACCGCCGTCTCTGCACCGCTCCGCTGGGCCCTTCAACTCAAGCACCGCTCCGCTGGGCACCGCCGTCTCTGCACCGCTCCGCTGGGCCCTTCATGTCAAGCACCGCTCCGCTGGGCCCTTCATCTCAAGCACCGCTCCGCTGGGCATCGCCGTCTCTGCACCGCGCTCCGCTGGGCCCTTCAACTCAAGCACCGCTCCGCTGGACACCGCTGTCTCTGCACCGCTCCGCTGGGCCCTTCATCTCAAGCACCGCTCCGCTGCACACCGCCGTCTCTGCACCGCTCCGCTGGGCCCTTCAACTCAAGCACCGCTCCGCTGGGCCCTTCATCTCAAGCACCGCTCCGCTGGGCCCTTCATCTCAAGCACCGCTTCGCTGGGCACCGCCGTCTCTGCACCGCTCCGCTGGGCCCTTCATGTCACGCACCGCTCCGCTGGGCCCTTCATGTCAAGCACCGCTCCGCTGGGCCCTTCAACTCAAGCACCGCTCCTATGGGCCCTTCAACTCAAGCACCGCTCCGCTGGGCACCGCCGTCTCTGCACCGCTCTGCTGGGCACCGCCGTCTCCACCACCACTGGCCCATTGGCAGAAGGGGCAGGCCCGCATCTGTGTCGGGCAGGGCTGCACGAAGCACTCTGGGCACCATGCCTCCTCCAGAACCAGTGGAGTCTGTAATCCACTTGTGAGACTGTGGCTTTGCACTCCTCAGGATGGCACAGTGGCCAATCCACCCAATGTAGAGACTTGTGAGACTGTGGCTTTGCACTCCCCAGGATGGCACAGTGGCCATGGAGGCCCCTCGTGGATCTGGCGTCGTGGACTCATCTGGCTGAGGTGCCCCCCCTTCCCTTCCCCCTGAGGTGCCTGTAGTTTTGCTATCTGATGCCCCGGCAGTGTTCTCTCCATTGGAGTCGGGTATCCTGTGTGGGCTTTGCCCATGTGTTTAGGCCCATTGGCCCACGAACAATAGCTGATGACAATTTACAGATGAATATATAGTTATAGATGTTTGATATATTTTTTTACTTAGCCGTACAATATACTTCAAATTTCATGATCATTTTATTTTGTCTTTGCATTCTTCCGGGGGGTTTGGAGGTGTCACTCTGAGTTGTTGCTCTGCATTGATGTGTATGTAGTTGTGGGTGAGGGTGAGGGTGGGTGTGTCGCGTATGTGTGTCCCCGTAATTTTTTGCCTCCCCCTCCCCTGTGTCGTAGGTGCAGTACTCACCGTTGTCTTCTGCGTCAGCGTTCGTGCTCCTGGTAGAGGAGCAGGAAGACAATAGCTGGTAGGATGTGTAGTTCGGGTTCCATGCTGTCCAGATTCCTCGTGGAGTGTGTAGAGGTGAGCGTTTTCCGTTCGTAATGGCTGTTTCCGCCGTGTTTTTATCGGCGGGGCTAACGCCCCGGAAAAGGTGGCGGATTGGTGGGTTGTGATAGGGTGGGCGGTACATTGTCTCCCGCCTGTCTGTTGGCGGTGACCGCCGCGCTGTTTGTTTGTCCCGCTGTGGCGGTCGGAGTGTTAAAGTGGCGGTCTCTGTTGGCGGTTTCCGCCAGGGTCAGAATTCCATTTTTTTTACCGCCTGCCTGTTGGTGGGTTGGTTGCCGCTTTAACACCGACCGCCAGGGTTGGAATGACCCCCCAAGTCCTAGAATGAAAATCCAATGTAACCCCTGTTAGACCTGCCATCCTTAGGGTGGTCTTATCCCAGACTGTTTCTCTTTCACCTCCTGTTTTTGCTGCATCTTTTTGTTGGCCTTAGGACTCTTACCACTTCTAACCAATGCTAAAATGAACATGCTTCTCCACTAAACTTGGTAACGTTAGTATATTCGCTATTGGCATATTTTATTTATTTGTATGTCCCTTGTGAAGTGGCATACCATATACGCAGGGCCTGTAAATTAAATGCTACTAGTGGGCATGCAACACTCATTGTGCCACTTGCTCAAGTAGCGATGTAAACATGTCTCAGGCTTGACTTTGAAGGGCCTATGTGTATGGAAACTTCCACTTCGACTTGGTGTTTAAAACCTCTTGCCAAGCATTAAACTCCCATTTTATTATATATAAGTCACCTAAGGTAGGCTCTAGGAAGCCCATAGGCAGGGTGCTATGCAGGTAAAAGGCAGGACATGTATATTTAAGGTTTACATGTCCTTGCATTGAAAAACTCCCAAGTTGTTTCTGTGCTAGAGCAGGTGTTTTAACTAGGAATTATTAATGAGTGTTTATGTCATTTGAATAATGAATTATGTAGAAAATGAATAAGGTAGGAAAAATAATGCACGTATTTGAAAATGTGACCTCAAAGAAGGCCACCAGTATTCACAAGATGTACTAATTGATGATTTATACTTATGAAATATTGAAAATGTATTAGACTAATGTAGTAATATGTCATATTAAGGGTTATAGAGTGTTGGACTTTTTTGCTTATGCAAGGTCATCCCCAATCTTTTTGCCTCCTGCCTCCTATCTTTTCTGACCTGTTGCTGTTGGCTTTTGAACTCTGAGGACTTTACCACTGCTAACCAGTGTTAAAGTACATACTCTCTATGTGTAAATTGTATTTAATTGGTTTATCCATGATTGGCATATTTGATTTACTAGTAAGTCCCTAGTACAGTGCACTAGAGGTGCCCAGGGCCTGTAAATCAAATGCTACTAGTGGGCCTGCAGCACTGGTTGTGCCACCCACATAAGTAGCTCTGTAATCATGTCTCAGACCTGCCACTGCAGTGTCAGTGTGTGCCGTTTTAACTGTAAATTCAACTTGGCAAGTGTACCCACTTGCCAGACCTAAACCTTCCCCTTTCTTACATGTAAGGCACCCCCAAGGTGGGCCATAGGTATCCCCAGGGCAGGGTGCAGTGTATGGTTAAGGGGGGACATATAGGGGGTCATTACAACATTGGCGGTAAAAGCCGCTTACCGCCGTGCAGAAGACCGCCAACACACCGCCGTGGCCGCGGAATTCCGCCACAGCTATTATGACCCACAGCTCGGAATCTGTCAAAATCTAGACACCCACACAACTCCGTCACACCAAAGGTCAGTGATAAACTGGCGATAACAAAACCTCCACCGTCACGCCAACAGGAATATGCCCACACTATCACGACCCACGAATCCATGCAGCTGTCTTTCAACCGCGGTATTCCATTGGTGGTACACACCACCGCGCTCAAAATACAAACACATTTACAAAACAGTACCACATTGGACAAATCGAAATACACACACCTAATACACCTACACACACCACTCCCACACACCCAATACAATATAAAACACACACCCACATCACCCACAAACCCCTACGACAACAATTGCGACAGAAGGCCAGAGAGAGACACCACCAGAAACAACACTAGCATCCACAGGCACTCAACACCATCACTCACACAACATCCACGTACCTCACACAACACACCTCTAAATATCACCCCACACATCACAACACACACCTCACACATCACTCACACCACCCCATGGCACCCCAAAGACACCCCAGGTTTTCTGAGGAGTAGCTCGGGGTCATGGTGGAGGAAATCATCCGGGTAGAGCCACAGCTATTCGGATCACAGGTGCAGCACATCACCATAGCTAGGAAGATGGAGCTATGACGCAGAATTGTGGACAGGGTCAACGCAGTGGGACAGCACCCAAGAACTAGGGATGACATCAGGAAGAGGTGGAACGACCTACGGGAGAAGGTGTGTTCCGTGGTCTCAAGACACCAGATTGCGGTTCAGAGGACTGGCGGGGGACCCCCATCTCCTCCCCCAGAACTAACAACATGGGAGGAGCAGGTCTTGGCTATACTGCATCCTGAGGGCCTTGCAGGAGTAACTGGAGGAATGGACTCTGGTAAGTCAAACCTTTAACTACCATATCCCCCACCCTACCTGCATGCTATCACATACCCCCACCCTCGCCCTCACCCCCATCACTCCAACTCCCCACACATGTCCCACTATCACAAACCACACATCCCAAACCCAAGCCCTGCATGCAACACCAAAGCATGGACACCCATCACCAAAGCATGTCCACTGCACATACCCATACACCCCCTTAAACCATTATCACAGAAGGTCCCACACAAGAATGGAAGCACTGGGGTACAGGATGACCCACCCATTGCACACCATGCCACACACAGATGCAATAATCATGCCTTTACTTCCCTGAAGGACTCCTACCCAACGTCACCGGACAGGAGGGTCCAGACATGTCCACTCCACCCACAGAAGAGGCCCACAGTGATGACAGCAGCTCTGTCCAACTGGATCAAGATGACCAGCCCGGCCCATCTGGGACCTCGAGACAGTCGGTTCCCCTCACACTGGCACAGGCCACTACAGAGCTTCCCCCCTCTGGAAACACCAGCACAGCACCCACCCAGTGGGCCCATCCCTCTGTCCCCAGGACATGTCAAGCAGCAGTGTGTCCACCACTACAGGAAAGCCAGGGTAACCCACTGCCCCAACAACACCAGGGACTTGGGGGCAGTGGTAGTGGGCAAACGGTTCAGGGGACAGAGGCCCAGGAACATAGGGGAACTGGGAGGGCTGCTGTGCGACAGGGGGAGGACAGGCCCAGGGAATTCACTCTCCACGAGGCCCTCTCCAACATCCTGGGAGCCTACCACCATTCCCAGGAGACGATGGCAACGGTACTGGCCGAGTTTCAGGAGACCCAGCGGCTGCAGGAGGAATAGTATTTGGGGTTCAGGGAGGAACTCAAATCCATCAATTCCACCTTGGGCACCATTGTAGGGGTGCTGAAGGAACTCATCAACACCAGGAGGGACACGGTGGCACAACAAGGGGCCCCTGACACTAGCCTGGATGATGAACTGCCCACCACCTCTGCCGGCGCTAGTGGACAGGAGGCACCGCCACGGACCACGACACCAACACCCCACCCCCTGCAGATGGAGAACCACCCTGCAAGCGGTCCCTGAGATCCAGGACAAAGACAGAGAACAATGCCAAGACCCCCTCCAAAAAATGAGACCACCCTGATTGTCATCTTTCTGTCCCACTTTGTCACCCTGTCCATACTTAAACTGCCCTAGCTCCACCTCCTATGCCCCTTTGGACAATGCACCTGTGAGACTAATAGACTGGACTCTGCCATGGACATTCCTCCACCATCACCCCTGTCCATTTTACAACCCCCTCCACTATTTAGCACTTAAATAAATACCCTTAAATCACAAAACCATCTGGAGTCAGTCTGTGCTTTCGAAAATGTGTATTTGCAATAACTGTGGAAAAATGCTATATCCAATGTAATGTCAACATACCTATGTCACACAGCTCTAGTCCATGCGGAAACAAAGCAGAGGTCACACAGTGGGACCCACATCTGTGAAATCGAAAGGGAGAGAGACAACTCAGTGTCCATACAATGGGTGAAAATGACAGACAGATGAGAGGTAGAAGAATTAAATCAGATGTAGCAGGCAGTGCTGTCTTCTTACCTGTGTCTCACTGGAAGTATTGCTGGATCACCGTGTTCCTGTTGTCTATGTCCTCTTCTTCTGCTTCCTCGTCTTCACTGTCCACAGGCTCCACAGCTGCCACAACACCTCCATCTGGACCATCCTCCTGCAGAAAAGGCACCTGTCCTCGCAAAGCCAAGTTGTGAAGCATACAGCAGGCCACGATGATCTGGCACACCTTCTTTGGTGAGAAGAATAGGGAACCACCTGTCCTATGGAGGCACCGGAACCTGGCCTTCAGGAGGCCGAAGGTCCTCTCTATTATCCTCCTAGTTCGCTGATGGGCCTCATTGTAGCGTTTCTCAGCCCTTGTCCTGGGATTCCTCAGTGGGGTCAGTAGCCATGACAGGTTGGGGTAACCAGAGTCACCTGCAAATGGCGAGGGACAACTGTTAGACACACACTAACTCTTAGGGACAACCCCAGACCCAGACACCTAGTCACACTGTATTGGGTCCATGTTCTTACCTAATAGCCACACACAGTGCCTCTGGAGTTGCCCCATCACATAAGGGATGAAGCTATTCCGGAGTATGTAAGAGTCATGCACTGAGCCAGGAAACTTGGAATTTACATGGGAGATGCACTGGTCGGCCAAACACACCATCTGCACATTCATAGAATGGTAACTCTTCCGGTTTCTGTACACCTGTTCACTCCTGCGGGGAGGGACCAAGGCCACATGTGCCTTATCAATGGCACCTATGATGTTGGGGATATGTCCCAGGGCATAGAAGTCACCTTTCACTGTAGGCAAATCCTCCACCTGAGGGAAAACGATGTAGCTGTGCATGTGTTTCAGCAGGGCAGACAACACTCTGGACAACACGTTGGAGAACATAGGCTGGGACATCCCTGATGCAATGGCCACTGTTGTTTGAAAAGACCCACTTGCTAGGAAATGGAGTACTGACAGGACCTGCACTAGAGAGGGGATTCCGGTGGGATGGCGGATAGCTGAAATCAGGTCTGGCTCCAACTGGGGACACAGTTCCAGGATTGTGGTACGATCAAGTCTGTATGTGACAATTACATGTCGCTCCTCCATTGTTCACAGGTCCACCAGCGGTCTGTACACCGGAGGATGCTGCCATCTCCTCACCTGCCCCGGTGGACATGCTCTATGGAGGGGAACAGCGAGCAGAGAGTCAACCAACACTGAGGTACGTAAACACAGCTTTATAGCAAAATGTTTGAAAATCGATATATGGCTGTATTAGTGTTTAAGCAAGGCCTAGATATGTGTGAGGCAGTCAAAATGAATGCCATGTGGCCCCTGAAAAGGCGGCTGCCTGACCTGTAATGTGGGACAAGGGGATATGAGGTAACTGTGCTGGCGTTGTACACCATTGCGGTAGGCGGTCGAAGACCGCGGCGCAATCCTGCATTGGTTAACAGGGTCCCAGGAGCCAATGACGATGTACGCCTTCGGTGACGGTACGCACTGCCGCGGACGTCACCTTCATTTTCTCTCTGTTCAATCACTTGATACCTGATCTTCGACAGGAAAGGATCTACATTGCAAGTGCTGCCTCTGTGCACTTTGCCCTAGATACATTTTATTCAACCTCGCACTGTTATTTTACAATAACCAGTTTCACGGTCTTGTTTTTATTTCATTCTATCACACTGCTTACTTCAGCACTGTGTTCTCAAACAATGCATTCTTGCTCACTCTGAGCTTCAGTCAAGGCTACAGTCTGGTACATTGCCGGTAAACGTGGTAGAGGTTTAGGGCCATATTTATACTTTTTGACGCAAAACTGCGCTAACGCAGTTTTGCGTCAAAACAATTAGCGCCGGCTAACGCCATTCTGAAGCACCATGCGGGCGCCGTATTTATTCAATGACGTTAGCCGGCGTTAGCCGCCAGCGCTGCCTGGTGTGCGTGAAAAAAAATGACGTACACCAGGCAGCGCCGGCGTAGGGGGATATGGAGCTTGGGCGCCAAAAAATGGGGCAAGTCAGGCTGAGGCAAATTTTTCGCCTCAACCCGATTTGTGCCATTTTTTTCGACTCCCAACCCCCATTGAAATGACTCCTGTCTTAGCAAAGACAGGAGTCATGCCCCCTTGCCCAATGGCCATGCCCAGGGGACTTCTGTCCCCTGGGCATGGTCATTGGGCATAGTGGCATGTAGGGGGGCACAAATCAGGCCCCCCTATGCCACAAAAAAAATAAAAAACAATACTTACCTGAACTTACCTTAATGTCCCTGGGATGGGTCCCTCCAGCCTTGGGTGTCCTCCTGGAGTGGGCAAGGGTGACAGGGGGGGTTCCTGGGGGCATGGGAGGGCACCTCTGGGCTCCTTCCGAGCCCACAGGTCCCTTAACGCCTGCCCTGACCAGGCGCAAAAAAACGGCGCAAAAGCGGCTGGATGTCATTTTTTTTGACCTGCCCACTCCCGGGTGTGAATTTTGCCCGGGAGTGTAAATACGGCGCACATGCCTCGGAGTCAATTTTTTAGACGGGAACACCTACCTTGCATATCATTAACGCAAAGTAGGTGTCCACGCTAAAAAATGACGCAAACTCCATGGACTTTGGCGCTCGATGGGTCTAACGCCAAAGTATAAATATGGAGTTAGTTTTGCGTCAGAATTGCGTAAAAAAACGACGCAATTCCGGCGCAAACAGAGTATAAATATGCCCCTCAGTCTCTAGTGTTCGTAGAAAATACACATCCTTACATAGGAACATTTTCTTAGAACATCTGCATGTTAGTTATAAAAACACTTTCTTGTCCTAGTACACGTCAGATTCCGACCAGGAACCTACAACTAGATGCTGACTGCCTCGTTGCAGATGCTGATGCAGATTACAGGCCTTTGCTCAGGTATGAGGGTTGATGTCCTCCCGGGGGAACCTGAAAGGCAGACTTAGAGCTTTACATGCTGTGCTCAGACTATAACTTAGAGAGAACCTAATCCAGTTGCACTATGATAACCTTATTCTTGTGCTTCACTCTCATCGTTACTATTTTAATCCTAGTGTGTTGTGTAGTTCTGGTTATTGCAACTCACGCTTTGCTATCTAAAATGCAGTTGTTTTATTAAACCAACCTTTAAAACCTAAACTGCCTTTGTCATTTATATATGAGACCGCACTGTGTATGAGAGAACCGGTTGTGACCTGAGTGACCACGAATTCCCTGGGAAGTACTAAGATGTCATGCGCTCGGCTGCCCAATTGTCTCTTCCCTTTGGGAGAGATGAGGCACTGCTAGTTAGCCGGAGCAAAACCCGGATTTAGAGTGACAAGGGTCCTTCACTGTGGGTCAGACTTAGTCCCCCACACTGTGAAGGATCTTGCCGCTCAAAATCCAGTAGTCTCATTAGGATAATGAGAGCCTACGCGACATGGCGCCACCAACGTTTGGTCAGGCTCTAATTTTCGGGTCCACCAGCATATCTCGGTCTCATATAATATAATGATCCCTCAGTTCCGTATACGGAGACGTCCGTGGTACTTAGGATTTCCACCACCGCCATATAAGTGACCCTATTTACAGCGGGTGGTTGTTCAAGCTTGAACCTTAAAAGGAAAAAACCCGTCTTGGTGTGCCTTCTCTGAATTCTTGGTGTTTTTCTGATGGCAAATCCCCAGGTTGTACAAATAGCTCTTAACATGAGACAACCGCTCACAGCACATTTGCTAGCACACGGCCATATGGCCCAGGGTGGTCCAGTCACGTTTGTGGTGGACGCCCACGCAGCGTATAGAACAGAACTTTTTTACATTTGGGTCACATTTCCAGCAGTTGATGGGAACACAAATACATTTCATACATATACAGTGGCGAACATGCCTGGATAATATAGGGCATACGCATATTTAGAGATGCCTCTATCTTATCAAGACTGTTAGAAATGGGGTTTCTGGTTGGCTAGGGTATGCACTTCAGCCAGGCAGAACTTACCCACTCTAGTCAGGGCAAGGGAGTTACACGTCCAAGATAACCCCTGCTCACCCCCTTGGTAGCTTGGCACGAGCAGTCAGGCTTAACCCGGAGGCAATGTGTAAAGCGTTTGCACAACACACAAAACACACGTGACGCAATATCCCTACCACAAAGGAAACACAACACCAGGATTATATGAAAATATACTGTATTGTACACAAGGCATTTATTAGACCAAACATCACATATCAGTACTATCCTGCTACCTTAGCAGTTGTCAGAACGTTACACATTAGTTACTCTGCAACCTAGCAGTAGTCACACATAACACACAGGTTACTCAGTATTCTGCAACATAAGCAGTAGTCAGGAAAACACGTTTGTTAGACTTTTCATCCTTGGTGTGGTCTCCCTTAACTGTTTGCCTCTGTTCCCCAGGTTGTTGATGTGTGCTGGACTCTGATTTTACTGTTTTTGTTACTCTGGGCACTTTACCACTGCTAACCAGTGCTAAAGTGCAAGTGCTCCTGTTTAAAATGTGTACGTAATTGGTTCTCCATGATTGGCATATTTGTTTTACTGGTAAGTCCCTAGTAAAGTGCACTAGAGGTGCCCAGGGCCTGTAAATCAAATGTTACTAGTGGGCCTGCAGCACTGTTTGTGCCACCCACATAAGTAACCCTGTAATCATGTCTCAGACCTGCCACTGCAGTGTCTGTGTGTGTATTTTTACACTGTAAATTAGACTTGGCAAGTGTACCCACTTGCCAGGCCTAAACCTTCCCTTTTCTTACATGTAAGGCACCCCTAAGGTAGGCCCTAGGTAGCCCCAAGGGCAGGGTGCAGTGTATGGATAAGGTAGGACATATAGGGCCTGATTCTAAGCTTGGCGGGCGGCGGGAGCCGCCCGCCAAGCGGGAACCGCCAGGAGACCGCCCCGCGGTCAAAAGACCGCGGCGGTCATTCTGGGTTTCCCACTGGGCTGGCGGGCAACCGCCAAAAGTCCGCCCGCCAGCCCAGTGGGAAACACCCTTCCCGCGAGGAAGCCGGCTCCGAATGGAGCAGGCGGAGTGGGAAGGTGCGACGGGTGCAGTTGCACCCGTTGCGATTTTCAGTGTCTGCAAAGCAGACACCCAAATTCTTTGTGGGGCCCTCTTACAGGGGCCCCTGCAGTGCCCATGCCATTGGCATGGGCACTGCAGGGGCCCCCAGGGGCCCCACGACACCCCATACCGCCATCCTGTTCCTGGCGGGCGACCCGCCAGGAACAGGATGGCAGTATGGGGTGTCAGAATCCCCATGGCGGCGCAGCAAGCTGCGCCGCCATGGTGGATTCCCATGGGCAGCGGAAAGTCGGCGGTACACCGCCGGCTTTCCGCTTCTGGCCGCGGCTGTACCGCCGCGGTCAGAATGCCCAGCGGAGCACCGCCAGCCTGTTGGCGGTGCTACCGCCGACCCCGGCCCTGGCGGTATTTACCGCCAGGGTCAGAATGACCCCCATAGTAATGTGGTTTATATGTCCTGACAGTGAAATACTGCCAACTTTGTTTTTCACTGTTGCAAGGCCTGTCTCTCTCATAGGATAACATGTGGGCTACCTTTAAATATGATTAAAGTGTAGATTCCCCTAGAGAGTAGATGGACATGTGGAGTTTGGGGTCCCTGAACTCACAATTTAAAAATACATCTTTTAGTAAGGTTGATTTTAAGATTGTGCGTTTGAAAATGCCACTTTTAGAAAGTGAGCAATTTCTTGCTAAACCATTCTGTGACTCTGCCTTGTTTGTGGATTGATTCCCTGTCTGGGTCAGTTTGACAGTTGGGTTGTTTTTCACCTCGCACTAGACAGTGACACAAAGGGGGCTGGGGTGTAACCTGCATTTCCTGATTAGCCATCTCTGCAAGGAGGGAGGGGTGGAGTGGTCACTCTCATCTGAAAGGACTGTGCCTGCCTCTGACAATGCCGGCTCCAACCCCCTGGTGTGTGTCAGAGGCCTTGCCTGGGCAAGGCAGGATTTCACAAGTAGGTGTGAGTCCCCTTTGAAGAAAGGCGACTTCAAAGACTAAAATGGGTATAAGAAGGGCACCCAAATCTACAGACTTTAGAAACACTTCTGGAACCAAGAGGAACCTCTGCCTGGAGAAGAGCTGATAGCTGAGGAAGAAGTGCTGCCCTTCCTGTGACTGTGGTTTGTGGAGCTTTCCTGCAGTGCTGCTTCTGCCAGAGTAAGAGGGCAAAGACTGGACTTTGTGTGCCTTCCATCTTGTGAAGAAATCTCCAAGGGCTTGAGTTAGAGCTTGCCTCCTGTTGTTTGAAGTCTCAGGGACAGCAAAGACTTCTCTCTGCCAGCACCTGGAGTCTCTGGAGAGACTCCTGCCCCGACAAGTGGTGCCCTATCCAGTCCCTGGGCCCTTGAAAGGAAAGCTGGTGGAAATCCAAGGAAATCGACTTCAGACGACTCCGGACCAACGCCGCTGCTGAATCCGGTAACGCTGCCTGCACCCGACAAAGTGACCTTCGCTGGAACGCGACGGTCTTCGCAGGCCAGACGCCGCAGCAGCCCTGCTGAAGTCCGCGACTCCGTGGAAGTCGCCGCACCACGTCGTGACCGACGCCGCTCGAAGTGCATGGATTCAACGTTTCGCACAGACGCCGCGATCCCCGACTTCGCGCATAGGCTTGTTTTCACTCTTCACCAAAGGTACTGTACTTGGGGGTCTACACGACTCTGTGTCCAGCGCCGCTGGTGTCGGCTTGTTGGGAACAACTCCGTCACGACGCCGTGTTAACATCTCATTGAAGCATTTTTGTTTCTAAGCGCTATTTTTGGAGTTTAATCTTTAAAAATTCATAACTTGACTTGTGTATGTTGGATTTTTGTCGTTTTGGTCTTGTTTTGTTTAGATAAATATTTCCTATTTTTCTAAACTGGTGTTGTGTCATTTTGTGGTGTTTTCATTGAGTTACTGTGTGTGTTGGTACAAATACTTTACACCTAGCACTCTGAGGTTAAGCCTACTGCTCTGCCAAGCTACCAAGGGGGTAAGCAGGGGTTAGCTGAGGGTGATTCTCTTTTACCCTGACTAGAGTGAGGGTCCTTGCTTGAACAGGAGGTAACCTGACTGTCAACAAAAGACCCCATTTCTAACAACGTTATTACATCACAGCACTTGTCATAAGAATATCATAAAATGCCCATAGTAGGAACATTAGAAAACATATTAGCAAGCATGTCCATAAAAGGAACATTTTGCATAGACATATGTAAAAACATCAAACGCAGGTAGATAATATATGAATCAAACAAAAGTCTGTAGAAAGAACTATGGATTGCAACTATATTGGTCCTTTAAACAGTACCTGGTTGGATGAAGGCACCTCCAGTGCCTAGAAGGCGAACAGTGGGGCCCCCGGCGCTCCTATGAGCAAAACGGGGGCCTCCCTTATACTCTGGGGTCAGAGGAGGGCGTCATGCACCTCCTCTCTTTTATAGACAGGCCCCTCTGGGGACCGTGATTACTGGGGGCCCCGAGGGCCTCAACCGGCCCTCACGAGGGGGGCCAAAGCCAGCAAAAACAACTTAGGGCAGGAGTTGGGGCACCACGCACCCCCTCCGGTTTAATGACAGGCCCCTCCTTGGACCTGCGATCTCTGGGGGCCCCCCGGGCCTCCACTGGCCCTTCAACCAAGGGGGGGCCCACAATAATGCCCGTTTTACCAAACAGCAGAAAAGGAGCGTCCTGCTCCTAATGCAGAAGCCAGGGGGAAGGGGGCACTCCCCGCGCCTTCCCCTGGTCTTGCCGTGAAGCCACAAGAAGATCAGGCCCATCCTGGGGCCCGAGCAGACACTCGCCTGCACCCGATGCGGTCCGCAAGTGTTCTTACAGCTTCCCGGGCCGCTGCGGTGATCTTATTTAAAGGGGCACAATGCAGCCAGGAGCCTACGAGCTCCCAAGGCTCCATAAGCGCTCTGCAAACCACGGAGAAGCACCCCTCGTGAAGAAATGGATGAAGGGGTCAGGGGCCACAGCACCCTGCCCCTGGGGAGCAGAATCTTAAGACAAGGTCCTCAGGTGGAGGGCCCAGCTACAGGCCAGCACAAGGAAAAGGCAGCAAGTGGCAAGTCTTTCACAGTGACTAGGCAGGTCACAGGTCAGCACAGCAGCAGCAGTCCATGGCGGTTCCTGGTGAGTCCTTTCAGCCTTTGGTGTCCAGTTCCAAGATGATTCCAAGAGTCTTCAAATTGTGGGGAAAATTCCCCTGTACTTATAGTCAGTTCTTACATTGTTTTACAATGGTAGGGAGAGGAGGTTCCAGCCAGTTACAACTGGTTCTGGGAGTGCCCCCTCTCTCCTTTCAGCACAGGCTCCAAACATCAGTGGGGGGTTAACAACCCTATTGTGTGAGGCCAGGGCACAGTCTTAACAAATGCAGGTGTGCCCCGCCTCTTCCTTCTCTCAGCCCAGGAAGACTATTCAGTATGCAGATGCACCTCTGTGACACCGCCACCCTCTCTGTGTACAGGCTGTCTGAAAAGTATGCACAAAGCCCCAACTGTCACTCTGCCCAGACGTGGATTGGAGTCAAGCTGCAAAACACCAGAGTCATAAGCACAGATAAATGCACACTTTCTAGAAGTGGCATTTCTGTGATAGTAATAAAAAATACACCCACACCAGTAAGCAGCATTTATTATCACCATCACAACCATACCAAACACGCCTACGCTACCCCTCATAAATCAGACAATACCCCTTACACATAAGGCAGGGCATTTTTAATGCAATCCTATGAGAAGGCAGCACTCACAGCCGTGAGACACCAGTTAGGCTGTTTGTCACTACCAGGACAGGCCACGCAACTTGGCACATGTCCTGCCTTTCTACATACATGGCACCCTGCCCATAGGGCTGGCTAGGGCGTACCTTAGGGGTGACTTACATGTAGTAAAAGGGGAGTTCTGGGCCTGGCAAGTAAGTTTAGATGCCAGGTCCCTGTGGCAGAAAACTGCGCACACAGTCCCTGCTCTAGCAGGCCTGAGACAGGTTTGAAAGTCTACTTCAGTGGGTGGCGCAAGCAGCGCTGCAGGCCCACTAGTAGTATTTAATTTACAGGCCCTGGGTATAGAGATACCACTGTACAAGGGACTTATAGGTAAATTAAATATGCCAATTAGGTATAAGGCAATCACACCAACTTTAGATGGGACAGCACCTGCACTTTAGCACTGGTCAGCAGTGATAAAGTGCTCAGAGTCCTAGAGCCAACAGCGAGAGGTCAGAAAAACCAGGGGGAAGGAGGCAAAAAGACTGGGGATGACCCTGCGTAAGGCAAAAAGTCCAACACAACCCCCTACCAGCCAAAAGCCAGGGGAGAACAATCAATACCTTGATGTACTTCCCTGATTGGGGCGATAGAACAAGGACCCAGGCCCACAACAGCAGGGGCATGTTCTAGTTCTACGCCTTCCTGACTCCTCTTGGATCCCTCTGTCAATGCTTCCCAGGCAGCCTAGACCAACCAACGGGGGTTCTCTAGCTGCCAATGACCAGAACCAGGCCCCAGGCCATCTAGGAGCCTCTGGTCTCTGAAACCATAACGAGTGGGGGGCGGTAGCCCCAGGTGCAAAGCAACCTGTCTCCACTCCATTTCCAATCAGTTCAGGGGCTGTACCCTGCCACTGATCCACCAACCTAGGGTCCGCACCCATAGGTTCTACAGGGGCTAGAGGCGAGGCTCTCCTCCCTCTACCCCTCCTTCTAGGATTCCGCCCTCCTCTCCTAGGAGGGGTATCACCAGAATCGACACTTGCCAGGGTGCTGGGTACAGCAGCCCTGCACAACTCTCTTACCAGCCCAGGATCACTACATGGCGACTGACCACCCTACCTAGGGACTACACCGTTGGGTTGCACCGGGGTCCGGGGCGGGCTTCCCCCTCCCTGAACCCCACTTCCAGAGTCCTGCGTCCCCCCACCTTGGGAGAAGCCATCAGAAGTTTCACAGGGGGGATGAGCACACTAACCGCCCCCCCAACCAGGTCAGAGTTTACCCCCTGAACCTGTCTATCTAGTCCAGGGACGACACCCTTAGACTGGACCATTGCCCAGCGAACCAGGACTTCCTTGGGAGCACACCAACCCCCTACCAGATCAGAGCTTACCCCCTGAATCTGGCAATCCAACCCAGAGTCACTACCCTGCGGTTGAACCACTGCCTGGCACACCAGGACTTCCTTGGGGGCACACCTACTCCCCATCAGGTCAGAGTTTACCCCCTGAACCTGATCATCCAAACCAGAGTCACCACCCTGCGGTTGAATCATTGCCTGGCGCACCAGGACTTCCTGGGGGGCACACCTACCCCCCACCAGGGAAACACCTTCCCCAAGGGCCACACAAGAGTCTGGCTGGCGCAGGTCTCCTGACCTCTGCCCATCTGACAGAGTCTGGATTCCCCCCAGCCCAGAAATGGTCTCACCAAGGTCATTCCTGGGGGGCTCTGCTATCAGAGCTGACCCCTGACCTTCCAGGTTCTCTACTGGGGCCCACAGCCCCCTCTCAACCCTAAGCCTGGATTTCCGCCTCCTCCGCTGTAGAGCGAGACTACCAGACACCAGGACCGGCGGAACCCTATCACCAGCCACCCGCCCAAGTCCTAATGACAAAATGGGATCCTTCTGAACAGCTGGCCCTACGACACAGGCTAGGCTCACCTACTGGCGTTCACTCATGGAACTCTCCAGGACCTGGGACTGGAGCTCGGGTACCCTGGGCCTCAGCCCAACCCCATTCCCTCTCTTCTGAGACTGGACATGGGGTGCCTTACCCGCCCCAATACACTGGGACCTACCTGGGACATAAGCCTTTCCCACCACACCTGGTTGGGAAACACCTAGACCACTCTCATTAGGAAAACCCCCTACTGCCACACCAGACACTCTGGTAAGCAACCAGAAGTCTGCCTCCTTTGCAAGCTCCCTGGGGTCAGAGAGCTCACACACTGACACGTGTTGGCGTAACTCTGAAAAACAACAATGAAGCAGGTGCTCTCTGACAATCAGATTAAACAGACCTTCAAAATTGTTTACCGTGCTACCCTTCACCCACCCATCTAGTGCAATGCAGCAATCCTCCACAAACTCCTCCCAAGACTGGTGGGACAGTTTCTTACCACCCCTAAACCTTTTTCTGTATTCCTCAGGGGAAAAAACATACTTCACAATCAGTGCATTTTTTACAGTGGAGTACCCCTCCCTGTTACTCTCTTCTAGAGTCAGTAGGGCATCCCTCCCCTCCTCAGGAATAAAGCTCCCTAGGCCAGTTCCCCAATCCTTCTCAGGGATCCTGCGCTCTACCAGAGCCCTCTCATATTCCTTTAACCACTGACGTATGTCACCCCCCTCCTGGAACCTAGGTACCAGATCTATGGGTATGTGAGGAACAGCTTTGCTACAGCACTGTACATTGCTGCCACCCCTGGACTCCACCTGCAGCGCTGGTGAGTCCATAATCTTCAGACTGCCCTCTAGTGCGAGTCTTTCTCTGGCAAAGGCCCTCTCTGCCTCTGCCATTCTCTCCTGTACTAAGGCCTTCTCTACCTCAGCCCTTCTCTCCTCAACAGCTAGGCGCGCTAACTGCAACTTCAGGTCCCTCTCTTCCCGCCTATCTCTTAGCTCATCAGGCGTCAAGGAATGAGAGGTAGGCCTGCTTCTTACACTGGACCCAGCAAGAGACTCCCTATCACTGGGGCCTTCCCTGTCAACTGGCGTCCCCAACTGGTCATTCTCACCCTCCTGATCAGTCTCTCTACCACTCTCTAGGGATGAGGTCTGGGAGCCCTCCCATTGGGAACCCTCGCTACACTCAGGATCCTCTGGGTACCCCCTAAGCACACTCCCTCCCTGGGTATATGTCACAAACCTTTCAAAGAAATTCAGAGATCTCCTGAGGTCCCCTTCTACAGGCAGCCCTCTCTCTCTACAGAACCCCTCTAATTCCTCCTGCGTGTAAAACGGCAGGTCCTCTAAATCAAAGGTAAGCCCCATCTTGAAAAGGTACAAATAACTCAAATGTGACAACCACAATACCCAAGCGTGAGAACTGAAAACAGGAAAAATAACCAAAGAGAGAAAGTTAAGAGAAGCCAAACATGTGATGGTCTAAACACAATCCTTGTAGTGAAATAATGAGTCACAATGGTATTGTGCAAGCGCAAGTCCTATCCTCACCGCTGACAACCAATGTTAGAAATGGGGTTTCTGGTTGGCTAGGATATGCCCTTCAGCCAGGCAGAACTTACCCACTCTAGTCAGGGCAAGGGAGTTACACGTCCAAGATAACCCCTGCTCACCCCCTTGGTAGCTTGGCCCGAGCAGTCAGGCTTAACCCGGAGGCAATGTGTAAAGCGTTTGCACAACACACACCACACACGTGACGCAATATCCCCACCACAAAGGAAACACAACACCAGATTATATGAAAATATACTGTATTGTACAAAAGGCAATTATCAGACCAAACATCACATATCAGTACTATCCTGCTACCTTAGCAGTTGTCAGAATGTTACACATTAGTTACTCTGCAGCCTAGCAGTAGTCACACATAACACACAGGTTACTCAGTATTCTGCAACATAAGCAGTAGTCAGGAAAACACGTTATTATATCACAGCACTTGTCATAAGAATATCATAAAATGCCCATAGTAGGAACATTAGAAAACATATGGCAAGTTAGAAAAACATATTAGCAAGCATGCCCATAAAATGAACATTTGCATACACATATGTAAAAACATCAAACGCAGGTAGGTAATATATGAATCAAACAAAAGTCTGTAGAAAGAACTTTGGATTGCAACTATATTGGTCCTTTAAACAGTACCTGGTTGGATGAAGGCACCTCCAGTGCCTAGAAGGCAAACAATGGGGCCCCCGCCGCTCCTATGCGCAAAACGGGGGCCTCCCTTATACTCTGGGGTCAGAGGAGGGCGACATGCACCTCCTCTCTTTTATAGACAGGCCCCTCTGGGGACCCTGATTACTGGGGGCCCCCCAGGGCCTCAACCGGCCCTCACGAGGGGGGCCAAAGCCAGCAAAAACAACTTAGGGCAGGAGGGGGCATCACGCACCCCCTCCGGTTTAATGACAGGCCCCTCCCGGGACCAGCGATCTCTGGGGGCCCCCCCGGGCCTCCATTGGCCCTTCCACCAAGGGGGGGGGCCACAATAATGCCCGTTTGACCTAATAGCAGAAAAGAAGCGTCCTTCTCCTAACGCAGAAGCCAGGGGGAAGGGGGCACTCCCCACGCCTTCCCCTAGTCCTGCCGTGAAGCCACAAGAAGATCGGATCCCTCCTGGGGCCCGAGCAGACACTCGCCTGCACCCGATGCGGTGCGTGTGTGTTCTTCCAGCTTCCCGGGCCGCTGCGGTGATCTTATTTAAAGGGCCACAATGCAGCCAGAAGCCTACGAGCTCCCAAGGCTCCATAAGCGCTCTGCAAACCACGGAGAAGCACCCCTCGTGAAGAAATGGATGCAGGGGTCAGGGGCCACAGCACCCTGCCCCTGGGGAGCAGAATCTTAAGACAAGGTCTTCAGGTGGAGGGCCCAGCTACAGGCCAGCACAAGGAATAGGCAGCAAGTGGCAAGTCCTTCACAGTGACCAGGCAGGTCACAGGTCAGCACAGCAGCAGCAGTCCATGGCGGTTCCTGGTGAGTCCTTTCAGCCTTTGGTGTCCAGTTCCAAGATGATTCCAAGAGTCTCCAAATTGTGGGGAAAATTCCCCTGTACTTATAGACAGTTCTTACATTGTTTTACAATGGTAGGGAGAGGAGGTTCCAGCCAGTTACAACTGGTTCTGGGAGTGCCCCCTCTCTCCTTTCAGCACAGGCTCCAAACATCAGTGGGGGGTTAACAACCCTATTGTGTGAGGCCAGGGCACAGTCTTTACAAATGCAGGTGTGCCCCGCCTCTCCCTTTTCTCAGCCCAGGAAGACTATTCAGTATGCAGATGCACCTCTGTGACACCTCCACCCTCCCTGTGTACAGGCTGTCTGAAAAGTATGCACAAAGCCCCAACTGTCACTCTGCCCAGATGTGGATTGGAGTCAAGCTGCAAAACACCAGAGTCATAAGCACAGATAAATGCGCACTTTCTAGAAGTGGCATTTCTGTGATAGTAATAAAAAATACACCCACACCAGTAAGCAGCATTTATTATCACCATCACAACCATACCAAACATGCCTACGCTACCCCTCATAAATCAGACAATACCCCTTACACATAAGGCAGGGCATTTTTAATGCAATCCTATGAGAAGGCAGCACTCACAGCAGTGAGACACCAGTTAGGCTGTTTGTCACTACCAGGACAGGCCACGCATTTGGCACATGTCCTGCCTTTCTACATACATGGCACCCTGCCCATAGGGCTAGCTAGGGCATACCTTAGGGGTGACTTACATGTAGTAAAAGGGGAGTTCTGGGCCTGGCAAGTAAGTTTAGATGCCAGGTCCCTGTGGCAGAAAACTGCGCACACAGGCCCTGCGCTAGCAGGCCTGAGACAGGTTTGAAAGTCTACTTCAGTGGGTGGCGCAAGCAGCGCTGCAGGCCCACTAGTAGTATTTAATTTACAGGCCCTGGGTATAGAGATACCACTGTACAGGGACTTAATGGTAAATTAAATATGTCAATTAGGTATAAGCCAATCACACCAACTTTAGATGGGAAAGCACCTGCACTTTAGCACTGGTCAGCAGTGATAAAGTGTTCAGAGTCCTAGAGCCAACAGCGAGAGGTCAGAAAAACCAGGAGGAAGGAGGTAAAAAGACTGGGAATGACCCTGCGTAAGGCAAAAAGTCCAACCAAGACCATAATAATTGGCTTGATGGCGCCCTACCCCATACGATATTACCAGTAAGGTTAGGTCCTCTAAGTAATGGTGGTCCTTCCTGGGCTTTATTGGCCACATATACACCTCATCCTGTGGCTGCAAAAATGGCGGTGGCTGAAGTTCGACGCTTATATACTGAATTAACAGCAATATATAGACGATTAGTACAATTTGTGATGCAGACACTAAATACAAATCCATCGCGCGCTGCTCCAGCACAACCACACGCAGTAACACCAGGTATAAATCCGGTGACTGTACAGTCCGTTTATGGGTAAAGTCCCAGCAAAACGAGAGGAGACTCCGTTTTGGCTGGCACAAAAAAGTAATACGCTGGAGGCAGTATTTCCCCATACGGGACCTCAATACAAACATAGGATATTAACTATGTGTTTACCCTTTGGGATGGTTCCCACAGTGGAACATTGTAATACATGGGCCACTGTGTTTGCCGCGCTCTATACAACGGCACACGGTACACCGACACTAGCCAACCTACCGGAAGTGCTTAAACAAATTCAAGATGAATATGGGGCTGCCCCAGCCTTAGATTTGGGAATGCAACTGTTGGGCAATTTTGCCACGGTTTCTTCGATAATCCTAAGCAATCTTAAAGGGGAAGCAGTTTCACTTGCAGTGCGCATGCGTCTTCGTGACGTTCCGCAACAAGATCAGGAGCGGGAACTGCCTAAAATAATAGCGAAACATATTCCAGTATCGGTCGAGATAACCTGGGGGCTAGACCACAAAAATCTCAATTTCAGGGAGTCAGACCAGGTCCATTATGCAGTTGGGTTGGACGCTTCAGACATTGAAGGCGGTCGCGTTTCGTGGCAGCACATCAGTACCAAGGAAATATTTTTCTCCTTTAATTTGATGCGACAACAACAACTAATGGCTAAGATGGAGGCGACTTATGTCATGCTTAACATTGAAAAGTTAGAAAGATTGCCTTTTACCGTGGCCGAGATTCCCTCAGCAGAGTGGTTGATACACGGTGTTATTAATCTGCCTATTTCGACATTACAATTCACTTCTTGTTTAAAACATGTTCTGGTAGGCAGATATGAGAAGCTAGGAGATAGTTGCATCCATGAGGTGTGGGAGCTTCCCTTCTTGTACAAATGCCTCAATGGCATGAAAGAGGTCTTTCTTAGCGGCAGTGAATGTGAGACTTCAGTCAGCCATTCGATGATTCGTAAGCAGCTGTCCTTGCATGGGGTGTATAATGCCTCGGTTGCGAACTTGGCTTGCTATCTGAAGGGCGTTCCAGTCTCCTTGATTAATCGCACGTTCCATGTGCTTTCAAACGGCAGCTACGTCCTCCTCAATAGTGAAGACTGTTGTGGCTTGCAGGCTGGAATAGTTTACGTTGTTTCGGTCACTAAGGTCGTTACTTGCTGCGGGAACGTGTTGTTTCCCCCCACTAAAATTAGGGAGGCAGCAGATATTTGGCCTCACATTGCTACATCCAAGGTGAATTTTGACAAGTTAGCAGACTGAAGGCTTTGTTGTTTCAGAAGCATGTGGCCCTTACATCTGCACGCGAGACCTACGTACTTCAGGTGGCAAGGTCATCAGCGGAAATACAGTCCCTGTTAAATACAAACTTTCCGAGCCACTTTGGTGAACTCGTAGGACGTATATTTAATGCTTCCAGCACGGCTGGACTAGCAAATTTTTTCAAAGCTGTTGGTATTGGTTTAGTTCACACCTTCTCTTCCATATTCGGTTTAATACCTTCGGCTATTCATTCAATTTTCGGAAGCATTTTTGGGGGATTTCCCATAACTTTGGCTTTATTAGCCGGCATTTTGCTGTTGCTGTTGTTTTTCCGCAATGGCTGTCCCACCGCAACAAGGACGAATGTGGGCGCTCCCATCAGCGCAGCTGGGCCGTGAACCCATGATACAGTATTTTGGTGCAACACTCCTGGGACATTTGGGCCCATATTTATACTTTTTTAGCGCCGCATCTGCGCCGCTTTTTGACGCAAAAACAGCGCAAACTTGCAAAATCCAATTATATTTTGCAAGTTTGCGCCGTTTTTGCATCAAAAAGCGGCGCAAATGCGCCGCTAAAAAAGTATAAATATGGTCCTTGGAGTGTAACTGGTCTCTGTCATTCAGACCGGTTTTGGATTGTGTGCAGCCCTTGTTTCGGTGCCGTTGGTGCTCTTTTGAACATGCACTGGACGTTTGCTTCTCGCAGCGACGACCCCCAGTGGTTGATGCTGATCTGTTGATTTTCTCGATGAGGGCTCATTATCAGACATGCGGGCTCCGGCTGCGTTTGCGTAGAGAGGCTGATTACGAGATACCCTTCCTGGAGGAAGTTGATATTAACTTGTTTATAGGCACTGCACGGGATGCCACCTTGGTTCACACTGGGGCTTTGGAACACACCTGCTCCTTGCTAGTCTTTGGCGTGGATTTTCCAGTTTTGTCATCTGCCGAAGAGGAGAATTTCCAGCTTTCCATGACCAATGCATAATTTGGACTTGTTCTAAATTGACGTTATCTATTGAATTCGGCTTTGGCCGCATTCTCATATTTTAAATTACAAATTACTATGCTTGTGTGTCTTCTTAACATGTTGAAATTGGATAGGGTTTTACTTATATTTTAGCTTAGGGCCTTTTTAGCTTCGGCTTAAACCACTTTCTACCAATAAGGGAAGGGTGAAGGGTGTAGTGTAGCCATTTTTAATATAGCTTCATCCGCGTTAGCTTAACGTATAAGGCCTCGGTGCACTTTGCCCTAGATACATTTTATTCAACCTCGCACTGTTATTTTACAATAACCAGTTTCACGGTCTTGTTTTTATTTTATTCTATCACACTGTTTAGCTTACTTCAGCACTGTGTTCTCAAACCATGCATTCTTGCTCACTCTGTGCTTCAGTCAAGGCTACAGTCTGGTACATTGCCTGTAAACGTGGTAGAGGTTTAGTCTCTAGTGTTTGTAGAAAAATACACATCCTTACGTAGGGACATTTTATTAGAACATCTGCGTGTTAGTTATAAAAACACTTTCTAGTCCTAGTACAGGTCAGAGGGAGATTCCAACCAGGACCCTACAACTAGATGCTGCCTGCCCCGTCGCAGATGCTGATGCAGATTACAGCGCCTTTGCTCCGGTATGAGGGTTGATGTCCTCCCGGGGGAACCTGAAAGGCAGGCTTAGAGCTTTACATGCTGTGCTCAGACTATAACTTAGAGAGAACCTAATCTAGTTGCACTACGATAGCCTTATTCTTGTGCTTCACTCTCATCGTTACTATCTTAATCCTACTGTGTTGTGTAGTTCTGGTTATTGCAGCTCACGCTTTGCTATCTAAAATGCAGTCGTTTTATTAAACCAATCTTTAAAACCTAAACTGCCTTTGTCATTTATATATGAGACCGCACTGTGCATGAGAGAACCGGTTGTGACCCGAGTGACCACGACTTCCCTGGGAAGTACTAAGATGTCATGCGCTCAGCTGCCCAATTGTCTCTTCCCTTTGGGAGAGATGAGGTACTGCTAGTTAGCCGGAGCAAAAACCCGGATTTAGAGTGACAAGGGTCCTTCACCGTGTGTCAGACTTAGTCCCCCACACTGTGAATGATCTTGCCGCTCAAAATCCAGTAGTCTCATTAGGATAATGAGACCCTACTCGACAACAGCAGCCACAAGGGGGTGAGTACACTCTCATTCTGCTGATTCAGTGCGCATTGTAGGTGTCTGGGTGGGGGAGGTGGGCTGTGGGTTCCCCTAGGCAGGGCGAGTTTAGTAGGCAAGGTCCCTTCTTAAGGCAGGCCCTGTGGCACCCCACCCCACCTGTGTTTAGAGCCAACTACACCTAGTCAGGCTCCTGTGACTTCCATGTGTGCAGCAATCGGGCATAGGCCTTGTAACCCATGTCCCTGTGATTAATTAGGGAACTCTAAGTGCACGGCGTAGTGCAAGGGGCTTCTGTGTCTGTAGTGTCCGCCAACGGTAGCGGTATTGGATGCACTCAACATGTATTTCTTCTGTCTTCCCCCCCTTTTTGTAGTCTCCCTGTTCTTGTGTGCATTAGCATCATCAGGCGGAGGAGCAGTGCCACCGGAGCAGGAGGGAGCTGCATCTCACATGGCCCTGGAGGGCGACACAACGGAGTCAGAAGCCACCAGTGGGATGGAGGGCGAGGGGAGCTCCACGGCAGGGACAGGAGCTGAGACCAGCGACACGGACTCCTCCTCTGATGGGAGCTCCCTTGTGGTGGCGGGCCCCTCTGTGCCCACCGCATCTACAGGTACAGCCGCCACCCCCCCTACCAGCACCGCCCTCCCAGCAGCCCCCCAGCCTGTGCCCCGTGGCCGCTCACCCAGGAGGGTAGGCATCTCCTTTGCCCCAAGCACCTCAGGCCCTGCCCCAGTCAGCCCTGCTGCCCTCAGTGAGGAGGCCATTGACCTCCTCAGGTCCCTCACTGTTGGGCAGTCTACCATTTTGAATGCCATCCAGGGTGTAGAGAGGCAGTTGCAACAGACGAATGCATACCTGGAGGGCATTCATTCTGGTCAGGCAGCCCAACAGCGAGCTTTTCAGACTCTGGCACTGATGGCAGCCATTGTCCCTGTCTCTAGCCTCCCCCTCCAACTTCCTCCACCCAGACCCAAACCCCTGTACCTCAGCATATCCCAAGCACACCATCAGACCAGCATGCACACACCTCAACACACAAAGGAGGCTCAGGCAAACATAAGCACCACACATCCCACAGGCACTCATGCAAGCATCACACACATGCAGACATAGCAACATCCACTGCCTCCACTGTGTCCCCCTCCTCCTCGTCTCCCTCATCCCTCCCAGTCTCGTCTCCACTCACACCTGCATGCACTACATCTACAGCCACTACTTCCATCACCTGCACACCCACCACCACACTCCGCTCACGTGCACTCACCACCCCCACTACCATTCACACATCCCCTGTGTCCTCTCCCAGTGTGTCTGTGACGCCACCTCCCAAGGTACACAAACGCAGCCACACACCCACACAACAGCCATCCACCTCACGACAGCCTTCAGCCCATGCACCTTCACCCAAAGTCAGCAATCGTACACCTCCTACAACCACTACCTCTTCCTCCACTCCCAAACCCCCTCCATCTCCCTGCCCCAGTGTTCCTAAGAAACTTTTCCTGGCCACCCTTGACCTCTTTCCCTCACCTCCCCCACACCGTCAGTCTCCTAGGGCCCGACTTTCCAGGTCCCAACCTAACACCTCAGCCACAACAGCGGCGGGACCCGTGGTGCCAGTAGTCACCGGATTCTGGAGTGCACCAGGCAGCAGGGCAGCCAGTGTGGCAAGGAGCCGCAGCACGGACAGTCCCCCACCTGTCAAGCATCAAATGTTGGCCAGTGCCCGGCGGGAGAGGGGGAAGACAACAGCCAGCAAAGCCGCTGCCAGGGGTACAGGTGGGAGTGTGGAGTCAGCTGCGACACCTTCCAAGGCCCAGACAGGACCGCCAGCAGCAGCCCCGCTGGCCCAGACAGGACCGCCAGCACCAGCCCCGCTGGCCCAGACAGGACCGCCAGCACCAGCCCCGCTGGCCCAGACAGGACCGCCAGCAGTTGAGTCGCTGGCCCAGACAGGACCGCCAGCACCATCCCCGCTGGCCCAGACAGGACTGCCAGCAGCAGCCCCGCTGGCCCAGACAGGACTGCCAGCAGCAGCCCCGCTGGCCCAGACAGGACCTCCAGCAGCTGAGTCGCTGCCAAGGACACTGCCGCCACCAGCACCGCTGCCAAGGACACCTCTGCCACAAGCACCGCTGCCAAGGACACCGCCGCCACCAGCACCGCTGAACCGGACACCGCCGCCACAAGCACCGCTGCCAAGGACACCGCTGCAACAAGCACCGCTGAACAGGACACCGCCGCCACAAGCACTGCTGCCAAGAACACTGCCGCCACCAGCACCGCTGAACAGGATACTGCCGCCACCAGCACAGCTGAACAGGATACCGCCGCCACAAGCACCACTGCCAAGGACTCCGCCACAACAAGCACCGCTGAACAGGACACCGCCGCCACAAGCACCGCTGCCAAGGACACCACCGCCACCAGCATCGGTGAACAGGACACTGCCGCCACCAGCACCGCTGCCATGGACACCGCAGCCACAAGCACCGCTGCCAAGGACACCGCCACCACAAGCACCGCTGCCAAGGACTCTGCCGCAACAAGTACCGCTGAACAGGACACCGCCGCCACAAGCACCACTGCCAAGGACACCTGCCCCCACCAGCACTGCTGAACAGGACACCGCCGCAACAAGCACCACTGAACAGGACACCACCGTCACAAGCACCGCTGCTAAGGACACCGCCGCCACCAGCACCGCTGGCCCATGAGCGCCAAGAGCACTGACGCTACTGAGTCCGCCATGAGCAGGATGAAGCACTGTGGGCACAAAGCCCCCTCCAGAACCAGTGGAGTAAGGCATCCACTACCTCTGTCCTTGGCAGGATGAAGCTCTCTGGGCACAAAGCCCCCTCCAGAACCAGTGGAGTAAGGCATCCACTATCTCTGTCCTTGGCAGGATGAAGTACTCTGGGCACAAAGCCCCCTTCAGAACCAGTGGAGAAAGACATCCACTACCTCAGTCCTTGGCAGGATGAAGCACTCTGGGCACAAAACCCACTCCAGAACCAGTGGAGATTTACATCCACTACCTCTGTCCTTGGCAGGATAAAGCACTCTGGGCACAAAGCCCCCTCCAGAACCAGTGGAGAAAGGCATCCACTACCTCTGTCCTTGGCAGGATAAAGCACCCTGGGATAAAAGCTTACTCCAGAACCAGTGGAGACTGTTATCCACTTGAGAGACTGTGGCTTTGCACTCCCCAGGATTGTACAGTGGGCAAACCACCCACTGTAGAGACTTGTGAGACTGTGGCTTTGCACTCCCCAGGATTGTACAGTGGACAAACCACCCACTGTAGAGACTTGTGAGACTGTAGCTTTGCACTCCCCTGGATTGGACAGTGGGCAAACCACCCACTGTAGAGACTTGTGAGATTGTGGCTTTGCACTCCCCAGGATTTAACAGTGGGCATGTGGCCCCCTCGTGGATTTGGCGTTGTGCACTCAACCGGCTAAGGTGCGCTCCTTTCCCTTCCCCCTGAGGTGCCTGTTTTATTTCTATCTGATTCCCCTGCAGTGTTCCTCCGTCATGTTCGGGTATCTTGTGTGGGCCTCGCCCATGCAGTGTGGGCCCAGTGTTCCACGGACTTAAATGGTGCAATACCTGGACTTCTATTCTTGGTGTATATATTTGTTTATAGTGTATATATATATTTGCGTACTGGATTTTAATGAATTACAATGGTTACACTCATTTTCTTTTGTCTTTGCATTCTTCCGGGGGGGTTGGTGGGTGTAACTGTAATGTATCATACTGTATTAGTGTGTGTGTTGTCGTGGGTGAGGGTGTGGGTGTTGCGTGTTACGTGTGTGTGTCCCTGTTTTTCCCTCCCCTGTGTCGTAGGTGCAGTATTCACTGTGGTCTTCGCCGCCGGCGTTCGTGCTCCTGGTATAGGAGCAAGAAGATAAAGGCTGGAAAAATTTGAAGCTCTGGTTCCATGGCATCCTGGTTCCTCGTGGGGTGTGTAGAGGTGAGCGTTTTCCCTTCGAAGTCCAGTTTCCGCCGTGTTTTTGTTAGGCGGTGACCGCCGCGCTGTTTGTTTGTACCGCCGTGGTGGTCGGAGTGTTAAAGTGGCTGTCTTTGTTGGCGGTTTCCGCCACGGTCGTGATTCCATTTTTTTTCCCACGGCCTGTTGGCGGTCTTACCACCGCTTTAACACCGACCGCCAGGGTTGTAATGATCACCTGTGTGTTTGAAAATGCCACTTTTAGAAAGTGAGCATTTTCTTGCTTATACCATTTCTGTGACTCTGCCTGTTTGTGGATTCCCTGTCTGGGTCAGTTTGACAGTTGGACTGGTTACACCTCACACTAGACAGTGATACAAAGGGAGCTGGGGTATAGTCTGCATTTCCTGATGAGCCATCTGTGTTAGGTGGGAGAGTAGGAGTGGTCACTTACACCTGAAAGGGCTGTACCTGTCCTCACACAATGCCATCTCCGACCCCTGGTGAGTGTCTGGGGCCTGGCCTGGGAAAGGCAGGATTTCACATTCAAAAGAGACTTTACTTTGAAGTAGGTCTACTTCTAAGGAGAAATTGGGTATAAGAAGGACACCCAAAACCACAGACTTTAGAACACTTCTGGAAACAAGATGATCCTCTGCCTGGAGAAGAGCTTAAGAGCTGAGGAAGAAGAGTTGCCCTGCCTGTGACTGTGCTTTGTGGAGCTATCCTGCAGTTGCTGCTTCTGCCAGAGTAAGAGGGCAAAGACTGGACTTTGTGTGCCTTTCATCTTGTGAAGAAATCTCCAAGGGTTTGATTTAGAGCTTGCCTCCTGTTGTTTGAAGTCTCAGGGACAGCAAAGACTTCTCTGTGCCAGCACCTGGAGTCTCTGGAAAGACTCCTTCTCTGACAAGTGGTCCCCTAGCCAGTCCCTGGGCCTTTGAAAGGAAAGCTGGTGGAAATCCAAGGAAATCGACTTCAGACAGCTTCGGACCGACGCCGCTGCTGAATCCGGTGACGCCGCCTGCAACCGACTCCGTGATCGTTGCTGGAACGCGACGACCTTTGCAGGCACGATGCCGCTGCAGCCCCGCTGAAGTCCGCAACTCCGTGGAATTCGGCGCACAACGTCGTGACCGACGCCCCTCGAAGTGCGCAGATTCAACGTTTCGCACAGACGGTGTGATCCCCGACTTCGTGCATCGACTTGTTTTCACTCTTCACCAAAGCTACTGTACTTGGGGGTCTTCGCCACTCCGTGTCCGGCGCCGCTGGTGTCGGCTTGTTGGTAACGACTCTGTGTTAACACCTCATCGAAGCATTTTGTGTTTCTAAGCGCTATTTTTTTAGTTGAATCTTTCAAACTTCATAACTTGACTTGTGTATGTTGGATGTTTGTCGTTTTGGTCTTGTTTTGTTTAGATAAATATTCCCTATTTTTCTAAACTGGTGTTGTGTCATTTTGTAGAGTTTGAATTAAGTTGCTGTGTGTGTTGGTACAAATACTTTACACCTAGCACTCTGAAGTTAAGCCTACTGCTCTGCCAAGCTACCAAGGGGGTAAGCAGGGGTTAGCTGAGGGTGATTCTCTTTTACCCTGACTAAGAGTGAGGGTCCTTGCTTGAACAGGGGCTAACCTGACTGTCAACCAAAGACCCCATTTCTAACATGGAGTATGCTTTAGCTTTATTAATTTAACTCTTAACTTAGCAAGTGTCTTGGCCTAGTTTTGCCTGGCCTCATGCAGAAAACTGTATTTCTTAGCAGATTAATAAAAATTCTGACCGAGGATACTAAACTGTGAAATGTCCCTTGTCTTGTTAAAAGTGCTTAACAGAAGCTTTTCGTGAGAACCGACTAACAGAAGGTGATGTTCCCGCTAGAGTAACAATTTGTGTGTAATGTGTGTGAGATGTACTTTCCCAGGACAAGAACAATAAAGACACTGACTGGAGCTGAAGATGCAACAATATTGTTACCTGACAAGCCGAATGATGAGGACATCGTAAAGTGAGACAATCAACTTCACAAGAAGTGTGAAATAGTAGAATTCATAGATTTGGTATATAAATACTATTGGGTAGAGTATTAAAGTACGATTAACTGACCAATAGGGAATTAGGGGATAGTTTAGGTGACTTTGATATAACAACGCAACAGAGGAAAATTATTCAGACTAGAGGGCGATAGATCTAGAGATGCAGACTTTGTGAGAAAAAGAGACTTTAGAAGAGATTTGAGATTCATTCTGTCATTGGCTCCTACTCTCTGACTTAGAGCCTGATGCTTTGCTGATCGATTGATGACCTGAGGACGAAGACTGATTCGGCTTGCTGACCAATACCGTGGATAGGTAAATATGACGAAACGTGACTGTTATGCATTTTATGCCTTTTCTTTCTAGGTACCAACTGCGCTGTTTTGATGGATCCATAGCTAGATGTTTTTCTAAATTTGTGTTTTGCATTAAGCCCAACATGCTGATGCTAATCTGACGTTAGTTGAAGGCACTCAAATTGACTGAGGAATTACAGAGACTAATGATTGACGAGTTATCTTGCTGAATTCTATGTATATCTTTACTGCAACTGTGTTGGACCTGGCTTTTTACCAGGGACATCCCCAAACTTTTTGCCTCCTTCCTCCTATTTTTTTCTGACCTGCTGTTGTTGGCTTTTGACCTCTGAGCACTTTACCACTGCTAACCAGTGCTAAAGTGCATATGCTCTCTGTGTAAATTGTACTATTGATTGGTTTATCCATGATTGACTATTTAATCTACCTGTAAGTCCCTATTAGAGTGCACTACATGTGCCTAGGGCCTGTAGATTAAATGCTACTAGTGGGCCTGCAGCACTGGTTGTGCCACCCACCTCAGTAGCCCCTTAACCTTGTCTCAGGCCTGCCATTGCAAGGCCTGTGTGTGCAGTTTCACTGCCACTTCGACTTGGCATTTAAAAGTACTTGCCAAGCCTAGAACTCCCCTTTTTCTACATATAAGTCATCCCTAATGTGTGCCCTAGGTATCCCCTAGAGCAGGGTGCTGTGTAGGTAAAAGGCAGGACATGTACCTGTGTAGTTATGTGTCCTGGTAGTGTAAAACTCCTAAATTCGTTTTTACACTACTGTGAGGCCTGCTCCCTTCATAGGCTAACATTGGGGCTGCCCTCATACACTGTTGAAGCGGCAGCTGCTGATCTGAAAGGAGCAGGAAGGTCATATTTAGTATGGCCAGAATGGTAATACAAAATCCTGCTGACTGGTGAAGTCGGATTTAATATTACTATTCTAGAAATGCCACTTTTAGAAAGTGAGCATTTCTTTGCACTAAAATCTTGTTGTGCCCTTCAATCCACGTCTGGCTAGGTTTAGTTGACAGCTCCTTGTGCATTCACTCAGACACACCCCAAACACAGGGTACTCAGCCTCACTTGCATACATCTGCATTTTGAATGGGTCTTCCTGGGCTGGGAGGGTGGAGGGCCTGCCCTCACACAAAGGACTGCCACACCCCCTACTGGGACTCTGGCAGACAGGATTGAGCTGAAAGGGAACCGGGTGCATTTCTTAGAGACTCTTTGAAGTCACCCCCACTTCAAAGGCACAACTTAGTATAAAACAGGGCCTCTGCCCTACCTCATCAGACACTTGCTGGAGAAGAAACCTGAACCAGAAACTACATCCTGCCAAGAAGAACTGCCTGGCTGCTCAAAGGACTCACCTGTCTGCTTTCTCCAAAGGACTGCTGTCTTGCTGTTGCCCTGCTGCCTTGCTGAACTCTTGTCTGGCTGTGAAAGTGCTCTCCAAGGGCTTGGATAGAGCTTGCCTCCTGTTCCTTGAAGTCTCAGGACCAAAAAGACTTCTGCCTTTCACGTGGACGCTCCGTGCGCCGAAAATTTCGACGCACAGCTTGTTTCGCGGCGAGAAAAACGCCGCACACCGACGCTGATCAACGCGACGCCCTCGGGACGATCGAGACTTCGACGCACAACCTCGCAAGGACAAAGCCGCCCGACTTCCAAGGAGAAATCGACGCGACGCCTACCGTGAGTGCGAAACTTTGACGCACGGCCTCGCAAGGACAACGCCGCCCGACTTCCAAGGAGAAATCGACGCGACGCCTGCCGTGAGACCAAAATTTCGACGCACGGCCTCGCAAGGAAAACGACGCCCGACTTCCAAGGAGAAATCGACGCGACGCCTACCGTGAGATCGAAACTTCGACGCGCAGCCCCGCAGAACGACGCGCAGCCGGAAAATAAGCAGGAGAATCCACGCACAGACCCGGGACATCTGGTAATCCCCGCGATCCACAAAAAGAGACTGTCTGCGCGCCGGAAAACGACGCCCGACTTCCCCGCGTGGAAATGAACGACGCAAGTCTGTGTGTGCTGAGCGGAAAACGACGCACACACCCCTTTTTCCACGCATCTCTTCTCCTGTGGCCCTCTGAGGAGATTTCCCACCAGAAACCAGGTACTCTGTGCTTGAAAGACACTTTATTGCTTTTTAAAGACTTAAAGACTCTTAATATCACTTTTCAGTGATATCTTTACAAATTCGTATTGCAACTTTGATCGTTTTGACCTACAATTATCCAGATAAATATTCTATATTTTTCTAAACACTGTGTGGTGTATTTTTGTGGTGTTATACTATGGTGTTGTATGATTTATTGCACAAATGCTTTACACATTGCCTTCTAAGTTAAGCCTGACTGCTCGTGCCAAGCTACCGGAGGGTGAGCACAGGCTGATTTTGGATTGTGTGTGACTTACCCTGACTAGAGTGAGGGTTCTTGCTTGGACAGAGGGCAACCTAACTGCCAACCAAAAACCCCATTTCTAACATTGGTGATCAGCGGTGAGGATAGGACTTGTGTTTGTGCAGTGACATACAGTAGCTAAGTATTTCACTACCTACCCACAGTTGAAGGTCAACTTGATTTTTTATCTCTTTTTTGACTTTTGGTCTCTGATGTCCTCCTGGATATACTATTGATATTTTGGACTTTGGATTTTGGTTTTTGCTGGTAAGATCCTATCAGAATGGGATCGCTTACCTACTTATTCTTTTTGCCTACTGACCACCTCACTAAGGCTGACCTAAGGAAGCTTTGCAGAGAATGTGGCCTTCCTGTAGCAAAGAGATCTACTAAAGCAGAGATGCTACGTGCCTACCTAGTCTGGGAGGAAGACAGATGGGCAGAGAGAGAGGCAGCAAGAAACCAAATGACTAAGTACCCCTCAGAGGAGGAGGAGGACGACTCAGATGAGGAAAGAGACCCAGTGAAAAAAGAATGGCTCATGGCTCAAGCACGGTGGATGGAAGAGCTAGATGAGTTTATTGAAAGGGCTGAGGCAGCAAGTCTCTTAGCCCTGGAAGAAGAAAAGATTGCAGCTCAAGAGCTGAGCTGTAAAGAGCTGAAACTGGAGGCCGGAAGGGCTGAGTCCAGTTCAGATGGTGGCAGCAAAAATCTTGCATCTAGTACTGCTGAAGAAGGGCACAAGCCCAGAGATGTGGTACCCAACTTGAAGAAGAGAGTTGACACACCCCAGGCGGTTCAAGGGTATGGGGTAGTTCCCGTTATGCACAGGGTCCCTGAGAAGGATTGGGGAACTGGCAGAGGGAGTCATATTCCTACTGGGGGGAGGGACACTTTACTGACTCTAGCAGAGAGTGACAGAGAAAAGGGTTCCCCCCTGGTGGACGTCCTGGATATAGAGTGTAGAGACATCCCAGAAGAGTTTGGGTTGAGTGTCAGGGACAGACAGATACTGTCTCACCAGTCTCAGGAGGGTGAAGTAGAGTGCTTTTCCAAGGTTGAGTTACTAGGTGGTTGGGTGAAGGGTACTGTGGTTAATACATGTGAAGGGCAGAGTGATGTAATTGCTGGAGAGCATATGTCTGGTCCTTATTTTCCAGAGCTACGCCAACACCAGGTGGAGTGTGAGTTCTCTGACCCCAGGGAACTTACAGTGGAGGCAGACTTTTGGGTGAGTACCAGAGAGTCTGAAGAGGCATTTGGGGGTGCTCCTGAAGGGAGTGGTCTAGGTGGTTCCCGACCAAGTGAGGTGGGAAAGGATTGTAGTGTCCCAGGTAGGTCTCAGAGCCTAACCTGTACCGTAGGGCCACCTTTTGAGGGAAGCCCCGCAGTGGCAGAAGAACTTGGGGGGATGACTGTAGACAGCATCCCAACAGTTCTGGTGTCTGGCAGTACCACTCCTAGTGAGGGGGTGCAGAAGTCCAGACATAGGGTTGAGAGGGGGTGGCAGACCCCAGTGGAGGATCTTGAAAGTCAGGGGTCAGCTCTGAGAGCAGAGCCCCCCAGGAATGACCCAGGTGAGACCGTTTCTGGTTTGGGGGAAACCCAGACTCTGCCGGATGGGCAGAGGTCGGGAGACCTGCGCCAACCAGACTCTTGTGTGGCCCTTGGGGACGGCGTGTCCCTGGTGGGGGGTGAGAGTGCCCCCCAGGAAGTCCTGGCATGCCAGGCAAGGATTCAACCTCAGGGTGGTGACTCTGGGTTGGATAACCGGGTTCAGAGGTTAAACTTTGACCTGGTGGGGGGTAGATGTGCCCCCCAGAAAGTCCTGGAATGCCAGGCAATGGCTCAACCTCAGGGTGGTGACTCTGGGTTGGCTTACCAGGTGAAGAGGTCAAACTCTGACCTGGTGGGGGGTAGGTGTGCCCCCCAGAAAGTCCTGGCGTGCCAGGCAGTTGTCCAACCTCAGGGTGTCGACTCTGGGTTGGATGGCCAGGTTCAGAGGTTAAACTCTGACCTGGTGGGAGGTAGGTGTGCCTCCCAGAAAGTCCTGGGGTGCCAGGCAATTGCCCAACCTCAGGGTGGTGACTCTGGGTTGGCTAACCCGGTTCAGAGGTCAAACTCTGACCTGGTGGGGGGTAGGTGTGCCCCCCAGAAAGTCCTGGTATACCAGGCAATGGTTCAACCTCAGGGTGGTGACCCTGGGTTGGAGAACCAGGCTCAGAGGTTAAACTCTGACCTGGTGGGAGGTAGGTGTGCCTCCCTGAAAGTCCTGGCCTGCCAGGCAATGGTTCAACCTCAGGGTGGTGACTCTGGGTTGGATATCCAGGTTCAGAGGTTAACCTCTGACCTGGTGGGGGGTAGGTGTGCCCCCCAGAAAGCCCTGGTGTACCAGGCAGTTGTCCAACCTCAGGATGGTGACCCTAGGTTGGAGAACCAGGTTCAGAGGTTAAACTCTGACCTGGTGGAGGGTCAGTGTGCCCTCCAGGAAGTCCTGGCGTGCCAGGCGATTGTTCTACTTCAGGGTGGTAACTCTGAGTTGAATGGCCCAGTTCAGAGGTTAAACTCTGACCTGGTGGAGGGTCAGTGTGCCCTCCAGAAAGTCCTGGCGTGCCAGGCAATTGTTCAACCTCAGGGTGCTGACTCTGGGTTGGATACCCAGGTTCAGAGGTTAAACTCTGACCTGGTGGGAGGTAGGTGTGCCTCCCAAGAAGCCCTGCTGTGCCAGGCAATTGTCCAACCTCAGGGTGTTGACTCTGGGTTGGATGACCAGGTTCAGAGGTTAAACTCTGACCTGGTGGGGGGTAGGTGTGCCCCCCAGAAAGTCCTGGCGTGCCAGGCAATTGCCCAACCTCAGGGTGGTGACCCTGGGTTGGGGAACCAGGCTCAGAGGTTAAACTCTGACCTGGTGGGAGGTAGGTGTGCCTCCCAGAAAGTCCTGGTGCGCCAGGCAACTGTTCAACTTCAGGGTGGTGACTCTGAGTTGAATGGTCAGGTGCAGAGGTTAAACTCTGACCTGGTGGAGGGTCAGTGTGCCCTCCAGAAAGTCCTGGTGTGCCAGGCAATTGTTCAACTTCAGGGTGGTGACTCTGAGTTGAATGGTCAGGTGCAGAGGTTAAACTCTGACCTGGTGGAGGGTCAGTGTGCCCTCCAGGAAGTCCTGGCGTGCCAGGCAATTGTTCAACTTCAGGGTGGTGACTCTGAGTTGAATGGGCAGGTGCAGAGGTTAAACTCTGACCTGGTGGGGGGTAGGCGTGCCCCCCAGGAAGTCCTGGTTTGCCAGGCGGTGATCCAGTCTGAGGGTACAGACCCTGGGCTGGAAGACCAGGTTCAGGGTGTCCCCCTGGACCTGGAGGGAGGGGCTACTGATAACAGTGCCCCTACCATGTTGTCTTCTGAGGAGGCCACTCCTAGTTGGAGGGTGCTGGACCCCAGAAGGGAGGGCAGGGGGAGGGAAGCCTCACCCCGGGCCCTAGTCCCACCTGAAGGTACAGACCCCAGGTTGGAGGGCCAGTGGCAGGTTAACAGCCCTGCACTGGTGGAGGAATGGTACAGGGCGACTTCTGTAAGCCCCCTGGCCATGTTGGACTCTGGGGGTACCGCTCCAGGAAGGAGGGTACAAAGCCCCAGAGGGGAGGACCAGGTTCAGGCTGTCATCCCTGACCTGGTGGAAGGGAGAGTGGTTAAAGGGTGCCCAGCACCTGGGGCTACCGCCCCCCACTCTCCACAGCCACAGTGGTTGGAGAGCTTTGAGAGGCCTGGGGCCTGGCTCTCATCCCTGGCAGCTGTCAGTAATCACTGTGGCTTGCTGTCCGGGTGGACAGAGTTATCCCTGGGGAGGGGACAAGTGTCACACCCCAGGGGTAGAGTGGGCAACACCACTATGTTGGTCATGGGGGTACTATCCTGCTCCTGGGATACATCTGTGAGCAAAGTAAGGTTAGGTGCTGCACAGATGGGATCCGCAGGAAAGGAGAAAGGTTCCCCATGGATGGGCTTAGTGGGCCCTGAGAGTATGGACAGAGGGATCCAATTGGAGTCAGGAAGGCGAAGAACTGGAGCATGCCCCTGCTGTTGTGGGCCTGGGTCCTTGTTCTGTCGCCTCAAACAGGGACGTACATCAGGATAGTGATTGTTCTCCCCTGGCTTTAGGCTGGTGGGGGGTCATGTTGGACCTGGCTTTTTACCAGGGACATCCCCAAACTTTTTGCCTCCTTCCTCCTATTTTTTTCTGACCTGCTGTTGTTGGCTTTTGACCTCTGAGCACTTTACCACTGCTAACCAGTGCTAAAGTGCATATGCTCTCTGTGTAAATTGTACTATTGATTGGTTTATCCATGATTGACTATTTAATCTACCTGTAAGTCCCTATTAGAGTGCACTACATGTGCCTAGGGCCTGTAGATTAAATGCTACTAGTGGGCCTGCAGCACTGGTTGTGCCACCCACCTCAGTAGCCCCTTAACCTTGTCTCAGGCCTGCCATTGCAAGGCCTGTGTGTGCAGTTTCACTGCCACTTCGACTTGGCATTTAAAAGTACTTGCCAAGCCTAGAACTCCCCTTTTTCTACATATAAGTCATCCCTAATGTGTGCCCTAGGTATCCCCTAGAGCAGGGTGCTGTGTAGGTAAAAGGCAGGACATGTACCTGTGTAGTTATGTGTCCTGGTAGTGTAAAACTCCTAAATTCGTTTTTACACTACTGTGAGGCCTGCTCCCTTCATAGGCTAACATTGGGGCTGCCCTCATACACTGTTGAAGCGGCAGCTGCTGATCTGAAAGGAGCAGGAAGGTCATATTTAGTATGGCCAGAATGGTAATACAAAATCCTGCTGACTGGTGAAGTCGGATTTAATATTACTATTCTAGAAATGCCACTTTTAGAAAGTGAGCATTTCTTTGCACTAAAATCTTGTTGTGCCCTTCAATCCACGTCTGGCTAGGTTTAGTTGACAGCTCCTTGTGCATTCACTCAGACACACCCCAAACACAGGGTACTCAGCCTCACTTGCATACATCTGCATTTTGAATGGGTCTTCCTGGGCTGGGAGGGTGGAGGGCCTGCCCTCACACAAAGGACTGCCACACCCCCTACTGGGACTCTGGCAGACAGGATTGAGCTGAAAGGGAACCGGGTGCATTTCTTAGAGACTCTTTGAAGTCACCCCCACTTCAAAGGCACAACTTAGTATAAAACAGGGCCTCTGCCCTACCTCATCAGACACTTGCTGGAGAAGAAACCTGAACCAGAAACTACATCCTGCCAAGAAGAACTGCCTGGCTGCTCAAAGGACTCACCTGTCTGCTTTCTCCAAAGGACTGCTGTCTTGCTGTTGCCCTGCTGCCTTGCTGAACTCTTGTCTGGCTGTGAAAGTGCTCTCCAAGGGCTTGGATAGAGCTTGCCTCCTGTTCCTTGAAGTCTCAGGACCAAAAAGACTTCTGCCTTTCACGTGGACGCTCCGTGCGCCGAAAATTTCGACGCACAGCTTGTTTCGCGGCGAGAAAAACGCCGCACACCGACGCTGATCAACGCGACGCCCTCGGGACGATCGAGACTTCGACGCACAACCTCGCAAGGACAAAGCCGCCCGACTTCCAAGGAGAAATCGACGCGACGCCTACCGTGAGTGCGAAACTTTGACGCACGGCCTCGCAAGGACAACGCCGCCCGACTTCCAAGGAGAAATCGACGCGACGCCTGCCGTGAGACCAAAATTTCGACGCACGGCCTCGCAAGGAAAACGACGCCCGACTTCCAAGGAGAAATCGACGCGACGCCTACCGTGAGATCGAAACTTCGACGCGCAGCCCCGCAGAACGACGCGCAGCCGGAAAATAAGCAGGAGAATCCACGCACAGACCCGGGACATCTGGTAATCCCCGCGATCCACAAAAAGAGACTGTCTGCGCGCCGGAAAACGACGCCCGACTTCCCCGCGTGGAAATGAACGACGCAAGTCTGTGTGTGCTGAGCGGAAAACGACGCACACACCCCTTTTTCCACGCATCTCTTCTCCTGTGGCCCTCTGAGGAGATTTCCCACCAGAAACCAGGTACTCTGTGCTTGAAAGACACTTTATTGCTTTTTAAAGACTTAAAGACTCTTAATATCACTTTTCAGTGATATCTTTACAAATTCGTATTGCAACTTTGATCGTTTTGACCTACAATTATCCAGATAAATATTCTATATTTTTCTAAACACTGTGTGGTGTATTTTTGTGGTGTTATACTATGGTGTTGTATGATTTATTGCACAAATACTTTACACATTGCCTTCTAAGTTAAGCCTGACTGCTCGTGCCAAGCTACCGGAGGGTGAGCACAGGCTGATTTTGGATTGTGTGTGACTTACCCTGACTAGAGTGAGGGTTCTTGCTTGGACAGAGGGCAACCTAACTGCCAACCAAAAACCCCATTTCTAACAAACTGACTCTGCTATTGATTTTCACTGCAGCTGTAGAATGTGTTGCGATTCAAGCTTTGATTAGATTGTGTTTCTTTTGTCGCTTTGAACAACCAGTATTGTTCTTATATGAGTTTCATTTGATTTTGAGATTAATCTACATGATTTTAGTGTTGTTAATATAAGGGAAATAAATTTACTAAACTCTTACTAATGGTGTGGTTATTCATAACTGAGAGGTCATGGTGCGTGACATTTATTGACTCCATTGATTATTGATTTTGTTTAATACTAATGATTATTGATTATTATGTATGGATTATTGAATATGTACTGGCGCTATGGTAAGAACTTCCTAATACGAGTCAAAAGGTTCATCGACCTATTCGTGTCCCCTTGTAAGTTTACTTATTAAGGTCTGAGGCGCTAACAACTGTGAGGCCTACACTTCTTAGAGGCCACCATTGAGATTTATTTAATATTATTTTAAGCTGTAATTCCTGATGAGAAAGGAGTAGCTTCATCATGTTTTACATCACTTGAATGGTAATGATAAAGCAACCCCCTTTACTGGAAAGTCAGATTTATTATTACTATGTTAGAAGTTTCACTTTTAGAAAGTGGGCATTTCTTTGCTCTCACTGCTCTGTGTGCCTGACAGCCTGTCTCCAATACACTTCGGGCTGCATCTCCTCAAATGTGGGAGAAATTCCAATGTATCACTCCTTCGATGCAGAGGCTGTTCAGCAATAGCGGATTCAAAGCCTGCACGGCTCAATGACAACACCCTGCGTGGCTCGACAGCGACGACGCACCCCATTCACTTTACCGTTAATTTCAACCCTAGTTTAAAGTGTCTCTGACTTACCCTGACTAGGATTGTGGTCTCTACTTGGACATGGCTCATACCTCTGCCAACTAGAGACCCAATTTCTAAAAACCCATGAATCAAAAGAAATGATTGCTGAAATCCCTTCTCAGATTCAAATCAACATCCGCCAAAATACTCAAATTATACAACCGAGCAACCTTTGCTCTAAGTCCTAGATACAAAACGCCAAAGGCTGACTAGAAGACAACATAGCTAGATTCATAAACAAGATATGAAGTGTGCCGGCCTTATATATTTATCTGCCTTTCCCAGAGCAGTTTCTTCAGTTCCGTTCTCTCTTGAAGGTTTCATAAACATCCACAATCAGCCCTTCAGAATGAACACTGGGGGACAAAACGGTTTGTTTCCAAATCGCAGGAGAAGTGACGCAAGTATCAGACTAAAACCTCAAAAAAGGCTTACACGTGATTTGAACATGCAACTGATTAAAACTTGGAAGAGTTGCCAAATATTTACAGCTAATTGCTTCCTCGTTCCATTAATGTTGTCTTGACCTTGGAGTTGCCTGAGAGGCTAATTTCAATGGGCACACAACAGTCAGGCTGTTTTAGACTGCGGTGAAAATCATAGTGACGGAACCATCAGACAGACTGAGCTGTACTCTTCATGAGATGCCCGAGTTGTTGTACTGTGAACGTCATTTGTCATGCCAGAGACGTTATGCCGGCACCAACATTTATCTTAGCAAACTGTTGCGCGTTTTAACAACTATTAACATCTCTCTTAGCTGTATGAGACACTTTTTAGCAATACTTCTGAATGCAGTCTGGCAAAGAAAGCGGATTTGATTTTGATCCTAAAAAGCGCTGCTCGTGTGGCCCAAAACGCGCTGATAAAGCCCATGCTTTGAATTTGTTGCGAAAAGCACATCAGCAGTGGCACAGCATTGAGGACCTTTAAACCTTCTTGTCCATTTCATGAGCACAGAGAGCCTGGACAACACAGCTCGGAGTTTCTCACTTTTGCATCTTGAATCTATGCTGCATAGGCCTTTTTCAAAAGCCTCTATGGACATATTCATCATGAAATAATGATGGGAAAACAGTGCGTCACTTCCGGAGAGAGTACACCTACAACACATAAGGAATATGATATACCCAAGTAGAGGTTACCCCCATCGCCAAGAAAGAAAAGATGCCTTTACAGCATGAATATCGAATACTGCTGGTTCACAATGTCCTTACTGTCACTAGGCAAAGCATCACTCCCCAATCAGGCCTCCATTACTTGTTCTCTGTATTTATGCCTGGGCATCCCTTTGTGTTTAGTGACACTATTCTATTCTATTCTCTTCTATTCTATTCACTGGATTTTTAGAGCGCATTGCTACCCGATGCAGGGCTTCCCAGCACTAGGATGACTTTTATTGAGGGAAAAAGGTAAGTTTTACCTTTTTTTTTTTTTTTTTAAACTAATGCAGGTATTTTCCCTTCTTCAGTTGATAGGCAAGGAATTCCAGAGCGTTGGTGCAAGGTAGGTGAACAAACGGCCACCACTTCTAGCTCTGTAAATCCTTGGAACAGCCTAAAGATGGAGGTTATTTGACACAAAGGCCCTTTTAGATTGATAGGGACTGATCATCTGTTGGAGCACTTTTTGGCCAGTCTTAGTTTTGGTATTCTGAATAGGTTGGAGTTTATTAGTGACTGACTTGGGGCTACCCAGGTACAGTAAGCTATTGTAGTCCAGACATTATAAAATTAGTCCTTGGATCCCTATTTTCAAAGCCTCTGACAGGAGCCCTTTCAGAGTTTTTCTAAGAGCTCCTAGAAGACCAAAACAACTGCTGGCTGTCTTTATTACTTGAGATACTATAGAGAGGTGCTTGTCCAGGGTAACCCCTTGGCTTTTCACTCCCGGCTTGGGATTGGGTGATTACCTAAAGTAGAGGGCCAGCTGATCTGTTGCCAGAGGGAAGGATTGTTCCCCACCACCACGACCTCTGTTTTCTCCCCATTTAATTTTAAACAGCGGGCTGCCATCCAGACAGAGACCTTCTCTAGACAGCTGTTCAATCTCATGGAGGTGGTATCGATATTAGGTGATAGCGAGGCAAACAGCTGTGTATCATCAGCATTTGACACCCTTGTAAAGACAAAGGAGCAGATGATGTCAGGTGGGGGATTTACATATATGTAGAACGGTGTGGGGCTAAGTGAAAAGCCCTGTAGGATCCCACATTTCACCTGCTGGCTGGTTGAGTAAAACGGCCCCTTCCTAACTTGAAAGCCTTGCTTATCTAGGAATGCGACAAGCCATTGTAGTGCATTCCCTACAATGCTGTTATTTTCCAGAGGCTGCACTAAGATGGAATGGGATTTTGTGTTAAAAGCAGCACTTAGATAGAGAAGAATCAGAGCTGTTGAGCCACCCTGATCCACAACCATCTTAAGATAATCTGTGGCCCTTAGAAGTGCCGTCTTTGCACTAAACCAGTATGAGTGTGATGAAGGTTGTTATTAACTTCCACATATTCTGTAAGGTTCCTATTTGTTATCTTCCCCAAAATGTTACTCAGACCAACCAAGGAGTAGTGAAATAGGACTAATTATCCAGCACCTCAGGATCTAGAGTAGGCTTCTTGAGTAATGAGTGAATGACCGCATGTTTCCATTCTTTTGCGACGCTGAAGATCCTCAGTGACAGATTATAGAGTTCTGTTAGACCAACAAGCATTGCCTCACCCACTTTCAATAAGATTTCTATGGGGGCAGGATCAAGCGATCAGCCTGATTTAACTGACCATCCTGCGCCTAAGACCTCATTTATACTTAGTTGAGGAAAAATGGAAAATACAGTTTTGATGTTATTAGTAATAGTCATTTCTTCAATTTAGCTGTGAGGTCTGATGATAACGAGTCATATATACTTCTAGCTTTTCTAAGAAAGTGATCCCCTTGGGAAACTATGGACAATGGTAACTCCATGAAAGGTAGGTACTTTGCATTATATGTAGGACTAAGCGGTTCTCTTACAAATGTGGAATTGCCAGGGAGATTAGTAATAAAATGTCCAATTCCTTTCACTATGTTTCATTTCCCCTAGAATTTCAGCTGGAGACTCCACCTGCAGTCGTCAATGAAAATGCTGCTGATCCGGATGGTTAACGTCTCTCTTATAATATGATAAGGCCACTAACTCCTATTACCAGCAATAGCAGGATTGCCTGTGACCTTATAGTGGGGCATTTAGTACACTCTCCTTGCACCACTACCCTGCTGTCATCAAAACATTGAACCATGTGAGATAATCACAAGCACAGTCTAAGTACAAATACAGGACACTGCGATTGTGGCAGTATAGAATGTACTATGCAGCATTGTCACTTTAATACTTGGGTGCTGGTCAGCAGTTCAAATTACACTTGTTGTGACTATGAGAATGACATTTTCAACTGCCTCCACACTATTTAGGTGCAGTTGTTATTTTGTGTTGCATCCTTGACTGCAGCATTGAATCATTTACTGGTTGGGACTGGAGTCGCAAATCATCTGGAATTATTAGTTTTTGTCATATGTCAGAATGGCAATTGTCTATGTGGGTACTTTTGGGCAGAAGGTTTTGGTATCAGCAAGAGCTGAAGCTAATGTGAAGTCATGAATAGAATTCTGGTGCTGAGATGGAGCAAATTACTCAGTTGGGAGAAGTAGGCTGAAGAAAGAAGAGTGATCAGAGAAACAGGGAAGGGGTAGAGTCTGGAGCCCATATTGTTTTCTTCAGGTAATGCTGATTTATGCTTTTGTAGAGAAAGCTTCTGCAATGGCTCATTATTTACAACTTATTCAGGGTCTCTCTCAGGTTTTTTGATCTAAGGTCCTATCTCAGGATTTAAATAGCTAGTGCTTCAAGCCAGCTGACATGGGTCTACTCACAGTACGGATTTGAGATAATCTTTCCTTGTCTTGATTCAGATGACTATCAGGTGTTAAACAGAAATGGAGAATATAAAAGCAGTGGACTTCGGGAGGTCACTTGTGCAAGCATCCATCCATGAAGTTACCATAGTGATAGAGAAGCAAGAGCCTATTTGACTCAAAAAAAGGTAAACAACAAAATATGGCAAATGATGCAAAATTTATAACAGTGATATAGGGACAAGTTATAACTTAATTACAATTGCACTTAGAAGTAATTGCGGAAAGGTAAAGTTTTGGTCCACCAGAATTTGTGACGTATGTGTCCAGTCGTGAGTTAAAGTTAAATAACCAAAATAATATCTTACACCCAAAAGAAATGATGTTGTTTATTTCAGTGCACTACATGGTTGAACGTCCACACCATCAAAACATATTGTGTTACAAACATAGCATAGTCAAAAAAAAAAAAATATTGACACATTGCGAAGTTAATCATATGTATATATAGATATGTAAATGTATGTACATATATATACTGTATATATATATATATATATATATATATATATAGATAGATATAGATATAGATATAGATATATGTGTCTCGTGTGGAGATATACATCCCCAAGTTACAAAGATAGGGAGTGTATATGGCCAAGTTACATAGATCTGTTAGGTATAGTATATTAAGTCTGCATACTTACCTTCACAAATATTTGTAGTTGATAGTCTGGCTTCAGTATTTTGGTAGAATGACATTGTTCAGTTAGTCTATCCTCATTGTGCACATTTTATTTAGTAATGATATCTTGTCTGTCCTTCATAGGAGGGACAAGTGGTGTAACTTCACTACTTGGATCTATACAAAATGGAGGCACATTTTATTTAGTTTACAATGTCTGTCACCTAGGGCCAAAGGTGGGTAATTTATGGTATATTCACTGTCATGGCCTTCAGGAGTTTTACAAAGATCACAAGTCAACTTACTTCAGCTTGGCAGATTAGAGAGTCAAGGGCCAGATGTAGCAAAATTTTGCGAGTCGCAAATAGCCCGAATTGCTATTTGCGACCCCGCAAAATCGGAAATGGGATGCAAAAACCCCATTTCCGAATCGCAAATAGCGACGCGAGCCATTACCGACTTGCATATTTTGCGACCCCATTGTGCGACCCGCAAATAGGAAGTCGCAATTTGCGAGTTGAAAACCATATGAAAAAGCCACTCGCAAATTGCGACTAGTCGCAAAAAGCCCATTTTGCACTCCCAATTTACCACTAACTCAGAGCAGGTGGTAACCAGAACCAAAGTATAAAAGGAGACCCAGAAGGCATCTGGGTTACTCAAGATGGCGGAGATATATGTGATAGCAAGGAGGAGGAGAGTCCACGCCGCACAGCAGAGGAGGAGGAGGAGCCAGGCAGACACTCTTCCAGCAAACTGAGGAGGAGATCTATGACAAATACAGACTCAGCAGTGCAGTAATATTAGAATTATTAGATCTACTCAATCCGCAGCTTCAACGGCAGACTGTGCGCGGCAGAGCCATCCCCACACATGTGCAAGTGCTATGCTCACTGCACCTCTTGGCCTCGGGTAGCTATCAGGGGGTCATTGCTGTGGCAGGTGGGGTATCCCAAAGTGCACTTTCACGGTTTTTCAGATCATTCCTAGATGCCATACTCACACACATGTCCAGATACATATACCTACCCAGGAATGAGGCAGAAATCAACAGCACCAAGTTGGAATTCTACAGGATTGCCAACTTCCCTCATGTAATAGGGTGTGTAGATGGGACACATATACAAATATGCCCTCCTTCAAATCTGGAATATCTGTTCCGCAAACGGAAGTGTACCCACTCACTGAACATCCAGGTGGTATGTGACGGCAATTATGTCATCACTGACATGGTAGCCAAATTTCCAGGGAGTACACATGACTCGTACATTTTCAGGCACAGTGGGATACACCAACGCCTAGAACGTTGGGAGTTTGGAGACGGATATCTCCTAGGTATAGCTGAATACACCTTGAAGACATACACACAGGTCAATGTGGAAACCATCCATGCCCTGCTAATATTGTTCATTTTTGCCAAACAGGTGACAGTGCATATGCGCTACAACCATGGATACTTACCACGTACTTAACACCCAGCAATGAGACTGAGAGGTGATACAACAGTGCACATAGGAGGACCCAAAATGTTATAGAGAGGAACTTTGGACTGTTGAAGGCAAGATTCTGATGCCTCCACAGAAATGGAGGTGCCCTCCAGCATGCCCCAATAACAGCATTCAAGATCGTTGGCGCATGCGCTATACTGCACAACATTGCCACCAGACGTGGTCTACATCTCACCCATGAAGACCCAGATTCGGAGGATGACGAGCAAGAGCTACCACATCGCCATCATGGGGATAGAAGCATTGCAAATCAAGGCAGACAGAGACGGGACCACATTGCAAACCAATACTTTGGAAGGTATGTGCTGCCTGTCACCACACACACGAATGTCACACCCAAAGAGCCCAGGTGTGAAGTGGAACAAACAAGAACTTTTATTAAAGGAACCAACTAACTATAGAACTGAACTAGTGGTCAGAGGCTGTAAATGTCCACCTGCTATGAGGACACATTAACCTCATGTGTCTCAATTGTCCGTAAGTGCGTAGCTCAAATCCTACACCTGGGACGGCCAGCATGGCTAGTGCCTGGAGCATCAGCAGATCCCTGCTGTGCACTGCCACTCCTCAAGACCCTGGTGTCTGTGGCAGATGCACTACTGATAGTAGAGCCCTCCTCACTATCTTGAGGCATGTCTGCCGTACCCCTAGCCACCTGTCTTGCCTCCATCATGTCCACAGCGTGGCTTTTCCGTCCCAGGCCGCGAGCCACATCGCCTGCAAAGTGGCCCATGTCTACTTGTAGACTGACTGTCCGGCTTGACAGCCCTGTAGTATTCACATCCAGGCAGACGATTGAGGCAGACATGCGGTCCAATCGGTGGATAAGTTGGCGGTCACGGTGCCATGCACTCTCTCTCTCTGTAACAAGTTCAGTCACTAGTTGCCTGATGGAGAGTGCAAGGTCACCGACATGACTGTTCAGGTTCTGCAAGTCTGTGTGGATCTGTGCCAGCCATGTTGTGTGATTTCTCTCCATTCGCCGCATGGCCCCTGATATCACTCTCATCTGCCTTGTTTGTAGACGCTGACCTCTGATGAGAGCTGCCTCGGCGGCGGACATAGAGGACTCCCCTACATCTCCCTGGGACACTGCAAGGACATCGACACGTCGCCTGCGACGCGGTGGAGCATCAGGGTCCTGTTGGCTGGCACTGTGGCTGGGACTGGGTACTGGGCCAATCTCCACTATGTCCACTGGTGCACCTGGAGGGGACTGTGGTCGGGTGGTGCTGGGCCCTGTGGTGGCTGCTCCTGGATCCTGTGCTGCCTGTTGGCTGACCTCTGCACCCTGGACGGTGTGGCTGGTGGTGGTGTCTTGTGGGAAACCTGTGGGACATAGGGAACACACTGTCAGTATCTACCATCTGTTGTATGCTTCCTAATAAACTGTTGCCTATCAGCTGCCTACTGGACTACATTGCCCATAATGCACCATTCTGGTGGTTGCTATTATGAAATGGAGCTAATTTGGTTGTGCATACTGCTGTGTACTGGGTGGGTGGGGGTATGGCAGATATGGGTGTACATGCATGTTTCATGGTACTCACTGGTTGATGGTCCTGGCGCTGACGTGTCCAGCTCTCCTATTCCAGCCACTGCCTCTCTTGCACTCGTTCCTCCATGGGTGTGGGTTGTGGGACGGTAGATGGGCCTCCTCCTGTGCCCCTCATCTCCCGGAGGCGCTCTGCCACCCTCTCCTAGGTCGTACCATCTTTTTTTCAGTTCGTCTATGCTCCTGTGGCTCACCCCGATTGCATTCCCCTTCTCCTGGATGTCCGTCCAAATACTCTTTTTGTCAGACTCAGGCACACTGAGCGCAACTCTTCCAAAAAGTTGATCATGGTGCTGGCAGCATTCATCTGTCAGCACCTCCAGTTCCTTTTCTGAGAATTTGAGTTTCCTCTTCCTGCCTGAGTACTCCATTGTAGCTGCTGTTCCTCCTGGTGGTTGTTTAGCAGTTGGAAATGGGTGTGGTCCTCCCTCCCAGGTGTATTTGTAAACTTCCTGGCTGTGATGTCATCAACAGGAGCCAGGAAGTGTTTTCCAGAGTGTTCTGCTGCACCTGCATGCAATTTGCGGCACAGTCGCAATTTGCAACACCCACTCGCGATTTGCGTGTTCGTTTTTAGCGAGGTCGCAAACAGCAACCTCGCAAACAGCGGACTCGCAATCTGCGGTGCGACTTCATTTGCGAGTCGCAAAATGAAGTCGCTTCTTCTTGTTGGATACCTGTTTGCGAGTCGGAAATTGCGAGTCGCAAAGACTCGCAATTTCCGACTCGCAATTTTTTAGCTACCTACATCTGGCCCCAAATCTCTTCTCCTGTGAATCTCAATCCTGCACCCATATGTACAAATAAAAACAATTAAAAGGGAGAGATGTGTTCTCAGGCACTACATGTTAAGTGCTATGATAACATCTAGTCATCTGTAAATTGAACAGAATTAAGAAGCTTGCTGCATGCTGCATTGCTACACAAAGAAACATAATTCTCTATACAATACCTAGTGTATTTTCTAACTGGTTCTCAATGATGTGGTTTTATGCAATGCTCTTCCTGACCAACAGGTTTATAAAAGAGCATATTTATTAAGAGATCCCACTGCTGGGTTGGTAGTATGGAGGATGAGGTGTCAAAGAGAGTACAGTTGAAATGTTGAAGGAGTACTGCTAGAGAATAGTGCCATAGAATGATGTAGTTTATTGATTGAGATCATAACACTGAACTTTGCAGAGAAATGAATAGATACTGATAATAACTAGCCTTACGCTGAAAATAATAATGAAACATTTAACGATCAATGATGTACAAGAATTCACTCTGCAATGGTTTAGTGATAATAACAATTTCTACGAGCCAAGTAGCTTACAAATTTTATATTGGATAAAAATGAACACTCAATTGAAGCCTTGAAAAAGTGAATTAACTTAGTGAACCGTTCTGCTGTATACTGAGTAATTATCTTAGTGTATGAAATCTGTATGACAGCAAAATAAAATCAGACTTTTGAATTAATAAGACACTTTTGTAAATATGTGAGCAATAAAAACTCGAATTTTCTCAACTACTTTTTTGGGGAATCGTTGCAATCTGGGGAGCAATATAAGCACTGAACAAGCAACACCACAATCCCTTAACAATTCTTGTATCACACAGACTGAATTGTTTCTTAGTATCAATAGAGATGTCTCTTTGCACAAATGAGTGGAACTTATTTTATTTATTGCAGAAATATGAAATGGTGACTTGTCCTACACAACGTCAAGAAACCTCCTAGTAGATGAAATTGGAGATGACCTAAGCAAAAAATGTTCCTAGCGACCCAAGCATTCTTCAAACCTTCTTCAAAACCACCCACATTTGTATTAACTGTCCACCTTGCAAGACCCATGAACTAGACTAATTTACATTATCATATATAGTCTGCTTACTTAAACTTCTCTCCCTTTTCTCCTCAAAACATAATATAGTTTTTACCCAAAAGTATCACCCTAGACACCACTAATGTTGGCAACCCATGGTTTACTGGAAATAGAGTCAAATATTAAGAACACAGCATCATAGCAACTTTATCAATGCATAGAGATTACACCTTGGACATCTACAACTTAGGATTCTATAACAATGATAGCATTAAAATGCCTCTTTCCAGTTTTCTATAATGTAATTTCACCTGTCAAGCACAACTCCTTTCACCACCAATACCACAGATCTCCTGGGTACATTTCACCTGTTTTTTCCAGCACTCTTGCCTACTGCCAAAGGTTTGCTGCTGGCACCTCATTAACAATCATTCTATTAACAATGAGTTTAACTGGAAATTCTCTTCTATGAGTTAATCAGAAACCAATGTAGCAGAGCTCCTGTGCCCACTCTAGAGGTGTGGGCATGCAAATGAGCAACCTTTCCTCTGTGGTAACTCAAAGTCAGTTTTGAGGGAAACTTCTCTCCCACTGAGATTGGTGCCTGGCTGGCTAAAAGGACTAAAGAAGGGGCAGGCCCATGTTTGAGCTACATCTGCCTGGGAAGGCCTACAGCTCTTTAAACATAAGTTCCTGGGCATTGCCAAGATAGCCATTCTGTCAGGCAACAGAACACCTACCCATACACAACCTTTGTTTCAGCTCTGGGAGAAAGCTCACACCTCATCAAGGAGCTTTTCAGCTCCTAGGTGACAGAAGCTCATTCTTTAGGCAGGTAAAAGGTGACTTTTTTAAAGTTCTGTTTGTAAAATATTTTATATAAATCCAACTTTGGAAATGCACTGGACTTGTGAATTACATTTTAAAAGGTCCAAGAATTAACTTTTATCTGGTTTCTGTGTGGAGATAACATTATTTTTTCAATATTAACTCCCAATGCTTTCCAATAGAACGGCTAACCCCGCTAAAGTGAAAATAGCTTTTGGAGCCTTGTCACTATAAGGACAAGTTTTACATTAAACTTTTGCATGTCCTACTTTTAGGTACCATGCACCCTGCATTATTGAGCATTAAAGCCTCCACAGGGTGACATTAATATTTAAAAGGAGGTTTTAGGCCTTTCAAAAGGGTTATTCTGACAGGTTGAACTGACAGTCTAAAGCGTGACAGCCATGTCACTGGTGGCAGGCCTGCAGTCATGTTTTGCAATGTCACTCTAGTGGCAGTACCACCATTGAGATATAACTTATAGACTATTGCTATGCTTTGTACCATTTACTAGATACTTATAAGTCATTTAAAAATGGCAATTAGGATCATAGCCAGTTTCAACATGTTTTAGGGTTCATACCATATGTATGAGGATTGGTTAGCAGAGTCCCATTGCAGGGAGTTATAAAAACCAGCAGAATGAGTTGAAAAAAAGGACAGTGGGAGTGATCATGCAAAAAGAGACAGTTTTCTACAGTACATATGTGCAGTTAGATTTAGAACATCTATGCATATTTAGCCGTTGATATTATGATCACAATAGAATGGTATTAGTAAATTCCAAACTCAATATTCTGGACCCATTCCAATGGCAAGGTGAGTGCCTAGAGAACTTGGGAAGTGCAGATAACAACAAATAAATATGATACAGGTATAGTCCTGGAAAATGTAGAAAGTTTACACAGGCTTTCACTGTCACAACATAAAACAATGTACAAACTAAGGACATTGTTGTTCTGAAATCGTCAGCTCTATAACTGAGTAAAGCATGGGTTTGAAAAGATTAATAGTGGAAGCAAAGTATCAGAGAAACAGAAACCAATGTGACCTATAATATTCATTTGCATGAAAGGATTACCCAAGATGCAATTCATCTTAACTGGGTTAAAAATTAGGGTGAACTGGGGCAATTATCACAAACAGGGAAAATAATGCATTTTATGTAATAATTCATGCCTCCACTTGTGCTGTGTGAGAAATTGGGTTGTTGGTTGAATGGGGTACCCACAATCCCTTGCAGGCTGAACCAAAACAAATGTCACAAAATTATTCTATGCTTAATATTGGGTAGGTTGGAAAGAAACAGAAGTCAGGTTTAACTTAGAGGCAATGTATAAAGTATTTATGCAGAACGCAAACAGTAATAAAGTGAAAACTCAAGACAAGAAAAATCCCACACCAAATTAGAAAAATAGAGTCAATTTTAATAAATTAGTTGACATCAAAATGACAAAAATCCTATCAGTAGAGCAGGAGTTCTGAATTTGTAAAGTTTGTAGTAAAAACTAGCACCTAAAAGATCAAGCACCAACCGCGGACATCCAGTCACAGCAGAACAGGTCAGAGTTGAAAAATATGGCCGACCTCATAGAGTGCTGTTTGGATACAAGAAGTGGATTGGGCTTGGTCAGTGTTTTACTTTGGATTAGAAGAAAGTCTGAGATAAAGTGCCTGAGAAGGTAAAGTTCCGTGGGACAAGGCTGCAGGAGTTATCCAAAGAGGGAGAGTCATTGTTGGATGCTCTTGAGTCTAAGCCATGGTGAGCTTCTATGTTTGGACATAGTCACCAAAATGAAAGTTGAAAATCTCTGGTAGGATGAAGCAAATGGCTTTAGTCAAAAACACTTCCATGAGGTTTGATACACCATTGGAGAAGGACTGCTAAAAAGGATTTGCTTCTGGAATAAGAACATAGCAGGAGAAACCACAAAGTCAGTTTGAGCACCATGGGCGGATAAGTGATCAGGTTGGTCCCAGTCTCCTCCTGGTTCTCAAAGCAGTTTTTAACTCAAATGTTTCCAAATCCTCAGTTATGGGATGTGGCCATTTGGGCAAATCTAACATCTCAATCAATGGCCCAGGACTTGTGGGACAGCTCTTTGGGGTACAGGGCTCACTCAGACAGGGGCCAGGTGTGTGTTCAAGATGGTAGGAGCCTTGTATGTCCCTTTGGCTCTCAAAAGGAAGCTAGCAAACTGGCCCTTGGAGTCACTCTAATAGTCCTGGGTACAGGTGATGATGTAAGGCTCAAGATCTAGGATGGCTTCTGAGGTTTCAAGGGAGGATCTAGGCAGCAAGTAAGTCCTACCAGGTACAGCAGCAGTCTGGCAGAGTGTACAACAGGTCACAGCCTGTCGGCAGCAGTCCTCTGAGAGTCTGCCCGCAGGTCCAGTAGTGAACTGAAGAGTAGGTCTGAAGGTTCTATTTTTATACCCTAGTGCATTTCTTATCAGACGGTGAGAAGCTTCTAGAAAGGTTCTATGAAGTGCCTGACTCCACTGCCCTGGCTCCAAGCTGGCTTCAGTGGCAATGTGGGGTCATTAGGCCCTTTGTGTGAAGGCACAGCACAGATTATTCAGTTGTAAGTGGAGCTGTGCTCAGTTCCAAACTCCAAACTTCTAGCAGATGACCTAATAAGGCACACCCAGTCCCTCTATTGTGTGACTGACTGGGAGGAATTCACAAAGTCTAGCTGTCAGCTACACCTAGTCATGTGACCCAGGCAAGACTGCAGCCACAAAAGGGAAGAAAATGCCAAGTTTTTAAAAGTGACATTTTGAAACAGTAATCAAAAATCTGACTTTACCAATAAAAAGGGTTTTTCACCACAATTCCAGACACCAATCATGAGATATTTGCCAACTGCCAATGGGACATTACAGCTTAGTGAATGTAATAAAAAATAAGTGATATTATTCAATGTGAGGGGGAGGCTTCACAGTAGTGAAAAAGTGACTTTAGACATTTTGCATTGCCAGGACATGTAAAACCTAACAGTACACGTCCTACCATTTAATGTCACAGCATCCTGTCCTATGGGCTACCAAGGGCCTACCCTAGCGGTGATTTATATGTGACCAAAGAGGAGTTTACGGCATGGCAAGAGGGCTTTAATGGCAAGTTGACATGGCGGTTTAAGGCTACATTCAGGCTGAAATGGCAGGCCTGGGGCATGTCTTAAAGGGGTATTTAAAAAATATATATTTTTATTGATTTTATGCATTTTACATATAACATTAAACGTCGACTAACGATGTGAGTTGTTTAGTGGGTCGCAGGTTATATAGCATTTCATTGCTGAGAGGGTGGTGGGAGGTGGACACTTACAATATGCATTCAAATGTATTCAGTAGCTATGTAACATTTAATATATAACATTGTGAATTGAGGGTGCTGCTTTAGGAGTTAGTAGAAAATAGGCATCCAGGTTCATATCCTAATCATAGTTCAAAAACAGTAAATCATGACAACCTAAGGTCCATAATTTACAACTCACAACTACACATTTTTTAAATTTATCTTGTTTCCGCGGCTCCCATTTGTGTGAGGGTATCTGCATGAGGTGTGTAGAAGGCTATTTATTGGCGTGTTCAATGCGACTCGATCTTCGGAGGGGTGACTTGCTGCTTTTGGGGTGGCAGCACTGGGAGCTCCAAACTATGAGTATACTTGCCCATGTGTTTTAGCTATTTACTATTAACTTGACATAGTTATTAATGTTGTGTTGTTCGACGATTACTGCATTTACAAAAATGGATCAGGGTGGATATGTGTCATCTTTGGCCTCTAGTAGTGACATAGGCCCTCATTACAACATTGGATGTATTGTCCGCCTACCGCTACGGCGACGGCTGCCAACATACCAGCCGCAAGCACGTATTATGACGGCCGGCGGTCATGGCGGCGGACGGCGGTAAGGCGGCGCTGCTGACAATAGCACCACCACACCAGAAAAACACTACTGACCGGATCATGAGCACTGATACGGGCTGGCGGTGTTTTTTTGGCGGACGCAGCTGCTGACTGCAGCGCCGCGGACCCTCTCCAGCCGGAGGACCCCCTGCAAGCAGGTAAGTCGGGTTCTCCGACCGGAGAGAGGGCTGGGGGGTGTTGTGTGTATGTGGGGATGTGTGTGTATGTTTTGGGATGCATGCATGCAGGTGTGAGTCGCATTGGATGCATGCGTGAATGAGTGATAGTGAATGTTGTGAGTTGTGGATGCGTGTGTGTGACAAGTATGTTGGTGTGTGTTGTGGTGTGTGGGTATGTATATGTGCATGCGTGGGTGGAGGTGGGTATGCGTGTTTGCATGTGTGTATATGGGTGCACGTGTGGGTGTGTATATGTTTGGGGGCAGAAGCGAGTGGGGGAGGGTGTGGGAGGACTCTGAGGAGGGAGTGGGTGGCAGGGGACCACAATCAGTGCCAGGGAAAGGATTCCCTGGCACTGATATGCCTACCGCCATGGTTTTCGTAGCGGTACAAAAATCATGGAAACCATGGCGGTAGGCCGGGTCGTAATGCTGAGGGTGGGAATGTGACGGCCTCCGGGCTGGAGACCAAAGTCTCCAGCCCAGTGGCTGTTACCACCCTGGCGGTCGATGTGTTAAAGTGGCGGTGTTGGATGGCGATAACAGACAGGGTCCAAATCCAATTTGTTTTACTGGCGGCCTGTTGGCGGTATTACCGCCACTTTAACACCGACCGCCAGGGTTGTAATGAGGGCCATAATGTTATTCCAAAACCCTAGTCCCTTAACTCCCAATCCTTTGTCTCATAAAGATTAAAGGGTATTTACTTCTGTTTTTGTTCACTTTAATAGATCACTCTGCCACCTGCTTATAGTTGGTGCCCCAGGTGCTTTCCAGTGCATAGCTATGAGATGTTTATAGAGAACGAACACTAGATCTATGCATCTGTGTTTCTGTTTGTCAGGCTTTGATCTGGGACGTATTCCAAACAAGCAACACTCTGGTATAGCATGTAGTCTGCGGTCAACCAGATCGCTCATCAAGGAGGTTATATTATGCCAGGTTCTCTGTATGGGTGGACACATCCACACCATGTGATAGAAGTTGGCATCTGGTTCCCCATATCGTGGACAGTCATAGATAGTGTGAGGGAAAATACAATGAAGGCGAGGCAGAGATAAGTAAGTTTGGTGTCAACAATTACATTTAGTGAAGTGAAATCTAGAGTTTCGCGACACTTCCTTTGTCATTTGAATTGCTCTGGACCATGCAGTTTGTGTTAAAGGTGCTTGGAGGACCCTGTCCCACCCTGCCCGAGCTCCCTCCTGCAGTGAGTCAATACTCCCAGCAAGGAGCTGTATAGTCGGGACACAGTGTGTTTGGAATCTCTGTTAGATAGTATAGTGGAGTATATTCGACGTCGGTGGTTCAGTATCTTTGCACTGCCAGATATTCTGTATGTGCTGTTTCAGCGCACTATAGGTCAAGAAACACCCTGGGCCCATGTTATAAGTTTCAGTTAGCTCAGAGTATGTCAGAAGACGACCCTCACTAAAAAGATCGCCTATGATACGTATCCTCAACGCCAACTACGGCTCCAGCATATGTTGTGCATGCAATTTCTTAATTCCTGGTATATCAGGCAGTAGGATCATGGGCGAATATGGGAGGGTTTGAGCTTACGTGCGGACATAGTTATTCCAGCAAGTACGTGCCATAGTCATTAGGCTATTTCCATGTTTAGGAGGAGTTGTGTGATCTAACAGCCACTCAAGGATATTAGTTCTGCCCAGAGCAGATCGTAACGTCTGTGATTCTGCGCACAAGGGATTCATAAGCCATTGGAGGGGCCACTGCAACTGTGCCGCCACATAATATAGTTCGTAATTTGGCATACCGAGGCCTTTCTTCATTAGGGGTTGAAATGTCACAGTCAGTGCCACTCGGCAGTGGCCATTGCCCTATATCAAATTAAGCATCAGCCCATTTAGAGTAGCGAGGCACGGTCAATGGTAATGCAGTAAAGAAATGTAGCAATCGTGGAAGTATTATCATTTTAGCAATGGCCACACGACCCAAAGGCAACAGTGGCAGCGACCCCCAGAAAGGCAACGATCCCTCAATCGCACGGAATGCCCGGCCTAAGTTGCCTTCTAATAAGTCATCTTTGATATGATAGATTTGAGTGCCAAGGTATTTAAAAGTGGAGGGTCTCCTATGAGGTCAGGTCGTGAGTGTTCCGGAGGTGGAGCGAGGGGGAATATGCAGGATTTAAACCTATTAACATGTAGTCGGGATAGATTTCCAAAATGTTCTAATAAATTTAGTAGCTCCGGTAAAGTTGATACCCCGTCACATGGATATATCAATGCGTCATCAGCGTAGAGAGAGACTACATGCTGTTTGTCACCCTCATATATCCCCTATAGTAATGCCCGCGATTGGAGTTGGGCTGCGAGTGGCTCCATAGCTAGCGCAAATAAATGGGGCGATAATGGACATCCTTGTCTCATGCCAAGAGGGAAACAGGGAACGTTCAGGAGATAGTTTGACCTGTTTGACCTGTTTTAACATGGGCTACGGGGTTAGAGTATAATATGTTAATCCATTTGAGGAATTCTTGCCCGAAGCCTATCCTGTGCAGTGCTTCTTTTAGGAAGGGCCAACTTAGTGTCTCAAAGGCTTTTTTAATATCCAGTGATACTGCAAGTCTATCATGGTCGCCCCCATGGGTATCCATCATTAATCTGAAAAGTCTTCTCAAATTTAAAAACGCATTCCTTCCTGGTATAAAACCAGATTGATCTTCATGAACCAGGTGTGTCATTAGCGGGAGCAATCTATATGCAAGGACCTTACCTAATATTTTGCAATCTATGTTTAGCAGTTGGTAAGATCTCACGTCTAGGGCATCTTAGCCTGGCTTAGGCAAAACTACAATCAAGGCCTTGCGCTGTGAGTTTGTAAGACGTCCCTGTTGCTGTGCTTCGCGTAGCACCTCCAGGTATGGTGGTAGCAGTTGCTTTGTAAACATTGCATAATATTCTACTGGTAATCCATCCAGACCTGGGATCTTTTTGCACACTACCTGTTGTAGGGCTGTGTTGATCTCTTCAGCTGTTATAGGTGTTATAGGCCGCTCCAGCCATGCAGGTTTCCCGTCACCATGACACAGTCGCCACTGCTCGGGGGCCAAAAAAGGAACATCTCCGGTATCCGGGAGTTCAGGTGTGCAGTCCTGGCTTTTTTTGTCGAATCCAGGTAGGAAAGAGTGGCAAGATAATTTGGGGCGGAGACTGGAGTTGTTCAGTTAGCGTCAGCTCTGGTCGCCATCTTGGCCACCCCCCCGTTTTAAAGTACTACTTAAGAGGGTGGTATGATAAATGCTTCAGACCCACTGGTAACACTTAAGTAATTGTAATTTACAGGCCCTGGGTATATGGTATATTCTCTAAAAGGGACTTACAAGTAAATAAAATAAGCCAATCAGGTGTATGCAAATCAAACCATGTTTAAGGGAGTGGGCACAAGCACTTTAGCACTGGTTAGCAGTACTTAAGTGTGCAGAGTCTGAAGGCCAAAAAAAGCAAATTTTGTTTGGAAAATTGCAGTTAAGTAGGCAAAACGTTTGGGGGAAGACCACCCTAAGGCTGACAAGTCTAATGTGCTGCCTTTAAGCACTATAAATGTAGGTGTTACTATCACCAAAATTAATAAACTTCAGTTAACCAATCTCAGAAGGATGTAAGGCTGAGTTGCTTTTGCCATGTTTCAATCTCATGATGATCGTATTGCAAAATATGCCACTGCATTGTGTTTGTTGTTCTTAGCCATTTTACCAGTTATACATTGCAAATGCATCTTAAACCTATATTATTATTAGTTGGCTTCTTTCTTTGTACTTTCAGGATGCCATCTGAATATTATGACAACCTTTGAAGGGTGTTCTCAAAAGTGTAAGAATTTGACTTTACTGAAACTCAGGACAAGATTTACTTATGACTTTCATTATCCTTGCTTGACTCAAGTCATCACTAGCCAAAGTAAGTCCTTAAATAGTATTTGTAATGTAACGTAAAGCATTAGCTTACACTGCATTGTGTTGCATTTCATTGTAGTAGGCAATCCATGGATAGAGCATGGGCTCTCCGATGCACTCATCCATTTAATCTGACACAATCCCAGATTTACTAGGGGTAGTAAACCTGGTATTGTTCCAAAAAGGTGTGCCTACCACAGAGAGGTGTGGCTAGGAGAAGTATCGTTGTTTTCCCTGTTATTTCCTCTTTCCACATGTGGTGTATTCTTCAGAACAATAGAAATATTAAATTGCTTTTAACAATTGTTTTTCTTTCTTCCTGAAAAAACAATATTGGCTTTAACACAAGCACTCTGGAAGCATGAGGCAAGGGTGCCTACACTGAAGCTAGGCAGTAAACAGTCCACCAGCGGTAGGCAGGAGAAGAAGTGTGCTGTATTTTATACATGTGGTGCATTTCTGCTTTATCCATTTCATGCAGTACAGCTCAGCAACTTTCCTTGCTGCATTGCTTTGCATAAAACATCAGTAAATAAGCCCCTCAGTCTAAACAACACATTCTGATCATTTGCACAAAATTGACCCAGTATAAAAATAGTCATCTGAAAATTCCTGGTGGTTTTAGTCATTGAAGTAGTAACTATTATAAATGCATGCCATTTTTTTTTTGCATTGTCTCAAAAAGATAACTTGCCTATGTTGTCTTTGGAGGGAAGTTCACATAGGCCGATAGATCACTTAGATGTCAAATATGTAAAGGTAAAGCTTACCATATGCTTGTAGATTGTTCAGATTTACTAACATACTAGAATTATTTCTTCATGAAGTCTGTAAAATGTTGAGTATTTTCCTATGTATTATTCCATAGACAGTGTTTTGAGCACTGACAAAACCTAAACCTGAAAGTGTTGGAAATAATTCATACATACACTTTTCATGAAAACATAAATTCATCTGCACTTTTTATAATTATGTTGAAAGATTTTAGGATGGTATTGCTAGACTACTCTTCCTGCCCAAACCTAAAAGTTGGGACTTAGGAACTTTTTGCTACATTCTGCCTGGAGAACCATGGGACCAGGGCCAGCCAATCCACTGAGGTGCAGCCCTAGTGAGCTTGACTTCACCACCACTCTCGCCATGTTCTTCTGTGCTGCAACAAATCTGATTCAGTGACCCCAAAATGCAGAGCTGCATGTGACAATGGTGAACCTTCTTTGGCTACAGCCTGCAGTCTTGCCCTGTTGAGGAAATGGGACTTCCTGAATAGAGTATTAGTCCAAAGGTAGAACTCTGGGTGCAAACTCTGGTCTTTTCCCACTCAGGTCTTTTGTCAACAGCTTTACCAAGACCTCATGGCTTTGCCCTACCAAGGACTCTATCTTTTTGGATATTTTCTTAGTATGAAGGTACCCTTTTGACTGGAAAGAAACCTGACCCTTGTATCGGACATGCTCTCCATCGGTGTCACCCTGAAACCTTATTCTTGTCCATGTCTTGCTAGACCACTTGCCTGCAGTTGGCACTTTGTGCTTTTTGATGCTATTTGTATTTAACACTTTAAAAGTTCATATCTCTGATGGACTTTTGTCGTCTTGGTGTTATTCTGTTCAATAAAGCATTTTCTATTTTAAATTGGAATGGGGTTTTTATTGTGTTGTCTGTGCCATAGCTCCCAGGGAATGGGCTCAAAGTTTACTGGACCTAACAGGAATATTGACATTATAACTTATGGTGCACTGCCATCTACCCCTACTAAAAAATCCACTTTCTATGTATACCTTGACAATATAAATATATCTTCAAAGTGCACATATGTGGAATTAAGAATAGTAAATCTGTTGCATAGGTTCTCATTATCCTAATGAGGCTACTGGATTTGGAAGGCAGAATCACATAGATTGTGGGGTACCAAGTACAATTCCTGTCGGCCTAATCCGGGTTTTCTGGCTAACTAGCAGTGCCTCATCTCTACCAAAAGGATGATTGTGGCAACCGTGCCATTGACAAGAAACACTGCTCAGGGGAATCGTAGTTGATCAGATCTCATCCCTTTCTCTGAGTCATATTAGTCTCACACAGGCAAAGACAACAGAGGCAGTAAATAGTTCAGTGATGGTTATTGAAGTAACTGCATCTTCGATAAAATGGCATGTATTGCAATAACTAGGAAGATAGAACACACTAAGAGCAAAAAGGTGACAAGGAGTGTGAAACACAAAAACAGTCCCATCATGCTGTCACTAGAAGTGATATATATTTTTCCTACCTAAGCTATGCTAGAGGCCAGCATATTAAGCCCTACCTGAGCAAGGAAATCTGTAGTCTAGAGAGACACCGTCCCCATATAGGCCATGAATTCGGTAGTCTAAGCAAGCAGCTGTAGCGAAGGCAGCCAGCAATGAGCATGCGGTTGTGGTCATCTGGCTGCAATCTCCCTCTTACGTGTATGGGACAAAAGAGTGTCTTTATAATAAAACAGTTGATATTCTAAGAAAGGGTCCCTACATGGGGATATGCATGTCTCGGTGAATGTCGGAGACACAGAGTACCACTTTTGCTGGCAACCCTATCTGACTGCAGCCTTGAGGAAAGCACAAAGTGAGATGTTAAGAACGTGATGCTTTCCTAGGCAAAGGAACAAATAGAGAAAATAAAACAACACCACAAATGTGGCTAATGCTAGAAAAATAAAGCAATGCTGAATAAAATGTAACTGGGTTATAGTGCATAATAATGTGTCTTCAATATGGCTAAACTAGCTATTCAACACCCTCCCCTTGCCGGTTCAAAGGTGATTCAAAGCCTAAAATGAAATAAAAGCTTAATAAAATCAATTTATAAAAGCATATAAGCATAAATGTCAACAGTGAGAAGTTAAAAAGTACTTGAGCATGGAGTAAAAAGGACAATTTAAAACTTCAGTAGTGGCTCCAATAAAACCAAATTCAAAAGTTAGTATCATTTTTAAAATTGCCAATTATATCCCGGTCAATTGAAGCCAGGAAACCTTCCTCTTTGGCGGGCGGTAAAATATCTAAGTTATTGCCAAGGAAAACCATAGAACACTTGTGTTCCAAAGCCTGAGCTCCAGCTGAGGCAGCAGAATTCCGTGGTGTGCCCAATGTTGAGTTAAGAGTTGCATTATCCACAAAGGGCAACTCATAGACAGCTTCCCGTAGCAAACGCACCCTCAACGCGCATGTCTGATAATGAGCTCTCATCGACAACATCAACAGACCAACGTCCAATGAAAGTAAACGTAGAAAGACAAACTTTCAGTGCACATTCGAAAAGGCACCAAAGGCATCGAAACACGGGCTGCACACAATCCAAAACCGGTGGAATGGCAAGGACCAGTCGCACTCCATTTGTTCCAGGAGTGGTGCTCCGAAACACTGCATCATGCATTCATGAAACAGTTAGTGTGATGGAAGCGCTTTCAGTCCTCCTTGTTGTGAAGGGACAGCCAATTCTCAGAAAGAGTAGTGACAGCAAGATGCCACCTATTTCAGCAAAAGTAATTGGAAATTTCCCCAAAACACTCAAAGATATTGAGTGTATGGCTGAACGTATTAAGCAAAATATAGAGGAGAATGTGGGACTGAAACCAGAACAAACAGCCTTAAAGAAATGCACAATTCCAGTAGTACTGGACGCATTGAATATTTGTCCCACGAGTTCACCAAAGTGTCTCGGAAAGTTTGTGTGTTTAAAAGGGACAAATTTCTGCATATGACGGCGCAACTTGAAACACATAGGTCTCACGTGCAGATGTAAGTACCACATGTTTTTGAAACAAAAAAACCTTGAGTCTGCTCAACTTGCCAAAATTCACATCTGAAGTAGCAACATGAGACCAAATCTCTGCTACTTCTCGTTGTTGTGTGGGGGAAAAGAAGACATTCCCACAACATGTGAGTATTCGGGAGACTGAAACGACATAAGCTATTCCAGCTAGCATTCCATAACAGCTCTCACTGTTAAGGTGCACATAGCTACCATTTGAGAGCACCTGGAATGCAGGTCCAATCAAAGGAATTGGAACTCCCTTCAGATAACAAACCAAGTTCGCTGCCAAGGCATTACATGCCCCATGCAAGGACAGCTGTTTACAAACCATTGAAGGGCTCACGGAAGTCTTGCATTCCCTACCGCTAAGAAAGACCTCTTTCATGCCATTGAATCATTTGTACGAAAAGGGAGGCTCACACACCTCATGTATGTAACTATCTCCCACCCTTTCATATACGCCCACTGGAATGTGTTTCAAGCAGGATGTGAATTGAAGTGTTGAAATAAACAGATTTAAGACCCTGTGGATTAGCCATTTAGCAGATGGCATTTCAGCTGCAGTAGAAGGCAACTTTTCTTATTTCTTGATATTTAGCATGACATTACATGCTTCCTTCTTGGCCATTATTTGTTGTTGTTGCGTTAAATTAAATGTTGAAATATATCCCTTGCGCTAACATGTTGCCAGGGAACGTGTTGCCAGCGACCTGATTTCAGTGTTTGTAGTGTTTAACCTAACTGCATAATGGACCTGTGCTGACTCTGTCCATGGTGTAAAGATGACATGTCACTCTGTACAATGTCTATTGCAAAGGGTACAATGTTGTTCAAAATGTATATCCTATTGGACAAGGTATTAATACCATTATCTACAATGGCTAATGCTTTATGTAAATGTTCCTGATCAATTTGCCTTAACCGGGCAGCCGCTTCTTGGTGGGAAAGTTTCCGAATCTCATTATATATTGCATATAAGAATCACTTTCTGTGTTATCTTCTGGAGCCTAACAGGAAGTCCTGTAAATCTGTTGCGATAGACAGGAGACTGAGATGTGTTTTTAACAGCATATAGTGAGGAACTCTTCAACCAATGCTGGCATAATTTCCCTACACTATATGTTGTCACTATACCTGAGTGTTCTGATGACACATAGCGAAGGTCTGGCCTATTTGTTCTAAAAACCCCCGTGGAGTTTACAAAAAGTGTATGACATCCATTGGTGTCTACAGGCCACAATAACCACCCACCAGGATGTGAAAGTGAAATGTTAAATGTTCTATTATGGACCAATTCATCGAGCTGACCTTCAGATGCATTTATATAATTTTGCCATTTATAACATTTTACAGGAGTGGGGATAGTGGGCACATTCAATTCCTTAATTTTAGCCAAGCCTAAATGACTAGTTTGTTGTACTGTTTCATATACAAATATCATTTGAACAGGTATCAGGCATGCTCTCAATAAAGCTTCCTTTCCCCTTTTTTGCCAATGTTTTGTTCCTCACACACTTTTTAAGTTTATCGACTTCAACCAGTAATCATTACCTTCTATACAAAGGAATCAGAATATATTAATTTTGTATCGGTCAATAAAACATGTTAACTTTTCATCACTGGCAATTTAAAATAATATGACTCAGCATTTTTAACATTGTGCCCAGAGAAATATGCAAACTTTTCAGTATCTGTTTTGGAACTCCCCACTGGTGGACTCGGAAAGTGTTCCCACTGTGTGTAATTAAAAACAGTATTTGGGGTACTTGCTCTGTGAATAAAATGATTTCCATAATAATTATCGAACAGAACATGTCTCCATAATTTTCTTTGGATTGATACACATCCTCATTTTCAAATACGGTATAATACTGCAAATCAGACATCATAGAAGCAACTTTTTTCATATCCCAATCATCAGAAACTACTCTGTTATAACAACATTCATAGAAAGTTTGGATACGTATGGAATTTAAATGACGTCCGTCTGGCCATATATATCAAATAATACTTTATCGCGAACTAAATGTTCACTAGGGACAAGTCTCTGCGGACATTGGGGCATATTTATACTCTGTCTGAGCCGAATGTGCGTAAAAAAATTTGACGCACATTCAGCGCAAACCTTGCCCCATATTTAAACTGTGACGCCCGAGCCCGCGGACGTCAAAATCCCGCCGTGTGCGTCATTTTTTGGATGCGGCAACCCGCCTTGCGTTAATCATATGCAAGGTAGGCGTTCCAGTCCAAAAAATGACTTAAACGGCCCTGTGTCGTATTTATGCTTCCGGGCAAAAATGCTGCACGGTCGGGAGGTGGAGCCGGAAAATGACGCACAGCCCGATTTGCGTCAAAAATTAACGCCTGGGTCAGGGCAGGCGTTAAAATGGGGAAACACACCTGTATTTAATCAGAACACACAGAAGCAACAGCAGAGCAGCAAAAGGGAGACATGGAGGTGATCCTCATCCAGCGTGCATGCAGACGCAGAGCCCAGCAGCAACAACAGCAGCTACCACAACACCAGCAGGGACCCCAAAGGCAGCGCAGAAGGCAGGAGAGAATATTCTGCACCAGAACAATCCTTCATGGCTTCAGGGAACATGACATCATCCAGAGGTACAGGTTGAACTGGCAGGCCATTCAGCAGCTGCTGCGAAACATAGAGCCACAGTTGGCACCCACCTTGCTGACACCCCGCACCATCCCAACAGAAACCAAGCTGCTAGCTGTACTTCACATGCTGGCAAGTGGCTCCTTTCAAAAAACTGGTGCCCTGGTTGCCGGAATATCACAGCCATCATTTTCTGCCTTTTTGCCCAAAGTACTGGATGCCATCATTGGACTCAAACCCCTCCACATCCGCTTCCCAAACACACTGCAGAAGCAGCAGGAGACAAAACAGGGGTTTTACCTCATTAGTGGCTTCCCACACGTCCTTGGTGCCATCGACTGCACACATGTGCGCCTTGTGCCACCTGCTGCAACTGAACACCTCTACCACAACAGGAAGCACACACACTCCATCAATGTGCAGGCCATTGTTGATCACCAAGGATTGATCACCAATATCGTGGCAAAATATCCTGGGAGTGTCCATGACTCATTCATCTTCCGTCACAGCACAATCAATCAGCACTTCCAGGATGGACGGTATGGCAATGGACTACTTGTTGGTAAGTACAGAAACCTACTTATATACACACTGCACAGCAACCCTTTAGGACACACAACACATACATCACAACAGCAACATGTCGACAGGAACACACTGAGGTCGTGGCATCGCTAGCCATTTTTCATAGGTCTGCATTTAACCTGTCACACATCTGAAATTAGTGTACAGTCTAATGTTAAGACGCCAATGATCACAACGTTTGGAGTGGTTTGCCTAATTGTCACCTTGCAAAATGTAAGCGTCTCAATGATGTTTAAATTAATCCATTGCATAAGTCTAAAGGTATGGGATGTCCAGGGTATATTGATGTGAATATGTTAACAACACTGTCAAAATTAATCTGTGTATGGAACTATCATCTCACCCCCAGTGAAGACACAGAGACACCTGTATCACAAGTCACAATGCTAGGAAGTGCACACTGTACTGCAAATCCCAAAACATACTGCTGACAACCGGTCAGCAGCCAAACACTCGTTCAGCCAAGGAAACAACACAATGCAGATGTTACATCCTACAAGCCTAAGAAGGAACACTATAATACAAAAGAGTCACAGACAACACAAGACAATTACTGCCATGCAAGCTGATTTCAATGGGACAAGCTACATCAACATGATCCCATTCATTTTCTTTTTCAGCTGATCAGGGGTATGGGATCCAGCCATGGATAATGACACCATTTGGCAACCCAAGCACTGCAGCAGAGCGTGCCTACAATGACGCACATAGGAGGACACGCAGCATAGTCGAGAGGACCTTCGGCATCCTCAAGTCGAGATTCAGGTGCCTTGACATCACTGGTGGTAGCCTCCTATATTCCTCTGAAATGGTCTGTAAGATAATTCTAACATGTGCCATCCTGCACAATATTTGCATACGAGGGAACATCCCCCTCTTGGAACCAGAGCCACACATGCCTGAAGAGGAGGAAGAGGAGGATGGTGGCCTGCAACATGAGGGGGAACAACAACACACGGCTGCTGGAGTGCGTAGGCGCCAACATATTGTGAACAATTTATTTTAAAACTAATCACCATCACCACTGTATTAACTAATGTAAATAAACACCGATAATAATCACCATATCATGGTCTGGCTAATCATTTTTGCTAACCTTTATTTCTAACTATCAGAATAAGAGTGTAGCCTCATGGAGCATTGCTATTATACCGATCAGGACACTGAAAATCCCAGAGCAATTGTGATGCGTATCATACAACAGTCACATACACACAGACTGTAAATGACATATATCCTGTACATTTCACCTTTGAAGGCGCAGAGGACCACACCTATTTCACACATACATGTTGGCAACATGGTTCATCACAGCATATGGCACACAGCTAAGACACCATCACTCAATAAGGGGAAAACAAGCCTCATACATGAGGCAGTTGATGTGCTATTGCATTAGTAACAGGAATGTATGACCAGACCCTTGACAGCAGTAAGTCCAACTGCATCAAATCTTTGCAAGGACTATCTGTGACTAGAGTTCCATATAAGCAGAACATAGACAGCATAAGTGCCACACCTATGACAAGCATTGTGCACATGACATTCCATGTACATGTCAGCCCATTTCCTAACTCCTGACACACCCTTGCTCCTGGTCACAACCTACCTGTCTGAAGAGGTCCCTGGAATGGTAATATGTGTACCCCGATATTCCCTCCTCTACACACACAGACAAACAATACCAATCCTGTGTGCTACACCCCTTCCTATGTTATGCCATTGTCATAGTACATCTGACTGCATGGACGTCAGGTCAATTAATACACTGGCTTGGAGTTTCTAAGCCCTGTTATCACCTGTAGATTGCTTCCCGTGTGAAAAGTACTGTTGGCGATTTGAATTCAAATCTCACATACAGGACTTGTGAGAAACTGATGGAGCACACACCTGTGAGCACCTCCATGCAGACCAGCCATTTGAACATGCACTGCCCCTGCTGATGCCTGGAACAGCATAGAAATTTCCATTTTGTCAAATACACTGTTATGCATTGCTACTAATTAAGCCGTTTAACAAAGCTCGTGGGTTTATGTGTCACCTTAAAAAACACAGGACATACACAGTTTTCCATGTCACCTGTCTTGTTCTTCCTCTGACCAGTCTTAGTCAGATCACTGATTATGTACCTTGTGAAATTGCTGGATCCAGATTTACCCTGCATCCTGTCAGTCTGACTGGCACCTGTCTGTGCGTTACCCTAAAGGTTCCTTGTGGCATACATATGTACCACACTTGCGTTAGCAAACCTCTCATTCCCCAGAGGGTATTTTGTCATGTGCTTCATCAGTGCATACCCAAATATATTGTATAGCATCATCTGCTTTTTAATTGTACCATATTAGTAAAATTGTCTTTTAATTCCAAAATCATGGCCCATCCCTTGTCTGGGTCTAATGTATGCATGAACCACAAAGTGTGCCGTATGCAGGGATTGGGTATGGTGCCTCCAGCAGAACCAGCTACCTCTGATAATTTCCATGAAAAGTCCACACATGTTAGTACCCTGACAGTTCACACGCTGAATCACATTGCTCACAACATATTGATGGGCTGTGCATGCTGAATAGCTGCTACATTAATCAACACAGAGGCTATGATGTTCCTAGATGCAGTGGGAACTTCACAAGCCAACCTGTGTACAAATGTTGTAATGACACCTGCCGGAACATGACACCTGAGACATTATCTCACTCAGTACACCAAGGTTGCCCTGTTGACATTCTCATTACACGTCTTCAGTGACAGGGCGGGACCATCCCCATGTAGGTTCACATGTCCTCATCCACTTTACTCACATTGATCTCCAAAGGTTACTCAGTAGATACAGGAATAGTTGCCACTGACTCATGATGAGACCTGGACGTAACTGTGAAAACATACACCCCTAAAAATATACAGGATCAACATTGGACCACACACATGAACAAGACACCTCTGTGCAATTGATCACTGGAAATATGTGGACACGTGCTGCCTCGTCTGCTGGTCCACCACTGCCACTGGAGAGTTGTGGCTCAGTCATATGACCACAACTGTGGCGACATATTACATTTGTGGTCGACCTTTGGCTGTCTGGGCCAATGACATGGTACCCACTTCGTCTATGCATGTGCCTGACTCACTGTGGGTTCACCAACAAGTGCCTAGGAAGCAGTTACCAAAATTCTAGGACATGGGATGGCCAACTTGTGGACCATTGACATGAACAAGCGTCTGCCATCTATCCGGCGCATGCTTTGTCATTTGTGGTGTCTACGTTACCCAAAATCTTGGACGTGCACACAACAGACGTTGTTACATGTATGACTAGCACATGTCCTCTCTCATTTCCACAATGACTTGCATCTATGGTTTGGACACATTGACTTCACATTCCACAAGCATATTTGCAATAATGCATCTTGTGATGCACACAAACTGGGTCGACAACTACATTAGAAGCCAATGCACAGACATTGAGCCATAGGCATTGAGGTATTGTACTCATGTGCGTCACCTTGCTATCCTCTCCTGATGCCAAACATGCCCAAATTGTGCAATACATATATGTAGTCCACACATATGGCCATCCAGTGCGTCAGCCAAGCGTCAAAATCATGTTAAGGAAGTAGCGGGTCATGGTCCGCTGCAGTATGATGTCTCACATGTGAACATACACCATCAACACCAAAGTGGGTGCAATCAGCCTATCTCAGTTGTTTCACAAATGTAACATTCCACTAAAATGGAAAAAATACCCAAAACCAGTTCATGCCCTCGAATTTTGACGCATACGCGTCAAAAAATGATGCTTGAGCGTCAAAAAATGACGCGTATGCCCAAAAAAAGACACATAATGCCCTGAAAATTGGTTAAGTGTTAAGACTGTTTACAAATATATGGATGCAGCCTAATTTTTACTCCTGTGTGTCGAAAAAAATGACACACATACTGTATGTGTGAAAAAATATGACGCATAATGATAAAAACGGCGGACATTTTATGCAGGAAGTGATGTAATAGGATATCCTGTTTACAGATTATGTACAGTGGGTGTACTTTCACTTTCACTTTGCAGTCTGTGATTCTTCTAGGCTGTGTGGCTGTGTTCAGAGTTTTGTCTAGTCAAATTGTGCTTTTGTCTCCTGTGTGCTCCATTACTTGTTAGTTTGTGAAATAAATACTGTTGTTGTATACTGTCTGAGTGTGTTTTGTGTACAATTGTCCAGTATTGTATTGTATTTGTTGTTTGTCAGAGTCTGTTGTGGGTAGTGCTAGTTTGTGGATAGTTGGGCTCTTTTAGTTGTTAAGTTTACTATTTTTGTACTTCTGCTTTCCCCGTTTTCTCCTTTGTTCTTTTTTATCCCCTATTCCCCTTTTCGGTGCTAAAATGCTGTGTAGGCCACGTCTTGGCAGGATGGGTGAGGAGGAGCTTGGGGGGTTTATATGGCTGGTGTGCCATTTCGTCCCACTCATGATCGAGGCAGGGGGCAGGGTGATACAGGGGTATCACACCGAGGCGCGACGAATCCGGTGGGGAAAGTTCCTGCATCACTTGCAGCGCGTGTATGGGAGCCAGAGGAATGACCACCAGCTGAAGCACCGCTGGGCTGACCTCATCACCAGGGAGCAAGGTCTGCTGGACCACCTGGGAATAGTGATTAGTGGCCCTGTTGGTGAGTACAAATCATGTAAATGTGCCCAATTAAAAGCTCTGTAGTGACATCAGATGATGTGTACAATATCTGCTGGCTAAGTTGCTGACTGTGTGGAATGCTTCGGAAACATACAGGGTAATTGATGGACTATGTGAAGGACCACGATTGCTAGCTGTCAGGAAGCACGTGCTCTGCAAACTTACAGAATACTTTTGCTTAATGTAATTTGGTGCCGCCTTTGTGTCAGACAGCAACACAAAATAGGAGCCAATCACGTCTACATAATGCAATAGTTAGACTGACTTTCTAAACACTACATGATGCAGTAATTGAGTGCTGGCTTCATGTCTATTGATGATAGCAATGTGGCTCATGTGTGTCTAGTGAGTGTGTAAGGGAAGCGTTTTTGGAAGTTCTATGAATGTTAGGGATTATTGTGGTCCTTCATCATTTTGGATACATGTCAAATCTGGATTTGGAAACATAGGGAAAAGGTGTAAGGTGCCTCAGCTAACATCTTACACTGGTATTTGGTGTTTGGTGTTCCACCTTTCGTTTAGGGATGGCAGGCCAAAGGTATGCAAATGGGTTCAAATCTCTATGGTTGGTGCAAATCACCATAGCTGGGCCACATCAAGTGAAGAAACTGTAACAACAGGAGGGCTTACAAAAGTCCCTGCCCTTCTGTACATTGTACCTATGTGTAATAAATGTGTCATGGCCACATAGGCTGTTTGAGTGGTAATGCAGTCCTCAAGTAACCAGGCGTTGGATATCTCTCTTGGATGCACATGATGAGACGAATACACGCCATTATTACGTCTGCTCACTTATGACGGAGCATGTTTGCCACCACATGATAGTTAGGGCCACTGCATGTGTGCAAATATGTGTGTAAATGTCACAGGAGACCCATGCTATGTACATGTTAGCCGTGCTATATCGGATGCAGTATCATCATGTCTGAGTGGCTTTAATTACTTATGTCATCTTACACATAGTTTATGTCTTTGGAATTGTTGGTCAGTGCACAGATTTTGAGCACATTTCTTCCTTCCATGTCTTACAGGTGGACCGGCACCCTACACTGTGGGGGAGGTGGCTTCATTTGAGGACCCCGACAACTCCAGTAAGTGTTGATATGTCTGTTATGTGTTGTGTTTGCTGGTGATGTGTGATGGACTCCTGTGTGTTGAACCCATAGCAAGGTATGATGCGCTGGCCCATCATTTGTCTTGTTCCATGAGTGGGATTTTATTTCTAAGCATTTTGGAGTTTGCCAATGCTTATCCTATTGTCTTATCTAGGGATTCTAGGTCATTCCTGTAGGCCCAGCAATGTGACCTGGGATGAGGCATGTGGATAACACTTGTATCAACAACAGTCATACTGGAACTAATCTCAGATTTAGTCTGCCTGTCAGACCCACATTCTCCCAGAATGGGGCTGCAAAATGCTTACCCACAGACTTCTGCTTCCCTATTCACCAAAGTACTTATTAAACTGTAGGTTGAACTTCCTAGCAGCATGTAGCTCCACATGTAGTGCTACAAGTATGTGGCACTTGAGTGCAATGGCCTAGGTGTGCATGCAAATCATGACCATGGGTGCTCTTGCAACTCTGTGTCTGTTGTAAATCATGCCTTATTGAAAGTATATGATGTGGACAAAGGTCTGCATTTCCAGACATGTGTGGTGCTGGGATTGGTCAAGGGTTTGCTGTCTCCTATTAGTTGATAGACCTTACGTGTGGTGTGTGTGTAGAGCCAAACACATGTCCAGCTTTCCTAAGCTTCCAGGGTGTCCATGTTGTTTGAAATTGTTAGTTGTTTCTCCATCCCCCCCACCCTCAAACACAGGCATGGGTTTGTGAACAGTGTACCTAGGACTGATGATACCAGTATGTTACACAGACATGTAAATCAGTGAATGTTTGGTCTGAACGTAGTATACACACTCAGGTATAGCACATGAGTACTGTACTAGCAAGTCCATTTACAACTTGCAGATCATGTGGCCCTAGATTTCCATCCCGTACACTGACATTTGTAGCCCTGGCATTGGCACAGGATGTGCTGCATGATTGTTAGCTGACAACTGGTAGAACTCTGATGCCAAATTAATGCCAGTTGTTACCCATCTTGTAGGGTTTGGATGTGCTATGTGTGATACAACCTTTGTAGGCTGGCCTGCCATGTACTTCCTCAGGAGCATTCAATGATCTGTATGATGATATGAGCTGTTACAAGTACAGTAGATGTACTGTCTGATTTAATCCTTGTGCCATTTCACACAATACAGTTCCTAATGTAAATTTTTTGCCTTTGTCTTCACAGCTGCGAACATGACACCCATCCAGGTCCGTGAGTTCCAGAGGCGGGCAATGCGTTACCAGCATATCCTGCTGGTAGAGTCGGGGTTCAGATGGATGGCCCGAAGATACAGGAATGAACAGGCCTCCGGAGCATGGAGGGCTTTCCCACAGGGTGGCCCTACTTTGCCCACCACAGCCACCACCAGCACAACCACCACTTCCATCCAGGTGGCACCACCCACAGCTGGGACTGTTGTCCCAACATCTGCAGTTGCTCCAGGCCCTAGCAGTGGAACACCTTCAGGACGGCCCACAGGCATAGACTCTACATGCCCACACACATCCTCAGCTGGTACCCAGACCGCCGCAGCTGCTACAGTTGACCCTGCAGCTTTTCATGAAATGCAACGAAAAATGGACCGTGTCCTACGGAAAATTAGTCACCTGAGCCGGGATGTTCGCCATATGAACAGGCGTGTGCGATCCATAAAGCGGACCCTCCAGAGGGACAGCCTCTAGACTTTTTAAATGGACATGATTCCCTCCCCTCCCTCCTCTTTCCTTGTTCTTATACTTAGTGGGCTTAGGGGGCTTAGTGTTAGGTTAGTATTGGCTGTTAGTTTAGTTAGTGTTAGTGGGTGGGGGGTCCTGATTATTTCTATTTTTCTTTTTGAGTGTGTCGGCTATGTTGGGGTTCTTGTGTGTTTAAAAAAAAAAAAAGAATTACAAAATATCAAAAAATACAAAAAATATATATTTGTTTAGTATAGGATAGTATGTGTTTAGGTTAGTATCTGTTGTCCTCCATGTGTCCCGTCTCATAAGGGGGGTGGGGGGTTGATGTTTAGAACGTTTCGTTACATGTGATTAGTAAGCTTAGCTTAGGTTAGTTAGGGACAGTTGTGGGTAATGAGTAGTTAGGGTAGATTAGGGTAGGTAAGACTTTTCCCCGAGTTTCCTCTTCTGTTATTACTGTTTAATAAATATATAGTGAACCCTTTACAGTATGTGTTAAATGCTTGTCGATCAGGGCCTTGGCATACGTGTACATGAATTTAGTTCTATTACATTTGTGTCCTATGCTACAAACAAATCCCAACTGAGCTGTAAGATTGGCAGCTACCCCAGAGCTACCTTGCAAAGATTCCACCATTCATTGCAACCACCAATCACAGTTAATATGGATCCCAACGTGTTTTTCTCAATAAGTATGTTTTCAAAGTCACAAACAGTGCTTCCAGATTTGGTATTGGGGGAACTGTTTTAGGTCTGACTGCAGTGTGATGTTCAAGGAAACCCTTATAAGGTGAGTGGTTGTAAGCACTCTTGTAGTATCGTCTTCATGACTCACAGAAATCATTAGTGACATTGTTCAGCATGATTACTTATTTGGATGGAAACTCAGACACCTTCATTCATGCATTTTTTGGAGTGTTTGCTTAGATTTGTGGGCACTGTTATATGTGTTAGTATTGCATGGTGACAACATTTTGCTGCCACTATTTGATGACTTAGATATCCTTTGAGGAAGCATTATTCTGTCCAACACAGCATGATGGTGTATGTTTTCTCTTTTCATCAGATATTACCCTCAGGAAGGGCAGAGTATGATGCAATCCAGGCCACTGTGCAAAGTTATCTGCCTCCATAATTTCAGGACAGTTGTATTGACAAGCTACGCAATTTGACAGGAGGCACATTTCAGTTATCTATTGTACAGTTGATGTGTCACATTACACAGAGACAATTTTGTTGTGTAAGTACTATTTATTGAAAAGTGCTGTAGTGCTATATGTACATTGTCCATGATTGTGAGTCCATTATAGTGACATCTTCCATTGTGATCCTATATGAGTGCTAAAGGAAAATACATTTGACATGCTGGGGTGATGTGTCATACAGTGCAGAGGGACAGGATTTGCCAATGAGTAAGTGAGAGCAGACAATCACTGGGCAGGATGACAAGATAAACAGTGGTTTGCAGAACAGTCATTGAGAACAGTTGTTGTAAGACTGGCATGTTACAAAGCGCTGGAACCTTGGTAATAGTTGGCCATGTGGGAGGGACTAGTGCTTCCGGGTACTTTTCCGTATGAAGGTGATCTGTTCCATGTCTTCTTCTTCCGATGTGTGTGTTGCCTCCTCTGTTCTTGGTGGTGGTGGTTATGAAGGGGCAACACACACCTCAGTGTTACAAGACGTGGAGTCAGACATCCCGGTCGCTGCTACCTGTGAAGGTCTTAAGGGCAGTACTGCTGCAAGGAGGATCTGCTGATTCTTAAGAATAGCAGCCACATCACGATGGTAGGCAGCCAGGTCGGCCCTGAGGGGTTCAATGTTGCATTCGTGGACGCGTTGACAGCATTGCTGTTGTAGGTGTTGGGTCAACTGTATTATAGCTGTGCTGATTTCCTTCAGCCTTTTTTCTACTTCCTGCAAGATAGTTGTTCACCCTTGCATTGCTGCTGCCTGTTCTTCAGTTGACATAATGCACAAACGCACCCCCTCTAGGCTGGCTGCCATAGTTTGCATCCCCACCCGCACCTCCTTGGCCAGCTCCCGCTGTACTCCGACTACAGTTCTCTCAAAGCTGGTGCCTGTGTCGTCTGAGTCCTCAGCAGTATTGGAGCTGGCAGGTCTTACTATTGGTGTTGTGGGTGGGTCCTCTGTGATGGTTGCTTGTTCTGAGCTCCTCCTTGTGACTGAAGGTGGGGTCTGGAGGGTTCCAAGGACATCTTGGATGGACTGCTGGGTGATGTTTGTCAGCTCGTCATCCATGTCATCAGGGTATTCCTGGACAGGCATATCCAAAGGAGATCCATCATCCTCTGCAATGAAATAGGGTACAATTAGTGTGTCTGTGTTGTGGCATTAGTGATGTGACATGCCTGCCTTGTGATGAATTAATATTGTGATCTTGTTTCCTGTTCATTGCTCCAGTCTTTCAGATGGGCATTCTCCCAGGCCTATGGCCCACCTCCATGACATATGTATTGTGGTAAGTTATTAGACTTGTCGGCATCATCTCCTCTAGTGTTGTTTTAGGCCAAATAATGAATTACCACCTTCTTGTCCTACTGAAGCCTCCGTCTACCTCAATTCTTATGGTGAGGCCTTTCACTGGCTGTGGGTGCTCTGATGGCACTAGAAGCACACTTAACAATCTGGACCTGCCCCAGTCTCTGATCTTTCACATCCACTTATATGTAGTTGACATATAGCGTATCCTATGCATAGCATTGTTATGGCACGATATGGATGTTAGCATTGGTAATGTGTACAGCTGATGTTGGGGAATGTGTGGTACATTGGATTGCCCTGATAGTCGTAGCAGTGTCCTATTTCCTCCTCTGTTTGTGCTGGTGTATGTCAGTGACCAGTTACATGTGTCCTCCCCCTCAATGCTGTTGTCTGAGCAGTATGACATTTGGGATGTTGCACTGTGACCCAGGCACAGGATGGACCCTGGCGTATGCAGCATGGGTGTGTCCTTAGTGCTGTGTAGCTCCTATTGTTGATGACATTGGCTGATGTTTGTGGCAACTATGTGCATTCACATTTGACAGGACTGGAGCCTTTGTCTTGTTTCAGGGGATTGTTGAAGTTGTCATCCTCAACCGACTAATTTAGGTGTCTATGATCCATGGGGACGTTACTGCCATTGGCTACTTGAGCTGCACACTCAGCGGAGGTGGTAGTGGCAACTGTTGTCACTGTTACATTCCAGTTGTTGGTATGACTAGAGGTTGTTAATTGGGCCCTAGTTAATGTAGGGGGTATAGTGGCTGATGTGTGACAGGATGTCAGTTTTACGTTGTGCCCTTCCCTCCTGGCGTGGCTTTACCTTTGCTCCATCGTTGGCATGGCAACATGTCCCCATGGGACTGTTGTTGGTGTACTGTAATGGTGTGCCCCAGCTTCTCTCTGTGCAGGCCATGCCCCCATGCCATACCCCTTTGCCCATGCCACTCCATGTATATGATGACTTCCCTGCATTTTGTGGTCGGTATCCCCCCTCTGCTTACAGTTGACATTAGTGCATTTTAATTCCCCATGCGACTTACCCTGCATGTGCGTTGTCTCCTGGAAGTCTGCGCTGTCCTGTCCTTGAATCCCTGTGATGATCTCCTCAGGGATGATGGCTGCAACCATCTCCTCCATGTGGTCCAGGGCCACCTGGTGTGCTGGACTCCCCCCTCCAGTTTGCAGTGCTGCCTTCCTGTTCCTGGCCATCTTTTCCTTGGTCCTGCACTTGCAGTCATGCCAGCGTTTCTTGCACTTGGTGACTGTTCTGCGTACTTCTGCCACACTGTTAATCTTGTCAGCAATTTGTTGCCATATTGCCTCTCTCCTATGGATTGGCAACTTTGAAGTGACAAACGGTGCTGGTGTTTCGTCACATCTTGAACCAGAAGTTTCTGTTCCTCTGCACTGAAGCTACACTTTCTTTTCTTCTTAAAACTGTCCTGGGTCTTGTGTGGGTCCTCCTGACTAGTTCCTGGTCTGTTGTCTTCTTCCTGGGGTCTGTACAGGCATCTGGGATCCATTTCGGCTCTCCTCTGCAGAAATGGCTGCGTTTGCAGGGAATTTTGACACTATTGCTTTAAAAAAACGCCACATATCCGGTGTGCGGTGTCGTAAATCGACCCACAGTCATTTCCGCCCCGTTAACGTCGTTTTGCTTTACGACTTGACGCTGCGATGTGCGCAAAAAAAAATACTTACACCTGTGGTTTGCGCTGCCGTATAAATTTGACGCCCGCACGGTGCACAGAAATGGCGTTAGCCGGCAGTAATATTTTTGACGCAAAACTGTGCTGGCGCAATTTTGCGTCAAAAAGTATAAATATGTGCCTTTGTGTGAAGAAAAATGTCGTTTTAAGACCTCATCCACTAGTTCAACTGTAGAGAGTTCAGGAAGGTAATGACCATGTATCAGTAAAAAGAAGATAATGACAAACCAAATCCAAAGGACAAAGGCAAGTACAGTTAGTAAAAGCCATAGATAGTTCCATGGAAGAATGAAATATTTCATTTTGAGCCAAATTATCAGCTTACGTGCTCTAGACAGTTCTGTTGCAGTAGAGGCAAATGAGTAAGTGTTGAACCTAGCCCTTTTACAGGGTCATTCCCCAGACTTTTTGCTTTTTTCCTCCTCATTTTTCTGACCTTTGTTGGCTGACGTTTTGACTCTGAGCACTTTTTCACTGCTATCCAGTGCTAAAGTGCATGTGCTCTCTCTTACAAATTTGGTATGATTGGATTATACCTGATTGGCATATTTAATTTACCTATAAGTCCCTTGTAAAGTGGTATCCCTATACCCAGGGCCTGTAAATTAAATAATTCTAGTGGTCTGCAGCGCTGCTTGCGCCACCCACTGAAGTAGCCTGTCAAACCTTTCTAAAGCCTGCTAGCGCAGAGCCCGTGTGCGCAGTTTCCTGCCACAGTGACCTTGCATCTAAATTTACTTGCCAGGCCCAGAACTCCCCTTTTACTACATGTAAGTCACCCCTAAGGTACGCCCTAGCTAGCCTTTTGGGCAGGGTGCCATGTATGTAGAAGGAAGGACATGTGCCATGTAGCGTGGCCTGTCCTGGTAGTGACAAACAGCCTAACTTGGTGTCTCACTGCTGTGAGTGCTGCCTCCTCATGGGATTGCATTGGAAATGCCCTGCCTTATGTGTAAGGGGTATTGTCTGATTTATGAGGGGTAGCGTAGGCATGTTTGGTATGGTTGTGATAGTGGTGAGAAATGCTGCCTACTGGTGTAGGTGTATTTTTTATTACTATCACAGAAATGCCACTTCTAGAAAGTGCGCATTTATCTGTGCTTATAACTTTGGTGTTTTGCAACTTGTCTCCAATCAACGTCTGGGCAGACTGACAGTTGGGGCTTTGTGCATACTTCTCAGACAGCCTGAACACAGGGAGGGTGGAGGTATCACAGAGGTGCATCTACATACTGCAAATCCTTCCTGGGCTGAGAGAAGGGAGAGGCGGGACACACCTGCATTTGTAAAGGCTGTGCCCTGGCCTCACACAATAGGGTTGTTTACTTCCCACTGATGTTTGGAGCCTGTGCTGAAAGGAGAGAGGGGGCACTCCCAGAACCAGTTGTAACTGGCTGGAACCTCCTCTCCCTACCATTGTAAGACACACTGTAAACCCAGTATAAGTACTGGGGAATTTTCCCCACAATTCTGAACATTCTTGGACCTTTAACTTGGAGACAGAACGCTGATGAATGGACTCACCAGGAAACCACCTTGGACTGCTGCTGCTGTGCTGATCTGTGACCCGCCTGGTCACTAGAAGAAACTGCCACCATCTGCAACCCTTGTGCTGGCCTGTAGCTGGGCCCACCAGCCCTGCGCTTTCTTGTGTCCTGTTTGCTCCCAGGGGCAGGGTGCTGTGGCCCCTGATCCCTGCACCGATCTCTGTAGACTCTAGCTAAGCGCTTGGAAAGAGCGCTCTCTTTAACTGCAGAAAAAGATCACCGCCGCAGCCCGGGCTTTAGCTTTGCCCTAGCGCTCTGAAAAGCGCTTTATTTTTATCCCCCGGATCACCGCCGCAGCCGGGTTTACTAATTAACTCGGAGCGCGGGAATCGCGCTCATCTCAGTGCCCCCGGGGCACACAAACAAAGGAACCGGAGCAAGCGTGCTCCTCTCGGCGCCCCCGAGGCATCTCCTGCTTCTGGGAGCACCCCCGGGGCACCAGCCGCCTTCATTTCTGCAAGAAGCCTCCCGGCGGCCCGGGACCAGCTTCTCACACTCACGCACCACATCAGGTGAAGGCGAGTGTTTCCTCGGGCCCCCGGAGGGGTCCGAGTTTCCTTCCACATTGAGGCAGGACTCGGGGAAGGTCCAGGGGGTGCCCCTGTTCCCCGGTCGCTGCATCAGGAGCGGGACGCTCCTTTTCCTTTTCCTGGGCATTTGTCTGTCCCATTGGAATCGGGAAGGGAGACCTCGACAAAGGTCCCTTCCCGCCTTTGCCCACCTAATTATTGTTGGGCCACGCCCGGCCCCCGCCCCACGGACAGGGTGTGAGGAGGCTGAGGCAGGCCCCCACGAGGAACACGGGCCCCCAGAGGGGCCCGTTCCCGAGGAGAGAGTGCAGACCGCCCCTCTTTCCTCCAAAAACACCACGTGGCCCCCGTTTTGCACACAGGAGCGCCGGGGGCCCCCTATACTCACCTTTAGGCACTGGGAGTGCCTCTTCAACTGGAAACAGCTACTTTTTACGGAATATAGGCTCTAGGAGCCTGGTACAGACTTTTGTTTTTTTAGATTTCCTACCTGTTTACTGCTCCTACATATATGTGCTAATGTTCCTTTTATGGGCATGTCTAGCTGATATGTACTTGTATGACTTGTGATATATTCTCTAATGTTCCTTTTATGGGTATTTAGGAATTGTTCATGACAAGTGCATATATCTTTTGCTATAATTCCTGACTACTGCTTATGTTGCAGAATCCTGAGTACTTACGTGTGCTAATGTGACAACTGCATATTCTTGCAGAGTATTGGTAACTTGTGTAACATTCTGACAACTGTTAAGGTAGCAGGGTATTACTTACGTGTAATGTTGGTCTAGTTATGTTTTGTGCAATACAGATTATTTTTACATAGTTCAGTGTTGTGTTTATTTTGTGGTGTACATTTTGCATCACATGTGTTGTGTGTGTTGTGCAAATGCTTTACACATTGCCTCTGGGATAGGCCTGACTGCTCGTGCCAAGCTACCAAGGGGGTGAGCAGGGGTTATCTTGCACGTGTAACTTCCTAGCCCTGACTAGAGTGGGTAGGTTCTGCCTGGCTGAGGTGCATACCCTAGCCAACCAGAAACCCCACTTCTAACAGTAAGTTAAAGTGTAATTGAAGTCGGCAAAATATCCAGAAGCAGTTTGTGCAAAAACTGGAGACATGTTTGGAAGAGGAGAACATGCAAAAGACTCCCTCGGTGGGTCATAGTAGACAATGCCATCCATTTGTGTAGAATTTGAATAATATTGATCAATATTAATGGTGTTATTTGTAATAGTTAAAGTTAGTCAATCAATCAATCAATCAATCATAGTATTTATAAAGCGCGCTATGTACCCGTCAGGGTTTCGAGGCGCTGAGAGGGGGGGGGGGAGCGCTGCTGATTTAGCGGTCGAAGAGCTAGGTCTTGAGGAGCCTTCTGAATGCGAGGAGGTCCTGGGTCTGGCGAAGAGATGTGGGGAGAGAGTTCCAGGTCTTGGCGGCGAGGAAGGAGAAGGATCTGCCGCCGGATGTCTTGCGCTGGATTCGGGGTACGATGGCGAGGGCGAGGTTGGCGGATCGGAGTTGACGTGTTGGAGTGTAGAAGTTAAGTCTGGTGTTGAGGTAGGAGGGTCCGGTGTTGTGAAGTGCCTTGTGAGCGTGGGTCAGGAGTTTAAAGGTGATCCTCTTGTCTACCGGGAGCCAGTGGAGTTCCTTTAGGTGAGGGGAGATGTGACTTCGGCGGGGTATGTCGAGGATCAGTCGGGCGGAGGCATTTTGGATGCGTTGGAGTCGTTTGATGTCTTTGGTTGGGATGCCTGTGTAGAGTGCGTTGCCGTAGTCAAGTCTGCTGCTGACGAGGGCCTGGGTCACCGTCTTTCTGGTTTCTGTTGGAATCCATTTGAAGATTCTGCGGAGCATTCGAAGGGTGTTGAAACAGGAGGAGGAGACGGCGCTGACCTGTTTGGACATGGTGAGGGCGGAGTCCAGGATGAAGCGGAGGTTTCTTGCGTGGCTGGCAGGGGTGGGCGGGGGTCCGAGGACGGAGGGCCACCATGAGTCGTTCCAGGCCGAGGGAGTGCGCCCGAGGATGAGGACTTCCGTCTTGTCGGAGTTGAGTTTCAGGCGACTGTTGTTCATCCAATCGGCGATGGATTTTAGTCCCTCGTGGAGGTTTGTTTTGGCGGTGAGCGGGTCTTTGGTCAGGGAGAGGACGAGCTGGGTGTCGTCGGCGTAGGAGATGATGCTGAGATGATGTTGGCGGGCCAGTTGAGCGAGGGGGGCCATGTAGACGTTGAACAACGTAGGGCTGAGGGAGGATCCTTGGGGGACGCCGCAGATGAGGTTGGTGGCTTTGGAGCGGAAAGGGGAGAGACGGACTCTCTGCGTTCTGTCGGAGAGGAAGGATGAGATCCAGTGGAGGGCTTTGTCTTGGATGCCGGCTTCCTGGAGGCGGGTCAGTAGGGTGCGGTGGCAGACGGTGTCAAAGGCGGCTGATAGGTCGAGGAGGATGAGGGCTGAGGTTTCGCCGTTGTCCATTTGATGTCTGATGTCATCTGTGGCGGCGAGGAGAGCAGTCTCAGTGCTGTGGTTTCGTCTGAATCCGGATTGTGAGGGGTCCAGGATGGAATTGTCTTCGAGGAAGTGGGTGAGCTGAGTGTTGACGATCTTCTCGATGACTTTCGCTGGAAAAGGGAGGAGAGAGATTTGACGGAAGTTTTTGAGATCGTTGGGGTCGGCCTTGGGTTTTTTGAGGAGGGGTTGGATTTCTGCGTGTTTCCAGCTGTCCGGGAAGGTGGCAGAAGTGAAGGAGAGGTTGATGATCTTGCGGAGTTCGGGGGCGATGGTGGCGTTGGCTGAGTTGAAAACATGATGGGGGCAGGGGTCCGTGGGGGAGCCTGAGTGGATGGTGTTCATGGTTGTTATGGTTTCTGCCTCGTCCACGTGGGTCCAGGCGATGAGGCGGCAGTCGCGGGAGGAGACGTCGGGGGTGGGGTCTGGCGGTGGACCGGTGTTGAAGCTGTCGTGGATGGTAGCGATTTTCTGGTGGAAGAAGGTGGAGAGGTCGTCGCAGAGTTTCTGGGAGGGCGGGATGTCGTTGGAGTTGGCTTTTGGATTGGAGAGTTCCTTCACGATGCCGAAGAGTTCTTTGCAGTCGTGGGCGTTGTTGTTGATGCGTTCGGTGAAGTGGGCGCGCTTGGCGATGCGGATCCGTTGGTGGTGTTCGCGGTTGGCGTTTTTGAGGGCGACGAGGTTGTCGGGTGTGCGTTCTTGGATCCATTTCTTTTTGAGCTTCTGGCAGATGCTTTTGGAGGTGGTTAGATCGTCTGTGAACCAGGCTGGTTTTTTCTTTCCTTGGATGGCGGTGGGTTTCTTGAGAGGGGCAAGGGTGTTGGCGCAGTCGAGGATCCATTGATGGAGGTTGATGGCGGCTGTGCTCGGGTCGGTTGCGTCGGGTGGAAGGTTGTTGATGAGGGTGCTGGTCAATCAAGGGTGCGAGTCGAATGAATGAAAGCTGATTTTCCACCCTCCCCAAGCTTGGAGAGGTGTTGCTGCTTAAAACCTGTAGAGTAACCTCCTGGTCTGTAGTGAGAAGGATTTGGGTACTACCCAGGACTCCCTTAGGTCTGCTGTGCAGGATCGGCCATATGGTGTAGCTTGACATTGTTGATGGAGACTAAGCAATGTTCTTTGGAACAAGGCAGTGGTGGTAGGATGACAGTTCTAGTACCGTGTATTCCCAGGACTGGAACCGGTGCACGATAGGAAGGACCAAACTCCTTTTTCACAGCAATCTTTTCACTCCCATGTTTTGGAATCCAACCGGTAGATGTTACTGGTATATCCCTTATTAGAACTGTTGTAAGTCCTGCAAGACAGTGACACGTTCATTTATGTCAAAAGGTGTATCTGCCACCTCCACACCAGCACCATCAAGGTCTGGAATAAACATTTGTGTTCCGAATAGGCATTCATATGAAGTACGCCCCCCCAAGGACCTTCTGGGCAGATTGTTAAGTGCTTTCTGGACTCCATACAGGTGTGTAAGCCAACTATGACCCATGCCAAATACTCTAGCTGTTAGGATTGCTTTAAATCTCAGTTTTGTTGCTCCACGACACTATTTTCTTAGGGATAAAATGGAGATGAGTAATGCAGTTGGACCCCTAACAAAGCCATGGTGTCCCTGAAAGCCCTTGAGGCAAAAGTAGGGCCTTGGTCCAAGTGAAAAGCCGCAACAGCATATGTGCCAATAAAGACTTGCAAATCTTTAATAACAGTTCGAACATCACCTGAGCTTTGTGGCCAAACCCATAGAAATCTGGAGCATCAGTCAAGAGTGACTAAAATGTATTTGTATGCACTGTCAGTTGTCCGAGGACCACAATGGTCCAAGTACACACATTGTAATGGTTTGTTGGAAATTAGGAGGGGTGTCTGCGGTGGGCGTTTGACGGTGGATCCTTTTATTTGCTGGCAGATGTCACAACAAAGGACATACTGCTTGGTCTGTTTGTAGGGACCTGGCCACCTGTAACGTGCTTGTAAAAATGATATTGTAGCTGCCACACCAGCATGGGCAGAAGCAATTCCCTCATGCGCTGCTTTAATCAATTCTGGTCTTTGGTCTTTTTTGGGAGTCACTTGATAACCCACCCCTGTTATAACTGCTAGGGCTGTATTGAGGCATAATATGCGGTAGGAATATTTAACATGCTTTTGGTAAGGGTGTGCCGTCAGCGACGGCTTTTACAGCTGCTAGCATTTCATCATCCAATTTAATTCTAGAATGAGTTACCGCATCAACAGAAACCGTAGTTACTGCTGATTTGGCTGCTTCATCATCCAAGATGTTGCCTGCAACGTGTATTCCAACATACTCATGTCCTAGTGCATGCACAACATGGATATTGGGTAGCATTTCCTTCAGATCCTCTACTCTCCAACACATAAGTCTGTGTTTAATGGTGTTTCCTTTTGAATCTCTGAACCCATTCTGGTGCCAGTAATGCAGATTTTCATTGAAGGACTGGACACAATATTACGAATCACAGACAATCAGCGTCAACTGTTCAGGATCTGTGTGTTCCAGTGCCATCACCAGATACTTAAGCTCTGCTAATTGTGCAATGCAGTCCCCTAAGGTCTGTGTGTAAGTGTGTTGTGGATGAAACTTGCCATCTTACATGTATCTACTCACGCCTGCGCAAGCGGGGGAATATTGGTGTTTAGTGCTTATAGCTCGTTGGGCTGAACCATAAGTGTACAAAATTGTTTGATATTGGTTGATATTGTTCAATAGGCAATGTGTTTGCTGGAACTGGGTATTGAAGGTCGTATTGCAAAACCTCTTGAGTTTGTAATTTTGAGTCAAAAATATAGTCAATATCAGTAGCTGTCAGAGACGTTGCCCATTGGATCCAACATGGATGTAATGCTTTAGTGATAGGAAGACTAGTTTTGGTCACAGCCTCAAGACCGGAATGGGGGATACGGCAATGATACGTTTGAACTGGGCCATTCACCTTTGATGACAGCCATCTGAACAGCAGTGAGAATTTTCTCAGTGGGAGCAAAGCGTTGTTCAGCTGTAGAGTACCAATGTGATTTGTATGCCATTGGGAAAGTCTTACCCTCATTGAATGTTACACAGGTGAAACCAATGGGGCCATCAATTACTCTAATCACCAGTTTTTTTTTGTTGTCCCTTGTATGTAGGTGTTTTGCTTCAAGCATGTCTTTTTGTAATGCTCTGAGAATGTGTGTGTGTTCGACTGTCCAGTATTTGGTGGTAAAGTCAGGACGTATTAAGTCATATAATGGTTTAATGCATTGTGCATAGTCTTCAATGTATTTTCTGCCAAACTTTTAAAAACCCAATAAAGACTGGAGCTTTTTGATTGTATTAGGAGGTTGTAGTTGTGAGCATTTTTCCCAAAATTGGGGCAAAAGGCTCTTGCCTTTGTTTGATAATTTGTATCCTAGTAACAGGACACTAAGGAAGGCTATTTTTGTTTTTTTTAAATTAAATTTGCAGCTGAATTCGTAAAATTCTACAACAATGCAGACTACCTGTCTTATATGTTGCATGAGGTCTTCGTCCGCAAGGTAGATATCATCCACGTATGACAACTCCTCAGGATCAATGTTGTGTAAAATGAATGTAACACAAGTTTAGAACAGTCTCGGACTGTTCTTGCGCCATTGTGGTAGTCAGCAGAAATGTTCTGAGAGCCTAAAGTGCTGAAACTTGTTAAGTTCCTACTTTCAGGCACTATATCTTGGCAGAAGAACCCATTGGAAATATCTAGGGTTGTTTTGTATTTTTTGCGCACTATATTGTTAATAAGAACTGTGTGCATTTTGTGTGGCAAATGTACAGGTGTGACCGTTTAAATGTTTATAGTCTAAGATTATTCTGTAAGAATGACCAGGTTCAGTGACAGGGAACAGTGGATTGGTCATTGGTGAGACACAGGGTTCATTTACGCCCTGGTATTCTAACTGTGTGAGGATTTCCCTCACCTGTGCTTTTGCTTCATGTTTTATTGGATATTGGGGTTGAGGTTGTGGTTGGGATTTAATGGGTATTACATGATAGGGGGAATGTTTATCCCATCCTACGTGGTTGCGATATAACGCAGGTGCCTGACCCACTGCCCAATCAATGGTGTGTATTTTTATGAGATTTCTGGGAACTAGGGCAAGAAAGATTTTTCAATAATCTATTCTCCATAAAGGACATCCTGAACAAATCCTGGTGGCTAATCCTTTTTGGCCAGTAAAACAATGTAAATGGTGACAATGCAGTCCCAAAAGATAGCGTTGATTGTGTGTTCAATGTCTTCTTCCAATTGAATAGTTACTTTATACACCCTACCTGGCATGGAGACACGCATATCTGAAGTCTCAACCTGTAAGAAATCATCAGTTGCTCTCACTTTCATCTGCTCATGAAGATCCAGGCAAACTATTGTGACCTCTGCTGCACTGTCTAGCAGTGCCAGTGCCCACTTTCTGCTCACGTTCTTGATCATGTGCAGGAACGTTCCGGAGCCGCATGCTCACTGCTAGTGCAACTGCTTCCCCTTTAAGGTTACTTAATATTATTGAAGACACAGTGGCAAAATTGCCCATTAATTGCATCCCCATGTCTAGGGCCAGGGCAGCCAAGGTATTCATCTTGTGTACCGTGTGCAGTAGTATAGAGAGTGTCAAATACCGTGCCCCATGTATTGCAGTTATCTACTGAGGAAACCATCCCAAGTGGCAAGCACATAGTGAGAATTATATGTTTGTCCTGAGGACCTGTACGGGGAAAGACTGCTTCTAGCACATTTATTTTTTTAGCTAACCAAAACTCTTGCTTGGCGGGTACTTTACCTGTGATCGAATATACAGTTGAAGGATTAATGCCTGGTGTAACCGTGTGTGGTTGGGCTTGGGCAGCACGTGCTGGGTTAGTATTTAATGTTTGCATTACAAACTATATTAACAGTCTGTGTATTCCAGTGAGCTCTGTATATAAGCGGCAAACCTCCGCCACCACCAAGGTTGCTGCATCAGGGTGCGGTGTATATGTGGCCAATAAAGGCCAGGTCGGGTCATAATTACTCACAGGACCTAACCTAACGTGTAATACTGTATGTGGTAGCGCGCCTCAAGGCAATTATTATGGTCTTGATAAGATAAGGGTATTTCTAACTATACATAAGCTCTGCATTGTGCAGGTATGTTTACAGGTGCATAGTGATGGAATGTATTTGTGTTCCTAACAACTGCTGGAAAAGTGACCCAAGAACAAAAAATTTCTGTTTTGTAGGCTGGATGAGCCTCAATAGCAAATGTAACTTGACCCCCCTGGGCCGTTATTTGCCAATAAGTATGCAGTAAGGGGTGGTCGCATGTTTACTGCAATTGCTACCTGTTGAGGGTTCAACATGTTAATGGTAAAGGTGTTTGTTCAGAGATAAGGACACCAAAGGGGGACTGATCCTTTTAAGGTTCAAGCTTGAACAACCTACACAGCAGATAGATAGATACTACCTTCTTAGCTGATGAGGAAATCCTCAACATCACAGATGTCTCCATATATAGTATTGAGGTGTCTTTAGCCTTTAGTGAGACTGAGATACTTAGGAAGATCCGAAAACTAGTGCCTGACCAAACGTTGTTGGTGCTATGTCATGTAGGTTCTCATTATCCTAATGAGGCTACTAGATTTGGGTGGCAGAATTGCATAGATTGTGGGGTACTAAGTACTATTCCACACCATGTGATTCCTGTCGGCCTAATCCAGATTTTCTGGCTAACTAGGAGTGCCTCATCTCTACCCAAGAGCAGGGATGATTGTGGCAAGAAAGACTGCTCAGGGGAATCGTGGTCGATCGGATCTCATCCCTTTCTCTCATTTACATTAGTCTCATAGAGGCAAACAGAACAGAGGCAGAATATAGTTCAATAAGAGTTTATTGAAGTTACTGCATGTTAGATAAAATGACATGTACTGCAATAACTAGGATGATAAAACTCACTAAGAGCAAAAAGGTGACAAGAAGTGTGAAACACAAAAACGGTCCCACCATACTGTCACTAGGAGTAATATATATTTTTTTACCGCTCTTTAGGTTAACCCCCTGGGAAGACATTATCCCTCATACCTGTGCAAGGAAGCCTGTATTCTAGAGAGACACTGTTCCCATATGGGCCAGGGATTTGGTGATCTAAACAAGCAGCTGTGGCAAAGGTAATCAGCAATGAGCATGCACTTGTGGTCACCTGGCTGGAATCTCCCTCTAACGTGTATGGGACAAAGGAGTGCTTTTATAATAAAACAGTTGACATTCTAAGAAAAGGTCCCCACGTAGGAATATGTATATTATTGTGAATGTTGGAGACACAGTGTACCACTTTTGCCGGCAACTCTATCTGACTGCAGCCTTGAGCAAGGCACAAAATGAAATATTAAGAACGTGATGCCTTTCTCTGCGAAGGAAGAAATAGATATAGAAAATAGAACAACACCGCAAATGTGGCTAATGCAAGAAAAATAAAGCAATGCTGAATAAAATGTAGCTGGGCTAAGGTGGACAATGGCAGGCCTAGTTTGTTAAAATAAAACGTCTAAAGTATTGCTAGAATAGCTATACAACAAATCTATACTTCCCTACATGCCCTTACATTTTTGCTATTTTTGTCCCTGCTATTTTTGTCATGATTTTAAGGTGTAACAATATTCCCTATGCATTATTCCAGACTAGGATCATTCAATCTCACAGCCTTCCTCATTATCCTCATTTATAATCTCAACCTCCTTCATTAAGCTACTATGTTTATGCATTCCCAACTCTCCTCAGCTATACCATTTCATTGTTGGTGCCATCAGACACATAGGGCCTCACTACGAGTTTGGCGGTCTTATGGCAAGACAGCCGGGGTGGAGGTTGCCAAAAAACACCATGTTGGCAGTCATACAGACCGCTGTAATAGCACAGCCAAGCCCGACAAGATTCAACCAAAATGCTGGCACTGCCAGGACTCTGAGGGTGGAAAAAAGTCAGTCCCACCACCAGTACTGCCAAAATCCTTCGAAACTATTACGACCCACAAATCACAACAGTGGTTCTTCTATGGCAGAAGTACAATGGTGGTGCGAACCGCGGCGGTCGGCAGTCACAACACCACATTGGATAGTTTAATATCCACACAGCTGGTACACATCCACACACCAGACACACCTACAAACTGCATTATAAAACACACCCCGTCACACATCACAATCCTTTGCAACCAGAATGTCATACACAGCAAGATTGAGGCCACGCATGGAAATTAGGACCATAGATAGGCACCCCTCCACGCTTCATAAAGCACTCATCCCACACACCCTGTGTCCAACTGTCAAAATACCCCTCTCTGGCTTCCCACATATCAACTAAACTCACCTGGGGTCACAGTGTCTGTGTATGGGGTGGGCAGTACAGGGTCAGACAGCACTACAACTCCCAGCAGGCACTGTTCCACCATGAAGAACAGTGTACCACAATTTAAATTGTTTTGCATGTTAAACTAATAATCAATTGAATCCATCTGAATGCTCTACAATTGTACACTCTATGACAATGACAGGAAAGCTATGGGCATCTGACAGTACAATACCATCTAACACACAGCTAAATCTGTGTTCTCTGCTAAACTGCCCTTAAACCTCCAATCATCAACTGAAATGAACGTACCTGTGGGGCACTCACATATATGAGGTTTGATGTACTTGGAGTAAACTCATGCAGAGGCCCAGGTATCATGGTCACTCCTTATCTGATGGCTAGGTCATTTACCACTGTACAATGTGCAGCTGTCTGTTGACTCAATAATGATTTACTCTTAACTGGGAGGTAACATGAAAAATGTAAGGCCACTCAGCAGACAAGATATGAGTCTATGAGTCTATGAACAGACTTACAACTACCAAGATACTCTGACATCCTGTAACAAGGTGTATGATATGGGAATTGTCTTTATCCATATAGCTGCTCCCCAGAATTGAAAGCAGGTGTCACTGTCATATCAGTGGATCAAGTACAGGCTTTCTGTATATGTCTCATTGCATGTCTACCTGTCAGAGTTTGATAACACATTTTGCAATACAATCTGTAACTGTTTGTTCCACTTCTTCAACAGGTCACCTAGCCTTTGTGACCATGGAGAGGACACCAGGGACAGCTATGTACCCTCTGGATGAAGTCCTCAGTGAAGAAAACACCCCTGGGTGTGAAGACATTGAGGACAGCTCGGGCCCATCTGGGATACCTGGTCAGCCTCGCCCTGCCTAGATCAACTCCTCCTAGCCCTGTTGCTTCTACATCTCAGGCAACCATCCTCCTCCAAGTGTTCCAAGGACAGTGTCTACCATCATGTGCCCACCAGTACAGGTACCAGTGTTAGCACTGGAAATCCCAGACAATTAAGGACTTGGCACCATTGGGAGTTGGCAAACTGTGCCAAAGGCACAGACATTTGGGGGCAGGGAGCATGGGAGGGATACTGTGGTCCAGCAGCTGGAGTCTACTGTAATAGACATTAGGAAATGACCTATGACCCACCGGCGTAAGTCGTCATGGCGGTAGGCGTATACTACCACAGTGGATGTTGCCATTGGAACACATTGCTGCCTTTGGTGGACTTGGGCCAATGGCAATGTCCACCAGCGGTGACGGTGTCTTATGTGGCAGACGTGGCCACCATCTCATACTTCATCTCTCACTTGACTCCTGACACTGTTGCCAGCAAGACCTCCACGACCTGAGATGCTGTGTACTGCCTCTGGGTGCAATCATGCCACATCCTACAGGTGATAGGGCCCCTGCCTTCTAACCAGAGAAGCTGGAGATGCTTTTGGAGGAGGTCCTACCCCTGTCTGGACTGCTCTGTGGTGCACCAGAGGAACAGGTAAGTGCTCCATGTTGACATTAGTTTTTATTAGCTCATCTATCCTTTGTTGTACTGATCAAAGGATGATGGGCAATGTTTCTGACTGTGTCCTGAAAGCCTGCAAGATTCCAAAGTTATGGTACTATGTGCGGGTACATGGACATATACTAACGTATGGTGACAGAATTTGAGTCCTGAGACATAGTGGAGAGTGTGTGATGTATGTCCTCTGACCCACCTTATGACCATTGTTCATGATTAGTGGAGGTGGTATACCAAACCTCTCCTGGAATACCATGTTTACAAATGTGTTTGTTGTCTGGTCATATGCGAAAACCTGACAGCTGATACTGGACATGCATGTTTGCCTGTTTCAACCTCACACATGGTCTGAATGCATTTGATCATATATCATTGGAGGGGATGTTGAAAACAGTATGTGGTTGGCTTGTTGAACTAACTTGTTATTCACCCTGCTTGTTTTAGTGCGGTGCACGCGGACATGACATGCTTTTATTGTCTATGTTATCAATGCAGGTCAACATCCATCAGCAGAAGTTGATTTTGCATGCTATTGACATGAAAGCGTGGACCCTGAGGGTCCACAGCCGGTAGGGCGCCCGCTGTTGGAAGAGGTGGGAGGACCTGAGATGCTGGGCCCAGAAGACTGCACAGGCCTATCTGAGAATGTCCTCAAAACGAGGATGGAGTGCCCCGTCTGACCCTGACCCCCCCCTAATAACCCACATTGTGGCACTGGTCTGCCCTGAGTTGGATGGGTGTTTAAAGGCAGCACAGTGGTCACAAAGGGGTAAATACAGACCTAACAAAAGTTCACCCCTTTACCAGGTTACTGTCTGATGTCACAGATTGTTAGCTCTGACAATATGGTAAGTGGAGAGTGTCACAGATCTCCAGTGAACACATTAATGTGCAGTAACCAACTATAACAGACAAGTATGCACTGCAAATGTGTTTTGAGACATGTTACTCACCTATCGGACCCATCGGGGACCACCCCAACACCATTTTTGTCCACCACCCTCTTTGTATCCCTGCCTTCCCTGTAGCTCCCCACCCAGTTGGCTGTGGCCGCCCATCCAGGAGGGTGGGCGTCTCCTTTGCCACAGGCACCTTTGCCCCAGCCCCTGTTAGCCCTGCTGCCCTCAGTAAGGAGGCTATTGACCTGAGGTCAATCTCTGTGGGTCCATCAACCATCATGAATGCCATTCAGGGACCGTCAACTCAAATTCAACAGAGAAATGTGTTCCCGGAAGGCATTCACGCTGCACTGACTGGCCTACAGAGATCTTTTCAGGCTCTGGTCTCCACACTGACAGCAGCGAGTCACCCTTTTTCTACCGTCCCCTCTCCACCTTCTTCCACCCAATCTTAATCCCCCACTTCCGCAACCTACCCAAAGCAGACACTCAGACTCACATGATTCTACCTCAACAGCCAATGGAAGCACACACAAACATAAGCACCACAAGATACACCACTAGCATGCACACAAAAAACATCTACCTGCAGACACAGCAACATGTCACAACCTGCCCTGACACCCCCACCTCCCCCAGCTTCAGAGACACAACACCTGACACACCTGCAGACACCACACCAACATTCACTGATCCATCCACCACACCTATCCTACCCACAGACAGCACCCCAGCAGACCCTCAGGCAACCACCCCAGTCACCACACCCGCAGATACCACAACAACTGACATGCCTACATGCAGCACATCCACCATACCTGTAATCACCACCCCAAAAGACAGCCACCCACCCATCACGGCATCTCTCACCATCTCCACCCTGCTCAGCCGCACCTAAACCTCATGCAACCGCTCCCTCGCTCTCCACACCCAAACCCTTTTTGTCACGACCATCCCTGTGTGTCTAGAAGAACTTTGTGTGTGACCTTTTCCCTACTCTCCCCTGTGACACTCCTAAGAGATCCATTATCTTACCCAAGCCCATCCCTTCCACCTCCAAACCATCCCCTACCCCTCCTGCCAGTACCCATGCCCCGCCCCCACCAAGAACAAGGTGACCCCTCCCATATAAGTTCAACCCTCTCCCAGGCCAAAGCCTAAAGTCCCACTTCCCAAGCCCAAACTCAAGTCCCCACAAGCCCAAACCCAAACACCCCCTCACCACCCACCCAACGGTCCCTGATGTGTCTGCCTGCCCCTTTGATGCCCCTACCTGTGGAGGTTTCATGGCAGTCATGAGTCAAGTGGGGGCACCATTCAGTGCCTTTCACACGTGTATGGTTCTATATGGACTGGCCTATGACCTTGGAAAATCTTCTTAATTTCAAGATTTCATTAAAATTAAACTCAACCTGTTTTTGGTGTTTCTGGTTACATATTTGACCTGCATTTCTTTTCCTAGCTTTAAGTTGTTCCTGGCTGACATTGGTAGTGTGCCAATATTTCTGTGTGTTTGCAGATTGATGCTTCATGTTTGGTTTAGGCAGTCTGTGAGGTTGTGTGCAGTGCTGTTTTCCCCCAGATATAGGGTGTGTGTTGTGTGATGGGTATGTGTATGTAGCTGAAATGTTGTCATGGTAGAGAGTTGTGTTTGTGTTGATATTTGTTTGATCTTGTGCTATGTGGCTTTGTGTGTTTTGACAGTTTGAGTTTTTGTGTATTGCATGGTATAACAGGTTTGATATGATGTGTATATATGTGATGTGTGTGTCCATTGCTAAGTTGTATGATGATGTAATTGTGTGTGTTCTCTCACAGTTTGTGCTGTTTGTGTGTAGATTCCCTGACCAGTGTTGGTTTGAGTGTGTGACGTATTTGTGAGGTTGTGGTGTTTTTGTGACATATTGGCATGTTATATGGGATTGTGTGGGGCTGGGCCTGTGCTGTGTTGCTGTACGTAACTGTGTGTTATTGAGGTATGGTGTGTATGTGTGTACTGGCTGCAGTGTGCGTGCTGGGTATGTTTGGGTGTCTTTTTTGCTGTATGTGTGTGTCACTGTACTGTTACGTATGAGTCTAGCTCTTGCACCCCTTCTCTATGGCATGTTATATAACTGTACACAATTTTACAAATCACAAATGTAACAGGTGAGTGTGTGTATTTATGGTTGCTGTCTTCCTCATTGGCGATGATTCTTTTGTCTTTCCGCAAGCAGGAGCATTGGGATGTCATCTAGTTGTGGTTCCATGGCGGCTCTGGCCGAATATGGCTTTCTGGAGATAGTGTGTCCTTTTATGCAGTTCGTTTCCACATGGTGTTCTGTGGTGGTCAGACCGCAGCGGAAATGTTGGCGGTGTGCAACCTCGTAATGAGTTTGATCGAAACATGGTCTCTGCCGGACTATTAGTGGCTCCAATCAATCAAGGCAGTCTGATGGCACTGGCGGTGACAAAGGTTCTTTGGCTGTATTCCATTTGTATCACCGCCAATGTCATAATTTGGCGGTCTTCTCTTCCAGCATGTTGGCAGTTGGACTGCCACCGCCATCATGGCGGTCCGTAGACCACCAAACTTGTATTCAGCCCCATAGTGTAAGCCATTGGTTCTTTTGTGTGTTGTGCTGTTATATCCTAGCCTATCCTATGTTTCCACACTTAGCTGTAATCATGAGTGGCCCTACTTAATTGCAATGTGTACATTTACTCCTCTTACTACACAAATCTCAATTTGGAGTTTGGCAGCTTGCACTGACCTCCCTTAGTTTTCACCCGATAAATACCAGCAGGTCAAACCTTCGAAATTCATCAGGGAAAATGCCTGATAATTACCAGGACAAGTGGATTGTGGTCACAACCACCACAATATACATATTAGACTCCATTCTTGGAAACAAGCTCATAATTAGAATTATTTGTTGAACCAAATAAATTCTAACTCAAAGGAGTCTGATTGTATTGAGTTGTAATAAGGGCTGAAGTCTTGTTATTTTGCAGACCAGACAGTTAACACCTTCTTTATACCTATGCAATGTTTGCTTCCTTCTTTTACTCTGCTTTGGTATTACATAATATAGTGCATGGAGTTGTGGCTAAGCCAGCAATCAAACAGCAATGTTTGGCTGAGGTGCAGGGGAGTTCTGTGCCTGTGGCTGATACCATTTATGTTTGGATGCAAAGACAAGATCTGACCAGACCCTTGGCAAATGGGATGCCTATCACAGTATGATCAACTGTCAGGGGAAGGTGTGATGGCTCCAACCTCTAAATTGCTTGAGGTGCGTGTGGACGGTGCAGCAACATGTGGGATTTGTCCTGGTATCACTAAGCTAGGTTAAGCTGATGTACTCAAAACTGTCTGCCAGAATCAGGAGAAGCCAGGAAATGTCTTACATATGGACAATGGAAAGAGAAGCCAGACATGAGTGTCCTCTTTTGATCCCACTATTTGTGATAGCAATAGGGCTTTTGGGAAGTCAACTGAGCGCCAGCTTACTGACCAGGGTTAAAGTTCAGTCTACCCAACCTCACACATAGGCCCTCATTCTGACTTTGGCGGGCAGCGAAAATCAGGCCGCCGAAAGACCGCTCCGCAGTCAAAAGACCGCGGCAGCCATTCTGGCTTTCCCGCTGGGCCGGCGGGCGCCCGCCAAAGGAGCACCCGCCGGCCCAGCGGGAAAGGCCCTGCAACAATGAAGCCGGCTCCGAATGGAGCTGGCGGAGTTGCAGGGGTGCGACGGGTGCAGTTGCACCCGTCGCGATTTTCACTGTCTGCAATGCAGACAGTGAAAATCTTTATGGGGCCCTGTTAGGGTGCCCCTGCACTGCCCATGCCAGTGGCATGGGCAGTGCAGGGGCCCCCAGGGGCCCCACGACACCCGTTCCCGCCATCCTGTTCCTGGTGGTAAAAACCGCCAGAAACAGGGTGGCGGGAAGGGGGTCGGAATCTCCATGGCGGCGCTGCTTGCAGCGCCGCCATGAGATTCAGCCCATGCAGGGGAAATCCAGCGGGAAACCGCCGGATTCCCTTTTGTGACCGCGGCTTTACCGCCGCTGTCAGAATGGGCTGGGAAGCACCGCCAGCCTGTTGGCGGTGCTTCCGTGGTCCCCGGCCCTGGCGGTCTTGGACCGCCAGGGTCGGAATGACCCCCATAGTGTCTATGTGTGCGGTTGGCAACCATTTTTATTTTAATGACCCTGAGAGGGCAGAACCATTACTTTTGAGAGAAATTACATTGCTTAATGATGTATTAGCACTATGTAAGAAAGGACTTGAACCTTGACTGTTTCCATTGTCTTGTTAAGAGCTTTAATAGGTAGTAGTTACCCAGTAGCTGGAATGTGTTCGAAGTCCTCGCTCGACATGGGTTGGGTCATAGCAGGATTGAAGTGCTGAATTAAACTTTGTAACACATTGCCTCAGTGGGTGATAAGGAAGTTTTCTTTAGCTAAAATTTATTTTACCACACTGGTTGAATGCCTTACAAGGATGAATGCCCTCTATGCTGCAGTGATTATTTTTACAGAATTGGACCATATCCTGGATTTTTTTATCTTGGCTGTCAAATGGAACAGAGTAAAATTAGACCCTTTCTATTTGTCTTGGGAGGCCTGGGTTTAGGCTTACCAGATACTGAGCTTTATTATGTAGTATCCTGGCTACAAAAATTGTCAAGTGGTTTGAAGTGGAGATTAACTGAGAGAAGCGGCGGTTGCAGACTACGCATCCTCAGAATTCGCATCATGATATTCTTGTAAATGGAAAGAATGTTTTGAATACATAACCATATTTTGTCTGGCATGTTCTTCATGTATGCAGATATCTTTATGGGCCCATCAATATTCAGTAGATGATAAAAATGGCAAAATGTTTTTGGAGAGATCTGTGTCTTGTGTAGTCAGAGTTTTGACTCATCATATAGTAGCACAGTATCAATGTGCCTGCAGCAAAGCATAATGTATAGCATGCAGGTCATAGATTTGTATTTTATGTAGACAGTTTTCGTTTAATTTTTTCACAGAAATCCTTTATTTCTTGAAGTTTATAGTTTTCTTCCTTCTAATATACCACAGTGAGTTACCAACCTGCATCAAAGTGCGGCATCCAAACTGCAAGGAATACGTTTTTATTTTTTCCTCATTCTCTAGTCCTTCTTAGAGTTCCTTTGGCAGTAATAAAATCTAATTAGCAGAGGCAACACCTGACATTTTGTTTCTCCAGACCAAGCGCTCTGAATATAAGATGAATGACATGTGGCTCCTACAGCTTGTAGACCTTGTCCGGTGTAACATTTCCTCTGCATTGATTTACCATGCACCTCATTTAGGGGTCGCCAGGGGTTGCAGCTTGCCCTTCCAACCCTTGACACTGCCTTTGCGACCTCTGTCCTCAGAAGTGGCAAAATTAGTACCAAGAACACAATCGTAGCTCGCATTACCAGTTTCAGACTTCAGTCTCCTTTTCGGCTCATGTTTGTTACATAAATAGTGAATAACAATCTGTGATTCACTATTAATGTAATAAAAACGTGGAACAGCAGGGTCTGGAACAGAACCCCGATTGGCATCTTAGGTATGTGAATTAAAATACTTTTCTGTATATTTTATATGAGTGCATGTGGGTGAGAGAGTTTGGGTGTGTGTGTGTATGCGTGAGCATGTATGTTAGTATGTGAGATACTGTGTGTGTGTGTGTGTGTGAAGGTGAGTGAGTGAAAATGTGTAGGTGGCTCAGAGTAACAGTGAGCAAGAGAGTGAAAATGAGTGATTTAGGGAAAGAGTGAGTTCAATTATTGTGATGTATTGAGGGTTAAGACCATGTGACCACTTCCTGTGATATCATTAATGTCAAATGGTGTATGTCACTTACGCTACCCCTGACATTTTGGTGAATCAACGCCCATGATTGAGTACCTGAGAATGCTAAATAATATATATATTTTTCATTTTCATGCCGTTTGTTGCCTCATTTACACCTTTGATGTGTTTTGGCTCTTAGGAACCAAACCAGACCCCTGGTTCAATTCTCCTCAAGGCTGTCACTGCCCCCTTCCCCAAGAATTTTAGTGTCTCCTCTACCCTAGGTGAGGGGGTCCGAAGAAAAGGAGGAAGCTGAGGGGGCACCAACAAAGATTGTCACACTCAATGCCACCAATGCTAAAGTTGTTGTCATTGCAATCAGTCCATGAGACATCTCCAAGTAATCAGTCTCTCCTAGCTCCCACAACACCAGTACTTACTGCTTTCCGTGGGCTGTTAGGGGCCATTACTCTGCCTTTATTATTCAAGGAGCGAGGGGTGAGTATGATTCTAGGACCTAGCATTTTGGTAGTGCAACGTTTGTCCCAGGTCCTTTAAGACAGGTATTACCTTAACCAGGATTCAGCAACATGTGATCATATTGTTTTATTTTTTAGGTATTAGTACATGATCCCTGCTGATGGTGACTTTATAATTCCCATTGATACATGATTACTCAAGAGGCTAATGCACTTGGAGGAAAGCGAGAGAGCTGGGGCTGCCACAAGTCAGTAGACTTCAGTGTGCCTTGGGTAGACACTACGGGCCTAGCAAGAGAGAAGTATTGGCGACTTTGCTATAAAATACCATGGAGCGCTGAAGAAAGGATTGGTGTGCTTTAGTAGTGCTGCGTGTTACTGGACTAGATAGAAGGGGATGCTGAAACGAACAGAGAGTTAGGGGCATATTTATACTTGTTTTGCGCCAAATTTGCGACAATTTTTTGTACGCAAATTCGGTGCAAAATTAACTCCATATTTATACTTTGGCGTTAGACCCGTCTAGCACCAAATTTATGGAGTTAAAGTCATTTTTGGGATGTGGAAACCTACTTTGCTTCAATGAGATGCAAAGTAGGCGTTCCCGCGCAAAAAATGACTCTATGGTCCTAGCGCCATATTTATCCCCCAATGCTAAAATTCGAACACCATGGAATAAGCTCACATGTGCCCTCCCCAGGCCCCAGTGACGCCCCCACCCACACCAGAGGGACAGCAGAGGATGGGGGACTACATCCCAGGTAAGTATAGATAACTACAGATAAGTATTTTATTTTATTTTTTTATAGTGCCATTGGGGGGCCTGAAATGGGCCCCCCTACATGGCACTGGGTGCAATGGCCATGCCCAGGGGACCCTGGTCCCCTGTGCGGGCCATTGGGGTGATGGGCATGATTCCAGTCTTCTCCTAGACAGGAGTCATGTGGTATGGATGGTTTTGCATCAGGAAATGACTCTAGGCAGGTTAGAGTCATTTTTTCTACTCTAACCTGCCTGACGTCATTTTGTGGTGCAAAACCCCCTTCTTCCATACCGCCAGCCCCACCCGACTAACGTCATTTTTTTACACTAGCCTACCCTTTGCACCGACTTGAACCATTCCATAAATATGGTGCCCGGCTGGTGCACAGAAATGGTGCAAGCCGGTGCTGAACTTTTTGGTGCAAAACTGCGTTGGTATCAGTTTTGCACCAAAAAGTATAAATCAGGGCCTTAGTTTGTATGCAGCGAGTCACAGCACTGACACCCATGAATTTCTTGATATCAGAAATGAGGTGCCCTTGCAAAGCTGTGGTTATGGCACTCTTCTGGTATCAGTGGGCGTGTATATGTCAAGAGGCTGGGAGGTTATGATGTGCCTCTTCTTGAAGATTACTAATAATACTCAACAAAGTGGAACCTATTCAATTTGCCTTGTTGAATTTGACTTGGGCCCAAGGCACTAGCCTTTCAGGGAGACCCCTGATACAGCCAGCTTTGTTCTGCAGAGAGTCTTGCTCTACTGACCTTGAAAACTACTTCTTAAACAAATTGTTTTAAATACCCTTTTCCTTTAATTATTTTCTAATGTGAGAGATGTGTGAGAATCTATTTCAGGCTTTTTTCCAGATAAATGTGTTAATGTTTCATGCAACATCCATAAAAAAGTTTTAATGTTTCATGCAACATCCATAAAAAAGTTTCTAATAGATCAAAACCGAACCTCACATATGAGAAATGGGATGGTGTCACAGAGATTTTTTCCAGTATTGAGCTGCTGCTGTGTTAGAATATTGGAAACACACACAGAATATTAGAATTAAACATATTAAGAATGTAGACAAGTGTGCCAGTTCACTCTCAGTGACCTGGCCAAAGAGGGCATGAAAGAGCTGAAATTGAATCATAAATGTAAAGGTGATCCAAACATGGGCCCTCAAAATACAGTTGGCCCGGTGCTCTCAAACTTTTTAAGATGTCCCTGGTACGATGGAATCTTGAGGTCAAGCAAGCCACCTGATTCAGTATGCATTGGTGCATCAGCGGCAAACCTTATTCTCTGTGTCAAAACAAGTGAGCAAAAAACATTGGCTGGCAGAGATCCCATCCTTCGGCTCAAATTGGTATTTTTAATTCTTACCTGCCTGTGCCCTGCAATCACTGCCATTGTGGGTTCTAAGGATGTCCATGTCAATCTGGGTTTTTGTAAAAACATTTGAAGGGTACAAAGTCAAATGCAGGAAACCACTACCAGCCTCGAACAAGATATGTCTCATTTCTTTAGTGTGCATCCAGATTATCCTGATTTTGAGAGCCACTAAAATCATTCAGAACAGTTCCCTGAAATCACTAGAGACCTACAGTTCAAATAATTGTTATTTCATGACCACTGGTTTCTAAAAGGAACTAGCTAACAAGAACCACTCAACCCCTAGGACATCAAAATATTTTGACCACTGTGAGAAAGTGGTTTATTAGCTTGTGTGGATTGAAGTCCATCACAAGTAATAAACTTGCTTTCCTGTTAGGTCCAGTAAAAGTTTTTAGTAAATCAAACCAGAGCTGAAATCTTGGTAGCTATGGCACATAGCAGACAGGCTTAATTTAATGAAAATGTGTAGAGCATTGATTAATGCAAAGCACAACTTCTCTCATAGGTGACACCATGCCCCTGAGGTGATTATTCATTTGTCTGCCGGGTGAGAGATTCCCGTTCCACATCAAAGAACATGAACAAAGCTCAAAGAGTGAATGCACTCCCAGGAGTTAATTAGGACCATTTTATTAATGTAGAACATGAGCCACCCATGACATTTCGGTTAACACCTTGATCATGGCAATAACAAGACAATTAAACACAAAACACAACACAATAAAAATACTACTCCAATACATAAAAATAGAGAATAATTTATAGAACAAAATTATGCCAAAATGATAAAAATCCAATAAGATCTAGAGCAGGGGTCTCCAACCAGTAGCTCAGGAGCTACTGGTAGCTCACCATCTCCCTGGAAGTAGCTCATGGAAGCCCATCCCAGTAGGAAAAAGGAAGGGTCTGAACACATTGAAGGAGATAGCAAGTCACAGTTTCAGGCCCTTGGAGTCCCAGCCAAAAAATACAATGTCAGGTCTCCACACTAACACAAACACACACTGACAGTCTGCTGCAGTCGGATGTCCTGCAACATGACCACAAGCTTTCCCTCGCAGATCATCAGTATTGATAGAGATTGGTCATGTTGTGCACCTCATTTCGTTGATCACAGTCTGTAAATTAATACTCTGCCATGAAAGATTGGCAGAAGGAGCAAGTGTAGCTAATTTTTAGTAATTGCGCATTACTCTTGTGATTTAAAATAACTCAATTATGCCTGGTTGAGTAATTAAGAGTATTTTGGGGCAAAAATCCTTTCACAGTAGCACAGGTACATTGAATGAAGAGAGAGCGAGCAGCTACTGGCTACTGCTGTTTGTGTCCTGTAGCACTAAGTGCTATTTTCTGAGCTTAAAATGTGTCCTAGAGCCCATTTTGGATGAGAGGCTGCACTCACTAAATGCTTGATTACAATTCTCATAGAATTATGCAAAATTCTGAGAAATGTTGCAGTATTTATGATTAAATACACTAGAGAGAATTTCCAAGTTATGCCCACCCCTAGTTAGTACCTGACATTATTTGTGGGTGGGGTGGCTCCCGGCCACTCCCTAAGTGATAGGGTGAAAGTTCCCTGGATAACCCTACCCACTTTTGCAGCAGTGCCTGTGTGCCTTATTGCAAGAAATTCTACAATGCTCCTCACTCACTATATCCAAGATGGAGAAATCCTTCTCCACTGATGTAGAGCCTGTGCGGCCACCTAGAGAAGGGCTAGTTCAGCAGGTAGCTTTTCACATCTTCGTTTGACTTCTGCCTTACTGGAATGAAAAAGTAAGGGCCCTGTTCAAGTCTTATCTCAAGTGTCATCTGATATTTGTTTGTGACAGGAAGGCCCTTTTGAAGTACATTAGGCTCCTAGGAACATCCCAACTTGTCTTCTTGCCAGAGGAACAAAAATGCTTCCTCACAACCACCTAAAGATCACTTTTCCTTAACATTTATCAACAATCTGACTCCACCATTATTTTGAACTTTTAATAAATATTATAAATAATTAGTTCATCAAGTTTTTAGCTCATCCTTAACCTCAATTAGCAGAATATTATTCAATATTGCTTCTCAATGTGTTTTCAATTGGTTAGCCTCCCTGCAGTGAAAATAGCTTTTGGGTGCTTGTGACAGTATGGATATATCAACTTTTTTTTCTGCATGTCCTACTTTTAAATATCATGTACCTTGCCATGTAGGCTACAGGGCCTTTGTACGGTGGCTTAACAATATTTAAAGTATTATAACAGGTGGGCTGCAGTTTTAAAACTGCAGCAGTAAGGCTACAATGGGAGGCCTGGAGTTATGCTTGATTTATCACACTAGTGAATTGAACAATAGTTCTATAGTGCATAGGTGACCTTTATTTTACATACAATATGTGTATTTGGGCATACCATATACTATAGGCTGATAAGAAAGTAAAATATGCCAATTAATGGGAAGCCAGCAACAACATGTTTTAGGGGTCAAAGCACCTGCACTGGGACTTGGTTGGCAGTGGTCTAGTGTACAGAGAAAACAAACCGCACCACCAGTCCACAGAAAATGGTGATAAGAGCACAAAAACAGATACTTTCACACAACTAAACCCTGACACTTTCATGATATGGATATATATGGACAGCTGTTACACTCAACCATCAAAGATCACCAGACAAAACTTTGAGTAATGTTAAACGTTCCTCATTATCCCTAACGTTTTGCATGCATAATATTGTTAAATTCACAACATCTTTTCTTTATGTCTCACAATATCCATCTATAAGAATATGTAGCTTTTGCTCCTAATTGGCCTCTAATAGCTCTTCCTGCATCTCCCTTCCTTGCTTGTTAACTCTCGCTCTGACTAGCTTTTCAGACCTCCTCTCCAGGTCTGGTTTGCTGCTGGGGTTCGGCTGCTCTCTCCCCAATCCTTGTCTGCTGAATCTACGCCTGGGATGGTGCTGGGCTTCCCTTTCTGCACCTCCCTGGTAGGAAGTGATATGCAGAGGAACTGGACTAGGGTAATAACATTGCCCTCCACCCAGAGTATCTCACAGGAGTCCTGTGATGAGCGGCTTGCTTTAAATCAAGCCTAAGAGATGAGCCCACTCTTCAACCTCCAAACACTTGTGCTGCTAATGCCAGGTATGACTTGAATTTCTAGCTGAACAACTGCCTTTTGTACTGGGACTTGCAAAGGCAGCAGACTCTTGGAGTTAAATGTAATTTGTGCTGCTCTGATTCTTTAAGTTTATCTCAGTGACATCTGGATCCCATAAATGAACTGTACAGCTTTTTAACCTATGACTTTGGATTGGGATTTTTTTTTAAACGAGGGCCTTCTTTAAAGCATCCTTTTAAATATTATAGAATATTGTAGCACAATCGAAGCTCACCGCATAGTATCTAAGTGGCACATCGCCATGCATTGTGGGTACGCATGCTAGTGAACATCGTGTGAATGTAGCGTTACAGTGCGTCACTTTGTGAATAGAGCATTACAATAATTGCTTACTTGGATTATAGAATTATATATATTTCTTTGTCATATAACTGGGTGTTGTGGCTTGTGCTTGGGTAAGTACATGCAAAGTTTTCTTTTTGTCAGCTTATGGCTCGATGTATATATATATCAATGCTATTGTCCTTACTTTTCCAAATACCTGTAACCTAATGCCCTTATCCCTGTCCATTTCATAGTCAGCCCACCCATTGTACTTACACTGCTTCAGCCAGCCCCTCTTCTTTTTTAGTTGGGTTCGCCATGTTGCGTGTTGGGAAACCTCCAAGTTACACCCTCTGATATGAATGACTAAGCTGCTCCCCAACATTTCTCTTGGGGGAATTCGAATTGTTCAGCCTATTGAGGTCTGATGTCGTCAGTGTGCAGTATGAATATTCCTTGGTAGAATGAAAGTGCAATTGATGGTTTGAGCAGCGCATGGTAGTGTCGTCATGGTAGCACAGCCATCCTAACCATGATGTAATTTCTGATCAACTGGTCTCCTTTTTCAACGTACACCATCCACGAAATCTGTGCTGAAATGTGAAACTTAGTATTTACAGTTTTAAGTAATGTAACAGCCGCCCTTTTATTTGATGTGTGACTCCACACACCCAGTCTAGACAACAATGTCTGGCTAACAACACAAAGAATCCTTTGGTGTTGCTTTTAAGCGTGTTTTACGTCATACGCCTGGAAAGGGGCCCTCTTGTGCATTCACTTTTCTTCAGGTTGTAAATAGCATTTCTTTCTTGCCTTCAGACGTGTTACCAGTGCTTAAGAGGTGATCCTTCCATGGCACGCGGCCATAAGCTCACCTTCAAGGGGGCCAATGGAGAGAAGCTATTTCAACACGAAGGAGGGGAACCCTCTTTTTGTGACTCAGGTTCTGCACAATGTCCAAGGTAAAATAAGTTTCAAATAAAAAATAAAAAAAACACATGGCTTGGGTATGAACTTGTTCAAACCTACCAGAGACTTCAATAAGTCAAAGAAAATAACACGCGCTGATGACAGTAGGAATTTTTCACAAAATCATGGAATAAGTATAGTTATAAATCACAAGAGCTTATCGAACACAATTACAACACCTTTTACATTTGTATTCGTCATCGCTTAATGAACCTGACGGCTCAGCTTAGAAAACCCTGTTTATGTTACAGGAGTGTTTAGGCACACTGTTATTTTTTCTAGTCCAGCTCAGGCAGCTGTCTTGCCGATGTTAGCTTCCTACTTTTGAAAGACGGATGAGGTGCCGAAATCAAACAGTTCGTTCAAAGAGTGTTCAATATATGCACAGCGTGCGTTTAAGCTTCAGCAGCTCTTTGAACTGAGAAGATGTTAAGAACAGTACCATGTCCAAGATCACACAAAGCATCAATAACGAACTGGCAACTATCTGACTCAAACCTAGTTTACTCCTGACCGTTCAAAGACCGAACAGATGCAGCGAGGAAGGAAAGAGGATGTCATCTGACTTCGTTTATGCCAGGATCAGCTGCAGATACGTTCCAGACACTGCAGGCCATTGAAAGCCCAGGTTGATCATATCTACTCCAGGCTCACCATGACAGCATTGAGAGGTGCATGTTTGACAAGAAGCAGAACCATCAAACATGGAATTTACAGAATTGTAGCACTGCGAAATTGTGAGTTACTGTACTTCCTCTAAAATTAAAGAAGCATTGGCATAACCAAGTAGTCTGGATGTAATGAACTAACTCATGCAAGCATGGACTTACACAAATGCGCTATCTGTGACCCCTTACAGCATTGAAAGACCAGACACAGCCGAACCTCATTAGAAGTATGGTTATTGCAGAGGACAGCACAAATTAACTACAGGAAAAGGCTTCCCATACACAAGAAAACATCCACAATACAATACTCATTCCTTCTTCTATCCATGCATAGGCTCATCAGGTCACTCATTCATCCATTTGCCCACCCCTGCCCTTGTTCACGCCTCCACTTACTCAACCGTCCATTCCCTCATTCTCTATAATGATCTACTATGGCTCTACCACGATCACACGCTCACAGACCAGCCAATAAAAGAAGAAGTTCCGCCCAAAAAGAGGTCAAAACTGTTGTTGTTATCAATGCTTATTTTTCTTAGAATGGAGAATGCAGAAGAAGAGTGGAATGTCGTGAAAACGTCACGTCATTTGCTCTTTGTGCAGCTATACACATTGTAAACATGAGCTCTTGGTAGTGACCACGAGTGGCCAACATTTCCCTTTATTACAGTGCAATGCCACACTAGCACCGAAGTAATGTGCAGCACAGCCTTAGCAGCACGTTTTTTCTCTGCCCCCGCGCCTACAAGCACGGATCCTGTTGTCCCATCATATTTCAACCTCTTAATGAAGGATCACTGACAGAATATTGGAAATAAAGTATTCTTGTGAATAAAACAAGTGACAAAAATGGTGAGGACCAAAATATCAAGAAGGTAAGAGCAACTAGGTAAGCATTGATTTACTATTCTTGTCCTTGATATTCTTGACACAATATTTTGTCCCACAATATTTATAATTATTTATTTACATTCTGCCTAAACACTGTCCCATATATATGTACTGCAGTCTGGTTAGTCACTCCTTGAAAATGGGATCCCTTAGATGGGTACCATCGGTCCAGTTGGTCGTATTCTGAAGCTCGGTCCCTAATGGTGTCTTTGCAGCAATCACAACAAACATTCAGAGGCGTTTTACAGCATGGGCAATGTGGGCTCCAGTCCAGGGAGAAAAGCTTTTCAGGCTACACGTTCTCCTATCCACTTCTTTAATTGGGCAGGTGTTGGACTTTTTTGCTTATGCAGGGTCATCCCCAATCTTTTTGCCTCCTGCCTCCTATTTTTCTGACCTGTTGCTGTTGGTTTTCGAACTCTGAGCACTTTACCACTGCTAACCGGTGCTAAAGTGAATATGCTCTCTGTGTAAATTGTATGTGATTGGTTTATCCATGATTGGCATATTTGATTTACTAGTAAGTTCCTAGTAAAGTGCACTAGAGGTACCAGGGCCTGTAAATCAAATACTAGTAATGGGCCTGCAGCACTGGTTGTGCCACCCACATAAGTAGCTCTGTAATCATGTCTCAGACCTGCCACTGCAGTGTCTATGGGCCATATTTATACTTTTTGACGCAAAACTGCGCTAATGCAGTTTTGCGTAAAAAAAATTTGCGCCGGCTAACGCCATTCTGAAGCACCATGCGGGCGCCGTATTTAATCAATGACGTTAGCCGGCGTTAGCCGCCGGCGCTGCCTGGTGTGCGTGGAAAAAAACGACGTACACCAGGCAGCGCCGGCGTAGGGGGATATGGGGCTTGGGCGTCAAAAAATGGGGCAAGTCAGGCTGAGGCAAATCTTTCGCCTCAACCCGATTTGCGCCATTTTTTTCGACTCTCAACCCCCATAGAAATTACTCCTGTCTTAGCAAAGACAGGAGTCATGCCCCCTTGCCGAATGGCCATGCCCAGGGGACTTCTGTCCCCTGGGCATGGTCATTGGGCATAGTGGCATGTAGGGGGGCACAAATCAGGCCCCCCTATGCCACAAAAAAAAAAAAAAAAAATGACTTACCTGAACTTACCATAATGTCCCTGGGATGGGTCCCTCCAGCCTTGGGTGTCCTCCTGGGGTGGGCAAGGGTGACAGGGGGTGTCCCTGGGGGCATGGGAGGGCACCTCTGGGCTCCTTCAGAGCTCACAGGTCCCTTAACGCCTGCCTTTTCCAGGCGCTAAAAAACGGCGCAAAAGCAGGCGTACGTCATTTTTTTTGACCCGCCCACTCCCGGGCGTGAATTGTGCCCGGGAGTGTAAATACGGCGCACATGCCTCGGAGTCAATTTTTTAGACGGGAACGCCTACCTTGCATATCATTAACGCAAAGTAGGTGTCCACGCTAAAAAAATGACGCAAACTCCATGGACTTTGGTGCTAGACGCGTCTTACGCCAAAGTATAAATATGGAGTTAGTTTTGCGTCGGAATTGCGTAAAAGAAACTACGCAATTCCGGCGCAACGGAGTATAAATATGCCCCTATGTGTGCAGTTTTAACTGTAAATTCGACTTGGCAAGTGTACTCACTTGCCAGTCCTAAACCTTCCCTTTTCTTACATTTAAGACACCCCTAAGGTAGGCCCTACGTAGCCCCAAGGGCAGGGTGCAGTGTATGGTTAAGGTAGGACATATAGTAATGTGTTTTATATGTCCTGACAGTGAAATATTGCTAAATTTGTTTTTCACTGTTGCAAGGCCTGTCCCTCTCATAGGTTAACATGGGGGCTACCTTTAAATTTGAGTAAAGTGTAGATTCCCTTTGGGAGCGGATGGACATGGATTTTGGGGTCTCTGAGCTCACAATTTAAAAATACATCTTTTAGTAAAGTTGATTTTAAGATTGTGTGTTTGAAAATGCCACTTTTAGAAAGTGAGCATTTTCTTGCTTATGCCATTTCTGTGACTCTGCCTGTTTGTGGATTCCCTGTCTGGGTCAGTTTGACAGTTGGGCTGGTTGCACCTCACATTAGAGAGTGACACAAAAGGAGATGGGTTATAGTCTGCATTTTCTGATGAGCCATCTGTGCTAGGAGGGAGGGGAGGAGTGGTCACTCACACCTGAAAGGGCTGTGCCTGCCCTCACACAATGCAGTCTCCAACCCCCTGGTGAGTGTCTGGGGCCTGGCCTGGGCAAGGCAGGATTTCACATTCAAAGGAGACTTTACTTTGAAGGAGGCCTACTTCAAAGGAGAAATTGGGTATAAGAAGGACACCCAAAACCACAGACTTTAGAAACACTTCTGGAACCAAGAGGAACCTCTGCCTGGAGAAGAGCTGAATAGCTGGGGAAGAAGAGCTGCCCTGCCTGTGACTGTGCTTTGTGGAGCTATCCTGCAGTTGCTGCTTCTGTCAGAGTAAGAGGGCAAAGACTGGACTTTGTGTGCCTTCCAATTTCTGAAGAAATCTCCAAGGGCTTGATCTAGAGCTTGCCTCCTGTTGTTTGAAGTCTCAGGGACAGCAAAGACTTCTCTCTGCCAGCACCTGGAGTCTCTGGACAGACTCCTACTCTGCCCCATAGTGCCCGTCCAGTTCCTGGGACCGTGAAAGGAGAAGCTGGCAGCCTTAAGACAAGAACATCCACGCACAGAACGCCGTGCGGGGAAAATATTGACGCAACTCCGATCTGCGGCTGAAAAAAAGGCGCGCCTCCGCAGCTGAGAAAACGACGCTCGCAGGAAACGCGACTGAAGAATCGACGCATGTAGCAGGAGAAACGACGTGCAGCTTCGCTGATGGAGGCTGGGAGATCACAACCTGCGCTGCGGGGATTTCGGATCATCGTGCAGCTGGATTTCTGACTCACGTACCGCCGTGCGGAGTTATTTTTGATGCACACCCGCCCGTGCGGGGTTATTTTTAACGCACACCAGGTAAATTTTCACGCTAGCAGCGCTAGTGTGTGTTTAAAATTACTTAAAGACTCTTTTTGCTTTTTTTATTGATGACTTGTGTATGGTGGATGTTTGTCGTTTTGGTCTTTTGTTTAGATAAATGTTTCCTATTTTTCTAAACTGGTGTTGTGTCATTTTGTAGTGTTTTCATTAAGTTACTGTGTGTGTGGGTACAAATAATTTACACCTAGCACTCTGAAGTTAAGCCTACTGCTCTGCCAGGCTACCAAGGGGGTAAGCAGGTGTTAGCTGAGGGTGATTCTCTTTTACCCTGACTAGAGTGAGGGTCCTTGCTTTAACAGGGGGTAACCTGACTGCCAACCAAATACCCCATTTCTAACAGCAGGCATTTATAGACTCCAAGAGCCTGCACTTCTTGTGTTGGAAAGGGGACATGACTGCATTTTTCAATTAAGCTGAATTGTTTTCATTGGCAGAATACCACATTGCAGTAGGCAGCATATAGTCTGCCATAATTAGCATCTGGTCTTGTAGCTTTTATGCGATCACTGTCATTTTAAACATTTGAAGCAAAGGCTCTGCATGTTTTCAAACTTTGTTGGAAGGTGGGAAGTGGCCTGAGAATCGATGGTTTAGAAAGTGAGCTCCTGTGGCCACCTTTTTATGTGGCTCCGTCCACCCAGTGTACAACTCCTAGAGTGTGGGGGGGAATATAGGACAAACCCCCGTATACTGGAAGCCCAAGTAACTTTTGAAGTGGTGCAGACAAAGGTCCTGACAGAGCAGTAAACTACCAGGACTGCAAGGCTCATCAAGTTGGCTTCACCTGCGGCTGACACCTGAGGCCAGAACCCAAGCACTGGGGCCTGTGGCAAGGCTGGGAGGGCTAGGCATGTTGGTGGGGTGAATTCCTCTCCTCATACATGGTTGATGCTTCATCGTTGGAGCACAAAGTGGGTGCATCTCCAGGATGGGATCCCTGCACCATAGCTGCAGAGAAATGAGGCAAGTGACACAGGGGAATGTTGATGCCCAAAACCCTCATTGTTACAGTGACATGGGGGACCTACTTATCTTGCTCTGATCTGCACCTCACCAGTGGGGCCCTATGAAGAGGATGCAAACGGGGCAAGTGAACACCTGGGGCAGATCTCTGAGTTGTAGAGACTGCAGAGGGGCCTGGAGAGTGTGGTGTGGTGTGGTGACTGAGGACAACCCCCCTTTTCTCCAATCAGAATCAGCAGTGAGTGAAAATACACTGTGTGAAACTGCTGGGGCACAGGGTGTTAGCTGATGGGCAAAACGTACCCCCACGTACCCCCCTTCCTGAAGGTGGAAGGCAAAGGGCTACACTGAGACAAGATGCTGAAAACCCTCATCCAGCTCCCCTTCCTTAGTCTCTGGTGCACCTAAAGCCATCCCCCACGCTTTGCACGACCGGGGACGAGAGATACCTAGACTGCCCAGGGGATGCTACCAACAAACACAGTGCTGGCGATTTCTGGGCAGCCTAACGCATCGATGTCTCGCGTTTGGACTCTTTTAGGGATGATTCTCTGTTCTCGCTCTCTCCCCCTCTGCCACAGTGAACACTGTTGGCTACTGTCCCGTCAGAATGTGTATGTGAGGGGATCCCCACCTATACCTGTCCCATCGGAGGTAACTGAGATGCTATCCCTTGCAGGAGTATGGAATGCTTTGTACTCCTAGGCTCGTGGGTGCTTTGGGGAGTTTTGCTCTCACACGCTATTGTTGCCACCAACTACATAGGTTGTACCTGCAAGTATAAGAGGCCTGAGGGAGATGGTCAGGCACCAATGGACCCATCTACTACTGCCAACACTGCCAATGCCTCCATAGGAACAACAAGTTACTCCTCAACCACTTTGGATTCCATTTGGCAGCCGTAAGAGACTCCGGGAGGTCCTGGAATAAAAATTGGACATGATAGTCGTAGACTTGGGAATTCTTGGAGACGATCACTGCAAGCTTTTGTAGCACTTAGCAGCAACAGAAGGCATTGTGGCTGACATGCAATCTGAGGTGGGGAGCCTCCCTAAACAAATGACTAAAGTAATGAAGCAGATCTACATCCTAGAACACAGAGCAGCAAAAGCAGAGGGCAGAACATGCCAGAACAATATATGTCTCATCGGCCTCCCAGAAAAAACTGAGGGACAGGACATGGTTTCGTTCTTGGAGGGCTTGCTCAGCTTGGAGGTGGCACCTGAAGGCCTGTCCCCCTACTTCATGTTGGAAAACGGTGCACAGGGTGCTGACTAAAACTTCACTGCTTTGTGCCCTGCAGTGAATGGTGGTGTTCTGACAGTTACACTACAGAGATCGGGACCATATCTTCAAAATGGCCAGGGACAGGGGGGACATTTTCATGGGCAACCACAAGGTCATTATATTTCCGGGCTTCTTGCTGGCGGTCCAACGGAAATGTTCCCAACTCGTAGCTGCTAGAACAATTCTCCAACAGCTAGGAGTCATATATGTCAAGCTTTTTCCAGCTAAATTGAAAAATATGGGGGACACCAGAGTGCACTTTTTCTTAGAGCCATAGGAGGTCTGGGAATGGATTGAGACTCTTCCAAGGAACGCAAAAGTACTTGGAGTGCCTGGGCGTTCCCTGAGACGTCAGCAGAGAAAAACTTGCTCTGGCCCTGCATCCACCAGTGGCTCCTTCTGGGAACATGCTCTGGAAGGTCGCCTACAGGCAGTGGCAGTGGTAGGTAGAATTGGGGGGCTGGGCTCCAAACTGAGTTCACTTGAGGAGGGAACAGGTTCGCAGATGTCAGACTCTGACATGCCTTCTCATTCTAGCGGAACCAGACTTTTGATGCAGAGCTATCGAAAATCACCCCTCGAGCAGTCGATGACCTTGGATGAGGGTGCCATACGAACTGTGGACACTGCTGTTTGATAATGTGCTGTGGGGGGGAGGGAGAGTCCGCGTTACTGTATTTCATTCTACCTTGCATTGTACTGCTTCACCGGTCAGGGTTTTTGCTGGCTATTTGATCGGCGAGCTATAACCTTATATGGCCAGAGTGACACACAAAGGCCCAGGCATTTCTGCGTTTTGGAAATTGCCACAACCTTACAACTTTGTGCTGTGTGATTCCCATGCAGTTCTGTTTTTTTAAATGTTTGAGTTTGATGAAGTGTGGATGGTGGGACTGTTTCCTGTCTGTCCAGAGGAGGGGGTGTAGTGGTTGTGGATGTGTCTGAATGCGTGTGCGGTAGGAATGGGAGGGGTCGGCCATTTGGGCTTGGAGTCTGCAATGGCCTCTAGATTAGATGATTGCAGGGTTATCTCCTGGAATGTTAGGAGGCCTAATAGTATGAGCAAGCAATACAAAGTACAGGCTTTCCTCAACAGACAGGGAGTCCATACTGCTTTCCTGCAAGAGGGCCGCATCACCACCACGGAGAGAGGTGCTCTGCAGAAACACTGGCGGGCACTTAACACATACTGCATACTCAGCTTTCACATGGGGAGTGGTAATTTAGGTCTTTCCAGGGGTGCAGTTCCAAGTGCAAGAGGAGAAGGTGGACAGGGAGGGGCACTATGCAGTGGTAAGTGGACCATTGGGGCAAAAAACCTAACATTAGTTAATGTCTAAGACCCCAATGTTGACCAGCTGAAATTCTTAGATGAGTTGTCAAGGGTCTTGGCCCTCACTAATCTCATCCTCATTGGGGGAATTTTAACTGTTTGGCAGACCCTTCCCTTGACAGATCACATCTGCCTTTAAATGACTCCCCGATCATGTCTGCAAAAATGGTGGTTGACTAAACATGACAATGGGGAATAATGGGCACTTAACATGCCCAGCACCCTATGGAACAGGACTATTCTATTTACTCCTTCTTTCATTACCTCAAAGCACGATTAGACACATTTATTTGCTCCCCCAGAGTCCATACACAATTGTGACATTCAGAATATTTGGCCCGGACACTCATGGTGATTTCAGCCTGGGTACTGGGCCGCACATGTATACCCAATTGGCCTCTACGTTGTTAAAATTTGGAGGACCAGGAATTCAGCGTGAGCCTGTGGGAGGATATTTTTAGCTGCTTCACCAACAATGAGGGATATACCACATCGGTATTAACCGAGTGGGAGGCCTTCAAAACGGTCTTCCAAGAGTGTTGTATTGCGTGGTGGAATGCAGAGAATAATGTGGGATGAGGCACTGTAGGAGGCTGGCCTGGTTTGTAGTGGTACCAAGGGGTACTTACACTCTGCACCAGGTCCAGTTATCCCTTATTAGTGTAGAAGTGGTGTCTAGCAGCTTAGGCTGATAGAAAAGGTAGCTTATCAGAGCAGCTTAGGCTGAACTAGGAGACGTGTGAAGCTCCTACTATACCACTGGTGTCATATGCACAATATCATAAGAAAACACAGTACACAGATATACTAAAAATAAAGGTACTTTATTTTTATGACAATATGCCAAACTTATCTCAGTGAGTACCCTCAGTATGAGGATAGCAAATATACACAAGATATATGTACACAATACCAAAAATATGCAGTAATAGCAATAGAAAGCAATGGAAGCAATGTGCAGTCACACTAGGTTGCAATGAGAGCACATAGGTATAGGGGCAACACACACCATATACTCCAAAAGTGGAATGCGAATCACGAATGGACCCCAAACCTATGTGACCTTGTAGAGGGTCACTGGGACTGTAAGAAAACAGTGAGGGTTAGAAAAATAGCCCACCCCAAGACCCTGAAAAGTGGGTGCAAAGTGCACCTAAGTTCCCCAGAGAGCACAGAAGTCGTGATAGGGGAATTCTGCAAGGAAGACCAACACCAGCAATGCAAAAGCGATGGATTTCCAGACGAGAGTACCGGTGGAACAAGGGGACCAAGTCCAAAAGTCACGATCAAGTCAGGAGTGGGCAGATGCCCAGGAAATGCCAGCTGTGGGTGCAAAGAAGCTGCCACCGGATGGTAGAAGCTGTGGATTCTGCAAGAACAAAGAGGACTAGGAACTTCCCCTTTGGAGGATGGATGCCCCACGTCGTGAAGAAGCTTGCAGAGGTGTTTCTGTGCAGAAAGACCGCAAACAAGCCTTGCTAGCTGCAAGGGTCACAGTTAGGGTTTTTGGATGCTGCTGTGGCCCAGGAGAGACCAGGATGTCGCCAATTGCGTGAGGAGACAGAGGGGGCGCCCAGAAAGACAAGGAGCCCACTCAGAAGCAGGCAGCACCCGCAGAAGTGCCAAAAAAGGCACTACAAAGAGGAGTGAACTGGAGCTCACCCGAAGTCACAAAGGAAGGTCCCACGACGCCGGAGGACAACTCAGGAGGTCGTGCACTGCAGGTTAGAGTGACGGGGACCCAGGCTTGGCTGTGCACAAAGGAAATCCTGGAAGAGTGCACAGGAGCCGGAGCAGATGCAAATCACGTGGTACCCAGCAATGCAGTCTAGCATGGGGAGGCAAGGACTTAGCTCCACCAAACTTGGACTGAAGAGTCACTGGACTGTGGGAGTCACTTGGACAGAGTTGCTGAGTTCCAGGGACCACGCTCGTCGTGCTGAGAGGGGACCCAGAGGACCGGTGATGCAGTCTTTTGGTGCCTGCGGTTGCAGGGGGAAGATTCCGTCGACCCACAGGAGATTTCTTCGGAGCTTCTAGTGCAGAGAGGAGGCAGACTACCCCCACAGCATGCACCACCAGTGAGGAAATTCGATTTTTAATACGATCGTATCGACCCGCCATTTTGTGGCACGCCGCCATTTTATGTTGCCTTCACTCAGGCAGCACAGCGAACGAAGTCCATTCTGCCTTTTCTGCTTATTCTGCAACATGGTGTTCAAAACAGCCTTCTGCCTCTATCTTTACAAGGCTGGTATTAAGGTCTGACCGAGTACACTAATCCCTGTCTGGTTTTCTAATCCTTGTTTCAACTATCTGTAAGCTCACACTATTCTCCGCCGATCTTATCTTATCGTCTGGCCTTCGCTGTCCTTTGCTAGTATTCTCTCATTTCACAACTGTCCTCCAAACGCACACAAACTTATCGCACCACATGCAACTTCGTTGTGGATCGGTTAATGAATTAGTTCAAGGGAGGGGTGACAAACACAGCTGGAGGGGAGGCAACCTTAAGTCACTTGATACTTTGTTTTCCAATTCCTTCTATTGGTGCTGTCTTGTTTTCCGACATTTCTATTGGCTCTGTTCTATCTTTACATTATTCTTACTGGCTCCTTTCTATGTGTTCTGGGAGTGTATGTAGTTAATAAATGTTTTTTATACGGTATATAAGATTGTGCGCCACAAAGTAAAGTGGCAGTCTCCTGAGAACATACCTTGTGTACTTCTTGGACAACTGTACTAGCTGCAGCTAATAAAATCTGATCTTTTACGCCTGACAGAGTGTCCCGTGTCTCTGTTAGTTGAGGCAGGTGAATCCAAGGAGATTTTAGGCGTACCCTGCGCCGCCAGGCCCATAAGGTTCTGGTTCTTCAACTGGCGCCCAACGTGGTGCGGCTTCAGCGGTACCGGTTCTGCCTGAAGGTTGTGAGGAACCCCGCAAGAAAATTCTGGAGGAATCGCGAGCCACGTCAAGCGACCCCTGTATGTCGAAGTGGTCCGAAGGTCTTTTTCAGCGCGGTTACTCCTTCCTGACGGCTACTGATGACTGCTGCCCTGACTGCCGCCCTGCCTTGGCCCTTTCTTTGATGATGTATGGTAAAGCGAGACGATAGACGGGCCTCTGTTGGTGTAAGAAGACATCCTTAGTTAAGTATTTGGTGGGTCGCGCCCACAAATTTTGGTCTTTGTTTTGTCCTTAGGTCCTTAGATTTGGCCATTGCAGTGGCCAAAGCCGAGGGGTAAGTGCATTTGTGCTGTGTAAACTGAAAGTTATACCCCCTTGATGTTTGTGAACAGCCAGTACAAATCGTGAGATGTCTGGTCTGACTAAGTTTGGAAAACTTTGTTGCTTTGGTTGTATTTGGGACTCCCCGCTTGAGGACTCCTGTCCGATTCCTTCGGTTGGAACTCCCACATATGAGCTCTATTCTAAACATGGTGTTGGTCCTATTGCCTTTAATAAGACATGGACCCGATATACAAAGAAAGATGGTGTTTTAAAATGGCCAGAAAATGGTAGTTTCGAAACTGATGTGCTAGATAATTTAGAAGCAACGTTATTTAAAAGAAAAGCCCGGCCGGCAATGTTTGACTCTTTTCGCCTTTGGCGTAAGGAAGCCAAACAGAGAGAAATTAAACAAGCGAAACGAGATAGGAAAACACAGGGAATGACGATTATACAGGCTGCTCAGCAATTCAAAGATGATGAAATAGATAATGCAATGGAAATTTCAGACAGACAGCATCGAATGGCAATAGATAAATGCTATCCGACGTTGCCTATCTCTTCCCTTGATAAGAGAAAAGATTTTGAGGAAGATTCCTTAATGTCCCACTTATTGAAATTGCCTCCGCCCTATGTACAAGGTGCTAATGCACCCCCGATGTTACAGCCTGTTCAGCCGCCAGTTGTGCTTCCGCCTGCTCCAGCTTTTCCACAATTGCCTCCTCAAGTATTGCCTATGCCAGCTTTGCCTTTAACTCCTTTGCCTTCTGCTCCTTTGGCAATTCCTAATGCTCCTTTAGTTAATTCACCTAATACCTTGTCCCCTATCCTTATGTCAAATTCTCCATCTATGCGTAAGCGATTTGCAGATACTGTCTCTGGTCTCTTATCACCTTTCTTTGAAGCTTTAAACGTGTCTCCAGCTTTTTCTCGAAGACAGTCTCGTAGTCAATTCCCAGACTCCGAAGAGCGAGAAAAATTGGACTCACTTGCTTGTAGATGGATCAAGAAGGGTCCCCAATATAGTACGTCTGATATTATGTCCACCTTTCTGCAATGGAATGCACCTACGCAGAGATATGTTTTTAAAGTTATGTGCGATACTCTCGCTAAAGAATGGGAGGATATGAATTTGGGTTCGGTCCCACAGGATCTGTTAGATGTTCAGGCTGACTTTGACAAAGGACTTATTGTGGGTCCGAAGGTTGAAAACGCTGTCAGAACACTTATTTCTTTCAGATCCCTATTGTTCTCACAGACTTTTCCTGATTCTGATCCTTCAGTTAGGACAGCACTGAAAAACTATCCCATGAGAGAGGTTTCTCCAATATGGAAGGAAGAAGTTGCAGCAGCAGGTGCTAATCCAGCTATTCCTGCGCATTTTCAGCGCATATGGATACATGTCCCCTGGAAAAGGTCTGAAGTTTTAGCACTTAAACAGTCACTACCAGATTCACGCAAAAATCCTGCTGGTTACTATAAAGAGTTGTCGCAAACAGTTGATGCATGTACTATGAATCTAGCAGATATTGACATGTTGATGGGAAATGTAGTTCCACAGACAATATGGGCTAAAATTCGTAGAGAGGATCACGCTCAAGAATTAGGCGGCGATTGGAACGCTATTATTGCCGCAGATAGAGGTCAAGTAGGTGGTGCAAAGCCCGACGCTTTGATCTCAGAACTCCCTGGTAGGATTATTACATTAATGAAAACAATGATGCCTGCTTTGAGAGTTAATTGGGATAAGCTAGCAGCATGTAAACAAAAGAAAGATGAAAGTGTTTCCGATTTCTTTACCCGATTCGAGGAGACATTCATTGATCACAGTGGTCAAGATATGGCTACAGAAGGGGGACAGCGATTATTTGTGGATAAGTTCGTATATAACTTGCTTCCTGAACTATCACACAAGCTAAAAGACTCCGAGAGTTCATGGGCAGTTTCTTCTTCCGCCCAGATATTGGCTACTGCACAATATTATGAAAATAGAGACAAAGAAGAAAGGGAAAAGCAAGAGAAAAAGACGAAAGAATTAAAAACTAAAGTTCTCTTGCAACAGGCTTATCCTCCTCGTTATGTTCAGCCTCAGTTTCAACAGCCTCCGCAGTTTCAGAGGTTGTATCAAAAGCCTGAACCATTCATTCCAAGACCTTTGCTAGGTCCCAATCAATGTGCTTATTGTAGGGAGGAAGGTCATTTTAAGAACAGTTGTCCGGCATTGTTGCAGCGTAATGGAGCAACATCTGCTTCACGAGGTCGTGGTGGTCCTCAGTCAGCAAATAGAGGTAGAGGTCGAGGTGTGTTAACCCAAGAGCAGTGTTCTTTTGTTCCTCCAAATTCCGGAAATTACTTTGACCAGCAAAATGTTAGGTCTACACAGTATTACAGTGAGGATCAGTATATTGAAGGAGGGAATGAAAGTCTTCATTTTGAATAGGACAGCCATGGACAAAGTAAGGGGGTTACGTCAATTCCAGTGGATCAGAATGGACCTTATGTTAATGTCACTACAATGGGTGTTTCAGAGCCATTTCTTTTAGATACTGGTGCCATGAGAAGCTCTATCATTCATTCTAAACTCCCTGGCGCACCTTTGTCTGGCTTAACGAATGTATCTGTAGGATTTTCTGGCGCCCCTGTTCGCAATCCAGTTTCTTGCCCTTTGCCTGTTTCAATAGGCCCTTATGATTTAGAAGCTCCGCTTCTTCTGACGAATGGTTGTGGTGAAAATCTGTTGGGTTTAGATCTATTAAAAAGAATGCATGCTACAATATATTGTTCACCTTCTGGTGTATACCTCACTCTAGGACAGAAAATGACTAGTCCAATGTACTTATCAAAAGATCAATTCCCACCTGAATTGCTTTCTCTTCCCGAAACGCTTTGGGCTACGGGTCCGAATGACGTTGGTTGTCTTGAGATCCCACCTTATGTTGTTACTCTTAAGCCCAATGCTGAAATGCCACGTATTCCGCAATACAGAATCTCTACTGAAGGTGAGAAAGCACTTCTGGAAATTGTCCATGATTTGATTCAGAAGGGTGTGGTTGAGGAAACGAGAGGAAATACATGTAACAGTCCTGTTCTTCCGGTTCTTAAACGCACTGATCCTTCTCAGCCTCCTGTTTATCGTTTTGTAATTGATCTTCGGGAGGTAAACAAGATTGTCGTACCGCAGTTTCCTGTAGTCCCAGATATCACTGCTCTGTTGACGATGATACCTTCTACAGCGACTTGGTTTTCAGTTATTGATCTAAAGAATGCTTTCTTTAGTATTCCCATCGCCGAAGAGAGTAGAGATATTTTTGGTTTTTCCCTCGGAGGCCGAAGCTTCCGGTTTAAACGCGCACCTCAAGGTTATTGTGAAAGTCCCTCTATTTACAGTCAAGCTCTAAAATGTCATCTTGATGCCTTTTCCTTACCGTCCGGTGCCGCTCTCATTCAGTACATGGATGACTTATTAGTTGCAGCTGATTCAGAGGAGATTTGCAAAAACGTGACCGTTGCACTGTTGCGTCATTTGTTTGATCTGAATCACAAGGTTTCTCCTTCTAAATTACAATATGTCTGTCGAGAGGTGACTTATTTGGGTCATCTCTTGTCAAAGGAGGGACGACGATTGACCCCCGAACGAATTCAGGCAATTGCACAAATGTCGGTGCCATCCACACAAAGAGAGGTACGTGCTTTTTTGGGCATTACTTCTTATTGTAGACAGTGGATTCTGAGTTTCTCTTTATTGGCTAAACCGCTGTTGGCGCTAACTTTAAAAGATACGCCTCAGCCTCTTCCGTGGACTGACGAGTGTCAGAAGAGTTTTACTGATTTGCGTATTGCTTTGTGTTCTGCTCCTGTATTGGGTACTCCTGATTACAGTAAGCCCTTTACGCTCTATGTCCACGAAAGAGAGGGTTGTGCATTGTCAGTCTTAACGCAGCATTTTGGAGATCAACAGCGACCATGCGCATATTTCTCAGCTACGTTAGATCCAGTAGCTAAAGCATTGCCTAGTTGTCTTAAGGCAACAGCGGCAGCAGCAATTTCTATTCGACAGTCTGCTGGAGTAGTGCTAGATAATACTCTCATTGTTATGGTGCCACATGCAGTGGATACTTTACTAAATAGGACAAAAACGCAGCATCTTACGAGTGCTCGGTTGTCCGGATATGAGCTGACGCTTTTGGCTAGTCACATACACATCAAACGATGTAATACCCTGAATCCAGCTACTTTGTTGCCTCTTCCAGAAGAGAGAGATGTCTCTGAACAGCATGATTGTTTTCTCCGTACTGAAGAAGAGACTAAGGGTAGAATTGACCTAAAAGACACGCCATTAGTGAATCCAGATGGAACACTATGGGTAGATGGTTCTTGTTTCAAGCTCCCGAATGGAGATACAGTTTCAGCCTACGCTATTACTACTTTGCATACGATTGTGGAGACAGCACGCATTAGACATAATTCAGCTCAGGCAGCTGAATTGATAGCCTTAACTAGAGCGTGTGTGTTATCCAAAGGAAAAAGAGTAAACGTGTACACTGATAGCCAATACGCTTTTGGTGTAGCGTTTAACTTTGGGCGTTTATGGAAGGAAAGAGGATTCTTTACTTCCCATGGTACTAAGATACAACATGGTCAATTAGTGACTGAACTTCTTGAGTCACTTACAATGCCTACTCAGATAGCGATCGTGAAGTGTAGTGCACACAAAAAGATTGTGGACGATGTTGGTCGAGGAAATGCATTTGCAGATGAGGTAGCGAAAAAGACAGCCAGAGACAACACAAGTCGAATGTATGTTGCAGGTCCCGCAAACTGCGTAAGAGAAAAGGGAATGTGTGAAGATACAGTAGAGAGTGTGAAATCAATTCAAGGAGAGACTACGGAGAATGAGTTGAGAAAGTGGAAGGAAAGTACAGGAATGTTAGATGAGATGGGATGTTGGGTTGAATTATCAGAACATCAACGTTGGCTGTTACCAGATGCTTATGTACTACCTGTAGTTACTATGGCACATGGTCCAGCTCACCTAAGTGCAAAAGGAATATGTAAACTTCTGGCTCCAGTGTGGCAAAATGAGGGGATCCCAAAGTGTGCAAATAATGTAGTAAAACATTGTATTGTTTGCTTGATGTACAATCCGGGAAAGGGAACCCCAACTCCAGCAGGTCATTTTGCTCCTCCAACATATCCATTTGAGGTGTTGCAGATTGATTATATTCACATGGAACGATGCAACAACCTCAAATATGTTCTGGTGGTAGTATGTGCTTTTTCTAGATGGGTAGAAGCCTACCCTCTGAAGGACAATACTGCTTTATCAACTGCCAAAATACTTTTGAAAGAATTCTTCCCTAGGTTTGGTTTGCCGCGCATTGTCTAGAGTGACAATGGGAGCGAATTTGTGGGTCAAGTCATGCAAAAAGTTTGTGCAGGTCTTGGCATAAAACAGAAGTTCCACGCGGCGAATCACCCACAGTCGGCTGGTTTAGTAGAATGCTACAATGGAACCTTGAAGCTTAAAATTGCTAAGGTGCAAGCTAGCACAGGACTTAATTGGCCTGATGCTTTACCATTGGCTCTTCTGTCCACCAGAACAGCAGTACACTCTCGTTTGGGGCTTAGCCCTTACGAAGTGATATTTGGTCGCCCAGCTAATGTATGGGGAGTTCCTCGCCCTAAGAAATACTCAGACTTGCCATACCCGATGTTGATTGACTACTTGCATGACCTTACAACTAAATTGCGTGTTCTTCATCAACAGGTTCAGAGTGCTCTACCAGAGGCTTCCACAGACCCAGGTCATTCCATCCGACCAGGTGACTGGGTCTGCACAAAAAATTTCCAACGACAGAGAAATTTGGAGCCCAGATGGAGAGAGCCACGCCTGGTTCTTTTGACCACAAGAACAGCAGTTAAAGTCGAAGGAAAGAAAAACTGGGTGCATGCCGTGCACTGCAAGAAAGTGCCTTTGCCCTTGCCTTTCGATCAGTGGGTCCGTAGAGGCATCAGTGACTCTGAAAGTGAGAAAGTTCCGCAATTTGTACCATTCAGTGATTCGCGTCTAATTGGAACACTTTCTGAGAAAGAGGACGACGACATCCTTCAAGAAGCAATACCATCGCATCGTCGCTTGAACACGACAAATCCAGGAACATTGTTTCAAAACCAGACTGCCTCTGGACAGGAACGCTATAATTTGAGACCAAGACCAAAGAACTTGTAAATTTCTCTCCTATGTAGTACTCTATCCCGGTTGCAGGGTCACGGTAGGAGTCTTAGTTACGACCTGAGTAAGTGGCAATAGGCCTGCAGGACCTCACAGTGTCATAGGACGGTAGATAATCGTGACTACAGTGATTGAGGAAGATTGCCGTGAGCATCCACTTAGAAAGATGGAGGCTACATTAGATAAAAGAGAAAGTAAAAATGTAAAGAATAATTGTAAAGAAATATGTAGTCGTTGTAGTATTGCTCTATGCGTCATTATATTGTCGTGTATTCTTTTGGCATCTGTAAACTGGATCATTATTACTCTGCAGCAAAAAGTTGTCTCTTCTCCTACCTCTACATCTTCTTCTACTATCTCTCCGCACCTATTTCACACTCTTCCCCAGCATGAACTCATCAGAAGAACTGAATACTTTAACAATTCCTTCGTCCAGTTGTTACATCAACATCAGTTAGTGATCAATACAACTGACTGTTGGGTGTGTGGACTCATACCACATACGGTAGAAAAAGGAATGCCATATTTAGTTCTTCCATTCTCCTATGAAGGTTCCGCTTGGGCTTATTTTGTCATTTTCAATAATGCATATCAAAGTAAAATTAAACAACCTGTCAGTTCACATAGTGTTGGTTCAGATTTCAGTCATAATTTATTGATAAAGGGAATGGTAGCTATGGCTAAAATCATGGAAAAAAGTGAAGCTTCCATAGATGAAAGAAAAGCATATACCAATTGGAACATAACTAATTACATTTCCAGCCTCAATGATAAGGTTGAGCAAGGAAAATCTCCTCCGATACGGGTCATACCCCAACAAGGAAATTTCTGTCTGCAAATAAATGGTAGAACTCCAAACACCGGACAAAGAGAAAGTTTATGTTCCCATACATATGTTTATTCAGCCCTGAATTCACTGCCGTTAGTACCATCTCAAGGTACATACTTCGTTTGCCACGATAGGGCTTATACATGGTTGCCAGCTGATTTCTCTGGTACTTGTTATATAGCCTTTCTTCTTCCCCCTACATACACCGCTCCTGCGAACCATCATAAAAATAGATATGGCAGAGGGATTGTGGATTCGAAAGACACAGCAGGACAAGAGGGAGGAGATTTCCTCAAAGGATTTCTTCCCTTCTGGGGTCCAATGGCCAACAGCAGAAATATAAGGCAATTGGTTCGTGTCGTAGAAACCACCATAGACATCACTGTAGGAGCTTTAAGTAACATTACAGCTGAACTACAGGCTGATCGTCTTATGACCTTGCAGAACCGTGTTGCCTTAGACTTTGTCCTTGCGGACCGTGGTGGAGTATGCAAATTGATCGGATCAAGTTGCTGTATTTTCATACCTAATGACGCTCCGACAGTATACCAAGCTATCTCTAAGTTACACATAATCTCCGAGTCGAGTCATTAGGACGAAGGAGATTGGTCCTTTTCAGAGTGGTTTTGGGGATTACTGTCCAAATGGGGTTGGAAGGTATTGACATTCTTTGGAGTAATTTTAGCTTTTATATTCTCTTGTTGTCTTTGTATGCACTGCGGTCCTGCCATCTGCAACCTATGTGCTACTGCATGTATTCCCAAACCCAAGTCACAAAGAGCAGAGAATATCAAAATGATGGTACAGCAACAGCTTGATGACCTCATGGCCATAGACATCGACTCAGATTAACATGAGTTTGTGTATCTTGCCTGAGTTCTGGCAAAAGGAGGGTCTGAGGAAATTCGATTTTTAATACGATCGTATCGACCCGCCATTTTGTGGCCCGCCGCCATTTTATGTTGCCTTCACTCAGGCAGCACAGCGAACGAAGTCCATTCTGCCTTTTCTGCTTATTCTGCAACATGGTGTTCAAAACAGCCTTCTGCCTCTATCTTTACAAGGCTGGTATTAAGGTCTGACCGAGTACACTAATCCCTGTCTGGTTTTCTAATCCTTGTTTCAACTATCTGTAAGCTCACACTATTCTCCGCCGATCTTATCTTATCGTCTGGCCTTCGCTGTCCTTTGCTAGTATTCTCTCATTTCACAACTGTCCTCCAAACGCACACAAACTTATCGCACCACATGCAACTTCGTTGTGGATCGGTTAATGAATTAGTTCAAGGGAGGGGTGACAAACACAGCTGGAGGGGAGGCAACCTTAAGTCACTTGATACTTTGTTTTCCAATTCCTTCTATTGGTGCTGTCTTGTTTTCCGACATTTCTATTGGCTCTGTTCTATCTTTACATTATTCTTACTGGCTCCTTTCTATGTGTTCTGGGAGTGTATGTAGTTAATAAATGGTTTTTATACGGTATATAAGATTGTGCGCCACAAAGTAAAGTGGCAGTCTCCTGAGAACATACCTTGTGTACTTCTTGGACAACTGTACTAGCTGCAGCTAATAAAATCTGATCTTTTACGCCTGACAGAGTGTCCCGTGTCTCTGTTAGTTGAGGCAGGTGAATCCAAGGAGATTTTAGGCGTACCCTGCGCCGCCAGGCCCATAAGGTTCTGGTTCTTCACCAGGAAAACAGTTGAGAAGGCGGCAGGATCAGCGATACAAGGTTGCAGTAGTTGTCTTTGCTACTTTGTTGCGGTTTTGCAGGCTTCCAGCACGGTCAGCAGTCGATTCCTTGGCAGAAGGTGAAGAGAGAGACGCAGAGGAACTCTGATGAGCTCTTGCATTCGTTATCTAAAGAATTCCCCAAAGCAGAGACCCTAAATAGCCAGAAAAGGAGGTTTGGCTACTTAGGAATGAGGATAGGCTAGCAACACAGGTAAGAGCCTATCAGAAGGAGTCTCTGACGTCACCTGCTGGCCCTGGCCACTCAGAGCAGTCCAGTGTGCCAGCAGCACCTCTGTTTCCAAGATGGCAGAGGTCTGGAGCACACTGGAGGAGCTCTGGGCACCTCCCAGGGGAGGTGCAGGTCAGGGGAGTGGTCACTCCCCTTTCCTTTGTCCAGTTTCGAGCCAGAGCAGGGCTGGGGGATCCCTGAACCGGTGTAGACTGGCTTATGCAGAGATGGGCACCATCTGTGCCCATAAAAGCATTTCCAGAGGCTGGGGGAGGCTACTCCTACCCAGCACTGACACCTTATTCCAAAGGGAGAGGGTGAAACACCCTCTCTCTGAGGAAGTCCTTTGTTCTGCCTTCCTGGGCCAAGCCTGGCTGGACCCCAGAAGGGCAGAAACCTGTCTGAGGGGTTGGCAGCAGCAGCAGCTGCAGTGAAACCCCGCTAAAGGTAGTTTGGCAGTACCCGGGTCTGTGCTAGAGACCCGGGGGATCATGGGATTGTCTCACCAATGCCAGGATGGCACTAGGGGGGCAATTCCATGATCTTAGACAAGTTACATGGCCATATTCGGAGTTACTATTGTGAAGCTATACATAGTGCACACGTGTAATGGTGTCCCCACACTCACAAAGTCCGGGGAATTTGCCCTGAACAATGTGGGGGCACCTTGGCTAGTGCCAGGGTGCCCACACACTAAGTAACTTAGCACCCAACCTTTACCAGGTAAAGGTTAGACATATAGGTGACTTATAAGTTACTTAAGTGCAGGGGTAAATGGCTGTGAAATAACGTGGACGTTATTTCACTCAGGCTGCAGTGGCAGGCCTGTGTAAGAATTGCCAGAGCTCCCTATGGGTGGCAAAAGAAATGCTGCAGCCCATAGAGATCTCCTGGAACCCCAATACCCTGGGTACCTCAGTACCATATACTAGGGAATTATAAGGGTGTTCCAGTATGCCAATGTAAATTGGTGAAATTGGTCACTAGCCTGTTAGTGACAATTTGGAAAGAAATGAGAGAGCATAACCACTGAGGTTCTGGTTAGCAGAGCCTCAGTGAGACAGTTAGTCATCACACAGGGAACACATACAGGGCACACTTATGAGCACCAGGGCCCTGGCTGGCAGGGTCCCAGTGACACATACAACTAAAACAACATATATACAGTGAAATATGGGGGTAACATGCGAAGCAAGATGGTACTTTCCTATACAACCCCACCCCCCCCAAACGAAGGACAATAAGACTAGCCATGACCTGATGAGTCTTCATTGTCTAAGTGGAAATATCTGGAGAGTCCATCTGCATTGGAGTGGGTACTCCCAGGTCTATGTTCCACTGTATAGTCCATTCCCTGTAGAGATGTGGACCACCTCAAAAATTTAGGGTTTTCACCTTTCATTTGTTTTAGCCAAAGTAGAGGTTTGTGGTCTGTCTGAACAATGAAGTGAGTGCCAAAGAGGTATGGCCTCAACTTCTTCAGTGCCCAGACCACGGCAAATGCCTCCCTCTCTATGGCAGACCAACGCTTTTCTCTAGGGGTCAACCTCCTGCTGATAAAAGCAACAGGTTGATCCTGGCCCTCAGAATTAAGTTGTGATAAGACTGCCCCTACCCCTAATTCAGATGCATCAGTTTGGACAATTAATTTTTTGGAGTAACAGGGGCTTTTTAGGACAGGTGCAGAGCACATGGCCTGTTTCAGCTCCTCAAAAGCTTTCTGACAGCTAGCTGTCCATAATACCTTTTTAGGCATTTTCTTAGATGTGAGGTCATTAAGAGGGGCTGCAATGGAGCCATAGTTCTTTATGAACCTCCTGTAATACCCAGTGAGGCCTAAGAAGGCTCTCACCTGGGTCTGAGTTGTAGGGGGAACCCAATCTATAATAGTTTGGATTTTCCCCTGAAGTGGTGCAATCTGTTCTCCACCTACCAGGTGTCCCAGATAAACCACTTTCCCCTGCCCTATCTGGCACTTTGAAGCCTTGATAGTGAGGCCTGCCTTTTGCAGGGCCTCCAAAACTTTCCATAGGTGGACCAGGTGATCATCCCAGGTGGAGCTACAGACAGCTATATCATCTAGATATGCTGCACTAAAAGCCTCCAATCCTTACAGGACTGTATTCACCAACCTTTGAAAAATGGCAGGTGCATTTCTCAACCCAAAAGGCATTACTGTGAATTGGTAGTGCCCTCCAATGGTTGAAAATGCAGTTTTTGCTTTAGCATCCTCTTATAACTTGATCTGCCAATACCCTGCAGTCAAATCAAAGGTGCTTAGATACTTGGCAGATGCCAGTGTATCTATTAGCTCATCTGCCCTGGGTATAGGGTGAGTATCAGTTTTAGTTACCTGGTTGAGACCTCTGTAATCTACACAAAATCTAATTTCCTTCTTTCCATCTTTGGAATGAGGTTTTGGTACAAGTACCACAGGAGAGGCCCATGGACTTTCAGAGTGCTCAACCACTCCCAGTTCAAGCATTTTCTGAACCTCTTGTTTTATGCAGTCCCTGACATGGTCAGGCTGCCTATAGATCTTACTTTTGACAAGCAAGCTGTCTCCAGTATCTATAGTGTGCTCACACCAAGAAGTGGTGCCTGGCACAGTAGAAACGAGTTAAAAAAACTGACCCAGGAGATTTATGCAGTGGTCTTTCTGCTCAGCAGTAAGACAATTTGCAGAACTACACCTTCCACTAGAGCATCTTGTTCTGTGGAAGAGAAGAGATCAGGGAGAGGGTCACTCTCTTCTTCCTGTCCTTCATCTGTTGCCATGAGCAGGGTGAGATCAGCCCTGTCATAGTAGGGTTTCAGGCGATTGACATGGAGCACCCTAAGGGGACTCCTGGCACTGCCTAAGTCAACTAAGTAGGTGACTTCTCCCTTTTTCTCAACAATAATGTGGGGACCACTCCATTTGTCTTGGAGTGCTCTTGGGGCCACAGGCTCCAAGACCCACACTTTCTGCCCTGGTTGCTACTGAATCAGAACAGCCTTCTGGTCATGCCATTGCTTTTGGAGCTCTTGGCTGGCCTGAAGGTTTTTACTGGCCTTTTTCATGTACTCAGCCATCCTAGATCTTAGGCCAAGTACATAGTCCACTATGTCTTGCTTAGGAGCTTTTAAGGGTTGTTCCCAACCCAACCCTCCTTTACAAGTGTTAGAGGACCTCTTACAGGGTGTCCAAATAGGAGTTCAAAGGGGCTGAAGCCCACTTATTTTTGGGGTACCTCCCTGTAAGCAAAAACGAGGCAAGGTAACAGGACATCCCATCTCCTGCGGAGTTTTTCAGGAAGTCCCATTATCATTCCTTTGAGAGTTTTGTTAAACCTCTCAACCAGTCCATTTGTTTGTGGATGATAGGGTGTGGTGAACTTGTATGTCACACCAAATTCCTTCCACACGGCTTTTAATTAAGCAGACATGAAATTGCTTCCCCTGTCTGATACCACCTCTTTTGGGAAGCCCACCCTGGAAAAGATTCCCAGGAGGGCCTTTGCCACTGCAGGAGCTGTAGTGGTCCTTAGAGGAATTGCTTCAGGATATCTGGTGGCATGGTCCACTACCACCAAGATAAACATATTGCCTGAAGCAGTAGGAGGTCAAGGGGGCCAACTATGTCAACCCCTACCCTTTCAAAGGGGACCTCAACCACAGGTAGTGGAATAAGGGGAGCCATTGGAGTGCCACCTGTTTTGCCACTGGCTTGACAGGTTTCACAGGACTTACAAAATTCCTTTGTGTCCTCTGACATTCTAGGCCAATGAAACAAGGGGACAAGCCTGTCCCAAGTTTTCATTTGCCCTAAATCTCCAGCCAAGGGAATGTCGTGGGCTAGAGTTAGGAGGAACTCTCTGTATTGCTGAGGAATCACCAATCTCCTGGCTGCTCCAGGTTTTGGGTCCCTTGCTTCAGTATACAAGAGGTTGTCCTCCCAGTAAACTCTGTGAGAGTCACTGACATCCCCATTCTGCTGTTTGACAGCTTGCTGTCTTAGACCCTCTAGTGTGGAACAGGTATGCTGTGCCACACCCAGCGCCTCCCTGGCAGGCCTCCCTCCACCCAAAAGCTCAGCAGTGTCTGCTTCCAGCTCCTCTGGTGAAGGTTCTGCACAGGGTGGAAATTCTTCTTCCTCAGAAGTTGAATCCACTGTAGAGGGAGGGATAGTAGGTAGTGTTTTACCTTTACTAACCCTAGCTTTAGGGAGCACTTGGTCCATTCTTCCAGGATCCAAGTCACCCTGTCCTTTTTTGCTTTTTGGCCTGAGCCCTTGTCAAAGCAAAAATATGCCCAGGAATGCCCAGCATTGCTGCATGAGCCTCCAACTCCACTTCTGCCCAAGCTGATGTCTCTAAATCATTCCCTAGTAGACAGTCTACAGGTAAATCTGAGGCAACCACAACTTTCTTTGGACCAGTAACCCCCCCCCAGTTGAGATTTACAACAGCCATGGGGTGGCTAAGAGTGTTATTATGAGCATCAGTCACTTGGTACTGGTGACCAAGTAGGTGTTGTTCAGGGTGGACCAGTTTCTCTATTACCATGGTAACACTGGCACCTGTGTCCCTGTAGGCCTGAACCTCAACACCATTTATTAGGGGAAGTTGCTTGTACTTTTCCATGTTAAGGGGACAAGCAACCAAGGTGGCCAAATCAATGGCACCTTCAGAGACTAACACAGCCTCTGTGGTCTCCCTAACAAGACCAACCCCAACTAAATTACCAAAAGTGAGCCCAGCTACTCCCTTGGATTGGCTATTAGTAGGTTTGCTCCCACCACCACTGCTATTACTAGGGGCACTAGGTGTAGCAGTAGTGGTTGTAGTGGAAGAGGCTTGGTGCTTTTCTTTGGACAACTGGGATCTGTTGTCCAATGGCCTTTTATTTTACATAAATAGCACCATTACTTGATTTTGATTTGAAGAGGATTTGGGCCCACCACCCCCACCAGAGTGTTTTTGTGGGCCTGATGAAGACTCATTTTTAGATTTGTCCCCACCCTTGTTAGAAGACTTACCATCCTTCTTCTTGCCATCCTTGTCACCCCCTATATGAACTTTTCTGTTCACCCTTGTTCTGACCCATTTGTCTGCCTTCTTTCCCAATTCTTGGGGAGAGGTCAGATCAGAGTCCACTAGGTACTGGTGCAACAAATCAGACACACAATTATTAAGAATATGCTCTCTCAGGATTAAGTTATACAGGCTTTCATAGTCAGAAACTTTACTGCCATGTAACCACCCCTCCAAGGCCTTCACTGAATGGTCAACAAAGTCTACCCAGTCTTGTGAAGACTCCTTTTTGCTTTCTCTGAACTTGATCCTGTACTGTTCAATGGTTAAGCCATAACCATCTAGGAGTGCATTCTTAAGAACTGTAAAATTATTGGCATCACTTTCCTTCACAGTAAGGAGCCTATATCTACCCTTTCCACCGAAAGATAGCCATAGGATAGCAGCCCACTGCCTTTGAGGGACCTCCTGTACAACACAGGCCCTCTCAAGTGCAGCAAACCACTTGTTAATGTCATCCCCCTCCTTGTAAGGGGGAACTATCTTGTGCTGATTCCTAGAATCATGCTCTTTCACAGGATGACTATTTGCAATACTGCTGCTGCCACCATGGGGTCCAAACCCCAACCTCTGTCTTTCTTTTTCTAAGTCAAATGCTTCCCTGTCTAGATCCAGCTATCGCTTTTTAAGCTTCAGCCTGGACTCTTCCACTCTCAATCTATTGAGTTCCCTTTCTAACATTCTGTCTTCAGGGAGGGTGGGATGGGCATGCCTTGACACAGAAGAATGGTGTGAATGAACAGAGGGAGACCTGTCCCTAACAGATGGCACTCTAACAACCTGGCTTACAGAAGTAACACTCCTACTGCAATGAGAACTCACATTAGTACCAGCCATGCTAGGTGGCCTGCTAGGGGGCAGGTTTGGAAGGTTCCCATCTAACACTTTTACTGGGACTACCCCAGAGTCAGAGTGTGAACCATCAGCTAATTTCTCACCAGATGTGCCACCTAAGGACTTATCATGTTCAATGAGCATATTAACCAACAGTCCTCTAGAAGGATTCTTCCCTACCCCTAAACCCCTATCTATGCAGAGACTCCTTGCTTCTTTCCAGCTAAGGTTGTCATAAGCTATGCTGGCCAGATCAAGAGTTTGGCCTGTACCAGACATGATAGACAAGAGTTTAAGGGACAGAAAAAGAAGAAAAAAAAGTTTCAGAACTTTTTAAGGCACAGAAAAAAAACTTTTTAAACTTTTAAGAAACTTTTTGAAAGTTTAGAGGTACTTTTCAGCACTTAGCAATAGAGTAAGGAGAGAAAAGCCAAACTTTTTGGTTAGGTGTACATACACTGAACTTGTTTTGTATATTTTTCTCTTATGAAAAGTACAAAATGACAAAGTGGTAAGTAGTTGCAAGTACTTATCCCACCGCTGCACAACCAATGTAGGAGGCTGGCCTGGTTTGTAGTGGTACCAAGGGGTACTTACACTCTGCACCAGGTCCAGTTATCCCTTATTAGTGTAGAAGAGGTGTCTAGCAGCTTAGGCTGATAGAAAAGGTAGCTTAGCAGAGCAGTTTAGGCTGAACTAGGAGACGTGTGAAGCTCCTACTATACCACTGGTGTCATATGAACAATATCATAAGAAAACACAATACACAGATATACTAAAAATAAAGGTACTTTATTTTTATGACAATATGCCAAAAGTATCTCAGTGAGTACCCTCAGTATGAGGATAGCAAATATACACAAGATATACGTACACAATACCAAAAATATGCAGTAATAGCAATAGAAAGCAATGCAAGCAATGTACAGTCACAATAGGTTGCAATGAGAGCACATAGTTATAGGGGCAACACAAACCATATACTCCAAAAGTGGAATGCGAATCACGAATGGACCCCAAACCTATGTGACCTTGTAGAGGGTCGCTGGGACTGTAAGAAAACAGTGAGGGTTAGAAAAATAGCCCACCCCAAGACCCTGAAAAGTGGGTGCAAAGTGCACCTAAGTTCCCCAGAGAGCACAGAAGTCGTGATAGCGGAATTCTGCAAGGAAGACCAACACCAGCAATGCAACAATGATGGATTTCCAGACGAGAGTACCTGTGGAACAAGGGGACCAAGTCCAAAAGTCACGATCAAGTCGGGAGTGGGCAGATGCCCAGGAAATGCCAGCTGTGGGTGCAAAGAAGCTGCCACCGGATGGTAGAAGCTGTGGATTGTGCAAGAACGAAGAGGACTAGGAACTTCCCCTTTGGAGGATGGATGTCCCACGTTGTGAAGAAGCTTGCAGAGGTATTTCCGTGCAGAAAGACCGCAAACAAGCCTTGCTAGCTGCAAGGGTTGCGGGTAGGGTTTTTGGATGCTGCTGTGGCCCAGGAGGGACCAGGATGTCGTCAATTGCGTGAGGAGACAGAGGGGGTGCCCAGCAAGACAAGGAGCCCACTCAGAAGCAGGCAGCACCCGCAGAAGTGCCGGAAAAGGCACTACAAAGAGGAGTGAACTGGAGCTCACCCGAAGTCACAAAGGAAGGTCCCACGATGCCGGAGGACAACTCAGGAGGTCGTGCACTGCAGGTTAGAGTGTCAGGGAACCAGGCTTGGATGTGCACAAAGGAAATCCTGGAACAGTGCACAGGAGCCGGAGCAGCTGCAAATCACGCGGTACCCAGCAATGCAGTCTAGCGTGGGGAGGCAAGGACTTACCTCCACCAAACTTGGACTGAAGAGTCACTGTACTGTGGGAGTCACTTGGACAGAGTTGCTGAGTTCCAGGGACCAGGCTCGTCGTGCTGAGAGGGGACCCAGAGGACCGGTGATGCAGTCTTTTGGTGCCTGCGGTTGCAGGGGGAAGTTTCCGTCGACCCACGGGAGATTTCTTCAGAGCTTCTAGTGCAGAGAGGAGGCAGACTACCCCCCAGCATGCACCACCAGCAAAACAGTTGAGAAGGCGGCAGGATCAGCGATACAAGGTTGCAGTAGTCGTCTTTGCTACTTTGTTGCGGTTTTGCAGGCTTCCAGCGCGGTCAGCAGTCGATTCCTTGGCAGAAGGTGAAGAGAGAGATGCAGAGGAACTCTGATGAGCTCTTGCATTCGTTATCTAAAGAATTCCCCAAAGCAGAGACCCTAAATAGCCAGAAAAGGAGGTTTGGCTACTTAGGAAGGAGGATAGGCTAGCAACACAGGTAAGAGCCTATCAGAAGGAGTCTCTGACGTCACCTGCTGGCCCTGGCCACTCAGAGAAGTCCAGTGTGCCAGCAGCACCTCTGTTTCCAAGATGGCAGAGGTCTGGAGCACACTGGAGGAGCTCTGGGCACCTCCCAGGGGAGGTGCAGGTCAGGGGAGTGGTCACTCCCCTTTCCTTTGTCCAGTTTCGCGCCATAGCAGGGCTGGGGGATCCCTGGACCGGTGTAGACTGGCTTATGCAGAGATGGGCACCATCTGTGCCCATCAATGCATTTCCAGAGGCTGGGGGAGGCTACTCCTCCCCAGCCCTGACACCTTATTCCAAAGGGAGAGGGTGTAACACCCTCTCTCTGAGGAAGTCCTTTGTTCTGCCTTCCTGGGCCAAGCCTGGCTGGACCCCAGGAGGGCAGAAACCTGTCTGAGGGGTTGGCAGCAGCTGCAGTGAAACCCCCGTAAAGGTAGTTTGGCAGTACCCGGGTCTGTGCTAGAGACCCGGGGGATCACGTGATTGTCTCACCAATGCCATGAAAGGAAATCCTGGAAGAGTGCACAGGAGCCGGAGCAGCTGCAAATCACGGGGTACCCAGCAATGCAGTCTAGCGTGGGGGGGCAAGGACTTACCTCCACCAAACGTGGACTGAAGAGTCACTGGACTGTGGGAGTCACTTGGACAGAGTTGCTGAGTTCCAGGGACCACGCTCGTCGTGCTGAGAGGGGACCCAGAGGACCGGTGATGCAGTCTTTTGGTGCCTGCGGTTGCAGGGGGAAGATTCCGTCGACCCACTGGAGATTTCTTCGGAGCTTCTAGTGCAGAGAGGAGGCAGACTACCCCCACAGCATGCACCACCAGGAAAACAGTCGAGAAGGCGGCACGATCAGTGATAGAAGGTTGCAGTAGTCGTCTTTGCTACTTTGTTGCGGTTTTGCAGGCTTCCAGCGCGGTCAGCAGTCGATTCCTTGGCAGAAGGTGAAGAGAGAGATGCAGAGGAACTCTGATGAGCTCTTGCATTCGTTATCTAAAGAATTCCCCAAAGCAGAGACCCTAAATAGCCAGAAAAGGAGGTTTGGCTACTTAGGAAGGAGGATAGGCTAGCAACACAGGTAAGAGCCTATCAGAAGGAGTCTATGACGTCACCTGCTGGCCCTGGCCACTCAGAGCAGTCCAGTGTGCCAGCAGCACCTCTGTTTCCAAGATGGCAGAGGTCTGGAGCACACTGGAGGAGCTCTGGGCACCTCCCAGGGGAGGTGCAGGTCAGGGGAGTGGTCACTCCCCTTTCCTTTGTCCAGTTTCGCGCGAGAGCAGGGCTGGGGGATCCCTGAACCGGTGTAGACTGGCTTATGCAGAGATGGGCACCATCTGTGCCCATCAAAGCATTTCCAGAGGCTGGGGGAGGCTACTCCTCCCCAGCCCTGACACCTTATTCCAAAGGGAGAGGGTGTAACACCCTCTCTCTGAGGAAGTCCTTTGTTCTGCCTTCCTGGGCCAAGCCTGGCTGGACCCCAGGAGGGCAGAAACCTGTCTGATGGGTTGGCAGCAGCAGCAGCTGCAGTGAAACCCCCGTAAAGGTAGTTTGGCAGTATCCGGGTATGTGCTAGAGACCCGGGGGATCACATGATTGTCTCACCAATGCCATGAAAGGAAATCCTGGAAGAGTGCACAGGAGCTGGAGCAGCTGCAAATCACGCGGTACCCAGCAATGCAGTCTAGCGTGGGGGGGGGCAAGGACTTACCTCCACCAAACTTGGACTGAAGAGTCACTGGACTGTGGGAGTCACTTGGACAGAGTTGCTGAGTTCCAGGGACCACGCTCGTCGTGCTGAGAGGGGACCCAGAGGACCGGTGATGCAGTCTTTTGGTGCCTGCGGTTGCAGGGGGAAGATTCCGTCGACCCACGGGAGATTTCTTCGGAGCTTATAGTGCAGAGAGGAGGCAGACTACCCCCACAGCATGCACCACCAGGTAAACAGTCGAGAAGGCGGCAGGATCAGCGATACAAGGTTGCAGTAGTCGTCTTTGCTACTTTGTTGCGGTTTTGCAGGCTTCCAGCGCGGTCAGCAGTCGATTCCTTGGCAGAAGGTGAAGAGAGAGATGCAGAGGAAGTCTGATGAGCTCTTGCATTCGTTATCTAAAGAATTCCCCAAAGCAGAGACCCTAAATAGCCAGAAAAGGAGGTTTGGCTACTTAGGAAGGAGGATAGGCTAGCAACACAGGTAAGAGCCTATCAGAAGCAGTCTCTGACGTCACCTGCTGGCCCTGGCCACTCAGAGCAGTCCAGTGTGCCAGCAGCACCTCTGTTTCCAAGATGGCAGAGGTCTGGAGCACACTGGAGGAGCTCTGGGCACCTCCTAGGGGAGGTGCAGGTTAGGGGAGAGGTCACTCCCCTTTTCTTTGTCCAGTTTCGCGCCAGAGCAGGGCTGGGGGATCCCTGAACCAGTGTAGACTGGCTTATGCAGAGATGGGCACCATCTGTGCCCATCAAAGCATTTCCAGAGGCTGGGGGAGGCTGCTCCTCCCCAGCCCTGACACCTTATTCCAAAGGGAGAGGGTGTAACACCCTCTCTCTGAGGAAGTCCTTTGTTCTGCCTTCCTGGGCCAAGCCTGGCTGGACCCCAGGAGGGCAGAAACCTGTCTGAGGGGTTGGCAGCAGCAGCTGCAGTGAAACCCCGGGAAAGGTAGTTTGGCAGTACCCGGGTCTGTGCTAGAGACCCGGGGGATCATGGGATTGTCTCACCAATGTCAGGATGGCATTGGGGGGGCAATTCCATGATCATAGACATGTTACATGGCCATATTCGGAGTTACCATTGTGAAGCTATACATAGGTAGTGACCTATGTATAGTGCACGCGTGTAATGGTGTCCCCGCACTCACAAAGTCCGGGGAATTTGCCCTGAACAATGTGGGGGCACCTTGGCTAGTGCCAGGGTGCCCACACACTAACTAACTTAGCAGCCAACCTTTATCAGGTAAAGGTTAGGCATATAGGTGACTTATAAGTTACTTAAGTGCAGTGGTAAATGGCTGTGAAATAATGTGGACGTTATTTCATTCAGGCTGCAGTGGCAAGCCTGTGTAAGAATTGCCAGAGCTCCCTATGGGTGGCAAAAGAAATGCTGCAGCCCATAGGGATCTCCTGGAACCCCAATACCCTGGGTACCTCAGTACCATATACTAGGGAATTATAAGGGTATTCCAGTATGCCAATGTAAATTGGTGAAATTGGTCACTAGCCTGTTAGTGACAATTTGGAAAGAAATGAGAGAGCATAACCACTGAGGTTCTGGTTAGCAGAGCCTCAGTGAGACAGTTAGTCATCACACTAGGAACACATACAGGGCACACTTATGAGCACTGGGGCCCTGGCTGGCAGGGTCCAAGTGACACATACAATTAAAACAGCATATATACTTTGAAATATGGGGGTAACATGCCAGGCAAGATGGTACTTTCCTACAGGCACGAACAAAAGAAGCAATGTTACATGCCATAGAGCACCGCTGACCCACTGATCTGTCGGTACACCTCACATTATTACAGATTAAAGAAATCCTTGCAGCTATAGTTGAGCTGTTTTGCTGTTTTGATTATATAGAATACATGGTCAGGACCTGTTCTGAGCAGGTGCATTATTAGCTTGGGTAGCAAATCCCACCAAGAGGGGTATGCATATATTGGAGATATTGAAAGAGAGTCCAATGCAGCACCACTTATCTTGCACCCCCCCAGGGCCCCTTAACACCACCAAGTGTGTGCCATACTTAACATACGGTGCACCATGGCGGTAGTTAGGGAACTAGCTCCTAAACTTTTGATGCTAGTTTGGTGCTTTGCAGGATTAGCGCCAAAAATGTTGACGCTAATCTTGCAAAGCACAGTGAGGCCCATTAAAAACAATAGTGTGCCTTCTTTTAACGCCTGCTCTTTGCATGCCTTAAAAATGCAGCTAAAAATGGTGATTTCCATTTTTTCGGCCCCCTAAATTGGGGAAAGGCCCCCTTGCATACATTATGCCTCGACTAGGCATATTGTGGCGCAAGGGGTTTCAAAGTGGCGCAATGCATGCATTGCAGCACTTTGTAAATATGGTGCTGCATTTTTGCCATAATATCACCACATTATTGTAAAAAGAATTATGCTAACGTGGTGATATATGGCGCTAAAATCTGGGCCTAAATCTCTCAGGACTATGCAAGAGACAGAGTCCAATGTAAGTAAGTTTTCTTGACTCTCAGGAAGACGTTCATGGACAAGTTCATCCAGTATGCCTTTGTGGGGCCTTCAAAATTTGAAATCGTCTTCCAAGGTAAGTCTCTTGTTTTTACAGTACCAGCTGAATGTAAAACCTTTTTAGAGAACAAATCTGAAACTTAGATGGAAAAAGGTAAAAGTGTCACTTGATTATTGTGAAATTGTTTTTTTTCCTTCACTTTTGCCATGTTTAGGTTTCATGTTTCACCTGCTAATTGTGCTTGAGGGGATAACCATTTACCTTTTTTAGCCTCTCAGCTGCTCCGATAGTGGTAACATCATCTCTCCACAGGTTTGGTTCATGGAAGTGTCCACATTACATATTTTGCAGTGTATGTGTGACACCAGTATGCTTGCAAGTACTAATTGTCAAGAAATCATGGCTGGTACATCTCATCTTCTAGTACTTACATTGTTGTCCTTATCATTATACGTTCTACATTGGATAAAACTTATTTAGTTGCATATTGGATTGACTCATACTGCTCCTACAAAATAGATGCCTGTGCCACGAAGTAGAATTACACATGTATGGACATACGGGAATCTATCCCCCCTACATCTCTTTTGCTTGGTCTCCTAACAGCCCTGTAATGAAGCCTCATCTTTTAGGGACTCTTCCATAATTGTTTATGGGGTGGGTTTCGCATGCTTGTGTATTTTTACTCTCTTCTTTTTCTCTCTGTCACCCCGTTGTTTAATATTTCTATCTACTTCTATCTTTTAGAACTTTCTGAACAACACTACTTCTCCGGGAGTTTTTCTTATAAATGTGCTCTGCTTCACTACGTACCAGGGATCCAATTTTCACTTTGATTCCCTAATTTTTGCCTGTCATAATCCCAAAGTATTCATGATTATTCATTCCTGTTTGTCCGCACTGAAGTTGGTTTTCCTTAACCCCCAATGGCTGAACCATCCAATAAAATTCAGGAAACTACTTGACTATTGTAAAACCATGGAGTTGATTTGGTTTTCATGCAAGAAGCAAAGATGGGGTACAAAGAACCTCTTTCTATGAGACAAAGGTGGGTCCAAGATTTGACATCTTCTGCAGCCTCATTAAAGAAAAATAGTGCACTTACTTTGATTTCTAGATCATCAGGGCTGACCATAATTTCTTTGGAACATGACGATGAGGGAAGATGTTTGATCCTGTGTTTACTGTTTGGTGATGCTGAGCTAAATGCCATAAATATTTATGATCCCAACAATGAACCAAACCCTTTATGCCCATAAACAGAACACATTCTGAACGTGGAATCAACACAAACATTCTGTGGGTCTCATTTTCATACATCCATAAAGATACACATCAAAAATAAAATAAAGTCTTCTATGACAACAATGACTCCAAGTATTTATTAATGAAGCAGGTGTTGTCTTCTTTATATTGGTGCTGATGGTGCAGTGTTCACATGTTCAGTGAAGTGAACAATCAATGTGATAAATATATACAGCAGGCATCACAACCAAAACTGATTTCTGTGTAAGGCATGACAACTTGACAATTCCTCAATCAATCAATCATGGATTTGTATAGTGTGGCTAATCACCCATAGGGTCTCAATGTGGTGTATTTGGGCTTGCTGCTCAGTTGAAGAGCCAGGTCTTGAGGTCCTTCCTAAACTGCTTCAGTGATGCGGTCTGCCTGAGCTTTAGAAGTGGTGCGTTCCATGTCCAGGCTGCTAGGTAGGAGAAGGATCTTCCTCCTGCTGTACTTTTCCAGATCTTGTGGATGGCTGCAAGAGTGAGCTGGGAGGGACGGAGACGTCTGTTCAGTATGTAGAAGGTGAGGCGGTGGTTGAAGTCAGCTGGTCCTATGTTGTGCAGTGCCTTGAAGGTGCGGATCAGTAGTTTGTATGTGATGCGCTTGTTGACTGGGAGCCAGTGTAAGTCTCATAGGTGGGAGGAGATGCGGCTGTGTTGGGTGATGTCCAGGATGAGCCTGGCTGCTGTATTCTGGACTCTTTGCAGTCTTGATTGACGTTTCTTGGTGATGCTGGCATAGACTGCATTGCCGTAGTCTAGTTTACTGGTGATGAGTGCGTGGGTGACTGTCTTCCTCGTGTCGGGGGAATCTATTTGAAAATCTTCCCCAGGAGTCAGAGGGTGTGGAAGCACGATGAAGAGAAAGCATTGAATTGGTAGGTCATCGATAGAGAGGAGTCCAGGATGATGCCCATGTTGTGTGCATGTTCCCATTATAGTGTTGACCCATTCCCTCATTAACCTGAGTCTCTTCTGGACAAAAAGTGAAGTGTGACACAACACCTCCAAGCTGTGTACTTCTTTCACATGCAGAGGCTTGTTGATATTGTGGAGTCACCACTGTAGGATAATCAATCAAGGCTTTGTTAGCCACCGCTCACCAGGAAATCTGGATCTCCAGCTACATTCTGCTTAAGCATGCATAGCAGTCTGTCACTGTCAGGAATGCCAAAGCTCTACCAGAATTTGGGCATCACTTGAAGCGCTCAGAGTGCACATACATTGCAGTATAAACATGTGCAATTAGAGCACCCACAAAGGGAAGAAGTGATTCAGCAAGAATATGGACATTCTAGCAAAGTTATGGCTGAAATAATCTGACCTAAAAAAAAGTGACTAATGGCCTGAATTAGAGATCCGCAGACATGTTACTCCATCACAAGCTTAACAGATATCCTGTCCACCTTATTGCAACCTAATTATATCATACAGCTCTTGCAATAAAGGTGGACAGGATATCCATCACATTTGTGGCACAGTGACCCATCCGTCAAACTCCAAATCAGGTCATACGTTTGAAGGAAGAAATCTTCAGTGGCAGAAGGCACCAAAAATATCCGGCCAGCTAGCGACCTTCTCAGGGTCACTGACAATGTTTTGTGAAGTTTTTTGCACAACTAGGTTAACATTATGGATCCGTGCACCAAAGTGTATTCTTTTGTATTTTCAAAAATAAAATCCCAAAACTAGATTTTCTTTGCAATTACTGTTCTACCTCCAACAGGCCTTACTCTGCAAGGGGACCCAGGGGGTTTAGTCATGTTTGAGACGGAGTAGTCTCTGCTATGATTAAACCTATGGTCTGTCTGCATCGAAATCAGGCGGGCGGACCACTTTCTTGGCAGTAAGGATTCTCTGTCACATTGCGATGAAATATCCTTACCACCAAGAACTAAATCAGGCCCTAAGTCTAAAGGTAAAACCTCCGACAGGGTTGAAGCTGGTCTCTGTATCAGATCCACACTCTGTCACAGTCATCCTTAACGTTTGACTTTGAACCTGTATAACACATCCAGTTACCTGCAGTTGGTGTATGTGTCTTTTGGCTCTAAAACATTATTCGAATTTTGAAATATGTTATCTCCATACCCTCTTGTTTGATTTTTGTTGTTTTGGTGTCCATTTGCTCATTAAAATTGTCTCAATTTTTGAAGTTGTCTATATTGTGTTGTGTTGTCTACTTTTCAACTGTTTTCACACTCATAAATGCTTTACACATTGCTCCTAAGTTGCACTTGTCTGCTCTGTGTTACAACTACCAATGTCAGATTTAAATTATTGACCCCTACCTGGACCTATTAAGAAATAGTGCCATTATTACTTGAAGCGGACTGCCATCTGCTTCAATTAATAATTAATTTTCTCTTATATATGTTATAGGAAAATACACCCATGGCAAAGAAATGCAGCACATATTGTGGCATCAACTAGTCTGACAATGAACATATGGTTCCAGGTCTGCCTGTGTATCTTGATTCCTGTAGTTTTTAACCCTGCAGGCAATCGTGTCAAAATAAATGTTTTTGATGTGAAAGAACTCTACTTTTGAATGTTAAATAAGGCACTCCTGAGTTGCCCTTGTAGCCCACAAGGTAGATTGGCTAGTATTTAATAGTGGTACATCCCAAAATTTAGGGGCATATTTACAAGCCCCTTGCGCCACCTTGTGTCACATTAGAGTCTTTTTTTCACACCAATGTGGTGTTAAGATGGCCTTTTCCAAAGTGGTGTAATGCATGCATTGCGCCACTTTGTAACCCCTTGCGCCAGGCATAATGTATGCAAGAGGGGTGTTCCCCTGTTAGGAGGCCCAGGAAAATGGCACAATTAAATTTACAAGCTTTCACTGTGCCATTTTAGCGTCATTTTTAACACCTGCTTAAGGCAGGCATCAAATCGACGCTCCCATTGTTTTCAATATTCCTCCCTTCACTTTGCAAGATTAGCACCATAGTTTTGGCGCTAATTCTGCACAGCACCAAAATAGCGTCGCCATTTTTTATGCTATTGGCCAAATGACTGCCATGGTGTGCTGTATTGTAAATACTGTGCAACCATGGTGTTGTTAGGTGGCGGCAGGGGCAAGCAATTTATACTGGAGTGGGTGGAAGAAAAACGTGAATGACACAAACCTCAGACTAATGGATGAAGTATTGATGAAACCCCTATAACTAATTCCACGCATATCTTTAGTAAAATCAAAAGGTCTTGGCTAACACAGACCTAAAAAATTTAATCATTCTGGTATTGGCTCCAAGTATCTTGCCTGTGAGAAAGAAAGAAAGAAAGAAAGAAAGAAAGAAAGAAAGAAAGAAAGAAAGAAGGAAAGAAAGAAAGAATGAAAGAAAGAAAGAAAGAAAGAAAGAAAGAAAGAAAGAAAGAAAGAAAGAAAGACAATACAGAACAGCTTCAAATGGGCAAAGTCTTATAGTCTGTGAAATATCAACACTCAGTGAATCAAAACACTTCGGAAGAAATGTACAACAGCATTGGCAGGAGATGGGATCTAATAAGGATGGAATTTGCATCAGAAGCACCATGCTATTGATGAAGCAGAAAATGAAGGTTTTGATTTATTAACGCATAAACGTAGTGTGAAATAATCATGTGTGACTTTAACCGAATTAATAAAGATTGTACGGGGACAAAATGTGCCCTTAGAGTAGTTTGCCAACATTTATAAGCGTGCTTCATATATAACGTGGTGTATTAGAATTGCACTAATCTGACATAATCATAAACGTGTGCTACGATTTGCTTGTTTGAAATGCGTTAGCTTAGCATTACTTTAGAGGAGGCTTTGGCCTAGTGGCCTGGTCTCACGGTTTAGATGCTCGTATTTTTCCAATGTGCTATTAAACGTGTATTTCTGCTTGAAGCTGTACTTTTCCACAGAAACTGTTCACATGCTTATCTTAAAGTTTCGTGCCGGCATGGCATATTTTCTCTTTAATTCAAGGTCGACTTGCAGGTGCGGACAATGGAGGCTCTGAAAGTGAGCTAATTGGTAGACAATGTTGCGATTTGCGTACCCATCTCCAAGGATAATGTATGCTTAAGTAAAAGCTTGAGAACTGTCGTTTTTGATTGGACAATTTGAAGCTAACCTATGAACCCTCCAATGGAGACCCTACTGGATTCGAACTGTTGTCTATAAAAACCAGGTGCACGAGAAGAAGGTAGCCATTGAGCCTTTTGCAGCCATTACCAGCTCGATACCTGCCATTTTGCAGACTTCGTAGCTATTATGGCCCACTTTGCTGCGACGCCATTTTGAGAGACTTTGATGCTTTCTCTAATCGAGAGAAAGAGACTTTAATGATTCTTGCCCTAGAGATTTTAACTTTGAAATGCCCCTTGCATGAAGTAGTAGTCTTACCTTGCCGCCGTGAGGCGATTGCCCCGTTCACCCCTGCCCCTTTGTCCCGTCCCATGCTGATCGAGAAACGATACCTGTGAGACGAAGACTTCCTTGTATGCTGTTCGTAATTGGTAAATATGAAAGGAAATTGTAAAATTGCATTGTGTTCCTTTTAGGTAACCAACTGCTGATTTTGGTAAAGTCCCTAGCTAGGAGTTTTTCTAAATTAATGTTGCTAAATTATTTTTGCATGGAGACCCACATGCCGATTCTAATTTGAGGTTAGATGAGGATTCCATATGTCGCACGATGCAATTTGAGATCTTGTTATGCTGACTAAATGTATGCAATTAGTTCATTACAGATTATCATATTAGTGCTTTGCATTGCCATTATCGAATGCCTTGTGATTCAAATGCTACATAGATTACACTTGTTTCGACGTTATGGACAGCTATTAATGTTCATTTATGTTTATCATTTGGTGTTGAGACACATCTATATCGTGCTAGCTTTGTTAATATAGGGAAATAAATTCACTAACTTTGCAATAAACTGGTGTGGTTATTCCTGGCTGAAAGGTCAGGGTTCGCCGAAATGTATTCTGGATTAATTGTTAAGTGTTATGTTGATCAAGGTATTGCTTATGTACGTTATTGATTATTGATTTGATGGAACTGATCGATTAAGAGTGCAGAGAGTTCCCACTTAGTCAAAAGATTCATCGGCCTAAAGAGCGTCCGAACACAGGTAAATTATTACTACGGTTCGCAAAAGCACTAGCACTGAAGAGACCCAGCTACTGTGTGGATGCACTCCTTTTGAGCCCTATATATAATAATATTATATATATTTTATTAAAATCATAATTTCCTAGCTAACACAAGACCTAAAAACGAGAACTCTCACTTATGGATTCAGTGGGGTTACGTTTAGGGATACGCCTGTTGAAGTTAAGGAAGATTGATAAAAAAAACGTTCTTTTTAACACATAGTTTACACTTCTTGTAATATTTTATGTAAGTATGTTAACATTTTTACCAGGTCGGAGGAACATGCCTGTGGCCTTACCCATATATAAAAGAGATTTAGTATTTTTTTACTTGTATCTGTTAGTTATATGTTGCTCCTGCAGCCCAAATAAGCCTCACAGATGTGCTATTAAAGGAAAGCAAAAACATAAGATAAAAAAAAATCCATGTGTAAATGTTTCAGTGACTCCAATTCCCATCCAGAACGTGTAATTCCCATAAAATTGCTCTCGTTTGCGGTCACAGGAAAATTAATATCTCATTAAAACTTAAGTAAAAAGTAACATTTAAAAAAGATCTGCAGTTTTGGAAATAATCATCGTTCAATCCGTTTACAAGAGCTGCAAGATGGCTCAATGATTGACATGGGACAGACAGCATATTTCCCGCACAATCAGAGCCATTCATGAACAACATAAAGAAGGCATTGCGAATAACATATCCCTTCCTCTCTCTGTGTTTTACTAGGACTGTTTGCATCTGATCATCCACCCTACTGCAGTGCGCTTGCGTAAAATTACCTTCACACAGGGTATTCACAGGCTTAACACAGCCCGTACCCAACATTAAATAACTGCCTAATGTAACCCTTAAGGTCTCCTTCAAAGTCAAGCCCAAGAACAAAACGTCAACGCCCTTTGTAAGGTTTATGCACTTCGTGCTTACAGCACCGAAGCAACCATTTTGCTGGATCCAATTATTTTCCTACAGACTGCTTTGATTTTCCGAAGGGTTTATTTCCCGGCCACCAAGTGCTGGATATGATATGCGATTTATTTGCCATCATCTATAAGCTGGTATTTAAATGGAGGAAAAAGCCCGGAAAATATTGAGTCCTGCAGATTTTGTTGTGGTAAGTACCAACATCCACATAGTATGCTTCATTTCATGGTCCAAACGTTTGACGGGCAATTCTGTGAACTTTTAAGAATGCATAATTATTCTATTTAAAACCGGGGCACTTGAAATAAGGTTCTAAGACTTCTTACTGGTAATTTGAAAGAATTCACTGCAGAAAAATTGTGTTCAATGATAATTCTGCAACCGATGCCTAACAACAACATGTTATTGGATTCATCTCTGAAAAATACTCTTAGAAGCACAGTATTATGGGGTTGTCTCCTATTACCAATATATTATACATTATTACCAGAGATTTTCCTAAAGTTGTAGAGTTGAAACAATGGCTCTAATTTAATTATCATATACGTTTTGTGCTCCATACCAATGTTGCAATACAGAAACTGCCCTATTACTTACCAGTAAACCTCATTACTCCTGGTCCTTTTGTCTTCGTCCCATTCATTACTCACCAAGATATAACTTTCTCACAGACAGAAAAAGAACAAAAAGAATACTGGAAACAATCCCGCCCCCCTCCCACCAGGAAAACTTGCGGTGTACTTCCCAGCATTCCTTCGGAGCTACCAAGCCCCACATATGAAGGCCGGCCATCCATGAAGGATGGAGGGATGTAATGAATAGAACAAGGACAACAGAACCAGGAGTAATTAAGGTTACCAATATGTAATAGGGCATTATCCCCTGGTCTCTCCTGTCCTCGTCCCATTCATTACTGAGAATACCTAAGCCAGGAACCCGGCATTCATATAGAAAGAAGGTGAAAAAGGCACCAACACCATATAGCAGCACCCAAAGGTTTATGTATCAACACCTGCCATATCACAATGCAGGAGCAGGGAAGCATCACACAACCCATGCAACCTATGCAGGGGACAAGAAAGCCTGCCAAGGGAAGTAGAGGAGGACAAAGCAGCCACTAGGCAAAGGTCCAAAAAGGACACCCTACGCAATGCAGGCCAAGAAGCAGCTACATACCTAGTAGAGCGTCCAACCCCCCCATCAGAGGAGGAGACACAAACAGAGAATAAGCCAGCCTAATCACTGTGTGATCCACTGACCAATGAACAGCGATGATGCCATCACCTCCCGGGAGAAAGCCCAAAAGAAACAAAAAAAAGTCAGACTCCCCGAAGGAAGTAGTGAGAACCCAATAAATCAGCAAGGCCTGCTCCACGTCCAACAAGGACCATGGAACTTCCCCAGCTGAACCTGAATCAGCCACCAAATCAGGCAGAATCACACCTTGAGACATATGAAATGGAGATGCCTCCCCGGGTTTAAAGGAAGAAACCAAGCGCAGCACAATGTCATTGGCAAAAAAGACAAAAAGGATTCCTGAGCCAGCAGAGCCCCCAAATCACCAAGTTGCTTGGCCAAAGAGATGGCCACCAAAAACACATCAAATCTGACAAAAGAAAATGACCACCATTGCCAAATGCTCAAATGATTCAAAACCAGAGCCCGAACATGAAAGGCCAGTCCCAGAAAAAAAACAGGGGCTTCACAAAGGGGCAAGAGAAAAGCCACACAGTAACCTTGCCACCCTGATGTCCGTATGAGCAAGGTACCCCCACAGGGACCAAACTGCCTCAATAGCAGACCACTAAGCCTACAATATAGGTAACGGCAATGGTTCACAAAATCGTCCCACAAAAAACTGCAAAACAACCACCCGGGGACATTCCGGGGGACCATGAAGACACCTACACCAATGCTGCAAAGCCCCCCACAGGACCGTAGCGGGCATGTACATGGCACTGTTGGACTGTTGGAGGGCCACTGCGTAGTGCCAGGGAATCCCGCGCACCGCAATCCCCTTCTCCCAATCAACAAACCGAAAGGTGAGCCTCGGAAAATAAAACTTAAGGGCTGACTGCAGAGGAGGGGGAAAGCAGGGAATCATCCAGGGACCCCAAATGGCCATGAGCACAAGACAGGGAAATCAGATCGATGGGGCCAAACCAGGGCCACCACCCCTACCACCCAGGACTCCCCCACCATGCAAAACAGGTATTAGGGAAGTTTAGCCACATGAAGAAAGGCATACAAGGAGGGCCAGCCAAGGAATGGTCAAAACAGCCGCCCCCTAAACTCTATCCTGCTGGCAGCCGGTTAAAAACCAAGGAACCTGAACATCAAGCTGGGAATTGGATTGAGCTTGCCTCCTGTTCTGAAATCTCAGGGCCAACAAAGACCTCATCTACTAGCTCCTAACTAGTCTACTAACATCAGCAACTCCATAACCACCGCTGCTGTCTGATGCCATGCCCCTGCCTGCTCCCGCTGTGTGGTACTCTCTGAACGCAACAACCGTGGCCTGCAACATAACCTCGATGTCACTGAAGTCCCACGGTGTGATCACAACACTGCAAAGTTGACACATAGCATCTTGACCTGCTGGACTCATCGACCCCGCCAGTTCACAAGGAACTTACGCCTCGCCATCAACGCCGCATCGCTTCGCTATACTAGGAGTTAAACTTGCAAAATTCATATCTTGACTTGTGCATATTGGATTTTTGTCATTTTGGTCTTTTTATTCAGATAAATATTATCTATTTTCCTAAACTGGTGTGGAGTACTGGAGTACTATATGTGGTGTTTTAACTGTGTTACTGTATGAGTTATTGTACAAATAGTTTACACATTGCATTCTAAGTTAAGCCTGCCTCCTCTGTGCCAAGCTACCAGAGAGTGAGCACAGTGTAATTTAGGTTGTGTAGTGACTTACTCTGACTTGAATTGAGGTCCTTACTTAGACAAGGGTGTATTCTTCTGCCAACTAGAGACCCAGTTTCAAACACAGAGTAATTGCAGCAAATACAAACCACTATGCGGCACTCACCCCCGGACCAACATATGTAGGCATCCTCCACCTTCTTCAATCTGAAAAACGCCAACGGAATGCACAGGCATGGACCCAGCCCCCAGCATACCTGAGCAACAACATGTGCCAAGTAGAAGTCAGGCCCCACTGGACCCGACATGCTTGTGTGCCTGGATGCACATCTCCCTGTCAACCCAACAGCCAGGGAGATGCGCACCACTGCCAGGGACATGACTCGGAAGTCCTGCGTATCAGAGAGAACTCTGACTTCCAGCAGACACGTCTACTTGCAGGACTACCAACCAGGGAGATGCACTCATTGCCAGCCATCATCACTGCCCCCCTGTGATGAAGGCCCATAGTATCTTCAGCTGCCATCCAGCTCTGCAGGAGCAACCCTCGTCTTCCGCATCCCATTCTGTTGGTACACAGAAAAAAGAACAGAAGGAATGCTGGTTAAGTACATCTTAAGTACTCACTGTCAGAGGAGATGGGGTATGGGTTCCAGTATTTCTTTTGCTCTTTTTCTGTCTGTGAGATTGATATTTCTCAATTAGTAGTGAATGGGATGAAGAGAGGAGGTAGATGGGGGTAATTAAGGGTTAGTCAGGATCATTGCACATCACTGACATTGCAAATAGAGGAACCATTATGCCAGTTGTCCCCTTTTTATGATACCCTCTGACATGCCGTCCTTTTTCTCGTGGTGGCTACCTTGGAGTCAGTGGCAGTCGATCACCATCAATGAGTCAGATTTGGCCTCCATCTATTTACTGTCTGTCTCTCAAAAATAACTGTACCATCACAAAATACATTATAAATTGAATTGAAACGCTAGTCAAGAAAATCTCACTTAAAACTTTTACTGACCATTCGTAAGCCACTCCTTATACTTTTTAAAGACACTTTCTGAAATTATCAGTAAGAAGAATTCCATTTTGCACAAGCAGAATTCTTTTCTGCATATATGGAATTACTTTTCCTGAGCAATTTTTGTTGCAGAATTCTGCTTTTAGCTCCAAAAATGTGAGAAGAAGTCTGTACAGAAATGTTTTTCAGAATACACATAGGTAGTCACTATGACATTGGCGGTAAATGCCGCTTATCGCCGTGGTGACTGCCGCCAACATACCGTCACAGAGGCGAACTTACGTTCGCCATATTATGACACACACACACTTTAAACCGACAGAATACTGCCACAAACACAAATCTGCCAGACCAAAGATCAGTGTTGAAGTGTCAGTACGAACACCCATACCATTACGACAAAAAACAACGCCCACCATATTATGACCCACGAATCACCACGGCGGGCATTCAACGGTGGTAAACCATTGGCAGTACACACTGGTGCGGTCAGAATGGCCTCCCAAATACAAAACAACACAACATTGGCCAAAACTAAAATCACACACCTGACACTCATACACACACCACACCCACCCACCCACCCACAGCACTATAAAACACACACCCACATTGCACCCAACCCTTTGCTAACGCGAAAAGACTGCTATAGCTAGCCATGCAAAACACAGAGACAACTACACACACACACCACAACCACCCATACATCCGTCACGCACTCCACATCCCACACCCCACCACATTACTTAACACCCACTGTACAATACACACCACACAACACCAATGTCCCCACTAAGCCACCCCTGTTTCACAGATGAGGAGTTGCAGGTCATGGTGGAGGAAATAGTCAGGGTAGAGCCACAGCTCTTCGGAGCACAGGTACAGAAAATATCCACTGCAAGGAAGATGGAGCTATGGCGGAGAAACATGGACAAGGTGGACGCCGTGGGACAGCATCCAAGAACAAGGGACGACATCAGGAAGAGGTGGAGTACCTACAGGGAAAGTATGTTCCGTGGCAGCTAGGCACCAGCTCACCATCCAGAGGACTGGCGGTGGGCCCCCATCTCCTCCCCCAAAGCTGACAGCATGGGAGGAGCAAGTCATGACAATCCTGCATCCTGAGGGACTCACTGAAGTAGCCGGAGGACTGGACACTGGTGAGTCAATATTTACAACTTATCATCCCCCATACCTACATGCCATCTCAATCCCTCACCCCGACTCCCATCACTCCACTTCATCCCACACAGTGCACCTACACATGTGACTAGCCCCAATGCCAAACCCCACATGCTATACCAATGCATATACAGCCCTGCATGTACACCTATCACCAAAGCATGCACAGCATGGAGAACTAACAATCCCACAATACATCACCATACATAAACAAAGGTGGCAGGGCAAAAGCAACAATACTGGGGAAGCTAGGGATGTACAATATATCACAGACATGAAGCATAATACATCACTTACTGCCTCACAGGTGACCCGGCCAATCCCAGATGGGAGGAGGCCCTACGACTATCAAGTCCCCCAACAGAAGATGCCCACAGTGATAACAACAACTCTGGACTTCTCAATCTGAATGAATTACCTGGCCTATCAGGGACCACTGGTCAGTCGGCCACCCCAGCCCACTCCTAGTCCACCACAGAGCCTTCCACCTCAGTATCCAACACCACACCACCCACCCATCATCCCCACACCTCTCTCCCCAGGACACGTTAATCAGCAGTCAAATGAACTGCCCACCACATCTGCTGAGGCGTGTGGACAGGAGGCCCTGCCACAGGACCCACAGGCCACCAGCACCCCTCCCCCTCGGAAGGTGAACCAACCCGTAAACGTTCCCTGCAACCCAGACAGATACCAGAGACACTTGCCAAGACCAAGACCAACGCCAGGAAATGAGACCCTCCTGAATGTCCACCTTGTGTTCCACTCTGTCACCTTGTCCACTTGGTACTGCCATTGCTCCTCTTCCTATGGCCCCTTGAACACCGTACCTGTGCCACAAACAGACTGGACTAATACCCTGGACTTTCCTCTACCAACAACCAATTCCATTGCACTATTCCTTTTATTATTTGCACTACAATAAACACCCTTGAACACAACTTGAGTGATAGTGCTTTCTGTGATGAAAATGTGCACTTATGTTAACAGTTATATCTTGTGCAATTGACATGAACTTTGGTATGGTATACAAATGATGAGCTGTAGCTGTCTGTAGTCATGTCATCAGTGCGCAGTAGTAATAACACCAATATCTGCAAATAGAGAAGGCATAGATGACAGTCAGTTGAGATGCAAAGGCAGTGACTGCCATCCTGCTACAGCCACACTGAAAACATAAATATTTAGAGAAATGGTCAGTTCCACTGTCTGATCTGTGTGTCATTGGAAGTACTGCCGTATTACTGATGTTCTGTTGTCCACATCCTCATCCTCTGACTCCTCATCTTCACTGTCCTCAGGGTCCACTGCTGCCACAGGGGTACTTCCAATCTCCTCCTCCTGCAGACAAGGCACATGTCGTCTGAAGGCCAGGTTGTGCAACATGCAGCATACTACAACTATCTGGCAGACCTTCTCAGGGGAGGAGCACAGGGATCCACCTGTCAGATGGAGGCATCTGAACCTGGCCTTCAGGGTGCCAAAGGTACGTTCTATGATTCGCCTGGTTCGCCCATGTGCATCAATATACCGATTCTCAGCCCCTGTCCTGGCATTCCTCACAGGGGTCAGGAGCCATGACAGGTTTGGGTAGCTAGAGTCACCTGCAAGAATTGAGGGACAAACATTAGCCTTACACAATGGTATGGGGGATGACTCCAGAAGGCATACAATGACATATCTTGGGTGGGGACTCAGGCACACCTATCAGCTACACCCTGTGCCTCTGTAATTGCGCCATCACATGTGGGATGCTGCTACTCCTCAGGACGAAGGGTCATGCACCAACCAGGGATACTTGCAGTGATGTGGGAGTGTACTGGTCCGCCAGGCACACCATTTGCACATTGAGTGAGTGGAAACTCTTCCGATTCCTGAACACCTCTTCACTGTGGCGGGGGGGACAAATGCAATATGTGTTCCGTCAGTCACCCCAATAATATTTGGTATATGTCCTGTTGCATAGAATCCAGCCTTCACAGTGGCCAAATCTTTCACTTGGGGGAAAGCGATGTAGCTGCACATGTGTTTGACCAAGGCAGACAAAACCCTTGCCAGCACGATTGAGAACATTGGCTATGGCATTCCTGCTGCCAAGCCAACAGTTGCTTGGAAAGAACCGGTTGCCAGGAAATGAAGCACTGATTGAACGTGCACAAAAGGGGGGATCCCAGTGGGATGACAGATAGATTATATCAGATCAGGCTCCAATTGAGTACAGAGCTCTGAGATTGTGGCCCTGTCCAGTCCATAGGTCAGTATTATATGCCTCTCCTCCAGTGTAGCCAAGTCTACCATGGGTCTGTACACAGGGGCTTGCCTCCTCCTCCTATTCCTCCGCAGTGGTAGGTATCTAAGGGACACAAGAGTGAGAAGGGTGTCACAAACTGAACAATGGAACCACCACCACAATGCAACTGGGCATGTATGTAATCGGTACAATGTGAATGGCAATGTAAGTTCAATTCACATGAATGACGCAGTTTCCAATTTCTGACTGTTGTCCACCACCATGAAATGGTGACCGCCTGTCCTGTAAGTATGGAGAGGTGGAAGTGATGTAACTCTACCGGTGTTGGTCGTCATGGCAGAAGGTGGTCTTGCACCGCCATGCTATTCCTCATTGGCTAACATGGGGCTCTATGTACAGCATCCAATGAGGATCACTGGCGGTGGTGACGGTGTACACCACTGCGGATGTGACCGGCATTTTCTATCTATACCCTCACTTGATTCCTGACTTTCCACAGGACAACACCTACACTGTGTGTGCTGCTGTGACCTGTGTCTGGATCCTACCATGGCTCATGTGACCAGGGAAAGGGCCCCTGCCTTCACTTCGGAGGAGTTAGAGCGCCTGGTGGATGGGGACCTACCCCTGCATGGACAGCTGTATGGACCTCCATATCAACAGGTGAGTACACCATGGGGGCAGCACACTTCAGGTCACAAGCACTCACACAAACAACAGACACTTGCACACACAACCACATCCACTGCCTCCATTTTCTCCCCCTCCTCCTCCTCCTCGTCCTCCCTCACCGTCACATCCGCACTCACACCTGAATGCACTGCATCAACAGCCACCACCACCATCACACATCATGCAGCACACACACCTCACTTGCAGACACCTCCACAACATCCATCCACGCATCCCCTTTGTCATCTCCCACCCTGTCTCCCCCCTCCTAAGAGGCACAAACGCATGCACTCTGACTCCTAACAGCTATCCACCTCACACATGCATGCTGTCAATGCACCTGCACCCAAGTCCAGCAGACATACACCTCTGACAACAACTCCCCCAACCTCCACTCCCGTCCCTCCACCCACATCCTGCCCCAATGTCCCTAAAAAGCCTTTCCTTGCCCATCTTGATCTCTTTCCTCCCCCTTCACCCCCGTACTGTCCATAAGAGCAGGGTCCCAATGACCCAGCACAGCACCTCAGCCAAACAGTCTGCCACTACTCCCATCAAATCCTCAGCTGCTGACACAAAGGGGCCTCAGAGTGTGACGGCTGCCACTCCTACTGTGCGCACACCTCTGCCTCAGAAAGGGAGGTCCAGGGTGCTGGAAACCAAGGGACAGCAGACGGGGACAGTAGAGGCACCACCTAGTCCTGGAGGCAAGAAAGGGAAGATTCCCACTCCACCTCCCAAGAAAGGGAAGGTACCCACTCCACCACCCAAGAAAGGGAAGGTTTCTACTCCACCAGCAAAGAGAGGCCAGGAGCCCTCACCTCCAGCAGAGGTAGCCAGGGTAACACCTCCACCAGTAGTGGGCAAGGAGCCCTCACCTCCAGCAGAGGTAGCCAGGGTAACACCTCCACCAGCAGTGGGCAAGGAGCCCTCACCTCCAGCAGCGGCTATGAAGTCCACCCACCAGAGTCAATTGGACAAGGAGCCCCCTCCAGAACCAGTGAGCATGTTCCCCACTTCAGACACTGTGACCTTACACTACCCACCAGGGCCAATTGGGCAAGAAGGTCCCTCAAGAACCAGTGGGCATGTTCCACACTTCAGCTGAGGTGTCCCCCACCCCACCCCCCTTCCCCTTGAGGTGCCTGCCCATTTCCAACATGCCCCTGCACAGTGGAGTCCGGATACTGTCAGGAGTCAAGTTGGGCCTTGGACTGTGCCCTGTGGCCATGTGGGCTTTTTGTACTTTGGACTGGCCATTGTCCTTTTCATTTTTTCATGGACAATATGGTGGCTGTTGGCATCAAATAGCTATGTCACTTAAACCTCAATGTAGTCCTTGTTGTAAATAGATGTGTGTCCTGTGACATTGGTTTAACTCTGCAGCTGGTTGTGTGTATGGTGTGTGTGTGTTGCGCGTGTGTGTGTGTCACACTCCTTTTCCTTCCTCCCTCCCTTGTGTGCTAGGTGGCTGTACTCACTGTCGTCGTCGCTGGTGCTCCAGAAGGACCATGGCATAGAAGAGCATCAGGAAGACTTGAAGTTCCGGTTCCATGGCGGCGGTCACAGATGGTGAGTCTTTTGTTTTCTATGCAGTGTTTCTGCCAGGCTTTTGATGGCTTTGGTATCGCCCCGGAAACCTTGTCGGTTTGCTATATCATAATATGGTGGTTGGTACCTTGGCTTCCGCCTGGCTGTTGATGGCTACCGCCGTGTCAGTGGTGTTCACGCCCTGGCGGGTGGTGTGGTACATTGGCTGTCTATGGGAGGCATCACCGCCATGGTCATAATTTGGTGGTAATTACCGCCAGCCTGTTGGCGGTATTACTGCCACTTTAACAGTCACTGCCATTGTCATAATGAGGGCCACAGTCTAAATCATCCACGGAATGTTCTGCAGATTCAATAAAAAGTTGATTTGGTCTGATGGTAACCAATCAGATATATTTTAAAAAGCCTCCTTCTTCTATAGAGATTGTATATCTTTTAACACCCTAGATGTTGCGTGTACTTCATCCACCAAAACTGCACATATTTTTTTACTTCTTTTTTCACTACTTGTAATTGCACTGAGCCATATCTGGGCACCATCGTCCACTGTTATGAAGCTTTGCCATGAATTACCTGGGGTTGAGACAACATGTGAGTTTTTACCTCTGCTCCACCCTCATCATATGACATAAAACAAACTCATAAGCTTTCAATAGCTAATAATGTGTGGATCTTTGTAGTAGGTATGCGATTGGTCCATCCACAAAACTCTGTCTATCCCCAATGGGGATACTGCAAAGCATGGAGTACACCACTTTGACCCTATATTTCTAAGCAATCAAAACACATTGATCCAAGAAGTCTCTGGAGTTTGTTTCCTCTTGTGCCACCTGATACCATCATAAAAAAAACATAGGTTTCAGTTTCATGGACACTGTAAAAGCATCTTCCTCCCATCACATCTTCTTGCCACTACTTATTTGTCTCTGTCTAGACAGAAGGTATCAATGACCATAACCTTCCCTGTCTGTCCAATAACAGTTCATTGCTGCTGAATCAATATCAGGTCTTTAATCAAACTCATACTTTTGATTTATATTCAGGGTGTTAGACTTTTCATCCTTGGCGTGGTCTCCCTTAACTTTTTGCCTCCGTTTCCCAGGTTGTTGATGTGTGCTGGACTCTGTTTTTGCTGTTTTTGTTACTCTGGGCACTTTACCACTGCTAACCAGTGCTAAAGTGCAAGTGCTCCCATACAAAATGTATATGTAATTGGTTCATCCATGATTGGCATATTTGATTTACCAGTAAGTCCCTAGTACAGTGCACTAGAAGTGCCCAGGGCCTGTAAATGAAATGCTACTAGTGGGCCTGCAGCACTGGTTGTGCCACCCACCTAAGTAGCTCTGTAATCATGTCTCAGACCTGCCACTGCAGTGTCTGTGTGTGCAGTTTTAACTGTAAATTCAACTTGGCAAGTGTACCCACTTTCCAGGCCTAAACCTTCCCTTTTCTTACATGTAAGACACCCCTAAGGTAGCCCCTAGGTAGCCCCAAGGGCAGGGTGCAGTGTATGGTTAAGGTAGGACATATGGTAATGTGTTTTATATGTCCTGACAGTGAAATATTGCTAAATTTGTTTCTCACTGTTGCAAGGCCTGTCCCTCTCATAGGTTAACATGGGGGCTACCTTTAAATATGATTAAAGTGTAGATTGCCTTTGGGAGTGGATAGACATGTGGAGTTTGGGGCCTCTGAGCTAACAATTTTAAAATACATCTTTTAGTAACTTTTAAGATTAAGATTGTGTGTTTGAAAATGCCACTTTTGGAAAGAAAGCATTTTCTTGCTTATACCATTTCTGTGACTCTGCCTGTCTGTGGATTGCCTGTCTGGGTCAGTTTGACAGTTGGACTGGTTGCACCTCTCACTAGACAGTGACACAAAGGGAGTTGGGGTGTAGCCATTTCCTGATGAGCTATCTGTGCTAGGCGGGAGGTGAGGAGTGGTCACTCACACCTGAAAGGGCTGTGCCTGCCCTCACACAATGCAGTCTCCAACCCCCTGGTGAGTGTGTGGGGCTTGGCCTGGGCAAGACAGGATTTCACAATCAAGAGAGACTTTGCTTTGAACCAGGCCTACTTCAAATGAGAAAATGGGTATAAGAAGGGCACTCAAAACCACAGACTTGAGAACACTTCTGGAAACCATGAGGAACCTCTGCCTGGAGAAGAGCTGAAGAGCTAAGGAAGAAGAGCTGCCCTGCCTGTGACTGTACTTTGTGGAGATATCCTGAAGTTTCTGCTTCTGCCTGTGCTAGAGGACAAAGGCTGCACGTTGTGTTGACTTCCTTCTTGTGAAGAACTCTCCAAGGGCTTGATTTAGAGCTTACCTCCTGTTTTTTGAAGTCTCAGGGACATCAAATACTTCTCTCTGCCAGCACCTGGAGTCTCTGTAGAGACTCCTACTCTGCCAAGTAGTGCCCATCCAGTTCCTGGGACCCTGAAAGGAGACGCTGGCAGCCCAAGAGGAAGAAATCCATGCACAGAACGCCGTGCAGGGAAAGGATCGACACGACTCCGATCTGCAGCTGAAACATCAACACGCCTCCGGCTTCCTGGCTGAAAATCGGCACTCGCCTGCAACACGACCCAAAGATCTACGCCCGGGGCTGGAGAAACAACGCACAGCATCGCTGATGGAGGCTGGTGAGATCACAACCTGCGCTGCGTGGATTTCGGATGATTGTGCAGCTGGATTTCTGACGCAAACACCGCTGGACGTGTAAAAACAATGCAAGGCCTGCCCAGACCCGAGAGTGCTGACTGGATTGACGCATTTCGGTCTCCTGCGGAGAGAAGAAACAACACACGCCGACCCGACTAAAGGAGAAACAACTCAAGGTCTCGCTCGTGAGTGAAATCAATGCATCGCAAGCCCTTTTCGATGCACATTCTCCCATGCTGGGTTTTTTATGACGAGCCCAAGGGACATTTTCACGCTAACAGCGTTAGTGCGTGTTTAAAATTACATGAAGACTCTTTTTGCATTTTTTTGTGTTTACTTGACGTGTGTATTTTTGTCGTTTTGGTCTTGTTTTATTTGGATAAATATTCTTCATTTTTCTAAACTTGTGTTGTGTCATTTTGTAGTGTTTTCAGTAAGTTACTGTGTGTGTTGGTACAAATACTTTACACCTAGCACTCTGAAGTTAAGCCTACTGCTCGAGCCAAGCTACCAAGGGGGTAAACAGGGGTTAGCTGAGGGTGATTTTCTTTTACCCTGACTAGAGTGAGGGTCCTTGCTTGGACAGGGGGTAACCTGACTGCCAACCAAAGGCCACATTTCTAACACAAGCCAAGGCTTGTAGAGAACTTTTCAACAGCTACTTATGAGATTACACTCACAGGATGCAGCTTTCTTAATGCAACCATGGTTTGAGGTAAAATTGAGTGCCTTATTATGCGTTAAAGCCATCTTAAGGTCCGAAATATGCTGCATGAGGCGATTCCAGGCTGTCAGTCCATGCAATGCCAGTGGAATGTTTCTCACCTTTAACTAATTATTGTGTGCTTCTAGGCACTCAACATGTTCACTGCCAGAGCTCACTGAACATTCAACTACAGATCACAAGCACTTACCACTGATAGTGGACTTTAGCACATGGTTCAACAACTATGATTTGCTTCTCTTTGGAAATCGGTCAGACAAATGGAAGCACTTATACAACACCAGCTGCTCCAGGAATTAATTCGAAGTGTTCACTTTCAATACAATCGGTAATGGTTGATAATCTCCTGATCTTCATATTTCCTCTTCATATTTCTTGGACTATCCATTTTACTGTTTGCATTTTTCGTACTGTGGCGGCGAGGCCGCTGGTGGCACCTGGGTGTTTCTTTGATGCCGGATCCTGGAATCCCAGAATATGGATTGCCCTGGGATTTAAGAAATGTGAACCTTAAAGATATAATTATTTTGGAGAAATGTGTATGTTTATGCTAATAATCAAGTATCAAAAAAATATTTATGTCCTGAAGAAGTCTACATTAAGTAGACGAAACACATTGGCAGGTTGTATTTATGTGTTTGATGAACTGGCGTATTGATGTGAAGAACATGAATAAATGAAAATATCTGAAAATACCAGATTCTCGTGGTTGATATATTATAGATGGTGCATTGTCAACCTTAGCCGTTATCATATATCATTTGTACACCTATTGGGCAGCAGGTGTATATGGCAGTAGCACATTGGGACTATTTGATTCATAAGCTACTTTTGGGACAACATGGGGGTGCTGAGTTCTGCCCCCTGCTTTCTCGCTTTGTTTTTCGTTGCCACTTTACTGTTCCATTCACACTTGCTCTGTCAATTTCAAACATGCTATTGGCCTGTCTTCTTTGCAAGCTTGCAAACAGGCCATGATATTCTTTATCTTCTGAGGTAATCCTGGACCACATAAGTGAATACAGCTTGGTCCATAACAAAAACTGACTAAGTCCTAAATTTGATGCCATTCTTCTAAAAGTAATTCAGTAATATTATGTCCTCGTTTACAGTCCAACTGTGGAAAGACAAAACCAAAAGCAAGCATGTCACCTCCTACAAACCTGCACGACAGAGCAGCTCCAGTGTTGATTGTTAGATTCTCAATAAAACATCTTCACAGAAACAGTTTAATTTGAGAGCACGTGCATAGCTAATTACTATTATTTCTCAGAACAAATTGTCTTGCCACTCTGCTAAAACTGATATTTTTTCTCCTCAAAATACTTTCCTGGCAACAGAAAAGTGCACCGTTAAAAGCTATGCTTAAGTTTACATTCAGTTCACCTTGAACAATGAATATTCGTATCCCCTACAATCCCAAGGGCTTCTCCTTGAGACATTTATGGGACAGATTTATGAAAAAGTGGCACAGCGCAGTGCTACACCACAATTGGCAGCGCCACACTGTGTCACTTTAGAAATGCAGGGGTGCGCTGTATTTAAGTGAATACGGCGCACCCCTGTGTTGTCCCCTGCACTGGTGCTAAATTCAGCTGCCAGCGCCAACGCAGGCATCCTTGCACCTTCATGCAAGGATGTCTGCCTTGAGGGGTGTTATTGGTTATGTGCGGGAAGGTGTCCCTTCCTGCACATAAACAATCACTAATGGCTCTTTGGCACTTCTGAGTGTGCTGCACAATGCAGCACACACAGAAGTGCCAAAGCGTCATTTTCAAATGATTGTTATTGTGCAGGAAAGGACACCTTCCCGCACGTAAACAATAATTTCTGGCATTTTGCACTTTTTATGCACTGCAGAGTGCAGCACAAAAATAAAAAAACGAGGGGGAATACAAGTAGTCCTCCCCGTTGTGCCCTGGGAGTGGCATAAGATTTTGGCACTGCCTCAGGTTTACAAAATTCCATAAATCTGAGGCAGCATCAAAATGCAATGGATGTTGCTGTGGCACTCCCACAGCAACACCCATTGCACGCCCCTTCCACGCACAGTGCTGCGTGGGAAGGGCCATATGTACAAGGTGACGTTAAGCCACAAAAAGTGGCGTAACGCCACCTTGTAAATATGGCGCAGTGGTTAGCGCCACAGGAGTGTCACGAAAAGTGATGCTCCTGTGGCGCTAGGGGCATTTAACTACGCCCCTTACTCTGGTAACACCAGCGCATATGGAGTTTTCAGCAAGGGTCAGAATTAAGATCTGTCTTTCAAACAGGACTGGTGTGATTATCAAGCAGTGCATTTGTAACTAGAATGCGTTTGACAAGCCCTAGGTACTTGGTGCTCCAGAGTATTTTGTTGAGTAAAATCTCTCCTAAACTCTCTCTGGAACATAAAAAGGATAAAGTCCACAGGTAATATACCTATCGATTCTATTCTCTCGAAAGACGCAATGAGCAAACATTCTACTGAAGGGTGAAACACTAAGGGCCATATTTATACTTTTTGATGCAAAACTGCGCTAACGCAGATTTGCGTCCAAAAAATTAGCACCGGCTAACGCTATTCTGAAGCGCCATGCGGGCGCCGTATTTATTCAATGACGTTAGCCGGCGTTAGCCGCCGGCGCTGCCTGGTGTGCGTGAAAAAAAATGACGTACACCAGGCAGCGCCGGCGTAGGGGAATATGGAGCTTGGGCGCCAAAAAATGGGACAAGTCAGGCTGAGGCAAATTTTTCGCCTCAACCCGATTTGCGCCATTTTTTTCGACTCCCTACCCCCATTGAAATTACTCCTGTCTTAGCAAAGACAGGAGTCATGCCCCCTTGCCCAATGGCCATGCCCAGGGAACTTCTGTCCCCTGGGCATGGTCATTGGGCATAGTGGCATGTAGGGGGGCAGAAATCAGGCCCCCCAATGCCACACAAAAAAAATAAAAAAAATACTTACCTGAACTTACCTTAATGTCCCTGGGATGGGTCCCTCCAGCCTTGGGTGTCCTCCTGGGGTGGGCAAGGGTGGCAGGGGGTGTCCCTGGGGGCATGGGAGGGCACCTCTGGGCTCCTTCCGAGCCCACAGGTCCCTTAACGCCTTCCCTGACCAGGCGCTAAAAAACGGCGCAAAATCGTCTGGACGTCATTTTTTTTTTACCCGCCCACTTCCGGGCGTGAATTTTGTCCGGGAGTGTAAATACGGCGCACATGCCTCGGAGTCAATTTTTTAGACGGGAACGCCTACCTTGCATATCATTAACGCAAAGTAGGTGTCCACGCTAAAAAATTACGCAAACTCCATGGACTTTGGCGCTAGACGCGTCTAACGCCAAAGTATAAATATGGAGTTAGTTTTGCGTCGGAATTGCGTAAAAAAAAACTATGCAATTCCGGCGCAAACAGAGTATAAATATGCCCCTAAATTCCGAAGAGGAGACATTTTGCCTCAAAATGCATTTGCAACGTTTTCATTAAATGGTTGCATTGAGTGCAATTTTATATATATATATTTTTTATCGCAACGTGTTTGTGGAATTTTCACCTTTCCCACTGCCACACAAATTGACAGGCTACCATGAACCAGTGACATTTTGCTCCCCAAAAAAACACCCACAGCTACTAGAGAAGACACCATTGAATTGGCAGATTCCTTCAACCATCAGTCTCGTGGTACACTCGTTGTATTCTTCCTTGAAAACGAAAGTAACCTGACACCACGTTCTTTAAATATGAAAGAATGCCTAATGCTTGGATTTCTACTTGTAAGTTACTTATTGCGCAACTTTTTTATTTTAATTTTAGCAGCAAAGCTATTTCAGAGACCAACTGAATTTTAGTGTGGAAGTAGGTTGTTTTCCAAATGAGATTTATGAGGCTGACGAATGAAATATTGTCCTCTGATGCTGGAAAACACATATGGGATTTGAAACATTCCTAGAAGCAATAACTTTCTTTATGATATACATAAACGTCTTGCTGCCTGCCGGAACACCTTCACTGAAACAGAAGTACCTAAAGTATGCTGAGCTATATATGTTACATTTTCCATTTCTGTTTTCCTTTATTGATTTTTCTGCACTGATTTAGTTGAAGTAGTGACGCCTAGGACATAAACCGCAATCTGACAATGTGGTGAGTGTGCGTGCTTTGTGAACTTTTCCAGAAGGTAAACTTGTGGGCTTTGAACAACATAATGAAAGGACACATCCACCAAGTCTTATAACTCTGGGGCATTAGATAAAAATAGTCTTTCGGGAGACCGGATGACTATCAGGTCATAAAGGGATCAGGATTACCAGGGGCCCAACCTATGGTTGCAGACTCTGTTAATTTTTGTTCTTCTCAAAAAACTTTCATTAGTAGGGATAGCTCCCAAAAGATGTCATTACTTTCCTTTGATTACTGCGTGCCTCGAAAAAGCAATTCAAACCCTTTCTCATGGGTACCTTTTAATGTGCATCTTTAGCCCGCCCTCCTCCACCCCCACACTACAAGCAAGAATATATTATCGGTGACCAGTTACCTTTGATTTTACCAATATTATGACAGTAAGGCCCTGATTTATGCCAAAGAGGCACAGAGCAGTGCTGCGCCAAAAATGGCAGCACAGCGCTACGCCACTTTTGAAATGCAGGGATGTGCCGTATTTACAGGTATACACACTCCAGCATTTCCCTCTGCACCTGCGCTGAATTAAGCCGTCTGCACCAACTCAGGCATCCTTGCACCATAGTGCAAGGGTGTCTGCGTTGGGGGAAAGATTGTTTATGTACAGGAAGGTGAACCCTTGCTGCACATAAACAATCTATAATGGCGATTTGGCACTTCTATGTGTGCATTAAATTGCAGCACACATAGAAGTACCAAAGTGTAATTTTGGAATGATTGTTTATATGCAGGAAGGGACACCTTCCAGCACATAAACAATAATCCTTGGCATTTTGCTTTGAAAAAGCAAAAAATGAGGAGGAATAAAAGCATTTCTCCTCGTTTTGGTCAAGCTAATGCCACCCTTGGTGTGGGGTTAGTTTTTGGCGCTGCCACACATTTACAATTTCTCACAAATCTGGGGCAATGTCAAAAGCAATGGGTGTTGTAGTGGAACACACACTGAAACACCCATTGCCCGCCCCTCTGGCCCATATTTAAAAGTAGGCGTAGCGCCACAAAAAGTCATTGTAAATATGGAGCAGTGGTTAGCTCCACTTTGAGTGTCATGAAAAATCACTCTATGTTGGTGCCAGGGGCTCTTAAATCTGCCTCTAAGTGTAATATGTTGTCTTTCTGCTGCCTGACAGGGGTGTGAAAAGGTGTATGAGCAGACCTCCCACTTAAAAAAATGTCCCCTTGGAAGGAGGGACAGCAGGGGCATAGTTCCAGGGGTGTGTTTGGGGTGTTTCGCCCCCTAATAAATGTATTTCCTGATAAACAGTTGATTACAGTTGCTTTCAGTCGGCTATTGTGTGATGTTAGTCGGATTTCATCAAGAATGTTTACATATACACTTACAAACATGCACACACGATCCCTCCCTCCCTGTTTTGAAAGTCTTCAAAATATTAATTATTTCACAAAACATTCAGTTTTCTCTCTTAGCACCTCTACCAATCCACATTCCTCTCCCATTGCACTGCCCCTTAGGCCCCTCTCATGCACTCCCCTTCTTCTATAATGTATTTAAACATTATATGCCAGCCTGATTGTCGGAAAATATGAAGCTCACATACCCCCAGTCTTACTGGCCAAGCTAAGCCCCTGGTGGGAAGGGTCTTGGCTGTGCAGCTTCATGTCATAAACTGCAAGGGAGGCAATTCTGCTCTCTACAACCCATACCCTCTCTTAAAGACACAAAACCTGCTGACACTAATGCTGATGGCCTGGGGTTGTTTTACACCTCTTACTGGACATCGGATGCTTAGAGTCGCCCAAGAAGAGCTGGAAACCCACTAAGAGCAGAAGTTTCTTCCTGCATTCCCTGCCACAGTGTGATTTCTGCTCTTCATCCAGTGACCCTGTGAAGGTAGCTGATATTATGTAGCACGAGGAGAGTGAGATTGGCAGGTTTAATTTAGGTGCAAGGCCAGTTGTGTCCTAGTATAAAGATAATTTCTGAGAATTTATGCTTCATTCAGGTTCACATTGTGTTTTTTAATTTGCTTGGGCCCAGGTTCTCGAACCTTTCAGGCAGCTCAATGCAGCAAGGCAACTTGCTGCTGTGCATTGCGTAAAAGGAAAAAGCAAAAATGCATCATATCTACTAATACATGGCACACTTCTGCTCAGTCATAGCGCGGTACACTTCGGGCAGCTTAGGTTCAACTCAGGTATTCTTGCTCCCCGGTGCAAGGGTGCCTGATTTATTGGCAGGATAGTTTTGGGGCAGGAAGGAATAACTTCCTCCAAGAAACTAATCCTTTGAGGCATAGTCCTTTTTCTATGTCTGTTGCACAATACAGCACACATGGAAAGAGGAAGTAATAAGGAGAAATGAAGGAATTTCTCCTTGTTATGCCAGGCTCGGAAAGGCATACCATTTTGATGCAAACATAGGTTTTCTACCTTTAGGGCATTCATATATATTAAAATACATGGATGGATGCTTGGGAACATCCATGCTCAACCCATGTAAAGCCTACTTGACACAGTGTAATGCAATGCAGCTCACAGCTCTGAGAAAGAGAAGAAGGAAAACAGCTACCTACTTGAGTTGGATGCTTGCCAACTGTAAGATATTATACAGAATTAATCAGAGACTAGTTCACATAATGTTTTTGTGCATTTTAGCAAACTCCCTACATAGCAACAAAGCTTCACAGAAAAGTGAGAAGAGAAATGGAAAGGAGGTTTTGTGATGAAAGAAGAGTTAAATACCCTTAGGTATTATCTGTGAAAATACAACTTTGAGTTGAGTTCAGGCCAATTGCATCATAGTTTTAAATGGCGCTGCAGGTGCAATGAAGTAGGGGCTGAATGCTCTCTATGGCCCCTTGCACCTCACTTATGAATGTTTTACCCACCCATGGATTGAAGATTCAATGTGAACCCCTTCTGTTAGCATTATAGCCTCCATACCCTGGCTGCAATACTGTATGGCAAACAGAAGCAGAGGTTAGCTCATGTGTCTGCACATCTTCTTATTCTGCTTCTTGGACAAGTCTGTATTTTATGAGGCTTTGGGATACCTTAGGAGCAAAGAGAAAGATAAACAAACATTAGGAATACCAATTTCCTAATTGTGATTATCTCAGAATTGTAAATAGGCAATCAGTAATCCTAACATATTATTTTTTCCCTAAATAGAGATTTCCAATAGGTTGCAATTCGACCTACCTCATGAACATTAATGAGGTAGGACCCAATTGGCGATCCATTAGGAATCACAGCCATCAAGGGGTGGTGGCCTGCTGAGGTTGTTGTGTAGCCATTTTAGTTATAGCTCCATGCACGTTATTTTAACATACTAGGCCTGCCGCTGTGCACTTTAACCTAGATATATTTTATTCGGCTTCGCTTTATTACTGTTACAATAGCCATTTTTACGGTCTTGTTTTTTTTCTCTATCTAACTGTTTTTGTCTAGGCTAGCACTCTGTTCTCAAACAAGACATTCTTGCTCACTTTGTGCTTCTTCCAAGGCTGCAGTAAGATAGGTTGCAGGTGAACGTGAAATAAAGTTTTGTCTCTGATATTCATAGAAAAGACACATCCTTACGTGGGGACATTTTCTTAGATCAGCTGTTTTATTATAAAAACACTTCCCTGTCCCTTACAGGTTAGGGGGAGATTCCAGCCAGAGAACCATGACTGTATGCTGATTGCTGAACGCTTCACTAAAGCTGCTTATGCTGACTTCAGGCCCTTGCTCAGGTATGGAGATGATGTCTTCCCAGGGGAACCTGAAGGGCAGAATTAAAGCTTAACACGCTTTGCTCCATTATAGCCTAGGTAGGAATTAGTCTATTGACTCTAGTGAAAATATGGTAGCGTTATTTCTATGATCCTTGTCACTATTTTAATCTTGTCATGCTGTATCGTTCTGGTTATTGCAGCCCATGCTTTGCTATCTAAAATGCAGTTGCTTCATTAAAACATTATTGAAACATATACTGCCTCTGTTTGTCATTGTGTATGTGAGACCAATGTAATCGAGAGAAACGGATGAGACCTGAGTGACCACAGTTTCCCTGAGAAATCAATTATGTAATGTGCTCAGCTGCCCAATCATTCCGCCCTTGGGTGGAGATGTGGCACTACTAGTTAGCCAGAGCAAAACCCAGATTGGAGCGACAGGTGCCCCCTGTAGTGGGTGATACTCAGTCTCCCACACCTCAGGCGATTCTGCTGCTCAAAATCAAGTAGTCTCATTAGAATAATGATAGCCTATGCAACAAGGTCAGCAGACCACCATGTCTGTCATTGCGTTTTAATAAAGCAGTTTTTTATTAAACATGCAGCCCGTTTTCATTGAAGGAAAACAGGATGTGTTTAAAAAGAAAATAATGAAACTGTGAAGTTTCACTTCCTAAGAGTAGCCAGTGGGCCGTGGGACCACTGCCTACTTATAAAAAAGTTTTTTTTCAACGTTCGTAAAGGGGAAGGGGCCCACAGGGGACCCATTCCCATTTACAAATGGATTACCACCACTTTAAAAAAATGATGGTAAAATATTAGTGGTTTGCAATTCAGTCGCAAACCAGTAATACATACCATACTGATTCAGTATTTGGAAGGGGCGCTTAAAACACTCCCCTTACAAATACTGAATAGCATATGCGAATTGCAATTCGGTAACAAGTTACTGAATTGCATTTTGCATTTTGAACATTTGAAAAAAAAAAATCCAGTTGCAAAAGGCCTGATTCTGGGACTTAGGCAATTTGATATTAGAAAAATGCTTTGTGTGACTGGAGGTGCCTATGTGCTGCTCCCCATGCACATTTACTACATATGTCAGCAGTAAGGGAGGCATGAAAGGGAGGAATATCTCATATGCCTGGTCTGTATGAGGCATGGCTTCTACTTCATTTTTTGCAATGCAGTAAATTGGTTAAAAGTACGAGCCCCTGAGCAACTTCACTACTGCTGGTGTAAGGTTTCATGTGAGTAAGATACAGGTGTCTACAAGCAAAACATACCCAGGTATTCTGCAATTTAAGTGGCCAGTCAGTCTATCGGGGGCCTGGTGCCAGCCAACCCACTTGCTTCAAAGCTTTTATGCCTTGCCAAGTTCCCCATCTCACTTTCATGTGTATTTTCATGCCTTTCATGAGGAGAAGGCAGGTCCTACTGAGCAGCACTTTAAAGCCAAGGCTCATTTTTTTGGCCTGACTGAGAAGGTAAAATGCCTTTACATTCTATCTGATTTGATTTGTTGAAGGCCATGGAGATATGGTGAAATCCCCAGCATTCTTCTAGGAGGGCCCTCCACACTGCTCATTACTTTCAGACCCAATAGGGTCACCAGCTTCACTCTGCACAAAAGTGCAGGTCTCGCAGCTCATTAGTAGCTGCTTGCTTGAAGAGTAATGAGGAGGGAAAGAAAGAAGTATAGTGACACAGGAGGAAGGAATAGAGGGGAGGAGGGCAAAGAGGAGGTTAGTTGAGAAAGGGAGAAAGTAGAGTGAAGGTAGGAAGGAACAAGAAGGGGAACAAAAGGAAGAAGTACGAGCATGATGAAAGAGGAAGAGGAAGGAGGATTTCATAGGGTAAGAAATGAAGCAAGAGAATAGAAAATAATGGGATCAGGGAAAAAGAGATAGGAATATAGGATAGGGAGGAATAGAGAAGAAGACATAAGTAAGAACAGCTGGGAAGAAGGAAAGAACAATTGTGAGAAGAAAGAGCAGAGGAAGCAAGACAAGAGAAGAAAGTTAAAAAGACATAATGGCGGGAAAAATGGAAGGAGCCAGACGAACAATGAGAGAGATGAAGAAAGGAGGACCATGGTAAAGAGGAGGGGTGAAAAAAATTAGTATACGACAATGTTTTGTAAAATGCATCTTTTTTTAAAAAATGTCTTGTGGAGGAGTACCCTCTCTCACGTCCCCTTCAAAAGATTTTGCTCACTTGCCTCATTTGATTGCTCCATGCAGTAGGAGATCTGGTTTGGCAACATTTGTCAGGTCTGTTTTTGGATTCCAGTCCAGCTCTGTGAGTCGTTGACCTTCTTGCACAATGCAGACCATCATATTTGGATACTGCGCTGTGTTGAACGAAAATTTAGTAAATATGGGCCTATATTTATACCTTTTGACGCAAACCAGCGCCGGCGCTGGTTTGCGTAAAAAATTTTACCGCCAGCTAACGCCATTCCTACGCGCCAGGTGAGCACCTTATTTAAGGATTGACGTTAGCCGGTGCTGCGGGCTGGTCAGAGAAAAAAAAGACTCAAACCAGGAATCGCTGGCGTAGGGAAAAATGGGGGTTGTGCCTCAAAAAATAGTGCAAGTCAGGTTTGAGTCAAAAATCATGGCTCAAACCGGACTTGTGCCATTTTTTGACACCCAACCCCCATGGAAATGACTCCTGTCTTAGCAAAGACAGGAGTCATGCCCCCCCCTGCACAATGGCCATGCCCAGGGGACCTTAGTCCCCTGGGCATGGCCATTGGGCACAGTGGCATGTAGGGGGGACCAGATTAGCCCCCCATGCCACTTTAAAAAAATAAAAAAGATACTTACCTCTACTTACCTGTACTTACCTGGGATGGGTCCCCCCCATCCATGGGTGATCTCCAGGGGTGGGCGAGGGTGGCAGGGGGTGTCACTGGGGGAAGGGAAGGGCACCTCTGGACTGCTTCCATGGTCAGAGACCATGGAAGTGATCCCACAGGTCCATTAACGCCTGCCCTCACCCAGGCATTAAAAAACTGTGCTCATCTGACTGTGCGCCGTTTTTTAATGCCAGCCCCCTCCTGTGCGTCAAAATAGCGCGGGAGTATAAATAAGGCGCACAGGCCTTAAAGTCATTTTTTGGACGGGAACCCTGCATGTCATTAACGCAAGGTGGTTTTCCACATCCAAAAAATTACGCACACTGAGGATTTTTTACGTCCGCGGGGTCGGGCGTCATAGTATAAATATGGGGCAAGGTTTGCGCACATTCGGCGCAAACAGAGTATAAATATGCCCCATGGTCTTTAGTGTTTCTAAGCAATGCCACTGATAAAACATCTTGCTAAAAATAAATTTTAAGTTGGTGCTGTACAAGAATCTGGGTAAATCGATAATTCATACATTTAATCATTGAATCATTCGTCAATCTACATTTCCAATCCTAAAGCAAAGTTAGGTAATTGTAGCTGCCTCCCTCCTCTGTTCGAGAAGGTGGATTGATACCATAGACCTAGCTAAACCGTAATCGTGTCTTTGCTATCCAGGACAACCTCAGAGCAGCCAGAAGGTGGCTAAGTCATTTACACACTGGACAATTTCATGGAAAAACTACCTGCAGTGATTGCCATAAGGGAATCTCATATTTACCCAGTACTACCAGGTAGATATGCCAAAAATATGATTAATATACATCTTTGTTGCAGCCATGCTGTTTTCATGAATAGCGTTTAGTCAGCCCACCAGCTCTTCCATGCAGCCTTCATTAATCATACTCAAATAGTAATGTAACCGAATGTTTCCATAAACAGCAAATCAGTGAGGTTTCTGTAGATGGGATACATGTGCACTAAAGTGGGGCTTTTAGAGGAGAATTTTTGTGGTGACATGATTAATTCTAAAACAACTTCCTAGTTAAAATATTGAACATTTTACGGAATATAACAATTTTCTGTAAAACCGTCAATGCTCATGAAGGTGTTTTTGCCATTCATTGCATGAAGTTGCTTTTTTTCACGTTAGTCAGACGTTAGTCAGGGAACATAAAATATATAAATCACGCACCACAATCTGAATGAGAGAAGGCGCTTGATTGGCTCCAGGCGCTTTCGTATCGAAATGACCAGGTAAGAATTACCAGCAAATACAAAAATAACATTTAAACTGGGTTGCACATTTTTATTAGTAGTATATAAATGTTTTAACAGAGTTACTGTTCCATTCTAAAACAATTTAAAGAATGAATAAACATGATTTCTCAATGTCTATTGGTTTGGCTTTTGAATAGCAGATTTTTTCCAAGCTTCACAGATACACAGTACAGGTATAATATGGATAAGTGGAATGCAGACCTCTCTGTGACAGATAAGATGTACGAAGCAAACATTGCTATGAGAGTCAGAAGAAAATGGCCTCAAAACTCCCAGGATGTGGGGGCATTAGATTTTTTGGTTTTCAGAAATTGCTTTCGGAGTTTTTTCTGCAAAATCAAAAAAACCTTAAAGCTTGGATAACTGGCCATCAGAACTGATGGTGACCAAACACTAAGGGGGTCATTCTGACCCCGGCCGGCGGCAGAAGCCGCCGGCCTGCCTGGGACCGCCAGAATACCGCTGCGCGGTCAGAAGACCGCCGCGGGTATTCTGGGTTTCCCGCTGGGCCGCCCGCCCGCCCGCCAGCCAGCCCACCAGCCCAGCGGGTAACACCCTTCCATGAGGATGCCGGCTCCGAATGGAGCCGGCGGAGTGGAAGGGGTGCGACGGGTGCAGTTGCACCCATCGCGATTTTCAGTGTCTGCATGGCAGACACTGAAAATCTTTGTGGGGCCCTGTTACGGGGGCCCCTGCAGTGCCCATGCCATTGGCATGGGCACTGCAGGGGCCCCCAGGGGCCCCACGACACCCCATACCGCCATCATGTTCCTGGCGGCCAAAACCGCAGGGCAGCGGGAAACCGGCAGTACACCGCCGGTTTTCCGTTTCTGACGCGGCTGTACCGCTGTGGTCAGAATGCCCATGGGAGCACCGCCAGCCTGTTGGCGGTGCTCCCGCAGTCGTTGGCCCTGGCGGATTTTACCGCCAGGGTCAGAATGACCCCCTAAATGTTTGTACATTGAAAGGAAGTACTACGGCAGCTGTTCCTTTCAATGCACAGAGATGACCGTTGGCCCAGCAGTCATCTCTAAATTTAGCAGAGGGTAGTCTGTTAGGATGGTGGACATGATATCCTCTGCTCTCCTGGTGGACAGAGTACCGTCCATCCAAATTGAACACCACAACTAGAAGTAAAACTAGACCCTGGCATAAAATCAATGTAGAGTCATTTTCCAAAGAGTTTAAGTTCTTTTTACCTGAGACCCAGACCCCAAAGAAGCCCTTGAAGAATTTAATAAACCCTTAATCACAGCCTTTGACTGTCTTGCCCTGTCACGAAGCAGCCCTTTAACTAGGTTTAGGACTCCTGCCACATGTTATTCCACATAACATGTTAAAAAAAAGCCCATTGCAAAAAATTAGAACGGCGTTGGAGCTCGAGTAAGGATCTTTCTGATAAAACAATATATAAATCCACCGTCAATGTCTATCACAAAAACATCAAACTAGCTTGTAAAACCTTGACTACTCAACAAATCAATCTATCAAGAAACTCATTCAAGGCACTATACAAAGCCTTGAATGAATTTACCAACCCACAGGCTTGCAATCCTGACCTCCCCGAATCACAGTATCTGTGTGATTCTTTAGCTGATTACTTTGGCCAGAAAATATTAATGTTAATTTTTTTAAACCTGTCAACCAAGAATACCCTGACCCTCTTTCGATTTCCCCTCTACACAGACCCTGAAGATTTACCTAATTTTAATTTATTTGCCCATGAGGAAACCGCTAAGAGCCTCAAGAAAGAAAAGTATGGCTCTCCTACAGATGTCAGCCCCCTCAAGAATAGCTGCTCTACTCGCAGAATCTTTGGCACCCACTAACTGTTCTCTATTTAGTCAATCAATCACCACAGGGACTCTTCTACTGACTTTGAAAGAAGCACTAGTAAGGCCCATTCCAAAAATTTCCATCTCTCGGCGGCGGATTTATCCAACCACAGGCCCATCTCTCTTCTTACTGTGCTAAGCAAAGTTTTGGAGGTGCATATTAACAACCAACTAACTACCTACCTTGAGAAAAACTGTATTTTAGATCCCTCTCGATCTGGCTTCCACTCTGCACAATGCACAGAAACAGCACCAGTGGCAGTAACAGCCTACATCAGACTGGCCCTTGACCGAGACACGTCAGCAATGCTGGTGCTGTTAGACTTATCCGCTGCCTTTGATATGGTGTCACATCCGAAGCTGCTACAGAGACTGCAGGACTGTGACATCCAAGGGATGGCCTTAAAATAGCTTAAGGACTACCTAGGTACCAGAACACAAACAATCTCATTAGATCCTTTTAAATCATCATCTAAGCAGATCGACAAGGGAGTGTCACAGGGTTCCTGTTCGACCCCTATGCTTTTCAATATTTATATAGCCCACCCCCCCAGCACAATATTTTAGAATGCATGGCCTGGAGATCCATTTCTAATCAGATGACACACAGCTGGCTATCCCTTTAACAAAGATCCAGTTACCACTAAGCAGTGCTTCATATCCAAAAAAATGCTGTTTACATTGTCTCTCAATTGCCTTCAACTGAGTGCAGCTAAAACTGACATAATGCTGTTTGGAATAGCACAACAGTTCTGGGCAGATGACTGGTGGCCAGTCGACTGGACCCAGCACCCATTCCCAAACAGGTAGTAAAGAAATTAGTCCTATGACTGGATTACAAGCTAACTATGAAAGAGCAGGTCTCTTCTATGACGGGTACTTGCTTCCACACTTTGCGAATGTTAAAGAAAGCCCTCCCATTTCTAACTTTATCAGACAGAAAAACCTTAGTTCAAAGACTCATAAGTAGTCGTTTGGATTACTTCAATGCCTTGCTAGCCTCTGCTAACTTGCAAAACTTCAAGAAGTTCAATATACAGCCGCCCAACTTATAGGCAACCAACCATCCAGCTCAGCCTCATTGCCCCTGATTAGAAAAAGAACAATCTTTAAAACTTGCTGCCTTACTCATAAAGCTCTCACGAGCCGCGGCCACACCTACTTCTCCCAGAAACTCAAAATTTACTGCCCGGTGAGACTTCTGGGATCTAGTGATAGATCACTCCTCATGATTCCTTGTGGAAAAAAATCCAAACCAGGAGGTAGAGCCTTCTCTTACTTGGCCCCAGTCTACTGGAACAAGCTACCATATGAAATCCAAAACTGTACGGACCATCTCTCTTTCAGGAAAATGCTCAAGACTACTCTTTTCTAACTTTGCAAATCGTCCTGCTGGCCTAGAAGAGCCGAGACACCCCCTCCTGAGGTGATTTGTGCACTACAATAAATGATGATAACATAACAAATTCTGAACCAGGCCCAAAGTGCAGGAGCCCAGAATGTTGTTCAAAAGCACCTGACTGGTGCTACCAAAATTGAGGGATGCTGAATACCAAAGCTTTGTTTTGGAAGTGACCATCCTTTGTGTGGTATTCCCCCAGATTTTTTCTTTCACTACCCTATTGTTAATGAGCATATTTTTGTTAGCATTAGAACTCCATACATTTTACTCCTTCTAACCAGTGGTAAAGTGTTTGTACTCTACCTTCCAAACATGATTAAATTGGTATTCCCTAATTGACATATTTGATGTAGTCATAAGTCACTAGTAAATGGTATTACCTGTACTCTAGGCCTGTAAATTAAATAGGAAAAGCAGGCTGCAGCACTTATTGTGCCACCCACTAAAGTAGTACTGTAAAACCTGTCTTGAGACTCTCACTGCAGCCAGCCTGTAGTGCAGTTTTAAACTGCGATTTTGACCTGGCAAAATATACCTTTTGCAAGTCCCAACATTTCCCCTTTATTACTTATGAGTCATCCCTAAGTTAGGCCCTAACAGCTCATTGGGCTGAGTGCATGGTATTTAAAAAGTAGGAACTGTGTAATCAAGTTTTATGTGTCCTGGCAGTGAAAAGCCCCACCAGGACTCATCCTACTTGACCTCTCGGCAACTTTCTACACAGTCTCCCATCACACCCTGATAAGAAGACTCCACGAAGCCGGCATCAGAGACAAGGCCCTTGACTTGATCCAATACTTCCTCCCTTGCAGAACGCAATGAGTGAGACTCAACCCTTTCCTCGCAGATCCCAAACCCACCACCTGTGGAGTTCCCCAGGGATCCTCCCTCAGCCCCACACTGTTCAACATCTAAATGACCCGCTAGCCACCCTTGTCAGAATGAACATCATCTCCTACGCCGACGACACCCAACTCATCCTCTCCCTCTCCAACGAATTTGACAAGGCCAGACACAACTTCCACGAAGGCATGAAAGCAGTCGCCAAGTGGATGAGAGACATCTGTCTTCAACTCAACACAAACAAGACAGAAATACTCATCATGGGCCCTCAACCCAACGCATGGAGCAACTCCTGGTGGCCACCCACCCTCGAAAACACGCCCACCCCCGCCAGCCAAGCCCGCAACCTTGAAATCATCCTTTACCCCGACCTCAGCATGAACCATCAAATCAACTCAGTCCCCTCCACCTGCTTCCGCACCCTCCGCCTCCTATGCAAGACCTTCAAATGGATCCTTCTCGAACATAGGAAGACCGTCACACACGCCCTCATCACCAGCAGACTGGATTACGGCAATGCACTCTACACCGGTATCAACAAAAAACTCACCCGCAAATTGCAAAACATCCAGAACGCACCTGCCAGACTGATCCTTGACCTACCCTGCCACTGCCACATCTCGCAACACCTACATACATTGCATTGGCTCCCCATAGAGAAAAGAATCACTTTCAAGATCAACACCCATGCACACAAAGCCCTTCACAACACAGGACCAGCCTACCTGAACCAGCGACTCAGCCTCCACGTGCCAACAGGGCCATATGCTCAGCCCAGCTCTCTCTCACAGAAGTACCCTGCATCAGGAAAACCAGAACAGGAGGACGCTCCTTCTCCTACCGCACAGCCACCGCCTGGAACGCCCTACCCATCCACATCAGAAATGAAGACATGGCTTTTTTAATCCACCTCACCGATACATGCTACACTCCCCCCCCCCCCCCAGCGCCTTCAGACCCTAACAGGTGAGTAACTGCGCTTTACAAACACTGATTGATTGATTGATTGATTGAAAAACTGAAAAGTCATTTTTCACTGAATCAAAGCCAGCTCTCAGATATTCTAACAGTGGATTACCTTTAATAAGTGATAACATCAGTTTGGGAGCAGTTATAAAATTGCTTCTTCTGCTCATTTGAATTGTTCTTTCAAATCCTCTTTATTGGTAAAATCGGATTTTGAATTACTGATCTGAAAATGCTACTTTTAGAATGTTGGCATTTTCTGCCTAAAGCAAATGTGCCTTTCTGCCAGTGTCTATGGTCACATGACTGGTAATGGCTGTTCAGTGTTGTGATGTGTATTCCTTCCAGATTTTCGGCAAAAGGGCCTTGGGAGATTGGATGGTGTTCCTCTCCTGAGCAGGATGGCCTGGGGAGATTATACCCCATCATTTCCAGAGTTTCAAAGTTTCAAAGGGTGGCATGAGAGCTCTATCCAGCCCCTTTCTGACTTCAGAAGATGCCTACACTGCCACTGGCAAATGCAGCTCACACCTAGTCCTGCCTGCCGTTTGTTTCCCTAGACAGACTGGAGCCAAACCCAGGGAAAGTGTAAGAATTGACCAGAACAAGGTGAGGGTGTCCCCCCATACACAAACTGGTACTGGGTACAAAGGTGGCACCCCCAGAGCCTCTAATCAGAACATTCCTGGGCCTTTAGAGAATCAGAAGAAGGACTGCCCTGCTAACTGAAGCCTGAAGAAAAAACAGACCTTCTTGCCAGGACCCCAGACTCCAAGGGTCAGTAGGCTACCCTCTTGTTTGAGCTACAGAGACACAACACATTTCCAGAGGCCTTTCCCTGCAACTTTTCAGAAAACCAGAACCAACTGAGCCCTGCTGCTGGCCTCTGCTGGAGTTAGACCTAACCCAGAAGAGGTCACAAGAGGTCAGAGTTGTGGCCCTTGGCTGGTGTTATAATGTATTCCTCTAATTCTAAAACTGTGAGATCTAGCCTAGGCTCTGTACTCTTTGTGTCAAAAATAACTCTCCATCGAGGCCTATGTGGAAGCTGCATCTGACTGCTGGTGAGACCTTCCCAGAAACAGACCCCGGACTGTGCTGCCCAAAGCTCTTTGTGTTGACAACAACCTCCCTGTGTTTCCCGACAAAGCAAAGTTCTGATCATTGACTATCTCTTTGCACCTCCAATGACCGCACCAGCAATGTGAATCTCCAAGCGAGGCCTGGGACTTCAGCAACCAACCATTGAAAAGCTCATCTCTGGCTCTAGCCTGCAGCCCAACTGCTGATGACCTTGTTGATGAGAGTTTCCAGTGTGAAATTGTACTAAGTTAGAAGGTTAATTTTCTACCAGGGCGAACCTGGTTCCTGTATCCGACCCATACTCTGTTGCAGTCTGCTTTACCATCTGACTTTGACCAGACCAGCACAACCTGATAACCATGATTGGCTTTGTGCTTTTTGGTGCTATTTCTATGAAAATTTAAAAAACTATAATCTATGGTTCTTCTGATTAGATTTTTGTTTTTTTGGTGCTGTTTCTATTTCTTAGAATTTTTTCTAGCTTTCTAAATTGGTTTGGTATTTTTCTTGTGTTATGTTTTCACTTTACTATTGTTTGAGTACTATATAAATACTTTGCATATCACTTTACATATTGCCTCTAAGTTAAATGCTGTTGTGCCAAGCCACGATAGGGTTAAGCACAAATTTATTTAGTGACTTTAGTGGTTCACCCTGACAAGGATTGTGTTTATTACTTGAGTGGGGCTCTCAACCCTCTTAACTAATTCCCAATTTCTTAAACTGTGTATCTATACATGATCTTGCACATCATGTCTTTTCATCCACCACGCTTCTCCCCCACTTATTTCTTTCTCAGAGCTTCTTTTGCTTCCTTCTTCTTTCTACTTTTTGTATTTTTCTCTCTCTTGTTCTGGATCAAAGTCTGATAATCAAAAATATGTCCTAATCCCCAAAAATGAGTCCCAGTGTCCACAACTGCAACCACCAGCTCAAATTAAGCACTGAACAGCCCATTAACACACAAGCATGCTCATACACAAACATTCAAACCCACACGCACACACATAATAGGTACAAGACAGGAAGCAGCAGTGAACACTTTACACATAGAAATAGGAGCATTATTTTAAAGGCGAAAGGGTGAAATAACGATAGGGCAGCGGTCTTTAATATGTGGTCAACGGATTCCTGGGGGTCCACAATACCTACTCAGGGGATTCTGAAATGTTCAGAAAGTTATTAGGCTGTATATACATAAAAAGGCAACATGTAACACTAGATATTTAAATCACTTTGCAAATGTCAAGGAATTTGATAATGGGAGACACAAAAGCAGGAAATGAGAAGAGGAGAGAATCAGATAGCAAGTAAGAAGAAAGAGGGAGGGAGGGAAGCTGAGCAAAGGAATGAAAGAAAACACTGATATTCCCTAGACACAGTTTACTGAACTAACTGTAACTAGTGTCCTCACCATGCATCAGTGATGTTATGTTAGGTTATATTATTGTTACGTAACAAATATTTCTAGAACGCACGTTAACCAAATCAGTTTCTTGCCGTTGAGGTAAATAAAATATAGCATGCAACAGCTCATTATTCATAATCCAGCCCAAAAAGCCACATTTTTAGGAGCTTCCTAAATACAGTGTAACAGGAAGTCAACCTGATTTCCAGAGGAAAAGAATTCCACATGAGGGAATCCTGGAGCCACTCATTGTCTTTTTTTTAAAGGTGGGGATAGTAAGAAGATTATCATGCGAGAACCTTATGTTACCTATAGGGATATGTTTTTGTATGTGGTTATTTATAAAAGTAAGACTTCCAGTCTGGAGTGATTTAAAAATGAGGCACCCTGCCTTAAAGATGGAGCGCTGTTCTACAGGCAGCCAGCGCAAGTTCTTCACTAAGGGGGTGATGTGACAATTATGGGGTTGATGAAACAACAGCCTAGTTGCTTGATCTTGGACCAACTGGGGTCTGTGGTTTAGACTCCAATGTGGTGTTAGGTTAGCAAAAACACTGCATCATATTTACAAAGTGGTGCAATGCACACATTCCACCACTTTGTAAATCCTTGCGCCACATTATGCCTGCACCTGGCATAAAGTATGCAAGAGGGGCGTTCTGACATTAGAAGGCCTGCGAAAATGGCGCAGTGGAATCTACTAGATTCCACTGCATCCTTTATAGCGTCATTTTTAAGGCCTGCCTAAGACAGGAGTTAAAATGAGGCTCCCATTATTTTCAAAGAGCCTCCTGTCACTTTGCAGGATCAGAGTCATTATTTTTTGTGCTAATCCTGCAAAGCACCAAACTAGCATCAAAATGTATGACTCGAGTTCCCTAACGTGTGCTATGGTGCATCGTATCATAAATATGACGCACACATGGTGGCAGTAGGGGGGACACAATGGGGCACAAGGAAATGACATGATGCACCACCTTTCATGAATTTGCCTCTTAGGGAGACCCAGATACTAGGAGTTAGCCTAATCTAATCTAGGAAAGACCAGTGCAATGACAATCTTTGTAAGAGCCTCAAAAGATAGACGTTTACTGTTCTTTCTGATTTTCCTAAGTGGTAAAAAACATGAGGAAATCGCAGCCCCTATTTGAGGTTTCATGGTCAGATTGGCATTGATCAGAACGCCAAGGCTTGTAACTGAATACTTGGGCAGAGGGTGAGAGGTGGGGCAGAGATGATGTCACCAATGATGTCATTTCAGATGTCATCACTGATATTGAACATCATAAGTGTGTAATATTTGATACCATAAACAGTTTTTTTTAAAACAATTACTCAGTGGTGATAACCACTGAGAAAATTAGGGTTAGCCACATCTTTCCAATGAAGGCACAGTTAATGATTTTTTACAACTTTTGATCCCGTACGCAGATTTGCATCAATTTGCCAATGCTTGGCATAGTCAGCCAAGGTCCAGCAATCTAACATGATTTGTTGTACGGAACTGTTCAGAGAAAAACAGGTAAAGAAGGATTGGAAAAAGATGTGTTTCCCCATTTTATATCCTACAGGATATTTTGCTCACGTCTACGTTGCAGAATACTGAACAGTTTTACACCATACTTAGCATGAAAGTAGAACTATACTCAGAAAGCATACTTTGTTGGTTTGGTGTAAATCCGCTCAACAATTTTGAGATATAAGCATTCACAAATGTTTTTGAGAGAGCTTTAAAAGGTTAACACTGTTGTGTATCTATGCTGTTTGAGATTTGTGGGTCCTCTGCAAGTCCAGAAATTCAAACAAAGGAATCCAATTAGATGAGGGAGATTTTTTCTTCCTATCTTCCCTTTATGATCCACGTTTCCGGAGTAGGAATAGTGGGTTTGAGTGGTCTAAATGGCTGTGCAAGAGAAATATATCTCTTGCAGTGAACATTTCTGAGCATGGAGCAAAGTCCCTCAGTCCTAAAAAACATAAATACATAAAAATGCCAAATAAGTGGGCTGGGTGAGCACAGCAGTAGTGGGGTAACCTGCAAAGGGGTTGCAATTGGGTTAAAATAAAAAAAATTAAAAGGTGTTGAAGGATCTGCAGTATTTTCAGATTCCAGATCCTTAAAATGGTGCCCTGGCTGCCATCGTAGGGGTCAGTGAACGATAAATTCTGAAAAGGTACCTCGGACCAAAGGCAAGCTTCATGCCTGGATACCATATACACAGGGCAAGCTTCTCTGACTCAAGTGCTGCTTTTCCTGAATTCGAGGATTAGAATCCATAATAGTTAAGTTTTTAGGGGCGGGGTACTATTGTTTTTAGGAGCGGGGTGGGGAGATCGGGGAAGTTAAGGTTTGAGGGGTGAGGGTGGGGAGATCAGGGTAGTTTTGTTTTTAGGGGCGGGGTGGGGGGTCTGATGTTTTTAGGCCGGGTGGGGGAGGTCAGGAAGGGTTTAGGGCTCAGGGTGGGTGGGAGCTATCTGGGGTAGTTTTGTTTTAGGGTTGGGAGGTCGGGGTAGTTTTAGTATTAGGGGTGGAGTACTTCTGGGCCTTAGGGCAGGTGGGTGGTGGCATGCTAGAACCACACATGCCATTCCCATGCCACGAAAAATAATTGTAAAGGCATGCGTGGTAAAGGCATTCGTGGTAACAACGCGGTAGTTGTTCTGACCGTGTTGTTCAGACGTGGTTCCAGCACTCGTTGATCCATCATACATTCATTTTAGAGGGGCCTAGCCAGCTACAACCTTCTGCCTTACCCTGCTGTAGCATTGGGACTTAGACAAAAAATACAACTGTTGACTTGATATAGAGTGAGGGAGATGCAAGCTAGGCCCTCCAGCCTTCCCTGGGCACTGAACCCTGCTTGTGACCCATCCCTAAACGAGTATCAGGGTCCTCAGTTCACACTGTGCATTGTGTCTCACATGTATATTTGCACTGTGAATTTTGTTTGTTAATTTAACCTTTTTCATGATTTGCAAAAAAGGAAAAAAGGATATTGAATATTCAAAAAATTGTGGAGCTAACCATGAGTTCACAAATCTGTGGATCAACATATGGATCTTTGGATCCTGCGAGAGAGACAGTGATATTTTTTCTACTTTTTAGAACAGTAGTTGCTCCAGTGGGGCTCCCTCACACCCTTCCTGGAGATACTCCTCAAGTCCTTTTAGATCTCCTCCATCATTTTCTTCAAGACACTGCCTTCAAGGCCTAGCACATTTAATGGCCTCTGCAAAGAAAGCTTTTAGTTTCTGTCAGTCAATGAGATCATTTGTTTTCTTACCCAGACGCCAGCTGCACCCAGACATTATTCTTTGCCATTCCCGTTCATCCTTCAAAGTCTATCTCACACATTTGGAATTTCATATTTTTCAACAATTAGTCAGCTATTTACACTAAAACAAACTAAAGAATTGTTCTGAGTAAAGATTTATTTTCATGGCAAATTTTGTGTATTACGTACAGCAGGTTTTGCTGTAGTAAAGAGTTTTCTATGAGAGTTATAATAGAAAACACTCTATATTCCACCCTTCTTTCGCTCCCACACATATCTACACAAAACCTGGGTGCAGAAAAAGCCAATTTTGCTATTCAGTTGAAACGTTTCATGCTGATTCGTTGAACAGTGCCAGAGTTATAAGCAATCAACAACTGCCTTTTCCATTGCAACTGAGAGCTAACTAAAACTACATACATTTTGAATCTACATATAAAATTACACACTGGCAATTGCCACTGTGTAGTTATGGTTCAGACGCACACATTTTGACAATTTATTAGCTTAGTCAGCAAAGCTTCACCGTTCCACGTTTCATGATCCTTTGTCCATGGAATAAAAGTAGAACTTTTGCAGAACTTTTGCAGAACTCGGTGGAAAGTTACTTCATCTTTTAGTTTTGTAAAATATTGCATATATGGGGGCAGAAGTTGCTGATGCCCAAGCCAAAGTAGGGGATTCTCAAAGTTTCATCTTTGATTGAAAAAGTTGCTTAAATTGCAAGTCATATTTTTAACTCACGAATCCCCAAAACCTAAAAGGGAGGCTATGGACCGTAATGCCTGTGGAAGTAACACTGTGCCAGCCTGTCATGTTAGATGTGAATTTGCAAGTAAGAAAACCAACTTGTGAGCTAAAATATACACATAGGTGTGAAACCTGCACCAGATTTGTGAATCCAATTTAGGATTCACAAATCCCAAAAATGAAATTTAAAAGGAAAGGCCTGGCCAAATGCCAAGCACTATGGGCCAGACTTTGGCAGACTTTGTGCAGCAGGAAATTAGGGTGCCTGATGTGAGCTGGCTGCTGGCCTGTCCTACCCCCGCGCAAAATATGCATGTCTAAAGTTTGTGGTGAGTTAGGTACAGGTCCAGTGTCTGCCTCCACTGCACGTGGTTGGAAGCTGTGCTCAATGGCCCTTGTTTGTCCACTAGGGTGGGGTGAAGGGCCTGCCAAAAGCCCAGACACTGTAGTCATGAACTAGCCATACACAGCAGTGTGTATGATGGGGGATATTAATTAAATCCATCATAAAAAAAGAATTAAACAATTTATGTTATAGTTCTTGCATAAACAAGTAAAAACATTCAACTTTGTCAGTTCTTGTTATCAGCAAACACACAACACATTCCATAACTTGCAGTGTTCATCATGCTCATAAGACCCATTTGCCAAGCAAAGACGTGCTGTTTGTGATGATAACTCTAACTGGTGAATTTCAGTGACATTAGATGTTTGAGTAGGAAGCACACCTCACTTTTCTACTTCAGAATACATAAACATATACACGTTTACGGAAAAAAATTTCTCATGTTGCTGGCAGCCAATCAGATCACTCACTCCCGTGGGAATCTGGCTCCCAAGGAAGCAAGTTGGCCCAAGGGAAAAAGCACCCTGTACCACCCAAAACAATCTTTTTATAAAACTGGGCTTGAGGAACTCTTGAGAAAGGCCCTAGAACCTAATCATTCACATTGACAAACACTTTTGAATCATGTTTCTGAAAAACTACTTGTAGCAAAGTAGCCTCTTTCTAACATGGTTACCCCCACTTTTGGCCTGTTTGTGAGTGTGTGTTGTTACTGTGTCACTGGGATTCTGCTAGCCAGGACCCCAGTGCTCATAGATAACAACCTATATGTCAGTGTGTTTTGCCTGTCTCACTGGGATCCTGTTAACCAGAACCCAAGTGCTCATAGTTTGTGGCCTAATGTCTTTGCCTGTATAGTGCCTAACTGTGTCACTGAGGCTCTGCTAACCAGAATCTCAGTGCTTCTGCTTTTAAATTTGACACTGTAGGCCAATGATGTCATTTACCAATTTCAATTGGCATACCGGACCCCCCTTATAAAGTCCCTAGTACATGGTACCTAGGTACCCAGGGCATTGGGGTTCCAGGAGATCCATATGGGCTGCAGCATTTCTTTTGTCACCCATAGTGAGCTCAGACAAACCCTTGAACAGGCCTGCCATTGCAGCCTGCTTGAAATAACGCACACATTATTTCACAGCCATTTTCAATGCACTTAAGTAACTTATAAGTCACCTATATGTCTAACCTTCAATTGCTGAAGGTCAGGTGCAAAGTTACTAAGTGTGAGGGCACCCTTGCACTAGCAAAGGTGCCCCCACATAGTTCAGGGCCATTTCCCTGGACGTTGTGAGTGTGGGGAAACCATTACACGGGTGCACTACATATAGGTCAATACCTATATTTAGCTTCATAATGGTAACTTCGAATATGGCCATGTAACATGTCTAAGATCATGGAATTGTCCCTCCATTCCAAATATAGCATCGGGGAGCCAATTCCATGCGTCCTGGGGGCTCCACCTTGGACCCCCAGTACTGCCAAACCAGCTCTCTGAGGCTTGCACTGCAGCTACAGTTGTTGCCACCTCACAGACAGGGTTCTGCCCTCCTGGGGTCTGAGCAGCCCAGTAGCAGGAAGGCAGAACAGAGCATTTCCTCTGAGAGCAGGGTGTTACGTCCTCTCCTTTTGGAAATAGGTGTTACAGGCTGGGGAGGGGTAGCCTTCTCCAGCCTCTGGAAATGCTTTGAAGGGCACAGATGGTGCCCTCCTTGCATAAACCAGTCTACACCAGTTCAGGGACCCCTTCTCCCCTGCTCTGACGGGAAACTGGACAAAGGAAAGGGGACTGACCACTCCCCTGTCCATCACCACCCCATGGGTGGCTCCCAGAACTCCTCCAGTGTGTCCCAGGCTTTAGCCATCTTGTTTTGCAAGGTGTGGGGGCACTCTGGAAGGCTCTGAGTGGCCAGTGCCTCAAGATGATGTCAGAGACCACTCCTGATATATATGCACTTGGACGGTGTGGTCACTCCGCACCTGAACACCGGTGGTGCCCGATGACTGACGCCCGCCACTGCATCTATATAACAACACTCTCCTTCTTCAAAGAAGATCAGCACTCCAAGGCGAATAAATGAATAATCTTCATTTGACAATTTCCACAGGAACGCGTTTCTGCATCTCTGCCTTCATCAACCTGTTAAGCGCCATGTTTGTTTACAAATTGTAGCATCACATGATCGCATCGACAATGTGTTCACAATTGAACAACATTTCTATTTTAATAAAAAATGGCGGCATTTGATTATATATCTGATTTTAAAGACATGCTGTATATTGTTTGCAATTTTATTATCGTTACAACATCCTCACTCATAAAAACGTCCAATTCTGTAGTGTCTTTGAGATATGAAGGCAAATTCCGCACCAAAGGATTAAAAAATGTATCTATATATTGTGAAACAAACTCAAAAAGGCTTCCTTGGGCCGCAATTATAGGCCTTCCTTCTGGTTTTGCGGCATTCTTGTGTATCTTGGGAACCAGGTAGAACACTGGTAGTTTTGGATGATCCTTTAAATACCTGCATTCCTCATCACTAATTAGACCTTGATCCTTCCATATGACACTAAGGAACAGAATGGATTGAATAGGAATGAAGAATTACCTATACACCAAAAAAGTGAAAATTGATTTTTAATAATATGTTTAGTATTTCATATAAGAAACAATGATGCATTTTAATCTTACTTTTAGATGGTCTGTTGGGTGTAATAATTTAGTGTAATTAAGTGAGCCCACTGGGGCAAAAATAGTAGTGAGTAATTAGCTGAAGAAATGATTTGTATAGACTCATAGAATAATAGAAACTCACAATAGGCTATATCTATATTTGTTCTGATAATCAATTGTTTGGATGTTTTGCAAAAAGATAACGATAACAATCATATTCTATTGGATTCATCCAATTTGTTGATTGCAATTATTGAGAGACAAAGCTCAATGGAGCAATATTAAAGAAATTGATTTGCACAGATTAGTTGACGGTTAAATTGTGTAGTTATCCTCGTCATTATGTTTTTTTGGACGTTTTTACAAGTGAGGATGTTGTAACGATAATACAATCGCAAATAATATGCAGCATATATTTAAAATCAGATATATAATCAAATGCCGTCAGTTTTGCTCATAACTTTGACACTGTTTGACGAATCGCCACACAACTTTGCAAAAAAAAAGGTGTTTGTGTTGGAAAGTATCGAGTTGAGTCATTAAGCAGGGGATGGGAAAATAGAGAAGTCCCAAAATGTAAGATCCTGATGCATTTTCCATAGACCTCTTTAAGCAGGGCGACAGCAAAAAATGGTAAATGGAATTACACCAAATTTGGCACGAAGCTAGATCTTCATCTGCAGATTGTAATTTTTGTGATTTGGTGAAAACTCATTCAGTAATTTCTGAGAAAAAGAGGCTTGCAAGACTGTATTGGGAGCACCAATTACCAGCATTCTGATTGGCCTAGGGAGCTTTTTTCCCTTGTGCCATCTGGCTCCTGTGGGAGTCAGACTGCCATGGGACTGAGCCTCTGACTAGCTACCAGCAACATAAGAAAAATGCTGTTGCCAGCCACTACAAGGATCGGGGACTTAGTCCCCTGTCCTGAAGTTCTATAAAAAAATAATATAATGAGATACAGTAGTGATACCCTGACTCCTTAGGCCCCCTTGGGGAAACCCGGAGAGTCCCCAGGGCCATCATTTAAAAAAAAACTAAGGGGGTCATTACAACATTGGCGGTAAAAGCCGCTTACCGCCGTGCAGAAGACCGCCAATACACCGCTGCGGAATCCCGCCACAGCTATTATGACCCACATCTCGGAATCCGCCGAAACTCAGACACCCACACAAGTCCGCCACACCAAAGGTCAGTGATAAACTGGCGAAAACAAATCCTCGACCATCACGCCAACAGAAACACGCCCATGCTATTACGACCCACGAATCCACGCGGCGGTCTTTCAACCGCGGTATTCCATTGGCGGTACACACCGCTCAAAATACAAACACATCTCCAAAACACCGCCACATTGGACAATTCAAAATACACACACCTGATACACATACAAACACCACTCACACACACCAAACACAATATAAAACACACACCCACATCACCCACAAACCCCTACGACCCAAAATTAGAGATGAAGGTGACAGAGAGATAGCACAGCAATAGGCAACCCCACCACACAGAGGCACACAACACCATCACCCACACAACATCCACGCACAAAATACCACACACCACTACACATCACCACACTCATCACCACATACACCCCACACACATCACCTACACCACCCCATGGCACGCCAAAGACACCCCAGGTTTTCCGAGGAGGAGCTCAGGGTTATGGTGGAGGAAATCGTACGGGTAGAGCCACAGCTATTTGGATCACAGGTGCAGCACACCTCTATAGCTAGGAAGATGGAGATATGGCGAAGAATAGTCGACAGGGTCAACGCAGTGGGACAGCATCCAAGAAATCGGGACGACATCAGGAAGAGGTGGAACGACCTACGGGGAAGGTGCGTTCAGTGGTCTCCAGGCACAACATTGCAATTCAGCGGACTGGCGGCGGACCCCCACCTCCTCCCCCACAACTAACAACATGGGAGGAGCAGGTCTTGACCATAATGCATCCAGAGGGCCTCGGAGGAGTCGGTGGAGGAATGGACACTGGTAAGTCAAATCTTAACTGTCATATCCCCCACCCTACCTGCATGCTATCACAACACCCCCACCCTCACCCCCTCCCCTATCACTCCAACTCCTCACTAATGTACTAATAACACAAACCACACATCCCAACACTAAGCCCTGCGTGACACAACAAAGCATGGACAACCATCACTAAAGCATGCCCACTGCACATACCCATAACACCCCCTAACCATCATCACACAAGCCCCCACACAGGAATGCTAGCACTGGGGAACACGCTCACCCACCTATTGCACACCATGACACACACACATGCAATAATCATGCTTTTATACCCCTGCAGGACCACTACCTAACGTCACCAGACAGGAGGGTCCAGACATCTCCACCCCACCCACAGAAGAGGCCCAGAGTGATGACAGCAGCTCTCGCCAACTGGATCCAGATGACCAGCCCAGACCATAGTGGGCCTCGGGACAGTCGGTTCCCCTCGCACAGGCACAGCCCAACACTGACCTTCCACCCTCTGGTAACACCACCACAGCACCCACCCAGCGGACCCATACCTCAGTACCCAGGACACGTCAATCAGCTGTGTATCCACCACTACAGGGAACCCAGGATAACTCACCACCCCAACAACAACAGGGACCTGGGGGCAGTGGTAGTGGGCACAAGGTCCAGGGGACGGAGGCACAGGAACACAGGGGAACTGGGAGGGCTGCTGTGCAACAGGGGGCGGAGAGGCCCAGGGAACCCACTCTCCACGAGGCACTCTCCTCCATCATGGGAGCATACCACCACTCCCAGGAGACGATGGCTACGGTCCTGACCAAGTTTCAGGAGACCCAGCGCCTGCAGGACGAACAGTATTTGGGGTTCAGGGAGGAAGTCAGAACCATCAGCTCCGCCCTGGGCACCATCGTAGGGGTGCTGAAGGACATACAGAAGACCATGAGGGACACCGTGGCACTCCAAGGGGCCCCTGACACTAGCATGGACGATGAACTGCCCACCACCTCCGCCGGCGCTAGTGGACAGGAGGCACTGCCACAGGACCACCACACCAGCACCCCACTCCCTGCAGATGGAGAACCACCCCGCAAGCGGTCCCTGAGATCCAGGAACAGGACAGAGCAAGATGGCAAGACCCCCGCTAGGAATTGAGACCACCCTGATTGTCATCCCACTGTCCCACTTTGTTACCCTGTCCAGATTGGAACTGTCCCAGCTCCACTTCCTATTCCCATATGGGCAGTGCACCTGTGAGACTAATAGACTGGACTCTGCCATGGACATTCTTCCACCATCACCCATCACCATTTTGCCACCCCCTCCAATAATTAGCACTTCAATAAACACCCTTGAACCACAAAACAATCTGGAGTCAGTCTGTGATTTTAAAAATGTGTATTAGCTATGACAATGACAAAATCCGTTCGAAAATGTAATGTCAACATACCTATATCACACATCACAAGCCCATGACGGATGCAAGCAGATGACACACGTTGGTAACCACACCATTGAAACCGTAATGGAAATGTACCACTCAGTTAGCAAATACTGCTTCAAATTGACAGACAGGATAGAGGTAGAAGTGTGAAAGTAAATGTAATAGTAAAAAAATTGTTCTCACCTCTGTGTCACTGGAAATATTGCTGTATGACAGAGTCCCTGATATCAATGTCTTTTTCCTCTGCTTCCTCCTCATCACTGTCCACAGGCTCCACAGCTGGCACAACACCGTCATCTGGACCATCCTCCTGCAGAAAAGGCACCTGGCGTCGCAAAGCAAGATTGTGAAGCATCGAGCAGGCGATGATGATCTGGCACACCTTCTTTGGTGAGTAGAATAGGGAACCACCTGTCATATGGAGGCACCTGAACCTGGCCTTCAGGAGGCCGAAGGTGCGTTCGATCACCCTCCTAGTCCGCCCATGGGCCTCATTGTAGCGTTCCTCTGCCCTGGTCCTGGGATTCCTCACTGGGGTCAGTAGGCATGACAGGTTGGGGTAACCAGAGTCCCCTAATAGCCACACCCGGTGCCTCTGGAGTTGACCCATCACATAAGGGATGCTGCTATTACGCAGGATGTAGGCGTCATGCACAGAGCCAGGGAACATAGCATTTACCTGTGAGATGTACTGGTCTGCCAAACATACCATCTGTACATTCATGGAATGATAACTCTTCCGGTTCCTGTACACCTGTTCACTCCTGTGGGGGGGGATGAAAGCCACATGGGTTCCATCAATGGCACCTATGATGTTAGGGATATGTCCCAGGGCATAGGAGTCACCTTTCACTGTAGCCAAATCCTTCACCTGAGGGAAAATGATGTAGCTCCTCACGTGTTTCAGCAGGGCAGAAAACACTCTGGACAACACGTTGGAAAACATAGGCTGGGACATCCCTGATGCCATGGCCACTGTTGTCTGAAATGACCCACTTGCTAGGAAATGGAGTACTGACAGCACCTGCACTTGAGGGGGGATTCCTGTGGGATGGCGGATTGGTGACATCAGATCTGGCTCCAACTGGGTACACAGTTCCTGGATTGTGGTACGGTCAAACCTGTAGGTGATGATTAAATGTCACTCCTCCATTGTCAACAGGTCCACCAGCGGTCAGTACACCAGAGGGTTCTGCCATCTCCTCACATGTCCCAGCTGACGGTGCCTAGGAAGGACAAGAGCGACCACAGAGTCAGCCAATTCTGAGGTATGTACCCACAGCTACACAGAACACGACACAAAATCCCAAAATCTTCCTGTATGTGTGTAGAGTCCAGGCCTAGGTATGTGTGACGCAGTTGTAAATGAAGCCATGTGGGCCCCTGAAATGGCGGCTGCCTGACCTCTAAAGTGGGACAATGTGAGGTAACTGCGCTGGCGGTGGCCTACCCTGAGGTGGATGGGCGCATGAGGGCATCACAGCAGACACAAGGGGGTGAGTACACTCACATTCTCATTACTTTGCGCGCAGTGGAGGGGTCTGGGTGGGGGAGGAGGGCTGTGGGTTTCCCTGGGCCAGGGCGAGTTCCGTTGGCTAGGCCCCTCCGTAATGCAGGCCAATTGCCACTCCACCCCACCACTGTAGAGTGCCAAGTACAGGTATACATGCCCCTGTGTCATCTATGTGGGCAGATGACACTCATAGCCAAGTAGGCCATATCCCAGGAAGTGCATCTGTAGAGGCCAAGAGCACGGCGTAGTGCAGGGGGCAGCTGTGTCTGTATTGTCCGCCAACGGTAGCGGTAAGCCATGCACTCAACCTGTCTTTCTTCTGTTTCCCCACCCCTTTTTGTGCTCTCCCTGTTCTTTTGTGCATCAGCGGAGGTACAGGGGCACTGGAGCACGAGGGGGCTGCGTCCCACATGGCCATGGAGGGCCACACCACGGACTCCGAATACACCAGTGGGACGGAGGGCGAAGGGAGCTTCACGGCGGTCAGCGGATCAGCAAACAGCGACACAGACTCGTCCTCCGATGGGAGCTCCCTTGTGGTGGCGGCACCATCTGTGCCCCCCACTTCTACAGGTACAGCCGCCACCCCCCCTACCAGCACCGCCCTCCCAGCAGCCCCTCAGCCTTCGCCCGTGCCCGCTCATCCAGGCACCTCAGCACCTGCCCCTGTCACCCCTGCTGCCCTCAGTGAGGAGGCCATTGACCTCCTCAGGTCACTCACTGTTGGGCAGTCTACCATTGTGAATGCGATCCAGGGTGTAGAGAGGGAGTTGCAACACACCAATGCATTCCTGGAGGGCATTCATTCTGGTCAGGCTGCCCATCATCAAACCCTGCAATCTCTGGCCTCAGCACTGATGGCAGCCATTGTCCCTGTGTCTAGGCTCCCCCCTCCAACCTCCTCCACCCAGACCCAATCCCCTGTACCTCAACCTATCCCAAGCACACCATCAGACCAGCCTGCACACACCTCAACACACAAGGGCAGCTCAGGCAAACATAGGCACCACACATCCCACAGGCACTCACACAATCATCACACACATACAGACACACCAACATCCACTGCCTCCACTGTGTCCCCCTTCTCGTCGTCTACCTCCTCCCTCCCAGTGTCATCTACACTCTCACCTGCATGCACTACCACTACAGCCCCTAGGACTCGCACCAGAACACCCAGCACCACACCCAGCTCACCTGCATTCACCACCCCCACTACCATTTACACGTCCACTGTGTCCTCTCCCAGTGTGTCTGTGACACCCCCTCCCAAAGTACACAAACGTGGCCACGCACACACCCAACATCCATCCACCTCACGACAGCCTCCAGAACATGCACCTGCACCCAAAGCATCAAAACTTACACCTCCTACAACCACCTCCTCTTCCTCCACTCCCAGACTCCCTCCAGCTACCCGTCCCAGTGTTCGTCAGAAACTTTTCCTGAGCAACCTTGACCTCTGTCCCATCATCCCCCCCCTCCAATTCATAGGTCCAGCAGTAGCACCTCAGCCAAAAAGATTCCAGTACCAGTGGTGCCTGTTCGAGGTATGTGGAGTGCACCGGGCACCAGGGCAGCCAGTGTGACATGGAGCGAAAGCACTGCCAGTCCACCCCCTGTGAAGCACCAGAAGTTGGACAGTGCCCGATGGGAGAGGGGAAGACACCTGCCGGCAAAGCCGCCCACATGGGTCTCGGGGGGAGTGTCGAGTCAGCTGTGACTCATCCCAAGGTGGTGAAGGGGCAGAAGAAGTCTCCAAAGTCTGGGAAGAGCAGCACGGCGGAGAAGGCCGCCATCCTCCCCGCTGCCCAAGACGCCACCGCCAGCCCCATCGTCACTGCTCAGGAGACCACCGCCGGAGTCAGTGCCCAGGAGGGCAGCACAATCGTCACTGGTCAGGAGACCACCGCCAGAGTCAGTGCCCAGGAGGGCCCCGGCAGCCACAGCCCCGCTGGGCAATGAGGGACCGCCGTGGCACACACCGCTGCACAGGTCAGAGACAGCAAAGTCAAGCACCGCAGAACAGGGCAAGCACCGCTGTACAGGGCAAAGACCGCCATGACAAGCACCACTGAACAGGTCAGAAACTGCAAACTCAAGCACCGCTGAACAGGGCAAAGACCGCTGAACAGGGCAAGCACTGCTGAACAGGGCAAAGACCGCCATGGAAAGCACCGCTGAACAGGGCAAAGACCGCCATGGCAAGCACCGCTGAACAGGTCAGAAACTGCAAACTCAAGCACCGCTGAACAGGGCAAAGACCGCTGAACAGGGCAAGCACCGCTGAACAGGGCAAAGACCGCCATGGAAAGCACCGCTGAACAGGGCAAGCACCGCCAACTCAAGCATCGTTTGCCCATGAGCGGCAGGGGCAGTGACGGAACTGGGACTGTGGCTTTGCACTCCCCAGGATATGTCAGTGGGCAAACCACCCACTGTAGAGACTTGAGAGACTGTGGCTTTGCATTCCCCAGGATATGTCAGTGGGCAAACCACCCACTGTAGAGACTTGAGAGACTGTGGCTTTGCACTCCCCAGGATACATCAATGGGCATGGAGCCCCGTCGTGGATCTGGCGTGGTGCTGTCATCCGGCTGAGGTGCCCCCCTTCCCTTCCCCCTGAGGTGCCTGTTGTACTTCTATCTGATGCCCCTGCAGTGTTCTCTCCGTTTCTGGACAGGTAATGTGTGTTGGCCTCGCCCATGCATTTTGGGCCCAGTGGTGAAATGTGCATACCTGCACTACTAATCGTGATGTATATATTTGGAATGTGTATATATTGATATATATATGAGCTTACTGTATTTTGATACATTACAATGGTTGAACTCATTTCTTTTTGTCTTAGCATTCTTCCGGGGGGGTTGGGGGTTGTTACTGTGATGTTCGTAAATGCATTGGTGTGTGTGTTGTAGTGGGTGAGGGTCGGGTTGGGGGTGGGAGTGTTGCGTGTGTGTGTCCGTGACTTTTGCCTCCCCCCTCCCCTATGTCGTAGGTACAGTACTCACCGTTGTCTTCGGCGCCACCGTTGCTGATGTTCGTAGAGGAGCAGGAAGACAAGCGCAGGGAGTATTTGGAGTTCCGGTCCATAGTGCCCTCCTTCCTCGTGGAGTTTGTTCAGGTGAGCGTTTTCCCTTTAAAATGGCTGTTTCCGCCGTGTTTTTATCCACGGTGAATCCGCCCTGGAAAAGGTGGCGGATTGGCCTGTTGTAATACTGTGGGCAGTACTTTGTCTCCCGCCTGTCTGTTGGCGGTGACCGCTGCGCTGCTTGTCTGTACCGCCGTGGCAGTCGGAGTGTTAAAGTGGCTGTTCTTGTTGGCGGTTTCCGCCACGGTCATAATTCCCTTTTTTTTTTCGCCGACCAGTTTGCGGTATTGCCGCCGCTTTAACACCGTCTGCCAGGGTTGTAATGACCCCCTAAATCTGTGTTTTTTGGAAGGGTCCTTTAGGATCTAAAACAAATATAAAAATAAATCAACAAAAAGGTGGTTTGGGCTGCATTGCTTAATTAAGTGGAGGGGCATGTAGCCCCCCCCCACCCCAAGCAGTTTTTGACCCTAGGGTTCCAATCCCCTGTGTCCCATTTTCATATTTATAGGGAGAGGGTGAACCCTTTTTAGCCCTGAGGACCCTAGGGCCCAATTTCATTATTTTGGGGAGGAGCGTGTGATCCCCCTTCTCTAAGAAGTATTTGGCCCTTGGTACTCCACCTCTCGGGCCAAAGTATATTTTATTTGTAAGGGGGCTGCGTGGCTCCCCTACTCAAGTCTTTAAAAGGCCGTGGGGACTACATCCCCCAGGGCTGCTACTCAAATTATGAAGGGTGGGCCCCTCCCTGAGTCTTTTAGTAGCTCCAGGGACTGCATCCCCAGGCCAGCTCACTTTCTGTTTCCCGGTTAGCCAACCCCAGGGACACAGTGGTTTCCTTGCCCACACTGGCGCAGGCAGGGAAACATGCTAACTGCCAATTGGTGGGAGTATTAACAAATCTCCCTCCCCTTATCAAATTGGGCCCACGGATGGGTTATTTTGGGCCCAAAAACACTTGAGGGAGGGGAGCTGCATGCCCTTTCTCTTTTTTGATTGGCCCCATGGGATGCAGTAACCGGGGGCTGATAAGGCTGTGGTGGGGGCTGTACAACCCCACTCCCCTTTTAAATAGCACCCAGGGTTGGGGTCCCATAAGCTTAGGGGACGGGGCAGCTCATGGCCCCATTCTCTTTTTTATTGTAGTTGACCTTGGGGGATTTGGTCCCTAGGCATAATAAGGCTTGGGGAGGTGGGTTATATGCTCCTCCACCCAAGAAGGCTCCTTTCCCATTTTCCCAATGTGTTTGGCCCCATGGGATGTGGTCCTCAAGGCCTATCAAGGCTTGGTACAGGAGCTACAGACCCTCCTCCCCTGTTTAAGTGTATTTGGCCCCAAGGGATGAGATCCTCAAGCCTGATGACGGGTTGAGGGCTCCACACCCCTCTCCTTAATACATGTCTGTTTTGGCCCCAGGGAATGGGGTCCATGGGGCCCGAAGGCCAACCCTACACTGTTCCCACCAATTTTGCACTGTGTGGGGTTGACAGCCTGCTGGGGGTTTGGCCACAGGGTGTGGCAGCAGGCCAGGCTCTGTGACCAACCACCCGCTGTGCATGGTCAAAGGCTGTGCACCGTGTAGGGCTGGATGCCTTGGGGGAGTTGGAAGCAGGGTCTGACTGCAACACTGGCTCTACCACTAACCACACACAAGCAATTTGGCTGCCTCCAGGTGGCTATCTGTGGGGAGTTGCACACAGGGCCTGGCTGCAAGCCAGGCCATGAGGCCAACCCCAAGTTACCACAGCAAAAGGCTGTGTGCAGAATGAGGTTGGCTGCCTGTGAGAGGGGTTGTATACCTCTGAGTGGGAGGGCCACATGGCCTGACTGCAGGCCAAGCCTCGTTGCTAACACCATGTTGTTCACACTCAAACACCGTGCGCTAAGTGGGGTTGGCTTTATGTATGTCAATGAAATATTACTTTACGTTAAAAAAATGCGAGAAATTTACTGAAAAAAACAAAGGTTAAAGTATTGTTATAGATAAGTGTGATAAAAAGATCTCTTTATGTGATAAAAAAATCTTAGAAATATATAAAAAAACACAAAGGTTAAAGTAACGTTATAGCTAGGTAAATATGTCAGTGACAACATTAACATTTTTTTACTAAAAAAAAACACAGAAATTTACCAGTTATACATAGAAGAGCTAACTACAACTCGCACCCCCACCCAGCACTGCTTATAACCTCACATATTACATCAAACATGACATGTTCTATGACATCATTTATGACATCACCGATGACATCTCAAATGACACCATTGATTACATCACCATTCGACATCACTGATGACATAATCAAAGCTTCTTTTATAGATATTGCTATACAAACTAGTATGAAGTTAGAGGCCTGAAAGTAAGAACAAAAGAGCTCGGAACAATAAGAAGCATCATTAATGCCATCACAGATATAACAACCTTAGGTGTACCAAGCATGTGTTATGTGCAATGTGCAAGTTCACATTAACAGGTACATGGGAAACGCTCATTGCGCAAGGTGTTCAATATGTATATGTAGGAAAGTGGAGTATTTTGTGGTGTGAGGATTAGTCCACACCAAATAATACTTTCACAATACCTCAGAGATGGTCCTTGGATTCACTCTAGTAAATCCTTAGCTCAGTCCTGGTAGTGTGACAAAGGGCAGTCAGGCTTTCGTTAGAGGAACATGTACTAAGCATTCCACAGCACAAACATGGACTATAAATAATTGGCACAACTCAAAACAAATCCAAAAACAATTTATAAAAATCGAGCATATTTTTATATAGATTTAGACACCAAAATGAATAGAATAGGATAAGTAAAACCAAAGCTATAATTTTAGAAGCAATATTAAATCACATCAAAACTGGTATTTAAATGGTGCATGCAAGTCTATGGGAGAAATATCACTGGTTGCAAAAATGCACTTAGAAAGCAAGTTGTGCTGAACCCTTTTGGGTTTAAGGTTGTGCAGTCCCTAGGACCAGATGATGACAGTCAGGGCAGTTTTACCTGACCCATGACGTCCGGGTACAGAGTTGTCCTAGTTGTTCTTGGTGCTGAACTGACTCGTATTTAAGTCAATGACAGGAAGCCACTGATGACAAATGACCACCTGGAGTTCATGCTATGGGGAACCCTTGCAGAGCTGAGGTTGTACGGGTCCTGAGACTAGGCCACAGAATTATCCTGGCTGTCTGTGGTGCTGAAAGGGACTTGCGCTGGTGCTGATTTGACTTCTTACACAATGTTGCTGACAAAGTGATTCAAAACCTCATCTGGGTTGCAGATGTTGCATGCAAGTTGCATGCTGTGCCCTAAGGCCTCAAATGAGGGGCTTAGTTGCCGAACGGGCAACCAACAAGCCTTGGTAGCGATAAGGGGGCAGAAATCCTTTAGGAAATTCCCGCAGCCTGAGGGAGCAGTGTAGCAGCCTGAAACTCGGAGGCAGGCTGGACTACAAATCCCAGAAGACATTGGACCACTTGGTTTGCAACGATCCACTGGAAGGCCTGATGGCTGGTGAAATTTCGGAATCTTCAGGTGTTTATTGCCTACAGTTTGCAGGAGACTTGTGCTTCTGGCTTCTACAGGGGTCCCTCTGGTCAAGTGTAATCAGTTTCAGCCAAGGACGAGGGTCAATCATGCAGGTCCCAGTCTTGTCTCAGGGACAGAGTATTCCTCTTTTGCCTTTTTGCAGTGGGCAGAGTCTGATTGTCAGTGATGCAAAGCTCTCCTGGTCCTTCTTTGAAGATGGTTGATCAGATCTGAGGTTCTTGTGTCAGGGATGTTCCTTAAATCATGGATTAAGGAGAATTGGAGGTGTGGAAACTAGTGGCCAATTGGCAATTGGCTCCTACAGCTAATCCTCCCCTGAGGTGACCACATCGAGTTGGGGCAAGCAACTTTCAGCTACCAAGAACTCTCTATTCTGCCACTCCTAAGATGGCAGAAATCAAAATTTAGAGCAAAGACCGGGCTGCTCACCCTAGAGGTGTGGCCAGCCTGCTAGGGGTGTGCACAGTCCTGCATACCTAATTTCTTGCCTGTCCATAGCAAATGCAACTGGGGCAGGGGGTGGGCTGTTTTCTCCGCTGGTGGACAGCACAGATAGCTATCAGGGGTGGTGCAGCCTTTGAAGTTCACTGCCCTGATGGTTCTATTCACTAGCCCGGCTGGGGGGGTGGGAGGTGTGATCTCCTTCCTGCCTCAGCCTTTGTTCCCGACCTCTGGGAGCAGCCAGGCTTCCTGGGAGGAAATCAGAAGCCTGTCTTGGTGGCAGCAAGCATGCTAAAAAGCATGGGATGCTTGGCCAGAGCACAAAGAAATGTGGCAAACAGTTGGGTAACCTCTAGTGTACACCACCTAGCAAGCAGGGCAGCCACACCTCAACACCAGATTCAAGTTGAGGGAAAGAAATAGGGTTGTTTGACACCAAACTCAACATATCTAGGAGGAACCATAATGCAGCTAGCAGCTCTGGTTTGCCAGGGTTTAAGTCCCATGTTATCCTATGGACCGGTATGCACTTGTAGTGTACCTTAATGGGGGAAACAACCTGAACAACTACGTTTGTATTACTACTTGCTTTAACAACGAATCTTGAAGAACTACTGGGTCTTAACAACGAAGTTTTGAACAACTACTGGTTTAACAACGATTTTACCTTAACAACTAATGCCAGAACAACGAATTTTAAGGTAAGTGAATTATTTTTTGATGAATTTCAAGGTGAGTTTTGTGTTTTGTTTTTTATTTGTTTAGGGTTTAATTATTATATGTTTAATTTTTTAAAGTATATTGTGTGTATTAAGTAATGGATTCTATGGCTATTAATACTCAGGTATTATTTTAAGTAATTGTGTTTTTTTATATGTTGTAATTTATGTTGTAGGTTTAGGGCGGGATGTATGGGATGTAGGGGTTATGGGTGGGGAAGTGTATTAATACTCAGGTATTAATTTAAGTACTTGTGTTATTTTATATGTTGCAATTTATGTTGTGGGTTTAGGGGCGGGATATATGGGATGTAGGGGTTATGGGTGGGGCAGTGTATTAATACTCAGGTATTAATTTAAGTACTTGTGTTTTTTTCTATGTTGTAATTTATGTTGTGGGTTTAGGGGTGGCATATATGGTATGTAGGGGTTATGGGTGGGGAAGTGTATTGATACTCAGGTATGAATTTAAGTACTTGTGTTTTTTTCTATGTTGTAATTTATGTTGTGTGTTTAGGGGCGGGATATATGGGATGTAGGGGTTATGGGTGGGGCAGTGTATTAATACTCAGGTATTAATTAAAGTAATTGTGTTTTTTTATATGTTGTAATTTATGTTGTGGGTTTAGGGGCGGGATATGTGGGATGTAGGGGTTATGGGTGGGGAAGTGTATTAATACTCAGGTATGAATTTAAGTAGTTGTGTTTTTTCTATGTTGTTATTTATGTTGTAGGTTTAGGGGCGGGATATATGGGGTGTAGGGGTTATGGGTGGGGAAGTGTATTAATACTCAGGTATTAATTTAAGTGCTTCTGTTTTTTTCTATGTTGTAATTTATGTTGTGGGTTTAGGGGTGGGATATATGGGATGTAGGGGTTATGGGTGGGGGAGTGTATTAATACTCAGGTATTAATTTAAGTACTTGTGGTTTTTTCTATGTTGTAATTTATGTTGTGGGTTTAGGGGTGGGATATATGGGATGTAGGGGTTATGGGTGGGGAAGTGTATTAATACTCAGGTATCAATTTAAGTACTTGTGTTTTTTATATGTTGTAATTTATGTTGTGGGTTTAGGGGTAGGATATATGAGATTTAGGAGTTATGGGTGGGAAGTATATTAGTAGTATGGTATTATTTATTGTATTTGGTTAATTGTTTATTTTTTTTAATTGAAAGTATATTTAGAATTAGGGGTGGGATATAGGGGATGTAGGGTTTATGGTTGGGGTACTGTTTTTATGATTAGTTTTTTTTTTCTATGTTTGAGTTTTTTTGTATTTATTTTATTTTTTTGTTTTGGGATGCAATTTGGTTCTTTGGTGGATTATGATTTGGACATGTTTTGATAGTTTATAATTTTTTATTATGGGTGAATTATTTTTTTGTGTTATAATTTTAGGTTTTGTATTTTTTTTTGTTATTGAAGGTGTAAAAATATTTTTTTTTTAGAATAGTTATGTTTAAAAATGTATGTTTGATTTTTTAATAGTATAGTAGTTGGTATAGTAGATTTTGGAACATAATGTTACATTTTTTTATTTTAAATATTTGTTAGGTTTAATTTTTTTTTGTGAGTTTTAAAATGTGTTAAAATGTTTTACATTTTTTATTTTGATTATTTATTTGTGATGTAATGTAATTAATATTATTCACATTTTTTAATTATACTTTTGGATGTATAATTTAATATATACATTCATTTGTGTTAATATTATTTCTATAAATCAATTAATTAAATAATTATTTGTAGATTATATTTAGAAGTTTTTTTTTTTTTAGGTGTTAGAAATGTTTGCATTTGTAATAATGTTTTTTTCATACAAATTTCATTTAAAAAAAATAAAAATACTATTCATTTTTTTTCATTTTTTTTTATTTTGAACATAATCAAGTTTAAAAAATGCAAAAAAATGTTTTAAATTGTTATTTGATATTTACAGATTTTTTAAAAATGTTTAATTATTTATTTCTATTTCTTTATCTATTTTCTGTGGTATTTTCTTATTTTCCCTATTATAGTCTATGAGTGAAATAGTCCGTTTTCTATTTTTAGTGCTCTTCCATGTTTACGTTGTTTGACGTCTTCTGTATTCAGTCGGAGGAGCGTCGCGGTCAAGATAGGACAGAAGCGGAGACCTCGTTCAGGTAAGCAGGATTATAATTTTTTTTACAGTATGTAGTAGGGTATTTTTATTACAGAAATAGTTGTCGGAGGTAGATATAAGGTAGGTAGTAGATTTTCGGTGTTTGTTATGTTTGTTATGTTGAATTATTTGTTTTCGTATATTTTTGTGTACGATAGTGGTTTTGTAAAAGTAAAAAAAATTGTTTAGTAGTGTTTTATCTTACAAATGATTATAGTGCTTTTGTAGTAGTTGGAAAGAATTGTATATTTTTGGGATAAATTTAGTTTTGGGATTTTTGAGGGAGTGAGTTGTTCGGTTTATGAAAAAAAAATTAAGTTCATTGTAGTAGGTTTTGTGATTAATATTTTTTTTTGTGTCGGTAGTATCCTTTATATCGTTTTCATGTCTTTTTCTTGATAGTTAATGTTTTAATTAATGATGTGGATTTGGTTAGTATGTGATTAATTTTTTAATTGTTTTTCGTAAAAAAAGTATATTTGGTATTTTACGTTTTTTAGATATTTTTTGAATTTCTGGTTTGGTAAAGTATTATATTTTATTTCTTTGATTGTTTTTATAGTATATAGAGTTGTTTTTTTTATCATCCATTTAATATGAATATTTTTTAATTGTTTTTGGATGATTAATGTTTTTTTTTTCTTTTCTAAGTATGACATGCTTCTTTCTATATTAATGAAGAAGTTTTATTCAGCATCACGTGTTTGGCTAATGACATGAAAACTTGAAAGGTAGGAACAATTTTTGTTGTGTTAATTTATTGTGAAAATTTTTTGGAAAATGCAAATTTAATTGATGGTGTTTGGTTGTTTTAGAACTGGCAAGTAATTTGTCTGCAGGTCAGTGGTTGTTAGTAATGTAGAATATATGCTAGACTGTTGAGGTAGTCTGATGGTGTTATTGTATCAAATTGTTGTATTTTTGCCAAAATTCTTTCGGTCATTTCTTTGCTTTTTTTACTTGTGCGTGGGTTCAGGCTACCTGACAGTGATTGAGCAAGTCTCAATTCTAGGAAACTTTGTTCCTTTTTCAAAATTTCCATGAAATGATACAGGTTTGGGTGGGGTTTACCTATTACTTTATTGAAGGCGTTGTGCCATCATTCTATGGCATTATTAGTTTTTGCACCACCTTCTAAACAGGTTTGGTAGCAGTTCCACCATTCTATTGGAAATCTTGGCTTTCGTCTGCGACCAGATCTGTTTAGGTGTCCAATCCAGGTTTCTTCGAAGTAGTTTAGTAAGGGTTCTAATTTGTCTTCATTTTGTGTATAATAGTTAGACTCTGTTATTGCGGTGTAATACTCATCTACTTTTGTAGGTGGTACAAAGCATAATGATGTGAGTTTTTTTAATTCAAATTGTAGTATGCAATCTGAGAAATATTCTCTACTTAGGGATGATATTTGTATTCTACGCCAATATGCTTGTGAAAAGTGCAAAAAGCATCCTTGAATTTGGGTTTGTGGATATATTTTTAGTATTGTATTTATCATTGATGATAATTCGAAATCTAGTATTACTTTTCTTGGTGTTTTATTTAATGTTTTGTTTTTGATTGTTGATAAAAATTCATTGTATGTAGAGGAATGTTTATCAGGCAGTATTGCATACACTACGGGGATTGTAGTGTTATTTTTTGTGGCATGTATGGTGTAAATTTAAGTGAATGGATGGGGTGTAGATTTAAAGGTTCCATCCATCATCCAAATTTCACTATTTTGTAGGATTAGTAAGTTGGATGTTGTGCTGAATATTAAAATGATTTTTTGAGGGTTTTCGTTGTCGTGAATGAGGAAAGTTTCTTTGGAGAAGGTAATTGTTAGTGCTGGGGGGATGTTAATGTCTTCATAGGTTTATGGTGTTATATGTTGGGGATTACTTGCCAGTCTTTCTCTTTGAAATATTCTTCTAAGGTTTGGTACAGAAGGCATGCTACCGGAAATCTGTATTGGAATTTTTTGTACTACCTCCCTTATAACCTGTCCGCAGGAGTCATTGGAGGTGTGTGCAATGTTTTTTATTTTTTGTATGTTTTATCTTATCTCAATTTCTATTGCAGAGGCAGAGTGGTTGTGATCTGTTGTTTTAACAACGGTGTTTTCTAGAGTTACAGCTCTGCCTCTACAATGTGAAGAGTAGAATTGTACACACCTCCAATGGCTCCTGAGGTTGACAACCTTGTCTCTGCAATAAAGATAACCTTCATACTTTAGTAGCTGGTTTCCGGTTCTTGAGGTTATGTAGCTTTCTTCTCCTTGCGATACCATTTGTGAAATATCTGTAAATCATATAAAAGAAATAGGTTAAAAGAAGTTTGAAGTTTTTATTATTAAATTTGTGGTGGATTTAGTTTACTAATTAGTAAGTTAATTAATATATAATGTGTTCTATTTGTGAGTGTTTGGTGTAGGTGGTTTGTTATCTTTTATATTTGGTGATTGTGTGTTATTTATTGAGGTAATTAGGTTAGTGGGGGGTTTTAGGTTTTGGGGAGGGGGCGGGCGTTAGGGGGTTTTAGGTTTTGGGGTGGGGTTGGGGGGGTGGGGCTTTTTTGGTTTTGGGGAGGGGGTTGGGGTGAGGGGGTTTTAGGTTTTGGGGTGGGTTTGGGGGGTGGGGCTTTTTTGGTTTTGGGGAGGGGGTTGGGGTGAGGGGGTTTTAGGTTTTGGGGTGGGTTTGGGGGGTGGGGTGTTTTTGGTTTTTGGGAGGGGGTGGAGGGTCAGGGGGTTTTAGGTTTTGGGGTGGGTTTGGGGGGGTGGGGCGTTTTTGGTTTTGGGGAAGTGATGGAGGGTGAGGTGGTTTTAGGTTTTGGGTTGGGGCTGGGGGTGTGGGGCATTTTTGGTTTTGGGGAAGTAGTGGAGGGTGAGGGGGTTTTAGGTTTTGGGGTGGGGTTGGGGGGTGGGGTGTTTTTGGTTTTGGGGAGTGGGTTTGGGGTCAGGGGGTTTGAGGTTTTGGGGTGGGGTTGGGGGGTGGGGCGTTTTTGGTTTTGGGGAGGGGGTGGGGGGTTAGGGGGTTTTAGATTTTGGGGTGGGGTTGGGTGGGTGGGGCGTTTTTGGTTTTGGGGATGGGGTGGGGGGTCAGGGGCTTTTAGGTTTTTGGGTGGGTTTGGGGGGCTGGGGCATTTTTGATTTTGGGGAGGAGGTGGGGGGTTAGGGGTTTTAGGTTTTGGGGTGGGTTTGGGGGGTGGTGAGTTTTTGGTATTGGGGAGGGGGTGGGGTGTCAGGGGGTTTTAGGTTTTTGGGTGGGTTTGGGGGGTGGGGGGTTTTTGGTTTTGGGGAGGAGGTGGGGGTTAGGGTGTTTTAGGTTTTGGGGTGGGTTTGGGGGGGTGGGGCATTTTTGGTTTTGGGAGGGGGTGGGGAGCAAGGGGGTTTTAGGTTCTGGGGTGTGGTTGTGGGGTGAGGGATGTAGGGTGAATGGTGCCTATTAGTAATGCTTTTGTTAAGAATGCTTTTAAAATGAAATATTGTTGTTAAGGCATTTGTGATTAAATTATTAGTAGTAAGAAAAAGGTTGGTGTTCTGTTCTTGTTGTTAAGGTACTAGTTGTTTTGGAAGTTGGTGTTTTGTTGTAAAATGTATTTATGTTTATTGTCCAGCAGCTGTTTAGAGGTAAGTGTTTGGTGGAGTTGTAATAGTTATTTTTTTTTATATAATATATGTACTGTGTTTGCGAAGTGTTTTTAATTTTATTGAATTTATGTGTGTTTGGTGTTAAGTTAAGGGGTATTTGAATTAGAATGTTTGTTTAGTTTTATTTAGCTAAAAAATCTGGTTGTATGTTATAATGAAAATATTATACTTACTTTGAGTTTTTTTTTTATTTAACATTTTTTTTTAAATTGATTTATTTCACTTTTTTATGTCTTCTGGTGTGTTTTGGGGTTCTTGGAGTCTGTAAGAAATGAGAAAGACTGTATTATTTAGTTTATTCTTTTGTTTTATTAATTATTTATTTTTTTGGTTTAGTAGTAATTTTTTTAGTAGGTTTGAAATTTGGTGAATAATATTTGTTTTTTGGTTAAATTTATTAGGTGATTTTTTTTTTTTTTTTGTAAATAATTTGTAGTTTTAATTTTTTATATATATATTTTAATTATATTATGGTATTTGTTATTTAAAAATATTTTAAATGCTATTGTTTATGGTTCAGTGGAATTGTTTTTGAATAATGGTAATGGTTTACCTTGGATGGCGAAGGTGTGGTGTTTATCTTTTTGGTCAGATTCTTGAGATTTATGCCCGTAACAAAATAGTATGAAAGGTACATTAATTATATATTATTTTAGCTGTGGTATAGGTTAGTAAATTTCTTTATATTTATTTTTGGATATTTTACCTTGTTATCTCAGTAGATGGCGGTGTTGGATAAATTATATTTTAATTATTTTCCGTAGTGATATGCTCGTCTTCTCTGTAAATTGTTCGGTGTAGTAATGAGTAGAAAATGGAGGTCGTTGGTATTTATATGTGTTTTTGTAAGTATTGTTTTATTTGTAAATTTTATGTGTTTTGGATGTGTTTTTTTATTGTGAATTCGTTTGTGATGTTAGATATATATAATTGTGGAGTTTATTTGTTTTGTAGTTTGTATTTTTTTTTATGTTCGTTCTCGTTTGTTCAGTAGAGGAAGTATTTCCTGGGTCATGTAGAAAGTGTTGTAGAACTATCGTTTTATGTAGGTTTTTTTTTTAGTGTTGTGTTTGTTTTATAATTATTTAAGTATTATTTATTTTTATTTAAAACGGTGTTTATATGTTTTGGCTTTTTGTGATGTTTTGTTTTTTGTATGTAGGAAATATATTGTTATTTTCGATTTTGTTTATTTTTTACGTAGTAATGTAGTGGTTTTAATTTTTTATTTAATAATAGTTTTTGTTTAGTTTTGATATTAATTATTAATATTTTTCGTTGTTTGGAGTTCGTTTTAAACATATTAGGGGCCATATTTATACTTTTTGACGCAAAACTGCGCTAACGCAGTTTAGCGTGAAAAAAATTAGCGCCGTCTAACGCCATTCTGAAGCGCCATGCGGGCGCCGTATTTATTGAATGGCGTTAGCCGGCGCTAGCAGACCGGCGCTGCCTGGTGTGCGCGAAAAAAAAACACGTACATCAGGCAGCGCCGGCGTAGGGGGAAAATGGCGTATGGGCGTCTTAAAATGGGGCAAGTCAGGTTGAGGCAAAAAAATCGTCTTAACCCGATTTGCGCCATTTTTTTACGACGCCCATCCCCCATTAACATGACTCCTGTCTTAGTAAAGATAGGAGTCATGCCCCCTTGCCCAATGGCCATGCCCAGGGGACTTCTGTCCCCTGGGCATGGTCATTGGGCATAGTGGCATGTAGGGGGGCACAAATAAGGCCCCCCTATGCCACAAAAAAAAAAAGAATAAAAAAAGATATACTTACCTGAACTTACCTTAATGACCCTGGGGTGGGTCCCTCCATCCTTGGGTGTCCTCCTGGGGTGGGCAAGGGTGGCAGGGGGTGTCCCTGGGGGCAGGGGAGGGCAGCTGTAGGCTCATTTTGAGCCCACAGGTCCCTTAACGCCTGCCCTGACCCAGGCGTTAAAAAGAGGCGCAAATGCGGGGGGTTTTGCCCCGCCCACTCCCGGGCGTGATTTTTGCCCGGGAGTATAAATACGACGCATATGCGTCGAAGTCATTTTTTTAGACGGGAACGCCTCCCTTGCATCTCATTAACGCAAGGGAGGTGTTCACGCCAAAAAATGACGCTAACTCCGTGCACTTTGGCGCTAGACGTGTCTAACGCCAAAGTATAAATATGGCGTTAGTTTTGCGTCGAATTTGCGTCGAAAAAAACGACGCTAATTCGGCGCAAACGGAGTATAAATATGCCCCTAGGTGTTTAGGCGTTTTCGGTGTTGGGTAGTATTTGTTTGGGTATTCGTTGTTTGGCTAGTCGTTTGTTTGGGTAGTAGTTATTTTAGGATTCGTTGTTTAAGTATTCGTTGTTTGGGTAGTAGTTTGTTTGGGTATTAGTTATTTGGGGAGTCGTTATTTAGGTCATTTTTTGTTTGTGTAGTCGTTGTTTAGGTAATAGTTATTTGGGGAGTCGTTGTTTATGTAGTCGTGGTTTACATAGTAGTGGTTTAGTGGAATATTAGTGATTTAGTGGTTTTCGGAGTCGTTAAATAGGTGTTCGTTGTTCAGGAATAATTTAGTTAATGTTTTTTTTCGTTGTTTAGACTTCGTTGTAAAATAATTCGTTTTATAGGTTTTTTCGGTGTTGGGAAGTCGTTGTTTAAGTAGTAGTTGTTTAGGTAGTAGTGGTTCAGTGTCATATTCCCTTAATGGAAGCAATGCTATAGAGACATTGTTAGAAATGGGGTCTTTGGTTGGCAGTCAGGTTACCCCCTGTCCAAGCAAGGACCCCACTGTAGTCAGAGTAAAAGAGAATCACCCTCAGCTAACCCCTGCTTACCCCCTTGGTAGCTTGGCACAGGCAGTAGGCTTAACTTCAGAGTGCTAGGTGTAAAGTTTTTGTAACAACACACACAGTAATTCAATGAAAACACTACAAAATAACACAACACAGGTTTTGAAAAATAGAGAATATTTATTTAAACAAAACAAGACCAAAATGACAATATCAATTAAAAAGCAAAAGGAGTCTTGTAGTTTTAAACACAACGCTAACGCTGTTATTGTGAAAATGTACCTGGGTGTGTCAAAAATAACCCCGCATGGGCAAGTGTGCGTCAAAAAGGGCTTGCGATGCGTCGATATCACTCACAAGCGAGACCTTGCGCCATTTCTCCTTCCACAGGAGAGTGATGCATCGATTTGAGCCACACTCTCGGGTCCAGGTGCGTCGTGTTTGCACGCCCAGCAATGTTTGCATCAGAAATCCTGCTGCACGATGATCCGAAAATCCGTCAGCATGGGTTGTGATCTCACAGGCCTCCGTCAGCGATGCTGCCCGTCGTTTCTCCAGCCACGGGCGTCGATCTTCAGGTTACATTGTAGGTGATCATCGATTTTCAGCCATGAAACCGCCAGTGGGTCGATTTTTCTGCCGCAGATTGGAGTCGCATCAATCTTTTCCCCGCACAGCGGTCTGTGCATGGATCTCTCACTCTTGTCCTGCCAGCTTCTCCTTTTAGGGTCCCAGGAACTGCATGGGCACCACTTGGAAGATCGGAGTCCCAGCAGAGGCTCCAGGTGCTGGCAGAGAGAAGTCTTTGATGTCCCTGAGACTTCAAATAACAGGAGGCAAGCTCTAAATCAAGCCCTTGGAGAGTTCTTGTCAAGATCGAAGGCACACAAAGTCCAGTCTTTGTCCTCTAGCACAGACAGAAGCAGCAACTGCAGGATAGCTCCACAAAGCACAGTCACAGGCAGGGCAGCTCTTCCTCCTCAGCTCTTCAGCTCTTCTCCAGGCAGAGGTTCCTCCTGGTTTCCAGAAGTGTTCTAGAGTCTGTGGTTTTGGATGCCCTTCTTATACACATTTTGCCCTTTGAAGTAGGCCTACTTCAAAGCAAAGTCTCTCTTGTTTGTGAAATTCTGCCTTGACCAGGCCGGGACACAGACACACACCAGGGGGTTGGAGACTGTATTGTGTGAGGGCAGGCACAGCCCTTTCAGGTGTGAGTGACCACTCCTATGCTCCATCCTAGCACAGACGGGTGATCAGGAAATGCAGACAACACCCCAGCTCCCTTTGTGCCACTGTCTAGTGAGAGGTGCAACAAGCCCTACTGTCAAACTGACAGAGACAGGGAATCCACAAACAGGCAGAGTCACAGAAATGGTTGAAGTAAGAAAATGCTCACTTTCTAAAAGTGGCATTTTCAAACACACAATCTGAAAATCAACTTTACTAAAAGATGGATTTTTAAATTGTGAGCTCAGAGACCCTACACTTTAATCATATTTAAAGGTAGCCCCCATGTGAACCTATGAGAGGGACAGGCCTTGCAACAGTGAAAAACAAATTTAGCAATATTTCACTGTCAGCACATATAAAACACATTACTATGGCCCTCATTACAACCCTGGCGGTCGGTGTTAAAGCGGCGTTAATACCGCCAACAGGTCAGCGGGAAAAAAAAATTGGATTTTGTCCCTGGCGGTAACCACCACCAAAGACCGCCACTTTAACACACTGACCACCAGGGTGGTAACGGCCGTTGAGCTGGAGACCTCGGTCACCAGTCCTGCAGTCGTCACAATCCCACCCTCGGGATTACGACCCGGCCTACCGCCATGGTTTTCGTGCCAAACTTGCTGCCACGAAAACCATGGCGGTAGGCACTATCACTGCCAGGGAATCCCTTTCCTGGCACTGATAAGGGTCTCCCCCGCTCCCTCCCCCTCCCCAGAGGTCTCCCCCATCCTCCCTCTCCTGCCCCCGCACATATACACATGCGCACCCATATACACACATGGACACACGCATACCCACGCATGCCCACATCCATACCCACACACCGCAACACACACCAACATACCTTGTCACACACATGCATTCACAACACTCACAATCACTCATTCACACACGCATTCAGCGCAACTCACACCTGCATGCACGAATTCCAAAACATACACACACACCCCCCACATACACACAACACCGCCACCCCCCTCTCCTGTCGGAGAACCCGACTTACCTGCTTGCAGGGGGTCCTCAGCGGCGCTGCTGTTAGCAGCAGCGTCCGCCAGCAAAACACCTCCAGGCGTGTCATTGGTCATGATACGGTGTTGACTGTGTTTTGCTGGTGTGGCGGTGCTGCTGTCAGCAGCACCGCCTAACCACCATCCGCCGCCATGACCATCGGCGGTGTTCCGTTAGCATTCTGGCAGAATACCGTTGATGGTCATGATACGCGTAGACGGCTGGTAGCCACGGCGGTGGTATGTTGGCTGCCGTCACTGTGGCAGTAGGCGGGAGTTACCGCCAATGTTGTAATGAGGGCCTATATGTCCTACCTTAACCACACACTGCACCCTGCCCTTGGGGCTACCTAGGGCCTACCTTAGGGGTGTATTACATGTAAGAAAAGGGAAGGTTTAGGCCTGGCAAGTGGGTACACCTGCCAAGTCGAATTTACAGGTAAAACTGCACATGCAGACACTGCAGTTACAGGTCTGAGACATGATTACAGAACTACTTATGTGGGTGGCACAACCAGTGCTGCAGGCCACAAGTAGCATTTGATTTACAGGCCTTGGGCACCTCTAGTGCACTTTACTAGGGACTTACTAGTAAATCAAATATGCCAATCATGGGTAAACCAATTACATACACATTTTGTATAGGAGCACTTGCACTTTAGCACTGGTTAGCAGTGGTAAAGTGCGCAGAGTAACAAAAACAGAGTCCAGCACACATCAACAACCTGGGAAATAGAGGCCAAAAGTTAAGGCAGACAACGCCAACAATGAAAAGTCGAACAGACATAGACACTTGTGCTTATATGACTGCACCTTAAATATAATGCACCCTGCCTCCTGGGTTGTAGTGGTCTTCCTTAGGGTGTCTGACATATATATAAGGCAGTGCATGGGACTGTCCCACTCTTAGGCCCTCATTACAACCCTGGCGGTCTCTGATAAAGCGGCAGTAATACCGCCAACAGGCTGGCGGCCCACAAATTGGAATTATGGACCATGGCGGAAACCACCAACACAGACAGCCACTTTAACACTCCGACCGCCACGGTGGTAGCAACAAACACTGTGGCGGTAACCGCCAACAGACAGGCGGAAGTCAATGTACCGCCCACACTATTACAAGGCACAAATCCACCAGCTTTTCCAGGGCGGTACCAACGCCTTCAAAAGCACGGCAAACAGTGTTTGGAAGGGAAACCACTCACCTTTCGAGACTGAACGAACAACCAGGACGCCATGGAGCCCGAACTACAGGTCTTACCAATGTTGGTGTGTCTTCTCATCTACCAGGAATACAAACGACAACGGCGACGACAACGGTGATTACTGCACCTAGCACACAGGAGAGGGGGGAGGGAAAATAGAGTGACACACACATGCCAAACGCAACACCCCCACCCACAACAACACACACACACACACATATCCAATAACATCACAGATACACCCAGTCACCCCCTGGAAGAACGCAAGGACAAAACGAAATGAGTTTAACTAGTGTAATATTCGAACAATCAGATAGCCCAAGAGAAAAGCAATTAATCAGTATACACAAATATTTACAGCAAGTACACAAGTCCGTACACTGACCCATGAAATGTCCGTGGACCAGTGGTCCCAAAAAGCATGGGCGAAGCCCACACATGACACCTGCCTCAAAACGGAGAGAACACTGCAGGGGCATCAGTTCGAAAATAAAACAGGCACCACAGGGGGAGGGGAGGGTGGCACCTCAGCCGGATGGTGGTACAATACCACTGCTCCTCGAGGGGGCCCACTGTTTGGTCCTGGGGAGCGCAAAGCCACAGTCTCACAAGTCTCTCAAGTGGGTGGTTTGGAGGGGGCTTTGTGCCCAGAGTGCTTCATCCTGCCAAGGACTGTGTCAGTGGATGCTTTTCTCAACTGGTTCTGGAGGGGGCTTTCTGCCCAGTGATGCTGCTCCTGGGGTGTGGCATGTTCACTTCGTCTCACCTGTGTGTCACAGCCACGCGATGTACCAGGAACAGCTAGCATGATACTCCATGGAGGCAGACCCACACTCCATCCTGCAGCGACTTAGGCTTCCAATTGCTGGTTTGTGTCAGTGCTGGAGGTGGTGTCTCAAGTGGCGGGTCCAGGATGTCACCTGCAGACTCTGATGGCTGCACACTGGGGGTGGGGCTGATGTCCGACAGAGTGGCATTGGCTGTGCACGTCGCGGTGCTGATGGTGGTGCAGGTGGCGGTGTCTGCGGCGGAGATACTGCCAGTGCAGGCCGTGGTGCAAGTGACTGTTGGGGTGGATGGAGACACCATACCGTCTCCTGCAGCCTCGGAAGGCTGATCCTTCGGGAGGATGCTGCAGACTGACGTTGTGGCAGCGGCGGTGCAGGGGGAGGTGCAGGTGGCGGTGCCGGGGGCGGTGCAGGAGGCGGTTCAGGTGATGGTGCAGGTGGCGGTCGGAGCGGCGGTGGGGGCTGGGGTGCATGTGGCTGCCAACCCTGATGATTTGGTTGTCACCAGCCCATCCCCAGGTGACATCGTGCCCAGATGTGATGTGCACTTTGGCTTGCGGCCCTTCCCCATCTTGACAGCCGCTGCAGGGACCTTGGCACTGTCCACTCGGTGCTTGTGCGAGGCCTTGCTGGGTGGGTGGTGTGACTGTCTCCTGCTTGAAGCCGATCCCTTTTTGAGCTTTGCAGGTGGTAGAATAGGGTGGTCCTTCTTTTCCGTAGGTGGCACACTGGCAGCTCTGATGGGTGCCCCCTTTGACCGTACTGGAGTAGCAGGGACCATAGCGGATGCAGATTTGGTGGCTGAGGTGCTGGGCTGGGGTCTAGACATCCTGGCCCTAGGAGAAGGACGGGGGGAGGTGTAGGGTAGAGCTACAGGTTAGCTAGGTAAATTTGGACACACTGGGATGGGAAGATGAAGGGGGTTTGGGAGTGGAGGAAGAGGTAGTGGTTGTAGGATGTGTACGTCTGCTGAGTTTGGGTGAATGTGCATGGGTTGGAGGCCGTTGTGAGGTGGATGGCTGTTGAGTGGGTGTGTGCCGGCGTTTGTGTACTTTGGGAGGAGGGCTCACAGACACACTGGGAGAGGACACAGGGGACTTGTGAATGGTAGTGAGGGTGGTGATTGCACGTGAGCGGTGTGTAGTGATGGGTGTGCTGGTGATGGAGGTAGTGGCTGAGGATGTAGTGCATGCAGATGTGAGGGGAGACGAGACAGGGAGGGAGGTGGAGGACATGGAGGAGGGGACACAGTGGAGGCAGTGGATGTTGGTGTGTCTGCATTGGTATAGTGCTTGTGTGAGTGCCTGTGGGATGTGTGGTGCTTATGTTTGCCTGGGCCACTTTTGTGTGTTGATGTGTGTGTATGCTGGTCTGATGGTGTGCTTGGGATAGGCTGAGGTGGAGGGGATTGGGTCTGGGTAGTGGAAGTTGGAGGGGGAGGCTGGACACAGGGACAATGGCTGCCATCAGTGCTGAGGCCAGAGCCTGAAATGCTCTCTGTTGGGCCACCACGCCAGAATGAATGCCCTCCAGGTGTGCATTTGTTGCTGCAAATGCCTCTCAGCACCCTGGATGGCATTCAGAATGGTTGACTGCCCAACAGTGAGGGATCTCAGGAGGTAGGTCAATAGCCTACTCACTGAGGGCAGCAGGGCTGACTGGGGCAGGGCCTTAGGTGCCTGGGGCAAAGGAGATGCCCACCCTCCTGGGTGATCGGCCACAGGAAACACGCTGAGGGGCTGCTGGGAGGGCGGTGCTGGTAGGGGGGGTGACGGCTGTACCTGTTGTTGCGGTAGGCACAGAGGTGCCTGCCACCGCAAGGGAGCTCCCATCAGAGGAGGAGTCACTGTCGGTGGTATCCCCTCCTGTCCCTGTCGCGGAGCTCCCCTCACCCACCGTCCCACTGGTGCCCTCACCGTCGGTGGATTCACCCTCCTGGGCCATGTGGGATGCAGCTTCCTCCATCTCCGGTGCCTCTACTCCTCCGCCAGATGATGCTAATGCACACAAGGACAGGGTGACAAAAAAATAAGGGGGGGAAAGACAGAGGAGACACATGGTCAATGCCAGCAACAACACTACCGTTGGTGGACACAACACACAGGGAGCAGCCCTATGCACTAGGTCATGCACTAGCAGTTAGTAGAAAATTCACCAGCCCATGGGGGACTATGCTTAACACCATTTGCTTCACACCTGGAACCCACAGGAGGCTGACTAGTTGTAGATGTCCACTACCACTATTGGGGTTGGAGTGCCTCAGAGCCTGCCTAACAAGGGACCCACCCTACCACGTTCGCCGTGGCCTAGGGGAACCCACAGCCCACATCCCACACCTAGACACCTCGTAAAGCATACAGAGTCAGCTGAATGAGACTGTACTCACCCCCTTGTGGCTGCTGTGATGCCCTCAAGCACCCTTCCAACTCTGGATATGCTACAGCCAGGATCCGGAACATCAGAGGGGTCATGGTGCGACGGGCACCCCTTCCACGTTGGGAGGCCAGCCCCAGGTGGGCCTCTGCCATCTTCTTGCTCCAGCAGTGCAGGTCCTCCCATCGCTTGCGGCAGTGGGTGCTCCGTCTATGATAGACCCCCAGGGTCCCCACTTCCTTGGCGATGGCACGGCAAATACCCTTCTTCTGGTGGGCGCTGACCTAGAGGTATGGGATGAAAGGAAGTGTCTGCCCCTATCTGATTCTGAAGAGACCGGAAATCCGAAACGTGGTATTAATTCTCTGAGCAACAACTTTGCTACTGTGAGACTGTCATTTCTATGTGTAGGATAGGCTTCAATCCAGTGACTGAAAACACACACAGGGGGTCATTCCAACCCTGGCGGTAGACTACCGCCAGGGCCGGGGACCGCGGATGCACCACCAACAGGCTGGCGGTGCATCCATGGGCATTCTGACCGCGGCGGCGGTGTCCTGCCGGTTTCCCGCTGCCCTAGGGAATCCTCCATGGCGGCGCTGCAGGCAGCGCCGCCATGGGGATTCCGACCGCCAGCCTGGTTCTGGCGGTTTTGACCGCCAGAACCTGGCTGGCGGTAACGGGTGTCGTGGGGCCCCTGCAGTGCCCATGCCATTGGCCACCCGCCAAAGTCAGAATGACCCCCACAATCACCAACACGTACCTCAAGCCTCCACGCTCGGGCATCTCAATGAAATCCATCTGCATCTTGCTAAACGGGCCTCCAGCTCTCCCTATGTGGCTCAAAGTCACCACAGTCCCTTTTCCTGCATTCATCTGTTGACAGATGATGCACCTGTGACAGGTAACCTCTGCAGCTTGTCTAAATTTTGGGTTAAACCAGTCAATTTTGAACAATCTGATCATTGCGTCTCTCCCAAGATGTGCCTGACCATGGTAAAGCCTTGCAAACTGTGACAAAAGGCTGTTTGGAAAAACCAACTTTTCCTCCTCTGAGACCCACAAGTTGTCTGCTCTTTGTACACATTGCATTCTCTGCCAGGAGCGTTTTTCCTCTCTGCTAGCACGGCCCTGCAGTGATTTTAGCTCATCTAATGTATCAGCCACCCTTAATGCAAAGTTTAAACATGTTTCATTTTCAGTTTGCGGTAACAATTCCCACTCATCCTTGAACGATATACAGTTCAATGCGACTTGATCTGCATAGCCGTTTCCCATTGACACAAAGTCCTGTGACTTAACGTGAGCATTGCATTTCACCACGGCAATTTTAAGAGGTAACTGAATCGCATGCAACAAATCCGTAATCTGTTCGCCATTTTTGACTGGTGAACCAGAAGAGGTCATAAAACCCCTCGGTGACCACAATTTGCCAAAATCATGTACAATTCCGAATCCATATCTGCTGTCAGTATAGATAGTGACTTTCAAATTTTCAGCTGCGTGGCATGCCTTAGTAAGGGCAATTAATTCAGCCACTTGTGCAGAGTACACTCTTTCGAGCCAGGAAGCTTCTATAATACCAGTGATTGTACACAGACCATAACCGGCTCTCAGTATTCCGACTGAGTCTCTCAAGCAGGATTCATCAACAAACATAATGCAGTCATTTTCTTCTAACTGCGTATCTTTAATGTCAGGTCTAGGTTTGGTACATAGTTCTGTTACCTCAAGACAGTCGTGCTCCACTTCCTCTGCATTATTAATCTCAGTATTTTCAACACGAAGTAGAGTTGTCGGGTTCAATACAGTACATCTTTTCAAGGAGACATTGGGTGACCCCAAAATAATTGTCTCATATCGGGTGAGTCGAGCATTTGTCATATTCTGGGTTTTAGTTTGGGTTAACAAAATTTCAACTGAATGTAGAACCATTACTGTTAAGGGATGTCCCATCACTATGCCTTCACACTGTGTAAGGCTCTGACCAACTGCTGCAACTGCGCGCAAACAACCCAGTAAGGCTACTGCGACTGGGTCCAAAGTAGCTGAAAAATATGCTACAGGGCGGTTTGTACCTCCATGGACCTGGGTTAAGACAGACAAAGAACAAGCATCACTTTCATGACAAAACAGTAGAAAAGGCTTAGTGTAATCAGGCATACCTAAGGCTGGTGCCCTACACATGCACTCCCTCAGTTCCATGAATGGCTCAAGCTCTTCCTCGGACAAAATAATGGTATACGGGTCATCTTTAGTTTCCTTGCCTGTCAGCTTTATCAATGGTTTAGAGATAATCGAAAAGTTGGGAATCCACTGACGACAGTAGCCCACCATTCCCAAAAACCATTCTGACATCTCTCTTTGTTGTCGGGGGATTCATCTGCAGTATGGCTGTCACCCTTTCTTTTGATATTCTCCTGGACCCTTTCTCAATCAAGGGCCCTAAGGGCCCTAAGTATTTCACCTTTTTCTGACAGTACTGCAGTTTCTTTGGGGACACTTTATGTCCATTCTTTCCCAAATGGTTCAGTAAGGCAATTGTGTCATACCTACAGTCATCTTTTGTTCTGGACGCAATCAACAAGTCGTCAATGTATTGTACTAGAGTCGAACTGAAAGGCAGTTCTAGCGACCCCAAGTCCTTCTTCAATATCTGATTGAAGATGGAAGGTGACTCAGAAAACCCTTGAGGAATTCTGCACCAACTGTACACCTTGTCCAGGAATTTGAAACTGAAGAATAATTGGCTGTCCTCATGAAGAGGCACTGAAAAGAACACTAGTTCTGGGGAAATACTGCATTTGGCTTTACCTGCACTTTAACCAGTTCTATTCCTTTTATCAGTCCCACCTCCTTTCCTGTCAGGTCCCATACTTTCTCTGTCACCATTCCTTGCAACTCAGCTGGCAAGTCAATCACCGTAAGCATCGGGAATAAAGTTATCAGAGGGTAATCTTCATTTGCGGTCTCTGCCTCTGATTATGAAAACTGCCCATCATCCCCTTCTTCATCACTGTTTGTTTGTACTTCAATCCCTTCATTAGAACAGGTAATTGAGCATTTCGTCTTGCACAATAAGTCTCTTCCCAGTAGGGATACGGGACTCGTATACTGGTTTGCTACTCCTACCACTCTTATGGTACGTCCTGAAAGTGGAAATTTAGGAACCTCTGCACTTCTGACTGTAGAGCGTTTAGCTCCTGTATCAACCAGGAATGAAACCTTGTGACCCATCACCTTTCCCTCTACATAGGGTCCCCTCTGATCTACTTCTAGGGACGCTGCAAGGCTGCACTCCTCACTGTCTGAACTATCATCCGACCATTCATCATTTATTACATCCTCACCACGCAATGGGAACTGTTGCACTGTGTTATTTTAACTCATCATGTGGCCTGTGACCTGCTGAGGAAGCATCACCTGTTGCTGTCCCATTGGAGTTAAAGGCATTTACATTTGCTGTCTAGGTACCATGGGAACCTGCTGTTGTACCTGCTGCATCTGTGCTGGTTGAACACGCGGCATTTGCATTTGCTGCATAGGCTGTAGCCCCTGCATCTGAATCATGTTATTTTGGAGGTTCTGATTTTGACCTCTCAATTTTGGACCCCTCACATTTTGAAATGTACCGACATCAGTGCTATGTTGAACGACACCATCATGCACCATATTTGGGCATTTCCGCTTCCAATGCCCCACGCCCCCACACGCGTGACATGGTGACATCTTTTTCATCTCCTGCGCGGCATTTTGAACTACAACTGTATTCAAGTCTGGACCACGATTCACAAAACTTCGACCTCGGCATCTTGGTTGTGCCTGAAACACACCATTCCCTTGCAGTTGCTGCTGTACCATCTGCTGGATCCCGTTTCCCTGCATACCTGCCTGTGCTGCCTTAATCTGCATCACCATCACTTTCTCCTTTAACTTTCTTTGTTTCAGCTCAATCTCATTATTACAGTATTTCACATACTGCAACACCTCATCAGTCGGCTTCGCTTGCCAACAGATTAGATGATTCTTAATCATCTGGCTAACCTCTGGTCTCAGCCCTTCAACAAATCTGAACACAAGATAGTTCATGTCTTTCGGCTCAATAGTCTCAGGGCCACTGTAATGTTTGAAAGCTTTCAACAACCTCTCATAGTAAGCATGGATTGACTCTTTAACCTCCTGTGAAGTCCGATCGATTTTCTGCCAATCAGTAACTTTCGGCGACACTTTCTGCTTCAAAAACTCAATGACTTTATGATAGCACTTCATCACCTGCTCGGAAGGTGCTCCAGTCACCTTATCTCTTGCCGGCTCCTGTGTCGGCCAGTCCACACCTCTCTTGCACTCAAGCCATAAGTCAGGTGGAACAATGATTTCAAACAAGGTATTCAAGTCCTCCCAGAGACATTTCGCAAGCATCACAAACCTGTCTGTCTGCTGGTACCATTCTATTAGTTTTTCCCTCAACCTGGGATAATCATTTGTGAAGGACAGAATGTCTCCCCTTGCCCACGGTACATGGACTAGAACCCCTCCAGCTGTTTCTCTCATTGGTAGTATCTTTCCTGTCCCGGTGTCCGGTGAGGCTTTAGTCTGACTTGATCCTGGACTGTCACCTTTCTCCTTATCTCTTTTCTTTGCCCATCTGCCTTCCCACTTTTCTAAGGATCCCCAGATCTGCAGTATTTCTTTAAGATGCACTTTTATTCTGGCTGACCTCATGTGGTCAAAATCTTTAGAGTCGAAGTCTAGTCTGTAGCTTCTCTTCAAATGTTTAGTATTCTCAATATCAATATTGTATTTATCTGCCAGGTTCGTCAACCTCTGATGCACCTTGCCCACTTCTTTCATGATTTTTGGGGCACAGATACCTTAATTCTGCTTCTGTGTATGATTCTAATCTGGCGAAGAAGGTGGCGGATGCCAGAGAGTGCTTGCACATCTGCAAAGCGTATGTCAATAGTGAAATCCGAGCGAACTCATAGAATTTAAACAATATGGTGTTGGGTGCCAGGCTAGCCCTAACACCTGCCACCACAGGTGTCGGAGGACCACACACTGAAGAGTGGGTGGTTGCCTAAATATTGAAAGAAGAGTGGCCAGGGCACACCAATAGCATGAATCCTGATCCTGATAATGTTCAAGAATAAATAGAAAGTTTGTTCTTGGAAGATGATGTGTAGATATTTATAATAAGTGCAGGTAGAAAGTAGAAATCTCAATCAAAAGACTGCGTTGTACAAAATGACCATGTGTCCAGAGCAGCCAGATGGTGATAAATGGTCAGAGTTAGAATAGAATGTTTGAATGTAACAATAAGTCCATACAGCAAAACAGCCAACACGTGTTTTGTCTTCAAGACTTTGTCAAGGCTTCAGATGTATATAAAACATTATATGTAAACACAAAAGGTACATAGATCAAGCTGCTGGCACTCTGCCAAAACCCCGACGCGCACGGCACGGGTTTATTCGCTCCACAAATACTTGAGGCTTATCATGGCCATCATTTGCCTATACTATTTGATTTCTCCCAAGGACTCATGAGTACCAGTAGCTCGATCTATGTACCTTTCGTGTTTACATATAATGTTTTATATACATAGGTTTTGATCCCTTTCTCATTGTACATTCCCCTAAAATTTGATTGGACAAATGTTGCACCCCACTATCTTTAGCCAATTAAAAACAGATTATGTCATTATATATTTCACCCCACATTAGTTCACAAGTATTTTATTGGTCCATATGATTGACTAATCTACATTGTTGCATTTTGACTAATACATTTCTTCAAGCAATATGAAGTTCATGAGAACAGATCTACTATAGTTACATTCAGCCTCTAGTTTGAAGGAAAAACAAGAGTTCATGTCCTTTTGCGAGTCAGCACACTGCATGTTTAGAAAAACATATTTAATATGAGAACCAGGCAGCTAGGCTTCAGCTTGTGCTAACTAAGGCCTACAAAATGTATTGGCAGAACTTTAATTACATAATCATTAATAATTGGTACAAAACCATTCTTTAACATAACATTAGTCATTTTTATTAGTCCCCGTATATATTGGCGGCCACTCCCCGTTGTCACATTTCAAGTGCACGTTTTAGCAAAATATACTAGTACAGTTTCTATGCGGCATTATCACACATTACTTCATAAACATTCCATGCTAATATAGATTATATAAACTACGCTCTCTCAATGGTATTAGGCCCAAAAAGAGCATAGTGTCTGCAATTGAACATGTGCCCGAACCCAGTTCAAAAGAGAAGCTATGGTCATTTCTGGGACTAGCAGAATATTGTTCAAATTTTGTCAGGAATTTTACCGAAATAGTTGAACCGCTGAGAAAGCTCATGAAAAAAGGTGTAACGTACGAGTGGGATGAGAGTTGTAAGCACTCTTTCCAAGAATTGAAAGACTCTATCTTGAAAGTTCCTACCCTGGGAGTATTCGATGCAAATGCTAAAACCTTTTTAACCACAGATGCTAGTAATGTAGGTGTTGGAGCTGTACTGACACAGGTTAAAGAAGGTGAGGAACGCATTATTGATTTTGCGTCTAGGAGACTACAAGGTGCTGAGGCCTCGTACTCTGTAATTGAAAGAGAGGCCCTAGCTTGTTGTTGGGGAATTAACCATTTTAAATTCAACTTATGGGGTTTACCCTTTAAACTGAGGACAGACCACAAACCATTGACATATATTTTTAAGGGAGGGCGTGGACTTGAAGGAGGCATTACACCACGAATTTCCAAATGGTTGCTGTCAGTGTTGAGTTACAACTTTGTTGTGCAGTTCGTAAAAGGGAGTAAGAATGTTGTTGCAGACTATCTTTATAGAGTGCCCAAGAGTGAAGAGGAGCTTGTGGAGGATGGAGTAAAAGATGTTATAGGAACTGTTCTAGGTGAGTTAGCTATAACAGCCCAGGAATGGGAAGATGCAGAAACTACTGATCCTGACTTGCAGATTGTGAAGGAAAAGGTGGAAGAATAACGATGAGCGTGACTGAAATCTGGTTGGGTATTTCAGAATTAAAGATCAACTAAGCATAGTTAATTGGAGATTATTGAGGAGAGATCAGCTTGTTCCTCCTCTTAACATACGGGAACACATTATCGAGATCACGCATCAGGGACATCTGGGTAGGGGAATGATGAAAAGGAAGGTAAGGCAATCATTTTGGTGGCCTGAAATGGATAAACAAGTAGAAGAAGTGGTAAGAAATTGCTTTGCATGTGCCAACAGTGATAAGACCAAGTTATTAACACAGGTTCCCCTGGCACCTTTAAAATTTCCAAGTGGACCCTGGGAGAAGTTGGCAGTGGATTTCATTGGATCAGTATTTAGCATGGGTGTGAGGTGTAGATACATACTTGTGCAAAAAGATTACCACTCCAAGTGGTTTGCAACTAAGATGGTAGATCATGTGAGAACCTCAGTGGTTATTGAATTCTTTGAAGAAGTGTTCATGGAGGAGGGAATTTCCAAACCCATAGTGTCTGATAATAGTGTATAATTTGTATCATCAGAGATGACCGAGTATTTACGGAGAGTTATAATTGTGCATGAAAGAGTAGCTCTCTTTCATCCACAAGCTAATGGTTTAGTGGAGAGGATAAATCAATTGATAATGGAAAACATCAATTTATCTCTGGCCAACCAGCTTCCTTGGAAGAGACAATTGAACAAGATGATATGGACGTATAGCACAACCCCTCATTCGACAACAGGAGTGTCATCTTTTGTCTCATTGAAGGGTAGGAAGCCGGAAGTATTGGAGTGTCCAGTGTGGTTAAAGAACAATAGAAAGGTGATAGTTGACAGGGAATCGATAAAGGCAAGGGTTGAGAAAATGCAGGAGAAAAATGCTTCACACTATAACAGAAGGATGAGTGCGAAACGTTATCATATACAGAAGGGAGGCTGGGTGGCAGTGAGGAAGAAAGGAATTATTGTGAAAGGAGAAAGCAAGTACTCTCTTCCCCAACTTGTACAGGATGTTAAAAAAAATGTTGTGATCCTAGAAAATGGTTCCACATGGAGCATGGGATGTGTTTGCAAAATTAATCGTTGATATACATGTTAACATCCTTTGTTATCATATATAATTATTTAATCTTATAAGTCAATGTTCATTTATTTTCCTGTTATACTGAAAGGGGGGAGGTGTGTAGTGATGTCACTCTCCATTATTGCTTGGGATATCTCTTTCTTAGAACCTGGAATGTGATGATGTGATGGCTGAGGTCAGGAATAGAATGAGGAGGCTGAGATAGAGACTAGGAGAGAAGGGAGGTTGGATTGGAGCTGTGCTGAAGGTGTCTTGATTTCCTGAACTCCAATAAAGAAAAACTTATGGAAAAGGATTGGAATTCTGAAGGAGTAATTCTTACAATGCGTCAGCCTTTTAACCTCTGTGTATGGACCCTGACAGCTCCCTTTGGCTTTCCATTTCACAGATCTGGGTAACTCAATCTGCCTTCTACTATGTTTACTGCTGCTCAACAACTGTCATACATTGGTATGTGCAAATGAACATTTACATTGATATTTGTCGAATAAGTTGTAATTATACATTTGTGAAAGTACAGACTGACTCCAGATTGTTTTGTGATTCAAGGTTTGTTTATTTATGGGCTAATGTGTATAGGGGTATGTGGAAGGGGCTGGGGTGATGGTGGAGGAATATCCAGGATAGAGTCCAGTCTCTTGGCATCACAGGTGCATTGTTCAAGGGGGCATAGTAAGTAGAGCAATGGCAGTTCAAGGTGGACAGGGTCACATAGTGGGACAGAAGGTTGACAATCAGGAGAGTCTTATTTCCTGGCGAGGGTCTTGGCAATGTTCTCTGTCTTCTGCCTGGATCGCAGGGACCATTTGCGGGGTGGTTCTCCTTCTGCAGGGGGGGTGCTGGTGGCCTGTTGGTCCTGTGGTGGGACCTCCTGTCCATTAGCGCCAGCGAACGTAGAAGGCTGTTCATCATTTGGGCTGGTGTCAGTGGCCCGGTGGTATGCCACTGTCTCCCTCATGGTGTTTGCCATGTCTGCCAGCACCCCTGCAATGGTGACCAGGGTGGTGTTAATGGACTTCAAGTCCTCCCTGATCCCCAGGTAACTGTCCATCCTGCAGCCGCTGGGTCTCCTGAAACTTGGCCAGTACCGTGCCCATGGTCTCCTGGGAATGGTGGTATGCTCCTATTATGTTTGAGAGTGCCTCATGGAGAGTGGGTTCCCTGGGCCTGTCCTCCCCATGTCGCACAGCAGTTCTCCCAGCTTCCCTTTTATCCTGCGCCTCTGTCCTGTGAACAGTGTGCCCACTGCCACTGACCCCAGGTCACTGATTTGCTTGAGTTAGTGGGGTTGCCTAGGGTTCCTGTAGTGGTGGACACACTGCTGATTGACGTGTCCTGGGGACAGTGGCATGGGCCCGTTGGGTGGGTGCTGTGGTGGTGTTTCCTGAGGGGGGAGGTTCTTTGGTGGTTTGGGACTGTTGCAGGGGAACTGACTGTCCAGAGGTCCCTGATGGGCCGGGCTGGTCATCTTGATCCAGGCATGCAGAACTGCTGTCGTCATTGTGGGACTCTTCTGTGGGGGGACTGGATATGGCTGGCACCTCTGGTCCGATGACATTGGGTAGCGGTCCTGTTGGGATGGAAATGCATTGTTATTGTATCTGTGTGTGCCATTTTGTGCAATGGGTGTGTTTCCCTCTACTACTGTGCTTGCAATATCGCCTTGGCCCTTGTGTGAGTGGTGATTGTGTTCCCTGGGTGAGTCTCTCCCTTGGACATGCTTTGGTGATGGGTGTCCATGCAGGTCTGTGATGGGTGTCCATGCATTGGTGTAACATGCAGGGCTTGGTATTGAGATGTGTGGGTTGTGATAGTGGGGTATATGTGAGGTGGTGGAGTGATGGGTGTGAGGGTAGGAGTTTGTGACGGCATACAGGTAGGGTGGGGGATAAGGTAGTAAAGATTTGACTTACCAGAGTCCAGTCCTCCTTCTACTCCTGCAAGGCTCTCAGGATGTATGATTGCCAAGACTTGCTCCTCCCATGTTATTAGTTGTGGGGGAGGAGGTGGGGGTCCACCGCCAGTCCTCTGTACGGCTACCTGTTGTCTGGATACCACAGCGCGTACCTTCCCCCGTAGGTCGTTCCACCTCTTCCTGATGTCATCCCGTGTTCTTGGATGCTGTCCCACTGCGTTGACCCTGTCGACAATTATCTGCCATAGCTCCATCTTCCTAGCAATGGATGTCTGCTGCACCTGTGATCCGAATAACTGTGGATATACCCAGATGATTTCCTACTCCATGACCCTGAGCTCCTCCTCTGAAAACCTGGGGTGTCTTTGAGGTGCCATGATGTGGTGTGAGTGATGTGTGAGGTGATGGTTGATGTGATGTGTGGGGTGATGTTTTGGGGTCTGTGGTGTTTTGTGTGTGGATGGTGTATGAGTGATGGTGTGGTGTGCCTCTGGATGTTGGTGTGGCCTTTGCTTTTCGCTCTCTCTGCTTCTTCTAACTTTTTCAGTGTAAGGGGTTGTGAGTAATGTGGCTGTGTGTTTTATATTGGATTGGCTGTGTGGGTGTGGTGTGTGTATGTGTATCAGGTGTGTGTATTTTGAATTGTTCAATGTGGTTGTGTTTTGTAAATATGTGTGTATTATGAGCTCAGCGGTGTGTACCGCCAATGGTTTACCGCGGTTGAATGACCACCGTGTTGATTCGTGGGTCGTGATAGAGTGGGCATATTCCTTTTGGCGTAACGTTGTGGGTTTTGCTATTGCCAATTTATCACTGACCTTTGGTGTGGCGGACTTGTGTGGGTGTCTGTATTTTGGAGGTTTTCTAAGTTTGGGTCATAATACCCGTAGCGGATTTCCGCCGTGGACACAGTATGTTGGCGGCCGTCGGCACGGCAGTAAGCGGACTTTACCACTAGGGTTGTAATGAGGGCCTTAGTGAGGACACAGCCGAACTTGAGCAGTTTGCACCAATCTGGCATCCTGCCACTAGAAATTTGTGAGGGTCATCAGGGTGGCAAAAATGAGTGCTGCAGCCCTGGGGACCCCTTTACCAACTATGCCCTGGGCCCTCAAAGTTCCATTTAATAGGGCCTTACATGGGGGTAAAGTCTTGCCAATTAGGAATTCACCATGTTGACATGACAATTTCGGGAGCGAGCACAGGCACTGGCGCCTGGTTAGCAGCTTCCAGTGCACTAACAGTCATATAGACCAGCATTGAGGGCAAAAAGTGGGGTGTGACCATACAAAAAGTGGCACTTTCCTACAATATACAACTGTTCAGAGAAAGCCAGGTTCATGAAGATACTCAACGTCTGTTCCAAAATTAATTCTGCACTATGGACAGCTTTTGTCTATATCAAATTCTTCACAGGCAGCACACCTACAGCATGAAATAGAATGGTTATGAGTAGAAAAGTGGGTACTACAAACAATGTTTACTCCATGCAGAGAGTTTACTGTGCACCATACTGTTTGCAGAGAGTGAAACTCTCATGAGAAGTACACCACAGAGTATTAAAAAATAATCTACTAAGAAAAGTGTGCACTTGTCCAAAGAGGCCTATTCATAAAAAAATAACCACGGTCTTAAGGTGAGTGTTAGACCTGCCATCCTAAGTGTCGGCTCCCGTTAACTTTTTACCCTCCTGTTTTTTCTGGCCTTAGCACTGTGCACACTTTACCACTACTAACCAGTAATAAACTGGGTGCTCTCTCCATAAAACATGATGGAATTGGCTTATACCCAATTGACATGACAGTTTACTTGTATGTCCTTAGTAACGTGGTACTACCTGTCCCCAGCACCTGCACATTAAATTCTACTAGTGGGCCCTGCTGCACTGGTTGTGCCACACACTTAAGTACCAACTTAAATATGTCTCAGGCATGCAATTGCAGCCTGTGTGCGTGCAGTTTTGAACTACCATTTCAATTTGGCAATGTAAACCTTTTGCCAGACCCACACCTTCCTTTTCAATACATTTAAGTCATCCCTAGGGTAGGCCCTGGACATCCCAGAGGGCAGAGTGCAATGTATTTGAAATGTTGACTAGAACAAAGTGAATTATGCCTATTTTAATGCTGTTTTAACCTATATTTTATGACTGATTCAGCCAAACTTTGTCGTAGCTGCTCAGATACGTTGCTTATATTAGCCGCTTGTTGTAGAAGGCTGGCCTGGCTTATAGTGGGTACCTGATGGTAAACTTTGTGTCAGGTCCAGTTATCCCTTATTAGTAGATTAGTATTGTTCTAGCAGCTTAGGCTGATGGAGGTAGCAATAGCAGAGCAGCTGAGTACATGAAAAAGGCCAGTAAACACCTTCTGTCCTGGGTGGTACTGGGTCAGGACAGCCTTCTGCTCATGCCATTGGTTTTGGAGCTCTTGGCTGGCCTGAAGGTTTTTACTGGCCTTTTTCATGTACTCAGCCATTCTGGATCTTAAGCCAAGTACATATTCCACTATGTCTTGCTTTGAAGCTTTTAAAGGTTGTTCACAACCCTCATTTACAAGAGCAAGGGGACCTCTTACAGGGTGCTCAAAGAGAAGTTCAAAGAGGCTAAAGCCCACTCCTTTTTGGGATACCTCCCTATAAGCAAAAAGGAGGCATGGCAACAGGACATCCCATCTCCTGAGTTTTTCAGGGAGTCCCATAATCATACCTTTGGGAGATTTATTTAACCTCTGAACCAGACCATTTGTCTGTGAATGGTAAGGAGTAGTGAACTTATAAGTTATACCACACTCTTTCCACATAGCTTTGAGGTATGCAGACATGAAGTTACTACCTCTGTCTGACACCACTTCCTTAGGGAAACCCACTCTGGAAAAGATTCCCAGGAGGGCTTTGCCACTGCAGGTGCTGCAGTGGTCATTAAGGGAATAGCTTCAGGATACCTAGTGGCATGGTCCACTACCAACATGATAAACCTATTGCCTGAAGCTGTTGGAGGGTCAAGGGGGCCAACTATGTAAACCCCTACCCTTTCAAAGGGCACTCCAACCACTGGCAGTGGAATTAAGGGGGCCTTAGGTGTGACACCTGTCTTGCCACTGGCTTGGCAGGTCACACATGAGTGACAAAACTCCTTAGTGTCCTGTGACATGTGGAGCCAGTGAAACAATGGGACAAGCCTGTCCCAAGTTTTTCTCTGGCCCAAATGCCCAGCCAAAGGAATATCATGTGCCAAGGTCAGAAGTAACTCCCTATACTTCAAAGGGAAGACCAATCTCCTGGCAACTCTAGGTTTAGGGTCCCTTGATTCAGTGTAGAGTAGGTAATCTTCCCAATAGACCTTATGGCTATCAGTGATATCCCCATTGCTGTCTTAAACCCTCTAGTGTGGGACAGGTCTGCTGTGCCACACTCAGCTCTTCCCTGGCAGGCCCCCCTGCACCCAAAAGCTCAGCAGTGTCTGCTGCCAGCTCCTCTGGTGTAGGTTCTGCCCAGGGAGAGGATTCCTCTTCCTCAAAAGGGGAATCTTCTGGAGAGGGAGGGATAGTGGAGAAGGATTTACCCTTCCTACCCCTAGCTTTTGGGAGCACTTGGTCCATTATTTCAGGATCAAAGTTTCCATGTCCTCTTTGCTTCTGGGCCTGAACCCTTGTGAGAGCAAAGATATGGCCTGGAATGCTCAGCATTGCTGCATGAGCCTCCAACTCCACTTCAGCCCAAGCTGATGTCTTCAACCGATTGCCTAGTAAGCAGTCTACAGGTAGATCAGTGGCTACTATAACTTTCTTTGGACCAGTAAACCCCCCCCCCACCCCCCCAGTTGAGATCCACAACAGCCATGGGGTGGCTAAGAGTGTTGCTATGAGCATCAGACACTTGGTACTGCTGACCAAGTAGGTGTTGATCAGGGTGAACCAGTTTCTCAATCACTATAGTGACACTGGCCCCTGTATCCCTGTAGGCCTCTACCTCAACACCATTTTTTAGGGGAAGTTGCTTGTACTTACCCATATTAAGGGGACAAGCAACCAAGGTGGCAAAGTCAATACCACCATCAGAGACTAAAATAGCCTCTGTGGTCTCCCTAACAAGACCAACCCCAACTACATTACCAATGGTGAGCCCAGCTACACCCTTTGATTGGCTATTTGTAGTAGACTTCCCACCACCACTGCTATTACTAGGGGCACTAGAGGACGCAGCTAGGGGTTGTGGTAGTGGGAGTCTTGGTGTTTTTCTTTGGACAAGTGGAATCACTTGCCCAGTGGCCTTTACTCTTACATAAATAACACCATGGCTCCTTTTGATTGTTAGAAGAGGATTTGGACCCACCTCCCCTAGAGGATTTTTGTGGGCCTGATGAAGACTCAGAATGCTTTTTATCTTTGTCCCCACCCTTGTCAGAAGACTTACCATCCTTATTCTTGCCATCCTTGTCACCGCCTTTATGAACTTTTCTGTTCACTCTTGTTCTGACCCATTTGATTGCCTTTTTTCCCAATTCTTGGGGAGAGGTCAGATCTGATTATACCAAGTACTGATGTAACAAATCAGACACACAATTATTCAAAATATGCTCTCTCAGAATAAGATTATACAGGCTTTCATAGTCAGTCACCTTACTGCCATGTAATCATCCCTCTAAGGCATTCACTGAACAGTCTACAAACTCTGTCCAGTCTTGAGAGGACTCTTTTCTGGTATCTCTGAACTTTATCCTGTATTGTTCAGTGGTTAAGCCAAATACATCTAAGAGTGCATCTTTCAAAACTTTGTAGTTGTTGGCATCACTTTCTCTGACAGTAGGAGTCTATCCCTACCCTTATCAGTGAAAGACAACCACAAGATAGCAGCCCACTGCCTTTGAGGGACCAACCGTACCATACAGGCCCTCTCAAGTGCAGCAAACCACTTGTTCATGTCATCCCTCTCCTTGTAACGGGGGACAATTTTGTGCAGATTTCTTGAATCTTGTTCTCTTACAGGATTACTATCAAGAATACTGCTGCTGCCACCATGGGGAACTACCCCCAACTTCTGTCTCTCCCTCTCTACATGTAGAGATTCCTTGTCTAAGGCCAACTGCTGCTGTCTCAGCTTCAGTCTCGCCTCTTACAACCTCAGTTTTCTGAGTTCCCTCTCTAGGGTGTTGTCCTCAGGGTGGGAGGCTTGGGAATTCTGAGACACAGAGGAAATATGGGAATGTGCAGAAGTGGACCTGTCTCTAACTACCTGAACGCTAGTTACCTGACCTTATGGAGTGAAAGGTGCCCTACTAGTTTGTGACCCCCCTCCCACTACCAGTGTCACTAGGTGATTTGTCAGCTGACAGGTCTTTGGAGGAACCCTCCCTGGTGTTCTCAGGGCCCTCCCCTGAATTTTGCTGGGTACCCTCCTCCCCTACCTCCTGATCCTGGGATGGGCCGGACTGGTTCTGGTCACTTTCTAGGAGAAGGCTAAGAAGATCTTTGGTAGGGTTCTTACCAATGCTTAAACCCCTTTCTATGCAGAGACCCCTCAAACCTTTAAAGTTTAAACTACCATAGGTTGCCTGAACAACTGTGGGAGTGTGCTTTACTGCAGACATAGTTGTAAGAAAGAGTTTAAGATAGAGAGAAAAACATTTTTAGAAACTTTCCAAGAAAAGAGGAAAACTTTTCAAACTTTTCAAAACATTTGAAAATCTTTGTAGAAACTTTTTAGAAATTTTTTAGAAAGAGAGTTGAACTGTTTAGGTTAACTGTGTATATTTTTAAGTATTTGGAATATTTTTTTCTTATCAAAACACCAATGACAAAGTGATAAAGCAGTTACAAGTACTTATTCCACCGCTGCACCACCAATGTAGGAGGCTGGCCTGGCTTATAGTGGGTACCAGATGGTACTTACACCTTGTGCTAGGTCCAGTTATCCCTTATTAGTAGATTAGTAGTGTTCTAGCTGCTTAGGCTGATAGAGATAGCTATAGCAGAGCAGCTTAGGCTGCACTAGGAGACATGCAAAGCTCCCACTATACCACTTATATCATTTAGGTACTGTATCATAAGAAACACAATACTCAGGGTTATTAAAAATAAAGGCACTTTATTTTAGTGACAATGTGCCAAAAATATCTCAGAGGATATACTCCCTTAGAAGGTAAGTAAAATACACAAAATATACACACAAACCAAAATCAGGTAAGTAAACAGTTAGAAAAATAGGACAAACACTGTAGAATACAATAGGATGCAATAGGCCTAGGGGAAACACAAACCATATACTAAGAAAGTAGAATGCGAACCACTTAGGCACCCCTGGTGTAGTGTGTAGAGGGTCACTGGGAGCGTAAGAAAACACTAAGGGTGTCCAAGATACCCCACCCCAAGACCCTGAAAAGTAGGAGTAAAATGGTACTTCTTCCCCAGAAACACACTAAAGTTGTGATAGGAGATTCTGCAAAGACAACAACAGACTGCAAAGCACTGAAGACGGATTCCTGGACCTGAAGACCTGTAAAGGAAGGCAACCAAGTCCAAGAGTCGTGAAAGTGTCTGGGGGGGCAGGAGCCCACTAAACCCCGGATGAAGGTGCAAAATGGCTGCCTCTGGGTGGAAGAAGCTGATGATTCTGCAACAACGAAAGGTGCTAGGAACATCTCCTTTGTGCAGAAGATGTCCCATGGAGTGCTGGAGGATGAAGCTTTGTTTCTTTGGAGGAAGACTGCAAACAAGCCTTGCTAGCTGCAAAGTTCCCAGTTGAAGAAAAAGGGTGCTGCCCGGGCCCAGGAAGAATCAGGAGGTCACCACTTGGAAGAGGAGACAGAGGGGGCCCTCACCAATACTGAGAGCCCATGCACAAGAAGGCAGCACCCGCAGAAGTACTCGAACACAGGTTCAAGAAAAGTGAGCACAGCGGTTGTCTCAGCACTACAAAAGAGGGTCCCAAGAAGCCGGTGGTCAACTAAGTGTGTTGAGCAATGCAGGACGGAGTGCTGGGGACCTGGGCTAGCTGTGCATGAAGGACTCCTTGCAAAAGTGCACAGAAACCCAAGCAGCTGCAGTTCATGCAGTACACATGATTACTGTCTGGAGAGGGGAGGCAAGGACTTAGGGCCAGATTTAGCAACCGTTTTGCAAGGCGCAAACTGTGAAATTCGCAGTTTGCGCCATGCAAAACTGGCATCGCAATGCACATTCCCATTTTACGAGTCGGTACCGACTCGCAAAATGGGAATGCGACTCGCAAATAGGAAGGGGTGTTCCCTTCCTATTTGCGATTCGCACCGCAATGCAGAATTGCGCTGTGACTGCGAACGCGGTCGCAAAGCAATTCGCAGTTAGCACCCATGTCAAGTGGGTGCTAACTCATTCGCAAAAGAGAAGGGGTCCCCATGGGACCCCTTCCCCTTTGTGAATGTCGCCCAAAATATTTTTTCAGAGCAGGCAGTGGTCCAATGGACCAATGCCTACTCTGAAAAAGTGAAACCAAATGGTTTTATTTTTTCTTTTGTATTGCAACTCGTTTTCCTTTAAAGAAAACGGGCTGCAATACTAAAAAAAAAAATGCTTTATTGAAAAAGCAGTCACAGACATGGAGGTCTGCTGTCTCCAGCAGGCCACCATCCCTGTGTGTGCAGGGAATCGCAAGGGGGTCGCAAATTGCGACCCACCTCATTAATATTAATGAGGTGGGTCTTTGCGACCCCCTTGCGATTCGCAGATGGTGTCATGGATATGATTTTGCGACTCGGACATCTGGCCTTTACTTCCTCCAAATTTAGACAGCTGGACCACTGGACAGTTTGGGTCACTTGGGTCCACCACCTGTGTTCCAGGGGCCACACTCGTCAGGATGGGAGGGGTCCCAGAGTACTAGTGATGCTAAAGTTTGGTTTCCTGCTGGAGCAGGGGGAAGATTCCGTTGACCCACGGGAGATTTCTTCTTCGCTTCCAGTGCAGGGGGAAGGCAGACAGCCCCCAAAGCATGCATCACCAGGAAACAGTTGAGAAAGCCAGCAGGATTAGGCAATACTATGTCGCTGGTAGTCTTCTTGCTACTTTGTTGCAGTTTTGCAGGTGTCCTGGAGCAGTCAGCAGTCGAGCCTTAGCAGAAGTTGAAGAGGGAGATGGAGAGGAAGTCTGATGAATTCTTGCACATCATTATCTGAGGAAAAGCCCACTGGAGAGACCCTAAATAGCCCTCAGAAGAGGATTGGCCACCTAGTCAGGTAAGCAACTATCAGGAGTGGTCTCTGACGTCACCTGCAGGCACTGGCCACTCAGAGGCCTCCATTGTGCCCTCACACCTCAGGATTCACGATGGCAGAGGTCTGGGACACACTGGAGGAGCTCTGGGCACCACCCATGGGGTGGTGATGGATAGGGAGTGGTCACTCCCCTTTCCTTTGTCCAGTTTCGCACCAGAGCAGGGACTGGGGGTTCCCTGAACCGGTGTAGACTGGCTTATGCAAGGAGGGCTCCATCTGTGCCCTTCAAAGCATTTGTAGAGGCTGGGGGAGGCTACTCCTCCCCAGCCCTTAACACCTATTTCCAAAGGGAGAGGGTGTAACACCCTCTCTCAGAGGAAATTCTTTGTTCTGCCTTCCTGGGACTGGACTGCCTAGACCCCAGGAGGACAGAAGCCTGTCTGTGGGTTGGCAGCAGCGGTAGCTGCAGAGAAAACCACAGAGAGCTGGTTTGGCAGTACCCGGGGTCCATAGTGGAGCCCCGGCGATGCATGGGATTGGCACCCCAATACCAGATTCGGCATGGGGGTACAATTCCATGATCTTAGACATATTACATGGCCATATTTGGAGTTACCATTGTGAAGCTACATATAAGTATTGACCTATATGTAGTGCACGTGTGTAATGGTGTCCCCGCACTCACAAAGTCTAGCGAAATTGCCCTGAACTCTGTGGGGGCACCTTGGCTGCTGCCAGGGTGCCCTCACACTTAGTAACTTTGCACCTAACCTTCACTAAGTGAAGGCTAAACATATAGGTGACTTATAAGTTACTTAAGTGCAGTGTAAAATGGCTGTGAAATAACATGTGTGTTATTTCACGCAGGCTGCAGTGGCAGTCCTGTGTAAGATTTGTCTGATCTCCCTATGGGTGACAAAAGAAATGCTGCAGCCCATAGGGATCTTCTGGAACCCCAATACCCTGGGTACCTAGGTACTTTATACTAGGGAATTTGGAGGGTGTTCCAGTGTGCCAATTAGAATTGGTAAAAATGGTCACTAGCCTATAGTGACAATTCTAAAGGCAGAGAGAGCATAAGCACTGAGGTTCTGGTTAGCAGAGCCTCAGTGACACAGTTAGTCACTACACAGATACACACATTCAGGCCACAAACTATGAGCACTGGGGCCCTGGCTAGCAGGAGCCCAGTGAGACAGGCAAAAACAAACTTACATGCATGTGAAAAATGGGGGTAACATGCCAGGCAAGCTGGTACTTTCTTACACTTGTTTAGCACAGATCTTACTGCCAAGCACTTGTACTTTTGATTTTGAACTGGGTGGGAGGTTTGGGAGGATTACTCCACAGCATTGCTGCTATACATAAAACCTATGTACCCACACTAGCTACACTTGCTAATCTGGTACATGAGGGCACCTATTTGGAATTTAGCTTTCTCTCACCTTGTTCACAACAAATTGCCTCCGGCAGCATATCAGCAGGGCGCCATCTTGGTTGACAGTCCAGCTCTCCCCCGCCTGCCCATAATATTTAATGAGGCCCGGTGCGCAGCCATTCAGCAGAAACATGCTCAGAGGACATGCTGCTGGCACTCTGAAGGCACACAAAAAGGTAGCTTATTCAGGGCCAGCTGGGGCGAGGGGCCAGAACCGCTGCCTCTTTTAATTCAGATCATTTATATTACTCTGCAGAGGTTTCGAACAGCTTCAACCAGTTGCCTTCAATGCATGCAGACACTCTCTGGGGCCTGCAAATATTCTGAGTAAGTGTCTGACATGTGGTTATGCTTGGAACAATGCTGCAATCAAAATTACACACCAGCCCCATGTACAGGTGCAAGCAGAATCTAAACATCCCATCTCCTGCTGGCAAATGGTATTACTGAACAGTAGATCTCTCCCTAAACACAATCTTGAGATAATTTACTCTCCTGGAAGAGAAGCAACCTAAAGTCCTTTTTTAATGGAAACTTGGTTGTCAGAGGATAGCTGGCCAGATCTAGCGGTTGTACCCCCACCTGAATATGTTATTGTGAGAGATGACTGGGTAGGGAAAAAAGGTGGAGGAGTAGCCATCATTTTTAAGGAAAACATTGAGTGCAAGCCATCCTCATTAAGGATTGCAAGAGTTGATTTTATTCAATAGTCTGTCACACTCATTCACATTTACTGGTCTGCTCATATACCGACCACCGAGGTTGGCTGCTGAATTTGTTCAGTTTATGCCAGAGATTTGTAGCGTTATGCAGCCTTCAGACTTCATGCTGCTGCGGGACCTGAACATTCATATAGATGACAACACATGCACACAGGCATCCAACTTTAGTCAAGATGTATCAGCGCTACAGCTTACCCAATTGATCCTGCTCCCCACCAATGTTAAAGGTCCTATAGTGGACCCTATTTATACAAATATGCCTAATATGAAGGTAGACGCTTCTTTACCAGTAATATGGTCGGATCCTCTGCTGGTGCAGTTCTCCATCCCTAAGATGAAAGTGACCAACTCTGAAGTTTCTATGACAAAACCAACTAGACAATGGTCCAAGTTAGATATTAAGAGCCAGGGGGACAGCCCTTGCCAATACATTCCCAAGTTTGGACAATGATGTTACCACCTCGTACTTAACATTTAGGGACTGGATACATTTAACACTAGTAATGTTAATACCTATGAAAGGAGACAAGCTACCCCGAGTTAGAACCTTTGCTAAATGGTTCTCTCCAGAGTTAAGGGAACTAAAGAAGAAATGTAAGAGATATGTGAGGCTCTGGAGACATCAATACAATGATGACAGTAAAACAATCTCTACGAAAGCTTTAAAAAATTATCAGGACGCGATTTGCAGAGCTAGGTTACAAGGCTTTGTGGACTGAATTAATCAGTCTTTGCAGCCTTCCAAATAAATCTATTCCATTGTGAATCCCTTTTTAAAACCTAATTGCACAGGGGCAGGCGTTCCCTCATCCCAAGCACGATGTGAAAACAGTTGGCCAACTGCTTTCTTGGAAAGGTTAGGAATATATTTAATTTTCTGTCAGAGCCCTCTGATCCTTCTGTTATTCCTACAGTCATGGCCACTATAGGAATCTGTGGAGCGGGACTTGCTACCTTTGCCCCCACTAAGAACAAATAATATTCTGACAAGTGCTAGCTCAGTGAAGTCTGGTTCCCAGCTGGAACCAGCCCCTATAGAAATTCTGCTGAAAGGGGGAGATACCATTGTTTCAGCTTTAATGGCCATTTATAATCAGTTAATAGAAAGCAGGTGTGTTCTGGAGCCATGGAAACATGCAATCTTTCATCCATTGCTGAATAAATCTTCCTTTGACTCTGATCAGGTAGAAAACTGCAGACCTATATCACTACTCCAAGGGGTTAGAAAAATATTAGGAAAGCTGATAAACGGCATCTTACAACCTATCTGGAAACTAACAATTGCTGCATCAGACACAAACGGGGATTTGCCCAGGCTGTAGTACAGAGACAGTCCCTCTGCTAGCCATAGAAGACCTCAAAAAGATGTTGGATTCAGGATGGTTCGGCAATGCTTATTCTTCTAGATCTAAGCGCAGCCTTCGATACAGCTGCCCATCCAACTTTATGCAAGAGGCTGGAGGAGGTTGGTGTCACAGACAAGGCACTTAGCTGGTTGACATAATTCCTAGAGAATAGGAGTTTTCAGGTCATTGAAGGACCATTCTCATCTGAGACACATCAGCTCAAGTGTGTAGTGCTGCAGGGTTCTTCTTTGAGCCCCAGGCTTTTCAATGTATATGTTCACCCATAAGCTGACATAATTTGTGCTTCATGTTTCACTATGGTGTCATACACAGATGACACTAAGATCGTGGCCTCCCATTCACCGAGCATCGATTTCATATCAGGAAGACTTTTCACATGCATGGAACAGGAGGCATCAGAAAAACTCTTAAGGGGCTTGCTATAGAAAACACAATGATAGTTGTTCAAGGTCTTATTCTCTCTCTCTCTCTCTTGGACTGTAGCAACTCTCTTTATTTGGGAAGTCCCTCTTATGTTACAAAAAAGCTGCAAGTCATACAGAATGCTGAGGCCTGAGTTTTGTTAGGTCTCCCTAAAATGCAATCAGTTGACCAGCCCTCGCCAACCTTCCTTGTCTGCCAATAGCAAAAAGAATAGAATAGAAAGCGCTGTGCATTATCCACAAGTTAAAATATTCACCCAGCGTCAATATTCTTCGGCATCTCATCATTCCGCACAAAGCCACCAGAGAGCTGAGATCCAATGACTTTTCCCTGCTTATTATACACTTTAGCAAATTGCATTTAGAATATTTGATTTCCAGATTGTGGCATTCCCTTTCCTTTGGTCTCAGGGTAAATGAAAATCTGTTAAATTTCAGGAAATAGCTGAAAATGTGTCCATTTAATAAATGTATTTCTTCACTGGGTGCTGTTAGTGCTGGGAAGCCCAGTCTTGGGTGGCCATGCACTCTATAAAATCCAAGATAAAATAAGATGTTGGACATGTGTGGTTAAGTTTTACATGTCCTGGTAATAAAAAACTGTAAAATTTGCCTTTCACTACTGCAACGTCTACCTGTCCCATAGTATAACATTGGAACTGCCATATCACATATAAGTATAATTTCCAAATCGGAACAGATAACCCCTTCATGTTTGGTGTCTCTGGAATGAGGTGAAGTCATATTTTAAATTTCAATTCTCAATATACCAGTTTTCAAATGTTGGCATCTAATCTTAGCCATTTGGTGCCTGCAGCCTGTCTCTGGAACACATGACTCATTGTGGGTTATAGTTGGGCTTTGTGTATTCCTCAGAAACATCCACACACAATGGGGAGCTTAGGTGTGACTGAATGGACCATCACTGGCAGGATAGGAATGAAAAGCTGGTCCCAGCCCCACTTACTCTTGAATAGACTGTGGCCCTCATTATGACATTGGTGGTAAGTACTGCTTACCGCCATGCTGACTGCCGCCAACATACCGCCACCGCAGCGGATTACCGACACCCATATTATGACACACATACATAGAAATGTGTCACTATACAGCCACACATACAAGTCCGCCAGCCCAAAGGTCAGTGATAAACTGGCGGTGGCAAAACCTACACTGTTACGCCCATAGCATTATGACCCACGAATCACTGCGGCGGACATTCAATGGCGGTAAACCATTGACGCTACATACCGCTGTACTCAAAATACACACACACATACAAAACAACACAACATTGGACAATTTGAATAACACACACCTGACACCCAAACACACACCACACCCACACACTATAAAACACACACCCACATTATTCACAACCCTTTACAACTAAAACCAATTGCCACAAGGGAGATACCAAGACCACAGACAAGACCACAGCCACACACCACCATCACCTATACACCATCCACGCACCTTACATCACACACCCCAACACATCACCCCATACACCCACACCACTCACACTACACCCATGGCACCACAACAACACCCAGGTTCTCAGAAGAGGAGCTAGGGGTCAAGGTGGAGGAAATCATCCGGGTAAAGCAACAGCTATTCAGATCACACGTGCAGCAGACATCCATTGCAAGGAAGATGGAGCTATGGCGGAGAATCGTGGGCAGGGTCAACGCCGTGGGACAACACCCCAGAACAAGGGATGACATCAGGAAGAGGTGGAACGACCTACGGGGGAAGGTGCATTCCACAGAAGCAAGACACCAAATAGCTGTACAGAGGACTGGCAGTGGAACCCCACCTCCTCCCTCACAACTAACAACATGGGAGGAGCAAGTCTTATCAATCATGCATCCTGAGGGCCTGGCAGGAGTAGGAGGAGGACTGGACTCTGGTAAGTCAACGATCTATTACTGTCACCCCCCCACCCTACCTGCATGTCATCATAAACCCCTACCCTTAACCTCACTCCCATCACTCCACCACCTCACACACACCCAACCATCACAACCCACTCATCCCAATACCAAGCTCTGCATGTAACACCAATGCACGGACCACCATCACAGACCTGCATGGACATCCATCACTAAATCATGCACACTAGAGAGAATCACCTAGCCCACAAAATAACTACTCACACAAGGCAAAGCTGATAGGGCAATAACAACCATAGAGGGCAACACACCCATGCACAAGATGACACACACTGAAATCATAACACAGCATTTACATCCCCACAGGTCCCCCGCCCAACGTCACCGGAGAGGAGGTGCCAGCAGCATCCAGTCCTCTCCAGAAGAGGCCCACAGTGATGACAGCAGCTCTGGACGCATGGATCTGGATGACCAATCTGGCCCATCAGGGATCTCCGGACAGTCGGTAACCCAGGCACAGTCCCATACCACCACAGAGCCTCCACCCTCAGGAAACACCAGCACAGTACCCACCCAGCGGGCCTATGTCCCCAGGACACATCAATCAGCAGTGTGTCCACCACTACAGGGACCACAGGCCACCCCACAAACACAGGACTATCAAGGACCTGGGGTCAGTGGCAGTGGGCACACAGTTCAGGGGATAGAGGCACAGGACAACAGGGAAGCTGGGAGGACTGTTGTGTGAAAAGGGGAGGACATGCCCAGGGAACCGACTCTCCAGGAGGCACTCACCAACATCCTGGGAGCAACCACCATTCCCAGGAGACGATGGGCCAGATACTGGACAAATTGCAGGAGACCCAGCGGCTGCAGGAGGGACAGTACTTGGGGATCAGGGAGGACTTGAAGGACATCAACATCACCCTGGTCACCATTGCAGAGGTGCTGGCAGAAATTGCCAACACCTTAAGGGAGGCAGCGGCACACCACCAGGCCCCTGACACTAGTCAAATGGATGAACAGCCTTCTACCTCTGCTGCCGCTAGTTGACAGGAGGACCGCCACAGAAACAACAAGCCACCAGCACCCCACCCCCTACAGAAGGAGAACCACCCCACAAATGGTCCCTGCGATCCAGGCAGAAGCCAGAGACTATTGCCATGACCCCGCCAGGAAATAAGACTCTCCTGATTGTCACCCTTGTGTTCCACTCTGTCACCTTGTCCACCTTGAACTGCCATTGCTCCACTTCCTATGCCCCCTTGGACAACGCACCTGTGATACAAATAGACTGGACTCTATCCTGGACATTCCTCCACCATCTCCCCAGCCCATTGCACATCCCCCTCTACTTTTTAGCACTTAAATAAACACCATTTGAATAAATATAAGGATGGAGTCGGTCAAATTATTGAAATATGTATCTGTTTAACAAGCTTTAAACACTGCAATACAACTGTACAGTAACGTATACATTGGAATGACCTGTAGTTGGCTGCAGTCAACACACCAGGAGCCAGAGTGGGGCACAGATATGTGCAAATAGAGATGCCAAAGGGTTCAGTAAGTGGCCATAGTAGTGTGAAAAACAGCCTGCCATGTACAATGTCCAACACAAAGTTGTCAATGGAAGGTGAAGTTACAGTGTTCTACCTGTGTGTCATTGGAAGTATTGTCGTATTATAGCACTTCTGTTGTCCTCATCCTCTGCCTCCTCAGCTTCACTATCCACAGGGTCCACTGCTGCCACACGCCCATCTCCAGCCTCATCCTCCTGCAGAAAAGGCACTGGTGACATAAGGCAAGGTTGTGTAAAATACAGCATGCCACGATGATCTGGCACACCTGCTTGGGTGAGTAGTACAGAGATCCACCTGTTAGATGGAGGCAAGGAAACCTAACCTTCAGGAGGCCAAATGTCCTTTCAATTATTCTTCTTGTTCTCCCATGTGCCTCATTGTAACGTTCCTCTGGCCTTGTCCTGGGATTCCTCACAGGGTTCAGTAGCTATGAGGGTTTGAGGTAACCAGAGTCACCTGCAAATATCGAGAGTCAACTGTTAGACACACACTAACCCTTAGGGCCCACACCATACCCATACACCATCACCTACTAGGTGTGAACCAGGGCTCACCTATTAGCCACACCCAGTGCCTCTGGAGTTGCCCCATCACATATGGTATGCTGCTATTCCTCAGGATAAAGGCATCATGTACAGACCCAGGATACTTTGCATTGACATGGGAGATGTACTGGTCTGCCAGGCACACTATCTGCACATTCATAGAGTGAAAGCTCCTTCGATTTCTGAACACCTGTTCATTTCTCCAAGGGGGGGGGACAAATGCTATATGTGTACCATCTATTGCCCCGATTATGTTGGGGATATATCCCATTGCGTAGAAGTCGGCTTTCACTGTGGCCAAATCCTCCACCTGGTGGAAAACAATGCAGCTGTGCATGTGTTTAATCACTCTGGTCAGCACTATTGAGAACATTGTCTGAGACATTCATGCTGCCAAGCCCACTGTCACTTGGAAGGAGCCAGTTGCTGGGATATGGAGCACTGATAGCACTTGCACAAGAGGGGGATCCCGGTGGGATGACAGATAGCAGATATCAGGTCAGGCTCCAATTGGGCTCACAGCTCTGTGATTGTGGCCATGTCCAGTCTATAGGTGAGGATAATGTGCCTGTCCACCAGATGCCTGTACATGAGGGAATGCCTCCATCTCCTAATTATCTGCAGCAGTTGCAATCTAGGGGGCAAACGGTGAGCAGCTGGTCAGTATTCCATATTTCCAAACACCACACTGCATTGCATGTTGTGACTGCAACAGTATATCGTTGGATAAGCCCAAATGGTCCCTATGTGTACTGTGCTGCAGTTAGGTGCCATGGCCTGCTCCCCCCCTCAAATGACATTCACCTGTCCTGTATGGAGGGACATGTGGAAATGAGGTCGAGAACCGCCGTGCAACTGCTTCTTGGATACCATTGGGCTCTATGGGTTACAGTGGCCAATGGTGATGTACGCCCGCAGTGACGGTACGCACCGTCACAGACGTGACCGCCATTTTCTATCTGTTCACTCACTCGCTACCTGACCTTCAACAGGAGAGGACCTACCTTTCAAGTGCTGCTGTGACCTGTGTCTGGAACCGACCATGGCTCGTGTCACTGGGGAAAGGGCCCCTGCCTTCACCTCTGCGGAGTTGGAGAGACTGGTGGATGGGGTCCCCAGTACCGAGTGCCGTATGAGCCTCCAGACCAACAGGTGAGTACACTGTGAACACGATGCATGGGGCATGAATGCATGGAGTGCTGTGTGTGAGGGCCTCATGTGGGGGGGTTGGTGGAAGGGCCCTGGGCAGCGTGATGCATGTATGGTGGGCAATGTTTGTGCGTAAGGGGATGTGAAGGCTATGGTGGGCCATGAGTGTAACAGGCAGGAGGGTCTGACTGATTCCTTTTCCTATGTGAATTTCTCTGCAGGTCAGCGCCCATCAAAAAAAGGGTATATGGCATACCATCGCCAAGGACGTAATGGACCCTGGGGGTCTACGGCAGGAAGAGCACCACTGTTGCAAACAGTGAGAGGACCTGAGATGCTGGGCATGGAAGACGGCGGAGGCCCAGCTGGGGATGGCCTCCCAATGAGAAAGGGGTGCCCATCGAACCTTGACCCCCCTGATGGCCCACATACTGGTAGTGGCCTATCTGGAGCTGGATGGGTGCTTGGGGGCATCACAGCAGCCACAAGGGGGTGAGTACAGTGCCCCAATATACTACTTGCGTGTGGTGTAGTGGCATCCTGGTGGGGGATGTGGGCCTGTGGGTCCCCTAGACCAGGCAGGACATTGCAGGGTATGGCCCATGTTGGGCAGTGTCTGATGTACACCTCCTCCAGCCAAGATAGTAGGTATCCACTACTGGGCAGGTGTCTGTGGGTCTCAGGTATGCTGCAATTGGCGTTAGTGATCCCTGTCCATGGGCTGGTGACTAACATTGTGACTGTTAGTGCATTGCCTAGTACGTAGGGCTGTTCCCTGTGTGTGTCATATACATCAACCGTGGTGTTGTTGCCGCCATTGACTAATGGGAATCTTTTGTCTCTCCCCCCCTTTTTGTTTCATCACCCTGTCCTTATGTGCATTAGCATCATCTGGCGGAGGAGCAGAGGCACCGATGACCGGGAGAGCTGCATCCACAGGGCCCAAGAGGCGGAACCCACCGACGGTGAGTGCACCAAAGGGACGGAGGGTGAGGGGAGCACCACAGCGGAGACTGGAGGGGACAGTTCTGACAGTGATACCTCCTCTGATGGAAGCTCCTCGGTGGTGGCGGACGCCTCTGTGCCCATCCCAACTACAGGTACAGCTGCCAACCCTGTACAAGCACCGCCCTCCCAGCAGCCCCTCAGCGAGTTTCCCGTGCCCGCTCACCCACGAGGGTGGGCATCTCCTTCACCCCAGGCCCCGCAGGCCCTTCCCCAGTTAGCCATGCTGCCCTGAGTGAGGAGGCTATTGACCTCCTGTGATCCATCTATGTTGGGTAGTCAACCATTGTGAATGCCATCTAGGGGCTGGCAGCCCATTTGCAACAAACAAATGCATTCCTGGAGGGCATTCATTCTGGCATGGCGGCCCAACAGAGATCCATCCAGGCTCTGGCCTCCTCCCTGATGGCAGCCATTGTCCCTGTTTCTAGCCTCCTCCCTCCAACTTCCTCTGCCCAATCCCATTCCCCTCAACCCCAACCTATCCCAAGCACACAGGCAGACCAGCATGCACCCAGAACAACACACAAGAGTGGCACAGACAAACACAAGCACCACACATCATCCCACAGGCACTCACACAAGCACCATCTAGATGCAGACATACCAACATCCACTGTCTCCACTGTGTCCCCCTCCTCCTCCTCGTTCACCTTCCTCCCAGTAGCATCTACACTCACACCTGCATGCACTACATCCTCATCCACTACCATCATCACGCCCATCACTACACGCCCCTCACTGGCAGTGGCGACCCCCACATCCATGCACACGTCCCCTGTATCTGTCCTCTCCCACTGTGTCTGCCCCCCTTCCCAAAGTACACAAATGCAAGCACTCAGACAACCATCAGCCATCCACCTCACAACAGCATCCAGCCCATGCACCTGCACCCTAACATAGCAGACGGACACCTCCAACAACCACTTCCTCTTCCTCCACTCTCAAACCTTCACCCTCTTCCGGCCCCAATGTCCATAAGAAGCTTTTCTTCTCCACCGTTGACCTCTTCCCTACCACTCCCCCCACCGTCCTTCATGTCGGGCCAGGGTGGCCAGAACCCAGGTGAGCATCTCAGCCACCCAGTCCACGGCCACAGCAGTGTCGACAGCTCCTGCAGGTGGGAGAGGATCCCGGGCACCAGGCAGCAACACTGACAGGGTGCCTGCATCAGGTGCGTCTAGGAAGGGCAAGGAGGCCCCACCAGCTGCAGGAGGGAAGGACAAGGGGCCTGCCTCAGCAGGCAGGAAGGACAGGAGGCCTGGTCCTGGGACTCATTTGGAGCCCCCACAACCAACCATGGTGGTTCAGCCGTCCGAGGCTGCAGGGGAAGGGCTGGAGCCTCCCCCACCACTGCCAGCACTGCCACAAGCACCACCACCAGCACCACTGCCAGCAGCAGCAGCCCTAGTGGGCAGCCATTCGAGACTGCAGGGAATGGGCTGGAGCCTCCCCCCACCACTGCCAGCCCCGACACCAGCACTGCCACTGCCACCACTGAGCAACCGTCCCCTCCGGTGGACAGTGTGTAGTCCCTCGTCCATGGGCTGTTGTGCAGCCTGGCCCCTGCAAATCCTGTGGGTCTTACACCCAGGTGAGAGACTGTGACCTTGCACTCCCCAAGATCTGCATCACAGGGCACAATGCCCCCTCCTGAACCAGTGGAAGAAGCCATCCACTCACCCCATCCTTCCCAGGAAGAAGCACACTGGACACATAACCCCCTCCAGAAAGAGTGGAAAAGCCATCCACTCACCACATCCTTCCCAGGATGAAGCACACTGGGAACAATGCCCCCTCCAGAACCAGTGGAAAGCCATCCACCTAACCCATCCTTCCCAGGATGAAGCACACTGGGCACAATGCACCTCCAGAACCAGTGGAGAAGCCATCCACTCACCCCATCCTTCCCAGGATGCAGCACACTGGGCACAATGCCCCCTCCAGAGCCAGTGGAAGAAGTCATCCACTCAACCCATCCTTCCCAGGATGAAGCACACTGGGCACAATGCCCCCTTCAGAACCAGTGGAAGAAGCCATCTACTTGAGAGGCTGTGGCCTTGCACTCCCCAGGACAAAGCAGTGGGCAAATCACCCACTTGAGAGACTGTGGCCTTGCACTCCCCAGGACCAAGCAGTGGGCATGTAGCCCCATTCAGGACCAGTGGCGTTGTACCATCTTTCAGCTGAGGTGCCACCCCCTTTCCCTGTACCCCTGAGGTGCCTGTGTATTTGAGATTTTCGACCTGATGCCCCTGCAGTGTTCTTGCAGTGTTGTTGCAGTAGTGAGGTGGGGCCTTGGCCTATGCGATGTGGCCCTGTGGCCCACGGACATTGAGGACTGGGAAGTGTCCCTCCATTTGTAAATATGTATATATGTTTGTATTTTGATGCACTTATTCATGTTATTCACGTTATTTTATCGTATTACACTCACTTTCTTCCAATCATTTTGTCCTTGCATTATTCCTGAGGGGTACGGGGTGGATATGTAATTTTTGTGCATCTGATTGTGTGTATGGTATTGGGGGTGGGAGTGTTGCGTATGTCTGTCACTCTCTTTTTCCTCCACCCTCCCTTGTGTGCTAGACATCAGTACTCACTGTGGTCGTCTTCGCCGGCGTTGCTGCTTATAATGCAGGAAAAGGTAGACAAGCATCGGAAATATGTGCAATTGTTGATACCGCTGTGGCGGTCGGTGTGTTAAAGTGGCTATATGTCTGGGCAGTTTCCGCCGTGGTCATAATTCCATTTTTGTTACTGCAGGCCTGTTGGCGGTATTACCGCCACTTTATCACCAACCGCCAGGGTTGTAATGAGGGCCTGTGTCCTGTCTCCATGGAAAGGGCTGCCCTCCCCCTGTATGTAGTCAGGAAGGCAGGGCACCTGTCCACTTCTAATGTATACCTCAAGAAGCTTCTCAGCACGTCAAAGGCACAACTTAGTATTTATACTGGACCTTAGAGACCACCACTTCAGTACACTTCTGGACCTGTGAATACTCTACCAGAAAGAAGGGCTGTTGTGCTGCTACAGAAACTGCTGCTCTGTTGTTCTACTGCTGCCCTGCTGTTCTGATCTGCTACCTTCTTGTCTGGGTGAGGAGGACTGGACCTGCGTCGCTTGAACATAGTACCTAGAGTGACTCTAAGGTCTAGTTGTCTGGACTCCTGATCTGACTCCTCAGGGACACAACAGGGTTTCACCTTTGCATCTGCCCCTGGGCTCTGCCATCTATGAGTCTACCTTGCCAAGTGGTGATACCCAAGTCCTAAACCCTTTGAACTGGGCTTAAGGTGCTCTGCCAGCCTCTGTGGATCCAGGCGAACCAACGCATCTCCTATCCTGTGCTGCGCAAACCCCACCAGAACCAGTGCATCGCTGCTGAGTGGATTGAACCCATCACACTGACCCATATCGCACCGTAGCTCTTCGTAACCGCTGTATCGCCACAACTACTGGACTCATCCTTGGAGCAAGCCCTAGCATCCTTCATCAATGGCAGCCTCAATGACAAAGCCAGACACTGCATTGCTGCCTCTCTGCTCTTCAGAACTGATGCATCTCCCAGACTGCAAGCAGCTTCCTCAACACTGGACTTTGCATCACAAACCCTATCAAGGGGATGCTCAACAATGGCATAGGCCCTCACAGAGCAGCCTTGCTGAATTTTGGGACCAATCCATGGCTTCGACTGTGCAACATATCTTCAACACGCATTTCCACAAAGCTCTGCAATCCAGGATTTAAGGTACTTTGTTCAACAGGTCTAATCTGGTCCCTCTAGCTGGCCCTCACTCCACCACACTCCATTGCAGTCAGTCTTAACTTGTGACTTGGTCCCAGTTCAGCGCAACCAGATGGCCACTTTGTGCTTTTTAGTGCTATTTTCACTAAAATCTTTAAAACTGCACATGTCTGGTTCTACTGTTTGGATTTGGTCTTGTTTTATTTATTAAAGTAAGTTCAATTTTTGGTATAAGATCCTTTTTTGTGTGGTGTGTTCACTTTACTACTGTTTGAAGTGTTGTACAAATTCTTTTCATATTGCTCCTAAGTTAAATCTGACAGCTCAGTGCCAAGGGTTGGACACATGTTAATCTGAAGTTGGCTTAAGCCTTACTCTGACAAAGAATGTAGTTGCAGCTTGACGAGGGCTTACACCTCAGTCAATCAATAACCCAGTTTCTTATATTGGTGATCAGTAGTGGGATTTGGACTTGTGTTGGTGCAGTAACATAGAGTGATTTGGTTTTCTACTATCCCTTATCTTAGATCAATTCAATTTAAACTTTTCCTTGATTGACCTTTTTGATTTTCTAAATTTTATCTCTGACTTTTGTGCTTGAGACCACACCTGCAAGAATGGAGCTTGACCTGGCCAACATGGATGACTACACTGTGGCCCAGCTCAAAGAGTTCAGCAAGGAGTGAAAGGGGACCTCCACCTAAAAGCACCTCCAGGAAGGTAAAACTCCAAAAGGTTCTGAGGGCCTGGGCTGAAGCCCATCAGTCACTGGTTGAAGCCATAGGAAAGGAAAATGAGATGGAAAGCCTGGAGAGGTTCTTCCTGTGATACCACCTAGAGTTGAGTGGGTGACATGACCCCTGGAGTGGAGTCCTCGCCCGGGCAGGGAGAAGTATCTCTTCCTGCAGCCTGTTCCCAGATGCACTGGCAGAAAGGAGAGAGGAGTGAGAATTCAGGCTACAAAGTCACAGTTAAGGATGGAGGAAAAGAAACTGGCCATGAATGAAGAGGAGAAGAAACTGGCCCAGGAGATCATGAAAGCAGAGGCCGAGAGAGCCTTAGAGGAGAAAAAGTAGTTCCTGACTCAGTCTGAAAGAGCTGGAATGCAAGGCCAGACAGACATAGTCCAACAGTGATGGTGGCAGTATACCCTCAGTGCCATCTGTAGAAAAGAGTGTCCATATCACAAAACATCTGGTGCCAGACTTTGTTGTAGGGGATGACTTTGTCAAGTGGTTTGAAGCTTATGAGATTGCTTTACATATGCACACAACACCTGAGAAAAATAGGGGGCTATTGTTCCTAGGAAAGTGAGAGAACCCTAATAGCTCTGAAGAAGGGGAACAGGATGAGGACTTCCCCTAGAAGGAAGCTGTTATTAGAAAGTATGGCCTTTCCCCAGAAAGGTTTAGGCAGAAGGTCAGGGGCAGTCAGAAACTAGCCCAACAGACCTGGTGTGGCCCAACAGACCTGGTGTGGATTTCTTTTGCAAGGCACTGGATGGTTGGTTGAAGGACATTGAACAAAAGGATTATCAAGGGTTCTACAAGTTGATTGCAAAAGAGCACACATTCAGTTTTGTCCTGCAGATCTGTGCCAACACCAGATTGACAGTAAGCTCACTGACCCCAGGGAACTTGTTAAGGAGGCTGACTGCTGGGTCAGCACAAGGACCCACAAGCAGGTATTTGGGGGGGAGGAGGAACCACCACAAGGGCACACAGGGGTCAAACCAGAAGAGTGGCAACAAAAATAAAAGGCACCCAAAATTGTTCCACAGGTCCGGACCATCATCCCCCAACCAAGAAGAAGAAATATTTCCCTAATAATCAGTCTTTTGAGAAGGAACCTCTCAAGTGCTATGAGTGCCAACAGGAAGGACACTTCAAGGGGTGTGCCAAGTATCCCAAGCAAGCACAGCCCCCACTGGTAGGCAGTCACTGGTGTTGGCTAGTGTAATACTTAGGGATGGAATTGTCTGAGTTAGTGGGGAGACAGTGTAGAGGTTATTCTGGTGTCCTTTGGTAACAAAGAGGTGGTACAGAGAACTCACATGCCTAGTAATACTATGAAATACAGGTAGTGGGTCACCATCAATGGGCACAGGGTGGAGGCTCTGAGTGACCTGGAGCCAGCGTGACAACCATCAATTGTTATGTGGTGACTTCAGAGCAGGTAATCCTTAATGTATTCCACCAAGTTGTTGCAGCTGAAAACCATAAGAGTCACTACCTAGTGAGTGGCTCTAGTTCCCTTTGAATGGAGGGAGTCTCAGGTACCTTGAGAGTCTGTCCATGCCTGTGGATTGTCTGCTTGGCAATGACCTAGAGCACACCATTTGGAAGGAGGTGGAGCTCAGATCACACTTGGAGATGTCCATGGGCGCCCAAGAGGGTTGTCAGGAAGACCCAGAGTCTGTAAGAATGGCCCAGGTCCTGCCAAAAAGAAGAAGGTCAAGGGGTGTCGGAAACCCATTCCTGAAACTCCAACAGTCCTGGAGAAGGCCAGACCTAAGGAGGAGGGGGTTCCTGGAGCCTAGAGGGGAGGATGTTGCCACCCTGGGGAACCTAACTGAGCCAACCAACTGGTAGCAGGAAGGGTGTTCCACCAGGAAGGAGTACTGCTAAGTGCAGATGGAGTGCCCTACTCTTGAGGGCTTACGGCGACAGGCAGAGGCCCAGGCAGCTGGTGACACCTCTAGTCATCACATGGTATATTGGGAGAATGGTCTCCTGTATAGCGAGCCTAAGGCTCATCAGCCAGGGGCGAAACAGGTATTGGTGGTCCCTCAGTGCTACAGGGCCTTCCTACTGGAGCTGGCTCATGATGTGCCCTGGCCTGGTTATTTGGGGGAGGACAAGACTTGTTACTGGCATTATCTCCCAATTTTATTTGCCTCAAATGATGAGTGCCTCAGATGCTTTCTGTCAGGCCAGTGGCAAGTCAGGAGGGAAATGCAAGGTCCCTCTCCAACCATTTTGTATCATTGACACCACTTTTGAAATGGTGGACATCAACATTTTTGGGGCTCTGGACCCCAAGACAGACATGGGCAATAGGTTCAACCTGGTCTTGTTGGACCATTCCACCCAGTACCCAAAGGCTATCCTGAGGATGGTGACTGCGGCAGCAGGGCCAATGACACTAATGGGTATATTTACCTATGTGAGGTTCCCCAAGGAGGAGTTGTTGGACCATGTCACCAACTTCATGTCAGCACACATGGAAGCCATGAGGAAGGGCTGTGAGGTTCTCCATTCCCTACCCCCCCAAACTAATGGGTTTGTTGGGAGTTTCAACAAGAATTTCAAAGGCATGATCATGGGCCTGTCTGAGCCCTTGAAGGCACAGCGGGAGGTGCCCCTGAAGGGGGTTGACTTCAGCCCTTTTGAGTTTCTGTATGGACATCCGGTGAAAGAAACTCTCAGTCTAGCAAAGAAGGGGTGGTAGCAAGTTCTCAGGAAAGGCCCCCACGGATATGGTCAGCTACATGCTGGCACTCCATACCTAAATGAAGTACTTCTGAAACTGTGGTATGACCAAAAGGCCACCCTGGTTGAGTTTCAGCCTGGCCAAAAAGTGTGGGTGAAGAAGTCTGCGTTTTCTGGGCCCTATGAGGTGAAACAGCAAAAGAGTGAGGTCACCTACCTGGTGGACATCAAAACTCCCAAGAACCTTTTAAGGGTTTTGCACATCAATCACCTCAAACCCCACTTTGAGACACTTGAGTTGACCTTGCTTCTGGTCACGGCTGATGGGGTGGAAGAGGAGAGTGAATCTCTTCCCACCCTCCTTTCTTCCAGGGAACAGGGTGGCCAGTGGAGGGTGTTAGCATCTCCCCTACTGTGACCCTAGAACAACAGAGAAACTGTCACTAGTAGTTGGGGCAGTTTGCCTCCTTATTTTCCCTTACCTCAGGACTCACTAGGTGGTATACCTGTGATATTGACACTGGGGACAGAACACAAGTGAAGAGTAAAATCTACAGTTTGTCTGCCAAGATGAGATCCAGCATTAAGGAGAAGGTTTCCAAGAGGCTGGAGTTAGGGGTTATTGAGACCTCAATTACCCCTTGGTCCAGCCCATTGGTGTTGACCCTCTAGGTTGCCCCTACTGATGCTATCCCAGAACTTAGGTTCTGTGTGGATTACTCGTGGCCACATGCAGCCAAGAAGACTAAAGAATATCCTATCCTCTGAGCTGATGAGCTCATAGATTGGCTAGGAGCTAAAAAGTTCCTCAACATATTTGATTTAACACCCGGGTAATGGCAGATTACTTTGTATGAGGGAGCTAAAGAGAGGTCTACGTTCTCTATTCCAGAAAGGTACTTCCCGCTCTGAGTGATGGCATTTGGGTTTAAGAATGCTCCTGTCATCTTACAGAGGTTGGTCAACCAGGTTCTAGCTGGGCTGGAGAACGTCAGTGCAGCACATCTAGACAACATTGTGGCCTTAAGCTCTACCTAGGAGGACTATTTGTGCCAACTTAAGGAGGTTCTTCATTGGGCACTCCTAACTATCAAGGCCAGTAAGTGCCAAGTCATGCAGGGTTCAGTGGTCTACTTGGGTCACCAAGTGGGAGAAGCCAAGGTGCAGCCCCTCAAGGCCAATATTGAAACCATTCTGACTTGGGAACCTCTGACCCAAACAGAGGTGAGAACGTTCTTAGACATCACTGACTACTACAGATTTGTCAAGGATTATGGCACCATTGTTTCACCCTCAACAGACCTAATGTCTAAGAAGCAGCCACATTAGGTGATCTGGACAGCGGCATGCCAGAATGTTTTTGACACCCTGCACGATGCAATGTGCACAGTACCTGTGCTTGAGGCACCTGACTTCTTCAAGGAGTTAATTGTCCAGAAGGATGCCTCAGAGCATGGGGCAGTGCTCTTAACAAAGCTGACATAGATGAACCTGTAGACTTCATCAGTAGGAGTTTACTTCCTGGAGAACTAAGGTGGTGTGCTATAGAAACAGAAGTGATTTCAGTGGTCTGGGTGCTAAACAAACTGAACCTCTACCTGTTTGGTACTCACTTCCAGGTTCAGACCACAGACCTCATCAGATGGGTAAGGAAAATGAGGAGTGAGAATCCAAGACTGTTGAGGTGGGCCATCACTCTACAGGACAGGAACTTTAAGGTGGAACACCATCCAAGAAAATACCTTGCCAATGCTGATGGCCTCTCCAGGTCCTTACACTCTAGTGAAGAGAAGTCCCAAGGGTTTGGGTAATAATGCCCAATTTCACCTGGGGGTACATGTTAGAGCCAGCATCCTTGGTGTGGTTTTACCCTAGCTTTTTGCCTTCAGACTCCATGTTTTTGCTGACTTCATACCAATCAATGCTAAAGTGCTTGTGCTCTATCCTTAAAATGGGATGGAATTGGCTTATACAAAATTGGCATAGGTTAACTTATTTGTAAGTCATTAGTGAGGTGACACTACCTGTGCCCATGGCCTGTAAATTAAATGCTAACAGTGGCCCAGCAGCACTGATTGCATGACTCAATTAAGAAGCACCTTAAACATGCCTCTTGCCTGCTATTGCAGCCTGTGTGTGTGTGTGGTTTTTAACTGCCATTATGACCTAGCAAAGTAAATCTTTTGCCAAGCCCAAAACTTCCTTTTTAATACATGTATGTCACCACTAAGTTAGGTCCAGGACAGCCAGGAGGGCAGGGTGCAATGTATTTAAAGCACTAGACATGTTTTTTTTAAAGGTTTTACATGCCCTGGTAGTAAAAGACCCTTAAACGTATTTTTCACTACTGCAAGGTCTAACTCTCCCATAGGATAACATTAGAATTAACCTATTGCATTTTATAAGTGTAATTTCCAAACCGGAACAGGTAACACTTTCATGTTTGGTATCTCTGGAATCTCAACTTAAAATCACAACTTAAGGTGAAGTCAGATTTTAAATTACAATTCTGAAAGTGCTGCTTTTATAAAATTGCCATTTTCTTCTTATAGCTATTTGGTGCCTGCAGTCTGTCTCTGGGTCACATGACTGGGTGTGAGTGACAGTTTATCTTTGTATATTCCTCCTAGACATCCATACACAATGGGGAGCTAAGCAGTGATGGGATGGGTCATCACTGTCAAGATGGTAGGGAGGAGCTGGATCCATCCCTACGTACATGTGAATAAGCTGTGTCCTGTCTCCACACAAAGTGCTGCCTACCTCCTGTAGTTAGACTAAAGCCACGGCCAGGAGAACAGGGCCCCTGTGGAATTCAAAATCATGCCTCTAGAAGGTTCTCTTTGCTTTAAAAAAAGCACATCTAGGTGTATAGACATTACCTCAGATACCAACATTTCAGTACACTTCTCGACCTGTGGATTCTCTGTCAGGAAGAAGGACTGTTGTGCTGCTACAAGGACTGCCACTCTGCAGGACTGCTGCTCAGAAGGAGCCACTGCCCTGCTGTGCTGACTTGCTGCCTGCCACCCTTTGCCTGGGTGAGAATAACTTGACCTGCATCACTTGAAGCCAGAACCCAGAGTTACTTTAAGGGCTAGTTGGCTGGCTTCCTGATTTGAAGCCTCAAGGGCACAACAGGCTTCCAACAACCTTGCATTTACACCTAAACTCTTCCATCTGTGAGTCTACTCTTCCAAGTAGTGCCACTCTAGTCCTGGACACTTGGAGGTGTGTTTAAGGTGCTCTGCCAGCCTCTATGGATCCAGCAGAACCAAAACATTGCGTTGCTGTGTGGACTGAATCCATCACAATGATCTGCGTTGCATCGCAGACCTTTGAAACCATCACATCACGTGACTATGCAACACATTCTCACTGCAGGATCTCCCAACTCTCATCAAATGCAGCCTTAGCGATAATGACGGACTCCACATCGGAGACTCACAGTTCTTCAGAACTAACTCATTGCCCCGACTATGTGCTGCATCATCGACGCAAGACTTTGCATTGCAAGTACCATCAACAAGATCCTCGACGATGATGAAAGCCCTCATATTGCAGCCTCGCCACATTTTGGGACGACGCATCGTTTTGCCTGTGCAACGCATCTTCAACAGGGATCCTCGCAATGCTTCAAAAACCAGGACTTAAGGTACTTTGTTCAGCAGGACTTATTAGTTACCTGTAGCTAGCCCATGCTCCATCATGGTGCTCAGACTGAACTTGTGACTTTGCCCAGTCCAGTGTGACCAGATGTCCACAGTTCGTCCTTTGTGTTTTTTGGAGCTATTTTCACTTAAATCTTTAAAACTGCATATCTCTGATTCTACTGATTGGAATTTTGTCCATCTTGTTGTATTTATTAAAATCAGTTATATTTTTCTAACTTAGTGTGGGATCCTTTTTAATGTGGTTGTTTTCACTTTACTACTGTTTGAAGTGTTGCACAATTACTTTACCCATTTCCCCTAAGTTAAGCTTGACTGCTCAGTGCCAACATACCAGAGGGTTGTGCACAGGTCAATTTAGTGTTGGCTTGTGCTTCACACTGACAAGGATTGTGGTTGCAACTTGACCAGGGTTCACACCCCAGTCAACCAACAACCCAATTTCTTACAATGCTAAAGGTCACAATACCTGCACCCTTCATAGTTTGGGGAAAATTTTACAGATAGTCCATCTCCTGAAGCAAAAGAAGCACATGTACACAGGTTAGTACCTGGTGCACATAGTCTTCTATGTTTTGTAGGAATTGTCATGCTGAGACAATTCTGTCTAATAACTCAAAGCTGCTTACAATACTCTGGACCTGATTTACAAAGGTAAACTTAGACCAAAAGTCCACATTTAGCCCAAAAGTCTAACTTTACTACATTTCAGAATTCACAAAGGAACTTGCAAGCAGTATCTTTACGACTGTGAAGGTTCTGCACTCTGCAGTCATAAAGATACTACTCACAAGTGCTTTTGCGACTACCAAAAAGTAATAAAGTTAGACTTTTGGTCTAAATGTGAACTTTTGGTCTAACTTTTACTTTGGGAATTGGCCCCTTAGTATCTATTACATAGAATCTTTACCGTGTTGGGAACTCTTTCTACAGAACCAGAAAACGTGTTTGGAACACACTGGCCACAAGTCACTTCCTGTCATCTGCACCCAGAGTTACTCTTCAATACAAAAATTATAACATGTTCAATATCTCAACACACCTATGATGCAATAGGAGCACATGTGTTTTGTAAACACTTACAGCCATTAGCTGGACACAGGCTGTATGAAATTACTTAGAAAAGTAATATGGCAGCCACCTGCCCCTATGTAAACTATAAAACAAACAAATACACTCACATGATGTCTTCAGTGATGTAATCAGGGATATCATCAATGACATCATCAGAGATGTCATCAGTGATTTCATAAATGATCCCATAGAAGATGCCATGAGTGATGTAATATGTGAGGTCATAAGCAGTGCATTGTGGGGTACAAGTTATAGTAGCTCTGATAACTATATCTTGTGAACTTCAGTGCTTATGTGAGCTGAAAATGTTAATGTTGTTACTTACATATTCACCTAACTATAATATTACTTTAAGCTTTGCTTTTTTCAGTGAATTTATAAGGATTTTTAAACAAAAGCGGACCTACTTATCACACCTAACTATAATGTTACTTAAACCTTTGTTTTTTCTCAGTGAAGTGGTATAGATAGATAGATAGATAGATAGATAGATAGATAGATAGATAGATAGATAGATAGATAGATGTAAAATGGGATTTGCTTATTAGTTGACCTCCTCCCCCTTCTTTATTTTACCGCCCTAGATCGATCTGCATCAAAATTCACATTCCAAACTAAAGTTACCATTGCTATTCAATTGTAACGTTTTGTGCAGATTTGTCAAACAGACCAAAAATCATATGCAAAAAACAAAGACCTAACCATAACCACACAGTCTTTTTTGTGGACCGAAAATATATATATAATCCTCTTTAAGTGACATTTTATTTTACCCTTCCACTGAACAATCTTTGCTTTTCGCTCATAGAAACACACTTGACATGAATATCAACAAGGCAAGGGTGTAAGGCACACGCCATGAAAGATCAAATAATAAAGTATCTCAATGTACGTCTGAAAGGTAAATAAGATGTGGGTAGATAGTGTCTGGATAAACCTTTGAACTCTATCTAAAATAAAAATACAGCTCAATCAATGCTTTACAGTTACAGTTTAATGGCACAGCAGGACCACTCGTCACACCAATTACCTTTGAAATGGGATATATATCAATCCCAGGTATTTTAGTAACCTGATAATACCAGTTTACAAAGAAAGGGCCAGGAGGCTCAATTTATTCCATGGATGGAATAAATGTGGAATTTTAGGCCAGATATACAAAGCTTTTTTTAAATCTGGCGACAGCAAAAAAACATGTACATCTATTTGTGATTCAGTAACCTATTACCGAATTGCAGATTGGATTCCAGAGTCGGTATTAGGAAGGGCTGTGTTTAGGGCATCCCTTCCTAATACCGAATTGCAGTGGTTTGTGTGAATGTTTTCCAACCAAAATGCAGTTGCAAAACATTCACATTTTGCCACTTATTTCAAGTAGGTGGTAACCCATTCTCAAACCCTTCCCCATTCAGAATGTTTGTATGCCACTGCCTGCTCTTAAAAAATGAAAAAAAAACTTTTTCTTTTTTTTTTTTTACAGGCATCCCATGTTTCTTTAAGGAAAATGGGTTGCATTTAAAAAAAACGCAATCACAGACATGGTGGTCTGCTCACCCCAGCAGGCCACCATCCCTTTGAATTTTGCGATTCCCAATGGGTCTCAAAGCAAGACGTATCTCATGAATATTAATGAGGTAGGTCTATTTACGACCTCCTGGGAAACACAGAAAGTGTAAAGCACACTTTTAAATGTAGGTATTTGCAACTATCAAATAGCAAATCACAAACATTTGCTATTTGGTAATCGCAAACCTGTCCCTAAGTACATCTGGCCCTCATAGTAACCTTCAGGGAAGTATCTCAGTATATATGTTCACGTACCTATGCAGCTATTCATATCATCAATACTAGACTGCAAGCAATCAAGATTTTTGCATTTAAGGAAGCAGAATAAAAGGAGATAATAAGGCCAAACGCAACATTATAATCAATCTGTGGGTGGCAGATTGAGGAAAAAAACATATTCTGCATTCCTCATTCCACATGAATCGTATTTGCATAGATTTGTCTTTGTATTGCAAATGGGCCATGCACACGATTCATACGGATAGGCGCGCACTATATAGCTTAGTGAGCATATGGCTAACGCACAAGAAATTCACTTACTTTTGCACTCTCCCTGGTCTTGCATAGCATGGACAATATTGTTTCCGGTGTGCTTTGTGGTTACTTGCACACCATGCTGGAGAGTGTTGATGTACATTTCTCTATTTCTAAGCCTTCATTGGGAGTAGAAAATAATTTAGATTGATTTCTCATGAAGGCTCATTATTTCAAATGGAGGCTAAAGTGCACACTACCTGTAAGGAGCCTGACTGCATGGGCGTCCCATTTGTGAATATAAGACTGACATGGAGGGGAAGGCAAACAACATGCTAGCATGAACATTTCTGCTCATTTCAGATGTAGTCCTTGTCTTTCATGAATGTACCATAATTGTGATACACGCAATCACCTAACATGACCCAAAGAATTGATTCAGGTGACCTGGTTGTGCAGTCAACACTCTAACCTCTATAGGACATCTCTCTTGATGAATGTGGGTGTACTTTTGTGGTTAATTATTTCAGATTTATCAAGAAGACAGGTGCACAAATGATTACTTCTATAATTGTCACCCTTCTAAAATGTTCAGATCCACTGTGAAAATGAATTTAGTATGAAGCAGGAACTCAGTTAAGTGACAAAGGAAATTTCACTTCAAAAACAGGATTTGTGTTTTACGTTGTGGCTTTTTTCCCTTTGCAACTCAGCTTTCTCAATGCAGCTCAAAGTGGTTGGCACATTAAGAGAACTGTTATCAGGATGGAGAAAAGGGACAGACAAAGAGTCTGATTTGCAGAAGGGTGTTTGCAAGAAAAAGGAATGTTGGTTAACTGAGGTGTGATCACTGGTCAAGCAGCAACAACAGTCCTTGTCAGGGTAAGGTACAAACAATCCCCAGATTAACCTGTTCTTTAGATTTTGGTAACTTGGCACAGAGCAGTCAGGCTTAACTTAGAGGTAATATGTAAAGTATTTATGCAACTCTTCAAACAGTAACACAGTGAAAGCACACCAAAAAAGGAGCCCACAACAGAGTTTGAAAAATACAGTAGTTTATAATGAATAAAACAAGACCGGAACAACAAAAATCAAACTAGTAGAACCAGACATATTGGGTTTTGAAAGAAAACAATGCCAAAAGGCATAACGTGCCAACTGTGTTTATCAGGTGACTCTGGACTGGTACAAAGACAAACTTTCAGGCCATCCACAATGGAGCATGGACAGGCTACAGGGACTCAGTTAGGACCACAAAACAAAAGTACTGATTTGTGGAGCGTTATGTGGATCTGCGTCTAAGATGCATCATGCAGCTGATGCACTGTGTCAGTTCTGAGATGCAGCAAGGCTGCGGTGCAAGGTTGTGTTGCATCTACATTAAGAATTCCATTGACAAGGCCAGCAATGCAAAGTCCAGCATCAGGGATGCAACACACAGTCGAGGTGATGTGTCGGTTCCGAGGTTGCAATGCAGAGTTTGCCGTCATCATCCAGACTGCCGCCAATGAGAGATGCGAGGGCCTGCCCTGAGGGTGCATTACACAGTGGTAATTCCAAGAGTGATGCAGGATGCATCGGCAATGCAAGTCTTTGAGACTGGTCCAATCCAAGCAGCAGCTGTGATGCGTCGCTTCTGTTTTGGTCTGCGCCATGCAGCAGAGGAGATGTGTTAGACCTGACAGCCTTAGGATGGTCCCCCCTAACTTTTTGCCTGCCTCCCTCCACTTTTTGGACACTGGTTTTGCTGGTTTTAGGACTCTGCGCACTTTACCACTGCTAACCATTGCTAAAGTGAATATGGTCTCTGCCTGAAAACATTGTTTTTTACCCAATTGGCTTATTTGTTCTACTTTTAGGTCCACAGTAAAGTGCACTTCATGTGCCCAGGGCCTGTAGATTAAATGCTACTAGTGGGCCTGCAGCACTGATTGTGCCACCCACATAAGTAGCCCCTTAAACATGCCTCAAGCCTGCCATTACATGGCCTGTGTGTGCAGTTCCACTGCCAATTTGACTTGGTATTTAAAAACACTTGCCAAGCTATAAACCTCCCTTTTTCAACATATAAATCACCCCTAAGGTAGGCCCTAGATTACCCATGGGGCAGGGTGCTATGTAGATAAAAGACAGGACATATACCTATGTAGTTTATATGCCCTGGTAGTGTAGAACCCCTACATTTGTTTTATACTGCTGTGAGGCCTACTCCTTTCATACGCTAATATTAGGGCTACCCTCATATACTGTTTGAGTGGTAGATTCTGATCTGAAAGGAGTAACAAGGTCATATTTAGTATGGCTAGAATGGTAATACAAAATCCTGCTGACTGATGTAGTTGGATTTAATATTACTATTTTAGAAATGCCACTTTTAGAAAGTGAGCATTTCTCTGCACTTAAATTCTTCTGTGCCACAGTTAGTTGACAGCTCCCTTGCACATTTCACTGAGAGGGGACCTGGTGCACCTCTAAGCCACTCTTTGAAGTCTCCCACACTTCAAAGGCATATTTGGGTATTTAAACAGGGCCTCTGACCCTACCAACTCAGACACTTCTGGAAATGATACCACTGGTGAAGAAACTCTGAACCAGAACCTGTAACCTGCCAAGAGGAACTGCCGGGCTGCCCAAAGGACTCACCTGACTGCTTTTCTGCAAAGGACTGCTGCCCTGCTGTTTCCCTGCTGACTTGCTGCCCTCTGGCTCTGCTGAGAAGTGCACTCCACGGGCTTGCCTCCTGTTACTTGAAATCTCAGGGCCAAAAAGACTTCATCCTGCAAAGAACTCCTTGTGCGGCGCAAATTTGCTGCACAGCCTGCCAGAAACGACGCACAGCCTACATCGCTGTGAGAAAATCACTGCACCCTGAACCGGAATGATGTAGCCCGGCTCCCCAAGAGGAGATCGATGCAGCGCCAGCGTTTTGACTGGAACATTGTGGCACGGCCCACTGGATCGATGCATAGCCGTCCCGGAATGACGCAGCCTGACTTCCTGTGAGAAAAATCGAAGCAGCGCCTGCCGTGCGACAGAAATTTCCCTGCATCGCTCACCGGATCGACGCAGCTCCTCTGACTTTGTCCTGCACTCCGAGGATTTCTCTGCATCATCCCTGGGGCATCCAAATACCCCGCAACCCAAAGAGGATCCAAGTCTTCGTGCCGGCAATCAACGCAAGGCCCTGACTGCGCGGAAAAATATTGACGCATCGTCTGCATGCGCCTGGAGAAACCGACACACACATCCAAGTTTTCCATGCATCTCCTCCCCTGTGGCCCCTTGCGGATTGCTTAGACACAAACCAGGTACTTTGTGCTTGCAAGAGATGCTTATTGTTTTTTAAGAACTTAAGACTCTTTTTGTCATTTTCTAAAGTGATATTTCAACGTGTACTTATCAAATCTTGATTGTTCTGACCTGCATTTAACCAGATAAATATAATATATTTTTCTAAACAATGTGTGGTGTATTTTTGTAGTGTTATACTGTGTTATTGCATTATTTATTGCACAAATACTTTACACATTGCCTTCTAATTTAAGCCTGACTGCTCAGTGTCAAGCTACCAGAGGGTGGGCACAGGATAATTTGGATTGTGTGTGACTTACCCTGCTTGGACAGGGGGTAACCTGACTGCCAACCAAAGACCCCATTTATAACAAGATGCATCAGTTCCACTGGATCAACACGCTGGCAGAACACCTTAGGCCCACTTCCAAGGATCCAGGACTAGGGTGGTACCACTTGGTAGGGCAGACTCTCAGATGGCATACTCCAGGTGTAGATGCCTGGTTACTGGAAGCTTCTTATTCCCGGAGGCTTCAGATTAGTAGGCCAGCCAACTAGCCCTTGAAGAGCAAGTGTGGTGGGCCATGCTTCAACTCACAAATGCAATGTTTAAGAATCACAAAGCAATGGAGTCACTAGGCTCACTGAATCATGAAAGGCAAAATAAAAAGGAGACTCCTTTCAATGGTTCCACTTTCTGGGATCTACTGGATTGGTGTATTTTCATTCTTCCCTGACTGTTGACTCTGACCTAGGTGTGAATCATAGCAATAGAGAACTGTAAATCAATAAATATTACCACCATTATGCCAAGGTCATGATCATATTGCCACAGGCCAAAATCTTTTCAGAGATAACTCAGGTGTGCTGAGGGGGAGTCAGCAACAGGTTACAGAGATGCTGAGGGTTATGTGGGTAGCCACTTGGCAGAGACAATTCTGCCCCAAAGGACACCACACATATGAGATCCCCTCATATTCACACCCACACATATTCATGCTGAGATCATGCACATTTACACATGCACATATACAGAGCTGAGCATGCTTACCTCCCTCTCCCACTGTGCTGCTATGCCCTCAGGAGCTATGCCTTAAACTCTAGCTTAAGTCTGGCTCACTGTCACATTAAAAGGTAAGGCTGACCAGAACAGAGTGGAGAAGATGTGCCTTCTCTCACTATATTTCCTGTTTTATCACAGCTTAGATTGGGTCATTAGAGCATCAACTTACCCTTAGCCTGTGGCATATGAAAGATGAAGGAGTCAGAGGTAGATTTAAGGACAAAGGATGAGACTGGTTATCTTACTTTCTGCCTTGGACTGCTACATGCCTGCACCCCAGCAAGGAAGAACCAGATGTTTGAAGTACCACTTCCTCCATGCAATATATGAAAGTTTCAGAGGCAGGAGGCGGCAGAAAGCAGCTCTGCAAGGGATGCCTCATGCACAGCATGTTAAAACTGCTAGAGTCTACAGCATCTCAGTTTCTTGCTCTCCTCTATGCAGCTGACAGAGTTGCATTTGAACAGCCCTCTCCACAGTCGTGGCTTGCGGGTGTTAAAGAGGGTGGGGCAAGGTGGCGTGCACGGGGGGGATCAGAGGGGTGGCGTGGGTGGGAATAGTAATAAAATTGAAAAAAAATAAACAAACTTACCTTGGCTCCCCCGCCACATGCTGCTCCTCTGCTGGCTGTAGGCACAGGCTCCCAGCCTGCCCTGCGGCCAATCCTGATGCTGCTCAAAGCAGCATCAGGATTGGCTGGGAGCACCCAGCCAGGGCGATCCCAGGCAGAACTGGGAGCCTGTGCAGGCTCTCTCCAGCCCATCGACATGGAAAGAGCCCTGTGCGCATGTGTGTTTGACCGGCCCGAGACGGCCGACCAAACACATATGTGCTCTGAGGAGGAGTGCTGGGGGATTGCTGAGCACTCCCCTCAGAGCACGTCACTCCCGTGGCCCCGCCCCTTTACAAGGAAACAATAACAAACACTGTGTGTTATTGTTTCCTTGTAAAGGTTGTGCCGCTGCTGCTGCTGGCAGGGGAGCCGCCCCTGCCTCTCCATAGTCACAGTGACAGACACAGCGGTTGGGCCACAAGATTTGGAGTTTCATCAAAGATGGATGTCTCTCAAGCCAAGGTATGATGCGTTCGTTTCCAGAAGCAGTAATTGTGCTGCTGCTCAATCTAGACTGACTCGTCTGCCATCATTGCCTGGCAGATTTTAGTCTGTGAAACCCTGCCATGCAAATGGTGGATGACGTTCACCAAACTGTAAGTACAGTATCCATAACATGCTCGGATCCACAAACCAAAATGTTAGAGAGCCTTGATATACTGCACTGACAATGTTACCCGCTCTGGAGGTACATTCCTAGTGCACAGCATTTTTTGGTGGAAATTTCACTCTCTGCCACTGTCAATGCATGCTTCTATGGCAGTAACTTTGGTGGAGAAAAATATCGTGTTGGAGGAGGAAAATGCACCATATTTTCATGTACAAAACGGATGGAGGGCCTGTAGCTTCCATAATGTGTGATGAAAATTCCACAAGGAAAACTTGAAATGAGACCTAATGAATCGTATTTGTAGTTTATCAAGTCAACAACAAGTCAATGCACTGCCTTTTATTTGCCGTTGCAAGATATGAACTGATTCTTCAATTTCTACATAAACTGCAAACAGTTCTGGAGACTTCGTGCCAACCAGAACATGATGCATTAATTTTTCTGAAACCTGAGCCCAGCGAGATGCTCACTACTTTAATCACATGCCAGGCTATGGAAGCGAGAAATGTCTCCATGCGCTCTATTGGACTGAATCCCGTACTTACTGCTATGTTAATGGGTCCCTGATATCACGAGCCATAAAATGACATGCAGATTAATTCCCTAAACATATGTTCAGTTCATCCCCGAATATATTGTTTAAAGTGAACCACAAGTATTGGTAACACAAATCATAGTGATGTTTTCTTGGGATCAGAAGAACAAATTGTTTCTTAAAGTATATGTTCTCTGTTCTGTAATTCCAAATAGTTCCTGTCAACCTCCCATCAACGTTAAATGCATAACTGCAAACATTCAGTGTGCTTGGCCCTGGCTCAAGTTTCCTTTTGGTCCTAGGCCAGAAAAACACAATAGCTGCTCGGCTTCATTAAATGCGTAGAGTAAATGTGAAAGAGCCTGAGGATTACCCGTCACTTCACGAGTCGGGTTTACATATGATGTACCACAGCTCCCTGGCACGTGCATCTTTCAGTGTTTATATGTCTCTGAAAGAGCACTTATAAATTCACAAAATAATAACAGCCTTAAAATGAAAATCTGGCGTGTTCTTCCGAATCATCTTCTATGCATTTAACCAATCACTCATTTTAAATCGGAAATGTTGTTCTTTTGGTCCGATTTCAATGCACTAATCGCACATGATGTTAGGCTAACAGAGCCCAATGTGATGTCACATGAAAATCTTTTCCAAATTTACTAAATATGGCAGCAATTTCTGATCTGTCTTCCCCAACGATGTAACAGTGTGATGCCTTTTTTGCTGAATTATGTGATTGAAGACTGAATTTTCGTAAAACATCACAAAGAAAAACTCCTGTAAATCCGCTATCTGAATATTTTGAGCAATGTCATGTTTTTTAAATGTACTTAGATTATTTTTTAAAAAAAACATGGCCCATATTTATACTTTTTGTCGCAAAACTGCGCTGACGCAGTTTTGCGTAAACATTTTTACCGCCGGCTAATGCCATTTCTTTGCGCCGGGCGGGTGTCAAATTGATACTTTGATGCACGGCGGCGCAAACCACCGGTGTGAGTAATTTTTTTTACTCAAACCAATGCATCATGTCAAACCGGATACGTGCTGTTTTTTGACGCAATTGCATCAAAAAGCGGTGCAAACACAGCAAAATGTGCATAGGAGAGTCAAAATGGATGCCAGATGCTTGCACAGACCCCAGGAAGATGACAACAGACCAGGAACCAGCCAGGAGGACCCACACAAGGCCCAGGATAGGGAGAAGAAGAAAATAAAGTGTTGCTTCTGTGTAGAGGATCAGGAAATACTGGTGAAAGAGGTGACGGAACACCAGCATCAACTGTTTGTCACCTCGAAGTTGCCAATTAGTAGGAGAGAGGCAATATGGCAACAAATTGTTGACAAGATCAACAGTGTGGCAGCAGTATGGCGAACAGTCATCGAGTGCAAGAAATGCTGGCATGACTGCAAGCGCAGGACAAAGGAAAAGATGGCCAGGAACAGGAAGGCAGCACTACAGACTGGAGGTGGGAGTCCAGCACCGCAGAAGGCCCTGGACCACATGGAGGAGAGGGTCGCAGCCGTCATGCTAGAGGAGATCGTCACAGGGATTCAAGGACAGGACAGCGCAGACTACCAGGAGACAACACACATGCAGGGTAAGTCACATGGGGAATTAAAATGTACAAATGTTAACTGTAAGCGGGGGGTGGACATACCTACTATACAATGCATGTAAGTTATGATATTCAGGGAGTGGCATGGGTAAAGGGGTACGGCACCGGGGCATGGGTTGTACAGAGGAAACCTGGGGCACAGTACTACACCACACCAACAACCTTTGCATGGGGGTATGCTACCATGCCAAAGATGTTGGGAAGGTAAAGCCAGGCCAGGAGGGTAGGGTACAACGTAAAAATGGCAGCCCATCACACGTAAGCCAGTATTCTCCCTACATGAACTAGGGCCCAATTAACAACCTCTGGCCATATCTGCAAGTGGAGTATAACATTGACAACAGTTGCAATTACCACCTCTGCTGTGTGTGCAGGTCAAGTAGCTAATGTCAGTAACGTCCCCATGGATCAAACACACCCAAATTAGAGGGTTCAGGATGACAACGTTATCAATCCCCTGAAATCAATACAAATGTCCCAATCCTGTCAAATGTGATTGTCCATATTTGCTACAAACATCAGCCATTGTCATAAACATTAGGAGGTACACAGCACTAATGTCATACCACTGCTGCATATGCCAGGGTCCACCCTGTGCCTGGGTCACAATGCAACATCCCAAATGTCATACTGCTCAGACAACAGCATTGAGGGGGAGGACATATGTAACTTGTTACAGAAATACACCCGCACAGTCAGAGGAGGAAATGGAACACTGCTAGGACAATCAGTGCAATCCAATGTAACACACATTCCCCAACATCAGCAGTATACATTACCAATGCTGACATCCGTATCATGCCACGCCAATGCTATACATAGTATATGCTAGATCTCAGCAACATATAGGTGGATGTGAAAGATCAGACACTGGGACAGTTCCAGAATATTAAGTGTGGTGCTAGTGCCATCAGAACATCCACAGCCAGAGAAAGGCCTCACCATGAGAATGGAAGTAGACAGAGGGTTGAGTAGAATAAGAAGGTGGCAATTCACAGTTTGGCCAGAACCAACACCTAGAGGATATGATGTTGACAAGTCCACAAACTGACCACAATACATGTGACATGCAGGTGGAGCATAGGCCTGGGAGAATGCTAATATGATAGACAGGATCAATGAACAGGAACCAAGATCACAATGTGGAAATAATCGGAAGGCAGGCATGTCTCATTACAAATGCCACAACACAGACACACTTATTGTACTATATCTCATTGAAGAGGAAGATGGCTCTCCTGCGGATATGCCTGTCCAGGATTACCCTGATGACATGGATGAGGAGCTGACAAACATCAGCCAACACACCCTCCAAGATGTCCTTGGAACCCTCCAGACCCCACCTTCAGTCACAAGGAGGAGCACAGAACTAGCAGCCATCACAGAGGAGCCACCCACCACCCCAATTGTACGACCTGCCTGCTCCAACACAGCTGAGGACTCTGACGACACTGGCACCAGCTTTGAGAGGGCTGCAGTTGGAGTACAGCGGGAGCTGGCCAAGGAGGTGCAGGTGGGGATGCAAATTATGGCAGCCAGCCTAGAGGGGGTGCATTTGTGCATGATGTCAACTGAAGAACAGGCAGCAGCTATGCAAGGGCGAACAACAATCTTGCAGGAGCTTGAAAAAAGGTTGAAGGAAATCAGCACAGCTGTAATAGAGTGACCCAACACCTACAACAACAATCCTGTCAACGGGTGCACGGATGCAATATTGAACCCCTTAGGGCCGACCTGGCTGTCCACCACAGTGATGTGGCTGCTATTCTTAAGAACCAGCAGCTCCTTCTTTCTGCAGTACTGCCCTTAATAGCCCCACAGTTGGAAGCTACCGGGATGTCTGACTCCACGTCTTCAAACACTGAGGTGTGTGTTGCCCCTTCACAACCACCACCACCAAAGGCAGAGGAGACAACACACACATCAGAAGATGAAGACATGGGACAGATCACCTTCACCCGTAAGAGTACCCGGTAGCACTAGTCCCTGCCACATGGCCACCTATTACCAAGGTCCTGTGCTTTGTAACATGCCAGTCTTGCAACAAATGTACTCAAGCACTGTTCTTCAGCCCACTGTTTATCTGGTCACCTTGCCCTGTTATTGTCTCCCACTACCTCATTGGCAAATCCTGTCCCTCTGCACTGTCTGACACTTCACGCCAGCATGTCCAATGACATGTCCTTTTGCACTTGTGTAGGATCACAATGGAAGATGTCACACTAATGGACTCACAATCATGGACAATGTACATATAGCACTACAGCACTTTCAAATAAATAGCACTTACACAACAACTTTGTCTCTGTGTAATGTGACACATCAACCGTGATGGCCATCAGTGATGTTTGCCTCAGGTCAATGATTATTGATTGTCAATACACCTGACCTGAAAAAATCTTGGCTGATAACTATGCACAGTGGTCTGGATTGGAACATCATCTGCCCTTCCTGAAGGTTATTTCTGAGGAAAATAGAAACTATACACCAAAATGCTGTGTTGGACAGAATAACGCTTTCTCAAGGGATGTCTAAGCCAGAAAATAGTGCCTTCAATTTTTTCTTCAAGCCAAAACTTACGTATGTGGCATTTGCCCCAATTTTTACCTAACACACACCATACAGCATGAATGGATGTATATGAGTTTCCATACAAATAAGTCACTGGGCTGAACATTGTAACAAATGATAGGTGTGAGTTATGTATACCATACTACATGAGAGCATACTACCACTCACCTTATAAGGATTTGCTTGGACATCAGGATGCAGGCAGACTTAACACAGTGTCCTCAATACCAAATCTGGTAGCAAAGTATGTGACATTAAAAACATACATCACAAATTAACCACACTTTGGGATCCATAGTAACCGTGAGTGGTGGGTGCAATGGATGGCAGATTCTTAGCTAAGTAGCTTAGGTGTAGCTGCCAATGTAACAGCTCATTTGGGATTTGGTTGCAGCATGGGTCACAAAAGCTAATACAAAAGATACACTTTTCACTCATGCCAAGGCCCTGATCTACAAGCATTTGACACATACTGGAAAGGGTTACCTAAATATTTATTAAACAGTAAAAACAGAAGCTAAAGCCAGGGGAAACACCTTACCTAACCTAAACTATTCTAACTAAACCTTATCCACAACTGGCCCTAACTAACCTAAGCTAAACTTACTTATCACATTGAACAAAATGTTCTAAACATCGACCCCCACCCCCCCTTATAAGACGGGACACATGGAGGACAACATATACGAACCTAAACATGTACTATCTTATACTAAACAAATATATCTTTTTTTCTATTTGTTATATATACACATATAAATATATTTTTTTAAACCCCAAAACCCCAACATCGTCCGCCACCCACCCACACGCATAATAAAAAACAGATATAAAAAGGATCATATCCCCACCCTCCACCCACTACTACTAACTAATCAAACAGCCCATACTAACCTAACACTAAGCCCCCTAAAACCACTAATTAAAAGAACCAGGAAAGAGGAGGGAGGGGAGGGAATCATTGCTGAGTATTAATTCTACAAGTTGGCCCTCCGCAGGGTCTTTTTGATGGCACGCACCCTCCGATTAACTTGTGCCACCTCCTGCTGCAGCCTGGTCATTTTCCACAACATACGGTCCAAATTCCGTTGCTGGGTCTATGACTGCAGCAGGGGTGGTCTGGGTGCCAGTGGAGGAAGTATGTGCCCTTGTCGGTGCCATGTCTGTAGTAGGAGGTGCAGGTGGTGCTGTGACAGGTCCTGGAGCTGTGGATGTTGACGGTCCAGCAAAGGTGCCTGCTAATGTTGGTGCCACCTGGGTGGTAGTGGTGGTGCTGGTGGTGGTGGCTGTGGTGGACACAGAAGGGGCCCCTTGGGCAAATGCCCTCCACACTCCGGAGGTTCTTTCATGGCAATAACGCCTTGTCATGTTGGAGAACCCTGACTCCACATCCAGAATGTGGAGGTAACGCATCGCCCTGTGCTGAAACCCCCGAATCTGGATGGGATTCACATTGGCAGCTTTTAAAACAAATATAAAACCAAACATTAGGTACTTCATTGTGTGATATGGCTCCAGAAGTAAATCAGACAATACATCTAATGTACCAGAAACAGGCCATATCATCATACAGATCACTGATTGTCCCAGAGGCAGTACATGCCAAGGCAGCCTACACATGTCCTATCATCAAACAGCACAGCAAACCTCTAAAAGATGGGTAACAATTTGAATGACTCCGGCATCATTGTTCAGCCATTTGTCAGGTAAAAATAATGCTGCAAGTCCTCCACCTCTGACAGGCCAATGAATTACTATGTTCATGATTACAATCAAGGGCCACAAGATCTGCGAGTTGTAAATGGAATTGCCAGGATAGAATGCAGTTGCTAATCATGAGTGGGTATCCTAGGTTTGGACAAGTGACTTACAGATTTACATGTTTGTGTACTAAACTTGGATCATCAGTCCCAGGTACACTATTCACAACCCTACGCCTGTGCCTGAGGGGGGGGTGGACAAGCAACAAATACTTTCAAACAACAAGGACACCCAGGAAGCTTTGGACAGCTGTACATGGGTTTGGCCAGCCCACCACAGGTAAGGAGGAAGTCCAACTAGGATACACCCAAACCTTGGACAATCCCATCCATGCTTATGTTTGGAAATGCAGACCATTGTCAACATCATATACTACCAGTAACCCATGACTTACAACAAGCAGATAGATGCAAGCACAAATCTGGCCATGAGCTGCATGCACACCTAGGCCATTGTACTCAAGTGCCTCATACACGTAGCACAACATGTGGAGCTACATGCTGCTAGGAAGGCAAACATACAGTCCAACATGTTCATTAATGAATAGGGAAGCTGAAGTCTGTGGGTAAGACTTTGGATTCCCTATTCTGGGAGAATCGGGGTCACATATGCTGACTAAATCACTAATATGGTCCTCTGCTACATTTTCTGAATTTAAGTTTTATCCACATACGTCATCCCTATTCACATGGCCGTGCCTACAGGACTGACCTACAATCCCAAATTATGACAATACGCTAATGTTTGGCCAGCTCAAAGATGGGGAAAAAATGATACTCCACTCAAGGAACATATCCAATCATTGACCAGCGCATCGCACCTTACTATGTGTCCAACACACAGGAGTCAATCACACATCATCAGCAAACACAACAGAGAACAGAAATATCAACACTTACTGGAGATGTCTGGATCCGCAAATCGAGCCACCTCTCCGATAGTGTAGGGTGCAGTTCCACCCGTAAGGCATGGAAGGGAGAAATGTGCTCAATGTCTGTGCACTGTACAACACTTCCAAATACAAATACTATGTGTAATATTAACTCAGAAAGTCAAGCCTCTCAGACATGATGATACTGCATCCTACATACCACTGCAAACATGTACAGACCCGGGGACTCCAGTGAGTGATACACACATATCTTTACACATGCAGTGGCCCTAACTATCATGTGGTGGCAAACATGCTCCTTTATTAGTTGGCAGACTAATTCATGGAGTGTATTCCTCTCATCATGTGTATCCATGAGAGACATGCCAAGCCACTTTCCGGGAGGACTGCAACACCAGTCACCCAGCTATTGTGACTAAGACCAATTTAAAACACTCAGGTACAATGTACAGAGGGCCAGGGACAGTTGTTAGCCCTCAATTTGTATGATTTTCTTCATTTGATGTGCCACAGCTATGGTAAGTTGCACCAATCATAGAGATATGAACCTGTGTGCATACCTTTTGGCATCCATCCCTAATTAAAATGTGGCACTAAAAACTCCAAATATCAGTCTAAGATGTTACCTTAGGTCAGCTATAACTTGTTAAGTATGTGTCAGAATCCAGTTCAGACATGTATCACAAAACATTGAGGAACACTATGGGGGTCATTACAACCCTGGCGGACGGTGTTAAAGCGGCGGTAAAAAAATGTGAATTATGACCGTGGCAGAAACTGCCAACAAAGACAGCCACTTTAACACTCAGACCGCCACGGCGGTACAGACAAACAGCGCAGCGGTCACCGCCAACAGACAGATGGAGGACAATATACCGCCCACAGTATCACAACCTACCAATCCGCCACCTTTTCTGGGGCGGATTCACTGCGGATAAAAACACGGCGGAAACAGTCATTTCAAAGGGAAAACGCTCACCTCTACACACTCCACGAGGAAGGAGGGCACCATGGAGCCGGAACTCCATATTCTGCCAGTGCTAGTCTTCCTGCTCCTATATGAGGATCATCAGCGCCGGCGGCGAAGACCACAGTGAGTACTGCACCTACGACATAGGGGAGGGGGGAGGCAAAAACACAGGGACACACACAACCAACATCCCAACTCCCACCCCGACCCTCACCCACTACAACACACACGCCAATGCATATCTATACATTACAGTAACACCCACCAACCTCCATGGACCACTGGGCCCAAAATGCATGGGCGTAGCCCACACAAGATACCAGATCAAAACGGAGAGAACACTGCAGGGGCATCAGATCGAAATACAACAGGCACCTCAGGGGGAAGGGGGGCACCTCAGCCGGATGAGTGCACCACGCCAGATCCACGAGGGGGCTCCATGCCCATTGATGTATCCTGGGGAGTGCAAAGCTACAGTCTCTCAAGTTTCTACAGTGGGTGGGTTGCCCACTGCCATATCCTGGGGAGTGCAAAGCCACAGTCTCTCAAGTCTCTACAGTGGGTGGCTTGCCCACTGCCATATCCTGGGGAGTGCAAAGCCACAGTCTCTCAAGTCTCTAAAGTGGGTGGCTTGCCCACTGCCATATCCTGGGGAGTGCAAAGCCACAGTCTCTCAAGTCCCTACAGTGGGTGGCTTGCCCACTGCCATATCCTGGGGAGTGCAAAGCCACAGTGTCTCAAGTCTCTACAGTGGGTGGCTTGCCCTCTGCCATATCCTGGGGAGTGCAAAGCCACAGTCTCTCAAGTCTCTACAGTGGGTGGCTTGCCCACTGCCATATCCTGGGGAGTGCAAAGCCACAGTCTCTCAAGTGGATGCTGTTCTCCACTGGTTCTGGAGGGGGACTGGTGCCCACAGTGCTTCATCCTGCCAAGGACAGATGGAGAGGATGCTGTTCTCCACTGGTTCTGGAGGGGTACTGGTGCCCAGAGTGCTTCATCCTGCCAAGGACAGACGAAGTGGATGCTGTTCTCCACTGGTTCTGGAGGGGGACTGGTGCCCAGAGTGATTCATCCTGCCAAGGATAGACAGAGTGGATGCTGTTCTCCACTGGTTCTGGAGGGGGAGTGGTGCCCAGAGTGCAGCACACACCCCGTGACGGTCCCAGTTGCGTCACTGCCCCTGCCGCAAATGGGCTAGCGGTGCATTCCATGGCGGTCTTTGCCCTGTTCAGCGGTCCTTGGCTTGTTCAGCGGTGCTTGAGTTGCCAGTGTCATGCCTGTTCAGCGGTGCATTCCATGGCCGCCTTTGCCCTGTTCAGCGGTCCTTGGCCTGTTCAGCGGTCCTTGGCCTGTTCAGCGGTGCTTGAGTTGCCAGTGTCAGACCTGTTCAGCGGTGCATTCCATGGCGGTCTTTGCCCTGTTCAGCGGTCCTTGGCCTGTTAAGCGGTGCTTAACTTTTGCCAGTGTCAGACCTGTTCAGCAGTGCATTCCATGGCGGTTTTTGCCCTGTTCAGCGGTCCTTGGCCTGTTCAGCGGTCCTTGCTAAGGCTGTCCTTCATTGCCCAGCAGGGCTGTGGCTGGCGGTCCTTCATGGGTCAGCTGGGCTGTGGCTTGCGGGGCCCTCCTAGCCAGCTGGGCTGTGGCTGGCGGTGGCCTCCTGGCCAGTGAGGATGGGGCTGACCTCCTGGGCAGTGACTCTGGTGGTGGCCTCCTGGCCAGTGACGATGGGGCTGGCCTCCTGGGCAGTGACTCTGGCGGTGGCCACGATGGGCCTGGCGGTGGCCTCCTGGGCAGCGGGGATGATGGCGGTCTTCTCCGCCTTGCTGCTCCTCCCAGACTTTGGAGATTTCTTCTGGCCCTTCCCCACCTTGGGAGGAGTCACATCTGAGTCGACACTCCCCCCGGGACCCTTGTGAGCGGCTTTGCTGGCTGGAGTCTTCCCCCTCTCCCGCCGGGCACTGTCCAACTTCTGGAGCTTCACAGGGGGGGGGGACTGGCTGTGCTGTGGCTCCGTGACACACTGGCTGGCCTGGTGGCCGGTGCCCTCTACATACCTGTACCAACAGGCACCACTGGTCCCGGAGATTTTTTGGCTGAGGTGCTAGTACGGGACCTATGAGTAGGAGGGGGGGTGGTGGGAAATAGGTTAAGGGTGGACAGGAAAAGTTTTTGGGAGACACTGGGACGGGTAGCTGGAGGAGGTTTGGGAGTGGAGGAAGAGGTGGTGGTTGTGGGAGGTGTAACTTTTGTGGATTTGGGTGCAGGTGCATGGGCTGGAGGCTGTCATGAGGTGGATGGCTGTTGGGTGGGTGTGTGCCTGCGTTTGTGTATCTTCGGAGGGGGCATCACAGACACACTGGGAGAGGACACAGGGGACGTGGAAATGGTAGTGGGGGTGGTGAGTGCACGTGAGTGGGGTGTGCTGGTGGGTGTACTGGTGCGAGACGTAGTGGCTGTAGTGGTAGTGCATGCAGGTGTGAGTGTAGACGAGACTGGGAGGGAGGAGGGAGACGAGCAGGAGGGGGACACTGTGGAGGCAGTGGATGTTGGTGTGTCTGTATGTGTGTCATGCTTGTGTGAGTGCCTGTGTGATGTATTGTATTGTATTGTAATTGTATTTATATAGCGCTTACTACCCCTGACAAGGCATCGAAGCGCTTTTCGATGAGTTGCACGCTACTCCGGAACCCAACAAGAATTAGTGATGGATTAGTATCGTTTAATAATGAGTACAGTTTTAGTATTATTATGAGTTAATTTGAGCTGCGGATATGAGAGTTTGTTAGTTAGATTGACTGGAGTAATGGAGGGGTGGAGGAGGAAAGAAATCCAGAAGTGTAAATTGGGAGTATATCTTTCATTTACTCAACCCAAAGGCTTGGAATGAATAAAGGGGGGCGGAGGGAGAAGAGTATGTGGAAGGGTTAGGGAGAGCATAGTAGCAGGGTGAGATGAATGCAGGAGAATTTAGTAGGGTTGTGTGGGAGGTCACAGAGGTAGAGTGAGGTTTGGTGAGTTAGATGTGGAGGTGGAGGGAAGAGCTTAGGCAGAGATATTTAGGAGATGAAAGTGGTAGAAGGGATTTGGGATGAGTCAGAGTGAGAATGGAGGATAGTTTGATAGAGACATGACATAAGAGTGATGAGTAGATAAGTGTGATAAGATGAGAGCAGGAATTCATAGATATCTAGGAAAACAACCCAAAACCAGGAGCCATGCAATGATCCACGAACATGCCAAGCACAGAAACAACATATACACATACATACACATATATATATATATATATATATATATATATATATATATATATATATATATACACACACACATGAATACACACACATATGCACATACAATACATAATTAGAATCATGGGTAAAAAATAATTAGTCAGACAGGTTTAAAGAGTGTGTGTGTATTTTATTGTTATGACAGTAGCACTACATATTTTCCAAAGAAACTATAAATAAATGGAAATATACATATAATCTGAAAAAATATTTATCCACATAGGCATATGCAGTTCATAGTTGTTTGAAACAGGTGGTTATGAAGGAAAGAGCCAACTCTTGAGTAGTTTTCTGAAGACAAGAAAGTTATCTGTGGCTCTTATAGTTGGGGGTAATGAATTCCATAGTTTGGCTGCTTGGACGGAGAAGGATGTACCACCTATAGTCTTTTTCTTGTATGGTGGTGTTCTAAGGCGGGGTGCCAGTCTTGAGCGGAGGGTTCTTTGTTGGATGTATTTGGTAATTTTCTTTCTGATAAAAAGCAGTCCTGTTCCATGTATAGCTTTGTGGGTGATACAAAGCAGCTTGAAAGTGCATCTTCTGGCAACAGGTAACCAGTGTAGTGCTCTCAAGGCAGGGGAGAGGTGGGCTTGCGGATTTATATGTAGTAGTACCCTGGCTGCGGAATTCTGGATACGTTGTAGTTTTTTCATAACAGATAGAGATGATCCATGGTAGAGGCTATTGGCATAATCCAGTTTGGATAGTACAAGTGAGATAGTAGCTTGCACCTTGTGTGGAAATCCGAGGTGGGGGAAGATGCGTCGTAAAGTCTTTAAGGTGATGAAGCTTGTGCGTGCTAATTTGTCTACTTGGGCATTCATAGTTAGCTTGGAATCCATGGTGATTCCTAGGTTTTTAACTTCCTTGGATAATTGAGGAGGTGGTCCGAGATCGTCAGGCCAGACGAACAGAGGGTCATAATTTTTCCAGTCACCACATATGAGTATTTCTGTTTTGGAGGTATTTAGTTTGAGATGGCTCCAGGTCATCCACTGATCAACGGCTCTGAGGCAACTGAAGATTTGTGAGTTTTCAATGTTTTTGGGGTCTTCTAATTTAAGTAGTATTTGTGTGTCATCTGCATAGTTGTAGCATGTGAGATGGAAATCATTGATCAGTTCTGGTAAAGATATCATGTAGATGCTGAAAAGCAAAGGTGAGATAATTGACCCCTGGGGGACCCCTGCTTTTGTGAGGTAGCGTTCGGACGAGAAGGGGGGCGAGTGGATGATATTCGCTCTTTTTTGGAGATAGGAAGTAATCCAGTCGAGAGCAATCCCTTGTATGCCGGCTTCGTGGAGTCTTTGAGTTAGGGTGTCATGGTCAACCATATCAAAGGCAGCTGAGAGGTCCAAGAGAAGTAGTGCAGCAACTCCATTTCGGTCGACTGTGTTTTTAAGATCGTCCCAGATTGCCATGAGTGCTGATTCAGTGCTTCTTCCTGGGCGGAATCCAGTTTGGAAGTCTGAAAGTATAGAATTGTCTTCAATGAATTGTGACATCTGGGCGAATGCTGCTCTTTCTATCAATTTGCCCAGGAAAGGTCCATTTGTGATTGGTCTGTAGTTGTTGGGGTCTTGTGGGTCTAGGTTTGTTTTCTTTAATAATGGTCATATGTATGCCTTTTTCAGGTCTGCAGGAAAAGTTCCTGAAGTTAAAGAGTTGTTGATGATTCTTCTTACAGGTGTGGCAGCAGAAGTAGATAGCAGGATGTTCTTGAAGATTTGTGGTGGGCAAGGGTCAGAAGGTCAACCAGAAGGTCTGCTTGCTTTGACCAAATCCATAAATTTATCCTGGGATATTTGTTTGAAGGACTGTAGAGGTTGGGATGGTTTATTCTTAAAGGGTATTTTAGTAAAGGGGTTGGTGCTGATGGTTTTCTTCTGTTTTAAATAGGAGTCCAATGTGTCTGCCTTGGTTTTGTAGTGAGTTGCCAATTTGTTTGGGAAATCTTGAGTGGTGCGATGACTTCCTTCCATGCATGTAGGTTTTCGAAATTCATTGAGAATTTTATAAAATTCCTTGGTTGTAGATTGAGCATTTAGAATTCTGTCTGAGTAGTATATTTTTTGAGCTTTTTTGATTGATGATTTGTATATCCTGTTAAGTTTGTGTAGCTGTAGTTTGTCTTGACTGTTATTTGTTTTGAGCCAGGTCCGCTGCAACTTTCTGATTTGTTGCTTTATCTTTTTAAGTTCTGTGTTTCTCCAAGGTGTTGGTTTTCTTTTGTCGTGTTTAGTTTTTCTGAGTGGTATTAGGACATCAAAAGCTTCCTGTAGCCACTCATAAAGTTTTGGTACAGAATTAATTGTATCTAGATCTGTGTTTGCTATTAGTTGTGTTTCTAAGTGATCCAAATTGAGTTTGCTCCATGGTCGATAGGTTTATGTATGTAAGTGGTTGTGGGGTGTGTTGATTTGTGGAGTTGTCTGTCGGAAAGTTATCAGATGGTGGTCTGACCAGGTGGTTGGTGTGATGCTATGAATAGTAATGAGTTCAGGCTTAGCAAAAATGACATCTAGGATGTGACCAGCGATGTGTGTGGGATTGTGTACAATCTGATGTAGGTTCAATGCGAGTAGGAGAGTGATGATAGCTTTTGGATGGGGCATATTGGGTTTGTCAAACCAAATGTTTAGATCTCCAAGAATGCATAGTTTGGAGCATAGTGTAATAAGGTTTGAGACTGTGTCAAGAAAAGCATCTGGGAAAGTGGAGTTGTTAGGTGGAGGTCTGTAAAGGAGGAGAAAGTTACAGGAGGAAGTTGGAGTAGGGTGGCATCTAGTAAGGAGGGCTTCACAACCTTGTATGGAGATGTTGTCTGTTTTACTGAGGTTTATTGCCTGTTTGAATATAATAGCTAGTTCATCTCCTCTCTTGCCTATACTGTTTTGTGTGATGGTTTGATAGCCCGGAGGAAGGGCTTCGTGCAACACTGGTGCCATGTCATCTCCCAACCAGGATTCCGTAATGAATAGTAAGTCAGGTTGTGTGTCTGTGAGCAGGTCGTAGATGTGGTGCTTGTTTTTTGAGAGTGATCGAGCATTTATGAGCTGGCAGTTTAGATAAGGTGTGTTAGTGGTAGTGTTGTTTTGTTTAGTAGAAGGGTAAGTAGTGTAATGTGAGCTTGAAGCAGGAGTGTTGCTAGTTGTGATAACTGTTTGAGGCTCACAATAGTCTTGCTTTTCAATATAGTGTTCCTCTTCCAGCAGGTTAAGGAGGCATTTTGTTGGGTCTGTGTGTGGTGGACTTGGTGGCTGAGAGAGCCATGAGGAGTGTAGTGTTTTTTGTATGGTAGTTTTATTATGTAACAGACAAGGGGATGCGAGGTTGCTATGAGTGGGGTGTTTTTTATTTTGTTTGCGCTTGTTTAGTGTGGATGGAGTATGGGTTGGGGTGGTGTAGGAGCATGTGGATCATGATGTAAGGCTCTAAATTGTGCAATGGAGGAGAGGCGAGTGAATGAAAGTTGCTGGGTTGGGGTGCTTGAGGTAGGTGTTTGTGAAGAGTGGGGGGGTAGGGGTGGAGATAGGATGGAATTTGTATCCTTCGTGTAGTCCTGGGGGTGGGAGTGGGTATGACGATGAGGGTAATGTAAGTTTGTGTTGCTTTGATGTGTTGATGTTTGTGGTCGGTCTTGTTTTTGTGGAATAATGAGAGGGGATATTGGTGTAGTTGTTTTTGGTGAGGGATTTGTATGTGAGTTAGTGCTGCTAAGTGGAATTTGAGTGTTAGATCGGGTGTTGATGTGTTTTGGAGATGAATGTATGAGGTGTGTAAGAGGTGTTGGGTGTGTGTCAGGGAAGAAAGTATTAGTTGAAATGACTGGAAGAGGTAATATGTGTGGTGCAGTGAAATGTGGGGATTGTATGGTTGTGTGTAATTGGTGAGGAGAGGGGAAGAGTGTTTGTAGATGATGTGTTTGAATGCAGGGTTTGGGCATTGTTATGATGTTAGGTGGTCTGTGTGGAGCGAACAGCGGATAGTGTTGTTGGTTAGTATCAGCAGAGAGTGTGTATCTGGGAAACTGAAACTGAGAGAAATGTATGTTGTAGTTTTGTATTGTGTGGGTGGTGGCAAGTAGTGTTAGTGGGAGGGGACAGAGTAGTGTTTGCTGTGAGAATGAAGGTGTTTGACTGTAGTAGTTGTGGGGGGTATGTGTATATCTGTTGTATGTAGGGTATTGTGTTGGGTGTTGGGGCAATGCAATCTGTCTGTGGTCAGTTTGTGATGCATGAGTTGGATGTCTTTGCAAATAATGTGTTTGCATGTTGAGGGATGTGTGGGGGTTGACACCATTCCTGGTCATATGTGAATTGGGCAGCATTTCTGGCCCTAGTCAATACCTGTCCAGAACAGGCCCAAACAGACAACTGCCCTTGTCCTCTCCGCCCTTTGCCTCGACTCCCGGGCTGAGACGCCCTGAATCCTAGCCTTTTATAGCCCTACTGGCCAATAAGAAGCTGGTCCTAACCATAGCCAATCCAATTTTAAACCCTGATTTAGCCAACTAAAGGGAGACCCAGCCCTAATCACCAGTCATAGCCCTATTCCTGACCACCAATCACAGCCCCAGCCCTAAAACCAGCAACCAATCAGAATCCCAGCCCTATCCGCCAATCACAGCCCTAGAACCAACAGCCAATCAGAATCTCAGCCCTATCCACCAATCACAGCCCTAGAACCAACAGCCAATCAGAATCTCAGCCCTATCCACCAATCACAGCCCTAGAACCAACAGCCAATCAGAATCTCAGCCCTATCCACCAATCATAACTGCATCCCTGGAGCTAGCAACCAATGAAACACCATCTCCCAACAACCTATCACAACAGCATATGCAACAACCACAAGGAACTTATATAAGGTGCAAGTTAACTAAACTCCAGTCCCTGTGGGCAGGGGGAAAGGCAACTGCTGCTCTATTCAGTATCTCCTTGGATACAGACAGGCTGAATCCACACTTCCAAGCTAGCAGAGTCTACTTTCCAGGTAAGGGGGAGATTGTTTAAGAGACAAACACTGCAATAGTTGTGGGCGCACACTCTAAAATCGGGCTTTGTTTAAAGGCAAAAATACAGGGGGGCAGACAGTTTTTAAGCACAATTTAAATCACACAAACAGATTAAAACAGTCTCCTAAAACCACACTCTGAAAGATGTATGTAGCCTTTTTACTAAGAATAGGGGGGAAAAAGGGGGGGTAGAGGGGGGTGCCACAAACTAGCAATGGAATTCACACAGTCACGGCAAAAACAATTTTTTTTAAAAACACCACTTTAAAAGAGGCCAGGCTGCCTGAAACACAGAGAGTCCACAGTAAAACAAACACTTTTTGAACAAATAATACTATTTACCCAGAAATATCTTTGGGCTCCTTACCTAGGTCTTTTTGCAATCCTTGAACACTGGGATGTGTGGTGCTTATGTTTGCCTGAGCTTCCCTTGTGTGGTGAGGTGTGTGCAGGCTGGTCTGATGGTGTGCTTGGGATAGGCTGGGGTACAGGGGATTGGGACTGGGTGGAGGAAGTTGGAGGGGGGAGGCTAGACACAGGGACAATGGCTGCCATCAGTGCTGAGGCCAGAGTTTGCAGGGTTCGATGAAGGGCAGCCTGACCAGAATGAATGCCCTCCAGGAATGCATTTGTGTGTTGCAATTCCCTTTCTACACCCTGGATGGCATTCAAAATGGTAGATTGCCCAACAGTGAGGGACCTGAGGAGGTCAATGGCCTCCTCACTGAGGGCAGCAGAGGTGACAGGGGCAGGGGCTGAGGTGCCTGGGGCGAAGGTGATGCTCGCCCTCCTGGGTGAGCGGGCACAAGGCGAAGGCTGAGGGGCTACTGGGAGGGCGGTGCTGGTAGGGGGGTGGCGGCTGTACTTGTAGAAGTGGGGGGCACAGATGTTGCCGCCACCACAAGGGAGCTCCCATCGGAGGATGAGTCTGTGTCGCTGGTTGCAGACCCTGTGACTGCCGTGGTGCTCCCCTCGCCCTCCGTCCCACTGGTGTATTCTGAGTCTGTGGTGTGGCCCTCCATGGCCATGTGGGATTGCAGCTCCCTCGTGCTCCGGTGCCACTGTACCTCCGCCTGATGATGCTGATGCACACAAGAACAGGGAGACCACAAAAAGGGGGGGGGACAACAGAAGAAAGACAGGTTGAGTGCACGGCTTACCGCTACTGTTTGCGGACCATACAGACCAAGCAGCCCCCTGCACTACGTCGCGCTGTTGGGCTCTACAGATGCAATTCCTGGGATATGGCCTACATGGCTATAGATGGCATCTGCACACATAGATGACACAGGGGCATGAATACCTGTACTTGGCACTCTACAGAGGTGGGGTGGGGTGCCACATGGCCTGCATTACGGAGGGACCTAGCCTACGGAACTCGTCCTGGCCTAGGGAAACCCACAGCCCTCCTCCCCCACCCAGACACCTTCACTGCGCGCAAAGTCCGCTGAATGATGTTGTACTCACCCCCTTGTGTCTGCTGTGATGCCCTCAAGTGCCCATCCAACTCAGGGTAGGCCACCGCCAGGATCTGGAACATTAGGGGGGTCATGGTTCGACGGGCACCCCTCCCACGTTGGGAGGCCATCCCCAGCTGAGCCCCCGCCATCTTCTTGCTCCAGCGGCGACTGTCCTCCCATCTTTTCCGGCAGTGGGTGCTCTGTCTGTGGTGGACCCCCAGGGTCCGGACGTCCTTGGCGATGGCACGCCGAATATCCTTCTTCTGGTGGGCGCTGACCTACATGACATGTACAGGGGAAGAAGAGAAGTCATTAACAACTGCACCGTCTAAATGAGTGGCCCACATCCCTACCCTTGCCATGTGGCACATGCATTCACAGTCCTTCATGCACGCAGACTGTGCCCCCTTCATTCTTACAACCAGCCCTCTCCACACAGGCATAGCCCATACAACGTGCACCCTGTGTACTCACCTGTTGGTCTGAGGACCGTAGAGTAGCGTGTACTGGGGGTGGACCCCGGCCACGAGCTTCTCCAACTCCTCTACAGTGAAGGCAGGGGCCCTTTCCCCAGATGCACGAGCCATTGTCTCTTCCAGACCGAGGTCACAGCAGCACTTGCAGTGTAGGTCCTCTCCTGTCGAAGATCAGGTATCGAGTGATTGAACAGATAAAAAATGGCGGTCACGTCCGCGGCGGTCACGTCCGCGGCGGTGCGTACCATCACCGCCGGCGTACATCGTCATTGGCTCCTGGGACCCATAGGGTCCAATGTTAACCAATGCAGCATTGCGCTGCGGTCTTCGACCGCCTACCGCGACGGTGTACAACGCCAGCGCAGTTACCTCACATCCCATTGTCCCAGTTTAGAGGTCACGCAGCTGCCATTTGAGGGGCCCACATGGCCTAATTACCAACTGCATCACTCATACCTAGGCCTTGTCTCACAACACAAATACAGGCCACATTTTGTGTATGAATGGTGTTCTGTGTAGACTGTGGGTACATACCTCTGAGTTGTTTGACTCTGTCGTCGCTGTTGTCCTTCCTAGGCACCGTCCGCTGGGACATGTGAGGAGATGGCGGAATCCTCCGGTGTACCGACCGCTGGTGGACCTGTTGACAATGGAGGAAAGAAGTTTGATCATCACCTACAGGTTTAGCCGTGCCACAATCCAGGAACTGTGTGCCCACTTGGAGCCTGACCTGATGTCAGCAATCCGCCATCCCACAGGAATCCCCCCTCAAGTGCAGCTGCTATCAGTGCTCCATTTCCTGGCAAGTGGGTAATTTCAAACAACAGTGGCCATGGCATCAGGGATGTCCCAGCCTATGTTTTCCAACGTGTTGTTCAGAGTGTTGTCTGCCCTTCTGAAACACATGCAGAGCTACATCATTTTCCCTCAGGTGGAGGACTTGCCTACAGTTAAAGGTGACTTCTATGCCCTTGGACATATCCCCAACATCATAGGTGCCATTGATGGGACCCATGTAGCTCTGGTCCCCCCCCACAGGAGTGAACAGGTGTACAGGAACCGGAAGAGTTATCATTCCATGAATGTACAGATGGTATGTTTGGCAGACCAGTACATCTCCCAGGTAAATGCTATGTTCCCTGGCTCTGTGCATGACGCCTACATCATGCGGAATAGCATCATCCCTTATGTGATGGGTCAACTCCAGAGGCACCGGGTGTGGCTATTAGGGGACTCTGGTTACCCCAACCTGTCATGGCTACTGACCCCAGTGAGGAATCCCAGGACCAGGGCAGAGGAACGCTACAATGAGGCCCATGGGTGGACTAGGAGGGTGATCGAACGCACCTTCCGCCTTCTGAAGGCCAGGTTCAGGTGCCTCCATATGACAGGTGGTTCCCTATTCTACTCACCAAAGAAGGTGTGCCAGATCATCGTGGCCTGCTGTGTGCTTCACAACTTGGCTTTGCGACGACAGGTGCCTTTTCTGCAGGAGGATGGTCCAGATGGCTGTGTTGTGGCAGCTGTGGAGCCTGTGGACAGTGATGAGGAGGAAGCAGAGGAAGAAGACATTGACAACAGGGACTATTATCCAGCAATATTTCCAGTGACACACAGGTGAGAAAACATTCCTGCCTACTACAAGTACTTTAACACTTCTACCTCTATCCTGTCTGTCGATTTCAACCAGTATATGGTCACTGAGTTGTACATTTCCCTTACGGTTTCACAGGTGTGGTTTCCAACGTGTGTCATCTGCTTAGATTCCTCATGGACTTGAGATGTGTGACATAGGTATGTTGACATCACATTTGAAAAAGCATTTTGTCACTGTCATTGCTAATACACATTTTCGAAATCACAGACTGACTCCAGATTGTTTTGTGCTTCAAGGGTGTTTATTGAAGTGCTCAATATTGGAGGGGGGTTGTAAAATGGTGAGGGGTGATGGTGGAGGAATGTCCATGGCAGAGTCCAGTCTATTAGTCTCACAGGTGCATTGCCCATATGGGCATAGGAAGTGGAGCTGGGGCAGTTCCAATATGGACAGGGTTACAAAGTGGGACAGTGGTTTGACAATCAGGGTGGTCTCATTTCTTGGCGGGGGTCTTGGCATCGTGCTCTGTCTTGTTCCTGGATCTTAGGGACCGCTTACGGGGTGGTTCTCTATCTGCAGGGGGTGGGGTGCTGGTGTGGTGGTCCTGTGGCGGTGCCTCCTGTCCACTAGCGCCGGCGGAGGTGGTGGGCAGTTCTTCGTCAATGCTAGTGTCAGGGGCCCCTTGTAGTGCCACAGTGTCCCTCCTGGTGTTACGTATTTCCTTCAGCACCCCTACGATACTGCCCAGGGCAGAGCTGATGGTTCTGAGTTCCTCCCTGAACCCGAAACACTGTTCCTCCTGCATGCGCTGGGTCTCCTGAAACTTGGCCAGGACCGTTGCCATCGTCTCCTGGGAGTGGTGGTATGCTCCCATGATGGAGGAGAGGGCCTCGTGGAGAGTGGGTTCCCTTGGCCTGTCTACCCCCTGTTGCACGGCAGCCCTCCCAGTTCCCCTGTGTTCCTGTGCCTCCGTCCCCTGGACCGTGTGCCCACTGCCACTGCCCCCAGGTCCCTGTTGTTGTTGGGGTGGTGGGTTATCCTGGGTTCCCTGTAGTGGTGGACACACAGCTGATTGACGTGTCCTGGGGACGGAGGTATGGGCCCGCTGGGTGGGTGCCGTGCTGGTGTTACCAGAGAGTGGAAGGTCTGTGGTGGGCTGTGCCTGTGTGAGGGGAACCGACTGTCCCGATGCCCACGATGGTCCGGGCTGGTCATCTGGATCCAGTTGGACAGAGCTGCTGTCATCACTGTGGGCCTCTTCTGTGGGTGGGGTGGAGATGTCTGGACCCTCCTGTCTGGCGACGTTGGGTAGTGGTCCTGCAGGGGTGTAAAAGCATGATTATTGGATCTGTGTGTGTCATGGTGTGCAATGGGTGGGTGACCGTGTACCCCAGTGCTAGCATTCCTGTGTGTGGGCTTGTGTGATGATGGTTGAGGGGGGTGTTATGGGTATGTGCAGTGGGCATGCTTTAGTGATGGGTGTCCATGCTTTGTTGTGTCATGCAGGGCTTGGTGTTGGGATGTGTGGTTTGTGTTATTAGTACATTTGTGAGGAGTTGGAGTGATAGGGGAGGGGGCGTGGGTGGGGGTCTGTGATAGCATGCAGGTAGGGTGCGGGATATGATAGTTAAAGGTTTGACTTACCAGAGTCCATTCCTCCACCGACTCCTGCGAGGCCCTCCGGATGCAGAATCGCCAAGACCTGCTCCTCCCATGTTGTTAGTTGTGGGGGAGGAGGTGAGGGTCCGCCGACAGTCCGCTGTACCGCAAGGTGGTGTCTTGAGACCACGGAACGCACCTTCCCCCGTAGGTTGTTCCACCTCTTCCTGATGTCGTCCCTATTTCTTGGGTGCTGTTCCACTGCGTTGACCCTGTCGACTATTCTTCTCCATAGCTCCATCTTCCTAGCTATGGAGGTGTGCTGCACCTGTGCTCTAAATAGCTGTGGCTCTACCCGGACGATTTCCTCCACCATGACCCTGAGCTCCTCCTCCGAGAACCTGGGGTGTCTTTGCCGTGCAATGGGGTGGTGAAGGTGATGTGTGGGGTGGTGTGTGTGGTGATAAGTGTGGTGATATGTAGTGCTGTGTGGTGTTTTGTGCGTGGAAGTTGTGTGGGTGATGGTGTTGAGTGCCTTTGGCTGCTAGTTTGTGGATGGTGGTGTCTCTCTCTGGCCTTCTTTCGGAACATTTTTAGTAGTAGGGGTTTGTGGGTGATGTGGGTGTGTGTTTTATATCGTATTGGGTGTGTGGGTGTGGTGTGTGTATGTGTATCAGGTGTGTGTATTTCGAATTGTGCAATGTGGCGGTGTTTTGTATGTGTGTGTATTTTGAGCGCAGCGGTGTGTACCGCCAATGGAATACCGCGGTTGAAAGACCGCTGCGTGGATTCGTGGGTCGTGATAGCATGAGCGCATTTCTGTTGGCGTGACGGTGGAGGTTTTGTTTTCGCCAGTTTATCACTGACCTTTGGTGTGGCGGACTTGTGTGGGTGTCTGGATTTTGTCGGATTTCGAGATGTGGGTCGTAATTGCTGTGGCGGATTACCGCGGCCGCAGCGGTGTGTTGGCGGTCTTCTGCACGGCGGTAAGCGGCTTTTACCGCCAATATTGTAATGAACCCCTAAATTTCCTGTAAAAATCTAGATTTAAAACATGTGTTTCCTGATACACTTACAGACCATGCATGAAACATATGTTAGAGCCACATTAGCATCATCAATTGACGTGAAGGCAGCGCTAATTTACAGACTCCTGTTGTGTTTTGAATGTTAGTCTAGCTTTTGCGTCAACAAATGACGGTAATGTGTAGGAATTATTGTATATATCACACGCAACTGTGGCCCATATTTATACATTTTTTGCGCCGCATTTGTGCTGCTTTTTGACACAAAAGCAGCACTAACTTACAAAATACAACTGTATTTTGTAAGTTTGCGCCACTCTTGCTTCAAAAAATGATGCAAATGCAGTGCTAATAAAGTAGAACTATGGGCCTGTATATTTAACTTGCATTCCACATGTCCAAAAACATTGCCTGCAGCACATGAACAAATCAGCTACTGTCACTACAGAGCATTTAAATGTGCACATTACTCTGATTTGTACTCACCAACAGGGTCACCATTCACAATCCCCAGGTGGTCCAGCAGGTCTTGCTCCCGGGCAACCATGTCAGCCCAACGGTGTTTCAGCTGGTGGTCATTGCGCGGTGTGTTGTAGTTTCGCTGTGTATGGTACAACACCTTTGCCCACCGGAGCCTCCTTGCCTCTGTGTGATAACCCTACATCACACGACCACCCGCTTCAATCATTAATGGCAGGAAGTGGCACACCAGCCAAATGAAGCCAACCAGCTCCTCCTCTCCCATCCTGCCAAGAGGAGGCATACCCAACATACTTGCACCAACAAAAGGGAACAAAGGGGTACAGAGGAGAATAGAGGGAAAGTAGGACAGGGAAATGCAAAATAACTAAGATAACCCAGCCCAACTATCCCCAAACTAACACTACCCACAACAGACTCCCAACACTACAAAGACAAATGTTGACACCAGAAATGACCAAACAAACACTAACACAGGATACCACAGACACTTTTGAAACACAAAAAGACAATTTAAAGACCACACTGGAGACAAATTCACAAAATGCACAAAGAGACAAGTCAAAACACAGCCACACAGCCAGGAAATATCACAGACTACAAAGTGAAATTGAAAGTACACCCACTGTACCAATTCTGTAAACAGGATATCCTATTACATCACTTCCTGCCTCAAATGCGGTGAATTGTTATTGTTATGCATCAAAATATAATGACGCTTACAGTCTGTGAGTCATTTCTTTTTTTTTACGCACATGCTTAGAAATAACTCTGCATCCATATTTTTAAATATGTTTCATACTTAACCAATTTCAGGGGGTACAGTGTGGGAATTACCGCTCAGGGCCAATGGATGTTTCATGGCTATGTGCGTCATATTTCGATGCATATGCATCATTTTTTGATGCATGTGTGTCTTTTTGGACACGTATGTGTCAACATTTTTGGCTTTAACTGGGTTTGGGTCATTTCTCATTTGTAATAGTACATGACAGTTGTGACAATACAGCGATAGGCTGATTGCACCAACATTGGCATTCCGGTGTATGGTCACATGTGACTGATCATACTACTGCAGACCATGATCCTCTACTTGTTGTACCGGATTTGCACTCTTCACTGACGCAATAGATGGGCAAACGTGTGGAATACAATTAGGTATTACCCAGTTTGGGCATGTTTTTCATCAAGAGAGGAGAGCAAGGCAACGCAACTCAATACAGTAACTCAATGCCTGTGGGTCAATGTGTGTGATTTGGCTCTTATTATTGTAGTTGTCCCAATGTGTGAACATCACAAGACGCATTTTTGCAAATCTGATTGTATGCATGTGGAGTCAATGTGTCCAACCCTCAGATGCTATTCAGTGTGGAAATGAGAGAGGACATGTGCTTGTCATACACATAGCAACAACTGCTGTGTGCACTTCCTAGGTTTTTTGGAACATAAGCACCACCAATGACAAAGCATGCCCAGGATAGATAGCAGACAGTTGATCATGGCAATGTTCCAAAACTAAGCCATCACATGTCCTGGAATGTTGGATACTACTTCCTAGGCACTTGTTTGTTTACTCCCCATGAGTCAGGCATGGGATAATGCTATGTGGGTACCGTGTTTGTGACACCGAGTCTCAAACACAATCCACAAATGTCATGTCAAGCCACAGTTGGAGTCATATAAATGAGCCATGTCTCTCCTATGGCAGTGGAGGACCAGCAGACCAAGCAGAACGTGTTCACATATTTCCAGTGGTAAAATGCACAAAGGTGTCCGGTTCAAGTGTGTGGGCCAATGTTTAGCCTCTATCATTATTGGGGTCCATGTTGTCACAGTTACGTGCAGGTCTAGTCATGAGTATGTGGAACCATTTCCTGCATCTACAAAGTATCCTTCACAAATCAATTGAAGGAAAGCCAATGAGGAATTGAGAACACACATGGGGATAGTCCAGCTATGGCACTGCAGACGTGTTATGAGACTGACAACAGGACAACCTTGGTGTGCTGACAAAGTTGATTGGATCAGGATTCTTAAACCGGCAGGTTTCCTCAAAACATTTATACACAGTTTGGCCTCTAAAATTCCCACTGCATCCGGGAACATCAGTGCCTCTGTGCTGATTAATCTCACAGCTATTCACCACGCAAGCCCCATCAATATGTGGGGGGCAATGTGAATCAGCGTGTGGACTGCCAGGGTCCTACCATGTGTTGACATTTCATGCACATTATCTGACGTTTGTTGTGCTGGAGGAACCATACCCAATCCATGTATACAGCCATGGTACACTGTCACTATTTGTCACTCATGCATACATGAAACCCAGAAAAGGGATGGTCCATGATTCGACTATTTGGAGAAAAGTTCCACCCCATGGTACGATAAGTAAACTGATTATGCTGTACAATGTATTTGAGTATGCATTGTAGGCCCACCTGACACAATACCCCAGGAGGAAAGTGAGGGCTGGGGAAGCAACTATGATACAAATGTAGCCACAGGGAACCTTTATGGTAACACAAAGACAGGAACCAGTCAGGCTAACAGGATGCAGGGTCAGTCAGGATCCAAAAATTTAACAAAGCAAATACACAGTGAGCAAACTGAGACTGGTCAAAGGTGGAACAACACTGTGGAAAATAAAAACTGTGTTTCTCCTATGTGTTGGAACTTAACACAATAACCCAAAGGCTGTGTAACACAGCTGATTTATACAGCAATGCAAAACAGTGTTATAGATAAAATGACAGCTTCTATGCTGTTACAGGCACCTGCGAGGGCAGTGCATGCTCAAATGGCTGGTCTCCATGGAGGTGCTCACAGGTGTGTGCAGCTTCAGTCTCTCAAAAGTCCTGTAGGTGATAATCAAGTTCAAAGGGCCAACAGTACCTTTCACATGGGAAGCAACATACAGGTGATTACAGGTCCTACAGACTACAAGACAGTGCATTATTTAACCAGAAGTCCATGCAGACAGAAGTACAATGATTATGGCATACCATACTAAAGAGGGAAACACACTGGATTCACATTGTGAGTCTGGAAGTGTGTAGAGGAGGGATTATCTGGGTACACATATTACCTTTCCAGGGACCTCTGAAGAAGGGTGGGGTGAGACAGGGAACATGGGTGTGGCAGAACTTAGGACATGGGCTGCCATGTGCAGGGGATTTCTTGTGAGCAATGCTAGTCATACCTTGGGCACTTGTGCTTTCAATTTTCTGCTTATATGGAAATCTTGTCACACATAGTCCTTGCAATGATAGGTGATGTAACACTTACTGCTGTCAAGGGTCTGGTCATACCTTCTTGTCACTAATGCAATAGCACATCCACTGCCTCATGTATGAGGCATTTTTTTCCCATATTGACTGATGGTGTCTTAGTTGTGTGCCATATGCTGCGATGAACCATGTTGCCAACATGTATGTGTGAAATAGCTGTGGTCCTCTGCTATTGCCCTTCAATTGTGAAATGTACAGGATATATGTCATTTACACTGTGTATGAATTTGGCTGTACATTCATACGCATCAAATTTGCTGTTGATTTTTCTGTATCCTAATCTGTATTTCTGCAATGCGCCATGAGGCTACAATCTGATTCTGATAGTTAGGGATAATGTCATGCAAAAATGATTATCCAGACCATGATATAGTGATTAGAATAGGTGTTTATTGACATATAGTAAGGCAGTGGTGATGGATGAGTAGAGTTAAAAGAAATTTTGGACAATATGTTGTCTCCGACGCAATCCTGCAGCGGTGTTTGGATGGTCCCCCTCATGTTGATGGACAGCATCCTCCTCTTCCTCCTCTTCAGGCATTTGTGGGTCGGATTCATATAGGGGAGGATTCCTTCTTACACATATGTTGTGCAGGATGGCACAGGTCAAAATTATTTTGCACACCATTTCAGGTGAGTATAGGAGGCTGCCTCCGGTGATGTCGAGGCACCTGAATCTTGACTTCAAGATGTCAAAGGTCCTCTCGACTATGGTGCATGTCCTCCTATGTGCCCCATTATAGGCACGCTCTGCTGCAGTGCTTGGGTTTGCAAATGGGGTCATGATCAATGGCTGGATCCCATACCCCTGATCAGCTGAAAGAGAAAATGAGTGAGAACATGTTGATGTAGCTTGCACCATAATTATCACTTTGCATGTCAGTTGTTCTCTTGTGTTGTCTGTGACTCATCTGTGTTTGTGTTATTGTGTGGAATCCTAGGCTTCTAGGATGTACCATCAGCATTGGGTTGTTTCCCTATCTGAACGGGTGTTTGGCTGATTGACCGGATATCTGCAGTATTTTTGTAGAGTTGCAGTACATTGTGTACTCCCTTGCATTATGTCATGTGAAAGAGGTGTCCCTGTGTCTTAACTGGGGGGGAGATGATACTTCCATACACAGAATCAATTCCACAGTGGTGGTAACACGGTTGCATCTACATACCCTGGACATCCCATCCAATTTCACATAATTATTTAAACATCAGTGAGACCCTTAGATTTGGATAGGTGACAATGTACAGCACATCTCCGTACGTTGTCAGCACTGACGTGTTGACAATTAACTATGCACTAATTTCACGTGTGACAAGTTCACTGCAGATCTATTTCTCTGCCCTTGCCAAGTTGACTCAGGTTGTAACATGTATTTATACTACTGAACATGTTCTAGTTCAGATGGCTAACTTGGTTGTGAGGTTGTAATTTTGAGTGTCAGAAGGTCCGTATGCCTATACATCTGTTGTGTGTGTCTGAATTTGTTGCAATGCGTATGTGTAGGAATGTGCACTTTCAATATTGTCCCATCAATATGTGTTCTTCGCACAGTCCACTTGCTTATTGGTAGTGGGCAATGTGAGAGTAGGAGTGATGTGAGATATTGGTACAGCCTCAATGACTGCATGTCACCTTCATTGTAGTCATCATCATGCTATGAGTGTCATGGTGTTTGACCTGCAGCGAAACACATTACACCCCCCTTACACAGTACATATTGGTTGGAAGGGTGTTTGATTGAGTGTTATTGATGTGATATTGAAAGATTAATCTTCCAAGTTGTACTGCCAGTTGAGGCCATGTCATTGTCATTGTGTTGTTTTAAATTGTCCCCTTCTGTCTGTGGAGTGGCATCTGTTGTTATTTCGTACTGTCATTTGTCCATAGGTGTGTATCCCATTGGGAATATATATTCTAAACAACTAATAAACCATAAAAACCAAAAAGAAAGCCTATATCAGTTGTTCAGGCAATTGTTATTCAGGCACAATTGTTTAGACAGTAGTTGTTCAGTATTTAGTTGTAGAGACTTTTTAGTTGTTTAGCAGTAGTGGTTTAGGCTATAGTTGTTTTGGACCTAGTTGTTCTGTCACATATTTGTGCCCCGTGGCCGCTCACCCAGGAGGGTTGGCATCTCCTTTGCCCCAGGCACCTCAGGCCCTTCCCCAGTCAGCCCTGCTGCCCTCAGTGAGGAGGCCATTGACCTCCTCAGATCCCTCACCATTTGTACTGGCTATAACATGCTTTCTCTTGCTGCTGTGTCAGCCTTGGCGTCTCCTCTGGCTATCTTGGTGTTAGCCCCTGTATGTGCCTCGCATTTTATGACTGCTAGGCTGTTGGGTAGTAGTATTGCTTTTAACAAGTTCTTTACTAAAAGGCCATTTTGGATGGGGCACCCTGCTGCTGTTATGAAACCACGATACTGTCACAGCTGGCCAAAATCGTGGACAACTCCAAAGGCATAACGTGAGTCAGTATAAATGTTAACAGTTTTCCCCTCGGCTAGGATGCATGCTCTTGTTACAGCATACAGCTCAGCTTGCTGGGCAGATGTGCCAGGGGGCAGAGCTGCACTTTCAATTATCGTGTCTACTGTTGTTATCGCATACCCTGCTCTGTTATCGGTGTCTGTTAGTCTACTGGAGGAACCATCAGTGTACCACTCATAGTCTGCCTTTTCTAAAGGTGTCTGTTGTAAATCTGGTCTGGGTGTGGTGCATGTTTCTACAACCTCAACACAATCATGGTCAGGGGTCTCATCAGAATCACCTATGGCAGGTAATAATGTTGCCAAATTAACAGGGGGCATTTTTTTAATGGTAATATTAGTGTTAGACAACAACGTGACCTCGTAACCCGTGCGCCTGGCTGCCGAAAAATGCTGTGTTGCTGCTGATGACAACAACAACTGTACCAAATGTGGCACATAAACAATACAAGGGTAGTCCATCACAATGGGAGCCGCCCTCTTTACCATCACAGCCGCTGCTGCCACTGCTCTCAAACAGGCTGGATTCCTAGTCACTGCCGAAGGCAAAGTCACAGAGTAATACGCCACAGGTCTTTTTCCAGAGCCATGCTGCTGTGTCAGTACACCATTTGCAATGCCTTCTTGCTCTGACACATAGAGGTGGAAGGGTAGTTTGTAATAAGGGAACCCTAATGCTGGCACAGTACACAATGGGGGTTATTCTAACTTTGGAGGAGGTGTTAATCCGTCCCAAAAGTGATGGAAAAGTGACGGATTTACCACCAGCCGTATTACGAGTCCATTACATCCTATGGAACTCGTAATACGGCTGGTGGTATATCCGTCACTTTACCGTCACTTTTGGGACGGATTAACACTCCTCCAAAGTTAGAATAACCCCCAATGTCCCTTTCAGTTTCTTGAAACATTCCGCAAGTTCATTAGTCCATACAATGTTGTTAGGTGCATCTTGTAGCGTGCATTTCCTCAAGAATGCATCATAGGATCTGTGCTCAGGGATCCACTGGCGGCAGTAGTTCATTATCCCCAGGAAGGACATCATTCCTTTCTTGTTGGACGGTGGCTGCATGCTTTGAATCATTTTTATTCTGTCGGGTGATATGCAGCACGTACCTTTGGATACCACATAACCAAGACAAGTCACCTCTTTTTGGCAGCACTGAAATTTTGACAATGAGGCTTTGTGTCCTCTCTCCTGGAGGTGGTTCAGCAGAGCTACAGTGTCTTTTTCACAAGCCTCTAGTGATGGGGATGCCACAAGGAGATCATCAGCGTACTGCAAGATGACACTGTTGCCTTTCAGGTGTAGGCTGTCCAGGTCTCTCTTTACTGCCTGTGCATAGACCGTGGGACTCCCTGTGAAGCCTTGGGCCAGTCTTGTGAAAGTGTACTGGGTATCTTTTATTGTGAAGGCAAAGAGGTACTCACTCTCTGGATGGACTCTAATACTGAGAAACGCACTTGAGAGATCTATAACTGAGAAGTACTATGCTTCTGCAGGTATAGAAGATAATATAGTATTGGTGTCAGGAACAACAGGTGCTAAGGGAACCACAATGTTGTTTATCTGGCGTAAATCCTGTATGAATCTATCCTGCCCAGTGTTGCCCTTGGGCAACAGGATTATTGGACTGTTACAGGGGCTAGTGGTCTTTTTAATGATACCCTGTTGTAAAGGTGTTATTCCCTCCTCTGCCTGAGGTGACAGTCTGTACTGACGCACATAAGGTAGTTCTGCATTTTCCTTAAGCATCACTTTATGGGGAGGGCATGTTTTAACAATCCTGCCTCATTTTTGTGTTTTGCCCAAACCTCTGAGTTCACTTGTTCTAGGACCTTGTTTTTTGTCAGCTGTAAAGGCATATTCCCTTCAAGCTTGTCAAAAACTGCAGTCCTGTCATTTCTGAGCATACACAACGTCCAACACCATCCTTCTCCATCTCCCAACACAGACACAACTCCCAAAGGAAAGGTAAAGTCCTTAATTCTTGGTAAGACCCGGATACGTTGGACCATGGGGCCCAAATCTTTAGGGTAAAATCCTGGTGCTACAGCTATAGACACATGTGGTTCTGAAGCTGGTACTTGAAATAACCTCTCTCCCTGTGATCCTAGCTTAATAATGACAGCGCAACCCTCTTTTCCTACATACAGTGTGTCTTCATGCAACTCCATTGTCCAGTACAAATATTTGTCTGCCATGTAGGCGTACCATTCAGGCACTGGGCCTGTAAAAAATGCTGCAGTACAGTGTGTTGGCCCAGGTACTAATGCCAACTGTACCAACTTGGTCATCAAGTCAATCTCAATGTCGGTGCTGAATTTAAACAGTTCTTGAAACATGTCATTGTAGAAATCTCCCTGTAACGGGGTCCATTGGTAGCGTGTTGGAGAGAGAGACAAAACTGGGTTTGGACATAACATAGAATCCTCACTCAATTTGCAAGCAGTAAGTGCTCTATTAGCCAATTCTAATCTGTCCTCAGGCACTTGTAAGTAAATCCTATTTTGTGAAAAATATAATGTTGCATGCAATTTACAGAGGAGGTCTCTTCCCAGCAAATTGATGGGTGCATCTGGTGACAGGAGAAATTGATGGGTTGTTGTGAAAGCCTCAACAGAAACTGGAAGGGGTTCTGATAACTCTTCATGCATCAGCATTCCATTTACAGCTACAGTAGTTACTGTTTTACCACTACTGGGACCCAACTTGTTTCTTACTGCAGAGATAGTTGCACCACTGTCTATTAGGAAATCAATTTCCTTACCTCCTACCTTAATTGGGAACATGAGATTCTCCTCAGGTGTGTCAGATGCCTTCATCATAAAGCACTGTGTTCGCCGGTTTTTTGTTGTTTCTCTCTCCATGTGGTCCTATGCTGATCCATGTCGTTCCTGAAAGGGATTCCTCAGTGAGTGCTGTGTTTGCTTGATATCTCTAGGCATGGGTGGTGCTGATGGATGGACCTTGTCCCTGTCAAACCTTTCATACCTGTTGTTTCTGTCTTTTCTCTCATACAGGTCATTTCTGTCATTTCTGTCTCTTCTACCTCTATAATTTTTGCAATTTCGGCCCCAGTGCCCATACCTCAGGCAAACATAGCACTGATCCCTAGCCATGTCTCTTCTCTGGTATTCTTGTCCTTCAACCTGTCTATGATGCGCCCCCTGATAGTACATTCCCTCTGGCTCCTCTGTCAGTTTTAGCGGAGTCCTTCTTTACTTTGAAAATACCGTCCCTTTCCATAGTTGCCAGAAGTGTGCACAACTCTTGATATCCTTTAGCAGACCAGTCAGTGTGGCGTAGTTTACAACTATGGGCCACAGATGCTAATAATCCATTCATAAGGGTCTGAGTTGCCAATACTTTATATGCCTCTGTCGTGCGCGGTACACTTGCACTATTATCCCATGCTTCATTGAACCTTAGGATGTAATCAGCCACTGATTCCCCGGATTTCTGCAACGTGGCTGTTACCTGAGAACAATCACCATGTTTTACTGCTAAGCCATTTATTGTGTCCCTGACAGACTCTAACCAATTCATCAATCTATTTTCTGTGACATCCATATTATTAGTCATTACTGTCCAGTCCCTTTCCTGTGGAATTTGGAACGCACTCTTTACTAAAGACCATCTGCTACCATATCCTAGTTTTAGTAACATTTCTACGTCTCTGGGAAGGGGGGTATAAGCAATGCATATTTTATGGAGCCATTCATAATATTTCACAATGGCTGTGAATGGGTCTGGGGCATCCTTAGCCATCTGAGCTGCTTCCAAGGGGGTCCGTGGTTTTAACATTGCTGTCCCTCCTAACACTATTTTTGGTGCAGTCATTCTAGCGTTTAATAGTGCATCATCAGTATAGGAGTTCTCACCCCTTCCTTTTAGCGCCCGTGTGCAAGACTGTGTAAGTATCAGCCGTTCTCTGCTATCTATCTTATCCTGAAGATTATGAATGGAGCGTTGTATTTTCTCCCTTTCTGTGTTCACTTCTTCCTGGAACCTGTCTATCTCCCGCCTTAGGTGAGCTAACTGCCTGTGTTCCTCCTCATTGTTTTTTCCTTGTGCACTCATCCCTAAATCCTCCCTTAGACCAAAAGTGGAAGTTGGGACAGGGGTTTCAAAAGCAAGCGGTATGCCCCCCTATAGGACACGTGTCTATTCAGGACCGGTGTTGTGGCACCACCTTCTCTGGCACTAGTTGGCATGTCAGATACCCTAGTTACATCACCCTCCAGGGAAATATGGAAATAAGGCACACAGGGCACACCTTGTTTTGGACCCAGAGCCTGCTTGTGTTATTTATTTCACAATGTACATAGGGGCCTGAAAGTGATGGGTAAATTGAAGTTGTTTGAGGAGGTGGAACTGGCCCTGCAGAATGGATGCTTTGGTCCAATGTTAGAGGGCTGCTCTCATTGTTATTTCTACCTGTGCTCCAGGAATTGAACTCACTATTCACATCCAATCTCTGTCATTTCCTTTCTTCCTCTGTGAATAACAGTATCTCTTCCTCAGTTAATGTACTACTAATTATTTGCTCATTATTCCCTCCTTCCCCCAATTTTACATAAAGGCCATGAGGCTTGGAGGTGATAAACAGTTTCTTCAATTTATTTATATCAATATACACTTGGCGGTGAGTCCAAATACACAGCAGAGCAGCAGCCCTTCTTGAAGTAGTGGCATTTGGTATTGTTTTAACTCTGTCTACTTCAGCTGTTGTCAAACCACTGTGGTTACATAGTGACAAAAAATGCTGCTCTGTTTGCACATAGATACTTAATTCCAATAAACATGGCTATATGTTGTGGGCCAATCCTTTGCTAGTTCTAGCTCCTTTTTATTATGTTTTTCGCATTCCCTGTTCACCACTGCAGAACAGTCTCTGGACTCTGTGGACACTATTTCCTGGCCTTTTCTTTTTGAAAGGAGAGCTTTCTTCTTAGCAATGGAAAGCCACTACTGTAAGCAATCGCTTATGTAGTGTGAATCCCATGGTGGGTCACCCCGTAATTCCATAGTTTCTGTCAATAGTTCAATATCCTCTATCTCAAGAGAACCAAATCTAGGGCACTTCCCGTTATTCCCTTTCCAAGTTCAAACTAGCGCGCAGAAAGGTGTCACATATTCCAGACAATTTGTATCTTCTAGAACAGTGATTCCCAACCTGTGGTCCGGGGACCTCTGGGGGTCCGCTTAGCTTCCTCAGGGGGTCCGTGACTGCTTAGAACATTAATTAAAATTAACAAAGTAAAAAAGTGTATATAAATAAAGTGACTAAATGTACAATTGAACATTTTAAAATGAACTGTAAATTTTCAAGGGCTTTGAAATTAGAGGCTTAAAATTAAATCAGTATCCTCAGAATGATTTGTGGGAGCTGTGCAGGTGCTTCAAACAGAATACAGTATGGATGATGTGTGGTTTCAATTTAATTTAAAAAAGATCCAAGCTTTGTATTAAAATAAAAAATAAAAATTATATTTGTTTGCAAATTAAATAAAATGTGTTATTATTTGTGTATGTGTTTGAATGTTTGTTTCTGTATTTTTTTGCGGTTCAAGTCACCGACAATGTTTGGGCTTGGGTCCCCGACTTCCAGTAATGACTCAGTGGGGGGGGAAAGGGGGGGCTGGATTCAATGATGATGATTGAGTGGGGGTCCCCAGGTTCAAGTAATGATAAAGTGGGGGTCCACAGAAGTCAAAAGGTTGGGAACCACTGTTCTAGAACCTGGGCTGCAGGGCTATCTGGAGGTAATTTGAAACCTTTCTCTCCAGTCAACTGTTTAAACAACTTTTTAGTCTTTTTCAGCATTCTAGTGCTTACCACAATTACATTTCCTTTAGACTTGCCGCTGCCCATTGTGCCCTTCCCTCACAATTTTATAATCTGAAAAAAATAAAAACAATGGTTGTATCCTGCAAAACAATTTGTTAAACAGGGGGAAAAAAGTGTTACGCAGTGGTGGATAGACAGAGAGATAGAGAAAACAAGAGCTGTTGACAATTTAGAGGCACAACATAAAACAGTTTTTCTTGTCTAATGCAGTGTTGCACTACTTTACAAATAATTAAAAAACATTGCAATGAAACATAGTGACACATTTACACTTAATCAACACATAATTCAAATACAGCCATTGATCAATGACAGACTATTTGTTTGTGCACATTTCAAAATAATTTCCTGTGTTCCGGCGCCAGCTGATCAAATGCTTCCCAAGCTACACTTCAGGAGGGTTTTAATTAATTAATTTATTTATTTATTTTCTCTCTGGGATTCCCGTAAAACAAAAACAAAATTCTCTTCTTTCTGTTCAGGATCTCCTGCGTGGTATTAAAATTTGCTGTACGAATTTGCCACTATAATTTAACGCAATGATACGGATAACTTTGTTACTCCTCAGTCACCTATTTAAGAAAAAAATTATCTTCTGTCTGGCCAGGTTCTCCTGCATGGTATTAGAATTCGCCGTACAAATTTGCCACTATCATTTAACGTAATGATACGGGTAACTTAGTTACTCCTCAGTCACCTATTAAATAGCCAGCTATATTTTTATTTACATCAATCCCAAGTTTAACTATTAGCTAAGCATTGAAAGGCCACAACAACAGGCATTTAATTAACTTACTGTTGGTGGCATTTCACACATCCCACTTCTGACACCATTTGTTAGGACACTATTTTTCAACCCTCCTCAGAGTGACGCAAAGAAAACACAAACACCAGGCAAGGCTCCGGAACAGATGAAATGCTTTCATGAGGTGCCAAGGTTTATTGGCAGGCCAAGGCAGAAGGCAGACGCACATCCCAGTGTAACGTCTTACAAGCTGGCATCTTCTGCACTAAAGCATATAAGTCAGCCACTTATATATGTTAATAAGTGCTGTCACAGCACAACCCCAAAGGGGGACACAGTCCAAACATGGGCACGCACATACAAAAGAAATACTGCACATACAAAACTAGAAGTCCATAGTGTAAAAATATACATAATGCAGTGTGAGCATGAGCACGTGAGCAGACAACAGGTGGTCCCTAAAGAAATGGGGGCTGGGTTGCTGGCTGAACTTAAAGTGTGAGACCGAGCTAAACTTAACAACGTGGCTTGGAGAGGTTTGTTTGTACAACTGGCATAGGTGTCAGTAGGGAAGTCTTACTGGGATTCAGATAAGGGAGGAGAGAATTGGAAATAAAGTATCATATCTATAGGTACATACATGTGAATATATATTTTTCCCAACATCTGTGTCCCCTCCTCCACGTCTCCCTCCTCCCTCCCTGTCACGTCTCCACTCACACCTGCATGCACTACATCTTCAGCCACTACCTCCATCACCAGCACGACCATCACCACACACCGCTCACGTGCTCTCACCACCCTCACTACCAAACTACACAAATGCAGTCACACACCCACCCAACAGCCATCCACCTCCCAACAGCCATCCACCTCACGACAGCCTCCAGCGCATGCACCTTCACCCAAAGTCAGCAAATGAACACCTCCTACAACCACTACCTCTTCCTCCACTCCCAAACCCCCTCCATCTACCCGTCCCAGTGTGTCTAAAATAATTTTCCTGTCAAACCTTGACCTCTTCCCTTCCCCTCCCCCACCCCTTCCGTCCCCTAGGGCCCGCCTTTCCAGGTCCCAACCCAGCACCTCAGCCACCACATCACCGGGAACAGTGGTGCTAGCAGTATCCGGCTTCTGGCGTGCACCAAGCAGCAGGGCAGCCAGTGTCCCAAGGAGCGAGGCCAAGGACATTCCTCCACCTCCAAAACAAAAGAAGTTGCCCACATCCCGGAGGGAGAAGGCCAAAACACCTGCCACCAAGGGCTCAGCCAGGACAACAGTTAGGAGTGACAAGACAGCTGTGCCACCATCTAAGGTGGGGAAGGGACAGAGAAAGGAAGGCAAGTCACCACCAACCTGCACGGCGGACAAGACCGCCACCGGCACCGCCACATGCACCGCTGCCACGGGAACCACCACCAGCATCCATGATACTGTGCCCTTCACCTGCACCGCAGACACTGTGCTCTTCAGCAGCAGCAAGCTCAGTGAGGCTGCCACCAGCACCGCACTCAGGACACCGCCGCCAGCAGCAAGCTCTGTGAGGCCGCCACCAGCACCGCCGCTCAGGACACCGCCGCCAGAAGCAAGCTCAGTGAGCCCCCCACCAGCACCAGCGCTCAGGACACCGCCGCCAGCAGCAAGCTCTGTGAGCCCCCCACCAGCACCGCCGCTCAGGACACCGCTGCCAGCAGCAAGCTCTGTGAGCCTTCACCAGCACCGCCACTCAGGACACCGCAACCAGCAGAATACTCTGTGAGCCCCCAACCAGCACCGCCGCTTAGGACACCACCGCCAGCAACAAGCTCAGTGAGGCCGCCACCAGCACCACTGCCCAATGACCGCCGCAACCACTGCTGCTACTGAGCCCACCGCCAGCACCACCAGCAGCCACGCCACATCCTGTGCCAGTGGCACCACTGCATCCATGGCTGCCATCCCCAGTGATCATTCGTACGAGACTGGTGGTCAGTTCCAGGGGCCTGGACAGCTTCCATGTTGCCCCACTGTCAGTGGAGTGTCAAATCCACTACCTCAGTCCTTGGCAGGATGAAGCACTCTGGGCACAAAGGCCCCTCCATAACCAGTGGAGAAAGGCATCCACTACCTCAGTGCTTGGCAGGATGAAGCACTCTGGGCACAAAGCCCCCTCCAGAACCAGTGGAGAAAAGCATCCACTACCTCAGTCCAAGGCAGGATGAAGCACTCTGGGCACATACCCCCTCCAGAACCAATGGAGAAAGGCATCCACTACCTCAGTCCTTGGCAGGATGAAACACTCTGGGCACAAAGCCCCCCCCAGAACCAGTGGAGAAAGGCATCCACTACCTCAGTCCTTGGCAGGATGAAGCACTCTGGGCACATAGCCCCCTCCAGAACGAGTGGGGAAAGGCATCCACTATCTCAGTCCTTGGCAGGATTAAGCACTCTGGGCACAAAGAACCAGTGGAGACTGTCATCTACTTGAGAGACTGTGGCTTTGCACTCCCCAGGATGTAGCAGTAGGCAAAGCACCCACTGGAGAGACTTGTGAGACTGTGGCTTTGCCTCCCCAGGATAAAGCAGTGGGCAAACCACCCACTGGAGAGACTTGTGAGACTGTGGCTTTGCACTCCCCAGGATGCAGAAGTGGGCAAAGCACCCACTGGAGAGACTTGTGAGACTGTGGCGTTGCACTCCCCAGGATAAAGCAGTGGGCAAACCACTCACTGGAGAGACTTGAGGGACTGTGGCTTTGCACTCCCCAGGATACATCAATGGGCATAGAGCCCCCTCATGGAGCTGGCGTCGTGCACTCATCCGGGTGAGTTGCCCCCCCTTCCCTTCCCCCTGAGGTGCCTGTTTTATTTTGATCTGATGCCCCTGCAGTGTTCTCTCCGTTTGGATCGGGTATCTTGTGTGGGCCTCACCCATGCATTTTGCGCCCATTGGTCCATGGACTATGTAGGTGCAGTACATGGACTTGAATTCTTGGTATACATATTTGTTAATAGTGTATATATATTTTTGAGTAATGGATTTTTCATGATTGCAATCATTCAAATCATTTCCTTTTGTCCTTGCGTTCTCCCAGGGGGAGTTGTGGGGGGGAAATGTAACGTTTCAGCATGTATTGGTGTTTGTGTTGTTGTGTGTGAGGGTGGAGGTGGGGGTGTTGCGTGTTGCGTGTGTGTGTCACTCTCTTTTCCATCCCCCCTCCTCTGTGTTGTAGGTGCAGTACTCACCGTGGTCATCGCCGCCGTCGGTCGTGCTCCAGGTAGAGGAGCAGGAAGACTATCACAGGGAGAATTTGGAGAAACGGCTCCATGGCGTCCTGGTTCCTCGTGGGATGTGTAGAGGTGAGAGTTTTCCCTTCCAAGTCCTGTTTCCACCGTGTTTTTGTTTGCGTTGAATCCACCCCGGAAAAAGTGGCGGATTGGCCTCTCATAATGGTGTGGGCAGTACATTGTCTTCCGTCTGTCTGTTGGCGGTGACCGCCATGCTGTTTGTTTGTACCGCTGTGGCGGTCAGAGTGTTAAAGTGGCTGTCTATGTTGGTGGTTTCCACCACGGTCATAGTTCCATTTTTTTTACCGCCAGCCTGTTGGCGGTCTTACCGCCGCTTTAACACCGACCGCCAGGGTTGCAATGAGGGCCTAAATGTATGAAAGAGGCTATGAAAGAAATTCACAGTTATGGTTAGCTCTGAATCAGTGACTCGTGCAACAGATATGCAAAGCATACCTGGCACACCAAATGATTATGACCTCATAAAATTAATAAGCAACAATAACAAGTAACAATACCTAAAGTCACATCAATACATACTAAAATGCATAATTCATACTACATTCATAATAATCTCATCTTCTAGTATTGGCAGTTTGATAAGTAATATAACCTGTAGGATCATTTAAGCCATTTATATTAGTATCTGTCACATCAAGGGTGAGGTAATGAGCATTACATGCACTGCAGTGCGTGGCAACCTCATATCTCTGCTCCGAGGTCAAGAAATAAACTAAAGCTCTCTGTAGCCACACCTAAAATCTGGTTCACCTATTGATACTTTTCAGTGGTACTTAGTGGCACTCATCCAGACGGGAAAAAGATCGAAAATGGAACACTACAATTTCAAGTGCCATTCACATGCAGATCTTTATAAAAAAATCTAGTAGAAACTGAAAAAGTGAAAAACATGTGGAAACCAGAGAACAAACATCGGTTCCTGCAGTGATTCTCAATTCCATGGGTTAAAAATCAGAATTGTTCGGTAATCCTTTAGTACTCTGTTGTTTTGATAAATTTGTTTGTGGCATTTCTGCAGCGCTTTTCCAGCTGTACTTCTGATGATATCTGGGCCAATGTGGTATGAAATGTCTTCAAAATGGATCTTTTTCATTTAACTCATTTGTTAGATATCCCATCCTGAAATGAGTGGATTCTTTTATGTACTCTGGAACCTCTGTATGGCTACTTTGTAAGGGCAGTAAACTCTTTCTAACTCCAGGTCCAGTGTAGATGACAGAGAAACATGAAAACAGAATATGACATTAGGTTGCTGCTCCATGTGCCTCAAATGAACCATAATGATTTACAATTAAATATATATATATTTTTTTTAAAGTTGCTTTTACCCCCATAAGGACATGAGGCAAAACCACCTTTTTAACTTGATGAAACCCATTTTTGTAAGCTGACCCAAATATATCTCAAAACTCCTGCTCCCCCTCCTCATTGGTGTGATGTTTCTCAAATAGAATGGTAATAAATAAACTCTAAAAGAGAGCAAACAGAGAGAAACCTTAAATGTTATTCAAATCATCGAAGAGGATGATTGAAAGCAGAGCACTTAAAATAATCCGGTTAGTGTGTTTACATTTTCTTGCAATGTGTTTCACATCAGGATTCACATTTTCGACACTTAAGAAGCATAATGTTAATCACAGCAGAGCGACATTTTCAACAAAAGCAATTTACAATAATGTATATCAGTTAATCATTTACTGATAACAATTAACTATAATTGTGCAGATATTGCATATGATTCTGCTGTCCCCTTGAGATATAGAGTGCATTAATTCAGACGCATACCCATAAATTCATGATTTTTAGTAAGGTATGTCTTTTGGGAGTTGGATGACTCTTCGCTTTCACTTGTGGTTACACAGACTAGACATCCTTGCCCTGATTTAGAGTTGGGTACTAACTGGGATTCTATAATTTCCAGAGGAAATACTAATTCCAAAGTGGACTCCTTCAGCTGAATTTTCCCAACCTTCCAATCCGTGTAGTACTGGGAATTACACCAAGGGATTCATCTCCAGGTTTAGCACATGCTACAGGATTTACAGGACCTTTAAGGAGATTTGGCCAGCGGGAACAGAGGGACCAGGTTCAAACTACAGCCTTGGTCAAAATCTTGTGATTCTGGACAAATAACTTTGTGCCATATATCTATATATAGTTTAGCAACAGCGACTGAGTTCGCTCCACGGCAACAAAATGGACTGCCCTCCCGATTTAAAGCGGGGTTGAACATAGGTTTGATGAAAGCGGAGACTATACCTTCCCTACTGTAGACAAACCCCTCTGATGCCCTGATGGAGTAAGGGCTGTTGGAGGTTTGGATATTTGTCTGCCCACCTAATGTGAATGGGCCAATGTACAGCCGATTTTTAATGCCTGTCTCAGCCAGTAAAGGTCTGACAGTAAGGTTAATTGAAAAGTGCTCAATGACCTCCTAGCCATGAGAGCAAAAACCAATGGTGAGGGGGCATTGATTTTTTTTTCCAAAAGAAAATCCAGCTTTGGAATTTTCTTTTTGAAAAAAATAATTGTTATAAATTTAATGCATAGCTCCATCATGCTGATGGGACCATCTGTCAAACTTACAATGTATTTCCAGGAACAGCCATAATGGAGGTTCCTGAAAATACAAGAGATGTCTGTAGGGGTAGAGGACATCTCAGAATATGGCAGCCTAGGTACTCTCACCATTGGTGGAGTACCCACTGCACCATAAATCAGCATCTAAATCAAATCCTTTGTAGTTTAAAGAAAAACTGTGCTGAAGACGTGAACACTGATGAAGCAAATTAGCAGCTATATATTACTAGTTTTCCCTATGTGTGATAACATGGACACATGTGTGCAGTTGTGATTTCTTTGGTTTGTTGTCATTTGCTGTACAAAAAGGCAAAAACTGATGCTTATTGAGGATGAAGTAGGCCCATCCCCTTGAGCTACGAAAATTGGGTACATTTGGGGACAGATGTATCAAGAATCCACTTTGTGATTCTCTAATAGCGATTTTTAAGAAATCGCTATTTCAGAGTCGCAAAATGGTATGTATCATATATGCGATTTGGTAATAGCGATTTCTTAAAAATCGCAAATGCTATTACCGAATCGCAAATAGCAATTCTGAGCCCATTAGCACCTATGGACCTGTAGGCCCATATTTGCGAATTTGTTGCGTTTCCCAAATTGCAAATTCCTAACTGTAATTTGCAATTAAAAAAATGCAAAACCCCAGGGTGCTGGGGGCCTAAGGCCCCCTCTGCTGCACACCCAAATGTTTTTTAAGGACATGTAAGGTGCACACATGTCAAAGGGGCATGTGTGTGTTACATGTCCATTTTAAAAATGCATTTTTAATGCATTTTTTAAATTTGCACATGGTTACTACCAAGTTGTATTTGGTGGTAAATTGCGATTCCTTAATGCCCAATTCTCATTAAGGAAAAGCTTGATACAAGTGCTTAAGAAATTGTAAATAAGGATTCCTTATTTGCGATTTCTTATTTAGAGAATTGCAATTTGCAATTCTCTAAACATGGTCACAATTTTATGGAATCTCCATTTTAGCGATTCCTTAAAATTGCATAGCGAATGGCTTTCATACATAATGAAAGGCATTTTGGCATTCGCAAACGGCCATTTGCACAGTTTGCGAATGCAAAAACGCTTAATACATCTGGCCGTTGGTGTCCTTTCTACGGGTTGTGATAAGGTTTATACTGCCTCTACCCTTGTTGAATGTTTTTGGAAATAAGGCAGATTTGATATTCCATGAGCAATGCACTCCCATTATTCATTAGGAGTGATTCATTAGGTTTACTTGTATGTTCTTATCCTTGAGTGAGACGAATGCATCCTCATGACCCCAAAGGGCGATCACGTTTTCCTGAGGTGAGGTGGCGCATCTACAAATCTAAGGGTTTTAGGAAGTCCGGAGAAACCCCCAACTGGTCTCAGGGGGACCTTTCGGCTGCCTCAGAAAGCTCATACCTCCAGCGACCTAACAAGAGATGGCAATCAATATTTGGCGGGACTCGAGGAGTACCACGCGGAGAACCACGCGTGCTTGTGCCCCTCAACCCTGAGTTGTGGTGGCGCGTATACTAGGCAAGAAACAAAAACAAAAAGCAAGTCCTAAGGGAAAACCTTACAGACGGCAAAGATGCGATCAGGAAAAGAAAGGACTTTTCAGCCGCAAGCAAAAATAAGTAAGAAGTCCAACAAACCCTCCTCTCCGCCCTCAGCGTCAAAATGAGAAGCAAAAATGCAGTCAAAACATCAACTCCTGGTTTCCCCGATAAACCCCTTCTTTCAAAGATTTTAAAAATCGGTGAACGTCCCTAGCAAAATTGCATTTCTGAAGGACCCTGTGGATGCAATTATTGCCTTACCTAACGGCTTCGGATCTTTACACCACCCAATTTCCCCTATAAAAAGTGAAAGCAGCTTGATATATGAGCAAGGTGATAAAAAACGAGCTCAAGGAGGAGGAGCTGTCCGGAAACACTGCCCTCGGCAACACCGAAAAACCAACCAATGGCAATTATAAAGAAAATGTCTGGGGCTTAATCAGTGACCTAGAATTACTGACCCTCCGATCATCATCACCGTCCTCCGATACTTCCAACTCTCCATCTTTGGAAAATCAAACTGACTTTCAATGATTAGGGGTCAACCTCCCCTGGAGGTAGATGTGATTGTTAAAGGAGCCAAGGACTCCTCACTAGGTCTACCTGCCTTGAGGCCACAAGAGGGCGGTAAAGCGTGGAACGGGAATCATCCTCCAGAAGCTATTTACACCTTTGAGGTTTCCAAAAATCTAGAATCACCAAAATTAAAACCTTCCTGTCCACAAGTGGATCTGAGCCCTATCGCACATACCTCCAATGGACCCTTCCTTCAAGATATGGGGGCAAAACCAAATGATGAGCAAGCCGAAATCTCAGGAACTCAACTGGATACCCCCGCCCTTGAATACAGATCCCCAAATGCCTCTGCCACATTAAAAATAAAAATAATCCAACTCGGAACTAAGGAGGAAAAGTCTATGAACATATTACCCTCACAAAATACCCAAAATCATTTGTATGAAAACGCTGTTTGGGATCTCTTTCTCAAAACCTCGCAACTAACGCTGGATGCCTTGTCCTATCAGTCCTCCAAAATGGACTTTCAGGTGAGTTTACTGAACGCTATGGCTAACTCAGTATCAGGGATTGATCAGAAACTGGCAAACTTAAACAATCTGATAAAGCGAGTTCAGAACCTTGCAGAAATGACAATAACAGATTGCACATGTGAACCTATAATCAACAAACTGGCCACACTCCCAGAAGTACTAAATTCAATGATAACTAATCTTAAAGAAAATCTAAATATGAAAAGAGGGGGGAAATTTCAGCCAAAGAATCACCCAGGCAAAGGGCGGAGGCCGGAAACAACAAAAATACGGGCAACAGAGCCTATTTTCGCCCTGAGGAAATGTCTGACAAGGTAATAGAATCCCCGGAAGAACCAGGATGCGGACAGGAAGGACTACCAAAGGAAAATGCATGCTCATTAAAATACCCTGAGATGGGAAAAGTATGTCAGCCTGAGATTCAAATAAATGCACCTCCCCCCACCCCAAAATCTGTGGGGCAGACAAAAGAAAAAACTACGAAAAACAAGGAACAAAATAGGGGGTGCCTTTATGGGCCCTCCTGCTACAAAGTCAAGCCCCTCTATAAATCTGGATACAAGTAATAATATGTTAATGCGCTACGACTCGATTAGAAACATAAAAAGTATTCCAACGGCAAATAAACTGTTTCCATTATTCAACTCTCAAATTAGGGGCCCTACTCTCCAAAAACACAAGGGTCAAAACGTACCACACTCCAATGTGGAGTTAATGAAGTATAATGGCCAAAGAGCTTTACCAAATTCAAATGCTCTAGGCCAAATTAAGCAGGAAATACAGAACATCAATCTACATCAACAGGAGGTGAAAGCTGAATTAAGTTACAGTCCCTTAACTAATGGAAGGTCTTTTGACGAAGATAGCATAACAATTACAGTTGCATATCCGGAACATGCTGAGCAGCAAGGAACTAAAATAGGGGCACAAATGACTCTGCTCCAGCCTAAAAAAGGAAAAGGGCCCAGACCACTCTCGAAGGGAGAGTCCCTAAACAGATCAGCTGCGAGGCAAAATCTTGCTAATACAGGCTGGTCAGATAGAGAATCCCTATCACAGTCAGAGGTAACAGAACACAAGGGGACAGCCAAAATGGAAGAAACAGAGGACCCTTTAAGAAGTCTCAAATATGTCCCACCTACAGACTGTAAACAACTAATCCTGGAACCTCAATATCAATCCTGGGGCTCACATGATATCTTAAATAGAAGCAATATATTAAAATTGTTACAAGCTATCCCGTCCTAAAAGACATAAAGTCCACTTCTATAGAATTTCTACCGGTGGTCAAAAGTAATGAAGGAGGATCAAATGAATCAACCCTGGTAACTTGGAAGACACCACAATTGGTTAGGAGAGTTGTCAAAGGAAAAATCTCCTTCTTAAAATGGGGAATCAAATTGAGTATACCCAAACAAACAGGCTATCCTGACCCTCTAGAGGATCAAACTAATATGTTGAACCTAACAAATTCAAAAGTGCTAAATAAACCTTTTTCAATTCTTAGATCTGCAATTGGAAAAAATAATGAATATTCCACAGGGTTCAAAGTACCAAACACGCACCCCTTAATGCAGCTAGATTTTGGTTGGATGTCGGAAGCAATCCGTGTAGAAAAACATCAGTGATTTCCTAGTAGTAGGGATCACTATGGGTGGGTAACTCCACATGATAAACCCCTCCAAGTTTGCTCCTAGAATATAAATGGGGTTAGATCAAAAAACAATCAAAAGGATCTGACAAGCCTATTAAAAGAAAAACAAATTATCGTTTTGCAGGAGACTTGGGCTACCAATCCCTTCACAATTGATGGATTTATGTTTTTTTTTCCCCCAGCAATCAGGGAAAAAAGGTTTGGCCATCCAAAGGGGGGATTAGCAATCTTTATTTCAGCAGGGTTAAATATGTCATGTACACGACTATATGAGGAAAACGAAGAGTTCCTGCTAGTAAAGATAGATGGATGGAATAAAGAACACTCCAGCCAACTCCTGCTAATAAATGTTTACATCCATCCAGAGGCACGATCTAAGAAACATATATCCACCAAACTGATGGATACAATATTAACTGCCCATCAGACTTAGGGTCCCTGGAGCTTCTAATAGCTGGGGACTTCAATTTGAAATTACTAAATCCCTTTGAAAGGGATGCCCAAACCATCATTCAAGATCAATTGTGGGCAGTACCACATCAGTCTTTGGGGTCAATAGAGTGAGGTAAACCAGGCACAACAGCACTTTCTCTAGTATAAGATCTTGAGGCCCTTGGGCTCAGACTCCTAAACTGGAGGTTCCCACAGGATATTCCACCGGCAACCACCTGCTATGTCACTGGAACTCAAGCAACAATTGACTACACTGTGGCCTCTTTGTTTCTATTTACTTTAATTACTAAGTACTACATCATTAAATCAGATAAAAGTGATCATGGTCAACAATGCTTGGAGATTGGATGTGGCTTTCCCATATTTAATTCTGCACCAAGGGATTTCACTACAACAAACTACAAAAAACTTCGATGGAATGAAAGAACACTGGTATCCATTGGAGAACAGTCAATGGCGTTATTAGACCTTTGCTATAACAATACAACTAGCGACCCAATAAATATCTGGTCGAGTTTCCTGGACAGATTTGCAGCTGGTCTGCTCACAGATAGATCGCAAAAGAACTACCTAAATCAGGGGAAAGCGAAAACAGCTAAGAATATAAAAATTTCAGCACACGTGATTGAATTAAGAAGACAACAAAATAGACTCCTAAAATTATATAAGATAAATCCAACCTATTGCTGTGTTAACGCTGACCTAAGACATTTAAACAATAACTATCGGAAACAAATATGGGCTCATAAAAGACAGAAGAATCATGATTTTTGGGCAAAGGCTTTATTCCTAAGCAAAAGATCAAATGCGCAGGGATTTTGGAAAATGGTAAATGATTTGAATAAAGCTCCAATGACCCTCACTAGCTCCAATATTTAAGAATCTGTATGGTCTGCTTATTTAATTCATCACTTTGGCGGAAATAAGGGAACAATCAAAAACCTAGACAAGACAACAAATGTCTTAAATCCAAAAGGAGTTATATTAAAGCCCCCTACTGTCCAAAAGGAATCTGAAAAATTAACATTCACAACGTCAGAACGTGTAAACTTAACAAAGAAAAACAAAAGTGGAGGTGCCCCAGGTCCAAATGGAATCCCAAATGCACTGTTCAAAATGAATCCAGACTTTTGGGGAGAAAAGCTGATCTCGACTTGTAACAACTGCATAGAACAGGTAGGAAGGGGGCAATAATCCACCAAAAATTAGCCTACTGGGGAATACCGGAGAATCTGCTAAAAGCTATTCAGCAGTGATACACTGATACATGGATTAGAGTTAAGATAGGAGACGGATCTTTCCATTCAAGGGAAATTGAGACAAAACAAGGTCTGAAAAAGGGCTGTGTGCTGGCACCATTTCTTTTTAATCTTTTTCTGTCAGATCTGACCATAAAGCTAAATAGGGTGAAAGCGCACTCTCCTAAGGTTGGTGACATGCTTATTTCCAATTTGCTATACGCCGAAGATGTAGTACTTCTGAGTCAAACTAAGCAGGACTACAACGGCTTATCGTCAAGTTATCTGAATATGCTGATCAAAATGGAATGGAAATCAATCAGAAAAAAAACAAAGTGATTGAAATTAGTAATAAAAATCTCCAGAGCTAAAAAATGGTACACACAAAAGGGAGATTTGGAACAAGTAAATCAATATAGATACCTGGACGTACTATTTGATGAACGGGGGTCCTTTCTCTCTCAGAGTCAGGAACTATATAGAAAAGGAAAGGTTCTACTGCTTGCCTTTCGCACCCTGAGAAAGGTGCTCAATGGCCCTAGCTACCGTCCCTTGCTGCAAGTCGTCGCAGGTAAACTAAATTGGACTCTATGATACGGCAGCAAAGCACTGTGTGGACCAGATGCAATCACCCTAAACAGAATCACAAGAAAAGTACTAAGGTCTCTATTCCAGTTACCAGGGTACACCTCCCAAACACAAAGGAGGCTGGAGTTTGGATATTCAAACCAGTGCCTACCTAGGCAATCCAGTTACATCAAAACCTGGAAACATTTACAGTCAACAAAAGGAAATCAGCTTTGCCAGGCACTTTGGAAGGGGATAAGTTCAAATCCTAAAGCCAAGTCAAGACAGTATTTAAATCAGGCCCTAGAAGTCTTGGAAGTATGGGAATTATGGGACTCAAATCTCTCCTACTACGCGTTTAAAAAAAATCTTAAACCGAACAGTGAAGAAAAGATAGGTAATTATGGATAAGAGCTTACTAGCTACCAGATCACACTCTTGGATGGTAATAAATGAGTGCAATCTCCTGAAATATCAGCCTTATCTGGAGGCTGGGTGGTCAAAAGCAGACAAGGATTCCTTCATCAGACATCGCTTGGCATTATTCCTGGTGATGCCCATCGACCCAATGGGAACGCACTGTAACAATTCCCCAGTTGGGGATGTGGACTGGAAGATATAACTCACCTGATCTGTATCTGTAACAACCTATGAAATTAACGAAAATTTCTATGAAAGGCAGCATTCAACCAAAGGGGGATACGGTCCTGTAGACAAGCGGTGATTGCCTGCTTTAAACCTTCTGACTTTGTCTTGAATACAAAATTTACAAAGTTTTTACGGTTGATATCAGAAAAACTACTATTAGTTCAAAATCAGTAAAAATATAACATAGGTACATGCTGGCACATGGGCTCCTATATTAAATACGAAAATATTTTTTAGCACCTACCTTTTAAGAATTACTTTTATAGCGTACTGGGATCACATGTAGAAAGACGAGGGTACTGTTAAATGATGTATTTTATAACAAAATTGTCAGACAATAATATGCTCACCTCTAAATAGGAAGTCATTACCAGCAACAAGCATTAAACAACATTACCTTTCCCATGTCATATACACTAGGAAAGTTACGGTTAGAGATGCTGGATTGTACTTAAAGACAAAAAGTAATTTTTTTTAGACTGGAATGGGGAGTTTCTTAAAAATGTATGTACTTTAACACGTATGTATGATGCATTGTTTTTTATTAATTACACATTTAAATAAATTACAATTACGTTTTCCGGTTGCATGCAGGAGTTCTCCATTTGAAATTTTCTTTTGGTTTGTGGTACTTGCAATGCTGTTTATTCATTATAAATGTTGATCGAAACAAAAACAAGTGTTAAGATATACTTGGCTTGCATCAGCTTCTCAGACTTGAGCTTGAGAAACGTAAAATCTCAATTACTGTGAGGTACATTCACCTTTCTGCAGTAAAATTCGTAAAGCGTAATGTAGAATGAGGCACATTACTGATTTTTTAGTGTTTTTATACTATAGTGGCGTCTTGGTGCTGACATAACCTTAAGATCTAAGGACGGGTAAGTGAACTGTTAAACAAAGTAAACATTAAGTGGAGGAGGAGGGCTTCTTCTGAAGAATTGATTATTGTTAGAGGACAACAGTGGAAACAAAGCTTTGTTTTTCTGAATAACAGGGTTTTGAAAAAGTTGTTTATGATGCTTGACACATGTGAGTCCCATGTATAACAAGATTTTATTCTTCCTCAACTGAACGGCGTACTGCGGCTGTGCATCAAAACCTATATGTACGGTGATATATATTCAAATTGCACTGGCAGTAGTGTAATGCAATGATTTAGAATGGTTTTTGTAGAAGGCTAGCTGTTCTCAGTAGCAGCTGACCCCACAAAGACTGTTGTTATGTTTCATTGTTGCGTCTTTGCTGTGCACAGTTTGGCAATGAACTGAGGGGCATATTTATACTCTGTTTGCATCGGATTTGCGTCATTTTTTACGCAAATCTGGCGCAAACTTAACTCCATATTTATATTTTGGCGCTAGTCATGTCTAGCACCAAAATATTGGAGTTAAATTCATTTTTTGCCTGTGGAAAACTACCTTGCGTCAATGAAATGCAAAGAAGGCGTTCCCGGGCAAAAATTACTCTAAGGTCCTATCGCCTTATTAATCCTTCTGTGCAAAAATCACGTATGGGAGGAGGAGGGCATTAAATAATGGCGCTAAGCCTGCTTAGCACCATTATTTAATGCCTGGGTATGGGCAGGCGTTAGGGGACCTGTCCTCCTTTTTCCATGGTCAGAGACCATGGAAACAGCCCACAGGTGCCCTTCCCTGTCCCCAGGCATGCCCCCAACCCACTTGCACCCACACCTGGAGGACACCTAAGGATTGGGGGGACCCATCCCAGGTAAGTCTAGGTAAGTACTTTAAATTTATTTTCAAAGAGCCATAGGGGTGCCTAACCTGGGCACCCCTACATGGCACTGTGCACAATGGCCATTCCCAGGGGGCATAGGTCCCCTGGGCATGGCCCTTGTGCTGGGGGGCATGTCTCCTGTCTTAACAGGAGTAATGTCAATGGGGTTTTAATGTCAACAAAATTACGCTAATACTTGCAGAGGCATTATTTTTGTGCTTCTGCCCGTACTAGTGTCATCTTCTGACAGTAAACCCCCTGTTCCCCCTACTCCTCCGGCACCCGGCTAGCGTGTTTTTCTATGACGCTATCCGGACCTCACCGGCCGGCGTCTTGGTATGGCGCTAGCCGGCGGTAAATGTTTTGACGCTGAACTGCTTTAGCGCAGTTCAGTGTCAAAAAGTATAAATATGGGCCCGATTACCTACAAAGTATTTGCTTTACATGGGAAGCATCTTTAACAACACGTCCTTAAGGACGCAGACGTTTCTCATGCATGCGTAACCAGGCTTGCCTGAACAACAAATGGCTTTTTCTGTGCCTTAACCACGCATGTGCTGAACTATGCATATGCCTGGATAAGGCAAGGAAAAATCCATGCGGTCTTCAGGAGGGGACACAGAGGACGCAGTGAGAAAAGTGGAGTTTCAGGGGGCCTGAGGCAGGCTTTCTTTTTTATTTAAGGGGTGGGGCGTTTTTTTTTTTTAAGGGATTAGAGTGGGGGGTCAGGGTAATTTTTTTGTTAGGAGCGGGGGTTTGGGTGTTCGGGTTTTTACTATATTTAGGGCTTAGGGTGGGGAGGCAGGGTAGCTTATTTTTAAAGGGGTGGGGGAAGGTTTAAGGAAGGGCAAGAGGAGGGAGGAGAGAAGCGGAGGAAGGACAGGGAGAGGACACAGTGAGGTAAGTGGGGTTGGGGCAGAGTTGGTGGGTAGTTTTTAGCAGTAGAGGTGGATATAGGGCTTAGGGTGGGGGTTGGTGTGTCGGGGTACTTTAGTTTTTAGGGACAGAGGTGGGGGATCTGGGTATTTTTTTTTAGGGCTCAGGGTGGGTGGGGTGGGATAGGACAGCCACAATCGTTTTTTTTAGGGCTTAGGGTAGGTGGGTCGAGGTAGTTTACTCATTAGGGGGATGTATTTTAGGGCTCAGGGCAGCTGGAAAGTGTTGGGGTACTTTGGTTTTTAGGGTGGGGTTCAGGGAAGTTTTTTTTAGGGCTCAGGGTGGCTGGGGGGGTTGGGGTCGTTTTCTTTTTAGGGGTAGGGTCGGGTAGGGTTTTCTTTCTTTTAGGGTTCAAGGCGGGTGGGGAGTATCGGGTAGTTTAGTTTTTAGGGGTTGGGGGTCAGGGTGGTAAAGACATGCATGGACATGCACGGTTGTGGTTCTGACCGCATTGCTAAGGCATGCAATGTTCAGGCATGTGTGGTTCCATCATAAAACCACTGAACGTTATAGTTGCAGATGGAGCCTATTGTTTGTTTGCTATTTCTGGCAACAAATGGACTTCTCGTGACCACACCATTGTTATACGAATAAACATCCAGACTTAGCCACACAACATCATTTAACAACAATACATATCAACATCTAGAGTGGCTTACAATGGAGAACCATTTATGCATCCCTTTGCAACTCATAAAGATGATGGGGACACCTATTTCCTGTTTGCAATTTGGAAAGGGTAACAAAACCCCTTTCATGTGTCAGAAAGGCTTTTCTTCATTGTGAAAAGGTGTGTGTGGTCAGAAAGCTTAACAACCATAAGAAACTGCAATACATGATACAATTTCTTCTTTGAGAAGATTAGAGAAATATGTGCTTGTTGCAATTAGCCATCTTTTGTGTGGTATTTCCCCAGATTTTTGCTTTCACTACCCAATTTATTTGCTGAACCTGTTTCTGTAGATATTAGAATTCTGCTCACTTTACTTCTAATAACCAGTGGTAAAGTGCTTGTGCTCTTCCTTCTAAACATATTGAAGAAGGTATACACATGAATGGCTCATTGAATTTACTATATGGCCCTAGCATATGGTACTACATGTAGCCAGGGCCTGTAAAGTAAAAACTACTAGTGAGCTGCAGCACTCGTGCCACCCCCCAATGTAGCACTACAAAATATGTAAGAGACTTGACATTTTGAGCTGGCAAGAAAACTTTTGCCTACTGCTATTCCGAAAATGCCACTTCTAGAATGCATTTTTCTGCCTAATCCAAATGTGGCTTTCTGCTGGTTTCCAGGGTCACATGACTGCAATGACCTTCCTATGGTGTGATGTGTATTCCTTCCAGGCAGCGGGCAAAAGGGTACTGGGTGTGGGGAAAGGTAGTCCCCTCCTGGGCAGGATGACCTGGGGGTTTGGACGCAACCCTTTCTGAGTTCCAAAGGGAAGCCTGAGGCCTGTGCCACCTCCTTCCTATCTTTTAAAGCTTCCTGCTCTGTCACTGGTGAATGCAACTCACACCTGGGCTGGCCTACACTTTGTAACCTACAATTGGAGGCAAACCCAGGGGAAGGGGAAGGACTGACCTCACCCAATTCATGGTTAGACACAGAGAGTGACCCCCCACTCACAGGCTGGCACTGGACATAAAAGTGGCACCACAGAACCACTTAACAGAACACTCTTAGACCTCTAAAAACTCAGCAGAAGGACTGACCTGCTGTCTGAAGAAGGAAGGTCAGACCTATTGACTCCAAGGGTCAGTTTGCTGACCACCTGTTGGAGCAACAAGGACACAATAAGCTTCCAGAGTCCTTACCTGCAAGTGTCCAGCTGACCAGATCTACCTGGATTCTGCTACTGGCCTATGCTGGGGTGAGTCCTGACACTTAACAGCTGCCTCATCAGATCCTGGGCCTCTGGCTAGTATCAGATTGTCTAATCCAACTTGCAAATTGCAAGAATTGGACTCCAGGTGAAAATCCTGAAGTTTTAGGATTTTTACATCTCCAAACGACCACCCACTTCTCCAACCCATGTTAAGATCCAACAGAGATCTGATCTTCCCGCTGACAAGAATCTCCTAGCGGCCCCTGCAAACCTAATGCTGTGGCTGAGACCCCTTGCGTACAACTGGACTCTGTGAGAAGGTAAACTTTCCATTGGGCGAAACAGGTATATATGACCTACGTTCTGTCACAGTCAGCTTGAACTTGTGACTTTGACCCAGTCCAGAGCGACCAAAGTGGCGGTTCGCGCTTCTTGGTGCTCTTTTCACCAGAAAATTAAAAAATTCATAGTTCACATTCTACTAATTTGATTTTTGTCATTTTGGTGTCATTGTGTTTATTAAACGTTACTCTATTTTTCTAAATTGTTTTTTTCTTGTGTAGTCTTTTCACTTTACTACTGTTTGACTGCTGCTCAAATACCTTACAAATTGCCATTAAGCTAAGCCTGACTGCTTTTGTGCCAAGCTATCAGAAGGTTATGCACAGGTTTATTTAGTGACTTTTATGGTTCACCCTGAGAAGGATTGTGTTTAATACTTGAGTAGGGTTCTCACCCCTCTCAACCTATTCCCTAATTTCTTACAACACTTATGCCACTGTGGTAGTGATTACATGGTGCAAGGTAATTTTTTGTAACCTGAACATGTGATCATTTATACCTAAGGGTAGAAAAATGCAAAGTTGTCATTATATTTTTATTATATTTGTATAGTCTGGCATAGTCACAAAACAGCTTCTTCTACATAGTTGGCCCTAGGTTCCCAAATTCACCTTATTCCCTTTTAGGTGTAGTGAAACTCTGGGCCCACATCACTCTCACAATTCCCTGAATCAGGATATCACATTGGTGGGGCATCCTGGATTAGGAGGCCACTGGATACTGAGAAGCATACATTCATCTTATGGTCATCAGATAAGAGGTGCATGGGATGGGCACAGTGTTGGGGATACCCGAGGTGCAGGGCTTCACTCTCCTGTCAAGTGTATTGGCAGCACACCACTCAGCTTCAAGCCTGGAGTGGAATCATGGGATAGGCAAGCATTTAGACTTTAGCACTGGGAGTGGAGGAAGCAAAGAGGAGGGAATTTAGTATGGGTGCAAAACAGCACAGACCGACAGGTGTGAGAACATTTCCACTGCCACGTTAAGACATACATTTAAAAAGAAAATCTAATGAGCTTCAAAAGTTGGGAAAAGCACAGAATTTTAAAAAAAGTAAATGTGAAAGATAATGAGTAGCAGAATTGTGCAGCTTCGAACATGGCTGGATTTTTTAATGTTAGATTTTATTTTTCAGTATTATAAGTCAACCCATTTGAAATTTTACAAATAAAAATGGATGACAATACCACTTCAAAAATCCAAATCGGAGTATAAAGAACTATTGTGGAGAACTGAACTGGACCATTTCAGATTAGGCCAGCCCTATTTCAGAAAAGGATGTGAGACACATGTTGGTTCTAAAAGGGTACTCATAAAAGCCCTCCAAAACTCATAACTCATACACCAAATGTGATGTACATCTCCTCACCCTTAATGTAACATTATAGAATTCTAAAAGATATAAACAATGCTACTGGTCTGATTGCTTATCACATTACCTCTAGCAACGAGTAAACAATACATTATATGGGTATTAGTTATCTGAGTGTGTGGTGTTACATTTTGACGTTGTGCTGTTATCTGTTGTAATTATTGCTTTTATTCTTGCATTTGGTTTGTAAGTTATAGCTAATGGCCTGTATGGCCACTGTGTGAGTTACGGATCACAGCGTTAACCAAAACTTGTGCATTTTAGTGATTTTCATTTTTAATTGGTTACCACAACTACAGTTTAAATGTGTGTTTTAAGTTAAATTTTGACCTGTTTTGACATAACATAAAGTATTCTATCTACGTTCCACTTGCTGTAAGCAAATGTCTTGTTTTTAGAATATACTACATCCAACTTCTATGAAAGTGAACTCTACCCTGCTTCATGTGGCCTCTGCCTGCGTGATTAACGAAAAAGTCTGGAATTCAGCCAGGCACTACACCAAACCGGCCACTGGCGTCCATTCCATCCCGTGAATAGTTTCTATTTTTGGTTTATTTTGGGTTTGTGGAACCCAGTTTAGCTTTGAGAACCAACACAGGTTATTGGACCTACACTGCACATCCCATCGTTGGGTCTGCATTCCCTCCACAAGGTCCAACCAGGGTCCATGGACAAGTCATGGGAGCTCATATACCTCAAGGCTGAGTTCATGTACCTTGGGACAATGAGTCCATAAAGCCAGACATTGGGGTTTGCAAACCCTATGACCAAATGTACTTTTTTACTTTTTAATTATTGGCTTAAGGAGTGACCAGAGCCAGGTACTAAGGGGATTGTTCATTCTCTCCACTGCTGGCTTGATCTTTTTCATTTTTCAGGATGCAGCGACTGAATTATCAAGTACTGAAATGGCCAGCAGAACATTTTTTTCTCAAATTGTGACTGGTCAATCAGAGAGTCCACGGTTAATGTACCTGAAATAGATGACAGGAAAATCAGCTCCCTTGTCCAATTTTTTGCTTATTTTTTAAATGTGGATCTGCAGAAGGTTGCCAAATCTGGGTTTATGGAATGCCATAATTTAACAATTAGGTGGAGGAAATGTAAATTTTCAACTTAATTCAAATAATTTTGGGAGTTTCACGTTATGCTTGTTTCCTGAAATTCCGAAAATTACACCATTACAGCACTCCTCGTAATTATGTGTCGTTCACTGTAAAAACTTACTAAGAACACATCATTCATGGTAAAAATTTGCAGCAAACACAAAGGATGCAGTTGTTGTTTGGAGTGTTTTTGACTTTTTGTACTTTTTTTAATCACGAAATGTGTCCTCAAGTTAAACCTTGATATGAGGATGCAATGTATGCGGATATAGTGAAAATACGCATGCCATGTAAGTATATATAATTTTCATAATTTTTCTAAAAATGTGTGTAATTACAATGAAGCAAATCACACAAATTTAGCACACCTGAATGATCTATACACCACTGCCGTTTTGAACCTCTCAAGCTCGTCAAAAAACGTGTTTTAATGTTAATATCTTGGAAACTATTAAACAGACTTGTACTGAAGCCCCTGAGTAAATTTCTACTTTTATCTCAAATTAGATGTAATTCCGTTTCAGTTTTTCTGCATCAGTGAGCAAAGATTTGGCAAAGATTCCTATGAGAACTAAAATGGGATGTCACTTTTTTGACCCTCTCCCTGATTTTTGCCCCTTCTTGACAGACCTGCCCAAAAATCACCAATGCAAACCCACATCAGATTAACTTTGTGTTGAGAAAGTTTAGTGTAGATTACTTGGATAACGCCAGAGTTATTAAGAAGATTAAGGGGGTCATTACAACATTGGCGGTAAAAGGCGCTTACCGCCGGGCAGAAGACCGCCAATACACCGCCGCGGCGGCGGCATTCCGCCACAGCTATTATGACACACATCTTGGAATCCGCTGAAATTCAGACACCCACACAACACCGCCACACCAAAGGTCAGTGATAAACTGTCGGAAACAAATCCTCCACCTCCACGCCAACAGAAACACGCCCATGCTATTACGACCCACGAATCCACGCGGCGGTCTTTCAACCGCGGTATTCCATTGGCGGTACACACCGCTGCACTCAAAATACACACACATCTCCAAAACACCGCCACATTGGACAATTCAAAATACACACACCTGATACACATACAAACAACACTCCCACACACCAAACACAATATAAAACACACACCCACATCACCCACAAACCCCTACGACCAAAAATTAGACACGAAGGCGACAGAGAGAGAGCACAGAATAGACAACCCCACTACACAGAGGCACACAACACCATCACCCACACAACATCCACGCACAAAACACCACACACCACTACACTCACCACACTCATCACCACAAACACCACCCCACACATCACCCACACCACCCCATGGCACGCCAAAGACACCCCGCTTCTCCGAGGAGGAGCTCAGGGTCATGGTGGAGGAAATCGTCCGGGTAGAGCCACAGCTATTTGGCTCACAGGTACAGCACACATCAATAGCCAGGAAGATGGAGTTATGGCACAGAATAGTGGACAGGGTGAACGCCGTGGGACAGCACGGAAATAGGGAGGACATCAGGAAGAGGTGGAACGACCTACGGGGGAAGGTGTGTTCAACGGTCTCCAGGCACAACATCGTGGTACAGCGGACTGGTGGCGGACCCCCACCTCCTCCCCCACAACTAACAACATGGGAGGAGCAAGTCATGACCATCTTGCATCCTGAGGGCCTCGCAGGAGTCGGTGGAGGATGGGACTCTGGTAAGTCAAATCTTAACTATCATATCCCCCACCCTACCTGCATGCTATCACGCACCCCCTCCCTCACCCCCTCCCCTATCACTACAACTCCTCACTAATGTACCCATGACACAAACCACCCATCCCAACACCAAGCCCTGCATGACACAACTAAGCATGGACACCCCTCACTAAAGCATGCCCACTGCACATACCCAGTACACCCCCCCAACCATCACCACACAAACTCACACACAGGAATGCATGCACTGGGGTACACAAACACCCACCCATTGCACACCATTACACACACACATGCGATAATCATGCTCTTATGCCCCTTCAGGAACCCGAAGGACCATCACCACACCAGAGGGTCCAGACAACACCACTCCACCCCCAGAAGAGGCCCACTTGCACAGGCACAGCCCAACACCGACCTTCCACCCTCTGGTAACACCAGCACAGCACCCACCCAGCGGGCCCGAACCTCCTTACCCAGGACAGGTCAATCAGCGGTGTGTCCACCACTACAGGGCACCCAGGCTAACCCACCACCCCAACAACAACAGGGACCTGGGGGCAGTGGTAGTGGGCACACGGTCCAGGGGACGGAGGCACAGGAACACAGGGGAACTGGGAGGGCTGCTGTGCGACAGGGGGCGGACAGGCCAAGGGAACCCACTCTCCACGAGGCCCTCTCCTCCTTCATGGGAACATACCACCACTCCCAGGAGACGATGGCGACGGTTCTGGACAAGTTGCAGGAGACCCTGCGCCTGCAGGACAAACTGTATTTGGGGTTCAGGGAGGAGCTCAGGACCATCAGCTCCGCCCTGGGCACCATCGTAGGGGTGCTGAAGGACATGCAGCAGACCTTGAGGGACACCGTGGCACTCCAAGGGGCCCCTGACACTAGCCAGGACGGTGAAATGCCCACCACCTCCGCCGGCGCTAGTGGACAGGACGCCCCGTCACAGGAACAACACACCAGCACCCCACCCCCTGCAGATGGACAACCACCACCAAGCGGTCCCTGAGATCCAGGAACAGGACAGAGCAAGATGGCAAGACCCCCGCCAGGAAATGACACCACCCTGATTGTCCTCCCACTGTCCCACTTTGTTACCCTGGCCATACTTTAACTGCCCCACCTCCTCTTCCTATGCCCATATGGGCAGTGCACCTGTGAGAATAATAGACTGGACTCTGCCATGGACATTCCTCCACCATCACCCATCCTCATTTTACAACCCCCTCCCATTTCTGAGCACTTCAATAAACACCCTTGAAACACAAAACAATCTGGAGTCAGTCTGTGATTTAGTAAATATGTATTATCAATGACAGTGTCATAATGGGTGTACCATTCTAAAGCTAACATACCTATGTCACACATCACAAGCCCTTGAAGGATACAAGCAGTTGACACGTAGGTAACCACACTTGTGAAACCGTAATGGAAGGGTACAACTCAGTTACCAAATGTTGACTTAAATCGAAAAACAGGATAGAGGTAGACGTGTGAAAGTTAATGTAATGCTAAAAATGAAAATGTTCTCACCTGTGTGTCACTGGAAATATTGCTGTATGACTGACTCCCTGTTGTCGTTGTCTTCTTCATCAGCTTCATCCTCATCACTGTCCACAGGCTCCACAGGCTCCACAGCTGCTACAACACCGTCATCTGGATCATCCTCCTGCAGAAAAGGCACCTGGTGTCGCAATGCCAAATTATGGAGCATGGAGCAGGCGATGATGATGTCGCACACCTTCTTTGGTGAGTAGAATAGGGATCCACCTGTCATATGGAGGCACCTGAACCTGGCCTTCAGGAGGCCGAAGGTGCGTTCGATCACCCTCCTAGTCCGCCCATGGGCCTCATTGTAGCGTTCCTCTGCCCTGGTCCTGGGATTCCTCACTGGGGTCAATAGCCACGAAAGGTTGGGGTAACCAGAGTTCCCCAAAAGCCATACACGGTGCCTCTGGAGTTGACCCATCATATCAGGGATGCTGCTATTCCGCAGGATGTAGGCGTCATGTACTGAGCCAGGGAACATAGCATTTACCTGCGAGATGTACTGGTCTGCCAAACATACCATCTGTACATTCATGGAATGATAACTCTTCCTGTTCCTGTACACCTGTTTACTCCTGTGGGGGGGGGACCAAAGCTACATGGGTCCAATCAATAGCACCTATGACGTTGGGGGTATGTCCAAGGGCATGGAAGTCACCTTTCACTGTAGGCAAATCCTCCACCTCAGGGAAAAAGATGCATCTCCTTACGTGTTTCACCAGGGCAGACGACACTCTGGACAACACGTTGGAAAACATAGGCTGGGACATCCCTGATGCCATGGCCACTGTTGTCTGAAAAGACCCACTTGCAAGGAAATGGAGCACTGACAGCACCTGCACGTCAGGGGGGATTCCAGTCGGATGGCGGATTGGTGACATCAGGTCTGGCTCCAAATGGGTACATAGTTCCTGGATTGTGGCACGGTCAAACCGGTAGGTTACGATGACATGTCGCTCTTCCATTGTCAACAGGTCCACCAGCGGTCGGTACACCGGAGGATTCCGCCATCTTCTCATATGTCCCAGCAGACGGTGCCTACGAAGGACAACAGCGAAGAACCAGTCATTAGTCATCCAGGTATGTACCCACAGTCACACACAAGACTACACCACTCACATAACCCTTCCTGTATGTGTGTTGAGTGTAGGCCTAGCTATATGTGACGCAGTATGAAATGAAGCCATGTGGGCCCCTGAAATGGCGGCTGCCTGACCTCTAAACTGGGACAATGGGATTGTGGGGTAACAGCGCTGGCGTTACACACCGTCGCGGTAGGCGGTGGTAGACCGCGGCGCAATGCTACATTGGTTAACATTGGACCCTATGGGTCCCAGGAGCCAATGAACAGGTGCGCCGGCGGTGATGATGCGCACCGCCGCGGACGTCACCGCCGCGGACGTCACCGCCGCGGACGTCACCGCCATTTTCTATCTGTTCAATCACTACATACCAGACCTTCGACAGGAGAGGACCTACACTGCAAGTGCTGCTGTGACCTCGGTCTGGAAGCAACGATGGCTGCTGCGTCTGGGGAAAGGGCCCCTGCCTTCACTGCACAGGAGTTGGAGAAACTGGTAGACGGGGTCCTCCCCCAGTACACGCTACTCTACGGTCCTCCAGACCAACAGGTTATTACACAGGGAGCACGTTGTATGGGCTAGGCCTGGGTGGAGAGGGCTGGTTGGAAGAAGGAAGGGGGCAGAGTCCATAGAACATTAATGCATGGGAATGAATGGGCCACATGGCCAGAGTAGGGAGGGGGCCACTCACAACGATGGTGCAGTTGGTAATGACTGTTCCTCTTTCCTTGTGCATGTCATGTAGGTCAGTGCCCACCAGAAGAGGGACATTTGGCGTGCCATTGCCAAGGAGGTCCGGACCCTGGGGCCCAACCAGAGACGGGGCACCCACTGCCGTAAGAGATGGGAGGACAATCGCCGCTGCAGCAAGAAGACGGCGGAGGCTCCGCTGGGGATGGCCTCCCAACGTGTGAGGGGTGCCCATCGCACCATGACCCCCCTGATGTTCCGGATCCTGGCGGTGGCCTACCCGGAGTTGGATGGGCGCTTGAGGGCATCACAGCAGACACAAGGGGGTGAGTACAACCTCATTCTGCGGACTTTGCGTGCAGTGGAGGTGTCTGGGTGGGGAGGTGGGCTGTGGGTGTCCCTAGACCAGGGCGAGTTAGGTAGGCAAGGCCCCTCCATAATGTAGCCCATGTGGCACTCTACCCCACCTCAGCAGAGTGCCAAGTCGAGGTATACTTGCCCCTGTGGCATCCATGTGCGCCGATGTCCACCATTGCCATATAGGCCATATCCCAGAAATTGCATGTGCAGAGGGCAGGAGCACGGCGTAATGCAGGGGGCATCTGCGTTTGTCTTGTCCGGCAACGGTAGCGGTATGCCATGCACTAAAACCTTCTTTCTTCTGTCTCCCCCCCTTTGTCTGCTCTCCCTGTTCTTTTGTACATCAGCATCAACAGGCGGAGGTACAGTGGCACCGGAGCACGAGGGAGCTGCATCCCACATGGCCATGGAGGGCCACACCACAGACTCTGAATGCACCAGTGGGACGGAGGGCGAGGGGAGCTTCACGTCGGCCACCGGATCACCAAGCAGCGACACAGACTCGTTCGACGATGGGAGCTCCCTTGTGGTGGGCGGCACCATCTGTGCCCCCCACCTCTACAGGCACAGCCACCACCTCCCCTACCAGCACCACCCTCCCAGCAGCCCCTCAGCGTTCGCCCCGTGTCCGCTCACCCAGGAGGGTGAGCATCACCTTCGCCCCAGGCACCTCAGGCCCTGCCCCAGTCACCCCTGCTGCCCTCAGTGAGGAGGCCATTGACCTCCTCAGGTCACTCACTGTTGGGCAGTCTACCATTGTGAAAGCCATCCATGGTCTAGAACGAGAGTTGCAACACGGTAATGCATTCCTGGAGGGCATTCATTCTGGTCAGGCTGTCCTTCAGCGAACCCTGCAATCTTTGGCCTCAGCACTGATGGCAGCAATTGTCCCTGTGTCTAGCCTCCCCCCTCCAACTTCCTCCACCCAGACCCAATCTCCTGTACCCCAGCCAATCCCAAGCACACCTACAGACCAGCATGCACACAAGTCAACACACCCAAGTAGCTCAAGCAAACATAGGCATCACACACACCACAAGCACTCACGGAAGCCTCACCCACATACAGACACAACAACATCCACTGCCTCCACTGTGTCCCCCTCCTCCTCTTCTCCCTCCTCCCTCCCAGTGTCGTCTACACTCTCACCTGCATGCACTACATCTACAGCCACTAGGACTCGCATCAGTACACCCAGCACCACACCCCGCTCACCTGCACTCACCACCTCCACTGCCATTTACACATCCCCTGTGTCCTCTCCCAGTGTGTCTGTGACGCCCCCTCCCAAAGTACACAAACGCCGGCAATCACTCACCCAACATCCATCCACCTCACGACAGCCTCCAGTACCTGCACCCAAAACACAGAAAGTGACACCTCCGACAACCACCTCCTCTTCCTCCACTCCCAGACCCCCTCCAGCTACCCATCCCAGTGTTCGTCAGAAACTGTCCCTCTGTAAAGTTGACCTTTTTGCCCCCACCCCACCCCCTCCAATTCATCAGTCCCATCGTAGCGCCTCAGCCAAAAAGCCTCCAATACCAGTGGTGCCTGTTCAAGGTTTTTGGAGTGCACCGGCCACCAGGGCAGGCAGTAAGACCCGGAGGCAAGGCACTGGCAGACCACCCCCTGTAAAGGCAATAAAATTGGAGAGTGGACGACGGGACCGTGTTAAGACTCCAGGTGGAAAAACAACTGACATGGGTTCCAAGGGGAATGGAGAGTCAGCTGTGACTCCACCAAAGGTGGGGAAGGGCCAGAGGAAGTCTGCCCAGCCTGTTGTGAGTGTCACGGCGGAGAAGTGCGCCATCATTTCCGGCGGTCAAGACACAACCGCCAGGACCGTCGTTACTGGTCCAGAGACCACCGCCATAGTCACAGCCCAGGAGGGCCCAAGTATTGTCACTGGTCAGGAGACCACCGCCACCGCCGGAGTCAGTGCCCAGGAGGGCCCCACTATCGTCACTGGTCAGGAGACCACCGCCACCACCGGAGTCAGTGCCCTGGAGTGCTCCGGCTGCCACAGCCCCGCTGGGCAATGATGAAACGTCATGCCACACACCAATGTCCTTATCAGAACCGCCATGGCAAAGCACCGCTGAACTGTCCTGAACCGCCATGGCAAAGCACCGCTGAACTGTCCTGAACCGCCATGGCAAAGCACCGCTGAACAGGGCAAAGACCGGCATGTCAATGCACTGCTGAACAGGGCACAGACCGCCATGGCAAAGCACCGCTGAACTGTCCTGAACCGCCATGGCAAAGCACCGCTGAACAGGGCAAAGACCGCCATGTCAAAGCACCGCTGAACAGGGCACAGACCGGCATGGCAAAGCACCGCTGAACTGTCCTGAACCGCCATGGCAAAGCACCGCTGAACAGGGCAAAGACCGCCATGTCAAAGCACCGCTGAACAGGGCAAAGACCGCCATGTCAATGCACCGCTGAACAGGGCAAAGACCGCCATGGCAAAGCACTGCTGAACAGGGCAATGCGCCGGGTAGGAATGAATGGCCCGCCACATCAGGCATCCTTATCCCATGTGCAGCTGGGACAGTGACAGGACACGACCTTTCACGGGGAGACTCATCCAGTCTGTGCACCAGTCCCCCCCAGTTCCAGTAGAGACCTACATCAACTTGAGAGACTGTGGCTTTGCACTCCCCAGGATGGCACAGTGGGCAAACCACCCACTGTAGAGACTTGAGAGACTGTGGCTTTGCACTCCCCAGGAGGGCATGAATGGGCATGGAGCCCCGTCGTGGATCTGGCATTGCAGTCATCCGGCTGAGGTGCCCCCCCTTCCCTTCCCCCTGAGGTGCCTGTAGAATTTCTATCTGATGCCCCGGCAGTGTTCTCTCCGATTGTGGTCAGGTATCGTTTGTGGGCCTCGCCCATGTATTTTTGGACTGATGGTGCACGGACATTGTTATGTACATATCTGCACTACTTCTCGTCTTGTATATAATTATGACTGATTTTCAAATATATATCTGTATATTTTTGTATGACATGTATATTGGCACATTACATTGTTTGACCGATTTTCGCTTTGTGTATTCATTCTTCCGGGGGGATTGTGGGTTGTTACTGTGATTTTTGTGAATGCATTGTTGTGTATGTTGTAATATGCGAGGGTGGGGGTGGGGGTGTTTGGTGTGTGTCCCCCTAACTTTTGCCTCCCCCATGTCGTAGGTGCAGTACTCACCGTTGTCTGCGGCGCCTACGTAGCTGTTGGTCGTAGAAGAGCAGAAACACAAGGGCAGGGAGTATTTGGTGTTCCGGCTCCATGGATTCCTCGTTCCTCGTGGGACATGTTAAGGTGAGCGTTTTCCCATAGCAAAAGCTATTTCCGCCGTGTTTTTATCCATGGTGAATCCGCCCCGGAAAGGTGGCGGATTGGCGGGTTGTAATACTGGGGGCAGTACATTGTCTTCCGCCTGTCTGTTGGCGGTGACCGCCGCGCTGCTTGTCTGTACCGCCGTGGCGGGTGAAGTGTTAAAGTGGCTGTCTTTGTTGGCGGTTTCCGCCAGGGTTATTATTCCCTTTTTTTGTCCTCCGGACTGTTTGCGGTATTTCCACTGCTTTAACACCGTCCGCCAGGGTTGTAATGACCACCTAATACCTTTCTAATGGAAACTATTGGAAATGGTATGGAAAGGCTTTTGCTCTTCAGCTGCTTTCTATTAAGTACTATTGCAGGTGTACGTAGGGCCAGATTTATGGAAAGTGACACTGCACTGAGCCACTTTCTCTGCGTCCCTTAGCGCCCTCCTACAGCCACAATGCGTGCGCCATATTTAAAATACGGCATACCATGAAGCAGAGTAGGGGGCAATAGCGTCATTATTCATGACGCTATTGATGTACTCTTCAGGAGTAGCACCAAAATATTGGCGCTACTCCTGCAGAGTACATAGGGCCTCATTCTACAGAATGAAAGGCCCCTTTTAATACCTGCTCTTGAGTAGGCGTTAAAAGTGCTGTTAAAAAATCGCCATTTTTCCGGCTCCCCTAATGGGGGAACACCCCCTTTCGGTACATTATGCCTGGCGCAGGCATAATGTAGCGCAAAGGGACATTGCGCCACCCTGTAAATAAGGCGTGAGGATTTCAGCCTCATCGGGTCACAATAACGTCAAAAACAATTATGTTAATGTGCAAGGTGGTGCCAGGTGACAATAAATATGCTCCTTAGTGCCAAAGTTACAAAACGGTATCTGTGCCATGTTTGTGCTACACCAGTGATATTCAAAGTACAGCCCAGGGGCCGCATCTGGCGCTCCTGAAATTTACATGAGGCCTCCGGTCAACAGCAGCTATGGCCTGCTTTATACTCCACTCAGCACTAACATTAAAAAGTGTTAAATAAGCAGGCTACCTTTATTTACAGGTTAATTTAAGTTGAAAAAAGGATATAACTAGGTTCTTCTGCACCACTTAACTTAAGGAACACTTTCATTCTTAAAGACATCGTGCAGCAAATATGATGTCTCTTCAGACTTCAAAAAGTGTATTTTATTAACATGCAGTACCAATTTATCTTTAAAAATCAGATATCAGTGCATTGAGAAGTGTTTTTCTTTTTAAAAAGTGAGAATCTTTTAGGCTTGAATACAGAAACATGCATTCTTCCCCCACCTTGGCAACAATGCTAATAGTGAACTAAAAGGCGTGTCAGTTGTTATGTGACTCTTTGGGTGGCCTGGGTTCGTATTATGCATGGACAGCAATATAGTTTATTAAAACAAACAACGTAGAAAGGTTCCTACTCTGTGCATCCTGAAATCCTGCATTTGGAGTCCTCCTATGTGTGATAATGGAGGGAAAGTGGAAAACACAAGTGTGTAGAGTAACAACATTTGGTAAAGTGGGGAATCCGGGATTAATCTCAGCTTTTCTGGTTTCACATTGTGCAATAAACCCACCTTACCTCCAACACACCCTGAAGCACCCCACAAGCATGACCACCACCCTGTTAGCATCAATGTGGCCCTCGGTAACATCACAGATCAAAATTTGGGCCCTCGGTAAAATCTTTACGAGTCCCCATGTGTTAGACTTATATTCCTTAGAAACTATCAAGTGACATCGTGGAGTCAACCATTTTACCTAGTATCGGCTGAAACATCTTATATATCTGTGTAAGATACATTCACATCAGCTCATTCATGTGCTGTTTATATCATATTACAAGCAATTTGTGACCATGAGAATCCCTTTAATTACCCCTGCAGCTCTGGCAGCTGTATGTGCTTCTAACTGCCATTTTCAGTATAAATCTTCCAATTCAAAATATTCCAAGGGTAAAAGTGCAGATTATTGCATTCTGTATTAATATGCAGGATGCAAGGGATTACCCTGGCGTTGTATCTGCCGTCTTGCTCAGCAAATTTCTTACAAGGTTTAAAGAACTTCTCGCCTATATAGTATTAATTTATGGGACAACTAGTTTTAGTGTTAGAGTATTTCACAGTTTAGAAAGATCATTCTGCTAATGTGCTAGATAAGAGTATTCTAGAAAATCTTAATATTTGTGACCTTATCCAATAATTTGTCAGGGCATCTCGTCAAGCAGGCTATGCTCTTGATCTTTTTTTTTTGTTTTCTTAGAGAAATGTTGTGGATAAGTGTGTAATCATTCCTTGAGCAACTCATCACTTTATACCTTTCACAACATATCACATAGTGCCAGAGAGTATTGCCTACAATTTTGAAATATGGTGGTGGATTTGGACCATGTTGGCCCATTATTTTAGTAGATCTGTTTGTGCTGTTCAATATCATTGACTTTCCTTTCTTCCTCAAAGCTGCCTGCCTTGCCTCAATATTGCAGTTGTAGTACTGGAATGGATCATGTTGATCTGGGAAGCAAAATCTTGAGACAGTTCCCTAGGGCATTCTCTAAGGCAATGCTTATCCTGTTCCAAAATGTCAAAGAGCCACAAGGTATTGTGTGTGTACAAATTTGGTGTTAAGTAGTGTGATAATGGAATTGGTGGTAGGGCAATTAAAGTTTAGGTATAATTTTCTGGGTGCATGTTGCAGGCAAGTAGCATTCAATTTCAAAGCATTCAATTGCGCCTTAGGTCCTGCTTTTCTATCTTGCCAAACACTGAAGTAATTATATGTAACCATTTGGGCCACTTTTGCCTCCCCTAAACTCCAATAGAACACATGTTTAGTTTGACCACTCCTGTCTTCTTTAAAGTCTTTCTTGCCTCTGTATTGGAGATGTAGTATTGGAATGGCTTGAAAACCACTCCTAAGAGATACAGAGAGGAAATCACTCCATTATCTTGAAATCGTGGGCACTGTCCACTGTGGTGTGCCTTAGTGTTCCTCATTTTCTTTCCTGTTGTGTAAATTGTACGTCCCCCTTTAATTCTTCCGATGCATGAAATGGGATTTCCCTTTTCATGTATGTTTATGATACTCAGATTTGGTCGACTATAAGTAGAGGCAGGAATGAAGCACTGGCTGAACTACTTTATTAAATAAGTACAGTGAACTGCCTCAGTTAGACGAGAGGAGGCCATAGCAGCTCTACCTAATGTAGATGGATTAGGAAGTGAGACAGTGATTTTAAAAAACTGAGTTTACAGCACAAGTAACTTTTTTACTAAGGGTCCTCATTCACCCTTTTTCACCTCTGGCTGCCAACCTACAGCCTCCTGGATGCTGCCCTGTTTGTATACCTGGGGTGCTTGGTTTATCAGCCTAACAAGATGATCTTGACATTTTCCGAACTAACCCACACCATCTGGGCTTTCAAGTTGTAGGTCTGGTGTAATCATGGAACATTAGGTCTGCTCTTCCACTTCATTCTCCCCCAGCCATGCAATCAATGATCCCCAAATGTTTGATTGTCTTGCCCACCTAGAGGAGGTGTTAATTTTCATAGTATACATAGATGAATTTAGTCACTCAGATTTAGTAAGGGTAGTATTTAATACCTGTTAGAAATGGAGTCTTTGGTTGGTAGTCAGGTTACCCCATGTCCAAGCAAGGACCCCCCACTCTAGTCAGGGTAAGTCACACACAATCCAAATTATCCTGTGCCCACCCTCTGATAGCTTGGCACTGAGCAGTCAGGCTTAACTTAGAAGGCAATGTGTAAAGTATTTCTGCAATAAATCATGCAATAACACAGTATAACACCACAAACATACACCACACAGGTTTAGAACAATATAGAATATTTATCAGAGTAGATGAAGGTCAAAGCGATCAAGATTTGATAAATACAATTTGAAATATCACTTTTGTAATGATAAATAGAGTCAAAGCAATAAGTGTCTCTTGTAAGCACAAAGTACCTGGTTTGCGTCTAAATTACCTGCACGGGACCGCAGAGGAGGAGATGCGTGGAAAACGGAGAGGTGTGCATTGGTTTCTCCGGGCGCACACAGATGATGTGTCAATGCTTTTCCACACAGCTAGGACTTTGTGTCAAATTCTGGCACACAAGCTTGGATCCTCTTCGGGTTGCGGTGTATTTGGATGCCCTGGGGACGATGCGGACAAATCCTGGGCGTGCAGGGCAAAGTCACAGGAGCTGTGTCGATGCAGCAGGCGATGCTGGGAAATTTCTATCATACGACAGGCGCTGCATCGATTCTTCTCACAGGAAATCAGGCTGCGTTGTTCCGGCTTGGCGATGCGTTAATCCAGTGGTCCGTGCGTCGAAGTTCCAGTCACAATGCTGGCCCTGCGTCGATCTCCACTTGGGGAGCTGGGCTGCATCATTCCGGTTCGGCGAAGCAGTGATTTTCTCAATGCTGGGCAGGCTGTCCATTGATTCTGGCAGGCTGTGCGTCGATTTTCGTCACACAAGGAGTTCTTTGCAGAGATGAAGTCTTTTTGGCCATGAGACTTCAGGAAACAGGAGGCAAGCTGAATCTAAACCCTTGGAAAGCACTTCTCAGGAGAGCCAAAGGGTAGCAAGGCAGCAAGGCAACAGCAAGGGAGCAGTCCTTTACAGCAAAGCAGTCAGGTGAGTCCTTTGGGCAGCCAGGCAGCTTCTCTTAGCAGGTTGCAGGTTCTGGTTCAAAGTTCCTTTCCCAGTAAGTATCTTGTCAAGAAGCGTCTGAGTTGGTAGGGTCAGAGACCCGGTTTCAATACCAAAATGTGCCTTTGAAGTGGGGGAGACTTCAAAGAGTGGCTTAGAAGTGCCCAAGGTCCCCTTTCAGTACAATCCTGTCTGCCAGGGTCCCAGTAGGGGGTTTGGAAGTCCATTGTGAGAGGGCAGGCCACTGTCCTTTGAAATGTAAGTGTCAGGGCCTCCACCCTTCAGGAAGACCCATTCAGTATGCAGATGTGTGCAGGTGTGACTGATCATCCTGTGTTTGTGGTTGTCTGGGTGAAATGCATAAGGGAGCTGTCAACCAGCCCAGCCCAGATGTGGACTGTAAGGCACAGAAGGGTTTGAGTGCAGAGAAATGCTCATTTTCTAAAAGTGGCATTTCTAAAATAATAATATAAAATCCAACTGCACCAGTCAGCAGGATTTTGTATTACCATAATGGCCATACTAAATATGACCTATTTAACTCTTTCTAATCAGAATCTACTACTCAAACAGTTTAAGAGGGTAGCCTATGAAAGGAACAGGCCTCACAGCAGTGTAAATCGAATTGAGGAGTTTTACACTACCAGGACATATAGAACACATATGTTCATGCCCTGCCTTTCACTTACATAGTACCATGCCCTATGTGTTACCTATGGCCTACCTTAGGGATGACTCATATGTAGAAAATGGGGAGTTTAAGGCTGCTTGTCAAGTACTTTTAAATACCAAGTCAAATTGGCAGTGAAACTGCTCACACAGGCCTTGCAATGGCAGGCCTGAGACATGGTTAAGGGGCTACTTATGTGGTTGGCACAATCAGTGCTGCAGGCCCACTAGTAGCATTTAATCTACAGGCCCTGGGCACATGGGGTGCACTTTACTAGGGACATATAAGTAAATTAAATAAGCCAATTGGGTATGAGCCAATATCACCATGTTTTGAGGGAGAGAGCATATGCACTTTAGCACTGGTTAGCAGTGGTAAAGTGCGTAGAGTCCTAAAACAGTGTTAAAAAAGTGGAGGGAGGCAGGCACAAAGTTGAGGGTGACCACCCTAAGGCTGTCAGGACTAACAATACACATTTCCTACAGATCTCCCTCCTCACCTACAAGATGAAATAAAACACCAGCTTACTGTTCCTTTTGTTCAGTTTCATGGTTTCTTTGAGTTTTCCAAGAAGTATTAAACTAAGGCATACCCTAAGTCAACTCAGAACATCTGAGTTATGCAGCCGACTTATGGACCTACTCAGATCTCCCCAGTACTGTTGTATCTTTGGGCATTCCATGAAAAGATGAATATCATCAGCCCTTTCAAGGCCACACTTCAAGCAATGCGCTGGGTCCCTTTTCCGCAGTCTCGAAATCCTTTTCGAGGACCAAAAGGCTCTCCTTCTTAGATTTGCAGGTTTTACTGCATTATAAAATGTGCACTTGGATACTCGCCATAAGTCCTGGATCTGTAGCTGTGGCAAGCTTCTTCCTCATACCTTCTCTGGGAGTACAAAGTCTCCATCTATGCTTTTCATGATCAGCCAGTACCAGCATGATATCTCTCTTCCCTGTTTTCACCTTTTGTAATTGCTCTTCAAACTCATTAGAGTTCCCATCCTCCATTCTCAGGTATGGAAACCAACTTTACATTTGTAACAACTTCAAAGCTGAAATTTTACCCTGGGATACCCTTTGTATATCCTCCCATGGGAGAGGTTTGCCATTGTGTTATAACTGCCCAGTATTGTATCCCTGTCTCCCTGATAGGGATTGCCAACTTACCTCTCAGGCAGTCGGATGTGCACAGGGACTCTCACACTGGTGCATATCTGCTATAAAATGCTAGCTTCATAGCTTTTCTTATCTCTGCCCAAAGGTAAGAAATTGCCTGTGATACTTTCAGTCTTACTTTTTTGTAAACCTTTACACCCCCGAAATTATACAAGAAGTGGTGTTCGCCCCCTTCCACATTATTCAACATGACTTTGAGTTGGCTCCCCCTTGCAACCTTTTCCTTGAGTAAGCACCTACAGTACTACAATTGAAAGGACAATGCGTATATCTGAAAGTCTGGCAGTGAGACCCCTCCCGTCTCTCATTTTCTGCAGAGCTTCTTCCACGAAATGTGTGGTCCTTTTGACGCCCAGATGAAGGAGTTGATGGTTCCATTCAGCCTCCCCACCCACTCTTTTTTTAAATACTTGGGAATGAAGTTAAAAATTATGTTGAGTTTCAGGAGGATAGTCATTTTCATCAGGTTGACCCCCCCAAAAACAGTTAACGGTAGATGGGACCACTTAGCTAAAACACCACTGGTGTCTGTCATCATGATTTTGAAGTTGAAATCTGCACTCCTATATATACCCTGTGTGACTTTTATCCATCGATATTTCATTTCTCTTTAATCCCTTGGCCATCCTCTCTCGTATTCAAGGCCATTATTTCCGTCTATGAACAATTTACTGCATATCCAGATACTTCTCCAAATGCTGATACCAAATGCTCGACTGCTAATAAGGATGACTACAAGTCTGCTGTATCTACCTCCAAATCATCCGCATACAAGGATATATTTTTTTCCGTGTGTCATTCACTCCCCTTAACTTCTTTGTCAGTGGTTCAATATCTAAATTAAGCCACAGTGGGGAGAGAGGACAACCCTGCCCCGTCCCAGTCATCATTTTAAACCTTGTTGATAGTCTGCCGTTTATAAGGATTTTGGCTGAGGGATTTGTATATATTTATTGAATCACACCTCAGAGGTTTTCTCCCAGATTATATAATTTCAGGTCAGCATTCAGATAGAACCAATTTACTCTGTTGAATGCATTTGCAGCTTCGGATGTCAGAACCGGTATGGGGATTTCAAGTGTGGTTGCCAAGTCATTTTCACTTATCAATTAATGCGTCAGTTTATGCAGGTATCTTTTACAAACCCCTTAAGATCCATATGAACCATGTCCCCTGCTATCTGACCCAACCTCTTAGCCAAAATATTAGTGAAGATTTTATAATCATTAGTTAAGAGTGAAATGGGTCTGTATGACTTGCAATGCTTGGGGATTTTCCCTGGATTTAAAACTGAGGAAACATCTACTTCCTCCCTTGATTGTGGCATTGACGTGTCGATCACTAGGATTTCACAGGACAGTTTAGTCATAAATGGGGTAATAGTGTCTCCCAAAACCTTATAAAGGTTATTGGGGAGGTCATCCAGACCTGCTGCTTTCCCTTTTTTACTTGAACTCACTACTTGCCTAAAATTGTGTTGCCCAATATCTTGATCTAGTCAAACTTTCTGATCCTCTGTTAATTTCTTTAAAGTATCTCCCTTCAGCCACTCCCCATCCAACTCATCTGTGACTTTCAGATTCTCCACACGTAGATCTCAAAAGAAATTAAGGAAGACCTTGTCAATGTTCTGAGTACTTGGGAAACTTAATCTCGTCCCCTCAACCTTTATTTCCTTTACTACATTCCTGACCCAATCCTTTCTAGTTGTCCATGACAGCAGCCTCCCAGCACTTTCCCCGTACTCAGAATGTGCAAACTTGCTTGCTTCCCATCCTGCCCTCACTCTTGTCTCCAGTATTATCCCAAGTTGATCTTTCCTCCCTGCATTTCCTTCTCCAGCAATATTTTGTTTTCTAGTAATCTTGTTGGAGAAAGATGTACTCTTGTCTAAATAAATCAGGTAATTATGCTTCCTCTTTTAATGTACATATTTCAGCTTAGCTTGAGTTTTATAATTCTTTTCATATGTTTTGTGCTTCTTTAAAAAAAAATCCTTTTACTATGAAACATTGTGCTTTTGTGGATACTGGTTCTTCTATCTCAAAATCAAATGATGTCACATCCTTCTCTTAACAACTAGTTTAGTGACTGATGAAATTTTAAGATGTAGTGTGGGTCAATGTCCTGATGGTTCTTCAATGTATTTGAAACTGAACTGATTAACTTTAATAACATTCAGCAATATGTTCAAAGATATTTTTCTGTATTGTTACAATTAGCCATCTATTGCAGATACAAGCACCCATGCCACAGTGCCTCAAGATTTATTGAACTGGACATAGTTGGCTCAAACTACAACCACCTCTTCATGCCTCCAGGAGTCTGGTTACAAAGCAACAGAACTGCAGGCCTGATTTAGAGTTTGGTGGATGATCTACACTGTCACAAATGTGAGAACTATCCTGTCCACCTTATTTCAAGTGCATAATATTCTATGGGAGTGTTAATATAGGAATACGATATCCGTTACATTTGTGATGAAGTAACCAATACAACACACTCTAAATTGGGCCATAAAAGAGTGAGAATGGAGACCGAAATTTAATGTAGCAGGAAAAGTTCACAGCTCTAGGGGGCACCTCTCAATATTATTTGCCAGTAGTCTATGCTGTTCATGAGCATAACAACGGACAATGGTTGTATGATGGAACCACACATGCGGCAACCACGCATGCCTGAGTTTACACGCATGCCTTTACCACGCATGCCTTTACAACAATTTTTCATTGTAAAGGCATGCCTAGTAAAGGCATCTGTGGGAACAGCATGCATGGATGTCGTATGCTACACCTCACCCTAAAAACAGAAGTGCCCCAACCCCCCACCTTTAAAAACTACCCCAATACCCCCCACCCACCCTGAGCCCTAAAACCGTCCTACCCCAAAAATAAAACCACCCAACCCCTAAAAACAAAATTACCCCGACCCCCCGCCTCCACTTCTAAAACCAGAAGTGCCCCGACCCACCACCTTTAAAAACTACCCTGATACCCCCACCCACCCTGAGCCCTAAAACCGTCCCCCACCCCAAAAATTAAACTTACCAAGCCATAAAAAACAAAATTACCCTGACCCCCCAAAAACCCAACCCCAACCTGCCCTGAATACAAAATTACGCCAACTCCCCACCCCGCTCCTAAAACTCTGACTCCCCCACCTGCCCTAAATACAAAATTACCCGACCCCCACCCTAAAAAAAAAAAACCTGCCCTGAATAAAAAATTACCCCAACCCTCATCCCGCCCCTAAAAACATGACCCCCCACCTGCCCTGAATACAAAATTACCGCCACCCTGCCCCTAAAAACCTGTCCCCCCACCCACCCTAAATACAAAATTACCCCAACCCCCACCCATAAAAACCCGGCTCGCTCTAAATACAAAATTACTCTGACCCTCCCACCCCCACCCCTAATAACCTGTCCTCAATACAAAATTACCCCAACCCCCCACCCCCGCCCCTAAAAACCTGACGCCCCCCACCCGCCCTAAAAAAATTATTACTCTAACCCCCAATACAAAATTACCCTGACCCCCCACCTTGCCCCTAAAATCCCCCCAAAATACAAAATTACCCCGACCTCCCCCCTAAAAACCCAACCTCCCACCCCCAAAAACAAAATAAGCCCATCCCCCCCACAAAAAACCATAGTACCGACCCACACCCCTTAAAAAAATAAAATAACCATCCCAACACCTTCACCCCCTACTCCCACCCCTAAAAACTACCCCCAACCCTGCCCCAGCCCCACTTACCTGACCACGTCCTCTCCCGATGGATCATCCTTTTTCTCTTCCTTAAACATGCATGTGCGTTGCTCAGCACAGGCGTGGTTAAGGCAGAGAAAAAAACCTGCGTTGTTCAGGCAAGCGTCATTCCACTTGCGTGAACAACACAGGCGGGGTTCTGAACGCGTTGTTCTGGATCTTTCCAACGCACAACTGACCATGCAACCTGAGGGAACTTGTTAACTCTCCTACTGAATCTCTGACATGAAGTCCTCTAGTATTCTGTAGATGAAACAGGAGAGTCAAAGCTGGAAAGATTATTTGTTTGGTACAAATAGGATCTGTTGGGGCCAAACCTCAACGCTAGAAACTGACATGAGATTGCAGGTCAGACAGACATCATCAAGTAGGATTCAGCACTGCGATGGACATGGACACTTCTTACAGAGGAATGTATGGCTGCACCATTTATGCATAAAACACTCAACGCATTTAAGAGACAACATGAAAAGAACAGTTTGTCACGTTACATAATCAACAAAACAATGGGCACAATAGCCACTTTCAGAAGGGAGACAGAAAACCAGGAATTATGGATAGGTAAAAGATGTGGTGTACCTAAGAAGAATAGGAGACATCTGGATGCTTACCCTTTAATAACATATTTATAGTATTTGTTAAAGAAAACCAATTTCTTAGTTACAATAGTTGTGGCCCACAAGAACCTCTCTCATGTGTGACTTAGTACTATGACAAATATGTCTTTCTTTGTCCTTTGCCCCCCTTAGTTAGATTATATCAGTACATCATTGACAGATATATGTATGAGGCGAAAATTGTGTCCTACATATTGTATTGCAGCAATCAGGAAATATTTTTGCACTTAAAATTACCACACAATATTTATGCAAGACAATATTTAGTCCACAGTATTCTGGTAGCTTACCAATGGGCTTCATCCATGCCCTATGTAGCTCTGCTTCATTCATCTGCTGAACTGTTTTCAAGTATAGAGTTTCTGTAGTGTTCTAGCTCCCACACTGTGTAGTAGAAAACTCTATGAAATAACTATTAGAATGTATTGGAATACAATCTATTTGTTTCTATAAGGGTTCTTATTAGGGAATGGGAGAGGATGCAAGGCAGAAAGAACAACAGCAAAACCCACATGTAAAGTGGATAATGGTATAGCCAACAGACAGGTATGGTCCTCCCTCCCTGAGGACCATCAGCACTCCAAAGTTCCTGTGCAAGCTTCCTTCAAAAGAAGAGGCAGTCAAGTCCATAATAATAATCTGACAGAAAGTAAGAGCCATCTCGTGCATTGTCGGACTAGACAAACTTTTCCTAGAACTCATATTTACAAAGTCAACCCCAGATTGGTGATGCAGTGGTGCTTTGGAGAACAGAAATGTCAGAAGCATACTTGTTTCATGATATTATGTTCTTGATTGGAGCAGCATTTCGGCAAAGGTGACCTACCTTTGAATGAGAAAGTTCATTTAGGAGAGTGTCATTGAGGCAAATAGCTGCATTTTAATGCAAGACCTTTCTCCCTCTGAGTGTGATTTCTAGTACCGAAGGCAAGAGCAGGCAAGAAGCTGAGGTCTTCACCAAACAGAATTGGCAGCAGGCTTCTTCCCTCAATCAACTCTCTCCCATTGATAGAAAGCCTGTTTGAAGAGGAATAGCCATCAGTGAAGGGGCCAGAGAAGAGATCTTGGCCACTGTAGGCATCTATTATCAGAGTTCTCTGTTTATGTCCTTTTTAGGTTGAGCATAGCAGTGCACAAGTGCTACTTTTCCAACGTGTTGGTATCTATTTGGGCTTTTAAGCAGACCCACCTCACGCCCATCACTATCACTCGTTTGTGGACTTGCCTTTTAATATACCGTTGATTTTATTTGTGAAAAGCATGCATACGTCATGCTTTTTGCGGTATTTTGCCCTCCTCGATAGCACCGGTCAACTGCTGAAAACATACGCAGCTCCATGTTCTCAGCATGGTTTCTGGATTACTTTTTCTTTTTATCTCCTACACAGCATGATCACGCTCAGCAGTATTGGAGCTATTAGCAAGCAGACCAGCTAATTTCCATTGTTTATTCCTGGTTTTTGTTGTTTCTGGCACAGATGAACATAAATGCATTTCTAAAAGCACATGATTGCTCATGTGTCTTCGCTCTTGTTTGTTGTTGTATTTACATTGTTTTAGATAGTGTTTGTTTTTTTGTTTATGTCACAGTTGTTTTTTTGTGTCGCAGTTGTGTGTACATTTATTTAAGAAAACAACTTTTTATATGTTTATATGGTGAACGGAGCTGCGTAGTGACAAATTAAGCAGATAAACACACAAAAGGTTGCTTTTAAAAATACATTGACGCTGAACGTGACATCAAACAAAATATAATGTTATATTGTAGCAACTGTAATAAAGGCGATAATGTAGCATTGCTTTCTTTTGTATTTGCCTTTGTACACAAAAGAAAGCTCTGCTACATTATAGCGCTTTATGCACTTTTCACTTGTGCAACCATCTGGTATAAAACCACTGTTTTTATCCAACAACATAAGTGCACACCATAGACGAGTACATATTACAAAGACAATCTAAAAAAAAGTGCTACTATATTATAGCGCTTTCTTACAGTTGTACACTATAAAATTATAATAGAACATGTAGCAACTGTAATAAAGTGCTATAATGTAGCAGCACTTTCTTTTGAGGTTACATTTGAACATGTACTTCTCCATGTTTTACACTCACGTTGCTGAATATAAACACTGGTTTTGTCCAGGTGAAAGCTCAAGTAATAAGGCGCTTCATGTTGCAGTGATGTTTAAATAAATTTTAAACAACAAATGTTTGTGTGTTTATATAGAAACTGAAGCTGCATGGTGAGAAAATAAGCAGATACACAGATAAAATGTTGCTTTTAAAAATACATTCATGCGGAACGTGACATCAAACAAAATATGATGTTATATTGTAGCAACCATAATAAATCGTTATAATGTAGCAACACTTTCTTTTCAGATTGGATTTCTACGTGCAAGAAATCGTTGCAACATTATAGCGCTTTATGGTCTGTTGGGCTGGCATTTTGTTGCAGCATAGTTAGTTTTCCAGTTGGTGAGTAATTTGTGATAGTTGTACGGTATAGCTTGATGTGCCATGTCATACTCTTGTGAATAGAAGCAGTTTGTTTTACATAACATAAGTAAACATGCATAACTGAAATGCACTGACGCAACCTTTAAAATAAAACAAAAAGCAGCAACAAAGTTTTTAGTCATTATCGAAAAGGTGAACGTTGCCTTTACGGTAGCTTTACACCACAAGGTTATAGTAATGCAATCACATTTTTTTTTAAAGAAACAAGGGTGCACCAAGGAGTCTGGGCTGGTGTGAAAGCTTTGACTAGTACTCCACGTGCTTTAAGAGGAGACAGGATGGTACAAGGAGCTGTGGGAATCTTCCTATGCAGTTGTTTAGGGCACATCACTAAGGGGGTTATTCTAACTTTGGAGGAGTGTTAATCCGTCCCAAAAGTGACGGTAAAGTGACGGATATACCACCAGCCGTATTACGAGTTCCATAGGATATAATGGACTCGTAATACGTCTGGTGGTAAATCCGTCACTTTTCCATCACTTTTGGGACGGATTAACACCTCCTCCAAAGTTAGAATAACCCCCTAAATGTGTTTTCAACATGTGGTGCTGTACTAAATATAAGGATCTTTACTACAGGGTTCACTTTATCTTTATTATACTGTTCTGTTTCCTGTCAGATCACAAGGAGGCCATGTTTTGCACTCACGTTGCTGAATAAAAACACTGTTATTTTTCCAGGTGGTAGCACACGTAATAAAGCACTACATATTGCGGTTGTGTGTAAATGTATTTAAAAAAAAAACTTTTGAGTGTTTATAGGGTAACCGGAGCTGCGTTGTGACAAAATAGGCAGATAAACACATAAAAGGTTGTTTTTAAATATACATATATGAGGAACGTGATATCAAACAAAATATAACGTTATGTTATAGCAACCATAATAAAGCGCTATAATGTAGCAGCGCTTTCTTTTATGATTGCCTTTGTACATGCAGGAAAGCGCTTCTATGTTATAGCTCTTTAGGCGCTTTATCACTTTTGCTGCAGATAGAGGAAGAAGGTAAAAGGAAATGCTTTATATGCAGGGCCACTGGAGTTATGTGGCAGGAAAGGACTAAATTATGAGGCAGGGTTGACCAATTTATGTGGCAAGAGAAATCCATTTAGGCACTTACAACTATTGCATTGCAAATGCTTGTTTCAACTTCTGGTCTCATTTTTTTCATCTGCCTGACATCTCTCCCCCACCATTTTGCACTTCAGGACTCTACTCTTTACATTTACAGTTTATATTACAATAATAATTTATATTAGATCTCGCTCACAATCTGCATCTACTTTTTCCACTCGTCCCTCGTCTCTCACCACCTCTCCTTCTTCTCAACACTGTGCAGCTATGGGCTTGATTGCGGTCTTGAAAACAAGGCTTTATATTTATAGTTTTTAATGCTTTTGGAAAATACACATCACGTTTAAACTAGTAAACAGATTTCAATACGTAAAAAGATCAAGTTCTCGTGTTGGAAACTGAGGAATAGTTTTTCTAGAATCCTAAGTGCATTCCAAAGGCTATCACACTTTATTATGACAATGTCTAAGTGGTAATACACGGGGTGGCTAAAGCAAGCATTTTAATTAGTGAATAAGAGTTTCTGACGAGCAAGGGAGGACATTTGTTTATGGAAACATAGGCCTGAGTCTAAGAGGAGAAAACAACAGTACACTACAGCAAATGACAATATAAAAAAATTCAAGTGGTATTCTAAGTGAGGGTTGTTGCGGATACAAAATGAAATATTTTGTGGGTTCTGCATAGACGAAATTAAGGGTCATAATCATTGGTTAATTTGTAAAACTAACAAGTGCAGGTGTCCAACATTTTTTAGGAGCCTGACACTGGTGATGCTGAAGACCTGGGTTGCCAAAACAAAACTGCCTAGCTCTGGTTTCTTTCAAGTGTCTTTCTTCCAACAGTTTACAGTTTCCGTGTAGAGTTCTGTTTTTAATCCCTGTTTTCTCCCATTGTCACTCATTTCGAACCTTTTTAAGTTTCACCTGCACAGCGCTTGCACTGTGCTTGTGAAATCTATTGTATTAAATACATCTCTAACAGGGGCTCACATCCCATCTCCTCTTGCTTTTCTTGCTTTTATTGGGGCCTGTGCGTGCCACTTACTTTTCCTCTGTTTCTATTGGCTGGCACACTATTTTCTTGCATTAATCAATGTTTTTTTTATAAGTGTGCTTCCCTTATCAGTTTCCCTGCCCAGAGTAGTGTTTTCATGCACTTTGTGGGACTTTTTTAGGATGAGCCTAGGCAGCGCTTGTGCTGTCTCCAAGATCTGCAAGTAGTGCTTGTTAACTTCTTTCAAACTAATGTTTTGCCTCTGCAGCTCTGCCCGATTACCAAAGGGATCAGCCGCTGCTCAGAACGGGTGTGCTTGGGTCAGTTTCATGCCCCGATCCGTAACTCACTACCCGTGGGGCGCAAGCTGGGACCTTCTTGCCGGCTCCCGTGTTCTTTGTGCACTTTCCGGTACCCCCAGCCACCATCCATGTGCCAGCCTCGCAGAGCAGTGATGGGCAGCTGCTGCGTCCTGATTTTGTTTCCATTCTCAACGCGCTGTCGTATGACGGCTCAACGTCCGATCTGCCCTTCGATCTTTCACATCGAGCTTAGGAGAGCGACTCTGCTGCGAGCCGTCTGTCTCCTGTGACGCTGCGCCAGTGCCTGCTCCCACCGGCTGAGGCCCGTGTTCCTGCTCCCACCGGCTGAGGCCCGTGTTCCACTTCCAATTGGGGAAAAATGCATTTTTTGTCCAATCACCTCACTCTGCTTACCAGTTTAGATACTACCAGGGGAATTCTGTGTCATTTTCATATGAATGAGTCTGGAAACTGTTAATTACCAAAGCAATTTTGTTTTCGAAGAAGCCTTCAGAGAAAAAAAATAGACTGCAAGACTATGGGCCTCATGGGCCGCGGGCAACGGAAGCACCGCCAACAGGCTGGCGGTGCTTCATTGCCCATTCTGACCGCGGCGGTAAAGCCACGGTCAGAAAAGGGGATCCGACGGTTTCCCGACGGATTTCCCCTGGCTGGGCTGAACCTCCATGGCGGCGCTGCAAGCAGCGCCGCCATGGGGATTCCGACCCCCTTCCCGCCAGCCTGTTTCTGGCGGTTTTTACCGCCAGGAACAGGATGGCGGGAACGGGTGTCGTGGGGCCCCTGGGGGCCCCTGCAATGCCCATGCCACTGGCATGGGCATTGCAGGGGCCCCCTAACAGGGCCCCAGCATGATTTTCACTGTCTGCATAGCAGACATTGAAAATCGAGACGGGTGCTACTGCACCCGTCGCACACCTGCAACACCGCGGGCTCCATTCGGAGCTGGCTTCTGTGTTGCAGGCCCTTTCCCGCTGGGCCGGCGGGCGCTCCCTTGGCGGGCGCCCGCCGGCCCAGCGGGAAAGTCAGAATGGCCCCCGCGGTCTTTTGACCGCGGGGCAGCTATTTGGCGGTTCCCGCCAGGCGGGCGGCGATCGCCGCCCGCCCGGGTCAGAATGACCCTCTATATATATTAGTCCTTTGTGTTATTTTTTTTTTTTGTGGACGGTGCATGCTCTAAAATGAATTTGGCTGATAGTAATACGTGACAGGTGTTAGTTTTGTGAAGATAAGTAATACTCAATTCTTTGACTTCAAAAAATGAAACCAAAGTTGGTCTCATTTTGTTTTAACCCATTGACTTTGCGGGTTACACAGAGGCTTTCACAGCGGGTGCTGTCCCCCCTTTGGAAGGAACTGGTGTGGGAGGGAAGAAGTGTACCCAGATGGCTCACACACAGGAACTAAGGGCAGTGACCCTGATTTGTGGAAAAGTAAATGAAGAAAATAATGGTGGAGTCCCTCACACTCCTCGGTGCATTTAGCTTTGCTCAAACAATAGCTTAACATCTCTGCTGGGTTTCAGACACAAGGCAACATTAAATTCCCTGATGTGATGATCATTTTCCAACACATTATAACTTGTAACATTGTAAATGGCAAACTTAATAATCATTCAAGACACAGCAAACTCGCAATGTGACGTCCGTGGGTGGAGATGTGTTGCACAGCGGTGGTTTCCAGGAGCTGCAGTGGCAATGTGATGTTCTGCGTCAGAATGCGTCACACAGCAGCAGTTCATGACAGGCTGCAAGTTGTCATGTGAAGTCCTGAATCAGGGATGTGTCACACTGTGGCGATTTGTAGTCTTGCAAGGTGATGCATACGCTGTGTCGGTTCTGCTGGGACCACAGAAGAGCTGGCAGAGCACCTTCAGGCCGACTTCCCAGGGTCCAGTTCTGAGATGGCACCACTTGGGGGGGACAGTATTCACAGCTTGCAGAGTCAAGATCCTGGGATCAAGGTTGTTGTTGCCTGTTATGTCAATGAGTCTGTGATCAGGAAGCCAGTTAACTGGCTCTTGGAGTCAATCTCGTGGTCCTGAGTTCAAGATGTAGATCCAGTCCTTCACTCAGGCAGCAGGCAACAGGTATGAGGGCATCAGGCAACAGAGTACCAGTCCTTCTTGCAGAGAAGAACAGCAGTCCTTCTGAATCTTCCACAGGTGTAGAGGTGACTGAAGAGTTGGATCTGAGGGTCCAATATTTATACCAGGTGCCCACTTTTGTCGTGAATGATTCTCGCCTCTCAGCAAGACTGCTGGATTAGGGGCAGCAGCCCTTCTGCTCATAGGTGACTGAATCATTCCTACGCCAGTTAGAAGCTGTCAACCCAAACCTCCCATCTCTCTAGAAGCACCTCACCCAAACACTAAGTAGTAAAGGTGATTCCTGGCAGCCTAGCACATGGACTCAGGATACTTCTCAGGGAAGCTGTGGTGTAGCAAATCTTACCCCTTTTCACTCATTATAAGTCTCTTACACACGCAGGCAATGAGGAACATTCAGGAACGTTCTCAAAATATTTATTGAAAGGACTGTAAATGTGATAAAATGCATGTGTTGCAATGATTATGACAATGAGAAATAACAGAAACAGAATGATGAGGATAAAAGTGGCAAATATGAAAAACCCCAACATATTGCTATAACATGAGACATGTAATTCCTAGTAATAAGGCCTAAACCCTATGCTAAAGCAAGAGCTGGGCATGATAAGTCTAATCTGCGAGTACAGTCTCCATGAGAAACGCCACCAAACTCAGTTACCTTGGGATGAGATTGGCCCCTCAGTCTCCGAATCAGGAATCATAAAGACACAAGACTGTGATTCGCTGCAAAGCAGCTTGGAGTCTAGATGGTGTATCCTGGTGGAACCCCAGTAACGACCTTGGTCTTGTGAAGTGTTTTTATAGAGCACATGTTATTGTTTGTGCAGGAATCCTGACACAAGAATGTACCTAAACATTAGATTGTGTGTCCAAACTTGTGGCGACAAATACATAACAAATACCTAACATGTTCGCACTCTGTTCTTGTCAACGTAAAGCAAAAAGGAGCATGATGACATTACCCATGTACATCACTGATAATGACGCTTTTTCCTAATGATACTGATTAGGAAAATTAGAACATTTCTCTAAAATGTACACAACTGCAAGCAGTGCTAAAAGGAAATAAATAATTAAATGGAATAAAACAGAGCATAATAAATAGGTCAAAGATGACTAGGTAAAAAGGGCAACAGGTCCGAAAGCTAAAAGCTAAGCTAACGCCTGTGCCCAGGCAGGGAACTAAAAATGGACCCACAACACTTTGAAGTAGGAGAACGTTCTGGTAGTTTCACCGCCCATAGGTGCTTGGAATTTCCTGCCTCCCTGCCCTGGCCCCTGCTTGTCTGGGGTCACAAAAGACTAGTGTCAAACCCTTTGTGAGTGTGCTCAGGTAGAGCATTTGAAATGTGGAAGTGTGGTAGGTGACAGCTCCTCCACCTCGTCAAGTCACAGATGGCCCATCCTGCCAACATCTATGCTCCTTTGTCTCACTGTAAGGGCGCAATACACAAAGACCAACTTCCAACTACACCTAGTCATGTGGCCCAGGACACAGAAAGCAGAACCCAAATGGTTAGTATAAGAAAATGTCAACTTTCTAAAAGTAGCATTTTCAGACTTGTGACTAAAATCCAATTTTACCATTAAAGAGTGTTTTACATTACAATTCTTTAAACAACAAACTCGAAAGTCCTACCTGTTCCCAAGTTATCACTTAATAAATGTAATAGGTTAACCCAATGTTATCTTTTGAGAAAGATAGGCCTTACAGTAATGAAAAGCAAATTTATGAGTTTTTCACCACCAGAACATGTGAAACTTAAAAGTACATGTCCAACTTTTTAAATACACTACACCCTGCACTATGGACTGTTTAGGGCCTACCCTATGGGTGACCTATATGTGTTAAAAAGAAAGGTTTAGAGGCCTTGCAGAAGGTGTATTTTGCTAGGTGGAAATAGCACTTTAAAACTGCCCACACATGCTGCAATTCCAGGGCTGAGACATGTTTAAAAAGTGGGTGCTGCAGGCCCACTATTAGCATTCCATTTACAAGCCCTGGGTACATGTAGTAATTCTTTACCATAGACTTCCAAGTAAATTAATTGTTCACATTGGATATAAGCCGATTTTACCATGTTTGAAGTGAGAAACACAAGCACTTTAGCACTAATTTGCATTGGTAAAGTGTGCAGAGTCCTAAAACCCAAAAAATGGGTTCAGAAAGCAGGAGGGTGAAGGCAAACATTTGAGGATTACCCTGATGGTGGCCTCCAAGGATCAGCACACCACAATCACTTTGTATTTCAAAGTTGAAATATTTTTTCAGATAGCCCGATTTTCTTAAAGGAAACATGCTGCTTCAAAAAAAAAAATCAACGTTCAGAAACTTTGGTGATGGTTAGCAGTTACCACCCCAATGAGCATTAGTATCTTATCAATGGTTTACAACTGGATTTACAATCACAAAGCATTAATACATTTAGGCCCATATTTATACTTGTTTGTGCTGAATTAGCGTAATTTTTGTTGATGCTAATTCAGCACAAACTTAACTCCAGATTTATACTTTGGCGCTAGAAATGTCTTGCGGCAAAGTTATGGAGTTAACGTCATTTTCTGGATGTGAAAACCTACCTTGCGTCAATGAGATGCAAGGTAGGCGTTCCCGTCCAAAAACTGACAGTATGGCCATAGCGCCATATTTATCCCCGCGCTAAAATCTAGCACGGAAGTATGGGGGCCTTAAAAAATGGTTCTTAGCACCATTATTTAACGCCTGGGTCAAGGGAGGCGTTAGGGGACCTGTGTGCCTTTTTCCATGGTCAGAGACCATGAAAGAGCACACAGGTGCCCTTCCCTGGCCCCAGGGACACCCTCACCCACCCCCACCCCCACCCACACCAGGAAGACACCTAAGGATGGGGGGGACCCCATCCCAGGTAGGTAGAGGTGAGTATTTCTTTTTTTTCGAAGTGCTATGGGGGGCCTACCTTGGCCCCCCCTACATGGCACTGTGGCCAATGGCCATCCCCAGGGGTCATTGGTCCTATGGGCATGGCCACTGGGCTGGGGGGCATGACTCCTGGCATTTATTTTGCCTCTGCCCATATTAGCGTCATCCTCTGACGCAAAACTCCCTGTTCCCCCTACGCCTCCCCCACGTGGCTAGCGTCCTTTTCTATGACACTAGCTAGCCTCGCCTTACTGCCGGGTAGCGTCATACCATAAATATGTTGCCGGGCCGGCGTTTTGGTATGGCGCTAGCCAGCGGTAAACCTTTTGAAGCGGAACTGAGCGCAGTTCAGCATCAAAAAGTATAAATACGGGCCTTAGTACCAAATCACAGCTTGGAACGGACTCTCAAAATACACCCCTTCCAAACTGCGATTTAGTAACCATTTCCATACTCATTTTCAGAATCGGTGAAATTATACAGAATCGTAAAATGGGTCTAGTACAAAGAAAATAACTTTTTAGCAGTCATAAACGCTTTGATTTAGCGAATCAGAACGTTTGTGATGGCTATAAAGTTTAGTACATTTGGCCCCAAGTTCCCCCAATACCTTTATGTAAACAGAGCATTAACATCTGCTCACATGTGTCCCCTGCACAGGAACCTGAACAATAAACCCAGAGGTTACTCATTGAATTTTCTTCCTTCAAATGACTTCTTATCTGTTTGTTTTTCGTCTGCTTGGATATTATTCTTAGCACATCATTCTGGCATCTGACAAGGTGTTACGTTTTCAGGCTAAGCTGCTCCCTTCATTTTAACATATACAGCTGTCTCCTTTCTGAAATTTTTTATAATCTCTGCACTGACCCATTCAGATCCAGACACATTTAAAAGCGCTTTGATCTTCATTTCAAAGCTTACTCTGATTAAAATGGGAGCCCTCGGCGTGACCCATTCTGCTGAGATAATGTGTACATTGCCTGTCGAATGCATCCTAACTCCAAGGTAAACACTGCAGGAGAAATAATCCAACTGCAGCCTTGAAGTAGTCAGTAGACTCATTAAAACACACTGACTTGATAACCGTGTGCAATAAATTCCATGAACATATGGCAGAATACATTTTTTTTAAACTAAAATAAAACCTGTCATGATAGAAATCGAGAGAGCCAACCAATTAACGCCAGCCTCTTGATTTCGTTGAGTCAGTGCAGTATTGACAATTTGACACCCAAAGGACACTGTCTTCATATGCATAATGCTTTGTTTGCTTGTTTACCTTTCTTTTAAGTTCACACCTACAGACAGCTGTATGTTGTAGAAGACATGGTGTGAATAGTACAATTCCTAGAGGGATTTTGGGAAAGCCCTTTGCTGATAATTTGATGGATTTCCTGTCCATGTTTTCCAAAACAAAACACAAGAGCAGAGAGTCAAATGCAAGGAGCATTTTACTATCACCCTGGTTTCTTTGGCTTGTATGTATCCTTCCACTCCTGACATGAGACCTTGATTTGTAGTGCATATGAGGAAATATTTTCTCTCCCTTTTGGCCAGCTCCCACTACTCCCAAACAGCTCTCCATAGGACTGTCCCTACTTACTCCCCTTGTGATCTTCAAGATCTACTGCTGTGTTAATGTCAAACAGTTCAGCAACTTTAGTGTTGTATGTTTGCCATTAGGGGGCCTCCCCAGGGCAGGCATAATGAAGAGGGATATCTTTATTTCTCCTTGTTTTTCCTCTTTGTATGTGTGCTGCATCATGAAGCACACATACAAAGAGGAAAACATATCTATGGATTGTTTCTGTGTAAGTAGGTTCCCCTTCCTGCACTTAAACAATCCTGCTGACAACACAGGCCCCTTGTACCATGGTACAGGGCTGCCTGCATTGGAGCTAGGCTGAAGGGGGAAAGGACAGGAATCCACCGAATTGGATAAATACGGTGCATTCCTTCCCTTTCACTTTCATGTAGGGCAATGCAGCAAGGTGAATTGCTGCGCTGTACTACCAAAATCCCCATTAATGAGGGCATAAGTGTTTTGTCTGCCTCAAACTTGCCATTGTTTCACACTTCAATGCCTTGTCTGGGGTTGTAAGCGCTATATAAAAACATTTACAATTACATAAATAAAGGCTATTTAAACACCAGCCCATCACAATGACCTGCCCCATGGTGCATTAGGTGTGGCTCCTGTCTTCCCAGCTGCAGTATTGTGTCTTTCCACATTTAGGGAGAGATTTATGGAAAGTGGTTCTGCACCGAGTGCAGCGCCTCTTTCCGTGCGCCCCTCATCACCCCCCTACTGCCACCATGTGTGTGCCGTATTTAAAATACAGTGCACCATGGCACAGGGTTGGGGGCAATAGTGTAGTTTCTCATGATGCTATTGATGTACTCTGCAGTAGAGCCAAAATATTGGCGCTACTCCTGCATAGGGCCCCATTCTAAAGAATGGAAGCCACTTTTAATGCCTGCTCTTGAGCAGGCATTAAAAGTGCCACAAAAAATGGCGCAAGGAAATCTCAAATATTTCCTTACACCATTTTTCCAATTCCCCTAATGGGGGTGTGACGGGACGGACTGGGTCGGCCCGCACAATTCCCCTACTGTTGCTGGCGCTACACATGATGATCCGGAAGTCGTCGGACTTCTCACCAATCCGGGCGCTATACGTAGGTCACGGCGGGAAGATGGAAGTTCAAAAAGCCCAGCATTGGGTTTTCAAGGAGAGGAGGCGAACAAGGAGGAAGTCGGAGGAGTGGGCGAGGACGCGAGCGGAAGAACCGGAGAAACCAAGGAGCTGTATGTCCCAATCGAGGACGGGAAAACCAGGGAGACCAAGGAGCCATACGTCCCAAACGGGGACGGGAGGAGTGAAGAGACCAGGACGTCGTTTGTCCCAATCGGGGTCAGGAGGACCGGACTCCGGGAAGCGGAATGCGGCAGCCCGCCACGCTTCTGGAGAAGCGTGGCGTATTCAGGTGCGTGGAAGTGGCCTGGGCAGGTATAGGGAGGATGGGTGGGGGAACAATAAAAAGGGATTGAAGGGGACCGCACTAAGAGTGGAAAACACATGGGGAAGGTGAGGGGATTACAAAAAAAGGGGTGTGAACATGGTAACAAGGATTGCAGTACCGAATGGAGAATGATAATGAGAAGTAACTAAAAAATTGCGATAGAAAGACAAAGAAGAGAACACTAAGGTGAAAAGAAAAGAAGACAGAGAGACAAAGTAAAGGCAACCTCCTAACAGAGAGGGAAAGGACAGGAGAGGTGCAGATAGAGAGAGAGAGAGAGAGAGAGAGAGAGAGAGAGAGAGAGAGAGAGAGAGAGAGAGAGAGAGAGAAAGAAAGAAGGAAAAGAGACCAGAAAGAGACAACAGCTGAATAGGGAAAGCCAGAAACAGTGAACCAAGGGGGAAATCATAAGCACTTACCGAGACTATTCTTCTTCTCTCCACATGTGCTTCCCTTAGCGCCTTGAGACCCGCACGGGTGAGTAGCGCACTTTATAAATATTAATGATTTGATTTGATTTTGATTTGAAGGAACAGAAAGAAAACAAGGAAAAGACTGTGAACCTGGACAATACACACGGATACTGAAAGAACATCAAAAGAAAGCCATCCATTGCAAACTATCACTATATTCAACCAATAAAATAACCCTTACCTGTGTACCAGACGATTCTTGCGTAGTCATTCGCGCCAACCCTGCAACAGGGGGAACACCCCCTTTGCACACATTATGCCTGGTGCAGACATAATGTAACGCAAAAGGTTACAGAGTGGCGCAATGCATGCATTGCGCCACTATGTAAATACGGAGCAGGGATTTTGGCCTCCTTAGGCCACAATAACGTAAAAAATAATGATGTTAATGTGGCACAAGGTTACGCTAGGGCATTATAAATATGCTCCTCAGAGCATCCAGCAGAGAGTACGCCATATAGAGCACAAACTCTTGTGAAGCTGCAAACACAGTCATTGCTTTTGTCTTACAATCCTCGCATACATCGCTGTGTCCAACAACTGCTGAGCCATAAAGCAATGAACAACTGATAAATTCACCCATGAAAATGTACTCCAGCAAAGAACAATTTATCATTTAAGGCACAATTCTAAAGAATGAAACAGTTTTGTTCCCAAGCCATAGACACAACACATGCATTATCAAGTCTTTAAATATAATCATCGGACAGTACCCATGGGTTGTCATCAATATTTATACAATTAAATCTGAATTGTATATTTTCCAGGGGCTCAATGTGTGCCTTACCAACAGACTGTACTTTCCCAGCTGCATATGCATGGCTTGAGATATGCAAGTCCCTGGCCAGGAATGTATGTTTTAGGGGCATGGTACCAAATGAAAACCACAACATAAAACGGTGGCTCAGGCGTGAAGCAGTTAACTGGGCTGGTTCTACTGTCATTTGCGTAGAAGACATGAGTGAGTCAAGGACACAGCATATTTTAGTATTTCTTGCTTACTAGATGCATCCTACTCCAAAGAAAATGTTAAAGTGTTAGTGGCAAAGATGCAAAAGGAATGCATGGAGCATTGATCAAAACTGGACAGAATTTTACAGGGACTAAGCTGAGGTTGCCACTCTCTTCCCCCCATAATTCATGAGAAAAGGGGTATTTCAAAGTGTAGTATATTGCATTTTTTAGGAACGGAACCTTTCTGGCTCCCAGCGAACACCGTATCAGTGTGACGTAATCGCTAGAACAGAATGTAATGAAAGCTTGGTTTAGAATGTTGGAGTTCACAGGAACACACAGAGGAATAAAGACGTGTGATTTACATCTCTGCTTGTGGCGTACTCATTGGTGGGTACTTAGGCTGGGGAGGATGCTACAACTGGCAACGAGATAGGGGATATGTTAGACCGTGCATCTTTGGTGCGGCCTCCCCTGTCTTTTTTGCCTCTGCTTCCTATGTTTTTAATGTGTGCTGAACTCCAGTTTTGCTGTTTTTGGTACCCCGGCCACTTTACCTCTGCTAACCAAGTGCAAGTGCTCCCTGTGTAAATTGTATGTGCAATTGGCTTTTCCATGATTGGCATATTTGATTTACTAGTAAGTCCCTATTAAAGTACACTAGAGGTGCCCAGGGCCTGTAAATCAAATGTTACCAGAGGGCCTGCAGTTCTGGTTGTGCCACCCACATGGGTAGCCCTGTAAATACGGCTCAGACTTGCCACTGCAGTGTCTGTGTGTGCAGTTTTAAACTGCCAGTTCGACCTGGCAAGTGTACCCACATGCCAGGCCCAAACCATCCCTTTTTATACATGGAAGGCACCCCTAAGGTAGGCCCCAGGTAGCCCATCGTCAATGTGCAGTGTATGTTAAAGGTGGGACATGCACTGGTGTGTTTTACATGTCCTTGCAATGAAATACTGCCAAATTCTGTTTTCACTGTTGCAAGGCCTATCTCGCTCATAAGTTAACATGGGGGCTGCCTTTAAATATCTATTAAGCACAGTTTCCCTTTTGGAGCAGATAGAGATGGTGAGTTTGGTGTCTCTGAACTCACCATTTAAAAATACAACTTTTGGTAAAGTTGGTTTTTAAATTGTCAATTTGAAAATGCCACTTTTAGAAAGTGGGCATTTTCTTGCTTAAACCATTCTGTGACTCTGCCTGCTTCTGTATTCCTTGTCTGGGTCAGACTGATGGGCTGTTTGTGAATGTCCTCTAGACAGTGACACAAAGGGAGCTGGGGTGTAGCCTGCATAGTCTAATGGGCCATCTTGGCTGGAGTGGAGGTAGAAGTGGTCACTTACACTTGAATGGGCTGTGCCTGCCCTCACATAATGCAGTCTCCCACCCTCTAGTGTGAATCTGGAGCCAGGCCTGCATAAGGCACAATCTTGTGGACAACAGAGACTTTCCTTTGAAGTTTGTCTACTCCAAAGGCAGAAAGGGGTAAAAGTAGAGGACTCAAAACCCCAGATTTTCAGATTACTTCTGGAACTAAGAGGAACTTCTGCCAAGGAGAAATGCTGAAGAGCTGGAGGAGGAATACTGCCCCTTTTCCTGTGACTGTGCTTTGATGGGTTGGCCTTCAGTTGCTGCTTCTGCCTAAAAAAAGACAAGGACTAGACTTTGTGGTATATTCTTGCTTGTGAAGAATCTCCAAGGGCTTTCACTGAGCTTGCCTCCTGTTTTGAAGTCTCAGGGCCATCAAATAATTCCCCTGCCAGCATCTGGACTCTCTGCTGAGACTCCTGCCCTGCCAAGCGGTGCCCTAGACAGTCACTTGGCCCTTGAAAGGTGAAGCTGGTAGAACAAGGACTGAATTCCACGCACAGGATGCCGTATGAGAAAAGTTTTGAATCACCACCTGCAGTGCAGCTATAAAAATGCCACACCACTCATGGGTGAAATCGGTGCTCCACCTGCATCGCGGATGGGAAATCAACCCCTCACTTGCATTGCAGCTGGAGAAACGATGCAACACCCACTTGCAGGTGCTAAAAATGATGCAAACCCCACGCAGTGCAGTTTTTCATCACTGTGGGGCCGGATTTCACACGAATCATCACTGGGAGTAAAAATCATTGTGAACCTGCGCAGACCCGAGGTGCCCCGTCCAGAAATCGACACATCGCTCCCTGGCGGGAGTGAAAAACAATGCATCACTGACTTTTTTGATGCACGCTCACCCCGCTGCTTTATTTTAGTTCCCATTGTTTTCTGTGGGGTAAGACTCTCGCATTTGAAGAGAAAGAAAGCTTCACTAAGAAGTATACACATTGCTGGTCAAGAAGCTATGACAAAGTGTTAGACTTTTCATCCTTGGCGTGGTCTCCCTTAACTTTATGTCTCTGTTCCCCAGGTTATTGATGTGTGCTGGACTCTGATTTTGCAGTTTTTATTACTCTGGGCACTTTACCACTGCTAACCAGTGCTAAAGTGCAAGTGCTCCTGTTTAAAATGTGTATGTAATTGGTTCTCCATGATTGGCATATTTGTTTTACTGTTAAATCCCTAGTAAAGTGCACTAGAGGTGCCCAGGGCCTGTAAATCAAATGTTACTAGTGGGCCTGCAGCACTGGTTGTGCCACCCACACAAGTAACCCTGTAATCATGTCTCAGACCTGCCACTGCAGTGTCTGTGTGTATATTTTTACACTGTAAATTCGACGTGGCAAGTGAACCCACTTGCCAGGCCTAAACCTTCCCTTTTCTTACATGTAAGGCACCCCTAAGGTAGGCCTTAGGTAGCCCCAAGGGAAGGGTGCAGTGTATGGATAAGGTAGGACATATAGTAATGTGGTTTATATGTCCTGACAGTGAAATAATGCCAATTTCGTTGTTCACTGTTGCAAGGCCTGTCTCTCTCATAGGATAATATGGGGGCTACCTTTAAATATGATTAAAGTGTAGATTCCCCTAGAGAGTAGATGGACATGTGGAGTTTGGGGTCCCTGAACTCACAATTTAAAAATACATCTTTTAGGAAAGTTGGTTTTGAGATTGTGTGTTTGAAAATGACACTTTTAGAAAGTGAGCATTTTCTTGCTTAAACCATTCTGTGACTCTGCCTTGTTTGTGGATTTCCTGTCTGGGTCAGTTTGACAGTTGGGTTGTTTTTCACCTCACACTAGACAGTGACACAAAGGGAGCTGGGGTGTAGCCTGCATTTCCTAATTAGCCATCTCTGCTAGGAGGGAGGGGTGGAGTGGTCACTCTCATCTGAAAGGACTGTGCCTGCCTCTGACAATGCAGACTCCAACCCACTGGTGTGTGTCTGAGGCCTTGCCTGGGCAAGGCAGGATTTCACAAGTAGGTGTGAGTCCCCTTTGAAGAAAGGTGACTTCAAAGACTAAAATGGGTATAAGAAGGGCACCCAAATCTTCAGACTTTAGAAACACTTCTGGAACCAAGAGGAACCTCTGCCTGGAGAAGAGCTGAATAGCTGAGGAAGAAGAGCTGCCCTGCCTGTGACTGTGCTTTGTGGAGCTATCCTGCAGTTGCTGCTTCTGCCAGAGTAAGAGGGCAAAGACTGGACTTTGTGTGCCTTCCATCTTGAGAAGAAATCTCCAAGGGCTTGATCTAGAGCTTGCCTCCTGTTGTTTGAAGTCTCAGGGACAGCAAAGACTTCTCTCTGCCAGCACCTGGAGTCTCTGGAGAGACTCCTACTCTGCCCTGTGGTGCTCATCCAGTTCCTGGGACCCTGAAAGGAGAAGCTGGCAGCCTAAAGACAAAAAAATCCACACACAGAGCGCCGTGTGGGGAAAAGATTGACGCAAATCCGATCTGCGGCTGAAAAAACGATGCGCCACCGGCTCCGCAGCTGAGAAACGACGCTCGCAGGAAACGCGACTGAAAAATCGTCGCACGGAGCAGGAGAAACGACGCACAGCATCGCTGACGGAGGCTGGGAGATCACAACCTGCGCTGCGGGATTTTCGGATCATCGTGCGCCTGGATTTTTGACTCAAGTACTGCGTGCAGAGTTATTTTTCACGCACACCCGCCCGTGCGGGGTTATTTTTGATGCACACCAGGTACATTTTCACTCTAGCAGCGCTAGTGTGTTTTTAAAACTACTTAAAGACTCTTTTTGATTTTTAATTTATAACGACTTGTGTATGGTGGATTTTTGGCGTTTTGGTCTTGTTTTGTTTAGATAAATATTTCCTATTTTTCTAAACTGGTGTTGTGTCATTTTGTAGTGTTTTCATTAAGTTACTGTGTGTTTTTGTACAAATACTTTACACCTAGCACTCTGAAGTTAAGCCTACTGTTCTGCCAAGCTACCAAGGGGTAAGCAGGGGTTAGCTGAGGGTGATTCTCTTTTACCCTGACTAGAGTGAGGGTCCTTGCTTGAACAGGGGGTAACCTGACTGTCAACCAAAAACCCCATTTCTAACACCAAGTATACTTAAAGGTACAGAGCTGCCATGACAAATAATGTTAGACATTGTATGGAGCATTAATGCTGAACTCTGATATAAACAGGTTTACAAAGTGCAGTAAAGGACACTCATAATGTATCACATAAGTTTGCAAATAATAGTGCTGGCTGAGAGAATAAGTAAAAAGGAGGCATGTTGCTATTGCACTTGGCTAGAGTCTTGACAATTGGAACATTACAACATCAGTATCATGTGAGGAGGCCCAAGAAGAAGAACTGATGTTGTGCTTACTGAGTTGTCCAATACCTGAAGCTGCACACCAGCAAAGCTGCCAGGTGGCGGCTGAAAACAATTCCAGAGGTCGCCACAAGGCTCTAATGGGGACCAAAAAGAGGTCAAATTCTGAAGACTGTTTTGGATAACCCAGATGCTGATTGATCTTCGGGCCTCAATGATAATGTAGGTTCTCAGGGACGGCCGACAGCATCTGAAGCCAGCCACTCCCATGAACAGTTACAATGCTGCCACCTTCCTGAATCCACCACAACCTCTTCATACTGCGAAAAAGCATAATATTGGTGATAAATGCACAGGTTGGACAAATACATTTGAAGATTTTATTGATGCACTTGAAGGGATTGACAACAGATTGATTATCAAGTATCTCAAAAAGCTTGCTGTGATAGTGCGAAAATAGTCATAAAGAAATTGCAGAGAACTCACAAAGAAGTCAAGTTCTGCCAGATTAAAAATACTGTGGCCCATATTTATACTTTTTGACGCTAAACTGCGCTAACGCAGTTTAGCGTCAAAAAATGTTGCGCCGTTTAACGCCATTCCGAAGCGCCATGCGGGCGCCGTATTTATGGAATGACGTTAGCCGGCGCAAGCAGACCGGCGCTGCCTGGTGTGCGTGGAAAAAAACCACGTAGACCAGGCAGCGCCGGCATAGGGGGAAAATGGCGCTAGGGCGTCTTAAAATGGCGCAAGTCGGGTTGACGCTAAAAAATCGTCTTAACCCGATTTGCGCCATTTTTTCGACGCCCAGACGCCATTTAAATGACAGGAGTCATGCCCCCTTGCCCAATGGCCATGCCCAGGGGACTTACGTCCCCTGGGCATGGTCATTGGGCATAGTGGCATGTAGGGGGGCACAAATAAGGCCCCCCTATGCCACCCAAAAAACATTGAAAAATATAAAAAATTATACTTACGTGAACTTACCTGAATGTCCCTGGGGTGGGTCCCTCCATCCTTGGGTGTCCTCCTGGGGTGGGCAGGGGTGGCAGGGGGAGTCCCTGGGGGCAGGTGAGGGCACCTGTGGGCTCATTTTGAGCCCACAGGCCCCTTAACTCCTACCCTGACCCAGGCGTTAAAAAGTGGCGCAAATGCGGGTTTTTTTGACCCGCCACCTCCCGGGCGTGATTTTTGCCCGGGAGTATAAATACGACGCATTTGCGTCGCCGTCATTTTTTTAGACGGGAACGCCTTCCTTGCATCTCATTAACGCAAGGAAGGCGTTCACGCTAAAAAATGACGCTCTTTGCCCATACTTTGGCGCTAGATGCGTCTAACGCCAAAGTATAAATATGGCGTTAGTTTTGCGCCGAATTTGCGTCGAAAAAAACGACGCTAATTCGGCGCAAACGGAGTATAAATACGGGCCTGTGAATCTCAACTTCAATGCAGTTCCAAACGAAGATTATGAACAATGGTCCACATTATGACATTGGCGGTATAAACCACCTACCTCCGCGGTGATGGCCGCCAACAGACCATCACCCCGGCTACCATCTGTCCGCCAAATTATGACCACAGACGGACTTCCACCACAGGAAGGGTGGAAATCGGGCCGTGGCCATACTGGCAGATGGTGGTAAGGTGGCGCTGCTACCACCAGCACAGCCACGCCAGTAGACCGCCGCCAGCTGTATCATGACAAATGATACAGTCTGGTGGTGTTCTGCTGGCGGGCAGCGTGGCTAGCAGTGCCCCGTCCCATTCCCTGACAAAAGACCACCTGGATGACGGTAAGTTGGGCTTCCGACAGGGGAAAGGGGTTGGGGGTGTTGTGTGTGTGTGGGGGGTTGTGTGCACGAATGTGTGAGTGTGTGCGTGAATGCATCTGTGTGTGTAGCCTTGTTTGCATGGGTGTATGCATGTGTGTGAATGCATGTAAGAATGGAAATGTGAATGCATGTCTGCATGTCATTGTGAATGTTTGCACAGATGTGTGTGAACATGACTGGATGTATGTGTGTATGCTAGTGTGAGTGAATAGGTGTATGCGTGGTGCGTATCTGCGGTTGTGTGCGTGTATGGGGTTGGGGGACTGGAAGGGGGAGGCATGGATGGAGGAAGGTGGGGGGCAGCTGGGTAGTGTTTGGGGGTAAGTGAGCCTCCTATCAGTGACAGGGAAGCTGCTACTGCCATGGCGGTCTGAGTTGAGAAGTGGGTTGGCTGCAGCCAACCCGCCGTTCTCAAAATGTGGCGGTTCTGCCACCATATTACCACTCACCGCCGGGGTTATAATGACCCCTAATATGTTTTCATTCAAGAACTTCAAAGAGTTGGTGAAACTATCGATGAGTTTGTGGAAAGACTTGATTCACTCATCAAACACTGTCAGTTCAATAAATGTAATGATGAAGAAGCTATGCGCAGCTCCACCTGTTGCTGCTGCTGCTGCTTCTGCTGCAATCGAACTGAGAGCTTGCCTGGTTCGCAGTCCGTGGCCCACCTCCACACACAGGCACCCGCCTGCGCCTCATCACCCGTGGCCTAGTGGCCATATGTGTGTAAGTATCTGTGTTTTATCATCTTTATTTTTTTTTATATATTCTTCCTGTCTCTTGCCTTTTTACATTGTTTTTGTCCTTTTTTATTCCTTTGCTAATAGTGCCTTTCCCTCTCCCCGCACTCTGTTTCCTTGCCACTGCTGCCCCTGCGGCTGGACCCCAATCCCTGCTAAGTGCTTTCTCGCCCTCCCACCTCCCCGCTAACTGGACCCCATCGCCAGCGCACCAAAGGCGTGCCAAATGAAAGCCCATCTGCACCCGTCCATGCCTGGACCACACCCAATGCCACTCACTCTGGTCCTCTGACCATCCATTACTACAACACAAAGACCCTCCACGTGCTGAACACAGGAGGCTCCACCACCTGTCATCTCGCGTCACCCAGAGACACCCATGGACCTTTCTCCTGCTTCTGCTGCCACAGCAACCTACATCAAATGCTGGACCCTCGCACCACTGGACCAATGAACACCCACCCTGAGCACCTCAACTGTATTCTCCTCAACATATGCTCCCTCCACAGGCACGCTGTAGAACTCTGAGACCTTCTAGATTCCACCTTCCCGGACATCGCCTTTCTCAGCAAACATGAACAACCCCTGAGTCAGCACCAGGCATCACCATTGCCATCACAACAACTACAAACTGCTCCGCAAAGACCGGCCCTGTCGGCCAGGCGACGGCCTGGCCATCATAGCCAAATCCACCCTCAGCCTGACAACCAATGCAGGAGAATACCTCCCCTCATGGAGCACCTCCATTTCTAGATTCACATCACCCATAAGTCCACCTCCACGGCACCCTCATCTACAGGCCACCTGGCCCCCGCCCCGCCTTCAGCAACTCCATCGTCAGCATCATATCTCTCCACGCACTCACCTCCATGAGTTACTTTCTCCTCAGTGACCTCAACTTCCACATTGACAACTGCAGTGACCTCAACACCACCTCTCTGCTCTAGAACCTCGCCACAACAGGCCTCAAGCAACTGGTCACCTTGCCAACACACATTGCTAGACACGCACTCGACCCCATTTTCTCTGCCAGCAACATCATCACCATCGACAACACCTCCACGCTCTAGTAGACCGACCACAACTGCATTCATTTCTCCATTACCAAGGAACAACTCACCAACACCCTCAGCAAGTCACCTCTTCTCCTTGCCACAAACACAAACATTTCTGCATGGAACTTCCACCCATGGATCTCCGAATGCGCCAACACCCTTGCCCTGCTCCGAACGACCACAGCTAAACACAACCGCAAGAAGGCCAGCTTATTCTCTCCCCTTTTCCAGGACTCCAGACGTACTTGCAGGCAGCTAGAAAAATGATGGGGAAACAGCAAGTCCCCAGAAGAACTTTCAAAATCTGCCATCAAATCCCACCACCACCTGATCAGATCCACCTGGAAAGCAACCCTGCAGACTGTATCAGCACCACCGTACACAACACCAAAGAGCTCTTTGCCATGGTCAGAGAGTTTGCCAAACCTCAATCGTAAGCGGCAAACATCCCTCCATCTCAGGACCTCTGCAACAGACTATCCACCTTCTTCCACAGAGAAATCGAAGACATCTATGATAGCTTCAGACCCCAAGACCCTCCGAGTCCACCAACAACCCTCCAGCTCAGTCCCTCCGAACCTTCACAGACCGAGCACTTCTGGACCACCCTCACCAGGGATGAGACCCGCTCCCTCATGAGCAGCATCCACTCCAGAGCCCCTACCCCCTGTCCTCACCACATTTTTAACAAGGCCAACACCTCCATTGCACCTGAGCTCTGCCACACCCTCAACTGCTCCATGGGGATGACTACCTTCCCTGAGGACTGGAAGCTCACCGAATTCCCCTCGCTCCTGAAGAAACCCACGGATGACCCCCTGGGCCTCAAGAAGACCACCCTCCTTGCCACCACAGATGACATCCGCGCGCTCCTCGACCATGGCCAAACAGCAGCCCTCATCCTGCTGGACTCATCATCCACTTTTGACACAGTCTCTTGTCACACCCTCTTCTCCAGACTCCAGGTAGCTGGCATCCACGGAAAGACCCTACAGTGGATATGCTCCTTCCTGACCAGCAGAGCACAGAGAGTCAGACTCCTGCCATACCTGTCAGAACCTACAGAGATCAGCTTCTCCCTGAGCCCCAAACTCTTCAACATTTAAATGGCCCACTCACATCCATCATCAGGAACCATGGACTAAACATTGTCTCCGATGCCAATGACACCCAGCTGATCATCTCACTGACCAAAAACCATAAAACTGCCAGGAAGAATTTCCACAATGGGATGGAAGCCATCACTGCCAGGATGAAGGAGAGCTGCCTTAAGCTCAGCTCTGACCCGAACGAGAGCCTCATCCTGGGACCTCCACATCAGCTTGGGACGACTCCTGGTGGCCTGCTACCATCGCATGCCTCCACCCCAACAAACCATGCACGCAACCTCGGCTTCATCCTGGGTTCATCGCTCACCATGACCCGCAAAGTCAACTTGGTTGCATCCTCCTGCTTTCACACACTGACTACTGTGTAAGACATTCAAATGGATCACAGACGACTGCAGCAAAACCGTAACCCACACCCTGGTCACCAGCAGATGCGACTATGGCAATGTCCTCTACTCCGGCACCACTCAGAAGAACCTGAAGAAACTACAGCAGATCTAAAATAACTCTGCCAGACTCATCCTGGATGTCCCTTGTCGCAAACACATCACAAGACACCCTAGAGACCTCCACTGGCTTCCCGTCGAGAAAAGGATCAACTTCAAACTCCTTGTCAACGCTTACAAGGCTCTCCATGACCTAGGACCCACCTACCTCAACCACCGCATCACCTTCCTCTCCCTCGCCCTTACCTCTCTGCTCTGCTCAACAGGCGCTAGCCACCATACCCCGCATACGGAAGACTTCAGCTGGAAGAAGATCCTTCGCCTACCTTGCAGAAAAAAGCTGGAACATCTTGCCTCTTCACCTCAGGCAGTCACCATTGTTACCTCAATTCAGGAAGGACCTCAAGATCTGGCTCCTCAACTGAAGAACAGGGGACCCATCCCTCAAGCAACTTGAGACACTTATGGGCGGGTAGTTGCTCTCAATTTGTGATTGATTGATTGATTGCGTCAGAGTTATTGATGGGCGCCTGTCTGATTCATTTCAACAATGAATGTTGAGAGAAACTCTTGGACTGGAGCGAGTATTGATGACTGCCAGAGCTGAGGAACATGCTGAGGGACAAGCTGCTGACTTTGAGGCTGGAGGTTCCCAGAGCGAGTCAATCATAAGTGTGAAAAGTTATCTGAAGCAAAAGACTGAAGGATACAAAGTGATATCTACAAATAAAAAGATGCTGCATTTTAGATATGGATTTCCGTTTCCACACACAGGAAAATGGCCCGCCATTGGACATGTATGTAAGGGCTTGGTTCCTTTAACAAACTTGGTGTAAAAAGCACATATATGATTGTCTTGATTGATTATGTTTCTAAATAGTTTGTTATAGAAAGCACCAATTCCATAGAAACCAAGAGGGTGATTAGAGCTTATAAAGAGTGGTCATGGACACAGGTATTCCTAAGATATTGGTATCTGACAGTAGGGTGCAGTTTGTCTGCAGGAGCATGAAAGAGTTCCTCAACATGATAGAGTTGCTTGATCAGGACTCGGGCCAATGGATTAGTTGAAAGAGTCAACCGGCTGATCATGGAGAATGTCCAGCTTTCCTTGGCTAATGGTTTGCCTTGGAGAAGTGAACTGAGGAAGCTGACTTGGGCATTTAGGATTATGCCTCAAAAAGTTACTGGAGTGATGCCATTCATATTTCTGAATGGGAGAGAGCCAGGTTAGAGGATCCCCTCCACCCTCCAGGACCTACTTAATGGTGGTCGCAGTGCGACCGCACAGCTGGTGCACTGCTGGCGCTCCAAAGGCAAACTGGCTTGCACCCATCTGAACCTGGACAACGGCCAGCGTCAGGACCCCTGGTACGGCAAACCAGCTCCATTACTTATCTGAAAAAATCAAGGACCTCAGGCCAAAGATCTGGGACCCTAACTGCAGCACCGCCTCGAGACAATCCACCAAAGGCTCCTTCTCCTGCCACAACTGCTGCTTCTCTTGCAATGACGGAACCACCGCAAACTCCACCCTGTTGACGCCAAGCCATAATACTCAACTTTACTATGTTGTACTCAACATCAGATCCCTTGGCAATCAAGCTTTAGAAACCTGGGACACCATCACCACCCACGCACCCGACATCATGTTCATCACTGAAACCTGGCTCACCCCTGACTCTGCACCAGACCTCACCACCTCCACATCCCCCGGATACAAGATGATTCACTGCGACCGCCCCAACAGACATGGTGAGGGCATCACCATTATTCACAAGGACTCCCTCCACTGCCAACGCCACAGATGACAAAACTACACTGATACTGGAACACCTCAAATTCCAGATCAAACACAACACCAACACACCATCAAAGGAATCCTTGCCTACAAATCCCTTGGCCTCAAACACAGCTTCTGCAACTCTATTCCAGACTTCATCGCCCCCCCGGCTATCAACTCCAGCCACTTCATCTTCCAGGGGGGCCTGAACTTCCACCTAGGAGACCCGAACAACACCAACTCTAATCAATCAATCACTGCATTTGTAAAGCACGCTACATACCCGCGAGGGTCTCAAGGCGCTGTGGAGGGGGGGTGCTACTGGTCAAAGAGCCAGGTCTTGAGGAGTCTTCTGAAGGCCAGCAGGTCCTGGGTCTGTCGGAGGATGGTGGGGAGAGTGTTCCAGGTCTTGGCGGCGAGGTAGGAGAAGGATCTGCCACCGGCGGTGGTTTTTCGGATGCAGGGGACTGTGGCGAGGGCGAGGTTGGCTGAGCGGAGGCTTTGGGTGGGGGTGGGGAAGCTGAGTCGGTTGTTGAGGTAGGTGGGTCCGGTGTTGTGCAGTGCTTTGTGTGCGTGGATCAGGAGCTTGAAGGTGATCCTTTTGTTGACGGGGAGCCAGTGCAGGCCTCTCAGGTGGAGTGTGATGTGGCTGCGGTGGGGCACATCGAGGATGAGTCGGGCCGAGGCATTCTGGATGTGTTGGAGTCGTCTCAGGAGCTTGTTTGTAGTTCCTGAGTAGAGGGCGTTCCTGTAGTCGAGTCTGCTGGTGATGAGGGCCTGGGTAACGGTTTTTCTCGTGTCGAGGGGGATCCATTTGAAGATCCTGCGGAGCATACGGAGGGTGTTGAAGCAGGACGCGGAGACGGCGTTGACTTGCCTGGTCATGGAGAGAGTGGAGTCGAGGTTGACCCCCAGGTTGCATGCGTGATCCGTGGGTTCCGGGGCTGTGCCTAGTGACGTGGGCCACCAAGTGTCGTCCCAGGCTGATGGGGTGGGTCCGAGAATGAGGACCTCCGTCTTGTCTGAGTTCAGCTTCAGTCTGCTGTCCTTCATCCAGTCGGCTACGGCCTTCATTCCTCTGTGGAGGTTAGCTTTGGCGGTGTGGGGATCTTCGGTGAGGGATATGATCAGCTGGGTGTCGTCGGCGTAGGAGATGATGTTGAGGTTGTGTTGTCGTGCGACGTGGGCGAGGGGGGCCATGTAGATATTGAACAGTGTCGGACTAAGGGGACGCAATAGATGATCTCGGTGGTTTTGGAGCGGAAGGGTGGGAGAAGGACGCTCTGGGTTCTGCCAGAGAGGAAGGATGTGGTCCAGGCCAGGGCCTTCTCTTGGATACCAGCATCATGGAGGCGTGCTGATAGGGTGCGGTGGCAGACCGTGTCAAAGGCTGCTGATAGGTCCAGGAGGATGAGGGCGGCTGTTTCTCCTTTGTCCATCAGGGTCCGGATGTCGTCATTGGCGGCAATGAGGGCGGTCTTGGTGCTGTGGTTACTGCGAAAACCGGATTGGGAAGGGTCCAGGATGTTGTTAACTTCGAGGTAGCGGGTCAGCTGTTTGTTGACAATCTTCTCGGTCACTTTTGCCGGGAAGGGGAGCAGGGAGATGGGCCAGAAGTTCTTGAGGTCCTTGGGGTCCGCCTTGGGCTTCTTCAGAAGGGCGTTGATCTCTGCGTGCTTCCAGCTTTCTGGGAAGGTTGCTGTCTCGAAGGAACAGTTGATTGTTTTCCGGAGGTGGGGCACGATGGTTGCGCTGACTTTGTTGAAGACGTGGTGAGGGCAGGGGTCCGATCGGGATCCGGAGTGGATGGAGTTCATGGTTTTGATGGTGTCTTCAGCGCTCACGCTGGACCAGACGGTCAGGCGACTGGTGCGAGTGGTAGTCGCAGGGGTGGTGGACTCGGTGGTGGGTGAGGGGGGGTCGGAGTTGAAGCTGTTGTGGATGTCGGTGATCTTGCAGTGGAAGAAGGTGGCCAGGGAGTCGCACAGGTCTTGAGATGGCGGGATGTCGTTGGTGTTGGAGCTGGGGTTGGAGAGTTCTTTCATGATGCTGAAGAGCTCTTTGGTGTTGTGTGCGTTGTTGTCTAGGCGGTCCTTGAAGGTGGTCTTCTTGGCGGTCCTGATGAGTTGGTGGTGTCTGCGGGTGGCGCTCTTGAGGGCTGTGTGGTTGTCTGGTGTTCGGTCGTGGAGCCATTTCTTCTCCAGCTTCCGACAGGTGTGCTTGGAGATCCGGAGGTCCTCGGTGAACCAGGCGGCTTTCTTGTTGGTGTGGTTGGTTGTAGAGGTCTTGAGAGGGGCGAGGGTGTTGGCGCAGTCGTTGATCCACTGTGTGAGGTTGGTCGTGGCGGTGTCTGGGTCGGTGGGTTGTCTCCGGGCGAGGGCAGTAGTCAGTTGGTCCTCAGTGACCTTGCCCCAGCAGCGGCGTGGTAGCTGATGGGTGCAGTGCTGTGTGGTGGGTTTTCTGAAGGTGAAGTGGACGCATCTGTGGTCGGTCCAGTTTGGTTCAGTGGTGTGGTTGAAGGAGACGTGGGGGCTTGCGGAGAAGATGGGGTCGAACGTGTGTCCAGCGGTGTGAGTAGGTGTCGTTACGAGCTGTTTGAGTCCGAGGTTGGTGAGGTTGTCGATCAGGGCGGTGGAGCTGGCGTTGTTGTTGTTCTCGAGGTGGAAGTTCAGGTCCCGAGGAGGATGTAGTCCGTGGAAGCGAGGGCGTGGGTGCTGATGAGGTCAGCGATGGTGTCACTGAACTGTGGGCGGGGTCCGGGAGGTCTGTAGATGAGAGTTCCTCTGAGGGTGGTGTTGGGGTCGGTGTGGATCTGGAAGTGCATGTGCTCGGCGGTGGTGAGGGTGTCATCGGTGTTCGTTGAGATTTTGATGGAGTCTTTGTGGATGATGGCGATTCCTCCTCCCACTCCGTTGGTGCGGTCTCTGCGGGAGATCTTGTAGCCCTTTGGGATGGCTATGGCGATGTCTGGTGCTGAGGCGGCGTTCAGCCAGGTCTCCGTCAGGAAGGCAACGTCGGGGCGGTGGAGTCTAGGAGGTCCCAGAGTTCGATGGCGTGCTTGCGAGCGGAGCGGGTGTTGAGGAGGAGGTGGTTGGGTTCTCTGGCTGCTGGTGTGGAGGGTTGGATGCTGGTGAATCTGCAGTTCCGGCAGGTGAAAGGCCCCTGGGTGCGTTTCGGGGTGGCCCGGTAGCAGGGGTGGTCTCGTCTGGTGTTGAGTGTGTGGAGGCTGCTTGCGTCGTAGTGCAGTCTGGCGTTGCGGGGGTGCGGGTTCCAGGGGTTCTGGTGCTGGGTGCGGTCCAGGCACGGATGGGTGCAGACGGGCTTGCCCTAGGCATGCCTTTGGCACGCCAGCGGCGCGCGGCCTCCATATGAGGGCAGAGGGAGGGAGGAGCAGCTGGGAGGGGGGAGCGGGGCGGCCAATGGGAGTGAAGGGGGCGGAGCAGCAGGGGCTCAGCGGCGAGGGAAAATCCCAGGGAAAACCCGGGGAAAAAATGGCGGTAAAAGACGGCGGAGAGGGACAACAGAGCACAGGGGTACAGAAAGCAAAACACAGGGGCACAGAATGAAAAAACAAAGTGGCACAGAAGCCAAGCGCAGGGGTACAGAATAAAAAAGTGAGCAAGTAATCAGGCAGCAAAAGCGGCAACGGAGGTTCAACCCACAGGGGGCTGCGTGGCAGATGGGGGGAGCGACCTGCCTGGTGACAGGGTCAAAGGTCGCTCTCTACCACTGCTTTGCGGCCTCCATATGAGGGCAGAGGGAGGGAGGAGCAGCTGGGAGGTGGGAGCGGGCGGCCAATGGGAGTGAAGGGGGCGGGGCAGCAGGGGCTCAGCGGCAAGGGAAAAACCCGGGGAAAAAATGGCGGGAAAAGACGGCGGGAGAGGGACAACAGAGCACAGGGGTACAGAAAGCAAAACGCAGGGGCACAGAATGAAAAAACAAAGTGGCACAGAAGCCAAGCGCAGGGGTACAGAATAAAAAAGGGAGCGAGTAGTCAGGCGGCAAAAGCGGCAACAGAGGTTCAACCCACAGGGGGCTGCGTGGCAGATGGGGGGAGCGACCTGCCTGGTGACAGTGTCAAAGGTCGCACCTTCACCTCACACCTTGACAACATGGGCATCAATGGCCTCCGTCAACTGGTCCCGCACAGACGCACAGAGCAGGGCACACACTAGTCCCCATTTTCTCCTCCAGCAACATATCTAAATCCTCCCACACCTCCAAGGTAACTTGGACAGACCACAACATCATCCAATTCACCATCAAGGGGAGACTAGAAGCCCAGATGCAACCACCCCCCTCATCCGCCGCAACTGGAGGAATTTCACATAAACTCCCTGAATACAGAGCAGTCCCTGCGGACACCCTCAAACGCCACATGCTAAATGTTGGAAATGGCCCTTTTTGCAGGGTCATCCCCAGTCTTTTTGCCTCCTGCCTCCTATTTTTTCTGACCTGTTGCTGTTGGCTTTTGAACTCTGAGCCCTTTACCACTGCTAACCAGTTATAAAGTGCATATGCTCTCTGTGTAAAATTGTATGTGATTGGTTTATCCATGATTGGCATATTTGATTTAATAATAAGTCCCTAATAAAGTGCACTAGAGGTGCCAGGGCCTGTACATCATATGCTACTAGTGGGCCTGCAGCACTAGCTGTGCCACCCACACAAGTAGCTCTGTAATCATGTCTCAGACCTGCCACTGCAGTGTCTGTGTGTGCAGTTGTAACTGTAAATTCGACTTGGCAAGTGTACCCACTTGCCAGGCCTAAATCTTCCCTTTTCTTACATGTCATACACCCCTAAGGTAGGCCCTAGTTAGCCCCAAGGGCAAGGTGCAGTGTATGGTTAAGGTAGGACATATAGGGGGTCATTCCAACCCTGGCAGTCGGTGTTAAAGCGGCGGCAAAACCGCTAACAGTCTGGCGATAAAAAAAATGCAATTCTGACCCTGGCGGAAACCGGCAACAGAGACCGCCACTTCAACACACCGCCCGCCACGGCGATCCAAACAAACAGTGCGGCGGTCACCGCCAACAGACAGGCGGGACACAATGTACCGCCCACCCTATCACAACCCACCAATCCGCCACCTTTTCCGGGGCGGTAGCCCCGCCGATAAAAACACGGCGGAAACAGCCATTTCAAACGGAAAACGCTCACCTCCATACACCCCACGAGGAATCTGGACAGCAAGGAACCCGAACTCCACATCCTCCCAGCAATTGTCTTCCTGCTCCTCTACCAGGAGCACGAACGCCGGCGCAGAAGACAACGGTGAGTACTGCACCTACGACACAGGGGAGGCAAAAAATTACGGGGACACACATATGCGACACACCCACCCTCACCCACTACAACACACACATCAATGCATAGCAAGACATCACAGTTTCCCCCCAATCCCCCCGGAAGAATGCAAAGACAAAAGGAAATTATTATAAACATTGGAATATATTGTATGACTGGCTTTAAAATATATCACACATCAAAAACTTTTATATACATAAATTGTCCAGTCCGATATTTGTATCAGGCATTGTTCGTGGACCACTGGGCCCAAATCACATGGGCAAAGCCCACACAGGATACCTGACTCCAACGGAGAGAACACTGCAGGGGCATCAGATACCAAAACTACAGGCACCTCAGGGGGAAGGGAAGGAGGGGCACCTCAGCCAGATGAGTCCACGATGCCAGATCCACGAGGGGCCTCCATGGCCACTGTTCCATCCTGGGGAGTGGAAAGCCACAGTCTCTCAAGTCTCTACAGTGGGTGGGTTGCCCACTGTTCCATCCTGGGGAGTGCAAAGCCACAGTCTCTCAAGTCCATACAGTGGGTGGGTTGCCCACTGTTACATCCTGGGGAGTGCAAAGCCACAGTCTCTCAAGTCTCTACAGTGGGTTGTTTGCCCACTGTTACATCCTGGGGAGTGCAAAGCCACAGTCTCTCAAGTCTCTACAGTGGGTTGTTTGCCCACAGTTACATCCTGGGGAGTGCAAAGCCACAGTCTCTCAAGTCTCTACAGTGGGTGGGTTGCCCACTGTGCCATCCTGGGGAGTGCAAAGCCACAGTCTCTCAAGTCTCTACAGTGGGTGGCTTGCCCACTGTACCATCCTGGGGAGTGCAAAGCCACAGTCTCTCAAGTCTCTACAGTGGGTGGCTTGCCCACTGTACCATCCTGGGGAGTGCAAAGCCACAGTCTCTCAAGTCTCTACTGGTGGCTTGCCCACTGTTACATCCTAGGGAGTGCAAAGCCACAGTCTCTCAAGTCTCTACAGTGGGTGGCTTGCCCACTGTGCCATCCTGGGGAGTGCAAAGCCACAGTCTCTCAAGTCTCTACAGTGGGTGGCTTGCCCACTGTTAAATCCTGGGGAGTGCAAAGCCACAGTCTCCCAAGTCAATATCAGTCTCCACTGGTACTGGAGGGGGACTAGTGCCCAGAGTGCTTCGTGCAGCCCTGCCCGACACAGATGCGGGCCTGCCCCTTCCTCCAATGGGCCAGCGGTGCTTGAGACGGCGGTGCCCAGTTCAGCAGTGCTTGAGACGGCAGTGCCCAGTTCAGCGGTGCTTGAGATGAAGGGCCCAGTTCAGCGGTGCTTGAGACGGCAGTGCCCAGTTCAGCGGTGCTTGAGACGGCGGTGCCCAGTTCAGCGGTGCTTGAGACGGCAGTGCCCAGCGCAGCGGTGCTTGGGATGAAGGGCCCAACGCAGCGGTGCTTGAGACGGCGGTGCCCAGTTCAGCGGTGCTTGAGATGAAGGGCCCAGCGCAGCGGTGCTTGAGATGAAGGACCCAGCGCAGTGGTGCCTTGAGATGAAGGGCCCAGTTCAGCGGTGCTTGAGACGGCAGTGGCCAGTTCAGTGGTGCTTGAGACGGCGGTGCCCAGCGCAGCGGTGCTTGAGATGAAGGGCCCAGCGCAGCGGTGCTTGAGACGGCGGTGCCCAGTTCAGCGGTGCTTGAGACGGCGGTGCCCAGTTCAGCGGTGCTTCGGATGAGTGCCCAGTTCAGCGGATCCGCCCATGGCGTGGAGGTCATTCGCCACCTGACCTGTGACTGGCTGCGCCTTCCTGCCCACCTGGGATGGGGCTGGTGGGGCCCTCGTGGGCTGCAGTACCGGGCCTGTTGGTGTCCTCCTGCCCACCTGGGATGGGGCATGCGGGACCCTCCTGCACGGCAGGGCTGCTGGCGGTCTTGTCGGGCGTGCTGCCCTTCCCAGCCTTCCCTGTTCGCCTGTGGCCCTTCCCCACCTTTGGCGGTGTGCCAGCTGGCACCACAGTCCCTGCCAGAGCCATGGTAGGGATTTTGGTCCCAGGTGTTTTAGGCCTCTCGCGCCGGCCACCGACAATCTTCGCATGTTTTTGCGGTGGTGGGCTGGCCGTGCCTTGGCTCCCTACTGAACTGGCTGCCCTTGAGGGTGGGGGACTCCACAGTCCATGGCAGACTGTCTTCACAGGGCCCGCTTTTGTGGTGGCTGAGGTGCTCACTGGAGTCCTATTAGATGGACGGGGTGGGGGAGTTGTTGGAAAGAGGTCAAGTTTTGATAGGAAAATAAGTTTAGGAAGAGAGGGACGGGTAGGTGTAGTAGGTATGGGAGTGGAGGAAGAGGTTGTGGTTGTAGGAGTTTGAAGTCTGGTGTCTTTGGGTGCAGGTGCTTGGGCTGGAGGCTGTTGTGAGGTGGATGGCTGTTGGGTGGGTGGGTGGCTGCCTGCGTTTGTGTAGCTTGGAAGAGGGGGTGACAGACACACTGGAAGAGGACACAGGGGACGTGTGAATGGTAGTGGGGGTGGTGACTGCACGTGTGCGGGGGGTTCTGGTGTGTGTGCTGGTGATGGACGTAGTGGCTCAAGATGTTGTGCATGCAGGTGTGAGTGGAGACGTGACAGGGAAGGAGGAGGGAGACGAGGAGGAGGGGGACACAGTGGAGGCAGTGGGTGTTGGTATGTCTTCATGTGGATGTTGCTTGGGGGAATGCTTGTGTGATGTGTGGTGCTTATGTCTGGATGAGCTTCCCTTGGGTGTTGAGGTGTGTGCAGGCTGGTCTGATGGTGTGTCTGGGATAGGCAGAGGTACAGGGGATTGGGTATGGGTGGAGGAAGTTGGAGGGAGGAGGCTAGAGACAGGGACAATTGCTGACATCAGTGCTGAGGCCAGAGTGTTGAACGATCGCTGATGGGCAGCCTGACCAGAATGAATGCCCTCCAGGTATGCATTACTCTGGTGCACCTCCCTTTCTACACCCTGGATGGCATTCAAAAGGGTAGACTGCCCAACAATGAGCGTCCTCAGGAGGTCAATGACCTCCTCACTGAGGGCAGCAGGGGTGACTGGGGCAGGGCCTGAGGTGCCTGGGGCGAAGGAGATGCCCACCTTCCTGGGTGAGCGGGCACGGGGCAAAAGCTGAGGGGCTGCTGGGAGGGCGGTGCTGGTGCGCTGGGTGGCGGCTGTACCTGTTGTTGCGGGGGCACGGATGTTGCCACCACCACAAGGGAGCTCCCTTCAGAGGACGAGTCGCTGTCACTGACATCCGCACGAGTCCCCGCTGTGGAGCTCCCCTCGCCCTCCGTCTCACTGGTGAATTCCGATTCAGTTGCATGGCCCGCCATGGCCATGTGAGATGCAGCTCCCTCGTGCTCCGATGCCACTTCTCCTCCGCCTGATGATGCTAATGCACAAATGAACAGGAAGACAACAAAAAAGGGGGGTGGGGAAAAATAAAGAAATGTTGAGTGCATGCATTGGCGACACCGTTGGTGGACAGGACAGACACAGAAGCCCCCTGCACCACGCCGCGCACTTGGGGTCGACTACGCAATCCGTGGGACATGGCCTACAAACCTATGGGCGACCTCTGCTCACATACATGACACAGGGCAATGAATAGCTGTACTTGGCACCCTACAGAGGTGGGGGGCGGGGCACAGGGCCATGCATTACGGAGGGGCCTAGCCTACAGATATCGCCCCGGCCTCTGGATACCCACAGCCCTTCCCCCACCCAGACACCTCCACTGCGCGCAAAGTCACCAGGATTTGAGTGTACTCACCCCCTTGTGTCTGCTGTGATGTCCTCACGTGCCCATCCAAATCGGGGTAGGCCACCACCAGGATCCGGGACATCAGGGGGGTCAAAGTACGACTGGCACCCATCCCACGTTGGGAGGCCATCCCCAGCTGAGCCTCCGCCGTCTTCCTGCTCCAGCGTCGGATGTCCTCCCATCTCTTCCAGCAGTGGGTGCCCCGTCTGTGGTGGACCCCCAGGGTCCGGACGTCCTGGCGATGGCACGCCAAATACCGATTTTCTGGTGGGCGCTGACCTATGTGACATGTACAGGGAGAGAAGAATAATCATCACCTTCTGCATGCTCGATGTGATTGGCCCCCATCATCCCCACCCTTGCCATGTGGCACATGCTCTCATCTGTCATTTGATGCATGCCTCAATCTCTCCCCTCACCACCATCTTTCATCCACCCCACTCAACACAGGCATTGGCCACAAAGCATGGTCCCAGTGTACTTACCTGTTGGTCTGGAGGACCGTAGAGTAGCGCATACTGGGGGAGGACCCCATCCACGAGTTTCTCCAACTCCTGAGCAGTGAAGGCAGGGGCCCTTTCCCCAGTCGCATGAGCCATTGTCTCTTCCAGACCGTGGTCACAGCAGCACTTGCAGTGTAGGTCCTCTCCTGTCGAAGATCAGGTATCGAGTGATTAAGCAGATAGAAAATGGCGGTCACGCCCACGGCGGTGCGTACCGCGACCGCCGGCGCACATCATCATTGGCTCCTGAGACCCATTGGGTTCAATGTTAACCAATGCAGCTTTGCGCCGCGGTCTTCGACCGCCTACCGCCACGGTGTGCCACGCCAGCGCATTGACCTCACATCCCATTGTCGCACTTCACAGGTCAGGCAGCCGCCATTTCAAGGGCCCACATGCCTTATTTTCTACTGCGTCACACATACCTAGGCCTTGCATTGACACTCATACAAGCCATTCAATGCATTGGGAATCGTGTTATGTGCAAGCTGTGGTTACGTATCTGTGGGTTGATTGACTCTGTGCTCGCTGTTGTCCTTCATAGGCACCGTCCGCTGGGACATGCGAGGAGATGGAGAAATCTTCCCGTGTACAGACCGCTGGTGGACCTGTTGACAATGGAGGAAAGACATGTCATACTGTCATACAGGCTTGACCGAGCCACTATACAGGAACTGTGTGCCCAGCTGGAGCCAGACCTAATGTCACCAATCCGCCAACCCACAGGGATCCCCCCTCTAGTGCAGGTGCTGTCAGTACTCCATTTCCTAGCAAGTGGGTCATTTCAAACAACAGTGGCCATATCATCAGGAATGTCCCAGCCCATGTTTTCCAAGGTGTTGTCCAGAGTGTTGTCTGCCCTGCTCAAACACATGCGGAGCTACATCGTCTTCCCTGAGGTGGGGGATTTGGCTACAGTGAAGGCTGATTTCTATGCCCTTGGACATATACCCAACATCATTGGTGCCATTGATGGGACACATGTTGCTTTGGTCCCCCCCAGCAGGAGTGAACAGGTGTACAGGAACAGGAAGAGTTATCATTCCATGAATGTCCAGATGGTGTGTTTGACTGACCAGTACATCTCCCATGTTAATGCCAAGTTCCCTGGGTCAGTGCATGACGCGTACATCATGCGGAATAGCAGCATCCCTTACGTGATGGGTCAACTCCAGAGGCACCGTGTGTGGCTAATTGGTGACTCTGGTTACCCCAACCTGTCATGGCTACTGACCCCAGTGAGGAATCCCAGGACAAGGGCAGAGGAACGGTACAATGAGGCCCATGGGAGAACTAGGAGGGTGATCGAGCGGACCTTCAGCCTCCTGAAGGCCAGGTTTAGGTGCCTCCATATGACTGGTGGATCCCTAATGTACTCACCAAAGAAGGTGTGCCAGATCATCGTGGCCTGCTGTATGCTTCACAACCTGGCTTTGAAACGCCAGGTGCCTTTTCTGCAGGAGGATGGTCCAGATTGTGGTGTTGTAGCAGCTGTGGAGCCTGTGGAGAGTGAAGAGGAGGAAGGCGAAGAGGACGACATAGAGAACAGGAACACAGTAATACAGCAGTATTTTCAATGACACACAGGTAAGAATCCACACCGGCAAATTACATATACTTAACCCCTACTACCTCTCTACTGTCTGACCTTTTCCCTCAGTGTATGGTAACTGAGTTGTGACTTTCCCTTCCGATTTCAGAGATGTGGGCCCCACTGCGTGACATCTGCTTTATTTCCCCATGGACTACAGCTGTGTGACATTGGTATGTTGGCATCACAATGTGAATATGCCATTTGGCACGGTAATGTCTAATACATTTGTATAAAATCACAGCCAGACTCCAGATTGTTTTATGCAATAAGTGTTTATTACAGTGCTCTAAATTGGTGGGTGGTTGCAAATCGTTGAGGTGTGATGGTGGAGGATTGTCCATGGCAGAGTCCAGACTATCAGTATCACAGGTGCATTGTCCAGATGCCTGTGGAAAGTGGAGCAGGGGCAGTGTAAGGTTGGACAGGGTGTCAATGTGGGACAGTGGGATGACAATCAGGGAGGTATCCTTTCCTGGCTGGGGTCTTGGCATCTTACTCTGTCTTCTTCCTGGATCTCAGGGCCCGCTTGCAGGGTGGTTCTCCTTCTGCAGGGGGTGGGGTTCTGGTGGCCTGTTGGTCTTGTGTTGGGGCCTCCGGTCCACTAGCGCCGGCGGAGGTGGTAGGCAGTTCTTGGTCCATGCTAGTGTCAGGGGCCCTTTGTGGTGCAACAGTGTCCCGCAATGTGGTGACTACCTGATTCAGAGCCACTACGATGGTGCCCATGGCGGAACTGATGTTTCTTAGTTCTTCCCTGAACCCCATATACTGTTGCTCCTGCAGAAGCTGGATCTCCTGAAACCTGGCCAGGACCGTGGCCATCGTCTCCTGGGAGTGGTGGTATGCTCCCATGATGGAGGAGAGGGCCTCGTGGAGAGTGGGTTCCCTGGGCCTGTCCCCCCCTGTCGCACAGCAGCCCTCCCAGTTCTCCTGTTTCCCTGCGCCTCTGTCCCCTGGACCGTGTGCCCACTACCACTGCCCCCAGGTCCCTGTTGTTGTTGGGGTGGTGGGTTAACCTGGGTGCCCTGTAGTGGTGGACACACCGCTGATTGACGTGTCCTGGGGACAGAGATATGGACCCGCTGTGTGGGTGCTGTGCTGGTGTTCCCAGAGGGGGGAAGGTCTGCTGTGGCCTGTGGCTGTCTGAGGGGATCCGACTGTCCAGAGGTCCCCGATGGGCCGGTCTGGTCATCTAGATCCAGGGAGACAGAGCTGCTGTCATCACTGTGGGCCTCTTCTGGGGGTGGAGTAGACATTTGTGGACCCTCCTGCGCGGTGACGTGGCATTCGGATCCTGCAGGGGTATAAAAGTATGATTATTGCTTCTGTGTGTGCCATAGCGTGCAATGGGTGGGTGCCCGTGTACCCCTGTGCTTGCATTCCTGTGTGGGGGCTTTTGTGACAGTGGTTTTGGGGGGGGGATGGGTATGTGCAGTGGGCATGCTTAGGTGATGGGTGTCCATGCTTTGTGGTCGCATGCAGGGCTTGGTGTTGGGATGGGTGGGTTGTGAGGGTGAGACATTTGCAAGGAGTAGGTGTGATGGGGGTGGGGGTGAGGGTGGGGGTATGAGTTGGCATGCTGATGGGGTGGGGGGGATGAAGTAGTTAAGATTTGACTTACCAGAGTCCATTCCTCCGCCTACTCCTGCGAGTCCCTCAGGATGCAGGATCGCCAAGACCTGCTCCTCCCATGTTGTAAATTCTGGGGGAGGAGGTGGGGGTCCGCCGCCAGTCCGCTGCACCGCGATGTTGTGCCTGGATACCATGGAACGCACCTTCCCCCGTAGGTCGTTCCACCGCTTCCTGATGTCGTCCCTATTTCTTGGGTGCTGTCCCACAGCGTTGACCCTGTCGACTATTCTGCTCCATAGCTCCATCTTCCTGGCAATGGTGGTGTGCTGCACCTGTGTCCCGAAGAGCTGTGGCTCTACCCGTACAATTTCCTCCACCATGACCCTGAGTTCAGCCTCAGAAAACCTGGGGTGTCTTTGCGGTGCCATGGGGTGGTTTGGGTGATGTGTGGGGTGGATTGTGTGGTGCTAAGTGTGGTGATGTGTATTGGTGTGTAGTTTGAAGTGCGTGGTAATATTGCTGGGTGACAGAGAATTGCGCGTCTGGGTGCTCGGGTCTCTTATCTCTGTGCGTGTTCACGAATCTCTAGGAGTGGGGGTTTGTGGGTGATGTGGGTGTGTGTTTTATATTGTGTTGGGTGTGTGGGAGTGTTGTTTGTATGTGTATCAGTTGTGTGTATTTCAAATCATCCAATGTGGCTGTGTTTTGTAAGTGTGTGTGTATTTTGAGCGCGGTGGTGTGTACCGCCAATGGAATACCGCGGTTGAAAGACCGCCGCGTGGATTTGTGTGTCGTGATACTGTGGGTGTATTTCTGTTGGCGTGACGGTGGAGGTCTGGTCATCGCCAGTTTCTCGCTGGCCTTTGGTGTGGCGGACTTTTGTGGATGTCTGTATTTTGGCAGTTTACCTGTTGTGGGTCAGAATGACCGTGGCGGTTTACCGCGGCCGCGGCGGTGTTATGGCAGTCTTCTGCACGGCGGTAAGCGCCTTTTACCGCCGAGGTTGGAATGACCGCCTTAGTAATGTGTTTTATATGTCCTGACAGTGAAATATTGCTTAATTCGTTTTTCACTGTTGAAAGGCCTGTCCCTCTCATAGGTTAACATGGGGGCTACCTTTAAATCTGATTAAAGTGTAGATTCCCTTTGGGAGCAGATGGACATGTGGAGTTTGGGGTCTCTGAGCTCACAATTTAAAAATACATCTTTTAGAAAAGATGCTTTTAAGATTGTGTGTTTGAAAATGTGACTTTTAGAAAGTGGGCATTTTCTTGCTTATACCATTTCTGTGACTCTGCCTGTTTGTGGATTCCCTGTCTGGGACAGTTTGACAGTTGGGCTGGTTGCACCTCACACTGGACAGTGACACAAAGGGAGCTGGGGTGTAGCCTGCATATCCTGATGAGCCATCTGTGCTGGGGGGGGGAGGAGTGGTCACTCACACCTGAAAGGGCTGTGCCTGCCTTCACACAATGAAGTCTCCAACCCCCTGATGAGCGTCTGGGGCCTGGCCTGGGCAAGGCAGGATTTCACATTCAAAAGAGACTTTAACTTGAAGTAGGCCTACTTCAAAGGAGAAATTGGGTATAAGAAGGGCACCCAAAACCACAGACTTTAGAAACACTTCTGGAACCAAGAGGAACCTCTGCCTGGAGAAGAGCTGAATAGCTGAGAAAGAAGAGCTGCCCTTTCTGTGACTGTGCTTTGTGGAGCTATCCTGCAATTGCTGCATCTGCCAGAGTAAGAGGGCAAAGACTGGACTTTGTGTGCCTTCCATCTTGAGAAGAAATCTCCAAGGGCTTGACCTAGAGCTTGCCTCCTGTTGTTTGAAGTCTCAGGGACAGCAAAGACTTCTCTCTGCCAGCACCTGGAGTCACTGGAGAGACTCCTACTCTGCCCTGTGGTGCCCATTCAGTTCCTGGGACCCTGAAAGGCCATGCGGGGAAAAGATTGAGGCGACTCCGATCTGCGGCTGAAAAAACGACGCGCCACCGGCTCCTCAGCTGAGAAACGACGCTCGCAGGAAATGCGACTGAAGAATCGATACACGGAGCAGGAGAAACGACGCGCAGCTTTGCTGATGGAGGCTGGGAGATCACAACGTGCACGGCGGGGATTTCGGATCATCGTGCGGCTGGATTTCCGACTCACGTACCGCCATGCAGAGTTATTTTTGATGCACACCTGCCCGTGCGGGGTTATTTTTGACACACACCAGGTACATTTTCATGCTAGCAGCGATAGTGTGTGTTTAAAACTACTTAAAGACTCTTTTTGCATTGTGTATGGTGGATTTTTGACGTTTTGGTCTTGTTTTGTTTAGATAAATATTTCCTATTTCTCTAAACTGGTGTTGTGTCATTTTGTAGTGTTTTCATTAAGTTACTGTGTGTGTTGGTACAAATACTTTACACCTAGCACTCTGAAGTTAAGCCTACTGCTCTGCCAAGCTACCAAGGGGGTAAGCAGGGGATAGCTGAGGGTGATTCTCTTTTACCCTGACTAGAGTGAGTGTCCTTGCTTGAACAGGGGGTAACCTGACTGTCAACCAAAGACCCCATTTCTAACACTAAACTTCTCCAACTGGATCTCCTCAACTGCCAACATCATCTTCCCACTAAAAAGAACTGCCAGGAGCAAGCCCACCAAGCAAAGCAAAGGGTTCACATCAGAACTTCAGAACCCTCAAACAACACTGCAGATGACCAGAGAGACACTGGTGATCCAACAAGAACACTGCCAACCTCAACGCCTTCAAGACCGCCCTCAAAGGATACAACAACCAACTCAGGAAGACCAAGAAAGAAGTGCTCACTGCCCACTTGGAGGCAAGCACCAACCACACCAGAGAACTCTTCAACATCTTCAGAGTATTCTTCTGCCCCACCACCAGAGAGCACACTGTTCACCCTTCACAAACCCTGTACGACATACTATCGGACTACTTTCATTACAACATCACCAACATCTACAACAATTTTGACCCTAACCCACCATCCTCGACCACACCTGCCCTCATCCCACCACTCCCCCCTTCCAAATGGAAGCAGCTTTCTACTAAGGACGCCCTCTCCATAATGCAATCCATTCACTCTGGATCCCCCACAAACCCCTGCCCACACCGTATCTACAACCTAGGAGGAGAAATCATCAGAGCCGCATTCACAGAACTCCTCAACACCTCCATCTCCACAGCCACTGTCCCCAGCTCCTGGAAGCATGTTGAGGTCAAGCCCCTCCTCAAGAAAGCTTCAGCAGACCCCAGCAAACTCAAGAACTACTGCCCAATCTCGCTCCTCCTGTTCCTCACCAAGGTCTTGAAAAAGGCCATCAACTGCCAGATCACAGACCACCACGAACACAACAACCTGCTCGACCCATCCCAATCCTGTTTCTGTCCCAATCACAGCACTGAAACCACACTGATCACAGCCAAAGACTACATCAGATGCCTACTCGACTAAGCAGCCACAGTGGCCCACATCCTCCTTGACTTGTTTGTGGCCTTTGACACCACCTCAAACTACACTCTCATCTCCACACTCCATAACAACGTACTCAGCGTGGATTGCTTCCTTCGTCTCCAACCGAGCACAGAAGATCCTCCTCACTCCCTATGTCTCTGCACCCAAAGACGTCATATGCGGTGTCCCTCTGGGCTCCTCCCTCAGCCCCACCTTGTTCAATATCTACATGACTCCACTGGCAGACATCACAAGCACCCATGAACTCAGCATTGTTTCCTACGCCAACGACACCCAGCTCGTCATCTCCCTCTCGAACAGTACTGCACGATCCAACTTCCAGAACACTATGATCGACATTGCCTCCTGGATGAGGACCAACTTCCTTAAGTTAAATTTGGACAAAATGGATATCCTCATCTTCGGGAACAAACCCCTCCAATGGAACGACACATGGTGGCCCTGTGCCTTCGGTCTTCCACCCACTCCAACCAACAATGCACGCAGCCTAGAATCTTCCTGGACACACAACTGACCATGGAGAAACAGATCAATGCCGTCTCCCCTGCCTACTTCCACATCCTTTGCATGCACTGCAGGATTTTCAAGTGGATCCCCATCTCCACCACAAAAATGGTCACTGAAGCCCTCATCTCCAGTCAACTCGACTACGGAAATGCTTTATTCGCCAGAACCACCAAACAGATCATGAGCGGCCTCCAAACAATTCAGAACGCAGCAGCAAAACTTGTCCTCAACCTCCCCAGAAGAACCAGCATCACCCCTCACCTAAGTTCCCTCCTCTGGCTCCCCGTCCAGCAGGGACGTCTCTTCAAGCTCCTCACGCATGCGTTCAAAACCCTCCATGATGTTGGACCCACCTACAACCACCTATCTTTCCACCAAACTGCCTGAGACCTCCGTTCTGCCTCCCGTGCCCAGGCCCACATTCCCCCCATCCACCACAAGTGCTACGGAGGGCACTCCCTCCCCCACCTTACCACCAGATCCTGGAACAATCTCCCCTTCCATCTGTGCTACGAGCTTTCCCTGAAAGATTTTAGAAAGCAGCTCAAAACCTGGCTCTTCGACCACTGGCAACAGCCTGTCGAGACCAGCGCCACCCCCCCAGTGCCTTGAGACCCGTCTGGGTGAAAAGCTCAAACTATACAAGCACCCTGATTGATTGATTGATAAATATAATGTCTGAAAAGAAATACAATGAACTCTCTCCATTACCGTGGCATACTTTGATGAAAACCAATATGCATAATTGGGCCGCATTGCCTATAAAGAGTGATGGTTCATTTGTAGCGACAGTGAACCATAAGAAATGAAGGTACAAGCATGGATCCATGCGCTTGGAGGTACAGCGCTCAGTGCCTGTTTACTCAGCTCCAATATGGCTGCTAATATGTGACTGAATTCTGTGAATTACAACATGAGTGCTCATCATGAAATATTAGGTCACCAGACAGGCACTTCCATTTCTGGGTCATGCCGTTTGGGTTGAAGAATGCCCTGGCCACCTTCAAGAGGTTGGTAAATCAGTTCCTAGCTGGGCTGACAAACTTCAGTGCCGCCTACCGAGACAACATTACAGTCTTCAGTTCTAGCTGGGAGGACCACCTGTACAACCTGAAGGAAGTGCTTCAGGCTCTACAGAGGCAGGCCTGTCTATCAAGGCAAATAAGAGCCAGATAAAGCAGGGTTCTGTGGTCTACCTGGGACACCAAGTAGTGGGTGGCAAGGTGCCGCCCCTAGAACCAAAAATAGATACCATTCTTGCTTGGGAACTCCCCAAGACCCAGACAGAAGTAAAAGCCTTCCTAGGACTCACTAGATGCTACAGGACATTCATCAGGGATAATGGCACAATTTTTGCCCCTTTGAAAGAGCTGACTTCCAAGAAGCAGCCACATCAGGTGATCTGGACATAGGCATGCCAGAAAGCTTTTGATGCCCTGAAAGAAGTCATGTGCATGGCACCCGTGCTCAAGGACCCTGATTTTTCCAAATAATTTTTTATTCAGATGGATGCCTCAGAACATGGCATAGGGGCCGTGCTCTCACAGCTAAATGAAGAGGGCCTAGATCAACCCGTAGCTTTCCTCAGTAGGAGGCTACTTTCCAGTGATCAGAGGTGGAGGGCGAATGATCGAGAAGCCTTTGCTGTGGTCTGACCACAGAAGAAGCTAAGGCCATACCTGTTTGGCATTCACTTCTGGGTTCAGAAAGACCACATGCCCCTCAGATGGTTGATGCAGATGAGGGGTGAGAATCCCAAGCTGTTGAGTTGGTCAATCTCCCTACAGAGAACAGACCTAATGGTGGATCATGGTCCTGGAAAAGACCATGCCAAATCTGATGATCTCTCCAGGTTCTTCTGCCTCAGTGAACAGAACTCCCAAGTGGCTAGGTAGCTCTCCCCACTGTCAGATGTTAGACATGGCATCTTTGGCATGGTTTACCCTAACTTTTGCCTTTGATCTCCTGTTTTTCTGACTCAATTCTGTTGGCTTTTTAGGATTCTGTGCACTTTACCACTGCTGATCAGTGCTAACATGCAGGTGTTCTGTGCTCTAAAACTTGGTAACATGAGCATATCCCAAGTGGTCTATTTAATTTACTTGTAAGTCCCTAGTTAAATGCACTATGTGTGCCCAGGGCCTGTAAATTAAATACTACTAATGGGCCTGCAGCACAGATTGTGCCACCCACAGTAGCCTTCAAACATGTCTCAGGCCTGCCACTGCAGAGCCTGTGTGTGCACTTTGGAACTGACATTTCAATATGGCAAGTGTACACACTTGCCAGGCTCAAACCTTCCTATTTCTACATAGAAGTCACACCTAAGGTAGGCCCTGGTTAGTCCCAAGTTGGGCATGTACTTTTCAGTTTACCATGTTCAGGTAGTGAAAAACTGTTAAATTAATTTTTTACTGCTGCAAGGCCTATCTCTCTCACAGGTTAACATTTGGATTGCCTTAAAACATGCCTTAAGTGTGATTTCCAATTGGTAAGTGATACAAATTTGGGAGTTTGGTGTCTCTGGAATCACAATTTAATATCATAACTGATAGTGAAGTCAGCATTCAAATCATAAGTCTGAAATTGCCAGAGTGTCTGGAGCCAAGTAAAAAATGGAAGGGACCTTGTAATCTTCCAATGCCTCTTTTGAAGCCACCCCCACTTCAAAGACACACTCTGGTATAAGTACTAGACCAACACCCCACCAAATCAGTTAACATTTGGGTCCTGAGGAGACTCTGCCAAGGAGAGGAGCTGTGCTGCCAGGAGGGACTGCCACTTTGCTAACTGCTCTGCTGTGTTGGCCTGCTGCCTCCTGAATGCTGTGCTGCTAGGAGAGACTGACACTTTGCCGCTTGCTCTGTTCTGTTGGCCTGCTGCCTTTTACAGGGAATAGGACTTCACCTACTCTACAACCTCAAAGGACATTTTAAGTGACTCCAAGGGCCATGGGCATTTCGAGCACTTTGTCTGACTTCTCCATGTGTGTGACACTCCATCTGACCAAAGCGTGTTGAGCGCTTTTCAGCATTTTACAAGTCAGTGCATGTAAGCACTTCTTCATTTGCCTGCACATCCTGTGTTGAGCACTTTTCAGCATTTTTTACAAGTTAGCACATGTGAGTGCTTTTCAGTTTACCAGCCCAACCTGCCTCTAGCATTTCACACCATTTCTACAAGTCACCATGTGTGAGCGCTTCTGAAAATTACCAGCCAAGTGCATGTTGAGCGCTTTCCAGCAGTTTTCAAGTCAGTGCTGTGCCTGGTGTGGCTTCTGAGACTGAGGGAGCTTTCATACAGCTGTCCAAGCACCGACACTGCACCGACAAGGTACTGTGAGTGGGAGAGCTGTGCAGGCTGCTCAACCTTCGGGCATGCTTATGCTCAAAGGGGTCCGCACTGCAGCTCTGGGCTGCCTGCTGTTTGTTTCTGTCCCGCATTGACTAACCAATCCCAAGGTGCTGGGAAAGTTGGGATCCCCTTTGAATCATTCTGGTCAGCAGGCCTCATTGAAACTATAATAGGGAGTGCTTTCCCAGCACTGAACTAAAGAGGTTTTACCATAACTGTCTGTGAAGGGAGCACCCACATCTTTTTGAGCACTGTGTTTTTCAAAACTATGCTTGAAACATGATAACTTATGCAAATGTAATTGTATTTGTCTTTTCTGGTGTTATCTTAAACCAATAATTATTCTCTATTTTCCTACAATGGTGTGGAGTTGTTTTGTGGTGTTTTTACTGTGTTACTGTACTTTAAGTGTTGCACAAATACTTTACACATTGCCTGTTAAGTTAAACTTGACTGCTGTGTGCCAAGCTTCTGGAGGGTGAGCACAAGTTAATTTAGGGTGTGTATCTGACTTACCCTTTCTAGGATTGTGGTCCATACTTGGACAGGGTGCATAACTCTGCCAACTAGAGACCCAATTTCTAACAAAACAAATCAAACAACCTATTGTGAATGCATTAAATTATAGAGATTAAATATTGGTTTTAGGAGCTACCCTGAAGGAGCACAATGGAGTCCTCACACAAGTGTTCCATTTACTCAGTGATGCAGGTTTGACTTTGAATGCAGACAGGTATGAGTTTAACAACACAGTACTAAATTTCTTTGGCCATATTATTTTCTAATGGGTGTATGACACCTGATTTTGCAAAAATACAAGCTCTGTCAAATGCTGATCCCGAATATGATGTTTCAGTGGTGCACTCTTTTTTTGGCATGGCCAGTTACTGCTCAAGATACATAGAAGACTTTCCCACCATTACCACTAGATTACAAGAGTTGACCAAGAAATATGTTTATTTTCAATGGTCACCAAAATCTGAGAGAAGTTTCAAGCAATTGAAAATGCAACTGAAAGGGCATACATACAGAGGTTGTAGTTGACCCTAGCCTGGTTGGGTTAGGCACTAATCTTGTACAATATAGTGGGTGCCCAAATGCCCAATAGCATATTGTGGTCTATGATGTTAGACTTTTGTCCCAAACAGAACGTGCTTACTCGCAGCTTGAGAAAAAAATCTTGGCTGTTGTGTGGGCTTGTGAACATTTCCATGTATTCCTATATGGAAAACCTTTCACGTTGGTAACTGATTATCATGCTTTATGGACAATCTTTGGCAATCCAAAAACCTAGATGCCTCCTCAAACTGAATGATGGGGACTCCAATTGCAAAAATACGATTATACAATTGTACATCATCCAGGAAAGGATCAGAATCCTGCTAGCTACTTTTTTAGAGTGCCTGTACAAGGTCACAGTACTCCATTCAAGACGGCTGAGGGCTACTTTAATTTCATCATCAAATTAAGTACAACAGCTTGTTTATTGTTAGCCTAGAGTATCACTACCATGAGCCATGATAGTGATATGCTGATGTTAAAAGACAGAATTACTCTTCAGTCATGGAACAAACAAATCAAATCAAATCAAATCATTAACATTTATAAAGCACGCTACTCACCCGTGCGGGTCTCAAGGCAACACACTTGACCGCTCAATAATGATGGTAAATATAAAAAATACAAAAATAAAACAAACAAAAAAAAAATCTCAAAGATGAATTATCTTTAACTGAGGAAGGAGTTATATTGCTAGTGTCAAGAATCCTGATTCCGGAGAGTCTGGTACAGAAAGTAATTTAAGTGGCTCATAAAGGACATTGTGATATTGTTGCCACAAAGAGAGCTCTCCAAGACTCAGTTTGGTTCCCATTCTGAGTTGAAAAAGAACTCAAGGCCTGTCATATATGTAACTGTCTTTCTAGCAATGTTACTGAACATACTTTGAAAATGTCAGAACTCCCTAGACAACCATGGGAGAGAATAGCTATCGACTTCTTTGGTCCCCTTGATAATGGACATTATCTGATGGTAATTGTAGATGAATGCTCATGTTTTCCTTTGTTAACGATCCCTCATCCGTGTCTCATGAGTGAGTTATGGAAAAAACTAAATTGCATATTTGTGACATAGGGCATCCTCCCCGTTGTGAAGTCTGATAATAGCCTGCTCTTTAACGGTAAAAAATTAAAAGAGTTTCTGGAGTATGTGAACAACAATCATCAAAAGATTACAATTTTATGGCTTCAGGCCAATGGACTTCTAGAGCTTTTTATGAGTACACTAAAGAAAGCAAGACAGCGTGCAACTCTTGAGAAGCTCGAGATGAAAAAAGTACTGAATTCCACTCTACAAGCTTATCGTTTGACACCCCACTTGACCACAGGTCAATGTCCTGAGACTTTGATGTTTAGGTGAGCAATGACAACGAAGTTACCTCAATGGACCACCAAGAAAGACAAAAGGGAAAACATGATTCGTACAAGGGACAAGCAGGAAACGAAAGCTTATGCAGACAAGAGGAGACATGCAAAATATATCTTGTTTAAAAACTGAGATTCAGTGATTGCCCAACAGATGCCCAAAAGGAAATCTGATGTTCCCTATGATGTTGAATCTTTCCAAGGGGTGTCTACCAAGGGACACGTGGTGACTGCTGCTGACTCGTTACTATCTTTAGCAAACTCTGACACTGAAGATGGCAGTTTGCAGCTTCCAGTAATCAGATCAGGTCATATGATCAAGGCGCCAAACAGACTGATTGAAGAGATATAGTTGTACATGTTTCTATATATAAGTGGATGTCTATTGATTTAATCAAGTTTGTAATCTTTCATTTAACAGAGGGGAGTATGTAGTGTCTTGCTTGTTTTAGGAGGGAACCTTTCTGGCTTCAAATGGATACCGTATCAGTGTGACATAATCATTAGAACAAAATGTAATGAAAGCTTGGTTTAGAATGTTGGACTTCACAGGTACACGCAGGGGAATAAAGTGTGATTTACAACTCTGTGTGTGACATAGTCATTAGTGGGTACCAAGCAGTGCTTAATTTGTAAATAAAAAGGTGCCAGTGACCAAAGCCCTCCTCTTAAACATGCGGCTGCTGCAATTAAATTTGCGAACACGGAATACTGAGGCAGCATAATCCTAAAGCCACCTCGAACCTCTTTAATCGATTTACAGCAGCTCCTTGCCCCTTCAGCTCTCTGTTGCAGCTGTTTTCTCCCTTTGTGATGCTTTTTCATTTTTCTCTTCTTCCATCTTTCTCAGATGTTTCTTTTGCTCACAGTAAATGCTTGAGGCAGAAAAATAAGTGCCAGCCCTCAAAAATAAGTGCTGGTGCTCTGCTCCGAAAACAACAAGCACAAATTAAGCACTGGTATCAAGACTGAGGAAGACATGACACACGGAACACTACACAGAACAGTAATATTGGTCGCAATGGGAAACATACCTTTTGTATGGTAAATGTTTCCTAAGGAAAACCCAGAAATCATTAATGACAAATAGTATATTTTAAATGACATTAGGTTAGGAGCATGTATGAAAATTTGACATAAGGCAAGTATCATTTTACAGGAAAGTTTGGGTGGGGGGGTTCTACCTTTTCAAACCTTCTTTTCCTTTAGAATTAATATTTCTGGAAAGGAAATGATCTTCTTTTCTCTTCTCTCTGCTTCTTTCTCTCTGATTCACTTTACCTGCCCACTATAGCTCCGTCTCTTCCCCTATCACGCCACACTTCCATTTACCATTTCCCCTTTTCAGATTATGAAGAGAACCATATTTCTGTCCTGTGAGAACAACCATGTGAAACCACTGAGCGTATGAAATGAAAAATATAACCATACAGGCCTTCTTTATTCATAAGGACATGAGAGGAGCTAAGGGCAGAAATTAATAGAACTCAACATCACTTTTTTGCCAGATATTGTTCTCAGACTCTTTCATAGTGTACGTATTATCGGGTCACGCCCAGTGCAACAATCATTCTTAGCACTCCCTCCCCCATGACCTCTTCCTTTGATTCTTTCACCAACATTGGGCAAAAATGCTCCTCATCTCTCCATAGCCCTTCTCTCAAACACATTTCATTTGTTTTAAAGCACTGACAAAGGCTGGCTTTACTAATAAGAACGTATATCTACGAAACTAAGAACCTGATTTCAGAAAGGTGGCGTTGACGCTAATCCTGCAAAGCCCATTGAGGCCTACTGAAAACAATGGCATGCCTCCTTTCAACACCTGCTCTGAGCAGGCGTTAAAAGTGCCGAAATAAATGATGCAAATAAATCTTTTAGATTTCTTAGTGCCATTTTTTCAACACCCCCCTTGCATACACTATGCCTGGCACAGGCATAATGTAGCGCAAAGGGTTACCAAGTGGCGCAAAGAATGCTTTGCGCCACTTTGTAAATCTGGCAAGGTGAATTTGGCCTCGTTGGGCCACATTAGCAGAAACAAAATTATGCTAATGTGGCGCACGGAGGTGCTAGGGGCTCTTAGATCAGCCCCTAACTCTTTTTAGCAACATTAGGAATAGATAACGAAAGACTGGGAAAAAAAACAAAAAACTTTCTACCCTATTTTATTCAGCTTGCATGCAGCTCTTTGATGACAGTTTGTAACAGACACTGTTCTGTATTAGGGGTATATCTTGTGAACCGCGGTAACAGAAGAATCTGTGTGACAAAAGCAGTAATCCACTCAAGTACCTACGTAAAACACAGATCTGTGATCTGCGACGGGGCGCCTTCTTTGCAGCATCTATATTCACCCTCTACGCTACTTTATTGAGAGTCAAACCTGCCACTAGACAAAACTCCAATCTCTCGCCAACAGAAACATCCATCATAAGAGTTATTGTTGCAATTTTATTGCTGCCTGAAAGCTGGAAGTGCAAAGAGCTCTGCAGCAAGTGCTTTTAAATTGTACGCTATTGCTAAACACAGCACTTCCTCCCCCACCTCCCGGAGGTCAGCACCCCCATCCCGAGGTCAGCGCCTAGTGCGGTCGCACTAGTTGCATTGGCCTAAAGGGGGCCTGCCTCTTAATCCTCAAACAATACTGTTAAACTGGTACCTATCCTATGAACGGGCCCAACCTGGCCGCAAATCTTCCTTACCCTTCTCAATTACAATGAAGGCAAGCCTACTTGCAAATTGCCTTATTCCTCGTTAAAAACCCAGCAGCACTATTAAAATTGCCAGTACTTTGGAACACCCGGCTCAATGGTAGTACAGTTCAATTTGGGGTGTAGCAGTCCCATCACAAGTGCTGGTACTTCTCCCATGAAAGTGTGCCATCCTCTGCCTGGGAGTTTTTATAATGTCCTAATAAACGTAGCCGTCTCCAAGAGACGTCATAGGTAAGTCCCATTAAATGACAGCAAACGTGCTGAGATTTATCTTTATTTTCAGGTTAAAAGAGGAGCAGTAATGTCCCATTAGAATAGAATTTATTGCTTTAAATTTATTTCAGCTGTAGCAAAAAACGAAGTTGCTGACTTTGGGGCTTGGTAACCTAGGCTTTAAATAGCCTTACCTTTGGCACTTCTCGTGCCATTTTGGGAAAATTGCATAGATTCCCTTGCCTCAAAACATTACATATTTGACACTTGGCTTAATTCTGCCGTTCCAAAATAATTCCTAGCATGATTTGTGCTTTATAGGTACCATATAAAGAAGAACATCTAGGGCCTGATTACAACTTTGGAGGAGGTGTTAATCCGTCCCAAAAGTGACAGATATACCACCAGCCATATTACGAGTTCCATAGGATATAATGGACTCATAATACGGCTGGTGGTATATCCGTCACTTTACCGTCACTTTTGGGACGGATTAACACCTCCTCCAAAGTTGTAATCAGGCCCCTAGTGTCTAATGGAAGGATGGAAGAAGCGATTTCAGCTCTGCTGGCAGACAACCCCAGTTCTACAGTAAGGTGACCCTTGGGCAAATGAAGGGTATGTATGATAGGATACTGCTATAGCAGTAACAAATACCAGAAGGACTATCCAGTGTGTACATGTGGAGGTTTCCTGATGGACTGGTGCTTCTCATAGAGCTGTGGAGTCTGAGAAGTGCCCTTCTCTTACATGTTATGCTTAGTAGATATCACAAACAATGGAACATTGCGACCGCTATGGCTTGTATTGTAGAGAAGTCCCCTGGTACTACTGATTGGTGTGTTTGAAACCTTACCTGGATAGTGAGAGGGAACTCAGAATATGCCCAATAAGAAACATGTTGAATGAGTAATACTGGTACTGTCCCATGAGCAGTACCACCCCTGTGTTGAGCACTGGCCCTCTCCAGTCTTCTTATCTAACCTGCCATGCCCTGCTTAGAGATCCTGGTTAAGTCTTTCTGATAATTGTAAATTTTGTCCCACTTAAATTCTTGGTAACCCTGCTGAGTAATCTTGTCAATGAACCCTTAAAATAGAACAGCCTTAAAGGCAAAATGTAAATTCTGCCCTTTACTCTGCTGGACTACTCGAGAGAAACAACCACATACAAATAGAACAAAACAGATATGGGGCTGCCTGCTCATCAAAAGGAGACCTGCCCTGATCATTTGGGTTGAACTGCTCCTATTGAAACAGGACCACGGACAATATGCATACATCTGTTGCCTGTCTAAGGTGTCATGGTGGGCAAAAACTATTACCTAGACAGCGGCCCAGCCAGTGGCTGAAATTATTTCAAGCACCTCACCCATCATTTTTTTGTTTATGATGAAAAGGGAGTGAGAGACCAGTGCAACTTTTCAGATGAACCAATGTGTCCCTCACTCACTATAACCAGCAGATAATAATCAGGTTCCCTCCTCACAAGTGTGCCATGTGCCCCTAAAGGCTTTCAGATAATCGTGCAGCACCAGTTGATGTTCTAGATTTATACAGACAACAAAGCAAGATCATTGTGTACTGCGTGACAGAGGAGGGTGCTAATTGTGCCTCGGTGCACTCAGGGCTGGTAGTTAAGAAATGCAACAAAGAGAGCATACTTCTCAAATAGGCCAAAGAGCTAAGGGCTTATCATTGATCAGTATGTAAAGTGAAGAGCATGGGTGTTGTTAGCGCGTCAGAGCCTTAATAAGTAAACTTACAAGGGGACGCAATTAGGTCGATGAACCTCGTTTGAAGATTTCCCAGCACGAAATACTCTCTTATCATCATCAATCAATTAGTCAACAACATATAGCATAACTGATCAATAAACAATCAATACAAGTCAATAATTGAACACACCATGACCTTTCAGTCACGAATGACCACACCAATTTAATTAGAAGTTAGAACATTTATTTCCCTATTTTTAACAGTCTAATATTATGTGGGTTAATCTCAATAGCAATGAAACACCTTAGAGACAATATTATTTGCTAATCAGCCCATAGAAACACAACTCAATCAATTCATGGATTATACACATTCAGATTGTGATGCACATCATTAATATGAATCAGCTTAGCAGAGTCTCATTAGTACATGAACCAACAAAGCAAGATCTCAGTCATTTGTCTATTTACACAAGATATTAGTGAACACCTCAACTAACCTCGAATTAACATTGGCATGTTGGGCTTCATGCAAAATGTTTAGTTAACACAAATTTAGAAAACATCTAAACTAAGGCGTCTATCAAAATAGCAGTTGATACCTGGAAAGAAAAGGCAAACAGACAATCACAATTTGCATTGGATAGTTACCAATCCAACAGATCAGCAAGTAGCGTTAGTCTTCGACCTCAGGACATCAGTCGATCAACTTCAGGCACAGTTAGAACGGGGCAAAGTCTTCAGCATTTAAGTTAAGCAAAAGTCTCTTTCAAGACGCATAAGATAAAATAGCTAGAGGATGGTTTACTTCCCTCAGATAGAGGAGAAGATAATATCAGAATGTCTTCAGAATAATAGTGGCAGAAAGTGGTAGAGAATGGTTAAGAGGGTGACAAAACGTCTAAATGGCTTAGTGACTGAAAGTGGGTCTGAAAGAATAGCCTGGGGTGTCTGAAAGGAAAAAATGGTTTGAGTATCCAAAAAGGAAAATGGCTTGAGTATCCGAAAGGAAAATGGCTGATTTCTCCTTGTGCCATGCGGTTAAGTCAAAACTGTCAAACTATTGCCAAATTCCCTATTGGATGAATTTTAGTGCATTCGTATCTCTGTCCAATAATCTTGCAAACACCTTACTAGAACTTTCGACAATTCACAGTTCCCATGTCACAAATTGGTCCAGATATTGACGTCTTCACGGTTGGAATGTCAAGTAACAAAATGTTGCAGTTTGCACTCCAGTCAGTGTCTTCATTGTCTTCTCCTAGGAGAGTTAACTTTGCACCTGTTATGAATTACACTGTTGCATTTAGCAAGAACATCTCCTTCAAGTAGGCCGGTTCACACAAGAAACATTTTTACTATGATAACAAACACATAACTTCTGGAAAAGTACAGCTTCGTGTCCTTCAAGAAAGCAGCATGTTGAACGCGTTAGAAATACAGTTCACATACGAGGCCAGGCAGCTAGGCCAAGACCCTTGCTAAGTTAAGGCCTTTATTAAATGAAGCACACTCTTAACATGTAACCTCAGTTATGACATACTACTACAAATTTAAACATATTGAATAACATTTCAAGATTAATAAGCATTTTCATTAGCCTTCGTATACATTGGTAACCACTCTCTGTGGGCACATTTCAAATGGGTGCATTATTTTTCTACGTTAAACACATTTTCCATGCAGTTTCATCACACAATATATGCAAGTTTTCGTATTAATATTTCTTGTTAAAACACACACGTCAACAATGTCGAGGTGATGCTAATCTCTCTTTCCCCACCAGATTTCAGTAGCCACACAAAACACTAATCCCCAGAATGTAAATAGTTTTGTGGCTCATGCAAGCAAAACACACAGAAACAATAGATGATACTGAACCAAGCAACTACTCTATGCATCGAACTGACTCAGCTTATGTTTCTGAAAAAAACTCCACTAACTAATGGTGGAACAAAGCATTTTATTTGAATGCTATCAAGGACCTATAGGACTTGAATGGAAACACCCCAGAATACTGTTGAAAGAAATGTGGCATGCCACTACATCACAGGATGAAGCCTCGGCTGTGGCTGTTCCAGTTCCAATATGTCATCTTTCAAAGGCAGAACCACAGAGGTAAGTAAGCAGGGTGCCAAGTGCATCTCCCTGGAGTCCACTGGGCCCATATTTTAGAGCCATACACACTTCTTTCGGAAAATTCATCCTGTTACCTCTCATCAAAGAAGCCTTAGGAAACAGGGATTCACTGGCCCTGCCACATACTTACTATTATCAGGAGACTAAGCCATCCTCAAATGTAGAAGTGCTACCCCTCTCTCATTTACAAGTGACTGACAGTATTGGTGCTCTTTCTTTAAAATTGTATCAGCTCTTGTGGGAAGTTCCCTTTGTGTCCTCCACTGCAAGGGAGTGTGCATTAAGTCCATTTGGAAAAAGGTGGGAGCTGAGCCACATAACATTCTGAATCTTTGTCCACTGATCAGTACAGCTCATCACAGTGGCCTTCCAAAGCTTGTGCATACAAGAACAGAGCCACAGTGACATAAATTGCACCACAGTAAAATGCCTCCTTTAGCACGATCACCCACATTGATTTTTCACCTCTGTGCAGTGGGACTCTGCAAAAGGGGCCCAGTGTATGTCTTTTGACCCCTAAAACATGTAGAAATTGGCTATACTCCCAGTTGGCATATTTAACCTGCCTATAAGCCTCTAGTGTTTGGGACAAAATGTGCCCAGGGCCTTTAAGTTAAATGTCACCTGTGGACTGCGATACACATTGTGCCACCATTAGAGTGACAGAGCAAATTGACCACAGGCCTAGCACTGTAGCTTGTGTTTGCAGTTTTAAAACTGTAAATTCGACCTGTCAAAAATAATATGAATTCACTCCTGAATAGGCCTTAAATGCCCATATGGCAGGATGCATGATATTTAAAAGTAGGACATGTCAAAGTTTAATGTTAAAAATGTCCTGAGAGTGACAGTTCACGAAAAGCTATTTTCACCGAAGCAGGGTTAGTTGCTCCATAGAAAAGCATTAAGATACAATATTAAAATTAATAATGTTATTTCTACCTAGGAAACAGCTACAACGGTCACTCTTGAACTTTTAAAAATATTTATCACAGGCCCTATTCACTGGTTAGTCTCATTTGTTCTAAGCATTTTGCAAAAGGTCCTTTTAAAAAGTAAGCTTTTACCTGCCTAAAGCCTCTAGAAGCCCATTAATATGAGCTTTCAGTTTCCACCCTGGAGCTGGAGTTGGTGGAGTTTGCACAGTTTTGCCCACTGTGCATCCTGCTTGGAGCGTGGAGTTATGGCAAGATTCTCCCAACCACCGCATGGTGGAGTTTTTACTTGTGTGCGGCTCGCTAACTTTAGGTTGGCGAGTGCGAGCAAGAATTTGCATACCCTAGCATGATGTTTGGGCACTACAGTGCCTCCTGGTGGGATTTCTTAATGCAGGTGGTCACAGCAGGTCACAATCGTTCACGTTGAGAAAGCTTTCACTTGAATAGAAAATCTACTTGAGCAGCAGGAAGAAGCCGATCTCTCAGGTGCCTGGTGTGGTACCGTGTGCATTGATTTTACAGCATGGAAAATGCTTCCAGTGCTAAAAATCAGCTGGAGCAGTGTGGCGAAATGCCGCCCACTTGCGGAACTCCTCAGAATTGCACAGAGCTTTTACGTAATTCTGTGAGTTCCGCCCAGCCCTACTAAATAGTCACTTTCATGAGGTCTGAACTTGCTCCCAAAGCAGGGAGAAAGGTTTTGGATGTTTGGAGGTGTTCTATTCCTTTGAAAGGATGACCATTTGCTATGTGCCCAGCAACTTAATTAACTTCAAAGAGAGTCGGTAGTCACTTTGTGGGCAGCAAGCAAGAAAACCATTAGAGTGTATGCCAAAAGCTTCATTGCAAAGAAAGAGACAGAAAAACTTCAGCTCCTGACTCTGTTGGTAGGGTAAATACTATGCCTGGAGGTGCGACTTTCAGACGATCCCCAGGGTGAGACCTCCCATCAGCTTGCCATTGCCTGTGCGGAGTTGTGGCATCTATCGAAGGAGGAGGCAGGCCAGTTAGAGCGGGCCTCCACAATGAGGGTGAGTGAACATGATGACAAAAAATGTTAAGCTGCTCTAATGGCTTGCAACCCGACATTTGGCGTCTCTGGTAATTCCTGAAATCTTAGACTCCATGGGTACACGACTTCACCCCACGCCTGACAGTGCAGGCTTTTGCTGACTTCTACCAGCAACTTTAAATTGTTGTCCCACAGCCAGAGGTCTAAAGGGACTCCTCATTTTAGGATGATATCTCTTTGGTCACAATATCTCGTTTTTTTCAGGTACAACCTGCTGCTTACTACTGAAAAAATTGCTGAGGCTATCTCTGACCTGCCACCTGAAAAATCGCTTGGCCCAGATAGCTTGCCTGCTGAATTTTACACTGCAGACAGAGACATCCTCTCCCCACACCTATCAGCTCTTTACAAGGAGGTAGACAAGGTAGACCACTTCCTGGCAGAGCTAAATATGGCATCCATTGTGGTATCCCCATGCCCTGCCCTGTGCCCAATAATTGTGCAGCCTATTGCATCACCTCTTTGATTAACTCAGAAATTGAGTTGTTTGCCAAGGTCTTGGCCAGCAGGTTAAAATGCACTCTCAGTACCCTTTTCCACCTGGATCGGTACAACTTCATGCCATTCAAGACACTGCCTGAGGAGGGTTCATGTTGCCTTGGTGTGCCGGCAGCTGCTACTACCTTCCAGCACTCTTCTACTCATTGACTTTGAAAAAGCACTTCATACTGTGGACTGGACCTTTTGACCAAGATCCTCAATAACATGGGACTGGGACCCAGCTTCTGCCGGTACATCAAGCTGCTATATTCTCAAAAATCTGCGTGGGTGCAAGTTAATGGAGTGGTCTCTGATGCATTCCCTATTTGATGGGGAACCAGATAAGGCTGGCCACTATCGCCTCTCCTCTTTGCCCTCATTATTGATCCACTGGCGAGGCTTATTCCCTGTGATGCACAAGTACAGGGATGACTGTGGGAGGTGAAGTACAAAGATAAAAGAGCTCTGTATGCATATGATGACCTATTAGTTTTGGCCAACCCGCATATGACAGGCCTGCGTTGCCTGCAGATTCTTGATCTATATGGAAAGGCCTCAGGCTTGCGAGCAAACTGTGCCAAAACTATCTTAATCCACTCTACCCCACCCCAATCTGGAGTGTTTTGAATGGCAGACATCCATTTCAATATGGTGCTTAAGCTTTCATTATTTAGAGATCCATGCCGCCCTCCTTCCTGAATTGGAATGGAGTCTTAACTTTGTTCCACTGGTTTAGAGGGTGAAAACTGACTTGGAGAAGTGGTATTCCCTCCCTCTCAATGTGATGAGTAAGGTTACACTATACAAAATTATTGTTTTGTTGTGACTTTAAACCTTTTCGAAGACTTTTCCGTTAAAGGTTTTGGGAAATGGAAACTATAGCAAAGACTGAGGGGTAAATCCAGAAAGAAAGTGAAGTTGTCTAAGTGCAAATAGACCACATATGAGGGAGGCATGTGTTTGACTAACCTTTATTGGTGTAACCTAGCAACACAAACACTATTGGTTTAGTGGGGGTTGGTCAGACCCGGCATATAGGGATCACCTAGTCTCATTGGTCCTTGATGCAGTGAAGGTAATGTTATATGGTTTTCCTATTCCTCGGACACTCCCTGAGGTCATCCAAGTAGTTTTTCTCAGCTGCTGTTCAGCTTGCTGTTACACAGGTTGGAACTATAAACTTACACTGCAGGCGCCTCTTGTGAGAGGGATTTGCCTGCTAGAGGTCTGGTGCTGGAAGGATTCGCCAAATGGGATTTGATTGGTAACTCCCCATTGGGAGAAGTCTGGTCCAGTGATCACATACATTGCTTTCAGGAGCTTCAGTTGGCATTTGAGTTGTTGCCCACACATTTCCACGGGTACTTCCAACTGTACCATGCAGTACGGACACACATCACCTCAGATACATAGCTCCCTGGACATAGTCCGTTAGAGACAAAACTTCTTATGGGAACTTTATCCAAGGAGGGAATTTCCCAAATGTACTGCTCCCTGGTCATTAATGCATCAGATGTGTTTGCGCCACTGCCGGTTCAGTGGGATTTATAGGTCAAACCCTTAGAGGAGGAGGATTGGTGGGATACCAGGATGACCCCTTGCTCTATTACAATGTCTTCCAGTTTAAGATTAGTGCCTCCACCATGTCTACCTCACCCGATCCACCTTTATCGGGCACTGTTCTTTAGCAGTCCAGTTTGTTTCAGGTGTTCCTACGAACCAGCTAATTTCTATCACATGGATGGCTGTGCCCTTTGATCACCAGTTATCGGGGAGAGGTGGGGCAGAGGCTGTCATGAATGCTGGGCTGGGAGGAGGTCCTTTCACTGAAAATCACCTTACTTGGAATTTTTGAAAAGCTGAGGTAAGGACGAGAGCTGGACAAGCATTGATTGGTGTAGCTAAAATGGTTTCAAAATGGGATATAACCCAGGGGTGGAAAGCACCCACATTGCTCGCATTGTCTCAATGGTGTTGAGGAGTAGACTAGTGAGTTCAACAGGAAAAACCTGTGTATGATTCACAGGGCTGTCCAAAGAAACACAACAAGATATAGGGCACGTGGTGGGACTACTTTGAGATTGGTATCCCATTTCATTGATGTTCTCTTGAGCATGCAGTTGGGTTTTCAATTACATCTTGCCACAATAGTATGTTTAATGTTGCTGCAATGTGACTTTGTTTTGTCCTGGTGCTTATATTCATTTTCTATTTATGATTTTACCTCTCTAAAAATCAATAAAATTGTTTACAAAAAAAAAAAAAATTTAAAGAGGCACATGCTGTCACAGGCAGATGAAGCTAACAACCGGTCTACCTCCTCCTTTGTTCCTCTAGTGAGCCAGGTTCCAATTCAGATGTCCCCAGAACTAGTTTTCTGTGACAACAGAGGAAGAGTTACTATTTTACCTGGCCACAGCTTTAGGGCAGGCACAGAAGCACTGCACAAAGGAAGACAAATTCTGCCATGTTGGACATATGTATAGAATGGCACGGTTGGATTGATTCCAGTAGGGCACACAGCAACTGCTTCAAAGGAGAGTAGGACTACTTTGGGGAACTTTTTTCCTTATTGGTTAGGGAAGGGCCAGGAGTCACCCTACCCACAGGCTAGTGCCACGCGTACCTGTGGCACCACTGGGCACCCTCTTAAGAATACTACTGGACCTGTGTAATATAGAAGAAGGACTAGACTGCTGTAGACCTGAGAGGAGACCTAAAATGCTGGGCCTATTCCTGCTGGAGACAGATGAGGACTCCATTTGGTCAGTTGGCCTACTTCCTTGTAAGCTACAGAGACACAACAACCTGCTAAACTCCCTTTTTCTCAAGGAAGCCAGCTGACAAGTTCAGACCAGACCTGCTCTGGACCCTGCCAGTGTCTTCTACTGGAGTGACTCTTGGCTCTCAACTGTTGAGGTCCTGGGACCCTTGGCTGTGTGAATGTGTACCCCTCCTAACATCCACAAACACCTAGCACTCAGAAACATTTTGGCTCAGAAATTGGGTTCATGGTTGATGGGGGTGAAATCCTTACTCAAGCAGCAACCACAATCCTTGTCAGAGTGAGGCACAAGGAAACCCCAAATTAGTCCTGTGCTCCACCCTCTGGTAGCTTGGGAGAGAGCAGTCAGCATTAACTTAGAGGCAATGTGTAAAGTATTTATGCAGGACTTCAAACAGTATTAGAGTGTAAACACATTTTCGGAAAAATCCCACATTAATTAAAAAAGTAAATTTAAAAAAAATGAAACAGGACCAAACAGAAATGCAATCAGTAGCACTAGAGATATGCAATTTTAAAGATTTAAGTGGAAATAGCATTAAAAAAAGCACAATCCGCCAACCATGGTCATCTGGTCACGCTAGACTGGGACAAAGTCACAAGTTCAGGCCGACCACAATGGAGGACAGGCTCCTCCTCTAAGGGTCTGACCTATTAAACCCACTGAAAAAAGCAGCTTAATTCCTGGTTATGAAGCCCTGAATTGAGGATGTGTTGCACAGCCGAGGCAATATGAGGTCTGGGTCAGAGGAGCACCATTCAGCAATGGTTCAGTGAAGGTGCAAGGCTGCAATGTGAGGTCCTGCATTGCTGTTGAGGATGCTGTTGATGAGGAGAGCTTGCAATGCAAAGTCCTGCGTCAAGGATGCATACTGCACCGGCTGGTTCCGAAGAAGCTGCGGGGCATTTGATGTGAAATCCTGCATCATTGTCAAGGCTGCCATCGATGAGAGGCTTGCGATGTGAAAGCCTGTGCAGCAGTGGTTCCAATGAGTCTGCCGTCTGAGATGCAAAATCCTTGCACTGAGAGGGTCCATGCAGCAGAGGAGATGCAGTGGTTCTACTCGGGGCTGGGCCCTGCAGCAGAGGAGATATGTCAGTTCTGATGGGTAAACACATTTGCTGACAGAGCACCTTCAGGCCCACTTCCAAGGGTCAAGGACTGAAGTGGCACCACTTGGCAGGCTAAGACTCACAACTGAGAGCGTCCAGGTGCTGGATTCAAGGTTATTGTAGCCTTCTCTCCCAGAGGATCTAATCAGGAGACCAGCCAACTAGCCCTTGGAGTGACTCTGGGGTCCTGGGTTCAGCAGATGCAAGTCCAGCCCTTCTCACCCAGGCAAGACGTCAGCAGAGTGCCAGTCCCTTCAGTAGAGCAGCAGTCCATTTTCCTGGCAGAGTCCACAGCTCCAGAATTGTACTGAGAATTTGAGTCTAGTGGTCTAATATTTAGACCTGGTGCCCACTTTGAAGTGAAGGAAGCTTCTAGAGGTTTCTACCCCCTGAGGTGCTAAGCATTCCCTTCTTCCCTGTTTTAGCCTCAGCTTGTCTGGGATCACAATAGACCAGTGTCAAACCCTTTGTGAGAATGCTCAGGCAGAGCCTTTGTGATGTGCAAGTGTGGTAGGTGATGGCTCCTCCACCTCAACTCAGAGTGGCCTATCCTGCCTATAACTATCTTCCCTTTGTATTACTGTCTGGGAGCAATACACAAAGAGCAACTGCCAGCTACACCTAGTCATGTGAACCAGGATTAGGCTCCCGCCACCAAATTGTTAGGACGAGAAAATTCCAACTTTCTAAAAGTGTGATTTTCAGAATTGTGATTAAAAATCTGACTTTACTATTTAAGAGGGTTTTTAATTAAAGCTCTTTAGACACCAAATGTAAACTGACTTTTTGTACCCAATTGGAAGTTACAGCTTATTAAATGTAATAAGGACCTCCAATGTTATCCTATGTGAAAGGCAAACCATGCAGTAGTGAAAAACTATTTAAGAGTTTTTCACTATCAGGACATGTAAAACTTGAAAGTATATGTTCAACTTTTTAAATACACTGCACCCTGCTCTCTGGGCCATTCAGGGTCTACAGTATGGATGGCTTATATGTATCAAAAAGGAAGGTTTGGGCCTGGCAGAAGGTTTATTTTGCCAGGTTGAAATGAAAGTTTAAAACTGCACACACAAGCTGAAATGGTAGGCCTGAGACATGTTTAAAGGGCTATGTAAGTTTGTGGTTCAATCAATGCTGCAAGCCCACCTGTAGCATTTATGTTTACAGAGCCTGGGTAACACTCTACTAGTGACTTACAAGTAAATAAATAGACCAAATGGGTGTGAGCCAATTTTATTATGTTTTAAGGAGAGAACATAAACACATTAACACTGGTTAGCAGTGGTAAAATATGCAGAGTCCTAAGGCCAGCAAAAACAAAGTCAGCAACACAAGAGGGTGGAAAATAAAAAAGTTAGGGGAAAACCACACCAAGGATACCAGGTATAACAGCTTAGAAGACCGCCGAGGGGCAAAAGTTTCAGCTGACTAACATTCAGGGCATATTTACAGCAGCAAATCCATTTCAGTGGACCATTGCAGAGAGGCTTTCCAGCCTTCTGAAGCCCTGTTCGGCTACAGCTTTAAGCATTGTCCTGCTGGTGGACTAAGCCGTAAGGGAGAAATCATCACACTGTGAGATTTCCCTCCAAAAGTCACCAACTTCATCTAGACTTTATCCGGCAGCTATCCAGCTTCGTAAAGCCCATCCCGGCCACAGCCACCTGCATTGACCCACATGAAGATTTATTTACTTCCATTTCAGAGATTAAGTCAGAAGGTAAAACATCTGACTGGGATGAATCTGGTTTCTATAAACTACCCATGCTTCATCCCAGTCAGCCTTAAATAATTTTTAGGTACTGATAAAATTAAACTTGATGTCCCCGGTTGGTGCTTAACACTTTCTGGCACTATTTTTATTTAATACTTTAACAATTCATAATTCTAGTTCCTATATCAGATTTTAGCCATTTTAGTGTCACGTTGATCATTAAGTTATTCTCTATTTTTATGCATTGGAATGGTATTTTTGTTGTCTTGTGTTTTCAACTTTGTAACTGTTTTGGTTCTTGTGTTACACATTTGTTTAATTTAAGCATGTCTGCTGTGTGCTATAACTAGCAGAGGGGTTGAGTTTAGGTTTAAATTACTGAAACTGTTACTAGGTGGAACAAGAATAGGACCATAATCACTTGTACTGGGTTACCATCCAACTCAACTAATAATTCACTTTCTCACATCAAGGATCACACAGTATGGTCAGATGAGAAAGTCAGGACCAGAACCTAGGTTATCATCCTAACTACTATGCCACACCAGTGTCCTGTTTCATCCTCGTTGTGATAACACTTATAAAAGTGAACATACTCATACTGAGATGTGCTGAAAGTCTTGCTTAAAACCAATTCCCACTCCTTTCTTTGCTGTCACTGGGCACACATATATTCACTGGACCTTTAAGGTAGGATAGGAGATCGTACACTTTTCCCAGCTGCTTCCAGATACTGATAACAATTACAGATTAGATGTTAAGCACAAACATACAGAAACAGTAGTGCAAACACTGTCAGCCGTTTTAAAAAAACAACTGACAAGATACTAATTAACCCTGCCAGGGAGATCTGTTTGTGTTTCCCCACTGTTGACTAAAGAAATTACATTCTTTGTGAGCAGACCATGGCGCATCTCGTTCATATGCTGTACTTATTCCTGTGCTGAATTTATCCACGGTGAATAAAATACATTTAAACGCATAATTTTTACTAACCGATGCTGCATATAGCCAAGGTCATTTATATAAGGCCAGCAAAGTCGAACAGGCCAACAGGGCATTCAGAGGGTGCCCGAGGGGCTGGTCTGGAGGGTCACTGTGTGTGCCCTGATTTGGAGGTTAGTGGGCCTGTGGTTTTCATCTTGTGGGCCGGGTTTTGCTATTCATTTCCTTGATATTACCGCAAACATTGCCTCTAGCAAGCACAGATGCATGCATACCTTGCAAAACATCTGTAAAATGCCTCTTTACATGCTAAAAATAGCCCTATTTCTAAATGTGGCCCATTATCGGAGCTATTTGATTCACTAATAGGGGTCACTTTTATTTTGGTGTCCGAGCCCTTCCTGTCCCTCTTCTAGGTAGGACCCTTGACATGTCTGTAGCAAAGTACCATCTTGCCTGGCATTTTACCCCCATTTTTACTGTATGTATGTTTGTTTTTGCCTATGTGTCACTGGGATCCTTCTAGCCAGGACCCCAGTGCTCATAAAGTATGCCCTGCATGTGTTCTATGTGTGGTGCCTTACTGTATCACTGAGGCTCTGCTATCCAGAACCTCAGTGTTTATGCTCTCTCTGCTTTTAAAATTGTCACTGCAGGCTAGTGGCTAATTTTACCAATTCTGATTGGCACACTGGAACACCCTTATAATTCCCTAGTATATGGTACCTAGGTACCCAGGCTAATGGTGTTCCAGGAGATCCCTATGGACTGCAGCATTTGTTTTGCCACCCATAGGGAGCTCAGACAATCCTTACACAGGTCTGCCACTGCAGCCTGAGTGAAATAACATCCACGTTATTTCACAGCCATTTTACACTGCCCTTAAGTAACTTATAAGTCACCTATATGTCTAACCCTCACTTAGTGAAGGTTAGGTGCAAAGTTACTTAGTGTGTGGGCACCCTGGCACTAGCCAAGGTGCCCCCACATTGTTAGGGCAAATTCCCCGGACTTTGTGAGTGCGGGGACACCATTACACGTGTGCACTACATATAGGTCAATACCTATATGTAGCATCACAATGGTAACTCCGAACATGGCCATGTAACATGTCTAGGATCATGGAATTGTCACCCCAATACCATTCTTGGGGGTACAATTCCATGCAAGCCTTGCTAGCTGTAAGAGTAGCGGTTAAAGATTTTGGGTGCTACCAGGGCCCAAGAAGGACCAGGACGTCGCCCCTTGGAGGAGGAGACAGAGGAGGCGCTCAGCAACATGGAGAGCCCATGCAGAAGCAGGCAGCAGAGTAGTAGTCCAACACTATCAATAGCAATCTCACATCTGTCTAAGGGTAGCATTTACACACCACTTACAGCAATCTTCACCCTTCACAGACCAGAGGAAAGACTCTCACACCCATCACAGTCTTGCAGCCATATACTGCCAGCAGTGCTCTTCCACCCCCTTACAGACTAAGGCCCATATTTAAGAAAAATGGTGCACAACTGAGTCCCAGTGATGTGGGTTTTGGTGTTGCTGGAGGTGGGGTGGGCATCTTTGTGCCCATTTCATGGTGTTTCCCCATTGAAATGGGCTTACCTGCTCTTTAACACTAGGTCTGACCAGGCATTAAATAATGGCGCTAACAGGGCTTAGCGCCATTATTCAGGTCCGCCTCCCACCTGTGCATTGTTTCTGTGCTGGGAGTTAAATATGGCGCTGGGGGGCTCGCGTCATTTTTAGGAAGGGAACGCCTACCTTGCATCTCATTGACTCAAGGTGCGTTGGCACTTCCTAGAAATGGCGCTAACTCCAAAACTTTGATGCTAGACGTGTCTAGCGTCAAAGTATAAATATGTAGTTAAGTTTGTGCAGCTTTAGCACCAAAATAAATGGTGCTAAGGTGACACAAACCTTCCGTACATATGGGCCTCAATGTCACATTCTACTAGGAGCACTTCCCTGTTCCCCAAAGACTAGCAGTAAAAACCCTAGAAATAACACCATTGGACCCTTAAAAGGCTAGTTTTTTGAGACAACTGACAATACTCTTCCACCCCAGACAAAAATCATACAATATTCTCACACTCCTGAAGCTCTACCAGAAGTACTCTCACATTACAAATGTCACTCTTACATCCTTCACAGACTAGCAGTCACACACAAACAATAGTATTCTTACATCCCCTTTTACTGTTCCACAGAAGCACTCTCACTCCCCTCACAGACTGTCACATATGACCATTGGGACTCTAAGCTCTCTCACAAATGGACAATCACAAACTACCAAGCACAGCCCCACACTACCAAAATCACTCTTACTCTTCACAAACTAGCACCCAAATGAGTATGCACTCACAATGGTAGGTGTTCTACTATCATATTATTATTTTTTTGGCAGCATGTGTCTACAAATTATGTGTACCTTAATTATTAAAAACAACTCATCAGATATTATGCAGACCAGGGTGAATGTTATCTGGGGTAATAGTATTTCATCACACATCCCTAAACTGTTAGTTGATTCCCTGCCTAAAGTCCCTCAATTTAGTCAGCTAGCTACCTTTTATGGCTGTTATTAGTTTACTAGGCCTAAATTATGCTAAACCATGTTTACTTTCCCAACACACACATTATGCAGCTATCAAGACTGCAGTTTGAATGCAACTCTTTAACATCACGCCTCAGCAACCAGTGGTTGCTGCATAATGTGAGTGGTGATGATGTAATTGGCTGAATCTTCTCTGCTGCTGGACGAAGTGCTTGTAGCCCTGACTGGTTTGTCTGTCTGATCATGTGTCATAATCTAACACCTTCTTCTGTGCTTTATTGTCTGCCTTCTAGGATGCGGTGTCGCAAAGAAAGGGATATTTTTGTGGCCCTTCTCCAGCTCTTATCTGTATCATGTCATGCATAGAGTTGTCATCCTCATAATAGAACCATGTTTCCACAACTCTCACAGGCTATATGATCCCTCTGGTCTATTGTGCAATTTTTGTCTTGTGTTCTGTTCTACTATTGAGCTTGCTGCCGGGGAAATGGATAAACCTATTGAACATTGATGCAAACAAGCATTTCTTCGTTCTTTCTTGCACTGTTTTGTTTGCTGCATTATAAAGTGATATGTGTTATTTGTATGTGTAGCAGTGGTCATCAGTCTTAAGCTTTTCTAAGTGTTAGTGTTTTCTTTAAGAGACAGATCGGGAATTGGTTTTATGTAGAAAAAAAGTGAAGCATTTTAGAATGTAATTCTTATATCCGTTGCCCTCTCTGATGCAATTATTTTTTTATTCTCACAGTGTGGTCTCCCACATTGAGATCTACAACACTCTAGTTCTCATTCAAATGACATTCTTTATTGACATCTTGATGTTATTCTGCGAGATGGGTACTATCCCCTGGTGCCTTGATGCGCAGGCACTAATGTGAGAATGGCCATGAATGTACATACGATTTTTAGTATATGTATGTTGTTAGAAGTGGGGGTTCTGGTTGGCTAGGGTATGCACCTCAGCCAGGCAGAGCCCACCCACTCTAGTCAGGGCAAGGGAGTTACACGTCCAAGATAACCCCTGCTCACCCCTTTGGTAGCTTGGCACGAGCCGTCAGGCCTAACCCGGAGGCAATGTGTAAAGCGTTTGCACAACACACACAACACACATGACGCAAAATGTACACCACAAAGTAAACACAACACTGAGCTATGTAAAAATAAACTGTATTGCACAAAACATAATTAGACCAACATTACACGTAAGTAATACCCTGCTACCTTAGCAGTTGTCAGAACGTTACACAAGTTACTAATACTGTGCACGAATAAGCAGTTGCCATATTGGAACACGTAAGTACTCAGGATTCTGCAACATAAGCAGTAGTCAGGAATTACAGTAAGAATTCAATGCACTTTTCATGAATACCTCATAAATACCCATAAAAGGAACATTAGGGACTATATCACAAGTCATAAACAAAATACACATCAGCATGTCATGCCCATAAAAGAAACATCAGCACATATATGTAATGTCATGAAAGCAGGTAGGAACATATAAACCCCCCCAAGGTTCATACTAGGCTCACTGAGCCAATATTTCCACAAAAGTACCTAATTTCCTGAAGGAGGGGCACGCCACATGCCTAGAAGAGGAGCATGGGGGCCCCGGGCACTCCTATGTGCACAACGGGGGCCACGCAGTGCTCCTGTGGGAGAGGGACAGACTGAACCCTTCCCTGTGATGACAATATGGGCCCCTCCTAGGGCCTGTGATCTTTGTGGGGCCCTCCTGGGCCTCCAATGGCCCTCTCCCAAAGGGAGGCCCACAACAGTGCCCAAAAAGGGTTACTGGGGTGTTCGCGCCCCTAAGGCAGTGACCGGGGGGAAAGGAACTCCCTTTCTGCCCCGTGTCCTGCGTGGTTGAAGGCAGCCCCCCTTGTCCTCGGTGTGGCTGCCTGAAAATGAGGAGTGAAGCAGGGGCCTCTGATGAGGCTTCCCTTCTGCTCCACCAGGCAGCCGCACCTGACACCGTGCACGAGCCACTTCAGATTCGGCTTAGCTGTGGAGCGGCAAGCGCACCACAAGTGGTGCTGGTTCGTGCCCCGGGGGCACTTCTCAGGGAGTGTGTCACCCCAGGGGTACCGGTAGGAGCTCAGATGCTCCACTCTTTGGTTCTGTGTGTTCCGGGGGTCTGGGAGAAGCACAGCTCTAATGCGCTTAGTATCAATCACGCTGGGCCTTAGCGGTGAACTCCAGCAGTGAGGAAGGGCTCTCCCAAGTGTGAAAGGCACTTTGATTCGGCCCGGCCGTGGCAGTGATTTTCCAAGCACAAAGAGCACTCCAAACAGCGCGAGGGGCACACTGGTGATCCCGGGCTGAGATGGTGATTTTTCTGGGCACAAAGAGCGCTCCAAACAGCGCTACCTCAGCACAGCAGCACTCCTTGTGTAAAAATACGTTTTACAGAAGTCAGGGGCCACAGCACCCTGCCTCTGGAGACAAGCAAAGTGAGTAAGAGCTACAGGCCAGCACACAAGGGGATGTCAGCAGTGGCAGTTTCTCCTTGTGACCAGGCAGGTCACAGGTCAGCACAACAGCAGCATTCCAAGGTGGTCCTGGTGAGTCCTCTCAACAGCATCCTGCGTCCAACTCCAGGTAAGGTTTCTGGAGTCCCATGAATGTCCAAATGATGTCTAAATTGTGGAGAAAATTCCCCTGTACTTATACTAGGTTTACAGTGTGTTTTACAATGGGGAGGATAGGGGTTCCAATCAGTTACAACTGGTTCTGGGAGTGCCCTTTCTCTCCTCCAGCACAGGCTCCAAACATCAGTGGTGGGTAAATGACCCTATTGTGCGAGGCCAGGGCACAGCCTTTACAAATGCAGATGTGCCCCGCCTCTCCCTTCTCTCAGCCCAGGAAGGCTATACAATATGTAGATGCACCTCTGTGACACCTCCACCCTCCCTGTGTACAGGCTGTCTGAAAAGTATGCACAAAACCCCAACTGTCAGTCTGCCCAGATGTGGATTGGGGGCAAGCTGCAAAACACCAGAGTCATAAGCACAGATAAATGTGCACTTTCTAGAAGTGGCATTTCTGTAATAGTAATAAAAAATACACCTACACCAGTAAGCAGGATTTCTTATCACTATCACAACCATACCAAACATGCCAACGCTATCCCTCATAAATCAGACAATACTCCTTACATATAAGGCAGGGCATTTCTAATGCAATCCTACGAGAAGGCAGCACTCACAGCAGTGAGACACCAAGTTAGGCTGTTTGTCACTACCAGGACAGGCCACACAACATGGCACATGTCCTGCCTTCTACATACTTGGCACCCTGCTCATAGGGCTAGCTAGGGCGTACCATAAGGGTGACTTACATGTAGTAAAAGGGGAGTTCTGGGCCTGGCAAGTAAATTTAGATGCCAAGTCCCTGTGGCAGAAAACTGCACACACAGGCCCTGTGCTAGTAGGCCTGACATAGGTTTGACAGGCTACTTCAGTGCACGGCGCAAGCAGCGCTGCAGGTCCACTAGAAGCATTTAATTTACAGGCCCTGGGAGCAGGGATACCACTTTACAAGGGACTTATAGGTAAATTAAATATGTCAATTTGGTATAAGCCAATCATACCAATTTTACAAGGGAGAGCACATATACTTAGCACTGGTTAGCAGTGAAAAAGTGCTCAGAGACATAACTTCAGCCAACACAGGTCAGAAATATAAGGAGGTAAAAGGCAAAAAGTCTGGGGAATGACCCTGTAAAAGGGCCAGGTCCAACATGTGTGTTTAGTGGTGTTGTAGAAATCATGGGATAGACTTTCATGGTTACATTTGGCGTGTGACCAGAGAATCTTAGCTGCATATGACTCAGCTCACGCAGAATAATTCATAATAATACAAATACTGATGTTTTTTCATATGAGTGGTTTCAGCTTATTTCGTTGCCACATGGCATAAGTGATTAACTATTCTCCAAGGCTTTTTCACGTCATAACTCTGAACTTTTATTGGAGGTTGACTAATATATATCCAAAACACAGTTGTTCTTCACAAGATATTTTTGAGTGCAAAGCTCACGTGGGCTGTGTGTGGTAGCTTCAATCGTATATAGTGATTCGTTTGTTCCCGTTTGGACATAACGATGTTGAGTTTTCCTGCTGTGTTTACCAGCATCACTGTCTAGCATTGCGTTTTGTGGGTGGTGCTGGTGTGCATGCTCTAACATAGGTAACTTGTGGTCTTCAGACCACTTGCTGTCATGAAGGTGTGTAACTATCTATAATTGTGGAGGACTGCAATTTTGATAGGTTCTTAGAGATTCGAGTCAGTGTTATTGTTGTGTAGTCGATGGAACTTTGCTTTTTATGTAGCCATCAATTGTACTTTGAGAAACCCTTTCACCTGTTTGTTTGCACGTTTGATGTTCAGCCTTTTCCACGTTCTGGAAATCTGTATTTCCAAAACATATATCGCTTATTCTCTGGGATGACTTATTTTAAGAGATGTTTACCTCGTTATGAGTCATCCAGGGTAATACCCTAAGGGGTAGGTGGAAACATTTCCACCTCAGATGATTCAAATTGTGTTGGTGTTCCCGCAACTAAAATGACTAAGGATACCAGGCTTAATTTTTCCAGGTGCAAACATGCACCCGGTAAAACCACTGAGGGTCTCGAGGCAAGAGAAAAGGCCACAGATACTGCTTGGCACCGACTGACCCTCGAGACAGGCCATAGAAAACTTGCCCCTGCACTTAAACCTGACGCCATCCATTCCCCACTCCGTGGCCAAAGCATAGTAAAGTGCCTTCCATGATTTTTCTTGGGAATTCTAGGTTTATTACCCATTCCGCGGGCTTTAACGTGAATCCTTGAATTTCTGCTGGAAATACAGGAAAGGATCGATATATAGGATCCGGTACCTCCACATTTTAATCATGGGGATCTCTTAGCGGGAGGTGATGTGTGGGTATTTAAGATTTTGAAATACATTATAATCAAGGATGTGCAAAGTTTTATATTTAAAGGTGGTTTCCAATGTGTCTTACGTTTGGATCCCAGGTATGCAGATTTTCATAGATTCAGCTGTGCAGCTGAAATACCATATTGCTCGGCTCCCCACCTTTCTTTTTCTCACCTTTAATCACAGAAAGGCGCCACAGCTTGGGCCAAAATATCTCATATCACTCGTACACTAAATTATTAAAAAAAAAAAAGAAAAACACATATGTTAGCGGGTGTGCATTTCAAACTCCGAAACTCAGACATTTTGTAGGAGTCTCTGAGACTAAAGAAGGATAAACATTTAATTCTATGTTTGCAGCAATTCATCATTACGATGTGTACATTTCAAGTTAGCTCCCAAGGAACATAATATGAATGTTTTCTTTCAGAGTACAGGCGTCCTGCGGCCTACCTGACAGATGCCATGTGTGATCTGCACAGTGTTCAGTAGCTCAGCTCCTCGATAAAAAGTGAAAGAGGTCTCCCGTGGAGGTAATGTAATACCTGACCTTAATTAACACTAACAACAGTGTCACTTTTCATATTTACACAACCCGCAGTTCACCCTTCAACATTTCACATTTGTGAAGGTCTAGGAAAATAAATACTTCTCTATCTAAACAGTATAATGTTGCAAACTGTAACCTTTGTCAGGTCTCCTCTAATGCCATAAACAAGGTGCCTGCAAAGTTATTGTTTAAATATATTTATGTTGTAAGGCTGTACCTTACCTGCCCTATGCCTAACCCCTGAGGTCTTGCACATCCCATGGAAAGTCTTCCTCTCAGTGCTGTGCCTCAACTGTTAAGCAGCATTTATTAAAAGGCTATAATTAGGTGCCCAGCACCTTTAAGGCATATCATTTACTTGCGCCGTTGACTTCTAGACATGACAGAAAGGGGCGGAAGATATATGCTTCACATAATGGCCCTTCGCTACATGTCAAGGGTCATTCAGGCTGTTCCTTAAATACCTAAACACTAAAACCGATGAGTTACGAGACCAAGAAAAAATACGCCTATCTTTTTCTGTGAGAACTGGGCATTCAATAATTTTTTGCTATTTTTGTTCAGAGATTTTGAATTTATGGAAGGGCATTCCCGTCCCTCACTCTGAAAGTTATTATCGGACATCTTCAAACATTGACAGTTCTTCAAATATTTTCCTGTGTTTCTTGAACAAGGGCAAAAGTTAGTCTGAAAGACAAACGCCGTGAAAATCAGGCTGACAAAGAATGAAGCAAGACTAATTCAAAGTAGGATAGAAGAATTCTCGGGGTTTGCAGTACCTTTTCTTCAGATCCTGGGATAGGTGCGTGCTACTGCCGAGTATCCTTCGTGGTACTGTTGTTTATCACTATTGGGTCAGTGCTCAGGGTCTAATAAAGGTAACCAAAACTCGCACTTCATAGTTGCCTCTTTAGTGGTTAACGTGGCCGAGCAATTAATGGTTCACTGTAGGGATTGGTATGGGTTTGGAGTCAGATACTGTGTGGCAGAGTAATCAAATACAACAAACATCCATTTCCTCCTCAGATCATTGCTTCAAAATGCACTAAATCATTCTTTACAAGTGCGAAAGCTAGAACAGTGAAAGAGGAAGTGATAACTCTTCTTCAGAAGATGAGGTTTGCATCTGTGTAGTTTTTATATAGTGCAACAGAGTAGTCTGCACGATCTCAGCGAGCAATTGGAGGCACAGATGAATTCACAGAGTGAAGCTGATAGTTATGTGTCATGGTGCAATAAATATTCGTTAAACAGGTGTAATTCCAGCTCTTTCCTGGATTGAAGCAGGGTAAGAGTGGTAGTGATGGTTATGGGGATGCCGTTCCGGATCCTGAGTGACTTGATGGAGAAGGCTTGCTGTTTTGTTTTTTTCGTTTTTTACACATCTTGCAGACCTCCATTACGAGTTGTATGGAGCAGATGTATGCCATTATTTATTTAAATTTACTCAGAACAATTAGAAGATAGGGATGAAAAATAAAAATTGCACTCAGTAAAATATGGTGCAGTAGTCACATTCTTATTACAAGGAGAAGTTGGACCTTGGGGAAGTATGACATTAGCACTAAAAATAACCCAAGACCAGATGGTACATTCATAGGATATGTTAACATGTAAAACCATTGAGAGTTGTTTACAAGGGTAACCTACACTTGTGTGTAAAGTTACATGTGTCATTTACTCTTACATTGTTGAATAGCTTTACTACTTTTGGCTGTTCTCAAAATCTGAGAATAAAGTTACTCATGTCTAGACTTACATGTCTTCACTTCTCAGTTTAGGGGTTCAGAGTCAGAATAATCATAATTTAACACCACACCACCGCTTACAGAGTGGAGACACTGTATGGCAGTGAAAAGGAAATCCCTCAAAGGCTCCAGCCTGATGTTACAATGTCCCAGGGCACTCCAGCTAGTGGAGATGCCCGCCCCTGGACACAACCCCCACTTTTTGCAGCAAGTCCAGAGGAGATAATGAGAAAAACAAGGAGGAGTCACCCTACAGCCAGTACAGCCCCTGAGGTGTCCTGAGCTAAGGTCACCCCTGCCTTAGGAAATCCTCCATCTTGCTTTGGAGGATTCCCCCCAATAGGATTAGGGATGTGCTCCCCTCCCCACAGGGATAAGACACAAAGAGGGTGTAGCCACCCTCAAAGACAGTAGTCATTGGCTACTGCCCCCCAGACCTAAACACCCCCTACATTGAGTATTTAGGGGTGACCCTGAACCCAGGAAATCAGATTCTTGATGACGTGAAACAAGAAGAAGGACTGTTGACCTGAAAGCCCCGCAGAGATGACGGAGACAACAACTGACTTGGCCTTAGCCCTACCTGCCTGCCTCCAGACTCAAAGAACCTTCACAGTGATGCATCAACCAGGACCAGCGACCTCTGAGGACTCAGATGGCTGCCCTGCAACCAAAGGACCAAGAAACTCCTGTGGACAGCGGCTCTGTCCAAACAGCAACAAAGAAACCATATTTAAAGGGACTCCAGCCTCACTCCGGAAGCGTGGATCCCCAATACTCTGCACCCAATGCCCCCGGCTCGTGTCCAGAAGAACCAACACTGCATAGAAGATCCCCAGGTGACTCCAATGATGTGGACACCCTGAGATGACCTCCCTGCACCCCCACAGCGACACCTGCAGAGAGAATCCAGAGGCTCCCCCTGACTACGACTGACCGGTAACAAAGAACCCGACTCCTGGAAGAAGCACTGCACCCGCAGCCCCCAGGCCCGAAAGAAACCAATTACTGGTGCAGGAGTGACCAGCAGGCAGCCCTCATACTTGCCCAGTTGGTAGCTGGCCCGAGAACCCCCCCTGTGCCCTGCCTGCATCACCAGAGTGACCCCCGGGTCCCTCCATTGCTTTCAACGCTACACCCGACACCTACACTGCACCTGGCCGCCCCTGGGCCGCTGAGGATGTACTTTGTGTGCCTGTTTGTGACCCCCCCCCCAGTGGTCTACAAAATGCCCCTGGTCTGCTCTCCGAGGACGCAGGTACTTACCAGCTAGCAGACTGGAACCGGAGCACCCCTGGTCTCCATAGGTGCCTATGCTATTTGGGCCCTACTTTGACCTCTGCACCTGACCAGCCCTGTGTTGCTGGTGCTGGGTATTTGGGGTTGACTTGGACCCCCAAGGTGGGCTGCCTATGCCCCGGAGACTGAACTTGTAAGTGCTTTACTTACCTGAAAAACTAACTATTACTTACCTACCCCAGGAACTGTTGATTTTTGCAATGTCCACTTTTAAAATAGCTTATTGCCATTTTTGCCAAAACTGTGTACATTGCTGTTTTAATTCAAAGTTCCATATTTACCTATGCCAAGTAATTTACAATTTATGTACTTACTTGAATTCTGAATCTTGTGGTTTTAAAATAAATTAAGAAAATAATATTTTTCTATATAGAAACCTATTGGCATGGAGTTAAGTCTTTGAGTGTGTGTTCTCATTTATTGCCCCTGTATATACAACAAATGCTTAACACTATCCTCTGATAAGCCTACTGCTCGACCACATTACCACAAAATACAGCATTAGTATTATCTAATTTTGCCACTATCCACCTCTAAGGGGAACCCTTGGTCTCTGTGCACACTATCTCTCACTTTGAGATAGTATATACAGAGCCAACTTCCTACCTCTTACATCACAGGTCTCTCTGTACAATCTCCGACACACTTCTTCCATGAAGGTGCATCTCCAGTCTTGTCACAATCGTTCAAGGAAGATCATAACTCTGGTGAGTAGGTTTATCATCGATTTATGAATACCGTCCCCAAACATCCCAAGTGCCACCTTTTCATGCTTATCATTTTACTGACCAGTTCAGATGGTCATAAACAGAAATTGTCAGCAGGTAGGGACAAATACAATCATTGTTTTAAGAAAACAGTGCTCAATCCTGATTTCTTGGGTCAATTTCTTTCCCTTATTTATTTAAATTATTTTAATAAAAGGTCAGCGGTAGCTTATCGGTGAACGTTCTATAACATGAATATATACATAACATAAATATATACATGACATCACAAACATTTATGACAAAAAAACAAATCTCGAATATTGGCGGTGTGCCAAAGGAGGGTTATGCCCAACATCATTTCTTTACATTGTGGTTACTATTATAAAATTAAAGTTGTAATCCACTAAAAATGCAATGATTGTGGGCCTTGGCTGCGTCCAGCTGTCAAATACCTATATATTTATTTTTGAAGGTATTATGTAGTGCATATCAAATTTCTTAATTGGAGTAAATTAACTTGAAAGCCCTCAATCTCGCAAAAGATGTGTCAACGCGTTTCGGCCTCTTCAGTCAGGGCCTCTGCAGGACTGTCGAAGGGCAATAGCGCCTCTTTTTTCCTGTTAGACTTAAAGATACTCGCAAATAGCCGCATCTACTTTCGCATGGTTACTTTGTCCTTTAAAGCAAGTAGGATCATCCGTCCTGGGGAGTGCTCCTGATAGCTGGAACGTAACCACTATCGGAAATATAGACCCAAGTTCAGAATCGCCTGCCGCATATGAGAGGTACAGTGTATATTAATCCCGTTGGCGCCAGTTTAGATGGTCAAGCATGGATGGGGGGGGGGGATGTTGCATGAACCAATGCCAGCCACTTGGAGGATCCATTGCACAGCAACAAGTGGTGTGAAAACTGGGTATTCATGCAATGGCGGCTACTCAGCATGAGATTGCCAATTCACTTAAAGACACCCTCAGAAAATTGACAGGCAAAGCTGTACATTGGATAATGTTGAACATTGTTACCAAAACATGATAAAAATACACCTAGACTAAATATGTTTAAAAAAGAGAGTGCAAGCAACCATTCTTTGGCCATGAAGATGATAGAGGAAACTGGCAAAATCTGGCAATGCGATTCAATATGGCCAATTTATGAATGAGATCCAACACAGACATATGTACCACCAGCACCAACTGAATCATCTGCACCTCTGGCACAACCACTCACAACACAAGCACATTCTCAAAGAATATAACCATCACCATTGTGAAGGAGGAGTGGTAGGATTAAGCCACTGGCATATGTGTGTTCACTTATCAATCTCACCATTTTTGAATAATACTACTAGGTAAACATTTTATACCATACATCTGTGTCAACCGTTATTCAGTGTCGAATATTTTCTGTTGTATTTGCCACATAGCCAGTAGTATGTTTTCTTCTTTGTTCATTTTGGTTTGACAGTGTAAAACATTTAAATATTGCACAGAGATAGAGAAAGCATCTTCTAAATAACCACATGTTTCCTTTGGCTGATATACAATGCATCATGAAATATGATGAAATGCAATAAAGAGACTTTTTTAGAGTTTAAAATATTTATAGATATTCCATATTATTTTTACCCAAAAACACAAATTTGTGGGGTAATGAAAAGCTTTCTTTTGGTAGTAAATGCTAACTTAGAGTAGGTTGCCACAGAATTTAAAAAAACAAACTCCTGCAAGGAAAGAAAGATTACTCCCCCTTCTTCTCTGAACACCTGATCTGATGGTCTTGGTATAAATTGGCTCCCAACCAAGACTCTTCACAAGAGACAAGGGAAAGGGAAGGTTCCCCAAAGCCATGGCAGTGAGAAAGATGATGAGCCATTGACTGTTTATGTGGAGATTGTCACAGACCAAGTGCAGATCTCATCTGTTCAGCTTAATGTAAGTCAAAGAGTACTACTGAGGCTACCTGCCTAATCTGTTTGAGAGTCCAACAACCTGCAGCAGTCACCACCACCCCTACCATAGCCACTGCCTGCCCTAGCTCCACCTTAACACGTTCTTTTAAGGCAGTGGCTTGATAATAAAGCTCTCCTAAGTAGTTTGGCACTTCTTTACACTTAGATTGCATGAGAAGCACATCACAGACTTCTCACTTTGCGGCAAACCAGTGTGTCGCAGTAAGCTGGATGAACATTACACGACCAGGGGCCAACTGGGCCATCTGAAAAATCAATACCCAATTCTGTGGGTAGAGCACTTTAAAGAGATAGCTGCTGGTGAGAGAGGAGAAGAAGTTGAACTGATCAAAGGAGGTGTTCGTGAGGGAAGAGGTAAATGTTGTCATGAAAAACAGGCCTGTGATTGTCAGCTCACAATGTAGTCATCACACGTGTAAACCCCAATAATATCACGAAGAAAAGAGAGACACAGTCACCCCGAAGCATACAAACAGCATACCTGCTACTGGTAGGTCACTTGTGGTGGCATCATCATAAAGAAAACAGTCACAACAACCCACTATCAAAATGGTGCTTGGCAAGGAGTCACCATACCACAGACCTGATTATAATGTTGTTTTATCCACTGGTAAGCTGGTCAAAACGTTAGCGATGGACCTTCTGCTATTTCCCCAGGTCTGAGGAGAGAGGTGTCTGGAATTTGTGGAGACCCTGGTCCAAAATGGAAGGTTCCAATATCAACCTATGTTTCCACTGCTGCTGTGCCAGCTCTGCACTATGAAGTGCCAAAATTGATTAGTGAGCCAATGAAGGAGAGCACTGTTCTCTAGATCCACTTCACATCAGACATAGGGAGCAGTGGTGCAGCATATATTACATGTGCATCACTCCCTGCTGGACCCCCTTCTAGAGGGCTAAGCAAAGGTTAGCCGCTGTTCTCACTGTTGAAGATGCCTTTCGAGGCATTTGACACCATGCAACAGTTGTGCTGTTGTCCATGGACAAATCACTTAGACATGCTAAAATATTTGAAGAAATTAGCACCAAAAAGTCAATCAATAGTTGCAGTCTAGAGGTCTCTGCATTAGATTTGTTGACTTACTCAAAAAAGAAGAAGCATTTAACAACATACTGATCACCTTCTGGCTGATTTGCACTCATCTCATCCATTCTTTTAAAGCCTGGACAAAGTTGAGGATTCTTCAGTGTGAAGAAAGAGTCCCTGTAAAAATCATCAAACAGGATGTGCCAACTCATTGAAACTTAAGCTTATACATGCTGCGCCGCCTGTTTGAGCAGTACAGGCCTTTCTATGATGATGTATTAGAAAGGAGAAGAGATGCAACTGCTGAAGCCACGACAATAGAGGTTGGCCAACAGGGAATAGTAATGCATCTAATCCAAATGCTAGTAACCTTTGAAATTTTGACATTGAAAGTCAGTAAGGAGGACAGTAACATTAACCAAGCAATCCCATTGTTGCTCAAGCTGCAGGAACACTTGGAAAATGTGGAACAAACATTTGCCAATGTCAACCAAAAAGAAGTAGTTGCTCTGGTCAACAGCTTAATCTGAACATAAATCAAAGGCTACAGAAAAAGATGGTGACCTCCAAAGAATAAACTGTTCTTCAATACTGCATATATGGCACAAAAAGCACTACCCATGTTTATTACTTTTTCAACAGTGGATCTCTCTTTTTGTACAAGAATGGGATCTTCAGGAGAGAAGGTGAGCTAGAAAATGAAAGATTTTACCTTCGGGATTGAAACAGAACTGAAGTGCTACCTTCAGTTTATGGAGAGTAAGATGTGGGGTCAGAATCAAGAATCACATTGCACTCGCAACTGCAGCAGAAACATGAACCAGTGATAACACCATTGCCATGACTAAATCTACAACACCAATAGCTTCACTTACAACATCTGCAATGGGTTGGTTTATGGATAAAGCAGGAGTTAAATAAAGTGCACAGGCAACACAAAACAACCAGTGTCAACCACAAGTACCCTTCAGAAAATGGTACTGGACAATTAGAATGATCCAACAACATTCTACCTGAACCCATTGAGCTATTAGCATGGAAGAAGGAACTGTGCCAAGCATTCAGCAGGCTGGCAATAAGGTATCTGTCATGTGCTGTAGCTAGCATATTATCAGTGCACATGTTCAGTGCAGCTGGGGTGATAGTCATCATCAGAAGAAATAGTCTCTCTCCTACAGACGTAAAGAGGCTGATGATAAATAAATTGAATTAATATTTCATACCCAGAAATTATAGGGCTCCAAAAGAAACAACCGTAGGCAACTGAAAGTTCTGGAACAACACAAGCGCAGCAATTGATCATCCTCTAGATGACCATCGCAAGCTGTCACAAGCTAGCAGTGCAGAACAGTCATGTGCACTATCAGTCTGTACAAGTACCAATCCACACAGCCAGATGTCCCAAACCTGATTCACACCTACCTAAATGGAGTTTGAAACACGTCACACACCACTACCTTCCATCAATGGCATGGTGTGCAGCATCTGTCATTTTCAATGCTGGGAATCATGTCAAGCCACTGTATGAAAATGATAAAGAGTGAAGCAAACAGATCTTCAATATGTAATTCCCTCTCTCACTCCATCCACAGGTGCCCCTGCCAGTGCAAACATGGAGAGGATACCAGAGACTGCAAGCCCACCACAGGATGAAGGCCCCAGTGAGGACAACACACCTGGATGGCTGGATACTGACGATCTACCAGGTCCATCTAGGGCACCTGGTCAGTTTTACCACTCCCTGCCTCACCCTGCCCACAACAATCCCCCTAAACTGTGTGGCCTCAACATCACATCCTACCCATCATCCCCAAAACTGTGTCCCAAGGACTTATCAAACTATTTTGTGTCCCACAGTATAGGTACCTGAGTCAACCCCTTACACTCCAGACAATGAAGGCCCTGCGAACACTAGGAGTGGGCTCACCATGCCAGGGGCACAGGCACATGGGGGAAGCAGGTGTGGGAGGGAAGCTGTGGGCCAGAGGATGGGGCCCCCAAGGGACTCAAGTGACCAGGCTACCATCGCCCAAGTCCTGGGAGCATACCAACAATCACAGGACAGGATGGGCCAGATCATAACCATGTTGGGGAAAACCAAAGGCTGCATAGGGAATACCACCAGGAGGTCATGCAGCAGCGGGAGGCACACAATGCCACCATAGCCTCCATTGCAGGGGTGCTGAGGGATATCAACATCACCCTGCGTGCTTCCTCCACCCACCAGCAGGCCCCTTCTGCTACCAATAAAATGTCAGACCCATCAACATCAGCGGTTGCCAGCAGAATGGAGGCTCTGCTAGGGGAACCACATGCCTCAGACACCCCTCCATCTGTAGTTGATGAACCCCCTCACAAAGGTGGACGTCCATACAGACATCCAGCTAGAGCAGATGGCAAGACCACACCCACTGCCAGGAAGTGACCCTCACCTGATTTGCCTCAAATGTGTGCCACTGAGGAACCCTGTTGACTGTTCAATGACATAACTCCATCTTCCCATTGGCAACTGGACACTGGACCTGTGCAACCAACAGCTGTAACTCCTACACTGATTTTTTTTTATCTACCATGACCCCACTAATCACCTCTTGGACAATGTTTGCACATATTTGTTTGTTAGCATTTCTATATATGCACAACAAACACCAATGTAACACAGCTACTGTATAAGTGTCTTCATTACAACATCAACAAAAGTTATGAGTGCCATATGGGAGAATGCTATGCACACCTACATCCAACAGGCAGAGAAATGGATAGGAGAAGGAGGCATGCTCAGCAGGAGACACATTACATAAGATATGTTCCAGGACACATGTCAAACAGTCCACAATCTTGAGCCACATAAGAGTATAGTCAGCATGCAAATCTGCAAGAAGACAATTACAGAGAGTGCCATTAGGATGGAAGGCATGGAGCCACACAAAGAACATATGCAGTATATAGAGGTCCTCCCTAGTGTAGAGTATCACTTAACCGGGGTCCACCAGATATTACCTATACAACACTGCAGAATATCCATCATGCAGCAATGTAGCTTGCATCTGTCATATACAACTCTCAATTCTACAATCATTCAGCAATGGCTGGTGACTATAAAAGCCCAAGCCATGGGTAGCATAGGCACATGTATTCATAACACATTCAGTAGGTGGAATGGCATGACTATAGGAGAATGCTGCACACTTTGCTCATTACTGGTCAGTACATAGTAGATTAAAATCAAGGATACTTCGGTGGGTACACTTGTTAGATCTGAGAAATAGCTATGGTACACATGACTCACAAACAGTCTGCTTCCCCAACATACACATAGGGATAGGACCACATTACACCACCACTGATGAGTTCACTCTGGAGGACTATTGTCTGCATTTCATGTGGATATACAACACTTGCCAAACCAAAATCACCATACCTGTATTTCACTGGAAGTACTGTTTGAGGAGATCAGTCCTAGATTCAGCTGCACCTTCCTCATCTACCTCCTCATCACTTGCCAAGTCAGCATTACCAGCCACTGGTCCAGCTGCCTCCCCCTCATCAGCTAGCAATGGTATCTGGTGTCTCAGTGCTATATTGTGGAGCATGCAGCAGGCCACTACTATCTGGCAAACCTTTTGGAGTGATTAGAGGAGGGCACCACCAGATAGGTCCAGACACCTGAATCTGCCTTTCAGGAGGCACAATTGTCCTTTCTATTACACACCTCATCCACCTGTGGGCCCCATTGAAATGGACTTCCCCACCTATGGCAGGATACCTCACTGGTGTCAGCAGCCAGGGAAGGTTAGGATAGCAAGAGTCACCTGCATGATAATATGCAGGACCGTTGACATGTCAGATAAAGCGACAGGGAAGAATATGATGACAGATGCAACTAAAGTGAACCACATTGTAATGGATGCATACCAAGGAGACAGATCCTCTCTGTGTGTTTTTGTGCCATCATGTGTTGGACATTGCTGTTCCTCAAAATGAAGGAGTCATGAACAGATCTAGGAAACTTGTCTGTGACCTATGAAATGTACTGGTCTGCCAGACACACCAGCTGAACATTAAGGGAGTGGTTGTTCTTCCTGTTCCTATACACCTCTACATTGGCATTGGAAGGAACCAGAGCTATATGGATGGCATCAATGGCCCCTATCACGTGATAGATGTTTCCCATATCATAAAAGTCTGCCTTCACATAGGCCAAATCTGCATGTTGGGGGAACCTGATGTAGCTGTCCAGGTGTTTCAACAATGCACACAGTACATTCTTCAATATTAGACTGAACATTGGCTGTGGCATCCCTGCTGCCAAACCCACTCTATTCTGAAAGGAGCCTGTGGCAAGAAGTGCAGAACTGACAGGACTTGTACTGTGGGAGAAATGGGATAGGATTGCGTATGGCTGGTAACAGATCAGGCTTCAACTGTTTATATGAATCCATGATGGTCTGACAATTCAGTCGATAGGTTTGAATGATATGCCTGTCCTCCAGGGTTCCAAGGTCCACTAGTGGACAGTACACTGGTGGTTGTCTCATTCTCCTCATGGCATCAAATCTAGGTAGAGAGGAGAGAATGTACTTTGAAATAAGGACATTACAGATGTGAGCAGAACATTTCAAAATTTGCACACACCTAACACTGTCGGACATGCGTACCACTGTAGATATATACAAAAATGGCCGTGCTCATGCGCTTTAGACACCCGCCTTGCAGCACAACGCTGAACGTGTAAGTCCTTTAGGACACATGTCACATGTGTCAGCACTACCATGATGGCACAACATGGGGTTACTCCTCAATTTGTCCTTATGTGTATATGGCGCACATTAATTGGCACATCAATGCATGAGATATGCACAAAATGGCAGCCGCCTGTCCTGCAGCACTGGACAGATGGAAGTGACCTAACTCCGCTGGCGTATGCCGGCGGTCGCTACCACTGTGCAACTTGTCATTGGTTAACATTGTTGCCTATGGGGGACATGGGCCGATGGCGATGGCTCCGGCAGTGACGGTCCTGTACGTGGCGGCCGTGACCACCATTTTCTGCAGCCATTCTCACTTGACTTTTGACACTGTTGCCAGCAAGACATCCACGGCCTGAGCTGCTGTGTACTGTCTCTGGGAGACATCATGCCACATCCTGCAGATGATAGGGCCCCAGCCTTCACACCAGAGGAGCTGGAGAAGCTTGTGGATGGGGTCCTACCCCTGTAGGAACAGCTATATGGGGCTCCAGAGGAACAGGTGAGCCCAATGCCATAATAATGTGTGGTAGGGGTGCGTGTGATGGTGAATGTGGTAAATGTAGCAGTGAGGGAGTATAGATGCCTGCAGAGGCCATGAAGTGAAGGTGTGTCAGCAGTGAGGATGGGTATGGGTGAGTCTGAAATGTATAGGTCTCTCCTGTTGGTATGGTACCAGTGTACATGTTTTTGTCATCCATGCAGGTGAATGCCCAACAGAAGAAAGGAATCTGGCATGCCATCACCATAGCCGGTGGAGCACCCATTGTCGCAATCAGTGGGAGGATCTGAGATGCTGGGCTCAGAGGACTGCAGAGTCCCAGCTGGGGATGTCCTCCCAATGAGGGAGTGCTGCCCGTCGGACCCTGACCCCCCCTAATGGCCCGCATATTGCTGGTGGCCTACCCTGAGGTGGATGGACATTTGAGGGCAGCACAGTAACCACAAGGGGGTAAATACGGACTGTAACCTGGGACTCGCATAGAGTTTATGAGATTAGCTGCCTCACTATAGCTAAAGGGAACATGTAGTAAATGCTACATGTATATAGACTTATGGCTAATGGGTAGTAACCACCTGGCCTGAGCATTGATTGTAGATGTGTCTTGTTGGTTTGCTGTCAGTGGATGTACTTCTCCCATATCCAGTATTCTCCATGTCTGTATTGTGGAGATAGTCTAACCAGATTGGCACATGTGTGACTCCATCCTGCCTATACTATGGATGTGAGCTTATGTACCACCCTTGCCATTGAGTATTACCTCCTCCATCCCTCAGCATTTGGGCATTTGTGGCTCTAAGGTGTCAGTTCACTCCCATCTGTTTGGCACAGCTGTATATGCAGCAGTGTGACTCTGCTTTTATCATAGGGACAACAGTGATCAGATACAAGTAATGGTGTAGACTCCATGTGAGGCAGCAATTACATTTCCACCACATATATTGCTTGGCAATGACTGCTGCCCTCCTTACTACCACTGCCCTCCCTGTAGCTACCTACCCAGTTGCCCATGCCCACTCACAGAGGAGGGTGGGTGTCTCCCTCGCTGCAGACACCTCTGCCCCTGCCCCAGTCAGCCCTGCTTCCCTCAGTGAGGAGGCTATTGACCGCCTGAGGTCTATCTCTGTGGGTCAGTTGACCATCATGAATGTCATCCAGGGACTGGCAGCTCAAGTCCAGCAGAGCAATGCGTTCATGGAGGGCATTCACAGTGCACTGGCTGGCCTATAGAGATCCCTTCAGGGTCTGGCCTCCACACTGACGGCAGACAGTCACCCTTTGTCTTCCGTCCCCCTTCCACCTACCTCTACTCAAATCCAAACCCCTCTTCCCAAACACAGCCAAAAAAACAGACACTGAAGCATGCATCTACCTCAACAGCCAAAAGTACCACTGACAAACACCAGCACCACAAGACCCATCTCTGGCATGCACACAAACAACACCCACCTGCAGACACACCAACATCCACTACCTGCACTAACTCCCCCATCACCCCCTCCTTTAGAGACACTACACCAAGCACACCTGCAGCCACCACAACAACTCTGACAGATCCACCCACAACTCCAATCTTACCCACAGTCAGCACAATTGCAGGCCCCAGACATCTATCCCAGTCACTACATCCGCAGCCACCACAACCACCAACACACCCACATGCAGCACATGTTCCATACCTGCAGTCATCACCCCAACAGTCACCCATTCAGCAGGGCATCTCCTAGCACCTCCTCCCCCCCTCCCAAAACACATAAATGCCCACACTCACCCACCCAACAGACACCCACCACTCACAAGCATTCATCACATGCACTTGCACCCAAGGCATCCACACCCACACCTCCTACAACTGCTACCTCTACCTCCACTCCCAAACCCTTTTGAACAACCACCCCCTTGTGTCTAAGAAGGTGTTCTTCAGGGAGTTTTCCCTGTTCCCTACTCTACCCCCAAATGGTCTGTGTCCTTTCCCAAGTCATGCCCTTTCACCTCTAAGTCCTTCCCTGCCCCCTGCCCCCACTAGAGACCCCGCTTGGCAGAAGTCGACCCCACCCGAACCCAAGCCCAAGGACCCCTGTGCTAAGCCCAAGTCCAAAGACCGCCCTCCCAAACCAAAATCCCCCTTTTCCCCCCAACCCCTGAGGTGCCTGCCTGCCCCCTTGATGCCCCTAACCTGTGGTGGTAATTTGGCAGTCAGAAGTCAAGTAGGGGCACACAATGGGCTGTATATGTATATAGTTATTTATTATCTTCAGAAAAAAATTATTGAATTTAATACATCTGACCCAACCTATTGTTGGCTTTCATGGTAACATACTTATCTTGCCTTTCTTTCAACATGGATGTAACAAATTTGGCACCTTTGGTTTGTTTGTGTATGACGTGTGTCTGTGTGGGTTGTGCTAGCTGCAGTGTCTGGCCTGCATGTGTGTGTGTGTCCCTGGCTTTTGTCCCACTATGATGGCTGTGTATTGTGGTTTGGATATGGTTGTGTTTGGTACATGCATGTTTGCTGATAATTTGTGTATTGATTGTGTTTTGATGTGTAATGGTGGTGTTGTGTGTCCTTGTGTGGTTGTTATGTGTGCGTCTGTGTATGTGGTGATGGGTATGTCAGACACGTTGTGTTTTGTGTTAGCTTGATATGATGTATGTTTCGTTGTTTGGCTGTGTGATTGTGTATATTGTATGTCAGGTGTTGTTATGTGTTGTAGTATGTATGTGGTGTCAAGTAGAGGTGTGTACTGAAATTGCTTGACAAAGCGTTTGTGTAGTTATGGTTGTGGTGTCATTGTGTGAATCAGGGCTGGTGTGTATTGTTGTTTGACAGTGCTGGTACTGTATATCTGCAAGTTGCTGTGTGTCTTGCACGTGTGTAGTGGCCATGATGTGTGTAGTATGGGTGTGCATGTGTGTAGTACATGTGTGTGTGTATATGTAGGTGTGTGTGTGTATGTGCGTATGGGTGTGTGGTTACATGTGTGCTGCCATTGCCTACCGCCCCGGATGTATATGTTGTGTGTGCGTGTGTACTTTGGGCTTTCCCTACAGTGTCAGGTAGGTGAGTCAGGTTGTTGTCTTCGTCGCCGTCACTGGTTCTTGAGTTATTGTGGGAGCAGGAGCACTGGGAGAACTTCTAGTTTGGGTTCAATGGCTACTCCAGTCTGGTATGTGTTCCTGATGGTGAATGTCTCCTTTTATAGCGTTGGTTTCAGCCAGGGTTTTCATGGTGATTCGACTGCGGTGGAAACCTTGGTGGTGTGCAGCCTCATAATGTGTCTGGCGGGAACATGGTTCCCGCCGTCCTGAAGGTGTCTGCCACTGTACGTGGCGGCATAACCGCTCTGCCGGTACTTGGCTCTCTTCTGTTGGGAAGACCACCACACTCATAATTTGGCAGTCTTCTCCACCGGCCCGTTGGCAATGCGACCGCCTCCGCCGACGTGGCAGTCATAGAACAGCCAGACTCATAATGACCCCCTTAGTCTTTGTGTATTGCTCCCAGACAGTGAGACAAAGATAAGCTAGGTGTTGGTATGATGGGCCATTCTGAGTTAAAAAAGGGGGATATGCTGTCACCTACCACACTTGCATATCACAAATGCCTTGCCTTAACACTCTTACAAAGGGATTTGGCACTACTCTTTTTTGACCTCAGACAGTCTGGGACCAGGGCAGGGAGGCAGTAAATTCCGAGCATCTCTAGGTGGTGCAATCCTCCAGAAGTTGCTACTACTTCAAAGTGGGAACCAGGTATAAATATTGGACCTCATACCCCAACTCTTTAGTACACATCTGGACATGTGGAAGACTAAGAAGAAGGGCTGCAGTGCTGCTTGCTGCAAGAATGACTGCCAGTCTGCTACCCTGCTATGCTGCCCTCCTGCTTGAGTAAGAAGGACTGGATCTGCATCTTGAACCCAGGACCACCAGTGTGACACCAAGGGCTAGTTGGCTGGCCACCATACCAGAAGTCTCAGGGACAGAACAGGCATCCTCTGTCTTGAACCCTGTACCTGGACTCTGTCAGCTGGAAGTCCAGCTCTCCCAAGTGGTGCCGCCCCAGTCCTGGACCCTTGGAAGTTGGCTACTACTATGACTGTGAAAAATAGAGCAATAATAATAATAATAATAATAATAATAATAATAATAATAATAATGATAATAATAATAAGAAGAATAACAATATCTAAGAGTACTATTCATATTTAAATGCTTATAAGTTGTAAAGTTTCAAGCAGGTATTTTAAACCCACCACTCTATCCACAACTGGCCCACCCCTACCTAAATCCTCTAAAAAATATTAAAATTACCCCTCCCCAAATGTTGCGCCCTTACCATCCACAATAGGCCCACCCTACATAAAATATTGTAACAAAACCACCTCTGCCCCAACTGTCCAATCCTCACCCACAGCAGTCCCACCTCTCCCTAAAAAAGGTGCCCTTTAATAACACTCAATTTTTTAAATACGTTTTCCTGGTTTAGATTGATCTCTTCTTGGCCTTTAAGTGTCTTGCAGAGGAGGAAGACTTCTATGGAGCAGGCAGAGGGTGGACCTCTTTGGTGGATGCTATAGGGGATGTGGACACAAGGCTCAGCCACTTATGGTGGCTATAGTGGTGATACCACCTCCTGTTGGCTAGCTGGATGTTGGAGGGAGCAGGTGCCTTTGCCTCCTACTCCTCCTTGAGGATACGTTAGTGGCATAAAGCCTCTGCTTGGCCTCCATAATTTGGAAGAACCGCCAAGCCAATATCTAATATTGGTGGTGGGCCGAGGTCTTTCACCGGGAGGAGTCCAGGACTGGGCCTTTGTCGGGGACAGCTGGATGGCCTGAGGAAAGAAGAAAAAAACGTGAATTGTACTACTCACTGCAAGCACATGTTTTAGTAGTTAGACAGCCGCACGTCCCTGCTAGTTCCCTTGTGTCTCTGACTTTTTATGTGATTCTGTTTGCCTGGGTTTTTTCTACACATATTTCAAACACTACTATGTGCAATGCATTAGGTGGCATTAATTAACCTATATATATAATTTTAAAAATGTTTTTTTACTAAAATGGGTGAAAAGTGTAAATTACATGAATTCTTGGGGGGACACATTCAGCAGCCACCTAATTTGTGTTTAAAAAGAATGACTACACTGTAAAGTTATATTGCTGTGAAACAATGGCAATCTAAAGTTTTCATGCAATTTGTTTGACTTTATGTATCATGCAACATGAACTGAGACAACCTTATTCAGCATTATGATTTGTGGACACCTATTGTCACATAAATGACATAACACCTATAATAATTTCAGTAGCCATGCTTTTTTCCTGTTCTCAAGTCCTGCCCCACCCCCATTCCAAATCCACATGACACTGTCCTCCTCAAAAAATATATTATTCCTGGGTTAAGAAACAAGTGAGTATTAGGTGTGGTCTAAAATGTCTGGAGCTTGGGTTAGGGTTAGCTTTGTCTATGGACAGATTCATGTGACTCACACAGCACATGGTTATTGGAAGGTAGAAGATGACCAGTGAATGAGATGGCATGAGAGAAAAAGTCTCTTAGGAAAAGGTTGTGAGATGAATGTGGCACACTCTGGGATGGGAACGATTTGGGACTCAATGGGTAATGATCGTAGCTGTGAGTGAGCTGTGGGCACTGGACAACACACCCCTTCTACTACCCATTAATTTAAAAAGCAATGTGTAAATGACTAAACCTAGGAAGAAAGGTGGACAATTGAGGACTGGGCTTAAAAAGAAGGAAGAAAGGGATAGTTCAATAAAAACAGCAGTTGTCATTGAGAAAGTAAATTGACTTGTCATTCATCCCTTTTGGAGCTGCTTCATCCTCCTTATATTCCACAACAGCCTTCTTGGTCCACCTGCAGAATCTGTAGCACCATGTCAGCTTGGGTAGGTTCTGGACAAAAGCAAAAGGCATATATTGAGTACTATTGTTACTAGCCTAAGTCAAAAACAACACCAAAGGGATTGGGGAGGAGCAATTTAAAGGAGGAGAAATCTAAAAGAGGGAGAGGTCAGCCCCAGTCAGAAAAACAATGAGGAGGAAGAAGGAAAAGACAGGATGAAGAAGGCTGCAGACACTGGAGGGAATTTAAAAGGAAACACAAAGGGTGTGAAGGATTAATTAAAACTAAAGTAGATAAAAGACAACAAATAATTTGAGGTGTGCATAGCTATTGAGAGATACAGACACTCTAGAGGAGAGCTCCTGTGTTAATTCCCTATGCAAAGCTATAAAAATAGAGTGATTTATTGTGTGGACCCCAAGAAACTGCAGAGGTGGCATGGATCGCAGCAGGTGCTGACTGCGACCCATGGGGGCTAAGAAAGTTCCTCAGTTCACTCCCAAATAGCGAGGCAATGCTATTGGCGTGGTGGCCATTTTGAGGGCTGAGTGGATCAGTACAAGGCAATAAGCAGACGCCTCCCACAAGTAAAGGGTTTGTTAGAAATTGGGTTGTTGGTTGACTGGGGAATGAGCCCTGGTCAAGCAGCAACCACAATCCTAGTCAGGATAATGTACAGGCAAACCCTAAATTACCATCCGCTCACCCTCTGGTAGCTTGGCACATAGCTTTCAGGCTTAACTTAGAGGCAAAGTGTAAAGTATTCGAGCAGCAATTCAAACATTACAGCAGTGAAAACACCACGCACAAAAATTTCATAGTAGGTTAGAGAAAATAGATCTGAATTTAAATATTAAATCAAGGCCAAAACGACAAAAATCCAATAAGTAGGAGTGTAGATATTAAATTTCAAAGTTTTTATGTAAAATATTGCTAACAAATGTAAAGCGCTAACTGTGGATATGTGGTCGTGTCTGACTGGGACAAAGTCAAGAGTTCAGGCTAGCTGATGTGGAGCATGGGCTGTCTACAGGGACCCAGTTTGGCCAGCTGACCCAAAGTACCTTAAATCCTAGTTGTGGAGTGTTGTGTGGATCTACATTGAAGATGTGTCGCACAGCTGAGGTGATGCATCGGTTCCGAGAGGTGACGAGGCGGCAGTGTGAGGTCCTGTTACATTGAGGATTTGGTAGGTAGGGCTTGCAATAAGAAGGTTGGTGTTAATGATATGTTGTGTGGTTGAGGAAATTAAATGGTTCAGATGAACAGTGATGCTGTGATGCAAAGTTTTGCTGTCATTGTCAAGGCTGCTGTCGATGGTAGAAGTGAGAAGCTTGTGCCAGAAAAATAGTTGCGAAGTACCAGTTCTGAATATGATGAGTCAAGCCCAAGAGGCAGGATGTGACAGCGATGCAAGTGTTTTGGGATGGGTCCAATCCACAAAGCAGTGGCATTGCATAGGTTCTGCTGGAGGCTGAGCCACTCAGCCAAGGAGATGAGTTGATTCTGCTTAGGGATGCATCACTCAGCAGAGAGGATGCATTGATTCCACTGGTAAGCACCTTAGGCCAACTTTCAAGGGTGCAGGGCTTGGGTGGCACCACTTGGCAGTATAGAGTCACAGAGTCTAGGTACAGAAGCAGGGGGGTTAGAAATGTTTTAGTCCCTGAGCCTTCAGATCAAGAGGCCAGCAAGCTATCCCTTCAAGTCACTCTGGATTTTGAGTTCAAGAGATCCAGGCTCAGTCCTTCTCACCCAGGCAGAGGCAGCAGGCAGCAGGGCAGCTCAGCAACACAAGAGTCTAGCAGAGCCCAGTCCAACAGAGTGGCAGTCATTAAGCAGCACAGCAGTCCGTCTTCCTGGCAGAGTATCCACAGGTCTAGAAGTGTACTGAAGTGGTGGTGTCTGAGGTCTAATTGTAATACCCAGTGGTGTCTTTGAAGTAGGGGAGACTTCAAAGACAGGCCTTTGAAGTGGACAGAGGCACCGCCCTTCCTGCCCTGGCTCAAGACTTACTACAGGGAGGGTATGCAGCCCTTGGTGTGGGGACAGGGTGAAGCCTATTCAGATGTAAGTGAGGCTAAGTCCAGCTCCGCCCTCCCAACCTGCCAAGATGGCCCTACAAGTCACACCTAAGCTCTCATTGTGTGTGGCTGTCTAGGGGGAATAGACAAAGATAAGCTGTCACCCATCCCAGACATGTGATTAAAGATGGGCAGCAGGCACCAAATTGCTAAAGTAAGAAAACAGTAACTTTCTAAAAGTGCCATTTTCAGAATTACAATTTAAAATCTGACCACCATAAGTTAGGATTTTAACCCCTTCGCTGCCAGGCCTTTTCCCCCTCCTGTGCCAGGCCTTTTTTTGCCTATTTGGGGCAGTTCGCGCTTAGGCCCTCATAACTTTTTGTCCACATAAGCTAACCAAGCCAAATTTGCGTCCTTTTTTTCCAACATCCTAGGGATTCTAAAGGTACCCAGACTTTGTGGGTTCCCCTGAAGGAGGTCAAGAAATTGGCCAAAATACAGTGAAAATTTCGTTTTTTTCAAAAAAATTGGAAAAAGGGGCTGCAGAAGAAGGCTTGTGGTTTTTCCCCTGAAAATGGCATCAACAAAGGGTCTACGGTGCTAAACTCAGCAGCTTCCCAGCTTTCAGGAACAGGCAGACTTGAATCCGAAAACCCAATTTTTCAACACAATTTTGGCATTTTACTGGAGCATACCCCATTTGTGCAATTTTTTGTGCTTTCAGCCTCCTTCCAGTCAGTGACAGGAATGGTCATGAAACCAATGCTGGATCCCAGAAACCTAAACATTTCTGAAAAGTAGACAAAATTCTGAATTCAGCAAGGGGTCATTTGTGTAGATCCTACAAGGGTTTCCTACAGAAAATAACAGCTGAAAAAGAAAAATATTGAAATTGAGGTGAAAAAAACATCAATTTTTCTCTACTTTTTACTCTGTAACTTTTCCCTGCAATGTCAGATTATCGAAAGCAATATAGCGTTACGTCTGCTGGACTCCTCTGGTTGCGGGGATATATAGGGTTTGTAGGTTCATCAAGAACCCAAGGAACCCAGAGCCAATAAATGAGCTGCACCCTGCAGTGCGTTTTCATTCTATACCGGGTATACAGTAATTCATTTGCTGAAATATAAGGAGTAAAAAATAGCTATCAAGAAAACCTTTGCATTTCCAAAAAGGGCACAAGATAAGGTGTTGAGGGGCAGTGGTTATTTGCACATCTCTGAATTCCGGGGTTACCATAGTAGCACGTGAATTACATGGAATTTCTCAAATAGATGTCTTTTTTACACACACCCCTATATTTGGAAGGAATAAATGTAGAGAAAGACAAGGGGCAATAACACTTGTTTTGCTATTCTATGTTCCCCCAAGTCTCCCGAAAAAAATGATACCTCACTTGTGTGGCTAGGCCTAGCGCCCGCGACAGGATATGCCCCAAAACACAACGTGGACACATGACAGAAAACAGAGCTGTTTTTAGCAAAGTGACTACCTGTAGATTTTGGCCTCTAGCTCAGCCGCCACCTAGGGAAACCTACCAAACCTGTGCCTTTCTGAAAACTAGAGACCTAGGGGAATCCAAGGAGGGGTGACTTGTGTGGCTCGGACCAGGTTCTGTTACCCAGAATCCTTTGCAAACCTCAAAATTTGGCTAAAAAAACACATGTTCCTCACATTTCTGTGGCAGAAAGTTCTGGAATCTGAGAGGAGCGACAAATTTCCTTCCACCCAGCATTCCCCCACGTCTCCCGATAAAAATGATACCTCACTTGTGTTGGTAGGCCTAGCGCCCGCGACAGGATATGCCCCAAAACACAACCTGGACACATCACAGAAAACAGAGCTGTTTTTAGCAAAGTGACTACCTGTAGATTTTGGCCTGTAGCTCAGCCGCCACCTAGGGAAACCTACCAAACCTGTGCATTTCTGAAAACTAGAGACCTAGGGGAATCCAAGGAGGGGTAACTTGTGTGGCTCGGACCAGGTTCGGTTACCCAGAATCCTTTGCAAACCTCAAAATTTGGCTAAAAAAACACATGTTCCTCACATTTCAGTGGCAGAAAGTTCTGGAATCTGAGAGGAGCCACAAATTTCCTTCCACCTAGCATTCCCCCACGTCTCCCGATAAAAATGATACCTCACTTGTGTGGGTAGGCCTAGCGCCCGCGACAGGATATGCCCCAAAACACAACGTGGACATATCACAGAAAACAGAGCTGTTTTTAGCAAAGTGACTACCTGTAGATTTTGGCCTCTAGCTCAGCCGCCACCTAGGGAAACCTACCAAACCTGTGCATTTCTGAAAACTAGAGACCTAGGGGGATCCAAGGAGGGGTGACTTGCGGGGCTGGGACCAGGTTCTGTTACCCAGAATCCTTTGCAAACCTCAAAATTTGGCTAAAAAAACACATGTTCCTCACATTTCTGTGGCAGAAAGTTCTGGAATCTGAGAGGAGCCACAAATTTCCTTCCACCCAGCGTTCCCCCACGTCTCCCGATAAAAATGATACCTCACTTGTGTGGGTAGGCCTAGCGCCCGCGACAGGATATGCCCCAAAACACAACGTGGACATATCACAGAAAACAGAGCTGTTTTTAGCAAAGTGACTACCTGTAGATTTTGGCCTCTAGCTCAGCCGCCACCTAGGGAAACCTACCAAACCTGTGCATTTCTGAAAACTAGAGACCTAGGGGGATCCAAGGAGGGGTGACTTGCGGGGCTGGGACCAGGTTCTGTTACCCAGAATCCTTTGCAAACCTCAAAATTTGGCTAAAAAAACACATGTTCCTCACATTTCTGTGGCAGAAAGTTCTGGAATCTGAGAGGAGCCACAAATTTCCTTCCACCCAGCGTTCCCCCACGTCTCCCGATAAAAATGATACCTCACTTGTGTGGGTAGGCCTAGCGCCCGCGACAGGATATGCCCCAAAACACAACGTGGACATATCACAGAAAACAGAGCTGTTTTTAGCAAAGTGACTACCTGTAGATTTTGGCCTCTAGCTCAGCCGCCACCTAGGGAAACCTACCAAACCTATGCATTTCTGAAAACTAGAGACCTAGGGGAATCCAAGGAGGGGTGACTTGTGTGGCTCGGAGCAGGTTCTGTTACCCAGAATCCTTTGCAAACCTCAAAATTTGGCTAAAAAAACACATGTACCTCACATTTCTGTGGCAGAAAGTTCTGGAATCTGAGAGGAGCCACAAATTTCCTTCCACCCAGCGTTCCCCCATGTCTCCCGATAAAAATGATACCTCACTTGTGTGGGTAGGCCTAGCGCCCGCGACAGGATATGCCCCAAAACACAACGTGGTATATCACAGAAAACAGAGCTGTTTTTAGCAAAGTGACTACCTGTAGATTTTGGCCTCTAGCTCAGCCGCCACCTAGGGAAACCTACCAAACCTATGCATTTCTGAAAACTAGAGACCTAGGGGAATCCAAGGAGGGGTGACTTGTGTGGCTCGGACCAGGTTCTGTTACCCAGAATCCTTTGCAAACCTCAAAATTTGGCTAAAAAAACACATGTTATTCACATTTCTGTGGCAGAAAGTTCTGGAATCTGAGAGGAGACACAAATTTCCTTCCACCCAGCGTTCCCCCACGTCTCCCGATAAAAATGATACCTCACTTGTGTGGGTAGGCCTAGCGCCCGCGACAGGATATGCCCCAAAACACAACGTGGACATATCACAGAAAACAGAGCTGTTTTTAGCAAAGTGACTACCTGTAGATTTTGGCCTCTAGCTCAGCCGCCACCTAGGGAAACCTACCAAACCTATGCATTTCTGAAAACTAGATACCTAGGGGAATCCAAGGAGGGGTGACTTGTGTGGCTCGGACCAGGTTCTGTTACCCAGAATCCTTTGCAAACCTCAAAATTTGGCTAAAAAAACACATGTTCCTCACATTTCTGTGGCAGAAAGTTCTGGAATCTGAGAGGAGACACAAATTTCCTTCCACCCAGCGTTCCCCCACGTCTCCCGATAAAAATGATACCTCACTTGTGTGGGTAGGCCTAGCGCCCGCGACAGGATATGCCCCAAAACACAACGTGGACATATCACAGAAAACAGAGCTGTTTTTAGCAAAGTGACAACCTGTAGATTTTGGCCTCTAGCTCAGCCGCCACCTAGGGAAACCTACCAAACCTGTGCATTTCTGAAAACTAGAGACCTAGGGGAATCCAAGGAGGGGTGACTTGTGTGGCTCGGACCAGGTTCTGTTACCCAGAATCCTTTGCAAACCTCAAAATTTGGCTAAAAAAACACATGTTCCTCACATTTCTGTGGCAGAAAGTTCTGGAATCTGAGAGGAGCCACAAATTTCCTTCCACCCAGCGTTCCCCCACGTCTCCCGATAAAAATGATACCTCACTTGTGTGGGTAGGCCTAGCGCCCGCGACAGGATATGCCCCAAAACACAACGTGGACATATCACAGAAAACAGAGCTGTTTTTAGCAAAGTGACTACCTGTAGATTTTGGCCTCTAGCTCAGCCGCCACCTAGGGAAACCTACCAAACCTGTGCATTTCTGAAAACTAGAGACCTAGGGGAATCCAAGGAGGGGTGACTTGTGTGGCTCGGACCAGGTTCTGTTACCCAGAATCCTTTGCAAACCTCAAAATTTGGCTAAAAAAACACATGTTCCTCACATTTCTGTGGCAGAAAGTTCTGGAATCTGAGAGGAGCCACAAATTTCCTTCCACCCAGCGTTCCCCCACGTCTCCCGATAAAAATGATACCTCACTTGTGTGGGTAGGCCTAGCGCCCGCGACAGGATATGCCCCAAAACACAACGTGGACATATCACAGAAAACAGAGCTGTTTTTAGCAAAGTGACTACCTGTAGATTTTGGCCTCTAGCTCAGCCGCCACCTAGGGAAACCTACCAAACCTGTGCATTTCTGAAAACTAGAGACCTAGGGGAATCCAAGGAGGGGTGACTTGCAGGGCTCGGACCAGGTTCTGTTACCCAGAATCCTTTGCAAACCTCAAAATTTGGCTAAAAAAACACATGTTCCTCACATTTCTGTGGCAGAAAGTTCTGGAATCTGAGAGGAGCCACAAATTTCCTTCCGCCCAGCGTTCCCCCACGTCTCCCGATAAAAATGATACCTCACTTGCGTGGGTAGGCCTAGCGGCCGCGACAGGAAACGCCCCAAAGCGCAACGTGGACACAACCAAAATTTTGGAAGAAAACAGTGCCTACCTGTGGATTTTGGCCTGTAGCTCAGCGGGCACCTAGGGAAACCTACCAAACCTGTGCATTTCTGAAAACTAGAGACCTAGGGGAATCCAAGGAGGGGTGACTTGCGGGGCTCGGACCAGGTTCTGTTACCCAGAATCCTTTGCAAACCTCAAAATTTGGCCCAAAAACACTTTTTCCTCTCATTTCTGTGGCAGAAAGTTCTGGAATCTGAGAGGAGCCACAAATTTCCTTCCACCCAGCATTCCCCCAAGTCTCCCGATAAAAATGATACCTCACTTGTGTGGGTGGGCCAGGTGCCTGCAACAGAATAAGGCCCAAAACCTGAAGAGATAAAAGGGATAGGTATTTTTGCAATATATCATTTTGATGTGTGCACATACGTCCGTGATGTGCCAAACACTAAAATAGTGAAAAGAAACACTTAGGTTATGTGAAGAAGACCCCTCACCCACCAACCAAGTTGGTGGCATGCTTCATCATCGGGGTCCCACCCGAGGCACCTAGCGTGTCACAGGTGTGCTGCGACGCCTGATTACAGCGGAGCAGGTTTTGTCATTTTTTACAACACATACTGGTTGGATTTGGCACGAGGGTGAGTGATGGTTCAGTGGATCAAATTTTATTAACAAGAGATTTCACAAAAATGAAATGCACTGCTAATAACTGAAAGGCAAAAAAGTGAACCAATGACTCAGCTCGTGAGCTGTAAAGCCGCAACAAGGCACCAACCGCTTTACAGTCCATTCACACACCTTTCATACATGACACGCACAAGACCATTCACACCGCCAGCCACGGGCCCAGCACATTACAACACTCACATCGACAGACCGCGCCACTCAAGGGCCCATCACTTACATACGCCACATGCCTGATACAAGAATCACACCAGCTGATGGGAGTGTGGACTGCCGTTTGGCTGGCACCGCCAGCCAAGCGCCACCCCACGCACACCGCCAGCCAAGCGCCACCCCACGCACACCGCCAGCCAAGCGCCACCCCACGCACACCGCCACCCCGCGCACACCGCCAGCCAAGCGCCACCCCACGCACACCGCAATCACTTTTTTTTATTTATAAACAACAAATAAACTACTAATTATAAAATAGGCACAAAACTACAAACACCACACCTCAAACTAAATACACGACAGATGCCAACCGTGGAAAATATAAAACAGACAGCTTACGCTCACGGTATTTCCCAAAAGTTTTTCCTTGTGTGGTAACTTCTAAAACAGCTAGGCACACACAGCCCAGGCTTTGAAGGGCATTCGGGGCAGTACATCCGGCTCTCCCTCCGGATTGATCTCCGGGCACATACTCTACATTTCTTTGTGGGCATGTCTTTTTTGGGAGTGGGAGGAATGTGATCTGGAAAGTGCCGATCTTTCAATCTAGCCACATCCTCCACCACTTCTACTTTAGGAACTCTTGCCGGTTCCACCACAATAAGGCTTTCTATCACCGACTCCTGAAATTTAACAAAAGTCATCCTTGACTCAGGTGAACAATCCTTGTATACAATAAAGGCATTAAAAGTTGCCAAATGAAATAAATGTAGGGCCAACTTTTTATACCACACATAGGACTTACGAAGAGCAGTGTAAGGTTCCAACCTCTGATCTACTCTATCAACACCACCCATGTGCCTATTGTAGTCCAAAATGCACGCAGGTTTGCGCACTTCCGCAACCTGACCCCAAACAGCCACAGGGGAAGTACTCTCATCATGGATGGTCGATAGCATGTACACATCCCTCCTGTCTGAAAATTTCATAGCTAACAGCTCATTATTCCGCAAGGCACTGCACTGTCCCCTCTCAAGTTTTTTACAGACAAGCTCCCTTGGATAGCCTTTGTGGTTAGAACGGATTGTGCCACAAGCAACAGTGTCCACCCTAAACAACTCCTTGAACAACTGCACTCCAGTGTAGAAATTATCTACGTACAAATGGTGACCTTTGTTAAACAGCCGTCTAGCAAGTTCCCACACAATTTTTTCGCTAACTCCAAAAGTGGCCGGACAACCAGGAGGGTCAATACTGGAATCCCTACCAGTGTAGACCCGGAAATTATAAACATATCCTGTACTGCTTTCTGACAGCAGATACAATTTAATCCCATACAGTGCCCTCTTACTAGGGATGTACTGCTTAAAAACTAAACGCCCCTTGAAAAGGACCAAAGACTCGTCCACACTTATCTCTTTGCCTGGAACATAGACCTCTGAAAACCGATCCACAAAATGATCAAGGACAGGCCTAATCTTAAAAAGGCGGTCACAATCAGGGTGATCTCGTGGCAAGGCTAAAGCATTGTCTACAAAATGCAGCATACGAAGAAGAAGCAAATACCGATTACGTGTCATAGTTGCAGGAAATATAGCAGTTGCCATCAAGGGACTAGTAGACCAATAAGAAGCCAGTGACGGCTTCCTGATCAACCCCATCAAAAAAGACAAACCTAAAAACCTTTTCATCTCTTCCAGATATGTGGGAACCAAATGAGTAGCTCTAGACTGAGGCTTAAGTCTGGCAGCGTTGTCCCGCAAATATTGCTCTGCATACACATTTGTCTGCTCCACAATCTCTTCCAAAAATACATCGTCCATGAACAAGTGAAAGAAATGGACAGGCAGAAAGTTTTCCGTATTAACTCTACACCCTGGGAGACTAGTAAATGCAGGTAACTGTGGCTGCTCCATGTTTGGGGCAATCCAGGTGTCAGGTCTTCTAATGGGAAACCCTTCAGCCCCAGGCTGCTGCACTCTTGGCACATCAATGTCCTCCTCTAACTCAGGCCCTTCATCTGCACTGAGAGTAGCTTCCTCATCAGAAGAATACTCTTGGACAGAAAACTCACTTCCAGAATCTCCTGCTTCCTCCTCTGCCTCAGATGCAGAGTCAGTGTCGTAATCATGGTCTGAAGACGACTCAAAGAGCATGCGAACAACCTGCTGAGCGGTCACTTTGCGGCTAGCCATGATCCTAACAACAAATGGATTGCCAACAACAACTAGCACTAAAATAAGTAATAAACAAAGTGTAGCTTTATCACAAAGAGTTATGTACTGCAAAAAACTATACCACTCAGTTGCCTGAAATAGCTACTCACCAAGCAACTACTCTGCACAGACACAGCAATCACCAATGATATCCCACTAAAAAGAAAAAAGAAAAAAGCAAATTAGACATATGACAACACAAACATCACTGTGCTCAAATCTAAGGACAATGTCAAACACACAATACTGCATTTAGTACACCACCTACAAACATGTCATTCATGCATGTCAACAATACTCCTTTGGAGTAAATTGCTTTCACTTACCTAAAACATGCAGCTATGCAAACCACTGGACAACTACTGCCAAAACCGCTAAGATCCACAGCAAAGGAAGCAAAAGCGTTGAACTAGAAGAAAAATAAGAAATAAATTGTTATAATCACAAATACAAATACTTTGCCTGTTGACAAACACCCCACCACCAAGAACTTAGAAGTTGTCCCTGGTACCTAAGTGGATCCTGCCCCCCATCGGGGGTAGATGGGCGTAAAAAAATTAGCCGAAATGGGCAACACCTCTGTGCCCCCTTTTAGGGGGCAACCCTTCCCAAAGGGGGCACCCCCAGCACAAAACAAAAAAATCCCTGCCGTATTGGTGGTTTCTGCCCTCCTTGGGGGCAGATGGGCCTACAAAATTACACACACACCACACAATCCCTGGCGCCTAGTGTGCTTCCACCCCCCCGGGGCCAGATCGTCCAAAAAATGACTGGTCTGCCATCGGGGGGCCGAAACAGAAAAAAAAAAATCCCCTGGGGAGAGACCCTTGCCCAAGGGGTTGCCTTCAAAATAAACAACAAAAACAAAATCCCTGGTGTCTAGTGGATTTTGCCCCCCCGCCCCCCCCCCCGCGGCAGATCAGCCCAAAAATTGGCAATCTGCCCCCGGGGGGGGGAGGTGGGGGGCAAATACTAAAAAATGTGTCCCCCAGTGGGACGCCCCTTGCCCAAAGGGTCGCCCCCCCCAAAAAAACTTTACAATAAAAATAAATCCCTGGTGTCTAGTGGTTTTCAACCCCCCTCGGGGGCAGATCTGCCAAAAAATCAGCGGATCTGCCCCCCGGGGGGGGGGGGGCTAAATACAAATAAAAATTCCCCGGGGGGGCCACCCTGGCCCAAGGGGTCGCCCCCAAAACATACACAAAATATAAAATCCCTGGTGTCTAGTGGTCGAAATACAAAAAAAAATTGCCCCCGGGGTGGGGCGACCCTTGCCCAAGGGGTCGCCCCCAAAATAAACATAAAATACTATATCCCTGGTGTCTAGTGGTTTTCGCCCCCCCTGGGGGCAGATCCGCCGAAAAATCGGCAGATCTGCCCCCAGGGGGGGGCGAAATACAAAAAAAAATTGCCCCCGGGGGGGGGCGACCCTTGCCCAAGGGGTCGCCCCCAAAATTATGGCAAAATAACACTATCCCTGGTGTCTAGTGGTTTTCGCCCCCCCCTGGGGGCAGATCCGCCGAAAAAACGGGGCGAAATACTAAAAATAATTGCCCCCGGGGGGGGCGACCCTTGCCCAAGGGGTCGCCCCCAAAATATTGAAAAAAATAAATCCCTGGTGGCTAGTGGAGATTCCTGCTCCACGATCGCGGGCTCTGCCCGCGATCGTGGAGCAGGAATCTAATGAAAACAGGCACCGGGGGAAAGGAAAAACCCTTTCCTTTCCCCCCGTGTCTGTTTCCCACCACCCCCGACCCCCAAAAACGAAGAGGACTCACCTTTCGTGTCCTCCTCGGTAGACGCGCTGGAAGCAAATGGCTTCCAGCGCGCCCGGCAACACTAGATGACGTCAGCGCGCTGTGCGCGCGCTGACGTCATCGGATTGCCGTGGGGGGGGGGGGCGGGGGTGGAAGGGGAAGGTCTTCCCCTTCCATCCCCGCCTGGGGGGGGGAGGGGGGTGCACGGGGGGGCACGCTAGCGCGCCCCCAAGTTCCCCTGTGCCTAGGACGAGATGATCTCGTCCAAGGCACAGGGGAACTGTAGCCTTGGACGAGATCATCTCGTCCAAGGCACAGAAGAGGTTAAATTGTGATTTCAGAGACACCAAACTTAGAAAGTCTACCGCTTCTCAATTGAGAATTACACTTATAAAATGTAATAACGTAATCCCAGTGTTATTCTGTGGGAAAGGTAGGCCCTGCAGTAGTGAAAATGACTCTGGCAGTTTTTCACTACCAGGACATGCAAAGCTTAAAAGTACATGTCCTGCTTTTTACAGACATTGTACCATGTCTTATGGGTTGCCCAGGGCCTACCTTAGTTGTGACCAATATGTAAAAAGAGGGAAGGTTTGCACATGCCAAAAGGGTTATTTTGTCAGGTCAACATGGCAGTGTAAAACTGCACACAGGATCTGTAATGACAGACATGAGACACGGTTAAGGGCTACTTAATGGGTGACAATATCAGTGTTGCTGGCCCACTAGTAGCATTTAATTTACAGGCCTTGGGTACCTATACTACCACTTTACTAGGGACTTAAATGCCAATTCAGGATGAACCAATATTACCTTGTTTAGGGGAGAGAGCACAAGCACTTTAGCACTGGTTTGCAGTGGTAAAATGCACAAAGTTCTAATACCAGCAAAAATGAGGTCAGAAAAGTGGAGGAGGCAGGCAAAAAGTGGGAGAGAAGACCACCCTAAAGCTGTCAAAGCTACTATAGGGCCACTGTAAGTGCTTTGTACTCTGGGTGTAAACTAAAGGAGGAATGAGTCTGGGAAGCCAAGATTCAATGCTTCTGCCCCACCTGTTGGACTGAAACCCAAGTCCTCAAAATCAGATGAAATAGTCAGTTACTACTTATAGACATTTGATGCGGGGCAGATGGGTCCACAAACATAAACAATCTCTTTTGTAAAGGGAATCCTGAATAACCAACTTTGACCTTGCATGAAATCCAGTGTTAGACTTGACTGCCACAATAAGACAGACCCTTGTGGAGGACAGACCAGCCTTGAGTCTAGAAATTTAAGGTCCTGAGGGATTCTACCATTGAGGGTGCATATTAGCATTCAGCTCTGTCCTGCACAACCCTCCTGGTCGTATATGAGTATGAAGTGAAATCATCACCCTAGGCTGATAGGTGACACACCCTCGAATAGATAAAGGGTCAATGAGATAATCAGAGCTGAGATTGATTACACACAAGGTGCAAAAGGATATCAGGCAGGATGTGATGAGACCTGAAACTGGTGAATATTTGTGTATTGATTGTTGCCAGCTGAGGTGAGGGTGTTGGGGGACACATGAAGAAAGTGGAACAGAAGAAGGTACAACATGATCAGTGTGTGGTATCTCAGGTGCAAGAAGCAACCTAACAGATATACCTGCTGCTGCCTCAGATAGTTACTTAGCTCTAACCATAACTAGCCAAAGAAAGTGGAGATATGACTCCCTTCATCAAAGAGGATTTTCTTTTGTACAAGATGGAGCTGATGCTGATGCTGGTCCAGTAGCTACAAGTGTTGTAGATAGAAATGCAGGCCACAGTCGCCATGATATATACAATAAAGGTATAAGGGACAGATTGAGAGGCAATAAAGTAACCATCGCAACATTGCAGCCTGGTGTGGTGGAGGTGTAAACAACCCTATTGACTATGTCACAAAAGCTGGAAGAATTTTGAAGATCACTCTTGCATCCCAAATCTATTGACGTGATTGCACATAAAGCAGGCCCGCTAAATGATGGAGCCAGGAAACCCTTCAATGGTTATAGCAGTAAATTTAAGATCTTCGTACATGAAAGAAGAAATACTTGGAGCAGCCCGATAACATTTAACCACAGACTATGAAGAATGTAGATTGTAAAACTTTGAGGACATTTCACAAGCCACACTTGCCAGAAGGAGGGCACAAACTGATATTACAATGGAACTTTGTAAAGAAGGCTGATTCAAAACTGATGGCCATTCACATTTGTTCTGGTACACCCATTGGAAGCCATAACTACTACATATGATGAACAGAGATTATTTTGGTCTGCCTTCTGTGAGCAACGTAATTTTGGCTTCAGAATCTAACCCAAAACATCCAGAGCCAAGTGGCAGCTGGGAGAAGAAGAGCCACAGCAATAGACGAAGAGGCAGTGGTAAAATACCCAATAAATGAATGTAAATCATGGAAGAGATGATACATCACAGAGACATGGACAGATTAGCAGTAACACAATGTTTGACTAATAATTTGCAACTTGCCTAGTAAGATAACTGAGGTTGGAAGTACGCGTCCAAGAAAGTCCTATTTCAGGCACAACCACAGCCTGACGCTTGATGAGAAACAATTTGCTACATGGAGGTGGGGCTGCTGTATAATGTTCCATGACTTGTTCCAGAAACGGAGGATAAAGTCTTTCCAAGAAGGTAGACAGGATATTGGGTTGGGAGAAGATGAAAGTCAATTAATGTTTTCAGCTGCGACACTGGGAGATGATCTTTTTCAATAACGGTGCAGGAACAATAGACCTCACAGACTTTGAAAAACACATGTGTCAATATCAGTCTACTAAAGGTCTGATTTTGGTTATCTATGACAAATTAGTCCCAGCCCTGGATAATCCTTAGTGGCTGTACATGAGACAACGGGAAAAGCAGGTGTATGAATGGCGTTTCCTAGTTATTGTTATTTGCACTATCTATAGGTTGTGTCCCTGCCATACACTGCTTATGACCTCACATATTACCTTACTCATAACATGATCAATGACATCACTGATGGAATCTTAAATGACATCATTTATGATATCACTAATGACATCATCCAATGAGTGTGATTATTTGCTACATGCTGAAAGTATTAAGTAAGCTACACTATTTTCTATAGGATCTGCAGTGCTAATGAGTGTAAGCTTTTGGAGCATGCTTAGCCAACTAATGCATCTTTTGCATCTGTAGAGGGTGTGTGCTCTCTGTGAAGAGTCTTCCATAGGATAAAGTCTGTGCATAATAGAAGCTTCAGGATCTAACAGGGATTGAGAATCTGTGAATAGTGTTTTTTTGTTGTTAAGTGTTGTGCACAGGGCCACAGCTATTTGTAGTAGGGACAATCTGATAGGGTTTGGATATCTGGATTGAATGGGAATGGTCTTTCCATGAAGAGTTGTATGTTATAGAGACGGCCCGTAGAATGTGCTTACCCATCTAATGGGGTCTGGGTGTCTGGAGGGAGTGAGCTCCATGTGAAGTGCTGTGTACAGGGCAGAGGCAGTATGTAGTACGGGCTTGCCCACCTAACAGAATGTTGGTGCTTGGAAGGAGTGAGCTCCCATTAGAGAGCTCAGGGCAAGGGCTGTATTTAGTAGGAAGTTTACCACATTAAGGGTCTTGGGTGTCTGGAGGCAGTGGACTCTCAGTGAAGAGCTTTGTACACTGTGAAGTTTATGTGTAGTAGGAGCTCGGGCACCTAATGAGCTTGGGATTCTGAACTTTAAGTGAAAATGTATCTACATGGCAAAGGATGTGAGTATTAGGGGCTTGTCCACCTAATTTGCCTTGTACGTCTAGAGGCACTGGACTACAGTCTAATTTATTTTATATAAGCATGCATGTTCAAGCAATTTATGCTCTACATGATTCTGTGCTATTTAGTACTTGTTTGCATATTCCAAAGGCTGCACTGATTTCTTCAGTAAATTGAACGGCAGTATGGTGGACGATGTCATCAGTGATGTCATCAATTGTGTCATTTGAAATGTCATCAGTGATATCATCAATGATAGCATTGAACAGGTATTGAGTGATGTAAATTGTGAGGCCCTAAGCAGTGCATGGTGGAGGCACAATTTATAGTTAGGTCAAATAAATATAACTGGCCAATTTCAGTAGTTCTTTTTAGCTTAAAACTATATTTTTTACCGATATTTTCACCTAACTCTCACATCACTTTAACCTTTGTTTTCGTCACTGAATATTTAGGTTTTTTATTTTTCGTTTTTTTTTAGAAGTATGATAATATTACCAGTCTAAACTATAATATCTCTTTAAGCTCATGTTTTTCAAGTGAATTCCTGTTTTTTTTTTAACCCAAAATATAATCTTACTACAATACTTATTTATAATGTCACTTTGACCTTCATTTTTTTCAGTGAATTTCTAGGGTTTTGTAAATGAAAAGTGACATATTATTACAATACTTAACAGTATGTTCTCAGGACTTGACTACATAAGGAAGTTTGAGTATGCTGAGGGAGTGACCTCTCTGCAACAACCGCTGTATAGGATGTACTCTGTAAGTAGTAAGGTTTAGTGAGGAACTGGCCTCTCTGCAAAGATCTCTGGACATGGTGAAGGCTGTGTGTATCAATACCACTTGCATCAGATGTAACATCATATTAAAAGGGGGTGACATTTTAAATATGGCAGACCTACCCATTTTATCAAGGGATCATCACATCAATATATCAAAGGCAAGGCAATTTACTTTGTCAAAGGGTGACCACATCAGTACACAATCTCATGGGGATGACCACATCATTATATAAAGGCTATCCTATTGGCTTTGTCAAGGGGTCACCACATCATTACATGAAAATAAATCTATCAGCTTTGTCAAGGAGTGACTTGCTTTGTCAAAGGGTGAACACATTAATATATGAAGACAAGCCTATTGGCTTCGACAAAGGGTGACCACATCAAGGAAGACACACATAGTGACTTTGTCAAAGGATCACCGCAGAAATATGTAAAGAAAAGCCTATTGGCTTTGTCAAAAGGTGACCATATTAATATATAAAGGCACTCACATTGACTTTGTCAACAGATCACCCAATCAAAATTAAAAAAGAAGGCTATTGCCTTTGTCAAAAGGTAACCACATCAACATATGTAGATTACCCTATTGGCTTTGTAAACAACAATAAACATTGTCGGAACTTTTCATTTACTCTCCTTGGAACACATTAAGCAGTCCTAACACCAACCACAAGGGGCCCTGCAATCCACAATTAAAAATCAAAAGCTCCTGCTTTGGAAATGTTTAGAAGCATAAGCAAAGGTTGTGCCGCTCACATTCTATACGAAACTGGAAACATAGGGTTACTTTTGAAAAATTATTTCACTACACTTTTGTAACATGTTTGCCAGATTTGGGCACCACAGCTCAGGGAAAAATATGTAAATGAGCCCTCAAATCGCATCATGGGGCGCTCCTTGCTCTCAGCAGTGAATAATAAATGTACAGCTTCTTCCTTTCAAGGGAGCTATTTCATTTTCCAGAGCCCAGCGGAGGATGGGGACACTGCAGCCAATAAATAGCTTGGGGACCGCACACAGGTCCCACTCACCGATAAATATAATAATGTTTGTTGGCCCCAGGAGATGGGGCAGCAAGGCCCATAGCAGCTTGGGTTCAGGGGCCGCAAGCATGCCTCCCTCCATAGTGTATTGAAAAAACCACAGGTGCCCAAACCCCGTGCCCTGGCCCACCCCGGGATGAACGTTTTAAGAAAGGCAGCAACTTTCTTTTTTGCTTTGTCGACTGCTCCTATGTGACTTTAAAAAATTATTTTTAAGACGACCGCTAGCCGGAGGAAGTCAGCCAATTAAAGGTTACCTTTTGTTCTGTTGCTCCTGTGGTGGTCCACGGTATCAGATGTCTATACATTTTTTAATATTCATCTTTCAAAAACAGCTGAACAGAATTACACCAAATCTCCAAATGAATACTTTCTGAGTAAAGATTTAGATTTCTCCCAAACTAAGGTGGTCATTCCAAGTTTGACGGGCGGCCAAACTTACGCCGCCACTTGGCCGCTCCGCGGTCAAAAGACCGCGGGGGCCATTCAAACTTTCCCGCTGGGCTGGCGGGCGCCCGCCAAGGGAGCGCCCGCCGGCCCAGCGGGAAAAGCCCTGCAACTCCGAATGGAGCCGGCGGTGTTGCAGGGGTGCGACGGGTGCAGTTGCACCCGTCGCGATTTTCACTGTCTGCTATGCAGACAGTGAAAATCATGCTGGGGCCCTGTTAGGGGGCCCCTGCACTGCCCATGCCAGTGGCATGGGCAGTGCAGGGGCCCCAAGGGGCCCCACGACACCCGTTTCCGCCATCCTGTTCCTGTCGGTAAAAACCGCCAGAAACAGGCTGGCGGGAAGGGGGTCGGAATCCCCATGGCGGCGCTCCTTGCAGCGCCGCCATGGAGGATTCTCCCAGCCAGGGGAAATCCGGCGGGAAAACGCCGGACCCGACTGGGCGACCGCGGCTGTACCGCCGCGGTCGGAATGCCAAATGAAGCACCGCCAGCCTGTTAGCGGTGCTTCCGTCGACATCCACCCTGGCGGTCTATGACCGCCAGGGTTGGAATGAGGGCCTAAGTGTAATTCTGTTCAGCCATTTTGACTGTAGCATTGGCTGAAATACCCTATAGCAGCTGCATGGGAAAAAAAGCATTTTGGAAACCCACCATTTTCCTTGGCCACTGCTTGACACATCTCCTCAAAACTTTCTGGGAAGGAGCTGATGTGGTTGAACTTTTTTTTTTAAAGATTTGTGGAAATATGTCAAACGGTGCAAAAGTTACCATCCATCCATTCATCCATCCAGATAGTTTACATTTTTATAATTCCTTTATAATAATAAAGATGATGAACGAAGTGAGAAAGGTGCATTTATTCAAGTGGTTGCCACTAATGTGTTACAGCTCTGAAATGAACCTGGTACACCAGTCAACAAGGCTCCTTTCAGAATTCAGAGCTGCAATGCATTTGTGCTATTCGCATAAATAAAATGGTCACTTCCAGCTGGACCTGATAAAATAATAATAAAGTGATGCAAAAGCGTTCATTCCTATTTTGCAGAGTAGTACCCTTTGCCGGTCTGCCGTCAACATGATGGGGCGTTGGCACTGCAATAAAACCCATTAGTGCTGCTACCTCGTCCTCCGTAATATGGTGGAGGTGAACCCCCTCACGCCTAGCTTTTCTGGAGAAGGCAACCTGTAGCATTGGCGAGCTTCTGGGGTTTGCCACAGCTGTGGGGATGGAAGTAGCGAAAAAAAAAATAACAAACACACAGGGGAAAGATAACACATAAAAGCACTGGTGCGCAATAGAGAAACAAAGTAGTAACACGAAAATGGAAAAATTAGACAGATGGGCAAATTGAGGTTAAGGGGGTAAGGTAAGAGAGCACAGGTAGGGATGGAGCAGGCTGAAGACAGTGAAACTTCCTGTTAAAAACTTCTACTCACCTGCGTTGTGTGTAATGCCATTTCATTTTATGGTATCAACATCAAAAACATATTAATATTTAAGTAATTTTTTACTTGAGACCCATTTTGCATAAGTGCACATATATATTTGTGAATTGTGTGCAATTATACTAACGGTATTTAGACGTGTTCTAGTGATAAGAAGCTTCTAGGACATGAAGTTGCCCACATGAATGAACCTGAATTAGCTGGATAGGTAGCAGATGAACCAGTGAAGGACCATGCCTCAGATTTATAATGAACACTTTGAGTGTGGATGATGTTTGGCTGGTACATGGTGCTAAGAGTGTGTAAAGGATTCAGAAAAAATAAGAGGCAGGCGTTAGTTTTATCTGTAGCTAATAGAGAGTTATGTACAATGTATTGGGTAAGTGTCTCTACACAGCAGTGAGACCGAAAGCCAACATAGTAGTCATCCTGAAAATGGCTGTCATTGATGCGTTTTTGAAGTTGTGTGTAGAATGTATTTTTTATGATCTTGCAGATGACTGTTGGGCAGGTTGATGTGGGGTCATGTAGTGTGGATTTCTTTTGGAGTGCTGAGAAAGAAGCCCCGTTTTCATAAGTACTGGAGGTGGGAGTGCTTCTCCAGAGAGGACTTTGAGGAATGATTTGGCTAAGAATTAATCTAAGATGTGGATTTGATGGTGCTGTGGATGCTGCTGTGGTCTGTGAGAGATAGGGGTTTAAAGTAAAGCTATTATGGGCTGCCACGTGGGAGGAAGGGTGAGAGGAAAAAGCAGGTTTGGTGTTGTCAATGTGCTCTCTGAGCTGTATTTATAGGAGTGAACGAAAAGTAAGCAATCAAGCAATCACTAGACTTGAATAGCATATGAATGTATCCAGGCACTGGCAAGGTCGAGGGTCTCAGTCAAAGAGCCAGGTTTTCAGCATCCTATGAAACTCCTGTAGAATTTTAGGGAAGCCACTTGAAAATCTTACATAATGATGAAGATATAGGAGGATGACACTATGTTGACGTAGGACCTCATGGGGAGTTTGCTGTCCAGGATGATACAGATATTCCTGGTGTGCTCAGCTGTGGTTGGAGTGGGCCCCAGTTCTGTATGCCACCAGGACTCATCCCAGGGAGTGTTGTTGCTGGCAAAGATCAAGGCATCTGTCATGTCTGTGTTGAACTTGAGGCAATTATTACCCATCCAATTGACTACGCTGCTTGTGCATTGATGGAAGATGGTTCTGGTGGTGGTGGGGTTTTCAGAGAGAGAGATTGTTAGAAATGGGGTCTCTAGTTTGCAGTGGTTTGCCCCCTGTCCAAGTGGGGACCCCTACTGTGGTCACAGTAAGGGAGCCACATAGCTAAGTAAACCCTTGTTCACCACCTTGGTAGCTTGGCTAAAGCAGTCATGCTCATCTCAGAAGCAATGTGTAAAGTATCTGTACACTAACACAGTGAAAACACTACAAAATAACTCCACACCAGTTTAGAACAACTGCCAATATTTATCTGAATAAAACAAGACTGAAACAACAAAAATCCAACATACACAAGCAAAGATCATTTTTTTCAAAGATTAAATCTCAGTTAACTGCTTAGAAACACAGTAGCTCCAACTGGGGCTATCACAACATCTTGACAGAGTCCTTCGTAACAGTCCAATGCCACTTGCGAGAGAGTGTGGGCCAGTCAAGGAGTCACACGGACCCCAGGTACAGTACCTTGGAAGCAAAGATGTTGCACGGAGTCTGGGAGGTGTGGCATCACTTGAGCCGGACCGGCGTTGGTTCCTTACTGCTACAAGGGAGATGAGGCAGCGGTTCCTTACTGGTCGGCAGGGGAGGTGAGGCATTAGTTCCTTACGTTTGCAGAGAAGGTGATGCGCATAGGTGGTGAGACGTAGGTTCTATGTGATCTAGCGGGGTAGATGAATCCAGCAGGTCAAGATGCGAGGTGTTGACTTTGCAGTATCGCAATTACACCACGTAGCCACAGATGCTGCAGCGGAGTCAGGTGTCATGGACGTCGGTGACATGGCACTCAGAACTCACACTGCAGCGGGACTTCGGAGGTGCTGCAACATGTCGGGTCTGTGGCATCAGTTGCAGTCATTATACTCAGCAGGGACAATAGCTCTGATGCAGGCAGCGGCATGGAGTCAGACCACAGCGCTGGTTCCGAAGTCGCTGTGGAGTTGATGTGCTTGTTTCTTCTTGTTTACACCAAAACTCACTCCCAAGGCCCAGAAACTGAATTTGACACCACTTGGCAAGTCAGGACTCTCAGCAAGAGAGCCCAGGCCCTGGCAAATTAAGTTTTTGATGTCCCTGATGCTTCTTAACAGGAGGCAAACCCATTCCAAGCCCTTGGAAAACCTTTAGAAGCAGGATGTAGAAAGCAAGTCCAGTCCTTTCACTCCCATGACAGATGCAGCAGGCCAGCACAGCATAGCAATAGGCAGAGTGGCAGTCCATCCTACAGCATCCAGCTCTTCTTCCTGGCAGAATGTCCTCAGTCCAGAAGGATTCTAACTTTGTGGGGTCAGAGGTCCAGTACGTATACCCATTTCTGCCTTTGAAGTATGCAAACATCAAAGAAAAGCCTTTGCAGTACACAAGAGCCTCCCTTTCTTGCCCTGGCACCAGACATGCCTCAGAGGTTGGAGACTGTTTTATATAAGGACAGGCACAGCCCCATTCAGGTGCAAGAGTCAGCTCCTCCCACCACTCTAGCTCAGGAACACTCATCACGATATGCAGGGCACACCTCCGTTTCTTTTGTGTTACTGTCTAGAGTTAATTCACAGTTAGTCCAACTGTCATCCTGAACCAGATGTGTATTCCACAGAGAGGTAGAGCACAGAATAGTTAAGCAAGAAAATGCCCACTTTCTAAAAAGGGCATTTTCAAACTTACAATTAAAAAACAACTTCACCAAAAGATGTATTTTTAAATTGTGAGTTCAGAGATCCCAAACTCCACAACTCTATTGGCTCCCAATGGGAAACTACACTTAAAAGATATTTCAAGGCAATCCCCATTTTACCCTAAGGGAGAGATCGTTCTTGCAAAAGTGAAAAACAAATTTAGCAGCATTTCACTATCAGGACATGTAAAACACACCAGTATATGGCCTACCTTTTAAATACACTACACCCTGCCCATGGGGCTGCCTGAGGCCTACCTTAGGGGTGACTTACATTTAGTAAAAGTGAAGGTTGGGTTCGTGCACATGCCAGGTCAAAATGGCAGTTTTAAACTGCACATGGAGACACTTAAGTGGCAGGTCTGAGACATGTTTACAGGGCTACTCCTGTGGATGGCACAATCAGTGCTGCAGGCCCACTAGTAGCATTTGATTCACAAGCCCTGGGCACCCATGGTGCACTATAAGAGGGACTTACATGGAAATCAAATATGCCAATCATGGATAAACCAATCACCAATACAATTTCGATAGAAAGCACTTGCACTTTAGCACTGGTCAGCAGAGGTAAGGTGTCTAGGGTCCTAATGCCAGCAAAATGAAATTCAGCATAGGATCAAAAATAGGTCAGAAGCAAAAAGACAGGGAAACCAAGCCAAGAGCCGACAGGTCTAATAGAGACGACGTGTTGTGTGTCCTCAGCATAGTTTTTGATGTTGAGACTTTGGGATCTGATTATGTTGGCAAAGGAAAACATGTAGTTCTTGAAGGGATAATGCAAGCCCTTAGTAAATTTGCTGTGAGGAAATTAAAGACCCTATTCACAAATACCATTTGGAGTATGTAAAAACATACTACTTTTGTACTTGAAAATATAATTTACAAATCTCCAGCCAGGGATCACCACCTCTGCCTTTACCATCTTTTATGTATGGAGATCTCTGCACACAGAGCTAAAGGTTTTCTGAGTAAATGTCAGAGGAACTAGGAGGAGTTGGGTTAAATGGAAAATAAGTACTATTAAATGGGTGAGGTGTAGGAAAATCGATGGCAACAGAAAACACACCTATGAATGGGTCACTGGTTTGTAAATCACAAAATAAAAACCTACGCCTACTACAGTAGGACTAATGGCAAAACAGGCGTAAGTATAGTCCAGCCAAGTCCTGGTGTAAGTCAAGCACTACACATGGCCAACCATTCGTAATATGACACACTCCCATAGAAAATGTTAGAGGCAGAGAACAACACTTACAATATGTATATTACATGTGATCTTGTATTTATTTTTATATCTGTTCAATGTTCCAATATTTTATTCAGTTCAAATATTGTTGATTTAATTCAAAATATTTAAATGCTAACTCCTATTTTACATGATTTAATTTAAATAGTAACTTAAACAAAGTTAATTCAAAATTAAATAAACATAAATACAGTACATACCTTGCTACTACTATTGTAATAAATTCAATATCTTCAACACTACAACTGTAAAGGAGAGGGGGTGAAATAACAGTGTAATTAACATAATGTATTTGTTTAAAAATGAGTTAAAAATAAAATATACATTTTAAATATAATTACAAGGTTTTGTTAGGTTTTTGAGGTGGTATGTTGTGTCTTGTTAGTGTCGCAGCCCTAGGTAAAGAGGAGTCAGGGAAGGGCATTGTTATCTTTTTAAAAATGAAAGTTAACGTTTATTATTTTCATTTTTTATTTAACTTTATTGAATTACCCCATTCGTTTCCAGAGGACTGTATTCTCCCTGGTGGCAGACCGCCTCAAACAACCGGAAACGTACTAGCAACAACTTTTTGGTCGTAAATAGCAACATAGAGGTTTCCACCTCGTCATTTGGGGGTGGGGGAGTCTTGATTGGTTAGTTTACATCTAGGTGGAAATTGCCAAAAAAAGAAAATGGTGAATTCCGTCCGAAGGAGATATATATATATGTAGGTGTGGATCTCCATATACTCATACTTTTAAGAATAGGGCCCTTAGATTCAGTACTACTTCTCAAACTAGAATTTCAGACTGCTGCATATGAAGTATATATGTTGCATTGAGTGAATCAGAACATATACTTGTTGACTACACCCAGTGGGAATTGAATCTGGGCCATGACATCAAGGACAGACTCCTAGACTGTGTACGTTAGTCTATCGAAACAGGGCTGCAAAAGATTGTCACAGCAAAACCTTGTGAATCAGATCTACCGACTACAGTTTGAGTCTCTGTTTTCAAAACACTGTAAATGTTTTGTTTCTTCCTAGCCTTTTAGTAATTTAGATTTCTTCAGAGGCTGCAGCACACTTTGTTTACGGAAATCCTCTGCACTCTTTTCGCTTGCAAAGTGGAAATAAAATTATAGGTGTCATTTTGCACTGATTTGTAAGTACTGAGAAAACAAACATTTTTCACAACAGCAACTAAAGTAAAAAAGCATTGTGAACTTTCAAACTGTATTGTTGCAAATTAAAGTTTATTGTACATTTCACTATGCTGTACTGTACAAACTTTGCACTTTTGCCTGCTTCTCACAAGTCCAGCCTTGGTGCCAGAGCAGAGACCTGCCTGGAAGCAAATTAGCGGAAGCCCTGCTTCTGTTTCTAGTTAGAAAAACAATATATTTTTCCGATTTAATACTTGGACTGCAATTCAGTCTCGTGGTTGAGTTGCTGTTCATAGCTAGGTTAATTTAGTTTGTCATCAGCAGTGCTCCTTGATTGAATAACGACCACGTTCTCTCATTTTTAAGCTGGGGTTGTACAGTCCGTGCTGTGCAGAGGCACATGTGACTTGGTGATTTATAAATTATGTCATATGGCCAAGAGTGTTTTGGCATTGAATAATTGCATTTAAAATGCTAGATGATGAGAGACAGAAAGCTCTTTTCCTCGATCGATAAATAAAATGAGGATATAACTGCTGTTAAAAGTTAGTTGCTGGAACAAAAAGATTTCAGATGTATTGTCCTCTAGGACTACTATAGCATATTTTTGTTTTCCTGGCCATCAGTATTAACCCACATCTCCAGTTTCAGTGAAGGGAAAAACTGCATAGGATTCTTTCTAAATTTTTTATCAATAACTAAAGCTCGAAATAAAATATTTTAAAACTTAATAAAAATACCTTGTCATTATTACAGGTCAATCATCTGTGTAACATGAAAAGTATTAACTTTGAGTGAAACGTATGCAGGCCTTCCAGGAAAATGAAAAAGGTTGATGCAGGGAGTAAGTAGTGCACCCTGAAGGACAGATGCTTGTTTTTGTTTGCAGGGAGGAGATCAGCCAGTGCTATGCGTCAGTTCCAACACTTTCTGCAGCTCAAGAGGTGCAAAGCTAGAGGCAACCACACCAAGGGCCTGATTACAAGTTCGGAGGACTGGATGACCTGTCCGCCAAACTTCCGAAGGGGAGGCTGCCGCCATACTGGCTACATCCCCACTGGGCCCATTACGACTTTCTGGCTGGGCTGACAGGCAGAAACCAAGGTTTCCACCTGTCAGCCTAGCGGGAAAGTGGGAGCAGCATTGTCCATGGCTCGTAATCGAGCCACCGGCAATGCTGCCACCCACAGGGTGCACCAACTTCCTCGCAATGCTCACTGCCTGCACAGCAGACAGTGAGCATTGCAAGGATGCTGGCCAAGAGGACCCCGGCACTGCCCATGCCAAGTGCATGAGCAGTGCAGGCGCCTCCCTGTGGCCCCCTGCACCTGTTCTCCACCAGCCTGTTCATGGCGGTTTCGCCGCCATGAAAAGGCTGGACAAGAACCAGCTCGTAATCAGCAGAGCGGCACTGACTTCAGCACTGCTCCAGCTGATTCTGAGCTCCGCCACCATCAGCTCATCGGGATCAAAGATCCCGGTGGAGACAGCAGTATGTTGACAGCGCTGCCCACCAAACTCCTAATGTGGTGGACAGACCACCACAACCGCAGTGGTCTGACAGCCACTGCGAGTGTGGAGGTCCAAGGACCACCACACTCTTAATTAGGCCCCAAGTCTTAATCAAACTGAGAACAGATCCAACTAATGCATGGGCTCTGGCCCCTAAGGATGAAGAAAGAGACTGCTAACGTGTCCCTTTATGACTAATTTACTCACTTTGGGACTCATTTTAGGCCAATGAATCTTTTGACCCCGATTGAAGACACCTTAGGACGAGATAACTAATCAGCATGTCAATCAATATGTCAATAATGTCATCAAAGTTCACAGTAATGCGACAATTCAAATTAATCATAGACATTTAATAAACTCAGAAACCACCATGACCTTGCAGTCATGAATAACCACACCAGTTTAATACTATTATATGAAGTTTATTCCCTATTGATTACAATTCTACTAGCAAGTTTATTAGTCTCAGAACCAAAAAAACACATTAGCATAGTCACAATATGACAACTCTGATAAGATGTCATCAAAGCAAGAATCACAAACATTAGAACATAACACGGCACCAGCATACGTTATCCTTAGCAGAGTATCATCATCACATTATTCAACAAAGCATAGATTTGGTCATTTGTCTATTTGCGTCAGTTTAGTCAATCCCTCTCCTAACCTCGAATTAGCATTGGCATGTTGGGCTTCATGCAAAACAATTTAGTAACACCAATTTAGAAAACATCTAGCTATGGTCTCTGTCAAAATTAGCAGTTGGTACCTAGAAAGGAAAAGCAAACAGACAATTACAATTTCATTGTCATATAATTACCCTCCGTATTGGGTCAGCACTCAGGTTCAGTCTTCGTCCTCAGGACATCAGTCAATTCGCCATCAGGAATTCAGCAATCGGGAAAAAGGGGCACTTCCCTCATAAGGAGGTGAAGTGTAAATGGGCAATATAAGGCAAGTATGGTTTTAAGAACCAAACAACAAAGTCTCTATGCAGAGTGACAAAGTGTCTGGGTCATAGCAAATTGCATCAGCATCTCCCCAACTCTCTCCTAGTCTCCTATTCTCTCCTGTTCTAATTTACTTCCTGGTGTCAAGGGTTTTTATCTCATTTTTGTTGTACATTCCCCTAAAATTTGGTTGGATAAGGGGTTGCACCCCACTATCTCCCTCCAATAGAGTTTCAATTAGCTCATCAAATTTGTCACCCCATAATAGTTCTCACGTAGTTTATTGGTCCTTTTGATTGACGTCTTTAGCGGGTGGAATGTCCAGTATGATTTCATACTCTCGTGGTCCTTTTCGCATCTTCAGTCAGTGGCTCCATTGACTGTACCGGTTCAGGCGACCTTGTACCTGGTATTAATCTACACTGTTGCATTCAGCTAAAATGTTTCTACAAGCAAGTCGAATTTCATGAGAACAGATCTACTACAGTTACATTCATCTTCTAGTTTGGATAAAACAAGAGTTCATGTCCTTCAGCAAGTCAGCCCACTGCACGTTAGAAAAACACATTTAATATGAAACCAGGCAGCTAGGCCTCGACTCATGCTAACTAAGGCCTAATGATTTATTAGCAAAACTTTTACATATAACCTATTATTATTAGTGCAAAATCATATCATAATATAATATTTCAACATTATTAGTCAGTTTCATTAGTCCCCGCATATTTTGGTGGCCACTCCCGTGGGCACATTTCAAGCGCAGGTTTTAGCAAGATACATTAATACATTTTCTATGCGCCATCATTATACATTAGTTCATAAACATTTCATGTTAATATAGAATAAATATAAGATACGCTCTCTCAGTCCCTCCTCTGATGACACTTGTCATCACACAAAACCTTTCCCTTCTCAACCTTTCATTTTTCTCAATATACGCATTTCAACATCATCCCCCCTGTGTGATTTTTCCCAAATTTCTTTGAACATTTTCTCCTTTTCTTTTTCTTCATTTCTTTTGTTTCGTTTTGCCAAATTTCTTTTAATTCTTTCATTAACTTTACATGATAACCATAATCCCAATAAACCTATCAGGACAATCAATAGACCCCATAATATTTTTGCAAGAACCCCATTCCAAATACTACTAAACCAGTTCCCTACTTTTGCAATCCCTTTCCCAACTCTTTCCCAAACTACAGGTTCCGTCAGCTCCTTCAAATCTGCACTATCTCTTGTTAGGTTAGTAAACATACCTCTAATCTTTCTACTATTGTCAGGAATGAACGCACAACAATGGCGCTCATTAAGCATTTTACAGACTCTGCCACTCTTTGCTAAAAGAATGTCTAAAGCAAGCCAGTTTTGAAGAGTCATAGCTCTTTCCGCATCAAGTTCAGTATCCATCAGGAGCATAGCCCCTGTGAAGTTTGTCAGCATGTTATCCAAAATAGTAGACAACTTTCAAATCTTTATGGAGTTTAAGATAACCCCTACTGAAGGAATTATGGCTCCAAATATGTCACCTACGACAGCAGCCGCTGTCTCTCTCTTTTGTCTAATATGTTGTAATTCAGACATTTTAGGAATATGTTTTAAGTCATCAATCTGGTAGGTCTTTGGGAAAACTATTCCCAAATAACATGTCCCATACCATCCCTGGAAGACGGTAATAAGCATTAAGCCCACATATATAATAGATCCCAGGGATCACTGGATCCTGTCCATTTAACATGAATGTCCATTTACTCTGAAACAAAAACACATGCCTGCATTCACTCGTTCCCACAAATAAGGTGTCATGCTCAGATTTCGGCCTATATATACTAAGTCTACCTACATTTAATGCATCTATAGCTAATTTGCCCTGTGTCTTTATAGCAGTGTAAGCATAATTATTTGCAAGCGTGCGTTTTTCGAATCCCTTTTCTAGCCTTTCTTTTAATGCTTTTCGTCTATCATCAGTGTGATCGAAGAAGCTCTTTTCTACAGGTGTTAGTAAGCAGGTTAGATTATTGCGGTGCGCATAAGCTGTCCCAAATGTCAGTGTCGGCTCAAAGAAACCCCTAACTAATTTTATGCTATTTTCTTTAGCTAATTTGTTCAGAAACTCAATCACAGGCACAAAGGAAAACACTACAACTAAGTTAGAATAGAAGTATTGCACATGTTCTTGATCATAGAATCTAGTTAACAGCAAGCTACAACTTATCCCGTATGTTAATGGCAGACTATGATAAGTAACCCCTTCTTGTACTGATGAAGGAATCTTTGTGCACACATAGCAATTCTTTGCATCCATTGTGTAAACATACTCACTCAGCAAGCGATAGAAGACATTAGTAGATAGTTCCCCTTTTGGGTAAGTCCCCTCATGCAAGTATTTTGCATCCTGCTCAAACTTCTCCCATGGTGTTAGTTTAGCAGTCACAGGATTTGAAGCATTATTAGTCACTTTCTTATCCATCAATGGCATTCCCACAATCACACCTATAATTATTATTGCACACACAATAGCCAAAATAGCACTCAACCAACCACACATCCTACCCTTATTACTATTACCTCTAGTGTAACTCATGATCTGTAAAGAATCAAATAGCAGAGCAATACGAAGCAAACAATCAACTTGAGGACGATGTAAAAGCTCTTTTTTTTTTTTTCTTGCGCAAAGTCTCTCTCTCTGTGTGAGTATTCACAGTGTTTCACTCACTCCAGGACCCGTTTGTCAAATCAGGTTAACAGCTTGTCATAATCGTTTTTTTCAGTGTAAATTCAGGTTATCAGTGTCACATCCGTTAATTTATCAGTCTCTTTTCTCAGCTTCTCAGCTTGAAATTTTAATTTCAACTTAAAACAGTCTCTTTCTAGAGTTGAATTCAGGTGCCGTAGTATTGACTTGGAACCTCCCGATCAAAACAGAACGCCAAGAATTCTTGTTGCCATTCAGCTGATGTTGCATATTCCCATTCCGGACCTGCGTACCTTCTGTTTGCAACTCTCTTTCTTTTCAGTTTACGTTCACTTTGCAACTCTCCTTCACTGAGATCCTCTTTTCTGGTTGTGTCAACTTCTTCTTCTATTGTTTCACTAGGGACCACTTTCTCTCCTGCAGCTTGTGGCTTTGGCCAGTTATCTCCTTTATGTGTTTTCTTCCTGCTTGGCCTTTCAGAACGTTGAACAGCGCCTTCCTCTTGTGCTGTGGTGTTTTCTCTTGATGACTCTGCAAGCGGCTCAGGACGAGTCAGAACACTTTGACCTCCCTCTGCCTCTTCCCCTCGCCTTCAGGGTCTGTTGCGGGCTCAACTTCAAACCCGTATCCATCTGCTTCTGGGAGAACCTCTCTTTGGGTTGTTTCCCCTGTTACCTCAGCTGAGATAGGCTCACTGTCACTCCTCTGGAACTCGCTTTGAGTGACTAAGCCGTCCTCAGCGGGCTCTACTTCAGTCTCAGTTCCCCTTTGAATACTCTCCGGCCCTGAGACTTCCTTCTCTGCAGCTGTTGTTTTGGACACTTCAAGTTCCTCATCAGTTGGACACGTCAACTTCTTTGTGTGACTAGCATGTATCCAATTCGGAAGGCCTGCACATTTCACAGCAGTAGTTGTTGTCAGTATTACTTGATATGGCCCCTTCCAACACGGCTCCAAACACGACCTCCTCACTTGTTTCTTGACCACCACCCAGTCACCGGCTTTCAGGGTGTGACCTGGATCACTTATCGGTGGCAATGTGGTAGCCTCCACCTGGTGAGAAAAAGAGCGGACCACATCAGCCAGACCCTTGCAGTAGTCCAACACCATATCATCTGTGATATTCACAAGAGCATTTGCAGGCACTGCAGGCAATCGCATAGCTCGACCCATTAGAATCTCGTGTGAAGATAGTCCTGTTTTCTTGTCAGGTGTGTTTCTCATTGACATCAGTACTAAGGGCAATGCATCTGGCCACTTCAAATTGGTAGGTGTGCACATTTTTGCCATTCTCAATTTCAAGGTACCATTCATCTGTTCCACTAGTCCTGATGCTTCAGGGCGATAGCTACAATGCAGCTTCTGCTCAATGTTCAATGCAGCACACAAGAGCTTAATCACCTCATTGTCGAAGTGTCTGCCCCTATCTGATTCTAAAGAGATCGGGATTCCAAAACGTGGTATTAACTCCCTAAGCAGCAGCTTTGCTACTGTGAGACTGTCATTTCTATGTGTAGGGTAAGCTTCAATCCAGTGGCTGAAAATGCACACAATCACCAACACGTACTTCAGTCCTCCACACACAGGCATTTCAATGAAGTCCATCTGCATCCTGGTAAATGGACCACCATCTCTCCCAACATGGCTCATATTCACCACAGTCCCTTTTCCTGCATTCATCTGCAGACAGATAATGCACCTGTGACAAATAACCTCTGCAGCTTGTCTGAATTTTGGATTGAACCAATCGATTTTGAACAACCTGATCATTGCATCTCTTCCAACATGTGCCTGCCCATGGTAAAACCTCGCAAACTGTGACAAAAGACTGTTTGGCAAAACCATTTTCCCTTCTTCTGAGACCCATAAGTCATCAGATCTCTGTACACATTGCATCCTCTGCCAGGAGTGTTTCTCCTCTTTGCTGGCACGTCCTTGCATTTTAGCTCATCTAATGTGTCAACCACCCTTAATGCAAAGTTTAAGCATGTTTCATTTTCAGTTTCAGGTAACAATTCCCACTGATCTCGAAACGATATACAGTTCAATGTGCAAAACCCTGCGACTTGATCTGTATATCCATTCCCATTGACACAAAGTCTTGTGACTTAACATGAGCATTGCATTTCACCACTGAAATGTCAAGAGGTAACTGAATCGCGTGCAACAAATCCTTAATCTTTTCGCCATTTTTCACTGGTGAACCAGAAGAGGTCATGAAACCCCTTTGTGACCATAACTGGCCAAAGTTGTGTACAATTCCAAATCCGTATCTGCTGTCAGTATAGATAGTGACTTTCAGGTTTTCAGCTGCATGGCATGCCTTCGTAAGGGCAATTAATTCAGCCACTTGAGCAGAGTACACTCTTTCGAGCCAGGAAGCTTCTAAAATACTGGTGATTGTACACACGGCATTTCCAGCTCTCAGTACTCCTACTGAGTCTCTCAAGCATCAACCATCAACAAACATAATGTAATCATTTTCTTCTAATTGGGTATCTTTAATGTCAGGTCTTGGTTTGGTGCATAGTTCTGTTACCTCAAGACTATCATGTTCTACTTCCTCAGTATTGTCAATGTCTGCATTATCAATGGGAAGTAAAGTTGCCGGGTTCAATACAGTACATCTCTTAAGGGAAACATTAGGAGACCCCAGTATAATGGTCTCATACTTTGTAAGGCGTGCATTTGTCATGTGCTGCGTCTTGGTTCGGGTTAACAAAATTTCAACTGAATGGGGGACCATTACTGTTAAAGGATGATCCATCATTATGCCCTCACATTGGGTGAGGCTTTGACCAACTGCTGCAACTGTACACAAACAACCCGGTAAGGCTGCTGCGACTGGGTCCAAAGTAGCTGAAAAATATGCTACTGGGCGGTTTGCACCTCCATGGACCTGTGTTAAAACAGACAAAGAACAAGCATCACGTTCATGACAGAACAGTAGAAAAGGCTTCGTGTAATCAGGTATACCTAAAGCTGGTGCCCTGCACATGCTTTCCCTCAATTCCATGAATGCCTTCATCTCTTTCTCGGACATGGTTATGGTACCCAGGTCATCCTGGACTTCCTTAACTGTCAGTTTCACCAATGGTTTGGAGATAATCGAGAAGTTGGGAATCCACTGACGACAGTATCCCACCATTCCCAAAAACATTCTTACATCTCTCTTTGTTGTCGGGGGATTCATCTGCAGTATGGCTGTCACTCTTTCTTTGGATATTTTTCTCGATCCCTTTTCAATTAGGTGACCTAAGTACTTTACCTCTCTCTAAAAGTATTGTAGCTTCTTTGGGGACACTTTATGTCCATTCTTCCCCAAATGGTTCAATAAGGCAATTGTGTCATACCTGCAGTCGTCTTTTGCTCTGGACGCAATCAACAAATCATCAATGTACTGTACTAGAGTCGAACTGAAAGGCAGTTCTAATGACTCCAAATTCTTCTTCAATATCTGATTGAAGATGGAAGGTGACTCAGAAAACCCTTGAGGAATTCTGCACCAACTGTACACCTCATCCAGGAATTTGAAACTGAAGAGAAATTGGCTGTCCTCATGAAGAGGCACCGAAAAGAATGCTTGAGACAGGTCCACAACTGTGAACCACTCTGCATCACACGGAACCTGAAACATGATCACAGCTGGATTTGGCACTATGGGGCAGCATTTTACCACAATCTCGTTTATTTTCCTCAAGTCCTGCACAATTCGAACCTTCGCACAAGTGTTTTTCAAACCCATTATTGGTGAATTACACGGGCTACTCAGCACTTCCTTCGAAACCCCTTGCTTCACAAAGTCCGCAATTATCTGTGCTACCTGAATGAGGACCTCTTGTGCCATGTGGTACTGCGGTACCTGAGGAAACACTGCATTCGGCTTTACCTGTACCTTAACCGATTCTACTCCCTTTATCAATCCCACTTCTTTTCCTGTCAGGTCCCACACTTTCTCTGTCACTGTTCCCTGCAACTCAGGTGACAAATCTGTAAGCATTGGGAATAAGGTTATCAAAGGGTATTCCTCATTTGCAGTATCCATTTCTAACTCTGGAAACTGACCATCGTCCCCTTCATCATCACTGTTTGCCTGCACCTCAATCCCTTCATTGGAACAGGTAATCGAACACCTCGTTTTACACAGTAAGTCTCTTCCCAGTAGAGATACAGGACTCGAATCACAGACTACAAATTTATGTAATCCCTGGAAGTTGCCAATTTCAACTTGGACCGGGTCTGTAATCGGATTTGTCAGGAACTGATTTGCTACTCCTACCACTCTTATGGTACGCCCTGAAAGTGGCAATTTCGGAACCTCTGCACTTCTGACTGTAGAGCGTGTAGCTCCTGTATCAACTAGGAACGAAACCTTATGACCCATCACCTTCCCCTCTACATAGGGACCCCTCTGATCTACTTCTAGGGACTCTGCAAGCCTGCACTCCTCACTGTCTGAACAAACATCCGACCATTCATCGTTTATTCCATCCTCACAACGCAATGGGAACTGTTGTACTGTGTTATTTTGACTCATTGTTTGGCCTGCGACCTGTTGAGGAAGCATCACCTGTTGCTGTCCCATTGGAGTCAATGGTATTTGCATTTGCTGTCTAGGTACCATGGGAACCTGCTGTTGTACCTGCTCCATTTGTGCTGGTTGAACACACGGCATTTGCATTTGCTGCACGGGCTGTAACCCCTGCATCTGAACCATGTTATTCTGGAAGTTCTGATTTTGGCCCCTCATCTTTGGTCCCCTCACATTTTGGAATGTACCGACATCATTGCTTTGTTGAACAACACCATCCTGCACCATCATTGGGCATTTTCCGCTTCCAATGCCCTACGCCCCCGCACGCGTGACATGGTGACATCTTTTTCATCCCCTGCACATCATTTTGAACCACAACAGTATTCAAGTCTGGGCCACGGTTCACAAAAACTCCTCGACCTCGACCTCTCGGTTGTGCCTGAAGCATGCCATTCCCTTGCGGTTGCTGTTGTACCACCTGTTGTATTCCATTCCCCTGCATTCCTGCTTGTGCTGCCTTAATCTGCATCACCATCACTTTCTCTTTCAACTTTCTCTGCTTTAACTCAGTCTCATCACTACAGTATTTTGCATACTGCAACACCTCATCAATCGGCTTCGCTTGCCAACAGATCAAATGATTCTTAATCATCTGGCTAATCTCTGGTCTCAGCCCTTCAACAAACCTGAACACAAGATGATTCATGTCTTTAGGCTCAATAACCTCAGTGCCAGTGTAATGTTTGAACTCTTTCAACAATCTCTCATAGTAAGCATGAATCAACTCCTGGGCCTCCTGTGAGGTTCGATCGATTTTCTGCCAATCAGTCACTTTCGGCGACACTTTCTGCTACAAAAACTCAATCACTTTATGATAATATTTCATCACCTCTTTAGACGGTGCTCCAGTAACCTTATTCCTTGCCGGCTCCTCTGTCGGCCAGTCTATGCCCTACTTGCACTCAAGTCATAAGTCAGGTGGAACTATAATTTCAAACAGGGTATTCAAGTTCCCCCAGAGACATTTTGCAAGCTTCACAAACCTGTCCGTCTGCTGATACCATTTTATCGGCGTCTCCCTCAACCTGGGATAGTCATTTGTGAATGACAGAATGTCATCCCTAGACCACGGTACATGGACTAGAACCCCTCCGGCTGTTTCTCTCATTGGTAACATTTTTATTGTCCATGTGTCCGATGCGGATTTAACCTGTTTTGGTTCCGGACTTTCGCCTTTCTCTTTATCTCTCTTCTTTGCCCATCTGCCTTCCCACTTCTCTAAGGCTCCCCAAATTTGAGCACTCTGCAGTATTTCTTTAAATTGCACTTTCATCCCAGTAGATGTGCTCAAAGTCTTTAGACTCAAAATCTAATCTGTAGCTTCTTTTCAAATGTTTAGTATTTTCAATGTCTATGCCGTATTCATCTGCCAGGTTTGCCAACCTCTGATGCACCTTGCCCACTTCTTTAGTGATTTTGGGGCACAGATACCTCAATTCTGCTTCTGTGTATGACTCTAATCTGTTCACTCCCATTGTTCCTTCCACTAGTTCCATGGGTTCCACACCTAGTCTCACAAAGTTCAGGTATTCATTCCTCTCTGACCTCTCTGCTGTTACTGCAGTAGTCTGCGGAGTGTTGAGTTTGTCCAACCACTCGTTCAACTGTTGCGCTGTTAAGCCTTGCAACAAAATATTTCCAGACTGCACCATTGGTGTCTGTGTCGTATTGGTACTCATTATCTGTGGGGTTACTGTACCTAACCCTGCTTGCCTCATTGTCTCCAAAGGAACCTAAATCGGACTAAAGTCTAACAAATATCCAGGTCCTTCCACTGCCTGTGTTATTCCTTGGGAAGTTCCTGTGAACCCTCCTCTTATCGCCTCCTGGGTCATTACTCCTTGATCACATACGCCAGGCTTACCTTGCACATACAGCGGTACTGGTAGACTAACAGTAATCGGCAATGATATGGCAGCTGGTGACTGTCCAAGTCCCAAACCCTGTGGAGTATTAACTCCCGTGGCTTGATTCATCATGGGTGCTGTAGCTACTGACTGCGGTCCTGCGACTGCATTGTAACTCGGAATCAGCTGTTACTGCGGCTGGGGCAGCAATTGCGTAGTTGGCTCAATCTGCACTAATTTTGATCTCGTATATATCGGATCAGGCGGCACCATCAGACTCGTATTTGTCTCTAGTACTGGGACGTCTGGATAAATCCTTTGAATCTGTGGTGGCTGGAACTGTATCTGCGTCTCTGGCGCAGTGGGTACACTGACACCATTCTGTGTCAGAACTGTATCGCTTGTCTGCACTGTGCTTGAGACGCCCTTACTCTGTGTTGGTCCTGAAGAACTCATACTAGTGCTCTGCGCGTTATCATTTATAGCATATGGTGGCGGGCTATCATATAACAACTGGTTAAGAAACTCTTCATCGTCTGAATCATCTTCATCTACCCAAGATCTCTGAGTCTCTTTTGGCTTACTAGAGCCTTTGTCTGTCTTACAAGTGGCTTTCTTTCCCTGTGTCTCATCTTCTTGTGTTATTGCCGGGAACAATTTAAGTCTGTCAACTATTCCCCTTCTCCACATCTTGGTCTCATTGTCCCATCTAGCCTCAGCTAAAGTCTTTCCTGCTCTTTTCATTCTCCTTTCAAATTTCTGCTGTCTTTGTTTTATGGCCATTAAAACCCAAATTGCTAACGCCTCGTACTGAGCTGGTCTCGGAGGCGGTTTTTGTACACTTAACATCATTCACAAGTTCTCTAAAATTCTGGTATTAAACATTCCGCACTCTGGAAATGCTAAACATCCCTCCTTCTCTGTTAATTTGTGCCACTGTTTCATCCAAAGACATGGCGCGACTCCCTTTTCCTCCATTACAATATACAGTAATCTGGAGTACCCTCAGGCGGTGTAGGCTCCCCTTCACTCGCTCTCTTTAGAGCCTTGAAAAACTTCATTTTTGTGTCTTTTATTTTGTTTAGAATTTGATCAGAAAGTGACTTTAATTTCCAGAACACTCTTCACCCACCTTTCTCAACCAATTGCCTCTCACGGACGGCTACCAATCTGTGCGAACCCCTCTCAGCAACGGACCTATCCCAGCGTGGCACCACTGACGTCACACTCACACACACTGCAGCTTACAAAGTCTTGCGGCTTGTCCTCCTCACACAAACTAATGCGATATATTGCGAGCACCTTTTAACAACAAAAACCCAAATTTGCCGGTTTACTACAGGAAGGGTAACACAATCGCTTCAGAACTTTACAGAGATTTCACTTGAAGCCTCGGCCGCTACTGTCTCCTTTTCAGCTCCCGCACTCGCAAGCAGAATTCGACCCGCAAATCCTACTCTCAACTTGTCAATGGTTTGTTCTAGTGCACTTTAGAACTTGCCAAATCTCCATCGAAGGTTTCATTCACACAATTTGACTCAAACTTGACTTGTCAACCACGCCCGATTGACCTACTAAACTGCACAAATTACAACATAAACCTAAATGTCTCCTACACTTGCCAATATACTCTGGAGTCTTAGACCACGACGGGTCCGTACATCACCAACAACCACGTGGATAATTTTTTAGCACAAAGCGCCACACTCACATGAAATTTGCCGACTTCCCTACTCTCATACTGCAGAGTACGCCCACTCCTACTAAAACAATTACCTGACCTAAATCCACACAAACTTCACAAAACACCTGCAATATGCATAAGCTGAGCAAGTGCAAACTCTACACCACACATACTAAAACGCCGAGAACATACCCAACTCACTTAGGCGAGCTCCGAGATTCTGGGAAAGTCCTGGGGAATTTAGAAACACATCATACCTCCGATTTGCATTATCTCAAAAAAACTATTTAAACAATAGACCTCCGTCCTAGGGCCCCAAAGGGCCTAAACTGTCGCTCTGCTACCAGAACTACTAACGCGTCCCTTTATGACTAATTTACTCACTTTGGGACTCGTTTTAGGCCAATGAATCTTTTGACCCTGATTGAAGACACCTTAGGACGAGATAACTAATCAGCATGTCAAGCAATATGTCAATAATGTCATCAAAGTTCACAGTAATGCGACAATTCAAATTAATCATAGACATTTAATTAACTCAGAAACCACCATGACCTTGCAGTCATGACTAACCACACCAGTTTAATACTATTATATGAAGTTTATTCCCTATTGATTACAATTCTACTAGCAAGTTTATTCATCTCAGAACAAAAAAAACACATTAGCATAGTCACAATATGACAACTCTGATAAGATTTCATCAAAGCAAGAATCACAAGCATTAGAACATAACACGGCGTCAGCATACGTTACCCTTAGCAGAGTATCATCATCACGTTATTCAACAAAGCATAGATTTGGTCATTTGTCTATTTGCGTCAGTTTAGTGAATCCCTCTCCTAACCTCGAATTAGCATTGGCATGTTGGGCTTCATGCAAAACAATTTAGTAACATCAATTTAGAAAACATCTAGCTATGGTCTCTGTCAAAATTAGCAGTTGGTACCAAGAAAGGAAAAGCAAACAGACAATTACAATTTCATTGTCATATAGTTACCCTCCATATTGGGTCAGCACTCAGGTTCGGTCTTCGTCCTCAGGACATCAGTCAATTCGCCATCAGGAATTCAGCAATCGGGAAAAAGGGGCACTTCCCTCATAAGGAGGTAAAGTGTAAACGGGCAATATAAGGCAAGGATGGTTTTAAGAACCAAACAACAAAGTCTCTATGCAGAGTGACAAAGTGTCTGGGTCATAGCAAACCGCATCAGCATCTGCCTAACTCTCTCCTAGTCTCCTATTCTCTCCTGTTCTAATTTACTTCCTGGTGTCAAGGGTTTTATCCCATTTTTGTTGTACATTCCCCTAAAATTTGGTTGGATAAGGGGTTGCACCCCACTAGCTCCCTTCAATAGAGTTTCAATGAGCTCATCAAATTTGTCACCCCATAACAGTTCTCACGTAGTTTATTGGTCCTTATGATTGACGTTTTTAGCGGGTGGAATGTCCGGTATGATTTCATACTCTTGTGGTCCTTTGCGCATCTTCAGTCAGTGGCTCCATTGTCTGTACTGATTCAGGCGACCTTGTACCTGGTATTAATCTACACTGTTGCATTTAGCTAAAATGTTTCTACAAGCAAGTCGAATTTCATGAGAACGGATCTACTACAGTTCAATTCAGCCTCTAGTTTGGAAAAAACAAGAGTTCAAGTCCTTCAGCAAGTCAGCATACTGCACGTTAGAAAAACACATTTAATATGAAACCAGGCAGCTAGGCCTCGACTCGTGCTAACTAAGGCCTAATGATTTATTAGCAAAACTTTTACATATAACCTATTATTATTAGTGCAAAATCATATCATAATATAATATTTCAACATTATTAGTCAGTTTCATTAGTCCCCGTATATATTGTTGGCCACTCCCAGTGGGCACAATTCAAGCGCACATTTTATCAAGATACATTAATACATTTTAAATGCGGCATCATTACACATTAGTTCATAAACATTTCATGTTAATATAGAATATATATAAGCTACGCTCTCTCAAGACCATTCACCTTTGTTTTTGTAGAGAGGAAGTCATTTTTAAAGACAAGAGCAATGCGAGCCATGAGAATCGATGAACAAAAGTTGAGCTAGGAGTAGAATGTGAGGGAAAGCCCGTGCTGCCAGCAGCAGAGCTACCCATTTTGCCTCCCAAGATCATTATTATACTGACCCTCTACTGTCTCCTGTCCCTTGTTATATACCAACCAGTTCCCTATTCTTTCCTTCTTGCATGCCAGGAGGCATACACAATTAGCATGCAGTTTTTGCAGGGTAGAAAAGTTGTGTTTCAGCCATGAATGATCGTGGACCAGCAATGCCAAAAGCCATCCTTTGAACCACACATTGAGTCGCTATGAAGGCAGCTGTTACATGCATTTTCTTTGTCAGCATAGACTTTGCTGGCTGGAGGATGCTTACCTTTCTGCTAGTTGCTGTCTGGCAAGAGCAAGAGCTCCATACATTCTACTTTAGTCCTAGTGGTGCTGCACTATGCTATTCTCAACTAATCATAATTATGATGAAATGTCTCCAACAAGAACCACACTGTGTCTCTGCCTTCCTTCAGTCTGTTGGCCATTGCTCATTGGAACTTCACTGCCTTGTCCTAACTGCTGCATTGATTCATAGGATTCCATTGCCAAACCCCTGATGTTGGAAGAACTGACACTCCCTTTGCTCTGGTTATGCAACAAGGAAAGCACAAACATTTGGCCATCAATTTCTACAGTGCGGTACTTGACATGCACCAGATGCAGGAGTAAAAAAGTGATGTATGATACACGGCGGTAGAGGTTTCAGGCAAACAGTGGATGGCAAGAAATAGGTAACCAAGTGCGTACAAGGGATGAAAGGACAGGAGTTGATATAGATCCCTGTATCTGGATGTAGAACTCTGAGTTCTAGAACATATAGAATGGCCATACAAGGCAAGCGTACCCATAAACAACCACTGTTGGTTGGGGCATGAGTTTAGGGCAAGGTAAAAATTGAGATTGTCAGCTACTCATAGTGCTAGTTTCATACTACGATGTAGTGTCTGGGGGCGTATGCTGATTGAGAAATCGGGTCAGATAAGTCACAGTAGTGCAGGAAAGGGATATAATGGAGAAAGTATTGAATGGAACAGTGGAGAGGTGGCACATGGAAAAGGGTCTGCAGAATGATGAAAATACCTGGTTGATTGTAACATTGTTGTTCCCGTAATTGACATAGCCAGCAGCATTGTGAAGTGACCTTAAACAATAGATGTGACAAGGTTCAGAAGAAGATTTAGACCATCGGCTATTAACAATGCTGATTGTCTATTGTACGTCTGCCATATGAAAAGGCCATGTCTTTAGAAGAGACAGTGGATATAGAAAGCAAAGAGACTGTCAAAGAAGAGGAGCAGGTGAGAGTGATAACATTGATCACAAACAGACCCCGGGAAAAGGAGAGCTGGGAAAATGGACACCTGGGGGCTGGGCCAGCAAAAAAAGAGAGAAAAGGGGTACAGGAGCAACATGGAGCTGATGTTCTCAATACTAGTGCTCCTACCTGTCCATACCACTGCTGATTCTGGGATGCAAATGCCCTGTAGCATTTTAAGGGAGTTGATGACGAAGACTGTATCCAGGAAATTGACCAACTGTTCAGTATTTACTTCCCCTGCCTTGCAGTGGTATTTAATATACTGTTGAGTTTCTGACAACTGGATTGGTCTGCTTCTCGACAGCAATAAGATTTTCATATAGCAGATTGTACAGTTCACAATAACGAGCCACTATCTAGCAAAGTGCTTCTTGAGTAAAGTATGTTCTCCAGTTATGTTTTTGGATTTCTAGTTGCTCATGAAATCTTCTGACACAAAACATCAGAAAAGAACCAGACAAATACATTTGTCAGGGCAGATTAGAAGCACAGAGGTCCTGCTGCAACTAACGATGCCACCTTTAATAGTTTGGCCTCCAGTGAATAATATGAACCAAACATGGAAGCACTGCCTATCCTCGAAGCTTTGGCGTTTTAGAGAGGTATTTTGGCACAGATTGATCAAGGTAGTCAAGGGTTTCTAAGGGGATTCCAAAGCCACTGACGTTTGCAAATAACGTGGAAGTAGGCAAAATCAACGCCCTGCACACACGTGTCCTATCGTGCAGGGTTGTGTATGTTATGGAAGGCTGCTTAAAGTGCACCACAGCAAGGAGCTACAGCACCATATCTTAGTGGATTTGGCACTATTCTGCTCCCTTTGATGCAATGCACCAATGGTTTGGTTTCTGCATGTAGCATTCTTTCTTCGTAAATCTGCTTGTTATTTTGTAACATTCCTACCTTTGAGCCACAATAACCCTATCCCACCTTAAGGCCATCAGCAGCCTCCGATTTGCCACTGAGGATCTATGATGGGAAGGGCAAGAAGTGGAACTTACCATAGCAAATATGGCTTACCCCAGGTAAGAATGGTTCTCTTGACCTCATAGGCACCAAAAAGGAAGTGTCACCTATATCTTTCATACTGAGAACTTTGTCAAACACCTTGTGCTCGTTCAATGTTCCTGCAGAAATTAAACTCTGATAGATCTGGATTAGTGGCTGGTGATCAATGTGATGTTGATGATCAATCACGTTTTGTCAGAACTTGTGCCAGAAAGTGGAAGTTGTGGTGGGCCAGAAGTTGTGAAATGTTCCTGGTGAAATTTGGATTATTTTAGGAATGGTAGTGTCAGGCCAGTTTTTAGCTAGGAGTAAAAGGTGCCCGATGAGATGAATTGGTGAGGTTGAGGATTGAGTGCCCATGTACGCATTTTGAGAGAATGATTTGTTGAAGTAGGAAACAATATAAAATGTGTTGTTCATGGTGGCTGGTGGCTCTGAGCGGAACTGGATTGTAACAAAGGTACTGACTGCCGGACCTGTCACTGTGCCTGATGGAAATTACCTGAGGTGGGTGAGTGGGTTGTCAGAGGAGGATTTTTAATCCTATTTTACAATTGATGAGGTTGATTGATTTCATATGATCTATCATTGAACCAGTTGAATTGCCAATATCATAATCAGCCATGTGGCAAGGAGACCTTTATCAGATATATAGCTGCAGCAACAACAAGGTTTATGAAAACGGTCTGTGGAAATAAGCATGAAGCCTTCCGTCTGCATGTGAGAAGCAGCACAAATAGGGTTTGTGTAATTTGAAGAATCGAATTGCAACATGGTATGCTAGTGCTGGCTTTTTCTATATGTTTTCACTGGCAGACGTCAGGAATCTATGCAGGGTAATGTTTGCCAGCACGTGCTTGATCCTCCTGGAACTCGGAAAAAGACTGCAGTCTGAGGTATTTATATTGTCTTCTAGGTTTCTTTCTCTAACCACATTTGCTGCATCAGCTGTTTTTTTCTTGCCTTGATGTTTTCGCAAAATCTTTGAGTTCAGACGTGCATTTTCTCATTATTGGATAATTACTTTTAAACGCTAAGTATTTCCTTTAATTTTGTCCTCTTTTGTGCTGCCAAGTACTATCCCTATGTTTCATTCATGCAATACTTATATGAACACCAGGAAGAGAAAACAAAAGAATCCTGGATTCTGGACATTGCTGATCATCCGAGATTTGTGCTGGGATTTTGTTTTGCTGGGCAAAAGACAGGATATGTTTAATTAAATTGCTGTACCTCTGTAGATGCTTCAAAGGTTTGCTAATAGAATAACACATAACTCTTTCCATACCGATGTTTTGAGGGAAGATGGAATAGGTAACGCCCTGCAAAGACACTTGATAAAAGAACATGCTGAACTCAGAGTTGCAGCTATCAGTGGTGTAGCAGGTGCCGTGTCACGGGGGCCCAGAGACCCGAAGGGCCCATTAACACTTGATTATTGCTTCATTGTACTACCTAGCTCACAGCTGGAGGGACATTTTGATTGCTTGCGCTGGGGCTCATGTCACCTTTGCTACACTACTGGCTCAATCACTAACATCAAACATTTGTCAAGTTAAACTGTGAACCGTGTGCAGTCTGGACAGTGAATCAATAGAGGATTAAGTTGTATGCCAGAGTTGAGTTGATGTTATTGTTGAACTCTGAAAAGGATGTTGAATTCTCATTTAAAATCATTTCTCTATACATCATGTTTTGTAGTTGTATTCAAAACGTATGTAGTGTATTGTTTTAGAAAGTTTTGATATACTTAACATAGGTCCTGGATGCAAGGTAGGGATTAATTGCCCACCTTGTGCAAAGTTTGCACAGGGATATGAATACTGTGGCCCGAATGTATACTTTTTACCGCAAAACTGAGCAAGCGCAGTGTTGTGTTAAAAAGTATAGCACCGGCTTGCCCCATTCCACAGCACCAGCTGGGCGCCATATTAAAGGAATGGCGTAAGCCAGCATTAAACTTGGGCTAGCGTCTTCAAAAAAGACACTAGCCAGGTTGGGGTGGCGGTAGAGCAGGAGGGGGTTGTGTGTCAAAAAATGACACTAGCCTGGTTAGATGCAAAAATATGCCTCTAACCACACTAATGCCATTTCCTGGCGCAGAACCACCAAAAACATGACTCCTTTCTTAGGAAAGACAGGAAACATGCCCACCAATCCAATGGCCAGCACAGGGGACAAGTGTCCCCTGGGCATGGTCATTGCACCCTGAGCCATGCAGGGGGCCTCAAGTTAGAGCCCCTGATAGCAAAAAAATAAAAAAATAAAATACTTACCTGGACTTACCTGGGATGGGTCCCCAATCCTCTGGTGTCCCTCGTTTGGGGGTGGAAGTATTCCTGGGGCTTGGGGAGAGTACCTGTGGGCCCATTCTATGGTGTTTAACCATGGCAATGGGTCCACAGGTCCCCTAACGCCTGGTTTGACCCAGGAGTTTAAATAATGGTGCACAGCAGGCTCTGCACCATTATTTGGTCCCTCCTCACACCCGTGCATCATTTTAGCACAGGGGGATAAATATGGGGCTATGGTTATAGTACCATTTTTTAGATGGGAACGCCTACCTTGCATCTCATTAACGCAACAAAGGTTCACGCTTTAAAAAAATGGTGCAACAACATGCAATGGGCAAACAGGCAAACACTGATTTTGAGCAGGATAGTTTTTTAGTTTTCAGAAGCTTAATTTGAAGGTCTCTCTGACCTGTTTTTTTATTAGACACCTGAGCTATTCAAAGGCTCAGAATTCTAGGCACTTGTGACTTCCAATCAGGAACAGTCTCCCACTGCCTGTGGTAGGGGATCAGGAAGATGGCTTTCCATCTTTCATTGTAAGCAAGTTCAATCCAGGTAGCACCGATTTCAAAACATTCTACATGTTCAGTTTTATCCTGTTCTATTCTATTTTATTTCCTCAACATGCAGACAACATGCAAACTGCCTCAATATTTGTTCCCCAAATTGCATTCTCCTAGTTCTGAACTTCCATCCAGTAGCAAAAAATGAATGTCCAATTACTATCTGAAACTGAACCCAACCAAAACATAATTCCTCTTAATGTCACTGGAAAATGTATTATCCACCCTTCCAAGAATTAATCAAATCAAATCAAATCAAATCATTAACATTTATAAAGCGCGCTACTCACCCGTGCGGGTCTCAAGGCGCTAGGGGGGAAAGGGGGGGTTATCGCTGCTCGAACAGCCAAGTCTTTAGGAGTCTCCGGAAAGCGGAGTGGTCCTGGGTGGTCCTGAGGCTGGTGGGGAGGGAGTTCCAGGTCTTGGCCGCCAGGAAGGAGAAAGATCTCCCACCCGCCGTGGAGCGGCGGGTGCGAGGGACGGCAGCAAGTGCGAGGCCAGCGGAGCGGAGGGGGCGGGTGGGGACGTAGAAGCTGAGGCGTCTGTTGAGGTATTCCGGTCCCTTGTTGTGGAGGGCTTTGTGTGCGTGGGTGAGAAGACGGAAGGTGATCCTTTTGCTGACTGGGAGCCAATGCAGGTGTCTCAGGTGTGCGGAGATGTGGCTGTTGCGGGGTACGTCGAGGATGAGGCGGGCCGAGGCGTTTTGGATGCGTTGCAGGCGGTTTTGGAGTTTGGCGGTGGTCCCGGCGTAGAGGGTGTTGCCGTAGTCCAGGCGACTCGTGACAAGGGCGTGGGTCACGGTTTTTCTGGTGTCGGCGGGGATCCAGCGGAAGATCTTGCGGAGCATGCGGAGAGTGAGGAAGCAGGCGGAGGACACGGCGTTGACTTGCTTGGTCATGGTGAGAAGAGGGTCCAAGATGAAGCCGAGGTTGCGGGCGTGGTCTGCGGGGGTCGGTGCGGTGCCGAGGGCCGTGGGCCACCAGGAGTCGTCCCAGGCGGACGGGGTGTTGCCGAGGATGAGGACTTCCGTTTTTTCAGAGTTCAGCTTTAGGCGGCTGAGCCTCATCCAATCTGCGACGTCCTTCATACCCTCTTGTAGGTTGGTCTTGGCGCTGGCGGGGTCCTTGGTGAGGGAGAGTACAAGTTGGGTGTCGTCGGCGTAGGAGGTGATGATGATGTCGTGCTTGCGTACGATGTCGGCGAGGGGGCTCATGTAGACATTGAAGAGTGTCGGGCTGAGCGATGAGCCTTGAGGTACGCCGCAGATGATCTTGGTGGGTTCTGAGCGAAACGGAGGGAGGTAAACTCTTTGGGAGCGGTTAGCGAGGAAGGAGGCGATCCAGTCCAGGGCCTGGCCTTGGATCCCGGTGGAGCGTAGGCGGGTGATTAGGGTGCGGTGACAGACGGTGTCAAAGGCAGCCGAGAGGTCGAGGAGAATGAGGGCGACTGTTTCACCGTTGTCCATCAGGGTTCTGATGTCGTCTGTGACTGAGATGAGGGCGGTTTCCGTGCTGTGGTTGGTTCGGAATCCGGTTTGTGAAGGGTCGAGCAGGTTGTTGTCTTCCAGGAAGGTGGTCAGCTGTTTGTTGACGGTCTTTTCTATTACCTTGGCTGGGAAAGGTAGAAGAGAGATGGGGCGGAAGTTTTTCAGGTCGCTTGGGTCAGCCGTAGGTTTCTTTAGTAGGGCGTTGACTTCAGCGTGCTTCCAGCATTCGGGGAAGGTAGCAGAAGAAAAAGAAGAGTTGATGACGGTCTGGAGGTGCGGGGCGATGATGTCGTCGGCTTTGTTAAAGATGAAGTGCGGGCAGGGGTCCGAAGGGGCGCCGGAGTGGATAGAGTTGATGATGGATTTGGTTTCTTCCGTGTTGATGTGGGTCCAGTTGTTGAGGGTGATGTCCGGGGAAGCGGGTTCAGTGGTGTATGGTTGGGTCTGGTGTCCGAAGCTGTCGTGGAGGTCGCTGATCTTGCGATGGAAGAAAGTGGCGAGGGATTCGCACAAATCCTGTGAGGGCGTGACGGCGTTGGCGCTGGCGCTGGGGTTGGAGAACTCTTTGACGATGCTGAAGAGTTCTCTGCTGTTGTGGCTGTTTTTGTCTAGTCTGTCGGTGAAAAAGTTCCTTTTGGCAGTGCGGATCAGGTGGTGGTGTTCGCGTGTAGCGTTCTTGAGGGCGGTCATGTTGTCAGCGGTGTGGTCCTTGCGCCAGGCCTTCTCAAGGGCACGACAAGTTTTCTTTGATTCTTTGAGGGTGTCAGAGAACCACAGAGGTTTTTTGGTGTTGGTCTGTCGATGCGTGCGTTTGAGGGGAGCAAGGTTGTCAGCGCAGTTGGAGATCCAGTTTGTGAGGTTGAGAGCTGCGTCGTTGGGGTCGGTGGTGAGGGTGGGTTGGTTGGCGGCGAGAGCGGAGAAGAGTTGCTCTTCAGGGATCTTGTTCCACTGTCGACGAGGGATGGGTTGAGTGCGGAGGTGGGAGGTCTCGCGTCGGAATGTGAAGTGGACGCAGCTGTGGTCGGTCCAGTGTAGGGCAGAGGTGTGGCTGAAGAAGACGTGTTTGCTGGCGGAGAAGATAGGGTCGAGCGTGTGTCCGGCGATGTGGGTGGCGGTGTTCACCAGTTGTTTGAGGCCGAGGTTGGCGAGGTTGTCGAGCAGGGTGGTGGTGTTGGGGTCGTTGTTTTGTTCCAGATGGAAGTTGAGGTCGCCTAGGAGGATGTAGTCCGGTGAGGCGAGGGCGTGCAGGGAGATGAAGTCGGCGATGGCGTCGCTGAAAGAGGCGCGAGGTCCGGGAGGACGGTAGACGAGGGATCCTCTGAGGGTGGTCCTTGGGTCGGTGCGAATCTGAAAATGCAGGTGTTCAGCGGCGAGGGGGGGGTCTTCGGTGGAGGTGGTGACGCTGATGGAGTCTTTGAAGATGATGGCGACACCTCCTCCTACTTGGTTGGTGCGGTCTTTTCTGGAGATCTTGTAGCCTTCGGGGATGGCGGTAGCGATGTCTGGAGCAGAGGAGGCGTTCATCCATGTCTCCGTGATGAAGGCGACGTCCGGGGCTGTGGAGTCCAGGAGGTCCCAAAGTTCAACGGTGTGCTTGTGGACGGAACGAGCGTTGACCAGGATGCACTTGAGGTGGTTGATGGCGCGTGGGCTTGTGGTCGTGGTAGTTGCGTGGTGGAAGATGCGTTTGCAGGAGTTGCAGGCGAAGGGTCCATGGGTGCGTTTGGGGTGAGCTAGGAAGCAGGTTTTGGAGCGCCCTGGGTTGAGGGCGTGGAGAGTGGTGGGGTCGTAGCGGATCAGCGGGGCTTGGGGGAGCTGGGGACCAGGGGTCGTGGCGCTGGGCGCGGGCCAGGCGCGGACGGGCGCAGACGGGCTTGCCTCTGGCGCGCCTCCAGCGCGCCAGCGGCGTGCCCGCTGCGCGCGCCCGCTGCGCAGACGCACAGCGGCCGCCATAAGAGGTAGGAGGGGGGGGGAGGGGTCAGCTGGGGGCGAATGGGAGCTGGGGGGCGGGGGCGTGCAGGAGGTCGCGGCGGGAAAGCGCGAGGGAGGGGGGGGACAGGTAGAGTGAGAGGAGCTGGGGGAGGGGGTTTAGGGTGGAGGAGGGTGAGTGTTAGGAGGTTTGGAGATTAGGGAGAGAGATAGGAGTAGGGTTGTGAAGATAGGGGAGGGGGGGTTGTAGAGGTGGGTGAGGGAGAGAGGTAGAGTGAGAGGATAGGGAGATAGGTAGTAGAGGGGGTGGCGGGAGGGGGGGAGAGATAGAGAAATAGATAGAGAAAATAGATAGAGAAGTCGATAGATAGGGAAATAGATAGATAGACAGATAGGTAGGTAGGAGGAGGTGGAGAGTGGGGGAGTTAGATAGTGAGATAGGGAGCTAGAGAGATAGGAAGATAGGAGGAGTGAGGGAGGTAGATAGCGAACGGGTTAGCTAGGGGTGAGAGAGGGGGAGGCGAGTGAGGGAGGGGGATGAGGAAGGAGCAGGAGGGCAGGCTCGGGGGAAGAAGACGGAGGAGGTAGAAGAGCCGAAGACAGGAGAACAGAAGACAGAAGAACAGAAGAGCAGAAGAGCAGAAGAGCAGAAGAGCAGAAGAGCAGAAGAGCAGAAGAGCAGAAGAACAGAAGATCGGAAGAACAGAGAAGAACAGAGAAGAACAGAGAAGAACACAGAAGAACACAGAAGAACACAGAAGAACACAGAAGAACACAGAAGAACACAGGAGAAGAACACAGAAGCACAGAGAAGAACAGAGAAGAAGAACACAGAAGACCGGAAGAACACAGAAGAACAGAAGGGAAGAACAGAAGAACAGAAGGGAAGAACAGAAGAACACAGAAGAAGATTGCAGAGGGGGAGCGAGGAGGAAGAGACAGAGAGGAGGAAAAGAAGCAGGAGCAGGAGAGAAGGTGAGTGGCGCGGGGCAGGGCGAGGGGCTGGGAGGAGGGGGGTACTTACAGTTAGGTGGGTCTCAGGAACACAGGAACTCGGGAACTTGGAGGAGCTGCAGCGGCAGGGGGAGCGACCTACCCTTGGGTCAAGGGTCGCTACCACTGTCGCGCAGCGGGCGCCATAAGAGGTAGGAGGGGGGGGGGAGGGGTCAGCTGGGGGCGAATGGGAGCTGGGGGGCGGGGGCGTGCAGGAGGTCGCGGCGGGAAAGCGCGAGGGAGGGGGGGGACAGGTAGAGTGAGAGGAGCTGGGGGAGGGGGTTTAGGGTGGAGGAGGGTGAGTGTTAGGAGGTTTGGAGATTAGGGAGAGAGATAGGAGTAGGGTTGTGAAGATAGGGGAGGGGGGGTTGTAGAGGTGGGTGAGGGAGAGAGGTAGAGTGAGAGGATAGGGAGATAGGTAGTAGAGGGGGTGGCGGGAGGGGGGGAGAGATAGAGAAATAGATAGAGAAAATAGATAGAGAAGTCGATAGATAGGGAAATAGATAGATAGACAGATAGGTAGGTAGGAGGAGGTGGAGAGTGGGGGAGTTAGATAGTGAGATAGGGAGCTAGAGAGATAGGAAGATAGGAGGAGTGAGGGAGGTAGATAGCGAACGGGTTAGCTAGGGGTGAGAGAGGGGGAGGTGAGTGAGGGAGGGGGATGAGGAAGGAGCAGGAGGGCAGGCTCGGGGGAAGAAGACGGAGGAGGTAGAAGAGCCGAAGACAGGAGAACAGAAGACAGAAGAACAGAAGACCGGAAGAGCAGAAGAGCAGAAGAACAGAAGAGCAGAAGAGCAGAAGAGCAGAAGAGCAGAAGAACAGAAGATCGGAAGAGCAGAAGAACAGAGAAGAACAGAGAAGAACAGAGAAGAACACAGAAGAACACAGAAGAACACAGAAGAACACAGAAGAACACAGAAGAAGAACACAGAAGCACAGAGAAGAACAGAGAAGAAGAACACAGAAGACCGGAAGAACACAGAAGAACAGAAGGGAAGAACAGAAGAACAGAAGGGAAGAACAGAAGAACACAGAAGAAGATTGCAGAGGGGGAGCGAGGAGGAAGAGACAGAGAGGAGGAAAAGAAGCAGGAGCAGGAGAGAAGGTGAGTGGCGCGGGGCAGGGCGAGGGGCTGGGAGGAGGGGGGTACTTACAGTTAGGTGGGTCTCAGGAACACAGGAACTCGGGAACTTGGAGGAGCTGCAGCGGCAGGGGGAGCGACCTACCCTTGGGTCAAGGGTCGCTACCACTGTCGCGCAGCGGCCGCCATAAGAGGTAGGAGGGGGGGGGGAGGGGTCAGCTGGGGGCGAATGGGAGCTGGGGGGCGGGGGCGTGCAGGAGGTCGCGGCGGGAAAGCGCGAGGGAGGGGGGGGACAGGTAGAGTGAGAGGAGCTGGGGGAGGGGGTTTAGGGTGGAGGAGGGTGAGTGTTAGGAGGTTTGGAGATTAGGGAGAGAGATAGGAGTAGGGTTGTGAAGATAGGGGAGGGGGGGTTGTAGAGGTGGGTGAGGGAGAGAGGTAGAGTGAGAGGATAGGGAGATAGGTAGTAGAGGGGGTGGCGGGAGGGGGGGAGAGATAGAGAAATAGATAGAGAAAATAGATAGAGAAGTCGATAGATAGGGAAATAGATAGATAGACAGATAGGTAGGTAGGAGGAGGTGGAGAGTGGGGGAGTTAGATAGTGAGATAGGGAGCTAGAGAGATAGGAAGATAGGAGGAGTGAGGGAGGTAGATAGCGAACGGGTTAGCTAGGGGTGAGAGAGGGGGAGGCGAGTGAGGGAGGGGGATGAGGAAGGAGCAGGAGGGCAGGCTCGGGGGAAGAAGACGGAGGAGGTAGAAGAGCCGAAGACAGGAGAACAGAAGACAGAAGAACAGAAGACAGAAGAACAGAAGACCGGAAGAGCAGAAGAACAGAAGATCGGAAGAGCAGAAGAACAGAGAAGAACAGAGAAGAACAGAGAAGAACAGAGAAGAACACAGAAGAACACAGAAGAAGAACACAGAAGCACAGAGAAGAACAGAGAAGAAGAACACAGAAGACCGGAAGAACACAGAAGAACAGAAGGGAAGAACAGAAGAACAGAAGGGAAGAACAGAAGAACACAGAAGAAGATTGCAGAGGGGGAGCGAGGAGGAAGAGACAGAGAGGAGGAAAAGAAGCAGGAGCAGGAGAGAAGGTGAGTGGCGCGGGGCAGGGCGAGGGGCTGGGAGGAGGGGGGTACTTACAGTTAGGTGGGTCTCAGTAACACAGGAACTCGGGAACTTGGAGGAGCTGCAGCGGCAGGGGGAGCGACCTACCCTTGGGTCAAGGGTCGCTACCACTGTCGCGCAGCGGCCGCCATAAGAGGTAGGAGGGGGGGGGGAGGGGTCAGCTGGGGGCGAATGGGAGCTGGGGGGCGGGGGCGTGCAGGAGGTCGCGGCGGGAAAGCGCGAGGGAGGGGGGGGACAGGTAGAGTGAGAGGAGCTGGGGGAGGGGGTTTAGGGTGGAGGAGGGTGAGTGTTAGGAGGTTTGGAGATTAGGGAGAGAGATAGGAGTAGGGTTGTGAAGATAGGGGAGGGGGGGTTGTAGAGGTGGGTGAGGGAGAGAGGTAGAGTGAGAGGATAGGGAGATAGGTAGTAGAGGGGGTGGCGGGAGGGGGGGAGAGATAGAGAAATAGATAGAGAAAATAGATAGAGAAGTCGATAGATAGGGAAATAGATAGATAGACAGATAGGTAGGTAGGAGGAGGTGGAGAGTGGGGGAGTTAGATAGTGAGATAGGGAGCTAGAGAGATAGGAAGATAGGAGGAGTGAGGGAGGTAGATAGCGAACGGGTTAGCTAGGGGTGAGAGAGGGGGAGGCGAGTGAGGGAGGGGGATGAGGAAGGAGCAGGAGGGCAGGCTCGGGGGAAGAAGACGGAGGAGGTAGAAGAGCCGAAGACAGGAGAACAGAAGACAGAAGAACAGAAGACCGGAAGAGCAGAAGAGCAGAAGAGCAGAAGAGCAGAAGATCGGAAGAGCAGAAGAACACAGAAGAACAGAGAAGAACAGAGAAGAACAGAGAAGAACACAGAAGAACACAGAAGAACACAGAAGAACACAGAAGAACACAGAAGAACACAGAAGAAGAACACAGAAGCACAGAGAAGAACAGAGAAGAAGAACACAGAAGACCGGAAGAACACAGAAGAACAGAAGGGAAGAACAGAAGAACAGAAGGGAAGAACAGAAGAACACAGAAGAAGATTGCAGAGGGGGAGCGAGGAGGAAGAGACAGAGAGGAGGAAAAGAAGCAGGAGCAGGAGAGAAGGTGAGTGGCGCGGGGCAGGGCGAGGGGCTGGGAGGAGGGGGGTACTTACAGTTAGGTGGGTCTCAGGAACACAGGAACTCGGGAACTTGGAGGAGCTGCAGCGGCAGGGGGAGCGACCTACCCTTGGGTCAAGGGTCGCAACCACTGTCGCGCAGCGGCCGCCATAAGAGGTAGGAGGGGGGGGGAGGGGTCAGCTGGGGGCGAATGGGAGCTGGGGGGCGGGGGCGTGCAGGAGGTCGCGGCGGGAAAGCGCGAGGGAGGGGGGACAGGTAGAGTGAGAGGAGCTGGGGGAGGGGGTTTAGGGTGGAGGAGGGTGAGTGTTAGGAGGTTTGGAGATTAGGGAGAGAGATAGGAGTAGGGTTGTGAAGATAGGGGAGGGGGGGTTGTAGAGGTGGGTGAGGGAGAGAGGTAGAGTGAGAGGATAGGGAGATAGGTAGTAGAGGGGGTGGCGGGAGGGGGGGAGAGATAGAGAAATAGATAGAGAAAATAGATAGAGAAGTCGATAGATAGGGAAATAGATAGATAGACAGATAGGTAGGTAGGAGGAGGTGGAGAGTGGGGGAGTTAGATAGTGAGATAGGGAGCTAGAGAGATAGGAAGATAGGAGGAGTGAGGGAGGTAGATAGCGAACGGGTTAGCTAGGGGTGAGAGAGGGGGAGGCGAGTGAGGGAGGGGGATGAGGAAGGAGCAGGAGGGCAGGCTCGGGGGAAGAAGACGGAGGAGGTAGAAGAGCCGAAGACAGGAGAACAGAAGACAGAAGAACAGAAGACCGGAAGAGCAGAAGAGCAGAAGAACAGAAGAGCAGAAGAGCAGAAGAGCAGAAGAGCAGAAGAACAGAAGATCGGAAGAGCAGAAGAACAGAGAAGAACAGAGAAGAACACAGAAGAACACAGAAGAACACAGAAGAACACAGAAGAAGAACACAGAAGAAGAACACAGAAGCACAGAGAAGAACAGAGAAGAAGAACACAGAAGACCGGAAGAACACAGAAGAACAGAAGGGAAGAACAGAAGAACAGAAGGGAAGAACAGAAGAACACAGAAGAAGATTGCAGAGGGGGAGCGAGGAGGAAGAGACAGAGAGGAGGAAAAGAAGCAGGAGCAGGAGAGAAGGTGAGTGGCGCGGGGCAGGGCGAGGGGCTGGGAGGAGGGGGGTACTTACAGTTAGGTGGGTCTCAGGAACACAGGAACTCGGGAACTTGGAGGAGCTGCAGCGGCAGGGGGAGCGACCTACCCTTGGGTCAAGGGTCGCTACCACTGTCGCGCAGCGGCCGCCATAAGAGGTAGGAGGGGGGGGGAGGGGTCAGCTGGGGGCGAATGGGAGCTGGGGGGCGGGGGCGTGCAGGAGGTCGCGGCGGGAAAGCGCGAGGGAGGGGGGGGACAGGTAGAGTGAGAGGAGCTGGGGGAGGGGGTTTAGGGTGGAGGAGGGTGAGTGTTAGGAGGTTTGGAGATTAGGGAGAGAGATAGGAGTAGGGTTGTGAAGATAGGGGAGGGGGGGTTGTAGAGGTGGGTGAGGGAGAGAGGTAGAGTGAGAGGATAGGGAGATAGGTAGTAGAGGGGGTGGCGGGAGGGGGGGAGAGATAGAGAAATAGATAGAGAAAATAGATAGAGAAGTCGATAGATAGGGAAATAGATAGATAGACAGATAGGTAGGTAGGAGGAGGTGGAGAGTGGGGGAGTTAGATAGTGAGATAGGGAGCTAGAGAGATAGGAAGATAGGAGGAGTGAGGGAGGTAGATAGCGAACGGGTTAGCTAGGGGTGAGAGAGGGGGAGGCGAGTGAGGGAGGGGGATGAGGAAGGAGCAGGAGGGCAGGCTCGGGGGAAGAAGACGGAGGAGGTAGAAGAGCCGAAGACAGGAGAACAGAAGACAGAAGAACAGAAGACCGGAAGAGCAGAAGAGCAGAAGAGCAGAAGAACAGAAGAGCAGAAGAGCAGAAGAACAGAAGAGCAGAAGAGCAGAAGAGCAGAAGAACAGAAGATCGGAAGAGCAGAAGAACAGAGAAGAACAGAGAAGAACAGAGAAGAACACAGAAGAACACAGAAGAACACAGAAGAACACAGAAGAACACAGAAGAAGAACACAGAAGCACAGAGAAGAACAGAGAAGAAGAACACAGAAGACCGGAAGAACACAGAAGAACAGAAGGGAAGAACAGAAGAACAGAAGGGAAGAACAGAAGAACACAGAAGAAGATTGCAGAGGGGGAGCGAGGAGGAAGAGACAGAGAGGAGGAAAAGAAGCAGGAGCAGGAGAGAAGGTGAGTGGCGCGGGGCAGGGCGAGGGGCTGGGAGGAGGGGGGTACTTACAGTTAGGTGGGTCTCAGGAACACAGGAACTCGGGAACTTGGAGGAGCTGCAGCGGCAGGGGGAGCGACCTACCCTTGGGTCAAGGGTCGCTACCACTGTCGCGCAGCGGCCGCTATAAGAGGTAGGAGGGGGGGGGGGAGGGGTCAGCTGGGGGCGAATGGGAGCTGGGGGGCGGGGGCGTGCAGGAGGTCGCGGCGGGAAAGCGCGAGGGAGGGGGGGGACAGGTAGAGTGAGAGGAGCTGGGGGAGGGGGTTTAGGGTGGAGGAGGGTGAGTGTTAGGAGGTTTGGAGATTAGGGAGAGAGATAGGAGTAGGGTTGTGAAGATAGGGGAGGGGGGGTTGTAGAGGTGGGTGAGGGAGAGAGGTAGAGTGAGAGGATAGGGAGATAGGTAGTAGAGGGGGTGGCGGGAGGGGGGGAGAGATAGAGAAATAGATAGAGAAAATAGATAGAGAAGTCGATAGATAGGGAAATAGATAGATAGACAGATAGGTAGGTAGGAGGAGGTGGAGAGTGGGGGAGTTAGATAGTGAGATAGGGAGCTAGAGAGATAGGAAGATAGGAGGAGTGAGGGAGGTAGATAGCGAACGGGTTAGCTAGGGGTGAGAGAGGGGGAGGCGAGTGAGGGAGGGGGATGAGGAAGGAGCAGGAGGGCAGGCTCGGGGGGAAAGACGGAGGAGGTAGAAGAGCCGAAGACAGGAGAACAGAAGACAGAAGAACAGAAGACCGGAAGAGCAGAAGAGCAGAAGAACAGAAGAGCAGAAGAGCAGAAGAGCAGAAGAGCAGAAGAACAGAAGATCGGAAGAGCAGAAGAACAGAGAAGAACAGAGAAGAACACAGAAGAACACAGAAGAACACAGAAGAACACAGAAGAAGAACACAGAAGCACAGAGAAGAACAGAGAAGAAGAACACAGAAGACCGGAAGAACACAGAAGAACAGAAGGGAAGAACAGAAGAACAGAAGGGAAGAACAGAAGAACACAGAAGAAGATTGCCGAGGGGGAGCGAGGAGGAAGAGACAGAGAGGAGGAAAAGAAGCAGGAGCAGGAGAGAAGGTGAGTGGCGCGGGGCAGGGCGAGGGGCTGGGAGGAGGGGGGTACTTACAGTTAGGTGGGTCTCAGGAACACAGGAACTCGGGAACTTGGAGGAGCTGCAGCGGCAGGGGGAGCGACCTACCCTTGGGTCAAGGGTCGCTACCACTGTCGCGCAGCGGCCGCCATAAGAGGTAGGAGGGGGGGGGAGGGGTCAGCTGGGGGCGAATGGGAGCTGGGGGGCGGGGGCGTGCAGGAGGTCGCGGCGGGAAAGCGCGAGGGAGGGGGGGGACAGGTAGAGTGAGAGGAGCTGGGGGAGGGGGTTTAGGGTGGAGGAGGGTGAGTGTTAGGAGGTTTGGAGATTAGGGAGAGAGATAGGAGTAGGGTTGTGAAGATAGGGGAGGGGGGGTTGTAGAGGTGGGTGAGGGAGAGAGGTAGAGTGAGAGGATAGGGAGATAGGTAGTAGAGGGGGTGGCGGGAGGGGGGGAGAGATAGAGAAATAGATAGAGAAAATAGATAGAGAAGTTGATAGATAGGGAAATAGATAGATAGACAGATAGGTAGGTAGGAGGAGGTGGAGAGTGGGGGAGTTAGATAGTGAGATAGGGAGCTAGAGAGATAGGAAGATAGGAGGAGTGAGGGAGGTAGATAGCGAACGGGTTAGCTAGGGGTGAGAGAGGGGGAGGCGAGTGAGGGAGGGGGATGAGGAAGGAGCAGGAGGGCAGGCTCGGGGGAAGGAGACGGAGGAGGTAGAAGAGCCGAAGACAGGAGAACAGAAGACAGAAGAACAGAAGACAGAAGAACAGAAGACAGAAGAACAGAAGACCGGAAGAGCAGAAGAACAGAAGAGCAGAAGAACAGAAGAGCAGAAGATCGGAAGAGCAGAAGAACAGAGAAGAACAGAGAAGAACAGAGAAGAACAGAGAAGAACACAGAAGAACACAGAAGAACCGAGAAGAAGAACACAGAAGCACAGAGAAGAACAGAGAAGAAGAACACAGAAGACCGGAAGAACACAGAAGAACAGAAGGGAAGAACAGAAGAACAGAAGGGAAGAACAGAAGAACACAGAAGAAGATTGCAGAGGGGGAGCGAGGAGGAAGAGACAGAGAGGAGGAAAAGAAGCAGGAGCAGGAGAGAAGGTGAGTGGCGCGGGGCAGGGCGAGGGGCTGGGAGGAGGGGGGTACTTACAGTTAGGTGGGTCTCAGGAACACAGGAACTCGGGAACTTGGAGGAGCTGCAGCGGCAGGGGGAGCGACCTACCCTTGGGTCAAGGGTCGCTACCACTGTCGCGCAGCGGCCGCCATAAGAGGTAGGAGGGGGGGGGGAGGGGTCATCTGGGGGCGAATGGGAGCTGGGGGGCGGGGGCGTGCAGGAGGTCGCGGCGGGAAAGCGCGAGGGAGGGGGGGGACAGGTAGAGTGAGAGGAGCTGGGGGAGGGGGTTTAGGGTGGAGGAGGGTGAGTGTTAGGAGGTTTGGAGATTAGGGAGAGAGATAGGAGTAGGGTTGTGAAGATAGGGGAGGGGGGGTTGTAGAGGTGGGTGAGGGAGAGAGGTAGAGTGAGAGGATAGGGAGATAGGTAGTAGAGGGGGTGGCGGGAGGGGGGGAGAGATAGAGAAATAGATAGAGAAAATAGATAGAGAAGTCGATAGATAGGGAAATAGATAGATAGACAGATAGGTAGGTAGGAGGAGGTGGAGAGTGGGGGAGTTAGATAGTGAGATAGGGAGCTAGAGAGATAGGAAGATAGGAGGAGTGAGGGAGGTAGATAGCGAACGGGTTAGCTAGGGGTGAGAGAGGGGGAGGCGAGTGAGGGAGGGGGATGAGGAAGGAGCAGGAGGGCAGGCTCGGGGGAAGAAGACGGAGGAGGTAGAAGAGCCGAAGACAGGAGAACAGAAGACAGAAGAACAGAAGACAGAAGAACAGAAGACCGGAAGAGCAGAAGAGCAGAAGAGCAGAGGAACAGAAGATCGGAAGAGCAGAAGAACAGAGAAGAACAGAGAAGAACACAGAAGAACACAGAAGAACACAGAAGAACACAGAAGAAGAACACAGAAGCACAGAGAAGAACAGAGAAGAAGAACACAGAAGACCGGAAGAACACAGAAGAACAGAAGGGAAGAACAGAAGAACAGAAGGGAAGAACAGAAGAACACAGAAGAAGATTGCAGAGGGGGAGCGAGGAGGAAGAGACAGAGAGGAGGAAAAGAAGCAGGAGCAGGAGAGAAGGTGAGTGGCGCGGGGCAGGGCGAGGGGCTGGGAGGAGGGGGGTACTTACAGTTAGGTGGGTCTCAGGAACACAGGAACTCGGGAACTTGGAGGAGCTGCAGCGGCAGGGGGAGCGACCTACCCTTGGGTCAAGGGTCGCTACCACTGTCGCGCAGCGGCCGCCATAAGAGGTAGGAGGGGGGGGGGAGGGGTCAGCTGGGGGCGAATGGGAGCTGGGGGGCGGGGGCGTGCAGGAGGTCGCGGCGGGAAAGCGCGAGGGAGGGGGGGGACAGGTAGAGTGAGAGGAGCTGGGGGAGGGGGTTTAGGGTGGAGGAGGGTGAGTGTTAGGAGGTTTGGAGATTAGGGAGAGAGATAGGAGTAGGGTTGTGAAGATAGGGGAGGGGGGGTTGTAGAGGTGGGTGAGGGAGAGAGGTAGAGTGAGAGGATAGGGAGATAGGTAGTAGAGGGGGTGGCTGGAGGGGGGGAGAGATAGAGAAATAGATAGAGAAAATAGATAGAGAAGTCGATAGATAGGGAAATAGATAGATAGACAGATAGGTAGGTAGGAGGAGGTGGAGAGTGGGGGAGTTAGATAGTGAGATAGGGAGCTAGAGAGATAGGAAGATAGGAGGAGTGAGGGAGGTAGATAGCGAACGGGTTAGCTAGGGGTGAGAGAGGGGGAGGCGAGTGAGGGAGGGGGATGAGGAAGGAGCAGGAGGGCAGGCTCGGGGGAAGAAGACGGAGGAGGTAGAAGAGCCGAAGACAGGAGAACAGAAGACAGAAGAACAGAAGACCGGAAGAGCAGAAGAGCAGAAGAGCAGAAGAACAGAAGATCGGAAGAGCAGAAGAACAGAGAAGAACAGAGAAGAACAGAGAAGAACAGAGAAGAACACAGAAGAACACAGAAGAACACAGAAGAACACAGAAGCACAGAGAAGAACAGAGAAGAAGAACACAGAAGACCGGAAGAACACAGAAGAACAGAAGGGAAGAACAGAAGAACAGAAGGGAGGAACAGAAGAACACAGAAGAAGATTGCAGAGGGGGAGCGAGGAGGAAGAGACAGAGAGGAGGAAAAGAAGCAGGAGCAGGAGAGAAGGTGAGTGGCGCGGGGCAGGGCGAGGGGCTGGGAGGAGGGGGGTACTTACAGTTAGGTGGGTCTCAGGAACACAGGAACTCGGGAACTTGGAGGAGCTGCAGCGGCAGGGGGAGCGACCTACCCTTGGGTCAAGGGTCGCTACCACTGTCGCGCAGCGGCCGCCATAAGAGGTAGGAGGGGGGGGGAGGGGTCAGCTGGGGGCGAATGGGAGCTGGGGGCGGGGGCGTGCAGGAGGTCGCGGCGGGAAAGCGCGAGGGAGGGGGGGGACAGGTAGAGTGAGAGGAGCTGGGGGAGGGGGTTTAGGGTGGAGGAGGGTGAGTGTTAGGAGGTTTGGAGATTAGGGAGAGAGATAGGAGTAGGGTTGTGAAGATAGGGGAGGGGGGGTTGTAGAGGTGGGTGAGGGAGAGAGGTAGAGTGAGAGGATAGGGAGATAGGTAGTAGAGGGGGTGGCGGGAGGGGGGGAGAGATAGAGAAATAGATAGAGAAAATAGATAGAGAAGTCGATAGATAGGGAAATAGATAGATAGACAGATAGGTAGGTAGGAGGAGGTGGAGAGTGGGGGAGTTAGATAGTGAGATAGGGAGCTAGAGAGATAGGAAGATAGGAGGAGTGAGGGAGGTAGATAGCGAACGGGTTAGCTAGGGGTGAGAGAGGGGGAGGCGAGTGAGGGAGGGGGATGAGGAAGTTTGTGCTCTCCATTGGATTGCTATCTGGCCATCAGTAACAAAACTACATCTGTGGAATTTGTCCTTGAAAAAACTCTTAACCTACAATCCCACAAATCCACAATTGCTAAAAATGCAAACCAAAACTCAGGCTCATTTCGGGCATCAGACTCTTCATCAGAAATTAGGACTTAAAGTCTGTATCTCAGGAACTACTCCTGTCCAGACTGGATGATGGGAATTCCCTGCTCTCAGGGCTCCTGAATGTACAGCACAGTGTGATTTGAGGGTGGCTTTGGAAAGGCTTAGTAACATCTTAATTTAAGTCTTATTATAAACGAGTACGCCATAGCTACTGGTGGTTCACTACAGTTTATGGACCTTAGCAGAGACTTTGACCACATCACTATCAATAGAGCTAAGCTGTGGTCCTACCGTGCTCTTGTGGGCATTAGAGAAAACATCTTAGACACCTTTCAGCACTTACACACTAATACATCTGCTAGAGCCAGATAGGTAAAAAAGGAAGAATGCCCTTATACATTTCCATTGCTTGGAGGGGTACGGCAGAGCTGTGTCTTAGAGAATATGTTGTTTATTCTGTACATTAAATGTTTGTATAGTGCCCTAAAGGAGTTGGTGCAGCATATGCCAGGAGAAATTATACAAAATCTTTCCGTCCTCCTCTGTGCTACTGATGCAGTCCTAACAGTCAGGACAGCCAGTGGCTACATCTTTTAAAAGGCTTGCTTATTTTACATTAATTTAAAAACAAAGGTTTAAAGTCTTGTATATTATGACCATGTGCCCTATGACAAAAACACAATCTTTTATAGTTAATACACATAGAATAGGGAAAGTTTCTGATAGTCGACAAAATTGGGGTGATTTGTTGTGTCCAAGAAGATCCCAACCATACAGACTCTGGGTTCTGTTTTGACGTTTTCCAGCAAAATGCGTAGCAAAAAGCTAAATCACAAGATTCCTTTTTAATTTGGCATGTGTGAATCAGATATGGATATCAATTTAAACAAAACCAGCATTTGAATTAAACTGCAAGAACACTCTACACTGCATGAGGTCAGATGGATTTCTGGAAATCTCCAAGTTTACATACATTTGCAAACTTTGTACAATCCTGGGGAGGCCGAATGTTTTACTGAACCATGGTCAGTCCAAAAAAGAATATTAGAACTCATCTGCTCATTTGAGGAATTTGGACAATGAGAATTTGGAAATAGCTAACTTTTCAATAAGATCTTGTTTGTTACTAAAGAAATTTAGACAACTAAACATTCTTAGGTGCTCATTTACAAGTCCCTTGCGCCAACCTAGCATCATTCTCTTTTATGCTACGACAGGGCAGAACAGTCCCCACCCCATGCCAAATTTACAAACTGACACAATGGGGCCATTGTGCCAGTTTGTAAACCCTTGCACCACATTATACCTGCACCAGGTCTAATGTATGCAAGGGAGGCATTCCCCACTAGGAGGCCTGCAGGAATGGCGCAGTGAAATCTTCAAGATTTCACCGCGTCATTCTAATGTCATTTTTTAGGCCTGCTCAAGGGTATTTGTTAAAGTTACGCTAGGCTGTTTTAAATGGGCTTTCCAGAGCTTCAGTGGACTAGCATCACAATTGTTTGTGCTAGTCCAGCAAAGTGCTATTACTGTGGTAGAAATGTTGATGCAGTTGTCCTAACAAGCGTCATGGTGTGCTGTATTGTAAATACAGCACTATGTTGGTGTCGTTCGGGGGGCACAGGGCAGCGCAAGCAAACTGCTGTATTGTGATTGATGCAACAGTTTGTTGTAAATGAAGCCCCTAGTACTTGCACCAAGCACTTATGTTCACTACTTTCGGGCACAATTTGTTTTGGAGTGTATTTTTTTTTAAATAAGTTATCACTCCCCCAAAGACTATACTTATTCCTTCCTTTGTGATTATTTTTTGTTCGAAATCTTAATGAATGTAATAGTAAGAAATTGGGTTATTGATTGAGAGGTGGAAGCCCCCCTCACGCAACAACCAAAATCCTTGTCAGGGTCAACCACAAAGGTCACTAAATTAACCAAAGCTTAACTCTCTCATAGCTTGCCACAAACAGTCTGACTTAATTTAGAGGCAATGTGCAAAGTCATCATGCAGCACACAAAAAGTAATAAAGTGAAAACACAAGAAAATGCCAAACCAACTTAGAAAAATAGAGTACGTTTTAGTGAACAAAATGATATCAGAATAAATAAAATCCAATCAGTAAAACCGGAAATATGCAATGTTAGACTTTTTCATCCGTGGTATGGTCTCCCTTAACTTTTTGCCTCTGTTTCCCAGGATGTTGATGTGTACTGAACTCTTTATTTGCTGTTTTTGTTACTCTGGGCACTTTACCACTGCTAACCAGTGCTAAAGTGCAAGTGCTCCTATACAGAATGTGTATGTAATTGGTTTATCCATGATTGACATATTTGATTTACTAGTAAGTCCCTAGTAAAGTGCACTAGAAGTGCCCAGGGCCTGTAAATCAAATGCTACTAGTGGGCCTGCAGCACTGGTTGTGCCACCCACATAAGTATCTCTGTAATCATGTCTCAGACCTGCCACTGCAGTGTCTGTATGTGCAGGTTTAATTGTAAATGTGACTTTGTAAGTGTACCCAGTTCCAGGCCTAAACCTTCCCTTTTCGTACATGTAAAACACCCCTAAGGTAGGCACTAGGTAGCCCCAAGAGCAGGGTGCAGTGTATTGGTAAGGCAGGACATATAGTTATGTGTTTTATATGTCATGACAGTAAAATATTGCTAAATTCTTTTTTCACTGTTGCAAGGCCTGTCCCTATCATAGGGTAACATAGGGGCTACCTTTAAATCTGATTAAAGTGTAGATTCCCTTTGGGAGTGGATAGACATGTGGAGTTTGGGGACTCTTAGCTCACAATTTAAAAATACATCTTTTAGTAAAGTTGATTTTAAGATTGTGTGTTTGAAAATGCCACTTTTAGAAAGTGAGCATTTTCTTGCTAAAACCATTTTTGTGACACTGCCTGTTTGTGGGTTCCCTGTCTGGGTCAGTTTGACAGTTGGGCTGGTTGCACCTCTCACTAGCCAGTGACCCGATGATCGACGCCCGGGCCTGACAAACGACGCACAGCATTGCTGACAGAGACTTGTGAGATTGCAACCCCTGCTGCGTGGTTTTTGGATCATCCTGCGGCTGGATTTCTGACACAAACACCGCTTGGTGTGCTCTTGGTGTGTAAAAACGATGCAAGGCCTGCCCGGACCCGAGAGTGCTGACCGGATCAAGGCATCGCTCTCCTGTGGAGAGAAGAAATGATGCACGCCGACCCGACTGAAGGAGAAATGACGCAAGTTCTCGCTTGTGAGTGATATTGACGCATCGCAAGCTCTTTTTGACGCACACTCGCCCGTGTGGGGTTATTTTTGACGCACCCAAGGTACATGTTCACGCTAAGAGCGTAGGGTGTGTTTAAAATTACATGAAGACTCTTTTTGCATTTTTAGTGATGACTTGTGTATTGAGGATTTTTGTCGTTCTGGTCTTGTTTTGTTTAGATAAATATTCTCCATTTTTCTAAACCTGTGTTGTGTCATTTTGTAGTGTTTTCATTAAGTTACTGTGTCTGTTGGTACAAATACTTGACACCTAGGCCCATATTTATACTTTTTGACGCAAAACTACGCTAACGCAGTTTTGCGCCAAAAAAATTAGCGCCGGCTAACGCCATTCTGAAGCACCATGCGGGCGGCGTATTTATTGAATGACGTTAGCCGGCGCTAGCCGCCGGCGCTGTCTGGTGTGCGTTAAAAAAAACGACGTACACCAGGCAGCGCCGGCGTAGGGGGAAAATGGCGTATGAGCGTCCAGAAATGGTGCAAGTCAGGCTGAGGCAAAAAAATCGCCACAACCCGATTTGCGCCATTTTTTTACGACGCCCATCCCCCATAGAAATGACTCCTGTCTTAGCAAAGACAGGAGTCATGCCCCCTTGCCCAATGGCCATGCCCAGGGGACTTCTGTCCCCTGGGCATGGTCATTGGGCATAGTGGCATGTAGGGGGGCACAAATCAGGCCCCCCTATGCCACAAAAAAAAAATTAAAAAAATACTTACCTGGACTTACCTTAATGTCCCTGGGGTGGGTCCCTCCATCCTTGGGTGTCCTCCTGGGGTGGGCAAGGGTGGCAGGGGGTGTCCCTGGGGGCAGGGGAGGGCACCTCTGGGCTCATTCTGAGCCCACAGGTCCCTTAACGCCTGCCCTGACCCAGGCGCAAAAATCCGGCGCAAATGCGGGTTTTTTAGTCCCGCCCACTCCCGGGCGTCATTTTTGCCCGGGAGTATAAATACGACGCATATGCATCGCAGTCATTTTTTAAGACGGGAACGCCTACCTTGCATATCATTAACGCAAGGAAGGTGTTCACGCAAAAAAATGACGCAAACTCCATGAACTTTGGCGCTAGACGCGTCTAACGCCAAAGTATAAATATGGAGTTAGTTTTGCGTCGAATTTGCATCGAAAAAAACGACGCAAATTCGGCGCAAACGTAGTATAAATATGCCCCCTAGCACTCTGAAGTTAAGCCTACTGCTCCTGCCAAGCTACCAAAGGGGTAAGCAGGGGTTATCTGAGGGTGATTCTCTATTACACTGACTAAAGTGATGGTCCTCGCTTGGACAGGGGGTAACCTGACTGCCAACCAAAGACCCCATTTCAAATATGCAATATTTTAAAGCTTTTAGTGAATATAGCACCTAAAAGCACAGAGCACCACTCTTGGTCATCTTATCGGCCTAGACCCATGGAAAGTTACAAGTTCAAAAGGACTACAATGAAATGTGGGTCACATTCAGGAACCAAGTTAATCACACTGAAAAGTCTGAGTCAACGCAATGTTCCTTTTGTCGTGGAGGAAGCTGCAGGGAGCAGGTAGAGCATTGCTGATGGTTGTCACTGTAGCATGGAGAACATGCTGGGTGTTGTGAGTTGATGCTACTGTAGCACGAAATGCAGGTCAAGCACTGCTGGCAGTTGCTGCAGCTTCACCTTGGCGGTCACTGTAGTCTATAGTTGCTGTACCGTGAAGTGTGGTTCTCACATTGTCAGTCGTCACTGGTGGTTGCTGTAGTGCAAAGAGCAGGACTTACTGGAGATTCCTGTTGGTGGTTCTCATGGGCGGCAAAGCCTTGAAAGGAACAGGCTCGTTCATGGTCGTGAGGAGCCCAACATTCAGGATTTTCACCTTTCCTTGCAGAGGATTACACTCTTATGCCAAACAAGGGTCCAGGACTTGGGAAGGCACCACTTTGGGATCAGGGACTCACTCCAGCAGAGGCTAGCAAGGCTCAGGCAGATCTAGCTGCAGGTCCAGTTGCAGCAGATCAGATGGGAAGTTGAAGGTAGGCCTTTAAAGCTAGTGTGTCCCTCTAACTCCCACAGGAAGTCAACCAACTGACCATTGGGGTCACTTTGGGTTTTCCTGAGATGAAGGTCAGCAGACCCAGTCTTCCTTCTGAGACAGCAATACAGTCCTCAGGAGCAGGGTAGTCCTTCCTCCATAACTTTCACAGATCCAGTAGTGTTCTGAGTGACTCTGGAGGATCAGCATTTATACTTGTTGATGGCCTTGGTGTGGGGGTGTTCTCCCTGACCTACCCCTTCTGGTTCTGTAAGTTCTTTCCCTTCTTGTGTCAAGGCTCCAAACTGTCTGGGGGTGATTAACCGGTTCGGTGCCTTGGACGAGATGATCTCGTCCAAGGCTACAGTTCCCCTGTGCCTTGGACAAGATCATCTCGTCCTAGGCACAGGGGAACTTGGGGGCGCGCTAGCGCGCCCCCCCGTGCACCCCCCTCCCCCCCCAAGGCGGTGATGGAAGGGGAACACCTTCCCCTTCCACCCCCGCCCCCCCCTGTGACGTCAGCGCGCGAGCGCACGCTGATTTGTCACAGGGGCCTCCACATCGCGCTGGAAGCTCTGCTTCCAGCGCGATTGAAAGAGAAATGCAAAAGCATTTCTCTTTCAATCACTGGGGGAGGCCCGGAGGGGCTTCAAAGGGAAGGAAAAGTATTTCCTTCCCTTTGAAGTCTCTCTGAGGGTTTCAAAAGCCGGATTGCTTGCAATCCGGCATTTGAAACCCCACTAGACATCAGGGATGTTTTTTTTTTTTTTATTGAAATTTACATAAGGGAGCGACCCCTTTATTATTAGGCCGATCTGCCCCCAGGGGGAGCAGAAACCTCTGGCACCAGGGACCAATTTTTTTTTTTTTTTTTTTTTTATGTTTCATTTTATTTTTTTAGGTGGGGAGCGACCCCTTAGGCAAGGGTCGCTCCCCTTGGGGGAAAATTATATTTAGGCCATTTCTGCCCCCCTTGGGGGCAGATTGGCCTATTTTGATGAGGCCAATCGGCCCCCAAGGGGGGCAGAAACCACTAGACACCAGGGAGTTTTTTCTTAGCGTGAATTTCACGCAAGGGGAGCGACCCATTAGGCAAGGGTCGCTCCCTGGGGGGCAAATTTATTTTAGGCCATTTCTGCCCCCCCCTGGGGGCAGATCAGCCTTTTATTAGGCCGATCTGACCCCGGGGGGCAGAACCCTCTAGGCGCCAGGGTAATTTTTTTTTTGTTGTTTGTTTGTTTTTTTAGAGATGGGTAGCGACCCATCAGGCAAGTGTCGCTGCCCTGGGGGGCAAATTGTATTTAGGCCATTTCCGCCCCCCTTGGGAGCAGATTGGCCGATTTTAGGTCAATCTGCCCCAAAGGGGGCAGAAACCACTAGGCACCTGGGATTTGTTTTTTGGCGCCAATGTCACGCAGGGGGAGCGACCCCGTAGGCAAGGGTTGCTCCCGGGGGGGGGGTACTGGGGGGCAAATTTATTTTAGCCCATTTTTGCCCCCCCTGGAGGCAGAAACCTCTAGGCGCCAGGGGAAATTATTTTTTTGTGTTTTTTTTTTTTCTTTTTTGGTATTTTAGAGATGGGGAGCGACCCATCAGGCAAGGGTCGCTGCCCTGGGGGGCAAATTGTATTTAGGCCATTTCTGCCCACCTTGGGGGCAGATTGGCCGATTTTAGGTCAATCTGCCCCCTTGGGGGCAGAAACCACTAGGCACCTGGGATTTGTTTTTTGGCACCAATTTCACGCAGGGGGAGCGACCCCGTAGGCAAGGGTCGCTCCCGGGGGGGGTTGGGGGGGGCAAATTTATTTTAGTCCATTTCTGCCCCCCCTGGGTCTATCGAGAGACTTAGGGGAACGCTGGGTGGAAGGAAATTTGTGGCTCCTCTCAGATTCCAGAACTTTCTGCCACAGAAATGTGAGGAACATGTGTTTTTTTAGCCAAATTTTGAGGTATGCAAAGGATTCTGGGTAACAGAACCTGGTCCGAGCCCCACAAGTCACCCCATCTTGGATTCCCCTAGGTCTCTAGTTTAAAAAAATGCACAGGGTTGGTAGGTTTCCCTAGGTGCCGGCTGAGCTACAGGCCAAAATCCACAGGTAGGCACTGTTTTCTTTCAAAAATTTGGATGTGTCCACGTTGCGCTTTGGGGCGTTTCCTGTCGGGGGCGCTAGGCCTACCCACACAAGTGAGGTATAATTTTTATCTGGAGACTTGGGGGAACGCTGGGAGGAAGGAAATTTGTGGCTCATCTCAGATTCCATAACTTTCTGCCACAGAAATGTGAGGAACATGTATTTTTTTAGTCAAATTTTGAGGTTTGCAAAGGATTCTGGGTAACAGAACCTAGTCCGAGCCCCGCAAGTCACCCCTCCTTGGATTCCCCTAGGTCTCTAGTTTTCAGAAATGCACAGGTTTGGTAGGTTTCCCTAGGTGCCGGCTGAGCTAGAGGCCAAAATCTACAGGTAGGCACTTCGCAAAAAACACCTCTGTTTTCTTCCAAAAATGTGGATGTGTCCACGTTGCGCTTTGGGGCGTTTCCTGTCGCGGGCGCTAGGCCTACCCACACAAGTGAGGTATCATTTTTATCGGGAGACTTGGGGGAACGCTGGGTGGAAGGAAATTTGTGGCTCTTCTCAGATTCCAGAACTTTCTCCCACAGAAATGTGAGGAACATGTGTTTTTTTAGCCAAATTTTGAGGTTTGCAATGGATTCTGGGTAACAGAACCTGGTCCGAGCCCCGCAAGTCACCCCATCTTGGATTCCCCTAGGTCTCTAGTTTGCAGAAATGCACAGGTTTGGTTGGTTTCCCTAGGTGCCGGCTGAGCTAGAGGCCAAAATCTACAGGTAGGCACTTCGCAAAAAACCCCTCTGTTTTCTTCCAAAAATTTGTATGTGTCCACGTTGCGCTTTGGGGCGTTTCCTGTCGCGGGCGCTAGGCCTACCCACACAAGTGAGGTATCATTTTTATCGGGAGACTTGGGGGAACGCTGGGTGGAAGGAAATTTGTGGCTCCTCTCAGATTCCAGAACTTTCTGCAACAGAAATGTGAGGAACATGTGTTTTTTCAGCCAAATTTTGAGGTTTGCAAAGGATTCTGGGTAACAGAACCTGGTCCGAGCCCCGCAAGTCACCCCATCTTGGATTCCCCTAGGTCTCTAGTTTTCAGAAATGCACAGGTTTGGTAGGTTTCCCTAGGTGCCGGCTGAGCTAGAGGCCAAAATCTACAGGTAGGCACTTCGCAAAAAAACCCTCTGTTTTCTTCCAAAAATTTGTATGTGTCCACGTTGCGCTTTGGGGCGTTCCCTGTCGCGGGCGCTAGGCCTACCCACACAAGTGAGGTATCATTTTTATCGGGAGACATGGGGGAACGCTGGGTGGAAGGAAATTAGTGGCTCCTCTTAGATTCCAGAACTTTCTGCCACAGAAATGTGAGGAACATGTGTTTTTTTAGCCAAATTTTGAGGTTTGCAAAGGATTCTTGGTAACAGAACCTGGTCCGAGCCCCGCAAGTCACCCCTCCTTGGATTCCCCTAGGTCTCTAGTTTTCAGAAATGCACAGGTTTGGTAGGTTTCCCTAGGTGCCGGCTGAGCTAGAGGCCAAAATCTACAGGTAGGCACTTCGCAAAAAACACCTCTGTTTTCTTCCAAAAATTTGGATGTGTCCACGTTGCGCTTTGGGGCGTTTCCTGTCGCGGGTGCTAGGCCTACCCACACAAGTGAGGTATCATTTTTATCGGGAGACTTGGGGGAACGCTGGGTGGAAGGAAATTTGTGGCTCCTCTCAGATTCCAGAACTTTCTGCCACAGAAATGTGAGGAACATGTGTTTTTTTAGCCAAATTTGGAGGTTTTCAAAGGATTCTGGGTAACAGAACCTGGTCCGAGCCCCGCATGTCACCCCATCTTGGATTCCCCAGGTCTCTAGTTTTCAGAAATGCACAGGTTTGGTAGGTTTCCCTAGGTGCCGGCTGAGCTAGAGGCCAAAATCTACAGGTAGGCACTTCGCAAAAAACACCTCTGTTTTCTTCCAAAAATTTGGATGTGTCCACGTTGCGCTTTGGGGCGTTTCCTGTCGCGGGCGCTAGGCCTACCCACACAAGTGATGTATAATTTTTATCGAGAGACTTGGGGGAACGCTGGGTGGAAGGAAATTTGTGGCTCCTCTCAGATTCCAGAACTTTCTGCCACAGAAATGTGAGGAACATGTGTTTTTTTAGCCAAATTTTGAGGTTTTCAAAGGATTCTGGGTAACAGAACCTGGTCCGAGCCCCGCATGTCACCCCATCTTGGATTCCCCTAGGTCTCTAGTTTTCAGAAATGCACAGGTTTGGTAGGTTTCCCTAGGTGCCGGCTGAGCTAGAGGCCAAAATCTACAGGTAGGCACTTCGCAAAAAACACCTCTGTTTTCTTCCAAAAATTTGGATGTGTCCACGTTGCGCTTTGGGGTGTTTCCTGTCGCGGGCGCTAGGCCTACCCACACAAGTGAGGTATCATTTTTATCGGGAGACTTGGGGGAACGCTGGGTGGGAGGAAATTTGTGGCTCCTCTCAGATTCCAGAACTTTCTGCCACAGAAATGTGAGGAACATGTGCTTTTTTAGCCAAATTTTGAGGTTTGCAAAGGATTCTGGGTAACAGAACCTGGTCCGAGCCCCGCAAGTCACCCTATCTTGGATTCCCCTAGGTCTCTAGTTTCCAGAAATGCACAGGTTTGGTAGGTTTCCCTAGGTGCCGGCTGAGCTAGAGGCCAAAATCTACAGGTAGGCACTTCGCAAAAAACACCTCTGTTTTCTTCCAAAAATGTGGATGTGTCCACGTTGCGCTTTGGGGCGTTTCCTGTCGCGGGCGCTAGGCCTACCCACACAAGTGAGGTATCATTTTTATCGGGAGACTTGGGGGAACGCTGGGTGGAAGGAAATTTGTGGCTCCTCTCAGATTCCAGAACTTTCTGCCACAGAAATGTGAGGAACATGTGTTTTTTTAGCCAAATTTTGAGGTTTGCAAAGGATTCTGGGTAACAGATGCTGGTCCGAGCCCCGCAAGTCACCCCATCTTGGATTCCCCTAGGTCTCAAGTTTTCAGAAATGCACAGGTTTGGTAGGTTTCCCTAGGTGCCGGCTGAGCTAGAGGCCAAAATCTAGAGGTAGGCACTTCGCAAAAAACACCTCTGTTTTCTTCCAAAAATTTGGATGTGTCCACGTTGCGCTTTGGGGCGTTTCCTGTCGCGGGCGCTAGGCCTACCCACACAAGTGAGGTATCATTTTTATCGGGAGACTTGGGGGAACGCTGGGTGGTAGGAAATTTGTGGCTCCTCTCAGATTCCAGAACTTTCTGCCACAGAAATGTGAGGAACATGTGTTTTTTTAGCCAAATTTTGAGGTTTGCAATGGATTCTGGGTAACAGAACCTGGTCCGAGCCCCGCAAGTCACCCCATCTTGGATTCCCCTAGGTCTCTAGTTTGCAGAAATGCACAGGTTTGGTTGGTTTCCCTAGGTGCCGGCTGAGCTAGAGGCCAAAATCTACAGGTAGGCACTTCGCAAAAAACCCCTCTGTTTTCTTCCAAAAATTTGTATGTGTCCACGTTGCGCTTTGGGGCGTTTCCTGTCGCGGGCGCTAGGCCTACCCACACAAGTGAGGTATCATTTTTATCGGGAGACTTGGGGGAACGCTGGGTGGAAGGAAATTTGTGGCTCCTCTCAGATTCCAGAACTTTCTGCAACAGAAATGTGAGGAACATGTGTTTTTTTAGCCAAATTTTGAGGTTTGCAAAGGATTCTGGGTAACAGAACCTGGTCCGAGCCCCGCAAGTCACCCCATCTTGGATTCCCCTAGGTCTCTAGTTTTCAGAAATGCACAGGTTTGGTAGGTTTCCCTAGGTGCCGGCTGAGCTAGAGGCCAAAATCTACAGGTAGGCACTTCACAAAAAAACCCTCTGTTTTCTTCCAAAAATTTGTATGTGTCCACGTTGCGCTTTGGGGCGTTTCCTGTCGCGGGCGCTAGGCCTACCCACACAAGTGAGGTATCATTTTTATCGGGAGACTTGGGGGAACGCTGGGTGGTAGGAAATTTGTGGCTCCTCTCAGATTCCAGAACTTTCTGCCACAGAAATGTGAGGAACATGTGTTTTTTTAGCCAAATTTTGAGGTTTGCAATGGATTCTGGGTAACAGAACCTGGTCCGAGCCCCGCAAGTCACCCCATCTTGGATTCCCCTAGGTCTCTAGTTTGCAGAAATGCACAGGTTTGGTTGGTTTCCCTAGGTGCCGGCTGAGCTAGAGGCCAAAATCTACAGGTAGGCACTTCGCAAAAAACCCCTCTGTTTTCTTCCAAAAATTTGTATGTGTCCACGTTGCGCTTTGGGGCGTTTCCTGTCGCGGGCGCTAGGCCTACCCACACAAGTGAGGTATCATTTTTATCGGGAGACTTGGGGGAACGCTGGGTGGAAGGAAATTTGTGGCTCCTCTCAGATTCCAGAACTTTCTGCAACAGAAATGTGAGGAACATGTGTTTTTTTAGCCAAATTTTGAGGTTTGCAAAGGATTCTGGGTAACAGAACCTGGTCCGAGCCCCGCAAGTCACCCCTCCTTGGATTCCCCTAGGACTCTAGTTTTCAGAAATGCACAGGTTTGGTAGGTTTCCCTAGGTGCCGGCTGAGCTAGAGGCCAAAATCTACAGGTAGGCACTTCGCAAAAAACACCTCTGTTTTCTTCCAAAAATTTGGATGTGTCCACGTTGCGCTTTGGGGCGTTTCCTGTCGCGGGTGCTAGGCCTACCCACACAAGTGAGGTATCATTTTTATCGGGAGACTTGGGGGAACGCTGGGTGGAAGGAAATTTGTGGCTCCTCTCAGATTCCAGAACTTTCTGCCACAGAAATGTGAGGAACATGTGTTTTTTTAGCCAAATTTGGAGGTTTTCAAAGGATTCTGGGTAACAGAACCTGGTCCGAGCCCCGCATGTCACCCCATCTTGGATTCCCCAGGTCTCTAGTTTTCAGAAATGCACAGGTTTGGTAGGTTTCCCTAGGTGCCGGCTGAGCTAGAGGCCAAAATCTACAGGTAGGCACTTCGCAAAAAACACCTCTGTTTTCTTCCAAAAATTTGGATGTGTCCACGTTGCGCTTTGGGGCGTTTCCTGTCGCGGGCGCTAGGCCTACCCACACAAGTGATGTATAATTTTTATCGAGAGACTTGGGGGAACGCTGGGTGGAAGGAAATTTGTGGCTCCTCTCAGATTCCAGAACTTTCTGCCACAGAAATGTGAGGAACATGTGTTTTTTTAGCCAAATTTTGAGGTTTTCAAAGGATTCTGGGTAACAGAACCTGGTCCGAGCCCCGCATGTCACCCCATCTTGGATTCCCCTAGGTCTCTAGTTTTCAGAAATGCACAGGTTTGGTAGGTTTCCCTAGGTGCCGGCTGAGCTAGAGGCCAAAATCTACAGGTAGGCACTTCGCAAAAAACACCTCTGTTTTCTTCCAAAAATTTGGATGTGTCCACGTTGCGCTTTGGGGTGTTTCCTGTCGCGGGCGCTAGGCCTACCCACACAAGTGAGGTATCATTTTTATCGGGAGACTTGGGGGAACGCTGGGTGGGAGGAAATTTGTGGCTCCTCTCAGATTCCAGAACTTTCTGCCACAGAAATGTGAGGAACATGTGCTTTTTTAGCCAAATTTTGAGGTTTGCAAAGGATTCTGGGTAACAGAACCTGGTCCGAGCCCCGCAAGTCACCCTATCTTGGATTCCCCTAGGTCTCTAGTTTCCAGAAATGCACAGGTTTGGTAGGTTTCCCTAGGTGCCGGCTGAGCTAGAGGCCAAAATCTACAGGTAGGCACTTCGCAAAAAACACCTCTGTTTTCTTCCAAAAATGTGGATGTGTCCACGTTGCGCTTTGGGGCGTTTCCTGTCGCGGGCGCTAGGCCTACCCACACAAGTGAGGTATCATTTTTATCGGGAGACTTGGGGGAACGCTGGGTGGAAGGAAATTTGTGGCTCCTCTCAGATTCCAGAACTTTCTGCCACAGAAATGTGAGGAACATGTGTTTTTTTAGCCAAATTTTGAGGTTTGCAAAGGATTCTGGGTAACAGATGCTGGTCCGAGCCCCGCAAGTCACCCCATCTTGGATTCCCCTAGGTCTCAAGTTTTCAGAAATGCACAGGTTTGGTAGGTTTCCCTAGGTGCCGGCTGAGCTAGAGGCCAAAATCTAGAGGTAGGCACTTCGCAAAAAACACCTCTGTTTTCTTCCAAAAATTTGGATGTGTCCACGTTGCGCTTTGGGGCGTTTCCTGTCGCGGGCGCTAGGCCTACCCACACAAGTGAGGTATCATTTTTATCGGGAGACTTGGGGGAACGCTGGGTGGTAGGAAATTTGTGGCTCCTCTCAGATTCCAGAACTTTCTGCCACAGAAATGTGAGGAACATGTGTTTTTTTAGCCAAATTTTGAGGTTTGCAATGGATTCTGGGTAACAGAACCTGGTCCGAGCCCCGCAAGTCACCCCATCTTGGATTCCCCTAGGTCTCTAGTTTGCAGAAATGCACAGGTTTGGTTGGTTTCCCTAGGTGCCGGCTGAGCTAGAGGCCAAAATCTACAGGTAGGCACTTCGCAAAAAACCCCTCTGTTTTCTTCCAAAAATTTGTATGTGTCCACGTTGCGCTTTGGGGCGTTTCCTGTCGCGGGCGCTAGGCCTACCCACACAAGTGAGGTATCATTTTTATCGGGAGACTTGGGGGAACGCTGGGTGGAAGGAAATTTGTGGCTCCTCTCAGATTCCAGAACTTTCTGCAACAGAAATGTGAGGAACATGTGTTTTTTTAGCCAAATTTTGAGGTTTGCAAAGGATTCTGGGTAACAGAACCTGGTCCGAGCCCCGCAAGTCACCCCATCTTGGATTCCCCTAGGTCTCTAGTTTTCAGAAATGCACAGGTTTGGTAGGTTTCCCTAGGTGCCGGCTGAGCTAGAGGCCAAAATCTACAGGTAGGCACTTCACAAAAAAACCCTCTGTTTTCTTCCAAAAATTTGTATGTGTCCACGTTGCGCTTTGGGGCGTTTCCTGTCGCGGGCGCTAGGCCTACCCACACAAGTGAGGTATCATTTTTATCGGGAGACTTGGGGGAACGCTGGGTGGTAGGAAATTTGTGGCTCCTCTCAGATTCCAGAACTTTCTGCCACAGAAATGTGAGGAACATGTGTTTTTTTAGCCAAATTTTGAGGTTTGCAATGGATTCTGGGTAACAGAACCTGGTCCGAGCCCCGCAAGTCACCCCATCTTGGATTCCCCTAGGTCTCTAGTTTGCAGAAATGCACAGGTTTGGTTGGTTTCCCTAGGTGCCGGCTGAGCTAGAGGCCAAAATCTACAGGTAGGCACTTCGCAAAAAACCCCTCTGTTTTCTTCCAAAAATTTGTATGTGTCCACGTTGCGCTTTGGGGCGTTTCCTGTCGCGGGCGCTAGGCCTACCCACACAAGTGAGGTATCATTTTTATCGGGAGACTTGGGGGAACGCTGGGTGGAAGGAAATTTGTGGCTCCTCTCAGATTCCAGAACTTTCTGCAACAGAAATGTGAGGAACATGTGTTTTTTTAGCCAAATTTTGAGGTTTGCAAAGGATTCTGGGTAACAGAACCTGGTCCGAGCCCCGCAAGTCACCCCTCCTTGGATTCCCCTAGGACTCTAGTTTTCAGAAATGCACAGGTTTGGTAGGTTTCCCTAGGTGCCGGCTGAGCTAGAGGCCAAAATCTACAGGTAGGCACTTCGCAAAAAACACCTCTGTTTTCTTCCAAAAATTTGGATGTGTCCACGTTGCGCTTTGGGGCGTTTCCTGTCGCGGGTGCTAGGCCTACCCACACAAGTGAGGTATCATTTTTATCGGGAGACTTGGGGGAACGCTGGGTGGAAGGAAATTTGTGGCTCCTCTCAGATTCCAGAACTTTCTGCCACAGAAATGTGAGGAACATGTGTTTTTTTAGCCAAATTTGGAGGTTTTCAAAGGATTCTGGGTAACAGAACCTGGTCCGAGCCCCGCATGTCACCCCATCTTGGATTCCCCAGGTCTCTAGTTTTCAGAAATGCACAGGTTTGGTAGGTTTCCCTAGGTGCCGGCTGAGCTAGAGGCCAAAATCTACAGGTAGGCACTTCGCAAAAAACACCTCTGTTTTCTTCCAAAAATTTGGATGTGTCCACGTTGCGCTTTGGGGCGTTTCCTGTCGCGGGCGCTAGGCCTACCCACACAAGTGATGTATAATTTTTATCGAGAGACTTGGGGGAACGCTGGGTGGAAGGAAATTTGTGGCTCCTCTCAGATTCCAGAACTTTCTGCCACAGAAATGTGAGGAACATGTGTTTTTTTAGCCAAATTTTGAGGTTTTCAAAGGATTCTGGGTAACAGAACCTGGTCCGAGCCCCGCATGTCACCCCATCTTGGATTCCCCTAGGTCTCTAGTTTTCAGAAATGCACAGGTTTGGTAGGTTTCCCTAGGTGCCGGCTGAGCTAGAGGCCAAAATCTACAGGTAGGCACTTCGCAAAAAACACCTCTGTTTTCTTCCAAAAATTTGGATGTGTCCACGTTGCGCTTTGGGGTGTTTCCTGTCGCGGGCGCTAGGCCTACCCACACAAGTGAGGTATCATTTTTATCGGGAGACTTGGGGGAACGCTGGGTGGAAGGAAATTTGTGGCTCCTCTCAGATTCCAGAACTTTCTGCCACAGAAATGTGAGGAACATGTGTTTTTTTAGCCAAATTTTGAGGTTTGCAAAGGATTCTGGGTAACAGAACCTGGTCCGAGCCCCGCAAGTCACCCTATCTTGGATTCCCCTAGGTCTCTAGTTTCCAGAAATGCACAGGTTTGGTAGGTTTCCCTAGGTGCCGGCTGAGCTAGAGGCCAAAATCTACAGGTAGGCACTTCGCAAAAAACACCTCTGTTTTCTTCCAAAAATGTGGATGTGTCCACGTTGCGCTTTGGGGCGTTTCCTGTCGCGGGCGCTAGGCCTACCCACACAAGTGAGGTATCATTTTTATCGGGAGACTTGGGGGAACGCTGGGTGGAAGGAAATTTGTGGCTCCTCTCAGATTCCAGAACTTTCTGCCACAGAAATGTGAGGAACATGTGTTTTTTTAGCCAAATTTTGAGGTTTGCAAAGGATTCTGGGTAACAGATGCTGGTCCGAGCCCCGCAAGTCACCCCATCTTGGATTCCCCTAGGTCTCAAGTTTTCAGAAATGCACAGGTTTGGTAGGTTTCCCTAGGTGCCGGCTGAGCTAGAGGCCAAAATCTAGAGGTAGGCACTTCGCAAAAAACACCTCTGTTTTCTTCCAAAAATTTGGATGTGTCCACGTTGCGCTTTGGGGCGTTTCCTGTCGCGGGCGCTAGGCCTACCCACACAAGTGAGGTATCATTTTTATCGGGAGACTTGGGGGAACGCTGGGTGGTAGGAAATTTGTGGCTCCTCTCAGATTCCAGAACTTTCTGCCACAGAAATGTGAGGAACATGTGTTTTTTTAGCCAAATTTTGAGGTTTGCAATGGATTCTGGGTAACAGAACCTGGTCTGAGCCCCGCAAGTCACCCCATCTTGGATTCCCCTAGGTCTCTAGTTTGCAGAAATGCACAGGTTTGGTTGGTTTCCCTAGGTGCCGGCTGAGCTAGAGGCCAAAATCTACAGGTAGGCACTTCGCAAAAAACCCCTCTGTTTTCTTCCAAAAATTTGTATGTGTCCACATTGCGCTTTGGGGCGTTTCCTGTCGCGGGCGCTAGGCCTACCCACACAAGTGAGGTATCATTTTTATCGGGAGACTTGGGGGAACGCTGGGTGGAAGGAAATTTGTGGCTCCTCTCAGATTCCAGAACTTTCTGCAACAGAAATGTGAGGAACATGTGTTTTTTTAGCCAAATTTTGAGGTTTGCAAAGGATTCTGGGTAACAGAACCTGGTCCGAGCCCCGCAAGTCACCCCATCTTGGATTCCCCTAGGTCTCTAGTTTTCAGAAATACACAGGTTTGGTAGGTTTCCCTAGGTGCCGGCTGAGCTAGAGGCCAAAATCTACAGGTAGGCACTTCGCAAAAAAAACCTCTGTTTTCTTCCAAAAATTTGTATGTGTCCACGTTGCGCTTTGGGGCGTTTCCTGTCGCGGGCGCTAGGCCTACCCACACAAGTGAGGTATCATTTTTATCGGGAGACTTGTGGGAACGCTGGGTGGAAGGAAATTAGTGGCTCCTCTTAGATTCCAGAACTTTCTGCCACAGAAATGTGAGGAACATGTGTTTTTTTAGCCAAATTTTGAGGTTTGCAAAGGATTCTTGGTAACAGAACCTGGTCCGAGCCCCGCAAGTCACACCCTCCTTGGATTCCCCTAGGTCTCTAGTTTTCAGAAATGCACAGGTTTGGTAGGTTTCCCTAGGTGCCGGCTGAGCTAGAGGCCAAAATCTACAGGTAGGCACTTCGCAAAAAACACCTCTGTTTTCTTCCAAAAATTTGTATGTGTCCACGTTGCGCTTTGGGGCGTTTCCTGTCGCGGGCGCTAGGCCTACCCACACAAGTGAGGTATCATTTTTATCGGGAGACTTGGGGGAACGCTGGGTGGAAGGAAATTTGTGGCTCCTCTCAGATTCCAGAGCTTTCTGCCACAGAAATGTGAGGAACATGTGTTTTGTTAGCCAAATTTTGAGGTTTGCGAAGGATTCTGGGTAACAGAACCTTGTCCGAGCCCTGCAAGTCACCCCATCTTGCATTCCCCTAGGTCTCTAGTTTTCAGAAATGCACAGGTTTGGTAGGTATCCCTAGGTGCCGGCTGAGCTAGAGGCCAAAATCTACAGGTAGGCACTTCACAAAAAACACCTCTGTTTTCTTCCAAAAATTTGGATGTGTCCACGTTGCGCTTTGGGGCGTTTCCTGTCGCGGGCGCTAGGCCTACCCACACAAGTGAGGTATCATTTTTATCAGGAGACTTGGGGGAACGCTGGGTGGAAGGAAATTTGTGGCTCCTCTCAGATTCCAGAACTTTCTGCCACAGAAATGTGAGGAACATGTTTTTTTTTAGCCAAATTTTGAGGTTTGCAAAGGATTCTGGGTAACAGAACCTGGTCCGAGCCCCGCAAGTCACCCCATCTTGGATTCCCCTAGGTCTCTAGTTTTCAGCAATGCACAGGTTTGGTAGGTTTGCCTAGGTGCCGGCTGAGCTAGAGGCCAAAATCTACAGGTAGGCACTTCGCAAAAAACACCTCTGTTTTCTTCCAAAAATTTGGATGTGTCCACGTTGCGCTTTGGGGCGTTTCCTGTCGCGGGCGCTAGGCCTACCCACACAAGTGAGGTATCATTTTTATCGGGAGACTTGGGGGAACGCTGGGTGGAAGGAAATTTGTGGCTCCTCTCAGATTCCAGAACTTTCTGCCACTGAAATGTGAGGAACATGTGTTTTTTAATCCAAATTTTGAGGTTTGCAAAGGATTCTGGGTAACAGAACCTGGTCCGAGCCCCGCAAGTCACCCCATCTTGGATTCCCCTAGGTCTCTAGTTTTCAGAAATGCACAGGTTTGGTAGGTTTCCCTAGGTGCCGGCTGAGCTAGAGGCCAAAATCTACAGGTAGGCACTTCGCAAAAAACACCTCTGTTTTCTTCCAAAAATTTGGATGTGTCCACGTTGCGCTTTGGGGCGTTTCCTGTCGCGGGCGCTAGGCCTACCCACACAAGTGAGGTATCAATTTTATCGGGAGACTTGGGGGAACGCTGGGTGGAAGGAAATTTGTGGCTCCTCTCAGATTCCAGAGCTTTCTGCCACAGAAATGTGAGGAACATGTGTTTTTTTAGCCAAATTTTAAGGTTTGCAATGGATTCTGGGTAACAGAACCTGGTCCGAGCCCCGCAAGTCACCCCATCTTGGATTCCCCTAGGTCTCTAGTATTCAGAAATGCACAGGTTTGGTAGGTTTCCCTAGGTGCAGGCTGAGCTAGAGGCCAAAATCTACAGGTAGGCACTTCGCAAAAAACACCTCTGTTTTCTTCCAAAAATTTGGATGTGTCCACGTTGCGCTTTGGGGCGTTTCCTGTCGCGGGCGCTAGGCCTACCCACACAAGTGAGGTATCAATTTTATCGGGAGACTTGGGGGAACGCTGGGTGGAAGGAAATTTGTGGCTCCTCTTAGATTCCAGAACTTTCTGCCACAGAAATGTGAGGAACATGTGTTTTTTTAACCAAATTTTGAGGTTTGCAAAGGATTCTTGGTAACAGAACCTGGTCCGAGCCACGCAAGTCACCCCTCCTTGGATTCCCCTAGGTCTCTAGTGTTCAGAAATGCACAGGTTTGGTAGGTTTCCCTAGGTGCCGGCTGAGCTAGAGGCCAAAATCTACAGGTAGGCACTTCGCAAAAAACACCTCTGTTTTCTTCCAAAAATTTGGATGTGTCCACGTTGCACTTTGGGGCGTTTCCTGTCGCGGGCGCTAGGCCTACCCACACAAGTGAGGTATCATTTTTATCGGGAGACTTGGGGGAACGCTGGGTGGAAGGAAATTTGTGGCTCTTCTCAGATTCCAGAACTTTCTGCCACAGAAATGTGAGGAACATGTGTTTTTTTAGCCAAATTTTGAGGTTTTCAAAGGATTCTGGGTAACAGAACCTGGTCCGAGCCCCGCAAGTCACCCCATCTTGGATTCCCCTAGGTCTCTAGTTTGCAGAAATGCACAGGTTTGGTAGGTTTCCCTAGGTGCCGGCTGAGCTAGAGGACAAAATCTACAGGTAGGCACTTCGCAAAAAACACCTCTGTTTTCTTCCAAAAATTTGGATGTGTCCACGTTGCGCTTTGGGGCGTTTCCTGTCGCGGGCGCTAGGCCTACCCACACAAGTGAGGTATCATTTTTATCGGGAGACTTGGGGGAACGCTGGGTGGAAGGAAATTTGTGGCTCCTCTCAGATTCCAGAGCTTTCTGCCACAGAAATGTGAGGAACATGTGTTTTGTTAGCCAAATTTTGAGGTTTGCGAAGGATTCTGGGTAACAGAACCTTGTCCGAGCCCTGCAAGTCACCCCATCTTGCATTCCCCTAGGTCTCTAGTTTTCAGAAATGCACAGGTTTGGTAGGTATCCCTAGGTGCCGGCTGAGCTAGAGGCCAAAATCTACAGGTAGGCACTTCACAAAAAACACCTCTGTTTTCTTCCAAAAATTTGGATGTGTCCACGTTGCGCTTTGGGGCGTTTCCTGTCGCGGGCGCTAGGCCTACCCACACAAGTGAGGTATCATTTTTATCAGGAGACTTGGGGGAACGCTGGGTGGAAGGAAATTTGTGGCTCCTCTCAGATTCCAGAACTTTCTGCCACAGAAATGTGAGGAACATGGTTTTATTTAGCCAAATTTTGAGGTTTGCAAAGGATTCTGGGTAACAGAACCTGGTCCGAGCCCCGCAAGTCACCCCATCTTGGATTCCCCTAGGTCTCTAGTTTTCAGAAATGCACAGGTTTGGTAGGTTTCCCTAGGTGCCGGCTGAGCTAGAGGCCAAAATCTACAGGTAGGCACTTCGCAAAAAACACCTCTGTTTTCTTCCAAAAATTTGGATGTGTCCACGTTGCGCTTTGGGGCGTTTCCTGTCGCGGGTGCTAGGCCTACCCACACAAGTGAGGTATCATTTTTATCGGGAGACTTGGGGGAACGCTGGGTGGAAGGAAATTTGTGGCTCCTCTCAGATTCCAGAACTTTCTGCCACAGAAATGTGAGGAACATTTGTTTTTTTAGCCAAATTTTGAGGTTTGCAAAGGATTCTGGGTAACAGAACCTGGTCCGAGCCCCGCAAGTCACCCCATCTTGGATTCCCCTAGGTCTCTAGTTTTCAGCAATGCACAGGTTTGGTAGGTTTGCCTAGGTGCCGGCTGAGCTAGAGGCCAAAATCTACAGGTAGGCACTTCGCAAAAAACACCTCTGTTTTCTTCCAAAAATTCGGATGTGTCCACGTTGCGCTTTGGGGCGTTTCCTGTTGCGGGAGCTAGGCCTACCCACACAAGTGAGGTATCATTTTTATCGGGAGACTTGGGGGAACGCTGGGTGGAAGGAAATTTGTGGCTCCTCTCAGATTCCAGAACTTTCTGCCACAGAAATGTGAGGAACATGTGTTTTTTTAGCCAAATTTTGAGGTTTGCAAAGGATTCTGGGTAACAGAACCTGGTCCGAGCCCCGCAAGTCACCCCTCCTTGGATTCCCCTAGGTCTCTAGTTTTCAGAAATGCACAGGTTTTGTAGGTTTCCCTAGGTGCCGGCTGAGCTAGAGGCCAAAATCTACAGGTAGGCACTTCGCAAAAAACACCTCTGTTTTCTTCCAAAAATTTGGATGTGTCCACGTTGCGCTTTGGGGCGTTTCCTGTCGCGGGCGCTAGGCCTACCCACACAAGTGAGGTATCATTTTTATCGGGAGACTTGGGGGAACGCTGGGTGGAAGGAAATTTGTGGCTCCTCTCAGATTCCAGAACTTTCTGCCACTGAAATGTGAGGAACATGTGTTTTTTTATCCAAATTTTGAGGTTTGCAAAGGATTCTGGGTAACAGAACCTGGTCCGAGCCCCGCAAGTCACCCCATCTTGGATTCCCCTAGGTCTCTAGTTTTCAGAAATGCACAGGTTTGGTAGGTTTCCCTAGGTGCCGGCTGAGCTAGAGGCCAAAATCTACAGGTAGGCACTTCGCAAAAAACACCTCTGTTTTCTTCCAAAAATTTGGATGTGTCCACGTTGCGCTTTGGGGCGTTTCCTGTCGCGGGCGCTAGGCCTACCCACACAAGTGAGGTATCAATTTTATCGGGAGACTTGGGGGAACGCTGGGTGGAAGGAAATTTGTGGCTCCTCTCAGATTCCAGAGCTTTCTGCCACAGAAATGAGGGACATGTGTTTTTTTAGCCAAATTTTGAGGTTTGCAAAGGATTCTGGGTAACAGAACCTGGTCCGAGCCCCGCAAGTCACCCCATCTTGGATTCCCCTAGGTCTCTAGTATTCAGAAATGCACAGGTTTGGTAGGTTTCCCTAGGTGCAGGCTGAGCTAGAGGCCAAAATCTACAGGTAGGCACTTCGCAAAAAACACCTCTGTTTTCTTCCAAAAATTTGGATGTGTCCACGTTGCGCTTTGGGGCGTTTCCTGTCGCGGGCGCTAGGCCTACCCACACAAGTGAGGTATCAATTTTATCGGGAGACTTGGGGGAACGCTGGGTGGAAGGAAATTTGTGGCTCCTCTTAGATTCCAGAACTTTCTGCCACAGAAATGTGAGGTACATGTGTTTTTTTAGCCAAATTTTGAGGTTTGCAAAGGATTCTTGGTAACAGAACCTGGTCCGAACCACGCAAGTCACCCCTCCTTGGATTCCCCTAGGTCTCTAGTGTTCAGAAATGCACAGGTTTGGTAGGTTTCCCTAGGTGCCGGCTGAGCTAGAGGCCAAAATCTACAGGTAGGCACTTTGCAAAAAACACCTCTGTTTTCTTCCAAAAATTTGGATGTGTCCACGTTGCACTTTGGGGCGTTTCCTGTCGCGGGCGCTAGGCCTACCCACACAAGTGAGGTATCATTTTTATCGGGAGACTTGGGGGAACGCTGGGTGGAAGGAAATTTGTGGCTCTTCTCAGATTCCAGAACTTTCTGCCACAGAAATGTGAGGAACATGTGTTTTTTTAGCCAAATTTTGAGGTTTTCAAAGGATTCTGGGTAACAGAACCTGGTCCGAGCCCCGCAAGTCACCCCATCTTGGATTCCCCTAGGTCTCTAGTTTGCAGAAATGCACAGGTTTGGTAGGTTTCCCTAGGTGCCGGCTGAGCTAGAGGACAAAATCTACAGGTAGGCACTTCGCAAAAAACACCTCTGTTTTCTTCAAAAAATTTGGATGTGTCCACGTTGCGCTTTGGGGCGTTTCCTGTCGCGGGCGCTAGGCCTACCCACACAAGTGAGGTATCATTTTTATCGGGAGACTTGGGGGAACGCTGGGTGGAAGGAAATTTGTGGCTCCTCTCAGATTCCAGAGCTTTCTGCCACAGAAATGTGAGGAACATGTGTTTTGTTAGCCAAATTTTGAGGTTTGCGAAGGATTCTGGGTAACAGAACCTTGTCCGAGCCCTGCAAGTCACCCCATCTTGCATTCCCCTAGGTCTCTAGTTTTCAGAAATGCACAGGTTTGGTAGGTATCCCTAGGTGCCGGCTGAGCTAGAGGCCAAAATCTACAGGTAGGCACTTCACAAAAAACACCTCTGTTTTCTTCCAAAAATTTGGATGTGTCCACGTTGCGCTTTGGGGCGTTTCCTGTCGCGGGCGCTAGGCCTACCCACACAAGTGAGGTATCATTTTTATCAGGAGACTTGGGGGAACGCTGGGTGGAAGGAAATTTGTGGCTCCTCTCAGATTCCAGAACTTTCTGCCACAGAAATGTGAGGAACATGTTTTTTTTTAGCCAAATTTTGAGGTTTGCAAAGGATTCTGGGTAACAGAACCTGGTCCGAGCCCCGCAAGTCACCCCATCTTGGATTCCCCTAGGTCTCTAGTTTTCAGCAATGCACAGGTTTGGTAGGTTTGGCTAGGTGCCGGCTGAGCTAGAGGCCAAAATCTACAGGTAGGCACTTCGCAAAAAACACCTCTGTTTTCTTCCAAAAATTTGGATGTGTCCACGTTGCGCTTTGGGGCGTTTCCTGTCGCGGGCGCTAGGCCTACCCACACAAGTGAGGTATCATTTTTATCGGGAGACTTGGGGGAACGCTGGGTGGAAGGAAATTTGTGGCTCCTCTCAGATTCCAGAACTTTCTGCCACTGAAATGTGAGGAACATGTGTTTTTTAATCCAAATTTTGAGGTTTGCAAAGGATTCTGGGTAACAGAACCTGGTCCGAGCCCCGCAAGTCACCCCATCTTGGATTCCCCTAGGTCTCTAGTTTTCAGAAATGCACAGGTTTGGTAGGTTTCCCTAGGTGCCGGCTGAGCTAGAGGCCAAAATCTACAGGTAGGCACTTCGCAAAAAACACCTCTGTTTTCTTCCAAAAATTTGGATGTGTCCACGTTGCGCTTTGGGGCGTTTCCTGTCGCGGGCGCTAGGCCTACCCACACAAGTGAGGTATCAATTTTATCGGGAGACTTGGGGGAACGCTGGGTGGAAGGAAATTTGTGGCTCCTCTCAGATTCCAGAGCTTTCTGCCACAGAAATGTGAGGAACATGTGTTTTTTTAGCCAAATTTTGAGGTTTGCAAAGGATTCTGGGTAACAGAACCTGGTCCGAGCCCCGCAAGTCACCCCATCTTGGATTCCCCTAGGTCTCTAGTTTTCAGAAATGCACAGGTTTGGTAGGTTTCCCTAGGTGCCGGCTGAGCTAGAGGCCAAAATCTACAGGTAGGCACTTCGCAAAAAACACCTCTGTTTTCTTCCAAAAATTTGGATGTGTCCACGTTGCGCTTTGGGGCGTTTCCTGTCGCGGGTGCTAGGCCTACCCACACAAGTGAGGTATCATTTTTATCGGGAGACTTGGGGGAACGCTGGGTGGAAGGAAATTTGTGGCTCCTCTCAGATTCCAGAACTTTCTGCCACAGAAATGTGAGGAACATTTGTTTTTTTAGCCAAATTTTGAGGTTTGCAAAGGATTCTGGGTAACAGAACCTGGTCCGAGCCCCGCAAGTCACCCCATCTTGGATTCCCCTAGGTCTCTAGTTTTCAGCAATGCACAGGTTTGGTAGGTTTGCCTAGGTGCCGGCTGAGCTAGAGGCCAAAATCTACAGGTAGGCACTTCGCAAAAAACACCTCTGTTTTCTTCCAAAAATTCGGATGTGTCCACGTTGCGCTTTGGGGCGTTTCCTGTTGCGGGAGCTAGGCCTACCCACACAAGTGAGGTATCATTTTTATCGGGAGACTTGGGGGAACGCTGGGTGGAAGGAAATTTGTGGCTCCTCTCAGATTCCAGAACTTTCTGCCACAGAAATGTGAGGAACATGTGTTTTTTTAGCCATATTTTGAGGTTTGCAAAGGATTCTGGGTAACAGAACCTGGTCCGAGCCCCGCAAGTCACCCCTCCTTGGATTCCCCTAGGTCTCTAGTTTTCAGAAATGCACAGGTTTTGTAGGTTTCCCTAGGTGCCGGCTGAGCTAGAGGCCAAAATCTACAGGTAGGCACTTCGCAAAAAACACCTCTGTTTTCTTCCAAAAATTTGGATGTGTCCACGTTGCGCTTTGGGGCGTTTCCTGTCGCGGGCGCTAGGCCTACCCACACAAGTGAGGTATCATTTTTATCGGGAGACTTGGGGGAACGCTGGGTGGAAGGAAATTTGAGGCTCCTCTCAGATTCCAGAACTTTCTGCCACTGAAATGTGAGGAACATGTGTTTTTTTATCCAAATTTTGAGGTTTGCAAAGGATTCTGGGTAACAGAACCTGGTCCGAGCCTGCAAGTCACCCCATCTTGGATTCCCCTAGGTCTCTAGTTTTCAGAAATGCACAGGTTTGGTAGGTTTCCCTAGGTGCCGGCTGAGCTAGAGGCCAAAATCTACAGGTAGGCACTTCGCAAAAAACACCTCTGTTTTCTTCCAAAAATTTGGATGTGTCCACGTTGCGCTTTGGGGCGTTTCCTGTCGCGGGCGCTAGGCCTACCCACACAAGTGAGGTATCAATTTTATCGGGAGACTTGGGGGAACGCTGGGTGGAAGGAAATTTGTGGCTCCTCTCAGATTCCAGAGCTTTCTGCCACAGAAATGTGAGGAACATGTGTTTTTTTAGCCAAATTTTGAGGTTTGCAAAGGATTCTGGGTAACAGAACCTGGTCCGAGCCCCGCAAGTCACCCCATCTTGGATTCCCCTAGGTCTCTAGTATTCAGAAATGCACAGGTTTGGTAGGTTTCCCTAGGTGCAGGCTGAGCTAGAGGCCAAAATCTACAGGTAGGCACTTCGCAAAAAACACCTCTGTTTTCTTCCAAAAATTTGGATGTGTCCACGTTGCGCTTTGGGGCGTTTCCTGTCGCGGGCGCTTGGCCTACCCACACAAGGGAGGTATCAATTTTATCGGGAGACTTGGGGGAACGCTGGGTGGAAGGAAATTTGTGGCTCCTCTTAGATTCCAGAACTTTCTGCCACAGAAATGTGAGGAACATGTGTTTTTTTAGCCAAATTTTGAGGTTTGCAAAGGATTCTTGGTAACAGAACCTGGTCCGAGCCACGCAAGTCACCCCTCCTTGGATTCCCCTAGGTCTCTAGTGTTCAGAAATGCACAGGTTTGGTAGGTTTCCCTAGGTGCCGGCTGAGCTAGAGGCCAAAATCTACAGGTAGGCACTTCGCAAAAAACACCTCTGTTTTCTTCCAAAAATTTGGATGTGTCCACGTTGCACTTTGGGGCGTTTCCTGTCGCGGGCGCTAGGGCCACCCACACAAGTGAGGTATCATTTTTATCGGGAGACTTGGGGGAACGCTGGGTGGAAGGAAATTTGTGGCTCTTCTCAGATTCCAGAACTTTCTGCCACAGAAATGTGAGGAACATGTGTTTTTTTAGCCAAATTTTGAGGTTTTCAAAGGATTCTGGGTAACAGAACCTGGTCCGAGCCCCGCAAGTCACCCCATCTTGGATTCCCCTAGGTCTCTAGTTTGCAGAAATGCACAGGTTTGGTAGGTTTCCCTAGGTGCCGGCTGAGCTAGAGGCCAAAATCTACAGGTAGGCACTTCGCAAAAAACACCTCTGTTTTCTTCCAAAAATTTGGATGTGTCCACGTTGCGCTTTGGGGCGTTTCCTGTCGCGGGCGCTAGGCCTACCCACACAAGTGAGGTATCATTTTTATCGGGAGACTTGGGGGAACGCTGGGTGGAAGGAAATTTGTGGCTCCTCTCAGATTCCAGAGCTTTCTGCCACAGAAATGTGAGGAACATGTGTTTTGTTAGCCAAATTTTGAGGTTTGCGAAGGATTCTGGGTAACAGAACCTTGTCCGAGCCCTGCAAGTCACCCCATCTTGCATTCCCCTAGGTCTCTAGTTTTCAGAAATGCACAGGTTTGGTAGGTATCCCTAGGTGCCGGCTGAGCTAGAGGCCAAAATCTACAGGTAGGCACTTCACAAAAAACACCTCTGTTTTCTTCCAAAAATTTGGATGTGTCCACGTTGCGCTTTGGGGCGTTTCCTGTCGCGGGCGCTAGGCCTACCCACACAAGTGAGGTATCATTTTTATCAGGAGACTTGGGGGAACGCTGGGTGGAAGGAAATTTGTGGCTCCTCTCAGATTCCAGAACTTTCTGCCACAGAAATGTGAGGAACATGTTTTTTTTTAGCCAAATTTTGAGGTTTGCAAAGGATTCTGGGTAACAGAACCTGGTCCGAGCCCCGCAAGTCACCCCATCTTGGATTCCCCTAGGTCTCTAGTTTTCAGCAATGCACAGGTTTGGTAGGTTTGGCTAGGTGCCGGCTGAGCTAGAGGCCAAAATCTACAGGTAGGCACTTCGCAAAAAACACCTCTGTTTTCTTCCAAAAATTTGGATGTGTCCACGTTGCGCTTTGGGGCGTTTCCTGTCGCGGGCGCTAGGCCTACCCACACAAGTGAGGTATCATTTTTATCGGGAGACTTGGGGGAACGCTGGGTGGAAGGAAATTTGTGGCTCCTCTCAGATTCCAGAACTTTCTGCCACTGAAATGTGAGGAACATGTGTTTTTTAATCCAAATTTTGAGGTTTGCAAAGGATTCTGGGTAACAGAACCTGGTCCGAGCCCCGCAAGTCACCCCATCTTGGATTCCCCTAGGTCTCTAGTTTTCAGAAATGCACAGGTTTGGTAGGTTTCCCTAGGTGCCGGCTGAGCTAGAGGCCAAAATCTACAGGTAGGCACTTCGCAAAAAACACCTCTGTTTTCTTCCAAAAATTTGGATGTGTCCACGTTGCGCTTTGGGGCGTTTCCTGTCGCGGGCGCTAGGCCTACCCACACAAGTGAGGTATCAATTTTATCGGGAGACTTGGGGGAACGCTGGGTGGAAGGAAATTTGTGGCTCCTCTCAGATTCCAGAGCTTTCTGCCACAGAAATGTGAGGAACATGTGTTTTTTTAGCCAAATTTTGAGGTTTGCAAAGGATTCTGGGTAACAGAACCTGGTCCGAGCCCCGCAAGTCACCCCATCTTGGATTCCCCTAGGTCTCTAGTTTTCAGAAATGCACAGGTTTGGTAGGTTTCCCTAGGTGCCGGCTGAGCTAGAGGCCAAAATCTACAGGTAGGCACTTCGCAAAAAACACCTCTGTTTTCTTCCAAAAATTTGGATGTGTCCACGTTGCGCTTTGGGGCGTTTCCTGTCGCGGGTGCTAGGCCTACCCACACAAGTGAGGTATCATTTTTATCGGGAGACTTGGGGGAACGCTGGGTGGAAGGAAATTTGTGGCTCCTCTCAGATTCCAGAACTTTCTGCCACAGAAATGTGAGGAACATTTGTTTTTTTAGCCAAATTTTGAGGTTTGCAAAGGATTCTGGGTAACAGAACCTGGTCCGAGCCCCGCAAGTCACCCCATCTTGGATTCCCCTAGGTCTCTAGTTTTCAGCAATGCACAGGTTTGGTAGGTTTGCCTAGGTGCCGGCTGAGCTAGAGGCCAAAATCTACAGGTAGGCACTTCGCAAAAAACACCTCTGTTTTCTTCCAAAAATTCGGATGTGTCCACGTTGCGCTTTGGGGCGTTTCCTGTTGCGGGAGCTAGGCCTACCCACACAAGTGAGGTATCATTTTTATCGGGAGACTTGGGGGAACGCTGGGTGGAAGGAAATTTGTGGCTCCTCTCAGATTCCAGAACTTTCTGCCACAGAAATGTGAGGAACATGTGTTTTTTTAGCCATATTTTGAGGTTTGCAAAGGATTCTGGGTAACAGAACCTGGTCCGAGCCCCGCAAGTCACCCCTCCTTGGATTCCCCTAGGTCTCTAGTTTTCAGAAATGCACAGGTTTTGTAGGTTTCCCTAGGTGCCGGCTGAGCTAGAGGCCAAAATCTACAGGTAGGCACTTCGCAAAAAACACCTCTGTTTTCTTCCAAAAATTTGGATGTGTCCACGTTGCGCTTTGGGGCGTTTCCTGTCGCGGGCGCTAGGCCTACCCACACAAGTGAGGTATCATTTTTATCGGGAGACTTGGGGGAACGCTGGGTGGAAGGAAATTTGAGGCTCCTCTCAGATTCCAGAACTTTCTGCCACTGAAATGTGAGGAACATGTGTTTTTTTATCCAAATTTTGAGGTTTGCAAAGGATTCTGGGTAACAGAACCTGGTCCGAGCCTGCAAGTCACCCCATCTTGGATTCCCCTAGGTCTCTAGTTTTCAGAAATGCACAGGTTTGGTAGGTTTCCCTAGGTGCCGGCTGAGCTAGAGGCCAAAATCTACAGGTAGGCACTTCGCAAAAAACACCTCTGTTTTCTTCCAAAAATTTGGATGTGTCCACGTTGCGCTTTGGGGCGTTTCCTGTCGCGGGCGCTAGGCCTACCCACACAAGTGAGGTATCAATTTTATCGGGAGACTTGGGGGAACGCTGGGTGGAAGGAAATTTGTGGCTCCTCTCAGATTCCAGAGCTTTCTGCCACAGAAATGTGAGGAACATGTGTTTTTTTAGCCAAATTTTGAGGTTTGCAAAGGATTCTGGGTAACAGAACCTGGTCCGAGCCCCGCAAGTCACCCCATCTTGGATTCCCCTAGGTCTCTAGTATTCAGAAATGCACAGGTTTGGTAGGTTTCCCTAGGTGCAGGCTGAGCTAGAGGCCAAAATCTACAGGTAGGCACTTCGCAAAAAACACCTCTGTTTTCTTCCAAAAATTTGGATGTGTCCACGTTGCGCTTTGGGGCGTTTCCTGTCGCGGGCGCTTGGCCTACCCACACAAGGGAGGTATCAATTTTATCGGGAGACTTGGGGGAACGCTGGGTGGAAGGAAATTTGTGGCTCCTCTTAGATTCCAGAACTTTCTGCCACAGAAATGTGAGGAACATGTGTTTTTTTAGCCAAATTTTGAGGTTTGCAAAGGATTCTTGGTAACAGAACCTGGTCCGAGCCACGCAAGTCACCCCTCCTTGGATTCCCCTAGGTCTCTAGTGTTCAGAAATGCACAGGTTTGGTAGGTTTCCCTAGGTGCCGGCTGAGCTAGAGGCCAAAATCTACAGGTAGGCACTTCGCAAAAAACACCTCTGTTTTCTTCCAAAAATTTGGATGTGTCCACGTTGCACTTTGGGGCGTTTCCTGTCGCGGGCGCTAGGGCCACCCACACAAGTGAGGTATCATTTTTATCGGGAGACTTGGGGGAACGCTGGGTGGAAGGAAATTTGTGGCTCTTCTCAGATTCCAGAACTTTCTGCCACAGAAATGTGAGGAACATGTGTTTTTTTAGCCAAATTTTGAGGTTTTCAAAGGATTCTGGGTAACAGAACCTGGTCCGAGCCCCGCAAGTCACCCCATCTTGGATTCCCCTAGGTCTCTAGTTTGCAGAAATGCACAGGTTTGGTAGGTTTCCCTAGGTGCCGGCTGAGCTAGAGGCCAAAATCTACAGGTAGGCACTTCGCAAAAAACACCTCTGTTTTCTTCCAAAAATTTGGATGTGTCCACGTTGCGCTTTGGGGCGTTTCCTGTCGCGGGCGCTAGGCCTACCCACACAAGTGAGGTATCATTTTTATCGGGAGACTTGGGGGAACGCTGGGTGGAAGGAAATTTGTGGCTCCTCTCAGATTCCAGAGCTTTCTGCCACAGAAATGTGAGGAACATGTGTTTTGTTAGCCAAATTTTGAGGTTTGCGAAGGATTCTGGGTAACAGAACCTTGTCCGAGCCCTGCAAGTCACCCCATCTTGCATTCCCCTAGGTCTCTAGTTTTCAGAAATGCACAGGTTTGGTAGGTATCCCTAGGTGCCGGCTGAGCTAGAGGCCAAAATCTACAGGTAGGCACTTCACAAAAAACACCTCTGTTTTCTTCCAAAAATTTGGATGTGTCCACGTTGCGCTTTGGGGCGTTTCCTGTCGCGGGCGCTAGGCCTACCCACACAAGTGAGGTATCATTTTTATCAGGAGACTTGGGGGAACGCTGGGTGGAAGGAAATTTGTGGCTCCTCTCAGATTCCAGAACTTTCTGCCACAGAAATGTGAGGAACATGTGTTTTTTTAGCCAAATTTTGAGGTTTTCAAAGGATTCTGGGTAACAGAACCTGGTCCGAGCCCCGCAAGTCACCCCATCTTGGATTCCCCTAGGTCTCTAGTTTGCAGAAATGCACAGGTTTGGTAGGTTTCCCTAGGTGCCGGCTGAGCTAGAGGCCAAAATCTACAGGTAGGCACTTCGCAAAAAACACCTCTGTTTTCTTCCAAAAATTTGGATGTGTCCACGTTGCGCTTTGGGGCGTTTCCTGTCGCGGGCGCTAGGCCTACCCACACAAGTGAGGTATCATTTTTATCGGGAGACTTGGGGGAACGCTGGGTGGAAGGAAATTTGTGGCTCCTCTCAGATTCCAGAGCTTTCTGCCACAGAAATGTGAGGAACATGTGTTTTGTTAGCCAAATTTTGAGGTTTGCGAAGGATTCTGGGTAACAGAACCTTGTCCGAGCCCTGCAAGTCACCCCATCTTGCATTCCCCTAGGTCTCTAGTTTTCAGAAATGCACAGGTTTGGTAGGTATCCCTAGGTGCCGGCTGAGCTAGAGGCCAAAATCTACAGGTAGGCACTTCACAAAAAACACCTCTGTTTTCTTCCAAAAATTTGGATGTGTCCACGTTGCGCTTTGGGGCGTTTCCTGTCGCGGGCGCTAGGCCTACCCACACAAGTGAGGTATCATTTTTATCAGGAGACTTGGGGGAACGCTGGGTGGAAGGAAATTTGTGGCTCCTCTCAGATTCCAGAACTTTCTGCCACAGAAATGTGAGGAACATGTTTTTTTTTAGCCAAATTTTGAGGTTTGCAAAGGATTCTGGGTAACAGAACCTGGTCCGAGCCCCGCAAGTCACCCCATCTTGGATTCCCCTAGGTCTCTAGTTTTCAGCAATGCACAGGTTTGGTAGGTTTGGCTAGGTGCCGGCTGAGCTAGAGGCCAAAATCTACAGGTAGGCACTTCGCAAAAAACACCTCTGTTTTCTTCCAAAAATTTGGATGTGTCCACGTTGCGCTTTGGGGCGTTTCCTGTCGCGGGCGCTAGGCCTACCCACACAAGTGAGGTATCATTTTTATCGGGAGACTTGGGGGAACGCTGGGTGGAAGGAAATTTGTGGCTCCTCTCAGATTCCAGAACTTTCTGCCACTGAAATGTGAGGAACATGTGTTTTTTAATCCAAATTTTGAGGTTTGCAAAGGATTCTGGGTAACAGAACCTGGTCCGAGCCCCGCAAGTCACCCCATCTTGGATTCCCCTAGGTCTCTAGTTTTCAGAAATGCACAGGTTTGGTAGGTTTCCCTAGGTGCCGGCTGAGCTAGAGGCCAAAATCTACAGGTAGGCACTTCGCAAAAAACACCTCTGTTTTCTTCCAAAAATGTGGATGTGTCCACGTTGCGCTTTGGGGCGTTTCCTGTCGCGGGCGCTAGGCCTACCCACACAAGTGTATTATCAATTTTATCGGGAGACTTGGGGGAACGCTGGGTGGAAGGAAATTTGTGGCTCCTCTCAGATTCCAGAGCTTTCTGCCACAGAAATGTGAGGAACATGTGTTTTTTTAGCCAAATTTTGAGGTTTGCAATGGATTCTGGGTAACAGAACCTGGTCCGAGCCCCGCAAGTCACCCCATCTTGGATTCCCCTAGGTCTCTAGTATTCAGAAATGCACAGGTTTGGTAGGTTTCCCTAGGTGCAGGCTGAGCTAGAGGCCAAAATCTACAGGTAGGCACTTCGCAAAAAACACCTCTGTTTTCTTCCAAAAATTTGGATGTGTCCACGTTGCGCTTTGGGGCGTTTCCTGTCGCGGGCGCTAGGCCTACCCACACAAGTGAGGTATCAATTTTATCGGGAGACTTGGGGGAACGCTGGGTGGAAGGAAATTTGTGGCTCCTCTTAGATTCCAGAACTTTCTGCCACAGAAATGTGAGGAACATGTGTTTTTTTAACCAAATTTTGAGGTTTGCAAAGGATTCTTGGTAACAGAACCTGGTCCGAGCCACGCAAGTCACCCCTCCTTGGATTCCCCTAGGTCTCTAGTGTTCAGAAATGCACAGGTTTGGTAGGTTTCCCTAGGTGCCGGCTGAGCTAGAGGCCAAAATCTACAGGTAGGCACTTCGCAAAAAACACCTCTGTTTTCTTCCAAAAATTTGGATGTGTCCACGTTGCACTTTGGGGCGTTTCCTGTCGCGGGCGCTAGGCCTACCCACACAAGTGAGGTATCATTTTTATCGGGAGACTTGGGGGAACGCTGGGTGGAAGGAAATTTGTGGCTCTTCTCAGATTCCAGAACTTTCTGCCACAGAAATGTGAGGAACATGTGTTTTTTTAGCCAAATTTTGAGGTTTTCAAAGGATTCTGGGTAACAGAACCTGGTCCGAGCCCCGCAAGTCACCCCATCTTGGATTCCCCTAGGTCTCTAGTTTGCAGAAATGCACAGGTTTGGTAGGTTTCCCTAGGTGCCGGCTGAGCTAGAGGCCAAAATCTACAGGTAGGCACTTCGCAAAAAACACCTCTGTTTTCTTCCAAAAATTTGGATGTGTCCACGTTGCGCTTTGGGGCGTTTCCTGTCGCGGGCGCTAGGCCTACCCACACAAGTGAGGTATCATTTTTATCGGGAGACTTGGGGGAACGCTGGGTGGAAGGAAATTTGTGGCTCCTCTCAGATTCCAGAGCTTTCTGCCACAGAAATGTGAGGAACATGTGTTTTGTTAGCCAAATTTTGAGGTTTGCGAAGGATTCTGGGTAACAGAACCTTGTCCGAGCCCTGCAAGTCACCCCATCTTGCATTCCCCTAGGTCTCTAGTTTTCAGAAATGCACAGGTTTGGTAGGTATCCCTAGGTGCCGGCTGAGCTAGAGGCCAAAATCTACAGGTAGGCACTTCACAAAAAACACCTCTGTTTTCTTCCAAAAATTTGGATGTGTCCACGTTGCGCTTTGGGGCGTTTCCTGTCGCGGGCGCTAGGCCTACCCACACAAGTGAGGTATCATTTTTATCAGGAGACTTGGGGGAACGCTGGGTGGAAGGAAATTTGTGGCTCCTCTCAGATTCCAGAACTTTCTGCCACAGAAATGTGAGGAACATGGTTTTTTTTAGCCAAATTTTGAGGTTTGCAAAGGATTCTGGGTAACAGAACCTGGTCCGAGCCCCGCAAGTCACCCCATCTTGGATTCCCCTAGGTCTCTAGTTTTCAGAAATGCACAGGTTTGGTAGGTTTCCCTAGGTGCCGGCTGAGCTAGAGGCCAAAATCTACAGGTAGGCACTTCGCAAAAAACACCTCTGTTTTCTTCCAAAAATTTGGATGTGTCCACGTTGCGCTTTGGGGCGTTTCCTGTCGCGGGTGCTAGGCCTACCCACACAAGTGAGGTATCATTTTTATCGGGAGACTTGGAGGAACGCTGGGTGGAAGGAAATTTGTGGCTCCTCTCAGATTCCAGAACTTTCTGCCACAGAAATGTGAGGAACATTTGTTTTTTTAGCCAAATTTTGAGGTTTGCAAAGGATTCTGGGTAACAGAACCTGGTCCGAGCCCCGCAAGTCACCCCATCTTGGATTCCCCTAGGTCTCTAGTTTTCAGCAATGCACAGGTTTGGTAGGTTTGCCTAGGTGCCGGCTGAGCTAGAGGCCAAAATCTACAGGTAGGCACTTCGCAAAAAACACCTCTGTTTTCTTCCAAAAATTCGGATGTGTCCACGTTGCGCTTTGGGGCGTTTCCTGTTGCGGGAGCTAGGCCTACCCACACAAGTGAGGTATCATTTTTATCGGGAGACTTGGGGGAACGCTGGGTGGAAGGAAATTTGTGGCTCCTCTCAGATTCCAGAACTTTCTGCCACAGAAATGTGAGGAACATGTGTTTTTTTAGCCAAATTTTGAGGTTTGCAAAGGATTCTGGGTAACAGAACCTGGTCCGAGCCCCGCAAGTCACCCCTCCTTGGATTCCCCTAGGTCTCTAGTTTTCAGAAATGCACAGGTTTTGTAGGTTTCCCTAGGTGCCGGCTGAGCTAGAGGCCAAAATCTACAGGTAGGCACTTCGCAAAAAACACCTCTGTTTTCTTCCAAAAATTTGGATGTGTCCACGTTGCGCTTTGGGGCGTTTCCTGTCGCGGGCGCTAGGCCTACCCACACAAGTGAGGTATCATTTTTATCGGGAGACTTGGGGGAACGCTGGGTGGAAGGAAATTTGTGGCTCCTCTCAGATTCCAGAACTTTCTGCCACTGAAATGTGAGGAACATGTGTTTTTTTATCCAAATTTTGAGGTTTGCAAAGGATTCTGGGTAACAGAACCTGGTCCGAGCCCCGCAAGTCACCCCATCTTGGATTCCCCTAGGTCTCTAGTTTTCAGAAATGCACAGGTTTGGTAGGTTTCCCTAGGTGCCGGCTGAGCTAGAGGCCAAAATCTACAGGTAGGCACTTCGCAAAAAACACCTCTGTTTTCTTCCAAAAATGTGGATGTGTCCACGTTGCGCTTTGGGGCGTTTCCTGTCGCGGGCGCTAGGCCTACCCACACAAGTGAGGTATCAATTTTATCGGGAGACTTGGGGGAACGCTGGGTGGAAGGAAATTTGTGGCTCCTCTCAGATTCCAGAGCTTTCTGCCACAGAAATGTGAGGAACATGTGTTTTTTTAGCCAAATTTTGAGGTTTGCAAAGGATTCTGGGTAACAGAACCTGGTCCGAGCCCCGCAAGTCACCCCATCTTGGATTCCCCTAGGTCTCTAGTATTCAGAAATGCACAGGTTTGGTAGGTTTCCCTAGGTGCAGGCTGAGCTAGAGGCCAAAATCTACAGGTAGGCACTTCGCAAAAAACACCTCTGTTTTCTTCCAAAAATTTGGATGTGTCCACGTTGCGCTTTGGGGCGTTTCCTGTCGCGGGCGCTAGGCCTACCCACACAAGTGAGGTATCAATTTTATCGGGAGACTTGGGGGAACGCTGGGTGGAAGGAAATTTGTGGCTCCTCTTAGATTCCAGAACTTTCTGCCACAGAAATGTGAGGAACATGTGTTTTTTTAGCCAAATTTTGAGGTTTGCAAAGGATTCTTGGTAACAGAACCTGGTCCGAACCACGCAAGTCACCCCTCCTTGGATTCCCCTAGGTCTCTAGTGTTCAGAAATGCACAGGTTTGGTAGGTTTCCCTAGGTGCCGGCTGAGCTAGAGGCCAAAATCTACAGGTAGGCACTTTGCAAAAAACACCTCTGTTTTCTTCCAAAAATTTGGATGTGTCCACGTTGCACTTTGGGGCGTTTCCTGTCGCGGGCGCTAGGCCTACCCACACAAGTGAGGTATCATTTTTATCGGGAGACTTGGGGGAACGCTGGGTGGAAGGAAATTTGTGGCTCTTCTCAGATTCCAGAACTTTCTGCCACAGAAATGTGAGGAACATGTGTTTTTTTAGCCAAATTTTGAGGTTTTCAAAGGATTCTGGGTAACAGAACCTGGTCCGAGCCCCGCAAGTCACCCCATCTTGGATTCCCCTAGGTCTCTAGTTTGCAGAAATGCACAGGTTTGGTAGGTTTCCCTAGGTGCCGGCTGAGCTAGAGGCCAAAATCTACAGGTAGGCACTTCGCAAAAAACACCTCTGTTTTCTTCCAAAAATTTGGATGTGTCCACGTTGCGCTTTGGGGCGTTTCCTGTCGCGGGCGCTAGGCCTACCCACACAAGTGAGGTATCATTTTTATCGGGAGACTTGGGGGAACGCTGGGTGGAAGGAAATTTGTGGCTCCTCTCAGATTCCAGAGCTTTCTGCCACAGAAATGTGAGGAACATGTGTTTTGTTAGCCAAATTTTGAGGTTTGCGAAGGATTCTGGGTAACAGAACCTTGTCCGAGCCCTGCAAGTCACCCCATCTTGCATTCCCCTAGGTCTCTAGTTTTCAGAAATGCACAGGTTTGGTAGGTATCCCTAGGTGCCGGCTGAGCTAGAGGCCAAAATCTACAGGTAGGCACTTCACAAAAAACACCTCTGTTTTCTTCCAAAAATTTGGATGTGTCCACGTTGCGCTTTGGGGCGTTTCCTGTCGCGGGCGCTAGGCCTACCCACACAAGTGAGGTATCATTTTTATCAGGAGACTTGGGGGAACGCTGGGTGGAAGGAAATTTGTGGCTCCTCTCAGATTCCAGAACTTTCTGCCACAGAAATGTGAGGAACATGTTTTTTTTTAGCCAAATTTTGAGGTTTGCAAAGGATTCTGGGTAACAGAACCTGGTCCGAGCCCCGCAAGTCACCCCATCTTGGATTCCCCTAGGTCTCTAGTTTTCAGCAATGCACAGGTTTGGTAGGTTTGGCTAGGTGCCGGCTGAGCTAGAGGCCAAAATCTACAGGTAGGCACTTCGCAAAAAACACCTCTGTTTTCTTCCAAAAATTTGGATGTGTCCACGTTGCGCTTTGGGGCGTTTCCTGTCGCGGGCGCTAGGCCTACCCACACAAGTGAGGTATCATTTTTATCGGGAGACTTGGGGGAACGCTGGGTGGAAGGAAATTTGTGGCTCCTCTCAGATTCCAGAACTTTCTGCCACTGAAATGTGAGGAACATGTGTTTTTTAATCCAAATTTTGAGGTTTGCAAAGGATTCTGGGTAACAGAACCTGGTCCGAGCCCCGCAAGTCACCCCATCTTGGATTCCCCTAGGTCTCTAGTTTTCAGAAATGCACAGGTTTGGTAGGTTTCCCTAGGTGCCGGCTGAGCTAGAGGCCAAAATCTACAGGTAGGCACTTCGCAAAAAACACCTCTGTTTTCTTCCAAAAATTTGGATGTGTCCACGTTGCGCTTTGGGGCGTTTCCTGTCGCGGGCGCTAGGCCTACCCACACAAGTGAGGTATCATTTTTATCGGGAGACTTGGGGGAACGCTGGGTGGAAGGAAATTTGTGGCTCCTCTCAGATTCCAGAGCTTTCTGCCACAGAAATGTGAGGAACATCTGTTTTTTTAGCCAAATTTTGAGGTTTGCAATGGATTCTGGGTAACAGAACCTGGTCCGAGCCCCGCAAGTCACCCCATCTTGGATTCCCCTAGGTCTCTAGTATTCAGAAATGCACAGGTTTGGTAGGTTTCCCTAGGTGCAGGCTGAGCTAGAGGCCAAAATCTACAGGTAGGCACTTCGCAAAAAACACCTCTGTTTTCTTCCAAAAATTTGGATGTGTCCACGTTGCGCTTTGGGGCGTTTCCTGTCGCGGGCGCTAGGCCTACCCACACAAGTGAGGTATCAATTTTATCGGGAGACTTGGGGGAACGCTGGGTGGAAGGAAATTTGTGGCTCCTCTTAGATTCCAGAACTTTCTGCCACAGAAATGTGAGGAACATGTGTTTTTTTAGCCAAATTTTGAGGTTTGCAAAGGATTCTTGGTAACAGAACCTGGTCCGAGCCACGCAAGTCACCCCTCCTTGGATTCCCCTAGGTCTCTAGTGTTCAGAAATGCACAGGTTTGGTAGGTTTCCCTAGGTGCCGGCTGAGCTAGAGGCCAAAATCTACAGGTAGGCACTTCGCAAAAAACACCTCTGTTTTCTTCCAAAAATTTGGATGTGTCCACGTTGCACTTTGGGGCGTTTCCTGTCGCGGGCGCTAGGGCCACCCACACAAGTGAGGTATCATTTTTATCGGGAGACTTGGGGGAACGCTGGGTGGAAGGAAATTTGTGGCTCTTCTCAGATTCCAGAACTTTCTGCCACAGAAATGTGAGGAACATGTGTTTTTTTAGCCAAATTTTGAGGTTTTCAAAGGATTCTGGGTAACAGAACCTGGTCCGAGCCCCGCAAGTCACCCCATCTTGGATTCCCCTAGGTCTCTAGTTTGCAGAAATGCACAGGTTTGGTAGGTTTCCCTAGGTGCCGGCTGAGCTAGAGGCCAAAATCTACAGGTAGGCACTTCGCAAAAAACACCTCTGTTTTCTTCCAAAAATTTGGATGTGTCCACGTTGCGCTTTGGGGCGTTTCCTGTCGCGGGCGCTAGGCCTACCCACACAAGTGAGGTATCATTTTTATCGGGAGACTTGGGGGAACGCTGGGTGGAAGGAAATTTGTGGCTCCTCTCAGATTCCAGAGCTTTCTGCCACAGAAATGTGAGGAACATGTGTTTTGTTAGCCAAATTTTGAGGTTTGCGAAGGATTCTGGGTAACAGAACCTTGTCCGAGCCCTGCAAGTCACCCCATCTTGCATTCCCCTAGGTCTCTAGTTTTCAGAAATGCACAGGTTTGGTAGGTATCCCTAGGTGCCGGCTGAGCTAGAGGCCAAAATCTACAGGTAGGCACTTCACAAAAAACACCTCTGTTTTCTTCCAAAAATTTGGATGTGTCCACGTTGCGCTTTGGGGCGTTTCCTGTCGCGGGCGCTAGGCCTACCCACACAAGTGAGGTATCATTTTTATCAGGAGACTTGGGGGAACGCTGGGTGGAAGGAAATTTGTGGCTCCTCTCAGATTCCAGAACTTTCTGCCACAGAAATGTGAGGAACATGTTTTTTTTTAGCCAAATTTTGAGGTTTGCAAAGGATTCTGGGTAACAGAACCTGGTCCGAGCCCCGCAAGTCACCCCATCTTGGATTCCCCTAGGTCTCTAGTTTTCAGCAATGCACAGGTTTGGTAGGTTTGCCTAGGTGCCGGCTGAGCTAGAGGCCAAAATCTACAGGTAGGCACTTCGCAAAAAACACCTCTGTTTTCTTCCAAAAATTTGGATGTGTCCACGTTGCGCTTTGGGGCGTTTCCTGTCGCGGGCGCTAGGCCTACCCACACAAGTGAGGTATCATTTTTATCGGGAGACTTGGGGGAACGCTGGGTGGAAGGAAATTTGTGGCTCCTCTCAGATTCCAGAACTTTCTGCCACTGAAATGTGAGGAACATGTGTTTTTTAATCCAAATTTTGAGGTTTGCAAAGGATTCTGGGTAACAGAACCTGGTCCGAGCCCCGCAAGTCACCCCATCTTGGATTCCCCTAGGTCTCTAGTTTTCAGAAATGCACAGGTTTGGTAGGTTTCCCTAGGTGCCGGCTGAGCTAGAGGCCAAAATCTACAGGTAGGCACTTCGCAAAAAACACCTCTGTTTTCTTCCAAAAATTTGGATGTGTCCACGTTGCGCTTTGGGGCGTTTCCTGTCGCGGGCGCTAGGCCTACCCACACAAGTGAGGTATCAATTTTATCGGGAGACTTGGGGGAACGCTGGGTGGAAGGAAATTTGTGGCTCCTCTCAGATTCCAGAGCTTTCTGCCACAGAAATGTGAGGAACATGTGTTTTTTTAGCCAAATTTTGAGGTTTGCAATGGATTCTGGGTAACAGAACCTGGTCCGAGCCCCGCAAGTCACCCCATCTTGGATTCCCCTAGGTCTCTAGTATTCAGAAATGCACAGGTTTGGTAGGTTTCCCTAGGTGCAGGCTGAGCTAGAGGCCAAAATCTACAGGTAGGCACTTCGCAAAAAACACCTCTGTTTTCTTCCAAAAATTTGGATGTGTCCACGTTGCGCTTTGGGGCGTTTCCTGTCGCGGGCGCTAGGCCTACCCACACAAGTGAGGTATCAATTTTATCGGGAGACTTGGGGGAACGCTGGGTGGAAGGAAATTTGTGGCTCCTCTTAGATTCCAGAACTTTCTGCCACAGAAATGTGAGGAACATGTGTTTTTTTAACCAAATTTTGAGGTTTGCAAAGGATTCTTGGTAACAGAACCTGGTCCGAGCCACGCAAGTCACCCCTCCTTGGATTCCCCTAGGTCTCTAGTGTTGAGAAATGCACAGGTTTGGTAGGTTTCCCTAGGTGCCGGCTGAGCTAGAGGCCAAAATCTACAGGTAGGCACTTCGCAAAAAACACCTCTGTTTTCTTCCAAAAATTTTAATGTGTCCACGTTGCGCTTTGTGGCGTTTCCTGTCGCGGGCGCTAGGCCTACCCACACAAGTGAGGTATTATTTTGATCGGGAGACTTGGGGGAACGCTGGGTGGAAGGAAATTTGTGGCTCCTCTCAGATTCCAGAACTTTCTGCCACAGAAATGTGAGGAACATGTGTTTTTTTAGCCAAATTTTGAGGTTTGCAAAGGATTCTGTGTAACAGAACCTGGTCCGAGCCCTGCAAGTCACCCCATCTTGGATTCCCCTAGGTCTCTAGTTTTCAGAAATGCACAGGTTTGGTAGCTTTCCCTAGGTGCCGGCTGAGCTAGAGGCCAAAATCTACAGGTAAGCACTTCAGAAAAAACACCTCTGTTTTCTTCCAAAAATTTGTATGTGTCCACGTTGCTCTTTGGGGCGTTTCCTGTCGCGGGCGCTAGGCCTACCCACACAAGTGAGGTATCATTTTTATCGGGAGACTTGTGGGAACGCTGGGTGGAGGGAAATTTGTGGCTCCTCTCAGATTCCAGAACTTTCTGCCACAGAAATGTGAGGAACATGTGTTTTTTTAGCCAAATTTTGAGGTTTTCAAAGGATTCTGGGTAACAGAACCTGGTCCGAGCCCCGCATGTCACCCCATCTTGGATTCCCCTAGGTCCCTAGTTTTCCGAAATGCACAGGTTTGGTAGCTTTCCCTAGGTGCCGGCTGAGCTAGAGGCCAAAATCTACAGGTAGGCACTTCGCAAAAAACACCTCTGTTTTCTTCCAAAAATTTGGATGTGTCCACGTTGCGCTTTGGGGCATTTCCTGTCGCGGGCGCTAGGCCTACCCACACAAGTGAGGTACCATTTTTATCGGGAGACTTGGGGGAACGCTGGGTGGAAGGAAATTTGTGGCTCCTCTCAGATTCCAGAACTTTCTGCCACAGAAATGTGAGGAACATGTGTTTTTTTTGCCAAATTTTGAGGTTTTCAAAGGATTCTGGGTAACAGAACCTGGTCCGAGCCCCGCAAGTCACCCCATCTTGGATTCCCCTAGGTCTCTAATTTTCAGAAATGCACAGGTTTGGTAGGTTTCCCTAGGTGCCGGCTGAGCTAGAGGCCAAAATCTACAGGTAGGCACTTCGCAAAAAACACCTGTTTTCTTCCAAAAATTTGGATGTGTCAACGTTGCGGTTTGGGGCGTTTCCTGTCGCGGGCGCTAGGCCTACCCACACAAGTGAGGTATCATTTTTATCGGGAGACTTGGGGGAACGCTGGGTGGAAGGAAATTTGTGGCTCTTCTCAGATTCCAGAACTTTCTGCCACAGAAATGTGAGGAACATGTGTTTTTTTAGCCAAATTTTGAGGTTTTCAAAGGATTCTGGGTAACAGAACCTGGTCCGAGCCCCGCAAGTCACCCCATCTTGGATTCCCCTAGGTCTCTAGTTTGCAGAAATGCACAGGTTTGGTAGGTTTCCCTAGGTGCCGGCTGAGCTAGAGGCCAAAATCTACAGGTAGGCACTTCGCAAAAAACACCTCTGTTTTCTTCCAAAAATTTGGATGTGTCCACGTTGCGCTTTGGGGCGTTTCCTGTCGCGGGCGCTAGGCCTACCCACACAAGTGAGGTATCATTTTTATCGGGTGACTTGGGGGAACGCTGGGTGGAAGGAAATTTGTGGCTCCTCTCAGATTCCAGAGCTTTCTGCCACAGAAATGTGAGGAACATGTGTTTTTTTAGCCAAATTTTGAGGTTTGCAAAGGATTCTGGGTAACAGAACCTTGTCCGAGCCCTGCAAGTAACCCCATCTTGGATTCCCCTAGGTCTCTAGTTTTCAGAAATGCACAGGTTTAGTAGGTTTCCCTATGTGCCGGCTGAACTAGAGGCCAAAATCTACAGGTAGGCACTTTGCAAAAAACACCTCTGTTTTCTTCCAAAAATGTGGATGTGTCCACGTTGCGCTTTGGGGCGTTTCCTGTCGCGGGCGCTAGGCCTACCCACACAAGTGAGGTATCATTTTTATCGGGAGACTTGGGGGAACGCTGGGTGGAAGGAAATTTGTGGCTCCTCTCAGATTCCAGAGCTTTCTGCCACAGAAATGTGAGGAACATGTGTTTTTTTTAGCCAAATTTTGAGGTTTGCAAAGGATTCTGGTAACAGAACCTTGTCCGAGCCCTGCAAGTCACCCCATCTTGGATTCCCCTAGGTCTCTAGTTTTCAGAAATGCACAGGTTTGGTAGGTTTCCCTAGGTGCCGGCTGAACTAGAGGCCAAAATCTACAGGTAGGCACTTTGCAAAAAACACCTCTGTTTTCTTCCAAAAATGTGGATGTGTCCACGTTGCGCTTTGGGGCGTTTCCTGTCGCGGGTGCTAGGCCTACCCACACAAGTGAGGTATCATTTTTATCGGGAGACTTGGGGGAACGCTGGGTGGAAGGAAATTTGTGGCTCCTCTCAGATTCCAGAGCTTTCTGCCACAGAAATGAGAGGAACATGTGTTTTTTTAGCCAAATTTTGAGGTTTGCAAAGGATTCTGGGTAACAGAACCTTGTCCGAGCCCTGCAAGTCACCCCATCTTGGATTCCCCTAGGTCTCTAGTTTTCAGAAATGCACAGGTTTGGTAGGTTTCCCTAGGTGCCGGCTGAACTAGAGGCCAAAATCTACAGGTAGGCACTTCGCAAAAAACACCTCTGTTTTCTTCCAAAAATGTGGATGTGTCCACGTTGCGCTTTGGGGCGTTTCCTGTCGCGGGCGCTAGGCCTACCCACACAAGTGAGGTATCATTTTTATCGGGAGACTTGGGGGAACGCTGGGTGGAAGGAAATTTGTGGCTCTTCTCTGATTCCAGAACTTTCTGCCACAGAAATGTGAGGAACATGTGTTTTTTTTGCCAAATGTTGATGTTTGCAAAGGATTCTGGGTAACAGAACCTGGTCCGAGCCCCGCAAGTCACCCCATCTTGGATTCCCCTAGGTCTCTAGTTTGCAGAAATGCACAGGTTTGGTAGGTTTCCCTAGGTGCCGGCTGAGCTAGAGGCCAAAATCTACAGGTAGGCACTTCGCAAAAAACACCACTGTTTTCTTCCAAAAATTTGGATGTGTCCACGTTGGGCTTTGGAGCGTTTCCTGTCGCGGGCGCTAGGCCTACCCACACAAGTGAGGTATCGTTTTTATCGGGAGACTTGGGGGAACGCTGGGTGGAAGGAAATTTGTGGCTCCTCTCAGATTCCAGAACTTTCTGCCACAGAAATGTGAGGAACATGTGTTTTTTTAGCCAAATTTTGAGGTTTGCAAAGGATTCTGGGTAACAGAACCTGCTCCGAGCCCTGCAAGTCACCCCATCTTGGATTCCCCTAGGTCTCTAGTTTTCAGAAATGCACAGGTTTGGTAGCTTTCCCTAGGTGCCGGCTGAGCTAGAGGCCAAAATCTACAGGTAAGCACTTCAGAAAAAACACCTCTGTTTTCTTCCAAAAATTTGTATGTGTCCACGTTGCTCTTTGGGGCGTTTCCTGTCGCGGGCGCTAGGCCTACCCACACAAGTGAGGTATCATTTTTATCGGGAGCCTTGGGGGAACGCTGGGTGGAGGGAAATTTGTGGCTCCTCTCAGATTCCAGAACTTTCTGCCACAGAAATGTGAAGAACATGTGTTTTTTTAGCCAAATTTTGAGGTTTTCAAAGGATTCTGGGTAACAGAACCTGGTCCGAGCCCCGCATGTCACCCCATCTTGGATTCCCCTAGGTCCCTAGTTTTCCGAAATGCACAGGTTTGGTAGCTTTCCCTAGGTGCCGGCTGAGCTAGAGGCCAAAATCTACAGGTAGGCACTTCGCAAAAAACACCTCTGTTTTCTTCCAAAAATTTGGATGTGTCCACGTTGCGCTTTGGGGCATTTCCTGTCGCGGGCGCTAGGCCTACCCACACAAGTGAGGTATCATTTTTATCGGGAGACTTGGGGGAACGCTGGGTGGAAGGAAATTTGTGGCTCCTCTCAGATTCCAGAACTTTCTGCCACAGAAATGTGAGGAACATGTGTTTTTTTTTGCCAAATTTTGAGGTTTTCAAAGGATTCTGGGTAACAGAACCTGGTCCGAGCCCCGCAAGTCACCCCATCTTGGATTCCCCTAGGTCTCTAATTTTCAGAAATGCACAGGTTTGGTAGGTTTCCCTAGGTGCCGGCTGAGCTAGAGGCCAAAATCTACAGGTAGGCACTTCGCAAAAAACACCTGTTTTCTTCCAAAAATTTGGATGTGTCAACGTTGCGGTTTGGGGCGTTTCCTGTCGCGGGCGCTAGGCCTACCCACACAAGTGAGGTATCATTTTTATCGGGAGACTTGGGGGAACGCTTGGTGGAAGGAAATTTGTGGCTCTTCTCAGATTCCAGAACTTTCTGCCACAGAAATGTGAGGAACATGTGTTTTTTTAGCCAAATTTTGAGGTTTTCAAAGGATTCTGGGTAACAGAACCTGGTCCGAGCCCCGCAAGTCACCCCATCTTGGATTCCCCTAGGTCTCTAGTTTGCAGAAATGCACAGGTTTGGTAGGTTTCCCTAGGTGCCGGCTGAGCTAGAGGCCAAAATCTACAGGTAGGCACTTCGCAAAAAACACCTCTGTTTTCTTCCAAAAATTTGGATGTGTCCACGTTGCGCTTTGGGGCGTTTCCTGTCGCGGGCGCTAGGCCTACCCACACAAGTGAGGTATCATTTTTATCGGGTGACTTGGGGGAACGCTGGGTGGAAGGAAATTTGTGGCTCCTCTCAGATTCCAGAGCTTTCTGCCACAGAAATGTGAGGAACATGTGTTTTTTTAGCCAAATTTTGAGGTTTGCAAAGGATTCTGGGTAACAGAACCTTGTCCGAGCCCTGCAAGTAACCCCATCTTGGATTCCCCTAGGTCTCTAGTTTTCAGAAATGCACAGGTTTGGTAGGTTTCCCTAGGTGCCGGCTGAACTAGAGGCCAAAATCTACAGGTAGGCACTTTGCAAAAAACACCTCTGTTTTCTTCCAAAAATGTGGATGTGTCCACGTTGCGCTTTGGGGCGTTTCCTGTCGCGGGCGCTAGGCCTACCCACACAATTGAGGTATCATTTTTATCGGGAGACTTGGGGGAACGCTGGGTGGAAGGAAATTTGTGGCTCCTCTCAGATTCCAGAGCTTTCTGCCACAGAAATGTGAGGAACATGTGTTTTTTTTAGCCAAATTTTGAGGTTTGCAAAGGATTCTGGGTAACAGAACCTTGTCCGAGCCCTGCAAGTCACCCCATCTTGGATTCCCCTAGGTCTCTAGTTTTCAGAAATGCACAGGTTTGGTAGGTTTCCCTAGGTGCCGGCTGAACTAGAGGCCAAAATCTACAGGTAGGCACTTTGCAAAAAACACCTCTGTTTTCTTCCAAAAATGTGGATGTGTCCACGTTGCGCTTTGGGGCGTTTCCTGTCGCGGGTGCTAGGCCTACCCACACAAGTGAGGTATCATTTTTATCGGGAGACTTGGGGGAACGCTGGGTGGAAGGAAATTTGTGGCTCCTCTCAGATTCCAGAGCTTTCTGCCACAGAAATGTGAGGAACATGTGTTTTTTTAGCCAAATTTTGAGGTTTGCAAAGGATTCTGGGTAACAGAACCTTGTCCGAGCCCTGCAAGTCACCCCATCTTGGATTCCCCTAGGTCTCTAGTTTTCAGAAATGCACAGGTTTGGTAGGTTTCCCTAGGTGCCGGCTGAACTAGAGGCCAAAATCTACAGGTAGGCACTTTGCAAAAAACACCTCTGTTTTCTTCCAAAAATGTGGATGTGTCCACGTTGCGCTTTGGGGCGTTTCCTGTCGCGGGCGCTCGGCCTACCCACACAAGTGAGGTATCATTTTTATCGGGAGACTTGGGGGAACGCTGGGTGGTAGGAAATTTGTGGCTCTTCTCTGATTCCAGAACTTTCTGCCACAGAAATGTGAGGAACATGTGTTTTTTTTGCCAAATGTTGATGTTTGCAAAGGATTCTGGGTAACAGAACCTGGTCCGAGCCCCGCAAGTCACCCCATCTTGGATTCCCCTAGGTCTCTAGTTTGCAGAAATGCACAGGTTTGGTAGGTTTCCCTAGGTGTCGGCTGAGCTAGAGGCCAAAATCTACAGGTAGGCACTTCGCAAAAAACACCACTGTTTTCTTCCAAAAATTTGGATGTGTCCACGTTGGGCTTTGGAGCGTTTCCTGTCGCGGGCGCTAGGCCTACCCACACAAGTGAGGTATCATTTTTATCGGGAGACTTGGGGGAACGCTGGGTGGAAGGAAATTTGTGGCTCCTCTCAGATTCCAGAACTTTCTGCCACAGAAATGTGAGGAACATGTGTTTTTTTAGCCAAATTTTGAGGTTTGCAAAGGATTCTGGGTAACAGAACCTGCTCCGAGCCCTGCAAGTCACCCCATCTTGGATTCCCCTAGGTCTCTAGTTTTCAGAAATGCACAGGTTTGGTAGCTTTCCCTAGGTGCCGGCTGAGCTAGAGGCCAAAATCTACAGGTAAGCACTTCGCAAAAAACACCTCTGTTTTCTTCCAAAAATTTGTATGTGTCCACGTTGCTCTTTGGGGCGTTTCCTGTCGCGGGCGCTAGGCCTACCCACACAAGTGAGGTATCATTTTTATCGGGAGACTTGGGGGAACGCTGGGTGGAAGGAAATTTGTGGCTCCTCTCAGATTCCAGAACTTTCTGCCACAGAAATGTGTGGAACATGTGTTTTTTTAGCCAAATTTTGAGGTTTTCAAAGGATTCTGGGTAACAGAACCTGGTCCGAGCCCCGCAAGTCACCCCATCTTGGATTCCGCTAGGTCTCTAGTTTTCAGAAATGCACAGGTTTGGTAGGTTTCCCTAGGTGCCGGCTGAGCTAGAGGCCAAAATCTACAGGTAGGAACTTCGCAAAAAACACCTCTGTTTTCTTCCAAAAATTTGGATGTGTCCACGTTGCGCTTTGGGGCGTTGCCTGTCGCGGGCGCTAGGCCTACCCACACAAGTGAGGTATCATTTTTATCGGGAGACTTGGGGGAACGCTGGGTGGAAGGAAATTTGTGGCTCCTCTCAGATTCCAGAACTTTCTGCCACAGAAATGTGAGGAACATGTGTTTTTTTAACCAAATTTTGAGGTTTTCAAAGGATTCTGGGTAACAGAACCTGGTCCGAGCCCCGCAAGTCACCCCATCTTGGATTCCCCTAGGTCTCTAGTTTTCAGAAATGCATAGTTTTGGTAGGTTTCCCTAGGTGCCGGCTGAGCTAGACGCCAAAATCTACAGGTAGGCACTTCGCAAAAAACACCTATGTTTTCTTCCAAAAATTTGGATGTGTCCACGTTGCGCTTTGGAGCGTTTCCTGTCGCGGGCACTAGGCCTACCCACACAAGTGAGGTATCATTTTTATCGGGAGACTTGGGGGAACAATGGGTGGAAGGAAATTTGTGGCTCCTCTCAGATTCCAGAGCTTTCTGCCACAGAAATGTGAGGAACATGTGTTTTTTTAGCCAAATTTTGAGGTTTGCAAAGGATTCTGGGTAACAGAACCTGGTCGGAGCCCTGCTAGTCACCCCATCTTGGATTCCCCTAGGTCTCTAGTTTTCAGAAATGCACAGGTTTGGTAGGTTTCCCTAGGTGCCGGCTGAGCTAGAGGCCAAAATCTACAGGTAGGCACTTCGCAAAAAACACCTCTGGTTTCTTCCAAAAATTTGGATGTGTCCACGTTGCGCTTTGGGGCGTTTCCTGTCGCGGGCGCTAGGCCTACCCACACAAGTGAGGTATCATTTTTATCGGGAGACTTGGGGGAACGCTGGCTGGAAGGAAATTTGTGGCTCTTCTCAGATTCCAGAACTTTCTGCCACAGAAATGTGAGGAACATGTGTTTTTTTTGCCAAATTTTGAGGTTTGCAAAGGATTCTGGGTAACAGAACCTGGTCTGAGCCCCGCATGTCACCCCATCTTGGATTCCCCTAGGTCTCTAGTTTTCAGAAATGCACAGGTTTGGTAGGTTTCCCTAGGTGCCGGCTGAGCTAGAGGCCAAAATCTACAGGTAGGCACTTCGCAAAAAACACCTCTGTTTTCTTCCAAAAATTTGGATGTGTCCACGTTGCGCTTTGGGGCGTTTCCTGTCACGGGCGCTAGGCCTACCCACACAAGTGAGGTATCATTTTTATCGGGAGACTTGGGGGAACGCTGGGTGGAAGGAAATTTGTGGCTCCTCTCAGATTCCAGAGCTTTCTGCCACAGAAATGAGAGGAACATGTGTTTTTTTAGCCAAATTTTGAGGTTTGCAAAGGATTCTGGGTAACAGAACCTGGTCCGAGCCCCGCAAGTCTCCCCATCTTGGATTCCCCTAGGTCCCTAGTTTTCCGAAATGCACAGGTTTGGTAGGTTTCCCTAGGTGCCGGCTGAGCTAGAGGCCAAAATCTACAGGTAGGCACTTCGCAAAAAACACCTCTGTTTTCTTCCAAAAATTTGAATGTGTCCACGTTGCGCTTTGTGGCGTTTCCTGTCGCGGGCGCTAGGCCTACCCACACAAGTGAGGTATTATTTTTATCGGGAGACTTGGGGGAACGCTGGGTGGAAGGAAATTTGTGGCTCCTCTCAGATTCCAGAACTTTCTGCCACAGAAATGTGAGGAACATGTGTTTTTTTAGCCAAATTTTGAGGTTTGCAAAGGATTCTGGGTAACAGAACCTGGTCCGAGCCCTGCAAGTCACCCCATCTTGGATTCCCCTAGGTCTCTAGTTTTCAGAAATGCACAGGTTTGGTAGCTTTCCCTAGGTGCCGGCTGAGCTAGAGGCCAAAATCTACAGGTAAGCACTTCCGAAAAAACACCTCTGTTTTCTTCCAAAAATTTGTATGTGTCCACGTTGCTCTTTGGGGCGTTTCCTGTCGCGGGCGCTAGGCCTACCCACACAAGTGAGGTATCATTTTTATCGGGAGACTTGGGGGAACGCTGGGTGGAAGGAAATTTGTGGCTCCTCTCAGATTCCAGAACTTTCTGCCACAGAAATGTGAGGAACATGTGTTTTTTTAGCCAAATTTTGAGGTTTTCAAAGGATTCTGGGTAACAGAACCTGGTCCGAGCCCCGCATGTCACCCCATCTTGGATTCCCCTAGGTCTCTAGTTTTCAGAAATGCACAGGTTTGGTAGGTTTCCCAAGGTGCCGGCTGAGCTAGAGGCCAAAATCTACAGGTAGGCACTTCGCAAAAAACACCTCTGTTTTCTTCCAAAAATTTGGATGTGTCCACGTTGCGCTTTGGGGCGTTTCCTGTCACGGGCGCTAGGCCTACCCACACAAGTGAGGTATCATTTTTATCGGGAGACTTGGGGGAACGCTGGGTGGAAGGAAATTTGTGGCTCCTCTCAGATTCCAGAGCTTTCTGCCACAGAAATGTGAGGAACATGTGTTTTTTTAGCCAAATTTTGAGGTTTGCAAAGGATTCTGGGTAACAGAACCTTGTCCGAGCCCTGCAAGTCTCCCCATCTTGGATTCCCCTAGGTCCCTAGTTTTCCAAAATGCACAGGTTTGGTAGGTTTCCCTAGGTGCCGGCTGAGCTAGAGGCCAAAATCTACAGGTAGGCACTTCGCAAAAAACACCTCTGTTTTCTTCCAAAAATTTGGATGTGTCCACTTTGCGCTTTGGGGCGTTTCCTGTCGCGGGCGCTAGGCCTACCCACACAAGTGAGGTATCATTTTTATCGGGAGACTTGGGGGAACGCTGGGTGGAAAGAAATTTGTGGCTCCTCTCAGATTCCAGAACTTTCTGCCACAGAAATGTGAGGAACATGTGTTTTTTTAGCCAAATTTTGAGGTTTGCAAAGGATTCTGGGTAACAGAACCTGGTCCGAGCCCTGCAAGTCACCCCATCTTGGATTCCCCTAGGTCTCTAGTTTTCAGAAATGCACAGGTTTGGTAGCTTTCCCTAGGTGCCGGCTGAGCTAGAGGCCAAAATCTACAGGTAGGCACTTCGCAAAAAACACCTCTGTTTTCTTCCAAAAATTTGGATGTGTCCACGTTGCGCTTTGGGGCATTTCCTGTCGCGGGCGCTAGGCCTACCCACACAAGTGAGGTATCATTTTTATCGGGAGACTTGGGGGAACGCTGGGTGGAAGGAAATTTGTGGCTCCTCTCAGATTCCAGAACTTTCTGCCACAGAAATGTGAGGAACATGTGTTTTTTTTGCCAAATTTTGAGGTTTTCAAAGGATTCTGGGTAACAGAACCTGGTCCGAGCCCCGCAAGTCGCCCCATCTTGGATTCCCCTAGGTCTCTAGTTTTCAGAAATGCACAGGTTTGGTAGGTTTCCCTAGGTGCCGGCTGAGCTAGAGGCCAAAATCTACAGGTAGGCACTTCGCAAAAAACACCTGTTTTCTTCCAAAAATTTGGATGTGTCCACGTTGCGGTTTGGGGCGTTTCCTGTCGCGGGCGCTAGGCCTACCCACACAAGTGAGGTATCATTTTTATCGGGAGACTTGGGGGAAAGCTGGGTGGAAGGAAATTTGTGGCTCTTCTCAGATTCCAGAACTTTCTGCCACAGAAATGTGAGGAACATGTGTTTTTTTAGCCAAATTTTGAGGTTTTCAAAGGATTCTGGGTAACAGAACCTGGTCCGAGCCCCGCAAGTCACCCCATCTTGGATTCCCCTAGGTCTCTAGTTTGCAGAAATGCACAGGTTTGGTAGGTTTCCCTAGGTGCCGGCTGAGCTAGAGGCCAAAATCTACAGGTAGGCACTTCGCAAAAAACACCTCTGTTTTCTTCCAAAAATTTGGATGTGTCCACGTTGCACTTTGGGGCGTTTCCTGTCGCGGGCGCTAGGCCTACCCACACAAGTGAGGTATCATTTTTATCGGGAGACTTGGGGGAACGCTGGGTGGAAGGAAATTTGTGGCTCCTCTCAGATTCCAGAGCTTTCTGCAACAGAAATGTGAGGAACATGTGTTTTTTTAGCCAAATTTTGAGGTTTGCAAAGGATTCTGGGTAACAGAACCTTGTCCGAGCCCTGCAAGTCACCCCATCTTGGATTCCCCTAGGTCTCTAGTTTTCAGAAATGCACAGGTTTGGTAGGTTTCCCTAGGTGCCGGCTGAACTAGAGGCCAAAATCTACAGGTAGGCACTTTGCAAAAAACACCTCTGTTTTCTTCCAAAAATGTGGATGTGTCCACGTTGCGCTTTGGGGCGTTTCCTGTCGCGGGCGCTAGGCCTACCCACACAAGTGAGGTATCATTTTTATCGGGAGACTTGGGGGAACGCTGGGTCGAAGGAAATTTGTGGCTCCTCTCAGATTCCAGAACTTTCTGCCAAAGAAATGTGAGGAACATGTGTTTTTTTAGCCAAATTTTGAGGTTTTCAAAGGATTCTGGGTAACAGAACCTGGTCTGAGCCCCGCATGTCACCCCATCTTGGATTCCCCTAGGTCTCTAGTTTTCAGAAATGCACAGGTTTGGTAGGTTTCCCTAGGTGCCGGCTGAGCTAGAGGCCAAAATCTACAGGTAGGCACTTCGCAAAAAACACCTCTGTTTTCTTCCAAAAATTTGGATGTGTCCACGTTGCGCTTTGGGGCGTTTCCTGTCACGGGCGCTAGGCCTACCCACACAAGTGAGGTATCATTTTTATCGGGAGACTTGGGGGAACGCAGGGTGGAAGGAAATTTGTGGCTCCTCTCAGATTCCAGAGCTTTCTGCCACAGAAATGTGAGGAACATGTGTTTTTTTAGCCAAATTTTGAGGTTTGCAAAGGATTCTGGGTAACAGAACCTGGTCCGAGCCCCGCAAGTCTCCCCATCTTGGATTCCCCTAGGTCCCTAGTTTTCCGAAATGCACAGGTTTGGTAGGTTTCCCTAGGTGCCGGCTGAGCTAGAGGCCAAAATCTACAGGTAGGCACTTCGCAAAAAACACCTCTGTTTTCTTCCTAAAATTGTAATGTGTCCACGTTGCGGTTTGGGGCGTTTCCTGTCGCGGGCGCTAGGCCTACCCACACAAGTGAGGTATCATTTTTTTCGGGAGACTTGGGGGAACGCTGGGTGGAAGGAAATTTGTGGCTCCTCTCAGATTCCAGAACTTTCTGCCACAGAAATGTGAGGAACATGTGTTTTTTTAGCCAAATTTTGAGGTTTTCAAAGGATTCTGGGTAACAGAACCTGGTCCGAGCCCCGCAAGTCACCCCATCTTGGATTCCCCTAGGTCTCTAGTTTGCAGAAATGCACAGGTTTGGTAGCTTTCCCTAGGTGCCGGCTGAGCTAGAGGCCAAAATCTACAGGTAAGCACTTCGCAAAAAACACCTCTGTTTTCTTCCAAAGATTTGTATGTGTCCACGTTGCTCTTTGGGGCGTTTCCTGTCGCGGGCGCTAGGCCTACCCACACAAGTGAGGTAACATTTTTATCGGGAGACTTGGGGGAACGCTGGGTGGAAGGAAATTTGTGGCTCCTCTCAGATTCCAGAACTTTCTGCCACAGAAATGTGAGGAACATGTGTTTTTTTAGCCAAATTTTGAGGTTTTCAAAGGATTCTGGGTAACAGAACCTGGTCCGAGCCCCGCAAGTCACCCCATCTTGGATTCCCCTAGGTCTCTAGTTTTCAGAAATGCACAGGTTTGGTATGTTTCCCTAGGTGCCGGCTGAGCTAGAGGCCAAAATCTACAGGTAGGAACTTCGCAAAAAACACCTCTGTTTTCTTCCAAAAATTTGGATGTGTCCACGTTGCGCTTTGGGGCGTTGCCTGTCGCGGGCGCTAGGCCTACCCACACAAGTGAGGTATCATTTTTATCGGGAGACTTGGGGGAACGCTGGGTGGAAGGAAATTTGTGGCTCCTCTCAGATTCCAGAACTTTCTGCCACAGAAATGTGAGGAACATGTGTTTTTTAACCAAATTTTGAGGTTTTCAAAGGATTCTGGGTAACAGAACCTGGTCCGAGCCCCGCTAGTCACCCCATCTTGGATTCCCCTAGGTCTCTAGTTTTCAGAAATGCATAGTTTTGGTAGGTTTCCCTAGGTGCCGGCTGAGCTAGAGGCCAAAATCTACAGGTAGGCACTTCGCAAAAAACACCTCTGTTTTCTTCCAAAAATTTGGATGTGTCCACGTTGCGCTTTGGAGCGTTTCCTGTCGCGGGCGCTAGGCCTACCCACACAAGTGAGGTATCATTTTTATCGGGAGACTTGGGGGAACGCTGGGTGGAAGGAAATTTGTGGCTCCTCTCAGATTCCAGAGCTTTCTGCCACAGAAATGTGAGGAACATGTGTTTTTTTAGCCAAATTTTGAGGTTTGCAAAGGATTCTGGGTAACTGAACCTGGTCCGAGCCCCGCAAGTCACCCCATCTTGGATTCCCCTTGGTCTCTAGTTTGCAGAAATGCACAGGTTTGGTAGGTTTCCCTAGGTGCCGGCTGAGCTAGAGGCCAAAATCTACAGGTAGGCACTTCGCAAAAAACACCTCTGTTTTCTTCCAAAAATTTGGATGTGTCCACGTTGCGCTTTGGAGCGTTTCCTGTCGCGGGCGCTAGGCCTACCCGCACAAGTGAGGTATCATTTTTATCGGGAGACTTGGGGGAATGCTGGGTGGAAGGAAATTTGTGGCTCCTCTCAGATTCCAGAACTTTCTGCCACAGAAATGTGAGGAACATGTGTTTTTTTAGCCAAATTTTGAGGTTTGCAAAGGATTCTGGGTAACAGAACCTGGTCCGAGCCCCGCAAGTCACCCCATCTTGGATTCCCCTAGGTCTCTAGTTTTCAGAAATGCACAGGTTTGGTAGGTTTCCCTAGGTGCCGGCTGAGCTAGAGGCCAAAATCTACAGGTAGGCACTTCGCAAAAAACACCTCTGTTTTCATCCAAAAATTTGTATGTGTCCACGTTGCTCTTTGGGGCGTTTCCTGTCGCGGGCGCTAGGCCTACCCACACAAGTGAGGTATCATTTTTATCGGGAGACTTGGGGGAACGCTGGGTGGAAGGAAATTTGTGGCTCCTCTCAGATTCCAGAACTTTCTGCCACAGAAATGTGAGGAACATGTGTTTTTTTAGCCAAATTTTGAGGTTTTCAAAGGATTCTGGGTAACAGAACCTGGTCCGAGCCCTGCAAGTCACCCCATCTTGGATTCCCCTAGGTCTCTAGTTTTCAGAAATGCACAGGTTTGGTAGGTTTCCCTAGGTGCCGGCTGAGCTAGAGGCCAAAATCTACAGGTAGGCACTTCGCAAAAAACACCTCTATTTTCTTCCAAAAATTTGGATGTGTCCACGTTGCGCTTTGGGGCGTTTCCTGTCGCGGGCGCTAGGCCTACCCACACAAGTGAGGTACCATTTTTATCGGGAGACTTGGGGGAACGCTGGGAGGAACGAAATTTGTGGCTCCTCTCAGATTCCAGAACTTTCTGCCACAGAAATGTGAGGAACATGTGTTTTTTTAGCCAAATTTTGAGGTTTGCAAAGGATTCTGGGTAACAGAACCTGGTCCGAGCCCTGCAAGTCACCCCATCTTGGATTCCCCTAGGTCTCTAGTTTTCAGAAATGCACAGGTTTGGAAGGTTTCCCTAGGTGCCAGCTGAGCTAGAGGCCAAAATCTACAGGTAGGCACTTCGCAAAAAACACCTCTGTTTTCTTCCAAAAATTTGGATGTGTCCATGTTGCGCTTTGGGGCATTTCCTGTCGCGGGCGCTACGCCTACCCACACAAGTGAGGTATCATTTTTATCGGGAGACTTGGGGGAATGCTGGGTGGAAGGAAATTTGTGGCTCCTCTCAGATTCCAGAACTTTCTGCCACAGAAATGTGAGGAACATGTGTTTTTTTAGCCAAATTTTGAGGTTTGCAAAGGATTCTGGGTAACAGAACCTGGTCCGAGCCCTGCAAGTCACCCCATCTTGGATTCCCCTAGGTCTCTAGTTTTCAGAAATGCACAGGTTTGGTAGCTTTCCCTAGGTGCCGGCTGAGCTAGAGGCCAAAATCTACAGGTAGGCACTTCGCAAAAAACACCTCTGTTTTCTTCCAAAAATTTGGATGTGTCCACGTTGCGATTTGGGGCGTTTCCTGTCGCGGGCGCTAGGCCTACCCACACAAGTGAGGTATCATTTTTATCGGGAGACTTGGGGGAACGCTGGGTGGAAGGAAATTTGTGGCTCCTCTCAGATTCCAGAACTTTCTGCCACAGAAATGTGAGGAACATGTGTTTTTTTAGCCAAATTTTGAGGTTTGCAAAGGATTCTGGGTAACGGAACCTGGTCCGAGCCCCGCAAGTCACACCATCTTGGATTCCCCTAGGTCTCTAGTTTTCAGAAATGCACAGGTTTGGTAGGTTTCCCTAGGTGCCGGCTGAGCTAGAGGCAAAAAATCTACAGGTAGGCACTTCGCAAAAAACACCTCTGTTTTCTTCCAAAAATTTGGATGTGTCCACGTTGCGCTTTGGGGCGTTTCCTGTTGCGGGCGCTAGGCCTACCCACACAAGTGAGGTATCATTTTTATCGGGAGACTTGGGGGAACGCTGGGTGGAAGGAAATTTGTGGCTCCTCTCAGATTCCAGAACTTTCTGCCACAGAAATGTGAGGAACATGTGTTTTTTTAGCCAAATTTTGAGGTTTGCAAAGGATTCTGGGTAACAGAACCTGGTCCGAGCCCCGCAAGTCACCCCTCCTTGGATTCCCCTAGGTCTCTAGTTTTCAGAAATGCACAGGTTTTGTAGGTTTCCCTAGGTGCCGGCTTAGCTTGAGGCCAAAATCTACAGGTAGGCACTTCGCAAAAAACTCCTCTGTTTTCTTCCAAAAATTTGGATGTGTCCACGTTGCGCTTTGGGGCGTTTCCTGTCGCGGGCGCTAGGCCTACCCACACAAGTGAGGTATCATTTTTATCGGGAGACTTGGGGAAACGCTGGGTGGAAGGAAATTTGTGGCTCCTCTCAGATTCCAGAACTTTCTGCCACAGAAATGTGAGGAACATGAGTTTTTTTAGCCAAATTTTGAGGTTTGCAAAGGATTCTGGGTAACAGAACCTGGTCCGAGCCCCGCAAGTCACCCCATCTTGGATTCCCCTAGGTCTCTAGTTTTCAGAAATGCACAGGTTTGGTAGGTTTCCCTAGGTGCCGGCTGAGCTAGAGGCCAAAATCTACAGGTAGGCACTTCGCAAAAAACACCTCTGTTTCCTTCCATAAATTTGGATGTGTCCACGTTGCGCTTTGGGGCATTTCCTGTCGCGGGCGCTAGGCCTACCCACAAAAGTGAGGTATCATTTTTATCGGGAGACTTGGGGGAACGCTGGGTGGAAGGAAATTTGTGGCTCCTCTCAGATTCCAGAACTTTCTGCCACAGAAATGTGAGGAACATGTGTTTTTTTAGCCAAATTTTGAGGTTTGCAAAGGATTCTGGGTAACAGAACCTGGTCCGAGCCCCGCAGGTCACCCCATCTTGGATTCCCCTAGGTCTCTAGTTTCCAGAAATGCACAGGTTTGGTAGGTTTCCCTAGGTGCCGGCTGAGCTAGAGGCCAAAATCTACAGGTAGGCACTTCGCAAAAAACACCTCTGTTTTCTTCCAAAAATTTGGATGTGTCCACGTTGCGCTTTGGGGCATTTCCTGTCGCGGGCGCTAGGCCTCCCCACACAATTGAGGTATCATTTTTATCGGGAGACTTGGGGGAACGCTGGGTGGAAGGAAATTTGTGGCTCTTCTCAGATTCCAGAACTTTCTGCAACAGAAATGTGAGGAACATGTGTTTTTTTAGCCAAATTTTGAGGTTTTCAAAGGATTCTGGGTAACAGAACCTGGTCCGAGCCCCGCAAGTCACCCCATCTTGGATTCCCCTAGGTCTCTAGTTTGCAGAAATGCACAGGTTTGGTAGGTTTCCCTAGGTGCCGGCTGCGCTAGAGGCCAAAATCTACAGGTAGGCACTTCGCAAAAAACACCTCTGTTTTCTTCCAAAAATTTGGATGTGTCCACGTTGCGCTTTGGGGCGTTTCCTGTCGCGGGCGCTGGGCCTACCCACACAAGTGAGGTATCATTTTTGTCGGGAGACTTGGGGGAACGCTGGGTGGAAGGAAATTTGTGGCTCCTCTCAGATTCCAGAGCTTTCTGCCACAGAAATGTGAGGAACATGTGTTTTTTTAGCCAAATTTTGAGGTTTGCAAAGGATTCTGGGTAACAGAACCTTGTCCGAGCCCTGCAAGTCACCCCATCTTTGATTCCCCTAGGTCTCTAGTTTTCAGAAATGCACAGGTTTGGTAGGTTTCCCTAGGTGCCGGCTGAGCTAGAGGCCAAAATCTACAGGTAGGCACTTCGAAAAAAACACCTCTGTTTTCTAACAAAAATTTGGTTGTGTCCACGTTGCGCTTTGGGGCGTTTCCTGTCGCGGGCGCTAGGCCTACCCACACAAGTGAGGTATCATTTTTATCGGGAGACTTGGGGGAACGCTGGGTGGAAGGAAATTTGTGGCTCCTCTCAGATTCCAGAACTTTCTGCCACAGAAATGTGAGGAACATGAGTTTTTTTAGCCAAATTTTGAGGTTTGCAAAGGATTCTGGGTAACAGAACCTGGTCCGAGCCCCGCAAGTCACCCCATCTTGGATTCCCCTAGGTCTCTAGTTTTCAGAAATGCACAGGTTTGGTAGGTTTCCCTAGGTGCCGGCTGAGCTAGAGGCCAAAATCTACAGGTAGGCACTTCGCAAAAAACACCTCTGTTTCCTTCCATAAATTTGGATGGGTCCACGTTGCGCTTTGGGGCATTTCCTGTCGCGGGCGCTAGGCCTACCCACAAAAGTGAGGTATCATTTTTATCGGGAGACTTGGGGGAACGCTGGGTGGAAGGAAATTTGTGGCTCCTCTCAGATTCCAGAACTTTCTGCCACAGAAATGTGAGGAACATGTGTTTTTTTAGCCAAATTTTGAGGTTTGCAAAGGATTCTGGGTAACAGAACCTGGTCCGAGCCCCGCAGGTCACCCCATCTTGGATTCCCCTAGGTCTCTAGTTTCCAGAAATGCACAGGTTTGGTAGGTTTCCCTAGGTGCCGGCTGAGCTAGAGGCCAAAATCTACAGGTAGGCACTTCGCAAAAAACACCTCTGTTTTCTTCCAAAAATTTGGATGTGTCCACGTTGCGCTTTGGGGCATTTCCTGTCGCGGGCGCTAGGCCTCCCCACACAATTGAGGTATCATTTTTATCGGGAGACTTGGGGGAACGCTGGGTGGAAGGAAATTTGTGGCTCTTCTCAGATTCCAGAACTTTCTGCAACAGAAATGTGAGGAACATGTGTTTTTTTAGCCAAATTTTGAGGTTTTCAAAGGATTCTGGGTAACAGAACCTGGTCCGAGCCCCGCAAGTCACCCCATCTTGGATTCCCCTAGGTCTCTAGTTTGCAGAAATGCACAGGTTTGGTAGGTTTCCCTAGGTGCCGGCTGAGCTAGAGGCCAAAATCTACAGGTAGGCACTTCGCAAAAAACACCTCTGTTTTCTTCCAAAAATTTGGATGTGTCCACGTTGCGCTTTGGGGCGTTTCCTGTCGCGGGCGCTGGGCCTACCCACACAAGTGAGGTATCATTTTTGTCGGGAGACTTGGGGGAACGCTGGGTGGAAGGAAATTTGTGGCTCCTCTCAGATTCCAGAGCTTTCTGCCACAGAAATGTGAGGAACATGTGTTTTTTTAGCCAAATTTTGAGGTTTGCAAAGGATTCTGGGTAACAGAACCTTGTCCGAGCCCTGCAAGTCACCCCATCTTTGATTCCCCTAGGTCTCTAGTTTTCAGAAATGCACAGGTTTGGTAGGTTTCCCTAGGTGCCGGCTGAGCTAGAGGCCAAAATCTACAGGTAGGCACTTCGAAAAAAACACCTCTGTTTTCTAACAAAAATTTGGTTGTGTCCACGTTGCGCTTTGGGGCGTTTCCTGTCGCGGGCGCTAGGCCTACCCACACAAGTGAGGTATCATTTTTATCGGGAGACTTGGGGGAACGCTGGGTGGAAGGAAATTTGTGGCTCTTCTCAGATTCCAGAACTTTCTGCCACAGAAATGTGAGGAACATGTGTTTTTTTTGCCAAATTTTGAGGTTTGCAAAGGATTCTGGGTAACAGAACCTGGTCCGAGCCCTGCAAGTCACCCCATCTTGGATTCCCCTAGGTCTCTAGTTTGCAGAAATGCACAGGTTTGGTAGGTTTCCCTAGGTGCCGGCTGAGCTAGAGGCCAAAATCTACAGGTAGGCACTTCGCAAAAAACACCTCTGTTTTCTTCCAAAAATTTGGATGTGTCCACGTTGCGCTTTGGAGCGTTTCCTGTCGCGGGCGCTAGGCCTACCCACACAAGTGAGGTATCATTTTTATCGGGAGACTTGGGGGAACGCTGGGTGGAAGGAAATTTGTGGCTCCTCTCAGATTCCAGAACTTTCTGCCACAGAAATGTGAGGAACATGTGTTTTTTTTAGCCAAATTTTGAGGTTTGCAAAGGATTCTGGGTAACAGAACCTGGTCCGAGCCCCGCAAGTCACCCCATCTTGGATTCCCCTAGGTCTCTAGTTTTCAGAAATGCACAGGTTTGGTAGGTTTCCCTAGGTGCCGGCTGAGCTAGAGGCCAAAATCTACAGGTAGGCACTTCGCAAAAAAACCCTCTGTTTTCTTCCAAAAATTTGTATGTGTCCACGTTGCTCTTTGGGGCGTTTCCTGTCGCGGGCGCTAGGCCTACCCACACAAGTGAGGTATCATTTTTATCGGGAGACTTGGGGGAACGCTGGGTGGAAGGAAATTTGTGGCTCCTCTCAGATTCCAGAACTTTCTGCCACAGAAATGTGAGGAACATGTGTTTTTTTAGCCAAATTTTGAGGTTTTCAAAGGATTCTGGGTAACAGAACCTGGTCCGAGCCCCGCATGTCACCCCATCTTGGATTCCCCTAGGTCTCTAGTTTTAAGAAATGCACAGGTTTGGTAGGTTTCCCTAGGTGCCGGCTGAGCTAGAGGCCAAAATCTACAGGTAGGCACTTCGCAAAAAACACCTCTGTTTTCTTCCAAAAATGTGGATGTGTCCACGTTGCGCTTTGGGGCGTTTCCTGTCACGGGCGCTAGGCCTACCCACACAAGTGAGGTATCATTTTTATCGGGAGACTTGGGGGAACGCTGGGTGGAAGGAAATTTGTGGCTCCTCTCAGATTCCAGAGCTTTCTGCCACAGAAATGTGAGGAACATGTGTTTTTTTAGCCAAATTTTGAGGTTTGCAAAGGATTCTGGGTAACAGAACCTGGTCCGAGCCCCGCAAGTCACCCCATCTTGGATTCTCCTAGGTCTCTAGTTTTCAGAAATGCACAGGTTTGGTAGGGTTCCCTAGGTGCCGGCTGAGCTAGAGGCCAAAATCTACAGGTAGACACTTCGCAAAAAACACCTCTGTTTTCTTCCAAAAATTTGGATGTGTCCACGTTGCGCTTTGGGGCGTTTCCTGTCGCGGGCGCTAGGCCTACCCACAAAAGTGAGGTATCATTTTTATCGGGAGACTTGGGGGAACGCTGGGTGGAAGGAAATTTGTGGCTCCTCTCAGATTCCAGAACTTTCTGCCACAGAAATGTGAGGAACATGTGTTTTTTTAGCCAAATTTTGAGGTTTGCAAAGGATTCTGGGTAACAGAACCTGGTCCGAGCCCTGCAAGTCACCCCATCTTGCATTCCCCTAGGTCTCTAGTTTTCAGAAATGCACAGGTTTCGTAGCTTTCCCTAGGTGCCGGCTGAGCTAGAGGCCAAAATCTACAGGTAGGCATTTCGCAAAAAACACCTCTGTTTTCTTCCAAAAATTTGGATGTGTCCACGTTGTGCTTTGGGGCGTTTCCTGTTGCGGGCGCTAGGCCTACCCACACAAGTGAGGTATCATTTTTATCGGGAGACTTGGGGGAACGCTGGGTGGAAGGAAATTTGTGGCTCCTCTCAGATTTCAGAACTTTCTGCCACAGAAATGTGAGGAACATGTGTTTTTTTATCCAAATTTTGAGGTTTGCAAAGGATTCTGGGTAACAGAACCTGGTCCGAGCCCCGCAAGTCACCCCATCTTGGATTCCCCTAGGTCTCTAATTTTCAGAAATGCACAGGTTTGGTAGGTTTCCCTAGGTGCCGGCTGAGCTAGAGGCCAAAATCTACAGGTAGGCACTTCCCAAAAAACACCTCTGTTTTCTTCCAAAAATTTGGATGTGTCCACGTTGCGCTTTGGGGCGTTTCCTGTCGCGGGCGCTAGGCCTACCCACACAAGTGAGGTATCATTTTTGTCGGGAGACTTGGGGGAACGCTGGGTGGAAGGAAATTTGTGGCTCCTCTCAGATTCCAGAGCTTTCTGCCACAGAAATGTGAGGAACATGTGTTTTTTAAGCCAAATTTTGAGGTTTGCAAAGGATTCTGGGTAACAGAACCTTGTCCGAGCCCTGCAAGTCACCCCATCTTTGATTCCCCTAGGTCTCTAGTTTTCAGAAATGCACAGGTTTGGTAGGTTTCCCTAGGTGCCGGCTGAGCTAGAGGCCAAAATCTACAGGTAGGCACTTCGCAAAAAACACCTCTGTTTTCTAACAAAAATTTGGTTGTGTCCACGTTGCGCTTTGGGGCGTTTCCTGTCGCGGGCACTAGGCCTACCCACACAAGTGAGGTATCATTTTTATCGGGAGACTTGGGGGAACGCTGGGTGGAAGGAAATTTGTGGCTCTTCTCAGATTCCAGAACTTTCTGCCACAGAAATGTGAGGAACATGTGTTTTTTTTGCCAAATTTTGAGGTTTGCAAAGGATTCTGGGTAACAGAACCTGGTCCGAGCCCCGCAAGTCACCCCATCTTGGATTCCCCTAGGTCTCTAGTTTTCAGAAATGCACAGGTTTGGTAGGTTTCCCTAGGTGCCGGCTGAGCTAGAGGCCAAAATCTACAGGTAGGCACTTCGCAAAAAACACCTCTGTTTTCTTCCAAAAATTTGGATGTGTCCACGTTGCTCTTTGGAGCGTTTCCTGTCTCGGGCGCTAGGCCTACCCACACAAGTGAGGTATCATTTTTATCGGGAGACTTGGGGGAACGCTGGGTGGAAGGAAATTTGTGGCTCCTCTCAGATTCCAGAACTTTCTGCCACAGAAATGTGAGGAACATGTGTTTTTTTTAGCCAAATTTTGAGGTTTGCAAAGGATTCTGGGTAACAGAACCTGGTCCGAGCCCCGCAAGTCACCCCATCTTGGATTCCCCTAGGTCTCTAGTTTTCAGAAATGCACAGGTTTGGTAGGTTTCCCTAGGTGCCGGCTGAGCTAGAGGCCAAAATCTACAGGTAGGCACTTCGCAAAAAAACCCTCTGTTTTCTTCCAAAAATTTGTATGTGTCCACGTTGCTCTTTGGGGCGTTTCCTGTCGCGGGCGCTAGGCCTACCCACACAAGTGAGGTATCATTTTTATCGGGAGACTTGGGGGAACGCTGGGTGGAAGGAAATTTGTGGCTCCTCTCAGATTCCAGAACTTTCTGCCACAGAAATGTGAGGAACATATGTTTTTTTAGCCAAATTTTGAGGTTTTCAAAGGATTCTGGGTAACAGAACCTGGTCCGAGACCCGCATGTCACCCCATCTTGGATTCCCCTAGGTCTCTAGTTTTAAGAAATGCACAGGTTTGGTAGGTTTCCCTAGGTGCCGGCTGAGCTAGAGGCCAAAATCTACAGGTAGGCACTTCGCAAAAAACACCTCTGTTTTCTTCCAAAAATGTGGATGTGTCCACGTTGCGCTTTGGGGCGTTTCCTGTCACGGGCGCTAGGCCTACCCACACAAGTGAGGTATCATTTTTATCGGGAGACTTGGGGGAACGCTGGGTGGAAGGAAATTTGTGGCTCCTCTCAGATTCCAGAGCTTTCTGCCACAGAAATGTGAGGAACATGTGTTTTTTTAGCCAAATTTTGAGGTTTGCAAAGGATTCTGGGTAACAGAACCTGGTCCGAGCCCCGCATGTCACCCCATCTTGGATTCCCCTAGGTCTCTAGTTTTAAGAAATGCACAGGTTTGGTAGGTTTCCCTAGGTGCCGGCTGAGCTAGAGGCCAAAATCTACAGGTAGGCACTTCGCAAAAAACACCTCTGTTTTCTTCCAAAAATTTGGATGTGTCCACGTTGCGCTTTGGGGCGTTTCCTGTCACGGGCGCTAGGCCTACCCACACAAGTGAGGTATCATTTTTGTCGGGAGACTTGGGGGAACGCTGGGTGGAAGGAAATTTGTGGCTCCTCTCAGATTCCAGAGCTTTCTGCCACAGAAATGTAAAGAACATGTGTTTTTTTAGCCAAATTTTGAGGTTTGCAAAGGATTCTGGGTAACAGAACCTTGTCCGAGCCCTGCAAGTCACCCCATCTTTGATTCCCCTAGGTCTCTAGTTTTCAGAAATGCACAGGTTTGGTAGGTTTCCCTAGGTGCCGGCTGAGCTAGAGGCCAAAATCTACAGGTAGGCACTTCGCAAAAAACACCTCTGTTTTCTAACAAAAATTTGGTTGTGTCCACGTTGCGCTTTGGGGCGTTTCCTGTCGCGGGCACTAGGCCTACCCACACAAGTGAGGTATCATTTTTATCGGGAGACTTGGGGGAACGCTGGGTGGAAGGAAATTTGTGGCTCTTCTCAGATTCCAGAACTTTCTGCCACAGAAATGTGAGGAACATGTGTTTTTTTTGCCAAATTTTGAGGTTTGCAAAGGATTCTGGGTAACAGAACCTGGTCCGAGCCCCGCAAGTCACCCCATCTTGGATTCCCCTAGGTCTCTAGTTTTCAGAAATGCACAGGTTTGGTAGGTTTCCCTAGGTGCCGGCTGAGCTAGAGGCCAAAATCTACAGGTAGGCACTTCGCAAAAAACACCTCTGTTGTCTTCCAAAAATTTGGATGTGTCCACGTTGCGCTTTGGAGCGTTTCCTGTCGCGGGCGCTAGGCCTACCCACACAAGTGAGGTATCATTTTTATCGGGAGACTTGGGGGAACGCTGGGTGGAAGGAAATTTGTGGCTCCTCTCAGATTCCAGAACTTTCTGCCACAGAAATGTGAGGAACATGTGTTTTTTTTAGCCAAATTTTGAGGTTTGCAAAGGATTCTGGGTAACAGAACCTGGTCCGAGCCCCGCAAGTCACCCCATCTTGGATTCCCCTAGGTCTCTAGTTTTCAGAAATGCACAGGTTTGGTAGGTTTCCCTAGGTGCCGGCTGAGCTAGAGGCCAAAATCTACAGGTAGGCACTTCGCAAAAAAACCCTCTGTTTTCTTCCAAAAATTTGTATGTGTCCACGTTGCTCTTTGGGGCGTTTCCTGTCGCGGGCGCTAGGCCTACCCACACAAGTGAGGTATCATTTTTATCGGGAGACTTGGGGGAACGCTGGGTGGAAGGAAATTTGTGGCTCCTCTCAGATTCCAGAACTTTCTGCCACAGAAATGTGAGGAACATATGTTTTTTTAGCCAAATTTTGAGGTTTTCAAAGGATTCTGGGTAACAGAACCTGGTCCGAGCCCCGCATGTCACCCCATCTTGGATTCCCCTAGGTCTCTAGTTTTAAGAAATGCACAGGTTTGGTAGGTTTCCCTAGGTGCCGGCTGAGCTAGAGGCCAAAATCTACAGGTAGGCACTTCGCAAAAAACATCTCTGTTTTCTTCCAAAAATGTGGATGTGTCCACGTTGCGCTTTGGGGCGTTTCCTGTCACGGGCGCTAGGCCTACCCACACAAGTGAGGTATCATTTTTATCGGGAGACTTGGGGGAACGCTGGGTGGAAGGAAATTTGTGGCTCCTCTCAGATTCCAGAGCTTTCTGCCACAGAAATGTGAGGAACATGTGTTTTTTTAGCCAAATTTTGAGGTTTGCAAAGGATTCTGGGTAACAGAACCTGGTCCGAGCCCCGCAAGTCACCCCATCTTGGATTCTCCTAGGTCTCTAGTTTTCAGAAATGCACAGGTATGGTAGGTTTCCCTAGGTGCCGGCTGAGCTAGAGGCCAAAATCTACAGGTAGGCACTTCGCAAAAAACACCTCTGTTTTCTTCCAAAAATTTGGATGTGTCCACGTTGCGCTTTGGGGCGTTTCCTGTCGCGGGCGCTAGGCCTACCCACAAAAGTGAGGTATCATTTTTATCGGGAGACTTGGGGGAACGCTGGGTGGAATGAAATTTGTGGCTCCTCTCAGATTCCAGAACTTTCTGCCACAGAAATGTGAGGAACATGTGTTTTTTTAGCCAAATTTTGAGGTTTGCAAAGGATTCTGGGTAACAGAACCTGGTCCGAGCCCTGCAAGTCACCCTATCTTGCATTCCCCTAGGTCTCTAGTTTTCAGAAATGCACAGGTTTCGTAGCTTTCCCTAGGTGCCGGCTGAGCTGGAGGCCAAAATCTACAGGTAGGCACTTCGCAAAAAACACCTCTGTTTTCTTCCAAAAATTTGGATGTGTCCACGTTGTGCTTTGGGGCGTTTCCTGTTGCGGGCGCTAGGCCTACCCACACAAGTGAGGTATCATTTTTATCGGGAGACTTGGGGGAACGCTGGGTGGAAGGAAATTTGTGGCTCCTCTCAGATTCCAGAACTTTCTGCCACAGAAATGTGAGGAACATATGTTTTTTTAGCCAAATTTTGAGGTTTTCAAAGGATTCTGGGTAACAGAACCTGGTCCGAGACCCGCATGTCACCCCATCTTGGATTCCCCTAGGTCTCTAGTTTTAAGAAATGCACAGGTTTGGTAGGTTTCCCTAGGTGCCGGCTGAGCTAGAGGCCAAAATCTACAGGTAGGCACTTCGCAAAAAACACCTCTGTTTTCTTCCAAAAATGTGGATGTGTCCACGTTGCGCTTTGGGGCGTTTCCTGTCACGGGCGCTAGGCCTACCCACACAAGTGAGGTATCATTTTTATCGGGAGACTTGGGGGAACGCTGGGTGGAAGGAAATTTGTGGCTCCTCTCAGATTCCAGAGCTTTCTGCCACAGAAATGTGAGGAACATGTGTTTTTTTAGCCAAATTTTGAGGTTTGCAAAGGATTCTGGGTAACAGAACCTGGTCCGAGCCCCGCATGTCACCCCATCTTGGATTCCCCTAGGTCTCTAGTTTTAAGAAATGCACAGGTTTGGTAGGTTTCCCTAGGTGCCGGCTGAGCTAGAGGCCAAAATCTACAGGTAGGCACTTCGCAAAAAACACCTCTGTTTTCTTCCAAAAATTTGGATGTGTCCACGTTGCGCTTTGGGGCGTTTCCTGTCACGGGCGCTAGGCCTACCCACACAAGTGAGGTATCATTTTTGTCGGGAGACTTGGGGGAACGCTGGGTGGAAGGAAATTTGTGGCTCCTCTCAGATTCCAGAGCTTTCTGCCACAGAAATGTAAAGAACATGTGTTTTTTTAGCCAAATTTTGAGGTTTGCAAAGGATTCTGGGTAACAGAACCTTGTCCGAGCCCTGCAAGTCACCCCATCTTTGATTCCCCTAGGTCTCTAGTTTTCAGAAATGCACAGGTTTGGTAGGTTTCCCTAGGTGCCGGCTGAGCTAGAGGCCAAAATCTACAGGTAGGCACTTCGCAAAAAACACCTCTGTTTTCTAACAAAAATTTGGTTGTGTCCACGTTGCGCTTTGGGGCGTTTCCTGTCGCGGGCACTAGGCCTACCCACACAAGTGAGGTATCATTTTTATCGGGAGACTTGGGGGAACGCTGGGTGGAAGGAAATTTGTGGCTCTTCTCAGATTCCAGAACTTTCTGCCACAGAAATGTGAGGAACATGTGTTTTTTTTGCCAAATTTTGAGGTTTGCAAAGGATTCTGGGTAACAGAACCTGGTCCGAGCCCCGCAAGTCACCCCATCTTGGATTCCCCTAGGTCTCTAGTTTTCAGAAATGCACAGGTTTGGTAGGTTTCCCTAGGTGCCGGCTGAGCTAGAGGCCAAAATCTACAGGTAGGCACTTCGCAAAAAACACCTCTGTTGTCTTCCAAAAATTTGGATGTGTCCACGTTGCGCTTTGGAGCGTTTCCTGTCGCGGGCGCTAGGCCTACCCACACAAGTGAGGTATCATTTTTATCGGGAGACTTGGGGGAACGCTGGGTGGAAGGAAATTTGTGGCTCCTCTCAGATTCCAGAACTTTCTGCCACAGAAATGTGAGGAACATGTGTTTTTTTTAGCCAAATTTTGAGGTTTGCAAAGGATTCTGGGTAACAGAACCTGGTCCGAGCCCCGCAAGTCACCCCATCTTGGATTCCCCTAGGTCTCTAGTTTTCAGAAATGCACAGGTTTGGTAGGTTTCCCTAGGTGCCGGCTGAGCTAGAGGCCAAAATCTACAGGTAGGCACTTCGCAAAAAAACCCTCTGTTTTCTTCCAAAAATTTGTATGTGTCCACGTTGCTCTTTGGGGCGTTTCCTGTCGCGGGCGCTAGGCCTACCCACACAAGTGAGGTATCATTTTTATCGGGAGACTTGGGGGAACGCTGGGTGGAAGGAAATTTGTGGCTCCTCTCAGATTCCAGAACTTTCTGCCACAGAAATGTGAGGAACATATGTTTTTTTAGCCAAATTTTGAGGTTTTCAAAGGATTCTGGGTAACAGAACCTGGTCCGAGCCCCGCATGTCACCCCATCTTGGATTCCCCTAGGTCTCTAGTTTTAAGAAATGCACAGGTTTGGTAGGTTTCCCTAGGTGCCGGCTGAGCTAGAGGCCAAAATCTACAGGTAGGCACTTCGCAAAAAACATCTCTGTTTTCTTCCAAAAATGTGGATGTGTCCACGTTGCGCTTTGGGGCGTTTCCTGTCACGGGCGCTAGGCCTACCCACACAAGTGAGGTATCATTTTTATCGGGAGACTTGGGGGAACGCTGGGTGGAAGGAAATTTGTGGCTCCTCTCAGATTCCAGAGCTTTCTGCCACAGAAATGTGAGGAACATGTGTTTTTTTAGCCAAATTTTGAGGTTTGCAAAGGATTCTGGGTAACAGAACCTGGTCCGAGCCCCGCAAGTCACCCCATCTTGGATTCTCCTAGGTCTCTAGTTTTCAGAAATGCACAGGTATGGTAGGTTTCCCTAGGTGCCGGCTGAGCTAGAGGCCAAAATCTACAGGTAGGCACTTCGCAAAAAACACCTCTGTTTTCTTCCAAAAATTTGGATGTGTCCACGTTGCGCTTTGGGGCGTTTCCTGTCGCGGGCGCTAGGCCTACCCACAAAAGTGAGGTATCATTTTTATCGGGAGACTTGGGGGAACGCTGGGTGGAAGGAAATTTGTGGCTCCTCTCAGATTCCAGAACTTTCTGCCACAGAAATGTGAGGAACATGTGTTTTTTTAGCCAAATTTTGAGGTTTGCAAAGGATTCTGGGTAACAGAACCTGGTCCGAGCCCTGCAAGTCACCCTATCTTGCATTCCCCTAGGTCTCTAGTTTTCAGAAATGCACAGGTTTCGTAGCTTTCCCTAGGTGCCGGCTGAGCTGGAGGCCAAAATCTACAGGTAGGCACTTCGCAAAAAACACCTCTGTTTTCTTCCAAAAATTTGGATGTGTCCACGTTGTGCTTTGGGGCGTTTCCTGTTGCGGGCGCTAGGCCTACCCACACAAGTGAGGTATCATTTTTATCGGGAGACTTGGGGGAACGCTGGGTGGAAGGAAATTTGTGGCTCCTCTCAGATTCCAGAACTTTCTGCCACAGAAATGTGAGGAACATGTGTTTTTTTATCCAAATTTTGAGGTTTGCAAAGGATTCTGGGTAACAGAACCTGGTCCGAGCCCCGCAAGTCACCCCATCTTGGATTCCCCTAGGTCTCTAATTTTCAGAAATGCACAGGTTTGGTAGGTTTCCCTAGGTGCCGGCTGAGCTAGAGGCCAAAATCTACAGGTAGGCACTTCGCAAAAAACACCTCTGTTTTCTTCCAAAAATGTGAAGTGTCCACGTTGCGCTTTGGGGCGTTTCCTGTCGCGGGCGCTAGGCCTACCCACACAAGTGAGGTATCAATTTTATCGGGAGACTTAGGGGAACGCTGGGTGGAAGGAAATTTGTGGCTCCTCTTAGATTCCAGAACTTTCTGCCACAGAAATGTGAGGAACATGTGTTTTTTTAGCCAAATTTTGTGGTTTGCAAAGGGTTCTTGGTAACAGAACCTGGTCCGAGCCACGCAAGTCACCCCTCCTTGGATTCCCCTAGGTCTCTAGTTTTCAGAAATGCACAGGTTTGGTAGCTTTCCCTAGGTGCCGGCTGAGCTAGAGGCCAAAATCTACAGGTAGGCACTTCGCAAAAAACACCTGTTTTCTTCCAAAAATTTGGATGTGTCCACGTTGCGGTTTGGGGCGTTTCCTGTCGCGAGCGCGAGGCCTACCCGCACAAGTAGAGTATCATTTTTATCGGGAGACTTGGGGGAACGCTGGGTGGAAGGAAATTTGTGGCTCTTCTCAGATTCCAGAACTTTCTGCCACAGAAATGTGAGGAACATGTGTTTTTTTTAGCCAAATTTTGAGGTTTTCAAAGGATTCTGGGTAACAGAACCTGGTCCGAGCCCCGCAAGTCACCCCATCTTGGATTCCCCTAGGTCTCTAGTTTGCAGAAATGCACAGGTTTGGTAGGTTTCCCTAGGTGCCGGCTGAGCTAGAGGCCAAAATCTACAGGTAGGCACTTCGCAAAAAACACCTCTGTTTTCTTCCAAAAATTTGGATGTGTCCACGTTGCGCTTTGGGGCGTTTCCTGTCGCGGGCGCTAGGCCTACCCACACAAGTGAGGTATCATTTTTATCGGGAGACTTGGGGGAACGCTGGGTGGAAGGAAATGTGTGGCTCCTCTCAGATTCCAGAGCTTTCTGCCACAGAAATGTGAGGAACATGTGTTTTTTTAGCCAAATTTTGAGGTTTGCAAAGGATTCTGGGTAACAGAACCTTGACCGAGCCCTGCAAGTCACCCCATCTTGGATTCCCCTAGGTCTCTAGTTTGCAGAAATGCACAGGTTTGGTAGGTTTCCCTAGGTGCCGGCTGAGCTAGAGGCCAAAATCTACAGGTAGGCACTTCGCAAAAAACACCTCTGTTTTCTTCCAAAAATGTGGATGTGTCCACGTTGCGCTTTGGGGCGTTTCCTGTCGCGGGCGCTAGGCCTACCCATACAAGTGAGGTATCATTTTTATCGGGAGACTTGGGGGAACGCTGGGTGGAAGGAAATTTGTGGCTCTTCTCTGATTCCAGAACTTTCTGCCACAGAAATGTGAGGAACATGTGTTTTTTTTGCCAAATTTTGAGGTTTGCAAAGGATTCTGGGTAACAGAACCTGGTCCGAGCCCCGCAAGTCACCCCTTCTTGGATTCCCCTAGGTCTCTAGTTTTCAGAAATGCACAGGTTTGGTAGGTTTCCCTAGGTGCCGGCTGAGCTAGAGGCCAAAATCTACAGGTAGGCCCTTCGCAAAAAACCCCTCTGTTTTCTTCCAAAAATTTGTATGTGTCCACGTTGCTCTTTGGGGCGTTTCCTGTCGCGGGCGCTAGGCCTACCCACACAAGTGAGGTATCATTTTTATCGGGAGACTTGGGGGAACGCTGGGTGGAAGGAAATTTGTGGCTCCTCTCAGATTCCAGAACTTTCTGCCACAGAAATGTGAGGAACATGTGTTTTTTTAGCCAAATTTTGAGGTTTTCAAAGGATTCTGGGTAACAGAACCTGGTCCGAGCCCCGCATGTCACCCCATCTTGGATTCCCCTAGGTCTCTAGTTTTCAGAAATGCACAGGTTTGGTAGGTTTCCCTAGGTGCCGGCTGAGCTAGAGGCCAAAATCTACAGGTAGGCACTTCGCAAAAAACACCTCTGTTTTCTTCCAAAAATTTGGATGTGTCCACGTTGCGCTTTGGGGCGTTTCCTGTCACGGGCGCTAGGCCTACCCACACAAGTGAGGTAACATTTTTATCGGGAGACTTGGGGGAACGCTGGGTGGAAGGAAATTTGTGGCTCCTCTCAGATTCCAGAGCTTTCTGCCACAGAAATGTGAGGAATATGTGTTTTTTTAGCCAAATTTTGAGGTTTGCAAAGGATTCTGGGTAACAGAACCTGGTCCGAGCCCCGCAAGTCTCCCCATCTTGGATTCCCCTAGGTCCCTAGTTTTCCGAAATGCACAGGTTTGGTAGGTTTCCCTAGGTGCCGGCTGAGCTAGAGGCCAAAATCTACAGGTAGGCACTTCGCAAAAAACACCTCTGTTTTCTTCAAAAAATTTGGATGTGTCCACGTTGCGTTTTGGGGCGTTTCCTGTCGCGGGCGCTAGGCCTACCCACACAAGTGAGGAATCATTTTTATCGGGAGACTTGGGGGAACGCTGGGTGGAAGGAAATTTGTGGCTCCTCTCAGATTCCAGAACTTTCTGCCACAGAAATGTGAGGAACATGTGATTTTTTAGCCAAATTTTTGAGGTTTGCAAAGGATTCTGGGTAACAGAACTTGGTCCGAGCCCTGCAAGTCACCCCATCTTGGATTCCCCTAGGTCTCTAGTTTTCAGAAATGCACAGGTTTGGTAGCTTTCCCTAGGTGCCGGCTGAGCTAGAGGCCAAAATCTACAGGTAGGCACTTCGCAAAAAACACCTCTGTTTTCTTCCAAAAATTTGGATGTGTCCACGTTGCGCTTTGGGGCGTTTCCTGTCGCGGGCGCTAGGCCTACCCACACAAGTGAGGTATCATTTTTATCGGGAGGCTTGGGGGAACGCTGGGTGGAAGGAAATTTGTGGCTCCTCTCAGATTCCAGAACTTTCTGCCACAGAAATGTGAGGAACATGTGTTTTTTTAACCAAATTTTGAGGTTTTCAAAGGATTCTGGGTAACAGAACCTTGTCCGAGCCCTGCAAGTCACCCCATCTTTGATTCCCCTAGGTCTCTAGTTTTCAGAAATGCACAGGTTTGGTAGGTTTCCCTAGGTGCCGGCTGAGCTAGAGGCCAAAATCTACAGGTAGGCACTTCGAAAAAAACACCTCTGTTTTCTAACAAAAATTTGGTTGTGTCCACGTTGCGCTTTGGGGCGTTTCCTGTCGCGGGCACTAGGCCTACCCACACAAGTGAGGTATCATTTTTATCGGGAGACTTGGGGGAACGCTGGGTGGAAGGAAATTTGTGGCTCTTCTCAGATTCCAGAACTTTCTGCCACAGAAATGTGAGGAACATGTGTTTTTTTAGCCAAATTTTGAGGTTTGCAAAGGATTCTGGGTAACAGAACCTGGTCCGAGCCCCGCAAGTCTCCCCATCTTGGATTCCCCTAGGTCTCTAGTTTTCAGAAATGCACAGGTTTGGTAGGTTTCCCTAGGTGCCGGCTGAGCTAGAGGCCAAAATCTACAGGTAGGCACTTCGCAAAAAACACCTCTGTTTTCTTCCAAAAATTTGGATGTGTCCACCTTGCGCTTTGGAGCGTTTCCTGTCGCGGGCGCTAGGCCTACCCACACAAGTGAGGTTTCATTTTTATCGGGAGACTTGGGGGAACGCTGGGTGGAAGGAAATTTGTGGCTCCTCTCAGATTCCAGAACTTTCTGCCACAGAAATGTGAGGAACATGTGTTTTTTTTAGCCAAATTTTGAGGTTTGCAAAGGATTCTGGGTAACAGAACCTGGTCCGAGCCCCGCAAGTCACCCCATCTTGGATTCCCCTAGGTCTCTAGTTTTCAGAAATGCACAGGTTTGGTAGGTTTCCCTAGGTGCCGGCTGAGCTAGAGGCCAAAATCTACAGGTAGGCACTTCGCATAAAAACCCTCTGTTTTCTTCCAAAAATTTGTATGTGTCCACGTTGCTCTTTGGGGCGTTTCCTGTCGCGGGCGCTAGGCCTACCCACACAAGTGAGGTATCATTTTTATCGGGAGACTTGGGGGAACGCTGGGTGGAAGGAAATTTGTGGCTCCTCTCAGATTCCAGAACTTTCTGCCACAGAAATGTGAGGAACATTTGTTTTTTTAGCCAAATTTTGAGGTTTTCAAAGGATTCTGGGTAACAGAACCTGGTCCGAGCCCCGCATGTCACCCCATCTTGGATTCCCCTAGGTCTCTAGTTTTAAGAAATGCACAGGTTTGGTAGGTTTCCCTAGGTGCCGGCTGAGCTAGAGGCCAAAATCTACAGGTAGGCACTTCGCAAAAAACACCTCTGTTTTCTTCCAAAAATGTGGATGTGTCCACGTTGCGCTTTGGGGCGTTTCCTGTCACGGGCGCTAGGCCTACCCACACAAGTGAGGTATCATTTTTATCGGGAGACTTGGGGGAACGCTGGGTGGAAGGAAATTTGTGGCTCCTCTCAGATTCCAGAGCTTTCTGCCACAGAAATGTGAGGAACATGTGTTTTTTTAGCCAAATTTTGAGGTTTGCAAAGGATTCTGGGTAACTGAACCTGGTCCGAGCCCCGCAAGTCACCCCATCTTGGATTCTCCTAGGTCTCTAGTTTTCAGAAATGCACAGGTATGGTAGGTTTCCCTAGGTGCCGGCTGAGCTAGAGGCCAAAATCTACAGGTAGGCACTTCGCAAAAAACACCTCTGTTTTCTTCCAAAAATTTGGATGTGTCCACGTTGCGCTTTGGGGCGTTTCCTGTCGCGGGCGCTAGGCCTACCCACAAAAGTGAGGTATCATTTTTATCGGGAGACTTGGGGGAACGCTGGGTGGAAGGAAATTTGTGGCTCCTCTCAGATTCCAGAACTTTCTGCCACAGAAATGTGAGGAACATGTGTTTTTTTAGCCAAATTTTGAGGTTTGCAAAGGATTCTGGGTAACAGAACCTGGTCCGAGCCCTGCAAGTCACCCCATCTTGCATTCCCCTAGGTCTCTAGTTTTCAGAAATGCACAGGTTTCGTAGCTTTCCCTAGGTGCCGGCTGAGCTGGAGGCCAAAATCTACAGGTAGGCACTTCGCAAAAAACACCTCTGTTTTCTTCCAAAAATTTGGATGTGTCCACGTTGTGCTTTGGGGCGTTTCCTGTTGCGGGCGCTAGGCCTACCCACACAAGTGAGGTATCATTTTTATCGGGAGACTTGGGGGAACGCTGGGTGGAAGGAAATTTGTGGCTCCTCTCAGATTCCAGAACTTTCTGCCACAGAAATGTGAGGAACATGTGTTTTTTAATCCAAATTTTGAGGTTTGCAAAGGATTCTGGGTAACAGAACCTGGTCCGAGCCCCGCAAGTCACCCCATCTTGGATTCCCCTAGGTCTCTAATTTTCAGAAATGCACAGGTTTGGTAGGTTTCCCTAGGTGCCGGCTGAGCTAGAGGCCAAAATCTACAGGTAGGCACTTCGCAAAAAACACCTCTGTTTTCTTCCAAAAATGTGGATGTGTCCACGTTGCGCTTTGGGGCGTTTCCTGTCGCGGGCGCTAGGCCTACCCACACAAGTGAGGTATCAATTTTATCGGGAGACTTAGGGGAACGCTGGGTGGAAGGAAATTTGTGGCTCCTCTTAGATTCCAGAACTTTCTGCCACAGAAATGTGAGGAACATGTGTTTTTTTAGCCAAATTTTGAGGTTTGCAAAGGGTTTTTGGTAACAGAACCTGGTCCGAGCCACGCAAGTCTCCCCTCCTTGGATTCCCCTAGGTCTCTAGTTTTCAGAAATGCACAGGTTTGGTAGCTTTCCCTAGGTGCCGGCTGAGCTAGAGGCCAAAATCTACAGGTAGGCACTTCGCAAAAAACACCTGTTTTCTTCCAAAAATTTGGATGTGTCCACGTTGCGGTTTGGGGCGTTTCCTGTCGCGGGCGCTAGGCCTACCCACACAAGTGAGGTATCATTTTTATCGGGAGACTTGGGGGAACGCTGGGTGGAAGGAAATTTGTGGCTCTTCTCAGATTCCAGAACTTTCTGCCACAGAAATGTGAGGAACATGTGTTTTTTTAGCCAAATTTTGAGGTTTTCAAAGGATTCTGGGTAACAGAACCTGGTCCGAGCCCCGCAAGTCACCCCATCTTGGATTCCCCTAGGTCTCTAGTTTGCAGAAATGCACAGGTTTGGTAGGTTTCCCTAGGTGCCGGCTGAGCTAGAGGCCAAAATCTACAGGTAGGAACTTCGCAAAAAACACCTCTGTTTTCTTCCAAAAATTTGGATGTGTCCACGTTGCGCTTTGGGGCGTTTCCTGTCGCGGGCGCTAGGCCTACCCACACAAGTGAGGTATCATTTTTATCGGGAGACTTGGGGGAACGCTGGGTGGAAGGAAATGTGTGGCTCCTCTCAGATTCCAGAGCTTTCTGCCACAGAAATGTGAGGAACATGTGTTTTTTTAGCCAAATTTTGAGGTTTGCAAAGGATTCTGGGTAACAGAACCTTGTCCGAGCCCTGCAAGTCACCCCATCTTGGATTCCCCTAGGTCTCTAGTTTGCAGAAATGCACAGGTTTGGTAGGTTTCCCTAGGTGCCGGCTGAGCTAGAGGCCAAAATCTACAGGTAGGCACTTCGCAAAAAACACCTCTGTTTTCTTCCAAAAATGTGGATGTGTCCACGTTGCGCTTTGGGGCGTTTCCTGTCGCGGGCGCTAGGCCTACCCATACAAGTGAGGTATCATTTTTATCGGGAGACTTGGGGGAACGCTGGGTGGAAGGAAATTTGTGGCTCTTCTCTGATTCCAGAACTTTCTGCCACAGAAATGTGAGGAACATGTGTTTTTTTTGCCAAATTTTGAGGTTTGCAAAGGATTCTGGGTAACAGAACCTGGTCCGAGCCCCGCAAGTCACCCCTTCTTGGATTCCCCTAGGTCTCTAGTTTTCAGAAATGCACAGGTTTGGTAGGTTTCCCTAGGTGCCGGCTGAGCTAGAGGCCAAAATCTACAGGTAGGCCCTTCGCAAAAAACCCCTCTGTTTTCTTCCAAAAATTTGTATGAGTCCACGTTGCTCTTTGGGGCGTTTCCTGTCGCGGGCGCTAGGCCTACCCACACAAGTGAGGTATCATTTTTATCGGGAGACTTGGGGGAACGCTGGGTGGAAGGAAATTTGTGGCTCCTCTCAGATTCCAGAACTTTCTGCCACAGAAATGTGAGGAACATGTGTTTTTTTAGCCAAATTTTGAGGTTTTCAAAGGATTCTGGGTAACAGAACCTGGTCCGAGCCCCGCAAGTCTCCCCATCTTGGATTCCCCTAGGTCCCTAGTTTTCCGAAATGCACAGGTTTGGTAGGTTTCCCTAGGTGCCGGCTGAGCTAGAGGCCAAAATCTACAGGTAGGCACTTCGCAAAAAACACCTCTGTTTTCTTCCAAAAATTTTAATGTGTCCACGTTGCGCTTTGGGGCGTTTCCTGTCGCGGGCGCTAGGCCTACCCACACAAGTGAGGTATCATTTTTATCGGGAGACTTGGGGGAACGCTGGGTGGAAGGAAATTTGTGGCTCCTCTCAGATTCCAGAACTTTCTGCACAGAAATGTGAGGAACATGTGTTTTTTTAGCCAAATTTTGAGGTTTGCAAAGGATTCTGGGTAACAGAACCTGGTCCGAGCCCTGCAAGTCACCCCATCTTGGATTCCCCTAGGTCTCTAGTTTTCAGAAATGCACAGGTTTGGTAGCTTTCCCTAGGTGCCGGCTGAGCTAGAGGCCAAAATCTACAGGTAAGCACTTCGCAAAAAACATCTCTGTTTTCTTCCAAAAATTTGTATGTGTCCACGTTGCTCTTTGGGGCGTTTCCTGTTGCGGGCGCTAGGCCTACCCACACAAGTGAGGTATCATTTTTATCGGGAGACTTGGGGGAACGCTGGGTGGAAGGAAATTTGTGGCTCCTCTCAGATTCCAGAACTTTCTGCCACAGAAATGTGAGGAACATGTGTTTTTTTAGCCAAATTTTGAGGTTTTCAAAGGATTCTGGGTAACAGAACCTGGTCCGAGCCCCGCATGTCACCCCATCTTGGATTCCCCTAGGTCTCTAGTTTTCAGAAATGCACAGGTTTGGTAGGTTTCCCTAGGTGCCGGCTGAGCTAGAGGCCAAAATCTACAGGTAGGCACTTCGCAAAAAACACCTCTGTTTTCTTCCAAAAATTTGGATGTGTCCACGCTGCGCTTTGGGGCGTTTCCTGTCACGGGCGCTAGGCCTACCCACACAAGTGAGGTAACATTTTTATCGGGAGACTTGGGGGAACGCTGGGTGGAAGGAAATTTGTGGCTCCTCTCAGATTCCAGAGCTTTCTGCCACAGAAATGTGAGCAACATGTGTTTTTTTTAGCCAAATTTTGAGGTTTGCAAAGGATTCTGGGTAACAGAACCTGGTCCGAGCCCCGCAAGTCTCCCCATCTTGGATTCCCCTAGGTCCCTAGTTTTCCGAAATGCACAGGTTTGGTAGGTTTCCCTAGGTGCCGGCTGAGCTAGAGGCCAAAATCTACAGGTAGGCACTTCGCAAAAAACACCTCTGTTTTCTTCCAAAAATTTGGATGTGTCCACGTTGCGTTTTGGGGCGTTTCCTGTCGCGGGCGCTAGGCCTACCCACACAAGTGAGGTATCATTTTTATCGGGAGACTTGGGGGAACGCTGGGTGGAAGGAAATTTGTGGCTCCTCTCAGATTCCAGAACTTTCTGCCACAGAAATGAGAGGAACATGTGATTTTTTAGCCAAATTTTGAGGTTTGCAAAGGATTCTGGGTAACAGAACTTGGTCCGAGCCCTGCAAGTCACCCCATCTTGGATTCCCCTAGGTCTCTAGTTTTCAGAAATGCACAGGTTTGGTAGCTTTCCCTAGGTGCCGGCTGAGCTAGAGGCCAAAATCTACAGGTAGGCACTTCGCAAAAAACACCTCTGTTTTCTTCCAAAAATTTGGATGTGTCCACGTTGCGCTTTGGGGCGTCTCCTGTCGCGGGCGCTAGGCCTACCCACACAAGTGAGGTATCATTTTTATCGGGAGGCTTGGGGGAACGCTGGGTGGAAGGAAATTTGTGGCTCCTCTCAGATTCCAGAACTTTCTGCCACAGAAATGTGAGGAACATGTGTTTTTTTAGCCAAATTTTGAGGTTTTCAAAGGATTCTGGGTAACAGAACCTGGTCCGAGAACCGCAAGTCACCCCATCTTGGATTCCCCTAGGTCTCTAGTTTTCAGAAAATCACAGGTTTGGTAGATTTCCCTAGGTGCCGGCTGAGCTAGAGGCCAAAATCTACAGGTAGGAACTTCGCAAAAAACACCTCTGTTTTCTTCCAAAAATTTGGATGTGTCCACGTTGCTCTTTGGGGCGTTTCCTGTCGCGGGCGCTAGGCCTACCCACACAAGTGAGGTATCATTTTTATCGGGAGACTTGGGGGAAAGCTGGGTGGAAGGAAATTTGTGGCTCCTCTCAGATTCCAGAACTTTCTGCCACAGAAATGTGAGGAACATGTGTTTTTTTAACCAAATGTTGAGGTTTTCAAAAGATTCTGGGTAACAGAACCTGGTCCGAGCCCCGCAAGTCACCCATCTTGGATTCCCCTAGGTCTCTAGTTTTCAGAAATGCACAGGTTTGGTAGGTTTCCCTAGGTGCCGGCTGAGCTAGAGGCCAAAATCTACAGGTAGGCACTTCGCAAAAAACACCTATGTTTTCTTCCAAAAATTTGGATGTGTCCACGTTGCGCTTTGGGGCGTTTCCTGTCGCGGGCGCTAGGCCTACCCACACAAGTGAGGTATCATTTTTATCGGGAGACTTGGGGGAACGCTGGGTGGAAGGAAATTTGTGGCTCCTCTCAGATTCCAGAACTTTCTGCCACAGAAATGTGAGGAACATGTGTTTTTTTAGCCAAATTTTGAGGTTTGCAAAGGATTCTGGGTAACAGAACCTGGTCCGAGCCCTGCAAGTCACCCCATCTTGGATTCCCCTAGGTCTCTAGTTTTCAGAAATGCACAGGTTTGGTAGGTTTCCCTAGGTGCCGGCTGAGCTAGAGGCCAAAATCTACAGGTAGGCACTTCGCAAAAAACACCTCTGTTTTCTTCCAAAAATTTGGATGTGTCCACGTTGCGCTTTGGGCGTTTCCTGTCGCGGGCGCTAGGCCTACCCACACAAGTGAGGTACCATTTTTATCGGGAGACTTGGGGGAACGCTGGGAGGAACGAAATTTGTGTCTCCTCTCAGATTCCAGAACTTTCTGCCACAGAAATGTGAGGAACATGTGTTTTTTTAGCCAAATTTTGAGGTTTGCAAAGGATTCTGGGTAACAGAACCTGGTCCGAGCCCCGCAAGTCACCCCATCTTGGATTCCCCTAGGTCTCTAGTTTTCAGAAATGCACAGGTTTGGTAGGTTTCCCTAGGTGCCGGCTGAGCTAGAGGCCAAAATCTACAGGTAGGCACTTCGCAAAAAACACCTCTGTTTTCTTCCAAAAATTTGGATGTGTCCACGTTGCGCTTTGGGGCGTTTCCTGTCGCGGGCGCTAGGCCTACCCACACAAGTGAGGCATCATTTTTATCGGGAGACTAGGGGGAACGCTGGGTGGAAGGAAATTTGTGGCTCCTCTCAGATTCCAGAACTTTCTGCCACAGAAATGTGAGGAACATGTGTTTTTTTAGCCAAATTTTGAGGTTTTCAAAGGATTCTGGGTAACAGAACCTGGTCCGAGCCCCGCAAGTCACACCATCTTGGATTCCCCTAGGTCTCTAGTTTTCAGAAATGCACAGGTTTGGTAGGTTTCCCTAGGTGCCGGCTGAGCTAGAGGCCAAAATCTACAGGTAGGAACTTCGCAAAAAACACCTCTGTTTTCTTCCAAAAATTTGGATGTGTCCACGTTGCGCTTTGGGGCGTTTCCTGTCGTGGGCGCTAGGCCTACCCACACAAGTGAGGTATCATTTTTATCGGGAGACTTGGGGGAACGCTGGGTAGAAGGAAATTTGTGGCTCCTCTCAGATTCCAGAACTTTCTGCCACAGAAATGTGAGGAACATGTGTTTTTTTAGCCAAATTTTGAGGTTTTCAAAGGATTCTGGGTAACAGAACCTGGTCCGAGCCCCGCAAGTCACCCCATCTTGGATTCCCCTAGGTCTCTAGTTTTCAGAAATGCACAGGTTTGGTAGGTTTCCCTAGGTGCCGGCTGAGCTAGAGGCCAAAATCTACAGGTAGGAACTTCGCAAAAAACACCTCTGTTTTCTTTCAAAAATGTGGATGTGTCCACGTTGCGCTTTGGGGCGTTTCCTGTCGCGGGCGCTAGGCCTACCCACACAAGTGAGGTATCATTTTTATCGGGAGACTTGGGGGAACGCTGGGTGGAAGGAAATTTGTGGCTCCTCTCAGATTCCAGAACTTTCTGCCACAGAAATGTGAGGAACATGTGTTTTTTTAGCCAAATTGTGAGGTTTTCAAAGGATTCTGGGTAACAGAACCTGGTCCGAGCCCCGCATGTCACCCCATCTTGGATTCCCCTAGGTCTCTAGTTTTCAGAAATGCACAGGTTTGGTAGGTTTCCCTAGGTGCCGGCTGAGCTAGAGGCCAAAATCTACAGGTAGGCACTTCGCAAAAAACACCTCTGTTTTCTTCCAAAAATTTGGATGTGTCCACGTTGCGCTTTGGGGCGTTTCCTGTCACGGGCGCTAGGCCTACCCACACAAGTGAGGTATCATTTTTATCGGGAGACTTGGGGGAACGCTGGGTGGAAGGAAATTTGTGGCTCCTCTCAGATTCCAGAACTTTCTGCCACAGAAATGTGAGGAACATGTGTTTTTTTAGCCAAATTTTGAGGTTTTCAAAGGATTCTGGGTAACAGAACCTGGTCCGAGCCCCGCAAGTCACCCCATCTTGGATTCCCCTAGGTCTCTAGTTTTCAGAAATGCACAGGTTTGGTAGGTTTCCCTAGGTGCCGGCTGAGCTAGAGGCCAAAATCTACAGGTAGGAACTTCGCAAAAAACACCTCTGTTTTCTTCCAAAAATTTGGATGTGTCCACGTTGCGCTTTGGGGCGTTTCCTGTCGCGGGCGCTAGGCCTACCCACACAAGTGAGGTATCATTTTTATCGGGAGACTTGGGGGAACGCTGGGTGGAAGGAAATTTGTGGCTCCTCTCAGATTCCAGAGCTTTCTGCCACAGAAATGTGAGGAACATGTGTTTTTTTAGCCAAATTTTGAGGTTTGCAAAGGATTCTGGGTAACAGAACCTGGTCCGAGCCCCGCAAGTCACCCCATCTTGGATTCCCCTAGGTCCCTAGTTTTCCAAAATGCACAGGTTTGGTAGGTTTCCCTAGGTGCCGGCTGAGCTAGAGGCCAAAATCTACAGGTAGGCACTTCGCAAAAAACACCTCTGTTTTCTTCCAAAAATGTGCATGTGTCCACGTTGCGCTTTGGGGCGTTTCCTTTCGCGGGCGCTAGGCCTACCCACACAAGTGAGGTATCATTTTTATCGGGAGACTTGGGGGAACGCTGGGTGGAAGGAAATTTGTGGCTCCTCTCAGATTCCAGAACTTTCTGCCACAGAAATGTGAGGAACATGTGTTTTTTTAGCCAAATTTTGAGGTTTTCAAAGGATTCTGGGTAACAGAACCTGGTCCGAGCCCCGCAAGTCACCCCATCTTGGATTCCCCTAGGTCTCTAGTTTTCAGAAATGCACAGGTTTGGTAGGTTTCGCTAGGTGCCGGCTGAGCTAGAGGCCAAAATCTACAGGTAGGAACTTCGCAAAAAACCCCTCTGTTTTCTTCCAAAAATTTGGATGTGTCCACGTTGCGCTTTGGGGCGTTTCCTGTCGCGGGCGCTAGGCCTACCCACACAAGTGAGGTATCATTTTTATCGGGAGACTTGGGGGAACGCTGGGTGGAAGGAAATTTGTGGCTCCTCTCAGATTCCAGAACTTTCTGCCACAGAAATGTGAGGAACATGTGTTTTTTTAGCCAAATTTTGAGGTTTGCAAAGGATTCTGGGTAACAGAACCTGGTCCGAGCCCTGCAAGTCACCCCATCTTGGATTCCCCTAGGTCTCTAGTTTTCAGAAATGCACAGGTTTGGTAGATTTCCCTAGGTGCCGGCTGAGCTAGAGGCCAAAATCTACAGGTAGGCACTTCGCAAAAAACACCTCTGTTTTCTTCCAAAAATGTGGATGTGTCCACGTTGCGCTTTGGGGCGTTTCCTGTCGCGGGCGCTAGGCCTACCCACACAAGTGAGGTATCATTTTTATCGGGAGACTTGGGGGAACGCTGGGTGGAAAGAAATTTGTGGCTCCTCTCAGATTCCAGAGCTTTCTGCCACAGAAATGTGAGGAACATGTGTTTTTTTAGCCAAATTTTGAGGTTTGCAAAGGATTCTGGGTAACAGAAACTGGTCCGAGCCCCGCAAGTCACCCCATCTTGGATTCCCCTAGGTCTCTAGTTTTCCGAAATGCACAGGTTTGGTAGGTTTCCCTAGGTGCCGGCTGAGCTAGAGGCCAAAATCTACAGGTAGGCACTTCGCAAAAAACACCTCTGTTTTCTTCCAAAAATTTGGATGTGTCCACGTTGCGCTTTGGGGCGTTTCCTGTCACGGGCGCTAGGCCTACCCACACAAGTGAGGTACCATTTTTATCGGGAGACTTGGGGGAACGCTGGGAGGAACGAAATTTGTGGCTCCTCTCAGATTCCAGAACTTTCTGCCACAGAAATGTGAGGAACATGTGTTTTTTTAGCCAAATTTTGAGGTTTGCAAAGGATTCTGGGTAACAGAACCTGGTCCGAGCCCTGCAAGTCACCCCATCTTGGATTCCCCTAGGTCTCTAGTTTTCAGAAATGCACAGGTTTGGTAGGTTTCCCTAGGTGCCGGCTGAGCTAGAGGCCAAAATCTACAGGTAGGCACTTCGCAAAAAAAACCTCTGTTTTCTTCCAAAAATTTGGATGTGTCCACGTTGCGCTTTGGGGCATTTCCTGTCGCGGGCGCTACGCCTACCCACACAAGTGAGGTATCATTTTTATCGGGAGACTTGGGGGAATGCTGGGTGGAAGGAAATTTGTGGCTCCTCACAGATTCCAGAACTTTCTGCCACAGAAATGTGAGGAACATGTGTTTTTTTAGCCAAATTTTGAGGTTTGCAAAGGATTCTGGGTAACAGAACCTGGTCCGAGCCCCGCAAGTCACCCCATCGTGGATTCCCCTAGGTCTCTAGTTTTCAGAAATGCAAAGGTTTGGTAGGCTTCCCTAGGTGCCGGCTGAGCTAGAGGCCAAAATCTACAGGTAGGCACTTCGCAAAAAACACCTCTGTTTTCTTCCAAAAATTTGGATGTGTCCACGTTGCGCTATGGGGCATTTCCTGTTGCGGGCACTAGGCCTACCCACACAAGTGAGGTATCATTTTTATCGGGAGACTTGGGGGAACGCTGGGTGGAAGGAAATTTGTGGCTCCTCTCAGATTCCAGAACTTTCTGCCACAGAAATGTGAGGAACATGTGTTTTTTTAGCCAAATTTTGAGGTTTTCAAAGGATTCTGGGTAACAGAACCTGGTCCGAGCCCCGCATGTCACCCCATCTTGGATTCCCCTAGGTCTCTAGTTTTCAGAAATGCACAGGTTTGGTAGGTTTCCCTAGGTGCCGGCTGAGCTAGAGGCCAAAATCTACAGGTAGGCACTTCGCAAAAAACACCTCTGTTTTCTTCCAAAAATTTGGATGTGTCCACGTTGCGCTTTGGGGCGTTTCCTGTCACGGGCGCTAGGCCTACCCACAGAAGTGAGGTATCATTTTTATCGGGAGACTTGGGGGAACGCTGGGTGGAAGGAAATTTGTGGCTCCTCTCAGATTCCAGAGCTTTCTGCCACAGAAATGTGAGGAACATGTGTTTTTTTAGCCAAATTTTGAGGTTTGCAAAGGATTCTGGGTAACAGAACCTGGTCCGAGCCCCGCAAGTCACCCCATCTTGGATTCCCCTAGGTCTCTAGTTTTCAGAAATGCACAGGTTTGGTAGGTTTCCCTAGGTGCCGGCTGAGCTAGAGGCCAAAATCTACAGGTAGGCACTTCGCAAAAAACACCTCTGTTTTCTTCCAAAAATTTGGATGTGTCCACGTTGCGCTTTGGGGCGTTTCCTGTCGCGGGCGCTAGGCCTACCCACACAAGTGAGGTATCATTTTTATCGGGAGACTTGGGGGAACGCTGGGTGGAAGGAAATTTGTGGCTCCTCTCAGATTCCAGAACTTTCTGCCACAGAAATGTGAGGAACATGTGTTTTTTTAGCCAAATTTTGAGGTTTTCAAAGGATTCTGGGTAACAGAACCTGGTCCGAGCCCCGCAAGTCACCCCATCTTGGATTCCCCTAGGTCTCTAGTTTTCAGAAATGCACAGGTTTGGTAGGTTTCCCTAGGTGCCGGCTGAGCTAGAGGCCAAAATCTACAGGTAGGAACTTCGCAAAAAACACCTCTGTTTTCTTCCAAAAATTTGGATGTGTCCACGTTGCGCTTTGGGGCGTTTCCTGTCGCGGGCGCTAGGCCTACCCACAAATGTGAGGTATCATTTTTATCGGGAGACTTGGGGGAACGCTGGGTGGAAGGAAATTTGTGGCTCCTCTCAGATTCCAGAACTTTCTGCCACAGAAATGTGAGGAACATCTGTTTTTTTAACCAAATTTTGAGGTTTTCAAAGGATTCTGGGTAACAGAACCTGGTCCGAGCCCCGCAAGTCACCCCATCTTGGATTCCCCTAGGTCTCTAGTTTTCAGAAATGCACAGGTTTGGTAGGTTTCCCTAGGTGCCGGCTGAGCTAGAGGCCAAAATCTACAGGTAGGCACTTCGCAAAAAACACCTCTGTTTTCTTCCAAAAATTTGGATGTGTCCACGTTGCGCTTTGGGGCGTTTCCTGTCGCGGGCGCTAGGCCTACCCACACAAGTGAGGTATCATTTTTATCGGGAGACTTGGGGGAACGCTGGGTGGAAGGAAATTTGTGGCTCCTCTCAGATTCCAGAACTTTCTGCCACAGAAATGTGAGGAACATGTGTTTTTTTAGCCAAATTTTGAGGTTTTCAAAGGATCTGGGTAACAGAACCTGGTCCGAGCCCCGCAAGTCACCCCATCTTGGATTCCCCTAGGTCTCTAGTTTTCAGAAATGCACAGGTTTGGTTCGTTTCCCTAGGTGCCGGCTGAGCTAGAGGCCAAAATCTACAGGTAGGCACTTCGCAAAAAACACCTCTGTTTTCTTCCAAAAATTTGGATGTGTCCACGTTGCGCTATGGGGCGTTTCCTGTTGCGGGCGCTAGGCCTACCCACACAAGTGAGGTATCATTTTTATCGGGAGACTTGGGGGAACGCTGGGTGAAAGGAAATTTGTGGCTCCTCTCAGATTCCAGAACTTTCTGCCACAGAAATGTGAGGAACATGTGTTTTTTTAGCCAAATTTTGTGGTTTGCAAAGGATTCTGGGTAACAGAACCTGGTCCGAGACCCGCAAGTCACCCCATCGTGGATTCCCCTAGGTCTCTAGTTTTCAGAAATGCACAGGTTTGGTAGGTTTCCCTAGGTGCCGGCTGAGCTAGAGGCCAAAATCTACAGGTAGGCACTTCGCAAAAAACACCTCTGTTTTCTTCCAAAAATTTGGATGTGTCCACGTTGCGCTTTGGGGCATTTCCTGTCGCGGGCGCTAGGCCTACCCACACAAGTGAGGTATCATTTTTATCGGGAGACTTGGGGGAACGCTGGGTGGAAGGAAATTTGTGGCTCCTCTCAGATTCCAGAACTTTCTGCCACAGAAATGTGAGGAACATGTGTTTTTTTAGCCAAATTTTGAGGTTTGCAAAGGATTCTGGGTAACAGAACCTGGTCCGAGCCCCGCAAGTCACCCCATCTTGGATTCCCCTAGGTCTCTAGTTTTCAGAAATGCACAGGTTTGGTAGGTTTTCCTAGGTGCCGATTGAGCTAGAGGCCAAAATCCACAGGTAAGCACTTCGCAAAAAACACCTCTGTTTTCTTCCAAAAATGTGGATGTGTCCACGTTGCGCTTTGGGGCGTTTCCTGTCGCGGGCGCTAGGCCTACCCACACAATTGAGGTATCATTTTTATCGGGAGACTTGGGGGAACGCTGGGTGGAAGGACATTTGTGGCTCCTCTGAGATTCCAGAACTTTCTGCCACAGAAATGTGAGGAACATGTGTTTTTTTAGCCAAATTTTGAGGTTTGCAAAGGATTCTGGGTAACAGAACCTGGTCCGAGCCCCGCAAGTCACCCCTCCTTGGATTCCCCTAGGTCTCTAGTTTTCAGAAATGCACAGGTTTGGTAGGTTTCCCTAGGTGCCGGCTGAGCTAGAGGCAAAAAATCTACAGGTAGGCACTTCACAAAAAACACCTCTGTTTTCTTCCAAAAATTTGGATGTGTCCACGTTGCGCTTTGGGGCGTTTCCTGTTGCGGGCGCTAGGCCCACCCACACAAGTGAGGTATCATTTTTATCGGGAGACTTGGGGGAAAGCTGGGTGGAAGGAAATTTGTGGCTCCTCTCAGATTCCAGAACTTTCTGCCACAGAAATGTGAGGAACATGTGTTTTTTTAGCCAAATTTTGAGGTTTGCAAAGGATTCTGGGTAACAGAACTTGGTCCGAGCCCCGCAAGTCACCCCTCCTTGGATTCCCCTAGGTCTCTAGTTTTCAGAAATGCACAGGTTTTGTAGGTTTCCCTAGGTGCCAGCTTAGCTAGAGGCCAAAATCTACAGGTAGGCACTTCGCAAAAAACACCTCTGTTTTCTTACAAAAATTTGGATGTGTCCACGTTGCGCTTTGGGGCGTTTCCTGTCGCGGGCGCTAGGCCTACCCACACAAGTGAGGTATCATTTTTTTCGGGAGACTTGGGGGAACGCTGGGTGGGAAGGAAATTTGTGGCTCCTCTCAGATTCCAGAACTTTCTGCCACAGAAATGTGAGGAACATGTGTTTTTTTAGCCAAATTTTGAGGTTTGCTAAGGATTCTGGGTAACAGAACCTGGTCCGAGCCCCGCAAGTCACCCCATCTTGTGTTCCCCTAGGTCTCTAGTTTTCAGAAATGCACAGGTTTGGTAGGTTTCCCTAGGTGCCGGCTGAGCTAGAGGCCAAAATCTACAGGTAGGCACTTCGCAAAAAACACCTCTTTTTTACTTCCATAAATTTGGATGTGTTCACGTTGCGCTTTGGGGCGTTTCCTGTCGCGGGCGCTAGGCCTACCCACACAAGTGAGGTATCATTTTTATCGGGAGACTTGGGGGAACGCTGGGTGGAAGGAAATTTGTGGCTCCTCTCAGATTCCAGAACTTTCTGCCACAGAAATGTGAGGAACATGTGTTTTTTTAGCCAAATTTTGAGGTTTGCAAAGGATTCTGGGTAACAGAACCTGGTCCGAGCCCCGCAGGTCACCCCATCTTGGATTCCCCTAGGTTTCTAGTTTTCAGAAATGCACAGGTTTGGTAGGTTTCCCTAGGTGCCGGCTGAGCTAGAGGCCAAAATCTACAGGTAGGCACTTCGCAAAAAACACCTCTGTTTTCTTCCAAAAATTTGGATGTGTCCACGTTGCGCTTTGGGGCGTTTCCTGTCGCGGGCACTAGGCCTACCCACACAAGTGAGGTACCATTTTTATCGGGAGACTTGGGGGAACGCTGGGAGGAACGAAATTTGCGGCTCCTCTCAGATTCCAGAACTTTCTGCCACAGAAATGTGAGGAACATGTGTTTTTGTAGCCAAATTTTGAGGTTTGCAAAGGATTCTGGGTAACAGAACCTGGTCCGAGCCCTGCAAGTCACCCCATCTTGGATTCCCCTAGGTCTCTAGTTTTCATAAATGCACAGGTTTGGTAGGTTTCCCTAGGTGCCGGCTGAGCTAGAGGCCAAAATCTACAGGTAGGCACTTCGCAAAAAACACCTCTGTTTTCTTCCAAAAATTTGGATGTGTCCACGTTGCGCTTTGGGGCGTTTCCTGTCGCGGGCGCTAGGCCTACCCACACAAGTGAGGTATCATTTTTATCGGGAGACTTGGGAGAATGCTGGGTGGAAGGAAATTTGTGGCTTCTCTCAGATTCCAGAACTTTCTGCCACAGAAATGTGAGGAACATGTGTTTTTTTAGCCAAATTTTGAGGTTTGCAAAGGATTCTGGGTAACAGAACCTGGTCCGAGCCCCGCAAGTCAACCCATCGTGGATTCCCCTAGGTCTCTAGTTTTCAGAAATGCACAGGTTTGGTAGGCTTCCCTAGGTGCCGGCTGAGCTAGAGGCCAAAATCTACAGGTAGGCACTTCGCAAAAAACACCTCTGTTTTCTTCCAAAAATTTGGATGTGTCCACGTTGCGCTTTGGGGTATTTCCTGTCGCGGGCGCTAGGCCTACCCACACAAGTGAGGTATCATTTTTATCGGGAGACTTGGGGGAACGCTGGGTGGAAGGAAATTTGTGGCTCCTCTCAGATTCCAGAACTTTCTGCCACAGAAATGTGAGGAACATGGTTTTTTTAGCCAAATTTTGAGGTTTGCAAAGGATTCTGGGTAACAGAACCTGGTCCGAGCCCCGCAAGTCACCCCATCTTGGATTCCCCAAGGTCTCTAGTTTTCAGAAATGCACAGGTTTGGTAGGTTTGCTTAGGTGCCGGCTGAGCTAGAGGCCAAAATCTACAGGTAAGCACTTCGCAAAAAACACCTCTGTTTTCTTCCAAAAATTTGGATGTGTCCACGTTGCGCTTTGGGGCGTTTCCTGTCGCGGGCGCTAGGCCTACCCACACAATTGAGGTATCATTTTTATCGGGAGACTTGGGGGAACGCTGGGTGGAAGGAAATTTGTGGCTCCTCTCAGATTCCAGAACTTTCTGCCACAGAAATGTGAGCAACATGTGTTTTTTTAGCCAAATTTTGAGGTTTGCAAAGGATTCTGGGTAACAGAACCTGGTCCGAGCCCCGCAAGTCACCCCTCCTTGGATTCACCTAGGTCTCTAGTTTTCAGAAATGCACAGGTTTGGTAGGTTTCCCTAGGTGCCGGCTGAGCTAGAGGCCAAAATCTACAGGTAGGCACTTCGCAAAAAACACCTCTGTTTTCTTCCAAAAATGTGGATGTGTCCACGTTGCGCTTTGGGGCGTTTCCTGTTGCGGGCGCTAGGCCTACCCACACAAGTGAGGTATCATTTTTATCGGGAGACTTGGGGGAACGCTGGGTGAAAGGAAATTTGTGGCTCCTCTCAGATTCCAGAACTTTCTGCCACAGAAATGTGAGGAACATGTGTTTTTTTAGCCAAATTTTGAGGTTTGCAAAGGATTCTGGGTAACAGAACCTGGTCCGAGCCCCGCAAGTCACCCCATCGTGGATTCCCCTAGGTCTCTAGTTTTCAGAAATGCACAGGTTTGGTAGGTTTCCCTAGGTGCCGGCTGAGCTAGAGGCCAAAATCTACAGGTAGGCACTTCGCAAAAAACACCTCTGTTTTCTTCCAAAAATTTGGATGTGTCCACGTTGCGCTTTGGGGCATTTCCTGTCGCGGGCGCTAGGCCTACCCACACAAGTGAGGTATCATTTTTATCGGGAGACTTGGGGGAACGCTGGGTGGAAGGAAATTTGTGGCTCCTCTCAGATTCCAGAACTTTCTGCCACAGAAATGAGAGGAACATGTGTTTTTTTAGCCAAATTTTGAGGTTTGCAAACGATTCTGGGTAACAGAACCTGGTCCGAGCCCCGCGAGTCAACCCATCGTGGATTCCCCTAGGTCTCTAGTTTTCAGAAATGCACAGGTTTGGTAGGCTTCCCTAGGTGCCGGCTGAGCTAGAGGCCAAAATCTACAGGTAGGCACTTCGCAAAAAACACCTCTGTTTTCTTCCAAAAATGTGGATGTGTCCACGTTGCACTTTGGGGTATTTCCTGTCGCGGGCGCTAGGCCTACCCACACAAGTGAGGTATCATTTTTATCGGAAGACTTGGGGGAACGCTGGGTGGAAGGAAATTTGTGGCTCCTCTCAGATTCCAGAACTTTCTGCCACAGAAATGTGAGGAACATGGTTTTTTTAGCCAAATTTTGAGGTTTGCAAAGGATTCTGGGTAACAGAACCTGGTCCGAGCCCCGCAAGTCACCCCATCTTGGATTCCCCTAGGTCTCTAGTTTTCAGAAATGCATGGGTTTGGTAGGTTTGCTTAGGTGCCGGCTGAGCTAGAGGCCAAAATCTACAGGTAAGCACTTCGCAAAAAACTCCTCTGTTTTCTTCCAAAAATTTGGATGTGTCCACGTTGCGCTTTGGGGCGTTTCCTGTCGCGGGCGCTAGGCCTACCCACACAATTGAGGTATCATTTTTATCGGGAGACTTGGGGGAACGCTGGGTGGAAGGAAATTTGTGGCTCCTCTCAGATTCCAGAACTTTCTGCCACAGAAATGTGAGCAACATGTGTTTTTTTAGCCAAATTTTGAGGTTTGCAAAGGATTCTGGGTAACAGAACCTGGTCCGAGCCCCGCAAGTCACCCCTCCTTGGATTCACCTAGGTCTCTAGTTTTCAGAAATGCACAGGTTTGGTAGGTTTCCCTAGGTGCCGGCTGAGCTAGAGGCCAAAATCTACAGGTAGGCACTTCGCAAAAAACACCTCTGTTTTCTTCCAAAAATTTGGATGTGTCCACGTTGCGCTTTGGGGCGTTTCCTGTCACGGGCGCTAGGCCTACCCACACAAGTGAGGCATAATTTTTATCGGGAGACTTGGGGGAACGCTGGGTGGAAGGAAATTTGTGGCTCCTCTCAGATTCCAGAACTTTCTGCCACAGAAATGTGAGGAACATGTGTTTTTTTAGCCAAATTTTGAGGTTTTCAAAGGATTCTGGGTAACAGAACCTGGTCCGAGCCCCGCAAGTCACCCCATCTTGGATTCCCCTAGGTCTCTAGTTTTCAGAAATGCACAGGTTTGGTAGGTTTCCCTAGGTGCCGGCTGAGCTAGAGGCCAAAATCTACAGGTAGGCACTTCGCAAAAAACACCTCTGTTTTCTTCCAAAAATGTGGATGTGTCCACGTTGCGCTTTGGGGTATTTCCTGTCGCGGGCGCTAGGCCTACCCACACAAGTGAGGTATCATTTTTATCGGGAGACTTGGGGGAACGCTGGGTGGAAGGAAATTTGTGGCTCCTCTCAGATTCCAGAACTTTCTGCCACAGAAATGTGAGGAACATGGTTTTTTTAGCCAAATTTTGAGGTTTGCAAAGGATTCTGGGTAACAGAACCTGGTCCGAGCCCCGCAAGTCACCCCATCTTGGATTCCCCTAGGTCTCTAGTTTTCAGAAATGCACAGGTTTGGTAGGTTTGCTTAGGTGCCGGCTGAGCTAGAGGCCAAAATCTACAGGTAAGCACTTCGCAAAAAACACCTCTGTTTTCTTCCAAAAATTTGGATGTGTCCACGTTGCGCTTTGGGGCGTTTCCTGTCGCGGGCGCTAGGCCTACCCACACAATTGAGGTATCATTTTTATCGGGAGACTTGGGGGAACGCTGGGTGGAAGGAAATTTGTGGCTCCTCTCAGATTCCAGAACTTTCTGCCACAGAAATGTGAGCAACATGTGTTTTTTTAGCCAAATTTTGAGGTTTGCAAAGGATTCTGGGTAACAGAACCTGGTCCGAGCCCCGCAAGTCACCCCTCCTTGGATTCACCTAGGTCTCTAGTTTTCAGAAATGCACAGGTTTGGTAGGTTTCCCTAGGTGCCGGCTGAGCTAGAGGCCAAAATCTACAGGTAGGCACTTCGCAAAAAACACCTCTGTTTTCTTCCAAAAATTTGGATGTGTCCACGTTGCGCTTTGGGGCGTTTCCTGTCACGGGCGCTAGGCCTACCCACACAAGTGAGGCATAATTTTTATCGGGAGACTTGGGGGAACGCTGGGTGGAAGGAAATTTGTGGCTCCTCTCAGATTCCAGAACTTTCTGCCACAGAAATGTGAGGAACATGTGTTTTTTTTAGCCAAATTTTGAGGTTTTCAAAGGATTCTGGGTAACAGAACCTGGTCCGAGCCCCGCAAGTCACCCCATCTTGGATTCCCCTAGGTCTCTAGTTTTCAGAAATGCACAGGTTTGGTAGGTTTCCCTAGGTGCCGGCTGAGCTAGAGGCCAAAATCTACAGGTAGGCACTTCGCAAAAAACACCTCTGTTTTCTTCCAAAAATGTGGATGTGTCCACGTTGCGCTTTGGGGTATTTCCTGTCGCGGGCGCTAGGCCTACCCACACAAGTGAGGTATCATTTTTATCGGGAGACTTGGGGGAACGCTGGGTGGAAGGAAATTTGTGGCTCCTCTCAGATTCCAGAACTTTCTGCCACAGAAATGTGAGGAACATGGTTTTTTTAGCCAAATTTTGAGGTTTGCAAAGGATTCTGGGTAACAGAACCTGGTCCGAGCCCCGCAAGTCACCCCATCTTGGATTCCCCTAGGTCTCTAGTTTTCAGAAATGCACAGGTTTGGTAGGTTTGCTTAGGTGCCGGCTGAGCTAGAGGCCAAAATCTACAGGTAAGCACTTCGCAAAAAACACCTCTGTTTTCTTCCAAAAATTTGGATGTGTCCACGTTGCGCTTTGGGGCGTTTCCTGTCGCGGGCGCTAGGCCTACCCACACAATTGAGGTATCATTTTTATCGGGAGACTTGGGGGAACGCTGGGTGGAAGGAAATTTGTGGCTCCTCTCAGATTCCAGAACTTTCTGCCACAGAAATGTGAGCAACATGTGTTTTTTTAGCCAAATTTTGAGGTTTGCAAAGGATTCTGGGTAACAGAACCTGGTCCGAGCCCCGCAAGTCACCCCTCCTTGGATTCACCTAGGTCTCTAGTTTTCAGAAATGCACAGGTTTGGTAGGTTTCCCTAGGTGCCGGCTGAGCTAGAGGCCAAAATCTACAGGTAGGCACTTCGCAAAAAACACCTCTGTTTTCTTCCAAAAATGTGGATGTGTCCACGTTGCGCTTTGGGGCGTTTCCTGTTGCGGGCGCTAGGCCTACCCACACAAGTGAGGTATCATTTTTATCGGGAGACTTGGGGGAACGCTGGGTGAAAGGAAATTTGTGGCTCCTCTCAGATTCCAGAACTTTCTGCCACAGAAATGTGAGGAACATGTGTTTTTTTAGCCAAATTTTGAGGTTTGCAAAGGATTCTGGGTAACAGAACCTGGTCCGAGCCCCGCAAGTCACCCCATCGTGGATTCCCCTAGGTCTCTAGTTTTCAGAAATGCACAGGTTTGGTAGGTTTCCCTAGGTGCCGGCTGAGCTAGAGGCCAAAATCTACAGGTAGGCACTTCGCAAAAAACACCTCTGTTTTCTTCCAAAAATTTGGATGTGTCCACGTTGCGCTTTGGGGCATTTCCTGTCGCGGGCGCTAGGCCTACCCACACAAGTGAGGTATCATTTTTATCGGAAGACTTGGGGGAACGCTGGGTGGAAGGAAATTTGTGGCTCCTCTCAGATTCCAGAACTTTCTGCCACAGAAATGAGAGGAACATGTGTTTTTTTAGCCAAATTTTGAGGTTTGCAAACGATTCTGGGTAACAGAACCTGGTCCGAGCCCCGCGAGTCAACCCATCGTGGATTCCCCTAGGTCTCTAGTTTTCAGAAATGCACAGGTTTGGTAGGCTTCCCTAGGTGCCGGCTGAGCTAGAGGCCAAAATCTACAGGTAGGCACTTCGCAAAAAACACCTCTGTTTTCTTCCAAAAATGTGGATGTGTCCACGTTGCACTTTGGGGTATTTCCTGTCGCGGGCGCTAGGCCTACCCACACAAGTGAGGTATCATTTTTATCGGAAGACTTGGGGGAACGCTGGGTGGAAGGAAATTTGTGGCTCCTCTCAGATTCCAGAACTTTCTGCCACAGAAATGTGAGGAACATGGTTTTTTTAGCCAAATTTTGAGGTTTGCAAAGGATTCTGGGTAACAGAACCTGGTCCGAGCCCCGCAAGTCACCCCATCTTGGATTCCCCTAGGTCTCTAGTTTTCAGAAATGCATGGGTTTGGTAGGTTTGCTTAGGTGCCGGCTGAGCTAGAGGCCAAAATCTACAGGTAAGCACTTCGCAAAAAACACCTCTGTTTTCTTCCAAAAATTTGGATGTGTCCACGTTGCGCTTTGGGGCGTTTCCTGTCGCGGGCGCTAGGCCTACCCACACAATTGAGGTATCATTTTTATCGGGAGACTTGGGGGAACGCTGGGTGGAAGGAAATTTGTGGCTCCTCTCAGATTCCAGAACTTTCTGCCACAGAAATGTGAGCAACATGTGTTTTTTTAGCCAAATTTTGAGGTTTGCAAAGGATTCTGGGTAACAGAACCTGGTCCGAGCCCCGCAAGTCACCCCTCCTTGGATTCACCTAGGTCTCTAGTTTTCAGAAATGCACAGGTTTGGTAGGTTTCCCTAGGTGCCGGCTGAGCTAGAGGCCAAAATCTACAGGTAGGCACTTCGCAAAAAACACCTCTGTTTTCTTCCAAAAATTTGGATGTGTCCACGTTGCGCTTTGGGGCGTTTCCTGTCACGGGCGCTAGGCCTACCCACACAAGTGAGGCATAATTTTTATCGGGAGACTTGGGGGAACGCTGGGTGGAAGGAAATTTGTGGCTCCTCTCAGATTCCAGAACTTTCTGCCACAGAAATGTGAGGAACATGTGTTTTTTTAGCCAAATTTTGAGGTTTTCAAAGGATTCTGGGTAACAGAACCTGGTCCGAGCCCCGCAAGTCACCCCATCTTGGATTCCCCTAGGTCTCTAGTTTTCAGAAATGCACAGGTTTGGTAGGTTTCCCTAGGTGCCGGCTGAGCTAGAGGCCAAAATCTACAGGTAGGAACTTCGCAAAAAACACCTCTGTTTTCTTCCAAAAATTTGGATGTGTCCACGTTGCGCTTTGGGGCGTTTCCTGTCGCGGGCGCTAGGCCTACCCACACAAGTGAGGTATCATTTTTATCGGGAGACTTGGGGGAACGCTGGGTGGAAGGAAATTTGTGGCTCCTCTCAGATTCCAGAGCTTTCTGCCACAGAAATTTGAGGAACATGTGTTTTCTTAGCCAAATTTTGAGGTTTGCAAAGGATTCTGGGTAACAGAACCTGGTCCGAGCCCCGCAAGTCACCCCATCTTGGATTCCCCTAGGTCCCTAGTTTTCCAAAATGCACAAGTTTGGTAGGTTTCCCTAGGTGCCGGCTGAGCTAGAGGCCAAAATCTACAGGTAGGCACTTCGCAAAAAACACCTCTGTTTTCTTCCAAAAATGTGGATGTGTCCACGTTGTGCTTTGGGGCGTTTCCTTTCGCGGGCGCTAGGCCTACCCACACAAGTAAGGTATCATTTTTATCGGGAGACTTGGGGGAACGCTGCGTGGAAGGAAATTTGTGGCTCCTCTCAGATTCCAGAACTTTCTGCCACAGAAATGTGAGGAACATGTGTTTTTTTAGCCAAATTTTGAGGTTTTCAAAGGATTCTGGGTAACAGAACCTGGTCCGAGCCCCGCAAGTCACCCCATCTTGGATTCCCCTAGGTCTCTAGTTTTCAGAAATGCACAGGTTTGGTAGGTTTCGCTAGGTGCCGGCTGAGCTAGAGGCCAAAATCTACAGGTAGGAACTTCGCAAAAAACACCTCTGTTTTCTTCCAAAAATTTGGATGTGTCCACGTTGCGCTTTGGGGCGTTTCCTGTCGCGGGCGCTAGGCCTACCCACACAAGTGAGGAATCATTTTTATCGGGAGACTTGGGGGAACGCTGGGTGGAAGGAAATTTGTGGCTCCTCTCAGATTCCAGAACTTTCTGCCACAGAAATGTGAGGAACATGGTTTTTTTAGCCAAATTTTGAGGTTTGCAAAGGATTCTGGGTAACAGAACCTGGTCCGAGCCCCGCAAGTCACCCCTCCTTGGATTCACCTAGGTCTCTAGTTTTCAGAAATGCACAGGTTTGGTAGGCTTCCCTAGGTGCCGGCTGAGCTAGAGGCCAAAATCTACAGGTAGGCACTTCGCAAAAAACACCTCTGTTTTCTTCCAAAAATGTGGATGTGTCCACGTTGCGCTTTGGGGTATTTCCTGTTGCGGGCGCTAGGCCTACCCACACAAGTGAGGTATCATTTTTATCGGGAGACTTGGGGGAACGCTGGGTGGAAGGAAATTTGTGGCTCCTCTCAGATTCCAGAACTTTCTGCCACAGAAATGTGAGGAACATGGTTTTTTTAGCCAAATTTTGAGGTTTGCAAAGGATTCTGGGTAACAGAACCTGGTCCGAGCCCCGCGAGTCAACCCATCGTGGATTCCCCTAGGTCTCTAGTTTTCAGAAATGCACAGGTTTGGTAGGCTTCCCTAGGTGCCGGCTGAGCTAGAGGCCAAAATCTACAGGTAGGCACTTCGCAAAAAACACCTCTATTTTCTTCCAAAAATGTGGATGTGTCCACGTTGCGCTTTGGGGTATTTCCTGTCGCGGGCGCTAGGCCTACCCACACAAGTGAGGTATCATTTTTATCGGGAGACTTGGGGGAACCCTGGGTGGAAGGAAATTTGTGGCTCCTATCAGATTCCAGAACTTTCTGCCACAGAAATGTGAGGAACATGTGTTTTTTTAGCCAAATTTTGAGGTTTGCAAAGGATTCTGGGTAACAGAACCTGGTCCGAGCCCCGCAAGTCACCCCTCCTTGGATTCCCCTAGGTCTCTAGTTTTCAGAAATGCACAGGATTGATAGGTTTCCCTAGGTGCCGGCTGAGCTAGAGGCCAAAATCTACAGGTAGGCACTTCGCAAAAAACACCTCTGTTTTCTTCCAAAAATGTGGATGTGTCCACGTTGCGCTTTGGGGCGTTTCCTGTTGCGGGCGCTAGGCCTACCCACACAAGTGAGGTATCATTTTTATCGGGAGACTTGGGGGAACGCTGGGTGGAAGGAAATTTGTGGCTCCTCTCAGATTCCAGAACTTTCTGCCACAGAAATGTGAGGAACATGTGTTTTTTTAGCCAAATTTTGAGGTTTGCAAAGGATTCTGGGTAACAGAACCTGGTCCGAGCCCCGCAAGTCACCCCATCGTGGATTCCCCTAGGTCTCTAGTTTTCAGAAATGCACAGGTTTGGTAGGTTTCCCTTGGTGCCGGCTGAGCTAGAGGCCAAAATCTACAGGAAGGCACTTCGCAAAAAACACCACTGTTTTCTTCCAAAAATGTGGATGTGTCCACGTTGCGCTTTGGGGCATTTCCTGTCGCGGGCGCTAGGCCTACCCACACAAGTGAGGTATCATTTTTATCGGGAGACTTGGGGGAACGCTGGGTGGAAGGAAATTTGTGGCTCCTCTCAGATTCCAGAACTTTCTGCCACAGAAATGTGAGGAACATGTGTTTTTTTAGTCAAATTTTGAGGTTTGCAAAGGATTCTGGGTAACAGAACCTGGTCCGAGCCCCGCAAGTCACCCCATCTTGGATTCCCCTAGGTCTATAGTTTTCAGAAATGCACAGGTTTGGTAGGTTTGCCTAGGTGCCGGCTGAGCTAGAGGCCAAAATCTACAGGTAAGCACTTCGCAAAAAACACCTCTGTTTTCTTCCAAAAATTTGGATGTGTCCACGTTGCGCTTTGGGGCGTTTCCTGTCGCGGGCGCTAGGCCTACCCACACAATTGAGGTATCATTTTTATCGGGAGACTTGGGGGAACGCTGGGTGGAAGGAAATTTGTGGCTCCTATCAGATTCCAGAACTTTCTGCCACAGAAATGTGAGGAACATGTGTTTTTTTAGCCAAATTTTGAGGTTTGCAAAGGATTCTGGGTAACAGAACCTGGTCCCAGCCCCGCAAGTCACCCCTCCTTGGATTCCCCTAGGTCTCTAGTTTTCAGAAATGCACAGGTTTGGTAGGTTTCCCTAGGTGCCTGCTGAGCTAGAGGCCAAAAAATCTACAGGTAGGCACTTCACAAAAAACACCTCTGTTTTCTTCGAAAAATTTGGATGTGTCCACGTTGCGCTTTGGGGCGTTTCCTGTCGCGGACTCTAGGCCTACCCACACAAGTGAGGTATCATTTTTATGGGGAGACTTGGGGGAACGCTGGGTGGAAGGAAATTTGTGGCTCCTCTCAGATTCCAGAACTTTCTGCCACAGAAATGTGAGGAACATGAGTTTTTTTAGCCAAATTTTGAGGTTTGCAAAGGATTCTGGGTAACAGAACCTGGTCCGAGCCCCGCAAGTCACCCCATCTTGGATTCCCCTATGTCTCTAGTTTTCAGAAATGCACAGGTTTGGTAGGTTTCCCTAGGTGCCGGATGAGCTAGAGGCCAAAATCTACAGGTAGGCACTTCGCAAAAAACACCTCTGTTTTCTTCCCAAAATTTGGATGTGTCCACGTTGCGCTTTGGGGCGTTTCCTGTCGCGGGCGCTAGGCCTACCCACACATGTGAGGTAACATTTTTATCGGGAGACTTGGGGGAACGCTGGGTGGAAGGAAATTTGTGGCTCCTCACAGATTCCAGAACTTTCTGCCACAGAAATGTGAGGAACATGTGTTTTTTTAGCCAAATTTTGAGGTTTGCAAAGGATTCTGGGTAACAGAACCTGGTCCGAGCCCTGCAAGTCACCCCATCTTGGATTCCCCTAGGTCTCTAGTTTTCAGAAATGCACAGGTTTGGTAGGTTTCCCTAGGTGCCGGCTGAGCTAGAGGCCAAAATCTACAGGTAGGCACTTCGCAAAAAACACCTCTGTTTTCTTCCAAAAATTTGGATGTGTCCACGTTGCGCTTTGGGGCGTTTCCTGTCGCGGGCGCTAGGCCTACCCACACAAGTGAGGTATCATTTTTATAGGAAGACTTGGGGGAACGCTGAGTGGAAGGAAATTTGTGGCTCCTCTCAGATTCCAGAACTTTCTGCCACAGAAATGTGAGGAACATGTGTTTTTTTAGCCAAATTTTGAGGTTTTCAAAGGATCTGGGTAACAGAACCTGGTCCGAGCCCCGCAAGTCACCCCATCTTGGATTCCCCTAGGTCTCTAGTTTTCAGAAATGCACAGGTTTGGTAGGTTTCCCTAGGTGCCGGCTGAGCTAGAGGCCAAAATCAACAGGTAGGCACTTCGCAAAAAACACCTCTGTTTTCTTCCAAAAATGTGGAAGTGTCCACGTTGCGCTTTGGGGCGTTTCCTGTCGCGGGCGCTAGGCCTACCCACACAAGTGAGGTATCATTTTTATCGGGAGACTTGGGGGAACGCTGGGTGGAAGGAAATTTGTGGCTCCTCTCAGATTCCAGAGCTTTCTGCCACAGAAATGTGAGGAGCATGTGTTTTTTAGCCAAATTTTGAGGTTTGCAAAGGATTCTGGGTAACAGAACCTGGTCCGAGCCCCGCAAGTCACCCCATCTTGGATTCCCCTAGGTCTCTAGTTTTCAGAAATGCACAGGTTTGGTAGGTTTCCCTAGGTGCCGGCTGAGCTAGAGGCCAAAATCTACAGGTAGGCACTTCGCAAAAAACACCTCTGTTTTCTTCCAAAAATTTGGATGTGTCCACGTTGCGCTTTGGGGCGTTTCCTGTCGCGGGCGCTAGGCCTACCCACACAAGTGAGGTACCATTTTTATCGGGAGACTTCGGGGAACTCTGGGAGGAACGAAATTTGTGGCTCCTCCCAGATTCCAGAACTTTCTGCCACAGAAATGTGAGGAACATGTGTTTTTTTAGCCAAATTTTGAGGTTTGCAAAGGATTCTGGGTAACAGAACCTGGTCCGAGCCCCGCAAGTCACCCCATCTTGGATTCCCCTAGGTCTCTAGTTTTCAGAAATGCACAGGTTTGGTAGGTTTCCCTAGGTGCCGGCTGAGCTAGAGGCCAAAATCTACAGGTAGGAACTTCGCAAAAAACACCTCTGTTTTCTTCCAAAAATTTGGATGTGTCCACGTTGCGCTTTGGGGCGTTTCCTGTCGCGGGCGCTAGGCCTACCCACACAAGTGAGGTATCATTTTTATCGGGAGACTTGGGGGAACGCTGGGTGGAAGGAAATTTGTGGCTCCTCTCAGATTCCAGAGCTTTCTGCCACAGAAATTTGAGGAACATGTGTTTTCTTAGCCAAATTTTGAGGTTTGCAAAGGATTCTGGGTAACAGAACCTGGTCCGAGCCCCGCAAGTCACCCCATCTTGGATTCCCCTAGGTCCCTAGTTTTCCAAAATGCACAAGTTTGGTAGGTTTCCCTAGGTGCCGGCTGAGCTAGAGGCCAAAATCTACAGGTAGGCACTTCGCAAAAAACACCTCTGTTTTCTTCCAAAAATGTGGATGTGTCCACGTTGTGCTTTGGGGCGTTTCCTTTCGCGGGCGCTAGGCCTACCCACACAAGTAAGGTATCATTTTTATCGGGAGACTTGGGGGAACGCTGCGTGGAAGGAAATTTGTGGCTCCTCTCAGATTCCAGAACTTTCTGCCACAGAAATGTGAGGAACATGTGTTTTTTTAGCCAAATTTTGAGGTTTTCAAAGGATTCTGGGTAACAGAACCTGGTCCGAGCCCCGCAAGTCACCCCATCTTGGATTCCCCTAGGTCTCTAGTTTTCAGAAATGCACAGGTTTGGTAGGTTTCGCTAGGTGCCGGCTGAGCTAGAGGCCAAAATCTACAGGTAGGAACTTCGCAAAAAACACCTCTGTTTTCTTCCAAAAATTTGGATGTGTCCACGTTGCGCTTTGGGGCGTTTCCTGTCGCGGGCGCTAGGCCTACCCACACAAGTAAGGAATCATTTTTATCGGGAGACTTGGGGGAACGCTGGGTGGAAGGAAATTTGTGGCTCCTCTCAGATTCCAGAACTTTCTGCCACAGAAATGTGAGGAACATGGTTTTTTTAGCCAAATTTTGAGGTTTGCAAAGGATTCTGGGTAACAGAACCTGGTCCGAGCCCCGCAAGTCACCCCTCCTTGGATTCACCTAGGTCTCTAGTTTTCAGAAATGCACAGGTTTGGTAGGCTTCCCTAGGTGCCGGCTGAGCTAGAGGCCAAAATCTACAGGTAGGCACTTCGCAAAAAACACCTCTGTTTTCTTCCAAAAATGTGGATGTGTCCACGTTGCGCTTTGGGGTATTTCCTGTTGCGGGCGCTAGGCCTACCCACACAAGTGAGGTATCATTTTTATCGGGAGACTTGGGGGAACGCTGGGTGGAAGGAAATTTGTGGCTCCTCTCAGATTCCAGAACTTTCTGCCACAGAAATGTGAGGAACATGGTTTTTTTAGCCAAATTTTGAGGTTTGCAAAGGATTCTGGGTAACAGAACCTGGTCCGAGCCCCGCGAGTCAACCCATCGTGGATTCCCCTAGGTCTCTAGTTTTCAGAAATGCACAGGTTTGGTAGGCTTCCCTAGGTGCCGGCTGAGCTAGAGGCCAAAATCTACAGGTAGGCACTTCGCAAAAAACACCTCTATTTTCTTCCAAAAATGTGGATGTGTCCACGTTGCGCTTTGGGGTATTTCCTGTCGCGGGCGCTAGGCCTACCCACACAAGTGAGGTATCATTTTTATCGGGAGACTTGGGGGAACCCTGGGTGGAAGGAAATTTGTGGCTCCTATCAGATTCCAGAACTTTCTGCCACAGAAATGTGAGGAACATGTGTTTTTTTAGCCAAATTTTGAGGTTTGCAAAGGATTCTGGGTAACAGAACCTGGTCCGAGCCCCGCAAGTCACCCCTCCTTGGATTCCCCTAGGTCTCTAGTTTTCAGAAATGCACAGGATTGATAGGTTTCCCTAGGTGCCGGCTGAGCTAGAGGCCAAAATCTACAGGTAGGCACTTCGCAAAAAACACCTCTGTTTTCTTCCAAAAATGTGGATGTGTCCACGTTGCGCTTTGGGGCGTTTCCTGTTGCGGGCGCTAGGCCTACCCACACAAGTGAGGTATCATTTTTATCGGGAGACTTGGGGGAACGCTGGGTGGAAGGAAATTTGTGGCTCCTCTCAGATTCCAGAACTTTCTGCCACAGAAATGTGAGGAACATGTGTTTTTTTAGCCAAATTTTGAGGTTTGCAAAGGATTCTGGGTAACAGAACCTGGTCCGAGCCCCGCAAGTCACCCCATCGTGGATTCCCCTAGGTCTCTAGTTTTCAGAAATGCACAGGTTTGGTAGGTTTCCCTTGGTGCCGGCTGAGCTAGAGGCCAAAATCTACAGGAAGGCACTTCGCAAAAAACACCACTGTTTTCTTCCAAAAATGTGGATGTGTCCACGTTGCGCTTTGGGGCATTTCCTGTCGCGGGCGCTAGGCCTACCCACACAAGTGAGGTATCATTTTTATCGGGAGACTTGGGGGAACGCTGGGTGGAAGGAAATTTGTGGCTCCTCTCAGATTCCAGAACTTTCTGCCACAGAAATGTGAGGAACATGTGTTTTTTTAGTCAAATTTTGAGGTTTGCAAAGGATTCTGGGTAACAGAACCTGGTCCGAGCCCCGCAAGTCACCCCATCTTGGATTCCCCTAGGTCTATAGTTTTCAGAAATGCACAGGTTTGGTAGGTTTGCCTAGGTGCCGGCTGAGCTAGAGGCCAAAATCTACAGGTAAGCACTTCGCAAAAAACACCTCTGTTTTCTTCCAAAAATTTGGATGTGTCCACGTTGCGCTTTGGGGCGTTTCCTGTCGCGGGCGCTAGGCCTACCCACACAATTGAGGTATCATTTTTATCGGGAGACTTGGGGAACGCTGGGTGGAAGGAAATTTGTGGCTCCTATCAGATTCCAGAACTTTCTGCCACAGAAATGTGAGGAACATGTGTTTTTTTAGCCAAATTTTGAGGTTTGCAAAGGATTCTGGGTAACAGAACCTGGTCCCAGCCCCGCAAGTCACCCCTCCTTGGATTCCCCTAGGTCTCTAGTTTTCAGAAATGCACAGGTTTGGTAGGTTTCCCTAGGTGCCTGCTGAGCTAGAGGCCAAAAAATCTACAGGTAGGCACTTCACAAAAAACACCTCTGTTTTCTTCGAAAAATTTGGATGTGTCCACGTTGCGCTTTGGGGCGTTTCCTGTCGCGGACTCTAGGCCTACCCACACAAGTGAGGTATCATTTTTATGGGGAGACTTGGGGGAACGCTGGGTGGAAGGAAATTTGTGGCTCCTCTCAGATTCCAGAACTTTCTGCCACAGAAATGTGAGGAACATGAGTTTTTTTAGCCAAATTTTGAGGTTTGCAAAGGATTCTGGGTAACAGAACCTGGTCCGAGCCCCGCAAGTCACCCCATCTTGGATTCCCCTATGTCTCTAGTTTTCAGAAATGCACAGGTTTGGTAGGTTTCCCTAGGTGCCGGATGAGCTAGAGGCCAAAATCTACAGGTAGGCACTTCGCAAAAAACACCTCTGTTTTCTTCCCAAAATTTGGATGTGTCCACGTTGCGCTTTGGGGCGTTTCCTGTCGCGGGCGCTAGGCCTACCCACACATGTGAGGTAACATTTTTATCGGGAGACTTGGGGGAACGCTGGGTGGAAGGAAATTTGTGGCTCCTCACAGATTCCAGAACTTTCTGCCACAGAAATGTGAGGAACATGTGTTTTTTTAGCCAAATTTTGAGGTTTGCAAAGGATTCTGGGTAACAGAACCTGGTCCGAGCCCTGCAAGTCACCCCATCTTGGATTCCCCTAGGTCTCTAGTTTTCAGAAATGCACAGGTTTGGTAGGTTTCCCTAGGTGCCGGCTGAGCTAGAGGCCAAAATCTACAGGTAGGCACTTCGCAAAAAACACCTCTGTTTTCTTCCAAAAATTTGGATGTGTCCACGTTGCGCTTTGGGGCGTTTCCTGTCGCGGGCGCTAGGCCTACCCACACAAGTGAGGTATCATTTTTATAGGAAGACTTGGGGGAACGCTGAGTGGAAGGAAATTTGTGGCTCCTCTCAGATTCCAGAACTTTCTGCCACAGAAATGTGAGGAACATGTGTTTTTTTAGCCAAATTTTGAGGTTTTCAAAGGATCTGGGTAACAGAACCTGGTCCGAGCCCCGCAAGTCACCCCATCTTGGATTCCCCTAGGTCTCTAGTTTTCAGAAATGCACAGGTTTGGTAGGTTTCCCTAGGTGCCGGCTGAGCTAGAGGCCAAAATCAACAGGTAGGCACTTCGCAAAAAACACCTCTGTTTTCTTCCAAAAATGTGGAAGTGTCCACGTTGCGCTTTGGGGCGTTTCCTGTCGCGGGCGCTAGGCCTACCCACACAAGTGAGGTATCATTTTTATCGGGAGACTTGGGGGAACGCTGGGTGGAAGGAAATTTGTGGCTCCTCTCAGATTCCAGAGCTTTCTGCCACAGAAATGTGAGGAGCATGTGTTTTTTAGCCAAATTTTGAGGTTTGCAAAGGATTCTGGGTAACAGAACCTGGTCCGAGCCCCGCAAGTCACCCCATCTTGGATTCCCCTAGGTCTCTAGTTTTCAGAAATGCACAGGTTTGGTAGGTTTCCCTAGGTGCCGGCTGAGCTAGAGGCCAAAATCTACAGGTAGGCACTTCGCAAAAAACACCTCTGTTTTCTTCCAAAAATTTGGATGTGTCCACGTTGCGCTTTGGGGCGTTTCCTGTCGCGGGCGCTAGGCCTACCCACACAAGTGAGGTACCATTTTTATCGGGAGACTTCGGGGAACTCTGGGAGGAACGAAATTTGTGGCTCCTCCCAGATTCCAGAACTTTCTGCCACAGAAATGTGAGGAACATGTGTTTTTTTTAGCCAAATTTTGAGGTTTGCAAAGGATTCTGGGTAACAGAACCTGGTCCGAGCCCTGCAAGTCACCCCATCTTGGATTCCCCTAGGTCTCTAGTTTTCAGAAATGCACAGGTTTGGTAGGTTTCCCTAGGTGCCGGCTGAGCTAGAGGCCAAAATCTACAGGTAGGCACTTCGCAAAAAACACCTCTGTTTTCTTCCAAAAATTTGGATGTGTCCACGTTGCGCTTTGGGGCGTTTCCTGTCGCGGGCGCTAGGCCTACCCACACAAGTGAGGTACCATTTTTATCGGTAGACTTCGGGGAACGCTGGGAGGAACGATATTTGTGGCTCCTCCCAGATTCCAGAACTTTCTGCCACAGAAATGTGAGGAACATGTGTTTTTTTAGCCAAATTTTGAGGTTTGCAAAGGATTCTGGGTAACAGAACCTGGTCCGAGCCCTGCAAGTCACCCCATCTTGGATTCCCCTAGGTCTCTAGTTTTCAGAAATGCACAGGTTTGGTAGGTTTCCCTAGGTGCCGGCTGAGCTAGAGGCCAAAATCTACAGGTAGGCACTTCGCAAAAAACACCTCTGTTTTCTTCCAAAAATTTGGATGTGTCCACGTTGCGCTTTGGGGCGTTTCCTGTCGCGGGCGCTAGGCCTACCCACACAAGTGAGGTATCATTTTTATCGGGAGACTTGGGGGAATGCTGGGTGGAAGGAAATTTGTGGCTCCTCTCAGATTCCAAAACTTTCTGCCACAGAAATGTGAGGAACATGTGTTTTTTTAGCCAAATTTTGAGGTTTGCAAAGGATTCTGGGTAACAGAACCTGGTCCGAGCCCCCAAGTCACCCCATCGTGGATTCCCCTAGGTCTCTAGTTTTCAGAAATGCACAGGTTTGGTAGGCTTCCCTAGGTGCCGGCTGAGCTAGAGGCCAAAATCTACAGGTAGGCACTTCGCAAAAAACACCTCTGTTTTCTTCCAAAAATTTGGATGTGTCCACGTTGCGCTTTGGGGCATTTCCTGTCGCGGGCACTAGGCCTACCCACACAAGTGAGGTAGCATTTTTATCGGGAGACTTGGGGGAACGCTGGGTGGAAGGAAATTTGTGCCTCCTCTCAGATTCCAGAACTTTCTGCCACAGAAATGTGAGGAACATGTGTTTTTTTAGCCAAATTTTGAGGTTTGCAAAGGATTCTGGGTAACAGAACCTGGTCCGAGCCCCGCAAGTCACCCCTCCTTGGATTCCCGTACGTCTCTAGTTTTCAGAAATGCACAGGTTTGGTAGGTTTCCCTAGGTGCCGGCTGAGCTAGAGGCCAAAATCTACAGGTAGGCACTTCGCAAAAAACACCTCTGTTTTCTTCCAAAAATTTGGATGTGTCCACGTTGCGCTTTGGGGCGTTTCCTGTTGCGGGCGCTAGGCCTACCCACACAAGTGAGGTATCATTTTTATCGGGAGACTTGGGGGAACGCTGGGTGAAAGGAAATTTGTGGCTCCTCTCAGATTCCAGAACTTTCTGCCACAGAAATGTGAGGAACATGTGTTTTTTTAGCCAAATTTTGAGGTTTGCAAAGGATTCTGGGTAACAGAACCTGGTCCGAGACCCGCAAGTCACCCCATCGTGGATTCCCCTAGGTCTCTAGTTTTCAGAAATGCACAGGTTTGGTAGGTTTCCCTAGGTGCCGGCTGAGCTAGAGGCCAAAATCTACAGATAGGCACTTCGCAAAAAACACCTCTGTTTTCTTCCAAAAATTTGGATGTGTCCACGTTGCGCTTTGGGGCATTTCCTGTCGCGGGCACTAGGCCTACCCACACAAGTGAGGTATCATTTTTATCGGGAGACTTGGGGGAACGCTGGGTGGAAGGAAATTTGTGGCTCCTCTCAGATTCCAGAACTTTCTGCCACAGAAATGTGAGGAACATGTGTTTTTTTAGCCAAATTTTGAGGTTTGCAAAGGATTCTGGGTAACAGAACCTGGTCCGAGCCCCGCAAGTCACCCCATCTTGGATTCCCCTAGGTCTCTAGTTTTCAGAAATGCACAGGTTTGGTAGGGTTGCCTAGGTGCCGGTTGAGCTAGAGGCCAAAATCTACAGGTAAGCACTTCGCAAAAAACACCTCTGTTTTCTTCCAAAAATTTGGATGTGTCCACGTTGCGCTTTGGGGCGTTTCCTGTCGCCGGCGCTAGGCCTACCCACACAATTGAGGTATCATTTTTATCGGGAGACTTGGGGGAACGCTGGGTGGAAGGAAATTTGTGGCTCCTCTCAGATTCCAGAACTTTCTGCCACAGAAATGTGAGGAACATGTGTTTTTTTAGCCAAATTTTGAGGTTTGCAAAGGATTCTGGGTAACAGAACCTGGTCCGAGCCCCGCAAGTCACCCCTCCTTGGATTCCCCTAGGTCTCTAGTTTTCAGAAATGCACAGGTTTGGTAGGTTTCCCTAGGTGCCGGCTGAGCTAGGGGCAAAAAATCTACAGGTAGGAACTTCGCAAAAAACACCTGTTTTCTTCCAAAAATTTGGATGTGTCCACGTTGCGCTTTGGGGCGTTTCCTGTTGCGGGCGCTAGGCCTACCCACACAAGTGTGGTATCATTTTTATCGGGAGACTTGGGGGAACGCTGGGTGGAAGGAAATTTGTGGCTCCTCTCAGATTCCAGAACTTTCTGCCACAGAAATGTGAGGAACATGTGTTTTTTTAGCCAAATTTTGAGGTTTGCAAAGGATTCTGGGTAACAGAACCTGGTCCGAGCCCCGCAAGTCACCCCTCCTTGGATTCCCCTAGGTCTCTAGTTTTCAGAAATGCACAGGTTTTGTAGGTTTCCCTAGGTGCCGGCTTAGCTAGAGGCCAAAATCTACAGGTAGGCACTTCGCAAAAAACACCTCTGTTTTCTTTCAAAAATTTGGATGTGTCCACGTTGCGCTTTGGGGCGTTTCCTGTCGCGGGCGCTAGGCCTACCCACACAAGTGAGGTATCATTTTTATCGGGAGACTTGGGGGAACGCTGGGTGGGAAGGAAATTTGTGGCTCCTCTCAGATTCCAGAACTTTCTGCCACAGAAATGTGAGGAACATGTGTTTTTTTAGCCAAATTTTGAGGTTTGCAAAGGATTCTGGGTAACAGAACCTGATCCGAGCCCCGCAAGTCACCCCATCTTGGATTCCCCTAGGTCTCTAGTTTTCAGAAATGCACAGGTTTGGTAGGTTTCCCTAGGTGCCGGCTGAGCTAGAGGCCAAAATCTACAGGTAGGCACTTCGCAAAAAACACCTCTTTTTTACTTCCATAAATTTGGATGTTTTCACGTTGCGCTTTGGGGCGTTTCCTGTCGCGGGCGCTAGGCCTACCCACACAAGTGAGGTATCATTTTTATCGGGAGACTTGGGGGAACGCTGGGTGGAAGGAAATTTGTGGCTCCTCTCAGATTCCAGAACTTTCTGCCACAGAAATGTGAGGAACATGTGTTTTTTTAGCCAAATTTTGAGGTTTGCAAAGGATTCTGGGTAACAGAACCTGGTCCGAGCCCCACAGGTCACCCCATCTTGGATTCCCCTATGTCTCTAGTTTTCAGAAATGCACAGGTTTGGTAGGTTTCCCTAGGTGCCGGCTGAGCTAGAGGCCAAAATCTACAGGTATGCACTTCGCAAAAAACACCTCTGTTTTCTTCCAAAAATGTGGATGTGTCCACGTTGCACTTTGGGGCGTTTCCTGTCGCGGGCGCTAGGCCTACCCACACAAGTGAGGTATCATTTTTATCGGGAGACTTGGGGGAACGCTGGGTGGAAGGAAATTTGTGGCTCCTCTCAGATTCCAGAAATTTCTGCCACAGAAATGTGAGGAACATGTGTTTTTTTAGCAAAATTTTGAGGTTTGCAAAGGATTCTGGGTAACAGAACCTGGTCCGAGCCCCGCAAGTCACCCCATCTTGGATTCCCCTAGGTCTCTAGCTTTCAGAAATGCACAGGTTTGGTAGGTTTCCCTAGGTGCCGGATGAGCTAGAGGCCAAAATCTACAGGTAGGCACTTCGCAAAAAACACCTCTGTTTTCTTCCAAAAATTTGGATGTGTCCACGTTGCGCTTTGGGGCGTTTCCTGTCGCGGGCGCTAGGCCTACCCACACAAGTGAGGTATCATTTTTATCGGGAGACTTGGGGGAATGCTGGGTGGAAGGAAATTTGTGCCTCCTCTCAGATTCCAGAACTTTCTGCCACAGAAATGTGAGGAACATGTGTTTTTTTAGCCAAATTTTGAGGTTTGCAAAGGATTCTGGGTAACAGAACCTGGTCCGAGCCCCGCAAGTCACCCCTCCTTGGATTCCCGTACGTCTCTAGTTTTCAGAAATGCACAGGTTTGGTAGGTTTCCCTAGGTGCCGGCTGAGCTAGAGGCCAAAATCTACAGGTAGGCACTTCGCAAAAAACACCTCTGTTTTCTTCCAAAAATTTGGATGTGTCCACGTTGCGCTTTGGGGCGTTTCCTGTTGCGGGCGCTAGGCCTACCCACACAAGTGAGGTATCATTTTTATCGGGAGACTTGGGGGAACGCTGGGTGAAAGGAAATTTGTGGCTCCTCTCAGATTCCAGAACTTTCTGCCACAGAAATGTGAGGAACATGTGTTTTTTTAGCCAAATTTTGAGGTTTGCAAAGGATTCTGGGTAACAGAACCTGGTCCGAGACCCGCAAGTCACCCCATCGTGGATTCCCGTACGTCTCTAGTTTTCAGAAATGCACAGGTTTGGTAGGTTTCCCTAGGTGCCGGCTGAGCTAGAGGCCAAAATCTACAGATAGGCACTTCGCAAAAAACACCTCTGTTTTCTTCCAAAAATTTGGATGTGTCCACGTTGCGCTTTGGGGCATTTCCTGTCGCGGGCACTAGGCCTACCCACACAAGTGAGGTATCATTTTTATCGGGAGACTTGGGGGAACGCTGGGTGGAAGGAAATTTGTGGCTCCTCTCAGATTCCAGAACTTTCTGCCACAGAAATGTGAGGAACATGTGTTTTTTTAGCCAAATTTTGAGGTTTGCAAAGGATTCTGGGTAACAGAACCTGGTCCGAGCCCCGCAAGTCACCCCATCTTGGATTCCCCTAGGTCTCTAGTTTTCAGAAATGCACAGGTTTGGTAGGGTTGCCTAGGTGCCGGTTGAGCTAGAGGCCAAAATCTACAGGTAAGCACTTCGCAAAAAACACCTCTGTTTTCTTCCAAAAATTTGGATGTGTCCACGTTGCGCTTTGGGGCGTTTCCTGTCGCGGGCGCTAGGCCTACCCTCACAATTGAGGTATCATTTTTATCGGGAGACTTGGGGGAACGCTGGGTGGAAGGAAATTTGTGGCTCCTCTCAGATTCCAGAACTTTCTGCCATAGAAATGTGAGGAACATGTGTTTTTTTAGCCAAATTTTGAGGTTTGCAAAGGATTCTGGGTAACAGAACCTGGTCCGAGCCCCGCAAGTCACCCCTCCTTGGATTCCCCTAGGTCTCTAGTTTTCAGAAATGCACAGGTTTGGTAGGTTTCCCTAGGTGCCGGCTGAGCTAGGGGCAAAAAATCTACAGGTAGGAACTTCGCAAAAAACACCTGTTTTCTTCCAAAAATTTGGATGTGTCCACGTTGCACTTTGGGGCGTTTCCTGTCACGGGCGCTAGGCCTACCCACACAAGTGAGGTATCATTTTTATCGGGAGACTTGGGGGAACGCTGGGTGGAAGGAAATTTGTGGCTCCTCTCAGATTCCAGAAATTTCTGCCACAGAAATGTGAGGAACATGTGTTTTTTTAGCAAAATTTTGAGGTTTGCAAAGGATTCTGGGTAACAGAACCTGGTCCGAGCCCCGCAAGTCACCCCATCTTGGATTCCCCTAGGTCTCTAGCTTTCAGAAATGCACAGGTTTGGTAGGTTTCCCTAGGTGCCGGATGAGCTAGAGGCCAAAATCTACAGGTAGGCACTTCGCAAAAAACACCTCTGTTTTCTTCCAAAAATTTGGATGTGTCCACGTTGCGCTTTGGGGCGTTTCCTGTCGCGGGCGCTAGGCCTACCCACACAAGTGAGGTATCATTTTTATCGGGAGACTTGGGGGAATGCTGGGTGGAAGGAAATTTGTGCCTCCTCTCAGATTCCAGAACTTTCTGCCACAGAAATGTGAGGAACATGTGTTTTTTTAGCCAAATTTTGAGGTTTGCAAAGGATTCTGGGTAACAGAACCTGGTCCGAGCCCCGCAAGTCACCCCTCCTTGGATTCCCGTACATCTCTAGTTTTCAGAAATGCACAGGTTTGGTAGGTTTCCCTAGGTGCCGGCTGAGCTAGAGGCCAAAATCTACAGGTAGGCACTTCGCAAAAAACACCTCTGTTTTCTTCCAAAAATTTGGATGTGTCCACGTTGCGCTTTGGGGCGTTTCCTGTTGCGGGCGCTAGGCCTACCCACACAAGTGAGGTATCATTTTTATCGGGAGACTTGGGGGAACGCTGGGTGAAAGGAAATTTGTGGCTCCTCTCAGATTCCAGAACTTTCTGCCACAGAAATGTGAGGAACATGTGTTTTTTTAGCCAAATTTTGAGGTTTGCAAAGGATTCTGGGTAACAGAACCTGGTCCGAGACCCGCAAGTCACCCCATCGTGGATTCCCGTACGTCTCTAGTTTTCAGAAATGCACAGGTTTGGTAGGTTTCCCTAGGTGCCGGCTGAGCTAGAGGCCAAAATCTACAGATAGGCACTTCGCAAAAAACACCTCTGTTTTCTTCCAAAAATTTGGATGTGTCCACGTTGCGCTTTGGGGCATTTCCTGTCGCGGGCACTAGGCCTACCCACACAAGTGAGGTATCATTTTTATCGGGAGACTTGGGGGAACGCTGGGTGGAAGGAAATTTGTGGCTCCTCTCAGATTCCAGAACTTTCTGCCACAGAAATGTGAGGAACATGTGTTTTTTTAGCCAAATTTTGAGGTTTGCAAAGGATTCTGGGTAACAGAACCTGGTCCGAGCCCCGCAAGTCACCCCATCTTGGATTCCCCTAGGTCTCTAGTTTTCAGAAATGCACAGGTTTGGTAGGGTTGCCTAGGTGCCGGTTGAGCTAGAGGCCAAAATCTACAGGTAAGCACTTCGCAAAAAACACCTCTGTTTTCTTCCAAAAATTTGGATGTGTCCACGTTGCGCTTTGGGGCGTTTCCTGTCGCGGGCGCTAGGCCTACCCTCACAATTGAGGTATCATTTTTATCGGGAGACTTGGGGGAACGCTGGGTGGAAGGAAATTTGTGGCTCCTCTCAGATTCCAGAACTTTCTGCCACAGAAATGTGAGGAACATGTGTTTTTTTAGCCAAATTTTGAGGTTTGCAAAGGATTCTGGGTAACAGAACCTGGTCCGAGCCCCGCAAGTCACCCCTCCTTGGATTCCCCTAGGTCTCTAGTTTTCAGAAATGCACAGGTTTGGTAGGTTTCCCTAGGTGCCGGCTGAGCTAGGGGCAAAAAATCTACAGGTAGGAACTTCGCAAAAAACACCTGTTTTCTTCCAAAAATTTGGATGTGTCCACGTTGCGCTTTGGGGCGTTTCCTGTTGCGGGCGCTAGGCCTACCCACACAAGTGAGGTATCATTTTTATCGGGAGACTTGGGGGAACGCTGGGTGGAAGGAAATTTGTGGCTCCTCTCAGATTCCAGAACTTTCTGCCACAGAAATGTGAGGAACATGTGTTTTTTTAGCCAAATTTTGAGGTTTGCAAAGGATTCTGGGTAACAGAACCTGGTCCGAGCCCCGCAAGTCACCCCTCCTTGGATTCCCCTAGGTCTCTAGTTTTCAGAAATGCACAGGTTTTGTAGGTTTCCCTAGGTGCCGGCTTAGCTAGAGGCCAAAATCTACAGGTAGGCACTTTGCAAAAAACACCTCTGTTTTCTTTCAAAAATTTGGATGTGTCCACGTTGCGCTTTGGGGCGTTTCCTGTCGCGGGCGCTAGGCCTACCCACACAAGTGAGGTATCATTTTTATCGGGAGACTTGGGGGAATGCTGGGTGGAAGGAAATTTGTGCCTCCTCTCAGATTCCAGAACTTTCTGCCACAGAAATGAGAGGAACATGTGTTTTTTTAGCCAAATTTTGAGGTTTGCAAAGGATTCTGGGTAACAGAACCTGGTCCGAGCCCCGCAAGTCACCCCTCCTTGGATTCCCGTACGTCTCTAGTTTTCAGAAATGCACAGGTTTGGTAGGTTTCCCTAGGTGCCGGCTGAGCTAGAGGCCAAAATCTACAGGTAGGCACTTCGCAAAAAACACCTCTGTTTTCTTCCAAAAATTTGGATGTGTCCACGTTGCGCTTTGGGGCGTTTCCTGTTGCGGGCGCTAGGCCTACCCACACAAGTGAGGTATCATTTTTATCGGGAGACTTGGGGGAACGCTGGGTGAAAGGAAATTTGTGGCTCCTCTCAGATTCCAGAACTTTCTGCCACAGAAATGTGAGGAACATGTGTTTTTTTAGCCAAATTTTGAGGTTTGCAAAGGATTCTGGGTAACAGAACCTGGTCCGAGACCCGCAAGTCACCCCATCGTGGATTCCCGTACGTCTCTAGTTTTCAGAAATGCACAGGTTTGGTAGGTTTCCCTAGGTGCCGGCTGAGCTAGAGGCCAAAATCTACAGATAGGCACTTCGCAAAAAACACCTCTGTTTTCTTCCAAAAATTTGGATGTGTCCACGTTGCGCTTTGGGGCATTTCCTGTCGCGGGCACTAGGCCTACCCACACAAGTGAGGTATCATTTTTATCGGGAGACTTGGGGGAACGCTGGGTGGAAGGAAATTTGTGGCTCCTCTCAGATTCCAGAACTTTCTGCCACAGAAATGTGAGGAACATGTGTTTTTTTAGCCAAATTTTGAGGTTTGCAAAGGATTCTGGGTAACAGAACCTGGTCCGAGCCCCGCAAGTCACCCCATCTTGGATTCCCCTAGGTCTCTAGTTTTCAGAAATGCACAGGTTTGGTAGGGTTGCCTAGGTGCCGGTTGAGCTAGAGGCCAAAATCTACAGGTAAGCACTTCGCAAAAAACACCTCTGTTTTCTTCCAAAAATTTGGATGTGTCCACGTTGCGCTTTGGGGCGTTTCCTGTCGCGGGCGCTAGGCCTACCCACACAATTGAGGTATCATTTTTATCGGGAGACTTGGGGGAACGCTGGGTGGAAGGAAATTTGTGGCTCCTCTCAGATTCCAGAACTTTCTGCCACAGAAATGTGAGGAACATGTGTTTTTTTAGCCAAATTTTGAGGTTTGCAAAGGATTCTGGGTAACAGAACCTGGTCCGAGCCCCGCAAGTCACCCCTCCTTGGATTCCCCTAGGTCTCTAGTTTTCAGAAATGCACAGGTTTGGTAGGTTTCCCTAGGTGCCGGCTGAGCTAGGGGCAAAAAATCTACAGGTAGGAACTTCGCAAAAAACACCTGTTTTCTTCCAAAAATTTGGATGTGTCCACGTTGCGCTTTGGGGCGTTTCCTGTTGCGGGCGCTAGGCCTACCCACACAAGTGAGGTATCATTTTTATCGGGAGACTTGGGGGAACGCTGGGTGGAAGGAAATTTGTGGCTCCTCTCAGATTCCAGAACTTTCTGCCACAGAAATGTGAGGAACATGTGTTTTTTTAGCCAAATTTTGAGGTTTGCAAAGGATTCTGGGTAACAGAACCTGGTCCGAGCCCCGCAAGTCACCCCTCCTTGGATTCCCCTAGGTCTCTAGTTTTCAGAAATGCACAGGTTTTGTAGGTTTCCCTAGGTGCCGGCTTAGCTAGAGGCCAAAATCTACAGGTAGGCACTTCGCAAAAAACACCTCTGTTTTCTTTCAAAAATTTGGATGTGTCCACGTTGCGCTTTGGGGCGTTTCCTGTCGCGGGCGCTAGGCCTACCCACACAAGTGAGGTATCATTTTTATCGGGAGACTTGGGGGAACGCTGGGTGGGAAGGAAATTTGTGGCTCCTCTCAGATTCCAGAACTTTCTGCCACAGAAATGTGAGGAACATGTGTTTTTTTAGCCAAATTTTGAGGTTTGCAAAGGATTCTGGGTAACAGAACCTGGTCCGAGCCCCGCAAGTCACCCCATCTTGGATTCCCCTAGGTCTCTAGTTTTCAGAAATGCACAGGTTTGGTAGGTTTCCCTAGGTGCCGGCTGAGCTAGAGGCCAAAATCTACAGGTAGGCACTTCGCAAAAAACACCTCTTTTTTACTTCCATAAATTTGGATGTTTTCACGTTGCGCTTTGGGGCGTTTCCTGTCGCGGGCGCTAGGCCTACCCACACAAGTGAGGTATCATTTTTATCGGGAGACTTGGGGGAACGCTGGGTGGAAGGAAATTTGTGGCTCCTCTCAGATTCCAGAACTTTCTGCCACAGAAATGTGAGGAACATGTGTTTTTTTAGCCAAATTTGGAGGTTTGCAAAGGATTCTGGGTAACAGAACCTGGTCCGAGCCCCACAGGTCACCCCATCTTGGATTCCCCTATGTCTCTAGTTTTCAGAAATGCACAGGTTTGGTAGGTTTCCCTAGGTGCCGGCTGAGCTAGAGGCCAAAATCTACAGGTATGCACTTCGCAAAAAACACCTCTGTTTTCTTCCAAAAATGTGGATGTGTCCACGTTGCACTTTGGGGCGTTTCCTGTCGCGGGCGCTAGGCCTACCCACACAAGTGAGGTATCATTTTTATCGGGAGACTTGGGGGAACGCTGGGTGGAAGGAAATTTGTGGCTCCTCTCAGATTCCAGAAATTTCTGCCACAGAAATGTGAGGAACATGTGTTTTTTTAGCAAAATTTTGAGGTTTGCAAAGGATTCTGGGTAACAGAACCTGGTCCGAGCCCCGCAAGTCACCCCATCTTGGATTCCCCTAGGTCTCTAGCTTTCAGAAATGCACAGGTTTGGTAGGTTTCCCTAGGTGCCGGATGAGCTAGAGGCCAAAATCTACAGGTAGGCACTTCGCAAAAAACACCTCTGTTTTCTTCCAAAAATTTGGATGTGTCCACGTTGCGCTTTGGGGCGTTTCCTGTCGCGGGCGCTAGGCCTACCCACACAAGTGAGGTACCATTTTTATCGGGAGACTTGGGGGAACGCTGGGAGGAACGTAATTTGTGGCTCCTCTCAGATTCCAGAACTTTCTGCCACAGAAAAGTGAGGAACATGTGTTTTTTTAGCCAAATTTTGAGATTTGCAAAGGATTCTGGGTAACAGAACCTGGTCCGAGCCCTGCAAGTCACCCCATCTTGGATTCCCCTAGGTCTCTAGTTTTCATAAATGCACAGGTTTGGTAGGTTTCCCTAGGTGCCGGCTGAGCTAGATGCCAAAATCTACAGGTAGGCACTTCGCAAAAAACACCTCTGTTTTCTTCCAAAAATGTGGATGTGTCCACGTTGCACTTTGGGGCGTTTCCTGTCGCGGGCGCTAGGCCTACCCACACAAGTGAGGTATCATTTTTATCGGGAGACTTGGGGGAACGCTGGGTGGAAGGAAATTTGTGGCTCCTCTCAGATTCCAGAACTTTCTGCCACAGAAATGTGAGGAACATGTGTTTTTTTAGCCAAATTTTGAGGTTTGCAATGGATTCTGGGTAACAGAACCTGGTCCGAGCCCTGCAAGTCACCCCATCTTGGATTCCCCTAGGTCTCTAGTTTTCATAAATGCACAGGTTTGGTAGGTTTCCCTAGGTGCCGGCTGAGCTAGAGGCCAAAATCTACAGGTAGGCACTTCGCAAAAAACACCTCTGTTTTCTTCCAAAAATGTGGATGTGTCCACGTTGCGCTTTGGGGCGTTTCCTGTCGCGGGCGCTAGGCCTACCCACACAAGTGAGGTATCATTTTTATCGGGAGACTTGGGGGAACGCTGCGTGGAAGGAAATTTGTGGCTCCTCTCAGATTCCAGAACTTTCTGCCACAGAAATGAGAGGAACATGGTTTTTTTAGCCAAATTTTGAGGTTTGCAAAGGATTCTGGGTAACAGAACCTGGTCCGAGCCCCGCAAGTCACCCCATCTTGGATTCCCCTAGGTCTCTAGTTTTCAGAAATGCACAGGTTTGGTAGGTTTGCTTAGGTGCCGGCTGAGCTAGAGGCCAAAATCTACAGGTAACACTTCGCAAAAAACACCTCTGTTTTCTTCCAAAAATTTGGATGTGTCCACGTTGCGCTTTGGGGCGTTTCCTGTCGCGGGCGCTAGGCCTACCCACACAATTGAGGTATCATTTTTATCGGGAGACTTGGGGGAACGCTGGGTGGAAGGAAATTTGTGGCTCCTCTCAGATTCCAGAACTTTCTGCCACAGAAATGTGAGCAACATGTGTTTTTTTAGCCAAATTTTGAGGTTTGCAAAGGATTCTGGGAAACAGAACCTGGTCCGAGCCCCGCAAGTCACCCCTCCTTGGATTCACCTAGGTCTCTAGTTTTCAGAAATGCACAGGTTTGGTAGGTTTCCCTAGGTGCCGGCTGAGCTAGAGGCCAAAATCTACAGGTAGGCACTTCGCAAAAAACACCTCTGTTTTCTTCCAAAAAATGTGGATGTGTCCACGTTGCGCTTTGGGGCGTTTCCTGTTGCGGGCGCTAGGCCTACCCACACAAGTGAGGTATCATTTTTATCGGGAGACTTGGGGGAACGCTGGGTGAAAGGAAATTTGTGGCTCCTCTCAGATTCCAGAACTTTCTGCCACAGAAATGTGAGGAACATGTGTTTTTTTAGCCAAATTTTGAGGTTTGCAAAGGATTCTTGGTAACAGAACCTGGTCCGAGCCCCGCGAGTCTACCCATCGTGGATTCCCCTAGGTCTCTAGTTTTCAGAAATGCACAGGTTTGGTAGGCTTCCCTAGGTGCCGGCTGAGCTAGAGGCCAAAATCTACAGGTAGGCACTTCGCAAAAAACACCTCTGTTTTCTTACAAAAATTTGGATGTGTCCACGTTGCGCTTTGGGGCGTTTCCTGTCGCGGGCGCTAGGCCTACCCACACAAGTGAGGTATCATTTTTATCGGGGAGACTTGGGGGAACGCTGGGTGGGAAGGAAATTTGTGGCTCCTCTCAGATTCCAGAACTTTCTGCCACAGAAATGTGAGGAACATGTGAATTTTTAGCCAAATTTTGAGGTTTGCAAAGGATTCTGGGTAACAGAACCTGGTCCGAGCCCCGCAAGTCACCCCATCTTGGATTCCCCTAGGTCTCTAGTTTTCAGAAATGCACAGGTTTGGTAGGTTTCCCTAGGTGCCGGCTGAGCTAGAGGCCAAAATCAACAGGTAGGCACTTCGCAAAAAACACCTCTGTTTTCTTCCGAAAATGTGGATGTGTCCACGTTGCGCTTTGGGGCGTTTCCTGTCGCGGGCGCTAGGCCTACCCACACAAGTGAGGTATCATTTTTATCGGGAGACTTGGGGGAACGCTGGGTGGAAGGAAATTTGTGGCTCCTCTGAGATTCCAGAACTTTCTGCCACAGAAATGTGAGGAACATGTGTTTTTTTAGCCAAATTTTGAGGTTTGCAAAGGATTCTGGGTAACAGAACCTGGTCCGAGCCCCGCAAGTCACCCCATCTTGGATTCCCCTAGGTCTCTAGTTTTCAGAAATGCACAGGTTTGGTAGGGTTGCCTAGGTGCCGGTTGAGCTAGAGGCCAAAATCTACAGGTAAGCACTTCGCAAAAAACACCTCTGTTTTCTTCCAAAAATTTGGATGTGTCCACGTTGCGCTTTGGGGCGTTTCCTGTCGCGGGCGCTAGGCCTACCCACACAATTGAGGTATCATTTTTATCGGGAGACTTGGGGGAACGCTGGGTGGAAGGAAATTTGTGGCTCCTCTCAGATTCCAGAACTTTCTGCCACAGAAATGTGAGGAACATGTGTTTTTTTAGCCAAATTTTGAGGTTTGCAAAGGATTCTGGGTAACAGAACCTGGTCCGAGCCCCGCAAGTCACCCCTCCTTGGATTCCCCTAGGTCTCTAGTTTTCAGAAATGCACAGGTTTGGTAGGTTTCCCTAGGTGCCGGCTGAGCTAGGGGCAAAAAATCTACAGGTAGGAACTTCGCAAAAAACACCTGTTTTCTTCCAAAAATTTGGATGTGTCCACGTTGCGCTTTGGGGCGTTTCCTGTTGCGGGCGCTAGGCCTACCCACACAAGTGAGGTATCATTTTTATCGGGAGACTTGGGGGAACGCTGGGTGGAAGGAAATTTGTGGCTCCTCTCAGATTCCAGAACTTTCTGCCACAGAAATGTGAGGAACATGTGTTTTTTTAGCCAAATTTTGAGGTTTGCAAAGGATTCTGGGTAACAGAACCTGGTCCGAGCCCCGCAAGTCACCCCTCCTTGGATTCCCCTAGGTCTCTAGTTTTCAGAAATGCACAGGTTTTGTAGGTTTCCCTAGGTGCCGGCTTAGCTAGAGGCCAAAATCTACAGGTAGGCACTTCGCAAAAAACACCTCTGTTTTCTTTCAAAAATGTGGATGTGTCCACGTTGCGCTTTGGGGCGTTTCCTGTCGCGGGCGCTAGGCCTACCCACACAAGTGAGGTATCATTTTTATCGGGAGACTTGGGGGAACGCTGGGTGGGAAGGAAATTTGTGGCTCCTCTCAGATTCCAGAACTTTCTGCCACAGAAATGTGAGGAACATGTGTTTTTTTAGCCAAATTTTGAGGTTTGCAAAGGATTCTGGGTAACAGAACCTGGTCCGAGCCCCGCAAGTCACCCCATCTTGGATTCCCCTAGGTCTCTAGTTTTCAGAAATGCACAGGTTTGGTAGGTTTCCCTAGGTGCCGGCTGAGCTAGAGGCCAAAATCTACAGGTAGGCACTTCGCAAAAAACACCTCTTTTTTACTTCCATAAATTTGGATGTTTTCACGTTGCGCTTTGGGGCGTTTCCTGTCGCGGGCGCTAGGCCTACCCACACAAGTGAGGTATCATTTTTATCGGGAGACTTGGGGGAACGCTGGGTGGAAGGAAATTTGTGGCTCCTCTCAGATTCCAGAACTTTCTGCCACAGAAATGTGAGGAACATGTGTTTTTTTAGCCAAATTTGGAGGTTTGCAAAGGATTCTGGGTAACAGAACCTGGTCCGAGCCCCACAGGTCACCCCATCTTGGATTCCCCTATGTCTCTAGTTTTCAGAAATGCACAGGTTTGGTAGGTTTCCCTAGGTGCCGGCTGAGCTAGAGGCCAAAATCTACAGGTATGCACTTCGCAAAAAACACCTCTGTTTTCTTCCAAAAATGTGGATGTGTCCACGTTGCACTTTGGGGCGTTTCCTGTCGCGGGCGCTAGGCCTACCCACACAAGTGAGGTATCATTTTTATCGGGAGACTTGGGGGAACGCTGGGTGGAAGGAAATTTGTGGCTCCTCTCAGATTCCAGAAATTTCTGCCACAGAAATGTGAGGAACATGTGTTTTTTTAGCAAAATTTTGAGGTTTGCAAAGGATTCTGGGTAACAGAACCTGGTCCGAGCCCCGCAAGTCACCCCATCTTGGATTCCCCTAGGTCTCTAGCTTTCAGAAATGCACAGGTTTGGTAGGTTTCCCTAGGTGCCGGATGAGCTAGAGGCCAAAATCTACAGGTAGGCACTTCGCAAAAAACACCTCTGTTTTCTTCCAAAAATTTGGATGTGTCCACGTTGCGCTTTGGGGCGTTTCCTGTCGCGGGCGCTAGGCCTACCCACACAAGTGAGGTACCATTTTTATCGGGAGACTTGGGGGAACGCTGGGAGGAACGTAATTTGTGGCTCCTCTCAGATTCCAGAACTTTCTGCCACAGAAAAGTGAGGAACATGTGTTTTTTTAGCCAAATTTTGAGATTTGCAAAGGATTCTGGGTAACAGAACCTGGTCCGAGCCCTGCAAGTCACCCCATCTTGGATTCCCCTAGGTCTCTAGTTTTCATAAATGCACAGGTTTGGTAGGTTTCCCTAGGTGCCGGCTGAGCTAGATGCCAAAATCTACAGGTAGGCACTTCGCAAAAAACACCTCTGTTTTCTTCCAAAAATGTGGATGTGTCCACGTTGCACTTTGGGGCGTTTCCTGTCGCGGGCGCTAGGCCTACCCACACAAGTGAGGTATCATTTTTATCGGGAGACTTGGGGGAACGCTGGGTGGAAGGAAATTTGTGGCTCCTCTCAGATTCCAGAACTTTCTGCCACAGAAATGTGAGGAACATGTGTTTTTTTAGCCAAATTTTGAGGTTTGCAATGGATTCTGGGTAACAGAACCTGGTCCGAGCCCTGCAAGTCACCCCATCTTGGATTCCCCTAGGTCTCTAGTTTTCATAAATGCACAGGTTTGGTAGGTTTCCCTAGGTGCCGGCTGAGCTAGAGGCCAAAATCTACAGGTAGGCACTTCGCAAAAAACACCTCTGTTTTCTTCCAAAAATGTGGATGTGTCCACGTTGCGCTTTGGGGCGTTTCCTGTCGCGGGCGCTAGGCCTACCCACACAAGTGAGGTATCATTTTTATCGGGAGACTTGGGGGAACGCTGCGTGGAAGGAAATTTGTGGCTCCTCTCAGATTCCAGAACTTTCTGCCACAGAAATGAGAGGAACATGGTTTTTTTAGCCAAATTTTGAGGTTTGCAAAGGATTCTGGGTAACAGAACCTGGTCCGAGCCCCGCAAGTCACCCCATCTTGGATTCCCCTAGGTCTCTAGTTTTCAGAAATGCACAGGTTTGGTAGGTTTGCTTAGGTGCCGGCTGAGCTAGAGGCCAAAATCTACAGGTAACACTTCGCAAAAAACACCTCTGTTTTCTTCCAAAAATTTGGATGTGTCCACGTTGCGCTTTGGGGCGTTTCCTGTCGCGGGCGCTAGGCCTACCCACACAATTGAGGTATCATTTTTATCGGGAGACTTGGGGGAACGCTGGGTGGAAGGAAATTTGTGGCTCCTCTCAGATTCCAGAACTTTCTGCCACAGAAATGTGAGCAACATGTGTTTTTTTAGCCAAATTTTGAGGTTTGCAAAGGATTCTGGGAAACAGAACCTGGTCCGAGCCCCGCAAGTCACCCCTCCTTGGATTCACCTAGGTCTCTAGTTTTCAGAAATGCACAGGTTTGGTAGGTTTCCCTAGGTGCCGGCTGAGCTAGAGGCCAAAATCTACAGGTAGGCACTTCGCAAAAAACACCTCTGTTTTCTTCCAAAAAATGTGGATGTGTCCACGTTGCGCTTTGGGGCGTTTCCTGTTGCGGGCGCTAGGCCTACCCACACAAGTGAGGTATCATTTTTATCGGGAGACTTGGGGGAACGCTGGGTGAAAGGAAATTTGTGGCTCCTCTCAGATTCCAGAACTTTCTGCCACAGAAATGTGAGGAACATGTGTTTTTTTAGCCAAATTTTGAGGTTTGCAAAGGATTCTTGGTAACAGAACCTGGTCCGAGCCCCGCGAGTCTACCCATCGTGGATTCCCCTAGGTCTCTAGTTTTCAGAAATGCACAGGTTTGGTAGGCTTCCCTAGGTGCCGGCTGAGCTAGAGGCCAAAATCTACAGGTAGGCACTTCGCAAAAAACACCTCTGTTTTCTTACAAAAATTTGGATGTGTCCACGTTGCGCTTTGGGGCGTTTCCTGTCGCGGGCGCTAGGCCTACCCACACAAGTGAGGTATCATTTTTATCGGGAGACTTGGGGGAACGCTGGGTGGGAAGGAAATTTGTGGCTCCTCTCAGATTCCAGAACTTTCTGCCACAGAAATGTGAGGAACATGTGAATTTTTAGCCAAATTTTGAGGTTTGCAAAGGATTCTGGGTAACAGAACCTGGTCCGAGCCCCGCAAGTCACCCCATCTTGGATTCCCCTAGGTCTCTAGTTTTCAGAAATGCACAGGTTTGGTAGGTTTCCCTAGGTGCCGGCTGAGCTAGAGGCCAAAATCAACAGGTAGGCACTTCGCAAAAAACACCTCTGTTTTCTTCCGAAAATGTGGATGTGTCCACGTTGCGCTTTGGGGCGTTTCCTGTCGCGGGCGCTAGGCCTACCCACACAAGTGAGGTATCATTTTTATCGGGAGACTTGGGGGAACGCTGGGTGGAAGGAAATTTGTGGCTCCTCTCAGATTCCAGAGCTTTCTGCCACAGAAATGTGAGGAGCATGTGTTTTTTTTAGCCAAATTTTGAGGTTTGCAAAGGATTCTGGGTAACAGAACCTGGTCCGAGCCCCGCAAGTCACCCCATCTTGGATTCCCCTAGGTCTCTAGTTTTCAGAAATGCACAGGTTTGGTAGGTTTCCCTAGGTGCCGGCTGAGCTAGAGGCCAAAATCTACAGGTAGGCACTTCGCAAAAAACACCTCTGTTTTCTTCCAAAAATTTGGATGTGTCCACGTTGCGCTTTGGGGCGTTTCCTGTCGCGGGCGCTAGGCCTACCCACACAAGTGAGGTACCATTTTTATCGGGAGACTTCGGGGAACTCTGGGAGGAACGAAATTTGTGGCTCCTCCCAGATTCCAGAACTTTCTGCCACAGAAATGTGAGGAACATGTGTTTTTTTAGCCAAATTTTGAGGTTTGCAAAGGATTCTGGGTAACAGAACCTGGTCCGAGCCCTGCAAGTCACCCCATCTTGGATTCCCCTAGGTCTCTAGTTTTCAGAAATGCACAGGTTTGGTAGGTTTCCCTAGGTGCCGGCTGAGCTAGAGGCCAAAATCTACAGGTAGGCACTTCGCAAAAAACACCTCTGTTTTCTTCCAAAAATTTGGATGTGTCCACGTTGCGCTTTGGGGCGTTTCCTGTCGCGGGCGCTAGGCCTACCCACACAAGTGAGGTACCATTTTTATCGGGAGACTTCGGGGAACGCTGGGAGAAACGAAATTTGTGGCTCCTCCCAGATTCCAGAACTTTCTGCCACAGAAATGTGAGGAACATGTGTTTTTTTAGCCAAATTTTGAGGTTTGCAAAGGATTCTGGGTAACAGAACCTGGTCCGAGCCCTGCAAGTCACCCCATCTTGGATTCCCCTAGGTCTTTAGTTTTCAGAAATGCACAGGTTTGGTAGGTTTCCCTAGGTGCCGGCTGAGCTAGAGGCCAAAATCTACAGGTAGGCATTTCGCAAAAAACACCTCTGTTTTCTTCCAAAAATTTGGATGTGTCCACGTTGCGCTTTGGGGCGTTTCCTGTCGCGGGCGCTAGGCCTACCCACACAAGTGAGGTATCATTTTTATCGGGAGTCTTAGGGGAATGCTGGGTGGAAGGAAATTTGTGGCTCCTCTCAGATTCCAAAACTTTCTGCCACAGAAATGTGAGGAACATGTGTTTTTTTAGCCAAATTTTGAGGTTTGCAAAGGATTCTGGGTAACAGAACCTGGTCCGAGCCCCCAAGTCACCCCATCGTGGATTCCCCTAGGTCTCTAGTTTTCAGAAATGCACAGGTTTGGTAGGCTTCCCTAGGTGCCGGCTGAGCTAGAGGCCAAAATCTACAGGTAGGCACTTCGCAAAAAACACCTCTGTTTTCTTCCAAAAATTTGGATGTGTCCACGTTGCGCTTTGGGGCATTTCCTGTCGCGGGCACTAGGCCTACCCACACAATTGAGGTATCATTTTTATCGGGAGACTTGGGGGAACGCTGGGTGGAAGGAAATTTGTGCCTCCTCTCAGATTCCAGAACTTTCTGCCACAGAAATGTGAGGAACATGTGTTTTTTTAGCCAAATTTTGAGGTTTGCAAAGGATTCTGGGTAACAGAACCTGGTCCGAGCCCCGCAAGTCACCCCTCCTTGGATTCCCGTACGTCTCTAGTTTTCAGAAATGCACAGGTTTGGTAGGTTTCCCTAGGTGCCGGCTGAGCTAGAGGCCAAAATCTACAGGTAGGCACTTCGCAAAAAACACCTCTGTTTTCTTCCAAAAATTTGGATGTGTCCACGTTGCGCTTTGGGGCGTTTCCTGTTGCGGGCGCTAGGCCTACCCACACAAGTGAGGTATCATTTTTATCGGGAGACTTGGGGGAACGCTGGGTGAAAGGAAATTTGTGGCTCCTCTCAGATTCCAGAACTTTCTGCCACAGAAATGTGAGGAACATGTGTTTTTTTAGCCAAATTTTGAGGTTTGCAAAGGATTCTGGGTAACAGAACCTGGTCCGAGACCCGCAAGTCACCCCATCGTGGATTCCCCTAGGTCTCTAGTTTTCAGAAATGCACAGGTTTGGTACGTTTCCCTAGGTGCCGGCTGAGCTAGAGGCCAAAATCTACAGATAGGCACTTCGCAAAAAACACCTCTGTTTTCTTCCAAAAATTTGGATGTGTCCACGTTGCGCTTTGGGGCATTTCCTGTCGCGGGCACTAGGCCTACCCACACAAGTGAGGTATCATTTTTATCGGGAGACTTGGGGGAACGCTGGGTGGAAGGAAATTTGTGGCTCCTCTCAGATTCCAGAACTTTCTGCCACAGAAATGTGAGGAACATGTGTTTTTTTAGCCAAATTTTGAGGTTTGCAAAGGATTCTGGGTAACAGAACCTGGTCCGAGCCCCGCAAGTCACCCCATCTTGGATTCCCCTAGGTCTCTAGTTTTCAGAAATGCACAGGTTTGGTAGGGTTGCCTAGGTGCCGGTTGAGATAGAGGCCAAAATCTACAGGTAAGCACTTCGCAAAAAACACCTCTGTTTTCTTCCAAAAATTTGGATGTGTCCACGTTGCGCTTTGGGGCGTTTCCTGTCGCCGGCGCTAGGCCTACCCACACAATTGAGGTATCATTTTTATCGGGAGACTTGGGGGAACGCTGGGTGGAAGGACATTTGTGGCTCCTCTCAGATTCCAGAACTTTCTGCCACAGAAATGTGAGGAACATGTGTTTTTTTAGCCAAATTTTGAGGTTTGCAAAGGATTCTGGGTAACAGAACCTGGTCCGAGCCCCGCAAGTCACCCCATCTTGGATTCCCCTAGGTCTCTAGTTTTCAGAAATGCACAGGTTTGGTAGGTTTGCCTAGGTGCCGGTTGAGCTAGAGGCCAAAATCTACAGGTAAGCACTTCGCAAAAAACACCTCTGTTTTCTTCCAAAAATTTGGATGTGTCCACGTTGCGCTTTGGGGCGTTTCCTGTCGCGGGCGCTAGGCCTACCCACACAATTGAGGTATCATTTTTATCGGGAGACTTGGGGGAACGCTGGGTGGAAGGAAATTTGTGGCTCCTCTCAGATTCCAGAACTTTCTGCCACAGAAATGTGAGGAACATGTGTTTTTTTAGCCAAATTTTGAGGTTTGCAAAGGATTCTGGGTAACAGAACCTGGTCCGAGCCCCGCAAGTCACCCCTCCTTGGATTCCCCTAGGTCTCTAGTTTTCAGAAATGCACAGGTTTTGTAGGTTTCCCTAGGTGCCGGCTTAGCTAGAGGCCAAAATCTACAGGTAGGCACTTCGCAAAAAACACCTCTGTTTTCTTACAAAAATTTGGATGTGTCCACGTTGCGCTTTGGGGCGTTTCCTGTCGCGGGCGCTAGGCCTACCCACACAAGTGAGGTATCATTTTTATCGGGAGACTTGGGGGAACGCTGGGTGGAAGGAAATTTGTGGCTCCTCTCAGATTCCAGAACTTTCTGCCACAGAAATGTGAGGAACATGTGTTTTTTTAGCCAAATTTTGAGGTTTGCAAAGGATTCTGGGTAACAGAACCTGGTCCGAGCCCCGCAAGTCACCCCATCTTGGATTCCCCTAGGTCTCTAGTTTTCAGAAATGCACAGGTTTGGTAGGTTTCCCTAAGTGCCGGCTGAGCTAGAGGCCAAAATCTACAGGTAGGCACTTCGCAAAAAACACCTCTGTTTTCTTCCAAAAATGTGGATGTGTCCACGTTGCTCTTTGGGGCGTTTCCTGTCGCGGGCGCTAGGCCTACCCACACAAGTGAGGTATCATTTTTATCGGGAGACTTGGGGGAACGCTGGGTGGAAGGAAATTTGTGGCTCCTCTCAGATTCCAGAAATTTCTGCCACAGAAATGTGAGGAACATGTGTTTTTTTAGCAAAATTTTGAGGTTTGCAAAGGATTCTGGGTAACAGAACCTGGTCCGAGCCCCGCAAGTCACCCCATCTTGGATTCCCCTAGGTCTCTAGCTTTCAGAAATGCACAGGTTTGGTAGGTTTCCCTAGGTGCCGGATGAGCTAGAGGCCAAAATCTACAGGTAGGCACTTCGCAAAAAACACCTCTGTTTTCTTCCAAAAATTTGGATGTGTCCACGTTGCGCTTTGGGGCGTTTCCTGTCGCGGGCGCTAGGCCTACCCACACAAGTGAGGTACCATTTTTATCGCTAGACTTGGGGGAACGCTGGGAGGAACGTAATTTGTGGCTCCTCTCAGATTCCAGAACTTTCTGCCACAGAAATGTGAGGAACATGTGTTTTTTTAGCCAAATTTTGAGGTTTGCAAAGGATTCTGGGTAACAGAACCTGGTCCGAGCCCTGCAAGTCACCCCATCTTGGATTCCCCTAGGTCTCTAGTTTTAATAAATGCACAGGTTTGGTAGGTTTCCCTAGGTGCCGGCTGAGCTAGATGCCAAAATCTACAGGTAGGCACTTCGCAAAAAACACCTCTTTTTTACTTCCATAAATTTTGATGTGTTCACGTTGCGCTTTGGGGCGTTTCCTGTCGCGGGCGCTATGCCTACCCACACAAGTGAGGTATCATTTTTATCGGGAGACTTGGGGGAACGCTGGGTTAAAGGAAATTTGTGGCTCCTCTCAGATTCCAGAACTTTCTGCCACAGAAATGTGAGGAACATGTGTTTTTTTAGCCAAATTTTGAGGTTTGCAAAGGATTCTGGGTAACAGAACCTGGTCCGAGCCCCACAGGTCACCCCATCTTGGATTCCCCTAGGTCTCTAGTTTTCAGAAATGCACAGGTTTGGTAGGTTTCCCTAGGTGCCGGCTGAGCTAGAGGCCAAAATCTACAGGTATGCACTTCGCAAAAAACACCTCTGTTTTCTTCCAAAAATGTGGATGTGTCCACGTTGCACTTTGGGGCGTTTCCTGTCGCGGGCGCTAGGCCTACCCACACAAGTGAGGTATCATTTTTATCGGGAGACTTGGGGGAACGCTGGGTGGAAGGAAATTTGTGGCTCCTCTCAGATTCCAGAAATTTCTGCCACAGAAATGTGAGGAACATGTGTTTTTTTAGCAAAATTTTGAGGTTTGCATAGGATTCTGGGTAACAGAACCTGGTCCGAGCCCCGCAAGTCACCCCATCTTGGATTCCCCTAGGTCTCTAGCTTTCAGAAATGCACAGGTTTGGTAGGTTTCCCTAGGTGCCGGATGAGCTAGAGGCCAAAATCTACAGGTAGGCACTTCGCAAAAAACACCTCTGTTTTCTTCCAAAAATTTGGATGTGTCCACGTTGCGCTTTGGGGCGTTTCCTGTCGCGGGCGCTAGGCCTACCCACACAAGTGAGGTACCATTTTTATCGGGAGACTTGGGGGAACGCTGGGAGGAACGTAATTTGTGGCTCCTCTCAGATTCCAGAACTTTCTGCCACAGAAATGTGAGGAACATGTGTTTTTTTAGCCAAATTTTGAGGTTTGCAAAGGATTCTGGGTAACAGAACCTGGTCCGAGCCCTGCAAGTCACCCCATCTTGGATTCCCCTAGGTCTCTAGTTTTCATAAATGCACAGGTTTGGTAGGTTTCCCTAGGTGCCGGCTGAGCTAGATGCCAAAATCTACAGGTAGGCACTTCGCAAAAAACACCTCTTTTTTACTTCCATAAATTTGGATGTGTTCACGTTGCGCTTTGGGGCGTTTCCTGTCGCGGGCGCTAGGCCTACCCACACAAGTGAGGTATCATTTTTATCGGGAGACTTGGGGGAACGCTGGGTGGAAGGAAATTTGTGGCTCCTCTCAGATTCCAGAACTTTCTGCCACAGAAATGTGAGGAACATGTGTTTTTTTAGCCAAATTTTGAGGTTTGCAAAGGATTCTGGGTAACAGAACCTGGTCCGAGCCCCGCAAGTCACCCCATCTTGGATTCCCCTAGGTCTCTAGTTTTCAGAAATGCACAGGTTTGGTAGGGTTGCCTAGGTGCCGGTTGAGATAGAGGCCAAAATCTACAGGTAAGCACTTCGCAAAAAACACCTCTGTTTTCTTCCAAAAATTTGGATGTGTCCACGTTGCGCTTTGGGGCGTTTCCTGTCGCCGGCGCTAGGCCTACCCACACAATTGAGGTATCATTTTTATCGGGAGACTTGGGGGAACGCTGGGTGGAAGGACATTTGTGGCTCCTCTCAGATTCCAGAACTTTCTGCCACAGAAATGTGAGGAACATGTGTTTTTTTAGCCAAATTTTGAGGTTTGCAAAGGATTCTGGGTAACAGAACCTGGTCCGAGCCCCGCAAGTCACCCCATCTTGGATTCCCCTAGGTCTCTAGTTTTCAGAAATGCACAGGTTTGGTAGGTTTGCCTAGGTGCCGGTTGAGCTAGAGGCCAAAATCTACAGGTAAGCACTTCGCAAAAAACACCTCTGTTTTCTTCCAAAAATTTGGATGTGTCCACGTTGCGCTTTGGGGCGTTTCCTGTCGCGGGCGCTAGGCCTACCCACACAATTGAGGTATCATTTTTATCGGGAGACTTGGGGGAACGCTGGGTGGAAGGAAATTTGTGGCTCCTCTCAGATTCCAGAACTTTCTGCCACAGAAATGTGAGGAACATGTGTTTTTTTAGCCAAATTTTGAGGTTTGCAAAGGATTCTGGGTAACAGAACCTGGTCCGAGCCCCGCAAGTCACCCCTCCTTGGATTCCCCTAGGTCTCTAGTTTTCAGAAATGCACAGGTTTTGTAGGTTTCCCTAGGTGCCGGCTTAGCTAGAGGCCAAAATCTACAGGTAGGCACTTCGCAAAAAACACCTCTGTTTTCTTACAAAAATTTGGATGTGTCCACGTTGCGCTTTGGGGCGTTTCCTGTCGCGGGCGCTAGGCCTACCCACACAAGTGAGGTATCATTTTTATCGGGAGACTTGGGGGAACGCTGGGTGGAAGGAAATTTGTGGCTCCTCTCAGATTCCAGAACTTTCTGCCACAGAAATGTGAGGAACATGTGTTTTTTTAGCCAAATTTTGAGGTTTGCAAAGGATTCTGGGTAACAGAACCTGGTCCGAGCCCCGCAAGTCACCCCATCTTGGATTCCCCTAGGTCTCTAGTTTTCAGAAATGCACAGGTTTGGTAGGTTTCCCTAAGTGCCGGCTGAGCTAGAGGCCAAAATCTACAGGTAGGCACTTCGCAAAAAACACCTCTGTTTTCTTCCAAAAATGTGGATGTGTCCACGTTGCTCTTTGGGGCGTTTCCTGTCGCGGGCGCTAGGCCTACCCACACAAGTGAGGTATCATTTTTATCGGGAGACTTGGGGGAACGCTGGGTGGAAGGAAATTTGTGGCTCCTCTCAGATTCCAGAAATTTCTGCCACAGAAATGTGAGGAACATGTGTTTTTTTAGCAAAATTTTGAGGTTTGCAAAGGATTCTGGGTAACAGAACCTGGTCCGAGCCCCGCAAGTCACCCCATCTTGGATTCCCCTAGGTCTCTAGCTTTCAGAAATGCACAGGTTTGGTAGGTTTCCCTAGGTGCCGGATGAGCTAGAGGCCAAAATCTACAGGTAGGCACTTCGCAAAAAACACCTCTGTTTTCTTCCAAAAATTTGGATGTGTCCACGTTGCGCTTTGGGGCGTTTCCTGTCGCGGGCGCTAGGCCTACCCACACAAGTGAGGTACCATTTTTATCGCTAGACTTGGGGGAACGCTGGGAGGAACGTAATTTGTGGCTCCTCTCAGATTCCAGAACTTTCTGCCACAGAAATGTGAGGAACATGTGTTTTTTTAGCCAAATTTTGAGGTTTGCAAAGGATTCTGGGTAACAGAACCTGGTCCGAGCCCTGCAAGTCACCCCATCTTGGATTCCCCTAGGTCTCTAGTTTTAATAAATGCACAGGTTTGGTAGGTTTCCCTAGGTGCCGGCTGAGCTAGATGCCAAAATCTACAGGTAGGCACTTCGCAAAAAACACCTCTTTTTTACTTCCATAAATTTTGATGTGTTCACGTTGCGCTTTGGGGCGTTTCCTGTCGCGGGCGCTATGCCTACCCACACAAGTGAGGTATCATTTTTATCGGGAGACTTGGGGGAACGCTGGGTTAAAGGAAATTTGTGGCTCCTCTCAGATTCCAGAACTTTCTGCCACAGAAATGTGAGGAACATGTGTTTTTTTAGCCAAATTTTGAGGTTTGCAAAGGATTCTGGGTAACAGAACCTGGTCCGAGCCCCACAGGTCACCCCATCTTGGATTCCCCTAGGTCTCTAGTTTTCAGAAATGCACAGGTTTGGTAGGTTTCCCTAGGTGCCGGCTGAGCTAGAGGCCAAAATCTACAGGTATGCACTTCGCAAAAAACACCTCTGTTTTCTTCCAAAAATGTGGATGTGTCCACGTTGCACTTTGGGGCGTTTCCTGTCGCGGGCGCTAGGCCTACCCACACAAGTGAGGTATCATTTTTATCGGGAGACTTGGGGGAACGCTGGGTGGAAGGAAATTTGTGGCTCCTCTCAGATTCCAGAAATTTCTGCCACAGAAATGTGAGGAACATGTGTTTTTTTAGCAAAATTTTGAGGTTTGCATAGGATTCTGGGTAACAGAACCTGGTCCGAGCCCCGCAAGTCACCCCATCTTGGATTCCCCTAGGTCTCTAGCTTTCAGAAATGCACAGGTTTGGTAGGTTTCCCTAGGTGCCGGATGAGCTAGAGGCCAAAATCTACAGGTAGGCACTTCGCAAAAAACACCTCTGTTTTCTTCCAAAAATTTGGATGTGTCCACGTTGCGCTTTGGGGCGTTTCCTGTCGCGGGCGCTAGGCCTACCCACACAAGTGAGGTACCATTTTTATCGGGAGACTTGGGGGAACGCTGGGAGGAACGTAATTTGTGGCTCCTCTCAGATTCCAGAACTTTCTGCCACAGAAATGTGAGGAACATGTGTTTTTTTAGCCAAATTTTGAGGTTTGCAAAGGATTCTGGGTAACAGAACCTGGTCCGAGCCCTGCAAGTCACCCCATCTTGGATTCCCCTAGGTCTCTAGTTTTCATAAATGCACAGGTTTGGTAGGTTTCCCTAGGTGCCGGCTGAGCTAGATGCCAAAATCTACAGGTAGGCACTTCGCAAAAAACACCTCTTTTTTACTTCCATAAATTTGGATGTGTTCACGTTGCGCTTTGGGGCGTTTCCTGTCGCGGGCGCTAGGCCTACCCACACAAGTGAGGTATCATTTTTATCGGGAGACTTGGGGGAACGCTGGGTGGAAGGAAATTTGTGGCTCCTCTCAGATTCCAGAACTTTCTGCCACAGAAATGTGAGGAACATGTGTTTTTTTAGCCAAATTTTGAGGTTTGCAAAGGATTCTGGGTAACAGAACCTGGTCCGAGCCCCACAGGTCACCCCATCTTGGATTCCCCTAGGTCTCTAGTTTTCAGAAATGCACAGGTTTGGTAGGTTTCCCTAGGTGCCGGCTGAGCTAGAGGCCAAAATCTACAGGTATGCACTTCGCAAAAAACACCTCTGTTTTCTTCCAAAAATGTGGATGTGTCCACGTTGCACTTTGGGGCGTTTCCTGTCGCGGGCGCTAGGCCTACCCACACAAGTGAGGTATCATTTTTATCGGGAGACTTGGGGGAACGCTGGGTGGAAGGAAATTTGTGGCTCCTCTCAGATTCCAGAAATTTCTGCCACAGAAATGTGAGGAACATGTGTTTTTTTAGCAAAATTTTGAGGTTTGCAAAGGATTCTGGGTAACAGAACCTGGTCCGAGCCCCGCAAGTCACCCCATCTTGGATTCCCCTAGGTCTCTAGCTTTCAGAAATGCACAGGTTTGGTAGGTTTCCCTAGGTGCCGGATGAGCTAGAGGCCAAAATCTACAGGTAGGCACTTCGCAAAAAACACCTCTGTTTTCTTCCAAAAATGTGGATGTGTCCACGTTGCACTTTGGGGCGTTTCCTGTCGCGGGCGCTAGGCCTACCCACACAAGTGAGGTATCATTTTTATCGGGAGACTTGGGGGAACGCTGGGTGGAAGGAAATTTGTGGCTCCTCTCAGATTCCAGAACTTTCTGCCACAGAAATGTGAGGAACATGTGTTTTTTTAGCCAAATTTTGAGGTTTGCAATGGATTCTGGGTAACAGAACCTGGTCCGAGCCCTGCAAGTCACCCCATCTTGGATTCCCCTAGGTCTCTAGTTTTCATAAATGCACAGGTTTGGTAGGTTTCCCTAGGTGCCGGCTGAGCTAGAGGCCAAAATCTACAGGTAGGCACTTCGCAAAAAACACCTCTGTTTTCTTCCAAAAATGTGGATGTGTCCACGTTGCGCTTTGGGGCGTTTCCTGTCGCGGGCGCTAGGCCTACCCACACAAGTGAGGTATCATTTTTATCGGGAGACTTGGGGGAACGCTGCGTGGAAGGAAATTTGTGGCTCCTCTCAGATTCCAGAACTTTCTGCCACAGAAATGAGAGGAACATGGTTTTTTTAGCCAAATTTTGAGGTTTGCAAAGGATTCTGGGTAACAGAACCTGGTCCGAGCCCCGCAAGTCACCCCATCTTGGATTCCCCTAGGTCTCTAGTTTTCAGAAATGCACAGGTTTGGTAGGTTTGCTTAGGTGCCGGCTGAGCTAGAGGCCAAAATCTACAGGTAAGCACTTCGCAAAAAACACCTCTGTTTTCTTCCAAAAATTTGGATGTGTCCACGTTGCGCTTTGGGGCGTTTCCTGTCGCGGGCGCTAGGCCTACCCACACAATTGAGGTATCATTTTTATCGGGAGACTTGGGGGAACGCTGGGTGGAAGGAAATTTGTGGCTCCTCTCAGATTCCAGAACTTTCTGCCACAGAAATGTGAGCAACATGTGTTTTTTTAGCCAAATTTTGAGGTTTGCAAAGGATTCTGGGAAACAGAACCTGGTCCGAGCCCCGCAAGTCACCCCTCCTTGGATTCACCTAGGTCTCTAGTTTTCAGAAATGCACAGGTTTGGTAGGTTTCCCTAGGTGCCGGCTGAGCTAGAGGCCAAAATCTACAGGTAGGCACTTCGCAAAAAACACCTCTGTTTTCTTCCAAAAAATGTGGATGTGTCCACGTTGCGCTTTGGGGCGTTTCCTGTTGCGGGCGCTAGGCCTACCCACACAAGTGAGGTATCATTTTTATCGGGAGACTTGGGGGAACGCTGGGTGAAAGGAAATTTGTGGCTCCTCTCAGATTCCAGAACTTTCTGCCACAGAAATGTGAGGAACATGTGTTTTTTTAGCCAAATTTTGAGGTTTGCAAAGGATTCTTGGTAACAGAACCTGGTCCGAGCCCCGCGAGTCTAACCATCGTGGATTCCCCTAGGTCTCTAGTTTTCAGAAATGCACAGGTTTGGTAGGCTTCCCTAGGTGCCGGCTGAGCTAGAGGCCAAAATCTACAGGTAGGCACTTCGCAAAAAACACCTCTGTTTTCTTACAAAAATTTGGATGTGTCCACGTTGCGCTTTGGGGCGTTTCCTGTCGCGGGCGCTAGGCCTACCCACACAAGTGAGGTATCATTTTTATCGGGAGACTTGGGGGAACGCTGGGTGGGAAGGAAATTTGTGGCTCCTCTCAGATTCCAGAACTTTCTGCCACAGAAATGTGAGGAACATGTGTATTTTTAGCCAAATTTTGAGGTTTGCAAAGGATTCTGGGTAACAGAACCTGGTCCGAGCCCCGCAAGTCACCCCATCTTGGATTCCCCTAGGTCTCTAGTTTTCCGAAATGCACAGGTTTGGTAGGTTTCCCTAGGTGCCGGCTGAGCTAGAGGCCAAAATCAACAGGTAGGCACTTCGCAAAAAACACCTCTGTTTTCTTCCAAAAATGTGGATGTGTCCACGTTGCGCTTTGGGGCGTTTCCTGTCGCGGGCGCTAGGCCTACCCACATAAGTGAGGTATCATTTTTATCGGGAGACTTGGGGGAACGCTGGGTGGAAGGAAATTTGTGGCTCCTCTCAGATTCCAGAGCTTTCTGCCACAGAAATGTGAGGAGCATGTGTTTTTTTAGCCAAATTTTGAGGTTTGCAAAGGATTCTGGGTAACAGAACCTGGTCCGAGCCCCGCAAGTCACCCCATCTTGGATTCCCCTAGGTCTCTAGTTTTCAGAAATGCACAGGTTTGGTAGGTTTCCCTAGGTGCCGGCTGAGCTAGAGGCCAAAATCTACAGGTAGGCACTTCGCAAAAAACACCTCTGTTTTCTTCCAAAAATTTGGATGTGTCCACGTTGCGCTTTGGGGCGTTTCCTGTCGCGGGCGCTAGGCCTACCCACACAAGTGAGGTACCATTTTTATCGGGAGACTTCGGGGAACTCTGGGAGGAACGAAATTTGTGGCTCCTCCCAGATTCCAGAACTTTCTGCCACAGAAATGTGAGGAACATGTGTTTTTTTAGCCAAATTTTGAGGTTTGCAAAGGATTCTGGGTAACAGAACCTGGTCCGAGCCCTGCAAGTCACCCCATCTTGGATTCCCCTAGGTCTCTAGTTTTCAGAAATGCACAGGTTTGGTAGGTTTCCCTAGGTGCCGGCTGAGCTAGAGGCCAAAATCTACAGGTAGGCACTTCGCAAAAAACACCTCTGTTTTCTTCCAAAAATTTGGATGTGTCCACGTTGCGCTTTGGGGCGTTTCCTGTCGCGGGCGCTAGGCCTACCCACACAAGTGAGGTACCATTTTTATCGGGAGACTTCGGGGAACGCTGGGAGGAACGAAATTTGTGGCTCCTCCCAGATTCCAGAACTTTCTGCCACAGAAATGTGAGGAACATGTGTTTTTTTAGCCAAATTTTGAGGTTTGCAAAGGATTCTGGGTAACAGAACCTGGTCCGAGCCCTGCAAGTCACCCCATCTTGGATTCCCCTAGGTCTCTAGTTTTCAGAAATGCACAGGTTTGGTAGGTTTCCCTAGGTGCCGGCTGAGCTAGAGGCCAAAATCTACAGGTAGGCACTTCGCAAAAAACACCTCTGTTTTCTTCCAAAAATTTGGATGTGTCCACGTTGCGCTTTGGGGCGTTTCCTGTCGCGGGCGCTAGGCCTACCCACACAAGTGAGGTATCATTTTTATCGGGAGACTTGGGGGAATGCTGGGTGGAAGGAAATTTGTGGCTCCTCTCAGATTCCAAAACTTTCTGCCACAGAAATGTGAGGAACATGTGTTTTTTTAGCCAAATTTTGAGGTTTGCAAAGGATTCTGGGTAACAGAACCTGGTCCGAGCCCCCAAGTCACCCCATCGTGGATTCCCCTAGGTCTCTAGTTTTCAGAAATGCACAGGTTTGGTAGGCTTCCCTAGGTGCCGGCTGAGCTAGAGGCCAAAATCTACAGGTAGGCACTTCGCAAAAAACACCTCTGTTTTCTTCCAAAAATTTGGATGTGTCCACGTTGCGCTTTGGGGCATTTCCTGTCGCGGGCACTAGGCCTACCCACACAAGTGAGGTATCATTTTTATCGGGAGACTTGGGGGAACGCTGGGTGGAAGGAAATTTGTGCCTCCTCTCAGATTCCAGAACTTTCTGCCACAGAAATGTGAGGAACATGTGTTTTTTTAGCCAAATTTTGAGGTTTGCAAAGGATTCTGGGTAACAGAACCTGGTCCGAGCCCCGCAAGTCACCCCTCCTTGGATTCCCGTACGTCTCTAGTTTTCAGAAATGCACAGGTTTGGTAGGTTTCCCTAGGTGCCGGCTGAGCTAGAGGCCAAAATCTACAGGTAGGCACTTCGCAAAAAACACCTCTGTTTTCTTCCAAAAATTTGGATGTGTCCACGTTGCGCTTTGGGGCGTTTCCTGTTGCGGGCGCTAGGCCTACCCACACAAGTGAGGTATCATTTTTATCGGGAGACTTGGGGGAACGCTGGGTGAAAGGAAATTTGTGGCTCCTCTCAGATTCCAGAACTTTCTGCCACAGAAATGTGAGGAACATGTGTTTTTTTAGCCAAATTTTGAGGTTTGCAAAGGATTCTGGGAAACAGAACCTGGTCCGAGACCCGCAAGTCACCCCATCGTGGATTCCCCTAGGTCTCTAGTTTTCAGAAATGCACAGGTTTGGTAGGTTTCCCTAGGTGCCGGCTGAGCTAGAGGCCAAAATCTACAGATAGGCACTTCGCAAAAAACACCTCTGTTTTCTTCCAAAAATTTGGATGTGTCCACGTTGCGCTTTGGGGCATTTCCTGTCGCGGGCACTAGGCCTACCCACACAAGTGAGGTATCATTTTTATCGGGAGACTTGGGGGAACGCTGGGTGGAAGGAAATTTGTGGCTCCTCTCAGATTCCAGAACTTTCTGCCACAGAAATGAGAGGAACATGTGTTTTTTTAGCCAAATTTTGAGGTTTGCAAAGGATTCTGGGTAACAGAACCTGGTCCGAGCCCCGCAAGTCACCCCATCTTGGATTCCCCTAGGTCTCTAGTTTTCAGAAATGCACAGGTTTGGTAGGTTTGCCTAGGTGCCGGTTGAGCTAGAGGCCAAAATCTACAGGTAAGCACTTCGCAAAAAACACCTCTGTTTTCTTCCAAAAATTTGGATGTGTCCACGTTGCGCTTTGGGGCGTTTCCTGTCGCGGGCGCTAGGCCTACCCACACAATTGAGGTATCATTTTTATCGGGAGACTTGGGGGAACGCTGGGTGGAAGGAAATTTGTGGCTCCTCTCAGATTCCAGAACTTTCTGCCACAGAAATGTGAGGAACATGTGTTTTTTTAGCCAAATTTTGAGGTTTGCAAAGGATTCTGGGTAACAGAACCTGGTCCGAGCCCCGCAAGTCACCCCTCCTTGGATTCCCCTAGGTCTCTAGTTTTCAGAAATGCACAGGTTTTGTAGGTTTCCCTAGGTGCCGGCTTAGCTAGAGGCCAAAATCTACAGGTAGGCACTTCGCAAAAAACACCTCTGTTTTCTTACAAAAATTTGGATGTGTCCACGTTGCGCTTTGGGGCGTTTCCTGTCGCGGGCGCTAGGCCTACCCACACAAGTGAGGTATCATTTTTATCGGGAGACTTGGGGGAACGCTGGGTGGGAAGGAAATTTGTGGCTCCTCTCAGATTCCAGAACTTTCTGCCACAGAAATGTGAGGAACATGTGTTTTTTTAGCCAAATTTTGAGGTTTGCAAAGGATTCTGGGTAACAGAACCTGGTCCGAGCCCCGCAAGTCACCCCATCTTGGATTCCCCTAGGTCTCTAGTTTTCAGAAATGCACAGGTTTGGTAGGTTTCCCTAGGTGCCGGCTGAGCTAGAGGCCAAAATCTACAGGTAGGCACTTCGCAAAAAACACCTCTGTTTTCTTCCAAAAATGTGGATGTGTCCACGTTGCACTTTGGGGCGTTTCCTGTCGCGGGCGCTAGGCCTACCCACACAAGTGAGGTATCATTTTTATCGGGAGACTTGGGGGAACGCTGGGTGGAAGGAAATTTGTGGCTCCTCTCAGATTCCAGAAATTTCTGCCACAGAAATGTGAGGAACATGTGTTTTTTTAGCAAAATTTTGAGGTTTGCAAAGGATTCTGGGTAACAGAACCTGGTCCGAGCCCCGCAAGTCACCCCATCTTGGATTCCCCTAGGTCTCTAGCTTTCAGAAATGCACAGGTTTGGTAGGTTTCCCTAGGTGCCGGATGAGCTAGAGGCCAAAATCTACAGGTAGGCACTTCGCAAAAAACACCTCTGTTTTCTTCCAAAAATTTGGATGTGTCCACGTTGCGCTTTGGGGCGTTTCCTGTCGCGGGCGCTAGGCCTACCCACACAAGTGAGGTACCATTTTTATCGGGAGACTTGGGGGAACGCTGGGAGGAACGTAATTTGTGGCTCCTCTCAGATTCCAGAACTTTCTGCCACAGAAATGTGAGGAACATGTGTTTTTTTAGCCAAATTTTGAGGTTTGCAAAGGATTCTGGGTAACAGAACCTGGTCCGAGCCCTGCAAGTCACCCCATCTTGGATTCCCCTAGGTCTCTAGTTTTCATAAATGCACAGGTTTGGTAGGTTTCCCTAGGTGCCGGCTGAGCTAGATGCCAAAATCTACAGGTAGGCACTTCGCAAAAAACACCTCTGTTTTCTTCCAAAAATGTGGATGTGTCCACGTTGCACTTTGGGGCGTTTCCTGTCGCGGGCGCTAGGCCTACCCACACAAGTGAGGTATCATTTTTATCGGGAGACTTGGGGGAACGCTGGGTGGAAGGAAATTTGTGGCTCCTCTCAGATTCCAGAACTTTCTGCCACAGAAATGTGAGGAACATGTGTTTTTTTAGCCAAATTTTGAGGTTTGCAATGGATTCTGGGTAACAGAACCTGGTCCGAGCCCTGCAAGTCACCCCATCTTGGATTCCCCTAGGTCTCTAGTTTTCATAAATGCACAGGTTTGGTAGGTTTCCCTAGGTGCCGGCTGAGCTAGAGGCCAAAATCTACAGGTAGGCACTTCGCAAAAAACACCTCTGTTTTCTTCCAAAAATGTGGATGTGTCCACGTTGCGCTTTGGGGCGTTTCCTGTCGCGGGCGCTAGGCCTACCCACACAAGTGAGGTATCATTTTTATCGGGAGACTTGGGGGAACGCTGCGTGGAAGGAAATTTGTGGCTCCTCTCAGATTCCAGAACGTTCTGCCACAGAAATGAGAGGAACATGGTTTTTTTAGCCAAATTTTGAGGTTTGCAAAGGATTCTGGGTAACAGAACCTGGTCCGAGCCCCGCAAGTCACCCCATCTTGGATTCCCCTAGGTCTCTAGTTTTCAGAAATGCACAGGTTTGGTAGGTTTGCTTAGGTGCCGGCTGAGCTAGAGGCCAAAATCTACAGGTAAGCACTTCGCAAAAAACACCTCTGTTTTCTTCCAAAAATTTGGATGTGTCCACGTTGCGCTTTGGGGCGTTTCCTGTCGCGGGCGCTAGGCCTACCCACACAATTGAGGTATCATTTTTATCGGGAGACTTGGGGGAACGCTGGGTGGAAGGAAATTTGTGGCTCCTCTCAGATTCCAGAACTTTCTGCCACAGAAATGTGAGCAACATGTGTTTTTTTAGCCAAATTTTGAGGTTTGCAAAGGATTCTGGGAAAAAAAACCTGGTCCGAGCCCCGCAAGTCACCCCTCCTTGGATTCACCTAGGTCTCTAGTTTTCAGAAATGCACAGGTTTGGTAGGTTTCCCTAGGTGCCGGCTGAGCTAGAGGCCAAAATCTACAGGTAGGCACTTCGCAAAAAACACCTCTGTTTTCTTCCAAAAAATGTGGATGTGTCCACGTTGCGCTTTGGGGCGTTTCCTGTTGCGGGCGCTAGGCCTACCCACACAAGTGAGGTATCATTTTTATCGGGAGACTTGGGGGAACGCTGGGTGGAAGGAAATTTGTGGCTCCTCTCAGATTCCAGAGCTTTCTGCCACAGAAATGTGAGGAGCATGTGTTTTTTTAGCCAAATTTTGAGGTTTGCAAAGGATTCTGGGTAACAGAACCTGGTCCGAGCCCCGCAAGTCACCCCATCTTGGATTCCCCTAGGTCTCTAGTTTTCAGAAATGCACAGGTTTGGTAGGTTTCCCTAGGTGCCGGCTGAGCTAGAGGCCAAAATCTACAGGTAGGCACTTCGCAAAAAACACCTCTGTTTTCTTCCAAAAATTTGGATGTGTCCACGTTGCGCTTTGGGGCGTTTCCTGTCGCGGGCGCTAGGCCTACCCACACAAGTGAGGTACCATTTTTATCGGGAGACTTCGGGGAACTCTGGGAGGAACGAAATTTGTGGCTCCTCCCAGATTCCAGAACTTTCTGCCACAGAAATGTGAGGAACATGTGTTTTTTTAGCCAAATTTTGAGGTTTGCAAAGGATTCTGGGTAACAGAACCTGGTCCGAGCCCTGCAAGTCACCCCATCTTGGATTCCCCTAGGTCTCTAGTTTTCAGAAATGCACAGGTTTGGTAGGTTTCCCTAGGTGCCGGCTGAGCTAGAGGCCAAAATCTACAGGTAGGCACTTCGCAAAAAACACCTCTGTTTTCTTCCAAAAATTTGGATGTGTCCACGTTGCGCTTTGGGGCGTTTCCTGTCGCGGGCGCTAGGCCTACCCACACAAGTGAGGTACCATTTTTATCGGGAGACTTCGGGGAACGCTGGGAGAAACGAAATTTGTGGCTCCTCCCAGATTCCAGAACTTTCTGCCACAGAAATGTGAGGAACATGTGTTTTTTTAGCCAAATTTTGAGGTTTGCAAAGGATTCTGGGTAACAGAACCTGGTCCGAGCCCTGCAAGTCACCCCATCTTGGATTCCCCTAGGTCTTTAGTTTTCAGAAATGCACAGGTTTGGTAGGTTTCCCTAGGTGCCGGCTGAGCTAGAGGCCAAAATCTACAGGTAGGCATTTCGCAAAAAACACCTCTGTTTTCTTCCAAAAATTTGGATGTGTCCACGTTGCGCTTTGGGGCGTTTCCTGTCGCGGGCGCTAGGCCTACCCACACAAGTGAGGTATCATTTTTATCGGGAGTCTTGGGGGAATGCTGGGTGGAAGGAAATTTGTGGCTCCTCTCAGATTCCAAAACTTTCTGCCACAGAAATGTGAGGAACATGTGTTTTTTTAGCCAAATTTTGAGGTTTGCAAAGGATTCTGGGTAACAGAACCTGGTCCGAGCCCCCAAGTCACCCCATCGTGGATTCCCCTAGGTCTCTAGTTTTCAGAAATGCACAGGTTTGGTAGGCTTCCCTAGGTGCCGGCTGAGCTAGAGGCCAAAATCTACAGGTAGGCACTTCGCAAAAAACACCTCTGTTTTCTTCCAAAAATTTGGATGTGTCCACGTTGCGCTTTGGGGCATTTCCTGTCGCGGGCACTAGGCCTACCCACACAATTGAGGTATCATTTTTATCGGGAGACTTGGGGGAACGCTGGGTGGAAGGAAATTTGTGCCTCCTCTCAGATTCCAGAACTTTCTGCCACAGAAATGTGAGGAACATGTGTTTTTTTAGCCAAATTTTGAGGTTTGCAAAGGATTCTGGGTAACAGAACCTGGTCCGAGCCCCGCAAGTCACCCCTCCTTGGATTCCCGTACGTCTCTAGTTTTCAGAAATGCACAGGTTTGGTAGGTTTCCCTAGGTGCCGGCTGAGCTAGAGGCCAAAATCTACAGGTAGGCACTTCGCAAAAAACACCTCTGTTTTCTTCCAAAAATTTGGATGTGTCCACGTTGCGCTTTGGGGCGTTTCCTGTTGCGGGCGCTAGGCCTACCCACACAAGTGAGGTATCATTTTTATCGGGAGACTTGGGGGAACGCTGGGTGAAAGGAAATTTGTGGCTCCTCTCAGATTCCAGAACTTTCTGCCACAGAAATGTGAGGAACATGTGTTTTTTTAGCCAAATTTTGAGGTTTGCAAAGGATTCTGGGTAACAGAACCTGGTCCGAGACCCGCAAGTCACCCCATCGTGGATTCCCCTAGGTCTCTAGTTTTCAGAAATGCACAGGTTTGGTAGGTTTCCCTAGGTGCCGGCTGAGCTAGAGGCCAAAATCTACAGATAGGCACTTCGCAAAAAACACCTCTGTTTTCTTCCAAAAATTTGGATGTGTCCACGTTGCGCTTTGGGGCATTTCCTGTCGCGGGCACTAGGCCTACCCACACAAGTGAGGTATCATTTTTATCGGGAGACTTGGGGGAACGCTGGGTGGAAGGAAATTTGTGGCTCCTCTCAGATTCCAGAACTTTCTGCCACAGAAATGTGAGGAACATGTGTTTTTTTAGCCAAATTTTGAGGTTTGCAAAGGATTCTGGGTAACAGAACCTGGTCCGAGCCCCGCAAGTCACCCCATCTTGGATTCCCCTAGGTCTCTAGTTTTCAGAAATGCACAGGTTTGGTAGGGTTGCCTAGGTGCCGGTTGAGCTAGAGGCCAAAATCTACAGGTAAGCACTTCGCAAAAAACACCTCTGTTTTCTTCCAAAAATTTGGATGTGTCCACGTTGCGCTTTGGGGCGTTTCCTGTCGCCGGCGCTAGGCCTACCCACACAATTGAGGTATCATTTTTATCGGGAGACTTGGGGGAACGCTGGGTGGAAGGACATTTGTGGCTCCTCTCAGATTCCAGAACTTTCTGCCACAGAAATGTGAGGAACATGTGTTTTTTTAGCCAAATTTTGAGGTTTGCAAAGGATTCTGGGTAACAGAACCTGGTCCGAGCCCCGCAAGTCACCCCATCTTGGATTCCCCTAGGTCTCTAGTTTTCAGAAATGCACAGGTTTGGTAGGTTTGCCTAGGTGCCGGTTGAGCTAGAGGCCAAAATCTACAGGTAAGCACTTCGCAAAAAACACCTCTGTTTTCTTCCAAAAATTTGGATGTGTCCACGTTGCGCTTTGGGGCGTTTCCTGTCGCGGGCGCTAGGCCTACCCACACAATTGAGGTATCATTTTTATCGGGAGACTTGGGGGAACGCTGGGTGGAAGGAAATTTGTGGCTCCTCTCAGATTCCAGAACTTTCTGCCACAGAAATGTGAGGAACATGTGTTTTTTTAGCCAAATTTTGAGGTTTGCAAAGGATTCTGGGTAACAGAACCTGGTCCGAGCCCCGCAAGTCACCCCTCCTTGGATTCCCCTAGGTCTCTAGTTTTCAGAAATGCACAGGTTTTGTAGGTTTCCCTAGGTGCCGGCTTAGCTAGAGGCCAAAATCTACAGGTAGGCACTTCGCAAAAAACACCTCTGTTTTCTTACAAAAATTTGGATGTGTCCACGTTGCGCTTTGGGGCGTTTCCTGTCGCGGGCGCTAGGCCTACCCACACAAGTGAGGTATCATTTTTATCGGGAGACTTGGGGGAACGCTGGGTGGAAGGAAATTTGTGGCTCCTCTCAGATTCCAGAACTTTCTGCCACAGAAATGTGAGGAACATGTGTTTTTTTAGCCAAATTTTGAGGTTTGCAAAGGATTCTGGGTAACAGAACCTGGTCCGAGCCCCGCAAGTCACCCCATCTTGGATTCCCCTAGGTCTCTAGTTTTCAGAAATGCACAGGTTTGGTAGGTTTCCCTAAGTGCCGGCTGAGCTAGAGGCCAAAATCTACAGGTAGGCACTTCGCAAAAAACACCTCTGTTTTCTTCCAAAAATGTGGATGTGTCCACGTTGCTCTTTGGGGCGTTTCCTGTCGCGGGCGCTAGGCCTACCCACACAAGTGAGGTATCATTTTTATCGGGAGACTTGGGGGAACGCTGGGTGGAAGGAAATTTGTGGCTCCTCTCAGATTCCAGAAATTTCTGCCACAGAAATGTGAGGAACATGTGTTTTTTTAGCAAAATTTTGAGGTTTGCAAAGGATTCTGGGTAACAGAACCTGGTCCGAGCCCCGCAAGTCACCCCATCTTGGATTCCCCTAGGTCTCTAGCTTTCAGAAATGCACAGGTTTGGTAGGTTTCCCTAGGTGCCGGATGAGCTAGAGGCCAAAATCTACAGGTAGGCACTTCGCAAAAAACACCTCTGTTTTCTTCCAAAAATTTGGATGTGTCCACGTTGCGCTTTGGGGCGTTTCCTGTCGCGGGCGCTAGGCCTACCCACACAAGTGAGGTACCATTTTTATCGCTAGACTTGGGGGAACGCTGGGAGGAACGTAATTTGTGGCTCCTCTCAGATTCCAGAACTTTCTGCCACAGAAATGTGAGGAACATGTGTTTTTTTAGCCAAATTTTGAGGTTTGCAAAGGATTCTGGGTAACAGAACCTGGTCCGAGCCCTGCAAGTCACCCCATCTTGGATTCCCCTAGGTCTCTAGTTTTCATAAATGCACAGGTTTGGTAGGTTTCCCTAGGTGCCGGCTGAGCTAGATGCCAAAATCTACAGGTAGGCACTTCGCAAAAAACACCTCTTTTTTACTTCCATAAATTTGGATGTGTTCACGTTGCGCTTTGGGGCGTTTCCTGTCGCGGGCGCTAGGCCTACCCACACAAGTGAGGTATCATTTTTATCGGGAGACTTGGGGGAACGCTGGGTTAAAGGAAATTTGTGGCTCCTCTCAGATTCCAGAACTTTCTGCCACAGAAATGTGAGGAACATGTGTTTTTTTAGCCAAATTTTGAGGTTTGCAAAGGATTCTGGGTAACAGAACCTGGTCCGAGCCCCACAGGTCACCCCATCTTGGATTCCCCTAGGTCTCTAGTTTTCAGAAATGCACAGGTTTGGTAGGTTTCCCTAGGTGCCGGCTGAGCTAGAGGCCAAAATCTACAGGTATGCACTTCGCAAAAAACACCTCTGTTTTCTTCCAAAAATGTGGATGTGTCCACGTTGCACTTTGGGGCGTTTCCTGTCGCGGGCGCTAGGCCTACCCACACAAGTGAGGTATCATTTTTATCGGGAGACTTGGGGGAACGCTGGGTGGAAGGAAATTTGTGGCTCCTCTCAGATTCCAGAAATTTCTGCCACAGAAATGTGAGGAACATGTGTTTTTTTAGCAAAATTTTGAGGTTTGCATAGGATTCTGGGTAACAGAACCTGGTCCGAGCCCCGCAAGTCACCCCATCTTGGATTCCCCTAGGTCTCTAGCTTTCAGAAATGCACAGGTTTGGTAGGTTTCCCTAGGTGCCGGATGAGCTAGAGGCCAAAATCTACAGGTAGGCACTTCGCAAAAAACACCTCTGTTTTCTTCCAAAAATTTGGATGTGTCCACGTTGCGCTTTGGGGCGTTTCCTGTCGCGGGCGCTAGGCCTACCCACACAAGTGAGGTACCATTTTTATCGGGAGACTTGGGGGAACGCTGGGAGGAACGTAATTTGTGGCTCCTCTCAGATTCCAGAACTTTCTGCCACAGAAATGTGAGGAACATGTGTTTTTTTAGCCAAATTTTGAGGTTTGCAAAGGATTCTGGGTAACAGAACCTGGTCCGAGCCCTGCAAGTCACCCCATCTTGGATTCCCCTAGGTCTCTAGTTTTCATAAATGCACAGGTTTGGTAGGTTTCCCTAGGTGCCGGCTGAGCTAGATGCCAAAATCTACAGGTAGGCACTTCGCAAAAAACACCTCTTTTTTACTTCCATAAATTTGGATGTGTTCACGTTGCGCTTTGGGGCGTTTCCTGTCGCGGGCGCTAGGCCTACCCACACAAGTGAGGTATCATTTTTATCGGGAGACTTGGGGGAACGCTGGGTGGAAGGAAATTTGTGGCTCCTCTCAGATTCCAGAACTTTCTGCCACAGAAATGTGAGGAACATGTGTTTTTTTAGCCAAATTTTGAGGTTTGCAAAGGATTCTGGGTAACAGAACCTGGTCCGAGCCCCACAGGTCACCCCATCTTGGATTCCCCTAGGTCTCTAGTTTTCAGAAATGCACAGGTTTGGTAGGTTTCCCTAGGTGCCGGCTGAGCTAGAGGCCAAAATCTACAGGTATGCACTTCGCAAAAAACACCTCTGTTTTCTTCCAAAAATGTGGATGTGTCCACGTTGCACTTTGGGGCGTTTCCTGTCGCGGGCGCTAGGCCTACCCACACAAGTGAGGTATCATTTTTATCGGGAGACTTGGGGGAACGCTGGGTGGAAGGAAATTTGTGGCTCCTCTCAGATTCCAGAAATTTCTGCCACAGAAATGTGAGGAACATGTGTTTTTTTAGCAAAATTTTGAGGTTTGCAAAGGATTCTGGGTAACAGAACCTGGTCCGAGCCCCGCAAGTCACCCCATCTTGGATTCCCCTAGGTCTCTAGCTTTCAGAAATGCACAGGTTTGGTAGGTTTCCCTAGGTGCCGGATGAGCTAGAGGCCAAAATCTACAGGTAGGCACTTCGCAAAAAACACCTCTGTTTTCTTCCAAAAATTTGGATGTGTCCACGTTGCGCTTTGGGGCGTTTCCTGTCGCGGGCGCTAGGCCTACCCACACAAGTGAGGTACCATTTTTATCGGGAGACTTGGGGGAACGCTGGGAGGAACGTAATTTGTGGCTCCTCTCAGATTCCAGAACTTTCTGCCACAGAAATGTGAGGAACATGTGTTTTTTTAGCCAAATTTTGAGGTTTGCAAAGGATTCTGGGTAACAGAACCTGGTCCGAGCCCTGCAAGTCACCCCATCTTGGATTCCCCTAGGTCTCTAGTTTTCATAAATGCACAGGTTTGGTAGGTTTCCCTAGGTGCCGGCTGAGCTAGATGCCAAAATCTACAGGTAGGCACTTCGCAAAAAACACCTCTGTTTTCTTCCAAAAATGTGGATGTGTCCACGTTGCACTTTGGGGCGTTTCCTGTCGCGGGCGCTAGGCCTACCCACACAAGTGAGGTATCATTTTTATCGGGAGACTTGGGGGAACGCTGGGTGGAAGGAAATTTGTGGCTCCTCTCAGATTCCAGAACTTTCTGCCACAGAAATGTGAGGAACATGTGTTTTTTTAGCCAAATTTTGAGGTTTGCAATGGATTCTGGGTAACAGAACCTGGTCCGAGCCCTGCAAGTCACCCCATCTTGGATTCCCCTAGGTCTCTAGTTTTCATAAATGCACAGGTTTGGTAGGTTTCCCTAGGTGCCGGCTGAGCTAGAGGCCAAAATCTACAGGTAGGCACTTCGCAAAAAACACCTCTGTTTTCTTCCAAAAATGTGGATGTGTCCACGTTGCGCTTTGGGGCGTTTCCTGTCGCGGGCGCTAGGCCTACCCACACAAGTGAGGTATCATTTTTATCGGGAGACTTGGGGGAACGCTGCGTGGAAGGAAATTTGTGGCTCCTCTCAGATTCCAGAACTTTCTGCCACAGAAATGAGAGGAACATGGTTTTTTTAGCCAAATTTTGAGGTTTGCAAAGGATTCTGGGTAACAGAACCTGGTCCGAGCCCCGCAAGTCACCCCATCTTGGATTCCCCTAGGTCTCTAGTTTTCAGAAATGCACAGGTTTGGTAGGTTTGCTTAGGTGCCGGCTGAGCTAGAGGCCAAAATCTACAGGTAAGCACTTCGCAAAAAACACCTCTGTTTTCTTCCAAAAATTTGGATGTGTCCACGTTGCGCTTTGGGGCGTTTCCTGTCGCGGGCGCTAGGCCTACCCACACAATTGAGGTATCATTTTTATCGGGAGACTTGGGGGAACGCTGGGTGGAAGGAAATTTGTGGCTCCTCTCAGATTCCAGAACTTTCTGCCACAGAAATGTGAGCAACATGTGTTTTTTTAGCCAAATTTTGAGGTTTGCAAAGGATTCTGGGAAACAGAACCTGGTCCGAGCCCCGCAAGTCACCCCTCCTTGGATTCACCTAGGTCTCTAGTTTTCAGAAATGCACAGGTTTGGTAGGTTTCCCTAGGTGCCGGCTGAGCTAGAGGCCAAAATCTACAGGTAGGCACTTCGCAAAAAACACCTCTGTTTTCTTCCAAAAAATGTGGATGTGTCCACGTTGCGCTTTGGGGCGTTTCCTGTTGCGGGCGCTAGGCCTACCCACACAAGTGAGGTATCATTTTTATCGGGAGACTTGGGGGAACGCTGGGTGAAAGGAAATTTGTGGCTCCTCTCAGATTCCAGAACTTTCTGCCACAGAAATGTGAGGAACATGTGTTTTTTTAGCCAAATTTTGAGGTTTGCAAAGGATTCTTGGTAACAGAACCTGGTCCGAGCCCCGCGAGTCTACCCATCGTGGATTCCCCTAGGTCTCTAGTTTTCAGAAATGCACAGGTTTGGTAGGCTTCCCTAGGTGCCGGCTGAGCTAGAGGCCAAAATCTACAGGTAGGCACTTCGCAAAAAACACCTCTGTTTTCTTACAAAAATTTGGATGTGTCCACGTTGCGCTTTGGGGCGTTTCCTGTCGCGGGCGCTAGGCCTACCCACACAAGTGAGGTATCATTTTTATCGGGAGACTTGGGGGAACGCTGGGTGGGAAGGAAATTTGTGGCTCCTCTCAGATTCCAGAACTTTCTGCCACAGAAATGTGAGGAACATGTGTATTTTTAGCCAAATTTTGAGGTTTGCAAAGGATTCTGGGTAACAGAACCTGGTCCGAGCCCCGCAAGTCACCCCATCTTGGATTCCCCTAGGTCTCTAGTTTTCCGAAATGCACAGGTTTGGTAGGTTTCCCTAGGTGCCGGCTGAGCTAGAGGCCAAAATCAACAGGTAGGCACTTCGCAAAAAACACCTCTGTTTTCTTCCAAAAATGTGGATGTGTCCACGTTGCGCTTTGGGGCGTTTCCTGTCGCGGGCGCTAGGCCTACCCACATAAGTGAGGTATCATTTTTATCGGGAGACTTGGGGGAACGCTGGGTGGAAGGAAATTTGTGGCTCCTCTCAGATTCCAGAGCTTTCTGCCACAGAAATGTGAGGAGCATGTGTTTTTTTAGCCAAATTTTGAGGTTTGCAAAGGATTCTGGGTAACAGAACCTGGTCCGAGCCCCGCAAGTCACCCCATCTTGGATTCCCCTAGGTCTCTAGTTTTCAGAAATGCACAGGTTTGGTAGGTTTCCCTAGGTGCCGGCTGAGCTAGAGGCCAAAATCTACAGGTAGGCACTTCGCAAAAAACACCTCTGTTTTCTTCCAAAAATTTGGATGTGTCCACGTTGCGCTTTGGGGCGTTTCCTGTCGCGGGCGCTAGGCCTACCCACACAAGTGAGGTACCATTTTTATCGGGAGACTTCGGGGAACTCTGGGAGGAACGAAATTTGTGGCTCCTCCCAGATTCCAGAACTTTCTGCCACAGAAATGTGAGGAACATGTGTTTTTTTAGCCAAATTTTGAGGTTTGCAAAGGATTCTGGGTAACAGAACCTGGTCCGAGCCCTGCAAGTCACCCCATCTTGGATTCCCCTAGGTCTCTAGTTTTCAGAAATGCACAGGTTTGGTAGGTTTCCCTAGGTGCCGGCTGAGCTAGAGGCCAAAATCTACAGGTAGGCACTTCGCAAAAAACACCTCTGTTTTCTTCCAAAAATTTGGATGTGTCCACGTTGCGCTTTGGGGCGTTTCCTGTCGCGGGCGCTAGGCCTACCCACACAAGTGAGGTACCATTTTTATCGGGAGACTTCGGGGAACGCTGGGAGGAACGAAATTTGTGGCTCCTCCCAGATTCCAGAACTTTCTGCCACAGAAATGTGAGGAACATGTGTTTTTTTAGCCAAATTTTGAGGTTTGCAAAGGATTCTGGGTAACAGAACCTGGTCCGAGCCCTGCAAGTCACCCCATCTTGGATTCCCCTAGGTCTCTAGTTTTCAGAAATGCACAGGTTTGGTAGGTTTCCCTAGGTGCCGGCTGAGCTAGAGGCCAAAATCTACAGGTAGGCACTTCGCAAAAAACACCTCTGTTTTCTTCCAAAAATTTGGATGTGTCCACGTTGCGCTTTGGGGCGTTTCCTGTCGCGGGCGCTAGGCCTACCCACACAAGTGAGGTATCATTTTTATCGGGAGACTTGGGGGAATGCTGGGTGGAAGGAAATTTGTGGCTCCTCTCAGATTCCAAAACTTTCTGCCACAGAAATGTGAGGAACATGTGTTTTTTTAGCCAAATTTTGAGGTTTGCAAAGGATTCTGGGTAACAGAACCTGGTCCGAGCCCCCAAGTCACCCCATCGTGGATTCCCCTAGGTCTCTAGTTTTCAGAAATGCACAGGTTTGGTAGGCTTCCCTAGGTGCCGGCTGAGCTAGAGGCCAAAATCTACAGGTAGGCACTTCGCAAAAAACACCTCTGTTTTCTTCCAAAAATTTGGATGTGTCCACGTTGCGCTTTGGGGCATTTCCTGTCGCGGGCACTAGGCCTACCCACACAAGTGAGGTATCATTTTTATCGGGAGACTTGGGGGAACGCTGGGTGGAAGGAAATTTGTGCCTCCTCTCAGATTCCAGAACTTTCTGCCACAGAAATGTGAGGAACATGTGTTTTTTTAGCCAAATTTTGAGGTTTGCAAAGGATTCTGGGTAACAGAACCTGGTCCGAGCCCCGCAAGTCACCCCTCCTTGGATTCCCGTACGTCTCTAGTTTTCAGAAATGCACAGGTTTGGTAGGTTTCCCTAGGTGCCGGCTGAGCTAGAGGCCAAAATCTACAGGTAGGCACTTCGCAAAAAACACCTCTGTTTTCTTCCAAAAATTTGGATGTGTCCACGTTGCGCTTTGGGGCGTTTCCTGTTGCGGGCGCTAGGCCTACCCACACAAGTGAGGTATCATTTTTATCGGGAGACTTGGGGGAACGCTGGGTGAAAGGAAATTTGTGGCTCCTCTCAGATTCCAGAACTTTCTGCCACAGAAATGTGAGGAACATGTGTTTTTTTAGCCAAATTTTGAGGTTTGCAAAGGATTCTGGGAAACAGAACCTGGTCCGAGACCCGCAAGTCACCCCATCGTGGATTCCCCTAGGTCTCTAGTTTTCAGAAATGCACAGGTTTGGTAGGTTTCCCTAGGTGCCGGCTGAGCTAGAGGCCAAAATCTACAGATAGGCACTTCGCAAAAAACACCTCTGTTTTCTTCCAAAAATTTGGATGTGTCCACGTTGCGCTTTGGGGCATTTCCTGTCGCGGGCACTAGGCCTACCCACACAAGTGAGGTATCATTTTTATCGGGAGACTTGGGGGAACGCTGGGTGGAAGGAAATTTGTGGCTCCTCTCAGATTCCAGAACTTTCTGCCACAGAAATGAGAGGAACATGTGTTTTTTTAGCCAAATTTTGAGGTTTGCAAAGGATTCTGGGTAACAGAACCTGGTCCGAGCCCCGCAAGTCACCCCATCTTGGATTCCCCTAGGTCTCTAGTTTTCAGAAATGCACAGGTTTGGTAGGTTTGCCTAGGTGCCGGTTGAGCTAGAGGCCAAAATCTACAGGTAAGCACTTCGCAAAAAACACCTCTGTTTTCTTCCAAAAATTTGGATGTGTCCACGTTGCGCTTTGGGGCGTTTCCTGTCGCGGGCGCTAGGCCTACCCACACAATTGAGGTATCATTTTTATCGGGAGACTTGGGGGAACGCTGGGTGGAAGGAAATTTGTGGCTCCTCTCAGATTCCAGAACTTTCTGCCACAGAAATGTGAGGAACATGTGTTTTTTTAGCCAAATTTTGAGGTTTGCAAAGGATTCTGGGTAACAGAACCTGGTCCGAGCCCCGCAAGTCACCCCTCCTTGGATTCCCCTAGGTCTCTAGTTTTCAGAAATGCACAGGTTTTGTAGGTTTCCCTAGGTGCCGGCTTAGCTAGAGGCCAAAATCTACAGGTAGGCACTTCGCAAAAAACACCTCTGTTTTCTTACAAAAATTTGGATGTGTCCACGTTGCGCTTTGGGGCGTTTCCTGTCGCGGGCGCTAGGCCTACCCACACAAGTGAGGTATCATTTTTATCGGGAGACTTGGGGGAACGCTGGGTGGGAAGGAAATTTGTGGCTCCTCTCAGATTCCAGAACTTTCTGCCACAGAAATGTGAGGAACATGTGTTTTTTTAGCCAAATTTTGAGGTTTGCAAAGGATTCTGGGTAACAGAACCTGGTCCGAGCCCCGCAAGTCACCCCATCTTGGATTCCCCTAGGTCTCTAGTTTTCAGAAATGCACAGGTTTGGTAGGTTTCCCTAGGTGCCGGCTGAGCTAGAGGCCAAAATCTACAGGTAGGCACTTCGCAAAAAACACCTCTGTTTTCTTCCAAAAATGTGGATGTGTCCACGTTGCACTTTGGGGCGTTTCCTGTCGCGGGCGCTAGGCCTACCCACACAAGTGAGGTATCATTTTTATCGGGAGACTTGGGGGAACGCTGGGTGGAAGGAAATTTGTGGCTCCTCTCAGATTCCAGAAATTTCTGCCACAGAAATGTGAGGAACATGTGTTTTTTTAGCAAAATTTTGAGGTTTGCAAAGGATTCTGGGTAACAGAACCTGGTCCGAGCCCCGCAAGTCACCCCATCTTGGATTCCCCTAGGTCTCTAGCTTTCAGAAATGCACAGGTTTGGTAGGTTTCCCTAGGTGCCGGATGAGCTAGAGGCCAAAATCTACAGGTAGGCACTTCGCAAAAAACACCTCTGTTTTCTTCCAAAAATTTGGATGTGTCCACGTTGCGCTTTGGGGCGTTTCCTGTCGCGGGCGCTAGGCCTACCCACACAAGTGAGGTACCATTTTTATCGGGAGACTTGGGGGAACGCTGGGAGGAACGTAATTTGTGGCTCCTCTCAGATTCCAGAACTTTCTGCCACAGAAATGTGAGGAACATGTGTTTTTTTAGCCAAATTTTGAGGTTTGCAAAGGATTCTGGGTAACAGAACCTGGTCCGAGCCCTGCAAGTCACCCCATCTTGGATTCCCCTAGGTCTCTAGTTTTCATAAATGCACAGGTTTGGTAGGTTTCCCTAGGTGCCGGCTGAGCTAGATGCCAAAATCTACAGGTAGGCACTTCGCAAAAAACACCTCTGTTTTCTTCCAAAAATGTGGATGTGTCCACGTTGCACTTTGGGGCGTTTCCTGTCGCGGGCGCTAGGCCTACCCACACAAGTGAGGTATCATTTTTATCGGGAGACTTGGGGGAACGCTGGGTGGAAGGAAATTTGTGGCTCCTCTCAGATTCCAGAACTTTCTGCCACAGAAATGTGAGGAACATGTGTTTTTTTAGCCAAATTTTGAGGTTTGCAATGGATTCTGGGTAACAGAACCTGGTCCGAGCCCTGCAAGTCACCCCATCTTGGATTCCCCTAGGTCTCTAGTTTTCATAAATGCACAGGTTTGGTAGGTTTCCCTAGGTGCCGGCTGAGCTAGAGGCCAAAATCTACAGGTAGGCACTTCGCAAAAAACACCTCTGTTTTCTTCCAAAAATGTGGATGTGTCCACGTTGCGCTTTGGGGCGTTTCCTGTCGCGGGCGCTAGGCCTACCCACACAAGTGAGGTATCATTTTTATCGGGAGACTTGGGGGAACGCTGCGTGGAAGGAAATTTGTGGCTCCTCTCAGATTCCAGAACGTTCTGCCACAGAAATGAGAGGAACATGGTTTTTTTAGCCAAATTTTGAGGTTTGCAAAGGATTCTGGGTAACAGAACCTGGTCCGAGCCCCGCAAGTCACCCCATCTTGGATTCCCCTAGGTCTCTAGTTTTCAGAAATGCACAGGTTTGGTAGGTTTGCTTAGGTGCCGGCTGAGCTAGAGGCCAAAATCTACAGGTAAGCACTTCGCAAAAAACACCTCTGTTTTCTTCCAAAAATTTGGATGTGTCCACGTTGCGCTTTGGGGCGTTTCCTGTCGCGGGCGCTAGGCCTACCCACACAATTGAGGTATCATTTTTATCGGGAGACTTGGGGGAACGCTGGGTGGAAGGAAATTTGTGGCTCCTCTCAGATTCCAGAACTTTCTGCCACAGAAATGTGAGCAACATGTGTTTTTTTAGCCAAATTTTGAGGTTTGCAAAGGATTCTGGGAAAAAAAACCTGGTCCGAGCCCCGCAAGTCACCCCTCCTTGGATTCACCTAGGTCTCTAGTTTTCAGAAATGCACAGGTTTGGTAGGTTTCCCTAGGTGCCGGCTGAGCTAGAGGCCAAAATCTACAGGTAGGCACTTCGCAAAAAACACCTCTGTTTTCTTCCAAAAAATGTGGATGTGTCCACGTTGCGCTTTGGGGCGTTTCCTGTTGCGGGCGCTAGGCCTACCCACACAAGTGAGGTATCATTTTTATCGGGAGACTTGGGGGAACGCTGGGTGAAAGGAAATTTGTGGCTCCTCTCAGATTCCAGAACTTTCAGCCACAGAAATGTGAGGAACATGTGTTTTTTTAGCCAAATTTTGAGGTTTGCAAAGGATTCTTGGTAACAGAACCTGGTCCGAGCCCCGCGAGTCTACCCATCGTGGATTCCCCTAGGTCTCTAGTTTTCAGAAATGCACAGGTTTGGTAGGCTTCCCTAGGTGCCGGCTGAGCTAGAGGCCAAAATCTACAGGTAGGCACTTCGCAAAAAACACCTCTGTTTTCTTACAAAAATTTGGATGTGTCCACGTTGCGCTTTGGGGCGTTTCCTGTCGCGGGCGCTAGGCCTACCCACACAAGTGAGGTATCATTTTTATCGGGAGACTTGGGGGAACGCTGGGTGGGAAGGAAATTTGTGGCTCCTCTCAGATTCCAGAACTTTCTGCCACAGAAATGTGAGGAACATGTGTTTTTTTAGCCAAATTTTGAGGTTTGCAAAGGATTCTGGGTAACAGAACCTGGTCCGAGCCCCGCAAGTCACCCCATCTTGGATTCCCCTAGGTCTCTAGTTTTCAGAAATGCACAGGTTTGGTAGGTTTCCCTAGGTGCCGGCTGAGCTAGAGGCCAAAATCTACAGGTAGGCACTTCGCAAAAAACACCTCTTTTTTACTTCCATAAATTTGGATGTGTTCACGTTGCGCTTTGGGGCGTTTCCTGTCGCGGGCGCTAGGCCTACCCACACAAGTGAGGTATCATTTTTATCGGGAGACTTGGGGGAACGCTGGGTGGAAGGAAATTTGTAGCTCCTCTCAGATTCCAGAACTTTCTGCCACAGAAATGTGAGGAACATGTGTTTTTTTAGCCAAATTTTGAGGTTTGCAAAGGATTCTGGGTAACAGAACCTGGTCCGAGCCCCACAGGTCACCCCATCTTGGATTCCCCTAGGTCTCTAGTTTTCAGAAATGCACAGGTTTGGTAGGTTTCCCTAGGTGCCGGCTGAGCTAGAGGCCAAAATCTACAGGTATGCACTTCGCAAAAAACACCTCTGTTTTCTTCCAAAAATGTGGATGTGTCCACGTTGCACTTTGGGGCGTTTCCTGTCGCGGGCGCTAGGCCTACCCACACAAGTGAGGTATCATTTTTATCGGGAGACTTGGGGGAACGCTGGGTGGAAGGAAATTTGTGGCTCCTCTCAGATTCCAGAAATTTCTGCCACAGAAATGTGAGGAACATGTGTTTTTTTAGCCAAATTTTGAGGTTTGCAAAGGATTCTGGGTAACAGAACCTGGTCCGAGCCCCGCAAGTCACCCCATCTTGGATTCCCCTAGGTCTCTAGCTTTCAGAAATGCACAGGTTTGGTAGGTTTCCCTAGGTGTCGGATGAGCTAGAGGCCAAAATCTACAGGTAGGCACTTCGCAAAAAACACCTCTGTTTTCTTCCAAAAATTTGGATGTGTCCACGTTGCGCTTTGGGGCGTTTCCTGTCGCGGGCGCTAGGCCTACCCACACAAGTGAGGTACCATTTTTATCGGGAGACTTGGGGGAACGCTGGGAGGAACGTAATTTGTGGCTCCTCTCAGATTCCAGAACTTTCTGCCACAGAAATGTGAGGAACATGTGTTTTTTTAGCCAAATTTTGAGGTTTGCAAAGGATTCTGGGTAACAGAACCTGGTCCGAGCCCTGCAAGTCACCCCATCTTGGATTCCCCTAGGTCTCTAGTTTTCATAAATGCACAGGTTTGGTAGGTTTCCCTAGGTGCCGGCTGAGCTAGATGCCAAAATCTACAGGTAGGCACTTCGCAAAAAACACCTCTGTTTTCTTCCAAAAATGTGGATGTGTCCACGTTGCTCTTTGGGGCGTTTCCTGTCGCGGGCGCTAGGCCTACCCACACAAGTGAGGTATCATTTTTATCGGGAGACTTGGGGGAACGCTGGGTGGAAGGAAATTTGTGGCTCCTCTCAGATTCCAGAACTTTCTGCCACAGAAATGTGAGGAACATGTGTTTTTTTAGCCAAATTTTGAGGTTTGCAATGGATTCTGGGTAACAGAACCTGGTCCGAGCCCTGCAAGTCACCCCATCTTGGATTCCCCTAGGTCTCTAGTTTTCATAAATGCACAGGTTTGGTAGGTTTCCCTAGGTGCCGGCTGAGCTAGAGGCCAAAATCTACAGGTAGGCACTTCGCAAAAAACACCTCTGTTTTCTTCCAAAAATGTGGATGTGTCCACGTTGCGCTTTGGGGTGTTTCCTGTCGCGGGCGCTAGGCCTACCCACACAAGTGAGGTATCATTTTTATCGGGAGACTTGGGGGAACGCTGGGTGGAAGGAAATTTGTGGCTCCTCTCAGATTCCAGAACTTTCTGCCACAGAAATGAGAGGAACATGGTTTTTTTAGCCAAATTTTGAGGTTTGCAAAGGATTCTGGGTAACAGAACCTGGTCCGAGCCCCGCAAGTCACCCCATCTTGGATTCCCCTAGGTCTCTAGTTTTCAGAAATGCACAGGTTTGGTAGGTTTGCTTAGGTGCCGGCTGAGCTAGAGGCCAAAATCTACAGGTAAGCACTTCGCAAAAAACACCTCTGTTTTCTTCCAAAAATTTGGATGTGTCCACGTTGCGCTTTGGGGCGTTTCCTGTCGTGGGCGCTAGGCCTCCCCACACAATTGAGGTATCATTTTTATCGGGAGACTTGGGGGAACGCTGGGTGGATGGAAATTTGTGGCTCCTCTCAGATTCCAGAACTTTCTGCCACAGAAATGTGAGCAACATGTGTTTTTTTAGCCAAATTTTGAGGTTTGCAAAGGATTCTGGGTAACAGAACCTGGTCCGAGCCCCGCGAGTCTACCCATCGTGGATTCCCCTAGGTCTCTAGTTTTCAGAAATGCACAGGTTTGGTAGGCTTCCCTAGGTGCCGGCTGAGCTAGAGGCCAAAATCTACAGGTAGGCACTTCGCAAAAAACACCTCTGTTTTCTTCCAAAAATGTGGATGTGTCCACGTTGCGCTTTGGGGTATTTCCTGTCGCGGGCGCTAGACCTACCCACACAAGTGAGGTATCATTTTTATCGGGAGTCTTGGGGGAACGCTGGGTGGAAGGAAATTTGTGGCTCCTCTCAGATTCCAGAACTTTCTGCCACAGAAATGTGAGGAACATGTGTTTTTTTAGCCAAATTTTGAGGTTTGCAATGGATTCTGGGTAACAGAACCTGGTCCGAGCCCTGCAAGTCACCCCATCTTGGATTCCCCTAGGTCTCTAGTTTTCATAAATGCACAGGTTTGGTAGGTTTCCCTAGGTGCCGGCTGAGCTAGAGGCCAAAATCTACAGGTAGGCACTTCGCAAAAAACACCTCTGTTTTCTTCCAAAAATGTGGATGTGTCCACGTTGCGCTTTGGGGCGTTTCCTGTCGCGGGCGCTAGGCCTACCCACACAAGTGAGGTATCATTTTTATCGGGAGACTTGGGGGAACGCTGCGTGGAAGGAAATTTGTGGCTCCTCTCAGATTCCAGAACTTTCTGCCACAGAAATGAGAGGAACATGGTTTTTTTAGCCAAATTTTGAGGTTTGCAAAGGATTCTGGGTAACAGAACCTGGTCCGAGCCCCGCAAGTCACCCCATCTTGGATTCCCCTAGGTCTCTAGTTTTCAGAAATGCACAGGTTTGGTAGGTTTGCTTAGGTGCCGGCTGAGCTAGAGGCCAAAATCTACAGGTAAGCACTTCGCAAAAAACACCTCTGTTTTCTTCCAAAAATTTGGATGTGTCCACGTTGCGCTTTGGGGCGTTTCCTGTCGCGGGCGCTAGGCCTACCCACACAATTGAGGTATCATTTTTATCGGGAGACTTGGGGGAACGCTGGGTGGAAGGAAATTTGTGGCTCCTCTCAGATTCCAGAACTTTCTGCCACAGAAATGTGAGCAACATGTGTTTTTTTAGCCAAATTTTGAGGTTTGCAAAGGATTCTGGGAAAAAAAACCTGGTCCGAGCCCCGCAAGTCACCCCTCCTTGGATTCACCTAGGTCTCTAGTTTTCAGAAATGCACAGGTTTGGTAGGTTTCCCTAGGTGCCGGCTGAGCTAGAGGCCAAAATCTACAGGTAGGCACTTCGCAAAAAACACCTCTGTTTTCTTCCAAAAAATGTGGATGTGTCCACGTTGCGCTTTGGGGCGTTTCCTGTTGCGGGCGCTAGGCCTACCCACACAAGTGAGGTATCATTTTTATCGGGAGACTTGGGGGAACGCTGGGTGAAAGGAAATTTGTGGCTCCTCTCAGATTCCAGAACTTTCAGCCACAGAAATGTGAGGAACATGTGTTTTTTTAGCGAAATTTTGAGGTTTGCAAAGGATTCTTGGTAACAGAACCTGGTCCGAGCCCCGCGAGTCTACCCATCGTGGATTCCCCTAGGTCTCTAGTTTTCAGAAATGCACAGGTTTGGTAGGCTTCCCTAGGTGCCGGCTGAGCTAGAGGCCAAAATCTACAGGTAGGCACTTCGCAAAAAACACCTCTGTTTTCTTACAAAAATTTGGATGTGTCCACGTTGCGCTTTGGGGCGTTTCCTGTCGCGGGCGCTAGGCCTACCCACACAAGTGAGGTATCATTTTTATCGGGAGACTTGGGGGAACGCTGGGTGGGAAGGAAATTTGTGGCTCCTCTCAGATTCCAGAACTTTCTGCCACAGAAATGTGAGGAACATGTGTTTTTTTAGCCAAATTTTGAGGTTTGCAAAGGATTCTGGGTAACAGAACCTGGTCCGAGCCCCGCAAGTCACCCCATCTTGGATTCCCCTAGGTCTCTAGTTTTCAGAAATGCACAGGTTTGGTAGGTTTCCCTAGGTGCCGGCTGAGCTAGAGGCCAAAATCTACAGGTAGGCACTTCGCAAAAAACACCTCTTTTTTACTTCCATAAATTTGGATGTGTTCACGTTGCGCTTTGGGGCGTTTCCTGTCGCGGGCGCTAGGCCTACCCACACAAGTGAGGTATCATTTTTATCGGGAGACTTGGGGGAACGCTGGGTGGAAGGAAATTTGTAGCTCCTCTCAGATTCCAGAACTTTCTGCCACAGAAATGTGAGGAACATGTGTTTTTTTAGCCAAATTTTGAGGTTTGCAAAGGATTCTGGGTAACAGAACCTGGTCCGAGCCCCACAGGTCACCCCATCTTGGATTCCCCTAGGTCTCTAGTTTTCAGAAATGCACAGGTTTGGTAGGTTTCCCTAGGTGCCGGCTGAGCTAGAGGCCAAAATCTACAGGTATGCACTTCGCAAAAAACACCTCTGTTTTCTTCCAAAAATGTGGATGTGTCCACGTTGCACTTTGGGGCGTTTCCTGTCGCGGGCGCTAGGCCTACCCACACAAGTGAGGTATCATTTTTATCGGGAGACTTGGGGGAACGCTGGGTGGAAGGAAATTTGTGGCTCCTCTCAGATTCCAGAAATTTCTGCCACAGAAATGTGAGGAACATGTGTTTTTTTAGCCAAATTTTGAGGTTTGCAAAGGATTCTGGGTAACAGAACCTGGTCCGAGCCCCGCAAGTCACCCCATCTTGGATTCCCCTAGGTCTCTAGCTTTCAGAAATGCACAGGTTTGGTAGGTTTCCCTAGGTGTCGGATGAGCTAGAGGCCAAAATCTACAGGTAGGCACTTCGCAAAAAACACCTCTGTTTTCTTCCAAAAATTTGGATGTGTCCACGTTGCGCTTTGGGGCGTTTCCTGTCGCGGGCGCTAGGCCTACCCACACAAGTGAGGTACCATTTTTATCGGGAGACTTGGGGGAACGCTGGGAGGAACGTAATTTGTGGCTCCTCTCAGATTCCAGAACTTTCTGCCACAGAAATGTGAGGAACATGTGTTTTTTTAGCCAAATTTTGAGGTTTGCAAAGGATTCTGGGTAACAGAACCTGGTCCGAGCCCTGCAAGTCACCCCATCTTGGATTCCCCTAGGTCTCTAGTTTTCATAAATGCACAGGTTTGGTAGGTTTCCCTAGGTGCCGGCTGAGCTAGATGCCAAAATCTACAGGTAGGCACTTCGCAAAAAACACCTCTGTTTTCTTCCAAAAATGTGGATGTGTCCACGTTGCACTTTGGGGCGTTTCCTGTCGCGGGCGCTAGGCCTACCCACACAAGTGAGGTATCATTTTTATCGGGAGACTTGGGGGAACGCTGGGTGGAAGGAAATTTGTGGCTCCTCTCAGATTCCAGAACTTTCTGCCACAGAAATGTGAGGAACATGTGTTTTTTTAGCCAAATTTTGAGGTTTGCAATGGATTCTGGGTAACAGAACCTGGTCCGAGCCCTGCAAGTCACCCCATCTTGGATTCCCCTAGGTCTCTAGTTTTCATAAATGCACAGGTTTGGTAGGTTTCCCTAGGTGCCGGCTGAGCTAGAGGCCAAAATCTACAGGTAGGCACTTCGCAAAAAACACCTCTGTTTTCTTCCAAAAATGTGGATGTGTCCACGTTGCGCTTTGGGGTGTTTCCTGTCGCGGGCGCTAGGCCTACCCACACAAGTGAGGTATCATTTTTATCGGGAGACTTGGGGGAACGCTGGGTGGAAGGAAATTTGTGGCTCCTCTCAGATTCCAGAACTTTCTGCCACAGAAATGAGAGGAACATGGTTTTTTTAGCCAAATTTTGAGGTTTGCAAAGGATTCTGGGTAACAGAACCTGGTCCGAGCCCCGCAAGTCACCCCATCTTGGATTCCCCTAGGTCTCTAGTTTTCAGAAATGCACAGGTTTGGTAGGTTTGCTTAGGTGCCGGCTGAGCAAGAGGCCAAAATCTACAGGTAAGCACTTCGCAAAAAACACCTCTGTTTTCTTCCAAAAATTTGGATGTGTCCACGTTGCGCTTTGGGGCGTTTCCTGTCGTGGGCGCTAGGCCTCCCCACACAATTGAGGTATCATTTTTATCGGGAGACTTGGGGGAACGCTGGGTGTATGGAAATTTGTGGCTCCTCTCAGATTCCAGAACTTTCTGCCACAGAAATGTGAGCAACATGTGTTTTTTTAGCCAAATTTTGAGGTTTGCAAAGGATTCTGGGTAACAGAACCTGGTCCGAGCCCCGCGAGTCTACCCATCGTGGATTCCCCTAGGTCTCTAGTTTTCAGAAATGCACAGGTTTGGTAGGCTTCCCTAGGTGCCGGCTGAGCTAGAGGCCAAAATCTACAGGTAGGCACTTCGCAAAAAACACCTCTGTTTTCTTCCAAAAATGTGGATGTGTCCACGTTGCGCTTTGGGGTATTTCCTGTCGCGGGCGCTAGGCCTACCCACACAAGTGAGGTATCATTTTTATCGGGAGTCTTGGGGGAACGCTGGGTGGAAGGAAATTTGTGGCTCCTCTCAGATTCCAGAACTTTCTGCCACAGAAATGAGAGGAACATGGTTTTTTTAGCCAAATTTTGAGGTTTGCAAAGGATTCTGGGTAACAGAACCTGGTCCGAGCCCCGCAAGTCACCCCATCTTGGATTCCCCTAGGTCTCTAGTTTTCAGAAATGCACAGGTTTGGTAGGTTTGCTTAGGTGCCGGCTGAGCTAGAGGCCAAAATCTACAGGTAAGCACTTCGCAAAAAACACCTCTGTTTTCTTCCAAAAATTTGGATGTGTCCACGTTGCGCTTTGGGGCGTTTCCTGTCGCGGGCGCTAGGCCTACCCACACAATTGAGGTATCATTTTTATCGGGAGACTTGGGGGAACGCTGGGTGGAAGGAAATTTGTGGCTCCTCTCAGATTCCAGAACTTTCTGCCACAGAAATGTGAGGAACATGTGTTTTTTTAGCCAAATTTTGAGGTTTGCAAAGGATTCTGGGTAACAGAACCTGGTCCGAGCCCCGCAAGTCACCCCTCCTTGGATTCACCTAGGTCTCTAGTTTTCAGAAAGGCACAGGTTTGGTAGGTTTCCCTAGGTGCCGGCTGAGCTAGAGGCCAAAATCTACAGGTAGGCACTTCGCAAAAAACACCTCTGTTTTCTTCCAAAAAATGTGGATGTGTCCACGTTGCGCTTTGGGGCGTTTCCTGTTGCGGGCGCTAGGCCTACCCACACAAGTGAGGTATCATTTTTATCGGGAGACTTGGGGGAACGCTGGGTGAAAGGAAATTTGTGGCTCCTCTCAGATTCCAGAACTTTCTGCCACAGAAATGTGAGGAACATGTGTTTTTTTAGCCAAATTTTGAGGTTTGCAAAGGATTCTGGGTAACAGAACCTGGTCCGAGCCCCGCGAGTCTACCCATCGTGGATTCCCCTAGGTGTCTAGTTTTCAGAAATGCACAGGTTTGGTAGGCTTCCCTAGGTGCCGGCTGAGCTAGAGGCCAAAATCTACAGGTAGGCACTTCGCAAAAAACACCTCTGTTTTCTTCCAAAAATGTGGATGTGTCCACGTTGCGCTTTGGGGCGTTTCCTGTTGCGGGCGCTAGGCCTACCCACACAAGTGAGGTATCATTTTTATCGGGAGACTTGGGGGAACGCTGGGTGGAAGGAAATTTGTGGCTCATCTCAGATTCCAGAACTTTCTGCCACAGAAATGTGAGGAACATGTGTTTTTTTAGCCAAATTTTGAGGTTTGCAAAGGATTCTGGGTAACAGAACCTGGTCGGAGCCCCGCAAGTCACCCCTCCTTGGATTCCCCTAGGTCTCTAGTTTTCAGAAATGCACAGGTTTTGTAGGTTTCCCTAGGTGCCGGCTTAGCTAGAGGCCAAAATCTACAGGTAGGCACTTCGCAAAAAACACCTCTGTTTTCTTAAAAAAATTTGGATGTGTCCACGTTGCGCTTTGGGGCGTTTCCTGTCGCGGACGCTAGGCCTACCCACACAAGTGAGGTATCATTTTTATGGGGAGACTTGGGGGAACGCTGGGTGGAAGGAAATTTGTGGCTCCTCTCAGATTCCAGAACTTTCTGCCACAGAAATGTGAGGAACATGAGTTTTTTTAGCCAAATTTTGAGGTTTGCAAAGGATTCTGGGTAACAGAACCTGGTCCGAGCCCCGCAAGTCACCCCATCTTGGATTCCCCTATGTCTCTAGTTTTCAGAAATGCACAGGTTTGGTAGGTTTCCCTAGGTGCCGGATGAGCTAGAGGCCAAAATCTACAGGTAGGCACTTCGCAAAAAACACCTCTGTTTTCTTCCAAAAATTTGGATGTGTCCACGTTGCGCTGTGGGGCGTTTCCTGTCGCGGGCGCTAGGCCTACCCACACAAGTGAGGTAACATTTTTATCGGGAGACTTGGGGGAACGCTGGGTGGAAGGAAATTTGTGGCTCCTCTCAGATTCCAGAACTTTCTGCCACAGAAATGGGAGGAACATGTGTTTTTTTAGCCAAATTTTGAGGTTTGCAAAGGATTCTGGGTAACAGAACCTGGTCCGAGCCCTGCAAGTCACCCCATCTAGGATTCCCCTAGGTCTCTAGTTTTCAGAAATGCACAGGTTTGGTAGGTTTCCCTAGGTGCCGGCTGAGCTAGAGGCCAAAATCTACAGGTAGGCACTTCGCAAAAAACACCTCTGTTTTCTTCCAAAAATTTGGATGTGTCCACGTTGCGCTTTGGGGCGTTTCCTGTCGCGGGCGCTAGGCCTACCCACACAAGTGAGGTATCATTTTTATCGGGAGACTTGGGGGAACGCTGGGTGGAAGGAAATTTGTGGCTCCTCTCAGATTCCAGAGCTTTCTGCCACAGAAATGTGAGGAGCATGTGTTTTTTTAGCCAAATTTTGACGTTTGCAAAGGATTCTGGGTAACAGAACCTGTCCGAGCCCCGCAAGTCACCCCATCTTGGATTCCACTAGGTCTCTAGTTTTCAGAAATGCACAGGTTTGGTAGGTTTCCCTAGGTGCCGGCTGAGCTAGAGGCCAAAATCTACAGGTAGGCACTTCGCAAAAAACACCTCTGTTTTCTTCAAAAAATTTGGATGTGTCCACGTTGCGCTTTGGGGCGTTTTCTGTCGCGGGCGCTAGGCCTACCCACACCATTGAGGTATCATTTTTATCGGGAGACTTGGGGGAATGCTGGGTGGAAGGAAATTTGTGGCTCCTCTCAGATTCCAGAACTTTCTGCCACAGAAATGTGAGGAACATGTGTTTTTTTAGCCAAATTTTGAGGTTTGCAAAGGATTCTGGGTAACAGAACCTGGTCCGAGCCCCGCAAGTCACCCCATCGTGGATTCCCCTAGGTCTCTAGTTTTCAGAAATGCACAGGTTTGGTAGGCTTCCCTAGGTGCCGGCTGAGCTAGAGGCCAAAATCTACAGGTAGGCACTTCGCAAAAAACACCTCTGTTTTCTTCCAAAAATTTGGATGTGTCCACGTTGCGCTTTGGGGCATTTCCTGTCGCGGGCACTAGGCCTACCCATACAAGTGAGGTATCATTTTTATCGGGAGACTTGGGGGAACGCTGGGTGGAAGGAAATTTGTGGCTCCTCTCAGATTCCTGAACTTTCTGCCACAGAAATGTGAGGAACATGTGTTTTTTTAGCCAAATTTTGAGGTTTGCAAAGGATTCTGGGTAACAGAACCTGGTCCGAGCCCCGCAAGTCACCCCATCTTGGATTCCCCTATGTCTCTAGTTTTCAGAAATGCACAGGTTTGGTAGGTTTCCCTAGGTGCCGGATGAGCTAGAGGCCAAAATCTACAGGTAGGCACTTCGCAAAAAACACCTCTGTTTTCTTCCAAAAATTTGGATGTGTCCACGTTGCGCTTTGGGGCGTTTCCTGTCGCGGGCGCTAGGCCTACCCACACAAGTGAGGTAACATTTTTATCGGGAGACTTGGGGGAACGCTGGGTGGAAGGAAATTTGTGGCTCCTCTCAGATTCCAGAACTTTCTGCCACAGAAATGGGAGGAACATGTGTTTTTTTAGCCAAATTTTGAGGTTTGCAAAGGATTCTGGGTAACAGAACCTGGTCCGAGCCCTGCAAGTCACCCCATCTTGGATTCCCCTAGGTCTCTAGTTTTCAGAAATGCACAGGTTTGGTAGGTTTCCCTAGGTGCCGGCTGAGCTAGAGGCCAAAATCTACAGGTAGGCACTTCGCAAAAAACACCTCTGTTTTCTTCCAAAAATTTGGATGTGTCCACGTTGCGCTTTGGGGCGTTTCCTGTCGCGGGCGCTAGGCCTACCCACACAAGTGAGGTATCATTTTTATCGGGAGACTTGGGGGAACGCTGGGTGGAAGGAAATTTGTGGCTCCTCTCAGATTCCAGAGCTTTCTGCCACAGAAATGTGAGGAGCATGTGTTTTTTTAGCCAAATTTTGACGTTTGCAAAGGATTCTGGGTAACAGAACCTGTCCGAGCCCCGCAAGTCACCCCATCTTGGATTCCACTAGGTCTCTAGTTTTCAGAAATGCACAGGTTTGGTAGGTTTCCCTAGGTGCCGGCTGAGCTAGAGGCCAAAATCTACAGGTAGGCACTTCGCAAAAAACACCTCTGTTTTCTTCCAAAAATTTGGATGTGTCCACGTTGCGCTTTGGGGCGTTTCCTGTCGCGGGCGCTAGGCCTACCCACACCATTGAGGTATCATTTTTATCGGGAGACTTGGGGGAATGCTGGGTGGAAGGAAATTTGTGGCTCCTCTCAGATTCCAGAACTTTCTGCCACAGAAATGTGAGGAACATGTGTTTTTTTAGCCAAATTTTGAGGTTTGCAAAGGATTCTGGGTAACAGAACCTGGTCCGAGCCCCGCAAGTCACCCCATCGTGGATTCCCCTAGGTCTCTAGTTTTCAGAAATGCACAGGTTTGGTAGGCTTCCCTAGGTGCCGGCTGAGCTAGAGGCCAAAATCTACAGGTAGGCACTTCGCAAAAAACACCTCTGTTTTCTTCCAAAAATTTGGATGTGTCCACGTTGCGCTTTGGGGCATTTCCTGTCGCGGGCACTAGGCCTACCCATACAAGTGAGGTATCATTTTTATCGGGAGACTTGGGGGAACGCTGGGTGGAAGGAAATTTGTGGCTCCTCTCAGATTCCAGAACTTTCTGCCACAGAAATGTGAGGAACATGTGTTTTTTTAGCCAAATTTTGAGGTTTGCAAAGGATTCTGGGTAACAGAACCTGGTCCGAGACCCGCAAGTCACCCCATCGTGGATTCCCCTAGGTCTCTAGTTTTCAGAAATGCACATGTTTGGTAGGTTTCCCTAGGTGCCGGCTGAGCTAGAGGCCAAAATCTACAGATAGGCCCTTCGCAAAAAACACCTCTGTTTTCTTCCAAAAATTTGGATGTGTCCACGTTGCACTTTGGGGCATTTCCTGTCGCGGGCGCTAGGCCTACCCACACAAGTGAGGTATCATTTTTATCGGGAGACTTGGGGGAACGCTGGGTGGAAGGAAATGTGTGGCTCCTCTCAGATTCCAGAACTTTCTGCCACAGAAATGTGAGGAACATGTGTTTTTTTAGCCAAATTTTGAGGTTTGCAATGGATTCTGGGTAACAGAACCTGGTCCGAGCCCCGCAAGTCACCCCATCTTGGATTCCCCTAGGTCTCTAGTTTTCAGAAATGCACAGGTTTGGTAGGTTTGCCTAGGTGCCTGTTGAGCTAGAGGCCAAAATCTACAGGTAAGCACTTCGCAAAAAACACCTCTGTTTTCTTCCAAAAATTTGGATGTGTCCACGTTGCGCTTTGGGGCGTTTCCTGTCGCGGGCGCTAGGCCTACCCACACAATTGAGGTATCATTTTTATCGGGAGACTTGGGGGAACGCTGGGTGGAAGGAAATTTGTGGCTCCTCTCAGATTCCAGAACTTTCTGCCACAGAAATGTGAGGAACATGTGTTTTTTTAGCCAAATTTTGAGGTTTGCAAAGGATTCTGGGTAACAGAACCTGGTCCGAGCCCCGCAAGTCACCCCTCCTTGGATTCCCCTAGGTTTCTAGTTTTCAGAAATGCACAGGTTTTGTAGGTTTCCCTAGGTGCCGGCTTAGCTAGAGGCCAAAATCTACAGGTAGGCACTTCGCAAAAAACACCTCTGTTTTCTTACAAAAATTTGGATGTGTCCACGTTGCGCTTTGGGGCGTTTCCTGTCGCGGGCGCTAGGCCTACCCACACAAGTGAGGTATCATTTTTATCGGGAGACTTGGGGGAACGCTGGGTGGAAGGAAATTTGTGGCTCCTCTCAGATTCCAGAGCTTTCTGCCACAGAAATGTGAGGAGCATGTGTTTTTTTAGCCAAATTTTGACGTTTGCAAAGGATTCTGGGTAACAGAACCTGTCCGAGCCCCGCAAGTCACCCCATCTTGGATTCCACTAGGTCTCTAGTTTTCAGAAATGCACAGGTTTGGTAGGTTTCCCTAGGTGCCGGCTGAGCTAGAGGCCAAAATCTACAGGTAGGCACTTCGCAAAAAACACCTCTGTTTTCTTCCAAAAATTTGGATGTGTCCACGTTGCGCTTTGGGGCGTTTCCTGTCGCGGGCGCTAGGCCTACCCACACCATTGAGGTATCATTTTTATCGGGAGACTTGGGGGAATGCTGGGTGGAAGGAAATTTGTGGCTCCTCTCAGATTCCAGAACTTTCTGCCACAGAAATGTGAGGAACATGTGTTTTTTTAGCCAAATTTTGAGGTTTGCAAAGGATTCTGGGTAACAGAACCTGGTCCGAGCCCCGCAAGTCACCCCATCGTGGATTCCCCTAGGTCTCTAGTTTTCAGAAATGCACAGGTTTGGTAGGCTTCCCTAGGTGCCGGCTGAGCTAGAGGCCAAAATCTACAGGTAGGCACTTCGCAAAAAACACCTCTGTTTTCTTCCAAAAATTTGGATGTGTCCACGTTGCGCTTTGGGGCATTTCCTGTCGCGGGCACTAGGCCTACCCATACAAGTGAGGTATCATTTTTATCGGGAGACTTGGGGGAACGCTGGGTGGAAGGAAATTTGTGGCTCCTCTCAGATTCCAGAACTTTCTGCCACAGAAATGTGAGGAACATGTGTTTTTTTAGCCAAATTTTGAGGTTTGCAAAGGATTCTGGGTAACAGAACCTGGTCCGAGACCCGCAAGTCACCCCATCGTGGATTCCCCTAGGTCTCTAGTTTTCAGAAATGCACATGTTTGGTAGGTTTCCCTAGGTGCCGGCTGAGCTAGAGGCCAAAATCTACAGATAGGCCCTTCGCAAAAAACACCTCTGTTTTCTTCCAAAAATTTGGATGTGTCCACGTTGCACTTTGGGGCATTTCCTGTCGCGGGCGCTAGGCCTACCCACACAAGTGAGGTATCATTTTTATCGGGAGACTTGGGGGAACGCTGGGTGGAAGGAAATGTGTGGCTCCTCTCAGATTCCAGAACTTTCTGCCACAGAAATGTGAGGAACATGTGTTTTTTTAGCCAAATTTTGAGGTTTGCAATGGATTCTGGGTAACAGAACCTGGTCCGAGCCCCGCAAGTCACCCCATCTTGGATTCCCCTAGGTCTCTAGTTTTCAGAAATGCACAGGTTTGGTAGGTTTGCCTAGGTGCCTGTTGAGCTAGAGGCCAAAATCTACAGGTAAGCACTTCGCAAAAAACACCTCTGTTTTCTTCCAAAAATTTGGATGTGTCCACGTTGCGCTTTGGGGCGTTTCCTGTCGCGGGCGCTAGGCCTACCCACACAATTGAGGTATCATTTTTATCGGGAGACTTGGGGGAACGCTGGGTGGAAGGAAATTTGTGGCTCCTCTCAGATTCCAGAACTTTCTGCCACAGAAATGTGAGGAACATGTGTTTTTTTAGCCAAATTTTGAGGTTTGCAAAGGATTCTGGGTAACAGAACCTGGTCCGAGCCCCGCAAGTCACCCCTCCTTGGATTCCCCTAGGTCTCTAGTTTTCAGAAATGCACAGGTTTTGTAGGTTTCCCTAGGTGCCGGCTTAGCTAGAGGCCAAAATCTACAGGTAGGCACTTCGCAAAAAACACCTCTGTTTTCTTACAAAAATTTGGATGTGTCCACGTTGCGCTTTGGGGCGTTTCCTGTCGCGGGCGCTAGGCCTACCCACACAAGTGAGGTATCATTTTTATCGGGAGACTTGGGGGAACGCTGGGTGGGAAGGAAATTCGTGGCTCCTCTCAGATTCCAGAACTTTCTGCCACAGAAATGTGAGGAACATGTGTTTTTTTAGCCAAATTTTGAGGTTTGCAAAGGATTCTGGGTAACAGAACCTGGTCCGAGCCCCGCAAGTCACCCCATCTTGGATTCCCCTAGGTCTCTAGTTTTCAGAAATGCACAGGTTTGGTAGGTTTCCCTAGGTGCCGGCTGAGCTAGAGGCCAAAATCTACAGGTAGGCACTTCGCAAAAAACACCTCTTTTTTACTTCCATAAATTTGGATGTGTTCACGTTGCGCTTTGGGGCGTTTCCTGTCGCGGGCGCTAGGCCTACCCACACAAGTGAGGTATCATTTTTATCGGGAGACTTGGGGGAACGCTGGGTGGAAGGAAATTTGTGGCTCCTCTCAGATTCCAGAACTTTCTGCCACAGAAATGTGAGGAACATGAGTTTTTTTAGCCAAATTTTGAGGTTTGCAAAGGATTCTGGGTAACAGAACCTGGTCCGAGCCCCGCAAGTCACCCCATCTTGGATTCCCCTATGTCTCTAGTTTTCAGAAATGCACAGCTTTGGTAGGTTTCCCTAGGTGCCGGATGAGCTAGAGGCCAAAATCTACAGGTAGGCACTTCGCAAAAAACACCTCTGTTTTCTTCCAAAAATTTGGATGTGTCCACGTTGCGCTTTGGGGCGTTTCCTGTCGCGGGCGCTAGGCCTACCCACACAAGTGAGGTAACATTTTTATCGGGAGACTTGGGGGAACGCTGGGTGGAAGGAAATTTGTGGCTCCTCTCAGATTCCAGAACTTTCTGCCACAGAAATGTGAGGAACATGTGTTTTTTTAGCCAAATTTTGAGGTTTGCAAAGGATTCTGGGTAACAGAACCTGGTCCGAGCCCTGCAAGTCACCCCATCTTGGATTCCCCTAGGTCTCTAGTTTTCAGAAATGCACAGGTTTGGTAGGTTTCCCTAGGTGCCGGCTGAGCTAGAGGCCAAAATCTACAGGTAGGCACTTCGCAAAAAACACCTCTGTTTTCTTCCAAAAATTTGGATGTGTCCACGTTGCGCTTTGGGGCGTTTCCTGTCGCGGGCGCTAGGCCTACCCACACAAGTGAGGTATCATTTTTATCGGGAGACTTGGGGGAACGCTGGGTGGAAGGAAATTTGTGGCTCCTCTCAGATTCCAGAGCTTTTTGCCACAGAAATGTGAGGAGCATGTGTTTTTTTAGCCAAATTTTGAGGTTTGCAAAGGATTCTGGGTAACAGAACCTGGTCGGAGCCCCGCAAGTCACCCCTCCTTGGATTCCCCTAGGTCTCTAGTTTTCAGAAATGCACAGGTTTTGTAGGTTTCCCTAGGTGCCGGCTTAGCTAGAGGCCAAAATCTACAGGTAGGCACTTCGCAAAAAACACCTCTGTTTTCTTACAAAAATTTGGATGTGTCCACGTTGCGCTTTGGGGCGTTTCCTGTCGCGGACGCTAGGCCTACCCACACAAGTGAGGTATCATTTTTATGGGGAGACTTGGGGGAACGCTGGGTGGAAGGAAATTTGTGGCTCCTCTCAGATTCCAGAACTTTCTGCCACAGAAATGTGAGGAACATGAGTTTTTTTAACCAAATTTTGAGGTTTGCAAAGGATTCTGGGTAACAGAACCTGGTCCGAGCCCCGCTAGTCACCCCATCTTGGATTCCCCTATGTCTCTAGTTTTCAGAAATGCACAGGTTTGGTAGGTTTCCCTAGGTGCCGGCTGAGCTAGAGGCCAAAATCTACAGGTAGGCACTTCGCAAAAAACACCTCTGTTTTCTTCCAAAAATTTGGATGTGTCCACGTTGCGCTTTGGGGCGTTTCCTGTCGCGGGCGCTAGGCCTACCCACACAAGTGAGGTATCATTTTTATCGGGAGACTTGGGGGAATGCTGGGTGGAAGGAAATTTGTGGCTCCTCTCAGATTCCAGAACTTTCTGCCACAGAAATGTGAGGAACATGTGTTTTTTTAGCCAAATTTTGAGGTTTGCAAAGGATTCTGGGTAACAGAACCTGGTCCGAGCCCCGCAAGTCACCCCATCGTGGATTCCCCTAGGTCTCTAGTTTTCAGAAATGCACAGGTTTGGTAGGCTTCCCTAGGTGCCGGCTGAGCTAGAGGCCAAAATCTACAGGTAGGCACTTCGCAAAAAACACCTCTGTTTTCTTCCAAAAAGTTGGATGTGTCCACGTTGCGCTTTGGGGCATTTCCTGTCGCGGGCACTAGGCCTACCCACACAAGTGAGGTATCATTTTTATCGGGAGACGTGGGGGAACGCTGGGTGGAAGGAAATTTGTGGCTCCTCTCAGATTCCAGAACTTTCTGCCACAGAAATGTGAGGAACATGTGTTTTTTTAGCCAAATTTTGAGGTTTGCAAAGGATTCTGGGTAACAGAACCTGTCCGAGCCCCGCAAGTCACCCCTCCTTGGATTCCCGTACGTCTCTAGTTTTCAGAAATGCACAGGTTTGGTAGGTTTCCCTAGGTGCCGGCTGAGCTAGAGGCCAAAATCTACAGGTAGGCACTTCGCAAAAAACAACTCTGTTTTCTTCCAAAAATTTGGATGTGTCCACGTTGCGCTTTGGGGCGTTTCCTGTTGCGGGCGCTAGGCCTACCCACACAAGTGAGGTATCATTTTTATCGGGAGACTTGGGGGAACGCTGGGTGAAAGGAAATTTGTGGCTCCTCTCAGATTCCAGAACTTTCTGCCACAGAAATGTGAGGAACATGTGTTTTTTTAGCCAAATTTTGAGGTTTGCAAAGGATTCTGGGTAACAGAACCTGGTCCGAGACCCGCAAGTCACCCCATCGTGGATTCCCCTAGGTCTCTAGTTTTCAGAAATGCACAGGTTTGGTAGGTTTCCCTAGGTGCCGGCTGAGCTAGAGGCCAAAATCTACAGATAGGCCCTTCGCAAAAAACACCTCTGTTTTCTTCCAAAAATTTGGATGTGTCCACGTTGCACTTTGGGGCATTTCCTGTCGCGGGCGCTAGGCCTACCCACACAAGTGAGGTATCATTTTTATCGGGAGACTTGGGGGAACGCTGGGTGGAAGGAAATGTGTGGCTCCTTTCAGATTCCAGAACTTTCTGCCACAGAAATGTGAGGAACATGTGTTTTTTTAGCCAAATTTTGAGGTTTGCAAAGGATTCTGGGTAACAGAACCTGGTCCGAGCCCCGCAAGTCACCCCATCTTGGATTCCCCTACGTCTCTAGTTTTCAGAAATGCACAGGTTTGGTAGGTTTGCCTAGGTGCCGGTTGAGCTAGAGGCCAAAATCTACAGGTAAGCACTTCGCAAAAAACACCTCTGTTTTCTTCCAAAAATTTGGATGAGTCCACGTTGCGCTTTGGGGCGTTTCCTGTCGCGGGCGCTAGGCCTACCCACACAATTGAGGTATCATTTTTATCGGGAGACTTGGGGGAACGCTGGGTGGAAGGAAATTTGTGGCTCCTCTCAGATTCCAGAACTTTCTGCCACAGAAATGTGAGGAACATGAGTTTTTTTAACCAAATTGAGGTTTGCAAAGGATTCTGGGTAACAGAACCTGGTCCGAGCCCCGCTAGTCACCCCATCTTGGATTCCCCTATGTCTCTAGTTTTCAGAAATGCACAGGTTTGGTAGGTTTCCCTAGGTGCCGGCTGAGCTAGAGGCCAAAATCTACAGGTAGGCACTTCGCAAAAAACTCCTCTGTTTTCTTCCAAAAATTTGGATGTGTCCACGTTGCGCTTTGGGGCGTTTCCTGTTGCGGGCGCTAGGCCTACCCACACAAGTGAGGTATCATTTTTATCGGGAGACTTGGGGGAATGCTGGGTGGAAGGAAATTTGTGGCTCCTCTCAGATTCCAGAACTTTCTGCCACAGAAATGTGAGGAACATGTGTTTTTTTAGCCAAATTTTGAGGTTTGCAAAGGATTCTGGGAAACAGAACCTGGTCCGAGCCCCGCAAGTCACCCCATCGTGGATTCCCCTAGGTCTCTAGTTTTCAGAAATGCACAGGTTTGGTAGGCTTCCCTAGGTGCCGGCTGAGCTAGAGGCCAAAATCTACAGGTAGGCACTTCGCAAAAAACACCTCTGTTTTCTTCCAAAAATGTGGATGTGTCCACGTTGCGCTTTGGGGCATTTCCTGTCGCGGGCACTAGGCCTACCCACTCAAGTGAGGTATCATTTTTATCGGGAGACGTGGGGGAACGCTGGGTGGAAGGAAATTTGTGGCTCCTCTCAGATTCCAGAACTTTCTGCCACAGAAATGTGAGGAACATGTGTTTTTTTAGCCAAATTTTGAGGTTTGCAAAGGATTCTGGGTAACAGAACCTGGTCCGAGCCCCGCAAGTCACCCCTCCTTGGATTCCCGTACGTCTCTAGTTTTCAGAAATGCACAGGTGTCGTAGGTTTCCCTAGGTGCCGGCTGAGCTAGAGGCCAAAATCTACAGGTAGGCACTTCGCAAAAAACACCTCTGTTTTCTTCCAAAAATTTGGATGTGTCCACGTTGCGCTTTGGGGCGTTTCCTGTTGCGGGCGCTAGGCCTACCCACACAAGTGAGGTATCATTTTTATCGGGAGACTTGGGGGAACGCTGGGTGAAAGGAAATTTGTGGATCCTCTCAGATTCCAGAACTTTCTGCCACAGAAATGTGAGGAACATGTGTTTTTTTAGCCAAATTTTGAGGTTTGCAAAGGATTCTGGGTAACAGAACCTGGTCCGAGCCCCGCAAGTCACCCCTCCTTGGATTCCCGTACGTCTCTAGTTTTCAGAAATGCACAGGTTTGGTAGGTTTCCCTAGGTGCCGGCTGAGCTAGAGGCCAAAATCTACAGGTAGGCACTTCGCAAAAAACACCTCTGTTTTCTTCCAAAAATTTGGATGTGTCCACGTTGCGCTTTGGGGCGTTTCCTGTTGCGGGCGCTAGGCCTACCCACACAAGTGAGGTATCATTTTTATCGGGAGACTTGGGGGAACGCTGGGTGAAAGGAAATTTGTGGCTCCTCTCAGATTCCAGAACTTTCTGCCACAGAAATATGAGGAACATGTGTTTTTTTAGCCAAATTTTGAGGTTTGCAAAGGATTCTGGGTAACAGAACCTGGTCCGAGACCCGCAAGTCACCCCATCGTGGATTCCCCTAGGTCTCTAGTTTTCAGAAATGCACAGGTTTGGTAGGTTTCCCTAGGTGCCGGCTGAGCTAGAGGCCAAAATCTACAGATAGGCACTTCGCAAAAAACACCTCTGTTTTCTTCCAAAAATTTGGATGTGTCCACGTTGCGCTTTGGGGCATTTCCTGTCGCGGGCGCTAGGCCTACCCACACAAATGAGGAATCATTTTTATCGGGAGACTTGGGGGAACGCTGGGTGGAAGGAAATTTGTGGCTCCTCTCAGATTCCAGAACTTTCTGCCACAGAAATGTGAGGAACGTGTGTTTTTTTAGCCAAATTTTGAGGTTTGCAAAGGATTCTGGGTAACAGAACCTGGTCCGAGCCCCGCAAGTCACCCTTCCTTGGATTCCCCTAGGTCTCTAGTTTTCAGAAATGCACAGGTTTGGTAGGTTTCCCTAGGTGCCGGCTGAGCTAGAGGCAAAAAATCTACAGGTAGGCACTTCGCAAAAAACACCTGTTTTCTTCCAAAAATTTGGATGTGTCCACGTTGCGCTTTGGGGCGTTTCCTGTTGCGGGCGCTAGGCCTACCCACACAAGTGAGGTATCATTTTTATCGGGAGACTTGGGGGAACGCTGGGTGGAAGGAAATTTGTGGCTCCTCTCAGATTCCAGAACTTTCTGCCACAGAAATGTGAGGAACATGTGTTTTTTTAGCCAAATTTTGAGGTTTGCAAAGGATTCTGGGTAACAGAACCTGGTTCGAGCCCCGCAAGTCACCCCTCCTTGGATTCCCCTAGGTCTCCAGTTTTCAGAAATGCACAGGTTTTGTAGGTTTCACTAGGTGCCGGCTTAGCTAGAGGCCAAAATCTACAGGTAGGCACTTCGCAAAAAACACCTCTGTTTTCTTACAAAAATTTGGATGTGTCCACGTTGCGCTTTGGGGCGTTTCCTGTTGCGGGCGCTAGGCCTACCCACACAAGTGAGGTATCATTTTTATCGGGAGACTTGGGGGAACGCTGGGTGGGAAGGAAATTTGTGGCTCCTCTCAGATTCCAGAACTTTCTGCCACAGAAATGTGAGGAACATGTGTTTTCTTAGCCAAATTTTGAGGTTTGCAAAGGATTCTGGGTAACAGAACCTGGTCCGAGCCCCGCAAGTCACCCCATCTTGGATTCCCCTAGGTCTCTAGTTTTCAGAAATGCACAGGTTTGGTAGGTTTCCCTAGGTGCCGGCTGAGCTAGAGGCCAAAATCTACAGGTAGGCACTTCGCAAAAAACACCTCTGTTTTCTTCCAAAAATGTGGATGTGTCCACGTTGCACTTTGGGGCGTTTCCTGTCGCGGGCGCTAGGCCTACCCACACAAGTGAGGTATCATTTTTATCGGGAGACTTGGGGGAACGCTGGGTGGAAGGAAATTTGTGGCTCCTCTCAGATTCCAGAACTTTCTGCCACAGAAATGTGAGGAACATGTGTTTTTTTAGCCAAATTTTGAGGTTTGCAAAGGATTCTGGGTAACAGAACCTGGTCCGAGCCCTGCAAGTCACCCCATCTTGGATTCCCCTAGGTCTCTAGTTTTCATAAATGCACAGGTTTGGTAGGTTTCCCTAGGTGCTGGCTGAGCTAGAGGCCAAAATCTACAGGTAGGCACTTCGCAAAAAACACCTCTGTTTTCTTCCAAAAATGTGGATGTGTCCACGTTGCGCTTTGGGGTATTTCCTGTCGAGGGCGCTAGGCCTACCCACACAAGTGAGGTATCATTTTTATCGGGAGACTTGGGGGAACGCTGGGTGGAAGGAAATTTGTGGCTCCTCTCAGATTCCAGAACTTTCTGCCACAGAAATGAGAGGAACATGTTTTTTTTAGCCAAATTTTGAGGTTTGCAAAGGATTCTGGGTAACAGAACCTGGTCCGAGCCCCGCAAGTCACCCCATCTTGGATTCCCCTAGGTCTCTAGTTTTCAGAAATGCACAGGTTTGGTAGGTTTGCTTAGGTGCCGGCTGAGCTAGAGGCCAAAATCTACAGGTAAGCACTTCGCAAAAAACACCTCTGTTTTCTTCCAAAAATTTGGATGTGTCCACGTTGCGCTTTGGGGCGTTTCCTGTCGCGGGCGCTAGGCCTACCCACACAATTGAGGTATAATTTTTATCGGGAGACTTGGGGGAACGCTGGGTGGAAGGAAATTTGTGGCTCCTCTCAGATTCTAGAACTTTCTGCCACAGAAATGTGAGCAACATGTGTTTTTTTAGCCAAATTTTGAGGTTTGCAAAGGATTCTGGGTAACAGAACCTGGTCCGAGCCCCGCAAGTCACCCCTCCTTGGATTCACCTAGGTCTCTAGTTTTCAGAAATGCACAGGTTTGGTAGGTTTCCCTAGGTGCCGGCTGAGCTAGAGGCCAAAATCTACAGGTAGGCACTTCGCAAAAAACAGCTCTGTTTTCTTCCAAAAAATGTGGATGTGTCCACGTTGCGCTTTGGGGCGTTTCCTGTTGCGGGCGCTAGGCCTACCCACACAAGTGAGGTATCATTTTTATCGGGAGACTTGGGGGAACGCTGGGTGAAAGGAAATTTGTGGCTCCTCTCAGATTCCAGAACTTTCTGCCACAGAAATGTGAGGAACATGTGTTTTTTTAGCCAAATTTTGAGGTTTGCAAAGGATTCTTGGTAACAGAACCTGGTCCGAGCCCCGCGAGTCTACCCATCGTGGATTCCCCTAGGTCTCTAGTTTTCAGAAATGCACAGGTTTGGTAGGCTTCCCTAGGTGCCGGCTGAGCTAGAGGCCAAAATCTACAGGTAGGCACTTCGCAAAAAACACCTCTGTTTTCTTCCAAAAATGTGGATGTGTCCACGTTGCGCTTTGGGGTATTTCCTGTCGCGGGCGCTAGGCCTACCCACACAAGTGAGGTATCATTTTTATCGGGAGACTTGGGGGAACGCTGGGTGGAAGGAAATTTGTGGCTCCTCTCAGATTCCAGAACTTTCTGCCACAGAAATGAGAGGAACATGGTTTTTTTAGCCAAATTTTGAGGTTTGCAAAGGATTCTGGGTAACAGAACCTGGTCCGAGCCCCGCAAGTCACCCCATCTTGGATTCCCCTAGGTCTCTAGTTTTCAGAAATGCACAGGTTTGGTAGGTTTGCTTAGGTGCCGGCTGAGCTAGAGGCCAAAATCTACAGGTAAGCACTTCGCAAAAAACACCTCTGTTTTCTTCCAAAAATTTGGATGTGTCCACGTTGCGCTTTGGGGCGTTTCCTGTCGCGGGCGCTAGGCCTACCCACACAATTGAGGTATCATTTTTATCGGGAGACTTGGGGGAACGCTGGGTGGAAGGAAATTTGTGGCTCCTCTCAGATTCCAGAACTTTCTGCCACAGAAATGTGAGCAACATGTGTTTTTTTAGCCAAATGTTGAGGTTTGCAAAGGATTCTGGGTAACAGAACCTGGTCCGAGCCCCGCAAGTCACCCCTCCTTGGATTCACCTAGGTCTCTAGTTTTCAGAAATGCACAGGTTTGGTAGGTTTCCCTAGGTGCCGGCTGAGCTAGAGGCCAAAATCTACAGGTAGGCACTTCGCAAAAAACACCTCTGTTTTCTTCCAAAAAATGTGGATGTGTCCACGTTGCGCTTTGGGGCGTTTCCTGTTGCGGGCGCTAGGCCTACCCACACAAGTGAGGTATCATTTTTATGGGGAGACTTGGGGGAACGCTGGGTGAAAGGAAATTTGTGGCTCCTCTCAGATTCCAGAACTTTCTGCCACAGAAATGTGAGGAACATGTGTTTTTTTAGCCAAATTTTGAGGTTTGCAAAGGATTCTGGGTAACAGAACCTGGTCCGAGCCCCGCGAGTCTACCCATCGTGGATTCCCCTAGGTCTCTAGTTTTCAGAAATGCACAGGTTTGGTAGTCTTCCCTAGGTGCCAGCTGAGCTAGAGGCCAAAATCTACAGGTAGGCACTTCGCAAAAAACACCTCTGTTTTCTTCCAAAAATGTGGATGTGTCCACGTTGCGCTTTGGGGTATTTCCTGTCGCGGGCGCTAGGCCTACCCACACAAGTGAGGTATCATTTTTATCGGGAGACTTGGGGGAACGCTGGGTGGAAGGAAATTTGTGGCTCCTCTCAGATTCCAGAACTTTCTGCCACAGAAATGTGAGGAACATGTTTTTTTAAGCCAAATTTTGAGGTTTGCAAAGGATTCTGGGTAACAGAACCTGGTCCGAGCCCCGCAAGTCACCCCATCTTGGATTCCACTAGGTCTCTAGTTTTCAGAAATGCACAGGTTTGGTAGGTTTGCTTAGGTGCCGGCTGAGCTAGAGGCCAAAATCTACAGGTAAGCACTTCGCAAAAAACACCTCTGTTTTCTTCCAAAAATTTGGATGTGTCCACGTTGCGCTTTGGGGCGTTTCCTGTCGCGGGCGCTAGGCCTACCCACACAATTGAGGTATCATTTTTATCGGGAGACTTGGGGGAACGCTGGGTGGAAGGAAATTTGTGGCTCCTCTCAGATTCCAGAACTTTCTGCCACAGAAATGTGAGCAACATGTGTTTTTTAAGCCAAATTTTGAGGTTTGCAAAGGATTCTGGGTAACAGAACCTGGTCCGAGCCCCGCAAGTCACCCCTCCTTGGATTCACCTAGGTCTCTAGTTTTCAGAAATGCACAGGTTTGGTAGGTTTCCCTAGGTGCCGGCTGAGCTAGAGGCCAAAATCTACAGGTAGGCACTTCGCAAAAAACACCTCTGTTTTCTTCCAAAAATGTGGATGTGTCCACGTTGCGCTTTGGGGCGTTTCCTGTTGCGGGCGCTAGGCCTACCCACACAAGTGAGGTATCATTTTTATCGGGAGACTTGGGGGAACGCTGGGTGAAAGGAAATTTGTGGCTCCTCTCAGATTCCAGAACTTTCTGCCACAGAAATGTGAGGAACATGTGTTTTTTTAGCCAAATTTTGAGGTTTGCAAAGGATTCTGGGTAACAGAACCTGGTCCGAGCCCCGCAAGTCACCCCATCGTGGATTTCCCTAGGTCTCTAGTTTTCAGAAATGCACAGGTTTGGTAGGTTTCCCTAGGTGCCGGCTGAGCTAGAGGCCAAAATCTACAGGTAGGCACTTCGCAAAAAACACCTCTGTTTTCTTCCAAAAATTTGGATGTGTCCACTTTGCGCTTTGGGGCGTTTCCTGTCGCGGGCGCTAGGCCTACCCACACAAGTGAGGTATCATTTTTATCGGGAGACTTGGGGGAACGCTGGGTGGAAGGAAATTTGTGGCTCCTCTCAGATTCCAGAACTTTCTGCCACAGAAATGTGAGGAACATGTGTTTTTTTAGCCAAATTTTGAGGTTTGCAAAGGATTCTGGGTAACAGAACCTGGTCCGAGCCCCGCAAGTCACCCCATCTTGGATTCCCCAAGGTCTCTAGTTTTCAGAAATGCACAGGTTTGGTAGGTTTGCCTAGGTGCCGGCTGAGCTAGAGGCCAAAATCTACAGGTAAGCACTTCGCAAAAAACACCTCTGTTTTCTTCCAAAAATTTGGATGTGTCCACGTTGCGCTTTGGGGCGTTTCCTGTCGCGGGCGCTAGGCCTACCCACACAATTGAGGTATCATTTTTATCGGGAGACTTGGGGGAACGCTGGGTGGAAGGAAATTTGTGGCTCCTCTCAGATTCCAGAACTTTCTGCCACAGAAATGTGAGGAACATCTGTTTTTTTAGCCAAATTTTGAGGTTTGCAAAGGATTCTTGGTAACAGAACCTGGTCCGAACCCCGCAAGTCACAACCTCCTTGTATTCCCCTAGGTCTCTAGTTTTCAGAAATGCACAGGTTTGGTAGGTTTCCCTAGGTGCCGGCTGAACTAGAGGCCAAAATCTACAGGTAGGCACTTCGCAAAAAACACCTCTGTTTTCTTCCAAAAATTTGGATGTGTCCACGTTGCGCTTTGGGGCGTTTCCTGTTGCGAGCGCTTGGCCTACCCACACAAGTGAGGTATCATTTTTATCGGGAGACTTGGAGGAACGCTGGGTGGAAGGAAATTTGTGGCTCCTCTCAGATTCCAGAACTTTCTGCCACAGAAATGTGAGGAACATGTGTTTTTTAAGCCAAATTTTGAGGTTTGCAAATGATTCTGGGTAACAGAACCTGGTCCGAGCCCCGCAAGTCACCCCTCCTTGGATTCCCCTAGGTCTCTAGTTTTCAGAAATGCACAGGTTTTGTAGGTTTCCCTAGGTGCCGGCTCGGCTAGAGGCCAAAATCTACAGGTAGGCACTTCGCAAAAAACACCTCTGTTTTCTTCCAAAAATTTGGATGTGTCCACGTTGCGCTTTGGGGCGTTTCCTGCCGCGGGCGCTAGGCCTACCCACACAAGTGAGGTATCATTTTTATCGGGAGACTTGGGGGAACGCTGGGTGGAAGGAAATTTGTGTCTCCTCTCAGATTCCAGAACTTTCTGCCACAGAAATGTGAGGAACATGTGTTTTTTTAGCCAAATTATGAGGTTTGCAAGGGATTCTGGGTAACAGAACCTGGTCCGAGCCCCGCAAGTCACCCCTCCTTGGATTCCCCTAGGTCTCTAGTTTTCAGAAATGCACAGGTTTGGTAGGTTTGCCTAGGTGCCGGCTGAGCTAGAGGCCAAAATCTACAGGTAGGCACTTCGCAAAAAACACCTCTGTTTTCTTCCAAAAATTTGGATGTGTCCACGTTGCTCTTTGGGGCGTTTCCTGTCGCGGGCGCTAGGCCTACCCACACAAGTGAGGTATCATTTTCATCAGAGACTTGGGGGAACGATGGGTGGAAGGAAATTTGTGGCTCCTCTCAGATTCCAGAACTTTCTGCCACAGAAATGTGAGGAACATGTGTTTTTTTAGCCAAATTTTGAGGTTTGCAAAGGATTCTGGGTAACAGAACCTGGTCCGAGCCCCGCAAGTCACCCCTCCTTGGATTCCCCTAGGTCTCTAGTTTTCAGAAATGCACAGGTTTGGTAGGTTTCCCTAGGTGCCAGCTGAGCTAGAGGCCAAAATCTACAGGTAGGCACTTCGCAAAAAACACCTCTGTTTTCTTCCAAAAATTTGGATGTGTCCACGTTGCGCTTTGGGGCGTTTCCTGTCGCGGGCGCTAGGCCTACCCACACAAGTGAAGTATAATTTTTATCGGGAGACTTGGGGGAATGCTGGGTGGAAGTAAATTTGTGGCTCCTCTCAGATTCCAGAACTTTCTGCCACAGAAATGTGAGGAACATGTGTTTTTTTAGCCAAATTATGAGGTTTGCAAAGGATTCTGGGTAACAGAACCTGGTCCGAGCCCCGCAAGTCACCCCATCTTGGATTTGCCTAGGTCTCTAGTTTTCAGAAATGCACAGGTTTGGTAGGTTTCCCTAGGTGCCAGCTGAGCTAGAGGCCAAAATCTACAGGTAAGCACTTCGCAAAAAACACCTCTGTTTTCTTCCAAAAATTTGGATATGTCCACGTTGCGCTTTGGGGCGTTTCCTGTCGCGGGCGCTAGGCCTACCCACACAATTGAGGTATCATTTTTATCGGGAGACTTGGGGGAAAGCTGGGTGGAAGGAAATTTGTGGCTCCTCTCAGATTCCAGAACTTTCTGCCACAGAAATGTGAGGAACCTCTGTTTTCTTAGCCAAATTTTGAGGTTTGCAAAGGATTCTGGGTAACAGAACCTGGTCCGAGCCCCGCAAGTCACTCCTCCTTGGATTCCCCTAGGTCTCTAGTTTTCAGAAATGCACAGGTTTGGTAGGCTTGCCTAGGTGCCGGCTGAGCTAGAGGCCAAAATCTACAGGTAAGCACTTCGCAAAAACACCTCTGTTTTCTTCCAAAAATTTGGATGTGTCCACGTTGCGCTTTGGGGCGTTTCCTGTCGCGGGCGCTTTATCGGGAGACTTGGGGGAACGCTGGGTGGAAGGAAATTTTTGGCTCCTCTCAGATTCCAGAACTTTCTGCCACAGAAATGTGAGGAACATGTGTTTTTTTAGCCAAATTATGAGGTTTGCAAGGGATTCTGGGTAACAGAACCTGGTCCGAGCCCCGTAAGTCACCCCTCCTTGGATTCCCCTAGGACTCTAGTTTTCAGAAATGCACATGTTTGGTAGGTTTGCCTAGGTGCCGGCTGAGCTAGAGTCCAAAATCTACAGGTAGGCACTTCGCAAAAAACACCTCTGTTTTCTTCCAAAAATTTGGATGTGTCCACGTTGCTCTTTGGGGCGTTTCCTGTCGCGGGCGCTAGGCCTACCCTCACAAGTGAGGTATCATTTTCATCGGGAGACTTGGGGGAACGATGGGTGGAAGGAAATTTGTGGCTCCTCTCAGATTCCAGAACTTTCTGCCACAGAAATGTGAGGAACATGTGTTTTTTTAGCCAAATTTTGAGGTTTGCAAAGGATTCTGGGTAACAGAACCTGGTCCGAGCCCCGCAAGTCACCCCTCCTTGGATTCCCCTAGGTCTATAGTTTTCAGAAATGCACAGGTTTGGTAGGTTTCCCTAGGTGCCAGCTGAGCTAGAGGCCAAAATCTACAGGTAGGCACTTCGCAAAAAACACCTCTGTTTTCTTCCAAAAATTTGGATGTGTCCACGTTGCGCTTTGGGGCGTTTCCTGTCGCGGGCGCTAGGCCTACCCACACAAGTGAAGTATCATTTTTATCGGGAGACTTGGGGGAATGCTGGGTGGAAGGAAATTTGTGGCTCCTCTCAGATTCCAGAACTTTCTGCCACAGAAATGTGAGGAACATGTGTTTTTTTAGCCAAATTTTGAGGTTTGCAAAGGATTCTGGGTAACAGAACCTGGTCCGAGCCCCGCAAGTTACCCCATCTTGGATTCCCCTAGGTCTCTAGTTTTCAGAAATGCACAGGTTTGGTAGGTTTCCCTAGGTGCCAGCTGAGCTAGAGGCCAAAATCTACAGGTAGGCACTTCGCAAAAAACACCTCTGTTTTCTTCCAAAAATTTGGATGTGTCCACGTTGCGCTTTGGGGCGTTTCCTGTCGCAGGCGCTAGGCCTACCCACACAAGTGAAGTATCATTTTTATCGGGAGACTTGGGGGAACGCTGGGTGGAAGGAAATTTGTGGCTCCTCTCAGACTCCAGAACTTTCTGCCACAGAAATGTGAGGAACATGTGTTTTTTTAGCCAAATTATGAGGTTTGCAAAGGATTCTGGGTAACAGAACCTGGTCCGAGCCCCGCAAGTCACCCCATCTTGAATTCCCCTAGGTCTCTAGTTTTCAGAAATACACAGGTTTGGTAGGTTTCCCTAGGTGCCAGCTGAGCTAGAGGCCAAAATCTACAGGTAGGCACTTCGCAAAAAACACCTCTGTTTTCTTCCAAAAATTTGGATGTGTCCACGTTGCGCTTTGGGGCGTTTCCTGTTGCGGGCGCTAGGCCTACCCACACAAGTGAGGTATCATTTTTATCGGGAGACTTGGGGGAACGCTGGGTGAAAGGAAATTTGTGGCTCCTCTCAGATTCCAGAACTTTCTGCCACAGAAATGTGAGGAACATGTGTTTTTTTAGCCAAATTTTGAGGTTTGCAAAGGATTCTGGGTAACAGAACCTGGTCCGAGCCCCGCGAGTCTACCCATCGTGGATTCCCCTAGGTCTCTAGTTTTCAGAAATGCACAGGTTTGGTAGTCTTCCCTAGGTGCCGGCTGAGCTAAAGGCCAAAATCTACAGGTAGGCACTTCTCAAAAAACACCTCTGTTTTCTTCCAAAAATGTGGATGTGTCCACGTTGCGCTTTGGGGTATTTCCTGTCGCGGGCGCTAGGCCTACCCACACAAGTGAGGTATCATTTTTATCGGGAGACTTGGGGGAACGCTGGGTGGAAGGAAATTTGTGGCTCCTCTCAGATTCCAGAACTTTCTGCCACAGAAATGTGAGGAACATGTTTTTTTTAGCCAAATTTTGAGGTTTGCAAAGGATTCTGGGTAACAGAACCTGGTCCGAGCCCCGCAAGTCACCCCATCTTGGATTCCCCTAGGTCTCTAGTTTTCAGAAATGCACAGGTTTGGTAGGTTTGCTTAGGTGCCGGCTGAGCTAGAGGCCAAAATCTACAGGTAAGCACTTCGCAAAAAACACCTCTGTTTTCTTCCAAAAATTTGGACGTGTCCACGTTGCGCTTTGGGGCGTTTCCTGTCGCGGGCGCTAGGCCTACCCACACAATTGAGGTATCATTTTTATCGGGAGACTTGGGGGAACGCTGGGTGGAAGGAAATTTGTGGCTCCTCTCAGATTCCAGAACTTTCTGCCACAGAAATGTGAGCAACATGTGTTTTTTTAGCCAAATTTTGAGGTTTGCAAAGGATTCTGGGTAACAGAACCTGGTCCGAGCCCCGCAAGTCACCCCTCCTTGGATTCACCTAGGTCTCTAGTTTTCAGAAATGCACAGGTTTGGTAGGTTTCCCTAGGTGCCGGCTGAGCTAGAGGCCAAAATCTACAGGTAGTCACTTCGCAAAAAACACCTCTGTTTTCTTCCAAAAATGTGGATGTGTCCACGTTGCGCTTTGGGGCGTTTCCTGTTGCGGGCGCTAGGCCTACCCACACAAGTGAGGTATCATTTTTATCGGGAGACTTGGGGGAGCGCTGGGTGAAAGGAAATTTGTGGCTCCTCTCAGATTCCAGAACTTTCTGCCACAGAAATGTGAGGAACATGTGTTTTTTTAACCAAATTTTGAGGTTTGCAAAGGATTCTGGGTAACAGAACCTGGTCCGAGCCCCACAAGTCACCCCATCGTGGATTCCCCTAGGTCTCTAGTTTTCAGAAATGCACAGGTTTGGTAGGTTTCCCTAGGTGCCGGCTGAGCTAGAGGCCAAAATCTACAGGTAGGCACTTCGCAAAAAACACTTCTGTTTTCTTCCAAAAATTTGGATGTGTCCACGTTGCGCTTTGGGGCGTTTCCTGTCGCGGGCGCTAGGCCTACCCACACAAGTGAGGTATCATTTTTATCGGGAGACTTGGGGGAACGCTGGGTGAAAGGAAATTTGTGGCTCCTCTCAGATTCCAGAACTTTCTGCCACAGAAATGTGAGGAACATCTGTTTTTTTAGCCAAATTTTGAGGTTTGCAAAGGATTCTTGGTAACAGAACCTGGTCCAAACCCCGCAAGTCACAACCTCCTTGGATTCACCTAGGTCTCTAGTTTTCAGAAATGCACAGGTTTGGTAGGTTTCCCTAGGTGCCGGCAGAGCTAGAGGCCAAAATCTACAGGTAGGCACTTCGCAAAAAACACCTCTGTTTTCTTCCAAAAAATGTGGATGTGTCCACGTTGCGCTTTGGGGCGTTTCCTGTTGCGGGCGCTAGGCCTACCCACACAAGTGAGGTATCATTTTTATCGGGAGACTTGGGGGAACGCTGGGTGAAAGGAAATTTGTGGCTCCTCTCAGATTCCAGAACTTTCTGCCACAGAAATGTGAGGAACATGTGTTTTTTTAGCCAAATTTTGAGGTTTGCAAAGGATTCTGGGTAACAGAACCTGGTCCGAGCCCCGCGAGTCTACCCATCGTGGATTCCCCTAGGTCTCTAGTTTTCAGAAATGCACAGGTTTGGTAGTCTTCCCTAGGTGCCGGCTGAGCTAAAGGCCAAAATCTACAGGTAGGCACTTCTCAAAAAACACCTCTGTTTTCTTCCAAAAATGTGGATGTGTCCACGTTGCGCTTTGGGGTATTTCCTGTCGCGGGCGCTAGGCCTACCCACACAAGTGAGGTATCATTTTTATCGGGAGACTTGGGGGAACGCTAGGTGGAAGGAAATTTGTGGCTCCTCTCAGATTCCAGAACTTTCTGCCACAGAAATGTGAGGAACATGTTTTTTTTAGCCAAATTTTGAGGTTTGCAAAGGATTCTGGGTAACAGAACCTGGTCCGAGCCCCGCAAGTCACCCCATCTTGGATTCCCCTAGGTCTCTAGTTTTCAGAAATGCACAGGTTTGGTAGGTTTGCTTAGGTGCCGGCTGAGCTAGAGGCCAAAATCTACAGGTAAGCACTTCGCAAAAAACACCTCTGTTTTCTTCCAAAAATTTGGACGTGTCCACGTTGCGCTTTGGGGCGTTTCCTGTCGCGGGCGCTAGGCCTACCCACACAATTGAGGTATCATTTTTATCGGGAGACTTGGGGGAACGCTGGGTGGAAGGAAATTTGTGGCTCCTCTCAGATTCCAGAACTTTCTGCCACAGAAATGTGAGCAACATGTGTTTTTTTAGCCAAATTTTGAGGTTTGCAAAGGATTCTGGGTAACAGAACCTGGTCCGAGCCCCGCAAGTCACCCCTCCTTGGATTCACCTAGGTCTCTAGTTTTCGAAATGCACAGGTTTGGTAGGTTTCCCTAGGTGCCGGCTGAGCTAGAGGCCAAAATCTACAGGTAGGCACTTCGCAAAAAACACCTCTGTTTTCTTCCAAAAATGTGGATGTGTCCACGTTGCGCTTTGGGGCGTTTCCTGTTGCGGGCGCTAGGCCTACCCACACAAGTGAGGTATCATTTTTATCGGGAGACTTGGGGGAACGCTGGGTGAAAGGAAATTTGTGGCTCCTCTCAGATTCCAGAACTTTCTGCCACAGAAATGTGAGGAACATGTGTTTTTTTAACCAAATTTTGAGGTTTGCAAAGGATTCTGGGTAACAGAACCTGGTCCGAGCCCCACAAGTCACCCCATCGTGGATTCCCCTAGGTCTCTAGTTTTCAGAAATGCACAGGTTTGGTAGGTTTCCCTAGGTGCCGGCTGAGCTAGAGGCCAAAATCTACAGGTAGGCACTTCGCAAAAAACACCTCTGTTTTCTTCCAAAAATTTGGATGTGTCCACGTTGCGCTTTGGGGCGTTTCCTGTCGCGGGCGCTAGGCCTACCCACACAAGTGAGGTATCATTTTTATCGGGAGACTTGGGGGAACGCTGGGTGAAAGGAAATTTGTGGCTCCTCTCAGATTCCAGAACTTTCTGCCACAGAAATGTGAGGAACATGTGTTTTTTTAGCCAAATTTTGAGGTTTGCAAAGGATTCTGGGTAACAGAACCTGGTCCGAGCCCCGCAAGTCACCCCATCTTGGATTCCCCAAGGTCTCTAGTTTTCAGAAATGCACAGGTTTGGTAGGTTTGCCTAGGTGCCGGCTGAGCTAGAGGCCAAAATCTACAGGTAAGCACTTCGCAAAAAACACCTCTGTTTTCTTCCAAAAATTTGGATGTGTCCACGTTGTGCTTTGGGGCGTTTCCTGTCGCGGGCGCTAGGCCTACCCACACAATTGAGGTATCATTTTTATCGGGAGACTTGGGGGAACGCTGGGTGGAAGGAAATTTGTGGCTCCTCTCAGATTCCAGAACTTTCTGCCACAGAAATGTGAGGAACATCTGTTTTTTTAGCCAAATTTTGAGGTTTGCAAAGGATTCTTGGTAACAGAACCTGGTCCAAACCCCGCAAGTCACAACCTCCTTGGATTCCCCTAGGTCTCTAGTTTTCAGAAATGCACAGGTTTGGTAGGTTTCCCTAGGTGCCGGCTGAACTAGAGGCCAAAATCTACAGGTAGGCACTTCGCAAAAAACACCTCTGTTTTCTTCCAAAAATTTGGATGTGTCCACGTTGCGCTTTGGGGCGTTTCCTGTTGCGAGCGCTTGGCCTACCCACACAAGTGAGGTATCATTTTTATCGGGAGACTTGGAGGAACGCTGGGTGGAAGGAAATTTGTGGCTCCTCTCAGATTCCAGAACTTTCTGCCACAGAAATGTGAGGAACATGTGTTTTTTAAGCCAAATTTTGAGGTTTGCAAATGATTCTGGGTAACAGAACCTGGTCCGAGCCCCGCAAGTCACCCCTCCTTGGATTCCCCTAGGTCTCTAGTTTTCAGAAATGCACAGGTTTTGTAGGTTTCCCTAGGTGCCGGCTGAGCTAGAGGCCAAAAGCTACAGGTAGGCACTTCGCAAAAAACACCTCTGTTTTCTTCCAAAAATGTGGATGTGTCCACGTTGCGCTTTGGGGCGTTTCCTGCCGCGGGCCCTAGGCCTACCCACACAAGTGAGGTATCATTTTTATCGGGAGACTTGGGGGAACGCTGGGTGGAAGGAAATTTGTGTCTCCTCTCAGATTCCAGAACTTTCTGCCACAGAAATGTGAGGAACATGTGTTTTTTTAGCCAAATTTTGAGGTTTGCAAAGGATTCTGGGTAACAGAACCTGGTCCGAGCCCCGCAAGTCACCCCATCTTGGATTCCCCTAGGTCTCTAGTTTTCAGAAATGCACAGGTTTGGTAGGTTTGCCTAGGTGCCGGCTGAGCTAGAGGCCAAAATCTACAGGTAAGCACTTCGCAAAAAACACCTCTGTTTTCTTCCAAAAATTTGGATATGTCCACGTTGCGCTTTGGGGCGTTTCCTGTCGCGGGCGCTAGGCCTACCCACACAATTGAGGTATCATTTTTATCGGGAGACTTGGGGGAAAGCTGGGTGGAAGGAAATTTGTGGCTCCTCTCAGATTCCAGAACTTTCTGCCACAGAAATGTGAGGAACCTCTGTTTTCTTAGCCAAATTTTGAGGTTTGCAAAGGATTCTGGGTAACAGAACCTGGTCCGAGCCCCGCAAGTAACTCCTCCTTGGATTCCCCTAGGTCTCTAGTTTTCAGAAATGCACAGGTTTGGTAGGCTTGCCTAGGTGCTGTCGAAGCCAAGTTATCGAAGCCCAGTCAGAGTATTCCAGATCCAGACAATTCAGGAAACAAACCGAGACCAGCCGCTCTTCTTTAGATTACTTTTAATAAGAACTAATAAGACACAATAAGAAATACGTGTACACGGAGACGTGAGCGAGCAAAATCTAGCTCGAACAGTCTGCCCAAAGAAGTAATGCATGATCTTTTATAGCATTAAACCGCAGACATTTGAATACATTTTCATTGGTTCTTGATAATGTCGTATGATTAAATGTTTCTATATAGCACACGTGATGTTCCATATAAGGGTTAGAATCATGAACAGGAAGCTTGCACAATGTCCTCTGAATCAAATGTCTTGTGATACATCTATATGTGGAGAAAGAGGAACCATAAGTGCATACGTTAGTACTTTTAGCAGTGAGGATTTCGCAAGCTAGCATGCGGTGGTGTCTCATGATGGCCATCAGTTTAGCAAGCCTTGCAACATAATGCGTTTCAAGCACAATAGACATTTCTTCAGGGCCTAGTTAATTCAACATTTTAATGTGTTCAACAGAAACAGGCCTGTATTTTCATTGTGTATCACAGGGTCTACTAGGTCCAAATGGATCCAGGAGAACGTGATTCCACATTCCGCCCTCTGATACCCAATGAAAACACTCATTGACCGTTTAATCATCCTGATGGACAGGTGTCATTTCAATATCATCATTTTCCCTGGTCTCATCCTCATGCCTTCTCTTATGATGGTGCTCAGTGTCCTTATGACACATTTTCTTCATTAACATGTTCAAACAGGAAGGACACACCCTTATCAACACACATAATGTTATAAATCCTACTATTCCCACCACCAGTACTTCTATCAGCCAGGATCCCCAACCACGGAACCATGCTGCGATGTCCTTTAGTATTCCTCCTATTTCCGTCACATCCGTCACATCCCTTGCTCCTTCTTCTACCACCTCTATTTTCCCTATTGCCATCCTCACATTCCCACTGTTGTCTGGTATTAAAACACAGCATTCCTGATGGATCACGTTACATACACCACCGGCTCTTGCTAAAATGATGTCTAATGCAAGTCTGTTCTGTATTACAACAGCTCTTAGGTCTGTAAGTTCTTCAATAATGTTACCTAAAGCTGCTGCAGTAGAACTTGCTAATGTTTCTACCAATACTGCCAATCTGTGTATTTGATATTCTGAATGCGCTATTCCTAATGGCATCACAACTATTCCTTCCACTGCTATGAACCTATCCAACCAAGTAGGTGCCCTTCTTCTTCGTACCCTACCCGGTGCCTTTTATGTTGCATTGGTCAAATTTGTTATATGCAACATTCGGGGTAGTACGAATGCCAGGTAGCAGGAGCCCTGCCACCCTGCAGGCAGTCTAAAATATGCAGATGTCCCGCATACTATGTATATTCCACTTGGAGCTGAGAGACCTATAGTCAAACCTTCTGGGCCCTTCCGTATGTTATCCAAATCAGAGTATTTGGAGCAGGTGCTTTCTCCTACTTTTATGCTGCTCTTATTATGGTTGGGGAGGTGTATGTTAGGGCATTTCCTTACTGGTGTAACCATTCGACACACCTTATCATAAAATGTATTTGGTCTTGGGATGCTGCCTTTGAGGTATCGAAAACACCATGACCCCTTCTTCTCCTTATGTATCGAAAGGGATATTTGTGATATATCTATGTTCTTCTCCCCCTGTACATAACCCTCATCTCTTCCTATGTTAAATGCTTCCAGTAGCTCTGCTGTTGTGTCATTTCTTTTGTAGTCCAGGCTCAAAGTTGTATTGCAAATACTATGTCCCACATCAATTCCGTGTTCGCTAGTGTTTGCGTTACCTCTTGAGCATTTGAAACACCATGGTGCCTTTATTTCTGTATCTATGGCCAGGCATGGTATTCGTTGTTCTGAGCCATGATCCCTTTCAGTGTAACCCTTCCCTCTTTCTGTTGTAAATGCATTCAATACATTCTCTTCTTCTTTTTTTTTAAATTCTAATCTCCTACACTTCTTTCTTCTCCTTCTATCTTCTTCCTTCAATTTATTTGACACTCTTTCTACCAATTTTCCTTGCATATCACCTACATAAGGTTCATCTTCCAAACCAGACTCATCCCTTTTTCTCCTCATTTCTCCTTTGTTTATATTTTCTCTTATTCTCTCCTTTTTTTTTTTTCTTTTCCCTGTACTCATTCCTTTTAAATTTCCCCCTAACATATTATCTAATATGTTACGTGCCACGAATTCTGTGAGGGGCATTTAAGTGTAATTTCTTTTCTCCTGGCTAGTGGTCGGTAGGTGGGTACCTATATAACAATCAGACACATTTGCTAGTTCTTTGTACATTGATACCATTTGCACAAATGTATTGTCCTTATAATCTTCTCCATCTTCTTTCCATTTTGTATATTTCACCCATTTTGTTTTATCCTCCACCCTCTCATGTTATTTTGAGATATTGTTGTTCTCACCACCTGTTGTTCTTTCACCTTGGCCATTTTTGGGGATGTAGTGTTCCTGGTCGAGCCATGGAATGTGTATGTCGTCTTTATATACTATCAGTATTGTTGTTATTACTATAGCTGCTACTGGGGTGAGTAATGCTGTGACCACCACAGGCCACTTCTTCTGCTCCTTTTTCTTATGTTGTAATCTTAAATCCATGTCGCCTTATAGGGTGTGGTCAGATGTGGCTAGCACTTGAAACCAGTTCTATTGGTATGTAACCTTTGGTACCTCCTTATTCCTGTAGGAGTGCCACACGAGTAGTCTATTCCTTCTGTATATTTTCGGGGCGACGTTGAATGCTATTTGACACTTGTAGTTATGCAGAGTATAAAGGGATGAATCCCAGTGTCCAGTTCTAAGGGAGTTGAATGCGATAGTCCCGAGGGATGGCCCTTTTGTCCTATTTTTGCTATATTCCTAATTGGAAGAGGCACCTCCCAATGGGGCTACAAACCGCACTGATCCTAGTGACCAGCCGCTTCCGTAGGACTGGGATCTGTACCTCTTGGCGCAAATTTTTTCTAGCAGACTTTTAGTATTCTGTTCATTTATATCCTGATGTCTTTAATACTTAAGTGGCCTTGCTTGACTCTCCGACTCCTGTGGAGAGTAGCACGAGCAGTTCTGAAAGAATATCCTGGTGTCTTGAGGACCCGCTTGCACCCTCCGACTCCTGTGGGGTTGCAGCACGAGCAGTCCAAGAACAATGCTCTGGTGTACTGGGGAACCCGCTTACACTCTCCGACTCCTGTGGGAGTGTAGCACGAGCAGTTCCGTCAGTGTTGACTGGTGGCGCTTGTCGAACGAAGGTTGTACCGCTGTGGTGAAGGTGGCATTACTCTCATTGGCAACTTTGTTGGCGGCTGGTCGTCCTTTGGTCCAGCGGCCTTCTTGGTGTGTGAGGTATGGACCCAGGATGTGATGCCCTCACACTTGACTGCTGTGGCTGTTGTCAACAGGACTTGGTATGGTCCCCTCCACCGTAGTTGAAGGCAGTGACGTCTGGTGTGGCCTTTACCCACACCCAGTCTACAGGATGCAGTTGTGTTCCGGTGGTGTACCTTCTTGGTGTAATAGCTGTGGATCCAGGAGGTCATTCCCTCCTACTTTTCAGGAGACCCAAGCCCAATCTCCCTGTTGGAGATCATGTCCAGGTAGTGCTGTCCAGCCAGGAAGGGCCTGCAGCACCTAATGCTGAAGGTAAGGCAAACTGCTGTCAAAATGTCCTATCAGATAATAACTTCTCAGCACCAGACATGTTCATTGGCCAGTCAAACAGTATCTCAGTCGGTGCTCACTTTGACAACTTTGTCAAGGGTGCCTTTCTTGACCAATGAAGCAAGCGGTATTGCATCAATCTAGAACCGCTCAGCAGATGCACAAAATCTTATAAAGGGACATATCTGACTTGTTTATGGGGTAACTAGCACACTCTTAAACTCAAATAAACACTAAAAAATAAATAACAATTACACTCAGTAACAGTGGAATATTCACACAAACTATTTCACCAAACAAATGGTGATCCAAAGGTCAGGAGAAAACACATGTTACACTGGTATACAGCCAGTATAATTTTTTAACATAGCATTGTATCCTATTATTCTATTTCAACACCCTGAATTTCTGCATCAATACTGGAAGGGTTGGGACTTTGCAGGCATCACTGCCATCAGAAGTCACTTCCCCTTTCTCGTACAAGTGTGATGTTCTGAAATGCTGATGTTCCTTTAAGATATTATATTTATTTTATTTATTTATATTTGGCACCCTCATCATCAGAGGTATATTACTCATAGCTGTATTGCAGTACTACATAGCACATCCTAAGGTAGTAATAACTCTATCCTAATATAGGTATTTTCAATACACAAAACCAGTTTTTGAGAATATTTAGTTGCAATCTACCAACACATGAAGGCAATCCATTTCACTGCGCTCATTTAAGATGTACCACGGAAGACTCCCATTAATTATGAAAACATAAAACGTAACATAGACAGACGGATACAGAAACCACATCTTCTCGTCCATGTTCTGAAACCTAGGGAAAAACATGGATAGAAAAATACTCCTACGTAGATACATACATCCTGCGTCCAGGGTGTATATAAAAAAAAAAATCCTATTCCATTCAGCTGTACATTTATTTTACATTTCTACTTGGAACGTCATGGTAACATATCGCAACAATCCGTGGCTTTGCCCTTGGAGTCATGCCCAGAGTCTGTGGTTTTCAGAAATGGGGAAGGTAATCTTAACTGCTACAATTTAATATAGGGACGGGACCTGGCAGATAAATGCACAAAATAAAATACCATAAAAATAAAACACATTTGTGACAAATGTGCTGCATTTATACCCATTCATTGCCCTTTTGACACCCTTGTTGCACTCACATGACTTCAACATACTACATGTACTGCAGATGTTTAAAGATCCACTTGTGTTATTTTCTTTTAGCCTCTCATTAAGTGAAATAGATAAGTCACTAACACGTCATGTGTAATAATTATTACTGCACTAATGTGTTTATTTTAAATATCAATACACCTTAGTAGAAGTTTGTTATCACTTCATTAACTCACTCTACACCCCAACAATAACCCACATTTTTATATATCTCTTATTTACTTATATTATTTACAATTCATCACATTTAACACTTCTTTTAATTTCTATATCTCTTCTTTCATTGAACATGACTAAATTATTAGTATGTACTCTATAGAGCTATGAAGAAATACACAACCAGGGGTATGGAACTACAAATAAAAGCAAAATTTTGTTATTCCTTGCTTTCAAAATACCTTCACAAACAATGTAACTAGGAAAGAAACATTCTGCTAAACTACCATGATGTTTTAGGTGTCATTTCTTTGAAGCATCATTTAGTAAAATGTGCGGATGCATGGTGGTATTTCCAACATTTATATTCATAACAGGAAAAATCAATGTAACCTTTTCATCAAAGTTACACATTGCCATAGTAGTTCCTGGCATGAACAAAACTACTTTGTGCCAAAACTACTTTGTGCCAATATTCTTCGTATGGAAGAGCAGAATGGTGTCACTACCACTGAAGCCAGCCAATAAACAGAGAGACAGAATTCAAATAACAAAAGATCTGTGATAACCAGTTTATGGCAGAATTCTCAAAAAAAATCACAAAGTACACCCATGGTATCTGTTCCTGCATTAGTGCAAATTTACAGCTTTTATACATGAGCTAGCATTTAATGAGGCAGACCAGGAAATCGAACTCCTAGACAATATTTGTAAACACCATTTTAGCAGGAGGAAAATATGCATGTCTTTTTACAGGACAAGTAGACTGATGACACAAACTGTCCCATGGACAATTTAGACATTTTATAAAATTCCACACTCCTGACAACATATTGTTAACTGCTGCAAATGAATCCTCTGTTCCCTCCAGACTAAATTTGTTCACTGTAAGAATTTTGGCAACCTTTGCATGGGTCAAATATTTTTAAATGTAATCCCTACATAAGAAAGTTCTAATTTGTTGTACACCTGTGGTTCCTAACCTTTTTACTCCTGGGGACCACCAGTGAAACGTTACTGGAAGCCAGGTACCCCCAAGCAATTTGCACAATTTAAATTTCAAACATGAAATCATTCTTTTTATATTGAAAAAATATGCAAAAATCTAAACATTTTATTGGAAATGTTGGTGCTGCATCTTGGCGACCAACTTTTCAATTTTTAACCATAAGTGCCTCTCTTCTCTCCCTATCCTTTTTGTCACATTTAATTAATTTTTATTATAGTATCTCTCATACCAGTGTAGGTGTTGGAGCACTTTACAGCACTTTAAAATGAAAGACTGGGAAAAAACAGCTTTCTAATTTGTGCTATGCAGTTGGCATGCAGCTCCTTAATTGCAGTTCATAGCTCAATGTGCTAGATTACTATTATGAACTGTACAGTAACTAAAGAATCTCTGTGACAAAAGCAGTAACCCACTGTGCCATCCACTGCCACTGTCCAAAACTCTCATTCCTCCCCAGAAGGTACATTAATCACTGGAGTTATCTTGACGCTTTTATTTTTTTGCTGTACAATGCTCTTTGCAGTACTTTTAAAGCAAATAACAAGTAATTAAGTCTGAATTTTGTGTCTTATTACGTGTGATAACTTAACAATTAAACTTAAATTTTCTACAGTGTGTAAGCATGTTACAGCCATCCCTTGTCTACTTGCAAACCTTTCCCATACTCAGTGTAGTGTCAAATTATAGTGTAGTAATTGGAGTAGTGGCCACATATTTCAGGCCAGTGTATCGCCTTCTTACAATCCTCCCACCAATCTCATGGTACAATAATGCTAAACAATGTATCCAGATCCTTCCAAAGCAGCCCTTCCCATGGCTATTATTCTGTTTAACTCTGTACATTTTTATGTACGTCGAGAGACTGTCTCTTGTGATCTCCAGCTGTGTGTTTGTATTGCTGAGCACCTCCTTCCACATCTTGATGTTATGCATTGTGTGATGTGCATACGTGGACATATCCCATAGTAAATTGTGTGATCCCTCTCGCCCCTTGCCAATACATTTTTCCATTTTATTTGATATCTGTTCGTACTTCTGTTCATTTTTTTCTTATTGCATTAGCCACTTCCTCTTTACCCTGGCTATGGAATAACTGTCTAATTCTTTCACAAGGTCTCTTACATTTTGCTTTTATTTTTCACTTCCTCATCCATCAAACGCCATTCCAGGGTGCGGCTTTCACGTTCCGTCTCTGCCTGCTGTTGTAGAGGCAGCTCAGAGTGTTTGGTCCCTGCTGTGGTGCCCTCACGTTGTAGTGTATTTCCCAAATGTCTTCAAACAAAATCGATATTTTGTTCCTGTGACTGTGCACTTGTCACAGGAAGAGAGCTTGACAAGCCCCTATGGATTTTTTTTTTTATCCTCCACATACAGGACAGCCCCACATTCAATGCACATCCCATATGCAACTAGCATGTAGGCAGCATTGTAAAGCACCACACATGTCCGCAAAGCTACAGAAACACTACTGTCATTTTCCTTGCAAAGTCAAAGTCTAAGTACAGTAGTGCCTATAGGCCTTCTTTCGCCTCTATTTGGTACGCTGGACTGTCCTTGGGGCTATGTTGATGTGTCTCTACTTTGCCTTTACTAAGAGGGTTCCTCGTGACTGTCTTACCCTAGCCTTTTGTTACATAACACGAAGACAATTACAATCGTTCCAGAAAACAGTAGGATGTCGGTGTATTTTTTTTACACCGCTCATACCCCGTGACACAGAAGGGATAACAATGGGTATATTCACACACGCAGCCTCTCTTTGCCAGCCGCAATTATTGATTAGTAAAAGCAGGAAGCAAGCCGGTCTGCATCCATGCCACAATTTCAGCCAGCCATGTCCACCTTAGCTCACAAAAAGTTTGAAATCAGACAGTACCCAAGGTGCTAGTGACGGCGTCCACACTGGCGTCCTTTGGGGTGAATCAAGAGATGACAGAATAGTCAGGAGGGACAGGGTGCGGCTGTATGATATTGGAAGCTGGACCAGATCCTTGGCCAGTGACACACAGATAATGCAATAGCGGTGAACAAGTCAAGCAACCACATGTGACGGCAGAACCATAGACAAGGGTCACAGTACAATTAGCCCTGTGGGGTGATCCTACTCCCAACCCTTGTATCAATATGTAGTGAGTGCAGGGGGTGTGTTTGTACTGTGTGATGTTTGCAGATTAAATCAGTCAATTGTCATAAAAATCTGTATTATGTCGCCCATGAGTCCACCCACCTAGTCTTAAATTTTCTAAAAATTCTTATCCTAAATCGCAAATGCATGAAGTCAAAATAAATTACAGTACACCACCTTGTTGTCAACCCTTCCTTCATCAATCAAAAACCACTTTCGCACACACACGTATTTATATCTCAAAAACCACTTTCAGACACACACACGTATTTATACCTCAAAAACCACTTTTGCACACACATGGATTTATACCTCAAAAACCACTTTCGCACACACACAGATTTATAACTCAAAAACCACTTTCGCACACACACGGATTTATACCTCAAAAACCACTTTTACACACACATGGATTTATACCTCAAAAACCACTTTTGCACACACACGGATTTATACCTCAAAAACCACTTTTACACACACATTGATTTATACCTCAAAAACCACTTCTACAGTTTACACCATTTCACATGAGTAGCCGATAGTTCAATATGCCATAAGCATTGTTCAAAGAGCTGCAATATTACAGGAAACAGATAACATAACAATTTTTTAACACAACAAACAGAGCCTGCCTGCTCCACTGGAATGAACCACAATCATCCAGTTACTGGAATGAAACACTATCACTCCTATAAACACAAGGAAGCTGAAATCACATGCCAGTTCCTCTTAAATGTACACATAGAACCTGGAACGGACTACTACCATCCCATATCTGGGCAACGCCCTTTTACAACACCCTCTCTGACCAGAGTTATCCGCCCCAGCCCCTCCGGCTGGGGACCTCAAACAGCGACTCGCACTGTGTTCTGAAGCAACACCGCTAGTTGCCTCTATTCCTCGGACTTCTTTTTTTTTTAACAGTAACAAGCTACATGAAATACAGGAAGCTATTCTAAGTATACAGCTGCAGCGCAGGGAGGAAGGAAATGGTGTAATACAATGGAAGAACCAAATTAACACAGAATGCTAGCAGCCGGCGGACAGCTATAGTTAACTATCTGAATGTTTTCACGAGGTGCATTATCGGAGCCCGCAACAGAGGACAACAGAGGAAGAAATGCCCTTGGCATGCCACCGGAGACAGAGAAATAAAAAGATGTCATTACAAAAAGCTGGCTAAGGGGTACGGCAAATAGAAATATTAAGCATAAATGCATAACCACTCTATGCATGAAACATATTAACGAAACACCCCAGTTACCTCCCTGTTTCGCAATATTTACACCGGAAAAACAGTAGAGCAAACAGCGAGAGCAGGACCACGAAGCAGCAATAGATACTCACGACAGCTCCAGACTCCGTCGCAGGAGGGGCCCTGTCCAATGGGTCAGCTGTCGCCCCAACCGAAACAGGAGCCGGGCTGAAGGAAACTATTCGCTGAACGAGACCGCAATTCTTCCATTCTCCACCAAATGTCGAAGCCAAGTTATCGAAGCCCAGTCAGAGTATTCCAGATCCAGACAATTCAGGAAACAAACCGAGACCAGCCGCTCTTCTTTAGATTACTTTTAATAAGAACTAATAAGACACAATAAGAAATACGTGTACACGGAGACGTGAGCGAGCAAAATCTAGCTCGAACAGTCTGCCCAAAGAAGTAATGCATGATCTTTTATAGCATTAAACCGCAGACATTTGAATACATTTTCATTGGTTCTTGATAATGTCGTATGATTAAATGTTTCTATATAGCACACGTGATGTTCCATATAAGGGTTAGAATCATGAACAGGAAGCTTGCACAATGTCCTCTGAATCAAATGTCTTGTGATACATCTATATGTGGAGAAAGAGGAACCATAAGTGCATACGTTAGTACTTTTAGCAGTGAGGATTTCGCAAGCTAGCATGCGGTGGTGTCTCATGATGGCCATCAGTTTAGCAAGCCTTGCAACATAATGCGTTTCAAGCACAATAGACATTTCTTCAGGGCCTAGTTAATTCAACATTTTAATGTGTTCAACAGAAACAGGCCTGTATTTTCATTGTGTATCACAGGGTCTACTAGGTCCAAATGGATCCAGGAGAACGTGATTCCACAGTGCCGGCTGAGCTAGAGGCCAAAATCTACAGGTAAGCACTTCGCAAAAACACCTCTGTTTTCTTCCAAAAATTTGGATGTGTCCACGTTGCGCTTTGGGGCGTTTCCTGTCGCGGGCGCTTTATCGGGAGACTTGGGGGAACGCTGGGTGGAAGGAAATTTTTGGCTCCTCTCAGATTCCAGAACTTTCTGCCACAGAAATGTGAGGAACATGTGTTTTTTTAGCCAAATTTTGAGGTTTGCAAAGGATTCTGGGTAACAGAAACTGGTCCGAGCCCCGCAAGTCACCCCATCTTGGATTCGCCTAGGTCTCTAGTTTTCAGAAATGCACAGGTTTGGTAGGTTTCCCTAGGTGCCAGCTGAGCTAGAGGCCAAAATCTACAGGTAGGCACTTCACAAAAAACACCTCTGTTTTCTTCCAAAAATTTGGATGTGTCCACGTTGCGCTTTGGGGCGTTTCCTGTCGCGGGCGCTAGGCCTACCCACACAAGTGAAGTATCATTTTTATCGGGAGACTTGGGGGAATGCTGGGTGGAAGGAAATTTGTGGCTCCTCTCAGATTCCAGAACTTTCTGCCACAGAAATGTGAGGAACATGTGTTTTTTTAGCCAAATTTTGAGGTTTGCAAAGGATTCTGGGTAACAGAACCTGGTCCGAGCCCCGCAAGTTACCCCATCTTGGATTCCCCTAGGTCTCTAGTTTTCAGAAATGCACAGGTTTGGTAGGTTTCCCTAGGTGCCGGCTGAGCTAGAGGCCAAAATCTACAGGTAGGCACTTCGCAAAAAACACCTCTGTTTTCTTCCAAAAATGTGGATGTGTCCACGTTGGGCTTTGGGGTATTTCCTGTCGCGGGCGCTAGGCCTACCCACACAAGTGAGGTATCATTTTTATCGGGAGACTTGGGGGAACGCTGGGTGGAAGGAAATTTGTGGCTCCTCTCAGATTCCAGAACTTTCTGCCACAGAAATGTGAGGAACATGTTTTTTTTAGCCAAATTTTGAGGTTTGCAAAGGATTCTGGGTAACAGAACCTTTTCCGAGCCCCGCAAGTCACCCCATCTTGGATTCCCCTAGGTCTCTAGTTTTCAGAAATGCACAGGTTTGGTAGGTTTGCCTAGGTGCCGGCTGAGCTAGAGGCCAAAATCTACAGGTAAGCACTTCGCAAAAACACCTCTGTTTTCTTCCAAAAATTTGGATGTGTCCACGTTGCGCTTTGGGGCGTTTCCTGTCACGGGCGCTTTATCGGGAGACTTGGGGGAACGCTGGGTGGAAGGAAATTTTTGGCTCCTCTCAGATTCCAGAACTTTCTGCCACAGAAATGTGAGGAACATGTGTTTTTTTAGCCAAATTATGAGGTTTGCAAGGGATTCTGGGTAACAGAACCTGGTCCGAGCCCCGCAAGTCACCCCTCCTTGGATTCCCCTAGGTCTCTAGTTTTCAGAAATGCACAGGTTTGGTAGGTTTCCCTAGGTGCCAGCTGAGCTAGAGGCCAAAATCTACAGGTAGGCACTTCGCAAAAAACACCTCTGTTTTCTTCCAAAAATTTGGATGTGTCCACGTTGCGCTTTGGGGCGTTTCCTGTCGCGGGCGCTAGGCCTACCCACACAAGTGAAGTATCATTTTTATCGGGAGACTTGGGGGAATGCTGGGTGGAAGGAAATTTGTGGCTCCTCTCAGATTCCAGAACTTTCTGCCACAGAAATGTGAGGAACATGTGTTTTTTTAGCCAAATTATGAGGTTTGCAAAGGATTCTGGGTAACAGAACCTGGTCCGAGCCCCGCAAGTCACCCCATCTTGGATTCGCCTAGGTCTCTAGTTTTCAGAAATGCACAGGTTTGGTAGGTTTCCCTAGGTGCCAGCTGAGCTAGAGGCCAAAATCTACAGGTAGGCACTTCGCAAAAAACACCTCTGTTTTCTTCCAAAAATTTGGATGTGTCCACGTTGCGCTTTGGGGCGTTTCCTGTCGCGGGCGCTAGGCCTACCCACACAAGTGAAGTATCATTTTTATCGGGAGACTTGGGGGAACGCTGGGTGGAAGGAAATTTGTGGCTCCTCTCAGATTCCAGAACTTTCTGCCACAGAAATGTGAGGAACATGTGTTTTTTTAGCCAAATTTTGAGGTTTGCAAAGGATTCTGGGTAACAGAACCTGGTCCGAGCCCCGCAAGTTACCCCATCTTGGATTCCCCTAGGTCTCTAGTTTTCAGAAATGCACAGGTTTGGTAGGTTTCCCTAGGTGCCGGCTGAGCTAGAGGCCAAAATCTACAGGTAGGCACTTCGCAAAAAACACCTCTGTTTTCTTCCAAAAATGTGGATGTGTCCATGTTGCGCTTTGGGGCGTTTCCTGTCGCGGGCGCAAGGCCTACCCACACTAGTGAGGTATCATTTTCATCGGGAGACTTGGAGGAAGGCTGGGTGGAAGGATATTTGTGGCTCCTCTCAGATTCCAGAACTTTCTGCCACAGAAATGAGAGGAACATGTGTTTTTTTAGCCAAATTTTGAGGTTTGCAAAGGATTCTGGGTAACAGAACCTAGTCCGAGCCCCGCAAGTCACCCCTCCTTGGATTCCCCTAGGTCTCTAGTTTTCAGAAATGCACAGGTTTGGTAGGTTTCCCTAGGTGCCAGCTGAGCTAGAGGCCAAAATCTACAGGTAGGCACTACGCAAAAAACACCTCTGTTTTCTTCCAAAAATTTGGATGTGTCCACGTTGCGCTTTGGGGCGTTTCCTGTCGCGGGCGCTAGGCCTACCCACACAACTGAGGTATCATTTTTATCGGGAGACTTGGGGGAACGCTGGGTGGAAGGACATTTGTGGCTCCTCTCAGATTCCAGAACTTTCTGCCACAGAAATGTGAGGAACATATGTTTTTTTAGCCAAATTTTGAGGTTTGCAAAGGATTCTGGGTAACAGAACCTGGTCTGAGCCCCGCAAGTCACCCCTCCTTGGATTCCCCTAGGTCTCTAGTTTTCAGAAATGCACAGGTTTGGTAGGTTTCCCTAGGTGCCGGCTGAGCTAGAGGCCAAAATCTACAGGTAGGCACTTCGCAAAAAACACCTCTGTTATCTTCCAAAAATTTGGATGTGTCCACGTTGCGCTTTGGAGCGTTTCCTGTCGCGGGCGCTAGGCCTACCCACACAAGTGAGGTATCATTTTTATCGGGAGACTTGGGGGAACGCTCGGTGGAAGGAAATTTGTGGCTCCTCTCAGATTCCAGAACTTTCTGCCACAGAAATGTGAGGAACATGTGTTTTTTTAGCCAAATTTTGAGGTTTGCAAAGGATTCTGGGTAACAGAACCTGGTCCGAGCCCCGCAAGTCACCCATCTTGGATTCCCCTAGTTCTCTAGTTTTCAGAAATGCACAGGTTTGGTAGGTTTCCCTAGGTGCCGGCTGAGCTAGAGGCCAAAATCTACAGGTAGGCACTTCGCAAAAAACCCCTCTGTTTTCTTCCCAAAATTTGTATGTGTCCACGTTGCGCTTCGGGGCGTTTCCTGTCGCGGGCGCTAGGCCTTCCCACACAAGTGAGGTATCATTTTTATTGAGAGACTTGGGGGAACGCTGGGTGGAAGGAAATTTGTGGCTCCTCTCAGATTCCAGAACTTTCTGCCACAGAAATGTGAGGAACATGTGTTTTTTTAGCCAAATTTTGAGGTTTTCAAAGGATTCTGGGTAACAGAACCTGGTCCGAGCCCCGCAAGTCACCCCATCTTAGATTCCCCTAGGTCTCTAGTTTTCAGAAATGCACAGGTTTGGTAGGTTTCCCTAGGTGCCGGCTGAGCTAGAGGCCAAAATCTACAGGTAGGCACTTCGCAAAAAACACCTCTGTTTTCTTCCAAAAATTTGGATGTGTCCACGTTGCGCTTTGGGGCGTTTCCTGTCGCGGGCGCTAGGCCTACCCACACAAGTGAGGTAACATTTTTATCGGGAGACTTGGGGGAACGCTGGGTGGAAGGAAATTTGTGGCTCCTCTCAGATTCCAGAACTTTCTGCCACAGAAATGTGAAGAACATGTGTTTTTTTAGCTAAATTTTGAGGTTTGCAAAGGATTCTGGGTAACAGAACCTGGTCCGAGCCCCGCAAGTCACCCCATCTTGGATTCCCCTAGGTCTCTAGTTTTCAGAAATGCACAGGTTTGGTAGGTTTCCCTAGGTGCCGGCTGAGCTAGAGGCCAAAATCTACAGGTAGGCACTTCGCCAAAAACACCTCTGTTTTCTTTCAAAAATTTGGATGTGTCCACGTTGCGCTTTGGGGCGTTTCCTGTTGCGGGCGCTAGGCCTACCCACACAAGTGAGGTATCATTTTTATCGGGAGACTTGGGGGAACGCTGGGTGGAAGGAAATTTGTCGCTCCTCTCAGATTCCAGAACTTTCTGCCACAGAAATGTGAGGAACATGTGTTTTTTTAGCCAAATTTTGAGGTTTGCAAAGGATTCTGGGTAACAGAACCTGGTCCGAGCCCCGCAAGTCACCCCATCTTGGATTCCCCTAGGTCTCTAGTTTTCAGAAATGCACAGGTTTGGTAGGTTTCCCTAGGTGCCGGCTGAGCTAGAGGCCAAAATCTACAGGTAGGCACTTCGCAAAAAAAACACCTCTGTTTTCTTCCAAAAATTTGGATGTGTCCACGTTGCGCTTTGGAGCGTTTCCTGTCGCGGGCGCTAGCCCTACCCACAGAAGTGAGGTATCATTTTTATCGGGAGACTTGGGGGAACGCTGGGTGGAAGGAAATTTGTGGCTCCTCTCAGATTCCAGAACTTTCTGCGACAGAAATGTGAGGAATATGTGTTTTTTTAGCCAAATTTTGAGGTTTGCAAAGGATTCTGGGTAACAGAACCTGGTCCGAGCCCCGCAAGCCACCCATCTTGGATTCCCCTAGTTCTCTAGTTTTCAGAAATGCACAGGTTTGGTAGGTTTCCCTAGGTGCCGGCTGAGCTAGAGGCCAAAATCTACAGGTAGGCACTTCGCAAAAAACCCCTCTGTTTTCTTCCAAAAATTTGTATGTGTCCACGTTGCGCTTCGGGGCGTTTCCTGTCGCGGGCGCTAGGCCTTCCCACACAAGTGAGGTATCATTTTTATTGGGAGACTTGGGGGAACGCTGGGTGGAAGGAAATTTGTGGCTCCTCTCAGATTCCAGAACTTTCTGCCACAGAAATGTGAGGAACATGTGTTTTTTTAGCCAAATTTTGAGGTTTTCAAAGGATTCTGGGTAACAGAACCTGGTCCGAGCCCCGCAAGTCACCCCATCTTAGATTCCCCTAGGTCTCTAGTTTTCAGAAATGCACAGGTTTGGTAGGTTTCCCTAGGTGCCGGCTGAGCTAGAGGCCAAAATCTACAGGTAGGCACTTCGCAAAAAACACCTCTGTTTTCTTCCAAAAATTTGGATGTGTCCACGTTGCGCTTTGGGGCGTTTCCTGTCGCGGGCGCTAGGCCTACCCACACAAGTGAGGTATCATTTTTATCGGGAGACTTGGCGGAACGCTGGGTGGAAGGAAATTTGTGGCTCCTCTCAGATTCCAGAACTTTCTGCCACAGAAATGTGAGGAACATGTGTTTTTTTAGCCAAATTTTGAGGTTTGCAAAGGATTCTGGGTAACAGAACCTGGTCCGAGCCCCGCAAGTCACCCCATCTTGGATTCCCCTAGGTCTCTAGTTTTCAGAAATGCACAGGTTTGGTAGGTTTGCCTAGGTGCCGGCTCAGCTAGAGGCCAAAATCTACAGGTAAGCACTTCGCAAAAAACACCTCTGTTTTCTTCCAAAAATTTGGATGTGTCCACGTTGCGCTTTGGGGCGTTTCCTGTCGCGGGCGCTAGGCCTACCCACACAAGTGAGGTATCATTTTTATCGGGAGACTTGGGGGAACGCTGGGTGGAAGGAAATTTGTGGCTCCTCTCAGATTCCAGAACTTTCTGCCACAGAAATGTGAGGAACATGTGTTTTTTTAGCCAAATTTTGAGGTTTGCAAAGGATTCTGGGTAACAGAACCTGGTCCGAGCCCCGCAAGTCACCCCTCCTTGGATTCCCCTAGGTCTCTAGTTCTCAGAAATGCACAGGTTTGGTAGGTTTGCCTAGGTGCCGGCTGAGCTAGAGGCCAAAATCTACAGGTAAGCACTTCTCAAAAACATCTCTGTTTTCTTCCAAAAATTTGGATGTGTCCACGTTGCGCTTTGGGGCGTTTCCTGTCACGGGCGCTTTATCGGGAGACTTGGGGGAATGCTGGGTGGAAGGAAATTTTTGGCTCCTCTCAGATTCCAGAACTTTCTGCCACAGAAATGTGAGGAACATGTGTTTTTTTAGCCAAATTTTGAGGTTTGCAAAGGATTCTGGGTAACAGAACCAGGTCCGAGCCCCGCAAGTCACCTCTCCTTGGATTCCCCTAGGTCTCTAGTTTTCAGAAATGCACAGGTTTGGTAGGTTTCCCTAGGTGCCGGCTGAGCTAGAGGCCAAAATCTACAGGTAGACACTTCGCAAAAAACACCTCTGTTTTCTTCCAAAAATTTGGATGTGTCCACGTTGCTCTTTGGGGCGTTTCCTGTCGCGGGCGCTAGGCCTACCCACGCAAGTGAGGTATCATTTTCATCGGGAGACTTGGGGGAACGCTGGGTGGAAGGAAATTTGTGGCTCCTCTCAGATTCCAGAACTTTCTGCCACAGAAATGTGAGGAACATGTGTTTTTTTAGCCAAATTTTGAGGTTTGCAAAGGATTCTGGGTAACAGAACCTGGTCCGAGCCCCGCAAGTCACCCCATCTTGGATTCCCCTAGGTCTCTTGTTTTCAGAAATGCACAGGTTTGGTAGGTTTGCCTAGGTGCCGGTTGAGCTAGAGGCCAAAATCTACAGGTAAGCACTTCGCAAAAAACACCTCTGTTTTCTTCCAAAAATTTGGATGTGTCCACGTTGCGCTTTGGGGCGTTTCCTGTCGCGGGCGCTAGGCCTACCCACACAATTGAGGTATCATTTTTATCGGGAGACTTGGGGGAACGCTGGGTGGAAGGAAATTTGTGGCTCCTCTCAGATTCCAGAACTTTCTGCCACAGAAATGTGAGGAACATGTGTTTTTTTAGCCAAATTTTGAGGTTTGCAAAGGATTCTGGGTAACAGAACCTGGTCCGAGCCCCGCAAGTCACCCCATCTTGGATTCCCCTAGGTCTCTAGTTTTCAGAAATGCACAGGTTTGGTAGGTTTGCCTAGGTGCCGGCTGAGCTAGAGGCCAAAATCTACAGGTAAGCACTTCGCAAAAAACACCTCTGTTTTCTTCCAAAAATTTGGATGTGTCCACGTTGCGCTTTGGGGCGTTTCCTGTCGCGGGCGCTAGGCCTACCCACACAATTGAGGTATCATTTTTATCGGGAGACTTGGGGGAACGCTGGGTGGAAGGACATTTGTGGCTCCTCTCAGATTCCAGAACTTTCTGCCACAGAAATGTGAGGAACATGTGTTTTTTTAGCCAAATTTTGAGGTTTGCAAAGGATTCTGGGTAACAGAACCTGGTCCGAGCCCCGCAAGTCACCCATCTTGGATTCCCCTAGTTCTCTAGTTTTCAGAAATGCACAGGTTTGGTAGGTTTCCCTAGGTGCCGGCTGAGCTAGAGGCCAAAATCTACAGGTAGGCACTTCGCAAAAAACCCCTCTGTTTTCTTCCAAAAATTTGTATGTGTCCACGTTGCGCTTCGGGGCGTTTCGTGTCGCGGGCGCTAGGCCTTCCCACACAAGTGAGGTATCATTTTTATTGGGAGACTTGGGGGAACGCTGGGTGGAAGGAAATTTGTGGCTCCTCTCAGATTCCAGAACTTTCTGCCACAGAAATGTGAGGAACATGTGTTTTTTTAGCCAAATTTTGAGGTTTTCAAAGGATTCTGGGTAACAGAACCTGGTCCGAGCCCTGCAAGTCACCCCATCTTAGATTCCCCTAGGTCTCTAGTTTTCAGAAATGCACAGGTTTGGTAGGTTTCCCTAGGTGCCGGCTGAGCTAGAGGCCAAAATCTACAGGTAGGCACTTCGCAAAAAACACCTCTGTTTTCTTCCAAAAATTTGGATGTGTCCACGTTGCGCTTTGGGGCGTTTCCTGTCGCGGGCGCTAGGCCTACCCACACAAGTGAGGTATCATTTTTATCGGGAGACTTGGCGGAACGCTGGGTGGAAGGAAATTTGTGGCTCCTCTCAGATTCCAGAACTTTCTGCCACAGAAATGTGAGGAACATGTGTTTTTTTAGCCAAATTTTGAGGTTTGCAAAGGATTCTGGGTAACAGAACCTGGTCCGAGCCCCGCAAGTCACCCCATCTTGGATTCCCCTAGGTCTCTAGTTTTCAGAAATGCACAGGTTTGGTAGGTTTGCCTAGGTGCCGGCTCAGCTAGAGGCCAAAATCTACAGGTAAGCACTTCGCAAAAAACACCTCTGTTTTCTTCCAAAAATTTGGATGTGTCCACGTTGCGCTTTGGGGCGTTCCCTGTCGCGGGCGCTAGGCCTACCCACACAAGTGAGGTATCATTTTTATCGGGAGACTTGGGGGAACGCTGGGTGGAAGGAAATTTGTGGCTCCTCTCAGATTCCAGAACTTTCTGCCACAGAAATGTGAGGAACATGTGTTTTTTTAGCCAAATTTTGAGGTTTGCAAAGGATTCTGGGTAACAGAACCTGGTCCGAGCCCCGCAAGTCACCCCTCCTTGGATTCCCCTAGGTCTCTAGTTCTCAGAAATGCACAGGTTTGGTAGGTTTGCCTAGGTGCCGGCTGAGCTAGAGGCCAAAATCTACAGGTAAGCACTTCTCAAAAACATCTCTGTTTTCTTCCAAAAATTTGGATGTGTCCACGTTGCGCTTTGGGGCGTTTCCTGTCACGGGCGCTTTATCAGGAGACTTGGGGGAATGCTGGGTGGAAGGAAATTTTTGGCTCCTCTCAGATTCCAGAACTTTCTGCCACAGAAATGTGAGGAACATGTGTTTTTTTAGCCAAATTATGAGGTTTGCAAGGGATTCTGGGTAACAGAACCTGGTCCGAGCCCCGCAAGTCACCCCTCCTTGGATTCCCCTAGGTCTCTAGTTTTCAGAAATGCACAGGTTTGGTAGGTTTGCCTAGGTGCCGGCTGAGCTAGAGGCCAAAATCTACAGGTAAGCACTTCGCAAAAAACACCTCTGTTTTCTTCCAAAAATTTGGATGTGTCCACGTTGCGCTTTGGGGCGTTTCCTGTCGCGGGCGCTTTATCGGGAGACTTGGGGGAACGCTGGGTGGAAGGAAATTTTTGGCTCCTCTCAGATTCCAGAACTTTCTGCCACAGAAAGGTGAGGAACATGTGTTTTTTTAGCCAAATTTTGAGGTTTGCAAAGGATTCTGGGTAACAGAACCAGGTCCGAGCCCCGCAAGTCACCCCTCCTTGGATTCTCCTAGGTCTCTAGTTTTCAGAAATGCACAGGTTTGGTAGGTTTCCCTAGGTGCCGGCTGAGCTAGAGGCCAAAATCTACAGATAGACACTTCGCAAAAAACACCTCTGTTTTCTTCCAAAAATTTGGATGTGTCCACGTTGCTCTTTGGGGCGTTTCCTGTCGCGGGCGCTAGGCCTACCCACGCAAGTGAGGTATCATTTTCATCGGGAGACTTGGGGGAACGCTGGGTGGAAGGAAATTTGTGGCTCCTCTCAGATTCCAGAACTTTCTGCCACAGAAATGTGAGGAACATGTGTTTTTTTAGCCAAATTTTGAGGTTTGCAAAGGATTCTGGGTAACAGAACCTGGTCCGAGCCCCGCAAGTCACCCCATCTTGGATTCCCCTAGGTCTCTTGTTTTCAGAAATGCACAGGTTTGGTAGGTTTGCCTAGGTGCCGGTTGAGCTAGAGGCCAAAATCTACAGGTAAGCACTTCGCAAAAAACACCTCTGTTTTCTTCCAAAAATTTGGATGTGTCCACGTTGCGCTTTGGGGCGTTTCCTGTCGCGGGCGCTAGGCCTACCCACACAATTGAGGTATCATTTTTATCGGGAGACTTGGGGGAACGCTGGGTGGAAGGAAATTTGTGGCTCCTCTCAGATTCCAGAACTTTCTGCCACAGAAATGTGAGGAACATGTGTTTTTTTAGCCAAATTTTGAGGTTTGCAAAGGATTCTGGGTAACAGAACCTGGTCCGAGCCCCGCAAGTCACCCCTCCTTGGATTCCCCTAGGTCTCTAGTTTTCAGAAATGCACAGGTTTGGTAGGTTTCCCTAGGTGCCGGCTGAGCTAGAGGCAAAAAATCTACAGGTAGGCACTTCGCAAAAAACACCTGTTTTCTTCCAAAAATTTGGATGTGTCCACGTTGCGCTTTGGGGCGTTTCCTGTTGCGGGCGCTAGGCCTACCCACACAAGTGAGGTATCATTTTTATCGGGAGACTTGGGGGAACGCTGGGTGGAAGGAAATTTGTGGCTCCTCTCAGATTCCAGAACTTTCTGCCACAGAAATGTGAGGAACATGTGTTTTTTTAGCCAAATTTTGAGGTTTGCAAAGGATTCTGGGTAACAGAACCTGGTCCGAGCCCCGCGAGTCAACCCATCGTGGATTCCCCTAGGTCTCTAGTTTTCAGAAATGCACAGGTTTGGTAGGCTTCCCTAGGTGCCGGCTGAGCTAGAGGCCAAAATCTACAGGTAGGCACTTCGCAAAAAACACCTCTGTTTTCTTCCAAAAATGTGGATGTGTCCACGTTGCGCTTTGGGGTATTTCCTGTCGCGGGCGCTAGGCCTACCCACACAAGTGAGGTATCATTTTTATCGGGAGACTTGGGGGAACGCTGGGTGGAAGGAAATTTGTGGCTCCTCTCAGATTCCAGAACTTTCTGCCACAGAAATGTGAGGAACATGGTTTTTTTAGCCAAATTTTGAGGTTTGCAAAGGATTCTGGGTAACAGAACCTGGTCCGAGCCCCGCAAGTCACCCCTCCTTGGATTCACCTAGGTCTCTAGTTTTCAGAAATGCACAGGTTTGGTAGGCTTCCCTAGGTGCCGGCTGAGCTAGAGGCCAAAATCTACAGGTAGGCACTTCGCAAAAAACACCTCTGTTTTCTTCCAAAAATGTGGATGTGTCCACGTTGCGCTTTGGGGTATTTCCTGTCGCGGGCGCTAGGCCTACCCACACAAGTGAGGTATCATTTTTATCGGGAGACTTGGGGGAACGCTGGGTGGAAGGAAATTTGTGGCTCCTCTCAGATTCCAGAACTTTCTGCCACAGAAATGTGAGGAACATGGTTTTTTTAGCCAAATTTTGAGGTTTGCAAAGGATTCTGGGTAACAGAACCTGGTCCGAGCCCCGCGAGTCAACCCATCGTGGATTCCCCTAGGTCTCTAGTTTTCAGAAATGCACAGGTTTGGTAGGCTTCCCTAGGTGCCGGCAGAGCTAGAGGCCAAAATCTACAGGTAGGCACTTCGCAAAAAACACCTCTGTTTTCTTCTAAAAATGTGGATGTGTCCACGTTGCGCTTTGGGGTATTTCCTGTCGTGGGCGCTAGGCCTACCCACACAAGTGAGGTATCATTTTTATCGGGAGACTTGGGGGAACGCTGGGTGGAAGGAAATTTGTGGCTCCTCTCAGATTCCAGAACTTTCTGCCACAGAAATGTGAGGACATGGTTTTTTTAGCCAAATTTTGAGGTTTGCAAAGGATTCTGGGTAACAGAACCTGGTCCGAGCCCCGCAAGTCACCCCATCTTGGATTCCCCTAGGTCTCTAGTTTTCAGAAATGCACAGGTTTGGTAGGTTTGCTTAGGTGCCGGCTGAGCTAGAGGCCAAAATCTACAGGTAAGCACTTCGCAAAAAACACCTCTGTTTTCTTCCAAAAATTTGGATGTGTCCACGTTGCGCTTTGGGGCGTTTCCTGTCGCGAGCGCTAGGCCTACCCACACAATTGAGGTATCATTTTTATCGGGAGACTTGGGGGAACGCTGGGTGGAAGGAAATTTGTGGCTCCTCTCAGATTCCAGAACTTTCTGCCACAGAAATGTGAGCAACATGTGTTTTTTTAGCCAAATTTTGAGGTTTGCAAAGGATTCTGGGTAACAGAACCTGGTCCGAGCCCCGCAAGTCACCCCTCCTTGGATTCACCTAGGTCTCTAGTTTTCAGAAATGCACAGGTTTGGTAGGTTTCCCTAGGTGCCGGCTGAGCTAGAGGCCAAAATCTACAGGTAGGCACTTCGCAAAAAACACCTCTGTTTTCTTCCAAAAATGTGGATGTGTCCACGTTGCGCTTTGGGGCGTTTCCTGTTGCGGGCGCTAGGCCTACCCACACAAGTGAGGTATCATTTTTATCGGGAGACTTGGCGGAACGCTGGGTGGAAGGAAATTTGTGGCTCCTCTCAGATTCCAGAACTTTCTGCCACAGAAATGTGAAGAACATGTGTTTTTTTAGCTAAATTTTGAGGTTTGCAAAGGATTCTGGGTAACAGAACCTGGTCCGAGCCCCGCAAGTCACCCCATCTTGGATTCCCCTAGGTCTCTAGTTTTCAGAAATGCACAGGTTTGGTAGGTTTCCCTAGGTGCCGGCTGAGCTAGAGGCCAAAATCTACAGGTAGGCACTTCGCAAAAAACACCTCTGTTTTCTTCCAAAAATTTGGATGTGTCCACGTTGCGCTTTGGGGCGTTTCCTGTCGCGGGCGCTAGGCCTACCACACAATTGAGGTATCATTTTTATCGGGAGACTTGGGGGAACGCTGGGTGGAAGGAAATTTGTGGCTCCTCTCAGATTCCAGAACTTTCTGCCACAGAAATGTGAGGACCATCTGTTTTTTTAGCCAAATTTTGAGGTTTGCAAAGGATTCTTGGTAACAGAACCTGGTCCGAGCCCCGCAAGTCACCCCTCCTTGGATTCCCCTAGGTCTCTAGTTTTCAGAAATGCACAGGTTTGTTAGGTTTCCCTAGGTGCCGGCTGAACTAGAGGCCAAAATCTACAGGTAGGCACTTCGCAAAAAACACCTCTGTTTTCTTCCAAAAATTTGGATGTGTCCACGTTGCACTTTGGGGCGTTTCCTGTTGCGGGCGCTAGGCCTACCCACACAAGTGAGGTATCGTTTTTATCGGGAGACTTGGGGGAACGCTGGGTGGAAGGAAATTTGTGGCTCCTCTCAGATTCCAGAACTTTCTGCCACAGAAATGTGAGGAACATGTGTTTTTTTAGCCAAATTTTGAGGTTTGCAAAGGATTCTGGGTAACAGAACCTGGTCCCAGCCCCGCAAGTCACCCCTCCTTGGATTCCCCTAGGTCTCTAGTTTTCAGAAATGCACAGGTTTTGTAGGTTTCCCTAGGTGCCGGCTGAGCTAGAGGCCAAAATCTACAGGTAGGCACTTCGCAAAAAACACCTCTGTTTTCTTCCAAAAATGTGGATGTGTCCACGTTGCGCTTTGGGGCGTTTCCTGTCGCGGGCGCTAGGCCTACCCACACAAGTGAGGAATCATTTTTATCGGGAGACTTGGGGGAACGCTGGGTGGAAGGAAATTTGTGGCTCCTCTCAGATTCCAGAACTTTCTGCCACAGAAATGTGAGGAACATGTGTTTTTTTAGCCAAATTTTGAGGTTTGCAAAGGATTCTGGGTAACAGAATCTGGCCCGAGCCCCGCAAGTCACCCCTCCTTGGATTCCCCTAGGTCTCTAGTTCTCAGAAAAGCACAGGTTTGGTAGGTTTGCCTAGGTGCCGGCTGAGCTACAGGCCAAAATCTACAGGTAAGCACTTCGCAAAAACATCTCTGTTTTCTTCCAAAAATTTGGATGTGTCCACGTTGCGCTTTGGGGCGTTTCCTGTCACGGGCGCTTTATCGGGAGACTTGGGGGAATGCTGGGTGGAAGGAAATTTTTGGCTCCTCTCAGATTCCAGAACTTTCTGCCACAGAAATGTGAGGAACATGTGTTTTTTTAGCCAAATTATGAGGTTTGCAAGGGATTCTGGGTAACAGAACCTGGTCCGAGCCCCGCAAGTCACCCCTCCTTGGATTCCCCTAGGTCTCTAGTTTTCAGAAATGCACAGGTTTGGTAGGTTTGCCTAGGTGCCGGCTGAGCTAGAGGCCAAAATCTACAGGTAAGCACTTCGCAAAAAACACCTCTGTTTTCTTCCAAAAATTTGGATGTGTCCACGTTGCGCTTTGGGGCGTTTCCTGTCGCGGGCGCTTTATCGGGAGACTTGGGGGAACGCTGGGTGGAAGGAAATTTGTGGCTCCTCTCAGATTCCAGAACTTTCTGCCACAGAAATGTGAGGAACATGGTTTTTTTAGCCAAATTTTGAGGCTTGCAAAGGATTCTGGGTAACAGAACCTGGTCCGAGCCCCGCGAGTCAACCCATCGTGGATTCCCCTAGGTCTCTAGTTTTCAGAAATGCACAGGTTTGGTAGGCTTCCCTAGGTGCCGGCTGAGCTAGAGGCCAAAATCTACAGGTAGGCACTTCGCAAAAAACACCTCTGTTTTCTTCCAAAAATGTGGATGTGTCCACGTTGCGCTTTGGGGTATTTCCTGTCGCGGGCGCTAGGCCTACCCACACAAGTGAGGTATCATTTTTATCGGGAGACTTGGGGGAACGCTGGGTGGAAGGAAATTTGTGGCTCCTCTCAGATTCCAGAACTTTCTGCCACAGAAATGTGAGGAACCAGGTTTTTTTAGCCAAATTTTGAGGTTTGCAAAGGATTCTGGGTAACAGAACCTGGTCCGAGCCCCGCAAGTCACCCCATCTTGGATTCCCCTAGGTCTCTAGTTTTCAGAAATGCACCGGTTTGGTAGGTTTGCTTAGGTGCCGGCTGAGCTAGAGGCCAAAATCTACAGGTAAGCACTTCGCAAAAAACACCTCTGTTTTCTTCCAAAAATTTGGATGTGTCCACGTTGCGCTTTGGGGCGTTTCCTGTCGCGGGCGCTAGGCCTACCCACACAATTGAGGTATCATTTTTATCGGGAGACTTGGGGGAACGCTGGGTGGAAGGAAATTTGTGGCTTCTCTCAGATTCCAGAACTTTCTGCCACAGAAATGTGAGCAACATGTGTTTTTTTAGCCAAATTTTGAGGTTTGCAAAGGATTCTGGGTAACAGAACCTGGTCCGAGCCCCGCAAGTCACCCCTCCTTGGATTCACCTAGGTCTCTAGTTTTCAGAAATGCACAGGTTTGGTAGGTTTCCCTAGGTGCCGGCTGAGCTAGAGGCCAAAATCTACAGGTAGGCACTTCGCAAAAAACACCTCTGTTTTCTTCCAAAAATGTGGATGTGTCCACGTTGCGCTTTGGGGCGTTTCCTGTTGCGGGCGCTAGGCCTACCCACACAAGTGAGGTACCATTTTTATCGGGAGACTTCGGGGAACGCTGGGAGGAACGAAATTTGTGGCTCCTCCCAGATTCCAGAACTTTCTGCCACAGAAATGTGAGCAACATGTGTTTTTTTAGCCAAATTTTGAGGTTTGCAAAGGATTCTGGGTAACAGAACCTGGTCCGAGCCCCGCAAGTCACCCCTCCTTGGATTCACCTAGGTCTCTAGTTTTCAGAAATGCACAGGTTTGGTAGGTTTCCCTAGGTGCCGGCTGAGCTAGAGGCCAAAATCTACAGGTAGGCACTTCGCAAAAAACACCTCTGTTTTCTTCCAAAAATGTGGATGTGTCCACGTTGTGCTTTGGGGCGTTTCCTGTCGCGGGCGCTAGGCCTACCCACACAAGTGAGGTACCATTTTTATCGGGAGACTTCGGGGAACGCTGGGAGGAATGAAATTTGTGGCTCCTCCCAGATTCCAGAACTTTCTGCCACAGAAATGTGAGGAACATGTGTTTTTTTAGCCAAATTTTGAGGTTTGCAAAGGATTCTGGGTAACAGAACCTGGTCCGAGCCCTGCAAGTCACCCCATCTTGGATTCCCCTAGGTCTCTAGTTTTCAGAAATGCACAGGTTTGGTAGGTTTCCCTAGGTGCCGGCTGAGCTAGAGGCCAAAATCTACAGGTAGGCACTTCGCAAAAAACACCTCTGTTTTCTTCCAAAAATTTGGATGTGTCCACGTTGCGCTTTGGGGCGTTTCCTGTCGCGGGCGCTAGGCCTACCCACACAAGTGAGGTATCATTTTTATCGGGAGACTTGGGGGAATGATGGGTGGAAGGAAATTTGTGGCTCCTCTCAGATTCCAGAACTTTCTGCCACAGAAATGTGAGGAACATGTGTTTTTTTAGCCAAATTTTGAGGTTTGCAAAGGATTCTGGGTAACAGAACCTGGTCCGAGCCCCGCAAGTCACCCCATCGTGGATTCCCCTAGGTCTCTAGTTTTCAGAAATGCACAGGTTTGGTAGGCTTCCCTAGGTGCCGGCTGAGCTAGAGGCCAAAATCTACAGGTAGGCACTTCGCAAAAAACACCTCTGTTTTCTTCCAAAAATGTGGATGTGTCCACGTTGCGCTTTGGGGTATTTCCTGTCGCGGGCGCTAGGCCTACCCACACAAGTGAGGTATCATTTTTATCGGGAGACTTGGGGGAACGCTGGGTGGAAGGAAATTTGTGGCTCCTCTCAGATTCCAGAACTTTCTGCCACAGAAATGTGAGGAACTTGGTTTTTTTAGCCAAATTTTGAGGTTTGCAAAGGATTCTGGGTAACAGATCCTGGTCCGAGCCCCGCAAGTCACCCCTCCTTGGATTCACCTAGGTCTCTAGTTTTCAGAAATGCACAGGTTTGGTAGGCTTCCCTAGGTGCCGGCTGAGCTAGAGGCCAAAATCTACAGGTAGGCACTTCGCAAAAAACACCTCTGTTTTCTTCCAAAAATGTGGATGTGTCCACGTTGCGCTTTGGGGTATTTCCTGTCGCGGGCGCTAGGCCTACCCACACAAGTGAGGTATCATTTTTATCGGGAGACTTGGGGGAACGCTGGGTGGAAGAAAATTTGTGGCTCCTCTCAGATTCCAGAACTTTCTGCCACAGAAATGTGAGGAACATGGTTTTTTTAGCCAAATTTTGAGGTTTGCAAAGGATTCTGGGTAACAGAACCTGGTCCGAGCCCCGCGAGTCAACCCATCGTGGATTCCCCTAGGTCTCTAGTTTTCAGAAATGCACAGGTTTGGTAGGCTTCCCTAGGTGCCGGCTGAGCTAGAGGCCAAAATCTACAGGTAGGCACTTCGCAAAAAACACCTCTGTTTTCTTCCAAAAATGTGGATGTGTACACGTTGCGCTTTGGGGTATTTCCTGTCGCGGGCGCTAGGCCTACCCACACAAGTGAGGTATCATTTTTATCGGGAGACTTGGGGGAACGCTGGGTGGAAGGAAATTTGTGGCTCCTCTCAGATTCCAGAACTTTCTGCCACAGAAATGTGAGGAACCAGGTTTTTTTAGCCAAATTTTGAGGTTTGCAAAGGATTCTGGGTAACAGAACCTGGTCCGAGCCCCGCAAGTCACCCCATCTTTGATTCCCCTAGGTCTCTAGTTTTCAGAAATGCACCGGTTTGGTAGGTTTGCTTAGGTGCCCGGCTGAGCTAGAGGCCAAAATCTACAGGTAAGCACTTCGCAAAAAACACCTCTGTTTTCTTCCAAAAATTTGGATGTGTCCACGTTGCGCTTTGGGGCGTTTCCTGTCGCGGGCGCTAGGCCTACCCACACAATTGAGGTATCATTTTTATCGGGAGACTTGGGGGAACGCTGGGTGGAAGGAAATTTGTGGCTCCTCTCAGATTCCAGAACTTTCTGCCACAGAAATGTGAGCAACATGTGTTTTTTTAGCCACATTTTGTGGTTTGCAAAGGATTCTGGGTAACAGAACCTGGTCCGAGCCCCGCAAGTCACCCCTCCTTGGATTCACCTAGGTCTCTAGTTTTCAGAAATGCACAGGTTTGGTAGGTTTCCCTAGGTGCCGGCTGAGCTAGAGGCCAAAATCTACAGGTAGGCACTTCGCAAAAAACACCTCTGTTTTCTTCCAAAAATGTGGATGTGTCCACGTTGCGCTTTGGGGCGTTTCCTGTTGCGGGCGCTAGGCCTACCCACACAAGTGAGGTATCATTTTTATCGGGAGACTTGGGGGAACGCTGGGTGAAAGGAAATTTGTGGCTCCTCTCAGATTCCAGAACTTTCTGCCACAGAAATGTGAGGAACATGTGTTTTTTTAGCCAGATTTTGAGGTTTGCAAAGGATTCTGGGTAACAGAACCTGGTCCGAGCCCCGCAAGTCACCCCATCTTGGATTCCCCTAGGTCTCTTGTTTTCAGAAATGCACAGGTTTGGTAGGTTTGCCTAGGTGCCGGTTGAGCTAGAGGCCAAAATCTACAGGTAAGCACTTCGCAAAAAACACCTCTGTTTTCTTCCAAAAATTTGGATGTGTCCACGTTGCGCTTTGGGGCGTTTCCTGTCGCGGGCGCTAGGCCTACCCACACAATTGAGGTATCATTTTTATCGGGAGACTTGGGGGAACGCTGGGTGGAAGGAAATTTGTGGCTCCTCTCAGATTCCAGAACTTTCTGCCACAGAAATGTGAGGAACATGTGTTTTTTTAGCCAAATTTTGAGGTTTGCAAAGGATTCTGGGTAACAGAACCTGGTCCGAGCCCCGCAAGTCACCCCATCTTGGATTCCCCTAGGTCTCTAGTTTTCAGAAATGCACAGGTTTGGTAGGTTTGCCTAGGTGCCGGCTGAGCTAGAGGCCAAAATCTACAGGTAAGCACTTCGCAAAAAACACCTCTGTTTTCTTCCAAAAATTTGGATGTGTCCACGTTGCGCTTTGGGGCGTTTCCTGTCGCGGGCGCTAGGCCTACCCACACAATTGAGGTATCATTTTTATCGGGAGACTTGGGGGAACGCTGGGTGGAAGGACATTTGTGGCTCCTCTCAGATTCCAGAACTTTCTGCCACAGAAATGTGAGGAACATGTGTTTTTTTAGCCAAATTTTGAGGTTTGCAAAGGATTCTGGGTAACAGAACCTGGTCCGAGCCCCGCAAGTCACCCATCTTGGATTCCCCTAGTTCTCTAGTTTTCAGAAATGCACAGGTTTGGTAGGTTTCCCTAGGTGCCGGCTGAGCTAGAGGCCAAAATCTACAGGTAGGCACTTCGCAAAAAACCCCTCTGTTTTCTTCCAAAAATTTGTATGTGTCCACGTTGCGCTTCGGGGCGTTTCGTGTCGCGGGCGCTAGGCCTTCCCACACAAGTGAGGTATCATTTTTATTGGGAGACTTGGGGGAACGCTGGGTGGAAGGAAATTTGTGGCTCCTCTCAGATTCCAGAACTTTCTGCCACAGAAATGTGAGGAACATGTGTTTTTTTAGCCAAATTTTGAGGTTTTCAAAGGATTCTGGGTAACAGAACCTGGTCCGAGCCCTGCAAGTCACCCCATCTTAGATTCCCCTAGGTCTCTAGTTTTCAGAAATGCACAGGTTTGGTAGGTTTCCCTAGGTGCCGGCTGAGCTAGAGGCCAAAATCTACAGGTAGGCACTTCGCAAAAAACACCTCTGTTTTCTTCCAAAAATTTGGATGTGTCCACGTTGCGCTTTGGGGCGTTTCCTGTCGCGGGCGCTAGGCCTACCCACACAAGTGAGGTATCATTTTTATCGGGAGACTTGGCGGAACGCTGGGTGGAAGGAAATTTGTGGCTCCTCTCAGATTCCAGAACTTTCTGCCACAGAAATGTGAGGAACATGTGTTTTTTTAGCCAAATTTTGAGGTTTGCAAAGGATTCTGGGTAACAGAACCTGGTCCGAGCCCCGCAAGTCACCCCATCTTGGATTCCCCTAGGTCTCTAGTTTTCAGAAATGCACAGGTTTGGTAGGTTTGCCTAGGTGCCGGCTCAGCTAGAGGCCAAAATCTACAGGTAAGCACTTCGCAAAAAACACCTCTGTTTTCTTCCAAAAATTTGGATGTGTCCACGTTGCGCTTTGGGGCGTTCCCTGTCGCGGGCGCTAGGCCTACCCACACAAGTGAGGTATCATTTTTATCGGGAGACTTGGGGGAACG